>NC_141694.1:1868850924-1871350924 GCF_964263255.1 Lissotriton vulgaris | reverse complement strand
TCCAATGGGGACTGCCGAAGACTCAGAGACCGAAGAAACCAAGGAGCAGGAGACAGATACAGACAACGCCTTATCCAGGACACAGCCCGACAGATCGACGGAGAAGAAACTCAGCTTCACCCAGAGGGGGAGACGCAATGGGATCTAGGTTCAGCTGCTTAGAAAGGAATTCCTGCTCCGAGGGAGAGGATGACACTGGGGGTCGCTCCTCCGGAGGGGAAGAGGAGGAAACCCGTTCCGTGCATCCTTTTGTGGAGGCGATCCATGAAATGGAGCACGATGCGTCTGGACTGACGGAAGATCCGAGAAGAGAACTGACACTCAGGACTCCCATTCCTGAACGGGGACTGATCAGGCGGTCGAGATTGTAGCTCATCGCTAAAGGGGCACGCAAGCTGATACACCCCTTTACATATTGTTTTATTTTGTATTGGTATACAATTTTCTCTTGATCTTCCAGGTTGATCGGGTGGGAATGTGTTACATGCCCGCTGCAAAGATCACAGTGGTAGGGTAAAGAGGGGGTGTTCCAGGGGAGGGCAACTGACCTTCTCCACCGGCAGTCCTGTTTTTGTGGATGATGGGACTGATGGGGGGGTGATGAGGGGGGTGAGGGGGGAGTTATGTGTGTTTTCAGTTTTGGGGAGTTGAGGGTATGAATGGGGAGGAGGGCTGGTGGGGGAAGGGAAAGACAGGGAGGGGGAGGGAAGGGAGCATGTCAGACAGGTCACACATGCCGAGCTACAGGACACTCCACTAGCAACCAGCCAGTACACCACTCACAGCAGATCGTGGAGGGATGCAGGGTAGTCACATGGAACAGAGACAGGACCTAGAGGAGCTCACGATTCTAACATGGAATGTAAATGGGCTAGGCAGTAGGATCAAACAAGGCCTGGTGAACGCATATATCAAAAGGGCCCGTCCGGATATCGTGTTGCTACAGGAAACACATCTCATGGGTAGCAATTGCGGTTTCCTTGTGAGAGGGCAATACAAAGTCCTAGCTCATTCGGGGTTCACCAAAGGCTCACAAGGGGTGGATATACTGATAAGGAAGAACCAACCGTTCCGGCTAGTAAGGACCTGGGCAGACCTGCAGGGGACATATATAGGGTTACGGGGCACTTGGAAGAGGAAAGAATACAGAATAGTGTCAGCATATGCACAGCCTAAACTTCAGGCAGCCACACTTAAAGGGGTTGCAGAGGTCTTACTCCATACACCGGATACTATACAGGTGTTGGGGGAGGATTTTGATGATGTAATGGTCCCGACCCTTGATAGAACAGGTGACAGGGTCAGATACCAGACCCCGACCGCCCTCGCTAATCCCTGATAAATGCTATTGGACTAACAGATATATGGAGGTGGCTCGACCCAGGGGACAGGGCATATTCCTTCTTCTCAAGTGCACATAAGGTTTACTCTAGATTAGATTACATTTTTTTGGGACCGACATGCTATAGCAAGAGATGACTCAGCTGAGTACAAAGCGAGGGGAATTCTCCACTTGTAGTTAGGGTGTGGAGAAGGATTCGGAGGCAGGGGTCCTGGAAGTAGTCAGCCTGGGACCTGCAGAACCCGAGTGTGTTGAAGGGCCTTAGGGCAGATGTAAAGGTTTGCATAGCAGAAAATGAGGGCTCGGTCTCATCCAAAGTGGTCCTGTCGGAGGTCTTTAAGGCAGTCATGAGAGACAGGGCCCAGAATAGGCTGGCAGAGGCAACACGGGAGGTACAGAGGGAGCTGGCAACACTGGAATCCTGAATATTACAGCTAGAAAGGGAATAATGTGGTACACAAACAAGAATGCATAGTCCAGGTGTAGTGGAAGATCCCTCTTTATTGACAGGTAGTTAGGTGGCAGGTTACAGGATAGGAAGTTACAAGGAGAAACCCCACCAGGAGAGAGCTACCAGCTCCTCAGCCTCAGATGACCAACTGACAATCTCCACACAGGGAGGCACACTAACATTCCATGATGTCACAGGACATTCTGATAAAGTGGTAGAGATGGAAAATACATGGAACCATTTACCACAAATATCAAGAGAGTAAAGCCCCGGGGGCTCTCCGTCAAGTAACGGACATTCAAAGTCAGTATAGAGATCTGATAACAGGGAGGGCAAAAACGCAGGCGATGGCGACGTTACACCAGCTATATGACGTAGGAGACAAATCTGGTAAATTATTGGCTTGGCTGAGCAGGAGGGAGAGGGATGCCCGGTGGATTGAGCAGGTGCGAGACACCCATGAAAACCTGACGGGCTTTGACTCACTGATCGTAGAGGCGTTTGCTGTGCACTACCAGGCATTCTATGAGGCAAGGGACCTGGGCACCCAGAAAGATGCCCTGAAGTATATGGAGCACCTCGACCTCCCACTGCTTTCTGACCCTGATCTTAAGGACCTAGAGGCCCCCATCACGCTGGAAGAGTTGAAAAAAGCCCTGGCTCGGCTGTGTGCCGGAAAGGCCCCTGGCCCAAATGGGTTCCCGCCTGAGTTTTTAAAAAAAAACTGCTGACCTTCTGGCTCGCCATCTGCTGGCCGGGCACGCCAAGAGGGGGTACTTCCCCCAGACCTCTCTATGGCCACGATCATCCTGATTTTCAAGAAAGGTAAACCGCCGGAGGAATGCACCTCTTACCGTCCTATTTCCCTTCTAAATATCGAGGTGAAACTACTGGTGACGACACTTGCACATAGATTGCGAAGGGTCATACCAGACCTGGTCTATCCGGACCAAACAGGTTTTCTCCCGGGAAGGGCAACGAGATTTAACCTTAGGCGTTCCCATAATTGGCTACAGGAGGTGAGTAGGAGGCGAGACCCCCATTGGTTCCTCTCGCTGGACGCTGAAAAAGCGTTTGACGCGGTCCATTGGCCCTTTCTGGAGGGGGTCCTGGTGCGGCTAGGCTATAGTCCCATTTTTCGCCAGTGGGTGCAACTACTTTATACATACCCGAGAGCAAAGGTCAGGGTGAACGGGATTACATCGGGGGACTTCCCGGTGCGCAGAGGAACTAGGCAGGGATGCACTTTGTCCCCGTTGCTCTTTACGTTGACGATTGAGGTACTGGCAGCGATAGTCCGACAGCATCCAGACATCAGGGGTTTCCAGCTCGGGCCACTAGATGCCACAGAGGAAAAAATATCCCTATACACGGGCGATGTCCTCCATTATATTACGCGCCCAGAAACGACGATACCTGTGCTCTTCTCGGAGTTGGAACGGTATGGGGAGCATGCGGGATATAGGATCAACTGGCATAAGTTGGTCCTATATGACCCTAGGAGCCAAGAGCAGTGGTCGAACCTCCCATACAGGTTACAGACAACAGAGGGCTTTACATACCTGGGAGTGTTTATGATGTTGGATAAGACAACCTCGTACGATAGGAATGTCGGATGGATCATACGAAATTTCGTGGAGGACGCCACTAGGTGGCAGCTCCTACCCCTCACGCTTTCAAGTCGAGCGGCCATGTTCAAGATGATGATGCTGCCCAAGCTCCTGTACGCGTTCCAGAACGAATATTACTCTCTTCCCCGAAGGGTGTTCCGGGACATAAATTCAGAAATCCTCACATATCTTTGGCTTGGTAAGCAGCCTCGGGTAGCACTGTCGACCCTACAAAGACACCAATATAGCGGGGAATTTCTCTTCCCAGCGTCGAAGCCTACTATTGGGCTGAACACTTGGTAGACGTTAATGACTGGTTTCATGCCCCAGCAGCGCATCCCACGTACACCCTAGAGTGACATGCTATGGGTACCAGCTCATACAACTACTACCTATACGGGGGCAGGGGTAGGGGGAAATTGATGCCCGCCACTAGGCTCACATTGGTGCTATGGCACAGAGCAAACAGGATCCTAGGCTGGGAAAAGAGGCCCACCAGACAAACACCCCTGTGGCATTGCACTTGGCTGCCAGAACTGAATAAATTGAAAGGATTCAAGAGGTGGGATGACAATCGGGATCTCGACGGTAGGAGACGTGATTGTGAAAGGGGAACTGAAGTCATGGTCTGCTCCCCACGCAATATTTTAAATATGTGCTGCGTGGCGGGCAGAGGAGATCCCGGTGGATGTGCTCCCAGAGTATGCACCTCTAGAGGGCCGCCTATTGCAAGAACAAATACCTGAGAGAGCAGTGTCACTCACATATAGGACTCTTATGAATAACATGCCAGATGACCTAGGGGTCTAAATGTAAATGGGAGAATGATGTGGGCGACATGGACGAAGTAGATTGGAACACTGTACTCATGCATCCACGAGAGGTAACAATTAAATCCAGATTGAGGTTTATACAGTTTAATGTCTTTCACAGGACCTATTTCGATAGGGAACGCCTGTATAAAATGGGAAAGATAGGAGATACAAACTGCCTTGAGATGTGGCCGCGAAGGGGGGGGACTTCTTCCACACACTATGGGCAGGTCCGCAGATCCAGGTATACTGGGGGGAGATTCTGAGAGAATTGGGGGAGGTACTAGAGGCTCCCCTGCCAGCGGATGCAAAAATGGTTCTACTGGGTATGACCAATGATGTAGACCTTGCCCGCCCGCTGCTGATCTTTTTGGTCCTGGCCTTGGTGGTAGCGAAAAGAGATGTAGCCAAGTATTGGGGGTTGGCTACGACACCGCAGTTAGAGGAATGGAGGGGAAGCCTAGACCTTTATATGGCTGCTGAAAGGGTTACGTACAAGGCGCGGGCGGCCCTAAAAAATTTGGGAGAGTGTGGGGTAAATGGAGGAAATATCGGGGCCTTGATAGGGGTCTGTGAGGAGAAATGCGGGACGAAGGCCCGAATACAATTCAGGGGGTGCAGAGGGCATCCTGGTAAGGTATGGCAGATATGGACACAGTCAATGCTAGGTAAATGGAGGGGGATGATCACTGTAATAATGTTTGTACTGGTACAGCTGGGGGGGTGGTGGGTTGGAAGGCGGGATCTGTTGACCTGTGATGACATGAATGTTTTGTTGCCATATGATAAAATGCAAATAAAAATATTTTAAAAAAAAGAAAAAGAAAAAGATTGGTTGAAACAAGGATGTATTCTCTGCCCTTACTAATTTAACTTATTAATGGGCATTATGTCTAAGGCTTTTGATTTAGTCAATGCACATCTGCCCAAACTAGGATGCCTACCAATCTCAAATCTCTTATAAGCGGATAATGTCATGCAAATCAGCCAAACAAAAGGTTGTTTACAGTGCCTCACGATATGCAATACAGAATAGTAAGGCAATTAATTACAAAAACAACAGGCGGTGCGGCTATCTTGGATACCTACACAACCAACAGCTGAATTATGCTAAGCAGTATTAATATCTAGGTGTTTCATTTGATGATAGAGGAACCTTTCTTTCACATAAACAGGAATTAAAACAGATAAGTACCACTTTAATAACTGCCTTTTTTATTTTAAAATTCTCTCCAGGTTTTATCCAGTCGTCACTTACCACACTAACATATGGCAGTGAAGTTTTCCATGGGTGGGGCACAACTATTCTTGATACAATCATCTTTAAAATGTATAGGCATCTCTTTTAATGCCTCGCCTGCCCAAATCTGTTTAGAGTTCAGCCTGAATAATCAGTCAACTGCAAAGATTTAGGCTTATCTTAAAAGTTGGTCCACATTAAGAGGTTTGCCTGACAACACTCTAAGTAAACCCTATGGGTAGAGCTCTCCGGAAGTCAAAGTGCCCCCGCTCAGCAGTATCTCGAATCTGCCGTTAACACTCTTGGGGCACAATCACTATGGGATCTTAACATGGCATGTATATATTATTTTAAATATATAAATTACTTAATGAGGAAGCAATCAGCAATTAAGGATAAGAATATATTAGCAAAAATATCACATGGCTGATTTTAAATGATTTTATAACCCTCAAACTGTAGTGTAGTTCCTATATTCCCAATAGGCTCTGCGCATTGGAATAATATATTCAGTAGTGTAGACGTAGGACTGAGGTCGACTAGGTCTCTACTGACTATATTAGACTTAGGGTTTGCCAGCCAGCTCAGAGGTCACTAGAAACTTTCTCGAATAAACGAGGAGGAGTTTAACCTCCCTGGATAAACAAGAAGGGATTAGCTTCCGACAACCATATAATATGACACCTTTGCTCCCCCAGAATAAGAGTGTATCTCTAGAGTGGTGTGAAAACAATAGATAGCTATTTCACTCAGTCATTGTGCGTACTTAGTTTCACCAGAGTGCTGAGAAAAGAGAGACGGGCGTTTTCAATAAAAGGTGTAATTTATTGAGCAGTCTTCTTTCTCATGCAGGAGAAATGAATTGCCATTTTTGCAATACTTAATGTAAAGTAAAGTGCGTACAGGAAAAAGAGTATTATAAAATAATACTGTAAAAGCATTGATATGGTTTCTTAGCCATAAGATACCTTAAAATGGATATAATATATACATATATACATTGACTAACGTACTCAATTGGTGCTTCTAAATACACCTACCCCGGTGTCCCTGACCTAAGCCTAATACGTGGGAAGGAGTAAATAAGTAGCAGTTTAAGATAAGTTGGTTTTGCCAAGAATCTAACTCAAGAATTCTCTTCAAGGGTTTAGTCAGTTCCGTACCTGGGTAATAGAATGCAGGAGGTCTGGTATCTCTCTTTCAGGACTCGATATCCCAGCAGCCCGCGAAGGCGGCTGAGAACACTGGTGCTGGATTTCTCGGCAGGAGAAAAGACAGCGTCTCTCTCAGTGCGTCAAAGAGGAGGGGCAGTGTCCGTGGGCTCTCGGATCAGCTGGGCTCTCGGGCAAGTAGATGGCTGCTCGGCTCCAAAGCCACCACTGTGTGTTTGCTTAAGGCAACGTTGGTATATTTATACCTGAAAGGTGCCGAGTTTGACGTAAGGTTTGGACATAAGACATCAATAAAGGTGTCTCTAAGAACTGACTAATCCTTTAGTGTTCGCAGGAGTTTTAATGACAAATCAAAACAAAAGCAAACGGGGATTTCCCAGGTTGCTGGAGGTTTGGTGTGTCGAAAGAAATCCAAGGAAGTAGCTTCTGCCGTGCTTTGGACTGCAAGGGCTATTTACTTAAATATGGATCTGATTCCTTATGCCATTATAGGGATATTATTGATTATAGCCGTACAAGGGGATAAAATAGCAATATTGATTTGGGTTCCTAGATAAAACACAATAAAACTACTTAACTGCAGGCTGGAACCAGTATCTGAAGAGAATATATACGGGGTTCCATTTTGAAAATCTACCTGACAGTTGCACACTTTATCCTGGCTCCCGCAAGAGAGCATAAGTCCCTGTTGACAGTCTGGGATAGGCGTCGAAGACTTGAATAATCTTTAAGTATTTGCCCTCACCTTTAACGAATGGAGGGCTCTCCTAAGAACCCCTTTTAACATCTGGGGTATACAAACATGCAGACAAACAGTTTTATCCTGATTTAATTCCCTGGGTTCACTACTAAACTGGCAATTCACCATATTGAAAAAAAGTCAGACCTTAAACTTAAGGCGAAGGAAGGATCCCCCAACCCAGGATCAATTTTTAAAGGTTAATGAAGTTGCATCTTATCTTGAGATGATTATTGAACTTCGGACATTTTTTAATGGTCGACGAAATTACATTTTACTGTGTCCTGATAAATTGACACTTTCTTCCTATTTTTACAGATATTTATGGTATAGAAATGATTTGTTTCTTTATGTTTTAAACTTATAAAGAGTTTAACTAATAGTGGAAAATAAATAATTCTTCATTCACTTATACCATGTGAAGTCATTGCATTCATAGCAACATGTATAACATTTCAATTGACAATTTGTGAGAACACTGTGGATGATGGAGTGGCGAGGTATGGTTAATGTAGTGCGTCTAGGCAGTTGAGAACACTGTGTAAGGATGAGCCTTAATTATTAATTTGAGCTATATCTATAACTTTAGAATTTCTAATGTTTGTGTAGTTTAAGTTGGGTTTGTATAGAATGAATAAATACAGTTTTTCAAACTCTAACTAAGTTTATCCTTTGTTTTTTTCACTGAATATTTATAAAGACAGTTGACACAGATTACATTTATGGTGACCTTGCCTTGAACGTGCGCCTTCATTCATTTATTGGATGTGGTGATTTTGATACTGGTCCTCTTCAGCATCAAGAAAGCGAGACCCTTGTGGGATCAACAATGCCATAATGTAGCCTTTCAAAGTATTTAATGTTTTACCATTAGCAAAAGAATGGTTTTTTAGCCAAAAGTTTTCTATTCTTACAATTTGCACATTGGAGAATGGTTATGGATTAGAGTATGCTTTCTATGTTTATGAAATGTCATGCATGTCTGCACTGTTAGACCTGAGAGCCTTAGGATGGTTTCCCTCCCAAAGTTTTACCTTCATCTTCCCTCTTTCTGACCTCGTTTTTGCTAGTATTGGGACTCTCTCCCCTAAACATAGTAATATTGGCGTATCGCCAATTGGCATATTCAATGTATTTATAAGTCCCTAGTAAAGAGCACCACGTGTGCCCTGGGCCTACTTGTGGGCGAAAAGAGCTGCAGCAACAAATGATAGATGGAATGCTGAACGCTGAATGAATCAAACAAGACTAACACACTTATTGAGGTCTCTAGAAAGATACTGACACTCACATGAGTGGCTCTACAGGAGGCGGCTTTTCATGTTGGCTTATGCATGGCATTGCAAGCTCTGACTCTCTAATGAAACTGGTAGAGAAAAGTGAGGTTTAAAAGATGTTGCCACATGTATTAACGTCTATCCCAGACATAACTCTCTGCAACAGAACACAGCAAGTAGATTGCGCATAGTGAAGTGTGTGCTTTAAGTGGAAAGCGTACTGTGTCAAGTTTGAATGTCTGACTCCTACCATGTCTTAGGTATGTCTGCACTTCTATGTGTAGTCAGACACGTGCGGTGTAGCTGATCGCCCTAACTTAAAAACTATGCAGTCTATCATACCCTTGCACAACTCATGTGTAAGCTACTTCAGCATTCAGTCCCAGAAGCACAGATGACTTATCCAGGCCGTAGGGTCTCCCCCACCACCCCAGGGACCACCTCCTCCTTGGGGATTCAATGATAAATGATGCAGGGAGGTATACATTCGCAATGAGTCTGCCTGTGCCTTTTAGGGATGACAAAGTAGCCTTTAACTAGTAGATGCATTTATATGGTTCATGCAATTTCTACTACAGACTTTCAGATCTGCAGAAATATGCTGACACTCTCAAGAGTGGCATGGTTTATCTGGTCCTTTCGTTTTGGCTTGACCTGGCATTGTGAGGTCAGACTCGCTAATGCAACTGGTAGAGAACAAAGAGCTTTGAAACTTGTTGCCAGATGTTTTGGATGGTAGAAGCCAAAGCAACAACATAAGTATGTTCTTTCATTTTAGAGGTATTTTATTGAACAATCGCCTCTCAGACTCTGAGGGGACTCTAACCTCCTTAGGCTCTGAGAGACTCTTATTTTTAGTAATTACAACAGTCTGCGTACTACAAGAGAATGCTCTAATAGTATTAAAGCCCTCTGAAGAGGGCTCTACCAGTCATTAGGTGCCTGCTTCTTTTGTTAAACACTTTAACCTTTGGTTTGGGCCTTGAACAGTAAAGCGGGCGTTTAATGGCCGGTGGAGTCTGCTAGGTTGGGCTCTAAGACTATATTCATTTTATACTAGAAGGGAGTCCTTGTTCTATAAAATCAACCAATTCATACAATATAGTGCACAATCCAGCACACATAGAAAGAAAAAGGAAACAGTAAAGAGAAATATGAAGATTGCTTCTTATTGTGCCTTTCCTACATTACCATTGGGATGGTTTTAGATTCTGACACATTCCAAGATTTACGTGAATCTGGGAATGGTTCAGATGTCATGAGTGCTCTGTAGGCACACCCAGAGCAACAATTGCGAATTACTCATTTTACACAGTGTTGTGCGTCAAATAGGCACGTATTTACAAAGAGTGGAAAAGCCATAAAAAAGTGGCTTTACCTAGCCTTTTACAAGGTTTAGATATTTTCATATGCTAGTACACTTTGTTGTAATTTGCCAGCGATTAGATTAAGCATTAGCAGAAGACATCTTAGTTCAAGCCGTTATCTTGACATTTAGCGGACTCCATTTTGTACTTACGGCAGCCATCTTGTCTGCTACATGCTGCCTCATGTCGACCACGTGATTTGTCCTATCTTCCTGTCCACGGCGCTTGAAATCTGCCCGGCAACAAGTTATATTTAGCATCCCTCACTTTCGCACATGTCAAGTAGGGTCCACATCTGTTTCTGTTAGTGATTAGTTCCAGATAGGAATGTGTTTGTCGACCCCCAAAATTGTTAGCTCCTCCCATGGTCGATTGTGCATCTCAATATTACCTTATATGTACATAGGTTGTGCTCTTGTGTTTGTACCGCCTTCTTTTGAGCCCCTGTACGGCTATAAATAAACCATGTTTTCTTAGCTCATGGTGCCACTTCTTGCAAAGCCGAATGGTACTAAGGATGGGCGAATTTTGCGAATTCGCAATTTGCGATTTCGCCATCCGCAAAATCCACGAATTTGCGAATTTGCAGATTTTGTCGATTGTGTGGGTAAAGGCCGGGCTGGAAAACGGTGCACATAGCTAGTGTGAGGGGAGGGGTCACATGCCCGTTGTGTGTATAAAAGGACAGGCACGGATCAGAGAAGCTCGTGGTCACAGGAACTGCACAGGGATTGAGCTTGTGAAAGTCAATTATGCAAAGGCCTCCATCAAGCATCATAGCTAATTTTCGACGATAGATATGAGGAGAGTGCACACCTACCCAGCCTCGACAAAAAACACATTTTTGGGGGGCTGATTAACTTTGCCATCACACCAAAGAGCGCCGGGGTCCCTCGAGTGAGCTGTCCATCAAGTAGGTAAAGGGCGCGAAGACGGTGCACACACCACTAGTGTGTGGGGAGGGGCCAAACAGACGGGGCTTATATGCGAGTTCACATGCCTCTTGTGTGCATAAAAGGACAGGCACGGATCAGAGAAGCTCGTGGTCACAGGAACTGCACAGGGATTGAGCTTGTGAAAGTCAATTATGCAAAGGCCTCCATGAAGCATCATAGCTAATTTTCGACGATAGATATGGGGAGCGCGCACACCTACCCAGCCTCGATAAAACTCACATTTTTTGGGGGCTGATTAACTTTGCCATCACACCAAGGAGCGCCGGGGTCCCTCGAGTGAGCTGTCCATCAGGAGGGTAAAGGGCGCGAAAACGGTGCACACACCACTAGTGTGTGGGGAGGAACCAAACGGACGGAGCTTATATGTGAGTTCACATGCCTCTTGTGTGTATAAAAGGACAGGCACGGATCAGAGAAGCTCGTGGTCACAGGAACTGCACAGGGATTGAGCTCGTGAAAGTCAATTATGCAAAGGCCTCCATCAAGCATCATAGCTAATTTTCGACGATAGATATGGGGAGAGTGCACACCAACCCAGCCTCGACAAAACACACATTTTTGGAGGGCTGATTAACTTTGCCATCACACCAAAGAGCACCGGGATCCCTCGAGTGAGCTGTCCATCAAGTGGGTAAAGGGAGCGAAGACGGTGCACACACCATTAGTGTGTGGGGAGGGGCCAAACGGACGGAGCTTATATGCGAGTTCACATGCCTCTTGTGTGTATAAAAGGACAGGCACGGATCAGAGAAGCTCGTGGTCACAGGAACTGCACCGAGATTGAGCTCGTGAAAGTCAATTATGCAAAGGCCTCCATGAAGCATCATAGCTAATTTTCGACGATAGATATGGGGAGAGCGCACACCTACCCGGCCTCGACAAAACACACATTTTTGGGGGGGCTGATTAACTTTGCCATCACACCAAAGAGCGCCGGGGTCCCTCGAGTGAGCTGTCCATCAAGTGGGTAAAGGGCGCAAAGACGGTGCACACACCACTAGTATGTGGGGAGGGGCCAAACGGACGGGGCTTATATGCGAGTTCACATGCCTCTTGTGTGTATAAAAGGACAGGCACGGATCAGAGAAGCTCGTGGTCACAGGAACTGCACAGGGATTGAGCTCGTGAAAGTCAACTATGGAAAGGCCTCCATGAAGCATCATAGCTAATTTTCGATGATAGATATGGGGAGCGCGCACACCTACCCAGCCTCGATAAAACTCAAATTTTTTGGGGGCTGATTAACTTTGCCATCACATCGAAGAGCACCGGGGTCCCTCGAGTTCACATGCCTCTTGTGTGCATAAAAGGACAGGCACGGATCAGAGAAGCTTGTGGTCACAGGAACTGCACATTGATTAAGCTCGTGAAAGTCAAAAATGCAAAGACCTCCATCAAGCATCATAGGTAATTTCCGATGATAGATATGAGGAGAACGCACACCTGCCCAACCTCGACAAAACTCACATTTATGGGCTGCTGTAACTATTTTAGGATGGCGCCGGCAAGCTGCCAGTGCCATCCTAAAATAATTACTAAATTAGCTTCATCAGGAAGCACTAATAGATAATAAAAAGCAGGTGCTCGAGCACCTGCTTTATTTTATCTATTAGTGCTTCCTATTGAAGCTAACTTAGTAACTATTTTAGGATGGCTCTGGCAGCTTGCCGGCGCCATCCTAACATAGTTAAAAGTTCAACATGCTTGAACTTTTGCCCCCCAAATCTGCCGCTCGTGGATTTCGGGATTTTCAGTAAATTCGCGGGAGTTCGCGGATCGCGGATTTACCGAAAATCTGCGAAATCCACAAAATCCGCAAGAGGACCGGATTTCCCGCACATGCTTAAAGGGTACTGTTTGAACCGTAGCACCACCTCATGAGGTGTAATAAATGTTACTTTTTCTATTCCAGTTTCTGTGCCAACTTCTTTCTATTGGTATGAGGACTTTGTGCAGAAAAGGGCGAACCCCTTGCACTAGTGGGTCTGGCTGAGGCCTGCTACCACAACATTTACTCCTGCAAGGATAAAAAGATTAGACTGCGGGGGTGCAAAAGTACCCCATGACTCTTATGAATGAGCTCTCAGTGACAGACTCACATATAAAGACATGCATTTTTCAAATAACTCATCTTTCTTTTAACCAGAATAGGTGGGTTTATTTTAAACATTTTCAAAAAAAACTTTTCAAACTATTTTTTAATTTTTTATTTTAATTTTTTAAAACACTAAGAAAATAAACTCCCAGAGAGGTACTGCATTTTTAGACAGTATATGCCAATTGTTCCAAATTCAGGGATGGAGACAGGAATAATCAACACTACAGTTCCGGAAGATGTTCCAGGAGCACAGCAGCCTCTTCCTCTCTAAGTCTCTGCATCTCAGCCCGTGAGAGGTGAGTCAGGTGTATAGTTCTAAGGTACTTCTGCATGCAGGAGGTGGTGCAGCTATTTTTCTTTCACTACCCCAGGAAGGAACGTTTTTACAGATGATGCAAGTAAATTTCCGGGAGCTCACTTTTTTCTCTCCTTTCGGGACACTAAAGCAATGCTCTCCTCTTCTTCTTCCTGGGTGGCCCTTCTTTCTCTCCTTCTTCTAACAATCTTAATTCTTCCTCATCTTGCAATCTGGAAGAGCTAGCCATTCATTTTAGAAAGAAAATAAAGCCTGCTCCCTAACTAATAGAAAGTAGACTGAGAACCACACCCTATTTCTAAAAACATGTGGGAGTGTCAGCTTCCTATGATTGAAAGGTGTTATACCAATCATATTCTTTTTTTTGTTGGTCACATTAGGTGCGCCACTTCAACGCGATATCACAATGCCAGGAACGCAATTCCATAAAATATATTAAATCATAATGTATTTGACAACTTATTGAAAACATGACATTGTTTTACTATTGTTAATACATCTCTTTCTGATTTATTGCAATTTAATACACCAATATATTGATTTAGAATTATTTTTTCAGACTTGTAGGAATTGCGACCCCCAACGCGACTCCAGAAATATGAAACGTAACGGTCCACAGTGGTATCGCCGTTCATTAAAATATTATTAAGATTAATATTAATCAAAAATATAAAGCTTGATGCACTATTACTGTATTATTTAGGAATTCCACTTTTACAAGTAACAAAGTAAACACAACATTATATATCTATCTTGAAAATTATAGATTTTCACAATCTATGCACCCAGTGCGACTTGAAAGTTGTAAAAATTTAGAATTGAAAACTAAACTACATTGAACACTGAATAACTATATATTATTATTTTTTTTAAGTCCGCTAAGAATTGTTCTGGGCACGTGACTCCTGTCCTGTGCTTTGTTGAGAATCACCCCCAGGTGGGTTAGGTCTGGGGGTCTTATACACAACATATCTATAGGTTATGGCCATCCTTGCTACCCCAGGAACCACCACCTCCCCAGGGCTATATCTTTGAGAAATGCAGGGAAGAGCAGTGCAGTTCCCCCACTGCAGCCCCAGGGGCCGACCACCTCCCTGGGTACACATACAACAATTAAGGGGGTCCGTTGTGGACCCAAAGCCCAGGGACCACCACCCCCGGGGCTTACTTCATAAAGGAGGCTGTGTGGCCCCCTCCAGGAGTCCTACATGGCCCTGGAGACCGCCACCACCCAGGGCCAACTCCAGCAATGTATCGGGATGCCCACCCCCGGACACTGCAGTTTCCTATGGCCTGGCAGGAGCGCTGTTCCCGCCAAGCCACAGCAAAGAGTGCTCCACTTTGTTTCAGCGAGAGCATTAAAAATGCTCTTGCTTCCACAAAGCAGGGCAGAATTGCTTTTAGACAGA
Organism: Lissotriton vulgaris; assembly: GCF_964263255.1. Classification (NCBI taxonomy): domain Eukaryota; kingdom Metazoa; phylum Chordata; class Amphibia; order Caudata; family Salamandridae; genus Lissotriton; species Lissotriton vulgaris. The sequence continues at coordinate 1,871,336,135 of NC_141694.1, read as the reverse complement.
GGGGACTGCTGCAAGAGGCAGGGAGCTGGCAGGGATTGCTGGGGCCTTCAGGCTTCCAGTAGTCCTCAATGAGGTGACCATGCCCTGGGGGATGGGGTCCCTGGGGTAATATCGGCGCGGCAATGGGGGCACGCTGGCCCCTCACCATTTTAAAAAATAAATCTGTAGGCCCGGTCCCAGGGATGGGATCTCCAGGGCCTAAATAGGACTGGGGGGCGCACTGCAACCCTCTGATGTGACAAATTTACACCCAGCCCGCCTTCTCCCCCCAAAAGAATGTTTTTAAAAACTCAGACAAGTCGCCGAAGGCCTCGCCGCCAACATACCATGCTGTAAATACACCTCGAGGTGCAGTGGTGGTTGGGGAATGAAATCCCCAACAATGCTGAGGGTCTTTGGTGGCCAATAAGCCCCCTTGTTACATTCAGTAAGTCCCAGACAGCGCGATTGCTGAGAGGACTTTAAGGCCACATCCCCTTTCTCCAGCACACTGTTCACGCAACTCTTGCCACACTTCTGGTTGCGGAAGGAATTCCACTTTACTCTGAAGGCCTCAGAAATAAAATGGACTACTTCCTCCAACCAGTAGTGTACCAGGAGGCAGGTTTGGAGAGTGGTGGAGAAAGTGGGCATGGCCTCCGACAACCTCTCAGCAATCCACCTGTGTGGATCTTACTGGAGGTGACAGGGGGGTAGTTAGCTCCCAAGGACCCCCAAGAGCCAAGGGGGATTCATCGTCCTACTAGTAGTGCACCAGGAGGTGCATTTGTACAGTGGTGGAGAAAGTGGGTATCGCCTCCTACAACCTCCTAGCTATCCTGCTGTGGGACTTACAGGAGGTAACAGGAGGTATAGTTTTCCCCCTAATATGTCTTTGGAGGCCAACTAGCCCTCCTGTTACTTCCAGTAAGTCCTACACAGCAGGTTTGCTATGAGGTCTTCGAAGACCACACCCCCTTTCTCCACCACTACACAAACGCGGCTCATGAATCACTACTGGTTGGGGGATGAAGTCAACTTTATTCCTGAGGGACCTTGGGGGCCAGGAAGCCCTCCTGGTACCTCCTGTAAGTCCTACAAAGTGGAATTCCTGTGAGCTAGTTGCAGGCCCCACTGCATGCTCCACCACTCTGCAAACGCGACTACCACTTTAAAAACCTTTGAAATTCACTGAAAAAAACAAGGGTTACAGGGACGTTAGGAATTAGCATTTAAAAAACCTTAGAAATTCTCAAAACAAGACAACGTTTACAGCGACTGGGAGAGCCCTGTCCTCTTCCACACACCAACAAACATGGTCCAAACAGTCAATGAGGTAAACCTTTTTCCTACTGAGGCACATGAATCTCTCCGTAGGTGGGAAGCTGCACATGGATGACAGTTGTTTGCTCTGATATTTCAGAGACCAGTCAAGTCAGCAGGGAAAGGTGGTGTTTCAGTACAAGGGGGTGAAGAAACAGGAACTGTGGAAGAAGTTTAGAAAGATATATTCTGCCCTCTCAGAGAAGAGAAACCCAATCCTGGGAGGCCTGAAAAATAGTTTTAGGAGCCATTCATTTCTAACAGCGGCAGAGGTGATGGAGGGTGCAGGGAATTAGATAAAAGGGCAAAATGTATAAGCTATGGTAGGATTCCAGTTTTGCAGCAAGATAACCATTGACCAGACATTCTGGTGTGGATGCTAGGAGCAACAATCTGAAAATGCTTGTTGAGATGGGAGGTGAAACAGTCTACTTCCGGTGGGCCCCAATAAGTAGAAATCTCTGAAAAGATTGGGTGACGCAGTATCCAGGTGCTTGAATCGTGCAGGTGATGAAAAACCAATCTGCTGCTGAATTAATATTGCCTGTAAGATACTCCTGCTTTGATGCTGGGGTAGACCTAATCTGAAGAGCCTGTCTCTCCACATGCTTATTACCTACTATACTGCAGATGATGGAGTGCTGCCATTGTTGTGTGTTCACTATTGCAGTGTTATCATTGGTATGATGCCTGCTGCTATACAGATGCACAATTAGTATGCGCACTATGCTCTCTCATTTAAGTAACTTCATCTTACAAAGATTCACTGCACTGTGCATGCAATAATTGGAAATATACAAACTATTCCAAGAGAAAACAGTAATGCTAAAAGAACAGCTAATTCTCTACTTTTTCGTAGAATTATTGGATTGCAGCTATACATACTACATAACTCTAGAGTTGATTCTCCAGTGGTGCCCACATACAAAGAGTGTATGTTGATTGGAATGCTTATATGGGGAGAGAAGTTGGCCTAACGGCTAGGGCAGTCGACTTCGAATCTAGGGAACTGGGTTCAAATCTCGGCAGTGACGCTAAATATCATGTGATTCTGGGCAAATCACTTAAATTCCCCGTGCCTAACAAAAATGAATGTATCCTCGTGTAATGCAACTGGTGCTATGTAAAGCGCTCTGATACCCGATTCCGGTCAAGTGCTAGCTATATAAAACTCTGTAAAAAATAAAGCTTTCATTCTATTATCATAATAGTGTGAGTGATTGATCTGATCAAACCTCTCTGTTAATTAGTGTTTTCTTTTCATACATATCATATTGTCTTCTGATATGTAATTTTACCCCCACAGAAATGTTACCAATGCAAAGTGGATCCCCCATTACCTTGGAAAATACAAAAGGAATACTTTATATTGTACTTAGTGGATCTTCAAGCCAACAGAATGCTGGTAAAATGGAAAAAGATCATGTTGCTGCATTGCCAAGTTTCAGAAGCAAAGGAAATCTGTAGGACTCAACCAAGGACTCTACCTGCCCAAACAAAAGGGTGTTTGAATGACTTTGATGAATCCATGAGAAGACTGTAAGAGAGACTCAAGACTCCTATAAGTATATGACTTCTACACTCATGTACACAAATCCAATGAAACATTCAGTGATTTCTCACCGCACTGAGTGTAGTGGACGTATTTAATGTTGGTGTGTCAGTGGATGAGATACTTGATCAACAATGTGGGCAATGAGTTACCCTAAATTACAGGATGTAATCACCACTTCTAAACCAATTGAACAATCAGTCTCATAGTTTAAAGAGGTCAATCAGGTTATTCATGACAAGAACATGTTTAGGTTTGTACAGTAAATGGAAAACACTGTGAGAAATCTTCCCAAGAGAAGAAAAGCAAGGGCAAAACCCTTAGGTATGGGAGTTTGTTCCATGTAGCTTTTTTCCAAGTGTTTTACGTGCAACAGTTGTAAGAGGAGACACCACATTTTTCAAAGTATGTAGAGAGTAAAAGGAGTCAAATAAGGAGACAGTAGCCAAGGGGAAGAGTCAGATAAAAATCGTCATAAACACAAAGATGAAACTAGTAAAGAAGAATGTTAACAGCATTATTGGCGATGACGATTTAGAATATCTCTTTGTGTCTTTAGCCCTAAAGGAAGGGATTTAAAAGTTATCGCAGACTCAGGATCTTCCTTTGTTATGATTGCAGGAGAGTATTTTTTAATGCAACCTTTAAGCTGTTATTGAGGAGCTACTAATCCCTGACTTAGTGCAGCATTGTATGATGAAAGATATTGATGGGGATGTGAACTTCAGAGACAGAATGAAATGGATTGAAAAATATGATTCTCGAAATGGGAATGGCGTTCTGAGACAGAGACGTGGCGTGTACGTTCAGAAAGCTCCATTAGCTGTGTTTCCCAAAACAAATAAATGGCTACTTCTCTGGATGTTTCCCAAAACAAGTGATGGCCATCAAACAGAAAATAGATGAAGATCCTGATGTAACCATTACCTTTATGCGAGATTCCTTTCTAGGCAAAAGTTCCAAAGATCCAGGGCGAGAGAGGCAAGTTTTTGACTTGACCTTTCCCAGTGTGTTCACAAAGCGGATTGCTGAAATGCTGACCATCCAGAGAAGTAGCCATTTATTTGTTTAGTAGCAGAGTTAATGCTTGATGGTAAAGGTGCCATCTAGCAGCTCCTTGATGAGTTGATGTGGAGGGTGGACTCCTTCAAGGACTTTGTGGGTTGATATGCCAGACAATCATTCTCATGAAACTATCCCCACTCCAGTTCCTATTGATATAGGCTCATGCGCAGATACCAGTGATACGATTTTTCACAGCTTCTCGCTGGTTAACACAGAACTAGTGGAAAACATATAAATGAAACTAAATCTGGGTCCCCTCTAGATCCTTGTATTCCCACTTTTTTGAAAGAGATAGCGAAGGAGGTTAGCCCTTTGCTTACAGAAATATTCAACAATATGTTCATTTCCGGTACCTTTCCATCCACTTGGAAGGATGCGTCAATACTGCCTTTGATAAAAAATGTAAAACAATCTAGACGACTCTGACCCCAATAACTATCGCCCGATATCTAGATTGCCACTCCAGGCAAAAATAGTGGAGAAAATTATGAACAGGTATCTATCCCAGTTCATACAAGAAAATGACTTACTCGATCCCTCTCAATTTGGCATGCGCCCAGAACACAGTACAGAAACAGCACTAATTAAAGCCACCGAAGAGATCAGGAAGGTCATGGATAATGGGGGCACCGCCGCCGCCAACCTCCTTCATCTCTTGGCTGACTTCCATACTGTGGATCATAACCTACTTCCAGCGCAGCTGGAAACGCAAGGGGTCAAGGGCTTGGCACTAGCCCTGCTGTCCTCTTTTCTAAAGGATGGGAGACAAACGGTGGTACTCGGCAAGTCAAAATCAACACCTTACATCCTCCCATGTGGGGTCCCACTGGGCTCGTCGCTTAGCCCTGCACTTTTTAACATTTATGTTTCAGAACTTGCCCCGTTTATCCAAGACTTCGGCTTTAGCCTTACTTCATACACTGTTAACACGCAGATGGTGGTGGCAGCATATAAAGATCAAACCTCCCCATCAAGGCAGGTTCAAAGCTTCACGGTGGAAATAAATAGATGGATGGGAAACCACTGTCTTAGGCTCAATTCCGGGAAAACCGAAGTGGTAATCTTTGGGAATCTGCAACCCAGATGGGATGACCTTTGGTGGCTGGGGGATATGGGGGAACCTCCAAAACCAGTCCAGAAGGCAAGAAACTTGGGGGTGCGGATTGATAATAAACTCACCTTATCTCAGCAGACCAATGCCATTGTATCTGGCTCCGATTTGTTTATAAAAAAATTGAAGAAGGTTCTGCCATATATTTCTAATGACTCTAAAAGCGTAGTAGTGACTACACTTGTGCAGTCAAAGCTAGACTACTGCAAAATACTTTACCTTAATATGCAGAAGCAATACCTAAAAAGCTTCAGATGATTCAAAACGCATCTGCAAGACTTCTACTAAATGTCCCTAAATATGAGTCAGTAACCAAGGAAATTTGAAGACTTCACTGGCTCCCGGTGGCACAGCACATTAAGTTCAAGGCGCTGTGTCTAGCCTACAAGGCCTTGAATGACACCAGACCAGTGTTTCTCAAGAAGCTCTTCTCCTGGTATCACCCAGCCAGACAACTGCGCTCTTCTGATGCTAATTCCAAAGATCCGAACATTATGCTGGGCAGACTGTAGTATCTCGTACGTCACAGCAAAAATACGGAATAAGCTATCACTTGCTATTAGAAATGCCTGCTCTCTCACCACTTTCAGTAAGGACCTAAAAACATGGCTTTTTCAGAACTAGTTACTTTATCTAGGGCTCACCACTGTCTTAGCGTCAACACATCTCCGGGTATTCGTGCGCTCAATAAGTTTCATTGACATAACATAACATGTCAGATTCAATAACAAGGTTTAAAATGGAATCGTCAGGCCTCCGTGTTTGTCAGCCATCACTGTTTTTCCATTTGAAAATCCCTGTTTGAGCAGAGTAAGCTTTGCCCAAGCAGAGGTTGAGTGCTTTTCACCTCTTGAAAGCTCTGTAAAGAGGGGGAGCCAGAAATATTACTTGAATGAAAGAAGAGAGGAGACACTAGACCGATTTTTGTGGCATAGTGAAGGATAGAATAGGGCTTGTCTCTTGAGAGCTGGGGAAGGTACAATTGCATGTCTATTATGAAGCTAGAAAATTAAAAACACTAATAAATGAGTAGATTGGTGGTGAGAACAAGACAGAGGTAAGGTGTATCTGGGCACTGGGTCATCAGGAGAATATTGTCCTAGTAGATACATAAACCAGCCAATGCTTGTGAATTAGACAGAAAATAGCTGGGTTCCAAAAATTTTACCAGGCAGAGTTTGGCCTCTTCACCCAATCCAAATTCGTAAATTGAAGGGCAAGGTAACAGCCTAGCCCTTTCTCCAACAACCAAGGGAGAAATAAATTGCAAAACTGCTGCCCAATAATAAAAAAAAATGCGGGATCCCCGAACCTCCACAAGTTCTAGAAAGCACCAATTTTTTGTACTTCCTTCTGTGCCTTTGGTGGTCCCATAAAAATCTAGAACTGATATTCTTGAGTCTTTTAAAATGCACTGCTGGGAATTCGAGTGGAATGGTTCTAAACAAGTACAGAAACTTGGGCAACATGAGCATCTTTAAAACATTCGACATTCCATGTAGCGATAGATGAAGATGGTTTATTCTCTCTAAGGTAGAATTCACTTTGTCTAATACTGGTTTCATGTTAATTTCAGGGATCTTATTGATAGGTGAACAAAGCTTAATTCCCAAGTAGGTAGCTTCAGAGTCGATGGGGATACCATCTGGAGGGTTGCCCCCAACACATAAAATCTGAGTTTTAGTTAAATTTAACTTATAGCCAGACATGAGCTCAAACTGTAAAGCAAGGCCTTTGGTTGTTGACAAAGCAGAGGGGAGGTCAGTAGTGACAATAACAATGTCATCCGCGTATGCCAGAGCTCTATACTCAATGTCCCATACTTTAACTGGTTTGATATCCCTAGACTGATTTAGTTTAGTTAAGAAGAACTCAATATATAAGGCAAATAATAAAGGTGAACTGGGGCAGCCTTTCCGGGTTCGACGGCTAATTTTGAAAGGCTCAGACTCTCTACCAGATAAGTGTATGCATGCAGTAGATAGCTGATATATAGACTTCATTGCTTGGAGCATGCCAGGACCAAATCCCTTCAAACGAAGAACCTCCCATAGGAATGGCCAAGACACCCTGGTGAATGCCTTCTCGGCATTCAACAGGGTGATTCCAATAGAGCAGTAACAAGATTTCTATTTCAAGGCACAAACTAAATTTTGAAGTTGTATCCTTTCATATCAATGAGCCACTTAGCAATACAAGGAGTGGTAATATTTCTCCTTTGGTTGAAAAGATATACACCAAGAGTTTGTGGTCTGTACAAAGAGCAAAAGGCAAACCCCAAAAGAAAAACTTAAAATGACAAATGGGCCAACAACACGCTAAAGCTTAAACCATGGAATAGTTATGCTCTGTCTCCTTTAGGGCTCTTGAAGCGAATGCACCAATTTTTTCTTTTACTTTAACTATCTGAGACAATGGTGCACCTAAGCCTTTTCCACTTGCATCAGTGGTTGAAATAGTCTTCCGGCTGATGTCAAAGTTACCTAGAGACTGTACCTCAAAGATAGATTATTTGGTAAGCTCGAAGGAACGTTGGCAATCCGAATCTCATTGAAATTGAACTCCTTTTTTTAATAAGGATCTCAAAGACACAGTTAAATCAGCAACATTATTTACATATTTAGACATGTATTCAACCAATACAAAAAAGGTTTAAGTTCCTCTTTGGGGGGAGGTGCTTCCCTCACTGCCTTAACTAGATCAAATTTAGGTTTAAAACCCTCTGTTCTTAAATTGTATGACATATAGTCAACAGAGTCCATACTAAACAAAAACTTATCTTTCCTGATTGTTAACCCTGCCTTCCTGAGCACCGACAATACTTCTTTTAATGTGAAGTTGTGTTGTTGTTCTCAACTTCCATAAATCAGAATGTCTTCTTGAAAACACAGAACGTCATTTATCCCTTGCAAAATAGTTTGCATTACTCGTAGAAAAACTGACACTGCCATTGCAGGGCCAAACAGCTTTCTGCAAAACCTATAGACACCAAAAGGTGTAATAATGGATGTTAAAGATCTAGATTCAGGATACAGCTCAATTTGATGGTATGTGGAGGAACGATCAATAACACTAAAACATTCAGCATCACCTATCACACAAATCATCTTGTTTATACAGCGAAGGGGAAATCTGTCCACCCAAGTGTTGGTGTTAAGGTATCTCAAGTCTACACAGAGCGGTAAGCCTCTGCCCCCTGACTTTTGGGTGACAAAAATTGGAGATAATCATAACAAGATCTCTATTGGTTCAATAATGCCTTGTGACACAATTTGTGTAATTCCTCTTTAACAAGTTCTTGCATTAAATATCGAATAGGCCTAACTTTGTGGACCACTGGAACAGCATTGGTTTTCACCCTAATCCTGTGCTAGCAATTCTTTATTTTACCTAATTCTTCAGAAAAAAACTTCTGGGAATTCCTTACATACATTAACACATCTATTTCTCTCCCCTACTGTCAAACCAGGTTTGGAGTTGTTGGGATCCAGTCTGATTCCCAAATCATTTCGGCCAATCATTTTGGTGAATACCAGCCCAAAAGGCTAGAACCTTTCTTTGTTAAATAAACTTTTCGTACAGTAATGTGATCCTTAAATTAAAGTTGCATGGTGAACATCCCCACAACGGGTAAAGGGTCCTTATTTTACCCCCTGTATCAATGTCTGCCTGTTGAATTACATAGTTTTTCCATGAAACATTTCTTCAAAACTATCATAATCAATTAATGTATTAGGTGAACATGAACCTGCAAAGACTTTCATTTTTACTCCATCCAATGTATTATCACAATTAGGGTAGTTGTACTCCTTTTCTGTTTAACTCCCTGCAACCTGGCTCACAATTTGGAATATATATTTGCTCTCTCCCTCCCCCACTTCACAAACAGATTGTACATTATTTCTATCTATACTGAAGCTCTTGCACAGTCTGGCAAAATGTCCTTACAGGACATCTTGTGCTCTTAGCTAAATGGTGTAGTTACCACAGCAATTAAACCTCATTCTCTTCCATCTTTCCTCTCCTGTTTTCTTGTTAAGTTGGTCCATGCTTTTCTTTTCCTCTCCAAATCCACCTGTGGGTGTGTCTGAGCTAGACCGCCTCTTTACTATGTGTATCATGTCAGAAGAGAGTGGCAATTTATTGCTAGAGCTGTGCCATGCAGAGGTGTGGTAAAATACCTTAGCCTCCATTCTAAAAAAAAGCAAGCTGCACCTTTAAGAAAGCTGTGCCTGTCAGCGTGACGGGTGCAGAGACAAAAGCTGTCACAGCCAGAATTGAATTACACACACAGAGAACATGTGCCCCTTTAAGTAGAGATGTGTCAGTGTGACAGGCCCAATGAACACGGCTGGGTGCGGTCTCATGGCTATCTGCCAACCTACAATGCCTCCTGTCCTGGAAATCACGTTCTACCTGACACGGCTCCTTTACTAAACGGAAGAGAAATTTACAGCGTTTCCAGATCAGAAACAGACCTCAACATGGAAACAAGTGAGGGGTTTCCCTTTAAAATGTACACCATTGACAGAAGATGTCAATTTGATTATACTTTAGCAGTGCGAAGTCTTACTGTAGCAGGCAATTCCCAAAATAACCAGGTAACAAGAGGGCCTATTAATTCAGAGAGAACCTCCTGAGGAAAGCCGCCCTCTCTTGCATACCTCAAGTTATTTTTGTGGGCCACAACATAATGCTGCCCCCAGCTCAGCAATCGTCACCAGTATTAAGAAGTAGAAAGGGCCTGGACATGCAGACTTTATTGCTGTAAGCTCCAAAATCTGCAAGTTATTCTCCAAAAACTCAAAATATTCGATATCCAAAAAGATCCAAACACATTGGTATCTGATTTTATTCATGCCATAATTATTACATCAAAAGATCATGTCACTTGTAATGAAGGACTCATAGATGATTTCCAGGTTTCTCCTTAACACTTTGCATTTAGCGAGATCAGGCAACCGAAGGATATAAAGTCATTTGCTGAAGATCATATAACTTGACACAGGTGGAGGAGGCGACATTAGAAACTAGGTCCCATAGTTGACTCATGACCAATTTAGCGTTATGTCTGGAGGGCAGGTCTTCATACAGTTGATTGAAGAGCCACATGGGTATGAGGTAGTAACATCTTTATTGAGCCTAAGTCCTAGATACTGCTTCAGTTTATATAGCTTCTGCCAGGCAGGTGTCTGTCCACCTTCCAACTATAATCAACACTCAGGCTAGGCCCAGTGAACACATCAACACATTCTATCAGCCACAGTTAGCCTCCCAAGCATCAACTTACACATGCAGCAAAAGGGAGCACGCAAATACACAACACACCTCCCTATCTGTCAAGGGAGGAATAGACAAGATCAGCAAATATTGTGCCCCTGCAATCTACAGTCAAGATGCTGTAGAAGAATATAGAGATCAATCATGTCAAATACCAAATCCCTAATTCACACCAAATCACAATGGAAGGTACACCAGAAGATTCCATACAGCAATCCATTGGACTTACCACTAACAACCAGGCAGACCCACAACAGACAGCAGAGACAAGTCATGATGCTTCCACAACAGGTTGAAGGATTGACTCAATCAATCAATCAATCAATCAATAAAACGGTACTTGTATAGTGCTGATTCTCACTTGAGAGGGTATCCAGATGCTATACTACAATGTCGGTCGAAGATCAAGGTCTTAAGTCACCTCCTGAAGTAGGTCAGCGAGGATAAAGTACAGAGGTGGAGGGGAGGGGGTTTCCAGGACTTGGCTGCAAGGTGGGAGAAGAAGCATCCTCTCATGAGGCAGCATCAGAAGCGTGGAATTTGTGTGAGGGTAAGATGAGTGAAGGGGAGGTTCCTGGGTAAGTGGAAATTCAGGTGATGGTTTATGTTGATGGGTCCTTGCTCGTGGAGGGATTTGTGGGTAAAGATCAGGATCTTGAATTGGCATCTCTTCTGTATAAAGCTTGCTGGTCATGAGTGCATGTGTCACCGTTTTCCTGTTGTTGATGGGGAGCCACTAGAAGACTTTACAGAGAGTGTGGAGGCAGGCTGAGGAGTCAGTGCTGACTTATTGTTTCATAGAGAGTTTGCTATCCAGGATGATGCCAAGGTGGCAAGCATGGTCTTTCAGGGTGAGTCCGAGCTCAGATGGCCTCCAGTAGTTGCTCCAGAGAGAGATATGTCCATGCTGAGCTTCAGGCAGTTGTTCTTCAGCTAGTCTGAGAGATTCTTCACATTCTTCAGACAGTTGTGGGAGTCCTACTTTGTAGTGGTGGGGTCTGTTGAGAGTGGGAGGATGAGCTGGGTGTTATCTGCATAGTAGACTATGTTGATGGCATGCGTTCTGGTGATGTCAGCGAGTGGTGTCATGTAGATTTTAAAAGAAGGTTGGACTGAGAGAAGACCCTTGAAGAACACTGCAGATGGCATGCTTGGGTTGAGAGGTGTAGGGAAAGAGATTGTTTGTTTGGGTGCGCACCGTGAGAAAGGATGCAATCCATTTGAGCGTGTTGTCTGTGTTTCCAACCTGACATAGTCGATCGATGAGTGTGTGGGTAAACAGTGTTGAATGCTGTGGAGAGGTTGAGTAAGATCAGGATGGCTGATTCTCCGCTGTCGAGTAGGGTGCAGATGACGTCTGTTGCAACTATCAGGTCTTTGGTTGGCTCTGAATTCTGATTGGGAAGGTACCAGGAGGTTGTTTCTCTCTAGGTGTTTGGAAAGTTGGAGGTTGATAGCCTTCTCCATGCCTTTGCAGGAAATGGGAGAAAGGAGATTGGAGGGTTGTTCTTGAGTTTACTGGTGGCTGACAATGGGCTCTTGAGGCGGGATCTGGCCTAGTATGCGTGTTTCTAGGCATTGGGAAAAGTGGCTGTGAGGATGGAGGTGTTGAGGATGGTGGTGAACTGATGGCCTTTTTGATTTTTTCCGAGTTTGAACAGTCGATGGGGGCATGGGTCAGTTAGTGATCCAGAGTGGATGGAATTCATTGGAGTATTTGTGTTTAGTATGCTGAGCGGTTCCCATGCAGTGAGCGGGTATTCAGTGGCAGGGTCGATGGGATGATGAAGGAGGTCAGTTGGTTGGCTAGGTATCAAAGTTTCTTTAGATGGTGGCTATCTTGTTGTGGAAGTGGTCACAGAGTTCCTGTGAGGAGGGAATCATTTTTTGGGTTGCTGAAGAGCAGGTACACTCTTTGATGATGGTAAAGTGTTCCTTGGTTTGGTTGGTGCTAGTCTCAACCCGCTGTGTTAGAGCCTCCTTTTTGTGGCTTTTAGGTGGAAGTAGTAGTTGTTGAGGGCTGATGTGAAGATGGCTCGGTCTGTGTTTCCTGACGTTACACCACTTTCTTTCCGGTTGTTTGCATCTACGTTTTGCCGTGCTGAGTTATGAGGTATGCCAGCTGGCTCGTTTACTGGGTCTGTGGGTACTGGCCAGTTTGGTGGGTGTGACTCAGTCAGTGGTGCTGGTGATCCAGGTGTTGAGGTTTTCTACTGGCTGGTTCTGGTCTGTGATGACGTTGGGTTGGTTGGTGGTGAAGGTGTAAATGTATGTAAATGTATTGGCATTTATATAGCGCACTACTTACCCGTAGGGTCCCAAGGCGCTTCGACCGCTGCGAAACCCTTCCTGGCTTCCCTGAGAGATGGTCCCTTAATGGGTATCTCCAGGGTGAGACCAGGCATCCCCGGCGGTCTGGTGGGGCCGTTAGTGAAGATGAGGCAAGCTAATGCCCAGAGTTGCCGAGTGTGATCGCTGATCAGAGTGGGCACCGAGGCAAGCGAATTATCGAGTCCGCTGACCCTGGTCCAGAAACCTGCCGCGCAGGGAATCGAACCCTGGTCCCGGGCCGTCCTCTGCTCTCGGGTCTGCCGCCTCTGACCAGTGAGCCACACTACTTCAGTCCACTGGTGCTAAGTGACCTTGGTCTAATGTTGGAAGTGGGTGCTGTGGTAGTTGGGGGGTTGCAGGAGGTCCTGGCATGGTGAAGTGCACATTATAGTGGTCAATCCAGGTGTGGATATTGATGGGTGCCTGATTGTGCCGGTGCCACCGCCATTTGCATCGCATTTACATTCTGTTTCGCTTTAGGCTGCCTGCCATTTTGTTGTTGTTGTTGTGCCTCCCTGCCCGGATCTCCGCCCCGCTCCCACCTCCCAGCTGGTCCCCCCTCCCACTGATACTGATAGACCTGCTCCTCCGCTGTAGCGCTGTGACAGTCCTGCTCCAAACAGAAGCGGTCGCTCCCCACGCTGCTCCCCGCCCTGCCTGCCTGCAGCCTGGTATCGTGACGCATCACCGCAAGACTGCTTGCCTGATTAATTTACACATTATCTAAGTAGCGCTAGCTTGCTTTGACTGTCCATTAATTCATCTTTAGATCGTAGCGCCAGATTGCATTGATTGTTATTGTAATAATTTTTAGTTCGTAGCGCTAGATTGCCAAAGTGCGCTGTTACTACAGTTTCATCTGCGCTGCCTGTGGATATTGTAGTGTGTGCCTGATTGTGCCGGTGCCACCGCCATTTGCATCGCATTTACTTCCTGTTTCGCTTTAGGCTGCCTGCCATTTTGTTGTTGTTGTGCCTCCCTGCCCGGATCTCCGCCCGCTCCCTTCTCCCAGCTGGTCCCCCCTCCCACTGATACTGATAGACCTGCTCCCCCGCTGTAGCGCTGTGACCGTCCTGCTCCAAACAGAAGCGGTCGCTCCCAACGCTGCTCCCCGCCCTGCCTGCCTGCAGCCTGGTATCGTAGCGCATCACCGCAAGACTGCTTGACTGATTAATTTGCACATTATCTAAGTAGCGCTAGCTTGCTTTGACTGTCCATTAATTCATCTTTAGATCGTAGCGCCAGATTGCATTGATTGTTATTGTAATCATTTTTAGTTCGTAGCGCTAGATTGCCAAAGTGCGCTGTTACTACAGTTTCATCTGCGCTGCCTGTGGATATAGATGTGTGCCTGATTGTGCCGGTGCCACCGCCATTTGCATCGCATTTACTTCCTGTTTCGCTTTAGGCTGCCTGCCATTTTGTTGTTGTTGTTGTGCCTCCCTGCCCGGATCTCCGCCCCGTTCCCGCCTCCCAGCTGGTCCCCCCTCGCCCCTCCACTACCCTCTTATGACAGATGCTTTTGCGTGCAGCGTTCACACGCAGCGGTCGCGCCCCATGCGCGCCGAAGGTGCGCCAAAGGTAAGCCCGTCTACGCCCGTTCGCGCCTGGACCGCGCCCAGCGCCAGACCCCCTGGTCCTCGCAAAACCCACTCCACCCGCATGACGTATGACGCCGCTACCCTCTTTGCCCTTAACCCCGGGCGTACACCACAATGCTGCGAAGCTGTCCCAGGACACACCCATGGACCCTTCGCCTGCCACTCCTGCAAGTTCGCCTGCATCAGGACCCACACCAAATCCACTAACTCCAAACACAGCTCCGACTCTAAGCACCTGAAGTACATCGTGCTGAACACCCGCTCAGTCCACAGACACGCCACTGAACTCTGGGACCTACTCGACACTGCATCGCCGGACGTCGCCTTCCTAACAGAAACCTGGATGAACACCTCATCAGCGCCCGACATTGCCATAGCCATCCCGGACGCTTACAAGATCATCCGAAAAGACCGCACCAACCAAACAGGAGGAGGCATCGCCATCGTCCATAAGAACACCATCCAAATCATGACCAGCTCCGACGATAACCTCGCTACCGCCGAACACCTTCACTTCCAGATCCACACCGACCCCAGGACCACACTTAGAGGCACCCTCATCTACAGACCACCAGGAACCCGCTCACAATTCAACGAAGACATCACTGACTTCGTCAGCCCACATGCCCTCACCTCCGAGAACTACATTCTACTGGGAGACCTCAACTTCCACCTGGAAAAGAAAAACGACAGCAACACCACCACCCTTCTGGACAACCTGGCCAATCTCGGACTCAAACAACTTGTTGACACCCCCACCCACCTTGCCGGACACACGCTAGACCCTATCTTCACCTCCAGCAAACACATGTCCTTCGATCACACCACAGTTCTCCATTGGACGGACCACAGCTGCGTTCACTTCAGCTACAAAAAGACCTCGACCCACAACCCCCCACAACCTATTCCTCGAAGAAACTGGAACAAAATCACCACCGACCAACTCTTCACATCGCTTAACCAAAACCCTCCTGCCATATCATCGGACCCAAACCAAGCTGCCACCAAACTCACACAATGGATCACCCACAGCGCTCACGAATTAGCACCCTTGAAAAACCACCAGATCAAACAAGGTAGCAAAAAGGCTCCCTGGTTCAATGATGACCTCAAGAAATCCAAGAAGTTATGTCGTACTCTCGAGAAAACCTGGAGAAAAAACCCAACCTCTGACAACCTGACCACCTTCAAGGACGCCACTCGCAAACACCACCAATTGATCCGATCCACCAAGAAATCAGCATTCAAGGATCGACTCGACAACAACGCCCACAACAGCAAGGAACTATTCAACATCGTCAAAGAATTTACCAGCCCCACTGCTGGCGCCAACAACATCACTCCCTCCCAAGACCTCTGCGACTCTTTATCCTCTTTCTTCCACAACAACATCGCCGACATACATAACAGCTTTGAAAACCAGTCCGAAGAACAGTCCACTCCACCCACCTCCGAACCAAAACAGCACCCTCACAACCTTTGCGCCTGGAACCCAATCACCACTGAAGACACCATCTACCTTATGAACTCCATCCACTCAGGATCGCCAACCGACCCATGTCCCCACCACATTTTCAACAAAGCAGACTCCATCATCGCACCCCATCTCCGCGATGTCATCAACTGTTCCTTCAACTCTGCTATCTTCCCAGAAAGCTGGAAACATGCCAAACTCAGCACCCTTCTGAAGAAACCCACAGCAGACCCCTCTGAACTTAAGAACTACCGCCCCATCTCACTCCTCCCATTCCCTGCCAAAGTCATTGAGAAAGCTGTCAATAGTCAGCTCGCCGCCTTCCTTGAATCCAACAATTCCCCCGACCCCTCACAGTCCGGCTTACGAGCCAAACACAGCACCGAAACCGCCCTCATCGCAGCTACAGACGACATCCGAACGCTACTGGACAACGGAGAAACACTTGCCCTCATCCTACTTGACCTCTCCGCCGCCTTCGACACAGTCTGCCATAGCACACTCATACAACACCTCAGCAACGTCGGAATACAAGGAAAAGCTCTGGACTGGATCATCTCGTTCCTCGCCGGGAGAACCCAGAGAGTCCGCCTCCCCCCATTCAAATCAGAGGCCACCGAAGTCATCTGCGGCGTACCACAAGGATCATCACTCAGTCCCACCCTCTTCAACGTTTACATGAGTCCCCTCGCATCCATCGCACAACAACACAACCTCAACATCATCTCCTACGCAGAAGACACCCAGCTGATCCTCTCCCTCACCAAAGACCCAAACACCGCCAAAACCAATCTACACGAAGGAATGAAAGAAGTAGCCGAATGGATGAAGAACAGCCGTTTAAAACTAAACTCGGACAAAACGGAAGTCCTCATCTTAGGATCATCCCCCTCTGCCTGGGACGACTCATGGTGGCCTCCAGCCCTGGGTACAGCACCCATACCTACAGATCACGCACGTAACCTGGGCTTCATCCTAGACTCCTCCCTCTCGATGACCAGACAAGTCAACGCCGTCTCATCTTCATGCTTCAACATCCTTCGCATGCTCAAAAAAATCTTCCGTTGGATCCCCACCGAAACAAGAAAGACAGTCACCCACGCACTGGTCACTAGCCGACTGGATTATGGAAATACCCTCTACGCCGGAACCACAGCCAAACTACAGAAAAAACTCCAACGCATCCAAAACGCCTCAGCCAGACTCATATTGGACAACCCCCGTCAGGCTCACATTTCCGGTCACCTGAAAGACCTCCACTGGCTCCCCGTCAACAAGAGAATAACGTTCCGTCTCCTCACCCACGCACACAAAGCCCTCTACGACCTAGGACCCGAATGCCTCAACACACGACTGTCCTTCTACACACCCACCCGCCAACTACGATCATCCAATCAAGCCCTCGCCGCAATTCCGCGCATCCATAGATCCACCATGGGAGGAAGATCCTTCTCCTACTTAGCGGCCAAAACCTGGAATTCTCTCCCCACTCACCTCCGCCTTACACAGAACCACCTCTCCTTCAGAAAGCAGCTAAAAACCTGGCTATTCGATAAGTAATGCACACACCCTCCCTCAAGCACCTTGAGACCCTCTGGGTGAGTAGTGCGCTATACAAATTCCTGAACTTGAACTTGAGGTCTGTAGAGTTGGTGTTAGTGGGGTCATCTAAGTGGAAGTTGTGGTCTCCCAGGAAGACATCATTTTATGATTCGATAGCGAGTGGGGTGATTTGGCAATTCCATTGCTGAGGCTGGTTCAAGTTCCTAGGTGTATGCAAGCAAGGATGCCTTTGATGGTGTTTTTTTGTCATCAGGGCAGAGCCGGAAGTTCATTTGTTCCCTGATGGGCATGGTCTCATCATCTTTGGTGGTTCAGACAATTGATTATTTGTATACGATGGCAATACTGCCTCCGTGTCTGTTTCCGTGTTCGTAGTGTTTTATCTCATAGCCGATGGGTGTTGCGGTGGTGATGTCTGGGGCGGATGCAGGGTTTGCCAGGTCTCTGTAATTAAAGTCATATCAGGGGCGACGGTGGTGATGGCATTCCAGATTTCAGTGGCAAGTTTGCAGAGAAATATGGCATTGACCAGGAGACATCTGATTGTTCCGGGGAGACCTTGACCAACGGGGATGGTGTGGCATTGTTATTTGCAATGGCAGTCAATTCTAGAATGGCAGTGACCTGGCAGTGGATGCAGGTGAAGGGTCCCGCTGTGTAGCAAGGTGATCAAGGCAGCAGTTGTTATTACGTCAGGAGTGCAGGGCATGGAGATCTGCGGCGGAGTACCTGTGGGCATCTTGAGGGCCGGGGTCCCTGGCACTGAGTGAGGTCCGGGTACGGATGAGCATAAACGGGTGCAGACAAGCTTGCCTTTGGCGTGCCGGCAGCAAGGCCGCACCGCTGCCTCCATTAAGTAGGTCTTGGGAGGAGCACTGGGGAAGTGGGTGGCAGGGAGTTGGAAGGGAAAAACCGGTGAGTGGGATACCAGCTGGAAAAATGGCTAGTTTGAGCGACCCAAAGGGCACAGGATGCCTCGAGGGGCTAATGGGACCTGCTACCACTACTGAAGAGCTGTCTGTCAGGAATTTGTAGGTGTTGCCTAGTCACTGGTAGAAGTCAGTTGGTGACTTCCAGCATGAGGGAGCTGGATATGACCTACTCACAACCCCACTCCAACCAAAAGACTGCCCATAACTTCATTATGGAACCCAAACAACAAGACACCTAGCCGCTCAAATAAATACATTTAGATACCACCTTAGGCATGAGGGACACATCTCTTCATATCTCCACATATAACATAACAGAACATGAATATGTATTCCCAAGGTCATGGATAGAACACCCTGATGGTAAGGGCACTGTGCACCACAGCCTACTTCAGCACGGAACTTCCTCTTCACCTCATGCCTACATATCACCCAAGATACAGTCAAAATCAGAGTAGAGTCTGTATTTCATCAGAAAAAACATGAATGTCTCCCATCTGGTCTATATTAGTTCACACACAACTACAGGCACCATGTACTACATTTTAACTCATACTAACAGTCACAACACAGCCTTGCACTCAACAATGCCCAACAACACACCATGCTGGTTAGTCAAATAAACATAATAAACTGTAAAGTGCTTAAAAACATCTATGCGTAACATCAAAGGTCTGGGAATTCCGACCTGCACTGAACAGAATGGCCGCAATACACAGTTTGACATGATTCCGAATTGGAGGCAAACTCACTACACAAGCAAAACACAAATGGCACAGCACATGAGTGTAATGTATAAAACAACCATTCGTCCTAACTAATGTTTGCTAATAGCAACCTTTGTCTCATGCTAGGTTGAAGGCATTTCTATTAAGGCCTAAACATAGCCTTCCCGAACCTGTAACACATCACAACTTCCTGCTAAGTTTGTGTACTTCTCCATCACCGTATGCACATGTGCTTAATCACCAGCTTTCCTGATTTTCCGAAACGCTGCATGAAGCGTATTGACATGCCAGACAGCTGACGCTAAGGCCCCATTGATGAAGGGCGCCATCTAATTTATTTGAAAGGTTTTATATAGCACTGGCTAGACCCGGAGGTATCAGAGCGCTTTACATGAGTATCAGACCATCGTTGCAGGTTACATTGTTACAAATATTATACAGTTATTAGAGCATAGCTACATAGTTACATGTTCGGTCGAGACAAACAATAACGGCATATGTGTAAGGGAAAAAGTAGGCAAGGGGAGAGATTCATGGGGGAGGGGGTTGGAGCAGGGGAAGTAGACAGCGAATGAAGGAGGGAAAGAGGAGGGGGAGGGTGAGAGACACAACATGAAAGAAGAGGAGGCGGGTGATAGGGGCACAAACCGGTAGACGAGTAAAAGCTGCGTCCAAAGTCCAGTAAGCTGTGATCCCAGGGGAAGTGATATAATTCCCCCAACTCAGATGAGAGACGCTCCCTTTACACAGTGGACTCTCTCAGAGGGGTCTCTGAGACTCCAAGGTCTACCTACTAGATCCTTCCCCAAAAAGGGGAGTGAGAGTGCTTTGGCAAGGGGCGCCATTCCATGCCTCAACTATGAGTGGCTCCCTTAGTGCTGTGGACTCTCTCAGAGAGATCACTGAGACTCCAGAGTAAAAGCAGTTGGATCTTTCCCCAACAAGGGGAGAAGGAGTGCTTAGTAAAAGGACACAAGGGACAGGAGGCTAGGGTGCGTAGAAAGCATGAAGAGAGATAAAGTGGGAGGGGAGGGGATGTAGACAAAAAATGAAAAAGGGGAAAGCGGTAGGGGAGGGTGAGAGAGAGCATGAAAAGAGGGGAGAGGGTGCTTTACGCGGTTGATTCTCTCAGAGTGGTCTCTAAGGCTCCAAGGTCTACCTACTGGATCCTTCCCCAACAAGGGGAGAGGGAGTGCTTTGGTAAGAAGCGCTATACTGTGCGTGGTTCCCTTGACACTGTGGACTCTCTCAGAGGGTTCACTGAGACTCCAGAGTAAGAATATTAGATCTTTCCCCAACAAGGGGAGGAGTGCTTAGTCAAAGGACAACAAGGGATAGGGGGCTAGGAAGAGGGTAGGAACTGGCAGGTTAACATCGGGGGAACAAACGGCGAAAGAAAATCACAATAATTACTGAAAGATAATACATACAATACCCGGATAAATTAATGATCCAGAAAAAGACAGAATCCATGAAAGGCAAGAGTCAGGAAGGACAAAGGGAGGGAGTCAGCGAGTTGAAGAGACCCACAAAGAAGAGATATGGATAGCAGAAAAAGGAAATTAGTAAATTGTAGAGTCACTAAGGAGATAAATGCAAACGCAAAAAGCTCAGAATCGCAAAATGGTGATATCAAGTACAAAGAGCAACTACATATACTAGTGGTTAGAGTTGTAACTATGCAAAATAGTAAATTCACTCAGGGTTCTATTATCACAACGATTAGGATAAACAATTGTATGTTACTTATCAACAGAGTGAACAGAGAAATAAGACATCCAAGGGGGTAGAGAGAGGGAGGGGAGGGAGATGAGATATGTTATAGGAGAGACAGGGAGTGAGGGTCGGCAGGATGAAGTCCGACAGACCGAGGGAAAGGACAAGAAACAACAAAATAGTGGCTCCATTTGCGCTCTGCCATTTGCGCCGTCAGTTCCCAGCCACATCACTTGACAGTCACTCTGAAGTATCTCCAACTATGCAGTGATAGGTCAAATTAAGCAGTCACCTGTGGGCTAGGGGCGGAAGAACAAACTCCAAGGAGGCAATCAGTGTCTATAAATCCTCAGCGGGAAGGCAGTTTAGTCAGGCTGTTACATCCAAAAATCCTCAGAGGGTAGTCAGTTCAGGCAGGCCATTTCACACAAGGCCATAAAGGAAAGCCTGCACTCCTTTGAGGCGAGATGGAATGAGATGGGGCCAATGCCCCAGCTCCTTTCTTCTAAGCATGAGCAACATTTTTATTACACTAGAATAATCTGAGTAAATTCAGTAAATGTTCTTTACTTTGTGACATAGAGCTTTGAAAAATTACATAATTTCTTCCACTTGTGTAATTCAGAGTAATTTCGGACAAAAATGCCTACCACAAGAGCACAGGAAGTGGCTACTACTGTTTCTGTTCTGTTGCATTAAGCGTATTTAAAAATTGCAATTCTGGATACGAGGGTGCTAGATATGCAGGGTTACATGTCTCACATAATTCTCTGTAATCTTGTGTAATTTTGCTGTCATTTTGCATAATTATGCTACAGCAAATTACAAGAGTTATGTCCATTCCTGCATTCTGCA
Organism: Lissotriton vulgaris; assembly: GCF_964263255.1. Classification (NCBI taxonomy): domain Eukaryota; kingdom Metazoa; phylum Chordata; class Amphibia; order Caudata; family Salamandridae; genus Lissotriton; species Lissotriton vulgaris. The sequence continues at coordinate 1,871,314,625 of NC_141694.1, read as the reverse complement.
TGCCCCCTTTGGGCCCGGCTGCCAGAGCTGTTTAAAGGGAAAACAAGCATTAGCATATCCAATAGGTCTTTGGGACCTTATAAGTATTCAGCCATACAGCACAATATCCTTGGTGCAACAACATCAACTGTTGCATGGCTAAACACTTACAAGGATTTTGAGACGTATTAAGAGGAAGATATTAACCAAGACCCTTATTTTAAATTATATGCACCATAAGATCATCAATAGCAGATTTTTACATGTGAGGTACCACGCTCAGGAGGGTTGTAGACTCCAGAGCACACCTCGATTACCAGTCATAAGAAAGGACTTACAGAAAACGGTATTATTACCTTGGTATTAACCTCGCATAAGATTGGTTCTCTGTAATAGAGATCGGGCCAGGTCAGCTGAAGGGACCACTTAACCAGTAGTATTTTATTCTCCTCAGGTAGCAGCTAAACAACTGAGCACAGAGCTTAAGGTATATGACCTAACACTGGCATCATACAGGTGTTGTGGGAGTCATATGTTGGTCTTGATAAAGATGGTTTAATTGGAATATCACCATCGAAATGCATCGATGCTTGGGTACACAATCCGTGTAGTGGTTGGAACTACAGATATTGAATAAGGCACAATTTATCTGGTTCCACGCCCAACGTGTCTTAAACACGGATGTGTATTTCTTATGACAAAATGTGCTGTCTTTTTGTGTGTACTCTTCATGGCAAATTGTGTTGTCTTTTCTTGTGTCTGTATTATTTGTTATCCTGATGAATTGCTTATAGATACATTGGTTATTTCTTCTCAGTCACAGTATATATATATATATTTTCTATTTCTTGTGTTTTGGCCTTGGGTGTACTACTAGACTCCCTTGTGTATAATTGACAGGGAGAATAAGTAGTTTGGTGTGTGTAGTGAGTTGCACATTTAATTCAGCAAACCAAAAGAAGCCTTGTTTTCATTTGGTGATTTAAACCCTCTCTATTTTTCAGGCTTAATCACCAGTTCGACCAAATCCTAAAACACATCAACACTCAAACAAGAACCCAGACTCACACACTTACTACTCCATAGAGTCAAAACATTGTAATCTCAATAATCCAAAATAATAATTTGCAAGTGAATGTTCTTCATGTTTCCAAAGCCTGCAGGAGTTACCCTGGTTGTACTCCTAGACAAACACAGCACTCATACCTTTCTCCAAACCCACTTATCAGGTGCAAACACATGTATCATTATATCATTGCTTTAAAACTAAGTAAACTTTGCAGCATGAAATATGCACCTCCAAAGCAAAGTACTACCCCACTCATGAAGCAACCACATTCGATATTACACTGATAAGTGTGATCCCATACTGGAGCTTTTCGTTCAACTCTTTAAATAGCTTCTGGTCCCTTGAAATCATCATGACTGATAACATAACCTGCAAAGCCCCCATTTTCACACACAGTCAAGGGAATAATATGGATTGTAATATGGAATATCTAGACTAAGAATTTCGTAATACACTAATATTGTGGACAGAATAAAATATCGAAAGAGGAAGTAGATTTACTATTCACCATGAAAAGCAAAACTATATATATATACATACATATTACCTACTGGCAGTCGCCAGTAGATAGTTATAGTTAAGACCTTGCTTCTATTTAAAAAGTGTTTGTCTTTTGCCAATATCTCTGGCGCCGTTTGCAGAATCGTTGCGAAATTTTCAAAGCTAATGGGGCGCTCTAGTCAGCTCCTGTCCTGCAAGTTTCGGGTGAATCGTCAAGCGGGGTCTGATAAAAAAGGTTGTACCATACGTGTTTACTCCATGTTAATTTCCATAGGAAACTTTGGACTCGGCCACTGCTGAACAGAATTACACCAAATTTGGCATAAAGGTAGCTTTTGGTCCACAAACCACTCTTTTCATTAAATGGTGTAAATCCGCTCAGTAGTTCCTGAGAAATTCATATTTGATCTAGTGACCGCCATCGAGCCGTGAACCCTCCCAAGATCGAGCTTGAGTCTGATTGGCTGGCAACACTTCAAGCCAGGAAGTGTTAGCAGCCATCTTGTGACATGGTTAAACAAAGTCACAAGAAAAAAGGAGAAAAAACATAAATAAACAAGAAAATGCGACAGGGTAGAAAAATGCCTTTTAAAAAAATATATTTGTCGGCAGGAGTCATATATGGTGCCCGAATCCAGTAAAAAAATGAAGTGCGGGCTCTCAAACTTCATTTAATTAAGCCCCTGGGTAGGCCAGGTCCCAGGGCCAATGCATAATTATTCTGCAGGGGCCCACAAGTGCCCCTGCAGCCCCAGGGACTGCCACCTCCCAGGACTTTAGTTTTAAATATAAATGCATGGGGGGCTCCTGCCCAACCCCACACTGCCCCGGGGAACGCAACCTCCCAGGGGCTTTTATAGTTAAATGCCGGGAAGGCCTTGTGGACCCCCACAGCCCCAGAGACGCCACCTCCTCTGGGCATTTTTTTATTAATATGCGGGGTTCCGTTATGGAACCAAAGCCCCATGGACCTCCACTTCCATGGGTCTTTAATCCTGCTGGGAGGGGGGGCCACGCAGCCCCTCCCGACAACATTAAATAGCCTACCGTGGCCCTGGAGACCCCCACCTCCTTGGTTGGCTCCAGCAATGTCCCTTTGTACCCACCCCGGGGCATTGCAGTCTGCTATGGCAGGGCATGAGCACTGCTCCCGCCCTGCCATAGCAAACTTTGCTTCGCTTCATGGAAGCGAGAGCAGGAAAACTGCTCTTTCTTCCATGAAGCGATGCAGAATTGCTTTTGGGCAAAGGGAGCTGCATGTCAGCAGCTCCCTTTCCCCAAAAGCAATGTCAACTCTCGCAGGAGGCGGGGAGCTAGCAGGGACCGAGGGGGTCATTGGGGCCCCCGCGGTCCCCCCTAAGAGGCCAAGGCCTGGGGGATGGGGTCCCCGGGGTCCAAAATAGCCTGGGTAGGGGGACAAAGCGGCCATTTCGTCCTTTTTTATATATTTATTTATTTTTAAAATGGCAGGGCCCCGGTATGGGGTCCCCGGTGGCGATATCGGGCAATGTCACTAGGAGGTATTTATTTATTTTCTTTCATGATGAGAGTTGCGACCCCATAGATCCCCCATGTAACGTCACAGTGGATTCGCGGATCTACCTAAATAATTTATTAGTATATAATTCAGAAGGTAGTGCTGCATTTGTGAAGTTTTTTTATAGAGCTAGTGAGATTGAAGTTAATAATCACATCACACGTAATAGAGTTAAACATAATATAAAAAATTTTAATTAAAAGTTACATTTGAAAAGTGTATTGTGTTGTAGTACATTGAATTTGTGCTTTTTCATTTTGATGTTGCGACGGGTTTGCAAATTTGAAAAATATTTAAAAAGAGTATATAAGTTAAAACATAAATAAGATTCAGCGTTCGGTTATAGGTTGGCTCTAAAAAGAGTTGTTGTTTTCAGTATGACTTTCTTTGAGCTACATGTAAGTGAGGATAAACAACTTACTCTCTTTCCTTCAGCTATGAAATGAACTCCATCACGTCTGTAGATGTCATGCATATCTAAACGTAGATTGTTGTTATAGATGGATCCCATCCTATGATCGCTGAGGAAAGCAGACACAGCTTTATTGACATTCTTCCTAGCTGTCTCAATCTGTGGACAGAATTGATTTGACCACTTCCATTTCTATCTTTGGCATGTATTAGAGTATACAAAGACAGTTTGAGGCAAAAGAAACATCAATTGTGCAAAGTAGGGGTTGGTGGAAATTACGTAATCGCATTACGCAAATCTCTGCGAAACGGTAAAAAATCTCCGCGAACACGCAGAAATTCTGCAAACACGCAGAATTGCTTGTTCGCGATGCTTTTTTACTGTTTGCAATCGCTGTTTGCATGCATGGGAAAAAATATCTCACGAACACGCATTTTGAGAACGTAAACAAGCAAAAAATTTCTCAAAGTTGCAGAACGCAGAATTTTGAGCAATTTTGCGTTCTTCGTGAAACGTGAAATAACCCAAATTCCATGAATGGAACCGAATTTACCGCCCAGGGTTAGTACAAAGTATCCTTCATTATCATTTCCAGGAATGGTACACGTCACCCGCACACTTTTACTCCGCGTGCTATTACCCTTCAGTTTTTACACCGCAAAATATTTTACAACGCCGGGCTTTACAATGAAATCCATTACAACGCATTCCCCATTTCAATGCAATTTACTATTCTATCTCCACGGGGGCGTTACTTTGGGGAATGCTTGTAATAGTTGCTGTGCAAAGCCCTGCATTGTAAAAGATTTTTCGGTGTAAAAAATGTGGAGTAATGGCATGCAGAGTAACCACAGTGCACAATCATGAGGTAAGGGGGGTTGAAGATGCAAAACGGTTTTAATCAAAGGCATCAAATGTGCCAATTTAGTCCTATCTGTGCAAACCATTTAATATCCACATTTTGAAAACCTAGGTCTTTGGCAATACCCCTGGTTCAGCATACCTTTTGCACCAGAAAGCATAGCTGTGCCCTACAATCCATACTGTAAGCATCTTGAAGGGATGTCTGGAAGGAATCAAGAGATGTCTGTAGCTGAGGTAGTCAGTTGGTAGAATAAGAGGTATCTAAAATGGAAGAGAACTTGCTGTTTTTTTTAAAACAAATACCTGATTGGCTGATCATCAACATTGTGCACATGCCACTTTCCTGAAGAAGCATGTTTCTGATTGGTTATTAAAAAATGTTTGAAAGGTACAGTAGATAGGATAAGGTAATATTTTGTAAAAGTCAACCAAACCTGCTATTTTCATTTGGAAGCTATTGTGCTGAACTTGAAAATATGGTGAACTTGTGACCTGCCAGTAGAGTTGAATGTTGCAGAAATTGTTACTATGGAAAATGGCATTAAGCGGAGTGGGGGAAGAGTTGAAACCTAACTGTGGTATTAAAATATGAAATCGTAATTTAATTATATTAAAGTAAGTTTTCCTAAATTAGTAGTATGTTTAGAAGTAGTGTGTTGCTAAAACATAATATTAGTATTACTGGAAATACGGTCTTGAACTCCTGTAAGGGTTTGCAGCTCCATCACAATGCTGCACTGCAGCACCGTGGTGGAGTCGTGACTCCTGAAAATTATAGAAGCAGTGTGGGCACTTTTAGAAGACAACTAGGAAGGGTTAATATGTGTTACCAATAGGAATCTGTTTCACAATTTGAAATAATGTAGGAAGTAATTTGATTACATTTATTGGTGTGGAGAAAGAAAGAGAAAGTTCGCCATTGCTGGTTTTACATTGTTGAGAGTGGTACATTACATTTATTGTGTGCAAAAAAATAATTTATGAGTTTCTGATATTTCATATTTTGCAATACTATTTGAACAGAAAGTTACAAATTTGTAAGGTGTGTTATGTATCATGGAGTAGTTAGTGCTTTACTGTTTGTACTGATAGTTTTAGATTTAAAAAGCTTTATTTTCAAAGTGTTTACATTATTAGAGAAGTCTGATGTTTTAAATATGTTACGAAATGTAAGTCTCTGTGTTGTACTTTGTTTTATTGTAGTGAAAGGATGTTTGAAATAGTTAGTGCATAGTAATATATGTACATTGGTAGATGGATTAGTGATTATGGTAGTTTGTATGAGTCTGTGAAAAGGTACAGCTGAAGTATGCCACATCATTTTAGGTGTCTCTTTCAAATTGGAAGTGCAGTCTGTCAAGTTTAGAGGTCTGCATGGTCTTGTGCCTGAGGTATGTCTCTACTTGCACATGTGTTCTCATATGTGCTATACACCTGAAGCTGTTAGACGTATAAACACTCAGGTATACATCTATTTGTATGTTTCTTTAATAAATGATACCACTAGCAAATCATACAGACACATGCTTGCATGCTTTTAGGAATATGGTGAGACTTACACCAGATAAATGCAAAGTGCTGTTTGTTTAATTTTGGCTAGGATCAACACTCCTCACTAATTGCTGAATAGTGAAGCTGCAAGAGAAAAGTGAGATTTAAGACATGCCTGCAGAGGGATTTGTGATTAGGCGACTTCGAATGAATCCGTGGAAGGGTACACTTCAAGTACGCCGTATACATTTCGGTATCTGCTTGAAATGGGAAGTGCAGTCTTTCAAGTTGAAAGTACTGCAAGGTCTTGTGACTGAGTTATGTCTCTACCTTTACATGTATTTTCACATGTGTTATGCATCTCAATATGCTAGACCTATAAAACACAAGTATAGATCTATTTGTAAGTTTTAATCATGTATGATGGCACTACCAAAAGGCATAGGCACATGCCTGCATGCTTTCAGGAAAATGGTGAGACTTACAACAGAGACATGTGAAGGGTAGCTGCTTTATATTTGACTTGACCCAACACTCTGAGTAGTCACTGAATAGTGAAGGTGTAGGGGAAAAGTGAGGTTTAAGACATGCTGGCAGAGAGATTCGTGATTTGGGTACTTCATATGAGCCTGTGGAAAGGTGTACTTGAAGTACTCCGTATACATTTTGGTGTCTGCTTGAAATAGGAATTGCAATTCTTCAAGTTTAAAGGACTTCATGGTCTTGTGACAGAAGTATGCCTCTGTGTAGATGTATTTTCACATGTATTATGCATTTCAAGATGCTAGACCTATAAAACACAAGTATAGATCTATCTGTATGTTTCACTTATGAATGATGGCAAAAGCAAAAGGTACAGACACATGTATGCATGCTTTTCGGAATATGATGAGACTTACAAAAGTGACATGTAAAGGGTAGCTGCTTTATATTTCAATAGGGCCAAAACTCTGAGTAGTCACTAAATAGTGAAGCTGCAAGAGGAGAGTGAGGTTTAAAACCTGCAGGTAGAGGGATTAGTGATTAGGCGACTTTGTATGAGTTCTCTGGAAAAGTATACTTGAAGATCGCGTATACATTTAGGTGTCTGCATGAAATGTAAAGTACAGTCTTTCAAGTTGAAATACTGCATGGTGTTGTGACTGAGGTATGTCTCTACTTATACATGTATTTTCACATATGTTATGCATCTCAAGATGCTAGACCTATAAAACACAAGTATATATCTATTTGTATGTTTTAGTTATGTATGACGGCACTAGCAAAAGGCACCGGCACATGCCTGCATGCTTTCAAGAATATGGTGAGACTTAGGTAACCCAGGGACCACTGCTGACCCCGCCAGGCCACCATCATTGTGAGTGCTGGCCATTTCTAATGAGGTTGCAAATAGCACCTGCCTCATGAATATAAATGAGGCAGGCGATTTATGACCCCATTAGGAATCCCTAACAGTATCTGAGACACTTTTTAAATTACATTTTGCAAGTCGCAAATTGTAAGTCTCAAAGCTACGCAATTTGCTAGTTTCAAAATATAAGGGTCGTACATCTGGCCCTAAGTATGATCTAAACAATATGGCTACCTTTTTATTATGTAAGGGCTTTCATTATTCGATGATATGTGGTTTTGTCATCGTGATGCACTGTAGAACACCTTTAAATTACTCTGATATACCATGGCACAATATAAAACTAAGTTTTAGGGCCAAATATATGAATACATTTTCAAATAGACCCAGAATGGGTAAAATCCTTTGATAGAGCTGGCCCTTAGTGCTTTTTACCTTCAACATAACTGAACGAATTTAAGTCTACTTACATAAAGGACCCTTTCTACCCCATGCCATATCATTAATCTACATTTAATCTACATTTGTTCAGTCATTTTCAGTGTACATCTTTTAAACTACACTCCTCTACACAGTACAACAAACCACTTCACTACGACATGTCACTCCACTCTAGACATAGCACTTTAAGACAGTCCACTCCACTCCACGACACTCCACACCACTCCATTCTATGACACATCACTCCATAAAAAGCCACTCCACTCAATGACATACCACTCCACTTTCACACGTCACTCCACTCTATTGTTCTCCACTTTAAGACACTGTAACACCCACCACTCCACTACACTCTACTCACCCACACTGTACAACACATCACTTCACTCTATGACAGTCTACTCCACTCTATGACACTCTACGCCATTCCACTCTACAACACTCCAATCTACGCTTTGACATGCCATTCCTGTTTACTATAATCACTCCACTGTACAACATGCCACTCCACTCTACAACATTGCTCTACACTCAATGCCACTCCAGTCTACACCCCTCCACTCTAAGACATTGTTCGAAAAGCCACTGTACCACACATCACTCCACTCTGAAGCAGGGCACGCCACTACACTCTAAACCTCGCAACAATATACTCCCCTCTATGCCCCCCAACGTATGTCACTCTACTCCCCTGTATGATGTCCTACAACATGCCATTCCACTCTAAGACTCTCCCTTCCACACTCTGACATGTCACCCCACTGTAAGAACAAGCAATAAACAGGTAGTTAGGATCAAAGGGAATTTTAAAGACCAAGCTCCAATATGTTCCCTACAAACATATTACAACATATATATCGTAGGGTCTGACACACAAAATACGCTCAGTGTATCCTAACAGGGTGCCCTGTAACAACTTCAAACCAAGTGTATCTAAAAAAAGGGAGTCATCCCCATGATGATCAAGGAGGAATGCCCATCAGTCACCACACGGAACCGCCCTTCATCATTTGGGATTCCACCAAGACCGCTACTGGGACAGCCAATCAACTTTTGCTAGCAGAGAAGCCTTGGCTGCAATCTTCAAACTTTTCTCTTTCCTCTTTTTCAGAAAAACTTGTAAAGAGGGAGCAGAACACCTAGTGATATCAGGTGACCTCTGTATCTTATTTTGATTTTGAGCACTTAGTTGTATTCACTATCACTTAATTTGCAGTAGCTATTAGTTAATATGGTCCTGAAGAAAGCAACAACGAATATGTCTTTAGTTTGCTGAAACATGTCGACCACATAAAACATCCAGACGGTCTGTATATTTTTGACTGTCACTAACAACTACTTTTTAACATTAGAAGGTTGGGTAACACCGGAATAAAGTTATAAGTACCCCCCTATCCTATTTTACATTCATTAGTTTTTTCTTACTTTCACACCTTTTGAGCACTGCAACATCAGTCCCCAAGTTTTGATATTTTTATCCTCAGAACTGGAGAAGCAAGACCTTAGTTAGACCTCACTGATCGGTGGTGGAGCTCCTTCCTACACCAGGACCCCCGACCGTGATAGTTCATTGGCTATCCCAGTAGTGGTCTTGGTGGAATCCCAAATGATGAAGAGCGGTTCCATGTGGTGACTGATGGGCATCCCTCCTTGATCATCATGGGGATGACCCCCTTTTTTTAGATACACTTGGTTTGAAGTTGTTATAGGGCACCCTGTTAGGATACACTGAGTGTACTTTGTGTGTCAGACTTTCCGATATATATGTTGTAATACCCCACTGTAAGACACATCCCTCGAGTCTACGACACTCAACTCCACACTACGACACTCCACGTCACTCTACTGTATAACACCTCACACCACACCACGATATGCCACTCTACTCTAAGCCACTCCACTCCATGCACTGTACAACACTCTGCTCCACTCCACACCACTTTATTCCATGACACAGTACTAAACTATGCTCCACTGTACTACAGCACTCTACTTTACTCCACAACACTCTACACCGCTGAATGACACTCCACTATATTACACTCTATGCAACTTCACTTTACCAGGCTGTACAGCATGCCACTCCACTTTGTACCACTCCACTTTACAACACTTTACTCCACTCTAGAACACTCTATGACATGCCACTCCACAGGACAACACCCCACTTCCCTCTAAGACACACCACTCCACCCTATGACATTCCACTCCATAACACTCTACGACACAGCACTGCACTGTACAGAACATCTCTCAACTGTACACCACTCTACTGCACGCCAATGTAGTGTATGCCAGTCCACTCAACACTACTCAACTCTATGCCAGTCCATTCTCCCCAACCACACTCTATGTCATGAAATCCTATGCCATGACACTTAACAAAATCGCACTGTACGGTACTCCACTCGACACAAGTCAACAGTATGCATCTCCATTGTACTTCTTTTGAAAACATACCACACTACCCTATCACATGCCACTCCACTGTACAATATGCTGTATGATACTCCACTCCACTCTCTGACACTCAACGCCAATCCATTCTGCGAAACACCACTCCATTGTATGACACATCGCTCTACTTTACGGCAATACACTTTATGCCCCTCCACTCTTACAGCCACAAAGACATCTATGACACATCATTAGCCTCTACTCTATGATGCACCAGTACAGTCTAATCTACTCTACAACATGCCACCCCTTTCTATGCCACTCCACACTACCCCCTCCATTCTAAGCTAATCCTCTGCATGCATCTGCACTGTATGCTATGACACTGTACACCATGACATTCTTTGTCACAACACTCTTCTATACAACACTCAATGACACTCGACTCTACAACACTCCACTATATGCCACTCCACTGTACATCCCTTCATTCTACAACACTTTACTCCACTCAATGCTACTCTGAGACACTGTACAACACTATACTCCACGTTACGCAACTCCCTCTTCACCACTCTATGCCACTTTACTCAATTGTCCTCTCTATAACACTACTCCACTCCACTCTGCTCCATTACTCCACTCTACAACATTCCACTCTACTTCACTCCCTTGTAACAGACTGTACAACACACCACTCTACGACATGTCTCTCCACTCTCCATTCCACAGCTCCACAGCACTCCATACCACTGTACGTCTCTTCACTCTGCAACACTCTACTACACTCTGTGCCCTTCAACTCTATGCCATTCTACTTCACTGTACAACATTGTATGGCATGCCACTCTATGACACGCAACTCCACTCTACACCACTGCACTCTACATAACTCTGCTCTACAACACAATACAACATGCCACTCCACCCAACGACACTCCACACAACTCTATGACACCACTACACGGTACAGCACACCTATAAGCTGTACACCACTCTACTGTGCACCAATGTAGTGTGTGCCAGTCCACTCTGCACTGCTCAACCCTATGCCAGCCCACTCTCCCCAACCACACTCTACGTCATGACATCCTACGCCATGACACTTGACAACATCACACTGTACGGTACTCCACTCTACACAACAGTATGCAACTCCATTGTACTCATTTTAAAGACACACAACTCTACCTTATCACATGCCACTCCATTGTACAATATGCCAGTGCACTGTGAGGTTCTTCGGTTTTCGACTTCATCCCGTATTTGGCCGCCATTTTGTGTCCCATCGCCATTTTGTGTTGCCCTCACTCAGGCAGCACGGTGAACGGAGTGTTTTTGCCCTTTCCAGCTGCTACGTGTCTGTTCTGTTAAAAAGTAACTCCCTGTCCTTGTTTACGAAACCGATGTCAGGGTCTGGCCGAGCTCACTAATCCATGTCTAGTCTTTTTGATCCCTGTCTCGACTGACTGTTTGGGTTTCCCTATTCTTTCCTCACTTTCTCTTATCCGACTGGCCTTCGCTATTCTCTCCTTGTATTCTCTTGTTACATAACTATCCATTGAGGCACACAAATACGTCCTGCCACCTGCAAATTGAATTGTAGGCACTAGCACTGATTAACTTGAGGGGAGGGGTGAACACAGGGTCTGAAAGAAGGGCGTATTTGAGATACTTGATAGCTTGTTTTCCAACTTTTTCTATTTGGTAGCCTTGTATGCAATGGGAGTAAACACTGTAAATATGTGTGCTTTAAAAGATTGTGCGCCACGGAATGAAGTGGCAGTCTCCTAAGAACATACTCTGTACTTCTGGGACAACTGTGCTTAGCTGCAGCTAATAAACCTGGTTTTCTACGCCTAACAGAGTGTCTCGTGTCTCTGTCCGACAAGGCAGGTGAACTCGGAGATTTTAAGGCATGCCCTGCGCCGCCAGGCCCATAAGGCCCAGTTCTCCACCTGTATGATACTCCACTCCACTCTTTCGGCCACATGCATCATCCCGGCCGTTTGCGAATTCCAAATTGCGAAAAATAGGGAATCGCAATTTGGAATTCGCAAAATGGGATGCATGTATATTTTCGCAAAATATTTGCGATTCGGTAAAAATCGCAATTTTTACCAAATCGCAAATATTATGCGAATTCTAATTTGCGATTTCACAATTCCCATTGATTCCTATGGGCCAAAAGGCCCATAGGAATCAATGGGAAGGCATTCACATTTTGCGAATTTCAAATTGCGATTCGTAAAATGTGAATGCAATTTCAAGGGTGCAGGGGGGGTCCAAAGAACCCCTCCCTGCACACCTGAAATGTAAGTTTAAATGCAATTTACACACACACATGACCCAAGGACATGTATGTGTAAATTTAAACTTTCAAATATGCAACTAGTGCATGTTTGAAAGTTTTCGGTAAATTAGCATGAATGCTAATTTACCCTTTCCAAAGTGCGAATTCGCAATTTTAAAATGAACATGCATAGCATTTAAGAAATCGCAAAATTGCAATTTCTTAAATGCAATCGCAATTTAAGAAATCGCAAATTAATTGCGATTTCTTAAATTGCGAAAATATCATGCATCCCAAAAAAAGGATTTGCATTCGCAAATGGCCGAAAATTGCGATTCGCACCGTTTGCGAATGCAAAAACCCTTGATGCATGTGGATGTTAGACACTCAATGCCACTCCATTCTGTGTAACACCACTCCATTGTAAGAGACATTGCTCCACTTTCCGGCGATCCACTTTATGCTCCTCCACTCTTACAGCCACAAAGACCTCTATGATGCACCATTCCACTCTACTCTACGATATATCACTACACTCTAATCTACTCTACAACATGCCACCCCATTCTATGCCACTCCACTCTACCCCTCCATTCTAAATTAATCCTCTGCGTGCCTCTGCAATGTATATTATGCCACTACATATCTCTCCACTCTCCATCACACTACTCCATTCTATGCTACTTTAAGGCACTGTACAACTCTATACTCCATGTACGCAACTCCCTCTTCACCACTCCACGCCGCTTTACTCAATTGTACTCTATGGCACACTGCTCCACTCTACTTCACTCTGCTCCATTATTTCACTCTACAACATTCCAATCTACGCCACTCTCCTGTAACAAACTATACAACACACCACCCTGACATGTCTCTCCACTCTGCTCCACAGCACTCCATTCCACTGCACATCTCTCCACTCTACAACATTCTCCACTCTACACTCTGTGCCCTTTGACAATAAGCCAATCTACTTGACTCTATGACACTGTATGGCATGCCACTCTATGACACGCAACTCCACTCTACACCACTGCACTCTACAAAACTCTGCTCTACAACACTATACAGCATGCCACTCTATTCCACGGCACAACACTCCACTGCATGACACACCACTCCACTATGTGACACAACACTCCACTCTGCATCACTCCACTCTACTGCACTCTATACCACTCTTCTTTAGGACACTTCACTACACTATATTACTGTATGCCACTCCACACCCGTCCACTCTAAGACACTGTACGACACAACAGTCTATGACATGCCACTCCACTCTGCTCCATGACATGCCAATCCAATCTAACACATGGCACTCGACTCTGCAACAAACCATTCTACTCTGTGACACTCCACTCTATGTTAGACCGCTTCACTCAATATGCCACTCCACTCTACCACATACAACTCCACTCTATGACATGCCACTACACTGTACACCACTCAACTTTGCAATATCCCTATTCATTCTATGCCACTCCACTCTATGACATTGTACCACTTGACACTTAATAACATAACACAACACTCCACTCAATGCTATTCCACTGTACAACACACCAATCCTCTCTCTGACTGTTCACTCCACTTTATGACAATAAGCACCACTCCACTCTATGACATGCCACTCCCCTCTACCACATGCCACTGAACTCAACCACACATCACTCAACTGTATTCATTGATACTCCACTCAACGACATCTCACTTCACTCAATTTACATGCCATTTCACTCTTTGAAATGCCACTCCACTCTATGCTACTTCACTCCGTTTTATGACATCCCACTTCACTCTAGGCCACTCCAATGTATGTCCTTCCACTGCGCGACATGCAACTCTATCACATGCCACTCTACTCTACTGCACGACACAACACTACAGTCTACTCCACTCAACATTATACTTCACTCTACGCTATATTCCACAAATGGGGAATGCTCATACCCAATAAGATGGTGTTTGTTAACATATTAATATAAGGAGCCCAGACAATTTGGTCCTCTCTTTACATATCACTTGGAATTTGGTCTGGCCAGGGGCTCTAGCCTGGATGCTAGAACTAATCGCCACCTGTGTTTCTTCCAAAAAGAACTCCATAGGCCTCCTTGGCACCACACGATGTTTCCCCCCCGGACCTCTGTCCGGCTGGACATGTCATCACCAATATAGAACTGACTGGGTCTATATTTATTTCCTACTATTTTATGTCTCCTTGCTTGGGACCGCAGTTGTCTCTGTATAATAAGCTCCCCAAGGTCCCTCGCTGACATTATTGGTGCCCCCTTTTGTTTATAAAAGGGGCTTCTTGAGCATGGCGTTGATCTCCACATGCTTCAAGGTCTCCGGGAAGTGCACGATTTCGAAGGAGATGTTGATGGCTTTGCGGAGGTGGGGTGCGATGGAGGTGATGGCTTTTTTGAAGATGTGGTGAGGCATGGGTAAGACAGGGGGCTGGAGTAGATGGTGCTCATGATTTTGATGGTGTCATTGTCATTGATGTTGGTCCAGGTGACGAGGGGGTCGCCGTGGGCGCTAGCTGAGGAGTCTGAGGTGTCGTGGGCTGTGGAGGAGGCCTGGTTGTCGAAGTTGTTGTGGATGTCTGCTATTTTGCTGTGAAAGAAGGATGCCAGGGAGTCGCACAGGTCTTGCGAAGGTTGGATGTCGTTGGACCTGGTGTTGAAGAGCTCTTTGCTGTTGTGTGCGTTGTTATCGAGGCGGTCCTTGAAGGAGGTTTTTTGGCTGATATGATGAGGTGATGATGCTGGCGTATGGAGTTCTTGTGGGCTGTTTGGTTCTCTGGTGTTTGTTAGAGTCGCCATTTCTTTTCCAGTTTTCTGCAGTTTTGCTTGGAGGCCTGGAGGTCCACGGTGAACCACCCGGCAGTCTTGTTCTTGCGGCTGTTGGAGGGGTTCTTGATTGGGGCGAGGGTGTTAGCGCAGCGTTTCAGGCTGCTGGCGGTGGCGTTAGGGTTGGTGGAGTCTGTGGGTGGGCTCCGGGCGAGGGTGGTGTGTAGCTGGTCTTTGGTCATTTTGCTCCAACAGCGGCAGGGATCTGTTGGGGGCGATGGTGCATGGTAGGCTTCTTGAAGGAGAAGTGGACGCAGCGATGATTGGTCTAGTGGAGTTCGGTGGTGTGGGTGGGAATCGTGACAAGCTATTTGAGTCCGAGGTTGTCGAGCAGGGTGGTGGAGTTGGTGTTGTTGTATTTCTCGAGGTGGAAGTTAAGGTCCCCAAGGAGGATGTAGTCCATGGACATAAGCGCATGCATGCTGACGAAGTCGGCGATGGAATCGTTGAACTGTGCCCGGGGATCTGGGAGGCCTGTATATCAGAGTTCCTCTGAGGGTGTTGTTGGGATCAGTGTGGATCTGGAAGTGCAGGTGTTTGGCGGTGTTGAGGGTGTCATCGGTGTTGGTTGAGATCTTCAGGGTGGAGTGGTGGAAGATGGCGATTCCACCTCCTACTCGGTTGGTGCGGTCTCTGCGGGTGATCTTGTAGCTGTCTGGGATTGCTATGGCGATTTCGGGAGCCGAAGAATCATTCATCCAGACTTTTGGTCAGGAAGGCGATGTCCAGGGAGGATGTGTTGAGCAGGTCCCAGAGTTCAATGGCGTGTTTGCGTGCGGAGCGGGTGTTCCGGAGTATGCATTTAAGGTGGTTGCATCCTGTCCTGGTGGGTAGGTTGGCGGGTCTGTTGCTGGTGAAGTTGCAGTTCTGGCAGGAGAAGGGTCCTTGGTGCGCTTTGGGGCACCCTGGAAGCAGGAGTGTGTTCGACCGGTGTTCAGTGCGTGAAGAGTGCTGGCATTGTAGCGGAGTCGGGCATTGTGGTGGTGTTTGTGGGGGCCAAAGGTTCTGGCGCTGGGTGCAGTGCAGGTGCAGACGGGCGCAGACGCGCTTGCCTTAGGCACGCCAGCGGTTGCCATAAGAAGGGGAAGGGGGCAGGAGCACAGAGGGGGCGGGTGTGGGCTGGATCGGTGGGCGGGGCAGCAGGGGCAGCAGCAGCGGGAAAACACGGTCAAAACTGAAGGTGCCTGGAGGGAGGGGTGCACAATACCAGAACTACAATACAAGCTAAAATGCAAACTTAACTCAACATGGGGCACAAGAACGGTAGCGAGACAATTATGACGAGCGCAGGATGGCAGGAGCAGTTAACACTGGGCGGACTGCTGGCACAAACCAGGAGCTGGGAGGCAGTCAGGAACGCTGCGTGCAGGCGAGGCTGCTGGGGAGAGTGCTGACCTTGATCCAGGCATACCCTTGATATAATGTCTATGTTTTGTGGCAAAGGTATGCATTACATATTGGAGTCTCACTCCTGTTGTCATTAATCATGGGCGAATTTTGCGAATAGGCAATTCGCGAATTTGCGGATTTACGAATTGGCAATCCGCAAAATGTGCGAATTCGCGCAAATTTGCGGATTTTTTTTATTTTTGCGTGTTCGCGGGTGTTCGCGAGGCGCTTTGCGTGTTCACGGGTGTTCGCGAGGCGCTTTGCAATTTTGCGGGGGGGGGTTTTTTGCCTGCCTAATCACTGCCACCCTCTCGTTTTTTATGCCCATCTGCCCTCTGTACCACTTGTTTCTGTGCCCTTCTGCCCTCTGCACCACTCATTTTTTGTCCCCTTCTGCCCTCTGTCCCACTTTTGTGCCCTTCTGCCCTCAGCCCACTTAGAATGTCGCCGGCAAGCTGCCAGCGCCATTCTAAAATAGCTAGAAATAGCTTCAACAGGAAGCACTAATAGATAAAGTAAGCAGGTGCTCCAGTTGAAGGTCAAATTAAGTTACACAATCATTAATCACCCCAAGTTTGGGGTGATTAATGATTGTGTAACTGAATTTGAGCAGCACCTGCTTTACTTTATCTATTAGAGCTTCCTGTTGAAGCTGACTTTTGTAACTATTTTAGAATGTCTCTGGCAGCTTGCCGGCACCATTCTAAAAGAGTTACAAAAGTCAGCTTGAACTTTTGACCCAATCCGTTCCAGTTTGCGGATTTTCGTTCGCGGATTTTGCAGGAAATTCCCGAATCTCGCGGATTGCGAATTTACCGAAAATCCACGAAATCCGCGAGCGGAACGGATTTTCCGCTCATGCTTAGTTGTCATGTACTTCTCTCTGTTCTCATTTTGCTCTAGGACGCCACATAAATCAAAGACTCACTACCCATGACTTTAGCTTTTTTGGCGTTGCGTGGAAAAATCAATGATAAAAAAAAAGAATGTAAATTGATACTTGTATAGCGCACTACTCACCCGCAAGGGTCTCAAGGCGCTTGTACGAATACCGCTGTGGAACCCATCCTGGCTTTCCCTGTGAGGCGTCCACTCCTGGGCACCCCCAAGGTGGAGGCCAGGCATCCTTAGCGTTGTGGGGGCCGTTGTGGAGATTAAGCCAGCTATTGCCCAGAGGTGCAGAGTGGGACTCCATGATTGGAATAGGCACCGAGGCGAGAATTATCAGGTCCGTGGAATTTTTGAGCCCAAGACCCGCCGAGGCGGGGAATTGAACCCTGGTCCCGAACTAGACCTCTGCATCAGGGTCTGCCGCTCTAACCATTGAGCCACACTTCTCCAATGATGCTAATCCAGTTCTCATCCTGTTACACCCCTTTTATATGAACTATGAGGGGATCAGTGCTATGTGACTCAGTCAACCTTATTAAATCTACACCACGGTTGCGTCATCTCCTCTGCAGGATCAACAGTCTTTGCCCCCAGGGCAGAAGGAAGTGGGAATCAGTTGGAGACGTAAAAAGTAATTAGATGGCCTGGGAATGTCTCAATTAAATATATCTGACCTACTTTGTTGAATGTTCCAGTGGGAGATGTGTTTCGTAATGACCCAGTTGAGAAACCTTCTGGCAGCAGTGCTGGTTCATACCTGCAAGGGGGCCAGGCCCCCTCCTTCCTGCTAAGGCAGAATGTGCCTGCCTATAAATCTGAGCCTCACACTCCCTGGGCTTCAGATACAGGTCTGGGAGCCAAGATGAAGAGAGTCAATAACTACCTTTCCCTGGCACTTCTGCCTCTGTGCATGTGGCTACTTTGGGCGGCTGATAGCCCCTCAGTCTGTGATGACCCGAAGACAGCAGGTAAACAGTATTTCCTTACTTATGGCTGCTTACTAGGCCCTTTATCACTTGGCTTGACCCCTGACCTCTTGGCCCTTTTGTATACATCTGTTCATGCACTGACCCCATTCTATCTTTGCTCACTCCTCTCTCTACTCCCTGTACACTCCACCCTTAATCCCACATATATTAGTGTCAGCTCTCATGCCCTTACCTGATTCCAGTAACCCAGTCCAGTTACCCCAGAATTTTGAACCAGCCCCCCCCTGCCTTGAATATACATATCTCACTGGGCTTCCAGTTCTTCAAATCTAACCAGTAACCACGTTTTCTGTAACAAAATACGCCCTTCTGACCTGAATCCTCTTAACCTACCATTCCTCTCATGCTGAATCTGTGTTTACTCATTTTAAGCAATGCTTTGGGGAAAGCACAATGAACATTCAAATGATTGAATAAATAAACATGTCTAAAGTCATCAGTCTGTCTGCTCTGAATGTTGCTTCTGATATCCCAGTCCCCTGTGACGGTTTATTTTTAAGATAGTATATCAACAAAATGTAAAGCAGTAGAGATAATAAAGACAGTTGTCTGGCTTTGGAAGGAGGCATTAGTTTGCTGACTCCTTCCCTCCATGGAGAGGCAGAGCAGTCCCACGGCCTGTGGTATCAGCGCGCCTGCACAAGAGATGGTGAGCTCAGAAGGAGGCAGCAGGAGCTGCGACCCAGACACACCATCATAACCAATGACTTTAGTTGGTTTCAAGACTCTCTGGAAGTATTTGGGGGCAGATTTACAAGAAAGTGACGCATCTGTAGAGATGCATCACTTTCTCTGCACCACCCTGAGAAACCCTTGCGCCACCATGGATGAGCTGTATTTACAATATAGCACACCATGGCGCAGGAATTGAGAGATGCTTCAGAAATTCTTACGCATCTACTGGGGCAAAAGTCATGCAGTAATAGAGTCGTGTCGCAAGCACGACGCAACTCCAGCAATGCATTTTGAGGCCTATTCCCACTACACTGCGTCACTGCTTACGCCTGCTCCAGCGTGGCGTCATAGAAGTGCCGCAGTGAAATGTTGTAGATTTCCCTGCGTCACTTTTACGAGGCTTTGCTGCATGGGAACGCCCACCCTGCATACATTACACCTGACGCAGGAATAATGTGATGCAGGGATTTACAACGTGATGTATCTCCCTAGATGCGTCACATTGTACATTGGCCGTATTTATTACGCCACCGCTGCGTCACAAAAGTGACGCATCAGTGGTGCAAAAGTGTCGCAAGGGGCTTGTAAACCTGCCCCTTGGAATGTATTCATATCACGGACATCAGGTACTTATATAAAAAGTGATTTGCCAAAGATCCGACAGCTCCACACAGGTGGGGGAAGTAGCCTTAGAAATCAAGTGTGCGTGGTGTCTTATGAGCAACAGAATCAGTATACCCACATCTCTGAGACCCCTGTAAGGACAACAAAGATGGCGGCTGCAAAGGATGACTGTGTCAGCAGGTGGTCCCCTTCCATTAGTGGAGAAGGGATTCACAGCGCTATGGGTCAACTGATGCTCAGCGGCCCCAGTGTGTGGTTATATGTTGTTCCTGTCTTTGTATGTGTGTTTCTTGCACAGTTTCCATCATCGGAATGCTGCAGTGGGTAATGCTCATACTTTGAAAGTAAAAGTGATGGCCAAAGTCAAAGGGAACATGTTTAATCAACGTCCAGTAGTGTTTCTAAGCAAACCACGGTGCATGCATAATTCGTGTAAGAACCTTATGTAAAGAGTTCAGCTTCGAGTTTCATGCTGCACAGACCTGCACGGCCAGCTTGATTCCAGTGACACAGCGAGCACGGAGCCCCCGTCTGGGCACACCTTTCCCACTCAGAGCGAATGTATGGTGGAGGCTGGGCTTCAGTGTGCCTGGAAGCCGGGCAGCATGTGCTGGCACTGTGTCACCCAACAGTAAGGTCGCAGGACAGCAGCTTACCCTGCGGGGCCGGTGCTGGCCTGACCAGTCACAGGGGCGTTTTTTTAATTCCATTCCAAACACAAGCGCTTCGGATAGAACTAAGATGCCACCCCTTACAGCGCTATATGGTGCATTAAACCTGCAAACTGCAACAACATTATAAGAATTCCGTGCATTCCACAGTGAGTGATACCTGCAAGCAAAGCTCCCAGCCAGGGTAACTCTGGTGGGGAAGGTTTTTAAGGGTCTTGCAGCATGGTCAGGAATATTTGGTGTACCCCTGATCTGAGATATAAAGCACACCCCAACCACAGGGATACCAAGGGGTGTCCTACAATTCCAGCCAGCAACCCACCAAACCGCCTGCTGTGGGGCGGTGAGAGCCCTGAAGGCTCAGAGGGCAGCCCTCAGGCAGTGGTGGTCAAAAGGAGTATAAAGGCTTCGCCTCCACAACTGCTGGGAAATGTTATGCCTGTTCCAGCGCTGCCCTGTGAGGTCCCTATGGACCACCACTATATGCTATGTTTATTACAAACTTGACTCTTGTTATGACTGATGGTGATGGTGACGATGATTCTGGTCATCTTCAGGCTGTGAATGACACATCAGTTGAATTCTCAACCTGCTACCTTCTTATTCACAGACCGACGCGGTGAATGCGCTTATAAAGGAGCTCTTTGCCGATCATTGACCGTGCCAACTTTTTGCAAGTGCGATGGTGTATGCCCAATAGGACAGAAGTGCTGTCGGATGGAATGCAACATCAGCTGCACAGATCAAGTGACTCTAGGTATAGTATCCATGTCTGAATTACACACTGTATCACCTTAACCTACACTGGCCCTCCAAGACGCGAGTCTTCCGGACGGCTGGCTCAGGGGGATATTTACAATGATATGGTGCAGCACCGAGCTGTGTCGTTTAAAAAATGCAGGGATGTGTCGCATTCAAAGGAATAAGTGGCACCCCTGTGCTCTCCCCCGCACCGGCGATAAAACAGCAACCATGCACCCACACAGGCACCCTTACACCATGGTGCAAGGGTGCCCGCGTTGCAGAGATGATTGTCTTGGGGCAGGAGGGGACACCTTCCTCCACAAAAACAACCTTCAATGGTGTTTTGCTCCTTGTATTTTTGCTGCTAAATGCAGCACAGATAGAAAGAGCGAAACATGATGAGAAATAAAAGTAGTTCTCCTCGTTGCGCCACTTTAACGCCTCCCCTTGAAAGTTTTCGGTGCTGCCTCAGATTTAAAAATCCTTTTATATCTGGGACAGTGTCAAGAAGCCATGGGTGTTGCGTGCAAACACCCACAGCATCACCCGTGACACCTCCCTTTAACACAGAATACTGTGTGAAGCAGTACCATATTTACAAGGCTGCGTAAAGCCACTGAAAGTAGCTTTGTGTGTCCTTGTAAATACGGGTCAGTACACAGCGCCACCAGAGCATCACAAAAGTAACGGTCCAGTGGTGCTAGGGGATTGTAAACTTGCCCCTAAGTCTGAAAAAAATTAAAAAAACAAATGTGTAAAAGTAATTCATTTGCAGATATGGCATGATAAGAAAAATAGGTAAACTGAGAAATCAATAGTTAAAAGAATATTTTGGAACCTCCATACTTGGGAGACTTGGAAATATGAGCTGCTTCGCTGTAAAAAACAATAACCCTAAATAATTTAGTGGCACAATGGAGGGAAAGAGCTCGCCGAGCAATGAGAGATTTTTGCCCCAGAGAAACATTCATTCCTTTTTAGGAGGCACTGGAGGCCTTTGGTGTCTCCCTGGAGCAATTTCTATTATGTGCCAGATTAAAGAAAACCTGCCTGGATGATTGCATGAGTGCAACAGTAATGTCTGGGTGGGTACATGAGTGTACATGAGTGTAGTGGTAGTGCCTGGGTGATTTCATGATTGCATGAGTAGTGCCTAGGTGATTGGAGTAGTGCAAGGGTGGTGCCTGGGTGAGTGGAGCAGTGGATAGTTAAAGTATTGGGGATTCCATGAGTGCAGGGGTAATGCCTGGGGGGTTAGAGGAATCCGTGGGTAATACATGGGTAATTGCATGAATGTAGAGGTACTGCCTGGGTGATTTTATAAGTGCATTGGTATTGCTAAGTAATTATAGGAGTACAAGGGTGGTGCCTGAGTAATTGGAGGAGTGGAAGAATAGTGCCTGGGTGACTGAAGGAGTACATGGATAGTGCATGGCTGATTGGAGGTGTGCATGGGTAATACCTAGGTGCATTGAGGAGTGCATAAGTAGTGTGGGTTAATGGATGAGTGCAAAGGAAGTACCTGGTTGATTTTTTATAAGTGCATGGGTACTGCCTGAGTGATTGAAACACTGCAAGGGTAATAGCTAGGTGATTGAATGAGTGCAGGGGTAATGTCTGGGTCAGTGGAGGAGTAAATGTGTGATGCCTAAATGATTGCATGAGTGCAGGGGTAATGTGTAGGTAATTGGAGGGGTGCATGAGTAATGTCTGGCTGATTGCATCAATGGCAGAGTAATGTCTGGGTCATTGCATGACTGTAGTGGTAGTGCCTGGGTGAAAGGAAAAGTGTATAAGTTGTGCATGGCTGATTTTCTAAGTGCATTGATACTGGCTGGGTGATTGGAGGAGTGCAAGGATAGTGCCTGGATAATTGCAGCAGTGCAAGAGTTATTGTATGATCGTATAGCTAGTTCCTGGGTGATTGCATGAGTGCAAGAGTAATGTCTGGGTGGTTGCGTGAGTGTAGTGGTAGTTCCTGGGTGATTGCAGGAGTGCTTAAGTAGTGCCTGGGTTAATGCATGAGTGCCTATGTAGAGCCTGGATGATTTCATAAGTACATGTGTACTGCCTGAGTGGTTAAAGGACTGCATCTGTAATACCTAGGTGATTTCATGAGTGCAGGGGTAATCTCTGCGTCATTGGAGGAATGCATAGGCAATGCATACAGGATTGCATGAGTGCAGGGGTAATGTGTAGGTAATTGCAGGAGTACATAGGTAATGCCTAAGTGATTGCATGAGTGCAGGGGTAATGTATGAGGGATTAGAAGAGTTCGTAGGTAATGCCTGGGTAATTACATGAGTGTATAGGTAATGTCTCGCAGAGTGCATGAATGTAGGGGTAGTGCCCGGGTGATTGGAGCAGTGCACAGATAGTGCCTGGGTGATTTTATAAGTACATGTGTGCTGCCTGAGTGATTAAAGGAGTGCATGTTTAATAACTAGGTGATTGCATGAGTGCAGGGGTAATATCCAGGTGGTTGTATGAGTGTAGTAGTAGTGCCTGGATGATTGGAGTAGTGCAGGTAGTGTCTGGGTGATTTTATAAGTGCATGGAACTAGCCGAGTGATTAGGGGAGAGCATAGATACCGCCTGGGTGATTGAAAGAGTGCCAGGATAGTATGTGGGTCATTGCATGAGTGTAGAGGTAATGTTTGAGGGATTGAAGAAAAGTATAGGTGATACCTGGGTGATTGGAAGAGTGTACGGATAATGTGTAGCTGATTGCATGAGTGTACAGATAATGCATTGGTGATTGGTGAAGTACAAAGGTAGTGTCTGGGTGATATTATAAGTGTATGGGTACTGGCTAAGTGATTGGATAGTGCGTGGGTGATTGCAAAACTGTGGGAATAGTAACTTTATAGATGAGTGCATGGGATGATTGCAGTAAAAGTGACTGTAAACATTACTTCACATTATCATGCTTATTACATTATTTCACCTTACCTTTTTTATTAAAGAAGATATAAAACTCAGTGGAACTATTTTACAGTAGTTTTGCTGTAAACTGAATTTAAAATCTTTTCAAACTTCACCAGTACCTTTTGTAAAAAATAAGAAAAACTGTTATTGAATATAATATTATAGTTTTAAGAACAAAACTTAATTTTAGAATTTCATAACATTTTCAGTTTCCCTCTCTTGCTGTTCTCAGATTCTACTGAATTTCACCATACACAGTGATTTCAATGTAGTATCATCATACAACAGCGGGAAAAAAAATCAATCAACAAGATTGTAAAAAAAGAAAAGCATTGAGCATTATTTAGAACAAGTGTAACTATCTGTTTACTTGTCTACAGTTTTTAAATTACATTCTATAACTACATTAAGTCTTTTATTTCTTTCAAGTACATTTTCTAAAATATACACACTCATTTACATCAAGTATAATTTAAAGATCAAATATATAAACTACTTCTTTCAAACACAATTTTCCAAATGCAATATGAATTAGCACAAACAATAATATAATCCAAACACAAATTGTTCACATCTTCCCAATAGGCCGAATAATGTTTCCAAATTGTTATTTCGTGTTCAAATCTTACCAATAGAGATATGAATTTGGTAATTCGAAAGGCAACCTACATTTGAATTCCAAATGAGCATCCTTTATTGCACTTTAAATACACATTATAGTGTTCAGATGGCGTAGTAGGTCCATCATGGACAATAATAGCCACTGCTTTGAAAGTTTTTCTTGAAATTGAAACTTGACTTGCCACAACATGTTTTAATATTAATTTCGGTTTCCAATTTTGTTCCATTTGCTCTACAACGTTGTAGCGTTAAAATGACATATTTTTCATATCTTTCTATACATAATGTTGACAACATTTCTGATTTACAATGAAAACATTTCATATCCTGATTAGCTGTTTTTACTAATTTGTTAAAAGACACTGATTTGCAATCTGATATCGTCAAGTATATGAATTGTTCAGTGTCTATTTCAGTAGTAGAAGAAAATTAACACTCTTCACATTTATGATCCCATCTGTAACTTAGTCCCAACAAAATTTCAATTTATATTTCTTCATCATCCAATACTGCAAGCATAAACATACGAAACATACAAAACTCTTGTGCATCTTGTTGTATATTCAATGTAAATTTCAATGAAGCATTACATATATCCAAAAGATGCCGAATGCCAGGAACAGTATGGATTTTAGTTCTATCAGTTACCAACTTTTGAAAAATATAATGCAGTAAAGAACAGAATATTTTTACTTGTTTTTCCATAATTTCATGATGAAGATCTTCTAGATAAAAGACTACATTTATAATGACATTAGTGTAAAAGCTGATACCTATACTATTTTCTCACTGGTATCCTACAATATTATCACCAGCGTCCATTTTCATTTTCTTTGCAGTTTCATCATTCTCTTGAATTGTTTTCTTTTTTTGAATCTCAGTAAAATATTTGTCATATTTTCATTTTGGACACACTACGTGTTTCTCATACACGGCCTATCCACCAGTTAGGAGCATAAAGTCTTCTTAACAGATTGCACTCTTTTACACAATTGGACTCCATCTATAACAACAATATACGTTTTGATGTGTATGACATCTACAAAAGTGATGGAGTACACTTCACAGAACCGTATTTACAAGTAGCTACAAAAAACTCATAATAAAAACAAGGGCTCTTTTTAGTGCCACATTATAACACAATATTGAATCTATATTTTTTTTAACACATACATACTCTTTTTAATTTTTTGGTAGATTCGCGCACCCGTGGCGAACATGCAAAAGCATGAATTCAATTACTACAACACAATACACTTTTGAAGTGTAAGCATACATTTTTTATTTTATATATTTTTACTAACTCTATCAATTTTAATCTTCTCATTAACTTCAATCATACTCCCTTTTTACAATAACTTTACAAATGTACAACTACCATCTAAATTATATTCTACTAAATTATTTATTTAAGGAGGAACTGCAAATCGGATGCAATGTTACAGGGGGGCTGCGCTGGGAGCCACGTTAGAGTCACAAATCTAAACTGGAAAGAAAAAAGCACCCCAGTTCAATTATTAAAAAATCGCCTGGGACCTCATCCCCTGGGGCATTACCTCTTTCTTTTAAAAAATAAAATAAAATAAGGAAGAAGGGCTGCATGGCCCCCCTTCCCTTGGCCACTTTTGGCCTGGGGACCTCATCCCCAGGGGTCTAGCCATTTATTTTTTAATAAAACAATAGTATAATTATAAAGATGTTGACCACATGGCCCCCCTCCTGAGTCCATTTGTGGCCCGGGGACTCCATCCCCTGGGGCTTTGCCTCTATTTTAAAGCTATACAAATAGGGGAGGGGGCTGCATGGTCCTCCTCCCCTTGGCCACTGCTGGCCCCTGGACCCCCTCCCCCAGGGCCTGGTCTTATGTTGGGGACTGTGTGGGGACCCCCAATGCCCCCTTGGTCCCAGGCGGCACCCGCCTCCTGCAGGAGCCGGCATTGCTTTTGCAGCTCCCCTTGTCCAAAAGCAATCTGCTTCACTTCATGGAAGTGAGAGCAGGCTTTCTGCTCTCGCTTCCATGAAGTGAAGAACAAGTTTGCAATGACAGGACGGGAGATGTGCTCCCGCCCTGTGATTGCAAACTGCAATGTCCCGGGGTGGGCACACGAGGACATTGCTGGAGCCAACCCTGGGGGGTGGTGGTCTCCAGGGCCATTGAGGGCTTCAGGAGTGGGGGCGCATGGCCCCCTTCTCATCATTTGCTCAGTCCTGGGGAGGTGGTGGCACATGGGCTCCCAACAGACCTCTGTATTTGGTGCCCTGGGGAGGTCATGCTGCCTCGGTCGTATACTTTATCCTTTTCAAGTGTGCGTTTGTTGGACAACATAAATGTTGGACTGGTTCAATACTGATTCTGAACACCCCTAAGGATATGTTGGCCTGTATTCCCGCTAGCTCACAGTGCACCTTCTGTACCCCTAACCTTACAAGGTAACAAATGGATGTGCAACCTAAAAACATGACTACCCTGATCCCCAAAGGAAATCATGATAACAGATCTAGAACCCTTTCACTCAGTTACTTATGCATGCCCAAAGAGTTATACAATAAATACACTGTATGCAGTTTCAATATTTATTGAAGCATTGTGATTCTTGAGTAAAATACTTGCACTGCAATGATTGATAAGAAGGAAACAGAATAATGTGATTACCATTACGAGACTGGTGAAGAAGATGAACAATTCAACTATTTTGCTGATTACAGAAACCTATATGCATGAATACAAATATTGTAATGTAGTGTAGTCCTACTTAGCGCATTCTACACTATTGTGTTCTAAGTTGAGTGGATCTGCCAAATCCCAATCTGGATGGTTTAGCTCCCCATTAACTGTGGGTAAGTTTGAGCAAGCCAACCGTCTTGGTGTAGAGTTGGACAGCATCCCTCGAACAAGGTGACAGGTATCATCTAAGACGGACATCTGGCATGAACCAACCTCTCAGTGCCAGCCAAATGTTCCACAAAACAAAGGCTTGATATCATATATATATATAATAGCATGCTCCATGAAACCATCTAAAACTCCAGTCAGGCCGCCATTGTTAATTCTATAGTAATAGCTCTATCACCCTGCGGCGAAAAGGAAATAACAGCATCTTGCATTCTGAACTTAACCTTTGTACAGACTGTCCAAGGTGTTCAGATAGAGTGCCTACAAAGTGGTACTGTAAGCAGACTGAGTTTGAATGTGTGTCAATAGTCATCATGTTAAAGGAAGAGATGTAATTTAAGAATGTGAGCATGTAGAGATGGAGATTCTTAACCAGGCCTAATACCTCCACTTGACAGTTCCCCATTCAAGGTGAGATGGAATGGCAAGTGATACATACTCATCAGTGCTTGAAAAGGAACTATAGAGTATCTTGTTTACTGATGAGAAGTGCTATTACTCCCCTATTAAAAGTATTGCCCTGAAGTGGGAAGGTGATTCAGTGTGATATCTGGGTATATGGCTGCGTCATGATCCAGAAGATCTACGGCATGCAAATTATGGCCATGTGATCGCTAGAGGACAGAATACCTTTGTGGGCCAAACTTTCACTCTCTCTAGCTGACCGTATTACAATTGCGAAGAGGGTTATTCTCCCTAAATTCCTTTACTTTTTCCTTAATATCCCCTTCCATCTCATGGCATAGTTCCTCAAGCATTTATGATCTCATTTAGTGACTCTGGCATGGGCAGGTAGGCAGCCACAGGTTTCTTGGGAACTCCTCACTTTACTGCTCACTCAGGGTGGACTGGGGGCACCAAACATGAAGCTGTAGGCTCTATTCGCCAAGGCCCAGTTTTTCTAATACTGGCTCAGCTTCAATCCAGCCACACATGGCAGCTGAGACAGACCACACAGCTCAATAACCCCTATCGACTGAGCTGTTTTTACAGTACAAAGCTCTAAAGGCTGAAATCAATGCCATTGAATGTGTGCCCCGGGATTGGGAGGGTTTGAAGAAGAGAGCATGGCTGACACTTCTTTATGCTCCCTCCATTCTGCTCGCCAATAATCCCATGATACCACCCCTCTCTGACAAAAGTTCCATTGCTCCTGCACACATACCCGGCATAAGATTGTGTTCAGTCCTCTACCTTGATGACCAGTTCCTCTCAATGTTTGATGCTGTGGCATCTTCACCCCATTCTCTTCTTGATACACTGATATATTACCAACCATACGCCACATGCTGCACTCTACATGACATATTTCCTTCCCGGCCAACTCCCCTCTGTTTCCTCCACTCTCCTGCCCAAGGCTGTTGTTGTATTGTTTATATTGACAAATGCCAATAAAAACATTAAAAAACATTAAATTGCACTTTTGCTGAGAAATGTCTTTCAAATGTAAGAAGTGCAGATATTCAGTGTTTTCGAGTATCTTCCCATTTAAAGCCCTGCTTCTAAGCCAATGGCATTCACTTCTAAATGCGCAGAACACAGTGAGAAGACCCAGGGAGAGGAGTGTTCGCTGCTTACCAGTTTCTATATACGCCTTTCCTTTCTTTAGCTGACCAATAAGAACTCTCAGTTCCCTGTCATGATGAATCCAATGCAAATAAAAGATATAGGGAGTCACTCAGGCTAAGGTTACACAATGAGTTTAGTAGGGAACCTGGAACTGAGATAAGGGTTTCCTCTAGATTAACCCATAGACAGCATCTCATTAAAATACAGAGAGGGAGTAATTAATATGAATTAACCAGGCAGTGCAAGGCCTGAATTCAGAAGTGCAGTCTGAAGATCTAAGTGCAGGTACTAAACCTTTTTTCATAATGAATCATACCTTGTAAAAGTAGTTTTTTCTCCCTCCTTTGCAAATTCTGGTCGTAAAGTCTGCACTTTAATTAGTTTTTCTTTTTTTCTTTTAAGTACACTGCACCAAGCACATTTTTTGCTAGGTTTTAAATTGTTAGATTCGCAGCACTTGGCTGCTGTCAATAGCTAGCTGAGAAAATGTAATTGTGTGCCTTAAACATCAATCTGTATGTGGCGCCTCTGTCTTTCTTTGACTACAGTTGGGTTAAATGGATTAGTGCCATGGCATATCTTAAAAATGAGTTCCCCTTTGGATTTCAGGCAGTGTTTTTGCCACATGGCACAGGTTCAGCAGTCGTCCTGCAGCTCTTTGTCTGGAAAGAAATCACATTAGCTTACTGTGCCTGAAAAGAAAACAATGTATAGAGTAGCCCAGTTCCGCTGTACATAGCTCTAATACCCTTGTTCAAGTTTTGCGCTGTGAAGAAAATAAAATAACACAAAATCAGTCGAAATTGACAGTGACTGCTGTTGTGTGACCTGCTGCCGTAGGTGGAGAGGCTGACACTGTCCAGTACAGATCCAAGTCATTGGTGACATCAACAATGTGCACAACTCACTAACCGTTCTCTCTGCTTTTCCCCACCTGAGAAATGTTTCTGCTGTTGGGCAACCTTTCAGGATGTATGAAAATGCATTTTCTTTTGATAAGGAGGAAATTTACCGAAAAAAACTAAGGTTACAGTGACGTTATCGCTAGGAAATAACATAAAAAACATTTGAAATTCACTGAAAAAAACAAAGGTTAAAGGGATGTTATGTTTAGGTTCAGTTTACTAACCTAACTATAACTTATACCCCCTCAATGCTTTGCTAATCCCCTCAATACTTTGCTAATAACCTCACATGTTACATCACTGATGACATGGACAGTGACATTCCAGATGACATCACTAATGACATCTCAAATGATATCACTGACGTATACTTCAACATTCTTCGTGAAATACCATTTAGATGCCTTAAAAATAAGAAGAAGACATGTGAGAGATGTACAGCACAGAGCTCAATGGGAGTCAGTTCTCAGTTGATATTTCTTTCTCTTCTGAACAACCACTCTAATCACTAACGACCAAAGTAATATGTCTAACCATATAGGCTAGTCTATTGCAAACCATTCATGAACTTGGAAAGATGGTGAACGGAATGTTGCACATTGGTAAAACATTCACCCCCAGTCACAGATTTGGGTTTAATCCGTTGGTATTTTGCTCACCACGATACCCCAGTTCAGACATGGCCATATGCAAATCAGTCTTGACCCCGTGCCTCATGGGAACAGTCCAGCCTGAACTGCCAACCCATGTCTTTCCTGGACTGGAATCAAGCATCCTAGGACAGGTTTCTGGCTATCAGCCGTCATTAGCCAGGATAGCTTGACTACAGTGGCATAGTGAGCACCAGACCCACGTCTGGGCACACCCTTTCCACATAGGGCCAACAGCAAAACACTTAGGATGATTGATGGAATGTTGTACATTGGCAAAACATTCACCCCCATTCACAGATCTGAGTTTAATCCATCGTTATTTTGCTCACCACGTCACTCCAGTTCAGACATGGCCATATGCAAATCAGTCTTGACCCTGTGCCTCATGGGAACAGTCCAGCCCGAACTACCAACCTTGTCTTCCCTGGATCGGAATCAAGCATCCTAGGGCAGGTTTCTGGCTATCAGCCGTCATCAGCCAGGATAGCTTGACTCCAGTGATGTAGGGAGCACCGGATCACCGTCTGGGCATACCCATCCCACACAGGGCAAACAGCAAAACACACAAGATGATGGACAGAATGTTGCACTTTGGCAAAACATTCACCCCCAGTCACAGATCTGAGGTTTAATCCATCGTTATTTTGCTCACCACGTCACCCCAGTTCAGACATGGCCATAGGCAAATCAGTCTCGACCCTGTGCCTCATGGGAACAGTCCAGCCCGAACTGCCAACCCATGTCTTCCCTGGACCGGAATCAATCATCCTAGGACCGTTTTTTGGCTATCAGCCATCATCAGCCAGGATAGCTTGACTCCAGTGACGTAGTGAGCACCGGGCCCACGTCTGGGCATACCCTTCCCACACAGGCCGAACAGCAAAACACACAAGATGATGGACGGAATGTTGCACTTTGGCAAAACATTCACCCCCAGTCACAGATCTGAGGTTTAATCCATTGTTATTTTGCTCACCACGTCACCCCAGTTCAGACATGGCCATATGCAAATCAGTCTTGACCGTGTGCCTCATGGGGACAGTCCAGTTCGAACTGCCAACAGATGTCTTCCATGGACCGGAATCAATCATCCTAGGACCGGTTTCTGGCTATCAGCCGTCATCAGCCAGGATAGCTTGACTTCAGTGGCGTAGTGAGCACGGGACCCACGTCTGGGCATACCCTTCCCACATAGGGCGAACAGCAAAACACAGAAGATGATGGACGGAATTTTGCACATTGGCAAAACATTCACACCAGTCACAGATCTGGGTTTAATCCGTTGGTATTTTGCTCACCACGATACCCCAGTTCAGACATGGCCATATGCAAATCAGTCTTAGCCCTGTGCCTCATGGGAACAGTCCAGTCCAAACTGCCAACCCATGTCTGCCCTGGAACAGAATCAAGTATCCTAGGACCGGTTCCAGGCTATCAGCCGTCATCAGCCAAGATAGCTTGACTCCAGTGGCAGAGTGAGCACGGGACCCACGTCTGGGCATGCCCTTCCCACATATGGTGAACAGTAAAACACACAAGATGATGGACAGAATTTTGCACATTGGCAAAACATTCACCCCAGTCACAGATCTGGGTTTAATCCATCGTTATTTTGCTCATCATGTCACCCCAGTTCAGACATGGCCATATGCAAATCAGTCTTGACCCTGTGCCTCATGCGAACAGTCCAGCCCGAACTACCAACCCATGTCTTCACTAGACCAGAATCAAGCATCCTAGGACCGGTTTCTGGCTATCAGCCGTCATCAGCCAGGATAGCTTGACTCCAGTGGTAGTGTGTGTTTTGTTTTACTGCAATTGACGATTTACAAAAACCACTACAGCATACAACCAGTAGAGAGGTTTTAGTGGACAGGCCACTGTGTCACAACCCACGAGGCAAATTATTCTTCATCCTGGACAAAGGTGTGAGCATTGAGATGAGTCTGTTGTCTACTACTCTGAGCCATCACCCTAGAGAAAGGTCTGCGTTAACAGATACATTTATTGCAATCTACTATTACAGTAATTCATCACAAGGAGAGAGGTCTAAGTAAAGTAACATTTTACATGAACAGATCCCCTATGTTAGTGGTTACAAAAATCCCTAACTATCTTATAGGCGCTGCCGGGGAGTAATGAGATTGCATAGTTTGAGGTAATATGTCTACAGAACAGTTAAAAAGAAGAGTTTCTGAATTCGCATGATTTATTCCCTCCAAATTTAGAAAACGTAACAAATTTTTCCACTGCGTTTGATATATTAATTTTATCCACAGCTAACTACAGAACCATATTTTCTGCAAACAATTTAATTTAGCTATCTCGGATATCGGAGCTATAATATTAATGTCCTGGCGGATAGAGCAGGCAATTGGCTCAATAGACAGTGAAAACAAAATTGGCGAAAGAGATCAGCCCTGGGGTGTCCTGCAGCTTATGTTGATATCTCCTACTATTTTGCTATTTATGATTATGCTTGTCTTTGCTCCCACATATACATTTTTTTCCAACTGAAATAAATGCACCTGAAAAAGCAAATATTTCTAGAATTGTAAACAAGGCATTCCATTGGACGCTTTTGAATGCTTTATCTGGGTCCAGCTATATACAGCTACCTTCCTGCTCTGTACTAAAAAATGATCTAATCCCTGAATTAGATAATGCATTTTATCTGCAATCTGTCTATCCAAAATAAAACCCTTTTGATCACTATGAATGATTGTAGGAGCTACCAAGGCTAGACGATTCGCTAAAATCTTTATAAACAATTCATAATCATAATTTAAGAGGCTAATCGAGTGATAGGAGTTTGCATCCTTTTTTGACTTGGCCTATTTCAAGAAGGTAATCATCACTGTTTCAGTAAAGGAATTTGGAATCTGGGCTCCTGGCAGTATAGTATAGCCCAAACAACAATCATCCCTAGTTCCTTCTGCAGACGAAGAGGGATTTAAAGGATTGTGACTTGCTTCCAGCATAATTTTCTTCACTGCTACATAGCCCACCCCTTAAGCCATTTAGAATAAAGTCTCCACAAACAACAAATGGCCCAGGTCAAGATGGGAGTTTGGATGCCAAGAAATTAAACAAACTGTGGTCATCTAGTACTGGGGCATAAATTGTACATAGAGTAAAAGACCATCTGCCCAGCTTGCATTCCATTATTGCCCATCTTCCCAGCTTATCTACAGCGTTACGGCTGGGGGTGATAGAATTTCCTTTAACTTTAACTAAGATCACAACCCCCCTGGTCCTAGTTTCTTGTGTCATATGGCAAACTGCTGTTAATCCAAAAGTGTTCAGCAGAGCACTGTCCTTATTGGCAATGTGGGTTTCTTGTAGAGAATACACATCTGCTCTTAAAAAGCTTAAACCCTCTTGTACCTGAATTCTTTTTACCTTATCATTTAGCCCGCAGATGTTAATAGAGGCAATTCGCAATCCAGCCATTGCTCATAGAAGCTGTCAAATCCAGCTGGCAATACCACCCCACCGAAGCATATACCATCCTGTGTCTTGTGCAGGGTCTACTTTACACTTAACTACTAGATACATGCTATCTTGGCTACATCCATATTCATAGTCCCGCTGTTTAAAAAAACAAAACATAATTACACTAACACATACATCCACTTGCTGTGTATTCATTATCACACCATCACTGAATCATCCACCACCTCCTTCCCAACCCCCTCCCCCTCCGTGACAAGCCCCCAGACCCCACTCAGCCCCACACCTCCTCCCGTCACCCCCAACTAGTAAAAGCCACCAGACCAAATAGGTCTGTGTGATGGAGACCAGAGATCAACACTGCATGGCTCTCCCCGCCCCCTTTCAGATGTAATCCCTCTAGTTACCACCTCAAAACAGTGCCTAGTGAGACTGTAATCAGGCTAATTCATAAAGAGACCCCCTGCACGTATACATTGCTACAGCCTGACAAGACCTGACACAGATATTCTTTGGCTTTAATTTCCAGTGCAAAGAATTTAACAGAACCATTAACAATAGTTTTCAGTGTGGCAGGAGCCAATAGATATGCCTCAAAGCTAGCATCCTGAAATGATGAGATCACCTGCCTCAAATGCCACCGGCATTCGACAGTTGGATGGCAAATGTCAGGGCACACGAAAAATGACGATCCTAGGTATGTCCATCTTGCATCCGGGCGGGCTTTCTCATAGATAGCCTGAGTAAAATGTTGCCAAAAAATACTAAGATAGCCCGTTGTGGTCTTGAGTCCCTGTCACCCTGAACTTATTCACTGCAGGTCATCGGGAACAAGTGTACTCTTTGAACTTCTGTAGCCCAGTCCCATCCTAACAATTTGGGAGAGGCAGTCTTGAAGAGAAACAGCATATAAGAGCATATATTATCACCCTCGAGGCCCTCATAAATTCCTAGACACCGAACATTATTCCTATGTTGTCGGTTTTCCATGTCTTCCAGCTTCCACTGTACATCTGTTAATTGGGACTCATGCATCTTGGCTTACTCTTTCACATCTGTGACCTGTAGCTCCAAGGCAGTGGTCCTGTCCTCAATGCAGCTAAGGCACTTCCCAATCTCAGTGCATTTCTTCCCCACCTTCCGAAAGGCGACTTCAAGTTTTTACGTTGAATGTCTTGCCCTCTTGCTGTCTGCCCATGTCTCGGCCCCATGTTCTGTAATGAACTCCAAAATTAAGCTTAACTCAGGGTTTGCAGACATGGTCACAGTTGGCTGTGCAGCAGATGAAATGGCAGATGCAACTATTTTGTTCAGAGTTTGTGCTTCCTCCAGAGTCCCAACCATCTTGGTATGGGAATAATCCCATTTCAGACTGTTACTGGTTGAATTCTTCACTCTCCTCCTCTGAGGTTCTGTGCTGCATTTACAGGCCTTTTGGTGCTTTTGGTGCTTGAGTGCTGTTTCAGGTGGTTCCAGTGTTCTGGACTTCGTGGTTAAAGAGTTTGTACTGTTTGTTTTGCTGAAATATGAGTTAGCAGAATAATTTATCTTCCCTGTCCAAGGTGAGATCAGTCACTACTGATGTTCTGCACTGATCTATGCTGTGCCCCTTGCTGCACCCTTCCTTGCTGCACCCTGCCCCTTCGAGAGTGACTGGCTGAGGGAAATAGTTGACTTGTTCACATGGCCCAGGCTATGTCCCGCCTGAATCACTTTGGTCTGCGTCTGGCGCAAAAGTTTTCCCTGCCAATCATCAGGAGCCAGGTTGTCAAAGAGGTCTGACTCACGCAGCTTCTCAATAGTGCCGGGTTGACTTGGCCCACCCACAGGATTCTTGATGGCAAAGAATTTGGTTATTGCAGGTTGTGGCATGGGCAGAGCATAATTACCAAGACCTATGGCTCCTTCCTCCTTGCCTAAACCTGCCCTGGAGCCTTTGGTCGCAACTTGATTCCGCCTTTTTCCAGCCCCATACTCTCTGACCTGTGCTTCCCCACATGAGGATCAGTTGGCTTACCTGGTGCTACGGCGATCTGTCAGGAGAAGATTCCTGTATGGTGGCTATTGCACAGACAGCAAGTGTTGTAGATGCAGAAAGCACTTCTCTACTGTCTTTCTGGAGTTTGCAGGCTTTTATGGCATTTTGAAACAGGCAGCCACCCAGGCAGTACCGGATCTGAAGCCAGCCACCAATCGGGAAAATCTTTGGTGAGTCCCTGGCCACCTTCCAAGAATGCTGAGACACAGTCATGAAGCGATCTCCAGCACTGATGAGAACCATCCTGCAATCCTGTCTTCTCCAGGCACCAAGAATCTGGCCAGCATACCGCGTTAAATTGCACAAGGAGGAGAGCAGCACAGCCCGTTGAAAGAAAATCCTTGGCACAGGTCAGTATCTGCAGGGGTAAGGGGGGGTGAGAGAGGTCCACGGAGAGCTCCGCCGCGCTGTATCTCTGCGGCCGCCATCTATGCTTTATAATGTATGGCCACTTCATTACTATCCTCTGAACATCTAATTACGTTTTTGCTGTGTTGCTACTTCTGGTGTAGCAGTTCTGGATAAAGATATGTAGAGTAAATGTGAGAGATGCGATAAAGCCATAGACCTGCATTTTATTTTATGTCCCCTCTGCTGCTTGTTATCTTTTTTTGAACCCACTCCAAGCATTTTGATCTCACTTTCGAGGCCAGCTTTGTATTTTACAATGTCTGGAGAAAAAGTCATGTTCTCCTGTAGTAATTTCCAAATAAGTAAACAGAGTACCATGAATCTCTTATTGGCCAAAGACAAAAAAAAGAAAGAGTGAGGAGTTCCTCTTTCTTTTAATATTTTAGGTGGTATTTGCAGTTCAGACCCAGAAGATGCTATTCACATTATTGTCTGTCTATGTCAACCCTACTGTAGTGTCACTTGTATGAAGAATGTGTTGCCACATTTTATGAACAGTGCCTGCACATATCCATGTGTTGGGAAACCATCCAAATGTATTGTTTGTTGCTGAGTTATTTACAGTAGTGATATATTTAGTTAAACTTGGATGTTATTACAGAAGCCATCTATAAACGGTTTCACTCTAAACTGTCGCTGGTGCAATCCTTACATCTATTGAGTACTGCTGATGTGTTTCTTTCTATAGATCCCAGGACTTATCCGCTCAACACCTGAAGATGGCCCCGGGTCACACAGCAATGAGGACGCTGTAACTTGAAGCTGGGAACACTTAGAATTGCTTTAAAAGAGAATACTTGGACACAGCTTGTGTCATCTGATCTAATTCAAGTGCTTATCCAGTGCATTTCAAAATGTAGTCTCTTATTTTATTAATTGTATAAGATGTGATCATTGTCTAATGTTTGATTAGCTCATCTACCAGCCTATTGAGCCCTCATGGTGCCGAAATAAAACTATTCCCTTCTATGTCTCTTCTTGATTTTAGTCATAATTGCTTTGGTCTATCATTTGTTTATGATTTTTACACCACAGAAGTTTTCAGGGCATGCAGAGTGAAAAGTTTCATGTACAATAAAAAACAGCATTTTCTATTTCAATTATTAAAATGTAAAGTTAAAAACACGTTTTAAAATTCGAAGGTAAACCATGCTAGCCAACAGAAATATACCAAATGTGTTAAAAAAATCAAAATGAATACATAATTATATAAAATTAGTTAGTATGGCACAGTGCTCAATTTGAGCTGGTGGTTTCTAGTTCTCAGCACCGTCCCCTATTTGTCAGCACCTG
Source organism: Lissotriton vulgaris (assembly GCF_964263255.1). Lineage (NCBI taxonomy): Eukaryota > Metazoa > Chordata > Amphibia > Caudata > Salamandridae > Lissotriton > Lissotriton vulgaris. Next base: position 1,871,276,685 of record NC_141694.1, on the reverse strand, counting down.
TTTCCAGCACACGTCTAAATGTGAGATGAGCAGAACAACGGTGTTTAATATGTCAATATCAATTTAAAATGAATAATACCTGGCGCTCACGTCAGATAAGTCTATTGCCTTTGTATGAAAGGTTTCAGCTCATCAGTGTTTTGTAGTCACCAGGCTATATATCTGTCTATACATCTATAGATTGATATATGGCCTGATGATAAAAAAAATCTCAATCTCAGGTAACTATAATTTGTGCCCTAAAGTAACTATTACTCACACCCCACCATGCACAAGGTTGTTATTATTGATGTTGTTTCAGATCTCATTAGGAATGTTATCAATGCAGTTTATGAACATGTCATGGGTCATGTATTATGTGAGGATTTAGGAAGTGCATGGGAAAGGGTCTGAATCATAGTTTCCCAAGATTACTTGAATTAATTTCATTTTAACCTTGTTTTTTTCAGTCAATTTTGTAGGATAATGTTAACATAAATTAACAATGTAAAGGGCGTAATTTTAAGTAAGGTGGAATTTCTGGATTTATCAGAGGATCAGAATACCAAAATATAAAATGCAGGTCTATGGCTTTATCAAGGAGTTAGCACATCAATATATAAAAGTCGACCCATTGGCTTTGTCAATAAATCAATGCAATAATTTATCAGTACTTATAATCAAATGTATTTCCATGTGGATGATAAAAAAAATTGACTGTTACATAATACTTTAAATAAAGTATTTTTCTTCAAAACAACCGTAAACATGTGTTGAGTTACCTTAACTTTATTCAAAACACAAAATGTAGCCTTAGAACTAACCAGAAGAAGTTCTCACACCCCAGCTAAAGAGCATACCGCTTCAACTTTGGTGTGCTTTAAAAAATATGGAGAGCACCCTTGGGGTCATGAGACTTATTGCAACTTTCTAAAATAGTTCCTAGTGTGATGCTACACTCCCACAAGTCCCCACAACATTTTATTAAAGGTTAGTGATGTCCCTGCCCATTCTAGGGGCACCATAAACATAGAAAGAAATTGCTAAAAAGGAGGAGCAGTAAATATGAAATAACTAGCTACTATGTCCATTTCACATTCCTGCTTTATATGTTTTGTGTTTTGGAAGAGAAGCGTGCAGCCACCCTCTTCAAGCCATTTAACTGCCCCAGGGACCGCATCACCATGACCCGATTTATTTATTAAATTGTAAAGAGCTAGGGGGCCCCCAAGGCCCCCATCCCCTTGGGCCAATATTTTTTTTTATTTGGAAGAGGGGCATGTGCCCTCATCCTTAAACCTTTTAAAGACACCATTGACACCATCCCCGAGACCAATATCTGTTTATGGGGAGGGAGATGCCCCTCTGCTTCCTGAGTCCTTTGAACACCTGGAGACCCCATGCCACAGGGCTGGGATATTTTTATTTTTATGAGGGAGGCATGGAACCCCCACACATACAGTGGTCCCAGCGACCCTATCTCCTGGGGCCGATGGCAGCAGAGTCTCAGGGACCCTACTTCCTGGAATACTGAGCTGCTCCCTGCCCAGGAGAGGTCAGGCAAGGGACTGAACTCCAACTGCCTGCCCACACTCCGAGCAGGAACCAGAGGTCTACCCCTGCCCAAAGGGAGCAAAAATAGAAGCTGCTTAGGCTGGGTGGGAGCACATCAAAACAGCTGGCTCTCATTGCACCCGGGATGGGAGCTGCGCGCTCTCCTCTCCTCAAAATCATAATGCAGCCCCAGGCATGGAGTCCCCGTTGCCAGGTAATGACTCAGGGAGGGAGGCTGCCCTCCTCCATTGCCTAATGTCATAGTATGCCCAGCCTGGGCAATTAGATTTGAAAAGGTGGGAGTCTGGTTTTTGTATGTATTTTATAAACTTTTTACAAAACAGGAGTGAGTTCATGAGTCTTAAAATGGCAGCTGCAGCATCTTTGTTAACGTGGCAGCCAATCAGATCTTCCCCAATCACATCCACAGATCCTCCGTGGAATGAAACACATTTACCATAACTTCTCCAAAGATACTGAATGGATTTACAGAAAATCATAAAGAGCATGCTTTCTGGATCAAGATTACGCTTTCTGTCAGCGTTAGTGACATTCTGTTCAGTTGCTTTGCTTCGCAGTATTGCTGTTCGATTTTCATGTGGAAAACTGCTATGAGGAAACGTGCTTTGAGACCCCATTTGACAGATCATTCTGAAACTCAACAGGAAGAAGAAAAGTGGATGAAACTTTTTTTGATAGTTTCATGAAGATTCATCAAACAGCTAGTGAGTTATGTATGTTCTTGGAAGTAAGGTTGCAGGATGGAAGAGCAAGCAGATTTGGTTCTTTCAGAAATGAAGAATACACCACCTCTGGAGTGAAGCAGCTTTGGAGTACAGATACTGTCTTGATGTCTGAAACCAATTTGAGATCAGACTAATCACAGTTAGCTTAGCAGAGGGTTGCATAGATGTTTGGCCAGGCTGAGAAACCTAAGAGTGACATACCAAAGGTAAGGGAAATGTGGCAAGGGGACCGTGAAAGACGAATACCTCTCATGAATTTACAAACAAGGGAGGCTTTATCCAAGGGCCAGAAATATAAAGTACAGAGTCCTGAAATGTGAAAGACATTGATAGTTCACTACCAAAGGTGGTTCTAATAAAGGCAGGTGAAGAAGTTGGTTAGGATGAGTGCAGAGTCATAAGGGTGATCAAAGTCTTCTTCCATGGTCCAACAAACATAGCCTGAACAGCCTAATTGAAAACTTTTTTGGTTCCTGGGGCACATGAATTGTCTAGGAAATGGGAAGCTGCACCAGGTAAGTGGTTATTTGAACTGTTAATTCAGAGACCAGTCAAGCCAGTAGGTAAACATGGTTGTTCATGACTAAGGGGTGAGTGTTTCTCCTCTTGAAGGGTAACACATGACTGAAGGAATTAAACATATTTATGGTGCTCTCCAGGAAAGGAGCAACCCTGTGAGGTCCGCAGTTTTATGAACTATTCAAGTCCAACAGTGGCAGAATTAAAGGGAAGGTGCAGAGAATTAGACAAAAGGGGGAAAAGGCATAACCTGTGGGAGAACCCTTGTCTGGGATGAAGACAAGCACTGAGCAAAAATTCTGGTTTGGATGCCTATTCACACAGCAGGGGCTTCTGATAGTCCCAGAGAGTAAACATCTCTGAGAAGTTTGGGTAGTCCTGCAGCCATTTGCTGGAATTGTGCAGGCAGCGGGAAATTTAATCCACCTCAGGATTAACTTTACCCGGGAGATACTTCTGCAGTGACGGTGGGGTAGAGTTGCACAGAAGACCCTGTATTTCCTCATGCCTTCTTTCTGCTATGATGCCAACGGTGGAACAGCCTCCATTTGCAGTATGTTGACTTTGTGGTGTTACCAAGAATCATTGGCATGATTAAAACCTCTTTTTCTTTGCAATGCTCCCTTAATTTTAATAAATTGTACTCCAACTTGGGTGTAACAAATCCCACTCTCCCCAAAACTCCTTCCGGAAGATTAACCCACCCTTATCTGACATGAAATTGGTGCTTTCACTCTGTAGCACTTCTTAGAGTTATACATTGTAATCAGAAAAATCTCAGCATAAGATATTTCAGCAAACAATGTGAAAAGGACTGCACCAGAGAACTTTCAGTTTTGTTAGCTTAATATTCGGAGCTTGAGCTCCATTGACCTTGAATTTATCCATCATTTGCTTCAATTCTCAGCAGCAGCGGTAGTGGCAAGTTGAATTGAATTTCATTTAAATTTTTCTCCGATTCTCAAATCTTAAAAAATAAACTAAGGTGCTCTGAGATTTTGTTTCCTCTTTCAGCAGGTTAAAGGGCACTTTGTGAGCTCTTACAACTGATACATCTCTTTAGGGTCTCTCAAGCACACCTACCAAATGTAAATTTGACCTCCGAGATTGATTTTCAAGATCTTCATGTTTGAAATGATCAATTTTCATCTCTTTTTGGCATTGCAAAACAGCCACCTAATGGGTAGCTTGTATGTCATCTATGGCTGAGGCTCTCTTTTCAATTTTCTCACAGCATGGCTTTAAAGCTTATAATCTTTTGTCTAGTATAACCAGCTTTGAATCTTTTCTTCTTGTTGACATATGTCCTTATGCAGCTTTAATCTCATATACTTCCGAAATCGAAAACTGGAGCAATGAGAGCATTGGATTACTGGATTTGGCAGAGTTGTCTCAAGGGTTATGAACAGCAAACAAGAGAAGCACTCATAAAGAGGTATTTAGAAAAACAGTCCAATAAGGGTCTAAATTAAGGTCTGATATTGCATATAGGAGTCAAAAATTCAGTTACAATGGAGTCAAATCACTGGATATAGACATCACAAACTACATATCTTGAAGAAATGTCATTATTTATTTGCTTCAAATGTAAAAGCATTGACAAGGAACCAGCCAACGTGTTTCATTCAGTCACATTAGGGTCATCTTCTGGACAAATATTTCTGACACCATAAAACTTGTCATTCATGACCATTCACTTCTAGGTAGGTCCTCCCTGTAGTTAGAGAAAATATTTTCTGTACAACACACATATGCTGTCTGAAAAAGTATTGGCCATATGGTTCAGAAGGGTAGAATTGTCCCTCCATCAGGTCCTGGTATTTAATTACAGCTGAATTAATGGTCCTTTAAAAGTCTTTGCACCACAGACTGTACAGAGTGCAGCGACATTCACCATAACTATTCTAGTTGTGTCTTTTCAATATCTGGTGGGTTATAGCCATTTTCTTATAACTTTCATTGCCTCTTGAACATAAATATCAGCTGTCTTATTCAGGCTTAGGAATGTCTTATTGCATAATCAGGACGCATCATATGCGCCCTCATTTAGGGGATTTCATATACAGATTCATTGCCATGTGAGTGCATTAATTGGAAATATACAGAACATTCTAAGTAAAAACTGTAATTGTAAAAGAACCACTATTTCCCTACTTTCCTCTGAATTATTGGAATACAGCTATGCATACTACATACCTATATAGTTGATTATTCAGTTGTGCGTACACACAATGTGTGTATATTGAAATGTTATACATCATATTTCATTCATACTCCTATTATCATTTTATGAATTTTCATTGATCCCTTCATATCTACCTTTGGTGTAGTGTTTCCTTTTCATTCTTTCATATCATATCATACTACCATAAGTAATTTGACTCCTGCCCAGGCATTTCTCAAATGCAATGGGGATCTCTCAATACATTGAAAATGGAAGGTAGACTATCTAATGTACATAGTGGATCTTGAAGCCAACAGATTTCCAGTTGAGTGGAAAAAGTGCACCTTGCTGTCTCAGAAGGAAAGGGGATCTTCAGGCCTTCACCTACAACACTTTCTGCCAAAGTTGAAGGGGATTTGAAGGCTTTTGATGGAGCCATGAGACAACGAAAACACACGTTCAAGAAATCCATAATTGAAACTTCAGAAAATCACTTTTACAGTCATGCACAAAAGCCCAATGTAACACTAGATTAATTCCTCACAGTACTGAGGGGATGTAGCGAGTTACAGGAATGTTGGTGTGTCAGTGGATGATATAATAAGAGGTCAGCTCATACTCAATGACAATTAAATAAAATGCAGAGATCCTTGTGGGCAATGAATGACCTCAAGTTAGAAGACGTAATCACCACAGCTAAAGGAATTGAACAATTACTCTCATGGGTTAAAGTAGTCAATCAGGTTAGTCATGAATGTTAACAATTTGAAGTTTGTGTAGTAGATGGAAAAAGTTGCAAGTAGTGCACCCAAGGACTGACATTTAAATGCCGCTGGTGAACTGCAGCAGCTATTGTGCCCTTCACTACTGTGGCATCACAAACATGGCTGCAGGTCTACACTGTGTGGTTTCACTGCTGCAGTGCAAAACATGCATTACAACTAGTTTGACAGGAAAAAGTGGCCTTTACAATATTAGAAACTCGCCCATATGTAAGCCCTGTAGCCCACAAGGTAGGGTGCATGGTATTTAAAAGTGGGACATGTAGCAGATTAATGTGAGCATGTCCTACAGTGACAAGGCCCTAAAAGCTATTTTCACAGTGACATCCTGGCTATACCATGTAGAAAATCTGAGTCGATTAAAATACTACTACTGTATCTCGTGGATGATACCAATTAGGAAAATAATGAAACCACTCATTTAATAGTTATTAAAACTTTAATTAAATTGTGAAGCCTTACCTTTACTAATATTAACGAAAACTAACTTTTAGAAATGTACTCTTTACCCGCCTCAGCTTTCAGAAGATGAATTAGCATTAGCATCAGTTGGAAGGATGTTCTTTCCTTCCTGCAGTTTCCCCCCAGCAGCACTGGTGGCCAGGCAGTCAGAAAGGGCCTTGAAATTGCAGCTAGCTTCCCTTGCCCTGGATGAGAAAAATTGGGCCTTGATGGCTGAGGAGAAGGCAGATAAGGTCTTGGCTGCTGAGGAGAAAAACGAGATCACAACTCTTGTACCTGCGTTGGTCTTAGAAAAGAAGAATCTAATGCTGAACCATTGGAAGAGCCAACGCAAGATGGATTTGAGGTCCTGAAGGGCCTTTGAGTCCAGTGATGATGGTGGCAGCGATTCTGAAGCACCTACAGAGGTAAATATAGAGTCCAGATCCCAAGAACATGGTGTCTATTAACCACATCGATGCTAGTGTTATTTTTCTTTTATGCTGGATCTTCTCATTTCCCATTGTTCATGACGAGCTCAGCTCGTCATGAGTGTATGGAGGTGTACACCATGACGAGCTGAGCTCGTCATGAGCGTCCAAGGAGTTAATAGGACGGAGGATAACACTAATGCATGGTTTGCAGCATATGAGATGATACTGTATATGCTTAGAGTCTCAGAAGATAACTGGGGAGTAGGCTGTGGATACACACATGCTCATTGTTTGGACGGACAAACTGTTGGCCTTACATGCAGTTGACAATGTTACGTATGCCCCTATTAAGGAGGCTCTCACACAGAAAGTTGGATTAACCCCAGAGAGGTAATGCCAGAAGTTCAGGGTTAGCCAGAAATTCCACAGCTCTCTTGTCAATTAAGGCATTGAATGGCTGTGTGAAGGATTGTGATGGGCTGAATATTTTAACTATGTAGGAGCTCATCTTGAGTAACCACTTTAACAAGTTATGCCAGCACCAGTTAGCTTTGAAAATACCTGTGCACAGAGAGCTTGAGCATGAAGATGACATCAACCTCAGCACTCCAGGAGTAACCCCAAGAAGAATTCCCCTTTGCAGAGAGAAGTATAAGGCCAGGATAATACAGCAAAGATCTCCAAAGGGCTCAAAAATACTTTTGAGAGGAGGATTCCCAGACCCCTTCAGTGTAGAAGGGTAGATTTGGTGTGAAGAAGCGCATTGTGCTTTATCACCAGGCCTGGCAGTATGACTTTTTACAGACAGGGCATGAGAGAGGGGACTCTGCGTGTACCTGGACACCATACACAAGTGAGCACACAATAAGCTAACTAGTGTAGCTCTAGGAGTAGATTATTCTCAGGAGGAGAGGTTAAAGAATCCCTTAGATTCCTTCAGCTGGTAGGAGGACTAAGAAGGTAGACTGGTGATCCCGAAGAGTGGTCGACAGCACTTCCCGAGAATCACAGTTAATGGGTTCCCTGTCACTGCTCTGTTGGATACCTGTGCCAGACAGAATGTGATGGTAGCAAGGCTGGTTTCTTCAGAACAGTATCTGCCATGACAGATCAGTAGGATAATGCAAACCCATGGGCAGGAATCTGTCTCCCTATGGCCATGATATCCTAATAATGGGAGGTGGCCCTTTCCCAGAGGAGGGTCATTGTCGGAGTCCAGATGCCCGTTGACTGCAGCCTTGGCAATGGACTCCCCCAGTGAGAAAAGAGATGGGAGTGGCAGCTGCCTTGGGCCTAAGCAGAGTCCTGAAGGAATAAGGCTCCAGGACCTGCTACTTCTAGTATCCAGGACAAAAAAGTGGACTCCATAGATCGGTAGGCTACAGGGACACAGCAAGGTTCAAGACGGCTTTTTTTCGAAAGAGCCCTTCTAACCAATTGCAACTGGTAATGGACTGGACTCTTCTGTTAACCCCTGCTGGATACCTTGAATGTATCGAAATGCCCTCCCCTGAGGTCCTTCCTGGGGTCCTGTGGTTATGTGGGCACAATAAATTTGGAACCTTTGAAAACAAATTTTTTTCAGAGCTTAACTTGTACCCTGCACATTCAGTCTCATACCAGTAGTTCCACGCGTCAGAGTGAATTTGAGCTTTGTCCCATACAGACTTGTCCAGAACTCCCAATAAAACATAGATGGCTCTTTCTGCGTTTGGACACAGAACTTGTTTTGGCTGAAGCTTGAGAAGCTCCAGAGGATTGGAAGGGCCAACCTTCCACAAGTATCCAGCATGCAGATCCACAGAAGTGGCTGTTAGTTTCATCTTCAACCCGCGCGTAGAGGGTTTTCAACTCCAAAACTGACATGATGAGTGTAAACAATAAGAAAGAGCGAAGGCATCCCTGTCAGGTACCTCACTCAATGGGTAAGGCATGAGATAGTGGCCCATTACCCTCAACTTAAACCGAGACCTGGATACAAAGTTGCAGAAACTTATGGCTAAATTTGATCTTATCCAGTACTTACCAAATAAACTGTCAACATCATGTTATACTCAGGTTTCTCTTCAAACCGAATAAATCTTTCACCTTATAATCTATGTTGACAAGCTTGGGGGTACAAGGTCCCTCCAGTTCTTCCACCCTACATAAGGCCATTTATATTCTTTGAAGGCAGTGCTGTATGCTCTTCTCCGGGATAAAGACATCTTGGTCTTTATGGATTAGAGTACTAATTACCCTAGCTAAAATTTTTGCCAATACCTCGTGTGGTAGGAGGTGCAATGCTGAAGGGACAAATCTGGTTTCAGAATAGCTAAAGCACTGGGCCTGCTGTCTCTTACCTGAGCAGAGCCCTGAAGGACAGGACCTGCTATCTCCAGAAACCAGGACCACAACGTTAGGGTTAGTTGGCAGACCTCCTGTGTGGCTACAGGAAGAGAACAAGCTGCAGGAGCCCTTTTCCTGAAAGTACTCAAACTCTTCTGGACCTGCTGTTGGCCTCTGTCTGACACCCTGTGAGTGCTTAAAGTGCCTTCCGTGAGGTATACTTTTGTGGTTGTTTGGACACCAGATGAACATTTGAAATATTTGAAAACATATCCTCCGTACTAATGGCACTTAGAAACTTTTTGACTTTAGCCAGGGCCAATCCTACATGGGCTCCATCGCGGTTGGCCTGAAATTGCACCTTGGTCTTTGTCTACCATGACCAGTAACTATCTTTGACAATATTATACCTACAACTTTATAAATCATATTTCCAGGTCCCAGTATTGAATGTTGTTGTTTTGGTGGCATTTTGTTTATAAAATTGTGCGCTATGGGATTTTTATTGCTTGATGTTTTAACTTTATTACTGTTTTTGTAACTATTTTAGACATTGCCTTAAGGTCAGCCTACCCGCTCTCTTCCATAGCTATGGGGGAGGGTTGAGTTCAGGTTAATGAAGAGGCTTTGAGGGTCCAACCTAACAAGATTTGTGATCGTTCCTTGAGGTAAGCAGTCATCTATTTCAAATAATGATATCATTTCTTAAAGAATGTAACTCAAGTTGACTAATTGGGAGAATCAGATGAGAAATGTCATAAACTCAAAGATGATACGAGGAAGGACTACTTTTAACAGCATTTTTGGTGAGAAGATTTAGAACATCTATGATTCTCATTAGAACAGAGGAAGTGATTTAGTAGTTATGGCAGACTTAGGATTTCCTTTCACTATTATCCCAAGAGAGTATTTAGAATGCTAGCTTAAAGATGTTGTTGAGGAGAGAGGGAATGTGAGCTTCAAAGACAAAATGACTCAGACTAAAAATAGGTTTCTCAAAAATGTGTATTTGTTAACAAGGGATGGTCATTGAACCGGAAGCAGATGAATATCCTGGTGCAGCCACTGACTTGATACAAGATTCCTTTCCAGGCCAAAGTTCCAACGGTCTACGGTGAGGTAGGCAGGGTTTATGACCCGGCCCTTCCCAGTTTGTTCACAAAGTGAACTTCTGAGATGCTGTCCATCCAAAGAAGGATCCATTATTTGTTGTGTGGCAGAGTTAATACTTGATACCAAAGGTGCCAGCTAGCAGCTCCCAATATTTTTTTGTCTGGAGTATTCTTTCACAGATCAAGAACAGCCAGTAGAGAGGCATTGGGAGTTGATGTAACTTTTCTCAAATCAGACTCAATAATGAAGCTTGGAGTGGAGCTGAAAATGTTTTTGACATCAGGCCTCCATTTTTGTCAGTCAGCATTTTAGTTCCATATGACAATCCCTGTCTAGGGAAATCTGAGCAGAGTAAGGTAGGCCTGCAAAGAGGTGGAGAGCTTCCCACCCCAAAAGGCTCTGTAATGTAGGGGGCCAGAAATATTGCTTGAATGGAAAAACAGCGCAGACACAAGACAGGCCACTGTTTGTGGGATAGTGATAGATGGAGTAGGGTTTGACAATTTTCTTACAAATGCGCCAAAGCTTGTTTCATGGGAGCATTAGGAGACATGGTTACATAACTATTATAAAGGCCATTAAGTGTACGAGTTGAAATTCACTATTATTCCTAGAGAATTAGATAGCTTGAGTGTAAGGGAGAGATGGAGGTAAAGTGTCTCTGGTCATTGATCTATCAGGTGAATATCATCCAAGTAGATAAATAGGAAGATGCCACTCATCCTCAGGAAGGAGATAGTGGTCCATAGAAGCCTGGTGAATGACCATGGGTCTGAGAAGACACCAAGGGGAGACACTTAGATTTGTCAGAATCAATGTTTCCGCTGGTCCTTCAAATATTGTTGGTAACTAGTATGGATTGGAATGGAAAAGAAACCATCTTTTAGGTTACAGTAGACCATCTAGTCACAGTACATGAGTGTGCCCTGGAGGAGGTGGATGCCCTCCATCCATATGTGGTGAGAGATGATAAAGAGGTTTTCTAGATTTTTACCTCCTGATCTACTAAAGGAGTTCTTTCTGTAGAGAAAGAGGGAAGGAGTGAAGGGAAAGGCAGCAACGTTGGACACAAGGTTCTAGAGGAGTAGGAGAACATGGGATGGACAGTTGACCCAAACATCCACTGTAATGTTTTCCCCATTGGTGAATAACATGGTGATGCAGCCTCCTATGCAAAGAGAGGGAAGGGAAGGAGGAGGGAAACAGTGGAAGAAGCTTACCTGAGATGGAGCCATATGGTGTCTGGGACAAATGGTGTCTGGCACAACCTCTTCTGCAGAATCATTCTCTTCAACAGCAGTGCATCTACATATGAAGAAATACTTCCAGCAATGCCAGCCAAAGCTTCCGAAGAAATGGAAGCTTTGGTTTGCATTGCTGCATGTGAAGAAGCGGTGGGATGCCTGACCTTGATGGTCTTGTGGGACATACACACTATCACCGGCTGAGCCAAATACAAGCTTCATGATGAATTTTGAAATGTTCTCCAGGAAAATATTGCTGAAGAGACGTTCTCCAAAGTGTGTATCAGCACTCATGTCAGCAATCTTAGAGATAGTGATCACAAGGACACAACTCTTGTGCTCGGATGAAACAGCAGGGCTGGCATTATTGGGGAAGCACCTAATCCTTGGTGCCCAACCTCGAAGTGAAGGACGGTCAATCACATCAGGGGGCGAAGCATCGCACTTTAGCATGTCCAGCAGTCTCATTAAGTGGCCAGTGACATGAAGGATGTGCTCCGGGCAGTGTTTTAGAGCTTAAAAAATGCCCTTCCTGAGATCACCGCAGGAGCAGAGAAGAAAGGAGACCAGGTTACAGTCTACCTGAGCAGGAAAACATTCTGCAAGCACCAACACTTAAGAGACCTTGCTTAAGTGAGGAATTCCTTCTGCGGACAGATGCTTGAGAGCATGGTATTGGGGCTGTTATTTCACTGCTAAACAAGGAGTTCCCGTACTAACCTGTAACCATCATCAGCAAGTGGCTACTACCCAGGGAGCAAGGTGGAATGCAATTGAGCATGAAGCATTTGCAGTGGTTTGGGCAGTGAAGACTTTGCGATCATATGTGTATGGCACTCATTTCTGGGTTAAGACAGACCAGAGGCCCCTCAGCTGACTCATGCAAATGCAGGGTGAGAATTACAAATTGTTTAGGTGGTATAGTATTTAAGTTGCAACACAATCCTGGGACTGATAATGCCAATGCTATTGGTATTTCCAAGTTGTTCTGCCTTAGCAATGAGAACTCCCATGGGGTGGATCCATGATGGAGAAGGCTATTTTGTGCCTGGTGTACCACAGACGTTTGCCTTGACTGTTTTTGCTGGGTGTAGAACTTTGAGTACTTAACCTCTACTACCCAGTGCAAAGTGCCTGCTCCATTCTTTTATCATGATGAATATGGCATACCTGACATATTTAGTTTACCTATAGGTCTATAGTATGAGGTACAAATGTTTCCCCAGCACCTATAACTCAAATGTCACAATTGTATTGCAGCACCAATTGTGACATTCAGCACAATGACAATATAAACATAACTGAAGGCCTACCACCTGTTGTATAACCTTGCAGTTTTAACTCCAAATTCAGCCTGTCAAAATAAACTTGTTTTGGCAAGCCTAAATCTTCCTTTTATGTAATAGTAGGTCACCCCTAAGTAGACTCTACTGTCCATAAGGTAGGGGCATGGTATTTAAATGGGGGACATGCAATGATTTAATGTTAAATGCCACAAAAGCTGGTTTCACTCTAGCAGGGTTGATTGATCAAACGGAAAGCATGGACAATTGCTTTACCCTGCCTAAAGTGTCTGGGAGAACCATGTGCATGAACTCCTACTGTCACCTGGAAACTGAATACCTTCCTTGATGAGGTGTGAACATTCTCCTAAAGCTGAGACAAAGCCCTTGAGTGCGGGCAGGTGTTTTAATATAAAGCAAACTTTACCCGAAGGTGTCAAAGCACTTTACAAAAGGACAAGTTATGTTACATAAGGACCTTTGAGTATATAAGTTACATAAAAGATACAAACAGAAAAGCTCTAAGTTCACATACGAATTGTAGTAAATACAAAAGTCTACTACAGATACTAGTGGTTAGAGTTACATATATAAAAGTTGCAAATTAACTCAAGGAAAAGATACAAACAGATAAACTCTAAATTCACATAAGAATGGTAGTAAGTACAAACGTCTACTACAGACAATAGTGGTTAGAGTTGCATATATAACAGTTGTAAATTAACTCAGGGAAAATATACAAACAGATACACTCTAAATTTACCTAAGAATGGAGAAGTGGAGAAGTGTGGCTCACTGGTTAGAGCGTCAGACTCTGAAGCAGAGATCAGGCCTGGGACCAGGGTTCAAGTCCTGATGAGGCAGGGTCTTGGGCTCAATGTCCGGGGACTCGATAATTCTCGCCACAGCGCCTACTCTAATCAGAGTCCCACGTTGCAACTCTGGGCAATAGTGTGCTTAATCTCCACAACGGCCCCACCAACACTGGGATGCCTGGCTTCACCTCAGGGAAGCCCAGGAGGGGCATCTCATAGGGAGAGCCAGGAAGGGTTCCACAGCGTTATACAGCGCCGGGACACCCCGTTGCTGGGGCAGCTGTGTGCTTCACAAGTATACTACATTTACATTTACAATGGTTGTCAATCTGTAAGACTACTACAGATACTAGTGGTTGAAGTTACATATATACAAGTTGAAACTTAACTGAATGAAAAGATTCCATCAGATAAACTCTAAATTCAAATAACATTGGTAGTAAGTGCATAAGTCTACTACAGATACTAGGGGTAAGAGTTACTTATATATACAAGTTGGAAATTCACTCAAGATTCTATTTTAATGAAAGTTGAAGCTGTTAGGGTTGGACACATATAAAATACATATTTATGCAGCATGATCTTCTCACCATTATTTGGGTTCTTGCTTCCAGCCAGGCCTTCATGGGGTTGTTACACTCACAGGCAATGATCTTGGGCCTGCAGGAATCCCCAAGCTGGTGATGTCCAGAGCATTCCACATGCAGCAGGGGAGGTCCATAGCAGGGCTCCTCTTTGCTATGTTGTTTACAGGGACAAGCAGTCACCCACCAGCAGCGAGCGCAGCGAGCGCAGCTCCCCCAAGCTGTGGGCCACCAAGTGCGCCCTTACAGCACCTACCAGCAGAATGTTGAAGTGCGGTACAGGCAGTCCCTGCCCACAGGTGAGCATGGCCCCTCTTCCCTGATCAGCTCTGATGTCTCTGCAGCAGTCGCAACATGTGTACCGCCTGGGGCATCCCCATAGCACCTAAGCCATGATGGGGATAGCCTCGCCACCCAGCAGCCATCTCAAGGCCTGATGTCCGCAAACCTTTCCAGTGACTGGTGAACAGCTGCTCCCACATCTTTGCGATTCGGCAGGAGGGTGTTCCATCAGCGGCAATCATTCCCCATCATGCATGTTCTATAGGGGGTGGTCTGGGACCACACTTGTTGAACCCTTCCTGGTTGCGGTAACTCCTCTCCTCACATAGCAGGGCTCACAGGCCTTCCATCGCTCAGCTCCTGTAAGGGCGTTGGAGGAGTGCAATGGAGGAGAGTGCTATCCTGTAGTCCCTGAGGTCGTCGCGATCTCCCACCTTACTACGCTTACTTTTAGGTGGTGGGTTGTGTCCATCAATTGGGGATTGCCTGTTTACAAGGCCCAGGTAAAGCTTAGGTGCAGGAATCAATCGGGTCCCTGGTGTCTGATCGGCCTCTCCGGGTAACGTTTGGTGGGAATGAGCCTCACTCCTCGACACGGCTGTGCCCTCCATAGATGCACCGCAAAGTCTACCCTGTAGCGGCCACTAGGACCCACCTCAGGCCTCCGCCCAGTGCCACCTCCTCTCACACCCCCAGGCCGTGCGAGGCTGCGATGTAGTCCTCAACTGAATCAGCCTCTCAGTAAGGTAAAATGTAGTGGCTGCTCGAGGGCTGGATGGTCCTGCCCCTGTGTACGACTGCGATGCGGCCATGGGCCTGTGGTATTGGGTTCCCAAGGCCTACATGCTCCGCAGAACACCCACTTACACCAAAAGAACTGTTGGCACGGAAACTGAAAAGTATAAAAGACAAGTTTATTAAGACCCCATGGGGTGGTGGTACATTCCTACAGCACCCTTCGGCAATGCAAGAAGTATCACACCGAACGTTGGTGCGAGTCCTTCTTTTATAAAATTTACAAGCAATAAAAAGGTAGGCGGTACAAGGTTACAGAGTTTAGGTACATGTATGGTCATTTTTGGAGCACAGCCAACTCATGGGAGGGGTTACAACTCCACTGGTCAGTTTTGGCGGAACATTCCTGAGGGGTGACTGGTCAGTTGGAACTGCTCATGTACAAGCTTGACCGTTACTAAAAATAGCCTGTTGCTGGGCAAACTCGAGTGGTCAGCGGCACAGACAAAGGACTAAAGGGCATGCTGACCACGAGGCCGCTCATTCCCTAAAGTGGCCGCCGTAACATACAAAATGGCGTTTTCGAATAAGGCCAAGTTAAGGGAAATAACGTGTAGCAAAGCTAAGCGCTAACCCAGCCATTGTCAAATTACGACAGGCCGGGCCTTGCGTCTTTCTCTACCGCAAAACCTGTCCGCGGCCTCGTCTACACTGCCGGGGGCCAGCCAAGACACACTTGTGCGCCAATGGTTGTAGGGGGGGGCTCTTCATTTTCAGGGACTCGTAGAGCTGATAGTTGACAGGATGGTTGTAGATGGGCCCACTGCAGAGCGGAGCGGAAGAGCGAATGCTCCCAGCGCTATCTTCCCAAAGTGTTCTGTTCCTTTGGCAGGAACACCATCTACCCTGTTACAGACAAATGTTAGCTGATACCTGTGCAGTGTCCTTCTTTGTTGCCCCTCTCAGGCAGGTACTAATCCGAGTGAGAGGAACCGCCCCGAGGACTGGTTTACAGTGACCAAAGGGAAGTGGTTGCTCATTCCCCTGGTCACATCTCACGGGGCTCAAGAGGAGAAGGGTTTTACCATCTTGGATTTAGGCTGAGAGGGGCACTGTGGGAGTTTCTACAGAGGAAGTAATGCAAAAATGGGTATGGTTGACCCTGGGGTATTTTACTGTATTAGTCACAACAGAAGCACCTCCACCCAAAAGCTGGTGCCAGGCACAAATGTAAGATCCGGAGGACCCTTGCCAGAGAACTTTCTAAACCTATGGAAGAACAAATGAGACCTGGACCTGCTGTATGTGATGTGAGAAGAGGTTGAAAGACTTGAAGGGTCATAAAGCTCACCTCGTGTTCAAGATACAGGCACACAACAGGCTATATGAGGCCTTTTCCTGCAACTGAGCAGCTCGGGGAACTACCGTTACAACGCGACTATTACAACGCACTACCATTACAACGCTACTTTCACAACGCAGGATCCATTACATCGCATGCCTTTACAACGCATGACATTACATAGCAGATGCTATTACAACGCATGCCATTACAACGTAAGTATAGGTGAGTATTTAATTTAATTTTATATTTTATTTAACATTTTTTTATTTTATTTAATATTTAAAAAAAATATATATTATTTTATGTATTTTATTATAATAAATTAAATATATTAATTTAAGTAATTTAAAAAAATAAGTATGAGTTTAGGAGTATATGTTTTGTGGTACTGAGGTATATGTTTTGGGGTGTTTGGGTATTTTTAGGGTTCAGGGCTAGGTTTGGGTTATGGGGTACAGGGGTATTTTTAGGGTTCAGGGCTAGGTTTGGGTTATGGGGTACAGGGGTATTTTTAGGTTTCAGGGCTGGGTTTGTTTTTTGGGGTACAGGGGTATTTTTAGGTTTCAGGGCTGGGTTTGGGTTTTGGGGTACAGGGGTATTTTTAGGTTTCAGGGCTGGGTTTGGGTTTTGGGGTACAGGGGAATTTTTAGGGTTCAGGGATGGGTTTGGTTTTTGGGGTACAGGGTTTTTTTAGGTTTCAGGGCTGGGTTTGGTTTTTGGGGTACAGGGGTATTTTTAGGTTTTAGGGCTGGGTTTGGTTTTTGGGGTACAGGGGTATTTTTAGGTTTTAGGGCTGGGTTTGGTTTTTCGGGTACAGGGTTTTTTTTAGGTTTCAGGGCTGGGTTTGGTTTTTGGGGTACAGGGGTATTTTTAGGTTTCAGATTTGGGTTTGGGTTTTGGGGTACAGGGGTATTTTTAGGGTTCAGGGCTGGGTTTGGGTTTTGGGGTACAGGGGTATTTTTAGGTTTCAGGGCTGAGTTTGGGTTTTGGGGTAGAGGGGTATTTTTAGGGTTTAGTTTTAAAATAAATCTTTTATTTTAATTTAAAAAACTTAATTTTAATAATGTTATTATTTATTAATAATAGTTCTTTATTAATAATAGTTCTTTTAAAAATAAACTTAAAGAAATTTATGTACAAAATAATTATTTAAAAATAATTTAATGAATTAAATTAATTACATTTAAATTAATTACATTAAAAAAAAACAATATACTTACCTATACTTACGTTGTAATGGCATGCGTTGTAATAGCATCTGCTATGTAATGTCATGCGTTGTAAAGCCATGCGATGTAATGGATCCTGCATTGTAAAAAATGCGTTGTAACGGTGTGCGTTGTAATATTTCACGTTGTAACGTCATACATCCGCGCAGCTCACCTGTTCCAACCGGACCTGGCCTGGACTGTACTGATGGCCTCTGCTGTAGTGAGGCTTGACCCCCTAGTGCTGTACATAAAGTCCTAGACCCATTACTGGTGTTGAATTGTTCTACTCCTATCATATCCTGAAACAGGGAACCAATATTCCGGAACTCGTTACCATCTTCCATCAGAAGAATACCTTCTATGTTAATCTTTAAAAAGGAAGCTAAAACCTTCCTAATGAGCAAATTCCTCCAATACCGCTCCTTTTTCATGCATACTGCTGTTTGTCTTGGCTTTTGTTACTGTGCATAATTTTCAGTACTGCTTAGTCCTTCCCGTGTACCAACTCTCACTCCTTCTAATGTTCTGCTGGTTCTCTCTGCCTTTTGCTATAATATCTCCCTTCTTATACGACTGCTGGTTTTCCCTTTTTATCATTGACACGTTGCTCTGCTGATTATGGTACTGTACTTATTATTGTATACAACTCTGGCTTTTGTCCTAGTGTAGTCAATTCCTAATCCCCATCTTTGTGTTTGGCCTGTACCAATTCTGTACGTAAATTGTTATCCCTGTAAAGCGCTCTGACCGTAACAGGTCACGTTCGAGCTCTATAAAATCAAAAATAAATAAGTGTGCATGACTCATACATCTTCCACCAATCTGTCATCCCCAGCGGTTCCAGAATGGCATCTATGAAAATGGACTGCTTGTTCATAAGTACAAAGTGAACACACCACACACCTCAAGCCACCAATCATGTAGCACAACTCTGTGAGGATGCACATGTAGCAAATTGAATTATGCATAAATTGTAACTGGGCCAACTACTATACACCAAAGAACAACATATATGTAAGTTGTCCCAACAAAGGAGTAGGCTTGAAATACACTCACAAACCACAAAGTCACTCTAGGAATACAGATCAGACCAAAATTGCAACAAGTCAATGCAGAATGTGCCTAAAGACATATACTGGCGAAGTGCAGCATTAATTCTGAAACAAACACATGTGTCATATGTACAAAAATATGACAGATCACTCTGCTATCCCCTGCACTGGTGCACAATTAGCTGATATGCACCAACACAGGCACCCATACACCATGGTGCAAGGGGGGCTGCATCATGGGAAGGAAAGTATTTCTGCCTGAAGGGATACCTACTGCACACAAACAATCACAAAAGTGAAATTATCATTACTCTGGGTCGTGTCAGACTGTAGCAGGCATAGAAAGAGAATACAAACAAGAGAAATCTAAACCTCACTCCATGCTGTGCATCCCTACGCCTCCCATTGTGAGGTGTATCAATCTGATCAATTTCCAGGTGTAAAATAATATCAGATGCACAAATGTAGCCCCCAAATTTTTTTTCATCATATTGCATGTTGCAGTTTGCACAACATCTGTGTATGGACCAAAACACCACTGCCAGAAGACCAGGAGGAGCAGTACAATCCGGAGGATAGGCAGGACGAAGAAGGTGATGAAAGACACAACACAGTTTCTGCAGCTGGAACAGCAAGGAGTAATGCCGCCATCCGCAACTTTTTTTCCTAATCACCATTAACTAATGTCTTGTTACAAACATTGCTTTTAACCAAAGTTTACACCTTGTGAGTTTGTAAAATAAATATCACTACAACAATGTCTTGTATGCTTGGTTTGTGAACAATCATGTAAAGTCATGTTACCAAAACAACTGTGTCACACAGATCACTCACCTAGCAGGGGTTATGACAACAATTAAAGAAAGAGTGGAAATGGGACAATGTATTGGCCATCTGAACTTATGACTGTGTATGGTATCTCACTGAGAATCAAAAACTGTGTTGTGTTTTCACAGAAACACAATCAGGTCTGTTTTCACACAAGAGCGTAGTACAACATACAATGTGTGTCTGATGCATCAATGTAGCTGGAGACACACAGCTCTTAACCATCATAAAAAGGTAAACACAACATATCTGTGAATTCTGTACCACAGAAAAAAAGGTAACTGCCAATAGTCACAAAGATACATGACAATTGTGGACAGGATCCACTAGCAGGTGTGAACGATGAAAATTGAAGGGATAGAACAGCCAGACTAACATATGCAGCAATACAGTGCAGGGAATGCTTCTAACATTAATCATACCCATTCATGCAACATTAGAAAGTGACCCTACCTCCCTATCTGACACATGTGTCACTGTAATGACATGCCCATGTCCTGCATCACTATAAGTTTGCATGATTCATCCATTGACACTGCACTGAACTAACAATGCTATATTTCCATAAGCACAATGACACATGTGTCAGCCATGAGACCGTCAAGACATCGGCAAGCAACAACGTTTATGGAGGACTATAGACATGACAATTCAGTGGCATGAAAGTGTTGAATTAACATGAACAACAACATGAGTGTGGCACGGCAATGAAGGTGGAGAATTGGCTACATCCTAATCAAATAATACTTACTCTGTGTTGACACCCCCAAGACAGAGAACAGACTTACACATGAGTGAAGTGCAACAGGTAAACCAATAAGTACAGCCAAAACATGCAAGTCAACATACAACCAATTACACTAGAAATGGACATTTTATTGGGTTCGACGGACCTGAAAAAACATTGTAGCACCATGAAGTTGCAACACCTCTCTTTGGATGGTCACTACAAGTTCCCTAATGCCAATTGCATGATTTGTGTAATTCAGTGACTAATCCCAACTACACCTATCAAAATAGCCACATATCTGCAGGCACAGTTGAACACAGATGTAAACATGCCTTTCAAAAAGAAATGTCAATGTCACATATTATTGAATCTCTCAAGGAATGTACAAAATACTCTAGAAAACACATTGTTGCGCTAGATGGCCATGTATGGCATGTGTTGCAGTCCAGTGTGGCCAACCAGTCCCTCAACTTCAGTCAGGTGTATTTTATACATAAATCTCTGTCCGGATAGCACCAAGGGAAATCCACAGTGCACCCAAGAGCTCAATAACATGTGCTTATGAAAAGCAGTACCACCTGGTTGCCTCCTGGATGCCAACTTTGGAAACCAAATTACATAATCCGCATATCCCCGTAAATCTGGGTTGTACAAGTGTGTCCATTGCTTTTGTCCAGATACCACCCCTGGGCCTCCTTTGCTTCACAACCAACTATCTCCCAACCTGGACAATGACACCAGGCCTCAAAGCGCACCATCCTCTCCAAATCAGAGACTCATTCAGCTGAATCCTCTGTCAGTCCAGATTACACAAGGCTGGGTACAGCAGGGTACTCTGAGTATGCAGGGGAAGCTACAGGTGCAAGAGATGCATTGGCCATTCTAAGTTACCCAGTCACAGGTTCCCTGCCACACAAGATTTGTCCAGGTCAGGGGCCTCACCCTCAGCAGCTAACAGGCAGCACAAACTCCTCCTTCAGTATGATGATGTCACTCCAGTGTAGTGTTGGTGTATGTCATGCAATGCAGACTACCCTTTGTTTCTGATCAGGAGCACCGTGATTGCTCACCACCACAAGGTGCAACTTGTGGGCTTCTCATGTCAGCAATGTGTCTACATCTGACACGCTAGACTTTGCCACCAGGTAAGGGTCATTGCTGACGCATCAGTGTCTGCAGCAAGGGGACCTTGTTCTTGCTTGAACTCGGGTGTGTGTGTCGATGTTTTGACCCCAATTAATTGAGCTAGGTGGGTCCAGCCTTAGGAGGGGATCTTCAGCAGGACTGTGTCGGAGCCCCTAGAGAGGTAGAGTGTATTCAGATTAGGTTTTAGCAAGATCGTTGTGATTATTATAATGGCAAGGGGATGTGATATTGATTAAAAATAAATTACCTTAATTCGCCAAATAATTACTTGTCACTGAGTAAAAAGGTGAAGAGGGCTCAGCCGAGCTCCTGTCTGTTGGATAAAGAATGAAAGTCAGTGGACCAATACCGGTAGAAAGACATATTTTATACCGGTGGTGCGGGGAGAGACTTACTTAAACTAGATGCGGCCTAGTGTGCTTGTCAAAATCAAACGGATGGCAGGTCAGGTCGATCTCTGTCAGATACGAATAAATCTAAAATGGAAAAAAAGGGCCGGCGTCAATGTTGGGCATTGCACTATCGCGTTGATTGAGATACGTTCACAGGTAGTATGTTTCTCGCAAGTCTGGGGTTCTGATTATGTCAGAAAACGCCGTAGTATTGTGTGATTATTTATGCCTGCAAACTGCGTTCCGGTCGCTTAGAAACTGTCACTTAAAGACCTGCAGTAAAATACAAACCGCTCATAAATGTCCGATTGGACGAGCGATATACACCGTCATTGTTTAAAGGTTGCTGGTAAGATCGTGTTTTCAAAAGGGATTAATGCTACAGGCAGCATACGGGATACGATATATTTGATTTATATCTAAAAAATTGATACAAGGAATGGCATTATAAATCTGTGAGTATAACCTCAGGAATCATTTTTGTTTTGGATGGGAATATGTTTAACTAATAATGTCCTATGCTATCTGACTAATTTCCTCTATACAGGTCTGGTAGGCAATTCTCTTCATATTTTGGTCAGGGATGCTCCATTCTGCATTCTGGTGCATACTTTTCTTGAAGAAACATCAGAGGTGCCTCTATAAGCTCATGTACCCTACAACTGCAGAAAAGTGATACAGTGCTTACTCACATCAAATTTCTTGTCCTCAACCTGTAGACCCATCATATCATTTTCTCTCCTAGCTTTAAGCTGTGTATTGTTGTCACCCTAGACCGATAGGCAATTGTGTCAGACGCAAGCGGATCCTTACGCCATGTAACAAAGTGAATGAATGAATAAAACTTTATTTTTGGTTACTCAAAAGCATTAAAATAGGACGTCAAACTACAAATAAACGTGATTGTCAGGCCAAAGTAAAAGAACAAACTTAAAAATAGATAAAATCAAAGACACAATTAAAAAAGGTTCATTAGTCCATTTCTATGTGGGCTGGTGAGTCTCGATAATTAGAGGGTAATTGACCGGTAGCCTAGCTGCCCGGGGCCATCAGTTTCTGGCGTGCCTGTTGAATGAATTTACTGAACACAGCCATTTCTTTCACAGTTTCCATTGTGAATAGATAGTTGACGGCCTCCTTTATTTTTCTAATTCCTTGTCTAAGTAAAATTGGCTTTAGGTAGCGGTTCCGCTCGGAAGACAACCCCGGGCAGCAGAATAGGATATGTGCAAAACTCTCTTGTCTGTAGTTGCATAGGCGCCACTCAGAATGGGTTATATCAGATAACCCCGTGGAATAAAGGTCTTTAAGAGGGGGAGGATGTAATCTGAGGGCTAAAATCCTGTTTACTGCTTGTTTTCCCACTGCTTGGGTAAGATGGAGTTTCGAGTTCTGTATCAACTGCGGGAGTTTTAGATACTCGTGAAAGCCTCTTGATTCTAGTGCTTCCAAATTAGTTGTGCGCGAACAAAGCCGGACTTGTTTTTTTGTTGCGCTTTTAATGGCAGCATAGTTGATTAACTCGGGATCCCAATTATCCACTGCAAGATTCAAAATTTCTTTGGCGGAGGAGAGACTATTTGACCACGGATTCCCTGCTTCGAGAAAGATATTCTTTATACTAAATTTCAAAGAGTTTTCTGGTGCCGCGGTAGTGAGGTAGTGGTATTTACTCATTAAGGCCAGTTCCTCAAGTTTTTGTTGTGACAGGCCGAATTCAAGCCGCACTAAGGTGTTTCTGGTGCAGAAAGGTAGATGGAATAGCTTTTTGTACGCCAAGCAGTGAATTTTTTCCAGAGTGCTTGATAGTTTTCCTGGGAAGGCCTGCTGGGCATAGCTCAATGATGGTATTAGCTTCGCCCTTAATACTCTTCGAATTGCTGTTGTCGTGGGGCTGTGTAAAGTGGCATGCAACTTCCCAAGGGCGTATGAGATGCGTTTCCCTTTTGTCCCTATTTTGTCCAGATGAACTCCGGGGCGCCCTGTCTCACTTAGCCATACCCCCAAGTAATTATATTGTTGTGTACTGTCCAACGTCAACTTTCCTATTCTCCATTTTATCAGTTTTTTCTTCGGAAAAGGCCCGAATATTATTATTTTTGATTTGGCTGCATTCACAATCAATTTATTCTCTGCATTATATTTGCCCAGAGATGTTAAAGCTTTTTGAAGCCCGATTTTGGTGTGATCTAGTAATACCAAATCGTCGGCGTACTGCAATAATTGAATCTTAGTATGCTCAAGCCGGGGGGTTGCTAGTGATGCTCCAGTCAAAGCTTTGCCCATGTCTGCGGTGTATAAATTGAATAACATCAGGGCTAAAACGCATCCTTGCTTCAAGCCGCGATTGGTGTCAATTTTCTCTGTGGCTGCTGTATTTGACAGTTTAACCCCTTGCGTGGGGGCGTTTTCCCCGCCTGTGCTGACTCCGCCTTGCACGGGCGGAGTCATGACAGAACGGTTCCGTCATCAGCACAGGTCACCCTACGCTGATGACGGAACCGTTCTGTCATCAGCATGCAAGGGGTTAATTCTGACCCACGTTCTTGAATATAGTGATATTATTGCTTTTAATAGAAGGGGGTCGATGTTCCAGCTTGCCAATTTCTGCCAGAGAATAGAGCGGTCAACACCATCAAAGGCTGCAGTGTAGTCGATAAAGCAGGCAAAGATGGGAAGAGATTTTCGTGCCACTGCCTTATATGTTAGGTATAAGAGCGCAATGATGTTGTCCACTGTTGAGGCTCCTGGTCTGAACCCTGTTTGGTAGAAGGGCAGAAGGCCTTCCTTACTGACCCAATTTGAAAGCTCCGCTAGTAGAGTGCTTGCGTAGGCCTTTCCCTCAATGTCAAGGAGAACAATCATGCGGTAGTTTTGTGGGTTTGATTTCGGCCCTTTCTTATAAATAGGGTGCAGAAGTGACCCTCGCCATGAGTCCGGGGCGTTCCCTGTTGCTCGACATTTGGCATATAACATGGTCAAGTTTACAGTCTAGAAGTTTGTGTCTTGCCTGAACAGGGAGCCTGGCAGTCCATTGAGTCCCGGCGCCCCGTTAGGTCTGATTTTTTTTAAAAATGTGTTGACTAATTCTTTTTCTGATGAACTCGGCTGCTTCGCAATATTTGGAGAGTTCTTGAGGTTGGTCAGTTGGGTTGCATTGTCCAGGTCTATATTTGAATGAGTTAAGCTACCTTCCTCTTGGTACAAGGATATCACATGAGCTGTCCAGATGTCAGAGTCAATTGAGTTCTCCCTCAGCATGCTCCCTTGGTTTAGGGTGTTGAGGTATTTCCAGAACTCTTGTGTTTTGCTGGGACTCAACAATCCAAAGATCTTTAGCCATTTTGCTTGAATTTGATTCCGTTTTTCGATCCAAACTTGCTTTGAGTGTAGTTTTGCTGTTTCCTGAAGGAGTTTTTTGTCTTGAGTTCGGCCAGTTTTCAGTTAAATCCTTCGTTTGGTTCGCACTTGTTTCTCACTTTCACGGATTGCAGGGATATAACCAAGGTTATGCCTAGGATAAGAATTAACTTTATTTGTTTTTCCTCCTTGTAGATATAATACTAGATTGTGAGCAAACCAATCCCATTCTTTGATTGTGCCCCTATATATTTCCTTTAGTGTGCCCTCCACCCATGCTTTTTTCCACTCCTCAAACTTGTATATAGGAGCCGTGCCCCATTTGATCCTTCTCACCAAAATATACTGTTCAATACAGTTTGTTGATCCAATTTGTTTTAGCGTGAAGTGGTTGACTGCTGTAGAGTTTAAAGTTGTTATTAGAGTCACATGGTTGCTTTCCTTCCGCTGTACAACTTCGTACCCTGTCATTAGCCTCTGTAGCCTGCTACTTAGCAGGATGTAATCAATTGTGGTATGATTGTTGTATGTTGGCGGGCAGAGCGTTTCTGGGGAGTTTTTTAGGAGTAAGGAGTGGGCTGTTGACAACTGGTAGGCACACAAAAGGGCGTTAAATGCTTCTGTCGCGGAAGAAATATTGTTTTCAGCAGACTTTACCCCAATGTTATGGGTATTAAAGTCTCCGAGGATTATTGAGTCCATGTGAGCAAATTTTAAGAGGAGATTTTCAATGTTTACTAATAACTCAGAGAGCTTATCCTTTGCTCCTGGTCCATTTGGATTGTAGTAAACATTGATTAACAGTATGGTCAATGGGCCTTTGTTTGATAAGAGGCCTTTCAAAATGCCGGCCATGTACAAATTTGATTTTGTTTTTATTTCCCTGAATTGTATCATCCGTGAAAGCCTGGTATATATTGAAATGCCTCCTGACGGTCTGCCAAAGATGTTCTCCTTAATAGCTGGTTTATGGTAATCCGCGAATCCCCTTATTGAAACTGGTTTGATGGCCCACGTTTCTTGGATGCAGAGTATGTCAAGTCCTGCATGGAACGGAGGTGATGCCGGCTGTTGTAATAGTATTGATATTCCAGCTACATTCCAGGACATAATCGTTGTGGTCTGTCTACCAATTATCTCCATTTTTTGTTTTATACCTGATAAGTCTGCCTGTCGGTGCGCTGGTCTGTCCCTAATTGTAGTGGTGAGGAAGTTAGGAGTTGTGAATTAAGGCCCTGGGCACCCAAGACCAATCTTCAATAGAGTTGTTTTGTATTGAGCAGCTCCGGGTGCCTTTGCCCAGGTTTGTAGTGACCTTGATTAACCCATCGTTTATCAGTTTGGGGTTTGTTCCACTGTTGCTCCCATGAAGTATAGAGAGTGTTTTTATAGGTGGATGTTGTGGCTCAGCTAACGGAGTCTCCCTTTGTGTGTCAGGTGTCCAGGAATCGTTTAGATGCTTAGAATGGACGTATTTCAACAACTGCATTGGGTATTTTATTGCGGGTCGGTTTATGATCTTTATGCCCCAGTCTTCCAATAGGTTCTTATTTCTTTTCAGTGTATGAACCATCTCTAGATTAGAAAAGAGAAGTTCTGTGGGTTCGTTAATATTGCCTGGTCCTTGTCTGAGAAAGGAGACGCTTTCAATATCTGTAGACTTTATATTTTCCAGGCCTGGGATGTTCGCAAAGAGTGTTAATAGGTTGCTACGGTTGAGTATGTCCCATTTACCCTGTGAGACATATTCTGGGTGGAGGCATAGTTTCAGGTCGTCCTGTGTGTGGGGGATCTGGTTCTTATGTGCCCTATTTGCAGATAAATCTTGGCACATTAAATCCTGTGGGATTTTCAGTGCCATCGCGTTGGCATCATCCTTTGCGTGATTCCAGGTATCCGATTTTAGTGTCGGGGGTAAAACTTCCCTTGCTCCAAGTGCTACAGTCTTGGTGAGGTCTTGGGAGTCCTTTCGGCCGATGCTCTGGTTGGCTTCCTTTGTTGAGGTTCTACCTTTGCTGTGCAAGGCTTTGTCCCTCGTAGTGATCGGCGGGGGGCTATCTACATGTAGTGCCTTAGATTCTGGCGGGACGTAGCTGCCTACCTGCATTGTTTGTTCCTCTTATTGATTAGGGTGCCCGTTGCTTGATGCGACGCTTCTATCCCAAGTTTTGGGCCGTTGGCCCGTGCCTTCATTTATGTTATCACCAAGGATTGGTTCAAGGTTAGTTTTTCCCAGGTTATTTGGCCAGATGACGTTTCTGTCTGGAGATGGTGACTTTTGTGGGGTGCTTGACTCAGAGTTATTCTTACTGTGTGTGGATGACTCTTTGGTTTCTGGTAATAGCCATAACCTGATTGAACCATTTTGATTGTAATTGCTTTTTTTTTGTTTGTTTAGCTTTTTTAGTTTTTTCTTATTTTTCCGAGATAAGTGGCCAGTGTCAAGGCTTGACTCCTGCAAAGTGTTTAAGTTTGCTTGTTCATTGACAATGGTGCTACATTCGTCTATAGTTATTTGTGGTGTCCTATTTAGTTGCTCTGCCGTCGTCCTTGTGGAGTCCTGCTGGATTTCGTTGCAGTTAAGGTGGACAGACGGCTTGTTTATCAACTTCAGAGTTTCGTTGTTCCTTTGCCTGCTGGTTTCTACCTTTAGGTCTTCAATTAATGTATTCATTATCCATGGCAGTTTTTCCAAGCAAAGCAGCACGGGGCTACATCCACAGTCCTGCGGTTTGGGTGTAACTATATTATTTGCCTGAACGCGTTGGATTAGGGAGTTCAGATCTTCTAATTTGGAGTCTATGCCTGATATCAGTCCGACGACTCAGAGAAGGAGACTTATCTGGACATCTAGCTTGTTGGCGTGCATTATGGCGGCATTTACCATCGAAGACAGTACGTTGTTGATTAACACAAGATGATGATCAAGTTTGTCTGACAGCCTTTCCGTTGTGTGGTCCACCCCCTGTCCTTGGTGGCCATGTCTAATGCCATTGTGATTGAGTCCAGGGCTACCTAAGTTTGGGTATTGAGTTGCTGATGTTTGAAATGGCTCTGCGTGTGCACTAAGTGCTGAAGTACTGATTGCGCTGCTCTCCTTGGTGTGGGTCATCCCTGTTGCCTGTTGGTCTTCGATCTCGCCCACGGCTAAAGTGGCCCTTAGGGTGTCCCAGGTCTGTTGAATCGCTAAGGTGCGGGGGCTGGCTTGGCAAGCGTTGTTGATAGGCATTGTTGGTGTTGTTTTTATTTGATCTGTAGGGCCACCCGGTGCTATAATTATTTTTGGTGATAGCGGGATCGCTGGGCTCAAGGAAGTGTTGTTTCCAATGGTTCAGCAGCTGTATCCGAAATAATTAAGGCGTTCTCTTGCTGGTTCGCACAAGTAGGCGTTTTGTGGGAAAAGAAATCTCGTATATCTCTATTACTGACGATATTGGTCGATGTTTTTCTGTGGCTGCATGAAAGTGAGCCCTTGTCTGGCATTGTGGAGAAGTGTGGCTCACGGTGTAGAGCAGGCAGACCCAGAAGCTGAGGTCAGACCCGGGACCAGGGTTCAATTCCCGACGCAGCAGGGTCTTGAGCTCAAATGTCCACGGACTCGATAATTCTCACTTCGGTGTCTGCTCTAATCATGGGTTCTCACTCTGCAACTCTGGGCATTAAGCTTGCTTAATCTCCACAACGGCCCCCTGCGGCGGGATGCCTGGCTTTCACCTTGGGATGCCCTGTAGGGGCTATCTCACAGGGAAAAGCGAGGACGGGTTCCCAAGGCAAGCGCCGGGAAACCTCCGGGTAGCTGTGCGCTCAATAAATGCAATAATAATAATAATAATAATAATTGGCCCGTGTGGAGGTGTAGTCGGTCCTTGATGGGACTTATTTGCCCGGGATGGTGCTATTGTCGTGTCTCCAATTTGATTCACCTCCACCTCTTCTTTAAACTCCACCTCCTCCTCTGCTGGTTCTTCTCGGTGACTAGACCCCATATTTGAGGCCCCCCCCCGCTGGAGGAGTAAAGCATTTTTTCGTTCAGGCGCTTTGCTGTCTTATGAGGTCGAGGTTTCTCTTGGTGTTGTAAGAGGTTCGAGTTTCTTGTTCTTATCTCTATGTTCCACCAAGAGTGGGGATCCCGGGCCAGACCCAGATTGCACCTGATTTCTCCTGCTCCCAAGACCCAGCCAATGCAGGGGCTAGACGTGTGTGCGGATTATTGCTACTCTGCTGTGAGTGTTGCTGCTCTCGCTGTGTTTGTTGTTTTATACTAGCGGCGCCCTCAGGGCAGCTGGCAGGGGAGCCCTCCAGTGGTTGAGGCTCGGAGGGAAGTTGATGGGCTAGTCGGTGGAACCCTCTGCCGCGGCGATGTCTGGAATAGGGTGGGTTAGATTAGCCCAGCTTGTAGGTCGCCACGGCTCCAACACCCTCCGTGCTCCACCCGAGCTCTGTTTAATGGTGCTTTTTAATAGTCTGTGGTTGCGCCGAGGCTCTCCCTCACCCTCCCTCCCTCATTCATGGGGGGGGGGGGAGGTCCTGCACTGCTATTGCTGCTCGTTTTACACTGAATAAGGGGGGTGTCCGGTGGTGAGGTGCAGAGTGCTTCTCAGGGTTTTCAGGTTTTTTTTTTTTACTCAATGCGATGCAGTTCGGTGCGCCCCCGCACTCCGCAGCACTTCCTTTCACTTTGCTAATTGGCCTTGTGGTCCCGGTTCCTGATTCCCTCTCCCGACTCCACCTTCAGAGATGCCACCGATGCTCACGGTCGACTGCTCCGGTAGCTCTGATAGCCACAAGCTGCAAGCCACAATAGCCACAAGCTCCTGGACACAGTGATGGCTATGGCGGCGCTCAACAGCTTCTGTAGGATCAGCAGCTTTAGTCTCTGTGTTTTTTTTTTGTGGGTTTGATTAAGTTTAGAGCTTGATGCTTGGCGCTCGGTGCTTGCACTTGGTGGCGGCGCTTGCAGCTCACCGCGTCGTGGCTGCAGTGCGGGGGGAGCTCACCTGCTGTAGCGCTGCTTGTGCCGGTGCCGGTGCCAAGGAGCCGCGATAAAGTGCCTGGGCTCCTGACCCCCCTGGGCCACTCTCTGTGTCTGCGCACTCGATAGCGAGATTGCTATGGCTCTCGAGGCTCACGCGCCAGCTCCGACCCGCTCCCGGTCCCGGCCCGCTCTCAATCCACTCTCCACTCTGCACGCCCGTTCGGCCGCTCTGCGATCTGCTCTGTGGTCTGTCCAAACGTGATTCTATGCACAGTCCATGTAACAAAGTAGTGTACATATGTTGCAACCAGGACAATGGATCTGGTTGATAGACACCGTCTAAAAATATTTTCAAATTCGTACCACAACCACTTAAC
This sequence comes from Lissotriton vulgaris, assembly GCF_964263255.1. Lineage (NCBI taxonomy): Eukaryota > Metazoa > Chordata > Amphibia > Caudata > Salamandridae > Lissotriton > Lissotriton vulgaris. The sequence continues at coordinate 1,871,246,266 of NC_141694.1, read as the reverse complement.
ATCATGCCCATGAGTGATTTTGCACAGTCCGCTGTAAATGTGCACAGCTTCAACTACAGTGAAGCAAATACATAAATGTGGTCAAGCCTTCGCATTGTTTGTTGCATCTCAAATCTGAATTTCAAATAGTGAATGCCTGATGTTCATGTTCCTGTGTGTTGCAAGCCCGTTAAACAGGTACCATTATGACTACCACTGATGCATGCATTTACAACCACAAACGACTAGATGCAGGTATGCATCAATGTGAGGAACAAGGGCATGTTGACAGCTCTAGATTACTGATCTCATGACATATTAGAATGACTGGTCACCTACACAACACAGATTACATCCCATAGTCATATGGTGTAATTAGTCATGCAATATCATGATATGTGTTACATCTGATGATGAACTAGCACATAGCGTTAAAACGTTTGCTACGTTAACACGTAATCGATCATTTTTTTCATAACCGCCATTGAAAACAATTGCAAAATACTTGTTGCAACAAGGAAAATTACAGCTAAGGCCTTTAGTGGGTAAAATGTTCTTGCAGAAACAAAAAATGTGCCGCAAACGCACAGGAAGTGATGTCAGTGTGCATCCTGTGTCATGGAGGATTACTATTTACTTTCACTTCATCTTTTAACCACACTGCTAGTGTCTGGGGAGAGTATTAGAGATGTTTGGAGTTGTGTGCTGGTGTTGTTGTGGAAGAGTGGTTTGGTGTCCTGTGAAATGTCCCTAGTGTCTCTGTTAAGATCTGTGTCTTAGTCTTTACATGTTTTTTGCGTCTTGTTGATTATCTTGTCGGGTGTCTGTCCAAGGGGTATATTTGTGTTTCTTAAAGTTTTGGGGTAGTTTTCTTGGGTTTTATTTTTCCTTAGTGGGGTTATGTGTGTGTCTGGAGATGTTGGGTGTGGGTCAGGAGGGCAGGATGTCAGAGGGGGCATTGGGGACTTCCGCTGGCTAGTAAAGTGTTATCCACCACTGATGGTGGAGAGTGGGGTATGGGTCTTGCAGGGCTATGGTGTCTGTGTCCAGAATGTGAGGTGGGAGCACATATGCAACCCCATGGTGCAGATCTTCGGGGTGGACAGAACTGTCCACCAATGGAAGCACAGATGGCAGGATTGCATGGAACGTGAGGGAGACCTTTTGGATAAACTGAGACTCATCGTTGGCAGGCAAGATGGTAAGTACATGAGAAAAGTTAAATTAAATCACAGTGTGTTTTCTCTGTCAACAACTGTAGTCAGTGACACACTGTAATAAACGTTACAGGATGATGCCATCCATTTTTGTTACCAAAGCAATGCTGCCTTGCTCGAACACAATCACAATTGCACCTTTGTGCAAGTGTGCCTATGTTGATAATAACGATCGGCCATGTGCAGGAATGTTTTCCCTCCTGCACATAAAAAATGCATGAAGTAATGTATCACGTTTCAATGTGTGCTGTGCAGTGTAGCATATAAAGATAGTGGTGAAGGATATTTGTGTGTGAGGACTCACAATGTGCATGAAGTGCCCAAGTGAGCTGCACAATGCAGCACACATGTTAATATGCACTACCTGATGTACTAACTTGTCCATCCCCGTTGTGCAAGGGTCTAATCATTTGTTAACAGTTCCCAATGTAGGCGCTGGATCACATGTATGCCACACTCTAAAATCTGCTACAGTGCAATGTGACAAAGGTGTTGTTGTGTAATGTCTATCACAAAACCCATTCCCATTGGAGCAATTTTCTGTGTGTAAGTCTGCCTCATACACAATGTGGGATCAGACCATGTCGATTGTCTGAACACACCCTTGTGAAATATGCTAAGCACATTTTGACTACCCAACGTCTAGAAAATGATGTTGTGGCTGGAAATGGGGCTTTGTGAATCTGTCACTCAAGTAGTGTGTGCAAAATGATCATGTATACCTATAGGATTGTCCAGTAGTTTAGTAGTCCACAGGACCGCAATGGTCATGTGGTGTGTGTCAGACAGGCAAAGCAGATCCCTTCATGCATGCAACATGAACAGAGACATAATTGTTACAGGCCATCCAATCCAATTGAATGTAATGAATTTGATAATGACCATGTGGATAGTCATGTCTGATTCTAATTCATGTTTTTTACGTGTCTCACAGCAGGAAAACCATTGATAACTCGAAGTGACATAGATACCTTCATGGACCCACACGCTAGGCCTGGGTGGTCATTTCCGTTCCGCTCGTGGAATTTGCGGAATTTGGGCTATTCCATGTTTCGTGGAGAACGCGGAATTGCCAAACCTTTTCGCGCTTCGCAGGATTTTTTCCTTGTTTACGCTTTCAAAATGCATGTTTGCAAGATATTTCCCCCCGAGCACGCAAACAGTGTTCGCAAATAGGAAAAAAGCATCGTGAACGGGCAGAAACAGCATTTCTGCGTGTTCGCGGAACTCTGCATGCTCGCGGATATTTTTAACCATTTCACTGAGCTTTGAGTAGCGCGACTACTCAAATTTTGCCCACCCCTACCACACACCACTGAAGAGTGCCTTCCTCATATATGTAGATTAGGTGGAAAGGCTCCTGTATGTAGTTGAACACAGTCTTGGTGAGTATCACATGGACCCCCCCAGCCCCTTGAGACCCTCACGGGTGAGTGGCGTGCTTTATAAAACCCTGATTGATTGATTGATTGATTGACCTTACCTCTAGTGTGATGAGGCATCGAGAGGCATTGAGATGTATGCACACATTTATGATGTTTTGATGGAGCACAGCATTTGAATTCTTGAATTAAGGTTGCACATCCCCAGTTATTATTTTTATTACTAGCTGTACCCGGCCACGCGTTGCTATGGCTCAGTCTGGTTAAATGGAAGAGAAAGAAAAGAGTAAGCACACTTTTCTAATATGTTTAATTTCATAATGCTTGTGGGTATACAATATGTTTTTGTCCATCCTAATATATGTAGACTATTGTCTATATGAGTCCCTTGTATTTGTTGCGCAGCAATCAAATCGAAAGGGTCTGTTCGGGTTGCAAAGTAAACCAACTCCTCCCCCCTCCCCCCTCCCTCCACCCACTTCCCGGTCTGCCATCCTCACACCAACTGTCCATCCTAATATATGTAGACTATTGTCTCTATGCGTCCTTTCTTAATGTTGCCTAGTGAGCCAACTCCTCCCCCTCCCTCTACCCACTTCCCGGTCTGCATCCTGACACCAACTGTCCATCCTAATATATGTAGACTATTGTCTCTATGTGTCTATTGTAGTAGTTGCGCAGCAAACCAATCAATAGGGTCTGTTCGTCCTGTAGATTAAAAACACATGCGTATTTGACACGTGCGTATACGAATCCAACGTTGTGTATATATAAACACGCGCTTATTTTAATTCAACGTTGTGTCAAAATTTCAAATAAGTCTGTGAAGAACTTTCGTAGATTTAAGATTTTTATCAAACGCACCTTGACATTTTTATGTGTCTGTTAGTGCTTTCGATTAAAAACATGCGCGTATTCAACACACGAGTATTCAAATCCAACGTTGTGTATATAAAAACGCACGCGTATTCAAATGCAACGCTATGTCAAAATTTCAAAGCAATCGGTGAAGAAATTTCGGAGATTGGAGATTTTGAACAAACGAACAGTTACATTTTTATTTATATAGATATATACACCGTATTAGCAAATATCCTGCTTTTCATTGGCTTTCGCCCTGTCTTTCAGCAATTTTCACGGCACACCAAACATGTAGGCACTCTGCCTGCTTTGATGCTAGCCATAGCAAATGGACCCTGTTGCGTATGCAAATTAGTGTTGGCAGGTTATCATGGCACCTTGTTTGCCAACATGCATTAGCAACATATCAGACCCGTATTACTAAGATTTTGTTATGTCAATACACTACTACACGCTTTTGCAAAGGGCTGCCCATCTTAAATATGTTTTATCAGATGTGTGATCCTATGGTATTCATTTTGTCCACATTTGCTTTTTTCTTTGTTTGCTGTGGCTGTGGGTGCTCATGGGAAAGATAAATTCTGTATGCAACTGTCACACAATGTTCCAGAAATTTCTGTAAGACTGTGATGTCATGTGTCAATTCATATCCAAATCACTAAGTGTAAATGCCTTTTTGGTGTTGCATCAAGTGTATGCGGTAGCTTAGGCTCTTGTTGCATGGTTACAGCTAGATGACATATCACATGTTCAGTTTGTAGTGACTGATTCAGTCAATGAAACCTGTGAAGTTCAACAGACACTTTCACTGAGGCCTGGACTTCAAAAGGGGTATGTCACTCCTGTTGATGCATGTAGATTCCACAGTGTGCATATAGGAGAGGAAAAATGTGAGTGATGTAGGTGATGCGTATGACCAGACATGGAATGCATTGACACCATGGACTAAAATAGCTGTTACTGATGATCAGCTCATTGGAGCACACGTTGCCAGTTATAGGTATCAGTCCAAAGAGTCAGTCTCATACACAAGATGAGAGCGAGCTGGTGTAAGTGAGAAATCAGTGTGAGTGGCTTGAGCCAGAGTCACACCATCTGTGGATGAGCCGACATCCCAGTAAGAGATAGTTAGGTGCCAGCACTCGATTCATGTCTGTATTCACTGTCTTGCCTCTAATCTGGTGTATCTTTGACATGTTGGTGCATATTATAAGGACACCATTGCCTCTACGTTACTTGGAACCACATTGTGGTAGCAAGACTGGCTTAGCTTTAGTAACAATCAAGCGTAAAGCCATCTATTTATGATTAATGCACAATTGGGCTTTAGACCCCCTTTTCACACCATATTTTGGGAGCAAATGAATGGCAATGTCTACCTGCAAAGCCAAACTTTTGATCACCTGGCCCCTATCTACCAGCCCAGCATGAATATGGTGGAGTGTTTAATTTGCAATACCCTGGCATAAATGTGATAAAAATGCGCAGAAATGAGGACAGTTTATTTACTCATCATCTTTGCTGTTCCAATATGTGCTGTATTGTGCGGCACACACAGAAACAGCAAGAGACCATTGATTGTTCATGTGCAGGAAGATGAGGCTTACAGCACATAAACAATCTTTGAAAAAACTGACATTTTGTGACTTCAATATGTGCTGCATTAAGCAGCACACAAACAAGTGACCAAACGTAATTTAAAGATTTTGTGCAGGAAGAGGCACCTTCAGGTACATAAACAATCTTCCCATCAACGCAGACACCTTTGCACCATGGTGCAAGACTGCCTGCGTAGGCGCTAGGCTGCTAAATTTGGCACCAGCATATGGGTAAACATAGGTCTGCACCATACTGTTGTAAATATGGTGCAGACATGTGGTCCTGTTTTTGCAGGGCATGGTGTTTTGCCAGGAAGGGCAATGCCAAGCTACACCTCTTCTTTGTATCTGCACCTATGTCTTTTTTTGGCATGGCATGGCATGGCCTGGCTCTGCAATGGGCCTGTCAAGCTGTCTCTTTGAGGTCATTCACCTGGTAGACTCAGTCTGAGTCTGTGTCCACACCATCATTTAACTCTACTAATCTGCAAATGTTGTAACTCTACTCTGCCATTTATATGTCCCATGCTATACATTGACTTGTCACTGTCACTATCTGGTTGTAATTGGTCCTTTAATTCACATTGCTTTGTTATGCTTATGTTGGAAGTACCAAACATTTGATGAGAGTGTAGAATCCATGTTTTCACGCTCTTGTGTTTTAAACTTACATGGTGAACATTGTCATTTATCTTGGATCTTACATATTGTCATATGTATCATTTTTCAGACAACATGTCACCTGAGGAGGTATGTAAATTCAAAGTTAGGAAGGAATGGTACCTACATATCTGACGTGTGGCCAAGGGTCAGAACGCAATGGCTAGGAGGTTCCGAGAGGACCAGGCAGCCCGGAAATCACTGACCGAAAAGTGGAGGGAGGGACACAGAAGCAATGCCAGTCCCTTCAGGTATCAGATGTGGGCCCATACGTCGTTACTCAGCTGCTGCTCACAGTCAGACACCACATGTCTATCCTGCTGCACCTGCCTCAGGCACGCAACTAGTTGCTCCCTCACAGCCTCACACCAAAGCACTGCATCGCTGCCAGCTGTACCCCGGACACACACTTTTGCACCAACAGGGACCGTCACTGCCCATGGACGTGACTGACAGATTGGCTCAAGTTGAGAGGAACATTTCTGACATGAACACCCACCTCCAGGGCATCATAGGTGCCCTGAGGTTACCCTTGTGAGTCCCCAACTTTGTGATCCTTCCTCCTTGTTAAGTCCCCCTATTCATTTTTTAATACTGTTTAATATTTACTGTAGGATTTTAGTTGTTCTTAAGTATAGTTTTTGTGTTTTTTTAAGTTGGTGTAAGGTGTAGGTATGGTTTTAGATATTTTATTCAATGTATATAGTGTTATGGTGGGCTAAGTATCCCTTTCATTTGAGTGGGGGGGGGTTGATATTTTTTTCTTGTTAAAAACCAAAAAATATGAATAAATACATACATAATTGGATATAGGATAGGATATAGATAGGATATATGTATAGTTAGTTCATGTTTAGGTTAAGCTGTCTTTGTTCCATCTATAGATGTGCCTTAAGGAGGGTAGATGGGTTAATGTCTCATATGTGTTGTTGACTGTCTAGTATTAGATAAGGTAGTTAATGTAGGCTACAATTTATTTAGTATAAATTAGTTTATATTAGGTTAGGTAAGGTAAATATTAGTAGTTTAAGTTAGATAGTATTTTCTATAATGAATACATTGTTAGTGGTCAATGATTTGGGGTGGCATTATGTTTGAAGTGATTTGATGGAGTGGTGATTTGGAAGTTGGATACAACAGATTAATTCCCAAATCAATCACTTGAATGTCTAAGAGTGAACAGGATATCATCATCTAGGGAAAGGCTACTGTCATACATACTGTTGGATTATGATTAGAAAACATGCATGAAATTAAGGCTAGCAGAGTTGACTTCTGACCTTGCATAGGGATAGTCTGAAATTTAGTTAGTATCTTATGAGGAACTGACAGAGTTGTTAGACACATTATGCTTCATCATCTTTGTGAATATGGTGAGGGATCTATCTTGAGATGTGACATGACATGACACGCATCGCAACAACCATTTTCCACACCATTGAGTATGAGTGTATCTTCCAGGAATGACTAGTTAGCACTGCGAGGTAAAGCCACTGCTTGTGGCATGACACTGACTTGATTATTGAAACACGTCCTTATCCCTATCCTGAACATAGGGAAATATGATCTTCTGCAAAAATCAAGTCTTTGAGATATGAAGTACTGGCTAATTCACACATATCCTGTCATCTCATTGTCTATCAGGGACACAGACTCAGCAGAAGGGATTTTCAGGAGTTAACAGACTGGCCCAGTTCTTTGGACAACAATGCACACATTGTGTACATGGCCGGTGGAGTGCCAGACAGAGTCTTTGAGGGGGAGTATGTACAAGACATGTTGAGGAAGTAGAAAACTTCAGTCAGGAGGCTGATTGTTGTGTCATTGGTGAGCAATCGCCACATTGGCAGTCCATTAAAGCCCAAGGTGAATGTAACAAATTAATCTTAGGACATTGACAGATGATGTTCCAAGGTATGATGGTAAGCAGAAAATCTCAATTTTACACAGATGAATGCTACCGCTGACTTCTCCTTATGAATGTTGTTTCACCCACATCTTCCTTCTCTGATATGTCATGTGCCTCCTGTGAGGGTGATGGTGGATTGACGGAAGCACCGGGAGACAGTGACACATCGGGGGGAAGAGGTGGATGCTGAAGGTGCAGCAACATTCATCTGTGCCAACAGATGAGGCATCACTGCAGTGATGATGAGCTGTCGGGCTTGCAAGACTCCGGCAACATCTCTGTGGTGGGCAGCCATCGCAGCCAAGTGTGAATTCTGCTTCCGCTCCATGTTTTCCATGATCTTGCGTATTTCTGCCAACTCTTTGGCATCATCGTTGGTGCCACTTTGATAGAACAGTTGTTCTTGTCTCCGAGTAAGGAGTCCAGCAATGTCACCCATAGACTGCTCTGAGAGCATGGAGCAGACTGTAGATGCCTCGGAGGGCATCTAGGTGATCCCTAATGGGACTGAGGCACCCAAGGAGCCCATCCAGTTTGGCCACCGGGCTTGTCAAACCCACCCGCACCTGACCAGCCATCTCACACTGGACTTCTACCGCACCACATTGGAAATGTAACAGTGGGTCCTCTGCAATGTAAAGGGCGGATACTGTTGTCTGTGTTTGTTTACGTTGGTCAGACATTCAAGCAGTTGATGATCAGAAAGCATGACACTTTCCATTCTCTATTCTGACATGCTACACCTATTACACGCAGCTTTATGAATTATTGTACAATATCGCTGATGTAACATTTATGTTGATCATGGTTTTGGACACTTTCCCTGTATGCCACAGTGAGGGACATATTGCTATCCCCCTGCTGCACCTGTTACATCATCTGTTCAAAACTGCCTGTGCTGCTGGATTTTTCACATTATTGACAATGCAGAATTAATCAGATTCATGTGTCTTTACACTGCATTGTAGATGAGTCACCCTTACTCAATCAATCTTGCATATTGGTTTTAATCACTAGGTTTTGAAGGTGTAGATTAGACTGCACCCCCCTTAATGTTGGCAATGCCACCGATTTTGTAGTGTGACAGGAGGAGGGCAATCATCCACTTGAGATCAGGGATACAGTGATGTACACAATGAGATGACAAGTAGATATGCTTGATTTTGCATTCTGTGAGAAGTATCTATGTGTTTAAATGTGGGCAACTCACGTTGACACAGGTCAGTCCCAAAAAGGGATGTTGATGTGCAGGGAGGGACACCTTCTTGTTCATTGACAGTCATTCTCTTTATCTAGTCACCCTTGCACTTTGGTGCATTGGCAATAGTAATATGATGCAAGCAGGTGGACATAGGACTTTAAGGCAGGCTTCTGGAATTAATGCATTGTTGCACTGCAGACCTTTTTTGTACCCCACAGGGAGGGGCAGATGGATGATACATGCTGTTTGGCCTATGGTAATTGGATGCCAGACATTGCTAGACCTGGCATCTTTTGGTGTGTTTCCTAAGTCTTTTTGCTCTCTGACCTCCCGGTTTTGACTGTTTTTGCTGGTTTTAGACTCTCTGCGCACTTTCTAACTGCTGTTCAGTGGTGAAGTACTCCTGTTTTAAATTGTATTATGAAATGGGTTTTCCCTGGTTAGCATATTTGATTTACTAGTAAGCCCCTAGTCCAGAGCAGTGAGAGTACCAGGGCCTGTAAATCTGCCATGTCGACCTGGCAAGTGCATCCCCTTGCCAAGCCCTAATCCTCCCTTTTCTTACATATAAGTCACACCTAAGGTAGTCCCAAGGTAACCCTGTAGGGAGGGTGCTGTGTATGTTAAAGGTAGGACATGGACTGGTATGTATGACATGTCCTCGTAGTGCATTACAATGCAATTTGTTTTTCACTATGAAAAGGCTATCTGTCCCATAGGATAGAATGGGCATTTTATGTATAACCTCTTTTAAGCATACCTTCCATTTGGGACAAGATAGGGAAATGGTGCATGCCTGGACTCAAAATGTAAAAATGCGTATTTTAGTAAAGATGATTTTTATGTTTGTGTTTGAAAATACTACTTTTAGAAAGTAGGTATTTTCTTGCTTAGCCATTCTGTGTGCCTTTGTTGGGTTTGTGGATTGACTGTCTGTATTTGGAGTGACAGGGTCTGGGGATGTGCATTCTCTTCAGACAGCAACAGGGGGGTAGAGGTGGATCCTGCCTTTCCTGGAGAAGTCAGGACTGAGATGCATAGACCTTGGCTGCATTTAGATTAGTGGGAGGAAATTTCCTTGCGCTGTAATGGGCCTGCTCTGCCTTAGACAATGCTGTCCCCACCTCCTGCTGGGAAGCTGGGCCAGAAAGGACCAAACTGGGTTTGACTAAGCAAAAACACTCTCTGTCTGAGAGAAAAAGGTCATTTTAAATATAAATATTGGGGCCCAGACCCAGAACTTTAGAACTCGCTGGAATAAAGGAACCTGCCAAGAAGAAGAGTGGGAAGAGCTGCCAGGAGGAGCACTGCCCCATTGCTATGTTGTTGCTTTGTTGGGTGGCCTGCAGTTGCTGCTTCTGCCTTGGGCAGTGAAATGACTGTACGGAACTTTCTCTAACTTGTTGCTGAGTATCTCCTAGGGCTTGTAATCGAGCTTGCCTCCTGGTCAGGAAGTCTCCGGGACTGCAAGTCTCCATTCTCCTCTGGGCACAACCTCTGGAACAGTGGGTTTTCAGTAGCTGCAGAGGAGGAAACGCAACCAACTCCATCACCAACTCCACTGCTGGCTCCTTGTCCTGAAGGCACAGCAGAGGGCACTGCTGCATTTTGGACCACAACCCTGGTCCCACTGATGATGACGACCGGCGCCGTTGCCACCAAGCTGCTGTTTGCACCACGACCTGTGGGCACCGCATTTGCCACCGCCTCACCACCCTGGTCTCACTGAGGCTGTTGCTGCTCTTCAACCAGCCCTGTCGCCTGCAAAGCAATCTGTCAGCACTGCAGAGAGAACCGCCCTGCTTCGCACCACAGTCCTGATCTCACTGACGCCAATGGACGACCATCACCATGGCACTCCTTGCACCCCAACCAGAGGAACCAGCACAGCCCACAGCTACACTTCATATCGCAACCCCGAACTTTCCCACATCCGGCCGCATGAGTCGCAACACAAAATGCACTGTTTAGGAGTCTGTCGAAGCCCCTGATTGATGTGGTCAGACAGAACTGTTGGATTCTGTTGACTACAGCACTGCGGTAGCACAGGATGGAGCTACTGACGTCAAGGAACTGTAGGCCCAATTCACAGAAATAATCTGAGACAAAGGTCTAACTTATGACTTTCGGTATTCACAAAGGGCATTCACATGTAGTAAAGTTAGACTTTTGGTTTATGTTTAGACCAAAAGTCTATCTTTAGTAGTAGTAAATGCCCTTTTGTGAATACCGAAAGTCATAAAGTTAGACTTTCGTCTAAGATTACGTCTGTGAATCGGGCCTTGTGTATTTAAAGTATTCTTGCAAAGTGCATATGTTGGGTTTTTATAATTTTTGGCTTGATTTGGATATATTCAAATATTGGATATTTTTCTAAACTGGTGTGGCGTCCTTTTGTAGTGTTTTCACTGTATTTCTGTTGGTTATGTGCAAATGCTTTACAAACTGCCTGTGAGATAAGCCTGACTTCTCGTGCCAAGCTATCAAAGGGATGAGCATTAGGAATTTTAGGAGTGTAACTTCTTTGCTCTGACTAGGAAGAAGGATCCCTACTTGGACAAAGGTACTTACCTCTTCCAACTAGAGACCCAATTTCCTACAGACACCATAGATATGCATTTGTTCACTGCCACTGTTGACTTTACCTAATGGCCAGTTTCAATGCAAGTCAATGTGTCTTAGACATCCAAAACCAGGACCATGATGATAATGACATACAGGTAACTGACAACACAAGTGGATACTTTGATGTGTATGACTGCATTTTAATGAATTAGATCACGGCAACATGTAGCAAGATGACATGCATTTGTGCCAAATTGTGAAAGAGGCCCATTTTCATACTTCACTTAACATGCACGTGAAAGGGAATGTGTGGTTCTAGGAGAATAACAATCAGAACAGACATGTAGTGAATTAAGGGAACACGTTCCTAAAATGATGAGGCCTTAGGGTGTACTTTTAAGGGCGTACCCCTTGACCTCAAAGGTGAACAGCACTTTGGCCCTCCAGTGTGTTCTTTTTTGTCAATATGGAATGTGCGCATAATTGACACAAGGTGCTTGCACTGGCAATGCAGCTTTAGATGTGGGCAACATGGGTGGGTGTACTTTAAGGGAGGGCTCTCCACCAGTTTGGGATGTAGTTATGTGTGCTTCATTCACCTGCACACATAAATGTAGCAGATACACAAATACTTTTGCTTGTTGGAAAATTCCAAAGCATATTGCAACCGGACCTTAATCAATTTTTTATTTAGTGAGGTCAAGAATTTTCACAAAATTTACATGGCAGTGTTGACCCACTTAATGTGGATTGGAAATTCCTTGTAGAGAAGTCACACTTTCATTATGTACCTGTGGTGCTATTCACAAACCTATAATGTAACGCAGCGTTTGTCTTCTGGATTGACACAGTGCTCCGCTACTTCTGTGAAGCGGGCTCAAACTTACTTTATACATTACGTTGCTGCATGGAATTTTGGTATGCACATGCATTTATTGGAGCTGGCTAGCCCCAAAGCAGACACTCTTTCACCATTGTGCATGAGTGCCTGCTTTTGCACTAGTTAACTAAATAGATCACCAATGCATGTTGTGGCAAAGGACTGAGCCATATTGTTGTATATACAGTGCAGTGCTCCATTTCAAAAGTGGCAGAGGCCTGCGTTGGAACACCGAAAACAAGAATCTACCTGCCCCGTACTTTCAAACAAGGCCCTAGAACAGGGTCCTAGGATTCATCCACTATCTCCGGATAAAATCAAGGGAAAAGATGAATGATCCCTTAAAGTGGGCTTGCAGGAGGCAGTGATAAACATTTCACCCTCTCTAAGGGATTAGAAGGTGAGTGGACCAAACTCCTCAGTTTAAAGAATAAATCCAAGCGCGCTGAACTCCATGCCCACTTTATGTTAGACTACCTAAAGGCCGGAACCATCCCCATAGGACTGAGGGTTCGCAATATCCCTGGGTTGTTTGTTGAGATCAGACAATTCCTGGAGAAGTGGGCGCTAATATCAAACAGATGCTCCAGGGATTGAATGATGCTCATCATCAATCAATCAATCAATCAAACAAATTTGTATAGCGCGCTACTCACCCGCTAGTGTCTCAAGGCACTGGGAGGAGGAGGGGAGCTGCTACTGCTCGAACAGCCAGGTTGCTTCCTGAAGGAGAGATGGTCCTGGGTCAGCCGTAGGTGGGTGGGGAGGGAGTTCTATGTCTTGGCCGCCAGGTAGGAGAAGGATCTTCCTCCGGTGGTGGCTTGCGAATTTGTGGGACGGTAGCGAGGGCGAGGCTGGCGGATCGGAGCTGGCGGGTGGGTGTGTAGAATGTGAGGCGGCTTTTGAGGTATTTGGGGCCCATGTAGTGGAGAGCCTTGTGTGCGTGGGTGAGGAGTCCGAACGTGATCGTCTTGCTGACGGGGAGCCAGTGCAGGTCTTTCAGATGGGCAGAGATGTGGCTGTGACGGGGGATGTCCAGGATGAGTCATGCTGAAGCGTTCTGTATGCGCTGGAGTCTTTTCTGTTGTTTGGCTGTGGTTCCAGCATAGAGGGTGTTCCCGTAGTCCAGATGGCTGGTGACGAGGGCCTTGGTGACCGTCTTCCTGGTTTCGGTGGGGATCCACCGGAAGATCTTTCGGAGCATGCGCAGGGTGATGAAACAGGATGACGAAACGGCGTTGACTTGCTTGGTCATCGTGAGGGAGGAGTCCAGGATGAATCCCAGGTTGCGTGCATGGTACGTTGGCTTGGGGGTGGTGCCCAGGGCAGGGGGCCACCAGGAGTCGTCCCAGGCAGAGAGGGATGGGTCCAGGATGAGGACTTCCGTCTTGTCTGAGTTCAGTTTCAGACGGCTGAGCTTCATCCATTCCGCGACGTCTTTCATTCCTTCCTGGAGGCTGGCTCTGGCAGTGGCGGGGTCGTTGGTGAGGGAGAGGATCAGCTGTGTGTCGTCAGCGTAGGAGATGATGTTAAGGTTGTGTTGGCGTGCGATGGCTGCGAGGGGGCTCATGTAGACGTTGAAGAGAGTGGGGCTGAGCGAGGATCCTTGCGAGACAGCGAGTGAAGTCTTAGCCATCTTGAATAAAGAAATTGAAGATCTTGAGGAAAAACTAAAACAAGAGAACCCGGTCTAAATGGGTAAAAAGAAACAACTTTAGAACTTGATTCCTTTTCAGATTATCTTCTGAAAAGACTGAAAAGTTTAGAAAGGATATCCAGATGTTTACCCAAGAGCTGGCTTATCCCTATTTGGCCACCAATATTTACACCAGTGCGGATGATTCCAATACCCGGGGTGGCACCCCTAGATGGGGCAACCGACGGGTTACTACCTGCTCCGACACCACAGACTCGGATGGTGAGCGGCCTAGTAACTACGATCCTCACTATGACCCGAACTATAATCCCAATTTTCAGGCTGACAAGAACCCTAAAGCATTCCTGTTTTTAATTTCTCTAATATGGAGATGGACCCTAGAATGGCCTGTCTGTTATCCAGATGCCAATCCTTTGTTCCTTCTACTAACTTCAATAAATTTGAGTTCTTGAAAGACCTGCACCTATTTCTCTGCAAAATCAGACTAAAAAAAAAATTCTACCATGTCCCTGCCTGGAATATTGGATAACTCTTCAGGCCTTAATCCTCCATCTGACTTTAACCCCACCCTGGACGTGATTGGACCCGAGGTGGGTATTTTTGAAAAAGCGGTCACTTTGAAAATCGAAAAGATTATTAAATATGCGCCTAAACCTCTCTGTAACTTGCCAAGAGATGAAGAAACTACCCTGGCATCCCTGAAGGCGAACAAACAGCTTACCATCAAGCCTTGTGACGAAGGTGGGGGCATCGCTACTTTTGATACCCCCACCTATGTGGGGAAAATGAATCTCATTCTATCCTCTACTGAACATTACAAAAGAATTGTGAGGAATCCTGAACCTGCTCTGAAACGCTGTATTCTTACCATGGTTGAACGGGCAGTTGATATGGGATATATCTGTCCGAAGGGAGCTGAGTTTTTGACTCCCAGCTTTACCCGGATGCCCCTTATCTATGGGGTCCCAAAGCCCCATAAGAATGCCCATGACCCCCCTCTAAGGTAGCTTCTTGTTTTTGGTGTTCTTTTTTTCCCCTGCATACCTGCCTCGATTTTGTCAGGGTCCCCCTTCCTATTAGGAGAGGCCTGCGTTGGGCCAAGTTGCTGACCCAGTGCTCTGTGACTTATTGGAATATTTACAATCCATTACCAGCACAGGAAAGTCACTTTGATTGACTTTCCAGTGGCAATATGAGCATTGCATTATTTGCAATGCAGGCCAAACCCACTTAACGTGGCTTAACATTGACTTGAAAATGATACACCCTTTCACGCTGGGGAGGGCAATGACTGTTGCGTTGTGTGTTCCACTGCAACACCCATGTGATGCTGCCCATGATTTACAAGGGGTGCAGCGATGAAATTAAGACCAGGTAAAACCTGGTCTTCCACACGCAAACAAAGGGAAGATGTATTATTTCTCCTAGAGGTTGCTATTTCCATGTGTGCTGCGCTGTGCAGGACACATTGAAACAGCAAATGGCCATTGATTTTTTGTGCAGGAGTGGGAGACCTTCCTGCTCATAAAAAATCTTTCCCTCAATACGGGCACTCTTGCACTGAGGTGTGAGGGTGCCTGCATTGATCGTAGGTTACTAACTTTTGCACCAGCGCTGGTTGAAACTCACGGCTGCATCATATTGTTGTCAATAAGGTGCAGACCTGTGTCACTGAGCTGGCAGACTGTGAAGTTGAGCCAAGGTGGCTAATGCAAAGCACACCACTTCTCTAGTCAATATGTCCCTTTGCTTGTTGATGTAGCCCAGAGTTATGAAAAACACAGTTTGGTCAAATGTCAGTATATTTAAATATTTAAATGTGCATGTGTGCTAGATTGCAAGTCACTTACACCACCATTATGTGTCTTTAAATGTATTCAACTGGTAAAGTGACATGTGAATATACCCAGAGGCAACATTATACCGCCTCCACCCTCCCGTCCCTTGTTATTACTTAGACTGTTGGTGATGGAGTTGGCACACTCAGCATTATCCTGCCCCTCAACTCCAACCATTGAACTCTCGCAAATAACTGCGGACACCTGTTCCCCCAAGACATCAAGCTCCTCCTGAGGCACTGGACTCCCACCTCTGGTCTGTAGTGCTGCCCGCCGATTGTTGGACCGTTTCTGCTTACTCTTGCAACTGGCATCACGCCAGCGCTTCTTGCATTCGGCCTCTGTCCCCTTGACATCTGTTACTGCATTCACCTCGGTCACTATGGGCTGCCAAATGCATTTTTAGTTCCCTATGACACCCTGGAGCTGATGTAGAGCTGGTGTTGATTTTCAGTCACCTCCGCAATCAGGATCTCATTTTCCTCCTGACGGAATCTGGGTTTCCTCTTCCTCTTCCCCTGGGACTCTGTCTGGTCATCCTGGCTGTTAGGGGGGCTGGGGAGGGGTTAGTATCTCCTGCTGAACTGAGTCCAACCTGCTCCATTTTGCTTCAAGTTTTTTTGTGCTTTTGTGCTTTGCAGGCTTTTTGTGGTGTATTTTTCCCATGAAGCATGAAAAAAGTGATGTGACACTGACTAACATGAGTTTTCTGGCCGCTAACTGGCCGGGCATCACTTTTTTTACGTTCGCTGCAAGTTTTTTTATCTCACTACCCGCCGCGAGCATATGCTTTTCCATTTAGCAATGTATTGTGAATACGTCAGTACCATGGCATTAGTTTTCGACGATACAAGGTGTTAGGAAAATTGCCGCTAAGGAACGCTAACTTTGTTTAGCGCCAATTCTTGTAAATATACCCCTCAATTCTCTAAATAGATACACCCTGCCGTACTCAGTGAACACTCTTTAATGTCTCAAGAGCCTAAAATTCAGTTTATTATTTTTTTTAATAGGTGTTGCACATTTACCAGTTCATCTTTAATTCTCTAGCAGCTTCAATGTGACATCAACTGCAAAAATCAGGAAAACACTACCTCCCACTGCAGAGACAGGGGAGATGTTGACCTGAGAGGCATTTATTCATTCACTGTAATGTTCATTGTGATTTCCTTGAAGTCTTAAAAAAAAATATTCTAAAGAGATTTGCTATGGAAGAGAGAAATGTTGAATGAATTGGACGCTTGTTAGAAGGGTATATTAGAAAAACAAAATGGATCTATTGTTCAAACATGTGGGAAAGAAGGACAAGAGAAGTGTATGTCTGCAAAGCAGGGTCTTGGCACAGGTTAACATTCTGGGAGAGTGAGATGGCGCAGTGGTGTGAGGACTGGCATTAGACACAGAGGGGCGCATTTACAAGAAAGTGACGCATCTGTAGAGATGCATCACTTTCCCTGAGCCACCCTGAGAAACCCTTGTGCCACCATGGAAGCGCCGTATTTACAATATGGCGCACCCGTGGGGGGCGTGGCTCCGAATATAGGTCAGCATGTTCTGCACGAGTGACAGGAAGAGGTGCCCCCAGGTACGCACGTGTACAGCTGCCAGCTCACTGCTCAACTGGGTCATAACAAAACACGCCCACCAGCAACATTTCACAAAGAAAGCACTGTCAGATGTTCAAAGTACAACCCACTTCCGCAACACAGGGCCAATGTTTGAGGTGGAGGCTGGGAGGACACAGCGGATTAGAGTGGGTGGTGGCAGAGACCAGCCTTCATGGGCACCGGAGCTGTGCTCCAAGGGTGATGTAAGCACAGCGCCCAGGGCATAGCGCCTAACCTGTGATCATGCATGGAAAGAGAGCCCCAGTGGGCAAACACCGCTATCACTGCCCAGAACTCACAAAAGGACTCCTGGCAGCTGTAAAGTGATTTACCACTGCTCATTTTTCAGCCATGTGTGCGGAGACATCAGGAGCTGTAAATCCCACTCGGGGGTAAAGCTGTAGGGGGGGGGCTGACATTCTCATCCCTGGGAATCTGCACCATGGCCCATCTTCAGGCATTTCATACAAACTGCTCAGAACCTGTCTCTAGTTGGAAAACTGCATCAAGCAGAGATTCTGCACCCTTCATAAAGGCGTGCTTATACGGGGCTAAATGTTCTAATTTGTAAGCAAATGGTGCGGAATGATCATATGTTTTCATCAGTCAGGCCAATCAGTCGCCGGTGCAGTCCTGGTTTTTCTTGAGCTCTGACTTTTGTGCTTTTGCATTTTCTATTATAAATGCACAAATACAAGTACTACATTGAATGGAATGCGGAGTCTATGTGCACCCGACATTGGGTTAATTTTAAGTTCTTAAAATAGGGAGGAGAGAAGGAAGAGGGGAGTTTGGGACGAAGAGGGGGAGAGGAAAAGGATGGAGGAAAGGAAGGATGAAAAAGGGCCAGTCACTGGGATGGAATTGGCTGAAGATGTAAAGAACAGGGAAGGGAGGTGGGAGCTGGTGGTGCAGCCAGTGGGCATGTCTACGCCAATGTGCACATTCACAGCCCACTCTATGGGCAGGGACCAGTCCCCATCATGCACAGCGCCTTTGGGCTAGAGTGAGCCCTGATGGCTCAAAGGTGGCATTTGTGTTTTAGTTGAGGGCTGACACAATGGCTGCTCTTATGTTAATGTTTTTGTTAATCAGGGTTTTGATGTTCCAATTAAGAAAAGATGAAAAAAATCTCATCATTCAAGTACAAATAGGTACTCTAATGGAACCCACCTAGGCTGACAAGATGACGCCATGTACTTGTGAACCAAGGTAATAGGAAGCTAGTATGTTCTAATTTTAGCAACTAGGTGAGA
Source organism: Lissotriton vulgaris (assembly GCF_964263255.1). NCBI lineage: Eukaryota > Metazoa > Chordata > Amphibia > Caudata > Salamandridae > Lissotriton > Lissotriton vulgaris. The sequence continues at coordinate 1,871,227,656 of NC_141694.1, read as the reverse complement.
CAGCATGAAATATCTCTTTAAAGCAGTGTAAAGTGTAAGAATTAGATTATTAATTGGGTTGGGAGACTACCCACCTCGAAGAATAATCACAATTCTTGTCAGGGTGTGCCCTCAACCAGTGGCGGTTCCTCCCCTGAGGCGGAGGAGCGTCGGCCCACTGCTTTCAGAGCGGTGAAAGAGGAAAAATAAAATGATAATAACTGAGCGTTATGATCATTTTATTTTTGGTTGCCACAGGGCTGGTTTGGAGCAAGGCTTGCGGCTCAGAGAGGAGGGGGGGCGAGGGGGGGAGTTATGTGTGTTTTCAGTTTTGGGGAGAAGAGAGTATGAATGGGAAGGAGGGCGGGTGGGGGGAAGGGAAAGACTGGGAGGGAAGAGGGAAGGGAGCATGTCAGACATTGTTCGACAAGCCACATCATGCCCCTACACTCTATGCCACGCAACAATCTACTCCCCTCTATGCCCCCCAATGTACGTAACTCTACTCCCATGTATGACACTGTACAACATGCCACTCCATTCTATGACTCTCCACACCTCACTCGGACATGTCACCCCACTGTATGACACGTCACTCCACTCTACGCCACTCCACGCTACTCTACAACACTCCACTCCATTCCACTCCACTGTATAACACCTCACTCCATACTATGATATGCCACTCTACTCTACCGCATGCCATTGTACAACACTCTACTTCACTCCACACCACTTTATTCCATGACACAGTACTAAACTATACTTCACTGAACTACAGTACTCCACTCTACACCACAACACACTATACCCCTGTATGACACTCAACTATATTGCACTCTATGCAACTTCACTTCAATACGCTGTACAGCATGCCACGCCACTTTGTACCACTCCACTCTACAACACTTTACTCCACTCTACAACACTCTGTGACATGCCACTCCACAGGACAACACCCCACTTTCCTCTATGACACACCCCTGTTTTTTGATTGCGTTTGACTCAACTTTCTGTGGGGAAAACTATCATCATGGGGTATCTCTTCAACATTATTAAAAGCTAAACAACTTCTCTACTCAGGCACATAGATAGGAATTAAAATCAGTGACAACGTTACTCTTTCAGGGAAGATTTACACCCAAGATTGGTTGAAACAGGGGGGCGCAGCCAACAACATGGCCGGTTAAGACTTGTTCTGCCGCAGCTCCAGATGAGCTGCTCCGAATCTGAAAAAACCACACCGTCCTGAAGCCCTGTTTCGATGCGGGAGGGACCGTGGAAGTCCAGACGTACCCGGGGTTCAAAAATCGGGAGCTGGGAGTTGCTGGTATACGGAGTAATCGGGCACTGCTGCGGCTGCGACTCGGAGGACGGGTCTCAAGATGGAGGACAGACCCTGAGAGCGGTGGGCAGAGCGTTGAGACGAGCCACGCACGAGTGTCTCAGGAGGGCCACGGCAGCCGGAGGCTAGCGGCAGTAGATCGGACCGGAAAGCCTCAGTCTAGGTAGGACTGCTCCAGTGACAGCTCGGTGACACACGGCCCAGGGACTGGTTGTGCGATCTGGGACCCGGCCCCGGGGAGGAACACAGCACACCCCGGGCCCCGGACGCCGCGGAGAGAGGACGCGCTGAGGCCGAGCCCGCCAGCAATAATAAAGGACCACGGCGCCCGGCAGCACCAGATACAAGACTTTGCAGAGTGAGGGAGGCAATCAAGGGGGAGCGAAGAAGCAAGGCCGGAGACCGGGAATCACAGCCCCGGAGCCCGCGGCATCAGGTTGGTGAGCGGAGACTTCCGGAGGGCATCCCACCCCCCCTCATCCCATCCCCCCCAAAAGCCACTATAACAGTCTCGCCTACCTGGGGACACGAGGGGACCCTGAGGTAGCTGCAGACGGGCTCGGGCAGGGGCTTTAGACCTAGAAAGAATGCACGGCTCCCTGCAACGGTAGTAGGCCCCGAAGCGCAGGGAGCTGCCATGCAGAGACACCGGCCCAGAGACAGAGTCGTAGATAGTGCCCTGCCTCTCAGGGCTATCTAAGTGGAGGAGGAGCAGCCCCTAAAGTTGGGCCCTGGAGACAGATCCTGTACACTCGCCGCCACTAAGGGGGCACGGCTACAGCGGGACTGCAGTCCAGGTAGGAGCTGGACCCCGAGATAGAGCGAGGGACGCCAGGGCTCTGAAGCAACTGGAGGGTCGGCGCTGCTTGAGTCCAGGGGAGGCCGCAGCACTACAGATGGGAGACCTACACGCTGAGGAGCGGGCATAGCTTCGAGAACCCTGCTGCCCACGACTTCGGCCCCACAGGCCACTGGCTTCCGGGAAGTCGGGGAAGAGCCAGGAGAATACCGCGGACCACTTCAGACAAGGTACGGAAGGTGGTGGAGGCCTGTGGGATACAAGGGGACTCCGGTAACAGAGAAGAGAAGTGGCTGAGTGGCACCTCCACGGACGGGGTGAAGGAAGAACGCCCCTCCCCCACTCCCGGGAGAGGTGGAGGCGGTGAGGGGTGCGAGAGTAAGTCTTCTGCGAGGGTGATCTTACCGAGGTGCCAGGCATGGGGAAAAGGGAAACGGCCGCTAAAACCTCCAGGCAGGGAATCATGGACAATTATGCCATGACCAGGCCGCAGACAGAGGCCGCACCCTCAGCCTCGGGCGTGCGCTTGGACACTGAGTTACTGATGGGAGCAATTCAAGCGTCCAGGACCGACATTCAAGAGTCACGGGCAGCCTTGAGGTAAAGATCTGCGCAGTGGGCTCAGAAGTGACATTATTGAAACAGGACTTCCGGAATCTAACAAAGAGGGTGACGACGGCAGAGACGCGGCTAGGGGAAGCGAAGGACTCAATCAATACCCTTCAGAAGGACATGGCGGAACTTCAGGCCTCTCATCGCCAACTACTATGGAAGGTGGACGAAGCAAAAAATAGGGCGAGACGCAAGAACCTGCGCTTTGTAGGCTTTAGAGAAGGCATCGAAGGGACGGACATGGTGACCTACCTGCATACGTGGCTGAAGAAAACCTCCTGAAGACGCAGTTCTCGAATTGCTTTATTATTGAACGAGCACACAGGGCTCTGTTAGTAAAGCCACCAGAGGGCGCGAGGCCAAGACCAGTCATTGCATGCTTTCTCAATTTTGCAGACAGAGACCTGATATTGCGAGAGGCCAGAAAGCTGGGGGAGATCCGACTAGAAAATATGAACATTATGATATTCCCAGATTACAGCCAAGAGGTACAAAAACAGCTGCGCTCCTTTGATGCGGTAGAAGCGAAACTGAGAGACCTGCATATCACATACATGCTACTCTTCCGGGCGAAATTGAAGATGATATATGAAGATAGAACGCACTTTTTCACCCATCCGGATGAAGCATGGCACTGGCTGGAGGAAAGCCCTACATTCCGTAGAGCAGCGGCCGAAGGAAATAGGGTGATGGGCAGACTAGCAGATAGTGGACTCCAGTGGGGACTGCCGAAGACTCAGAGACCGAAGAAACCAAGGAGCAGGAGACGGATACAGACAACGCCTTATCCGGGACACATCTCGACAGATCGACGGAGAAGAAACTCAGCTTCACCCATAGGGGGAGACGCAACGGGATGTAGGTTCAGCTGCTTAGAAAGGAATGCCCGCTCCGAGGGAGAGGATGACACTGGGGGTCGCTCCTCCGGAGGGGAAGAGGAGGAAATCCGTTCCGTGCATCCTTTGGTGGAGGCGATCCATGAAATGGAGCACAATGCGTCTGGACTGACGGAAGATCCGAAAACTGACACTCAGGACTCCCATTCTTGAACGGGGAGATTGCAGCTCATCGCTAAAGGGGCACGCAAGTTGATACACCACTTTACATATTAATTTGTTTTGTATTGGTATACAATGTTCTCTTGATCTTCCCGGTTGATCGGGTGGGAATGTGTTACATGTCCGCTGCATAGATCGCAGTGGTAGGTTAAAGAGGGGGGTTCCACGGAAGGGCGACAGACCTTCTCCACAGGTGGTCCTGTTTTTGTGGATGATGGGACTGAAGGTGGGGGGGCTAGGGGGGGAGTTATGTGTGTTTTCAGTTTTGGGGAGAAGAGAGTATGAATGGAAAGGAGGGCGGGTGGGGGGAAGGGAAAGACTGGGAGGGAAGAGGGAAGGGAGCATGTCAGACAGGTCACACATGCCGAGCTACAGGACACTCCACTAGAAAATAGCCAGTACACCACTCACAGCAGATTGTGGAGGGATGCAGGATAGTCACATGGAACAGAGACAGGACCTAGAGGGGCTCACGATTCTAACATGGAATGTAAATGGACTAGGCAGTAGGATCAAACAAGGCCTGGTGAACGCATATATCAAAAGGGCCCGTCCGGATATCGTGTTCCTACAGGAAACACATTTCATGGGTAGCAATTGCTGTTTCCTAGCGAGAGTGCAATACAAAGTCCTAGTTCATGAGGGTTCACCAAAGGCTCACGAGGGGTGGCTATATTGATAAGGAAGAACCAGCCGTTCTGGGTTGTATGGACCTGGGCAGACCCGCAGGGGACATATGCAGGGGTATGGGGCACTTGGAAGAGGAAAGAATACACAATAGTGTCTGCATATGCACCGCCTAAACTTCAGGAAGCCACACTGAAAGGGGTTGTAGAGGTCTTACTCCCTATACCCATTACTATACAGGTGTTGGGGGGGGGTTTAATAATGTAATGGTCCCGACAGATGTATGACGTTACAACCCATGCTTTTACCACGCATGCTGTTTCAACGCAAGTATTACAACGAAAACCTTTACAACGCATTACACTTGGGGGTGCTGGATAGTGAATAGTTTAATTTACTATTCCAACTCCAGTCCCCGTGGACACTAGGGAAGGTGTTGGATAGTAAATTAAAACTATTCCTTATCCTATAGCGCCCCCCAGTGTAATGCGTTGTAATGGTTTTCGTTGTAATACATTCGTTGTAACAGCACTGCGTGGTAAAAGTTGCGTTGTAAAGGTTGCATACCGGTCCCGACCCTTGATAGAACAGGTGACAGGGTCAGAGACCAGACCTCGACCGCCCTCCCTAACATGATAAATGCTATTGGACTAACAGATATATGGAGGTGGCTCCACCCGGAGGACAGGGCATATTCCTTCTTCTCAAGTGCACATAAGGTTTACTCTAGATTAGATTATATTTTTTTGGCCCGACATGCTGTAGCAAGAGATACAAAGCGAGTGAAATATCGGACCATTCTCCGCTCGTAGTTAGGGTGGGGAGATGGATTCGGAGGCAGCGGTCCTGAAGGTTCTCAGCCTGGGATCTGCAGAACCCGAGTGTGTTGAAGGGCCTTAGGGCGGATGTAAAGGTTTGCATAGCAGAAAACGAGGGCTCGGTCTCATCCAAAGTGGTCCTGTGGGAGGCCTTTAAGGCAGTCATGAGAGACATGGCCCAGAATATGCTGGCAGAGGCGACACAGGAGGTACAGAGGAAGCTGGCAACACTGGAATCCCGAATATTACAGCTAGAAAGGGAATATCAAGAGAGTAAAGCCCCGGGGACTCTCCGTCAACTAACGGACATTCAAAGTCAGTATAGAGATCTGGTAACAGGGAGGGCAAAAACGCAGGCAATGGCGACGTTACACCGGCTATATGACGTAGGAGACAAATCTGGTAAAATATTGGCTTGGCTGAGCAGGAGGGAGAGGGATGCCCGGTGGATTGAGCAGGTGCGAGACACCCATGGGAACCTGATGGGCTCGGACGCACTGATCGCAGAGGCGTTTGTTGTCCACTACCAGGCATTCTATGAGGCAAGGGACCTGTGCACCCAGGAAGATGCCCTGAAGTATATGGAGCACCTCGACCTCCCAGTGCTGGCTGATCCGGATCTTAAGGACCTAGAGGCGCCCATCATGCTGGAAGAGGTGAAAAAGGCCCTAGCTCGGCTGCGTGCCGGAAAGGCCCCTGGCCCAAAGGGTTCCCGGCAGAGTTTTTTAAAAACACAGCTGACCTTCTGGCTCGCCATCTGCTGGGTCTCTTTGAGGGGGCACGCCAAGAGGGGGTACTTCCCCCAGACCTCCGCATGGCCACGATCATCCCGATTTTGAAGGAAGGTAAACCGCCGGAGGAATGCACCTCTTACCGTCCTATTTCCCTTCTAAATATCGAGGTGAAACTACTGCCGACGATACTTGCACATAGATTGTGGAGGGTCATACCAGACCTGGTCCATCTGGACCAAACAGGTTTACTCCCGGGCAGGGCAACGAGATTTAACCTTAGGCGTTCCCATAACTGGCTACAGGAGGTGAGTAGGAGGCGAGACCCCCATTGGTTCCTCTCGCTGGACACTGAAAAAGCGTTTGACGCGGTCCATTGGCCCTTTCTGGAGGGGTCCTGGTGCGGCTAGGCTATGGTCCCATTTTTCGGCAGTGGGTGCAACTACTTTATACAGACCCAAGAGCAAAGGTCAGGGTGAACGGGATTACATCGAGGGACTTCCCGGTGCGCAGAGGAACTAGGCAGGGATCCCCCTTGCTCTTACGTTGACGATTGAGGTACTGGCAGCGACAGTCCGGCAGCATCCAGACATCAGGGGTTTCCAGCTGGGGCCACTAGATGCCACAGAGGAAAAAATATCCCTATACGTGGACGATGTCCTCCTTTATATAACGCGCCCAGAAACGTCGATACCGGTGCTCTTCTTGGAGTTGGAACGGTATGGGGCGCACACAGGATATAGGATCAACTGGCATAAGTCGGTCCTATATGACCCTAGGGGCCAAGAGCAGTGGTCAAACCTCCCAGACAGGTTACAGACGACAACAGAGGGCTTTACATACCTGGGAGTGTTTATGACGTTTGATAAGACCACCTCGTACGATAGGAATGTCGGACGGATCGTACGAAATTTCATGGAGGACGGGACTAGGTGGCGGCTCCTACCGCTCACACTTTTAGGTCGAGCGGCCATGTTCAAGATGATGACGCTGCCCAAGCTCCTGTACGCGTTCCAGAACAAATATTATTCTCTTCCCCGAAGGGTGTTCCGGGACATAAATTCAGAAATCCGCATATATCTTTGGCTTGGTAAGCAGCCACGGGTAGCACTGTCGACCCTAGAGAGACACCAATATAGCGGGGGATTCTCTTCCCAGCGTCGAAGCCTACTATTGGGCTGAACACTTTGTAATTGTTAATGACTGGTTTCATGCCCCGGCAGCCCATCCCATGTACGCCCTAGAGCGACACGCTATGGGTGCCCGCTCATACAACTACTACCTATAAGGGGGTAGGGGGAGGGGGAAATTGATGCCCACCACTATGCTCACATTGGTGCTATGGCACAGAGCAAATAGGTTTCTTGGCTGGGAAAAGAGGCCCACCAGACAAACACCCCTGTTGTGGCACTGCACTTGGCTGCTAGAACTGAATACATTGAAAAGGATTCAAGAGGTGGGATGACATCGGGATCTCGACGGTAGGAGACGTGATTGCGAAAGGGGAACTGAAGTCGTTCTCTGCCCTAAAGGCAGAATGTGGACTGCTCCCCACACAATATTTTAAATATGTGCAGCTGAGACATGCGTGGCGGGCAGGGGAGAATGCACCTCTAGAGGGCCGCCTATTGCAGGAACAAATACCTGAGAGAGTAGTGTCACTCACATATAGGACTCTTATGAATAACATGCCAGATGACCTAGGGGCCCTTAGATGTAAATGGGAGAATGATGTGGGCAACATGGACGAACTAGATTGGAACACTGTACTCATGCATCCCCGAGAGGTAGCAATTAAATCCAGGTTGAGGCTCATACATTTTAATTTCCTTCACAGGACCTATTTCGATAGGAAATGCCTGTAAAAAATGGGAAAGATAGGAGATACAAACTGCCTGAGATGCGGCCGCGAAGGGGGGGACTTCTTCCACACACTATGGGCATGTCCGCAGATCCAGGTATACTGGGGGGAGATTCTGAGAGAGTTAGGGGAGGTACTAGAGGCTCCCCTGCCAGCGGATCGAAAAAAAAAGGTTCTACTGGGTATGTCCAATGATGTAGTCCTTGCCCGCCCGCTGCTGATCTTTTTGGTCCTGGCCTTGGTGGTAGCGAAGAGATGTAGCGAAGTATTGGGGGTCGGCTACGACACCGCAGTTAGAGGACTGGAGGAGAGGCCTAGACCTTTATATGGCTGCTGAAAGGGTTACGTACAAGGCGCGGGCTGCCCTAAAAAATTTGGGAGAGTGTGGGGTAAATGGAGGAAATATCGTAGCCTTGATGGGGGACTGTGAGGAGAAATGCGGGACGAAGGCCCGAATACAATTCAGGGGGTGCAGAGGGCATCCTGGTAAGGTATGGCAGATATGGACACAGTCAATGCTACGTAAATGGAGGGGGATGATCACTGTAATAATGTTTGTACTGGTATGGCTGGGGGGGTGGAAGGTTGGAAGGCGGGATATGTTGACCTGTGATGACATGAATGTTTTGTTGCCATATGATAAAATGCAAATAAAAATATTTTTAAAGAAAAAGATTAGTTGAAACAAGGATGTATTCTCGGCCCTTACTTATTTAACTCATTAATGTGCATTATGTCTAAGGCTCTTGATTTAGTCAATGCACATCTGCCCAAACTAGGATGCCTACCAATCTCAAATCTCTTATAAGCGGATAATGTCATGCAAATCAGCCAAACAAAAGGTTGTTTACCGTGCCTCACGATATGCAATACAGAATAGTAAGGCAATTAATTACGAAAACAACAGGCGGTGCGGCTATCTTGAATACCAACACAACCAACAGCTGAATTATGCTAAGCAGTTTTAATATCTAGGTGTTTCATTTGATGACAGAGGAACCTTTCTTTCACATAAACAGGAATTAAAACAGATAAGTAACACTTTATTAACTGCCTTTTTTTAAAAAGAATTCTCTCCAGGTTTTATCCCGTCGTCACTTACCAACACTAACATATGGCAGTGAAGCTCTCCACGGGTGGGGCACAATTATTCTTGGTACAATCATCTCTAAAATGTATAGGCATCTCTTTTAATGCCTCGCCTTCCCAAATTTGTTTAGAATTCAGCCTGATTAATCAGTCAACTGCAATGATTGAGGCTTATCTTAAAACTTGGTCCACATTAAGAGGTTTGCCTGACGACACTTGAAGTAAACCCTATGGGTAGAGCTCTCCGAAAGTCAAAGTGCTCCTGCTCAGCAGTATCTCAAATCAGCCATTAGCACTCTTGTTCATCACCACCCCCTTTTCTGAATCGTTTTTGGCCACTATAGGTGTGGCAGGGTATACTCAGACATGAGTCCCTTTCTCACTGCACCATCAGGATTCAAGCAAGCCGGGCCGAAGACGGCTGAAATGCCAGAAACCGGTCCCCGGTAGCTTGTCTCCTTTCTGGTGAAGAATTGGCTTGGTAGTTTAGTCTGCCCTGTTCCCATGATGCACTGGGCCAGGGACAGACTGATTTGCATATAGCCAGGTTCTGAGCTGGGATGGTGCAGTGAGATAAATAACGGTGATGGATCAAGCCCTGATCTTTGGACTGGGTAAGAGTGGTCTGCTTAATTCAGACACTCTGTTCATCACCACCCCCTTTTCTGAATCGTTTTTGGCCACTATAGGTGTGGCAGGGTATACTCAGACATGAGTCCCTTTCTCACTGCACCATCAGGATTCAAGCAAGCCGGGCCGAAGACGGCTGAAATGCCAGAAACCGGTCCCCGGTAGCTTGTCTCCTTTCTGGTGAAGAATTGGCTTGGTAGTTTAGTCTGCCCTGTTCCCATGATGCACTGGGCCAGGGACAGACTGATTTGCATATAGCCAGGTTCTGAGCTGGGATGGTGCAGTGAGATAAATAACGGTGATGGATCAAGCCCTGATCTTTGGACTGGGTAAGAGTGGTCTGCTTAATTCAGACACTCTGTTCATCACCACCCCCTTTTCTGAATCATTAGCACTCTTGGGGCACATTCACTATGGGATCTTAACATGGCATGTATATATTTTTTTAAATATATAAATGACTTAATGAGGAATCAGCAATTAAGGATGAGAATATATTAGCAAAAAGATCACATGGCTGATTTTAAATGATTTTATAACCCTCAAACTACTTAACTGCAGGCTGGAACCAGTATCTGAAGAGAATATTTACGGGGTTCCATTTTGGACATCTACCTGCACAGTTGCACACTCTATATTGGCTCCGGCAAGACAGCATAAGTCCCTGTTGACTGTCTGGGATAGGCGTCGAAGACTTGATTAATCTTTAAGTATTTGCCCTCACCTTTAACGAATGGAGGGCTCTCCTAAGAACTCCTTTTAACACCTGGGGTATACAAACATGCAGACAAACAGTTTTATCCTGATTTAATTCCCTGGCTTCATTACTAAACTGGCAATTCACTATATTGAAAAAAAGTCAGACCTTAAACTTAAGGCGAAGGAGGGATCCCCCAACCCAGGATCAATTTTTAAAGGTTAATGAAGTTGCATCTTATCTTGAGATGATTATTGAACTTCGGACATTTTTTAATGGTCAACGGAATTACATTTTACTCTGTCCTGATAAATTGACACTTTCTTCCTATTTTTACAAATATTTATGGTATAGAAATGATTTGTTTCTTTATTTTTTAAACTTATAAAGAGTTTAACTAATAGTGGAAAATAAATAATTCTTCATTCACTTATACCATGTGAAATCATTGCATTCATAGCAACATGTATAACATTTCAATTGACATAATTTGTGAGAACACTGTGCATGGTGGAGTGGCGAGGTATGGTTAATGTAGTGTGTCTAGGCAGTTGAGAACACTGTGTACGGACGTGCGCGTGATATATAGTAATTTGAAGGTGGTGCATAAATTATTAATTTGAGCTATATCTATAACTTTAGAATTTCTAATGTTTGTGTAGTTTAAGTTGGGTTTGTATAGAACAAATAAATAATGTTTTTCTAACTATAACTAAGTTTATCCTTTGTTTTTTTCATTGAATATATATAAAGACTGTTGACACGGATTACATTTATGGTGACCTTGCCTTGAACGTGCGCCTTCATTCATTTATTGGATGTGGTGATTTTCATACTGGTCCTCTTCAGTATCAAGAAAGCGACATCCTTGTGGGATCAACAATGCCATAATGTAGCCTTTCAAAGTATTTAATGTTTTACCATTAGCAAAAGAAAGGTTTTTTAGCCAAATGTTTTCAATTTTTACAATTTGCACATTGAAGAATGGTTATGGATTAGAGTATGCTTTCTATGTTCATGAAATGTCATGCATGTCAGCACTGTTAGAACTGACAGCCTTGGGATGGTTCCCCCCCAAAGTTTGGCTTCATCCTCCATCTTTCTGACCTCATTGTTGCTAGCATTGGGACTCTCTCCCCTAACCATAGTATTATTGGCGTATAGCCAATTGGCATATTCAATTTATTTATAAGTCCCTAGTAAAGAGCACCACGTGTGACCTGGACCTACTTGTGGGCGAAAAGAGGTGCAGCAACAAATGATGGATGGAATGCTGAATGCTGAATGAATCAAACAGGACTAACACACTTATTGAGGTCTCTAGAAAGATACTGACACATGAGTGGCTCTACAGGAGTCCGCTTTTCATGTTGGCGTATGCCTGGCAATGCAAGCTCTGACTCTCTAATGAAACTGGTAGAGAAAAGTGAGGTTTAAAGGATGTTGCCACATGTATTAACCTCTATCCCAGACATAACTCTCTGCAACAGATCACTGCAAGTAGATTGTGCATAGTGAAGTGCGTGCTTTAAGTGGAGAGCGTATTGTGTCGAGTTTGAATGTTTGACTCCTACTATGTCTTAGGTATGTCTGCACTTCTACGTGTAGTCAGACACGTGTGGTGTAGCTGATCGCCCTAACTTAAAAACTATGCAGTCTATCATACCCTTGCACAAATCATGTGTAAGCTACTTCAGCATTCAGTCCCAGAAGCACAAATGACTTATCTAGGCCATAGGGTCTCCCACCCCAGGCACAACCTTCTCCCTGGGGATTTAATGATAAATAATGCAGGGGGGTGTACATTCGCAATGAGTCTACCTGTGCCTTTTAAGGAAGACAAAGTAGACTTTAACTATTAGTTGCATGTTGCATTTATATGGTCCACGCAATTTCTACTACACACTTTCAGATCTGTGCAAATATGCTGACACTCACAAGAGTGGCATGGTTTACCTGGTCCTTTCGTTTTGGCTTAGACCTGGCATTGTGAGGTCAGACTCGCTAATGCTACTGGTACAGAACAATGAGCTTTGAAACATGTTGCCAGATGTTTTGGATGGTAGAAGCCAAAGCAACAACATAAGTATGTTCTTTCATTTTTAGAGGTATTTTTCTGAACAATGGCCTCTCAGACTCTGAGGGGACTCTAACCTCCTTAGGCTCTGAGAGACTTTTATTTTTAGTAATTACAACATTCTGCGTACTACAAGAGAATGCTCTAATAGTATTAAAGCCCTCTGAAGAGGGCTCTACCAGTCATTAGGTGCCTGCTTCTTTTGTTAAACACTTTAACCTTTGGTTTGTGCCTTGAACAGTAAAGCAGGCGTTTAGTGGCTGGTGGAGCCTGCTAGGTTGGGCTCCAAGACTATATTAATTCTATACTGGAAGGGAGTCCTTGTTCTACAAAATCAACCAATTCATACAATATACTGCACAATCCAGCACACATAGAAAGAAAAAGGAAACATTAAAGAGAAATATAAAGATTGCTTCTTCTTGTGTCTTTCCTATGTTACCATTCATTCCCATTCATTCCTATGGGCCTTTAGGCCCCTAGGAATTAATGGAAAAGCCATTCCTTATTTGCGATTAGCAATTAGTGAATCGCAAATAAGGAAGCAGTAGAAATCGCTAAAAATATTGAGATTTCTACATGCATCCCGTTTTGCGAGTCTTTAATAGTGATTCCTTAAAATTTGCTATTAAGGACTCGCAAAACATGACTTTGATGAATCTGGGGGTTAATCTCCCTGTGCCCAACAAAAATGAATGTATCTTCATGTAATGCAACTGGTGCTATGTAAAGCGCTCTGATACCCGATTCGGGTCAAATTCGCTCTCTATAAAACTCCATTAAAAAAAAAGCTTTCATGCTCTTATCATAATAGTGTGAGTGATTGATCTGATCAAACCTCTCTGTTATTTAGAGTTTTCTTTTCATACATATCATGTTGTCTTCTGATATGTAATTTTACCCCCACAGAAATTTTACCAATGCAAAGTGAATTCCCCATTACCTTGGAAAATACAAAGGGAATACTTTCTATTGTACTTAGTGGATCTTCAAGCCAACAGAATGCTGGTAAAATGGAAAAAGATCATGTTGCTGCATTGCCAAGTTTCAGAAGCAAAGGAAATCTGTAGGACTCAACCAAGGACTCTTCCTGCCCAAACAAAAGGGTATTTGAATGACTTTGATGAAGCCATGAGAAGACTGTAAGAGAGACTCAAGACTCCTATAAGAATATCACTTCTACACTCATGTACACAAATCCAATGAAACATTCAGTGATTTCTCACAGCACTGAGTGTAGTGGACGTATTTGATTTTGGTGTGTCAGCGGATGAGATACTCAGAGATCAACAATGTGGGCAATGAGTTACCCTAAATTACAGGATGTAATCACTACTTCTAAACCAATTGAACAATCAGTCTCATAGTTTAGAGAGGTCAATCAGGTTATTCATGACAAGAACATTTTTAGGTTTGTACAGTAAATGGAAAACACTGTGAGAAATCTTCCCAAGAGAAGAAAAGCAAGGGCAAAACCCTTAGGTATGGGAGTTTGTTCCATGTAGCTTTATTCCAAGTTTTTTGCCTGCAACAGTTGTAACAGGAGACACCACATTTTTCAAAGTATGTAGAGAGTAAAAGGAGTCAAATAAGGGTACAGTAGCCAAGGTGAAGAGTCAGATAAAAATCGTCATAAACACAAAGATGAAGCTAGTAAAGAAGAACGTTAACAGCATTATTGGTGATGACGATTTATAATATCTCTGAGTGTCTTTAGCCCTAAAGGAAGGGATTTAGTAGTTATCTTCCTTTATTATGATTGCAGGAGAGTATTTTTTAATGCAACCTTTAAGCTGTTGTTGAGGAGCTACTAATCTCTGACTTAGTGCAGTATTGTATGATGAAAGAGATTGATGGGGATGTGAACTTCAGAAACAGAATGAAATGGATTGAAAAATATGATTCTCGAAATGGGAATGGCGTTCTGAGACAGAGACGTGGCGTGTACGTTCAGAAAGCTCCATTAGCTGTGTTTCCCAAAACAAATAAATGGCTACTTCTCTGGATGTTTCCTAAAACAAGTGATGGCCATCAAACAGAAAATAGATGAAGATCCTGATGTAACCATTACCTTTATGAGAGGTTCCTTTCTAGGCAAAAGTTCCAAAGATCCAGGGAGAGAGGCAAGTTTTCGACTTGACCTTTCCCAGTGTGTTCACAAAGCGGATTGCTGAATGCTGACCATCCAGAGAAGTAGCCATTTATTTGTTTAGTAGTGGAGTTAATGCTTGATGGTAATGGTGCCATCTATCTGCTCCTTGATGAGTTGATGAGTAGGGTGGACTCCTTCAAGGTCTTTGGTGGTTGATGTGCCAGACAATCATTCTCATGAAACTATCCCCACTCCAGTTCCTATTGATATACGCTCATGCGCAGATACCAGTGATACGATTTTCACAGCTTTTCGCTGGATAACACAGAACTAGTGGAAAACATATCAATGAAACTAAATCTGGGTCCCCTCTAGATCCTTGTATTCCCACTTTTTTGAAAGAGATAGCGAAGGAGGTTAGCCCTTTGCTTACAGAAATCTTTAACAATATGATCATTTCCGGTACCTTTCCATCCACTTGGAAGGATGCGTCAATACTGCCTCTGATAAACATTTCAAAACAATCTAGATGACTCTGACCCCAATAACTATCGCCCGATATCTAGATTGCCACTCCCGGCAAAAATAGTGGAGAAAATTATGAACAGGTATTTATCCCAGTTCATACAAGAAAATGACTTACTCAATCCCTCTCAATTTGGCATGCGCCCAGAACACAGTACAGAAACAGCACTAATTAAAGCCACTGAAGAGATCAGGAAGGTCATGGATAATGGGGGCACCTCTGCCCCCAACCTCCTTCATCTCTTGGCTGCCTTCCATACTGTGGATCATAACTTACTGCTAGCACGGCTGGAAACACAAGGGGCCAAGGGCTTGGCACTAGCCCTGCTGTCCTCTTTTCTGAAGGATAGGAGACAAACGGTGACACTAGGGCAGTCAAAATCAACACCTTACATCTTCCCATGTGGGGTCCTACAGGGCTCATCGATTAGCCCTGTACTTTTTAATATTTATGTTTCAGAACTTGGCCCGTTGATCCAAGAATTCGGGTTCAGCCTTACTTTATACGCTGATGACACGCAGATGGTGGTGGCAGCATATAAAGCTCAAGCCTCCCCATCAAGGCAGGTTCAAAGCTTAACGGTGGAAATAAATAGATGGATGGGAAGCCACTGTCTTAGGCTCAATTCCGGGAAAACCCAAGTGGTAATCTTTGGGAATCTGCAACCAAGATGGGATGACCTTTGGTGCCAGGGGATATGGGGGAACCTCCAAAACCAGTCCAGAAGGCAAGAAACTTGGGGGTGCGGATTGATAATTAACTCACCTTATCTCAGCAGACCAATGCCATCGTATCTGGCTCCGATTTTCTGATCAAAAAATTGAAGAAGGTTCTACCATATATTTCTAATGACTCTAAAAAGGCAGTAGTGACTACACTTGTGCAGTCAAAGCTACACTACTGCAAAAGACTTTACCTTAATATGCATATAATAATACAATAGGTACAGTGGCCTAGAAATGGTCGACTGACCACTAACAGAAACCAACCCCAATGAGCTCCATGTATTCCCCTCACCACAGTACTTGATTACCCCCTTAGATCCCAGAAACACGGAATCCATAACTCTAACAGAAGAATTAAACGATGACCTTTCTCCAATCACAGTACTTTATTGGAACATCGCAGGCCTGCGAAATAAAATCGTGGACGGATCTGCGCAGAAGTTCCTAAATCCATATCAAATAATTTGTCTCCAAGAGACATGGTCACTAGAAGAATTACATCTACAAGGTCATAAAAACCCACTTCGTTCCAGCACTAACCATCCTAATGGGCAGACCAAAAGGCGGGTTAATAATTTATATTGCAAATACCCTGTCACTTAACAAAGTGGTTACACTCTCCCAGGACGCTAACCATCAAATCCTCTCACTAACCCTGGAGAATAAAGAAATAATCATCTTGACCAATCTATATAATAACTTACCGGAAGAAAACTTCATAACTCTCCTCACAAGCCTATATGATAAATTAAAACAAGCTCACCATTGTAGACCTGGCAAAGAGGCAACCCATATTATCTGGGGAGGAGATTTTAATCTCCATCCCTGTACAGCGACCAACCCACTGTGTTGTGGGATAGTGGATGAATTTGATGCACCATTATCGCACTTCGCACATAACAAACTGGGAAACACCATCAACACCGTCCTTTCGGACTTGGATCTGCACATTGCTAACCATCCTGAAGCAGACCCAAACAAATTTACTCCGACCTACGTGGGCAGAGGCCATCAAACCACAGTAGACTTTATACTCCTTTCTCCAAGTCTGATGAATAAAGTTAAGGATTTCGGAGTCATTGCTAATCCCCTTAGTGATCACTCAGCCTTAACAATTAAGATATCTATGCCATCCAGCTACTCCCACAAACTGGAGATAGCGACCACCCTCACACAGAACAAAATTCAGGTTGGTAAACATAACGGATTCACAATCAAATGGGCAAAAATTAATCCCTCAGATATAACGAAAAAATTAATAACTCGGACCTACCCAAATATCGTAAAATGCCTGGACCTTGCATCAAGTCATAAGGAAGTCCTGATAAACTTCAAACTAATCTTAGATTCTATAAAGGACCTTCTTACCTCAAAACCCAAACCAAACCGTCCCACAAAACTAAAATGGTTTAATCATAATTGCACAGTTGCATTAACAAAATTGAAATCTGCACTCCATAACAAACCACGCGATGTAGCCCAGATTCAACTTTTAAGGCGTCAATATATAGGGGAAAGAAAGCTGAGAACTGCCCAACTTAAGCAAAAACTATGGGACGACCTTCACAAAGGCGCAGTCTCAAAAAACAGCGAGCTTTTTTGGCGCACAGTTAGAACTCCTTATCTCACAGAAACTGGCACCCCAAAAATAGAAGTCGCCATCGATGAAAACACATGGGTTTCTCATTTCGCAGAGATCTTCAAAAATACCTCACCAACAGACCCACTACCCCCAAAGGCCCAGTACCCTATTCTGGTTCCTTTTGATATCCCAGATCTCTTGGAGGCATTGCAGAACAGTAAACCAGGCAAGGCACCAGTTCCCGACGGGGTCCCAGTGGACTTCTTTAAAAGCAACCTAGATCTCTGGGCCCCCATTCTAACTAGAGTCTGTACAGCGGCCGCAAATGAGGGAATTCTAACCTCTTGGACCAAATCAATAATGGTCCCCATTTTTAAAAAGGGGGACCGCCAAGATGCAAAATGCTACCGGCCAATCTCACTGCTGGATTCGCTTGGGAAAGTAGTGGGGAGAGTGATTCTAGAGCGTCTTCAGCAGTGGAGTGAGGATCAAGGCATAATCTCTGACATCCAATTCGGCTTCCGAGAGGGCTTTGGCACACTAGAGCAGGTCCTTAACCTCACCCTAATAATGGGCAAATACACCCAGGCCATTCCAACTAAGATCTATATGGTCTTTGTCGACCTATCCGCAGCTTTTGACTGCGTCTCGCACGCAAAGCTGTGGAAGGTCCTAGCCCAACTGGGAGTAGACCTACCCCTCTTGGACTTCTTAAGAGAGCTCTATACTGGGGCAACGGCCAGAGTGCGCTTTGGCGTAAATGGAGAGCTGACGTCGCCGTTTGGCGTAGGGCGTGGAGTCAGGCAGGGTTGCGTCCTGGCCCCCTTCCTCTTCTCACTCTATACCAACGGTTTGGAGGGGGAGATGTTGGGGGGGGGCTCAGGACCTTCCACGTATAAACCGCCGCCTGATTCCAGCCCTGCTCTATGCGGATGACGCTGTTATCCTCGCACGAACACCTCGCGAACTCCAGAAAGCAGTGAGTAGGTACACAACCTTCATGGGCAATTTAGACCTAATGGTGAACGTGAAAAAAACGTTCGTAATGACAGCTGGTAGAGGGCAGAAAAGAACAAACCCCATACAGCTTAATAACCAAAACCTTGAAGCCACCCCTCAATATCCCTATAGACGACCAACTTAGCTGGAAACCAGCAGTGAACACAAGGGCACATTTGTTCAAGAGGTCAATTGCCGCTCTAACAACTTTCTCCCAGAGACTAGGCAAAAGGCCACCAGTGGAGCTACTAAAGACCTACAACGCCAAATGCCAGGCAATTGCAACATATGGTGCGGGAGTCTGGGGCTACACTGACACCAGCCCCATTCAGAAGGCAGAAAACGCCTTTTTAAGATTCCTATTAGTCACCCCCAAAGGTACCTCAACCTACGCAATGCACTTAGAACTAGGCATACCTTACATAGAGGACCTAATTAAAATAGAACCGTTGATGTTGTGGCGCCGCATCTGGAAGTCAGACAAAAATGCACTGACACAATCCATCCTTGCTGATTCAATGAACTGGACAATTCCTCAAAAATAAAGTGGCTCCTATATGTTAGAAACTTTTTTAATGATCTAGGCTTTGAGAACTATTACCTGGATCCGGTATCCATAACAGACATCTCGAAAAAAGACCTTAAACAGAAAGCATTAAGACATCTGGAATCCTTAAGACTTGCATCCAACTCTTCAAAAATGGCAGTTATACATGCAAACATGATTCAAATAGCCTATGACATTCACCCGTACCTGGCACTTCAAACATCAACTTACGAAAGAATGTTAATTACAAGATTCAGGCTAAACACCTTTTTTAGAATGGTCACCTTTCCGTCACAAAACTGTTGGAATGCCACACTCCCCCCTTGTCCATGTGATGGCTTATCAACACAGTCCAACCTGCATGTGATTCTGCTTTGTAAATTCCATCAAGCCCACAGAAAGACCTGGCTACTACCGATATTAAGAACTTGGGGGTTGAGACAATGCAGACCCGCTCTCTTGAGACTGCAAATGCTGGAAACGGAAAACGTCTGTTATTTTGTTAGTAGTTTCTTAAAATGCATCGTGAAAAACAGAAAGAACCTTTAAAAATCCTCGTCAAGCCCATTTTGAGCGGCATCTTGCACATTTTTTATTAACTCTTTTTTATCCATGAAACGAATTTTATATGAAATATTATGTAATATGTGTACTTCTGTAATGTGTGATATTACTTGTGTCTTTTATGGTTTTTCCATTGTGAATAAGCCGAATAAAGATGTTATATATATATATGCATAAGCAATACCTAAAAAGCTTCAGATGATTCAAAACGCATCTGCAAGACTTTTACTAAATGTCCCTAAATATGAGTCTGTAACCAAGGAAATTCGAAGACTTCATTGGCTCCCGGTGGGGCAGCAAATTAAGTTCAAGGCGCTGTGTCTAGCCTACAAGGCCTTGAATGACACCAGACCAGTGTTTCTCAAGAAGCTCTTCTCCTGGTATCACCCAGCCAGACAACTGCGCTCTTCTGATGCTAATTCCAAAGATCCGAACATTATGCTGGGCAGACTGTAGTATCTCGTACGGCACAGCAAAAATACGGAATAAGCTATCACTTGCTATTAGAAATGCCTGCTCTCTCACCACTTTCAGTAAGGACCTAAAAACATGGCTTTTTCAGAACTAGTTACTTTATCTAGGGCTCACCACTGTCTTAGCGTCAACACATCTCCGGGTATTCGTGCGCTCAAAAGGTTTCATTGACATAACATAACATGTCAGATTCAATAACACGGTTTAAAGTGGAATCGTCAGGCCTCCGTGTTTGTCAGCCATCACTGTTTTTCCATTTGAAAATCCCTGTTTGAGCAAAGTAAGCTTTGCCCAAGCAGAGGTTGAGTGCTTTTCACCTCTTGAAAGCTCTGTAAAGAGGGGGAGCCAGAAATATTACTTGAATGAAAGAAGAGAGGAGACACTAGAAAGATTTTTGTGGCATAGTGAAGGATGGAATAGGGGTTGTCTCTTGAGAGCTGGGGAAGGTACAATTGCATGTCTATTATGAAGCTAGAAAATTAAATTCACTATTAATCCCAAATAAATGAGTAGATTGATGGTGAGAACAAGACAGAGGTAAGGTGTATCTGGGCACTGGGTCATCAGGAGAATATTGTCCTAGTAGATACATAAACCAGCCAATGCTTGTGAATTAGACAGAAAATAGCTGGGTTCCAAAAATTTTACCAGGCAGTTATTGGCCTCTTCACCCAATCCAAATTCGTAAATTGATGGGCTGTGCAAGGTAACAGCCTAGCCCTTTCTCCAACAACCAAGGGAGAAATAAATTGCAAAACTGCTGCCCAATAATAAAAAACAAAATGCGGGATCCCCGAACCTCCACAAGTTCTAGGAAGCACCATCTTTTTCTGTCTGTGCCTTTGGTGGTCCCATAAAAATCTAGAACTGATATTCTCGAGTCTTTTAAAATACACTGCTGGGAATTCGAGTGGAATGGTTCTAAACAAGTACAGAAACTTGGGCAACATGAGCATCTTTAAAACATTCGACATTCCATGTAGCGATAGATGAAGATGGTTTATTCTCTCTAAGGTAGAATTCACTTTGTCTAATACGGGTTCATGTTAATTTCAGGGATCTTATTGATAGGTGAACAAAGCTTAATTCCCAAGTAGGTAGCTTCAGAGTCGACGGGGATACCATCTGGAGGGTTGCCCCCAACACATAAAATCTGAGTTTTAGTTAAATTTAACTTATAGCCAGACACGAGCTCAAACTGTAAAGCAAGGCCTTTGGTTGTTGACAAAGCAGAGGGGAGGTCAGTAGTGACAATAACAATGTCATCCGTGTATGCCAGTTCTCTATACTCAATGTCCCATACTTTAACTGGTTTGATATCCCTAGACTGATTTAGTTTAGTTAAGAAGAACTCAATATGTAAGGCAAATAATAAAGGTGAACTGGGGCAGCCTTTCCGGGCTCCACGGCTAATTGTGAAAGGCTCAGACTCTCTACCAGATAAGTGTATGCATGCAGTAGATAGCTGATATATAGACTTCATTGCTTGGAGCATGCCAGGACCAAATCCCTTCAAATGAAGAACCTCCCATAGGAATGGCCAAGACACCCTGTTGAATGCCTTCTCGGCATTCAACAGTGTGATTCCAATAGAGCAGTAACAAGATTTCTATTTCAAGGCACATACAAAATTTTGAAGTTGTATCCTTTCATATCAATGAGCCACTTAGCAATACAAGGAGTGGTAATATTTCTCCTTTGGTTGAAAAGATATACACCAAGAGTTTGTGGTCTGTACAAAGAGCAAAAGGCAAACCCCAAAAGAAAAACGTAAATGACAAATGGGCCAAGAACACGCTAAAGCTTCAACCGTGGAATATTTATGCTCTGTCTCCTTTAGGGCTCTTGAAGCGGATGCACCAATTTTTTCTTTTACTTTCACTATCTGAGACTATGGTGCACCTAAGCCTTTTCCACTTGCATCAGTGGTTCAAATAGTCTTCCGGCTGATGTCAAAGTTACCTAGAGACTGTACCTCAAAGATAGCTTTTTTGGTAAGCTCAAAAGAATGTTGGCAATCCGAATCTCATTGAAATTGAACTCCTTTTTTTAATAAGGATCTCAAAGACACAGTTAAATCAGCAACATTATTTACATATTTAGACATGTATTCAACCAATACAAAAAAGGTTTAAGTTCCTCTTTGGGGGGAGGTGCTTCCCTCACTGCTTTAACTAGATCAAATTTAGGTTTAACACCCTCTTTTTTTAAATTGTATGACCTATATAGTCAACAGACTCCATACTAAACAAAAACTTATCTTTCCTGATTGTTAACCCTGCCTTCCTGAGCACCGACAATACTTCTTTTAATGTGAAGTTGTGTTGTTGTTCTCAACTTCCACAAATCAGAATGTCTTCTTGGAAACACAGAACGTCATTTATCCCTTGCAAAATAGTTTGCCTTACTCGTAGAAAAACTGCCACTGCCATTGCAGGGCCAAACAGCATTCTGCAAAACCTATAGACACCAAAAGGTGTAATAATGGATGTTAAAGATCTAGATTCAGGATACAGATCAATTTGATGGTATGTGGAGGATCGGTCAATAACACTAAAACATTCAGCATCACCTATCACACAAATCATCTTGTTTACACAGCGAAGGGGAAATCTCTCCACCCAAGTGTTGGTGTTAAGGTATCTCAAGTCTACACAGAGCGGTAAGTCTCTGCCTCCTGACTTTTGGGTGACAGAAATTGGAGATAATCATAACAAGATCTCTATTGGTTCAATAATGCCTTGTGACACAATTTGTGTAATTCCTGTTTAACAAGTTCTTGCATTAAATATCGAATAGGCCTAACTTTGTGGACCACTGGAACAGCATTGGTTTTCACCTTAATCCTGTGCTAGCAATTCTTTATTTTACCTAATTATTCAGAAAAAAACTTCTGGGAATTCCTTACATACATTAACACATCTATTTCTCTCCCCTACTGTCAAAGCAGGTTTGGAGTTGTTGGGATCCAGTCTGATTCCCAAATCATTTCGGCCAATCATTTTGGTGAATACCAGCCCAAAAGGCTAGAACCGTTCTTTGTCTATGTGATCCTTAACCACATGGCTGCTAGGCGTTTTCCCGTCCTGCGCTGAATAACCAAAATAACCATTATTCATGACGAGCTGGCCTTGTCATCCGCGCACGGCAGGTAAGCGCCAGCTCGTCATTAGCTTCGAAGGGGTTAAATTAAAGTTGCATGGTGAACATCCCCACAAAGGGTCCTTATTTTACCCCCTGTGTCAATGTCTGCCTGTTGAATTACATAGTTTTTCCATGAAACATTTCTTCAAAACTATCATAATCAATTAATGTATTAGGTGAACATGAATCTGCAAAGACTTTCATTTTTACTCCATCCAATGTATTATCACAATTAGGGTAGTTGTACTCCTTTCCTGTTTAACTCCCTGCAACCTGGTTCACAATTTGGAATATATATTTGCTCTCTCCCTCCCCCACTTCACAAACAGATTGTACATTATTTCTATCTATACTGAAGCTCTTGCACAGTCTGGCAAAATGTCCTTATAGGACATCTTGTGCTCTTAGCTAAATGGTGTAGTTACCACAGCAATTAAACCTCATTCTCTTCCATCTTTCCTCTCCTGTTTTCTTGTTAAGTTGGTCCATGCTTTTCTTTTCCTCTCCAAATCCACTTGTGGGTGTGTCTGAGTTAGACCGCCTCTTTACTATGTGTATCATGTCAGAGGAGAGTGACAATTTATTGCAAGAGCTGTGCCATGCAGCGGTGTGGTAAAATACCTTAGCCTCCATTCTAAAAAAAAGCAAGCTGCACCTTTAAGAAAGCTGTGCCTGTCAGCGTGACGGGTGCAGAGACGAAAGCTGTCACAGCCAGAATTGAATTACACACACAGAGAACATGTGCCCCTTTAAGTAGAGATGTGTCAGTGTGACAGGCACAATGAACACGGCTGGGTGCGGTCTCATGGCTATCCGCCAACCTACAATGCCTCCTGTCCTGGAGATCACGTTCTTCCTGACACGGCTCCTTTACTATACGGAAGAGAAATTTACAGCGTTTCCAGATCAGAAACAGACCTCAACATGGAAACAAGTGAGGGGTTTAAAATGTACACTATTGACAGAAGATGTCAATTTGATTATACTTTAGCAGTGCGAAGTCTTACTGTAGCAGGCAATTCCCAAAATAACCAGGTCTATTAATTCAGAGAGAACCTCCTGAGGCAAGCCGCCCTCTCTTGCATACCTCAAGTTATTTTTGTGGGCCACAACATAATGCTGCCCCCAGCTCAGCAATCGTCACCAGTATTAAGAAGTAGAAAGGGCCTGGACATGCAGACTTTATTACTGTAAGCTCCAAAATCTGCAAGTTATTCTCCAAAAACTCAAAATACTCGATATCCAAAAAGATCCAAACACATTGGTATCTGATTTTATTCATGCCATAATTATTACATCAAAGGATCATGTCACTTGTAATGAAGGACTCATAGATGATTTCCAGGTTCCTCCTTAACACTTTGCATTTAGCGAGATCAGGCAACCGAAGGATATAAAGTCATTTGCTGAAGATCATATAACTTGACACAGGTGGAGGAGGCGACATTAGAAACTAGGTCCCATAGTTGACTCATGACCAATTTAGCGTTATGTCTGGAGGGCAGGTCTTCATACAGTTGATTGAAGAGCCACATGGGTATGAGGTAGTAACATCTTTATTGAGCCTAAGTCCTAGATACTGCTTCAGTTTATATAGCTTCTGCCAGGCAGGTGTCTGTCCACCTTCCAACTATAATCAACACTCAGGCTAGGCCCAGTGAACACATCAACACATTCTATCAGTCACAGTTAGCCTCCCAAGCATCAACTTACACATGCAGCAAAAGGGAGCACGCAAATACACAACACACCTCCCTATCTGTCAAGGGAGGAATAGACAAGATCAGCAAATATTGTGCCCCTGCAATCTACAGTCAAGATGCTGTAGAAGAATATAGAGATCAATCATGTCAAATACCAAATCCCTAATTCACACCAAATCACAATGGAAGGTACACCAGAAGATTCCATACAGCAATCCATTGGACTTACCACTAACAACCAGGCAGACCCACAACAGACAGCAGAGACAAGTCATGATGCTTCCACAACAGGTTGAAGGATTGACTCAATCAATCAATCAATCAATCAATCAATAAAACTGTACTTGTATAGTGCTGATTCTCACTTGAGAGGGTATCCAGATGCTATACTACAATGTCGGTCGAAGATCAAGGTCTTAAGTCACCTCCTGAAGTAGGTCAGCGAGGATAAAGTACAGAGGTGGAGGGGAGGGGGTTTCCAGGACTTGGCTGCAAGGTGGGAGAAGAAGCATCCTCTCATGAGGCAGCATCAGAAGCGTGGAATTTGTGTGAGGGTAAGATGAGTGAAGGGGAGGTTCCTGGGTAAGTGGAAATTCAGGTGATGGTTTATGTGGATGGGTCCTTGCTCGTGGAGGGATTTGTGGGTAAAGATCAGGATCTTGAATTGGCATCTCTTCTGTATAAAGCTTGCTGGTCATGAGTGCATGTGTCACCGTTTTCCTGTTGTTGATGGGGAGCCACTAGAAGACTTTACAGAGAGTGTGGAGGCAGGCTGAGGAGTCAGTGCTGACTTATTGTTTCATAGAGAGTTTGCTATCCAGGATGATGCCAAGGTGGCAAGCATGGTCTTTCAGGGTTAGTCCGAGCTCAGATGGCCTCCAGTAGTTGCTCCAGAGAGAGATATGTCCATGTTGAGCTTCAGGCAGTTGTTCTTCAGCTAGTCTGAGAGATTCTTCACATTCTTCAGACAGTTGTGGGAGTCGTACTTTGTAGTGGTGGGGTCTGTTGAGAGCGGGAGGATGAGCTTGGTGTTATCTGCATAGTAGACTACGTTGATGGCATGCGTTCTGGTGATGTCAGCGAGTGGTGTCATGTAGATTTTAAAAGAAGGTTGGACTGAGGGAAGACCCTTGAAGAACACTGCAGATGGCATGCTTGGGTTGAGAGGTGTAGGGAAAGAGATTGTTTGTTTGGGTGCGCGCCGTGAGAAAGGATGCAATCCATTTGAGCGTGTTGTCTGTGTTTCCAACCTGACATAGTCGATCGATGAGTGTGTGGGTTAACAGTGTTGAATGCTGTGGAGAGGTTGAGTAAGATCAGGATGGCTGATTCTCCTCTGTCGAGTAGGGTGCAGATGACGTCTGTTGCAACTATCAGGTCTTTGGTTGGCTCTGAATTCTGATTGGGAAGGTACCAGGAGGTTGTTTCTCTCTAGGTGTTTGGAAAGTTGGAGGTTGATAGCCTTCTCCATGCCTTTGCAGGAAATGGGAGAAAGGAGATTGGAGGGTTGTTCTTGAGTTTACTGGTGGCTGACAAGGGGCTCTTGAGGCGGGATCTGGCCTAGTATGCGTGTTTCTAGGCATTGGGAAAAGTGGCTGTGAGGATGGAGGTGTTGAGGATGGTGGTGAACTGATGGCCTTTTTGATTTCTTCCGAGTTTGAACAGTCGATGGGGGCATGGGTCAGTTAGTGATCCAGAGTGGATGGAATTCATTGGAGTATTTGTGTTTAGTATGCTGAGCGGTTCCCATGCAGTGAGCGGGTATTCAGTGGCAGGGTCGATGGGATGATGAAGGAGGTCAGTTGGTTGGCTAGGTATCAAAGTTTCTTTAGATGGTGGCTATCTTGTTGTGGAAGTGGTCACAGAGTTCCTGTGAGGAGGGAATCATTTTTTGGGTTGCTGAAGAGCAGGTACACTCTTTGATGATGGTAAAGTGTTCCTTGGTTTGGTTGGTGCTAGTCTCAACCCGCTGTGTTAGAGCCTCCTTTTTGTGGCTTTTAGGTGGAAGTAGTAGTTGTTGAGGGCTGATGTGAAGATGGCTCGGTCTGTGTTTCCTGACGTTACACCACTTTCTTTCCGGTTGTTTGCATCTACGTTTTGCCGTGCTGAGTTATGAGGTATGCCAGCTGGCTCGTTTACTGGGTCTGTGGGTACTGGCCAGTTTGGTGGGTGTGACTCGGTCAGTGGTGCTGGTGATCCAGGTGTTGAGGTTTTCTACTGGCTGGTTCTGGTCTGTGATGACGTTGGGTTGGTTGGTGGTGAAGGTGTCAGTCCACTGGTGCTAAGTGACCTTGGTCTAATGTTGGAAGTGGGTGCTGTGGTAGTTGGGGGGTTGCAGGAGGTCCTGGGATGGTGAAGTGCACATTATAGTGGTCAATCCAGGTGTGGATATTGATGGGTGCCTGATTGTGCCGGTGCCACCGCCATTTGCATCGCATTTACATTCTGTTTCGCTTTAGGCTGCCTGCCATTTTGTTGTTGTTGTTGTGCCTCCCTGCCCGGATCTCCGCCCCGCTCCCACCTCCCAGCTGGTCCCCCCTCCCACTGATACTGATAGACCTGCTCCTCCGCTGTAGCGCTGTGACAGTCCTGCTCCAAACAGAAGCGGTCGCTCCCCACGATGCTCCCCGCCCTGCCTGCCTGCAGCCTGGTATCGTGACGCATCACCGCAAGACTGCTTGCCTGATTAATTTACACATTATCTAAGTAGCGCTAGCTTGCTTTGACTGTCCATTAATTCATCTTTAGATCGTAGCGCCAGATTGCATTGATTGTTATTGTAATAATTTTTAGTTCGTAGCGCTAGATTGCCAAAGTGCGCTGTTACTACAGTTTCATCTGCGCTGCCTGTGGATATTGTAGTGTGTGCCTGATTGTGCCGGTGCCACCGCCATTTGCATCGCATTTACTTCCTGTTTCGCTTTAGGCTGCCTGCCATTTTGTTGTTGTTGTGCCTCCCTGCCCGGATCTCCGCCCGCTCCCTTCTCCCAGCTTGTCCCCCCTCCCACTGATACTGATAGACCTGCTCCCCCGCTGTAGCGCTGTGACCGTCCTGCTCCAAACAGAAGCGGTCGCTCCCCACGCTGCTCCCCGCCCTGCCTGCCTGCAGCCTGGTTTCGTAGCGCATCACCGCAAGACTGCTTGCCTGATTAATTTACACATTATCTAAGTAGCGCTAGCTTGCTTTGACTGTCCATTAATTCATCTTTAGATCGTAGCGCCAGATTGCATTGATTGTTATTGTAATAATTTTTAGTTCGTAGCGCTAGATTGCCAAAGTGCGCTGTTACTACAGTTTCATCTGCGCTGCCTGTGGATATTGTAGTGTGTGCCTGATTGTGCCGGTGCCACCGCCATTTGCATCGCATTTACTTCCTGTTTCGCTTTAGGCTGCCTGCCATTTTGTTGTTGTTGTGCCTCCCTGCCCGGATCTCCGCCCGCTCCCTTCTCCCAGCTTGTCCCCCCTCCCACTGATACTGATAGACCTGCTCCCCCGCTGTAGCGCTGTGACCGTCCTGCTCCAAACAGAAGCGGTCGCTCCCCACGCTGCTCCCCGCCCTGCCTGCCTGCAGCCTGGTTTCGTAGCGCATCACCGCAAGACTGCTTGCCTGATTAATTTGCACATTATCTAAGTAGCGCTAGCTTGCTTTGACTGTCCATTAATTCATCTTTAGATCGTAGCGCCAGATTGCATTGATTGTTATTGTAATCATTTTTAGTTCGTAGCGCTAGATTGCCAAAGTGCGCTGTTACTACAGTTTCATCTGCGCTGCCTGTGGATATAGATGTGTGCATGATTGTGCCGGTGCCACCGCCATTTGCATCGCATTTACTTCCTGTTTCACTTTAGGCTGCCTGCCATTTTGTTGTTGTTGTTGTGCCTCCCTGCCCGGATCTCCGCCCCGTTCCCGCCTCCCAGCTGGTCCCCCCTCGCCCCTCCACTACCCTCTTATGACAGATGCTTTTGCGTGCAGCGTTCACACGCAGCGGTCGCGCCCCATGCGCGCCGAAGGTGCGCCAAAGGTAAGCCCGTCTACGCCCGTTCGCGCCTGGACCGCGCCCAGCGCCAGACCCCCTGGTCCTCGCAAAACCCACTCCACCCGCATGACGTATGACGCCGCTACCCTCTTTGCCCTTAACCCCGGGCGTACACCACAATGCTGCGAAGCTGTCCCAGGACACACCCATGGACCCTTCGCCTGCCACTCCTGCAAGTTCGCCTGCATCAGGATCCACACCAAATCCACTAACTCCAAACACAGCTCCGACTCTAACCACCTGAAGTACATCGTGCTGAACACCCGCTCAGTCCACAGACACGCCACTGAACTCTTGGACCTACTCGACACTGCATCGCCGGACGTCGCCTTCCTAACAGAAACCTGGATGAACACCTCATCAGCGCCCGACATCGCCATAGCCATTCGGACGCTTACAAGATCATCCGAAAAGACCGCACCAACCAAACAGGAGGAGGCATCACCATCGTCCATAAGAACACCATCCAAATCACGACCAGCTCCGACGATAACCTCGCTACCGCCGAACACCTTCACTTCCAGATCCACACCGACCCCAGGACCACACTTAGAGGCACCCTCATCTACAGACCACCAGGAACCCGCTCACAATTCAACGAAGACATCACTGACTTCGTCAGCCCACATGCCCTCACCTCCGAGAACTACATTCTACTGGGAGACCTCAACTTCCACCTGGAAAAGAAAAACGACAGCAACACCACCACCCTTCTGGACAACCTGGCCAATCTCGGACTCAAACAACTTGTTGACACCCCCACCCACCTTGCCGGACACACGCTAGACCCTATCTTCACCTCCAGCAAACACATGTCCTTCGATCACACCACAGTTCTCCATTGGACGGACCACAGCTGCGTTCACTTCAGCTACAAAAAGACCTCGACCCACAACCCCCCACAACCTATTCCTCGAAGAAACTGGAACAAAATCACCACCGACCAACTCTTCACATCGCTTAACCAAAACCCTCCTGCCATATCATCGGACCCAAACCAAGCTGCCACCAAACTCACACAATGGATCACCCACAGCGCTCACGAATTAGCACCCTTGAAAAACCACCAGATCAAACAAGGTAGCAAAAAGGCCCCCTGGTTCAATGATGACCTCAAGAAATCCAAGAAGTTATGTCGTACTCTCGAGAAAACCTGGAGAAAAAACCCAACCTCTGACAACCTGACCACCTTCAAGGACGCCACTCGCAAACACCACCAATTGATCCGATCCACCAAGAAATCAGCATTCAAGGATCGACTCAACAACAACGCCCACAACAGCAAGGAACTATTCAACATCGTCAAAGAATTTACCAGCCCCACTGCTGGCGCCAACAACATCACTCCCTCCCAAGACCTCTGCGACTCTTTATCCTCTTTCTTCCACAACAAAATCGCCGACATACATAACAGCTTTGAAAACCAGTCCGAAGAACAGTCCACTCCACCCACCTCTGAACCAAAACAGCACCCTCACAACCTTTGCGCCTGGAACCCAATCACCACTGAAGACACCATCTACCTGATGAACTCCATCCACTCAGGATCGCCAACCGACCCATGTCCCCACCACATTTTCAACAAAGCAGACTCCATCATCGCACCCCATCTCCGCGATGTCATCAACTGTTCCTTCAACTCTGCTACCTTCCCAGAAAGCTGGAAACATGCCAAACTCAGCACCCTTCTGAAGAAACCCACAGCAGACCCCTCTGAACTTAAGAACTACCGCCCCATCTCACTCCTCCCATTCCCTGCCAAAGTCATTGAGAAAGCTGTCAATAGTCAGCTCGCCGCCTTCCTTGAATCCAACAATTCCCTCGACCCCTCACAGTCCGGCTTACGAGCCAAACACAGCACCGAAACCGCCCTCATCGCAGCTACAGACGACATCCGAACGCTACTGGACAACGGAGAAACACTTGCCCTCATCCTACTTGACCTCTCCGCCGCCTTCGACACAGTCTGCCATAGCACACTCATACAACACCTCAGCAACGTCGGAATACAAGGAAAAGCTCTGGACTGGATCATCTCGTTCCTTGCCGGGAGAACCCAGAGAGTCCGCCTCCCCCCATTCAAATCAGAGGCCACCGAAGTCATCTGCGGCGTACCACAAGGATCATCACTCAGTCCCAACCTCTTCAACGTTTACATGAGTCCCCTCGCATCCATCGCACAACAACACAACCTCAACATCATCTCCTACGCAGACGACACCCAGCTGATCCTCTCCCTCACCAAAGACCCAAACACCGCCAAAACCAATCTACACGAAGGAATGAAAGAAGTAGCCGAATGGATGAAGAACAGCCGTTTAAAACTAAACTCGGACAAAACGGAAGTCCTCATCTTAGGATCATCCCCCTCTGCCTGGGACAACTCATGGTGGCCTCCAGCCCTGGGTACAGCACCCATACCTACAGATCACGCACGTAACCTGGGCTTCATCCTAGACTCCTCCCTCTCGATGACCAGACAAGTCAACGCCGTCTCATCTTCATGCTTCAACATCCTTCGCATGCTCAAAAAAATCTTCCGTTGGATCCCCACCGAAACAAGAAAGACAGTCACCCACGCACTGGTCACTAGCCGACTGGATTATGGAAATACCCTCTACGCCGGAACCACAGCCAAACTACAGAAAAAACTCCAACGCATCCAAAATGCCTCAGCCAGACTCATATTGGACAACCCCCGTCAGGCTCACATTTCCGGTCACCTGAAAGACCTCCACTGGCTCCCCGTCAACAAGAGAATAACGTTCCGTCTCCTCACCCACGCACACAAAGCCCTCTACGACCTAGGACCCGAATGCCTCAACACACGACTGTCCTTCTACACACCCACCCGCCAACTACGATCATCCAATCAAGCCCTCGCCGCAATTCCGCGCATCCATAGATCCACCATGAGAGGAAGATCGTTCTCCTACTTAGCGGCCAAAACCTGGAATTCTCTCCCCACTCACCTCCGCCTTACACAGAACCACCTCTCCTTCAGAAAGCAGCTAAAAACCTGGCTATTCGATAAGTAATGCACACACCCTCCCTCAAGCACCTTGAGACCCTCTGGGTGAGTAGTGCGCTATACAAATTCCTGAACTTGAACTTGAACTTGATGTCTGTAGAGTTGGTGTTAGTGGGGTCATCTAAGTGGAAGTTGTGGTCTCCCAGGAAGACATCATTTTATGATTCGATAGCGAGTGGGGTGATTTGGCAATTCCATCGCTGAGGCTGGTTCAAGTTCCTAGGTGTATGCAAGCAAGGATGCCTTTGATGGTGTTTTTTTGTCATCAGGGCAGAGCCGGAAGTTCATTTGTTCCCTGATGGGCATGGTCTCATCATCTTTGGTGGTGCAGACAATTGATTATTTGTATACGATGGCAATACTGCCTCCGTGTCTGTTTCCGTGTTCGTAGTGTTTTATCTCATAGCCGATGGGTGTTGCGGTGGTGATGTCTGGGGCGGATGCAGGGTTTGTCAGGTCTCTGTAATTAAAGTCATATCAGGGGCGACGGTGGTGATGGCATTCCAGATTTCAGTGGCAAGTTTGCAGAGAAATATGGCATTGACCAGGAGACATCTGATTGTTCCGGGGAGACCTTGACCAACGGGGATGGTGTGGCATTGTTATTTGCAATGGCAGTCAATTCTAGAATGGCAGTGACCTGGCAGTGGATGCAGGTGAAGGGTCCCGCTGTGTAGCAAGGTGATCAAGGCAGCAGTTGTTATTACGTCAGGAGTGCAGGGCATGGAGGTTTGCGGCGGAGTACCTGTGGGCATCTTGAGGGCCGGGGTCCCTGGCACTGAGTGAGGTCCGGGTACGGATGAGCATAAACAGGTGCAGACAAGCTTGCCTTTGGCGTGCCGGCAGCAAGGCCGCACCGCTGCCTCCATTAAGTAGGTCTTGGGAGGAGCACTGGGGAAGTGGGTGGCAGGGAGTTGGAAGGGAAAAACCGGTGAGTGGGATACCGGCTGGAAAAATGGCTAGTGTGAGCGACCCAAAGGGCACAGGATGCCTCGAGGGGCTAATGGGACCTGCTGCCACTACTGAAGAGCTGTCTGTCAGGAATTTGTAGGTGTTGCCTAGTCACTGGTAGAAGTCAGTTGGTGACTTCCAGCATGAGGGAGCTGGATATGACCTACTCACAACCCCACTCCAACCAAAAGACTGCCCATAACTTCATTATGGAACCCAAACAACAAGACACCTAGCCGCTCAAATAAATACATTTAGATACCACCTTAGGTATGAGGGACACATCTCTTCATATCTCCACATATAAGATAACAGAACATGAATATGTATTCCCAAGGTCATGGATAGAACACCCTGATGGTAAGGGCACTGTGCACCTCAGCCTACTTCAGCACGGAACTTCCTCTTCACCTCATGCCTACATATCACCCAAGATACAGTCAAAATCAGAGTAGAGTCTGTATTTCATCAGAAAAAACATGAATGTCTCCCATCTGGTCTATATTAGTTCACACACAACTACAGGCACCCTGTACTACATTTTAACTCATACTAACAGTCACAACACAGCCTTGCACTCAACAATGCCCAACAACACACCATGCTGGTTAGTCAAATAAACATAATAAACTGTAAAGTGCTTAAAAACATCTATGCGTAACATCAAAGGTCTGGGAATTCCGACCTGCACTGAACAGAATGGCCGCAATACACAGTTTGACATGATTCCGAATTGGAGGCAAACTCACTACACAAGCAAAACACAAATGGCACAGCACATGAGTGTAATGTATAAAACAACCATTCGTCCTAACTAATGTTTGCTAATAGCAACCTTTGTCTCATGCTAGGTTGAAGGCATTTCTATTAAGGCCTAAACATAGCCTTCCCGAACCTGTAACACATCACAACTTCCTGCTAAGTTTGTGTACTTCACCATCACCGTATGCACATGTGCTTAATCACCAGCTTTCCTGATTTTCCGAATCGCTGCATGAAGCGTATTGACATGCCAGACAGCTGACGCTAAGGCCCCATTGATGAAGGGCGCCATCTAATTTATTTGAAAGGTTTTATATAGCGCTGGCTAGACCCGGAGGTATCAGAGCGCTTTACATGAGTATCAGACCATAGTTGCAGGTTACATTGTTACAAAGGTTATACAGTTATTAGAGCATGGCAGCATAGTTACATGTTCGGTCGAGACAAACGATAACGGCATATGTGTAAGGGAAAAAGTAGGCAAGGGGAGAGATTCATGGGGGAGGGGGTTGGAGCAGGGGAAGTAGACAGCGAATGAAGGAGGGAAAGAGGAGGGGGAGGGTGAGAGACACAACATGAAAGAAGAGGAGGCGGGTGATGGGGGCACAAACCGGTAGACGAGTAAAAGCTGCGTCCAAAGTCCAGTGAGCTGTGATCCCAGGGGAAGTGATATAATTCCCCCAACTCAGATGCGGGACGCTCCCTTTACACAGTGGACTCTCTCAGAGGGGTCTCTGAGACTCCAAGGTCTACCTACTAGATCCTTCCCCAAAAAGGGGAGTGAGAGTGCTTTGGCAAGGGGCGCCATTCCATGCCTCAACTATGAGTGGCTCCCTTAGTGCTGTGGACTCTCTCAGAGAGATCACCGAGACTCCAGAGTAAAAGCAGTTGGATCTTTCCCCAACAAGGGGAGAAGGAGTGCTTAGTAAAAGGACACAAGGGACAGGGGGCTAGGGTGCGTAGAAAGCATGAAGAGAGATAAAGTGGGAGGGGAGGGGATGTAGACAAAAAATGAAAAAGGGGAAAGCGGTAGGGGAGGGTGAGAGAGAGCATGAAAAGAGGGGAGAGGGTGCTTTACGCGGTTGATTCTCTCAGAGTGGTCTCTAAGGCTCCAAGGTCTACCTACTGGATCCTTCCCCAACAAGGGGAGAGGGAGTGCTTTGGTAAGAAGCGCTATACTGTGCGTGGTTCCCTTGACACTGTGGACTCTCTCAGAGGGTTCACTGAGACTCCAGAGTAAGAATATTAGATCTTTCCCCAACAAGGGGAGGAGTGCTTAGTCAAAGGACAACAAGGGATAGGGGGCTAGGAAGAGGGTAGGAACTGGCAGGTTAACATCGGGGGAACAAACGGCGAAAGAAAATCACAATAATTACTGAAAGATAATACATACAATACCCGGATAAATTAATGATCCAGAAAAAGACAGAATCCATGAAAGGCAAGAGTCAGGAAGGACAAAGGGAGGGAGTCAGCGAGTTGAAGAGACCCACAAAGAAGAGATATGGATAGCAGAAAAAGGAAATTGGTAAATTGTAGAGTCACTAAGGAGATAAATGCAAACGCAAAAAGCTCAGAATCGCAAAATGGTGATATCAAGTACAAAGAGCAACTACATATACTAGTGGTTAGAGTTGTAACTATGCAAAATAGTAAATTCACTCAGGGTTGTATTATCACAACGATTAGGATAAACAATTGTATGTTACTTATCAACAGAGTGAACAGAGAAATAAGACATCCAAGGGGGTAGAGAGAGGGAGGGGAGGGAGATGAGATATGTTATAGGAGAGACAGGGAGTGAGGGTCGGCAGGATGAAGTCCGACAGACCGAGGGAAAGGACAAGAAACAACAAAATAGTGGCTCCATTTGCGCTCTGCCATTTGCCCCGTCAGTTCCCAGCCACATCACTTGACAGTCACTCTGAAGTATCTCCAACTATGCAGTGATAGGTCAAATTAAGCAGTCACCTGTGGGCTTGGGGCGGAAGAACAAACTCCAAGGAGGCAATCAGTGTCTATAAATCCTCAGCGGGAAGGCAGTTTAGTCAGGCTGTTACATCCAAAAATCCTCAGAGGGTAGTCAGTTCAGGCAGGCCATTTCACACAAGGCCATAAAGGAAAGCCTGCACTCCTTTGAGGCGAGATGGAATGAGATGGGGCCAATGCCCCAGCTCCTTTCTTCTAAGCATGAGCAACATTTTTATTATACTAGAATAATCTGAGTAAATTCAGTAAATGTTCTTTACTTTGTGACATAGAGCTTTGAAAAATTACATAATTTCTTCCACTTGTGTAATTCAGAGTAATTTCGGACAAAAATGCCTACCACAAGAGCACAGGAAGTGGCTACTACTGTTTCTGTTCTGTTGCATTAAGCGTATTTAAAAATTGCAATTCTGGATACGAGGGTGCTAGATATGCAGGGTTACATGTCTCACATAATTCTCTGTAATCTTGTGTAATTTTGCTGTCATTTTGCATAATTATGCTACAGCAAATTACAAGAGTTATGTCCATTCCTGCATTCTGCATGCCCCCTTTGGGCCCGGCTGCCAGAGCTGTTTAAAGGGAAAACAAGCATTAGCATATCCAATAGGTCTTGCTTTGGGACCTTATAAGTATTCAGCCATACAGCACAATATCCTTGGTGCAACAACATCAACTGTTGCATGGCTAAACACTTACAAGGATTTTGAGACGTATTAAGAGGAAGATATTAACCAAGACCCTTATTTTAAATTATATGCACCATAAGATCATCAATAGCAGATTTTTACATGTGAGGTACCACGCTCAGGAGGGTTGTAGACTCCAGAGCACACCTCGATTACCAGTCATAAGAAAGGACTTACAGAAAACGGTATTATTACCTTGGTATTAACCTCGCATAAGATTGGTTCTCTGTAATAGAGATCGGGCCAGGTCAGCTGAAGGGACCACTTAACCAGTAGTATTTTATTCTCCTCAGGTAGCAGCTAAACAACTGAGCACAGAGCTTAAGGTATATGACCTAACACTGGCATCATACAGGTGTTGTGGGAGTCATATGTTGGTCTTGATAAAGATGGTTTAATTGGAATATCACCATCGAAATGCATCGATGCTTGGGTACGCAATCCGTGTAGTGGTTGGAACTACAGATATTGAATAAGGCACAATTTATCTGGTTCCACGCCCAACGTGTCTTAAACACGGATGTGTATTTCTTATGACAAAATGTGCTGTCTTTTTGTGTGTACTCTTCATGGCAAATTGTGTTGTCTTTTCTTGTGTCTGTATTATTTGTTATCCTGATGAATTGCTTATAGATACATTGGTTATTTCTTCTCAGTCACAGTATATATATATATATATTTTCTATTTCTTGTGTTTTGGCCTTGGGTGTACTACTAGACTCCCTTGTGTATAATTGACAGGGAGAATAAGTAGTTTGGTGTGTGTAGTGAGTTGCACATTTAATTCAGCAAACCAAAAGAAGCCTTGTTTTCATTTGGTGATTTAAACCCTCTCTATTTTTCAGGCTTAATCACCAGTTCGACCAAATCCTAAAACACATCAACACTCAAACAAGAACCCAGACTCACACACTTACTACTCCATAGAGTCAAAACATTGTAATCTCAATAATCCAAAATAATAATTTGCAAGTGAATGTTCTTCATGTTTCCAAAGCCTGCAGGAGTTACCCTGGTTGTACTCCTAGACAAACACAGCACTCATACCTTTCTCCAAACCCACTTATCAGGTGCAAACACATGTATCATTATATCATTGCTTTAAAACTAAGTAAACTTTGCAGCATGAAATATGCACCTCCAAAGCAAAGTACTACCCCACTCATGAAGCAACCACATTCGATATTACACTGATAAGTGTAATCCCATACTGGAGCTTTTCGTTCAACTCTTTAAATAGCTTCTGGTCCCTTGAAATCATCATGACTGATAACATAACCTGCAAAGCCCCCATTTTCACACACAGTCAAGGGAATAATATGGATTGTAATATGGAATATCTAGACTAAGAATTTCGTAATACACTAATATTGTGGACAGAATAAAATATCGAAAGAGGAAGTAGATTTACTATTCACCATGAAAAGCAAAACGATATATATATACATACATATTACCTACTGGCAGTCGCCAGTAGATAGTTATAGTTAAGACCTTGCTTCTATTTAAAAAGTGTTTGTCTTTTGCCAATATCTCTGGCGCCGTTTGCAGAATCGTTGCGAAATTTTCAAAACTAATGGGGCGCTCTAGTCAGCTCCTGTCCTGCAAGTTTCGGGTGAATCGTCAAGCGGGGTCTGATAAAAAAGGTTGTACCATACGTGTTTACTCCAAGTTAATTTCCATAGGAAACTTTGGACTCGGCCACTGCTGAACAGAATTACACCAAATTTGGCATAAAGGTAGCTTTTGGTCCACAAACCACTCTTTTCATTAAATGGTGTAAATCCGCTCAGTAGTTCCTGAGAAATTCATATTTGATCTAGTGACCGCCATCGAGCCGTGAACCCTCCCAAGATCGAGCTTGAGTCTGATTGGCTGGCAACACTTCAAGCCAGGAAGTGTTAGCAGCCATCTTGTGACATGGTTAAACAAAGTCACAAGAAAAAAGGAGAAAAAAATAAATAAACAAGAAAATGCGACAGGGTAGAAAAATGCCTTTTTAAAAAATATATTTGTCGGCAGGAGTCATATATGGTGCCCGAATCCAGTAAAAAAATGAAGTGCGGGCTCTCAAACTTCATTTAATTAAGCCCCTGGGTAGGCCAGGTCCCAGGGCCAATGCATAATTATTCTGCAGGGGCCCACAAGTGCCCCTGCAGCCCCAGGGACTGCCACCTCCCAGGACTTTAGTTTTAAATATAAATGCATGGGGGGCTCCTGCCCAACCCCACACTGCCCCGGGGAACGCAACCTCCCAGGGGCTTTTATAGTTAAATGCCGGGAAGGCCTTGTGGACCCCCACAGCCCCAGAGATGCCACCTCCTCTGGGCATTTTTTTATTAATATGCGGGGTTCCGTTATGGAACCAAAGCCCCATGGACCTCCACTTCCATGGGTCTTTAATCCTGCTGGGAGGGGGGGCCACGCAGCCCCTCCCGACAACATTAAATAGCCTACCGTGGCCCTGGAGACCCCCACCTCCTTGGTTGGCTCCAGCAATGTCCCTTTGTACCCACCCCGGGGCATTGCAGTCTGCTATGGCAGGGCATGAGCACTGCTCCCGCCCTGCCATAGCAAACTTTGCTTCGCTTCATGGAAGCGAGAGCAGGAAAACTGCTCTTTCTTCCATGAAGCGATGCAGAATTGCTTTTGGGCAAAGGGAGCTGCATGTCAGCAGCTCCCTTTCCCCAAAAGCAATGTCAACTCTCGCAGGAGGCGGGGAGCTAGCAGGGACCGAGGGGGTCATTGGGCCCCCCGCGGTCCCCCCTAAGAGGCCAAGGCCTGGGGGATGGGGTCCCCGGGGTCCAAAATAGCCTGGGTAGGGGGACAAAGCGGCCATTTCGTCCTTTTTTATATATTTATTTATTTTTAAAATGGCAGGGCCCCGGTATGGGGTCCCCGGTGGCGATATCGGGCAATGTCACTAGGAGGTATTTATTTATTTTCTTTCATGATGAGAGTTGCGACCCCATAGATCCCCCATGTAACGTCACAGTGGATTCGCGGATCTACCTAAATAATTTATTAGTATATAATTCAGAAGGTAGTGCTGCATTTGTGAAGTTTTTTTATAGAGCTAGTGAGATTGAAGTTAATAATCACATCACACGTAATAGAGTTAAACATAATATAAAAATTTTTAATTAAAAGTTACATTTGAAAAGTGTATTGTGTTGTAGTACATTGAATTTGTGCTTTTTCATTTTGATGTTGCGACGGGTTTGCAAATTTGAAAAATATTTAAAAAGAGTATATAAGTTAAAACATAAATAAGATTCAGCGTTCGGTTATAGGTTGGCTCTAAAAAGAGTTGTTGTTTTCATTATGACTTTCTTTGAGCTACATGTAAGTGAGGATAAACAACTTACTCTCTTTCCTTCAGCTATGAAATGAACTCCATCACGTCTGTAGATGTCATGCATATCTAAACGTAGATTGTTGTTATAGATGGATCCCATCCTATGATCGCTGAGGAAAGCAGACACAGCTTTATTGACATTCTTCCTAGCTGTCTCAATCTGTGGACAGAATTGATTTGACCACTTCCATTTCTATCTTTGGCATGTATTAGAGTATACAAAGACAGTTTGAGGCAAAAGAAACATCAATTGTGCAAAGTAGGGGTTGGTGGAAATTACGTAATCGCATTACGCAAATCTCTGCGAAACGGTAAAAAATCTCCGCGAACACGCAGAAATTCTGCAAACACGCAGAATTGCTTGTTCGCGATGCTTTTTTACTGTTTGCAATCGCTGTTTGCATGCATGGGAAAAAATATCTCACGAACACGCATTTTGAGAACGTAAACAAGCAAAAAATTTCTCAAAGTTGCAGAACGCAGAATTTTGAGCAATTTTGCGTTCTTCGTGAAACGTGAAATAACCCAAATTCCATGAATGGAACCGAATTTAC
The DNA here is from genome assembly GCF_964263255.1 of Lissotriton vulgaris. Taxonomy (NCBI): domain Eukaryota; kingdom Metazoa; phylum Chordata; class Amphibia; order Caudata; family Salamandridae; genus Lissotriton; species Lissotriton vulgaris. Next base: position 1,871,187,605 of record NC_141694.1, on the reverse strand, counting down.
CGCCCAGGGTTAGTACAAAGTATCCTTCATTATCATTTCCAGGAATGGTACACGTCACCCGCACACTTTTACTCCGCGTGCTATTACCCTTCAGTTTTTACACCGCAAAATATTTTACAACGCAGGGCTTTACAATGAAATCCATTACAACGCATTCCCCATTTCAATGCAATTTACTATTCTATCTCCACGGGGGTGTTACTTTGGGGAATGCTTGTAATAGTTGCTGTGCAAAGCCCTGCATTGTAAAAGATTTTTCGGTGTAAAAAATGTGGAGTAATGGCATGCAGAGTAACCACAGTGCACAATCATGAGGTAAGGGGGGTTGAAGATGCAAAACGGTTTTAATCAAAGGCATCAAATGTGCCAATTTAGTCCTATCTGTGCAAACCATTTAATATCCACATTTTGAAAACCTAGGTCTTTGGCAATACCCCTGGTTCAGCATACCTTTTGCACCAGAAAGCATAGCTGTGCCCTACAATCCATACTGTAAGCATCTTGAAGGGATGTCTGGAAGGAATCAAGAGATGTCTGTAGCTGAGGTAGTCAGTTGGTAGAATAAGAGGTATCTAAAATGGAAGAGAACTTGCTGTTTTTTTTAAAACAAATACCTGATTGGCTGATCATCAACATTGTGCACATGCCACTTTCCTGAAGAAGCATGTTTCTGATTGGTTATTAAAAAATGTTTGAAAGGTACAGTAGATAGGATAAGGTAATATTTTGTAAAAGTCAACCAAACCTGCTATTTTCATTTGGAAGCTATTGTGCTGAACTTGAAAATATGGTGAACTTGTGACCTGCCAGTAGAGTTGAATGTTGCAGAAATTGTTACTATGGAAAATGGCATTAAGCGGAGTGGGGGAAGAGTTGAAACCTAACTGTGGTATTAAAATATGAAATCGTAATTTAATTATATTAAAGTAAGTTTTCCTAAATTAGTAGTATGTTTAGAAGTAGTGTGTTGCTAAAACATAATATTAGTATTACTGGAAATACGGTCTTGAACTCCTGTAAGGGTTTGCAGCTCCATCACAATGCTGCACTGCAGCACCGTGGTGGAGTCGTGACTCCTGAAAATTATAGAAGCAGTGTGGGCACTTTTAGAAGACAACTAGGAAGGGTTAATATGTGTTACCAATAGGAATCTGTTTCACAATTTGAAATAATGTAGGAAGTAATTTGATTACATTTATTGGTGTGGAGAAAGAAAGAGAAAGTTCGCCATTGCTGGTTTTACATTGTTGAGAGTGGTACATTACATTTATTGTGTGCAAAAAAATAATTTATGAGTTTCTGATATTTCATATTTTGCAATACTATTTGAACAGAAAGTTACAAATTTGTAAGGTGTGTTATGTATCATGGAGTAGTTAGTGCTTTACTGTTTGTACTGATAGTTTTAGATTTAAAAAGCTTTATTTTCAAAGTGTTTACATTATTAGAGAAGTCTGATGTTTTAAATATGTTACGAAATGTAAGTCTCTGTGTTGTACTTTGTTTTATTGTAGTGAAATGATGTTTGAAATAGTTAGTGCATAGTAATATATGTACATTGGTAGATGGATTAGTGATTATGGTAGTTTGTATGAGTCTGTGAAAAGGTACAGCTAAAGTATGCCACATCATTTTAGGTGTCTCTTTCAAATTGGAAGTGCAGTCTGTCAAGTTTAGAGGTCTGCATGGTCTTGTGCCTGAGGTATGTCTCTACTTGCACATGTGTTCTCATATGTGCTATACACCTGAAGCTGTTAGACGTATAAACACTCAGGTATACATCTATTTGTATGTTTCTTTAATAAATGATACCACTAGCAAATCATACAGACACATGCTTGCATGCTTTTAGGAATATGGTGAGACTTACACCAGATAAATGCAAAGTGCTGTTTGTTTAATTTTGGCTAGGATCAACACTCCTCACTAATTGCTGAATAGTGAAGCTGCAAGAGAAAAGTGAGATTTAAGACATGCCTGCAGAGGGATTTGTGATTAGGCGACTTCGAATGAATCCGTGGAAGGGTACACTTCAAGTACGCCGTATACATTTCGGTATCTGCTTGAAATGGGAGGTGCAGTCTTTCAAGTTGAAAGTACTGCAAGGTCTTGTGACTGACTTATGTCTCTACCTTTACATGTATTTTCACATGTGTTATGCATCTCAATATGCTAGACCTATAAAACACAAGTATAGATCTATTTGTAAGTTTTAATCATGTATGATGGCACTACCAAAAGGCATAGGCACATGCCTGCATGCTTTCAGGAAAATGGTGAGACTTACAACAGAGACATGTGAAGGGTAGCTGCTTTATATTTGACTTGACCCAACACTCTGAGTAGTCACTGAATAGTGAAGGTGTAGGGGAAAAGTGAGGTTTAAGACATGCTGGCAGAGAGATTTGTGATTTGGGTACTTCATATGAGTCTGTGGAAAGGTGTACTTGAAGTACTCCGTATACATTTTGGTGTCTGCTTGAAATAGGAATTGCAATTCTTCAAGTTTAAAGGACTTCATGGTCTTGTGACAGAAGTATGCCTCTGTGTAGATGTATTTTCACATGTATTATGCATTTCAAGATGCTAGACCTATAAAACACAAGTATAGATCTATCTGTATGTTTCACTTATGAATGATGGCAAAAGCAAAAGGTACAGACACATGTATGCATGCTTTTCGGAATATGATGAGACTTACAAAAGTGACATGTAAAGGGTTGCTGCTTTATATTTCAATAGGGCCAAAACTCTGAGTAGTCACTAAATAGTGAAGCTGCAAGAGGAGAGTGAGGTTTAAAACCTGCAGGTAGAGGGATTAGTGATTAGGCGACTTTGTATGAGTTCTCTGGAAAAGTATACTTGAAGATCGCGTATACATTTAGGTGTCTGCATGAAATGTAAAGTGCAGTCTTTCAAGTTGAAAATACTGCATGGAGTTGTGACTGAGGTATGTCTCTACTTATACATGTATTTTCACATATGTTATGCATCTCAAGATGCTAGACCTATAAAACACAAGTATATATCTATTTGTATGTTTTAGTTATGTATGACGGCACTAGCAAAAGGCACCGGCACATGCCTGCATGCTTTCAAGAATATGGTGAGACTTAGGTAACCCAGGGACCACTGCTGACCCCGCCAGGCCACCATCATTGTGAGTGCTGGCCATTTCTAATGAGGTTGCAAATAGCACCTGCCTCATGAATATAAATGAGGCAGGCGATTTATGACCCCATTAGGAATCCCTAACAGTATCTGAGACACTTTTTAAATTACATTTTGCAAGTCGCAAATTGTAAGTCTCAAAGCTACGCAATTTGCTAGTTTCAAAATATAAGGGTCGTACATCTGGCCCTAAGTATGATCTAAACAATATGGCTACCTTTTTATTATGTAAGGGCTTTCATTATTCGATGATATGTGGTTTTGTCATCGTGATGCACTGTAGAACACCTTTAAATTACTCTGATATACCATGGCACAATATAAAACTAAGTTTTAGGGCCAAATATATGAATACATTTTCAAATAGACCCAGAATGGGTAAAATCCTTTGATAGAGCTGGCCCTTAGTGCTTTTTACCTTCAACATAACTGAACGAATTTAAGTCTACTTACATAAAGGACCCTTTCTACCCCATGCCATATCATTAATCTACATTTAATCTACATTTGTTCAGTCATTTTCAGTGTACATCTTTTAAACTACACTCCTCTACACAGTACAACAAACCACTTCACTACGACATGTCACTCCACTCTAGACATAGCACTTTAAGACAGTCCACTCCACTCCACGACACTCCACACCACTCCATTCTATGACACATCACTCCATAAAAAGCCACTCCACTCAATGACATACCACTCCACTTTCACACGTCACTCCACTCTATTGTTCTCCACTTTAAGACACTGTAACACCCACCACTCCACTACACTCTACTCACCCACACTGTACAACACATCACTTCACTCTATGACAGTCTACTCCACTCTATGACACTCTACGCCATTCCACTCTACAACACTCCAATCTACGCTTTGACATGCCATTCCTGTTTACTATAATCACTCCACTGTACAACATGCCACTCCACTCTACAACATTTCTCTACACTCAATGCCACTCCAGTCTACACCCCTCCACTCTAAGACATTGTTCGAAAAGCCACTGTACCACACATCACTCCACTCTGAAGCAGGGCACGCCACTACACTCTAAACCTCGCAACAATATACTCCCCTCTATGCCCCCCAACGTATGTCACTCTACTCCCCTGTATGATGTCCTACAACATGCCATTCCACTCTAAGACTCTCCCTTCCACACTCTGACATGTCACCCCACTGTAAGAACAAGCAATAAACAGGTAGTTAGGATCAAAGGGAATTTTAAAGACCAAGCTCCAATATGTTCCCTACAAACATATTACAACATATATATCGTAGGGTCTGACACACAAAATACGCTCAGTGTATCCTAACAGGGTGCCCTGTAACAACTTCAAACCAAGTGTATCTAAAAAAAGGGAGTCATCCCCATGATGATCAAGGAGGAATGCCCATCAGTCACCACACGGAACCGCCCTTCATCATTTGGGATTCCACCAAGACCGCTACTGGGACAGCCAATCAACTTTTGCTAGCAGAGAAGCCTTGGCTGCAATCTTCAAACTTTTCTCTTTCCTCTTTTTCAGAAAAACTTGTAAAGAGGGAGCAGAACACCTAGTGATATCAGGTGACCTCTGTATCTTATTTTGATTTTGAGCACTTAGTTGTATTCACTATCACTTAATTTGCAGTAGCTATTAGTTAATATGGTCCTGAAGAAAGCAACAATGAATATGTCTTTAGTTTGCTGAAACATGTCGACCACATAAAACATCCAGACGGTCTGTATATTTTTGACTGTCACTAACAACTACTTTTTAACATTAGAAGGTTGGGTAACACCGGAATAAAGTTATAAGTACCCCCCTATCCTATTTTACATTCATTAGTTTTTTCTTACTTTCACACCTTTTGAGCACTGCAACATCAGTCCCCAAGTTTTGATATTTTTATCCTCAGAACTGGAGAAGCAAGACCTTAGTTAGACCTCACTGATCGGTGGTGGAGCTCCTTCCTACACCAGGACCCCCGACCGTGATAGTTCATTGGCTATCCCAGTAGTGGTCTTGGTGGAATCCCAAATGATGAAGGGCGGTTCCGTGTGGTGACTGATGGGCATCCCTCCTTGATCATCATGGGGATGACCCCCTTTTTTTAGATACACTTGGTTTGAAGTTGTTATAGGGCACCCTGTTAGGATACACTGAGTGTACTTTGTGTGTCAGACTTTCCGATATATATGTTGTAATACCCCACTGTAAGACACATCCCTCGAGTCTACGACACTCAACTCCACACTACGACACTCCACGTCACTCTACTGTATAACACCTCACACCACACCACGATATGCCACTCTACTCTAAGCCACTCCACTCCATGCACTGTACAACACTCTGCTCCACTCCACACCACTTTATTCCATGACACAGTACTAAACTATGCTCCACTGTACTACAGCACTCTACTTTACTCCACAACACTCTAAACCGCTGAATGACACTCCACTATATTACACTCTATGCAACTTCACTTTACCAGGCTGTACAGCATGCCACTCCACTTTGTACCACTCCACTTTACAACACTTTACTCCACTCTAGAACACTCTATGACATGCCACTCCACAGGACAACACCCCACTTCCCTCTAAGACACACCACTCCACCCTATGACATTCCACTCCATAACACTCTATGACACAGCACTGCACTGTACAGAACATCTCTCAACTGTACACCACTCTACTGCACGCCAATGTAGTGTATGCCAGTCCACTCAACACTACTCAACTCTATGCCAGTCCATTCTCCCCAACCACACTCTATGTCATGAAATCCTATGCCATGACACTTAACAAAATCGCACTGTACGGTACTCCACTCGACACAAGTCAACAGTATGCATCTCCATTGTACTTCTTTTGAAAACATGCCACACTACCCTATCACATGCCACTCCACTGTACAATATGCTGTATGATACTCCACTCCACTCTCTGACACTCAACGCCAATCCATTCTGCGAAACACCACTCCATTGTATGACACATCGCTCTACTTTACGGCAATACACTTTATGCCCCTCCACTCTTACAGCCACAAAGACATCTATGACACATCATTAGCCTCTACTCTATGATGCACCAGTACAGTCTAATCTACTCTACAACATGCCACCCCATTCTATGCCACTCCACACTACCCCCTCCATTCTAAGCTAATCCTCTGCATGCATCTGCACTGTATGCTATGACACTGTACACCATGACATTCTTTGTCACAACACTCTTCTATACAACACTCAATGACACTCGACTCTACAACACTCCACTATATGCCACTCCACTGTACATCCCTTCATTCTACAACACTTTACTCCACTCAATGCTACTCTGAGACACTGTACAACACTATACTCCACGTTACGCAACTCCCTCTTCACCACTCTATGCCACTTTACTCAATTGTCCTCTCTATAACACTACTCCACTCCACTCTGCTCCATTACTCCACTCTACAACATTCCACTCTACTTCACTCCCTTGTAACAGACTGTACAACACACCACTCTACGACATGTCTCTCCACTCTGCTCCACAGCACTCCATTCCACTGTACGTCTCTTCACTCTGCAACACTCTACTACACTCTGTGCCCTTCAACTCTATGCCATTCTACTTCACTGTACAACATTGTATGGCATGCCACTCTATGACACGCAACTCCACTCTACACCACTGCACTCTACATAACTCTGCTCTACAACACAATACAACATGCCACTCCACCCAACGACACTCCACACAACTCTATGACACCACTACACGGTACAGCACACCTATAAGCTGTACACCACTCTACTGTGCACCAATGTAGTGTGTGCCAGTCCACTCTGCACTGCTCAACCCTATGCCAGCCCACTCTCCCCAACCACACTCTACGTCATGACATCCTACGCCATGACACTTGACAACATCACACTGTACGGTACTCCACTCTACACAAGTCAACAGTATGCAACTCCATTGTACTCATTTTAAAGACACACAACTCTACCTTATCACATGCCACTCCATTGTACAATATGCCAGTGCACTGTGAGGTTCTTCGGTTTTCGACTTCATCCCGTTTTTGGCCGCCATTTTGTGTCCCATCGCCATTTTGTGTTGCCCTCACTCAGGCAGCACGGTGAACGGAGTGTTTTTGCCCTTTCCAGCTGCTACGTGTCTGTTCTGTTAAAAAGTAACTCCCTGTCCTTGTTTACGAAACCGATGTCAGGGTCTGGCCGAGCTCACTAATCCATGTCTAGTCTTTTTGATCCCTGTCTCGACTGACTGTTTGGGTTTCCCTATTCTTTCCTCACTTTCTCTTATCCGACTGGCCTTCGCTATTCTCTCCTTGTATTCTCTTGTTACATAACTATCCAATGAGGCACACAAATACGTCCTGCCACCTGCAAATTGAATTGTAGGCACTAGCACTGATTAACTTGAGGGGAGGGGTGAACACAGGGTCTGAAAGAAGGGCGTATTTGAGATACTTGATAGCTTGTTTTCCAACTTTTTCTATTTGGTAGCCTTGTATGCAATGGGAGTAAACACTGTAAATATTGTGCGCCACGGAATGAAGTGGCAGTCTCCTAAGAACATACTCTGTACTTCTGGGACAACTGTGCTTAGCTGCAGCTAATAAACCTGGTTTTCTACGCCTAACAGAGTGTCTCGTGTCTCTGTCCGACAAGGCAGGTGAACTCGGAGATTTTAAGGCATGCCCTGCGCCGCCAGGCCCATAAGGCCCAGTTCTCCACCTGTATGATACTCCACTCCACTCTTTCGGCCACATGCATCATCCCGGCCTTTGCGAATTCCAAATTGCAAAAAATAGGGAATCGCAATTTGGAATTCGCAAAATGGGATGCATGTATATTTTCGCAAAATATTTGCGATTCGGTAAAAATCGCAATTTTTACCAAATCGCAAATATTATGCGAATTCTAATTTGCCATTTCACAATTCCCATTGATTCCTATGGGCCAAAAGGCCCATAGGAATCAATGGGAAGGCATTCACATTTTGCGAATTTCAAATTGCGATTCGTAAAATGTGAATGCAATTTCAAGGGTGCAGGGGGGGTCCAAAGAACCCCTCCCTGCACACCTGAAATGTAAGTTTAAATGCAATTTACACACACACATGACCCAAGGACATGTATGTGTAAATTTAAACTTTCAAATATGCAACTAGTGCATGTTTGAAAGTTTTCGGTAAATTAGCATGAATGCTAATTTACCCTTTCCAAAGTGCGAATTCGCAATTTTAAAATGAAAATGCATAGCATTTAAGAAATCGCAAAATTGCAATTTCTTAAATGCAATCGCAATTTAAGAAATCGCAAATTAATTGCGATTTCTTAAATTGCGAAAATATCATGCATCCCAAAAAAAGGATTTGCATTCGCAAATGGCCGAAAATTGCGATTCGCACCGTTTGCGAATGCAAAAACCCTTGATGCATGTGGATGTTAGACACTCAATGCCACTCCATTCTGTGTAACACCACTCCATTGTAAGAGACATTGCTCCACTTTCCGGCGATCCACTTTATGCTCCTCCACTCTTACAGCCACAAACACCTCTATGATGCACCATTCCACTCTACTCTACGATATATCACTACACTCTAATCTACTCTACAACATGCCACCCCATTCTATGCCACTCCACTCTACCCCTCCATTCTAAATTAATCCTCTGCGTGCCTCTGCAATGTATATTATGCCACTACATATCTCTCCACTCTCCATCACACTACTCCATTCTATGCTACTTTAAGGCACTGTACAACTCTATACTCCATGTACGCAACTCCCTCTTCACCACTCCACGCCGCTTTACTCAATTGTACTCTATGGCACACTGCTCCACTCTACTTCACTCTGCTCCATTATTTCACTCTACAACATTCCAATCTACGCCACTCTCCTGTAACAAACTATACAACACACCACCCTGACATGTCTCTCCACTCTGCTCCACAGCACTCCATTCCACTGCATATCTCTCCACTCTACAACATTCTCCACTCTACACTCTGTGCCCTTCGACAATAAGCCAATCTACTTGACTCTATGACACTGTATGGCATGCCACTCTATGACACGCAACTCCACTCTACACCACTGCACTCTACAAAACTCTGCTCTACAACACTATACAGCATGCCACTCTATTCCACGGCACAACACTCCACTGCATGACACACCACTCCACTATGTGACACAACACTCCACTCTGCATCACTCCACTCTACTGCACTCTATACCACTCTTCTTTAGGACACTTCACTACACTATATTACTGTATGCCACTCCACACCCGTCCACTCTAAGACACTGTACGACACAACAATCTATGACATGCCACTCCACTCTGCTCCATGACATGCCAATCCAATCTAACACATGGCACTCGACTCTGCAACAAACCATTCTACTCTGTGACACTCCACTCTATGTTAGACCGCTTCACTCAATATGCCACTCCACTCTACCACATACAACTCCACTCTATGACATGCCACTACACTGTACACCACTCAACTTTGCAATATCCCTATTCATTCTATGCCACTCCACTCTATGACATTGTACCACTTGACACTTAATAACATAACACAACACTACACTCAATGCTATTCCACTGTACAACACACCAATCCTCTCTCTGACTGTTCACTCCACTTTATGACAATAAGCACCACTCCACTCTATGACATGCCACTCCCCTCTACCACATGCCACTGAACTCAACCACACATCACTCAACTGTATTCATTGATACTCCACTCAACGACATCTCACTTCACTCAATTTACATGCCATTTCACTCTTTGAAATGCCACTCCACTCTATGCTACTTCACTCCGTTTTATGACATCCCACTTCACTCTAGGCCACTCCAATGTATGTCCTTCCACTGCGCGACATGCAACTCTATCACATGCCACTCTACTCTACTGCACGACACAACACTACAGTCTACTCCACTCAACATTATACTTCACTCTACGCTATATTCCACAAATGGGGAATGCTCATACCCAATAAGATGGTGTTTGTTAACATATTAATATAAGGAGCCCAGACAATTTGGTCCTCTCTTTACATATCACTTGGAATTTGGTCTGGCCAGGGGCTCTAGCCTGGATGCTAGAACTAATCGCCACCTGTGTTTCTTCCAAAAAGAACTCCATAGGCCTCCTTGGCACCACACGATGTTTCCCCCCCGGACCTCTGTCCGGCTGGACATGTCATCACCAATATAGAACTGACTGGGTCTATATTTATTTCCTACTATTTTATGTCTCCTTGCTTGGGACCGCAGTTGTCTCTGTATAATAAGCTCCCCAAGGTCCCTCGCTGACATTATTGGGGCCCCCTTTTGTTTATAAAAGGGGCTTCTTGAGCATGGCGTTGATCTCCACATGCTTCAAGGTCTCCGGGAAGTGCACGATTTCGAAGGAGATGTTGATGGCTTTGCGGAGGTGGGGTGCGATGGAGGTGATGGCTTTTTTGAAGATGTGGTGAGGCATGGGTAAGACAGGGGGCTGGAGTAGATGGTGCTCATGATTTTGATGGTGTCATTGTCATTGATGTTGGTCCAGGTGACGAGGGGGTCGCCGTGGGCGCTAGCTGAGGAGTCTGAGGTGTCGTGGGCTGTGGAGGAGGCCTGGTTGTCGAAGTTGTTGTGGATGTCTGCTATTTTGCTGTGAAAGAAGGATGCCAGGGAGTCGCACAGGTCTTGCGAAGGTTGGATGTCGTTGGACCTGGTGTTGAAGAGCTCTTTGCTGTTGTGTGCGTTGTTATCGAGGCGGTCCTTGAAGGAGGTTTTTTGGCTGATATGATGAGGTGATGATGCTGGCGTATGGAGTTCTTGTGGGCTGTTTGGTTCTCTGGTGTTTGTTAGAGTCGCCATTTCTTTTCCAGTTTTCTGCAGTTTTGCTTGGAGGCCTGGAGGTCCACGGTGAACCACCCGGCAGTCTTGTTCTTGCGGCTGTTGGAGGGGTTCTTGATTGGGGCGAGGGTGTTAGCGCAGCGTTTCAGGCTGCTGGCGGTGGCGTTAGGGTTGGTGGAGTCTGTGGGTGGGCTCCGGGCGAGGGTGGTGTGTAGCTGGTCTTTGGTCATTTTGCTCCAACAGCGGCAGGGATCTGTTGGGGGCGATGGTGCATGGTAGGCTTCTTGAAGGAGAAGTGGACGCAGCGATGATTGGTCTAGTGGAGTTCGGTGGTGTGGGTGGGAATCGTGACAAGCTATTTGAGTCCGAGGTTGTCGAGCAGGGTGGTGGAGTTGGTGTTGTTGTATTTCTCGAGGTGGAAGTTAAGGTCCCCAAGGAGGATGTAGTCCATGGACATAAGCGCATGCATGCTGACGAAGTCGGCGATGGAATCGTTGAACTGTGCCCGGGGATCTGGGAGGCCTGTATATCAGAGTTCCTCTGAGGGTGTTGTTGGGATCAGTGTGGATCTGGAAGTGCAGGTGTTTGGCGGTGTTGAGGGTGTCATCGGTGTTGGTTGAGATCTTCAGGGTGGAGTGGTGGAAGATGGCGATTCCACCTCCTACTCGGTTGGTGCGGTCTCTGCGGGTGATCTTGTAGCTGTCTGGGATTGCTATGGCGATTTCGGGAGCCGAAGAATCATTCATCCAGACTTTTGGTCAGGAAGGCGATGTCCAGGGAGGATGTGTTGAGCAGGTCCCAGAGTTCAATGGCGTGTTTGCGTGCGGAGCGGGTGTTCCGGAGTATGCATTTAAGGTGGTTGCATCCTGTCCTGGTGGGTAGGTTGGCGGGTCTGTTGCTGGTGAAGTTGCAGTTCTGGCAGGAGAAGGGTCCTTGGTGCGCTTTGGGGCACCCTGGAAGCAGGAGTGTGTTCGACCGGTGTTCAGTGCGTGAAGAGTGCTGGCATTGTAGCGGAGTCGGGCATTGTGGTGGTGTTTGTGGGGGCCAAAGGTTCTGGCGCTGGGTGCAGTGCAGGTGCAGACGGGCGCAGACGCGCTTGCCTTAGGCACGCCAGCGGTTGCCATAAGAAGGGGAAGGGGGCAGGAGCACAGAGGGGGCGGGTGTGGGCTGGATCGGTGGGCGGGGCAGCAGGGGCAGCAGCAGCGGGAAAACACGGTCAAAACTGAAGGTGCCTGGAGGGAGGGGTGCACAATACCAGAACTACAATACAAGCTAAAATGCAAACTTAACTCAACATGGGGCACAAGAACGGTAGCGAGACAATTATGACGAGCGCAGGATGGCAGGAGCAGTTAACACTGGGCGGACTGCTGGCACAAACCAGGAGCTGGGAGGCAGTCAGGAACGCTGCGTGCAGGCGAGGCTGCTGGGGAGAGTGCTGACCTTGATCCAGGCATACCCTTGATATAATGTCTATGTTTTGTGGCAAAGGCATGCATTACATATTGGAGTCTCACTCCTGTTGTCATTAATCATGGGCGAATTTTGCGAATAGGCAATTCGCGAATTTGCGGATTTACGAATTGGCAATCCGCAAAATGTGCGAATTCGCGCAAATTTGCGGATTTTTTTTATTTTTGCGTGTTCGCGGGTGTTCGTGAGGCGCTTTGCGTGTTCACGGGTGTTCGCGAGGCGCTTTGCAATTTTGCGGGGGTTTTTTTTTTGCCTGCCTAATCACTGCCACCCTCTCGTTTTTTATGCCCATCTGCCCTCTGTACCACTTGTTTCTGTGCCCTTCTGCCCTCTGCACCACTCATTTTTTGTCCCCTTCTGCCCTCTGTCCCACTTTTGTGCCCTTCTGCCCTCAGCCCACTTAGAATGTCGCCGGCAAGCTGCCAGCGCCATTCTAAAATAGCTAGAAATAGCTTCAACAGGAAGCACTAATAGATAAAGTAAGCAGGTGCTCCAGTTGAAGGTCAAATTAAGTTACACAATCATTAATCACCCCAAGTTTGGGGTGATTAATGATTGTGTAACTGAATTTGAGCAGCACCTGCTTTACTTTATCTATTAGAGCTTCCTGTTGAAGCTGACTTTTGTAACTATTTTAGAATGTCTCTGGCAGCTTGCCGGCACCATTCTAAAAGAGTTACAAAAGTCAGCTTGAACTTTTGACCCAATCCGTTCCAGTTTGCGGATTTTCGTTCGCGGATTTTGCAGGAAATTCCCGAATCTCGCGGATTGCGAATTTACCGAAAATCCACGAAATCCGCGAGCGGAACGGATTTTCCGCTCATGCTTAGTTGTCATGTACTTCTCTCTGTTCTCATTTCGCTCTAGGACGCCACATAAATCAAAGACTCACTACCCATGACTTTAGCTTTTTTGGCGTTGCGTGGAAAAATCAATGATAAAAAAAAAGAATGTAAATTGATACTTGTATAGCGCACTACTCACCCGCAAGGGTCTCAAGGCGCTTGTACGAATACCGCTGTGGAACCCATCCTGGCTTTCCCTGTGAGGCGTCCACTCCTGGGCACCCCCAAGGTGGAGGCCAGGCATCCTTAGCGTTGTGGGGGCCGTTGTGGAGATTAAGCCAGCTATTGCCCAGAGGTGCAGAGTGGGACTCCATGATTGGAATAGGCACCGAGGCGAGAATTATCAGGTCCGTGGAATTTTTGAGCCCAAGACCCGCCGAGGCGGGGAATTGAACCCTGGTCCCGAACTAGACCTCTGCATCAGGGTCTGCCGCTCTAACCATTGAGCGACACTTCTCCAATGATGCTAATCCAGTTCTCATCCTGTTACACCCCTTTTATATGAACTATGAGGGGATCAGTGCTATGTGACTCAGTCAACCTTATTAAATCTACACCACGGTTGCGTCATCTCCTCTGCAGGATCAACAGTCTTTGCCCCCAGGGCAGAAGGAAGTGGGAATCAGTTGGAGACGTAAAAAGTAATTAGATGGCCTGGGAATGTCTCAATTAAATATATCTGACCTACTTTGTTGAATGTTCCAGTGGGAGATGTGTTTCGTAATGACCCAGTTGAGAAACCTTCTGGCAGCAGTGCTGGTTCATACCTGCAAGGGGGCCAGGCCCCCTCCTTCCTGCTAAGGCAGAATGTGTCTGCCTATAAATCTGAGCCTCACACTCCCTGGGCTTCAGATACAGGTCTGGGAGCCAAGATGAAGAGAGTCAATAACTACCTTTCCCTGGCACTTCTGCCTCTGTGCATGTGGCTACTTTGGGCGGCTGATAGCCCCTCAGTCTGTGATGACCCGAAGACAGCAGGTAAACAGTATTTCCTTACTTATGGCTGCTTACTAGGCCCTTTATCACTTGGCTTGACCCCTGACCTCTTGGCCCTTTTGTATACATCTGTTCATGCACTGACCCCATTCTATCTTTGCTCACTCCTCTCTCTACTCCCTGTACACTCCACCCTTAATCCCACATATATTAGTGTCAGCTCTCATGCCCTTACCTGATTTCAGTAACCCAGTCCAGTTACCCCAGAATTCTGAACCAGCCCCCCCCTGCCTTGAATATACATATCTCACTGGGCTTCCAGTTCTTCAAATCTAACCAGTAACCACGTTTTCTGTAACAAAATACGCCCTTCTGACCTGAATCCTCTTAACCTACCATTCCTCTCATGCTGAATCTGTGTTTACTCATTTTAAGCAATGCTTTGGGGAAAGCACAATGAACATTCAAATGATTGAATAAATAAACATGTCTAAAGTCATCAGTCTGTCTGCTCTGAATGTTGCTTCTGATATCCCAGTCCCCTGTGACGGTTTATTTTTAAGATAGTATATCAACAAAATGTAAAGCAGTAGAGATAATAAAGACAGTTGTCTGGCTTTGGAAGGAGGCATTAGTTTGCTGACTCCTTCCCTCCATGGAGAGGCAGAGCAGTCCCACGGCCTGTGGTATCAGCGCGCCTGCACAAGAGATGGTGAGCTCAGAAGGAGGCAGCAGGAGCTGTGACCCAGACACACCATCATAACCAATGACTTTAGTTGGTTTCAAGACTCTCTGGAAGTATTTGGGGGCAGATTTACAAGAAAGTGACGCATCTGTAGAGATGCATCACTTTCTCTGCACCACCCTGAGAAACCCTTGCGCCACCATGGATGAGCTGTATTTACAATATGGCACACCATGGCGCAGGAATTGAGAGATGCTTCAGAAATTCTTACGCATCTACTGGGGCAAAAGTCATGCAGTAATAGAGTCGTGTCGCAAGCACGACGCAACTCCAGCAATGCATTTTGAGGCCTATTCCCACTACACTGCGTCACTGCTTACGCCTGCTCCAGCGTGGCATCATAGAAGTGCCGCAGTGAAATGTTGTAGATTTCCCTGCGTCACTTTTACGAGGCTTTGCTGCATGGGAACGCCCACCCTGCATACATTACACCTGACGCAGGAATAATGTGATGCAGGGATTTACAACGTGATGTATCTCCCTAGATGCGTCACATTGTACATTGGCCGTATTTATTACGCCACCGCTGCGTCACAAAAGTGACGCATCAGTGGTGCAAAAGTGTCGCAAGGGGCTTGTAAACCTGCTCTTTGGAATGTATTCATATCACGGACATCAGGTACTTATATATAAAGTGATTTGCCAAAGATCAGACAGCTCCACACAGGTGGGGGAACTAGCCTTGGAAATCAAGTGTGCGCGTTGTCTTATGAGCAACACAATCAGTATTCCCACATCTCTGAGACCCCTGAGGGGACGACAAAGATGGCGGCTGCAAAGGATGACTGTGTCAGCAGGTGGTCCCCTTCCATTAGTGGAGAAGGGGTTTACAGCGCTTTGGGTCAACTGATGCTCAGCGGCCCCAGTGTGTGGTTATCTGTCGTTCCTGTCTTTGTATGTGTGTTTCTTGCACAGTTTCCATCATCGGAATGCTGCAGTGGGTAATGCTCATACTTTGAAAGTTACAGAAGTAAAAGTGATGGCCAAAGTCAAAGGGAACATGTTTAATCAACGTCCAGTAGTGTTTCTAAGCAAACCACGGTGCATGCATAATTCAGTAAAGTTGGTGTGATAAAGGAATAGCCATGTTCGTGTGCGAACCTTATGTAAAGAGTTCAGCTTCGAGTTTCATGCTGCACAGACCTGCACGGCCAGCTTGATTCCAGTGACACAGCGAGCACGGAGCCCCCGTCTGGGCACACCCTTCCCACTCAGAGCGAATGTATGGTGGAGGCTGGGCTTCAGTGTGCCTGGAAGCCGAGCAGCATATGCTGGCACTGCGTCTTTTCTTCTTAAGGGTCACACAACAGTAAGGTCGCAGGACAGCAGCTTACCCTGCGGGCCGGTGCTGGCCTGACCAGTCACAGGGGCGTTTTTTTAATTCCATTCCAAACACAAGCGCTTCGGATAGAACTAAGATGCCACCCCTTACAGCGCTATATGGTACATTAAACCTGCAAACTGCAACAACATTATAAGAATTCCGTGCATTCCACAGTGAGTGATTCCTGCAAGCAAAGCTCCCAGCCAGGGTAACTCTGGTGGGGAAGGTTTTTAAGGGTCTTGCAGCATGGTCAGGAATATTTGGTGTACCCCTGATCTGAGATATAAAGCACACCCCAACCACAGGGATACCAAGGGGTGTCCTACAATTCCAGCCAGCAACCCACCAAACCGCCTGCTGTGGGGCCGTGAGAGCCCTGAAGGCTCAGAGTGCAGCCCTCAGGCAGTGGTGGTCAAAAGGAGTATAAAGGCTTCGCCTCCACAACTGCTGGGAAATGTTATGCCTGTTCCAGCGCTGCCCTGTGAGGTCCCTATGGACCACCACTATATGCTATGTTTATTACAAACTTGACTCTTGTTATGACTGATGGTGATGGTGACGATGATTCTGGTCATCTTCAGGCTGTGAATGACACATCAGTTGAATTCTCAACCTGCTACCTTCTTATTCACAGACCGACGCGGTGAATGCGCTTATAAAGGAGCTCTTTGCCGATCATTGACCGTGCCAACTTTTTGCAAGTGCGATGGTGTATGCCCAATAGGACAGAAGTGCTGTCGGATGGAATGCAACATCAGCTGCACAGATCAAGTGACTCTAGGTATAGTATCCATGTCTGAATTACACACTGTATCACCTTAACCTACACTGGCCCTCCAAGACGCGAGTCTTCCGGACGGCTGGCTCAGGGGGATATTTACAATGATATGGTGCAGCACCGAGCTGTGTCGTTTAAAAAATGCAGGGATGTGTCGCATTCAAAGGAATAAGTGGCACCCCTGTGCTCTCCCCCGCACCGGCGATAAAACAGCAACCATGCACCCACACAGGCACCCTTACACCATGGTGCAAGGGTGCCCGCGTTGCAGAGATGATTGTCTTGGGGCAGGAGGGGACACCTTCCTCCACAAAAACAACCTTCAATGGTGTTTTGCTCCTTGTATTTTTGCTGCTAAATGCAGCACAGATAGAAAGAGCGAAACATGATGAGAAATAAAAGTAGTTCTCCTCGTTGCGCCACTTTAACGCCTCCCCTTGAAAGTTTTCGGTGCTGCCTCAGATTTAAAAATCCTTTTATATCTGGGACAGTGTCAAGAAGCCATGGGTGTTGCGTGCAAACACCCACAGCATCACCCGTGACACCTCCCTTTAACACAGAATACTGTGTGAAGCAGTACCATATTTACAAGGCTGCGTAAAGCCACGGAAAGTAGCTTTGTGTGTCCTTGTAAATATGGGTCAGTACACAGCGCCACCAGAGCATCACAAAAGTAACGGTCCAGTGGTGCTAGGGGATTGTAAACTTGCCCCTAAGTCTGAAAAAAATTAAAAAAACAAATGTGTAAAAGTAATTCATTTGCAGATATGGCATGATAAGAAAAATAGGTAAACTGAGAAATCAATAGTTAAAAGAATATTTTGGAACCTCCATACTTGGGAGACTTGGAAATATGAGCTGCTTCGCTGTAAAAAACAATAACCCTAAATAATTTAGTGGCACAATGGAGGGAAAGAGCTCGCCGAGCAATGAGAGATTTTTGCCCCAGAGAAACATTCATTCCTTTTTAGGAGGCACTGGAGGCCTTTGGTGTCTCCCTGGAGCAATTTCTATTTTGTGCCAGATTAAAGAAAACCTGCCTGGATGATTGCATGAGTGCAACAGTAATGTCTGGGTGGGTACATGAGTGTACATGAGTGTAGTGGTAGTGCCTGGGTGATTTCATGATTGCATGAGTAGTGCCTAGGTGATTGGAGTAGTGCAAGGGTGGTGCCTGGGTGAGTGGAGCAGTGGATAGTTAAAGTATTGGGGATTCCATGAGTGCAGGGGTAATGCCTGGGGGGTTAGAGGAATCCGTGGGTAATACATGGGTAATTGCATGAGTGTAGAGGTACTGCCTGGGTGATTTTATAAGTGCATTGGTATTGCTGAGTAATTATAGGAGTACAAGGGTGGTGCCTGAGTAATTGGAGGAGTGGAAGAATAGTGCCTGGGTGACTGAAGGAGTACATGGATAGTGCATGGCTGATTGGAGGTGTGCATGGGTAATACCTAGGTGCATTGAGGAGTGCATAAGTAGTGTGGGTTAATGGATGAGTGCAAAGGAAGTACCTGGTTGATTTTTTATAAGTGCATGGGTACTGCCTGAGTGATTGAAACACTGCAAGGGTAATAGCTAGGTGATTGAATGAGTGCAGGGGTAATGTCTGGGTCAGTGGAGGAGTAAATGTGTGATGCCTAAATGATTGCATGAGTGCAGGGGTAATGTGTAGGTAATTGGAGGGGTGCATGAGTAATGTCTGGCTGATTGCATCAATGGCAGAGTAATGTCTGGGTCATTGCATGACTGTAGTGGTAGTGCCTGGGTGAACGGAAAAGTGTATAAGTTGTGCATGGCTGATTTTCTAAGTGCATTGATACTGGCTGGGTGATTGGAGGAGTGCAAGGATAGTGCCTGGATAATTGCAGCAGTGCAAGAGTTATTCTATGATCGTATAGCTAGTTCCTGGGTGATTGCATGAGTGCAAGAGTAATGTCTGGGTGGTTGCGTGAGTGTAGTGGTAGTTCCCGGGTGATTGCAGGAGTGCTTAAGTAGTGCCTGGGTTAATGCATGAGTGCCTATGTAGAGCCTGGATGATTTCATAAGTACATGTGTACTGCCTGAGTGGTTAAAGGACTGCATCTGTAATACCTAGGTGATTTCATGAGTGCAGGGGTAATCTCTGCGTCATTGGAGGAATGCATAGGCAATGCATACAGGATTGCATGAGTGCAGGGGTAATGTGTAGGTAATTGCAGGAGTACATAGGTAATGCCTAAGTGATTGCATGAGTGCAGGGGTAATGTATGAGGGATTACAAGAGTTCGTAGGTAATGCCTGGGTAATTACATGAGTGTATAGGTAATGTCTCGCAGAGTGCATGAATGTAGGGGTAGTGCCCGGGTGATTGGAGCAGTGCACAGATAGTGCCTGGGTGATTTTATAAGTACATGTGTGCTGCCTGAGTGATTAAAGGAGTGCATGTTTAATAACTAGGTGATTGCATGAGTGCAGGGGTATTATCCAGGTGGTTGTATGAGTGTAGTAGTAGTGCCTGGATGATTGGAGTAGTGCAGGTAGTGTCTGGGTGATTTTATAAGTGCATGGAACTAGCCGAGTGATTAGGGGAGAGCATAGATACCGCCTGGGTGATTGAAAGAGTGCCAGGATAGTATGTGGGTCATTGCATGAGTGTAGAGGTAATGTTTGAGGGATTGAAGAAAAGTATAGGTGATACCTGGGTGATTGGAAGAGTGTACGGATAATGTGTAGCTGATTGCATGAGTGTACAGATAATGCATTGGTGATTGGTGAAGTACAAAGGTAGTGTCTGGGTGATATTATAAGTGTATGGGTACTGGCTAAGTGATTGGATAGTGCGTGGGTGATTGCAAAACTGTGGGAATAGTAACTTTATAGATGAGTGCATGGGATGATTGCAGTAAAAGTGACTGTAAACATTACTTCACATTATCATGCTTATTACATTATTTCACCTTACCTTTTTTATTAAAGAAGATATAAAACTCAGTGGAACTATTTTACAGTAGTTTTGTTGTAAACTGAATTTAAAATCTTTTCAAACTTCACCAGTACCTTTTGTAAAAAATAAGAAAAACTGTTATTGAATATAATATTATAGTTTTAAGAACAAAACTTAATTTTAGAATTTCATAACATTTTCAGTTTCCCTCTCTTGCTGTTCTCAGATTCTACTGAATTTCACCATACACAGTGATTTCAATGTAGTATCATCATACAACAGCGGGAAAAAAAATCAATCAACAAGATTGTAAAAAAAGAAAAGCATTGAGCATTATTTAGAACAAGTGTAACTATCTGTTTACTTGTCTACAGTTTTTAAATTACATTCTATAACTACATTAAGTCTTTTATTTCTTTCAAGTACATTTTCTAAAATATACACACTCATTTACATCGAGTATAATTTAAAGATCAAATATATAAACTACTTCTTTCAAACACAATTTTCCAAATGCAATATGAATTAGCACAAACAATAATATAATCCAAACACAAATTGTTCACATCTTCCCAATAGGCCGAATAATGTTTCCAAATTGTTATTTCGTGTTCAAATCTTACCAATAGAGATATGAATTTGGTAATTCGAAAGGCAACCTACATTTGAATTCCAAATGAGCATCCTTTATTGCACTTTAAATACACATTATAGTGTTCAGATGGCGTAGTAGGTCCATCATGGACAATAATAGCCACTGCTTTGAAAGTTTTTCTTGAAATTGAAACTTGACTTGCCACAACATGTTTTAATATTAATTTCGGTTTCCAATTTTGTTCCATTTGCTCTACAACGTTGTAGCGTTAAAATGACATATTTTTCATATCTTTCTATACATAATGTTGACAACATTTCTGATTTACAATGAAAACATTTCATATCCTGATTAGCTGTTTTTACTAATTTGTTAAAAGACACTGATTTGCAATCTGATATCGTCAAGTTTCTGAATTGTTCAGTGTCTATTTCAGTAGTAGAAGAAAATTAACACTCTTCACATTTATGATCCCATCTGTAACTTAGTCCCAACAAAATTTCAATTTATATTTCTTCATCATCCAATACTGCAAGCATAAACATACGAAACATACAAAACTCTTGTGCATCTTGTTGTATATTCAATGTAAATTTCAATGAAGCATTACATATATCCAAAAGATGCCGAATGCCAGGAACAGTATGGATTTTAGTTCTATCAGTTACCAACTTTTGAAAAATATAATGCAGTAAAGAACAGAATATTTTTACTTGTTTTTCCATAATTTCATGATGAAGATCTTCTAGATAAAAGACTACATTTATAATGACATTAGTGTAAAAGCTGATACCTATACTATTTTCTCACTGGTATCCTACAATATTATCACCAGCGTCCATTTTCATTTTCTTTGCAGTTTCATCATTCTCTTGAATTGTTTTCTTTTTTTGAATCTCAGTAAAATATTTGTCATATTTTCATTTTGGACACACTACGTGTTTCTCATACACGGCCTATCCACCAGTTAGGAGCATAAAGTCTTCTTAACAGATTGCACTCTTTTACACAATTGGACTCCATCTATAACAACAATATACGTTTTGATGTGTATGACATCTACAAAAGTGATGGAGTACACTTCACAGAACCGTATTTACAAGTAGCTACAAAAAACTCATAATAAAAACAAGGGCTCTTTTTAGTGCCACATTATAACACAATATTGAATCTATATTTTTTTTAACACATACATACTCTTTTTAATTTTTTGGTAGATTCGCGCACCCGTGGCGAACATGCAAAAGCATGAATTCAATTACTACAACACAATACACTTTTGAAGTGTAAGCATACATTTTTTATTTTATATATTTTTACTAACTCTATCAATTTTAATCTTCTCATTAACTTCAATCATACTCCCTTTTTAAAATAACTTTACAAATGTACAACTACCATCTAAATTATATTCTACTAAATTATTTATTTAAGGAGGAACTGCAAATCGGATGCAATGTTACAGGGGGGCTGCGCTGGGAGCCACGTTAGAGTCACAAATCTAAACTGGAAAGAAAAAAGCACCCCAGTTCAATTATTAAAAAATTGCCTGGGACCTCATCCCCTGGGGCATTACCTCTTTCTTTTAAAAAATAAAATAAAATAAGGAAGAAGGGCTGCATGGCCCCCCTTCCCTTGGCCACTTTTAGCCTGGGGACCTCATCCCCAGGGGTCTAGCCATTTATTTTTTAATAAAACAATAGTATAATTATAAAGATGTTGACCACATGGCCCCCCTCCTGAGTCCATTTGTGGCCCGGGGACTCCATCCCCTGGGGCTTTGCCTCTATTTTAAAGCTATACAAATAGGGGAGGGGGCTGCATGGTCCTCCTCCCCTTGGCCACTGCTGGCCCCTGGACCCCCTCCCCCAGGGCCTGGTCTTATGTTGGGGACTGTGTGGGGACCCCCAATGCCCCCTTGGTCCCAGGCGGCACCCGCCTCCTGCAGGAGCCGGCATTGCTTTTGCAGCTCCCCTTGTCCAAAAGCAATCTGCTTCACTTCATGGAAGTGAGAGCAGGCTTTCTGCTCTTGCTTCCATGAAGTGAAGAACAAGTTTGCAATGACAGGACGGGAGATGTGCTCCCGCCCTGTGATTGCAAACTGCAATGTCCCGGGGTGGGCACACGAGGACATTGCTGGAGCCAACCCTGGGGGGTGGTGGTCTCCAGGGCCATTGAGGGCTTCAGGAGTGGGGGCGCATGGCCCCCTTCTCATCATTTGCTCAGTCCTGGGGAGGTGGTGGCACATGGGCTCCCAACAGACCTCTGTATTTGGTGCCCTGGGGAGGTCATGCTGCCTCGGTCGTATACTTTATCCTTTTCAAGTGTGCGTTTGTTGGACAACATAAATGTTGGACTGGTTCAAGTCTGATTCTGAACACCCCTAAGGATATGTTGGCCTGTATTCCTGCTAGCTCACAGGGCACCTTCTGTACCCCTAACCTTACAAGGAAACAAATGGATGTGCAACCTCAAAACATGACTACCCTGATCCCGAAAGGAAATCATGATAACAGATCTAGAACCCTTTCACTCAGTTACTTATGCATGCCCAAAGAGTTATACAATAAATACACTGTATGCAGTTTCAATATTTATTGAAGCATTGTGATTCTTGAGTAAAATACTTGCACTGCAATGATTGATAAGAAGGAAACAGAATAATGTGATTACCATTACGAGACTGGTGAAGAAGATGAACAATTCAACTATTTTGCTGATTACAGAAACCTATATGCATGAATACAAATATTGTAATGTAGTGTAGTCCTACTTAGCGCATTCTACACTATTGTGTTCTAAGTTGAGTGAATCTGCCAAATCCCAATCTGGATGGTTTAGCTCCCCATTAACTGTGGGTAAGTTTGAGCAAGCCAACCGTCTTGGTGTAGAGTTGGACAGCATCCCTCGAACAAGGTGACAGGTATCATCTAAGACGGACATCTGGCATGAACCAACCTCTCAGTGCCAGCCAAATGTTCCACAAAACAAAGGCTTGATATCATATATATATATATAATAGCATGCTCCATGAAACCATCTAAAACTCCAGTCAGGCCGCCATTGTTTATTCTATAGTAATAGCTCTATCACCCTGCGGCGAAAAGGAAATAACAGCATCTTGCATTCTGAACTTAACCTTTGTACAGACTGTCCAAGGTGTTCAGATAGAGTGCCTACAAAGTGGTACTGTAAGCAGACTGAGTTTGAATGTGTGTCAATAGTCATCATGTTAAAGGAAGAGATGTAATTTAAGAATGTGAGCATGTAGAGATGGAGATTCTTAACCAGGCCTAATACCTCCACTTGACAGTTCCCCATTCAAGGTGAGATGGAATGGCAAGTGATACATACTCATCAGTGCTTGAAAAGGAACTATAGAGTATCTTGTTTACTGATGAGAAGTGCTATTACTCCCCTATTAAAAGTATTGCCCTGAAGTGGGAAGGTGATCCAGTGTGATATCTGGGTATATGGCTGCGTCATGATCCAGAAGATCTACGGCATGCAAATTATGGCCATGTGATCGCTAGAGGACAGAATACCTTTGTGGGCCAAACTTTCACTCTCTCTAGCTGACCGTATTACAATTGCGAAGAGGGTTATTCTCCCTAAATTCCTTTACTTTTTCCTTAATATCCCCCTCCATCTCATGGCATAGTTCCTCAAGCATTTATGATCTCATTTAGTGACTCTGGCATGGGCAGGTAGGCAGCCACAGGTTTCTTGGGAACTCCTCACTTTACTGCTCACTCAGGGTGGACTGGGGGCACCAAACATGAAGCTGTAGGCTCTATTCGCCAAGGCCCAGTTTTTCTAATACTGGCTCAGCTTCAATCCAGCCACACATGGCAGCTGAGACAGACCACACAGCTCAATAACCCCTATCGACTGAGCTGTTTTTACAGTACAAAGCTCTAAAGGCTGAAATCAATGCCATTGAATGTGTGCCCCGGGATTGGGAGGGTATGAAGAAGAGAGCATGGCTGACACTTCTTTATGCTCCCTCCATTCTGCTCGCCAATAATCCCATGATACCACCCCTCTCTGACAAAAGTTCCATTGCTCCTGCACACATACCCGGCATAAGATTGTGTTCAGTCCTCTACCCTGATGACCAGTTCCTCTCAATGTTTCATGCTGTGGCATCTTCACCCCATTCTCTTCTTGATACACTGGTATATTACCAACCATACGCCACATGCTGCACTCTACATGACATATTTCCTTCCCGGCCAACTCCCCTCTGTTTCCTCCACTCTCCTGCCCAAGGCTGTTGTTGTATTGTTTATATTGACAAATGCCAATAAAAACATTAAAAAACATTAAATTGCACTTTTGCTGAGAAATGTCTTTCAAATGTAAGAACTGCAGATATTCTGTGTTTTCAAGTATCTTCCCATTTAAAGCCCTGCTTCTAAGCCAATGGCATTCACTTCTAAATGCGCAGAACACAGTGAGAAGACCCAGGGAGAGGAGTGTTCGCTGCTTACCAGTTTCTATATACGCCTTTCCTTTCTTTAGCTGACCAATAAGAACTCTCAGTTCCCTGTCATGATGAATCCAATGCAAATAAAAGATATAGGGAGTCACTCAGGCTAAGGTTACACGATGAGTTTAGTAGGGAACCTGGAACTGAGATAAGGGTTTCCTCTAGATTAACCCATAGACAGCATCTCATTAAAATACAGAGAGGGAGTAATTAATATGAATTAACCAGGCAGTGCAAGGCCTGAATTCAGAAGTGCAGTCTGAGGTTGTAAGTGCAGGTACTAAACCTTTTTTCATAATGAATCATACCTTGTAAAAGTAGTTTTTTCTCCCTCCTTTGCAAATTCTGGTCGTAAAGTCTGCACTTTAATTAGTTTTTCTTTTTTTCTTTTAAGTACACTGCACCAAGCACATTTTTTGCTAGGTTTTAAATTGTTAGATTCGCAGCACTTGGCTGCTGTCAAGAGCTAGCTGAGAAAATGTAATTGTGTGCCTTAAACATCGATCTGTATGTGGCGCCTCTGTCTTTCTTTGACTACAGTTGGGTTAAATGGATTAGTGCCATGGCATATCTTAAAAGTGAGTTCCCCTTTGGATTTCAGGCAGTGTTTTTGCCACATGACACAGGTTCAGCAGTTGTCCTGCAGCTCTTTGTCTGGAAAGAAATCACATTAGCCTACTGTGCCTGAAAAGAAAACAATGTATAGAGTAGCCCAGTTCCGCTGTACATAGCACTAATACCCTTGTTCAAGTTTTGCGCTGTGAAGAAAATAAAATAACACAAAATCAGTCGAAAGTGGCAGTGACTGCTGTTGTGTGACCTGCTGCCGCAGGCGGAGAGGCTGACACTGTCCAGTACAGATCCAAGTCATTGGTGACATCAACAATTTGCACAACTCACTAACCGTTCTCTCTGCTTTTCCCCACCTGAGAAATGTTTCTGCTGTTGGGCAACCTTTCAGGATGTATGAAAATGCATTTTCTTTTGATAAGGAGGAAATTTACAGAAAAAAACTAAGGTTACAGGGACGTTATCGCTAGGAAATAACATAAAAAACATTTGAAATTCACTGAAAAAAACAAAGGTTAAAGGGATGTTATGTTTAGGTTCAGTTTACTAACCTAACTATAACTTATACCCCCTCAATGCTTTGCTAATCCCCTCAATACTTTGCTAATAACCTCACATGTTACATCACTGATGACATGGACAGTGACATTCCAGATGACATCACTAATGACATCTCAAATGATATCACTGACGTATACTTCAACATTCTTCGTGAAATACCATTTAGATGCCTTAAAAATAAGAAGAAGACATGTGAGAGATGTACAGCACAGAGCTCAATGGGAGTCAGTTCTCAGTTGATATTTCTTTCTCTTCTGAACAACCACTCTAATCACTAACGACCAAAGTAATATGTCTAACCATATAGGCTAGTCTATTGCAAACCATTCATGAACTTGGAAAGATGGTGAACGGAATGTTGCACATTGGTAAAACATTCACCCCCAGTCACAGATTTGGGTTTAATCCGTTGGTATTTTGCTCACCACGATACCCCAGTTCAGACATGGCCATATGCAAATCAGTCTTGACCCCGTGCCTCATGGGAACAGTCCAGCCTGAACTGCCAACCCATGTCTTTCCTGGACTGGAATCAAGCATCCTAGGACCGGTTTCTGGCTATCAGCCGTCATTAGCCAGGATAGCTTGACTACAGTGGCATAGTGAGCACGAGACCCACGTCTGGGCACACCCTTTCCACATAGGGCCAACAGCAAAACACTTAGGATGATTGATGGAATGTTGTACATTGGCAAAACATTCACCCCCATTCACAGATCTGAGTTTAATCCATCGTTATTTTGCTCACCACGTCACTCCAGTTCAGACATGGCCATATGCAAATCAGTCTTGACCCTGTGCCTCATGGGAACAGTCCAGCCCGAACTACCAACCTTGTCTTCCCTGGATCGGAATCAAGCATCCTAGGGCAGGTTTCTGGCTATCAGCCGTCATCAGCCAGGATAGCTTGACTCCAGTGATGTAGGGAGCACCGGATCACCGTCTGGGCATACCCATCCCACACAGGGCAAACAGCAAAACACACAAGATGATGGACAGAATGTTGCACTTTGGCAAAACATTCACCCCCAGTCACAGATCTGAGGTTTAATCCATCGTTATTTTGCTCACCACGTCACCCCAGTTCAGACATGGCCATAGGCAAATCAGTCTCGACCCTGTGCCTCATGGGAACAGTCCAGCCCGAACTGCCAACCCATGTCTTCCCTGGACCGGAATCAATCATCCTAGGACCGTTTTTTGGCTATCAGCCATCATCAGCCAGGATAGCTTGACTCCAGTGACGTAGTGAGCACCGGGCCCACGTCTGGGCATACCCTTCCCACACAGGCCGAACAGCAAAACACACAAGATGATGGACGGAATGTTGCACTTTGGCAAAACATTCACCCCCAGTCACAGATCTGAGGTTTAATCCATTGTTATTTTGCTCACCACGTCACCCCAGTTCAGACATGGCCATATGCAAATCAGTCTTGACCGTGTGCCTCATGGGGACAGTCCAGTTCGAACTGCCAACAGATGTCTTCCATGGACCGGAATCAATCATCCTAGGACCGGTTTCTGGCTATCAGCCGTCATCAGCCAGGATAGCTTGACTCCAGTGGCGTAGTGAGCACGGGACCCACGTCTGGGCATACCCTTCCCACATAGGGCGAACAGCAAAACACAGAAGATGATGGACGGAATTTTGCACATTGGCAAAACATTCACACCAGTCACAGATCTGGGTTTAATCCGTTGGTATTTTGCTCACCACGATACCCCAGTTCAGACATGGCCATATGCAAATCAGTCTTAGCCCTGTGCCTCATGGGAACAGTCCAGTCCAAACTGCCAACCCATGTCTGCCCTGGAACAGAATCAAGTATCCTAGGACCGGTTCCAGGCTATCAGCCGTCATCAGCCAAGATAGCTTGACTCCAGTGGCAGAGTGAGCACGGGACCCACGTCTGGGCATACCCTTCCCACATATGGTGAACAGTAAAACACACAAGATGATGGACGGAATTT
Source organism: Lissotriton vulgaris (assembly GCF_964263255.1). Classification (NCBI taxonomy): domain Eukaryota; kingdom Metazoa; phylum Chordata; class Amphibia; order Caudata; family Salamandridae; genus Lissotriton; species Lissotriton vulgaris. Next base: position 1,871,159,315 of record NC_141694.1, on the reverse strand, counting down.
TGCACATTGGCAAAACATTCACCCCAGTCACAGATCTGGGTTTAATCCATCGTTATTTTGCTCATCATGTCACCCCAGTTCAGACATGGCCATATGCAAATCAGTCTTGACCCTGTGCCTCATGCGAACAGTCCAGCCCGAACTACCAACCCATGTCTTCACTAGACCAGAATCAAGCATCCTAGGACCGGTTTCTGGCTATCAGCCGTCATCAGCCAGGATAGCTTGACTCCAGTGGTAGTGTGTGTTTTGTTTTACTGCAATTGACGATTTACAAAAACCACTACAGCATACAACCAGTAGAGAGGTTTTAGTGGACAGGCCACTGTGTCACAACCCACGAAGCAAATTATTCTTCATCCTGGACAAAGGTGTGAGCATTGAGATGAGTCTGTTGTCTACTACTCTGAGCCATCACCCTAGAGAAAGGTCTGCGTTAACAGATACATTTATTGCAATCTACTATTACAGTAATTCATCACAAGGAGAGAGGTCTAAGTAAAGTAACATTTTACATGAACAGATCCCCTATGTTAGTGGTTACAAAAATCCCTAACTATCTTATAGGCGCTGCCGGGGAGTAATGAGATTGCATAGTTTGAGGTAATATGTCTACAGAACAGTTAAAAAGAAGAGTTTCTGAATTCGCATGATTTATTCCCTCCAAATTTAGAAAACTTAACAAATTTTTCCACTGCGTTTGATATATTAATTTTATCCACAGCTAACTACAGAACCATATTTTCTGCAAACAATTTAATTTAGCTATCTCGGATATCGGAGCTATAATATTAATGTCCTGGCGGATAGAGCAGGCAATTGGCTCAATAGACAGTGAAAACAAAATTGGCGAAAGAGATCAGCCCTGGGGTGTCCTGCAGCTTATGTTGATATCTCCTACTATTTTGCTATTTATGATTATGCTTGTCTTTTCTCCCACATATACATTTTTTTCCAACTGTAATAAATGCACCTGAAAAAGCAAATATTTCTAGAATTGTAAACAAGGCATTCCATTGGACGCTTTTGAATGCTTTATCTGGGTCCAGCTATATACAGCTACCTTCCTGCTCTGTACTAAAAAATGATCTAATCCCTGAATTAGATAATGCATTTTATCTGCAATCTGTCTATCCAAAATAAAACCCTTTTGATCACTATGAATGATTGTAGGAGCTACCAAGGCTAGACGATTCGCTAAAATCTTTATAAACAATTCATAATCATAATTTAAGAGGCTAATCGAGTGATAGGAGTTTGCATCCTTTTTTGACTTGGCCTATTTCAAGAAGGTAATCATCACTGTTTCAGTAAAGGAATTTGGAATCTGGGCTCCTGGCAGTATAGTATAGCCCAAACAACAATCATCCCTAGTTCCTTCTGCAGACGAAGAGGGATTTAAAGGATTGTGACTTGCTTCCAGCATAATTTTCTTCACTGCTACATAGCCCACCCCTTAAGCCATTTAGATTAAAGTCTCCACAAACAACAAATGGCCCAGGTCAAGATGGGAGTTTGGATGCCAAGAAATTAAACAAACTGTGGTCATCTAGTACTGGGGCATAAATTGTACATAGAGTAAAAGACCATCTGCCCAGCTTGCATTCCATTATTGCCCATCTTCCCAGCTTATCTACAGCGTTACGGCTGGGGGTGATAGAATTTCCTTTAACTTTAACTAAGATCACAACCCCCCTGGTCCTAGTTTCTTGTGTCATATGGCAAACTGCTGTTAATCCAAAAGTGTTCAGCAGAGCACTGTCCTTATTGGCAATGTGGGTTTCTTGTAGAGAATACACATCTGCTCTTAAAAAGCTTAAACCCTCTTGTACCTGAATTCTTTTTACCTTATCATTTAGCCCGCAGATGTTAATAGAGGCAATTCGCAATCCAGCCATTGCTCATAGAAGCTGTCAAATCCAGCTGGCAATACCACCCCACCGAAGCATATACCATCCTGTGTCTTGTGCAGGGTCTACTTTACACTTAACTACTAGATACATGCTATCTTGGCTACATCCATATTCATAGTCCCGCTGTTTAAAAAAACAAAACATAATTACACTAACACATACATCCACTTGCTGTGTATTCATTATCACACCATCACTGAATCATCCACCACCTCCTTCCCAACCCCCTCCCCCTCCGTGACAAGCCCCCAGACCCCACTCAGCCCCACACCTCCTCCCGTCACCCCCAACTAGTAAAAGCCACCAGACCAAATAGGTCTGTGTGATGGAGACCAGAGATCAACACTGCATGGCTCGCCCCGCCCCCTTTCAGATGTAATCCCTCTAGTTACCACCTCAAAACAGTGCCTAGTGAGACTGTAATCAGGCTAATTCATAAAGAGACCCCCTGCACGTATACATTGCTACAGCCTGACAAGACCTGACACAGATATTCTTTGGCTTTAATTTCCAGTGCAAAGAATTTAACAGAACCATTAACAATAGTTTTCAGTGTGGCAGGAGCCAATAGATATGCCTCAAAGCTAGCATCCTGAAATGATGAGATCACCTGCCTCAAATGCCACCGGCATTCGACAGTTGGATGGCAAATGTCAGGGCACACGAAAAATGACGATCCTAGGTATGTCCATCTTGCATCCGGGCGGGCTTTCTCATAGATAGCCTGAGTAAAATGTTGCCAAAAAATACTAAGATAGCCCGTTGTGGTCTTGAGTCCCTGTCACCCTGAACTTATTCACTGCAGGTCATCGGGAACAAGTGTACTCTTTGAACTTCTGTAGCCCAGTCCCATCCTAACAATTTGGGAGAGGCAGTCTTGAAGAGAAACAGCATATAAGAGCATATATTATCACCCTCGAGGCCCTCATAAATTCCTAGACACCGAACATTATTCCTATGTTGTCGGTTTTCCATGTCTTCCAGCTTCCACTGTACATCTGTTAATTGGGACTCATGCATCTTGGCTTACTCTTTCACATCTGTGACCTGTAGCTCCAAGGCAGTGGTCCTGTCCTCAATGCAGCTAAGGCACTTCCCAATCTCAGTGCATTTCTTCCCCACCTTCCGAAAGGCGACTTCAAGTTTTTACGTTGAATGTCTTGCCCTCTTGCTGTCTGCCCATGTCTCGGCCCCATGTTCTGTAATGAACTCCAAAATTAAGCTTAACTCAGGGTTTGCAGACATGGTCACAGTTGGCTGTGCAGCAGATGAAATGGCAGATGCAACTATTTTGTTCAGAGTTTGTGCTTCCTCCAGAGTCCCAACCATCTTGGTATGGGAATAATCCCATTTCAGACTGTTACTGGTTGAATTCTTCACTCTCCTCCTCTGAGGTTCTGTGCTGCCTTTACAGGCCTTTTGGTGCTTTTGGTGCTTTTGGTGCTTGAGTGCTGTTTCAGGTGCTTCCAGTGTTCTGGACTTCGTGGTTAAAGAGTTTGTACTGTTTGTTTTGCTGAAATATGAGTTAGCAGAATAATGTATCTTCCCTGTCCAAGGTGAGATCAGTCACTACTGATGTTCTGCACTGATCTATGCTGTGCCCCTTGCTGCACCCTTCCTTGCTGCACCCTGCCCCTTCGAGAGTGACTGGCTGAGGGAAATAGTTGACTTGTTCACATGGCCCAGGCTATGTCCCGCCTGAATCACATGGGTCTGCGTCTGGCGCAAAAGCTTTCCCTGCCAATCATCAGGAGCCAGGTTGTCAAAGAGGTCTGACTCACGCAGCTTCTCAATAGTGCCGGGTTGACTTGGCCCACCCACAGGATTCTTGATGGCAAAGAATTTGGTTATTGCAGGTTGTGGCATGGGCAGAGCATAATTACCAAGACCTATGGCTCCTTCCTCCTTGCCTAAACCTGCCCTGGAGCCTTTGGTCGCAACTTGATTCCGCCTTTTTCCAGCCCCATACTCTCTGACCTGTGCTTCCCCACATGAGGATCAGTTGGCTTACCTGGTGCTACGGCGATCTGTCAGGAGAAGATTCCTGTATGGTGGCTATTGCACAGACAGCAAGTGTTGTAGATGCAGAAAGCACTTCTCTACTGTCTTTCTGGAGTTTGCAGGCTTTTATGGCATTTTGAAACAGGCAGCCACCCAGGCAGTACCGGATCTGAAGCCAGCCACCAATCGGGAAAATCTTTGGTGAGTCCCTGGCCACCTTCCAAGAATGCTGAGACACAGTCATGAAGCGATCTCCAGCACTGATGAGAACCATCCTGCAATCCTGTCTTCTCCAGGCACCAAGAATCTGGCCAGCATACCGCGTTAAATTGCACAAGGAGGAGAGCAGCACAGCCCGTTGAAAGAAAATCCTTGGCACAGGTCAGTATCTGCAGGGGTAAGGGGGGGTGAGAGAGGTCCACGGAGAGCTCCGCCACGCTGTATCTCTGCGGCCGCCATCTATGCTTTATAATGTATGGCCACTTCATTACTATCCTCTGAACATCTAATTACGTTTTTGCTGTGTTGCTACTTCTGGTGTAGCAGTTCTGGATAAAGATATGTAGAGTAAATGTGAGAGATGCGATAAAGCCATAGACCTGCATTTTATTTTATGTCCCCTCTGCTGCTTGTTATCTTTTTTTGAACCCACTCCAAGCATTTTGATCTCACTTTCGAGGCCAGCTTTGTATTTTACAATGTCTGGAGAAAAAGTCATGTTCTCCTGTAGTAAATTCCAAATAAGTAAACAGAGTACCATGAATCTCTTATTGGCCAAAGACAAAAAAAAGAAAGAGTGAGGAGTTCCTCTTTCTTTTAATATTTTAGGTGGTATTTGCAGTTCAGACCCAGAAGATGCTATTCACATTATTGTCTGTCTATGTCAACCCTACTGTAGTGTCACTTGTATGAAGAATGTGTTGCCACATTTTATGAACTGTGCCTGCACATATCCATGTGTTGGGAAACCATCCAAATGTATTGTTTGTTGCTGAGTTATTTACAGTAGTGATATATTTAGTTAAACTTGGATGTTATTACAGAAGCCATCTATAAACGGTTTCACTCTAAACTGTCGCTGGTGCAATCCTTACATCTATTGAGTACTGCTGATGTGTTTCTTTCTATAGATCCCAGGACTTATCCACTCAACACCTGAAGATGGCCCCGGGTCACACAGCAATGAGGACGCTGTAACTTGAAGCTGGGAACACTTAGAATTGCTTTAAAAGAGAATACTTGGACACAGCTTAATTCAAGTGCTTATCCAGTGCATTTCAAAATGTAGTCTCTTATTTTATTAATTGTATAAGATGTGATCATTGTCTAATGTTTGATTAGCTCATCTACCAGCCTATTGAGCCCTCATGGTGCCGAAATAAAACTATTCCCTTCTATGTCTCTTCTTGATTTTAGTCATAATTGCTTTGGTCTATCATTTGTTTATGATTTTTACACCACAGACGTTTTCAGGGCATGCAGAGTGAAAAGTTTCATGTACAATAAAAAACAGCATTTTCTATTTCAATTATTAAAATGTAAAGTTAAAAACACGTTTTAAAATTCGAAGGTAAACCATGCTAGCCAACAGAAATATACCAAATGTGTTAAAAAAATCAAAATGAATACATAATTATATAAAATTAGTTAGTATGGCACAGTGCTCAATTTGAGCTGGTGGTTTCTAGTTCTCAGCACCGTCCCCTATTTGTCAGCACCTGTTTCCAGCACACGTCTAAATGTGAGATGAGCAGAACAACGGTGTTTAATATGTCAATATCAATTTAAAATGAATAATACCTGGCGCTCACGTCAGATAAGTCTATTGCCTTTGTATGAAAGGTTTCAGCTCATCAGTGTTTTGTAGTCACCAGGCTATATATCTGTCTATACATCTATAGATTGATATATGGCCTGATGATAAAAAAAATCTCAATCTCAGGTAACTATAATTTGTGCCCTAAAGTAACTATTACTCACACCCCACCATGCACAAGGTTGTTATTATTGATGTTGTTTCAGATCTCATTAGGAATGTTATCAATGCAGTTTATGAACATGTCATGGGTCATGTATTATGTGAGGATTTAGGAAGTGCATGGGAAAGGGTCTGAATCATAGTTTCCCAAGATTACTTGAATTAATTTCATTTTAACCTTGTTTTTTTCAGTCAATTTTGTAGGATAATGTTAACATAAATTAACAATGTAAAGGGTGTAATTTTAAGTAAGGTGGAATTTCTGGATTTATCAGAGGATCAGAATACCAAAATATAAAATGCAGGTCTATGGCTTTATCAAGGAGTTAGCACATCAATATATAAAAGTCGACCCATTGGCTTTGTCAATAAATCAATGCAATAATTTATCAGTACTTATAATCAAATGTATTTCCATGTGGATGATAAAAAAAATTGACTGTTACATAATACTTTAAATAAAGTATTTTTCTTCAAAACAACCGTAAACATGTGTTGAGTTACCTTAACTTTATTCAAAACACAAAATGTAGCCTTAGAACTAACCAGAAGAAGTTCTCACACCCCAGCTAAAGAGCATACCGCTTCAACTTTGGTGTGCTTTAAAAAATATGGAGAGCACCCTTGGGGTCATGAGACTTATTGCAACTTTCTAAAATAGTTCCTAGTGTGATGCTACACTCCCACAAGTCCCCACAACATTTTATTAAAGGTTAGTGATGTCCCTGCCCATTCTAGGGGCACCATAAACATAGAAAGAAATTGCTAAAAAGGAGGAGCAGTAAATATGAAATAACTAGCTACTATGTCCATTTCACATTCCTGCTTTATATGTTTTGTGTTTTGGAAGAGAAGCGTGCAGCCACCCTCTTCAAGCCATTTAACTGCCCCAGGGACCGCATCACCATGACCCGATTTATTTATTAAATTGTAAAGAGCTAGGGGGCCCCCAAGGCCCCCATCCCCTTGGGCCAATATTTTTTTTCATTTGGAAGAGGGGCATGTGCCCTCATCCTTAAACCTTTTAAAGACACCATTGACACCATCCCCGAGACCAATATCTGTTTATGGGGAGGGAGATGCCCCTCTGCTTCCTGAGTCCTTTGAACACCTGGAGACCCCATGCCACAGGGCTGGGATATTTTTATTTTTATGAGGGAGGCATGGAACCCCCACACATACAGTGGTCCCAGCGACCCTATCTCCTGGGGCCGATGGCAGCAGAGTCTCAGGGACCCTACTTCCTGGAATACTGAGCTGCTCCCTGCCCAGGAGAGGTCAGGCAAGGGACTGAACTCCAACTGCCTGCCCACACTCCGAGCAGGAACCAGAGGTCTACCCCTACCCAAAGGGAGCAAAAATAGAAGCTGCTTAGGCTGGGTGGGAGCACATCAAAACAGCTGGCTCTCATTGCACCCGGGATTGGAGCTGCGCGCTCTCCTCTCCTCAAAATCATAATGCAGCCCCAGGCATGGAGTCCCCGTTGCCAGGTAATGACTCAGGGAGGGAGGCTGCCCTCCTCCATTGCCTAATGTCATAGTATGCCCAGCCTGGGCAATTAGATTTGAAAAGGTGGGAGTCTGGTTTTTGTATGTATTTTATAAACTTTTTACAAAACAGGAGTGAGTTCATGAGTCTTAAAATGGCAGCTGCAGCATCTTTGTTAACGTGGCAGCCAATCAGATCTTCCCCAATCACATCCACAGATCCTCCGTGGAATGAAACACATTTACCATAACTTCTCCAAAGATACTGAATGGATTTACAGAAAATCATAAAGAGCATGCTTTCTGGATCAAGATTACGCTTTCTGTCAGCGTTAGTGACATTCTGTTCAGTTGCTTTGCTTCGCAGTATCGCTGTTCGATTTTCATGTGGAAAACTGCTATGAGGAAACGTGCTTTGAGACCCCATTTGACAGATCATTCTGAAACTCAACAGGAAGAAGAAAAGTGGATGAAACTTTTTTTGATAGTTTCATGAAGATTCATCAAACAGCTAGTGAGTTATGTATGTTCTTGGAAGTAAGGTTGCAGGATGGAAGAGCAAGCAGATTTGGTTCTTTCAGAAATGAAGAATACACCACCTCTGGAGTGAAGCAGCTTTGGAGTACAGATACTGTCTTGATGTATGAAACCAATTTGAGATCAGACTAATCACAGTTAGCTTAGCAGAGGGTTGCATAGATGTTTGGCCAGGCTGAGAAACCTAAGAGTGACATACCAAAGGTAAGGGAAATGTGGCAAGGGGACCGTGAAAGACGAATACCTCTCATGAATTTACAAACAAGGGAGGCTTTATCCAAGGGCCAGAAATATAAAGTACAGAGTCCTGAAATGTGAAAGACATTGATAGTTCACTACCAAAGGTGGTTCTAATAAAGGCAGGTGAAGAAGTTGGTTAGGATGAGTGCAGAGTCATAAGGGTGATCAAAGTCTTCTTCCATGGTCCAACAAACATAGCCTGAACAGCCTAATTGAAAACTTTTTTGGTTCCTGGGGCACATGAATTGTCTAGGAAATGGGAAGCTGCACCAGGTAAGTGGTTATTTGAACTGTTAATTCAGAGACCAGTCAAGCCAGTAGGTAAACATGGTTGTTCATGACTAAGGGGTGAGTGTTTCTCCTCTTGAAGGGTAACACATGACTGAAGGAATTAAACATATTTATGGTGCTCTCCAGGAAAGGAGCAACCCTGTGAGGTCCGCAGTTTTATGAACTATTCAAGTCCAACAGTGGCAGAATTAAAGGGAAGGTGCAGAGAATTAGACAAAAGGGGGAAAAGGCATAACCTGTGGGAGAACCCTTGTCTGGGATGAAGACAAGCACTGAGCAAAAATTCTGGTTTGGATGCCTATTCACACAGCAGGGGCTTCTGATAGTCCCAGAGAGTAAACATCTCTGAGAAGTTTGGGTAGTCCTGCAGCCATTTGCTGGAATTGTGCAGGCAGCGGGAAATTTAATCCACCTCAGGATTAACTTTACCCCAGAGATACTTCTGCAGTGACGGTGGGGTAGAGTTGCACAGAAGACCCTGTATTTCCTCATGACTTCTTTCTGCTATGATGCCAACGGTGGAACAGCCTCCATTTGCAGTATGTTGACTTTGTGGTGTTACCAAGAATCATTGGCATGATTAAAACCTCTTTTTCTTTGCAATGCTCCCTTAATTTTAATAAATTGTACTCCAACTTGGGTGTAACAAATCCCACTCTCCCCAAAAGTCCTTCCGGAAGATTAACCCACCCTTATCTGACATGAAATTGGTGCTTTCACTCTGTAGCACTTCTTAGAGTTATACATTGTAATCAGAAAAATCTCAGCATAAGATATTTCAGCAAACAATGTGAAAAGGACTGCACCAGAGAACTTTCAGTTTTGTTAGCTTAATATTCGGAGCTTGAGCTCCATTGACCTTGAATTTATCCATCATTTGCTTCAATTCTCAGCAGCAGCGGTAGTGGCAAGTTGAATTGAATTTCATTTAAATTTTTCTCCGATTCTCAAATCTTAAAAAATAAACTAAGGTGCTCTGAGATTTTGTTTCCTCTTTCAGCAGGTTAAAGGGCACTTTGTGAGCTCTTACAACTGATACATCTCTTTAGGGTCTCTCAAGCACACCTACCAAATGTAAATTTGACCTCCGAGATTGATTTTCAAGATCTTCATGTTTGAAATGATCAATTTTCATCTCTTTTTGACATTGCAAAACAGCCACCTAATGGGTAGCTTGTATGTCATCTATGGCTGAGGCTCTCTTTTCAATTTTCTCACAGCATGGCTTTAAAGCTTATAATCTTTTGTCTAGTATAACCAGCTTTGAATCTTTTCTTCTTGTTGACATATGTCCTTATGCAGCTTTAATCTCATATACTTCCGAAATCGAAAACTGGAGCAATGAGAGCATTGGATTACTGGATTTGGCAGAGTTGTCTCAAGGGTTATGAACAGCAAACAAGAGAAGCACTCATAAAGAGGTATTTAGAAAAACAGTCCAATAAGGGTCTAAATTAAGGTCTGATATTGCATATAGGAGTCAAAAATTCAGTTACAATGGAGTCAAATCACTGGATATAGACATCACAAACTACATATCTTGAAGAAATGTCATTATTTATTTGCTTCAAATGTAAAAGCATTGACAAGGAACCAGCCAACGTGTTTCATTCAGTCACATTAGGGTCATCTTCTGGACAAATATTTCTGACACCATAAAACTTGTCATTCATGACCATTCACTTCTAGGTAGGTCCTCCCTGTAGTTAGAGAAAATATTTTCTGTACAACACACATATGCTGTCTGAAAAAGTATTGGCCATATGGTTCAGAAGGGTAGAATTGTCCCTCCATCAGGTCCTGGTATTTAATTACAGCTGAATTAATGGTCCTTTAAAAGTCTTTGCACCACAGACTGTACAGAGTGCAGCGACATTCACCATAACTATTCTAGTTGTGTCTTTTCAATATCTGGTGGGTTATAGCCATTTTCTTATAACTTTCATTGCCTCTTGAACATAAATATCAGCTGTCTTATTCAGGCTTAGGAATGTCTTATTGCATAATCAGGACGCATCATATGCGCCCTCATTTAGGGGATTTCATATACAGATTCCTTGCCATGTGAGTGCATTAATTGGAAATATACTGAACATTCTAAGTAAAAACTGTAATTGTAAAAGAACCACTATTTCCCTACTTTCCTCTGAATTATTGGAATACAGCTATGCATACTACATACCTATATAGTTGATTATTCAGTTGTGCGTACACACAATGTGTGTATATTGAAATGTTATACATCATATTTCATTCATACTCCTATTATCATTTTATGAATTTTCATTGATCCCTTCATATCTACCTTTGGTGTAGTGTTTCCTTTTCATTCTTTCATATCATATCATACTACCATAAGTAATTTGACTCCTGCCCAGACATTTCTCAAATGCAATGGGGATCTCTCAATACATTGAAAATGGAAGGTAGACTATCTAATGTACATAGTGGATCTTGAAGCCAACAGATTTCCAGTTGAGTGGAAAAAGTGCACCTTGCTGTCTCAGAAGGAAAGGGGATCTTCAGGCCTTCACCTACAACACTTTCTGCCAAAGTTGAAGGGGATTTGAAGGCTTTTGATGGAGCCATGAGACAACGAAAACACACGTTCAAGAAATCCATAATTGAAACTTCAGAAAATCACTTTTACAGTCATGCACAAAAGCCCAATGTAACACTAGATTAATTCCTCACAGTACTGAGGGGATGTAGCGAGTTACAGGAATGTTGGTGTGTCAGTGGATGATATAATAAGAGGTCAGCTCATACTCAATGACAATTAAATAAAATGCAGAGATCCTTGTGGGCAATGAATGACCTCAAGTTAGAAGACGTAATCACCACAGCTAAAGGAATTGAACAATTACTCTCATGGGTTAAAGTAGTCAATCAGGTTAGTCATGAATGTTAACAATTTGAAGTTTGTGTAGTAGATGGAAAAAGTTGCAAGTAGTGCACCCAAGGACTGACATTTAAATGCCGCTGGTGAACTGCAGCAGCTATTGTGCCCTTCACTACTGTGGCATCACAAACATGGCTGCAGGTCTACACTGTGTGGTTTCACTGCTGCAGTGCAAAACATGCATTACAACTAGTTTGACAGGAAAAAGTGGCCTTTACAATATTAGAAACTCGCCCATATGTAAGCCCTGTAGCCCACAAGGTAGGGTGCATGGTATTTAAAAGTGGGACATGTAGCAGATTAATGTGAGCATGTCCTACAGTGACAAGGCCCTAAAAGCTATTTTCACAGTGACATCCTGGCTATACCATGTAGAAAATCTGAGTCGATTAAAATACTACTACTGTATCTCGTGGATGATACCAATTAGGAAAATAATGAAACCACTCATTTAATAGTTATTAAAACTTTAATTAAATTGTGAAGCCTTACCTTTACTAATATTAACGAAAACTAACTTTTAGAAATGTACTCTTTACCCGCCTCAGCTTTCAGAAGATGAATTAGCATTAGCATCAGTTGGAAGGATGTTCTTTCCTTCCTGCAGTTTCCCCCCAGCAGCACTGGTGGCCAGGCAGTCAGAAAGGGCCTTGAAATTGCAGCTAGCTTCCCTTGCCCTGGATGAGAAAAATTGGGCCTTGATGGCTGAGGAGAAGGCAGATAAGGTCTTGGCTGCTGAGGAGAAAAACGAGATCACAACTCTTGTACCTGCGTTGGTCTTAGAAAAGAAGAATCTAATGCTGAACCATTGGAAGAGCCAACGCAAGATGGATTTGAGGTCCTGAAGGGCCTTTGAGTCCAGTGATGATGGTGGCAGCGATTCTGAAGCACCTACAGAGGTAAATATAGAGTCCAGATCCCAAGAACATGGTGTCTATTAACCACATCGATGCTAGTGTTATTTTTCTTTTATGCTGGATCTTCTCATTTCCCATTGTTCATGACGAGCTCAGCTCGTCATGAGTGTATGGAGGTGTACACCATGACGAGCTGAGCTCGTCATGAGCGTCCAAGGAGTTAATAGGACGGAGGATAACACTAATGCATGGTTTGCAGCCTATGAGATGATACTGTATATGCTTAGAGTCTCAGAAGATAACTGGGGAGTAGGCTGTGGATACACACATGCTCATTGTTTGGACGGACAAACTGTTGGCCTTACATGCAGTTGACAATGTTACGTATGCCCCTATTAAGGAGGCTCTCACACAGAAAGTTGGATTAACCCCAGAGAGGTAATGCCAGAAGTTCAGGTTAGCCAGAAATTCCACACCTCTCTTGTCAATTAAGGCATTGAATGGCTGTGTGAAGGATTGTGATGGGCTGAATATTTTAACTATGTAGGAGCTCATCTTGAGTAACCACTTTAACAAGTTATGCCAGCACCAGTTAGCTTTGAAAATACCTGTGCACAGAGAGCTTGAGCATGAAGATGACATCAACCTCAGCACTCCAGGAGTAACCCCAAGAAGAATTCCCCTTTGCAGAGAGAAGTATAAGGCCAGGATAATACAGCAAAGATCTCCAAAGGGCTCAAAAAGACTTTTGAGAGGAGGATTCCCAGACCCCTTCAGTGTAGAAGGGTAGATTTGGTGTGAAGAAGCGCATTGTGCTTTATCACCAGGCCTGGCAGTATGACTTTTTACAGACAGGGCATGAGAGAGGGGACTCTGCGTGTACCTGGACACCATACACAAGTGAGCACACAATAAGCTAACTAGTGTAGCTCTAGGAGTAGATTATTCTCAGGAGGAGAGGTTAAAGAATCCCTTAGATTCCTTCAGCTGGTAGGAGGACTAAGAAGGTAGACTGGTGATCCCGAAGAGTGGTCGACAGCACTTCCCGAGAATCACAGTTAATGGGTTCCCTGTCACTGCTCTGTTGGATACCTGTGCCAGACAGAATGTGATGGTAGCAAGGCTGGTTTCTTCAGAACAGTATCTGCCATGACAGATCAGTAGGATAATGCAAACCCATGGGCAGGAATCTGTCTCCCTATGGCCATGATATCCTAATAATGGGAGGTGGCCCTTTCCCAGAGGAGGGTCATTGTCGGAGTCCAGATGCCCGTTGACTGCAGCCTTGGCAATGGACTCCCCCAGTGAGAAAAGAGATGGGAGTGGCAGCTGCCTTGGGCCTAAGCAGAGTCCTGAAGGAATAAGGCTCCAGGACCTGCTACTTCTAGTATCCAGGACAAAAAAGTGGACTCCATAGATCGGTAGGCTACAGGGACACAGCAAGGTTCAAGACGGCTTTTTTTCGAAAGAGCCCTTCTAACCAATTGCAACTGGTAATGGACTGGACTCTTCTGTTAACCCCTGCTGGATACCTTGAATGTATCGAAATGCCCTCCCCTGAGGTCCTTCCTGGGGTCCTGTGGTTATGTGGGCACAATAAATTTGGAACCTTTGAAAACAAATTTTTTTCAGAGCTTAACTTGTACCCTGCACATTCAGTCTCATACCAGTAGTTCCACGCGTCAGAGTGAATTTGAGCTTTGTCCCATACAGACTTGTCCAGAACTCCCAATAAAACATAGATGGCTCTTTCTGCGTTTGGACACAGAACTTGTTTTGGCTGAAGCTTGAGAAGCTCCAGAGGATTGGAAGGGCCAACCTTCCACAAGTATCCAGCATGCAGATCCACAGAAGTGGCTGTTAGTTTCATCTTCAACCCGCGCGTAGAGGGTTTTCAACTCCAAAACTGACATGATGAGTGTAAACAATAAGAAAGAGCGAAGGCATCCCTGTCAGGTACCTCACTCAATGGGTAAGGCATGAGATAGTGGCCCATTACCCTCAACTTAAACCGAGACCTGGATACAAAGTTGCAGAAACTTATGGCTAAATTTGATCTTATCCAGTACTTACCAAATAAACTGCCAACATCATGTTATACTCAGGTTTCTCTTCAAACCGAATAAATCTTTCACCTTATAATCTATGTTGACAAGCTTGGGGGTACAAGGTCCCTCCAGTTCTTCCACCCTACATAAGGCCATTTATATTCTTTGAAGGCAGTGCTGTATGCTCTTCTCCGGGATAAAGACATCTTGGTCTTTATGGATTAGAGTACTAATTACCCTAGCTAAAATTTTTGCCAATACCTCGTGTGGTAGGAGGTGCAATGCTGAAGGGACAAATCTGGTTTCAGAATAGCTAAAGCACTGGGCCTGCTGTCTCTTACCTGAGCAGAGCCCTGAAGGACAGGACCTGCTATCTCCAGAAACCAGGACCACAACGTTAGGGTTAGTTGGCAGACCTCCTGTGTGGCTACAGGAAGAGAACAAGCTGCAGGAGCCCTTTTCCTGAAAGTACTCAAACTCTTCTGGACCTGCTGTTGGCCTCTGTCTGACACCCTGTGAGTGCTTAAAGTGCCTTCCGTGAGGTATACTTTTGTGGTTGTTTGGACACCAGATGAACATTTGAAATATTTGAAAACATATCCTCCGTACTAATGGCACTTAGAAACTTTTTGACTTTAGCCAGGGCCAATCCTACATGGGCTCCATCGCGGTTGGCCTGAAATTGCACCTTGGTCTTTGTCTACCATGACCAGTAACTATCTTTGACAATATTATACCTACAACTTTATAAATCATATTTCCAGGTCCCAGTATTGAATGTTGTTGTTTTGGTGGCATTTTGTTTATAAAATTGTGCGCTATGGGATTTTTATTGCTTGATGTTTTAACTTTATTACTGTTTTTGTAACTATTTTAGACATTGCCTTAAGGTCAGCCTACCCGCTCTCTACCATAGCTATGGGGGAGGGTTGAGTTCAGGTTAATGAAGAGGCTTTGAGGGTCCAACCTAACAAGATTTGTGATCGTTCCTTGAGGTAAGCAGTCATCTATTTCAAATAATGATATCATTTCTTAAAGAATGTAACTCAAGTTGACTAATTGGGAGAATCAGATGAGAAATGTCATAAACTCAAAGATGATACGAGGAAGGACTACTTTTAACAGCATTTTTGGTGAGAAGATTTAGAACATCTATGATTCTCATTAGAACAGAGGAAGTGATTTAGTAGTTATGGCAGACTTAGGATTTCCTTTCACTATTATCCCAAGAGAGTATTTAGAATGCTAGCTTAAAGATGTTGTTGAGGAGAGAGGGAATGTGAGCTTCAAAGACATAATGACTCAGACTAAAAATAGGTTTCTCAAAAATGTGTATTTGTTAACAAGGGATGGTCATTGAACCGGAAGCAGATGAATATCCTGGTGCAGCCACTGACTTGATACAAGATTCCTTTCCAGGCCAAAGTTCCAACGGTCTACGGTGAGGTAGGCAGGGTTTATGACCCGGCCCTTCCCAGTTTGTTCACAAAGTGAACTTCTGAGATGCTGTCCATCCAAAGAAGGATCCATTATTTGTTGTGTGGCAGAGTTAATACTTGATACCAAAGGTGCCAGCTAGCAGCTCCCAATAGTTTTTTGTCTGGAGTATTCTTTCACAGATCAAGAACAGCCAGTAGAGAGGCATTGGGAGTTGATGTAACTTTTCTCAAATCAGACTCAATAATGAAGCTTGGAGTGGAGCTGAAAATGTTTTTGACATCAGGCCTCCATTTTTGTCAGTCAGCATTTTAGTTCCATATGACAATCCCTGTCTAGGGAAATCTGAGCAGAGTAAGGTAGGCCTGCAAAGAGGTGGAGAGCTTCCCACCCCAAAAGGCTCTGTAATGTAGGGGGCCAGAAATATTGCTTGAATGGAAAAACAGCGCAGACACAAGACAGGCCACTGTTTGTGGGATAGTGATAGATGGAGTAGGGTTTGACAATTTTCTTACAAATGCGCCAAAGCTTGTTTCATGGGAGCATTAGGAGACATGGTTACATAACTATTATAAAGGCCATTAAGTGTACGAGTTGAAATTCACTATTATTCCTAGAGAATTAGATAGCTTGAGTGTAAGGGAGAGATGGAGGTAAAGTGTCTCTGGTCATTGATCTATCAGGTGAATATCATCCAAGTAGATAAATAGGAAGATGCCACTCATCCTCAGGAAGGAGATAGTGGTCCATAGAAGCCTGGTGAATGACCATGGGTCTGAGAAGACACCAAGGGGAGACACTTAGATTTGTCAGAATCAATGTTTCCGCTGGTCCTTCAAATATTGTTGGTAACTAGTATGGATTGGAATGGAAAAGAAACCATCTTTTAGGTTACAGTAGACCATCTAGTCACAGTACATGAGTGTGCCCTGGAGGAGGTGGATGCCCTCCATCCATATGTGGTGAGAGATGATAAAGAGGTTTTCTAGATTTTTACCTCCTGATCTACTAAAGGAGTTCTTTCTGTAGAGAAAGAGGGAAGGAGTGAAGGGAAAGGCAGCAACGTTGGACACAAGGTTCTAGAGGAGTAGGAGAACATGGGATGGACAGTTGACCCAAACATCCACTGTAATGTTTTCCCCATTGGTGAATAACATGGTGATGCAGCCTCCTATGCAAAGAGAGGGAAGGGAAGGAGGAGGGAAACAGTGGAAGAAGCTTACCTGAGATGGAGCCATATGGTGTCTGGGACAAATGGTGTCTGGCACAACCTCTTCTGCAGAATCATTCTCTTCAACAGCAGTGCATCTACATATGAAGAAATACTTCCAGCAATGCCAGCCAAAGCTTCCGAAGAAATGGAAGCTTTGGTTTGCATTGCTGCATGTGAAGAAGCGGTGGGATGCCTGACCTTGATGGTCTTGTGGGACATACACACTATCACCGGCTGAGCCAAATACAAGCTTCATGATGAATTTTGAAATGTTCTCCAGGAAAATATTGCTGAAGAGACGTTCTCCAAAGTGTGTATCAGCACTCATGTCAGCAATCTTAGAGATAGTGATCACAAGGACACAACTCTTGTGCTCGGATGAAACAGCAGGGCTGGCATTATTGGGGAAGCACCTAATCCTTGGTGCCCAACCTCGAAGTGAAGGACGGTCAATCACATCAGGGGGCGAAGCATCGCACTTTAGCATGTCCAGCAGTCTCATTAAGTGGCCAGTGACATGAAGGATGTGCTCCGGGCAGTGTTTTAGAGCTTAAAAAATGCCCTTCCTGAGATCACCGCAGGAGCAGAGAAGAAAGGAGACCAGGTTACAGTCTACCTGAGCAGGAAAACATTCTGCAAGCACCAACACTTAAGAGACCTTGCTTAAGTGAGGAATTCCTTCTGCGGACAGATGCTTGAGAGCATGGTATTGGGGCTGTTATTTCACTGCTAAACAAGGAGTTCCCGTACTAACCTGTAACCATCATCAGCAAGTGGCTACTACCCAGGGAGCAAGGTGGAATGCAATTGAGCGTGAAGCATTTGCAGTGGTTTGGGCAGTGAAGACTTTGCGATCATATGTGTATGGCACTCATTTCTGGGTTAAGACAGACCAAAGGCCCCTCAGCTGACTCATGCAAATGCAGGGTGAGAATTACAAATTGTTTAGGTGGTATAGTATTTAAGTTGCAACACAATCCTGGGACTGATAATGCCAATGCTATTGGTATTTCCAAGTTGTTCTGCCTTAGCAATGAGAACTCCCATGGGGTGGATCCATGATGGAGAAGGCTATTTTGTGCCTGGTGTACCACAGACGTTTGCCTTGACTGTTTTTGCTGGGTGTAGAACTTTGAGTACTTAACCTCTACTACCCAGTGCAAAGTGCCTGCTCCATTCTTTTATCATGATGAATATGGCATACCTGACATATTTAGTTTACCTATAGGTCTATAGTATGAGGTACAAATGTTTCCCCAGCACCTATAACTCAAATGTCACAATTGTATTGCAGCACCAATTGTGACATTCAGCACAATGACAATATAAACATAACTGAAGGCCTACCACCTGTTGTATAACCTTGCAGTTTTAACTCCAAATTCAGCCTGTCAAAATAAACTTGTTTTGGCAAGCCTAAATCTTCCTTTTATGTAATAGTAGGTCACCCCTAAGTAGACTCTACTGTCCATAAGGTAGGGGCATGGTATTTAAATGGGGGACATGCAATGATTTAATGTTAAATGCCACAAAAGCTGGTTTCACTCTAGCAGGGTTGATTGATCAAACGGAAAGCATGGACAATTGCTTTACCCTGCCTAAAGAGTCTGGGAGAACCATGTGCATGAACTCCTACTGTCACCTGGAAACTGAATACCTTCCTTGATGAGGTGTGAACATTCTCCTAAAGCTGAGACAAAGCCCTTGAGTGCGGGCAGGTGTTTTAATATAAAGCAAACTTTACCCGAAGGTGTCAAAGCACTTTACAAAAGGACAAGTTATGTTACATAAGGACTTTTGAGTATATAAGTTACATAAAAGATACAAACAGAAAAGCTCTAAGTTCACATACGAATTGTAGTAAATACAAAAGTCTACTACAGATACTAGTGGTTAGAGTTACATATATAAAAGTTGCAAATTAACTCAAGGAAAAGATACAAACAGATAAACTCTAAATTCACATAAGAATGGTAGTAAGTACAAACGTCTACTACAGACAATAGTGGTTAGAGTTGCATATATAAAAGTTGTAAATTAACTCAGGGAAAATATACAAACAGATACACTCTAAATTTACCTAAGAATGGAGAAGTGGAGAAGTGTGGCTCACTGGTTAGAGCGTCAGACTCTGAAGCAGAGATCAGGCCTGGGACCAGGGTTCAAGTCCTGATGAGGCAGGGTCTTGGGCTCAATGTCCGAGAACTCGATAATTCTCGCCTCAGCGCCTACTCTAATCAGAGTCCCACGTTGCAACTCTGGGCAATAGTGTGCTTAATCTCCACAACGGCCCCACCAACACTGGGATGCCTGGCTTCACCTCAGGGAAGCCCAGGAGGGGCATCTCATAGGGAGAGCCAGGAAGGGTTCCACAGCGTTATACAGCGCCGGGACACCCCGTTGCTGGGGCAGCTGTGTGCTTCACAAGTATACTACATTTACATTTACAATGGTTGTCAATCTGTAAGACTACTACAGATACTAGTGGTTGAAGTTACATATATACAAGTTGCAACTTAACTGAATGAAAAGATTCCATCAGATAAACTCTAAATTCAAATAACATTGGTAGTAAGTGCATAAGTCTACTACAGATACTAGGGGTAAGAGTTACTTATATATACAAGTTGGAAATTCACTCAAGATTCTATTTTAATGAAAGTTGAAGCTGTTAGGGTTGGACACATATAAAATACATATTTATGCAGCATGATCTTCTCACCATTATTTGGGTTCTTGCTTCCAGCCAGGCCTTCATGGGGTTGTTACACTCACAGGCAATGATCTTGGGCCTGCAGGAATCCCCAAGCTGGTGATGTCCAGAGCATTCCACATGCAGCAGGGGAGGTCCATAGCAGGGCTCCTCTTTGCTATGTTGTTTACAGGGACAAGCAGTCACCCACCAGCAGCGAGCGCAGCGAGCTCAGTGAGCGCAGCGAGCGCAGTGAGCGCAGCGAGCGCAGCTCCCCCAAGCTTTGGGCCACCAAGTGCACCCTTACAGCACCTACCAGCAGAATGTTGAAGTGCGGTACAGGCAGTCCCTGCCCACAGGTGAGCATGGCCCCTCTTCCCTGATCAGCTCTGATGTCTCTGCAGCAGTCGCAACATGTGTACCGCCTGGGGCATCCCCATAGCACCTCAGCCATGATGGGGATAGCCTCGCCACCCAGCAGCCATCTCAAGGCCTGATGTCCGCAAACCTTTCCAGTGACTGGTGAACAGCTGCTCCCACATCTTTGCGATTCGGCAGGAGGGTGTTCCATCAGCGGCAATCATTCCCCATCATGCATGTTCTATAGGGGGTGGTCTGGGACCACACTTGTTGAACCCTTCCTGGTTGCGGTAACTCCTCTCCTCACATAGCAGGGCTCACAGGCCTTCCATCGCTCAGCTCCTGTAAGGGCGTTGGAGGAGTGCAATGGAGGAGAGTGCTATCCTGTAGTCCCTGAGGTCGTCGCGATCTCCCACCTTACTACGCTTACTTTTAGGTGGTGGGTTGTGTCCATCAATTGGGGATTGCCTGTTTACAAGGCCCAGGTAAAGCTTAGGTGCAGGAATCAATCGGGTCCCTGGTGTCTGATCGGCCTCTCCGGGTAACGTTTGGTGGGAATGAGCCTCACTCCTCGACACGGCTGTGCCCTCCATAGATGCACCGCAAAGTCTACCCTGTAGCGGCCACTAGGACCCACCTCAGGCCTCCGCCCAGTGCCACCTCCTCTCACACCCCCAGGCCGTGCGAGGCTGCGATGTAGTCCTCAACTGAATCAGCCTCTCAGTAAGGTAAAATGTAGTGGCTGCTCGAGGGCTGGATGGTCCTGCCCCTGTGTACGACTGCGATGCGGCCATGGGCCTGTGGTATTGGGTTCCCAAGGCCTTCATGCTCCGCAGAACACCCACTTACACCAAAAGAACTGTTGGCACGGAAACTGAAAAGTATAAAAGACAAGTTTATTAAGACCCCATGGGGTGGTGGTACATTCCTACAGCACCCTTCGGCAATGCAAGAAGTATCACACCGAACGTTGGTGCGAGTCCTTCTTTTATACAATTTACAAGCAATAAAAAGGTAGGCGGTACAAGGTTACAGAGTTTAGGTACATATATGGTCATTTTTAGAGCAAAGCCAACTCGGGGGGGAGGGGTTACAACTCCACTGGTCAGTTTTGGCGGAACATTCCTGAGGGGTGACTGGTCAGTTGGAACTGCGCATGTACAAGCTTGACCGTTACTAAAAATAGCCTGTTGCTGGGCAAACTCGAGTGGTCAGCGGCACGGACAAAGGACTAAAGGGCATGCTGACCACGAGGCCGCTCATTCCCTAAAATGGCCGCCGTAACATACAAAATGGCATTTTCGAATAAGGCCAAGTTAAGGGAAATAACGTGTAGCAAAGCTAAGCGCTAACCCAGCCATTGTCAAATTACGACAGACGACCCTTTTAGCGTTTAGCTGAAGCTACCTCATAGTGGACATAGTCGGGATACTCATCTTCGATATCAATTGACATAATTTGAGCTACTTCTTTATGAAGCATCAATTCTTTTTGAGCAAGAGCTCGTCTAGATGGAATACAGGCTGATAAACACATAGAACATAATGCAGGGCCACATTGTATGCATAAACACAAGAAGAACAATATCCTAACTATGATACATAAAATCGTCAGTAGCTTCCAGCCCCATGTACAAAGCATTGACCAGAACCACCCCGAAAGGGTCCATGTACCATTGTCTGGGTGTATTTCAGCAGCAATTTTGTGGAGTTTTGATATGGCATCATATACAGATGGCGAGTTGTCAGGCACGTAAACACAGCAGCTACTTCCGATAATTCTACATGCCCCCCCTCGATCGGCTAGAACTACATCAAGAACCATCCGGTTCTGAAGCATAACAATTCTGGATATTTGAAGTTCTTCCGTTATATTTCCCAATGCAAAAGCGGTATCATTAGCTACAGCCTCAACAACACGGGTCAGTCGTCGTATTTGCCGACGATTCAGAGCAGCCCCCACAAAGGAAAACAAACCCAAATTGAAATCTACATATTGTTGTAGTGCAGTATCGGTCTGGTCAATGTCTTCTAGGACTACAGCACGTTTGACTCTATTTAACACAAAGTCATGATACAGAACATAGTCATTATGGTACATTGGCGGGGCAATGAATACAGGGGGCAATACAAAAGAGATATAACATGTGCCTAGCCATCCTAACGGGAGCTGATGATAGCCTTTATTTCCACAAATGAAATATGTATTTCGAGATGCCACAAATGATATGCCATTCCGACTGTCAAATGTAAGTGTGGTGTTACATTCACTTTTTCCAACCGGGATTGTACCTTTATTTCGTATACACAGATCCGCCTTAGTATCAATGACATTTATAACATGAGAACTGGACATATTAATGTTCCTTTGGTTACTGTAAACCCGGGGTGCAGAGACATTATCGGGACGGTACTCCTCCCATTCAAACCGAGTACCTTCAGCTTGTGGATAGCCATCCCGGTCATGGTAACATATTTTATTTAAACGGAACAGCACCCCCCCCTTTCGTTGGCCAGCGCAAGGTGAATAAAAGGGTGTACCAAGCATTGCAGGAACCGTTATGGGAAAACGGGAGTGGGATGAGCGGTGTGCCCCCTTTCTTCTGATGCCCAGGCAACATCCCACACACCCAACAGTTAGAAGTGTTCGCCATATTATGAGTATGATGCAAAATTTGAATGAAGCTATTGTTCAAATAAGTCTGTCGGTGCCGTTCTTCATGGTAGGGTAAGGTGAAATGAAAATGTTCTGATGGAGCCGGGGTAGTTGGCAGCAAATGTTCTCGTACAGGCACCACAAGTTCTACTACCCAGGCTATCACTGCTATCACCACAATTGTCAGTACGAACAAGATGGCACCAAGAATTCTCTTGTCTCGTGATGCAGAAGACGCCATAGTTCAAAAAGTTCACAATGTCTCAAATACACAACTAAAAAAAATAAAACGTTAATGCTGAGCTCCGAGGTAGCCGTTGTTTTCTTCTCCGGGGTCAAGACGGGTGTCGCTACTCTTGGCAGAACTGATCCCCCCCCTTGAGATTCCCGGCTTCCGTTTCACAAACCCCAGAGCGGTAACCAACCAGTCTTGCATAAAAAAAAAATCTTCCTCCTATCTGGGCCGCAGATCGTAACGCCGTCGTCCAGAAACAGTGTGGTCGGGGAAGGCTCCCTCAGATTCGGCCGACGTCACAGCTGGGATCTTTTCTTCGTCCAAGATATCTCTGTAGTCGGACAGCACAGTAGGAGTCACCAGGTCCGGAGAGACGCGACGGCAGTGAGTTGAATGCACCCACCGCTTCCTGTTGGTCACTCGCACAGCCGTTCGAGTTGCGAGCAGGACTTGCACGGGGCCACGCCACCTCGGTTCCAAGCTGTTCGCTCTCTCAAACGACTTAATCATGACATAATCTCCAGGACGAAGATTATGAGCCTCTCCAATGGAATTGTCAGGGAGCGCTTCTCGAACCTGTTGGTGAATGGAAAGTAAATCATTTGTTAATCGTGCCAAATAATCGTTCATCATTATACAAGGCACATCATGTAACAATCGCGGCTTAGGAACTCCCCATATATTCATAGGCCTTCCAAACACCACTTCATATGGTGTGACGCCAGTTCGAGAGTGGGGCACTGATCTGAGAGAGAGTAATGCTAGCGGCAAAGCATCCGGCCACTTCAATGACGTGGACGCCACAATCTTAGCCAATTTCAATTTCAATGTAGCATTGTACCGCTCGACAAGACCTGCTGACTGAGGGTGGAACACAGCATGAAACTTTTGCTGGATCCCCAGTCCCTTTAGCACATACTCCACAATTTTCCCAACAAAATGAGGACCATTATCGCTCCACAAAAATTTGCAAACTCCAAATCGAGGGAAGTACTCCTTGAGCAGAACCTTAGCTGTTGTCAAAGCGGTATTATCTTTCGTGGGGAAGGCCTCAACCCATTTGCTAAAAGCACACACCACCACTAAGACATACTTAAGGTTATTGCAACGCTCAAGCTGGATGTAATCCATTTGGAGTACCTCGAATGGTGCGGAAGGTGGAACGAACCCTCCTTTCGGAGTATGAGTCCCTTTTGCAGGATTGTGCTGTAAACATATCAAACAGGTCTGCACTACTCTCTTGGCAGTATTGGCAATCTCAGGATGCTCCCAAACTCGTGTTAACAGTCGAGTGATTGCAAGAGCCCCCACATGTGCCAATCCATGTGTCATCTGGACCATCGCTTGCAAGTAAGCTGCAGGCAATTTCCATCTCTCCATGTCCTTGCGCCTCCAACAACCCTCGTCATCCAGTACCCCTTCTGCTGCCCAGGCTACAAGTTCTGCTTCAGTCGCTGATTTTTGGATGTCTAGTATCTCCGCTCTAGCATCATGCCATCGCTCGGCCTGTGACTTCACTACATACATGGGGGAGTCATTTCGAGACATAGCTGTTTGTCTTGCTATACTGTCTGCAAAGGCATTGCCTTGTCCCACTTTGTCAGTGACCTTTTTATGTGCACTGCATTTGATTATTGCTACTTTCTTTGGACAAAGCAACGCGTTTAGGAGAACACGCACTAGTTCTCCGTGCATAATGTGTACTCCATGAGAGGTCAAAAACCCACGCTCTCTCCAGAGTAGGCCGAAGTCATGCGCTACTCCAAAGGCATACCGGCTGTCTGTGTAGATGTTCACACATAAGCCAGCACTCAGTTCGCAGGCTCTTGTCAAGGCTATCAGCTCCGCTGCTTGGGCTGATTTCTGGGGTATTCGTGCTGTTTCTACCACTGTCTTAAGCATCGTGATCGCATATGCTGCAGAAGTCGTGCCATCTGGCAGCCTCAAACACGATCCATCAACCCACAGTTCCCCATCCACATCTGGAAGTGGCATATCCTGTAAGTCGACACGACCCTTTGTTTGTTCCTCGGTCAGGAAAACACAATCATGATGTTTTTCCTCCTGGCCCTCTTCAACCGGATAAGGCAATAAAGTGTCAGGGTTCAGGGTAGCACATCTTTTCAGTGTGATATGTGGCGCCAGGAGTGTGAGCTCATATCCTGTTAAACGTGCGCTCGTAAGATATTGAGTCTTTGTTTGATTTAACAGGGCATCTACTGCATGGGGAACTAGCACCAACAGTTTGTGCGATAAAACTATTCCCTCACTCTGCGGTATAGCTACTGCTGTCGCTGCAACTGCTCGGAACCACCCAGGTAACCCTCGTGCTACAGGATCAAGGATGGCTGAGAAGTACGCACATGGCCTCTGCTTGTCCCCATGTGCCTGCACTAACACTGATAATCTGCACCCATCTTTCTCGTGCACGTACAATGTAAAAATCTTATTGTAATCTGGTGTACCTAACACGGGTGCAGAGCAAAGGGCCTGTCTCAATTGTTCAAAAGCATTTTGACATTCATCTGTCCATTCAAGGGGCATCGGTGTAGTTTTGGACAGTAACACTAACAACGGTTTTATAATGTGCGAAAAGCCAATGATCCACTGTGTACAAAAGGACGTTAGTCCTATGAAGGCACGTACATCTCTCTGAGTGCGGGGGACTGGCGTATCTAGAATTGCTTGAATTCGATCTGATGTTAATGCACGCCCCTCCTTAGACAAAAGATGACCGAGGTAGGTCACCTTGGGTCTACAGTATTGTAGCTTTTTCTTAGAGACTTTGTGATTGTTCTGAGCCAAAAAGGAAAGCAAAGCAAGTGTACTCTCCTCACATTGTGCATAGGTGTCCGCAGCCAATAAAAGATCATCAACATACTGTATAAGGGCTACTCCAGATTGTAATTCAAAAGAGTCAAGCTGTCTCTTTAAAGCCTGGCTATAAATGCTGCGACTCTCAGTGTAACCTTGGGGAACACGACAAAATCTATACGATTTATTATTTAACGTAAAGCCAAATAGGTATCTGCTGTCGGGATGAATGGGAATGGAAAAGAATGCATTTTTAAGGTCAATAACAGAAAAGGTCGTTGCTGTTGGGGGGACCAATGTAACCAATGTTGTGATGTCAGACACCACCCGGTATTGGGAATGACAATTTTGTTAATTTCTCTCAAATCAATAATAAATCGATAGACTTTGTTGTCAGTGTCTTTCTTAAGGATCGGAAGAATAGGGCTGTTACAAACATTGTAAGGAACCTCCTCTACTACTCCCGCCATGATCAAATCCTGAACGATATGCGTCTGGGCAATTTCACCTTCCCTAGAAATCTTGTACTGTGGTACTCGTGGCAAAAGTGCTCCCTCCTTGACAGTAATACGAGTAGGTGGAATAAGCATCTGTCCCACATCCGTATCTGAAGTCGCCCATAACGTGTGCGGGAGAGAGGCCAATGCTTCAATTTCTTTCATTGTACAAAATCTGTCTGAATCAGGGTAAATATCGTTCAAAATAACCCGCACTCCTTCAGGAGCACAGCGTATCGTTGCTCGAAAGTATTTGAGCAGATCAATGCCCATAATGCTATCTGGGGTTTGAGGGGACAACAAAAATGGACAAAAGCTGAAAAATGTGTCAATACAAAGTGCAAGAGGTTGTGATAATGGGCTAGGAGAGGGTGTGCCATCAAGCCCTATACATGTTATCGTTTTGCCAGACAGGGGAGCCCTTGGAACCAAGTTTTTGGACAAAGCACTACGAGTAGCCCCTGTGTCAACTAAAAACTGATCAGTAGAACCCAAAATGCACGCTGATACATATGGACCTCTTTGATCTACTGGCACTTCAACTGATTCCGTACCCCATCCTACGCAATCCTATGCATGCACATAATCCTGATGCTCCCCATTCTCACCCTCCGATATCTGATATTGATTCCGTATATCAAAGGTATTTCGTTCATCCTGACCACGACACCTCGCTTCAAACCTACCACGATCACTTCCGCCACCTCTCGCTCCTGAATAACTATTCCTCGACCTTCCACCTCCTCGACCACGCTGGCTACGTTGCTCACGAAGCACCGGACAATCTTCAGCCCAATGCCCAAACTCCTTACAATATGCACATTGGTCCTCAGCAATGTCGGTACGACCGTACAACGCATTACCCCCTCCTCGCCTGCCTCTATCATTCCCTCTAGATTGTGCACCGCGAACCTGCGCCAACATCACCTTCGTTTTCAATTCCTTCGTTTTCTTATCAACACTTTCCTTAGCCTCTAATTCCTGCCGCTCGTAATACTGGGCCATAGTTAACAAAGACGCAAGGGTCGCCGTGGCCCAGGAACTTTCACTTGTCTTTAACCGCTTTGCAATCTCCGGTAGGAGATTAGCCACATACTTATCAACAAACAGATGCCTACCCGTATCATCTGTTAACGATTGACCACTGTAATCATGAAACGCTTCTTCGAAACGTGTAAAGAAATCTGATACCGATTCATCTGGCTTTTGTTTGCACGAAGCTAGCATAGTCCAATCGATCTTTTTAGGAGGAACAAGCATTTTTAGTTTGTTCAATATAGCCGCTGGGAGTTCTAGAATTAAATCACATGGTTTGCATGCAGGTTCCCTGTCTAAGTCAGCCTGACTTATCTCCTTCCAAGTTGCCCCAAGCATCGTTTGATCATTAGTCTTACGAACCGATCTCCACATATCGGGCGGAAGAATTAATCCGAAGAATAGATCTATATCAACAAGAGTCATAGCACAAGAGGAAATGGCCCCCTCCACCCCTTCATAGAATGCGGCCGGATTCTTACGGAGATCAGGTAAAGCGTTTTTCAATGCCATAACATCTGCTCTATTCCAAGGCGTATACACCCAATTATATACAAAATACCCCTTTGAGTTTGCTGACGTTTTATCATCATCTGTACCGTCCCCTTTAGGGGGAACATACAAAGGTGCAGCTTCACGCATAGGCATAACATGCACTTTAGAATTCTTATCTGAGCCCCGGATAGAACACTCTTTGGACTGCTCCGTCGACCCCGGCACGGGCTCCTTAGCTTTTTTCCCTTCTTCCCGCAATCTGGACGCCTCATCCCGTAGCTGGAGCAGCCACGTGAAAAAGTCATCTGCATCTGTAAGAACAAATACACCTTTACCCAAATTCTCACGATGAACTGACATATCCTTAGGTTCTAGAGTCTTTGAATGTTTACGAAATCGAGTAATACCTTCTTCTGCAAGAGTATTAAAAAAACACATCAATTCTCGTTCTGTCCACTTATTTTTTTCAGCTACAACTTCTGACACAGTTATCTGATTCAGATTTAGTTTTCTAGCAAAACTACGCAACTCCGCGGCTCTCTGCGCAGATAACCTGACACTCGATTTATCCGACTTATCCCGTTCTTCATCACCAGAATCTTCAGTCGGAGCCGTAGGCTGAACGTACGGAGGCGGAGATCGATCTAATAACGAAAAATCATCAATTTCATTATTAAGGACAGGATAAAGCGGACGCCGAATAGGAAATTGACCGGTCGTTTGCAAATTACGTTCCCGTGCCTCCCTCTCTTTCTTCTCCTGCGCCTCCTTTTGCTCAAGCTGTAAAGCTTTGTCTCGAGCAGCCTTGCGCTGCTCTTTGTCCGCCAAGGCAACCTCACGCTTCATTCGTTCACGCACCGCTTTCTCCCACATTCGCACACAATCAAACATGTCCTGTCTAGACCTGCGCTGAAACAAACATTGCTCCACAAACTGAACCTTTCGCAAATCAAACGACCCATGTAGTGGCCATTGCAACTCGGGATCAGTTTTAGTGTACTTATGCCATAATTTACCGTACAGTATAGGGGGAAGGCCGAATTTCACATACATCTCACGGTTGGGAGTTCCCTCTGGGGGAGCCGGCTGAGATTCCGCTAACCTATATGTGGTACCATTTCCAAGACAGCACATACCTCGGAGTGTGCTTAAAACAGGCATGTTCAAAAAGTACCACGAAAGCGTGATACCGTAAAAAAATGGCACTTACAGTAATTCACACAAATGTGCCACTCAGAGTACAAACAAAGTTAGAGAAACATCTCTACATGCCTGCCTATGTGAAGTGCACTACACATATATATTCGAAGTTCACAAACTCAAAATGTTAGCTAACTCAAATCATAGTCACAATCATAGAACTTCAGTAAGCGCCCGTAGACTACCTTACCGATCACAAATCTTACCCAATCTCAAATATCCAGATTCCAACTGCCAAGGTCTTTAATCGAATCAGCCAAACGGGCACTGTACAGCAACGCAGACGATCAGGATCTCAGTCGGAGACCGGCGCCACCTGGAAGGTCATATCAGAAGGAAGGGAAGAAAACACCGTGGGTGCCAAGACTCGGGTCACTCAATGGCAGTGTACGCGTCCATGGCGAGTTTCCAATCCTTCGTCATGACCTCTCCTTCGGGCATCCGAGTCGCCGCTGGGTCCCTTCGTGGTCGCCAATTTGTGGTATTGGGTTCCCAAGGCCTACATGCTCCGCAGAACACCCACTTACACCAAAAGAACTGTTGGCAGGGAAACTGAAAAGTACAAAAGACAAGTTTATTAAGACCCCATGGGGTGGTGGTACATTCCTACAGCACCCTTCGGCAATGCAAGAAGTATCACACCGAACGTTGGTGCGAGTCCTTCTTTTATAAAATTTACAAGCAATAAAAAGGTAGGCGGTACAAGGTTACAGAGTTTAGGTACATGTATGGTCATTTTTGGAGCACAGCCAACTCATGGGAGGGGTTACAACTCCACTGGTCAGTTTTGGCGGAACATTCCTGAGGGGTGACTGGTCAGTTGGAACTGCTCATGTACAAGCTTGACCGTTACTAAAAATAGCCTGTTGCTGGGCAAACTCGAGTGGTCAGCGGCACAGACAAAGGACTAAAGGGCATGCTGACCACGAGGCCGCTCATTCCCTAAAGTGGCCGCCGTAACATACAAAATGGCGTTTTCGAATAAGGCCAAGTTAAGGGAAATAACGTGTAGCAAAGCTAAGCGCTAACCCAGCCATTGTCAAATTACGACAGGCCGGGCCTTGCGTCTTTCTCTACCGCAAAACCTGTCCGCGGCCTCGTCTACACTGCCGGGGGCCAGCCAAGACACACTTGTGCGCCAATGGTTGTAGGGGGGGGCTCTTCATTTTCAGGGACTCGTAGAGCTGATAGTTGACAGGATGGTTGTAGATGGGCCCACTGCAGAGCGGAGCGGAAGAGCGAATGCTCCCAGCGCTATCTTCCCAAAGTGTTCTGTTCCTTTGGCAGGAACACCATCTACCCTGTTACAGACAAATGTTAGCTGATACCTGTGCAGTGTCCTTCTTTGTTGCCCCTCTCAGGCAGGTACTAATCCGAGTGAGAGGAACCGCCCGAGGACTGGTTTACAGTGACCAAAGGGAAGTGGTTGCTCATTCCCCTGGTCACATCTCACGGGGCTCAAGAGGAGAAGGGTTTTACCATCTTGGATTTAGGCTGAGAGGGGCACTGTGGGAGTTTCTACAGAGGAAGTAATGCAAAAATGGGTATGGTTGACCCTGGGGTATTTTACTGTATTAGTCACAACAGAAGCACCTCCACCCAAAAGCTGGTGCCAGGCACAAATGTAAGATCCGGAGTACCCTTGCCAGAGAACTTTCTAAACCTATGGAAGAACAAATGAGACCTGGACCTGCTGTATGTGATGTGAGAAGAGGTTGAAAGACTTGAAGGGTCATAAAGCTCACCTCGTGTTCAAGATACAGGCACACAACAGGCTATATGAGGCCTTTTCCTGCAACTGAGCAGCTCGGGGAACTACCGTTACAACGCGACTATTACAACGCACTACCATTACAACGCTACTTTCACAACGCAGGATCCATTACATCGCATGCCTTTACAACGCATGACATTACATAGCAGATGCTATTACAACGCATGCCATTACAACGTAAGTATAGGTTAGTATTTAATTTAATTTTATATTTTATTTAACATTTTTTTATTTTATTTAATATTTAAAAAAAATAATATATTATTTTATGTATTTTATTATAATAAATTAAATATATTAATTTAAGTAATTTAAAAAAATAAGTATGAGTTTAGGAGTATATGTTTTGTGGTACTGAGGTATATGTTTTGGGGTGTTTGGGTATTTTTAGGGTTCAGGGCTAGGTTTCGGTTATGGGGTACAGGGGTATTTTTAGGGTTCAGGGCTAGGTTTGGGTTATGGGGTACAGGGGTATTTTTAGGTTTCAGGGCTGGGTTTGTTTTTTGGGGTACAGGGGTATTTTTAGGTTTCAGGGCTGGGTTTGGGTTTTGGGGTACAGGGGTATTTTTAGGTTTCAGGGCTGGGTTTGGGTTTTGGGGTACAGGGGAATTTTTAGGGTTCAGGGATGGGTTTGGTTTTTGGGGTACAGGGTTTTTTTAGGTTTCAGGGCTGGGTTTGGTTTTTGGGGTACAGGGGTATTTTTAGGTTTTAGGGCTGGGTTTGGTTTTTGGGGTACAGGGGTATTTTTAGGTTTTAGGGCTGGGTTTGGTTTTTCGGGTACAGGTTTTTTTTTAGGTTTCAGGGCTGGGTTTGGTTTTTGGGGTACAGGGGTATTTTTAGGTTTCAGATTTGGGTTTGGGTTTTGGGGTACAGGGGTATTTTTAGGGTTCAGGGCTGGGTTTGGGTTTTGGGGTACAGGGGTATTTTTAGGTTTCAGGGCTGAGTTTGGGTTTTGGGGTAGAGGGGTATTTTTAGGGTTTAGTTTTAAAATAAATCTTTTATTTTAATTTAAAAAACTTAATTTTAATAATTTTATTATTTATTAATAATAGTTCTTTATTAATAATAGTTCTTTTAAAAATAAACTTAAAGAAATTTATGTACGAAATAATTATTTAAAAATAATTTAATGAATTAAATTAATTACATTTAAATTAATTACATTAAAAAAAAAACAATATACTTACCTATACTTACGTTGTAATGGCATGCGTTGTAATAGCATCTGCTATGTAATGTCATGCGTTGTAAAGCCATGCGATGTAATGGATCCTGCATTGTAAAAAATGCGTTGTAACGGTGTGCGTTGTAATATTTCACGTTGTAACGTCATAAATCCGCGCAGCTCACCTGTTCCAACCGGACCTGGCCTGGACTGTACTGATGGCCTCTGCTGTAGTGAGGCTTGACCCCCTAGTGCTGTACATAAAGTCCTAGACCCATTACTGGTGTTGAATTGTTCTACTCCTATCATATCCTGAAACAGGGAACCAATATTCCGGAACTCGTTACCATCTTCCATCAGAAGAATACCTTCTATGTTAATCTTTAAAAAGGAAGCTAAAACCTTCCTAATGAGCAAATTCCTCCAATACCGCTCCTTTTTCATGCATACTGCTGTTTGTCTTGGCTTTTGTTACTGTGCATAATTTTCAGTACTGCTTAGTCCTTCCCGTGTACCAACTCTCACTCCTTCTAATGTTCTGCTGGTTCTCTCTGCCTTTTGCTATAATATCTCCCTTCTTATATGACTGCTGGTTTTCCCTTTTTATCATTGACACGTTGCTCTGCTGATTATGGTACTGTACTTATTATTGTATACAACTCTGGCTTTTGTCCTAGTGTAGTCAATTCCTAATCCCCATCTTTGTGTTTGGCCTGTACCAATTCTGTACGTAAATTGTTATCCCTGTAAAGCGCTCTGACCGTAACAGGTCACGTTCGAGCTCTATAAAATCTAAAATAAATAAGTGTGCATGACTCATACATCTTCCACCAATCTGTCATCCCCAGCGGTTCCAGAATGGCATCTATGAAAATGGACTGCTTGTTCATAAGTACAAAGTGAACACACCACACACCTCAAGCCACCAATCATGTAGCACAACTCTGTGAGGATGCACATGTAGCAAATTGAATTATGCATAAATTGTAACTGGGCCAACTACTATACACCAAAGAACAACATATATGTAAGTTGTCCCAACAAAGGAGTAGGCTTGAAATACACTCACAAACCACAAAGTCACTCTAGGAATACAGATCAGACCAAAATTGCAACAAGTCAATGCAGAATGTGCCTAAAGACATATACTGGCGAAGTGCAGCATTAATTCTGAAACAAACACATGTGTCATATGTACAAAAATATGACAGATCACTCTGCTATCCCCTGCACTGGTGCACAATTAGCTGATATGCACCAACACAGGCACCCATACACCATGGTGCAAGGGGGGCTGCATCATGGGAAGGAAAGTATTTCTGCCTGAAGGGATACCTACTGCACACAAACAATCACAAAAGTGAAATTATCATTACTCTGGGTCGTGTCAGACTGTAGCAGGCATAGAAAGAGAATACAAACAAGAGAAATCTAAACCTCACTCCATGCTGTGCATCCCTACGCCTCCCATTGTGAGGTGTATCAATCTGATCAATTTCCAGGTGTAAAATAATATCAGATGCACAAATGTAGCCCCCAATTTTTTTTTCATCATATTGCATGTTGCAGTTTGCACAACATCTGTGTATGGACCAAAACACCACTGCCAGAAGACCAGGAGGAGCAGTACAATCCAGAGGATAGGCAGGACGAAGAAGGTGATGAAAGACACAACACAGTTTCTGCAGCTGGAACAGCAAGGAGTAATGCCGTCATCCGCAACTTTTTTTCATAATCACCATTAACTAATGTCTTGTTACAAACATTGCTTTTAACCAAAGTTTACACCTTGTGAGTTTGTAAAATAAATATCACTACAACAATGTCTTGTATGCTTGGTCTGTGAACAATCATGTAAAGTCATGTTACCAAAACAACTGTGTCACACAGATCACTCACCTAGCAGGGGTTATGACAACAATTAAAGAAAGAGTGGAAATGGGACAATGTATTGGCCATCTGAACTTATGA
The DNA here is from genome assembly GCF_964263255.1 of Lissotriton vulgaris. Classification (NCBI taxonomy): domain Eukaryota; kingdom Metazoa; phylum Chordata; class Amphibia; order Caudata; family Salamandridae; genus Lissotriton; species Lissotriton vulgaris. Next base: position 1,871,125,518 of record NC_141694.1, on the reverse strand, counting down.
CTGTGTATGGTATCTCACTGAGAATCAAAAACTGTGTTGTGTTTTCACAGAAACACAATCAGGTCTGTTTTCACACAAGAGCGTAGTACAACATACAATGTGTGTCTGATGCATCAATGTAGCTGGAGACACACAGCTCTTAACCATCATAAAAAGGTAAACACAACATATCTGTGAATTCTGTACCACAGAAAAAAAGGTAACTGCCAATAGTCACAAAGATACATGACAATTGTGGACAGGATCCACTAGCAGGTGTGAACGATGAAAATTGAAGGGATAGAACAGCCAGACTAACATATGCAGCAATACAGTGCAGGGAATGCTTCTAACATTAATCATACCCATTCATGCAACATTAGAAAGTGACCCTACCTCCCTATCTGACACATGTGTCACTGTAATGACATGCCCATGTCCTGCATCACTATAAGTTTGCATGATTCATCCATTGACACTGCACTGAACTAACAATGCTATATTTCCATAAGCACAATGACACATGTGTCAGCCATGAGACCGTCAAGACATCGGCAAGCAACAACGTTTATGGAGGACTATAGACATGACAATTCAGTGGCATGAAAGTGTTGAATTAACATGAACAACAACATGAGTGTGGCACGGCAATGAAGGTGGAGAATTGGCTACATCCTAATCAAATAATACTTACTCTGTGTTGACACCCCCAAGACAGAGAACAGACTTACACATGAGTGAAGTGCAACAGGTAAACCAATAAGTACAGCCAAAACATGCAAGTCAACATACAACCAATTACACTAGAAATGGACATTTTATTGGGTTCGACGGACCTGAAAAAACATTGTAGCACCATGAAGTTGCAACACCTCTCTTTGGATGGTCACTACAAGTTCCCTAATGCCAATTGCATGATTTGTGTAATTCAGTGACTAATCCCAACTACACCTATCAAAATAGCCACATATCTGCAGGCACAGTTGAACACAGATGCAAACATGCCTTTCAAAAAGAAATGTCAATGTCACATATTATTGAATCTCTCAAGGAATGTACAAAATACTCTAGAAAACACATTATTGCGCTAGATGGCCATGCGCCATGTATGGCATGTGTTGCAGTCCAGAGTGGCCAACCAGTCCCTCAACTTCAGTCAGGTGTATTTTATACATAAATCTCTGTCCGGATAGCACCAAGGGAAATCCACAGTGCACCCAAGAGCTCAATAACATGTGCTTATGAAAAGCAGTACCACCTGGTTGCCTCCTGGATGCCAACTTTGGAAACCAAATTACATATTCCGCATATCCCCGTAAATCTGGGTTGTACAAGTGTGTCCATTGCTTTTGTCCAGATACCACCCCTGGGCCTCCTTTGCTTCACAACCAACTATCTCCCAACCTGGACAATGACACCAGGCCTCAAAGCGCACCATCCTCTCCAAATCAGAGACTCATTCAGCTGAATCCTCTGTCAGTCCAGATTACACAAGGCTGGGTACAGCAGGGTACTCTGAGTATGCAGGGGAAGCTACAGGTGCAAGAGATGCATTGGCCATTCTAAGTTACCCAGTCACAGGTTCCCTGCCACACAAGATTTGTCCAGGTCAGGGGCCTCACCCTCAGCAGCTAACAGGCAGCACAAACTCCTCCTTCAGTATGATGATGTCACTCCAGTGTAGTGTTGGTGTATGTCATGCAATGCAGACTACCCTTTGTTTCTGATCAGGAGCACCGTGATTGCTCACCACCACAAGGTGCAACTTGTGGGCTTCTCATGTCAGCAATGTGTCTACATCTGACACGCTAGACTTTGCCACCAGGTAAGGGTCATTGCTGACGCATCAGTGTCTCCAGCAAGGGGACCTTGTTCTTGCTTGAACTCGGGTGTGTGTGTCGACGTTTTGACCCCAATTAATTGAGCTAGGTGGGTCCAGCCTTAGGAGGGGATCTTCAGCAGGACTGTGTCGGAGCCCCTAGAGAGGTAGAGTGTATTCAGATTAGGTTTGAGCAAGATCGTTGTGATTATTATAATGGCAAGGGGATGTGATATTGATTAAAAATAAATTACCTTAATTCGCCAAATAATTACTTGTCACTGAGTAAAAAGGTGAAGAGGGCTCAGCCGAGCTCCTGTCTGTTGGATAAAGAATGAAAGTCAGTGGACTAATACCGGTAGAAAGACATATTTAAACCGGTGGTGCGGGGAGAGACTTACTCAAACTAGATGCGGCCTAGTGTGCTTGTCAAAATCAAACGGATGGCAGGTCAGGTCGATCTCTGTCAGATACGAATAAATCTAAAATGGAAAAAAAGGGCTGCGTCAATGTTGGGCATTGCACTATCGCGTTGATTGAGATACGTTCACAGGTAGTATGTTTCTCGCAAGTCTGGGGTTCTGATTATGTCAGAAAACGCCGTAGTATTGTGTGATTATTTATGCCTGCAAACTGCGTTCCGGTCGCTTAGAAACTGTCACTTAAAGACTTGCAGTAAAATACAAACCGCTCATAAATGTCCGATTGGACGAGCGATATACACCGTCATTGTTTAAAGGTTGCTGGTAAGATCGTGTTTTCAAAAGGGATTAATGCTACAGGCAGCATAGGGGATACGATATATTTGATTTATATCTAAAAAATTGATACAAGGAATGGCATTATAAATCTGTGAGTATAACCTCAGGAATCATTTTTGTTTTGGATGGGAATATGTTTAACTAATAATGTCCTATGCTATCTGACTAATTTCCTCTATACTGATTCAGTAGCCCAGGTCTGGTAGGCAATTCTCTTCATATTTTGGTCAGGGATGCTCCATTCTGCATTCTGGTGCATACTTTTCTTGAAGAAACATCAGAGGTGCCTCTATAAGCTCATGTACCCTACAACTGCAGAAAAGTGATACAGTGCTTACTCACATCAAATTTCTTGTCCTCAACCTGTAGACCCATCATATCATTTTCTCTCCTAGCTTTAAGCTGTGTATTGTTGTCACCCTAGACCGATAGGCAATTGTGTCAGACGCAAGCGGATCCTTACGCCATGTAACAAAGTGAATGAATGAATAAAACTTTATTTTTGGTTACTCAAAAGCATTAAAATAGGACGTCAAACTACAAATAAACGTGATTGTCAGGCCAAAGTAAAAGAACAAACTTAAAAATAGATAAAATCAAAGACACAATTAAAAAAGGTTCATTAGTCCATTTCTATGTGGGCTGGTGAGTCTCGATAATTAGAGGGTAATTGACCGGTAGCCTAGCTGCCCGGGGCCATCAGTTTCTGGCGTGCCTGTTGAATGAATTTACTGAACACAGCCATATCTTTCACAGTTTCCATTGTGAATAGATAGTTGACGGCCTCCTTTATTTTTCTAATTCCTTGTCTAAGTAAAATTGGCTTTAGGTAGCGGTTCCGCTCGGAAGACAACCCCGGGCAGCAGAATAGGATATGTGCAAAACTCTCTTGTCTGTAGTTGCATAGGCGCCACTCAGAATGGGTTATATCAGATAACCCCGTGGAATAAAGGTCTTTAAGAGGGGGAGGATGTAATCTGAGGGCTAAAATCCTGTTTACTGCTTGTTTTCCCACTGCTTGGGTAAGATGGAGTTTCGAGTTCTGTATCAACTGCGGGAGTTTTAGATACTCGTGAAAGCCTCTTGATTCTAGTGCTTCCAAATTAGTTGTGCGCGAACAAAGCCGGACTTGTTTTTTTGTTGCGCTTTTAATGGCAGCATAGTTGATTAACTCGGGATCCCAATTATCCACTGCAAGATTCAAAATTTCTTTGGCGGAGGAGAGACTATTTGACCACGGATTCCCTGCTTCGAGAAAGATATTCTTTATACTAAATTTCAAAGAGTTTTCTGGTGCCGCGGTAGTGAGGTAGTGGTATTTACTCATTAAGGCCAGTTCCTCAAGTTTTTGTTGTGACAGGCCGAATTCAAGCCGCACTAAGGTGTTTCTGGTGTAGAAAGGTAGATGGAATAGCTTTTTGTACGCCAAGCAGTGAATTTTTTCCAGAGTGCTTGATAGTTTTCCTGGGAAGGCCTGCTGGGCATAGCTCAATGATGGTATTAGCTTCGCCCTTAATACTCTTCGAATTGCTGTTGTCGTGGGGCTGTGTAAAGTGGCATGCAACTTCCCAAGGGCGTATGAGATGCGTTTCCCTTTTGTCCCTATTTTGTCCAGATGAACTCCTGGGCGCCCTGTCTCACTTAGCCATACCCCCAAGTAATTATATTGTTGTGTACTGTCCAACGTCAACTTTCCTATTCTCCATTTTATCCGTTTTTTCTTCGGAAAAGGCCCGAATATTATTATTTTTGATTTGGCTGCATTCACAATCAATTTATTCTCTGCATTATATTTGCCCAGAGATGTTAAAGCTTTTTGAAGCCCGATTTTGGTGTGATCTAGTAATACCAAATCGTCGGCGTACTGCAATAATTGAATCTTAGTATGCTCAAGCCGGGGGGTTGCTAGTGATGCTCCAGTCAAAGCTTTGCCCATGTCTGCGGTGTATAAATTGAATAACATCAGGGCTAAAACGCATCCTTGCTTCAAGCCGCGATTGGTGTCAATTTTCTCTGTGGCTGCTGTATTTGACAGTTTAACCCCTTGCGTGCGGGGCGTTTTCCCCGCCTGTGCTGACTCCGCCTTGCACGGGCGGAGTCATGACGGAACGGTTCCGTCATCAGCACAGGTCACCCTACGCTGATGACGGAACCGTTCTGTCATCAGCATGCAAGGGGTTAATTCTGACCCACGTTCTTGAATATAGTGATATTATTGCTTTTAATAGAAGGGGGTCGATGTTCCAGCTTGCCAATTTCTGCCAGAGAATAGAGCGGTCAACACCATCAAAGGCTGCAGTGTAGTCGATAAAGCAGGCAAAGATGGGAAGAGATTTTCGTGCCACTGCCTTATATGTTAGGTATAAGAGCGCAATGATGTTGTCCACTGTTGAGGCTCCTGGTCTGAACCCTGTTTGGTAGAAGGGCAGAAGGCCTTCCTTACTGACCCAATTTGAAAGCTCCGCTAGTAGAGTGCTTGCGTAGGCCTTTCCCTCAATGTCAAGGAGAACAATCATGCGGTAGTTTTGTGGGTTTGATTTCGGCCCTTTCTTATAAATAGGGTGCAGAAGTGACCCTCGCCATGAGTACGGGGCGTTCCCTGTTGCTCGACATTTGGCATACAACATGGTCACGTTTACAGTCTAGAAGTTTGTGTCTTGCCTGAACAGGGAGCCTGGCAGTCCATTGAGTCCCGGCGCCCCGTTAGGTCTGATTTTTTAAAAAATTGTGTTGACTAATTCTTTTTCTGATGAACTCGGCTGCTTCGCAATATTTGGAGAGTTCTTGAGGTTGGTCAGTTGGGTTGCATTGTCCAGGTCTATATTTGAATGAGTTAAGCTATCTTCCTCTTGGTACAAGGATATCACATGAGCTGTCCAGATGTCAGAGTCAATTGAGTTCTCCCTCAGCATGCTCCCTTGGTTTAGGGTGTTGAGGTATTTCCAGAACTCTTGTGTTTTGCTGGGACTCAACAATCCAAAGATCTTTAGCCATTTTGCTTGAATTTGATTCCGTTTTTCGATCCAAACTTGCTTTGAGTGTAGTTTTGCTGTTTCCTGAAGGAGTTTTTTGTCTTGAGTTCGGCCAGTTTTCAGTTAAATCCTTTGTTTGGTTCGCACTTGTTTCGCACTTTCACGGATTGCAGGGATATAACCAAGGTTATGCCTAGGATAAGAATTAACTTTATTTGTTTTTCCTCCTAGTAGATATAATACTAGATTGTGAGCAAACCGATCCCATTCTTTGATTGTGCCCCTATATATTTCCTTTAGTGTGCCCTCCACCCATGCTTTTTTCCACTCCTCAAACTTGTATATAGGAGCCGTGCCCCATTTGATCCTTCTCACCAAAATATACTGTTCAATACAGTTTGTTGATCCAATTTGTTTTAGCGTGAAGTGGTTGACTGCTGTAGAGTTTAAAGTTGTTATTAGAGTCACATGGTTGCTTTCCTTCCGCTGTACAACTTCGTACCCTGTCATTAGCCTCTGTAGCCTGCTACTTAGCAGGATGTAATCAATTGTGGTGTGATTGTTGTATGTTGGCGGGCAGAGCGTTTCTGGGGAGTTTTTTAGGAGTAAGGAGTGGGCTGTTGACAACTGGTAGGCACGCAAAAGGGCGTTAAATGCTTCTGTCGCGGAAGAAATATTGTTTTCAGCAGACTTTACCCCAATGTTATGGGTATTAAAGTCTCCGAGGATTATTGAGTCCATGTGAGCAAATTTTAAGAGGAGATTTTCAATGTTTACTAATAACTCAGAGAGCTTATCCTTTGCTCCTGGTCCATTTGGATTGTAGTAAACATTGATTAACAGTATGGTCAATGGGCCTTTGTTTGATAAGAGGCCTTTCAAAATGCCGGCCATGTACAAATTTGATTTTGTTTTTATTTCCCTGAATTGTATCATCCGTGAAAGCCTGGTATATATTGAAATGCCTCCTGACGGTCTGCCAAAGATGTTCTCCTTAATAGCTGGTTTATGGTAATCCGCGAATCCCCTTATTGAAACTGGTTTGATGGCCCACGTTTCTTGGATGCAGAGTATGTCAATTCCTGCATGGAACGGAGGTGATGCCGGCTGTTGTAATAGTATTGATATTCCAGCTACATTCCAGGACATAATCGTTGTGGTCTGTCTACCAATTATCTCCATTTTTTGTTTTATACCTGATAAGTCTGCCTGTCGGTGCGCTGGTCTGTCCCTAATTGTAGTGGTGAGGAAGTTAGGAGTTGTGAATTAAGGCCCTGGGCACCCAAGACCAATCTTCAATAGAGTTGTTTTGTATTGAGCAGCTCCGGGTGCCTTTGCCCAGGTTTGTAGTGACCTTGATTAACCCATCGTTTATCAGTTTTGGGTTTGTTCCACTGTTGCTCCCATGAAGTATAGAGAGTGTTTTTATAGGTGGATGTTGTGGCTCAGCTAACGGAGTCTCCCTTTGTGTGTCAGGTGTCCAGGAATCGTTTAGATGCTTAGAATGGACGTATTTCAACAACGGCATTGGGTATTTTATTGCGGGTCGGTTTATGATCTTTATGCCCCAGTCTTCCAATAGGTTCTTATTTCTTTTCAGTGTATGAACCATCTCTAGATTAGAAAAGAGAAGTTCCGTGGGTTCGTTAATATCGCCTGGTCCTTGTCTGAGAAAGGAGACACTTTCAATATCTGTAGACTTTATATTTTCCAGGCCTGGGATGTTCGCGAAGAGTGTTAATAGGTTGCTACGGTTGAGTATGTCCCATTTACCCTGTGAGACATATTCTGGGTGGAGGCATAGTTTCAGGTCGTCCTGTGTGTGGGGGATCTGGTTCTTATGTGCCCTATTTGCAGATAAATCTTGGCACATTAAATCCTGTGGGATTTTCAGTGCCATCGCGTTGGCATCATCCTTTGCGTGATTCCAGGTATCCGATTTTAGTGTCGGGGGTAAAACTTCCCTTGCTCCAAGTGCTACAGTCTTGGTGAGGTCTTGGGAGTCCTTTCGGCCGATGCTCTGGTTGGCTTCCTTTGTTGAGGTTCTACCTTTGCTGTGCAAGGCTTTGTCCCTCGTAGTGATCGGCGGGGGGCTATCTACATGTAGTGCCTTAGATTCTGGTGGGACGTAGCTGCCTACCTGCATTGTTTGTTCCTCTTATTGATTAGGGTGCCCGTTGCTTGATGCGACGCTTCTATCCCAAGTTTTGGGCCGTTGGCCCGTGCCTTCATTTATGTTATCACCAAGGATTGGTTCAAGGTTAGTTTTTCCCAGGTTATTTGGCCAGATGACGTTTCTGTCTGGAGATGGTGACTTTTGTGGGGTGCTTGACTCAGAGTTATTCTTACTGTGTGTGGATGACTCTTTGGTTTCTGGTAATAGCCATAACCTGATTGAACCATTTTGATTGTAATTGCTTTTTTTTTGTTTGTTTAGCTTTTTTAGTTTTTTCTTATTTTTCCGAGATAAGTGGCCAGTGTCAAGGCTTGACTCCTGCAAAGTGTTTAAGTTTGCTTGTTCATTGACAATGGTGCCACATTCGTCTATAGTTATTTGTGGTGTCCTATTTAGTTGCTCTGCCGTCGTCCTTGTGGAGTCCTGCTGGATTTCGTTGCAGTTAAGGTGGACAGACGGCTTGTTTATCAACTTCAGAGTTTCGTTGTTCCTTTGCCTGCTGGTTTCTACCTTTAGGTCTTCAATTAATGTATTCATTATCCCTGGCAGTTTTTCCAAGCAAAGCAGCACGGGGCTACATCCACAGTCCTGCGGTTTGGGTGTAACTATATTATTTGCCTGAACGCGTTGGATTAGGGAGTTCAGATCTTCTAATTTGGAGTCTATGCCTGATATCAGTCCGGCGACTCAGAGAAGGAGACTTATCTGGACATCTAGCTTGTTGGCGTGCATTATGGCGGCATTTACCATCGAAGACAGTACGTTGTTGATTAACACAAGATGATGATCAAGTTTGTCTGACAGCCTTTCCGTTGTGTGGTCCACCCCCTGTCCTTGGTGGCCATGTCTAATGCCATTGTGATTGAGTCCAGGGCTACCTAAGTTTGGGTATTGAGTTGCTGATGTTTGAAATGGCTCTGCGTGTGCACTAAGTGCTGAAGTACTGATTGCGCTGCTCTCCTTGGTGTGGGTCATCCCTGTTGCCTGTTGGTCTTCGATCTCGCCCACGGCTAAAGTGGCCCTTAGGGTGTCCCAGGTCTGTTGAATCGCTAAGGTGCGGGGGCTGGCTTGGCAAGCGTTGTTGATAGGCATTGTTGCTGTTGTTTTTATTTGATCTGTAGGGCCACCCGGTGCTATAATTATTTTTGGTGATAGCGGGATCGCTGGGCTCAAGGAAGTGTTGTTTCCAATGGTTCAGCAGCTGTATCCGAAATAAGTAAGGCGTTCTCTTGCTGGTTCGCACAAGTAGGCGTTTTGTGGGAAAAGAAATCTCGTATATCTCTATTACTGACGATATTGGTCCATGTTTTTCTGTGGCTGCATGAAAGTGAGCCCTTGTCTGGCATTGTGGAGAAGTGGGGCTCACGGTGTAGAGCAGGCAGACCCAGAAGCTGAGGTCAGACCCGGGACCAGGGTTCAATTCCCGACGCAGCAGGGTCTTGAGCTCAAATGTCCACGGACTCGATAATTCTCACTTCGGTGTCTGCTCTAATCATGGGTTCTCACTCTGCAACTCTGGGCATTAAGCTTGCTTAATCTCCACAACGGCCCCCTGCGGCGGGATGCCTGGCTTTCACCTTGGGGATGCCCTGTAGGGGCTATCTCACAGGGAAAAGCGAGGACGGGTTCCCAAGGCAAGCGCCGGGAAACCTCCGGGTAGCTGTGCGCTCAATAAATGCAATAATAATAATAATAATAATAATAATTGGCCCGTGTGGAGGTGTAGTCGGTCCTTGATGGAACTTATTTGCCCGGGATGGTGCTATTGTCGTGTCTCCAATTTGATTCACCTCCACCTCTTCTTTAAACTCCACTTCCTCCTCTGCTGGTTCTTCTCGGTGACTAGACCCCATATTTGAGGCCCCCCCGCTGGAGGAGTAAAGCATTTTTTCGTTCAGGCGCTTTGCTGTCTTATGAGGTCGAGGTTTCTCTTGGTGTTGTAAGAGGTTCGAGTTTCTTGTTCTTATTTCTATGTTCCACCAAGAGTGGGGATCCCGGGCCAGACCCAGATTGCACCTGATTTCTCCTGCTCCCAAGACCCAGCCAATGCAGGGGCTAGACGTGTGTGCGGATTATTGCTACTCTGCTGTGAGTGTTGCTGCTCTCGCTGTGTTTGTTGTTTTATACTAGCGGCGCCCTCAGGGCAGCTGGCAGGGGAGCCCTCCAGTGGTTGAGGCTCGGAGGGAAGTTGATGGGCTAGTCGGTGGAACCCTCTGCCGCGGCGATGTCTGGAATAGGGTGGGTTAGATTAGCCCAGCTTGTAGGTCGCCACGGCTCCAACACCCTCCGTGCTCCACCCGAGCTCTGTTTAATGGTGCTTTTTAATAGTCTGTGGTTGCGCCGAGGCTCTCCCTCACCCTCCCTCATTCATGGGGGGGGGGGGAGGTCCTGCACTGCTATTGCTGCTCGTTTTACACTGAATAAGGGGGGTGTCCGGTGGTGAGGTGCAGAGTGCTTCTCAGGGTTTTCAGGTTTTTTTTTTTTTACTCAATGCGATGCAGTTCGGTGCGCCCCCGCACTCCGCAGCACTTCCTTTCACTTTGCTAATTGGCCTTGTGGTCCCGGTTCCTGATTCCCTCTCCCGACTCCACCTTCAGAGATGCCACCGATGCTCACGGTCGACTGCTCCGGTAGCTCTGATAGCCACAAGCTGCAAGCCACAATAGCCACAAGCTCCTGGACACAGTGATGGCTATGGCGGCGCTCAACAGCTTCTGTAGGATCAGCAGCTTTAGTCTCTGTGTTTTTTTTTTGTGGGTTTGATGGAGTTTAGAGCTTGATGCTTGGCGCTCGGTGCTTGCACTTGGTGGCGGCGCTTGCAGCTCACCGCGTCGTGGCTGCAGTGCGGGGGGAGCTCACCTGCTGTAGCGCTGCTTGTGCCGGTGCCGGTGCCAAGGAGCCGCGATAAAGTGCCTGGGCTCCTGACCCCCCTGGGCCACTCTCTGTGTCTGCGCACTCGATAGCGAGATTGCTATGGCTCTCGAGGCTCACGCGCCAGCTCCGACCCGCTCCCGGTCCCGGCCCGCTCTCAATCCACTCTCCACTCTGCACGCCCGTTCGGCCGCTCTGCGATCTGCTCTGTGGTCTGTCCAAACGTGATTCTATGCACAGTCCATGTAACAAAGTAGTGTACATATGTTGCAACCAGGACAATGGATCTGGTTGATAGACACCGTCTAAAAATATTTTCAGATTTGCAAACTCTCAAATTCGTACCACAACCACTTAAAATCATGCCCATGAGTGATTTTGCACAGTCCGCTGTAAATGTGCACAGCTTCAACTACAGTGAAGCAAATACATAAATGTGGTCAAGCCTTCGCATTGTTTGTTGCATCTCAAATCTGAATTTCAAATAGTGAATGCCTGATGTTCATGTTCCTGTGTGTTGCAAGCCCGTTAAACAGGTACCATTATGACTACCACTGATGCATGCATTTACAACCACAAATGACTAGATGCAGGTATGCATCAATGTGAGGAACAAGGGCATGTTGACAGCTCTAGATTACTGATCTCATGACATATCAGAATGACTGGTCACCTACACAACACAGATTACATCCCATAGTCATATGGTGTAATTTGTCATGCAATATCATGATATGTGTTACATCTGATGATGAACTAGCACATAGCGTTAAAACGTTTGCTACGTTAACACGTAATCGATCATTTTTTTCATAACCGCCATTGAAAACAATTGCAAAATACTTGTTGCAACAAGGAAAATTACAGCTAAGGCCTTTAGTGGGTAAAATGTTCTTGCAGAAACAAAAAATGTGCCGCAAACGCACAGGAAGTGATGTCAGTGTGCATCCTGTGTCATGGAGGATTACTATTTACTTTCACTTCATCTTTTAACCACACTGCTAGTGTCTGGGGAGAGTATTAGAGATGTTTGGAGTTGTGTGCTGGTGTTGTTGTGGAAGAGTGGTTTGGTGTCCTGTGAAATGTCCCTAGTGTCTCTGTTAAGATCTGTGTCTTAGTCTTTACATGTTTTTTGCGTCTTGTTGATTATCTTGTCGGGTGTCTTTCCAAGGGGTATATTTGTGTTTCTTAAAGTTTTGGGGTAGTTTTCTTGGGTTTTATTTTTCTATAGTGGGGTTAAGTGTGTGTCTGGAGATGTTGGGTGTGGGTCAGGAGGGCAGGATGTCAGAGGGGGCATTGGGGACTTCCGCTGGCTAGTAAAGTGTTATCCACCACTGATGGTGGAGAGTGGGGTATGGGTCTTGCAGGGCTATGGTGTCTGTGTCCAGAATGTGAGGTGGGAGCACATATGCAACCCCATGGTGCAGATCTTCGGGGTGGACAAAACTATCCACCAATGGAAGCACAGATGGCAGGATTGCATGGAACGTGAGGGAGACCTTTTGGATAAACTGAGACTCATCGTTGGCAGGCAAGATGGTAAGTACATGAGAAAAGTTAAATTAAATCACAGTGTGTTTTCTCTGTCAACAACTGTAGTCAGTGACACACTGTAATAAACGTTACAGGATGATGCCATCCATTTTTTTTACCAAAGCAATGCTGCCTTGCTCGAACACCATCACAATTGCACCTTTGTGCAAGTGTGCCTATGTTGATAATAATGATCGGCCATGTGCAGGAATGTTTTCCCTCCTGCACATAAAAAATGCATGAAGTAATGTATCACGTTTCAATGTGTGCTGTGCAGTGTAGCATATAAAGATAGTGGTGAAGGATATTTGTGTGTGAGGACTCACAATGTGCAGGAAGTACCTAAGTGAGCTGCACAATTCAGCACACATGACAATATGCACAACCTGATGTACTAACTTGTCCATCCCCGTTGTGCAATGGTCTAATCATTTGTTAACAGTTCCCAATGTAGGCGCTGGATCACATGTATGCCACACTCTAAAATCTGCTACAGTGCAATGTGACAAAGGTGTTGTTGTGTAATGTCTATCACAAAACCCATTCCCATTAGAGCAATTTTCTGTGTGTAAGTCTGCCTCATACACAATGTGGGATCAGACCATGTTGATTGTCTGAACACACCCTTGTGAAATATGCTAAGCACATTTTGACTACCCAACGTCTAGAAAATGATGTTGTGGCTGGAAATGGGGCTTTGTGAATCTGTCACTCAAGTAGTGTGTGCAAAATGATCATGTATACCTACAGGATTGTCCAGAAGTTTAGTAGTCCACAGGACCACAATGGTCATGTGGTGTGTGTCAGACAGGCAAAGCAGATCCCTTTGTCAGGTCCATGCCGGGCTCCATTAAGAGACCTCTTTCTGTCCCTACGGTTAAAAGAAGATTTACTGCATGGCAACCATTTCCACTCTGGGGCTCCATTCAGAAATTAGTTCATGTCCACAGTCAGAGGGAGGATTAGTTGCGCTTCCTGATTGTGCCACCGATTGGTAGGGTTAGCGTTCTAGTCTTTCCTATCAGTCCGCCATTTCCTTATCCCGCACGTTCTATGTGGCGCACTTCAACTGTTCTATTCAGGCAGTTCGACGCCCTGATTTTGGCTCCCGACAAATCACCGCGTAATTTCCAAGTTTTGCCCGATTCCCAGTCAGAATCCATAGAGACTTCAATTCGGGACTTTGGGAGCGTGTTTCGTTCCATTTCCAGTCTGATTCCAGCATTCCGGAACATTCAGCCGCAGCTCCGCTTTCCAGTGTTCGGCGGTGTCGGCTCTGTTCTTGACAGCGGCATTCTCCAGAGAACTTTTCCAGTTGGCAAGTAATTCTTCCGCATCTCCTCAGACTTATGCGGTAAGAATATTCTATCCTCAAAGACTTCTGGTGGCGCTATCCTTGTCCAGTGCTATTGGGTTTCTTCAGCGTCAGAGTTTCCTTGGTCTGAAGTGTAGTTTGGTTTCCAAATAGAACTGTATATTTGCAAGGACATATTCTGTGCTTCAGAAAAGACTCTTCAGACACTTCAGAGATTCAGTCCGCATCAGTGTTATTCATCAAGTAAATGAGAGTATATATTATATGCATATGGTAATACTGTTGTCTACCACCTCTACTCTTCTCATCTCAACATTCCACCAATCGACACAAACAACTACAAGAGTCCTCAATCTCCCATATGAACCTTTTTGGGCTCAGCAAGAGAGCGGCAATTTCCACATTGAACCAGGTATGAGAGAAGTGAGCGGAGAGAGTGTGTGATGGTGATTTTCCCAAAATAGGTTTGAACAGTAGTAATGATCTGTTAACTGTTTCAGGTGTTCCCCAGCTACTCATTCCAGAGGTAGTGACGAAGACACCAGTGTGGAAGCCTCTCTTTGTTGTTTGTTATCCACTTCCCCTTTCCCTTCCATTCCTGGGCTTAGAGCAATCCGCTTTTCCGCATGGCTTTTGTAGTTCGGACTGGACTGTTCCCATGGGGCAACAGGGTCAGAGCTGATTTGCATATCGCCATTGCCTAACCCAGGGTGGTGTGGAGTGCAAAAAAACGATGGATTTGGGCCCAGATCTTTTGACTGGGGGAATGTGTGACATTGATCCACATTCGGTCCATCACTTGTTGTTTTTGCAATTAGAGCAATCCGGGTGCAGGGGTGATTGGGAATTTGGAAATAATCATTGTAGAAGCCTTGGCCACTCGCTCCCACGGAAATCAGGACAATTCAGGTACTGCTTCTGACACCCTTCATGCATGCAACATGAACAGAGACATAACTGTTACAGGCCATCCAATCCAATTGAATGTAATGAATTTGATAATGACCATGTGGATAGTCATGTCTGATTCTAATTCATGTTTTTTACGTGTCTCACAGCAGGAAAACCATTGATAACTCGAAGTGACATAGATGCCTTCATGGACCCACACGCTAGGCCTGGGTGGTCATTTCCGTTCCGCTCGTGGAATTTGCGGAATTTGGGCTATTCCACGTTTCGTGGAGAACGCGGAATTGCCAAACCTTTTCACGCTTCGCAGGATTTTTTCCTTGTTTACGCTTTCAAAATGCGTGTTTGCAAGATATTTCCCCCCGAGCACGCAAACAGTGTTCGCAAATAGGAAAAAAGCATCGTGAACGGGCAGAAAAAGCAATTCTGCGTGTTCGCGGAACTCTGCATGCTCGCGGATATTTTTAACCATTTCACTGAGCTTTGAGTAGCGCGACTACTCAAATTTTGCCCACCCCTACCACACACCACTGAAGAGTGCCTTCCTCATATATGTAGATTAGGTGGAAAGGCTCCTGTATGTAGTTGAATACAGTCTTGGTGAGTATCACATGGACCCCCCCAGCCCCTTGAGACCCTCACGGGTGAGTGGCGTGCTTTATAAAACCCTGATTGATTGATTGATTGATTGACCTCATCTCTAGTGTGATGAGGCATCCACAAATTGAGATGTATGCACACATTTATGATGTTTTGATGGAGCACAGCATTTGAATTCTTGAATTAAGGTTGCACATCCCCAGTTATTATTTTTATTACTAGCTGTACCCGGCCACGCGTTGCTATGGCTCAGTCTGGTTAAATGGAAGAGAAAGAAAAGAGTAAGCACACTTTTCTAATATGTTTAATTTCACAATGCTTGTGGGTATACAATATGTTTTTGTCCATCCTAATATATGTAGACTATTGTCTATATGAGTCCCTTGTATTTGTTGCGCAGCAATCAAATCAAAAGGGTCTGTTTGGGTTGCAAAGTAAACCAACTCCTCGCCCCTCCCCCCTCCCTCCACCCACTTCCCGGTCTGCCATCCTCACACCAACTGTCCATCCTAATATATGTAGACTATTTTCTATATGCTTTCTTTGTATTTGTTGTGCAGCAACCAAATCAATAGGGTCTGTTCTGCCTTTCGATTAAAAACACGCGTGTATTGGACACGCACGTATTCGAAACCAAGGTTGTGTAAATATAAACACACGCTAATGTAGCAAAGTGAACCAACCCCTCCCCCCTCCCTCCACCCACTTCCCGGTCTGCCATCCTGACACCAACTGTACATCCTAATATATGTAGACTATTGTCTCTATGCGTCCTTTCTTAATGTTGCCTAGTGAGCCAACTCCTCCCCCTCCCTCTACCCACTTCCCGGTCTGCCATCCTGACACCAACTGTCCATCCTAATATATGTAGACTATTGTCTCTATGTGTCTATTGTAGTAGTTGTGCAGCAAACCAATCAATAGGGTCTGTTCGTCCTGTAGATTAAAAACACATGCGTATTTGACACGTGCGTATACGAATCCAACGTTGTGTATATATAAACACGCGCTTATTTTAATTCAACGTTGTGTCAAAATTTCAAAAAAGTCTGTGAAGAACTTTCGTAGATTTAAGATTTTTATCAAACGCACCTTGACATTTTTATGTGTCTGTTAGTGCTTTCGATTAAAAACAGGCGCGTATTCAACACACGAGTATTCAAATCCAACGTTGTGTATATAAAAACGCACGCGTATTCAAATGCAGCGTTATGTCAAAATTTCAAAGCAATTGGTGAAGAAATTTCAGAGATTTGAGATTTTGAACAAACGAACAGTTACATTTTTATTTATATAGATATATACACCGTATTAGCAAATATCCTGCTTTTCATTGGCTTTCGCCCTGTCTTTCAGCAATTTTCACGGCACACCAAACATGTAGGCACTCTGCCTGCTTTGATGCTAGCCATAGCAAATGGACCCTGTTGCGTATGCAAATTAGTGTTGGCAGGTTATCATGGCACCTTGTTTGCCAACATGCATTAGCAACATAGCAGACCCGTATTACTAAGATTTTGTTATGTCAATACACTACTACACGCTTTTGCAAAGGGCTGCCCATCTTAAATATGTTTTATCAGATGTGTGATCCTATGGTATTCATTTTGTCCACATTTGCTTTTCTTTGTTTGCTGTGGCTGTGGGTGCTCATGGGAAAGATAAATGCTGTATGCAACTGTCACACATTGTGCCAGAATTTTTTTTAAGACTGTGATATCATGTGTCAATTCATATCCAAATCACTAAGTGTAAATGCCTTTTTGGTATTGCATCATGTGTATGCGGCAGCTTAGGCTCTTGTTGCATGGTTACAGCTAGATGACATATCACATGTTCAGTTTGTAGTGACTGATTCAGTCAATGAAACCTGTGAAGTTCAACAGACACTTTCACTGAGGCCTGGACTTCAAAAGGGGTATGTCACTCCTGTTGATGCATGTAGATTCCACAGTGTGCATATAGGAGAGGAAAAATGTGAGTGATGTAGGTGATGCGTATGACCAGACATGGAATGCATTGACACCATGGACTAAAATAGCTGTCACTGATGATCAGCTCATTGGAGCACACGTTGCCAGTTATAGGTATCAGTCCAAAGAGTCAGTCTCATACACAAGATGAGAGCGAGCTGGTGTAAGTGAGAAATCAGTTTGAGTGGCATGAGCCAGAGTCACACCATCTGTGGATGAGCCGACATCCCAGTAAGAGATAGTTAGGTGCCGGCACTCGATTCATGTCTGTATTCACTGTCTTGTCTCTAATCTGGTGTATCTTTGACATGTTGGTGCATATTATAAGGACACCATTGCCTCTACGTTACTTGGAACTACATTGTGGTAGCAAGACTGGCTTAGCTTTAGTCACAATGAAGCGTTAAGCCACCTATTTATGATTAATGAACAATTGTGCTTTAGCCCCCTTTTCACACTATATTTTGGGAGCAAATGAATGGCAATGTCTACCTGCAAAGCCACACTTTTGGTCACCTGGCCCCTATCTACCAGCCCAGCATGAATATGGTGGAGTGTTTAATGTGCAATACCCTGGCATAAATGTGATAAAAATGCCCAGAAATGATGATGGTTTATTTACTCTTCATCTCTGCTGTTCCAATATGTGCTGTATTGTGCGGCACACACGGAAACAGCAAGAGACCATTGATTGTTCATGTGCAGGAAGGTGAGGCTTACAGCACATAAACAATCTTTGAAAAAAATGACATTTTGTGACTTCAATATGTGCTGTATTAAGCAGCACACAAACAAGTGACAAAACGTAATTTAAAGATTTTGTGCAGGAAGAGGCACCTTCAGGCACATAAACAATCTTCCCATCAACGCAGACACCTTTGCACCATGGTGCAAGAGTGCCTGCGTAGGGGCAAGGCTGCTAAATTTGGCACCAGCATAGGGGTAAACACAGGTCTGCTCCATACTGTTGTAAATATGGTGCATACCTGTGTTCCTGTAGTTGCAGGGCATGGCGTTTAGCCAGGAAGGGCAATGCCATGCTACACCTCTTCTTTGTAAATATGCGCCTATGTCTTTTTTTGGCATGGCATGGCATGGCCTGGCTCTGCAATGGGCCTGTCAAGCTGTCTCTTTGAGGTCATTCACCTGGTAGACTCAGTCTGAGTCTGTGTCCACACCATCATTTAACTCTACTAATCTGCAAATGTTGTAACTCTACTCTGCCCATTATATGTCCTATGCTATAGACTGACATGTCACTGTCACTATCTGGTTGCAATTGGTCCTTTAATTCACATTGCTTTGTTATGGTTATGTTGGAAGCACCAAACATTTGATGAGAGTGTAGAATCCATGTTTTCATGCACTTGTTTTAAACTTACATGGTGAACATTGTCATTTATCTTGGATCTTACATATTGTCATATGTATCATTTTTCAGACAACATGTCACCTGAGGAGGTATGTAAATTCAAAGTTAGAAAGGAATGGTACCTACATATCTGACGTGTGGCCAAGGGTCAGAACGCAATGGCTAGGAGGTTCCGAGAGGACCAGGCAGCCGGAAATCACTGACCGAAAAGTGGAGGGAGGGACACAGAAGCAATGCCAGGCCCTTCAGGTAACAGATGTGGGCCCATACGTCGTTACTCAGCTGCTGCTCACAGTCAGACACCACATGTCCATCCTGCTGCACCTGCCTCAGGCACGCAACCAGTTGCTCCCTCACAGCCTCACCCCAAAGCACTGCATCACTGCCAGCTGTACCCCGGACACACACTTTTGCACCAACAGGGACCGTCAATGTCCATGGACCTGACTGACAGATTGGCTCAAGTTGAGAGGAACATTTCTGACATGAACACCCACCTCCAGGGCATCAAAGGTGCCCTGGGGTTACCCTTGTGAGTCCCCAACTTTGTGATCCTTCCTCCTTGTTAAGTCCCCCTATTCATTTTTTAATACTGTTTAATATTTACTGTAGGATTTTAGTTGTTCCTAAGTATAGTTTTTGTGTTTTTTTAAGTTGGTGTAAGGTGTAGGTAAGGTTTTAGATATTTTATTCAATGTATATAGTGTTATGGTGGGCTAAGTGTCCTTTTCATTTGAGTGGGGGCGGGGGGTTGATATATTTTTTCTTGTTAAAAACAAAAAAATATGAATAAATACATTCATAATTGTTTAGGATATATGTATAGTTAGTTCATGTTTAGGTTAACCTGTCTTTGTTCCATCTATAGATGTGCCTTAAGGAGGGTAGATGGGTTAATGTCTCATATGTGTTGTTGACTGTCTAGTATTAGATAAGGTAGTTAATGTAGGCTACAATTTATTTAGTATAACTTAGTTTAGATTAGGTTAGGTAAGGTAAATATTAGTAGTTTAAGTTAGATCGTATTTTCTATAATGAATACATTGTTAGTGGTCAATGATTTGTGGTGGCACTTATGTTTGAAGTGATTTGATGGAGTGGTGATTTGGAAGTTGGATACAACAGATTAATTCCCAAATCAATCACTTGAATGTCTAAGAGTGAACAGGATATCATCATCTAGGGAAAGGCTACTGTCATACATACTGTTGGATTATGATTAGAAAACATGCATGAAATTAAGGCTAGCAGAGTTGACTTCTGACCTTGCATAGGGATAGTCTGAAATTTAGTTAGTATCTTATGAGGAACTGACAGAGTTGTTAGACACATTATGCTTCATCATCTTTGTGAATATGGTGAGGGATCTATCTTGAGATGTAACATGACATGACACGCATCGCAACAACCATTTTCCACACCATTGAGTATGAGTGTATCTTCCAGGAATGACTAGTTAGCACTGCGAGGTAAAGCCACTGCTTGTGGCATGACACTGACTTGATTATTGAAACACGTCCTTATCCCTATCCTGAACATAGGGAAATATGATCTTCTGCAAAAATCAAGTCTTTGAGATATGAAGTACTGGCTAATTCACACATATCCTGTCATCTCATTGTCTATCAGGGACACAGACTCAGCAGAAGGGATTTTCAGGAGTTAACAGACTGGCCCAGTTCTTTGGACAACAATGCACACATTGTGTACATGGCCGGTGGAGTGCCAGACAGAGTCTTTGAGGGGGAGTATGTACAAAGACATGTTGAGGAAGTAGAAAACTTCAGTCAGGAGGCTGATTGTTGTGTCATTGGTGAGCAATCGCCACATTGGCAGTCCATTAAAGTCCAAGGTGAATGTAACAAACTCAATCTGAGGACATTGACAGATGATTTTCCAAGGTATGATGGTAAGCACAAAGCTAAGCAGAATCTCTCAATTTGACACAGATGAATGCTACCGCTGACTTCTCCTTATGAATGTTGTTTCACCCACATCTTCCTTCTCTGATATGTCATGTGCCTCCTGTGAGGGTGATAGTAGATTGACAGAAGCACTGGGAGACAGTGACACATCGGGGGGAAAGAGGTGGATGCTGAAGGTGCAGCAACATTCATCTGTGCCAACAGATGAGGCATCACTGCAGTGATGATGAGCTGTCGGGCTTGCAAGACTCCGGCAACATCTCTGTGGTGGGCAGCCATCGCAGCCAAGTGTGAATTCTGCTTCCGCTCCATGTTTTCCATGATCTTGCGTATTTCTGCCAAATCTTTGGCATCATCGTTGGTGCCACTTTGATAGAACAGTTGTTCTTGTCTCCGAGTAAGGAGTCCAGCAATGTCACCCATAGACTGCTCTGAGAGCATGGAGCAGACTGCAGGTGCCTCGGATGGCATCTAGGTGATCCCTAATGGGACTGATTTTATATTACAAAGGTCCTAGGTTTATCATGATATCTAAAGGATTAATTTTCACAGGCTAAAAATAAAGACTGTGTTTTTTGCTTTAGTGTCCAGCCGGACCTAAAAGTATTTATTTTCAAAATAATGAAGATAGACAACATAAAGCGAAAACATTTCGCACATTAATAACTGGGCACAAGCCTGTACCAAGTCAGGGGGAGACAATACAGGAAGGAAAGACAAAGAATTCACAGGCAAACGAGGAGAACAGGGTGGCTTAAATAACAATGCAAGAAATTCTTGAGTAAGCACAAACCCACAGTAATTGCCGGGAAATTAAAATTCATATAACGGGCAGTACTGCAAACAGTCGACGAACGTTTCGATCCCTATCTCCAATGATGTACTGGGATCATCTTCAGGACTAGAATTGATTTTGCCTGAGTTAACAAGTGAGCCACGAGCTGGGCTGGGTGGGCCAGTTGTGGGAGAAACAAGCTTCCGATCGGTTCCAATTAATGTTGATATCAGGTGATGTTTCTTAAGTACCGAGAGGAGGGTGAGAAACCGGCCAACATCAATCAAATTTATTCGTGACCGGGAGAGCCTGGCGTGTAGCGTGGGCTCGGTGCCGGACTTCAGTTTAGGGGGCGGTGATGGTCGTAACCGGGAATCGGTTTACTAGTAAGGCGTTCAATGGAGCCTTCCGTCAGTGCACTGACGGGACCCCATTGCGGCACCTCTACGAGTGATTCAAGGCTCGCACGGAAGGCTCCATTGAACGCCTTACTAGTAAACCGATTCCCGGTTACGATCATCACCGCCCCCTAAACTGAAGTCCGGC
Source organism: Lissotriton vulgaris (assembly GCF_964263255.1). NCBI lineage: Eukaryota > Metazoa > Chordata > Amphibia > Caudata > Salamandridae > Lissotriton > Lissotriton vulgaris. Next base: position 1,871,103,992 of record NC_141694.1, on the reverse strand, counting down.
ACCGAGCCCACGCTACACGCCAGGCTCTCCCGGTCACGAATAAATTTGATTGATGTTGGCCGGTTTCTCACCCTCCTCTCGGTACTTAAGAAACATCACCTGATATCAACATTAATTGGAACCGATCGGAAGCTTGTTTCTCCCACAACTGGCCCACCCAGCCCAGCTCGTGGCTCACTTGTTAACTCAGGCAAAATCAATTCTAGTCCTGAAGATGATCCCAGTACATCATTGGAGATAGGGATCGAAACGTTCGTCGACTGTTTGCAGTACTGCCCGTTATATGAATTTTAATTTCCCGGCAATTACTGTGGGTTTGTGCTTACTCAAGAATTTCTTGCATTGTTTTTTAAGCCACCCTGTTCTCCTCGTTTGCCTGTGAATTCTTTGTCTTTCCTTCCTGTATTGTCTCCCCCTGACTTGGTACAGGCTTGTGCCCAGTTATTAATGTGCGAAATGTTTTCGCTTTATGTTGTCTATCTTCATTATTTTGAAAATAAATACTTTTAGGTCCGGCTGGACACTAAAGCAAAAAACACAGTCTTTATTTTTAGCCTGTGAAAATTAATCCTTTAGATATCATGATAAACCTAGGACCTTTGTATTATAAAATTAGTAGCTTTAACCCATGGTCCTTGGCCATTACTTTGGGTTCCCTTGTATATTAAACCTACCCTAATGGGACTGAGGCACCCAAGGAGCCCATCCAGTTTGGCCACCGGGCTTGTCAAACCCACCCGCACCTGACCAGCCATATCACACTGGACTTCTACCGCACCACATTGGAAATGTAACAGTGGGTCCTCTGCAATGTAAAGGGCGGATACTGTTGTCTGTGTTTGTTTACGTTGGTCAGACATTTAAGCAGTTGATGATCAGAAAGCATGACACTTTCCATTCTCTATTCTGACATGCAGCTTTATGAATTATTGTACAATATCGCTGATGTAACATTTACGTTGATCATAGTTTTGGACACTTTCCCTGTATGCCAACAGTGAGGGACATATTGCTATCCCCCTGCTGCACCTGTTACATCATCTGTTCAAAACTGCCTGTGCTGCTGGATTTTTCACATTATTGACAATGCAGAATTAATCAGATTCATGTGTCTTTACACTGCATTGTAGATGAGTCACCCTTACTCAATCAAGTTTGAATATTGGTTTTAATCACTAGGTTTTGAAGGTGTAGATTAGACTGCACCCCCCTTAATGTTGGCAATGCCACCCATTTTGTAGTGTGACAGGATGAGAAAATCATGCACTTGAGAGCAGGGATACAGTCATGTACACAATGAGATGACAAGTAGATATGCTTGATTTTGCATTCTGTGAGAAGTATCTATGTGTTTAAAGGTGGGCAACTCACGTTGACACAGGTCAGTCCCAAAAAGGGATGTTGATGTGCAGGGAGGGACACCTTCTTGCTCATTGACAGTCATTCTCTCTATCCAGTCACCCTTGCACTTTGGTGCATTGGCAATGGTAATATGATGCAAGCAGGTGGACATAGGACTTTAAGGCAGGCTTCTGGAATTAATGCATTGTTGCACTGCAGACCTTTTTTGTACCCCACAGGGAGGGGCACATGGATGATACATGCTGTTTGGCCTATGGTAATTGGATGCCAGACATTGCTAGACCTGGCATCTTTTGGTGTGTTTCCTAAGTCTTTTTGCTCTCTGACCTTCCGGCTTAGACTGTTTTTGCTGGTTTTAGTCTCTCTGCACACTTTCTAACTGCTGTTTAGAGGTAAAGTACTCCTGTTTTAAATTGTATTATGAAATGGGTTTTCCCTGGTTAGCATATTTGATTTACTAGTAAGCCCCTAGTGCAGAGCAGTGAGAGTACCAGGGCCTGTAAATCTGCCATGTCGACCTGGCAAGTGCATCCCCTTGCCAGGCCCTAATCCTCCCTTTTCTTACATATAGGTCACACCTAAGGTAGTCCCAAGGTAACCCTGTAGGCAGGGTGCTGTGTATGTTAAAGGTAGGACATGGACTGGTATGTATGACATGTCCTCGTAGTGCATTGCAGTGCAATTTGTTTTTCACTATTAGCCATTCTGTGTGCCTTTGTTGGGTTTGTGGATTGACTGTCTGTATTTGGAGTGACAGGGTCTGGGGATGTGCATTCTCTTCAGACAGCAACAGGGGGGCCGAGGTGGGTCCTGCCTTTCCTGGAGGAGTCAGGGCTGAGATGTATAGACCTTGGCTGCATTTAGATTAGTGGGAGGACATTTTCTTGCGCTGTAATGGGCCTGCTCTGCCTTAGACAATGCTGTCCCCACCTCCTGCTGGGAAGCTGGGCCATAGAGGACCAAACTGGGTTTGACTAAGCAAAAACACTCTCTGTCTGGAGAAAAAGGTCATTTTGAATATAAATATTGGGTCCCAGACCCAGAACTTTAGAACTCGCTGGAATAAAGAAACCTGCCAAGAAGAAGAGCGGGAAGAGCTGCCAGGAGGAGCACTGCCCCTTTGCTATGTTGTTGCTTTGTTGGGTGGCCTGCAGTTGCTGCTTCTGCATTGGGCAGTGTAATGACTGTACTGAACTTTCTCTAACTTGTTGCTGAGTATCTCCAAGGGCTTGTAACCGAGCTTGCCTCCTGGTCAGGAAGTCTCCGGGACTGCAAAGTCCCCATTCTCCTCTGGGCACAACCTCTGGAACAGTGGGTTTTCAGTAGCTGCAGAGGAGGAAACGCAACCAACTCCATCACCAACTCCACTGCTGGCTCCTTGTCCTGAAGGCACAGCAGAGGGCACTGCTGCATTTTGGACCGCAACCCTGGTCCCACTGATGATGACGACCGGCGCCGTTGCCACCAAGCTGCTGTTTGCACCACGACCTGTGGGCACCGCATTTGCCACCGCCTCACCACCCTGGTCTCACTGAGGCTGTTGCTGCTCTTCAACCAGCCCTGTCGCCTGCAAAGCAATCTGTCAGCACTGCAGAGAGAACCGCCCTGCTTCGCACCACAGTCCTGATCTCACTGACGCCAATGGACGACCATCACCATGGCGCTCCCTGCACCACAACCAGAGGACACACCACAGCGCACAGCTACACTTCATATCGCAACACCCAACTTTCCCACATCCGACCGCATGAGTCGCAACACAAAATGCACTGTTTACGGGTCTGTCGAAGCCCCTGACCGATGTGGTCAGACAGAACTGTTGGAGTCTGTTGATTACAGCACTGCGGTAGCACAGGATGGAGCTACTGACGTCAAGGAACTGTAGGCCCAATTCACAGAAATAATCTGAGACAAAGGTCTAACTTATGACTTTCGGTATTCACAAAGGGCATTTACGGCTAGTAAAGTTAGACTTTAGGTTTGTGTTTAGACCAAAAGTCTATCTTTAGTAGTAGTAAATGCCATTTTGTGTAAAGTTAGACTTTCGTCTCAGATTACGTCTGTGAATCGGGCCTTGTGTATTTAAAGTATTCTTGCAAAGTGCATTTGTTGGGTTTTTATAATTTTTTGCTTGATTTGGATATATTCAAATATTGGATATTTTTCTAAACTGGTGTGGCGTCCTTTTGTAGTGTTTTCACTGTATTTCTGTTGGTTATGTGCAAATGCTTTACAAACTGCCTGTGAGATAAGCCTGACTTCTCGTGCCAAGCTATCAAAGGGATGAGCATTAGGAATTTTAGGAGTGTAACTTCTTTGCTCTGACTAGGAAGAAGGATCCCTACTTGGACAAAGGTACTTACCTCTTCCAACTAGAGACCCAATTTCTAACGGACACCATAGATATGCATTTGTTCACTGCCACTGTCGACTTTACCTAATGGCCAGTTTCAATGCATGTCAATGTGTCTTGGACATCCAAAGCCAGGACCATGATGACAATGACATACAGGTAACTGACAACACAAGTGGATACTTTGATGTGTATGACTGCATTTTAATGAATTAGATCACGGCAACATGTAGCAAGATGACATGCATTTGTGCCACATTGTGAAAGAGGCCCATTTTCATACTTCACTTAACATGCACGTGAAAGGGAATGTGTGGTTCTAGGAGAATAACAATCAGAACAGACATGTAGTGAATTAAGGGAACACGTTCCTAAAATGATGAGGCCTTACGCTGTACTTTTAAGGGCGTACCCCTTGACCTCAAAGGTGAACAGCACATTGGCCCTCCAGTGTGTTCTTTTTTGTCAATATGGAATGTGCGCATAATTGACACAAGGTGCTTGCACTGGCAATGCAGCTTTAGATGTGGGCAACATGGGTGGGTGTACTTTAAGGGAGGGCTCTCCACCAGTTTGGGATGTAGTTATGTGTGCTTCATTCACCTGCACACATAAATGTAGCAGATACACAAATACTTTTGCCTGTTGGAAAATTCCAAAGCATATTGCAACCGGACCTTAATCAATTTTTTATTTAGTGAGGTCAAGAATTTTCACAAAATTTACATGGCAGTGTTGACCCACTTAATGTGGATTGGAAATTCCTTGTAGAGAAGTCACACTTTCATTATGTACCTGTGGTGCTATTCACAAACCTATAATGTAACGCAGCGTTTGTCTTCTGGATTGACACAGTGCTCCGCTACTTCTGTGAAGCGGGCTCAAACTTACTTTATACATTACGTTGCTGCATGGAATTTTGGTATGCACATGCATTTATTGGAGCTGGCTAGCCCCAAAGCAGACACTCTTTCACCATTGTGCATGAGTGCCTGCTTTTGCACTAGTTAACTAAATAGATCACCAATGCATGTTGTGGCAAAGGACTGAGCCATATTGTTGTATATACAGTGCAGTGCTCCATTTCAAAAGTGGCAGAGGCCTGCGTTGGAACACCGAAAACAAGAATCTACCTGCCCCGTACTTTCAAACAAGGCCCTAGAACAGGGTCCTAGGATTCATCCACTATCTCCGGATAAAATCAAGAGAAAAGATGAATGATCCCATAAAGTGGGCTTGCAGGAGGCAGTGATAAACATTTCACCCTCTCTAAGGGATTAGAAGGTGAGTGGACCAAACTCCTCAGTTTAAAGAATAAATCCAAGCGCGCTGAACTCCATGCCCACTTTATGTTAGACTACCTAAAGGCCGGAACCATCCCCATAGGACTGAGGGTTCGCAATATCCCCGGGTTGTTTGTTGAGATCAGACAATTCCTGGAGAAGTGGGCGCTAATATCAAACAGATGCTCCAGGGATTGAATGATGCTCATCATCAATCAATCAATCAATCAAACTAATTTGTATAGCGCGCTACTCACCCGCTAGTGTCTCAAGGCACTGGGAGGAGGAGGGGAGCTGCTACTGCTCGAACAGCCAGGTCTTCAGTTGCTTCCTGAAGGAGAGATGGTCCTGGGTCAGCCGTCGGTGGGTGGGGAGGGAGTTCTATGTCTTGGCCGCCAGGTAGGAGAAGGATCTTCCTCCGGTGGTGGCTTGCGAATTTGTGGGACGGTAGCGAGGGCGAGGCTGGCGGATCGGAGCTGGCGGGTGGGTGTGTAGAATGTGAGGCGGCTTTTGAGGTATTTGGGGCCCATGTCGTGGAGAGCCTTGTGTGCGTGGGTGAGGAGTCCGAACGTGATCGTCTTGCTGACGGGGAGCCAGTGCAGGTCTTTCAGATGGGCAGAGATGTGGCTGTGACGGGGGATGTCCAGGATGAGTCATGCTGAAGCGTTCTGTATGCACTGGAGTCTTTTCTGTTGTTTGGCTGTGGTTCCAGCATAGAGGGTGTTCCCGTAGTCCAGACGGCTGGTGACGAGGGCCTTGGTGACCGTCTTCCTGGTTTCGGTGGGGATCCACCGGAAGATCTTTCGGAGCATGCGCAGGGTGATGAAACAGGATGACGAAACGGCGTTGACTTGCTTGGTCATCGTGAGGGAGGAGTCCAGGATGAATCCCAGGTTGCGTGCATGGTACGTTGGCTTGGGGGTGGTGCCCAGGGCAGGGGGCCACCAGGAGTCGTCCCAGGCAGAGAGGGATGGGTCCAGGATGAGGACTTCCGTCTTGTCTGAGTTCAGTTTCAGACGGCTGAGCTTCATCCATTCCGCAACGTCTTTCATTCCTTCCTGGAGGCTGGCTCTGGCAGTGGCGGGGTCGTTGGTGAGGGAGAGGATCAGCTGTGTGTCGTCAGCGTAGGAGATGATGTTAAGGTTGTGTTGGCGTGCGATGGCTGCGAGGGGGCTCATGTAGACGTTGAAGAGGGTGGGGCTGAGCGAGGATCCTTACGAGACAGCGAGTGAAGTCTTAGCCATCTTGAATAAAGAAATTGAAGATCTTGAGGAAAAACTAAAACAAGAGAACCCGGTCTAAATGGGTAAAAAGAAACAACTTTAGAACTTGATTCCTTTTCAGATTATCTTCTGAAAAGACTGAAAAGTTTAGAAAGGATATCCAGATGTTTACCCAAGAGCTGGCTTATCCCTATTTGGCCACCAATATTTACACCAGTGCGGATGATTCCAATACCCGGGGTGGCACCCCTAGATGGGGCAACCGACGGGTTACTACCTTCTCCGACACCACAGACTCGGATGGTGAGCGGCCTAGTAACTACGATCCTCACTATGACCCGAACTATAATCCCAATTTTCAGGCTGACAAGAACCCTAAAGCATTCCTGTTTTTAATTTCTCTAATATGGAGATGGACCCTAGAATGGCCTGTCTGTTATCCAGATGCCAATCCTTTGTTCCTTCTACTAACTTCAATAAATTTGAGTTCTTGAAAGACCTGCACCTATTTCTCTGCAAAATCAGACTAAAAAAAAAATTCTACCATGTCCCCGCCTGGAATATTGAATAACTCTTCAGGCCTTAATCCTCCATCTGACTTTAACCCCACCCTGGACGTGATTGGACCCGAGGTGGGTATTTTTGAAAAAGCGGTCACTTTGAAAATCGAAAAGATTATTAAATATGCGCCTAAACCTCTCTGTAACTTGCCAAGAGATGAAGAAACTACCCTGGCATCCCTGAAGGCGAACAAACAGCTTACCATCAAGCCTTGTGACGAAGGTGGGGGCATCGCTACTTTTGATACCCCCACCTATGTGGGGAAAATGAATCTCATTCTATCCTCTACTGAACATTACAAAAGAATTGTGAGGAATCCTGAACCTGCTCTGAAACGCTGTATTCTTACCATGGTTGAACGGGCAGTTGATATGGGATATATCTGTCCGAAGGGAGCTGAGTTTTTGACTCCCAGCTTTACCCGGATGCCCCTTATCTATGGGGTCCCAAAGCCCCATAAGAATGCCCATGACCCCCCTCTAAGGTAGCTTCTTGTTTTTGGTGTTCTTTTTTTCCCCTGCATACCTGCCTCGATTTTGTCAGGGTCCCCCTTCCTATTAGGAGAGGCCTGCGTTGGGCCAAGTTGCTGACCCAGTGCTCTGTGACTTATTGGAATATTTACAATACATTAACAGCACGGGAACGTCACTTTGATTGACTTTGCAGTGGCAATATGAGCATTGCATTATTTGCAATGCAGGCCAAACCCACTTAACGTGGCTTAACATTGACTTGAAAATGATACACCCTTTCACGCTGGGGAGGGCAATGACTGTTGCGTTGTGTGTTCCACTGCAACACCCATGTGATGCTGCCCATGATTTACAAGGGGTGCAGCGATGAAATTAAGACCAGGTAAAACATGGTCTTCAACACGCAAACAAAGGGAAGATGTATTATTTCTCCTAGAGGTTGCTATTTCCATGTGTGCTGCTCTGGGCAGGACACATTGAAACAGCAAATGGCCATTGATTTTTTTGTGCAGGAGCGGGAGACCTTCCTGCTCATAAAAAATCTTTCCCTCAATACAGGCACTCTTGCACTGAGGTGCGAGGGTGCCTGCATTGATCGTAGGTTACTAACTTTTGCACCAGTGCTGGTTAAAACTCACGGCTGCATCATATTGTTGTCAATAAGGTGCAGACCTGTGTCACTGAGCTGGCAGACTGTGAAGTTGAGCCAACGTGGCTAATGCAAAGCACACTTCTCTAGTCAATATGTCCCTTTGCTTGTTGATGTAGCCCAGAGTTATGAAAAACACAGTTTGGTCAAATGTCTGTATATTTAAATATTTAAATGTGCAGGTGTGCTAGATTGCAAGTCACTTACACCACAATTATGTGTCTTTAAATGTATTCAACTGGTAAAGTGACATGTGAATATACCCAGAGGCAACATTATACCGCCTCCACCCTCCCGTCCCTGGTTATTACTTAGACTGTTGGTGATGGAGTTGGCACACTCAGCATTATCCTGTCCCTCGACTCCAAACACTGACCCCTCGCAAATAACTGCGGACACCTGTTCCTCCAAGACATCAAGCTCCTCCTGAGGCACTGGACTCCCAGCTCTGGTCTGCAGTGCTGCCTGACGATTGTTGGACCCTTTCTGCTTACTCTTGCAACTGGCATCACGCCAGCGCTTCTTGCATTCGGCCTCTGTCCCCTTGACATCTGTTACTGTATTCACCTCGGTCACTATGGGCTGCCAAATGCATTTTTAGTTCCCTATGACACCCTGGAGCTGATGTAGAGCTGGTGTTGATTTTCAGTCACCTCCGCAATCAGGATCTCATTTTCCTCCTGACGGAATCTGGATTTCCTCTTCCTCTTCCCCTGGCACTCTGTCTGGTCATCCTGGCTGTTAGGGGGGCTGGGGAGGGGTTAGTATCTCCTGCTGAACTGAGTCCAACCTGCTCCATTTTGCTTCAAGTTTTTTTGTGCTTTTGTGCTTTGCAGGCTTTTTGTGGTGTATTTTTCCCATGAAGCATGAAAAAAGTGAGTGACACTGACTAACATGAGTTTTCTGGCCGCTAACTGGCCGGGCATCACTTTTTTTACGTTCGCTGCAAGTTTTTTTATCTCACTACCCGCCGCGAGCATATGCTTTTCCATTTAGCAATGTATTGTAAATACGTCAGTACCATGGCATTAGTTTTCGACGATACACGGTGTTAGGAAAATTGCCGCTAAGGAACGCTAACTTTGTTTAGCGGCAATTCTTGTAAATATACCCCTCAATTCTCTAAATAGATACACCCTGCCGTACTCAGTGAACACCCTTTAATGTCTCAAGAACCTAAAATTCAGTTTATTATTTTTTTTAATAGGTGTTGCACATTTAGCAGTTCATCTTTAATTCTCTAGCAGCTTCAATGTGACATCAACAGCAAAAATCAGGAAAACACTACCTCCCACTGCAGAGACAGGGGAGATGTTGTCCCGAGAGGAATTTATTCATTCATTCACTGTAATGTTCATTGTGATTTCCTTGAAGTCTTTAAAAAAAAATATTCTAAAGAGATTTGCTATGGAAGAGAGAAATGTTGAATGAATTGGACGCTTGTTGGAAGGGTATATTAGAAAAACAAAACGTATCTATTGTTCAAACATGTGGGAAAGAAGGACAAGAGAAGTGTGTGTCTGCAAAGCGGTTTGTGGGCACAGGTTAATATTCTGGGGGAGTGAGATGGCGCAGCGGTGTGAGGACTGGCATTAGACACAGAGGGGCACATTTACAAGAAAGTGACGCATCTGTAGAGATGCATCACTTTCCCTGCGCCACCCTGAGAAACCCTTGTGCCACCATGGAAGCGCCGTATTTACAATATGGCGCACTATAGCGCAAGATTTGACAGATACGTCAGAAATTCTGACACATCTGTTTGGGCAAAAGTCGCTCATTGCTGGAGTCGTGGCCCAAGCATGACGCAACTCCAGCAATGCAGGGGAGGCCTATTCCAACTACACTATGTCTGGTTGGTTGGTTGATTGCTTTATTTTGATATGCATATATCATAAAAGCGATACAAAAGATTAAAACAGCATGTCGAAAAGAGTATGACTGTACAGTAAGTAGAAAACATTAAAACACATTATTTCGTCATAAATTAGTTAAAAGGAGATTAAATTGATATGGGCAGTCTTCTAAGTCTAATCAACCAGGCCCATTTTAAAAACTTGGCAACGGCACAAACAATCGGAGGGGCTGTATTAGTTAAAAGAATCCGAAGGGCGACAGAGTGCTGGCGAGTACCCAATTCTCTGCAGATAGGTCCAAGCCAACGTGATCTTGGTCGGCCATAATCTGGGCATTCGAAAAGAAAATGTGGCACAGTCTCTGGTTTGTCGGGACAGAGAGCACAGTATCGTGAAGAGGGCTGGGATTTATTCCACCTGGAACAGAGGTCAGCCAAGGGTAGCGACCCCAGCCGGAATTTGATGTACAGGGACCGGTCCATGGCAATTGTTATTAGGTCCATGTACGGCTCGTAGGCAACGACATCTTTTATCAGCAGAAAAGCTGCGGTGGTTTTGCAGTGCTGCTGATTACTGATGCGCTTCACACGGACCCACTCCCAAAAAAGTTTTTTTAAGGTCTCCTTCGGGGGAGCGGAGTGACTATGCCAACAAGAGTCCAGGCCTAGGTCCCCTAGAAGGTGTTTGATGTTCTTCAGCCATTTGATACTGTGCCAACCGTCGGAGTGCATCACCTCAGCAAGGCCGTCAGCGTAGGGTTTTAGCTCCGGTACCCTCCACAGACGGGCCCAGAGCAAGAGGGGTCGAAGGCGAGCCTGGTCCCCTATTGCTTTACAGCCAGCATCCATGAGCACTGGGATAGTCGGACTACTCGATGGGATGGCAAGGAGATCTTTAATGAATTTGTTTTCCGTCTTGCACAGTAGGTCCACTTTGCCCAGTCCCCACAATTCAGCTCCATATAGTGACGCAGGGACCGCACGAGCTTTATAAATGTCAAGTAGGGGGGCAACACAGTGTTTTGTTGAGTTGTTAAACTCTTTGAGGAGTGCCCCCCCACCCTTTTGTGGGTCAATGCCATTTTATTGATATGGGCGGTCCAGTTCATCGCGTCGTTGAGTCGAATTCCCAAGTAGTCGAATTCTGCCACTCTTTCTAGGGGTATAGAATTCAAAATGGGGGGGCGGCCAAGTTTGCGGGGCGGGTGCAAAACTAAGTACTTGGTCTTTTCCACATTGATGACAAGGCCCCTGGAGGTGCAAAAGTCCTGGAAGCGATTTAGTAATGTCTGGAGACCTTGGGGGGTTTTAGAGATGAGGAGGGTGTCATCGGCGAACAGCAAGGTTGGAATTTTTACGCCTCCCAGAGTGGGAGCGTCTGCTGGTTCGCCGAGTAGATGGTCTACCACCCCATTGATATAGAGGGAGAATAAGGTGGGGGCCAGAACACAGCCCTACCTTACTCCCCTCTCGACCCTGATCTTATCGGTCTTTTCCCCGTTCAACCCCCATCTAACCTGGGCATAGGTGTTTTTGTGCAGTTTAATAAGGAGGTTTAGTAAATACGGGGGCATCCCTAGACCGTGTAGCACCCTCCAGAGTTCCTCCCTGGGAACCAGGTCAAAGGCAGTCTTTAGGTCAATAAAGGCCAAATAGAGACTGCCTTTGCCTAGCTCCACCACCTTCCAGTGTAGTAACAGGAGCCTAAAAACCTGTTCGATGGTTCCGGTGCCTGAACGGAACCCGGCTTGCATGTCAGACAGGATGTGGTTTTCATCCACCCATTGCGAGATCCTCCCCAAAATCACTTTCCCCGCCAATTTCTGGGTCGAATCTATTAGGCTTATAGGCCTATAGTTCCCAGGTAGGTCCCTACTGCCCTTCTTGTATATAGGGACCACCTCAGCACCACTCCAGGAATCTGGCACCGGGCCTCCCGCAACAATTGCGTTGAGGAGTGCAGAAATTATTACCCCCCAGTCTTCCGGGTATGCTCGGAGAATATCGCCTGGGAGGCCATCCGGGCCAGCTGCTTTAAGTGGTACCAGGGTTTTGATTTGTTTTGTAACATCCAAAACAGAAAAGGATTCCAGGTCTTGGGCCAAGCTAGAGGGCGGGGGGTCAAAGGGGTCATTTAGTGAGCCTTCAACGGCAGAGTAGAGTTTTTGGAAGTGGGAAAACCAAGTTTGGGCGTTGATGGTACAGGGCCTCAAAGTATCGTCAGGACGGTTCCTGATACCCACCAAATCCCAAAAACGTTTTGCGTCTTTCCCTCGACTGGCGGTCAGAAGGTCCTGCCAGAAGTTATCTTCCCACTCCATTTTGGCGTTTTTTTGGCAGAGTGCGTAGTGCCTCCTGGCCACCCTAGTCCTAGATGGTAATTTGGACTTTACTGCTTCAATGAGAAGTGACTTCGCCTCCCTGCACTTCTGATTGAACCAGCCCAATCTGCCTCGTGGGCTTGGTTTCCTTCTGTTCGTGTTAGCTGGCACTACGAAAAGATCGCTAATAGCCTGGGTTATAGTGCAGAACCTCGAGGCCACCTCCGACAACCCGTCCACCTGGTGGTCAAAATTGGTTAGGGCTGAAGCAAGAAGCTGCCTAATGGCAGAGGTTTTCTCCTCTGAGAGTACTAACTTTGCCCACTTTAGCCGCCGGCCACAGTTGGCGACTACTGACAGGTCCGGGGGGGGGGTTACAGGAAGTTCTAGTCACAGGGCAGGTTATCCACCTGTGAGACATGGTGAGAGAGAGAAGAATGTGATCACTCTCGACAGATGGTGTAATCACCATGTCCTCCACCATGCTCCACAGGTGTATGTCAAGGAGGAAATAGTCAATCCGTGACGTGTGCCCTGGCCTATTGTAAGTGTGGGCCCCGGCTTTGTCGGACCTGGTCCTGCCATTGGCAGCCCTCAGGCCAAACTCCATGGCTATCGAATTGATCTGGAGGGCCACTTCTGTCCACTTTTTAATGGGATTCAGTTCAAGGGACGGGATCCCCCACCTGGCGTCGAGTTCCCCTTGATCAGATAAGATTTCAAGGTCCAGGGGCTCAAAGGTACAGTTAAGATCGCCCCCCACCAGGGTGCAGGACCTATGAGGTGATAAGCGGAGCTGGGCTTCTAAGCAAGATAATACTGGAGATTCTCTGCCCCCCTTTGTACCTCGGGCGTAAATATTAAAAATATTTAAAATAACTCGGCCTTGGGAGTTTTTCAACACTATGTTCAGGAGATCCGGGCATTTAGTATCCCGCTCCACCACCCTGCAGTTGAGTTCTGAAGCCACCCAAATTAAGAGGCCACCCGAAGGGCGGCCCCTACCGGTTACACTAGGGGCTGCTGGCAGAAAGTGGGTGGAGTAACCTGCCTTGTGCAGGGGCACCCCACTCCAGGTTTCCTGGAACAGGCATATGGAGTATTGCTCCACCAGCGAGTTCCAGTCTGGGAGCGCTAGCTTCCTCTCGAGGCCCGCCACATTCCAGCTGAAAACCCTAAGCGAGGGGTCCGTCACAGCCGCAATGCTACGGTTCTCGACGGGGGGCAACGTCTCCACAGCCCCCACAACAGAGAGGCCAACCAGTATGCCGGGAGATTCCCCGATTTCCCCTTGCTCTGGAACATACTTGGCGGTAACCTGGCTTTGTAGTGCAGTCGAGGGGCAACAGATTTTAGGGGAGGGGATGGACTCAACAGCAGGACTTGGAACCGCAGGATCTGGAACCGCAGGATCCTCCCCGGGAACGTCAAGGAGTCAGCAGCCCCAGAAGCCCCAGTTCTGCATCACTGGCGCTGGGTAGAGCTGCTGTGCGAAGACTCCCGGGGAGGGAAGGCCGTGGGCGAGGTTTAAGGAGGGGGCCCGACAGGGCATAGTGGAGTGGTCGGGATCGTTCTTGGGTAAAAGAAAGATAGGTCGACAGCATCGACCCCCATTCCAGCCGTACGGCCTTGGGAGCATATTGCGTGGGCAGCTCTTATATCTTGAAAATTGACCACCACGCAATCACCCTCAAAAAGTTTTTTCCCGTGGCCAATCCAACTCACCCTGCGCACCCCAAGGATCAGGCCGTCTACACCCACTGGAAGAGGTCTATTAGTTTTCATCCAGTGGATGACTTTGTTTTTCAGCGCCTGGTGTGTTTCCTGTTGTGATTCTTTTAGGAGGGGAACTTTAGTGAGGACAACAACATACGGGTGACATTCTGGTGGGAGATTTACCGGAGGGCACTTGCGTGGCGGAATATGCTCGGAGGCCGCTAGGGGAGGATTTTTTGGCAAGGAGGGGTTTTTAGACAGAGGCGGATTTTTGGGTGGAGAGGTTGGTTTGGTAGCCCTAGAGGTAGGTGCTGCTCCGTTGGTTTTAACAGGCGCAGCAATTGCCGAGTGGACGCTTGGGCCAGTCCCTTTCTTCAGTGGGATTTTTTGGGCAGGGTTCGGCACAAGTGCCGTCACTGCTGAGGGGGGAGTGCCGTGCACCTGAGCTATGTGGGTGAGTTCACTAGTCGTCGGCCGCTTCGCACCGGCCAGAGGGACTGGGGTAGGGGCTTTCCCTGTGGCCGGTGTTTTAGCCGGCAGTGACGACTGGACTCTAGTTGTTTGGCCTACTGGGACCTCCTTAACCACATTCCTATCTGGGATGAATTCAGTAGGTCTAGATTGCACTTTCAGCAGGGTTTTCAGAGAGAAAAAGTTGTCCCTAGTGGCCTGTTCAAAATTGTCGAGTCTAACCCCCAGGCTCCTAACTTGATCAAGTAGCGGATTAAACAAAGATTTTAACAAATTCTCGAGAGACTCGAGAGAAGTAACCTGGTTTGCTAGAGCCGGTGTGGCTGGGGGCAGGAGGGACGGTGTCAGGGGCTCGGCTGCATGCTGGGGGGGACCTGCAGTCCTAAGGAGTTCCAGCTCCCCAGTGCCTTGGTGTGTAGTGCCCCTATTAAGCTTTGTCCTAGAACGCTTGTGGAGCATGGAATAATTCCCCCTCCGAGTGTTGATTCCCCTTTTCCTTTTCCTATGGACCCGCGGAGATCTAGTCTGGGGAAGAGGTAATGTGTGAGGTGAGGGAACAATGGGGTCCGCGAAAGACCTGTTGTCAGGAGGACTGGCTGTGCATGATGATGGGCCAGAAGCAATAGCCTCGATGCAGCGACTACCTGGAGAGGGAAGTGATATGAGGCTTTCTATCCTGTCTAATCCAGCCTCTAGCACTGCAATGTGTTGCTCTTCAGGTTGAGGCAAGATGGCAGAGGGCATAGGAGGCGACAGAGCATGAGCCACAGTTCCCAAAGAGGAGCGCTTGGATGGAAGGAGGTCTAGTGAAAGGCGGCGTTCCGTCATTGCGATCTCCTTTTCAATGACGTTAGCCACCCGGGTGATGAATTTGTCCATTGTTCCAATCATCGTGGAACCCCCTAGAACACTTGCTCCACCACCCCTCAAGGCTTTACCAGATCTGGTGGACATGGTGGATCCGAAGCCTGCAGTTGGACTCGGGGGGATAGGAGACGTGGAGGTCGAAGAAAAGGGGGGTGGCCAGCCCAGCCTCAGACAGCCCCTGACTGCCACAGACTGCCCGCCCTTTGCTCGGGCTTCGCTCGGCGTCCCGCTCGCGCCCCGCGGAGCGCCTTGTAAGACCTTAAGTCAGAGGGCGTTGCAGGCGGGGGGCGTGGCTGGTGGTGGGCGCGTCCACTCGCACACCTGATCCAGCAGGGACTCCTGGATCTTCGAGTCCCTGCTAGCGCCAATGCCCGGTGGTTAGTTCTCCCGGCGCCTCCTCAAGCCCAGCGCCTTGATGTTAGATCCGCCTCCTCAATCCGCGAAGCGGCACCCGCGTAGCGGGTGCGGCGAGGGGCAGCGGCGGGAAGCAAAAGAAACAGTTCCCAGGACAGCGGAACTTGCAGAGGGCTCCACACACACCGCAACTCCACTCGCAGGTAGTCATTCCTTACACCTGCTTCAAGCAGGCGTAAGGTTCTGATGCAGTGGCGTCATAGAAGAGACTCAGTGAAATCTTGTAGATTTCACTGCGTCAGTTTTACGAGGCTTTCCTGCGTGGGAACACTCACCCCGAATGTATTATACCTGACGCTGGTATAATGTGACGCAGGGCCTTACAACATGACCCATCTCTCTAGATGCCTCACGTTATAATTTGGTTGCATTTTTTATGCTGCCTCTGCATCACAAAAGTGACACAACGGCGGTGCAAAAATGTCGCAAGGAGCTTGTAAATCTGTCCCTATATGTTGGGATGAGTAGAGTGTATTCGTCGGAGAGAGGTGAGTGAGTAAAGATAAGATTGTGTCAGAGCATTGAGAGGTGTACAGAAAAGACCAAAGATTGCAGGGAGGTCGAGGTGAGTGGCACTGGGTCTGGGTCATGAAATGAAGTGACGTCATGAGAAAAGCAATATTACTTACCTGTATTCTAGGGTTCTCCACACACTGACTGCCTATCAGCGGCCCACAGACGGCCCAGGGAGAGGGAGAGAAGTGCCAGGGGGAGAGACCTGCTTTGAACCTCTTCCTCTGGGCATCAGAAGCTTCGCCCATGGGCGTGGGGGGCGTGGCTCAGAATATAGGTCAGCATGTTCTGCACGAGGGACAGGAAGAGGTGCCCGCAGGTACGCACGTGGACAGCTGCCAGCTCACTGCTCAACTGGGTCATAACAAAACACGCCCACCAGCAACATTTCACAAAGAAAGCACTGTCAGATGTTCAAAGTACAACCCTCTTCCTCAACACAGGGCCAATGTTTGCGGTGGAGGCTGGGAGGACACAGCGGATTAGAGTGGGTGGTGGCAGAGACCAGCCTTCCTGGGCACCGGAGCTGTGCTCCAAGAGTGATGTAAGCACAGCGCCCAGGGCATAGCGCCTAACCTGTGATCATGCATGGAAAGAGAGCCCCAGTGGGCAAACACCCCTATCACTGCCCAGAACTCACAAAAGTACTCCTGGCAGGTGTAAAGTGATTTACCACTGCTCATTTTTCAGCCATGTGTGCGGAGACATCCGGAGCTGTAAATCCCACTCGGGGGTAAAGCTGTAGGGGGGGACCTGACGTTCTCATCCCTGGGAATCTGCACCATGGCCCATCTTCAAGCATTTCATACAAACTGCTCAGAACCTGTCTATAGTTGGAAAACTGCAACAAACAGAGATTCTGCACCCTAAAGGTGTGCTTATATGGGGCTAAATGTTCTAATTTGTAAGCAAATGGTGCGGAATGATCATATGTTTTCATCAGTCGGGCCAATCAGTCGCCAGTGCATTCCTGGTTTTTCTTGAGCTCTGACTTTTGTGCTTTTGCATTTTCCATTATAAATGCACAAATACAAGTACTACATTGAATGGAATGCGGAGTCTATGTGCACCCGACATTGGGTTAATTTTAAGTTCTTAAAATAGGGAGGAGAGAAGGAAGAGGGGAGTTAGGGACTAAGAGAGGGAGAGGAAAAGGATGGAGGAAAGGAAGGATGAAAAAGGGCCAGCCACTGGGATGGAATTGGCTGAAGATGTAAAGAACAGGGAAGGGAGGTGGGAGGTGGGAGGTGGCGGTGCAGCCAGTGGTCATGTCTACGCCGATGTGCACATTCACAGCCCACTCTATGGGAACGGGACCAGTCCCCATCATGCACAGCACCTTTGGGCTAGAGTGAGCGCTGATGGCTCAAAGGTGGCATTTGTGTTTCAGTTGAGGGCTGACACAATGGCTGCTCTTTGCCTAATGTTTTTGTTAATCAGGGCTTTGATGTTCCAATTAAGAAAAGATGAAAAAAATCTCATCATTCAAGTACAAATAGGTACTCTAATGGAACCCACCTAGGCTGACAAGATGACGCCATGTACTTGTGAACCAAGCTAATAGGAAGCTAGTATGTTCTGATTTTAGCAACTAGGTGAGACAGCATGAAATATCTCTTTAAAGCAGTGTGAGGTGTAAGAATTAGATTATTAATTGGGGTGGGAGACTACCCAACTCAAAGTAAAATCACAATTCTTGTCAGGGTGTACCCTCAACCAGTGGCGGTTCCTCCCCTAAGGCAAAGGAGCATCGCCCCACTGCTTTTCGAGCGGTGAAAGAGGAAAAATAAAATGATAATAACTGAGCGTTGTGATCATTTTATTTTTGGTTGCCACAGGGATGGTTTGGAGCAAGGTTGGTGGCTCAGAGAGGAGGAGTGGACTATGCACCATAAGTGCGCATGACTGTTTTGCCGGCCAAGCAGTCATGCGCACTTTATATCTTTTCCACTAGGCACAGGCTCCCTGTACCAATCTGAGCTCCGATCCATGGCGCTCAGATCAATTACAACACTGCATTGCAGCATTGTGATTGGCTCAGGGGAGCCTGAATGCCCAGGTGCTTCCTCCAGACTGAAGTCAGGAAGAGCAGAGAAGCAGAGGAAAGATGCAGCCAGGGAAAATGGTAAGTGCATTTTAAAACAAATATTTTCAACACTCTGTCGTCCTCCGACCCCGCCAACACCATTCCCTACTAGATGCCAACGAATTCCATTACATCACATGACACTACATCGCATTTTAAAAACTACCTTAACAATGCATTCCATTACATCGCATACTACCTTTACAATGCATACAATTACAAGGCATACCATTACATTGCATTTAAGGTAAGTATTGAATAGTATATGGGTAAAATTTACTATTCTAACTCCAGGGGGTGCAACAGTATGGTTAGTGTTGGATAGTGTAGGGGTAAAAATTACTATTCTAACTCCAAGGGGTGCAACAGTAGGGTAAGTGTTGGGCTTCATTACAGACTGCCATAATGGCCATTATCAAATATGACAGCGTTTAAAACAATACTGTTATCTCAAACAACAAACACCCAGCCTGATTGACCATCTCAATACGTACCCGGAAATGACTTTCAGACAAGCACCTAACCTAAAGAACCACCTGTGCAAATTTGAATTTGAGGAAAAAAGGAAATGCGTTACTACATTCCTAGACAGACCACCAGGGTTTCACACATGTAAAAATTGCAGTATATGTAAGTTGAGCAGAAGTAAAACAACGCAGGTACCTCTGACACAGGGTAAAGAATTTGCCATCAAATAATGGATCGACTGCAACAGCATATTCACCATCTGCGCAAACATCTGTCCCTGGACCTTCCATACATTCGGAGCAAGATACGACTGCTGCGTACCCGGATTCAGGAACACTACCGCAACTTACACAAGTATAATACTGGACATCCACTTACAGTACATTTCCACGACAAACACCCACACAAAAAAGACTTCATCTTCTTTGGCTTGGAAATTGTCCATCCTCCCAGACGAGGGGGAGACCGGGAACAGAAACTAAGGAGACATGAAAGTGAACTTATTTTAAAATTAAAAACAGTGACCCTGGGGCTAAATAAAGATGCATAAATGCACGTGTGGCCATGGAACAACCGGTCGGATACTTTATGCAGAGGTTTACAGTAAAGCTCTGGAGCAAAAGTTTTTCAAAGTTTCCATCCTTTCTTCGTGTGCCCAAACAACCACAGGAGCAAACTTCTGAGCCCCGCCAGGACCACAGGGGAGGGCACATAGAGATTCTCATTGTATCCAGCAGGGGCCAATGACAGAGTCGAGTCCAAGTCCAGTTGCCACTGATCATCTAGACACTTTAGGAAAAAGGCCTCTTGAACATTGCTGTGTATCTGCAGCAACACAAGAGGGAAGACATCTGAATCTCTGAGGCAGGTCTTCAGCTTCATGCAGAAGTGAGGAGAAGGCTCTGATGTTCTGGGGGAGGTCATTCCATGTCTTAGGGGTGATGCAGGAGAATGACAGACCTTGCTTTGTAGATGAGTGGATTAAGTGTGAGTGAGAGTGAGGTAGAGTGTAGGTTCTGGTGGGTTGGTGAAAGTGTTTGCAGCTGTTCAGTTATTCTAGTCCTGTGCTGTGTAGCGCTTTGTATGTGTGCATAAGAAGTTTGAATTGGCTGCACTTGTGAATGCGGAGCCAGTGCAGCTTCCTGAGATGTAGTATGATAAGGGTTCAGTCAAGTTGTTTGGAAATTTGGATGATGATGGTGATTGGTGTCATGTAAATGTCGAAAAGAGTCGGACTGTGGGACGATCCGTGTAGGACACCCCATATCAGTTCCTCGGTCTCTGATGTCAAGGGTGGCAGCCTAATCTTTGGGTTGTTCCCATGAGGGAGGAACAGATCAGTTTGAGAGCAGATCATTGTATTTCAATCTAGTGGAGTTCTCTCGTGAAGGTGTAATTAGTATTTGTATGGAGAGTGTGGGTTGGTGGCTGCTGGACAAAAGTCCAATCTACTCTATGACATGCCACTCCTGTGTACTAGACACCACTCCACTCTACAACATCACACCACTACACTCTATGCCACTCCAATCTACACCCCTCCACTCTAAGACAATGTTCGACAAGCCACTCTATCACACATCACTTCACTCTGATGCACATCATGCCCCTACACTCTATGCCACGCAACAATCTACTCCCCTCTATGCCCCCCAATGTAGGTAACTCTACTCCCATGTATGACACTGTACAACATGCCACTCCATTCTATGACTCTCCACACCTCACCCACTGTATGACACGTCACTCCACTCTACGCCACTCCACGCCAATCTACAACACTCCACTCCACTGTATAACACCTCACTCCATACTATGATATGCCACTTTACTCTACCGCATGCCATTGTACAACACTCTACTTCACTCCACACCACTTTATTCCGTGACACAGTACTAAACTATACTTCACTAAACTACAGTACTCCACTTTACACCACAACACTCTATACCCCTGTATGACACTCGACTATATTGCACTCTATGCAGCTTCACTTCAATACGCTGTACAGCATGCCACGCCGCTTTGTACCACTCCACTCTACAACACTTTACTCCACTCTACAACACTCTGTGACATGCCACTCCACAGGACAACACCCCACTTTCCTCTATGACACACCACTCCAGCCAAATACACTTCACTCCATACCACTCTACAACACACCTCTGCACTGTACAGCATACCTCTCAACTGTGCACCACTCTACTGTTCGCCAATGTAGCAGGTGCCAGTACACACTGCACTACTCAACCCTATGCCATCCCACTCTACCCAACCACACTCTACATCATGATATCCCCACCGTCAGTCTTGCCGCCGCTAGTCTGTTTATCATGATAGCAGCAGCGCCGTTAGTCACATCCGCCAACGTAAACGCAGCTTCATCTCTCAGGCAGTTTCAGCTGCTTCTGCCTAAACATTGGCGCTGCAATTGAACGCGCCCAAGAAAATCCTGAACGGAAGGTGAGGTGGCCGCTGAGACCTTATTAGCAGTCGAATTGATAACCCTTAACTGCTCACATCCAGAGAGTCATCATTGTTTCTCTCTTTGTCTTATTTATCTTTAGTTGACAAAAACTATGTCTTGATTGATTCTCATCCACGACGGCATCACTTCTTTGAGAATTATTAGAGGTATATCCTGCTTTGACTGCTCAGCGCTTGAGCTAATTGTTTTAAAAACCTTGACCTTCATCTATTTTGAGATACTGACGCCCTTCATTGGTTCATTCCTTCTAGTTACTCTGTCCAATCACCAGCTGGGATTACCCCGACGGTCACACCCTTTGTGTCTACCCTTCATTAGACCTCCCCACCACGTATCCACAGCATGAATGTTTTTTTCCAACCGTTACCTTTTGCAACAAACCTGACCACAGTCCCATTCGTTCCAGGTGACTTAACCCCTCTGAACCATGTTGAACTTCCACACCCCTCGCTTGTCCTGATGAAAACCAGCACAGCCGAGGCTTGCAACCACCCATGAGCCCTAAGCCGGGTCGAAACGTCGACACCCCTGAAAAGACCTAGACCACTCATATGTGAGCCAAATCGTGCCTAAGGAACTCAACTCCTTCTCTTGTTTGAAACTAAAACTATATGTATAATAATTGTGGTTAGGTTGACTAGGACGGTGATTTGCAACCAGTCCCACTGTGATAAACAATGTAAAGTGCCTTCTTTTCACTTTTTTACTTCCCCCTCTCACAAAATCACATTGAGCACAACTCTCCTATGCACGTCCCCCCTTAGAGCAACCTTCTCTGTCTAAAAATATTGCATTATTATAAATGTAATCCGTACATATCATCAGCTAAAACTATGATTAATAAATTTGATTATGATTTAGGTTTTGGTTAGTTGTTTTTTGTTTTTTGTCCATTTGATTAATGAACTACTTACTAAGGATCGTGAGCTTTGCAATATAGTTTTCCTTTTTAGCTTCTGTAATTGACTACATCATACTGTGAAGGATTGATGATTAATATCTTTTCTAAACCAGGGTTAGGACCACTGTTTTTTGATTGCGTTTGACTCAACTTTCTGTGGGGAAAACTATCATCATGGGGTATCTCTTCAACATTATTAAAAGCTAAACAATTTCTCTACTCAGGCACATAGATAGGAATTAAAATCAGTGACAGCGTTACTCTTTCAGGGAAGAGTTACACCCAAGATTGGTTGAAACAGGGGGGCGCGGCCAACAACATGGCCGGTTAAGACTTGCTCGGCCGCAGCTCCAGATGAGCTGCTCCGAATCTGAAAAAAACACACCGTCCTGAAGCCCTGTTTCGATGCGGGAGGGACCGTGGAAGTCCAGACGTACCCGGGGTTCAAAAATCGGGAGCTGGGAGTTGCCGGAATACGGAGTAATCGGGCACTGCTGCGGCTGCGACTTGGAGGACAGGTCTAAAGATGGAGGACAGACCCTGAGAGCGGTGGGCAGAGCGTTGAGACGAGCCACGCACGAGTGTCTCAGGAGGGCCACGGCAGCCGGAGGCTAGCGGCAGTAGATCGGACCGGAAAGCCTCAGTCTAGGTAGGACTGCTCCAGCGACAGCTCGGTGACACACGGCCCAGGGACTGGTTGTGCGATCTGGGACCCGGCCCCGGGGAGGAACACAATTAAACAACAGGAGGTGGTGATGGACAGAGTTTCTGAATTAAGCAGAATACTCTCACCCAGTCAAGAGATCAGGGCTTAATCCAACACCGTTTTTTAGCTCACTGCACCATCCCAGCTCAGAACCTGGCTATATGCAAATTAGTTTGACCCTGGCCCAGTGTATCATGGGAACAGGGCAAACCAAACTACCAAGCCAATTCTTTCACTGGGAAGGAAACAAGCTACCGGGGACCGGTTTCTGGCATTTCAGCCGTCTTCAGCCCATGAGGAACACAGCACACCCCGGGCCCCGGACGCCGCGGAGAGAGGACGCACTGAGGCCGAGCCCGCCAGCAATAATAAAGGACCGCGGCGCCCGGCAGCGCCAGATACAAGACTTTGCAGAGTGAGGGAGGCGCTCAAGGGGGCGCGAAGAAGCAAGGCCGGAGACCGGGAATCACAGCCCCGGAGCCCTCGGCATAAGGTTGGTGAGCGGAGACTTCCGGAGGGCTTCCCACCCCCCCTCATCCCATCCCCCCCAAAAGCAAGTATAACAGTCTCACCTACTTGGGGACACGAGGGGACCCGAGGTAGCTGCAAACGGGATCGGGCAGGGGCTTTAGACCTAGGAAGAATGCGCGGCTCCCTGCAACGGCAGTAGGCCCCGAAGCGCAGAGAGCTGCCATGCAGAGACACCGGCCCAGAGACAGAGTCGTAGATCGTGCCCTGCCTCTCAGCGCTATCTAAGTGGAGGAGGAGCACCCCCTAAAATTGGGCCCTGGAGACAGATCCTGTACACTCGCCGCCACTAAGGGGGCACGGCAACAGAGGGACTGCAGTCCAGGTAGGAGCTGGACCCCGAGATAGAGCGAGGGACGCCAGGGCTCTGAAGCAACTGGAGGGTCGGCGCTGCTTGAGTCCAGGGGAGGCCGCAGCACTACAGATGGGAGACCTACACACTGAGGAGCGGGCATAGCTGCGAGAACCCTGCTGCCCACGACTTCGGCCCCACAGGTCACTGGCTTCCGGGAAGTCGGGGAAGAGCCAGGAGAATACCGCGGACCACTTCAGACAAGGTACGGAAGGTGGTGGAGGCCTGTGGGATACAAGGGGACTCCGGTAACAGAGAAGAGAAGTGGCTGAGTGGCACCTCCACGGACGAGTTGAAGGAAGAACGCCCCTCCCCCACTGCCGGGAGAGGTGGAGGCGGTGAGGGGTGCGAGAGTGAGTCTTCTGCGAGGGTGATCTTACCGAGGTGCCGGGCATGGGGAAAAGGGAAACGGCCGCTAAAACCTCCAGGCAGGGAATCATGGACAATTATGCCATGACTAGGCCGCAGTCAGAGGCCGCACCCTCAGCCTCGGGCGTGCGCTCAGACACTGAGTTACTGATGGGAGCAATTCAAGCATCCAGGACAGACATTCAAGAGTCCCGGGCAGCCTTGAGGTAAAGATCGGCGCGGTGGGCTCAGAAGTGACATTATTGAAACAGGACTTACCGGAATCTAACAAAGAGGGTGACGACGGCAGAGACGCGGCTAGGCGAAGCGGAGGACTCAATCAATACCCTTCGGAAGGACATGGTGGAACTTTAGGCCTCTCATCGCCAACTACTATGGAAGGTGGACGACGCAGAAAATAGGGCGAGACGCAACAACCTGCGCTTTGTAGGCTTTAGAGAAGGCATCGAAGGGACGGACATGGTGACCTACCTGCATACGTGGCTGAAGAAAACCTTCCGGAAGACGCAGTTCTCGAATTGCTTTATTATTGAATGAGCGCCCAGGGCTCTGTTAGTAAAGCCACCGGAGGGCGCGAGGCCAAGACCAGTCATTGCATGCTTTCTCAGTTTTGCAGACAGAGACCTGATATTGCGAGAGGCCAGAAAGCCGTGGGAGATCCGACTAGAAAATACGAACATTATGATATTCCCAGATTACAGCCAAGAGGTACAAAAACAGCTGCGATCCTTTGATGCGGTAGAAGCGAAACTGAGAGACCTGCATATCACATACATGCTACTCTTCCGGGTGAAATTGAAGGTGATATGTGAAGATAGAACTCACTTTTTCACCCATCCGGATGAAGCATGGCACTGGCTGGAGGAACGCCCTACATTCCGTAGAGCAGCGGCCAAAGGAAATAGGGTGATGGGCAGACTAGCAGATAGTGGACTCCAGTGGGGACTGCCGAAGACTCAGAGACCGAAGAAACCAAGGAGCAGAAGACGGATACAGACAATGCATTATCCGGGACACAGCTCGACAGATCGACGGAGAAGAAACTCAGCTTCACCCATAGGGGGAGACGCGACGGGATGTAGGTTCAGCTGCTTAGAAAGGAATGCCCGCTCCGAGGGAGAGGATGACACTGGGGGTCGCTCCTCCGGAGGGGAAGAGGAGGAAATCCGTTCCGTGCATCCTTTGGTGGAGGCGATCCATGAAATGGAGCACGATGCGTCTGGACTGACGGAAGATCCGAGAACTGACACTCAGGATTCCCATTCCTGAACGGGGAGATTGCCGCTCATTGCTAAAGGGGCACACAAGTTGATACACCACTTTACATATTAATTTGTTTTGTATTGGTATACAATGTTCTCTTGATCTTCCAGGTTGATCGGGTGGGAATGTGTTACATGCCCGCTGCATAGATCGCAGTGGTAGGTTAAAGAGGGGGGGTTCCACGGAAGGGCGACAGACCTTCTCCACCGGTGGTCCTGTTTTTGTGGATGATGGGACTGAAGGTCGGGGGGCGAGGGGGGGAGTTATGTGTGTTTTCAGTTTTGGGGAGAAGAGGGTATGAATGGGAAGGAGGGCGGGTGGGGGGAAGGGAAAGACTGGGAGGGGGAGGGACGGGAGCATGTCAGACAGGTCACACATGCCGAGCTACAGGACACTCCACTAGAAAATAGCAAGTACACCACTCACAGCAGATTGTGGAGGGATGCAGGGTAGTCACATGGAACAGAGACAGTACCTAGAGGGGCTCACGATTCTAACATGGAATGTAAATGGACTAGGCAGTAGTAGCAAACGAGGCCCGGTGAACACATATATCAAAAGGGCCGGTCCGGATATCGTGTTCCTACAGGAAACACATCTCATGGGTAGCAATTGCTGTTTCCTAGCGAGAGTGCAATACAAAGTCCTAGTTCATGAGGGTTCACCAAAGGCTCACGAGGGGTGGCTATATTGATAAGGAAGAACCAACCGTTCTGGGTTGTATGGACCTGGGCAGACCCGCAGGGGACATATGTAGGGGTATGGGGCACTTGGAAGAGGAAAGAATACACAATAGTGTCTGCATATGCACCGCCTAAACTTCAGGAAGCCACACTGAAAGGGGTTGTAGAGGTCTTACTCCATATACCCATTACTATACAGGTGTTGGGGGGGGTTTAATATTGTAATGGTCCCGACAGATGTATTACGTTACAACCCATGCTTTTACCACGCATGCTGTTACAACGCAAGTATTACAACGAAAAGCTTTACAACGCATTACACTTGGGGGTGCTGGATAGTGAATAGTTTAATTTACTATTCCAACTCCAGTCCCCGTGGACACTAGGGAAGGTGTTGGATAGTAAATTAAAACTATTCCTTATCCTATAGCGCCCCCCCAGTGTAATGCGTTGTAATGGTTTTCATTGTAATACATTCGTTGTAACAGCACTGCGTGGTAAAAGTTGCGTTGGAAAGGTCGCATACCGGTCCCGACCCTTGATAGAACAGGTGACAGGGTCAGAGACCAGACCTCGACCGCCCTCCCTAACATGATAAATGCTATTGGACTAACAGATATATGGAGGTGGCTCCACCCGGAGGACAGGGCATATTCCTTCTTCTCAAGTGCACATAAGGTTTACTCTAGATTAGATTATATTTTTTTGGCCCGACATGCTGTAGCAAGAGATGACTCAGCCGGGTACAAAGCGAGTGAAATATCGGACCATTCTCCGCTCGTAGTTAGGGTGGGGAGAAGGATTCGGAGGCAGGGGTCCTGGAGGTTCTCAGCCTGGGATCTGCAGAACCCGAGTGTGTTGAAGGGCCTTAGGGCGGATGTAAAAGTTTGCATAGCAGAAAACGAGGGCTCGGTCTCATCCAAAGTGGTTCTGTGGGAGCCCCTTAAGGCAGTCATGAGAGACATGGCCCAGAATATGCTGGCAGAGGCGACACGGGAGGTTCAGAGGAAGCTGTCAACACTGGAATCCCGAATATTACAGCTAGAAAGGGAATATCAAGAGAGTAAAGCCCCAGGGACTCTACGTCAACTAACGGACATTCAAAGTCAGTATAGAGATCTGGTAACAGGGAGGGCAAAAACACAGGCAATGGCGACGTTACACCGGCTATATGACGTAGGAGACAAATCTGGTAAAATATTGGCTTGGCTGAGCAGGAGGGAGAGGGATGCCCGGTGGATTGAGCAGGTGCGAGACACCCATGGGAACCTGACGGGCTCGGACGCACTGATCGCAGAGGAGTTTGCTGTCCACTACCAGGCATTCTATGAGGCAAGGGACCTGTGCACCCAGGAAGATGCCCTGAAGTATATGGAGCACCTCGACCTCCCAGTGCTGGCTGATCCGGATCTTAAGGACCTAGAGGCGCCCATCATGCTGGAAGAGGTGAAAAAAGCCCTAGCTTGGCTGCGTGCCGGAAAGGCCCCTGGCCCAAATGGGTTCCCAGCAGAGTTTTTAAAAAAAACAGCTGACCTTCTGGCTCGCCATCTGCTGGGTCTCTTTGAGGGGGCACGCCAAGAGGTTGTACTTCCCCAGACCTCCGCATCGCCACGATCATCCCGATTTTGAAGGAAGGTAAACCGCCTGAGGAATGCACCTCTTACCATCCTATTTCCCTTCTAAATATCGAGGTGAAACTACTGGTGACGATACTTGCACATAGATTGAGGAGGGTCATACCAGACCTGGTCCATCTGGACCAAACAGGTTTACTCCCGGGCAGGGCAACGAGATTTAACCTTAGGCGTTCCCATAACTGGCTACAGGAGGTGAGTAGGAGGCGAGACCCCCATTGGTTCCTCTCGCTGGACACTGAAAAAGCGTTTGACGCAGTCCATTGGCCCTTTCCGGAGGGGTCCTGCTGCGGCTAGGCTATGGTCCCATTTTTCGGCAGTGGGTACAACTACTTTATACAGACCCAAGAGCAAAGGTCAGGGTGAACGGGATTACATCGGGGGACTTCCCGGTGCGCAGAGGAACTAGGCAGGGATGCCCTTTGTCCCCCTTGCTCTTTACGTTGACGATTGAGGTACTGGCAGCGACAGTCCGGCAGCATCCAGACATCAGGGGTTTCCAGCCGGGGCCACTAGTTGCCACAGAGGAAAAAATATCCCTATACGCGGACGATGTCCTCCTTTATATAACGCGCCCAGAAACGTCGATACCGGTGCTCTTCTTGGAGTTGGAACGGTATGGGGTGCACACGGGATATAGGATCAACTGGCAAAAGTCGGTCCTATATGACCCTAGGGGCCAAGAGCAGTGGTCAAACCTCCCAGACAGGTTACAGATGACAACAGAGGGCTTTACATACCTGGGAGTATTTATGACATTGGATAAGACCACCTCGTACGATAGGAATGTCGGACGGATCGTATGAAATTTCATGGAGGACGCGACTAGTTGGCGGCTCCTACCGCTCATGCTTTTAGGTCGAGCGGCCATGTTCAAGATGATGACGCTGCCCAAGCTCTTGTACGCGTTCCAGCATGAATATTATTCTCTTCCCCGAAGGGTGTTACGGGACATAAATTCAGAAATCTGCATATATCTTTGGCTTGGTAAGCAGCCACGGGTAGCACTGTCGACCCTAGAGAGACACCAATATAGCGGGGGATTTCTCTTCCCAGCGTCGAAGCCTACTATTGGGCTGAACACTTGGTAATTGTTAATGACTGGTTTCATGCCCCGGCAGCGCATCCCATGTACGCCCTAGAGCGACACGCTATGGGTGCCCGCTCATACAACTACTACCTATAAGGGGGTAAGGGGGGGGTAAAATTTATGCCCGCCACTAGGCTCACATTGGTGCTATGGCACAGAGCAAATAGGTTTCTTGGCTGGGAAAAGAGGCCCACCAGACAAACACCCCTGTGGTGGCACTGCACTTGGCTGCTAGAACTGAATACATTGAAAAGGATTCAAGAGGTGGGATGACATCGGATCTCGACGGTAGGAGACGTGATTGCGAAAGGGGAACTGAAGTCGTTCTCTGCCCTAAAGCAGAATTTGGACTGCTCCCCACACAATATTTTAAATATGTGCAGCTGAGACATGCGTGGCGGGCAGAGGAGAATGCACCTCTAGAGGGCCGCCTATTGCAGGAACAAATACCTGAGAGAGTAGTGTCACTCACATATAGGACTCTTATGAATAACATGCCAGATGACCTAGGGGCCCTTAGATGTAAATGGGAGCATTATGTGGGCAACATGGACGAAGTAGATTGGAACACTGTACTCATGCATCCCCGATAGGTAGCAATTAAATCCAGGTTGAGGCTCATACATTTTAATATCCTTCACAGGACATATTTCGATAGGGAATGCCTGTAAAAAATGGGAAAGATAGGAGATACGAACTGCCTGAGATGCGGCCGCGAAGGGGGGGACTTCTTCTACACACTATGGGCATGTCCGCAGATCCAGGTATACTGGGGGGAGATTCTGAGAGAGTTAGGGGAGGTACTAGAGTCTCCCCTGCCAGCGGATTGAAAAAAAAAGGTTCTACTGGGTATGTCCAATGATGTAGTCCTTGCCCGCCCGCCCGCTGCTGATCTTTTTGGTCCTGGCCTTGCTGGTAGTGAAAAGAGATGTAACGAAGTATTGGGGGTCGGCTACGACACCGCAGTTAGAGGAATGGAGGAGAGGCCTAGACCTTTACATGGCTGCTGAAAGGGTTACGTACAAGGCGCGGGCTGCCCTAAAAAATTTGGGAGAGTGTGGGGTAAATGGAGGAAATATCGGGGCCTTGATGGGGTACTGTGAGGAGAAATGCGGGACGAAGGCCCGAATACAATTCAGGGGGTGCAGAGGGCATCCTGGTAAGGTATGGCAGATATGGACACAGTCAATGCTACGTAAATGGAGGGGGATGATCACTGTAATAATGTTTGTACTGGTACGGCTGGGGGGGTGGTGGTTGGAAGGCGGGATATGTTGACCTGTGATGACATGAATGTTGTGTTGTCATATGATAAAATGCAAATAAAATATATTAAAAAAAAGATTAGTTGAAACAAGGATGTATTCTCGGCCCTTACTTATTTAACTCATTAATGTGCATTATGTCTAAGGCTCTTGATTTAGTCAATGCACATCTGCTCAAACTAGGATGCCTACCAATCTCAAATCTCTTATAAGCGGATAATGTCATGCAAATCAGCCAAACAAAAGGTTGTTTACAGTGCCTCACGATATGCAATACAGAATAGTAAGGCAATTAATTACGAAAACAATAGGCGGTGCGGCTATCTTGGATACCTACACAACCAACAGCTGAATTATGCTAAGCAGTTTTAATATCTAGGTGTTTCATTTGATGACAGAGGAACCTTTCTTTCACATAAACAGGAATTAAAACAGATAAGTAACACTTTATTAACTGCCTTTTTTTAAAAAAAATTCTCTCCAGGTTTTATCCTGTCGTCACTTACCAACACTAACATATGGCAGTGAAGCTCTCCATGGGTGGGGCACAATTATTCTTGATACAATCATCTCTAAAATGTATAGGCATCTCTTTTAATGCCTCGCCTTCCCAAATTTGTTTAAAGTTCAGCCTGATTAATCAGTCAACTGCAATGATTTAGGCTTATCTTAAAACTTGGTCCACATTAAGAGGTTTGCCTGACGACACTCTAAGTAAAACCCTATGGGTAGAGCTCTCCGGAAGTCAAAGTGCCCCCGCTCAGCAGTATCTCGAATCTGCCATTAACACTCTTGGGGCACAATCACTATGGGATCTTAACATGGCATGTATATATTTTTTTAAACATATAAATTACTTATTGAGGAATCAGCAATTAGGGGAGAATATATTAGCAAAAAGATCACATGGCTGATTTTAAATAATTGTATAACCCTCAAACTACTTAACTGCAAGCTGGAACCAGTATCTGAAGAGAATATTTACGGGGTTCCATTTTGGACATCTACCTGCACAGTTGCACACTCTATATTGGCTCCGGCAAGACAGCATAAGTCCCTGTTGACTGTCTGGGATAGGCGTCGAAGACTTGATTAATCTTTAAGTATTTGCCCTCACCTTTAACGAATGGAGGGCTCTCCTAAGAACTCCTTTGAACATCTGGGGTATACAAACATGCAGACAAACAGTTTTATCCTGATTTAATTCCCTGGCTTCACTACTAAACTGGCAATTCACTATATTGAAAAAAAGTCAGACCTTAAACTTAAGGCGAAGGAGGGATCCCCAAACCCAGGATCAATTTTTAAAGGTTAATGAAGTTGCATCTTATCTTGAGATGATTATTGAACTTCGGACATTTTTTAATGGTCAACCGAATTACATTTTACTCTGTCCTGATAAATTGACACTTTCTTCCTATTTATACAGATATTTATGGTATAGAAATAATTTGTTTCTTTATTTTTTAAAATTATAAAGAGTTTAACTAATAGTGGAAAATAAATAATTCTTCATTCACTTATACCATGTGAAATCATTGCATTCATAGCAACATGTACAACATTTCAATTGACATAATTTGTGAGAACACTGTGCATGGTGGAGTGGCGAGTTATGGTTAATGTAGTGTGTCTAGGCAGTGAAGAACACTGTGTACGGACGTGCTCGTGATATATAGAAATTTGAAGGTGGTGCATAAATGATTTATTTGAGCTATATCTATAACTTTAGAATTTCTAATGTTTGTGTAGTTTAAGTTGGGTTTGTATAGAACAAATAAAGAATGTTTTTCTAACTATAAATAAGTTTATCCTTTGTTTTTTTCATTGAATATATATAAAGACTGTTGACACGGATTACATTTATGGTGACCTTGCCTTGAACGTGCGCCTTCATTCATTTATTGGATGTGGTGATTTTCATACTGGTCCTCTTCAGCATCAAGAAAGCGACATCCTTGTGGGATCAACAATCCCATAATGTAGCCTTTCAAAGTATTTAATGTTTTACCATTAGCAAAAGAAAGGTTTTTTAGCCAAATGTTTTCAATTTTTACAATTTGCACATTGGAGAATGGTTATGGATTAGAGTATGCTTTCTATGTTTATGAAATGTCATGCATATCTGCACTGTTAGAACTGACAGCCTTAGGATGGTTCCCCCCCCCAAAGTTTTGCCTTCATCCTCCATCTTTCTGACCTCGTTTTTGCTAGTATTGGGACTCTCTCCCCTAACCATAGTATTATTGGCGTATCTCCAATTTGGCATATTTAATTTATTAAGTCCCTAGTAAAGAGCACCACGTGTGCCCTGGACCTACTTGTGGGCGAAAAGAGCTGCAGCAACAAATGATGGATAGAATGCTGAATGCTGAATGAATCAAACACGACTAACACACTTATTGAGGTCTCTAGAAAGATACTGACACTCAAAGAAAGTGGCTCTACAGGAGTCCGCTTTTCATGTTGGCGTATGCCTGGCAATGCAAGCTCTGACTCTCTAATGAAACTGGTAGAGAAACGTGAGGTTTAAAACATGTTGCCACATGTATTAACCTCTATCCCAAACATAACTCTCTGCAACGGATCACTGCAAGTAGATTGTGCATAGTGAAGTGTGTGCTTTAAGTTGAAAGTGTACTGTGTCAAGTTTGAATGTCTGACTCCTACCATGTCTTAGGTATGTCTGCACTTCTACGTGTAGTCAGACACGTGTGGTGTAGCTGATCGCCCTAACTTAAAAACTATGCAGTCTATCATACCAATCATGTGTAAGCTACTTCAGCATTCAGTCCCAGAAGCACAGCTGACTTATCTAGGCCGTATGGTCTCCCCCACCACCCCAGGGACCACCTCCTCCCTGGGGATTCAATGATAAATATTGCAGGGGGGTGTACATTCGCAATGAGTCTGCCTGTGCCTTTTAGGGATGACAAAGTAGCCTTTAACTAGTAGATGCATTTATATGGACCATGCTATTTCTACTACACGCTTTTAGACCTGTAGAAATATGCTGACACTCACAAGAGTGGCATGGTTTAACGGGTCCTTTCGTTTTGGCTTAGACCTGGCATTGTGAGGTCAGACTCGCTAATGCTCGCTAATGCTACGGGTACAGAACAATGAGCTTTGAAACATGTTGCCAGATGTTTTGGATGGTAGAAGCCAAAGCCACAACATAAGTATGTTCTTTCATTTTAGAGGTATTTTTCTGAACAATGGCCTCTCAGACTCTGAGGGGACTCTAACTTCCTTAGGCTCTTAGGCTCTGAGAGACTTTTATTTTTAGTAATTACAACAGTCTGCGTACTACAAGAGAATGCTCTAATAGTCTTAAAGCCCTCTGAAGAGGGCTCTACCAGTCATTAGGTGCCTGCTTCTTTTGTAAAACACTTTAACCTTTAGTTTGGGCCTTGAACAGTAAAGCGGGCGTTTACTGGCAGGTGGAGTCTGCTAGGTTGGGCTCTAAGACGATATTCATTTTATACTAGAAGGGAGTCCTTGTTCTACAAAATCAACCAATTCATACAATATAGTGCACAATCCAGCACACATAGAAAGAAAAAGGAAACAGTAAAGAGAAATATGAAGATTGCTTCTTCTTGTGCCTTTCCTACGTTACCATTGGGATGGTTTTAGATTCTGACACATTCTAAGATTTACGTGAATCCGGGAATGGTTCAGATGTCATGAGTGCTCTGTAGGCACACCCAGAGCAACAATTGCGAATTACTCATTTTACACAGTATTGTGCGTCAAATAGGCACATATTTACAAAGAGTGGAAAAGCCATAAAAAAGTAGCTTTACCTAGCCTTTTACAAGGTTTAGATATTTTCATATGCTAGTACACTTTGTTGTAATTCGCCAGCGATTAGATTAAGCATTAGCAGAAGACATCTTAGTTCAAGCCGTTATCTTGACATTTAGCGGACTCCATTTTGTACTTATGGCTGCCATCTTGTCTGCTACATGCTGCCTCATGTCGACCATGTGCTTTGTCCTATCTTCCTGTCCACGGCGCTTGAAATCTGCCCGGCAATAAGTTATATTTAGCATCCCTCACTTTCGCACATGTCAAGTAGGGTCCACATCTGTTAGTGATTAGTTCCAGATAGGAATGTGTTTGTCGACCCCCAAAACTGTTAGCTCCTCCCACTGATCGATTGTGCCTCTCGATATTACCTTATATGTACATAGGTTGTGCTCTTGTGTTTGTACCGCCTTCTTTTGAGCCCCTGTGCGGGTATAAATAAACCATGCTTTCTTGGCTGATGGTGCTACTTCTTGCAAAGCCGAAGGGTACTAAGCATGGGCGAATTTTGCGAATTCACAATTTGCGAAATTGCGAATTTGCAATCTGCAAAATCCACGAATTTGCGGATTCGCGGATTTTGTGGATTGTGTGAGTAAAGGCCGGGCTGGAAAACGGTGCACATCGCTAGTGTGAGGGGAGGAGCCAAACGGACGGGGCTTATATGCGAGTTCACATGCCTCTTGTGTGTATAAAAGGACAGGCACGGATCAGAGAAGCTCGTGGTCACAGGAACTGCACAGGGATTGAGCTCGTGACAGTCAATTATGCAAAGGCCTCCATCAAGCATCATAGCTAATTTTCGGCGATCGATATGGGGAGAGTGCACACTTACCCAGCCTCGACAAAACACACATTTTTGGGGGGCTGATTAACTTTGCCATCTCACCAAAGAGCGCCGGGGTCCCTCGAGTGAGCTGTCCATCAAGTGGGTAAAGGGCGCGAAGACGGTGCACACACCACTAGTGGGTGGGGAGGGGCCAAACGGACGGGGCTTATATGCGAGTTCACATGCCTCTTGAGTGTATAAAAGGACAGGCACGGATCAGAGAAGCTCGTGGTCACAGGAACTGCACAGGGATTGAGCTTGTGAAAGTCAATTATACAAAGGCCTCCATCAAGCATCATAGCTAATTTTCGACGATAGATATGGGGAGAGCGCACACCTACCCGCCTCGACAAAACACACATTTTTGGGGGGGCTGATTAACTTTGCCATTACACCAAAGAGCCACACACCACTAGTGTGTGGGGAGGGGCCAAACGGATGGAGCTTATATGCGAGTTCACATGACTCTCTATTAGCCTTGGATTTTGTGGCCAAACCCTACCGGGGCTTTTATTAGGGACCCGGTCAAATTTAGACCAGGGAGGTTACATATGCATCTTTGGGCTTCAGTCCTCCTACCTGTAGCAATAGCTTTGTTCCTGCACCATTTGCTTTAATGGGGGACCCCCATCTCATAAGGGGCCTAGGTGACCTGTATAACTCTTTGTCCATTCCTGCAGGCAGTCTATATCTAATAATGATAGAGGTATTAACAGTAGGGACGGTACAAGAATCTATAGACATTAAACCATCTAAGGGGGCCATACCAAAGAAGATAACTTTGACTACATCGCTTGATAACCCTGGGACCGTTACTTTTTCAACATACCTGAAGTCATCTCTAATTATTGAATAGCAGTGCCAGGTATCCCTGAACCAATAGATGACCTTGTTCTTAAGTGAGTCAGTCTTCATATCCATCCCTTTGGAGTTTAGGCACCTCTGTTAGGTACACCACCGTCTTGTTATTCTGGAATAGACTCCATCCTTCACTACCCCCTTCCTTAGAGGTCCCCTAGGCCCAGAAATGGTTGGATAACACTTCTACTGAAGCAATTTTACATCTATCTATCACCCTATCCTATGCCTTCCCTTATAGGTGCTCTTGGGGTACTGATAGCTTGGCAGAGTTATTACCAAACCATTTTTGGGGCAATTAGGGCAAGTTGGAATAGTCCTAGCGGGGGCATAGTAGGTCATAACTGAGCTAGGGTAAGCAGGGACACCTTCCTCCACCCCGAAGGACCCCAAACATGTAGAACTTAAATGCTTAGGGGCACTAAGCGGGAGTTCTGAGCCAATCTCGAGGTGAGTACGCTTGTTAATCTTACCCCTCCCTGAAGACTCTTTAACTTCCATCCTCAGAAGGGCTACCTCATCTCTCAAGGACTCAATGTCGGTTTTTAGAGCATGCAATAAAACAACCAATACTTTCCTTACATCACCATGGCTAGCTATGCCACTACCCAATTTTACACATGCCCCATCTGCTAGAACCTCAAATCTGTTGTGGCACTCGGATCACTGACAGAATTTCGACCTCAGAAATATCGACCTACAAGAATATCGAGTCAACAATATCGAGTGCAAAAATATCGACATCCTATCTACAACATGGTAAGTACAAAAATATCGAAAAAATAATATCGATGAAAAAAATATCGATGTTAAAAATATCGTTTTTTTTATATATATAAATGTAAAAGTAAGTATATAACACTAATAAATAAAATATACATATTTAAAAGTATCTAATAATGTTTAAAATTAATAAATAATACATATATATTAATAATACATTAATTAAATATATACAGTAAAGATATAATATATATGTACTGAACAATAAGTATTAATAATTAATTTACTAATTTATAAATTAATGAAATATATTCTAATTTACTAATACATTTACAAACATAAAACAATAACATAAATAAAATGTAAGTAATATAAAAAATAAAATAAACATGTGATATTTTAACAATTAATTATATAAAACGTTGGATAGCGTAAGGGTAAAAATTACTAATCCTACTGCAGAGAGTGGAACAGTAGGGAAAGCGTTTGATAGCGTAGGGATAACATTACTATTCCCACTCCAGAGAGTGCAACAGTCGAGAAAACTGACCCTGAACCCAAAAAACACCCCTTTACCCACAAACTGAAAACTGACCCTGAAAACTAAAAATACCCCTTTACCCAAAAACTGAAAACTGACCCTGAACCCTAAAAATACCCCTTTACCCAAGAACTGAAAACTGACCCTGAACCCTAAAAATACCCCTTTACCCAAGAACTAAAAACTGACCCTGAACTCTAAAAATACCCCTTTACCCATGAACTGAAAACTGACCCTTAACCCTAAAAATACCCCTTTACCCAAGAACTGAAAACTAACCCTGAACCCTAAAAATACCCCTTTACCCATGAACTGAAAACTGACCCTGAACCCTAAAAATACCCCTTTACCCATGAACTGAAATTGACCCTGAACCCTAAAAATACCCCTTTACCCAAAAACTGAAAACTGACCCTGAACCCTAAAAATACCCCTTTACCCAAAAACTGAAAACTGACCCTGTACACTAAAAATACCCCTTTACCCAAAAACCCAAAAATGACCCTGAACCCTAAAAATACTCCTTAACCCAAAGTTAAATAATATTATTTAATTAGCAATTAATAGTTAATTAACAATAACAATAAAGTAAATATATTATCACATAAGCTGTAATTAATATAATTTAATAATTAATATCATTTTCCCCAAATAATTAATTAACAGTAACTAAAAATTATATATATAAATAAATTACTCTAATTAATGTAATTAACTAATTAATATTTAATTACCAATTAATTACTAATTTAAAATATGTTCAAAATGATATTAATTAATTAACTAATTAATATTCATTATTTGCCAATTAATTAGTTATGAATATTTAAAAACATATATTAATTAATTAATTAATATTAAATTACTCCCCACCCTATTCCCCTATAAACCCACATCCCGCTACAGAAAATATATATCAATTAATCAATTAATTATTTCCCAATTAATCAATATTAATTAGCAAATAATTATAATTAATTAATTAATCCTACTAATTATTAATCAACTTACCATAATTAAATTACTTCCCACCCTATTCCCCTATAAACCCACAACCCGCTCCAGTACTAAAACATCAAATTTCCTTATAAATTTATATATTATTATAGAAAATGTATACACATATAATAGTAATTATTTTAAATACTTAAATTAAACATATAACACATACATAATAAAAAACTATAAAATAATACAAATATCGATATTAGTGTCATCGAAATTATTAACATCGATATATATGCTATCGATATTACTAACTTCGATATTACTTACATCGATATTAAGTATATCGATATTACTTACCTTGGGTCGATATTCTGTCCTACGATATTCTTGCCTTCGATATTATGCTCCTTCGATATTTCAGACTCGATATTATGGTAGGTCGATATTTCCAACTCGATATTTTGACTGTCTACCGTGGCACTCTACTTGGGCTACGTACACCTCCTCACGGTGGTCCTGCAACTCAGTAGTATGGAATTAGATCTGATTGTAGCTCAGGGCTGAAAGGGCTTCTTATAGACCTCTTTCCTTCTTGAGAGTTCTTAAACATCAATGGAATTTGTATGGCAGTTTTTGATGTAGGGGAAGAGGAGAGCATTCAAACGGGGCTCCAGAGTTAATATCAAGGCTATTGGAAATTGCTGGTTGTGAGGGGGCAGAGAAGTTCCCAAAATAGCTAACTCATGGCATTCGGTAGGAAGGGATTTAATCCTGTGCCCCTTGTTTTTTGATGTGGCACATCCTGGGCTTTGTCCTGGCCATTCCTTTTTCCCATTGCAAAGATACCAATGAACACAATTAGAGGGACAACAAGGGTGGTAAGAAGAAATGGTAAAACAGTTTCCCTATGTACCCAACCAAAATGGCTAGCAATGAAAAAAAAAACAGCAACTCAATGAGTAACCCTGTGGTAACTGCACCCTCCCTCCGCAAGTTCCACAAAGTCAATTTCCAGTCATTACAATGGCGGAAAGTAGTAAAGGAGCAATATGGAGAAGTAGAACAGCACTAGGATCTGGGTGGATAGATCAGTACCTTGTTAGCAGGGGCTCTCCCAGTGTCAGGCAAATGATCTATGTTGTTTTCTCACATTATTGTCAGTCGTCCAGTGTCCATTGCCACAACCAAATGATATGGCCCACCCCGCCGCTTCCTGGCTCTGACGGGCACAGACAGGCTCGCCCTTGGCCCAGGTTTTGTCCAGGCATGTCTGCACATGTCCCACGCTGTGGGAGTCATGAGCTGCTGATAAGCGCCTCCTGGCACGCGGGCAATGTTGGCGCAATGTCAGCCACTGGGTATACTGCAGTATGGAGACCCCTTGTGGCAATGACAGGTTCCTGCAGCTGCTGATGAGCGCCTTCTGGCATATAGGCAATGCTGGCGGTGTGTTAGCCTTTGGGTATACTGGGGGATAGAGTCCCTTTGTGGAAATGATGGGCTCACTAGCTGCTGATAAGTGCCTCCTGGCACGCGGGCAACTTTGGCGGCGTGTCAGCCACTGGGTAAGTTGTTGGATGGACTCACCTTGTGGCAATGATGGGCTTCTGAGCTGCTGATAAACTCTTCCTTGCATGCAGGCAAAGTTGACGATGTGTCAGCTGCTGGGTATGCTGGGGGATGGAGTCCATTTTGTGGCAATGATGGGTTGTTATATTAATTTTATTTTTATTTTGGCAACCAATCTTGTCATACCCTTGCCTACATTTATCTAATCTTACATATCTATCAATTCAAAGTTAAGAACTTTGCCAGCATTTAGGTATTAATTGTCCAGTGGATTCGGATCAGGAATGCAGCCCAACACATTTGAGTGTTTAAACAGCATTCACACTTTGGAGCTCGAACCCTGGCCCCTCATACCCAGACAGGTATTTACTTGATCAGCCATTACTCTCATTTCTGTAATGTACCCTGCTGGGTGACGCATGGACCTACAGAACCTAATATGGTGTGTTTGTGTGGAGATAAACACTGTTTCGTGTTGCTGCATGGTGCAAAAGTGAGGGAGGGATAACGTGCATGTGTTTTGCACTCAATCAATCAGGACATTTGTAAAGCGTGCTACTCACCTGTGAGGGTCTCAAGGCACTTGGGGGGGCGCTACTGCTCGAACAGCCAGGTCTTGAGCACCCCCTGAAGGTTAATAGGTCTTCGGTATACCGTAGGAGGATGAGGAGTGTGTTCCAGGACTTGGCAGCGAGGTGGGAGAGTGATCTGCCACGGGTGGTCGTTGTCCTAATGCGGGGGACGGTGGCGAGAGCGAGGTCGACGGAGCGGAGCTAGCGGGTCGGAGTGTAGAAGGTGAGTCGTTTGTTGAGGTATGCTGTACCGGTGTTGTGGAAGAATTTGTGTGCCTGGTTGAGGAGCTTGAAGGTGATCCTCTTGTTGACAGGGAGCCACTGCAGGTCTCTCAGATGGGGTGTGATGTGGCTGTGGCTGGGATGTCCAGGATCAGGCGGGCCGAGGCGTTCTATATGCGTTACAGTCGTTTCATTAGTTTGGCCGGGGCTCCCGCGATGAGAGCATTTCCGTTGTCCAGTCTGCTGCTGACAAGGGCCTAGGTCACTGTTCTTCTAGTGTCAGTGAGAATCCACTTGTAGATCTTTCGGAGCATGCGGAGGGTGTTGAGGCAGGAGGATGAGATGGCATTGACTTGCTTGGTCATGGAGAGTATGGAGTCAAGGATGAATCCCAGGTGGCATACGTGGTCGGTGGGTGTTGGAGCAGCTTCCAGGGCTGTCTGCCACCAGGAGTCCTCCCAGGCTGAAGGTGAGGAGCTGAGGATGAGGAATTCCATCTTGTCCAGGTTCAGCTTCAGGTGGCTGTTCTTCATCCATTCGGCGAAGGCTTTCATACCTTTGTGGAGGCTGGTTTTGGCAGGGACAGGGTCCTTGGTGAGTGAGAGGATCAATTGTGTGTCGTTGGTGTAGGAGATGATGTTGAGGTTGTGCAGTCTGGTGACGTGGGCAAGTGGGGCCATGTATATGTTGAACAGCGTCAGGCTGAGGGAGGATCCTTGGGGTATGCCGCAGATGATCTTGGTGGCTTCGGATCGGAAGGGAGGAAGGCGGACGCTCTG
Organism: Lissotriton vulgaris; assembly: GCF_964263255.1. NCBI lineage: Eukaryota > Metazoa > Chordata > Amphibia > Caudata > Salamandridae > Lissotriton > Lissotriton vulgaris. The sequence goes on along the minus strand of NC_141694.1, from coordinate 1,871,063,240 downwards.
TGTTCTGCAAGAGAGGAAGGAGGTGGTCCAGTTGAGAGCTTTGCCTCGGATTCCTATGTTGTGGAGGCAGGTGCATAGAGTGTGGTGGCAGACAGTGTTAAAGGCAGCTGACAGGTCCAGGAGGATGAGGGCCGCAGTCTTGCCTTTGTCCAGTAGGGCCCTGATGTTATCGGAGGTAGCAATTAGGGCCGTCTCTGTGCTGTGGTTGCTGCGGAGCCGGGACTGTGATGGGTCGAGGATGTTGTTCTCCTCGAGATTGCGGGTCAGCTGTTTGTTGACCTTTTTCTCAATGACCTTTGCCGGGAACGGGAGCAGGGAGATGGGTTGGAAGTGCTTGAGGTCCTGCTTTGGGCTTCTTGAGCATGGCGTTGGTCTCCACATGCTTCAAGGTCTCCGGGAAGTGCACGATTTTGAAGGAGATGTTGATGGCTTTGCGGAGGTGGGGTGCGATGGACGTGATGGCTTTGTTGAAGATGTGGTGAGGCATGGGTAAGACAGGGGGCTGGAGTAGATGGTGCTCATGATTTTGATGGTGTCATTGTCATTGATGTTGGTCCAGGTGAGGAGAGGGTCGCCGTGGGCGGTAGCTGAGGAGTCTGAGGTGTTGTGGGCTGTGGAGGAGGCCTGGTTGTCGAAGTTGTTGTGGATGTCTGCTATTTTGCAGTGAAAGAAGGATGCCAGGGAGTCACACAGGTCTTGCGAAGGTTGGATGTCGTTGGAGCTGGTGTTGAAGAGCTCTTTGCTGTTGTGTGCGTTGTTATCGAGGCGGTCCTTGAAGGAGGTTTTTTGGCGGATATGATGAGGTGATGATGCTGGCGTATGGAGTTCTTGTGGGCTGTTTGGTTCTCTGGTGTTTGTTAGAGTCGCCATTTCTTTTCCCGTTTTCTGCAGTTTTGCTTGGAGGCCTGGAGGTCCGCGGTGAAACACCCGGCAGTCTTGTTCTTGCGGCTGTTGGAGGGGTTCTTGATTGGGGCGAGGGTGTTAGTGCAGCAGTTCAGGCTGCTGGCGGTGGCGTCAGGGTTGGTGGAGTCTGTGGGTGGGCTCCGGGCGAGGGTGGTGTGTAGCTGGTCCTTGGTCATTTTGCTCCTACAGCGGCGGGGATCTGTTGGGGACGGTGGTGCATGGTAGGCGTCTTGAAGGAGAAGTGGACGCAGCGATGATTGGTCTAGTGGAGTTCGGTGGTGTGGGTGGGAATCGTGACAACCTATTTCAGTCCGAGGTTGTCGAGCAGGGTGGTGGAGTTGGTGTTATTGTATTTCTCGAGGTGGAAGTTAAGGTCCCCAAGGAGGATGTAGTTCATGGACATAAGCGCATGCATGCTGATGAAATCGGCGATGGAATCGTTGAACTGTGCCCGGGGTCAGGGAGGCCTGTATATCAGAGTTCCTCTGAGGGTATTGTTGGGATCAGTGTGGATCTCGAAGTGCAGGTGTTTGGCGGTGTTGAGGGTGTCGTCGGTGTTGGTTGATATCTTCAGGGTGAACTGGTGGAAGATGGCGATTCCACCTCCTACTCCGTTGGTGCGGTCTCTGTGGGTGATCTTGTAGCTGTCTGGGATTGCTATGGCGATTTTGGGAGCTGAAGAATCATTCATCCAGATTTCGGTCAGGAAGGCGATGTCAGGGAGGATGTGTTGAGCAGGTCCCAGAGTTCAATGGCGTGTTTGCTTGCGGAGCGGGTGTTCCGGAGTATGCATTTAAGGTGGTTGCATCCTGTTCTGGTGGGTGGGTTGGCGGGTCTGTTGCTGGTGAAGTTGCAGTTCTGGCAGGAGAAGGGTCCTTGGTGCGCTTTGGGGCACCCTGGAAGCAGGAGTGTGTTCGACCAGTATTCAGTGCGTGAAGAGTGCTGGCATCGTAGCGGAGTCGGGCATTGTGGTGGTGTTTGTGGGGGCCAGTGGTTCTGGCGCTGGGCGCAGTGCAGGTGCAGACGAGCACAGACGGTCTTGCCTTAGGCACGCCAGCGGTTGCCATAAGAAGGGCAAGGGAGCTGGAGCACAGAGGGGGCGGGTGTGGGCTGGATCGGTGGGCGGGGCAGCAGGGCCAGCAGCGAGGGGAAAACACGGTCAAAACTGAAGGTGCTTGGAGGGAGGGGTGCACAATACCAGAACTACAATACAAGCTAAAATGAAAACTTAACTCAATATGGGGCACAAGAACGGTAGCGAGACAATTATGGCGAGCACAGGATGGCAGGAGCAGTTAACACTGGGCGTACTGCTGGCACGAACCAGGAGCTGGGAGGCAGTCAGGAACGCAGCGTACAGGCGAGGCTGCTGGGGAGAGTGCTGACCTTGATCCAGGCATACCCTTGATATAATGTCTATGTTTTGTGGCAAAGACATGCATTACATATGGGAGTCTCACTCCTGTTGTCATTAAGCATGGGCAAATTTTGCAAATAGGCAATTCACGAATTTGCGGATTTGCGAATTGGCAATCCGCAAAATTAGCAAATTCGCGCGAATTTGCGGATTTTTTTATATTTTTGCGTGTTCACGAGGCGCTTTGCGTGTTCACGGGTGTTCGTGAGGCGCTTTGCAATTTCGCGCGGGGGGGGTTTGCCTGCCTAAACACTGCCACCCCTTCGTTTTTTATGCCCATCTGCCCTCTGTACCACTTGTTTCTGTCCCCTTCTGCCCTCTGCCCCACTCATTTTTTGTCCCCTTCTGCCCTCTGTCCCACTTTTGTGCCCTTCTGCCCTCAGCCCCACTTAGAATGGCGCCGGCAAGCTGCCAGCACCATTCTAAAATAGCTAGAAATAGCTTCAACAGGAAGCACTAATAGATAAAGTAAAGCAGGTGCTCCAGTGGAAGGTCAAATTAAGTTACACAATCATTAATCACCCCAAGTTTGAGGTGATTAATGATTGTGTAACTGAATTTGAGCAGCACCTGCTTTACTTTATCTATTAGAGCTTCCTGTTGAAGCTGACTTTTGTAACTATTTTAGAATGGCTCTGGCAGCTTGCCGGCGCCATTCTAAAAGAGTTACAAAAGTCAGCTTGAACTTTTGACCCAATTTGTTCCGTTCGCAGATTTTCGTTCGCGGATTTTGCAGGAAATTCGCGAATCTCGCGGATTGCGAATTCACCGAAAATTTGCAAAATCCGTGAGCGGAACGGATTTTCCGCTCATGCTTAGTTGTCATGTACTTCTCGCTGTTCTCATTTGGCTCTAGGACGCCACATAAATCAAAGACTCACTACCCATGACTTTAGCTGTTTTGGCTTTGCGTGGAAAATCAATGATAAAAAAAAATAAAATGTAAATTGATACTTGTATAGCGCACTACTCACCCGCAAGGGTCTCGAGGCGCTTGTACGAATACCGTTGTGGAACCCATCCTGGCTTTCCCTGTGAGGCGTCCACTCCTGGGCACCCCCAAGGTGGAGGCCAGGCATCCTTAGCGTTGTGGGGGCCGTTGCGGAGATTAAGCAAGCTATTGCCCAGAGTTGCAGAGTGGGACTCCATGATTGGAATAGGCACCGAGGCGAGAATTATCAGGTCCGTAGAATTTCTGAGTCCAAGACCCGCCGAGGCTGGGAATTGAACCCTGGTCCCGGGCTAGACCTCTGCATCAGGGTCTGCCGCTCTAACCATTGAGCCTCACTTCTCCAATGATGTTAGTCCAGTTCTCATCCTGTTACACCCCCTTTATATGAACTATGAGGGGATCAGTGCTAAGTGGCTCAGTCAACCTTATGAAATCAACACCACGGTTGCGTCATCTCCTCTGCAGGATCAACAGTCTTTACCTCCAGGGTAGAAGGAAGTGGGACTTAATTGGAGACGTAAATAGTAATTAGATGGCCTGGGAATGTCTCAATTAAATGTATCTGACCTACTTTGTTGAATGTTCCAGTGGGAGATGTGTTTCGTAATGACCCAGTTGAGAAACCTTCTGGCAGCAGTTCTGGTTCATACCTACAAGGGGGCCAGGCCCCCTCCTTCCTGCTAAGGCAGAATGTGTCTGCTATAAATCTGAGCCTCACAGTCCCTGGGCTTCAGATACAGGTCTGGGAGCCAAGATGAAGAGAGGCAATAACTACCTTTCCCTGGCACTTCTGCCTCTGTGCATGTGGCTACTTTGGGCGGCTGATAGTGATAGCCCCTCAGTCTGTGATGACCCGAAGACAGCAGGTAAACAGTGTTTCCTTACTTATGGCTGCTTACTAGGCCCTTTACCACTTGGCTTGACCCCTGACCTCTTGGCCCTTTTGTATACATCTGTTCATGCACTGACTCCATTCTATCTTTGCTCACTCCTCTCTCTTTCCTGTTCACTCCACCCTTAATCCCAAATCAGTTAGTGTCAGCTCTCATGCCCTTATCTGATTCCAGTAACCCAGTCCAGTTACCCCAGAATTCTGGCCAGACCCCCCTGCCTTGAATATACCCACCTCACTGGGATTCCAGTTCTTCAAATCTAACCTGTAACCCCGTTTTCTGTCACAAATACATCCTTCTGACCTGAATCCTCTTAATCTCCCATTCCTCTCATGCTGAATCAGTGTTTACTTATTTCAAGCAATGCTTTGGGGAAAGCACAATGAACATTCAAATGAATGAATAAATAAATATGTCTAAAGTCATCAGTCTGTCTGCACCCTGCAGTGGGGAGATAGCGCCTTCCTAAATGTTGCTTTTGATTTCCCAGTCCCCTGTGACGGTTTATTTTTAGGATAGTATAAGAACAAAATGTAAAGCAGTAGAGATAATAAAGACAGTTGGCTGGGTTTGGCAGGGGGCACTTGTTTGCTGACTCCTTCGCTCCAAGCAGAGTCCCAGGTAAGTCCTGTGGGATCAGGGCGCCTGCACAAGAGATGGTGAGTTCTGAAAGACGGGAGCAGGAGCTGTGATCCAGACAGACACACCATCATAACCAATGACCTTGCTTGGTTTCAAGACTCTCTGGAAGTATTTGGGGGCAGATTTACAAGAAAGTGACGCATCTGTAGTACGCCACCCTGAGGAACCCTTGCGCCACCATTGATGAGCTGTATTTAAAATTCGGCACACCATGGCGCAGGAATTGAGAGATGCTTCAGAAATTCTGACGCATCTGCTGGGGCAAAAGTCACGCATTGCTAGAGTCGTGTCGCAAGCATGACGCAACTCCAGCAATGCATTTTGAGGCCTATTCCCACTACACTGCGTCACTCCTTACGCCTGCTCCAGCGTGGCGTCATAGAAGTGCCGCAGTGAAATGTTGTAGATTTCCCTGCGTCACTTCTACGAAGCTTTGCTGCATGGGAACTCCCACCCTGCATACATTACACCTGACGCAGGTATAATGTGATGCAGGGCTTTACAACGTGATGTATCTCCCTAGATGCATCACATTGTACATTGGCCGTATTTATTACGCCACCGCTGCGTCACAAAAGTGACGCACCGGTGGCGCAAAAGTGTCGCAAGGGGCTTGTAAACCTGCTCCATGGAATGTATTCATATCACGGACATCAGGTACTTATATATAAAGTGATTTGCCAAAGATCAGACAGCTCCACACAGGTGGGGGAAGTAGCCTTGGAAATCAAGTGTGCGTGGTGTCTTATGAGCAACACAATCAGTATACCCACATCTCTGAGACCCCTGTGGGGACGACAAAGATGGCGGCTGCAAAGGATGACTGTGTCAGCAGGTGGTTCCCTTCCATTAGTGGGGAAGGTATCCACAGCGCTTTGGGTCAACTGATGCTCAGGGCTCTCATTGTGTCGTTATCTGTAGAACAGCTGGTGTTAGGTGTGTGTAGTGCAGTGTTCCTTCCTTCTTTGAAATGCTGCAGTGGGTAATGCTCATACTTTGAAAGTTACAGAAGTAAAAATGATTTCCAAAGTCAAAGGGAACATGTTTAATCAACGTCCAGGAGTGTTTCAAAGCAAAACACGGTGCATGCATAATGCAGTAAAAAGGAATAGCCATGTTCGTGTGCGAACCTTATGTAAAGAGTTCAGCTTGGAGTTTCATGCTGCACAGACCTGCACGGCTAGCTTGATTCCAGTGACACAGCGAGCACGGAGCCCCCGTCTGGGCACCCCCTTCCCACTCAGAGCGAATGTATGGTGGAGGCTGGGCTTCAGTGTGCCTGGATGCCGGGCAGCATATGCTGGCACTGTGTCACGCAACAGTAAGGTCGCAGGATAGCAGCTTACCCTGGGGGGCCGGTACTGGCCTGACCAGTCACAGGGGCATTTTTTTTAATTCCATTCCAAACACAAGCGTTTCGGATAGAACTAAGATGCCACGCCTTACAGCGCTATTTGGTACATTAAACTTGCAAACTGCAACAACATTTTAGGAATTCCGTGCATTCCACAGTGAGTGATACCTGAAAGCAAAGCTCCAAGCCAGGGTAACTCCAGTGGGGAAGGTTTTTAAGAGTCTTGCAGGAATTTCTTGCAGCATGGTCAGGAATATTTGGTGTACCCCTGATCTGAGATATAAAGCACACCCCAACCACAGGGATACCAAGGGGTATCCTACAATTCCCCCCCAGCAACCCACCAAACTGCCTGCTGTGGGGGCGGTGAGAGCCCTGAAGGCTCCGGGGGCAGCCCTCAGGCAGTGGTGGTCAAAGGGAGTATAAAGGCTTCGCCTCCACAACTGGGGGGAAATGTTATGCCTGTTCCAGCGCTGCCCTGTGAGGTCCCCATGGACCACTACATGCTATGTTTATTACAAACTTGGTGCTAGACTCTTGTTATGACTGATGGTGATGGTGACGATGATTCTGGTCATCTTCAGGCTGTGAATGACACATCAGTTGAATTCTCAACCTGCTACCTTCTTATTCACAGACCGACTCAGTGAATGCGCTTATAATGGACCTCAATGCCTATCATTGATCGTGCCAACTTATTGCCAGTGCGATGGTGTATGCCCAAGTGGACAGAAGTGCTGTCGGATGGCTTGCAACATCAGCTGCACAGATCAAGTGACGCAAGGTACAGTATCCATGTCAGCATTACACACTGTATCACCTTAACCCCATCGCTGCGGAGCTAATTCCCCCTAGGCGCGGGGGGAGAGGGGGCGCGCCCAGGCCATGACGAGCTCAGCTCGTCACCAGCACACGGCCACAGTGCAGCATCACGAGCTGAGCTCGTCATCAGCACACAAGGTATTAACCTACACTGGCCCTCCAAGACGCACGTTTTTTTAGACGGCTGGCTGCACCTTACAATGATATGGTGCAGCATGGCGCCGCAAGCAATTGTGCTGCACCGAGTTGTGTCGTTTAAAAAATGCAGGGATGCGTCGCATATAAAGAAATAAGTGGCACCCCTGTGCTCTCCCCTGCACAAGCGCTAAAACAGCAACCATGCACCCACACAGGCACCCTTACATCATGGTGCAAGGGTGCCCGCGTTGCAGTCAGAGATGATTTTCTTGGTACAGGAAGGGACAACTCCCTGCACAAAAACAATCTTTAATGGTGTTTTGCTCCTTGCATGTTCGCTGCATAATGAAGCACAGATAGAAAGAGTGAAACATGATGAGAAATAAAAGTATTTCTCCTCGTTGCGCCACTTCAAACTTGAACGTTTTCGGCGCTGCCTCAGATTTAAAAATATTTTTATATCTAGGACAGTGTCAAGAAGCCATGGGTGTTGCATGCAAACACCCACAGCATCACCTGTGACACCTCCCTTTAACACAGAATACTGCATGAAAGAGTACCATATTTACAAGGCTGCATAAAGCCACGTAAAGTAGCTTTGTGTGGCCTTGTAAATATGGGTCAGTACACAGTGCCAGCAGAGCATCACAAAAGTAACGGTCCAGTGGTGCTAGGGGATTGTAAACTTGCCCCTAAGTCTGAAAAAACAAAAAACAAATGTCTAAAAGTGATTCATTAGCAGATATGGCATGATAAGGAAAATAGGTAAACTGTGGAAATCAATAGTTAAAAGAATATTTTGGAACCGCCATACTTGAGAGACTTGGAAATATGAGCTGCTTCACTGTAAAAAACAATAACCCTGAATATTTCAATGGCACGTTGGAGGGAAAGAGCTCGCCGAGCAATGAGAGATTTTTGCCCCAGAGAAACATTCATTCCTTTTTAGGAGGCACTGGAGGCCTTTGGTGTCTCCCTGGAGCAATTTCTACTATGTGCCAGATTAAAGAAAACCTGCCTGGGTGATTGCATGAGTGCAACAGTAATGTCGGGGTGGGTACATGAGTGTAGTGGTAGTGCCTGGGTGATTGGAGTAGTGCAAGGGTGGAACCTGGGTGAGTGGAGCAGTGGATAGTTAATACATTGGTGATTCAATGAGTGCAGGGGTAATGCCTGGGGAATTAGAGGAATCCGTGGGTAATGCATGGGTAATTGCATGAGTGTAGAGGTACTGCCTGGGTGATTTTATAAGTACATGGGTGTTGCCGAGTAATTATAGGAGTACAAGTGTGGTGCCTGAGTAATTGGAGGAGTGGAAGAATAGTGCCTGGGTGATTGAATGAGTACATGGATAGTGCATGGCTGATTGGAGGTGTGCATGGGTAATACCTAGGTGCATTGAGGAGTGCATAAGTAGTGTGGGTTAATGGATGAGTGCATGGGAAGTACCTGGTTGATTTTATAAGTGCTTGGGTACTGCCTGAGTGATTGAAACACTGCAAGGGTAATAGCTAGGTGATTGCATGAGTGCAGGGGTAATGTCAGGGTCACTGGAGAAGTACATGTGTAATGCCCAAGTGATTGCATAAGTGCAGGGGTAATGTGTAACTAATTGGAGGGGTGCATGAGTAATGTCTGGCTGATCGCATCAGTGGAAGAGTAGTGTCTGGGTCGTTGCATGACTGTAGTGGTAGTGCCTGGGTGAAAGGAAAAATGTATAAGTAGTGCCTGGGTGATTTTTCAAGTGCATGGATACTGGATGGATGATTGATGATGATCGATGGCTCAATCGTTCTCAGGTAATGCAGTGAGAATCTGGAACTCGCTTCCGCATTGCTCCGTGCCATCATCTCCAACAAGATTTTCAAAGCTAACCTCGAATCTCTTCTCTTCCAAAGACACTTATAAAAATAATACCCTCATTCTCAGACTCCTCCAGGAAGTTAGTTCATCTTTGTAACCTCTTCTTATTTATTCCCCACCCTTGATTGCTGTGTGTGATATTTTGTGATTGTCTATATTGATTTACTCTACCTCTCCTGTTGATTTTTGTGACGTTCTATTTTGTACCATTTCTCTCATGTAACATAACTGGTTCTATTGTACAGCGCTCCGACACCTTCATGTAAAGTCTGCGCTTTATAAAAAATGCATTAAATAAATAAATACATTGGAGGAGTGCATGGATAGTGCCTGGATGATTACAGCAGTGCAAGAGTTATTCTATGAGTGCATAGCTAGTGCCTGGGTGAGTGCATGAGTGCAAGAGTAATGTTGGGCTGGTTGCATGAGTGTAGTGGTAGTTCCTGGGTGATTGCAGGAGTGCATAAGTAGTGCTTGAGGTAATGCATGAGTGCATAGGTAGAGCCTGGATGATTTGATAAGTGCATGGGTAACCTAGGTGATTGCATGAGTGCAGGGGTAGTGTCTGGGTCATTGGAGGATTGCATAGGTAATGCGTAAGTGATTGCATGAGTGCAGGGATGATGTGTAGGTAAATGGAGGAGTGCATGGGTGATTGCATGAGTGCAGTGGTAATGTCTGGGGGATTTGAGAGTGCAAAGGTCATGCCCGGGTAATTGCATGAGGGTAGAGGTAAGGTCTAGCTAATTGCATGAGTGTAGAGGTAGTGCCTGGGTGTTTTCATAAGTGAATACGTTTTGCCTGGGTGATTATATGAGTACCAGGGTCGTTTCTGAGTTATTGGATGAGTGCAAGAGTAGAGCCTGGGTGATTACAAGGAGTACATGGATAGTGCATGGCTGATTGGAGGAGTGAATGGGCAATGCCTAGGTGCATCAAGGAGTGCATCAGAAGTACCTGTGTGATTGCATGAGTACATAGGTGGTGTCTGGATGATTTTATAAGTACATATCTATTGCCTGTTTAATTGTACAACTACAGTGGTAATGCCTGGGTTATTAGAGGAGTGCATAGGTAGTGTCTGGATGATTTTAAAAGTGTATGGGTACTGCCTGAATGATTGAAGCAGTGTATGGGTACTAGGTAGGTGATTGCATGAGTGGGTCATTGGAGGAGTCCTGGGTAATGCCTAAGTGATTGCATGAGTGCAGGGGCAATGTGTCGGTAATTGGAGGAGTGCACGAGTAATGTCTGGCTGATCACATCAGTGCAACAGTAATGTCTGGGTCGTTGCATGACTGTAGTGGTAGTGCCTGGGTGATTGGAAAAGTGTATAAGTAGTGCCTGTGTGATTTGCAAAGTGCATGGATACTGGCTGGATGATTGCAGCAGTGCAAGAGTAGTGCATGAGTTATTCTATGAGTGTATAGCTAGTTCCTGAGTGGAGAAGTGTGGCTCAATGGTTAGAGTGGCAGACCCTGATGCAGAGGTCTAGCCCGGGACCAGGGTTCAATTCCCGCCTCGGCGGGTCTTGGGGTCAATTTCCATGGACCTGATCATTCTTGCCTCGCTGCCTATTCTAATCATGGGTCCCACTCTGCAACTCTGGGCAATAGCTTGCTTAATCTCGACAACGGCCCCAACAACGCTAGGATGCCTGGCTTCACCTTGGGGGTGCCCAGGAGTGGGCACTCACAGGGAAAAGCCAGGAAGGGTTCCACAGCGGTATGCGTACAAGCGCCTGAGATACCCCTTCGGGGGTCGATTCGGTGCGCTATACAAATACTACTACATTTACATTTACATTGTATGAGTGCAAGAGTAATGTCTGGGTGTTTGCATGAGTGTAGTGGTAGTGTCTGGGTGATTTCAGGAGTGCATATGTAGTACCTGGGTTATTGGAGGAATGCATAGGTAGAGCCTGGATGATTTTATAAGTGCATGGGTACTGCCAGAGTTAATGAAGGATTGCATGAGTGATACCTGGGTGAATTCATGAGTGCAGAGGTAATGTCTGGGTCATTGGAGGAATGCATAGGCAATGCATACATGATTGCATAAGTGCAGGGGTAATATCTAGGGGATTAGAGGAGTGCATAGATAATGCCTGGGTAATTGCATGAGTATATAGGTAATGTCTAGGTGATTGCATGAATTTAGGGGTAGTGCCTGAGTGATTGGATCAGTGCACATTTAGTGCCTGGGTGATTTTATAAGTGCATGTGTACTGCCTGAGTGACTGAAGGACTGCATGTTTAATGACTAGGGGATTGCATGAGTGCAGGGGTAATATCCAGGTGGTTGCATGAGTGTAGTAGTAGTGCCTGGATGATTGGAGTAGTGCATAGGTAGTGTCTGGGTGATTTTATAAGTGCAAGGTACTGGCTGAGTGATTAGAGGAGTGCATAGATACTGCCTAGTTGATTGAAAGAGTGTAAGGGTTGTATGTGGGTGATTGCATGAGCGCAGGGGTAATGTTTGAGGGATTGAAGAAAAATATGGGTAATACCTGGGTGATTGGAAGAGCATATGGATAATGTGTAGCTGATTGCATGAGTGTACAGATAGTGCCTTGGTGATCGGTAAAGTACATAGGTTGTGTCTAGGTGATATTAGTGTATGGGTAATGGCTAGGTGATTGGAGAAGTGCATGGATAGCGCGTGGGTGATTGCAGAACTGTGGGAATAGTAACTGTATAGTTGAGTGCATCTGTAGTGTTTGAAAAAATGGATGAGTGCCGTAAAAGGGACTGTAAATATTACTTCACATTATCATGCTTATTACATTATTTCATTCTTACCTTTTTTATTAAAGAAGATACAAAACTCAGTGGCACTATTTTACAGTAGTTTTGTTGTAAACTGAATTTAAAACCTTTTTAAACTTCACCAGTACCTTCTGTAAAAAAAGAAAAACTGTTATTGAATATAATAATATAGTTTTAAGAACACAACATAATTTTAAATTGCATAACACTTTCAGTTTCCCTCTTTTGCTGTTCTCAGATTCTACTGAATTTCACCATACAAGGTGATTTCAATGAAGTTTCATCATACAACAGCGGGGAAAAAAAGCAATCAACAAGATTGTAAAAAAAAACAGCGTTGATCATTATTTAGGACAAGTGTAACTATCTGTTTACCTGTATACAATTTTTAAATTAAATTCTTCAACTACATTAAATCTTTTATTTCTCTCAAGTACATTTTGTAAAATATACACTCTCATTTACATCGTTTATAATATAAAGATCGAATATATAAACTACTTCTTTCAAACACAATTTTCCAAATGCAATATGAATTAGCACAAACAATAATCTAAACAGTAATTGTTCACATCTTCCTAATAGGCCGAATAATGTTTCCAAATCCATTTGCATTGACAATATCCAAAATAAACTAGTTATTTTGTGATCAAATCTTCCCAATAGGCTGAATGATGTTTTCAAAACTTTGGCATCAAAAATATGAGATATGAATTTGGTAATTCAAAAGGCAACCTACATTTGAATTCCAAATAAGCCTCCTTTATTGCCCTTTACATACACAGTATAGTGTCCACATGTTATAGTAGGTTCATCATGGAAAATAATAGCCACTGCTTTAAAAGTTCTTTCTGAAATTGATACTTCACTTGCCACAACATTTTTTAATTTTAGTTTCCAATTTTGTTCCATTTGCACTACAACGTAGTAGCGTTAAAATGACATATTTTTCATATCTTTCTATACATAATGTTGACAACATTTCTGATTTACAATGAGAACATTTCATATCTTGATTAGCTGTTTTTACTGATATGTTAAAAGACATTGATTTGCAATCTGGTATCGTCAAGTATATGAATCGTTCAGTGTCTATTTCAGTAGTAGAAGAAAATGAACACTCTTCAAATTTATGATACCATCAGTAACTTAGTCTCAAAAAAATGTCATTTTCTATTCCTTCATCATTCAATACTGCAAGCATAAATATAAGAAATTGTTGTGCATCTTGTTGTATATTCAATGTAAATTTCAATGAAGCATTACATATATCCAAAATATACCGAATGCCATAAGCAATATGGATTTTAGTTCTATCAGTTACCAACTTTTGAAAAATATGATGCATTAAAGAACACATTTTTTTTTGTCGATTTTCCATAATTTCATGATGAAGATCCTCTAGATAAAAGACAGCATTTACAATGACATTAGCAGCTGATGCCTGAACTATTTTCTAACTGGCATCCTACAATATCATCATCAGTGTCCATTTTCATTTTCTTTGCAGTTTCATCATTCTCTTGCATTGTTTTCTTTTTTAAATCTCAGTAGAATATTTGTCATATTTTCGTTTTGGACACACTACATGTTTCTCATACACTGGCTCTCCACCTAAGTGAGGAGCATAAAGTCTTTGTTAGAAATGGGGTCACCAATTCTACAGGGGGTAGCATGGAGCAGAGCTGGCAGGCCAAACTTCAGAGGACATGTGAAGCTTCTACGCAGTACCCACAGACGACACACCAGGCACACTACAAAAGAGGCACGACACCGCTTCTGGTTGGAAAAAGAATAGGTTTTGTATAATCTCCAACCTGCAAAGGTAAAACTCAATACCAACAGTAACCGCAATGGGGCGCCAACTGACGCCAGAGCAAAGTACACCAGGGGGAATATTTACAAGGAAAAATGGGAGAAGTAAGAAAAAGGGTTAAGGAAGTCCATTAGTGTCCAGCTGAAATAAAAAGAATGTCAGGAAATGCATAAAACAAAGGATCAATATTGCAGGGCAAACTCAGAACTTAATCCTCAGCAACACCTGAGTAGTGGGCTTGAAGCATACAAGGAAACATTAGGCATAAAAACCAACTGACTTACATTAGCACCTCCTACAAAAGAAACATGTGACACCTAGCATCAACATCTGGCATAGGCATGCAAATTTAATATCAGGCCTAGGTAGGCATAATCACATCCACCATGGGGGCATGAGCCTTAGCATCAAAATCAACCAATAGGCGTAAAACCTTAACATCAGGCCTATAATATCCTCGGCGTAACTTTATGCAGGAATACAGGAGGCTCTCCCGCACATTAGGCATAAAACAGTAACAGGGAACCACTAGGCATCAAAACATTCTGCAGGACCTTAGCGTGGGAAATTTTAGGCACCCTATCAACAGGGGTACAACACCTGAGGCAGGGAACTCTGCAGGAATTTATCAGCAGCCCAAACATTGCAGCAGACTCCTGCCTAGCCAGGAGGGTAACTCTGCCTCAAAAGAAAACAGTATCAAGGACACCGGCCACTGCAGGGGGCTAAACAAAGCTTTGCAGACGCAGAGCTGTAAGAGACAGCAGTCCTGGCATAAGACAGATTTTCCCAATAAAACAGTTCCTTCAGGCCAAGCAGCGCTTCTGCCGCACAGAGCTTGGGGGCACAGTCCTCCAAATACAGCGCTTAGGAACAAGCAGGTCAGGCAGTAACACTTCCAGCAGTGCAGCGCTTCGCAGGGCAACAGCGTCTTCACGGCACAGCACATTAGGTTTCTAGCACTTAGAGTACACAGCAGCGCTCACAGCGCTTGGGCCAGCAGCATTTCCCAGGGCGATACAGTGCTTAAAACACTCATAGCAGGGCAGTCTTGGTCACGATGCTTTGGGGACACGAGGCAGTCTCCTGCAGGCCAGCTCTTCCAAAGGCACAGCAGGCTACAACATTCCTGGGTAAGGTTAGCGCTTTGCAGGCACACAGCGTTTCTTCTAGGCACAGCGCTTTAGGATTGTGGTGTCTAGGCAGGTACACTTCAGGCAGCACTCATCCAGGGCCAGGCAATAAGTTCCTTAATAGCACAGCGCTTCCCAGATCATAGCGCTTTAGCACACAGCGCTTCCTCTAGGCCTAACAGTTCCAGGCGCACAGCGAAAGGGGGGCGAACAGTCCCAGCAGCAAGCCCCAGGGGCCCCAGGGTAATACTCCTCACCTCCTGGGAGGGATCCAGTCCACGATGCTCCTTTCCTTCTAGGTGCTTCTTTGCGCAGGGCTTGGGTGGCGCAGGGTCCTGGCAGCTTCAGGGACCTGGGGGGCCCTCCTTCCTCAGGGGCCCTGGGGACAGAGCAGTAGGCACTACTGGGCCAGGTCAGCAGTTAGTGGGGGCATCATCAAAACAGGGTGGTAGGCTTTAACCATCCCCACTGCAGCATGGCCCTCCTCCCACACGGCAGCCTGAACTCCTGAAGTGGGGCTTTACAAGCCCTGGGGGCAGTAGGGGGGTCCTAGATGGGTGCAGGGTCCAGCACACAGGCCCAAGTGGCGGTATCCCCTGACAGCAGGTCCCCTCACATTCCTGTCCCACCTCTGTCTCTGCACATGACAACTCTACTGCTCTACCTATACCAGAAAGGCTGGAAGCTTCTAGAATTCTAAGGCAAACTAGTTCTAACTGGCTCAGTGGGAGGAGTAGAGCACCCTGGGTGCCAGGCTTTCCCTCCAAAAGCTAGGGGTGGCTGGGTACCTAACAACTAGACTGCTAACCTCCTGCAGTCAGGTGGCACAACGCACAGCCATGGCAGCCATTTCAAATGCAGTATTTCACCACATGGTACATGTTTACAATGGGGAAAATAAATGTAAACACCATTGCATTGCATTTAACATTACACAGGGCTTCTCATACCTCACATGGCCTATTCAGTAACCTTTACCATGGGGGAGACATCCTACATGCTGGGGGGGGAAAGGGAAATATTTGGGGGAAAAGAGCCAAGTCCAATACACTTCTTAACAGATTATACTCTTTTACACAATTTACATCAGCACTAATCTTTTTCTCATCAATATCAATCAAATACAAACCAGATAATGTTCTTACTCGAGTTAATGCAACATTTTCCACACCCTCTTTAAACACTGTACTTCCAATATTTACCAAAGCACTGGCTGACTTAAACCTTGTGATTTATGAATGGTTACTGCATATGCTAAAGAAAGAGAAAATAGTTTTCTTTGAACATACAAGTCTTTTACAAGCAAAAAATGAACAGCACAATGTTCAATCTGTTTTAACTCTGCAATCTGATCAAATGAATTCTTCAAAAATTAAATTCCATCTCGGTTCTGATAATTTCCCAAATCAACAACGTTTCCAACTTCTCCATTTACTAAACCTTCTTCTACATTTAAATTATGCCGTAAAATTACTCGACAGTTTACATATTATATAAAATCTTTTCTAAACCTGCAGTCTTAGACACTGACTTTTCCAAAGAATCCAATTTTGACTGTAATTTCTCTGACATAAGAATAGTAACTCCTTTGTGTTCCATTTTATCAATAGCTTTCATTTTCACTACTGGCTGTATTTCCAATTTCAAAAGTTCTTGATTGAATGTAGAACATCTGTTGCAGTGTTGGCATTAGGCAAACTATAGACTTATTTTCTCTAATGTTCTTGTATAATATTTTAGGTGCTACGTTTTCATTTGCAAATAAATTCATTAAAAGCTGACTTCATAAAGTTTCTCTGCCATGTTTTGGCAAAACACCAATTCTAATATCCTGAAGAACTTTTCAATAAGGTTCATCACTTGCTTGTCGCATAGTCTTAATATGTTCTTTATATTCAAAATAAGACCGAGTGTTGACATTTTCAATACTTCCTAAAGATTTCCTAGTGTCTTAATGGAGCGCTTAAAAAAAAATTGCCCTTTTACAGGAGTAAGTTGTAGTAGGTCGCCAAATACAATTAAATGTTTTCCTCCAAGTAGAACATCATAATCTGTTTTTAAAATCTGTTGCATTCTTAAATGTACAAAGGCAAGCATTGACTTTGAAACTCATCAATGATTAGATTTTTCATTTCATCATCATAATAACTTTATTGCGACTATTACAGTCATAAAAGCACAAAGATTAAAACAATAAACTGTACAATTACATACACGATTTAAACATAAATCCGGTGGTGATGTTAATGAATGTAAGGATGCACAAACTTCCCAGGGTATTAAAAAAATAAAACAATTTATGTAAAAAAAAATTTTTTCTGTTAAAAATATAAAATATGATAAAAAGTTTAAGAAGATTATTAAACAATTTAGACAGTTACAAACACCAGAGTGATTAGGACTGAATAACACAATCACAATTCATTAGGTATCAATTTCCAGAAAATACCTTTGTTTCAACCACATTGCCTGGAGAAATTTAGAGATTACAACCACATATATTGGGTCCATATCAGATTTTAAAATTCTAAAGTCAGCAGAGTAATCCCAAATACCCAGGTTCCTGCACAGTTGTATAATCCATTTAGACCTGGCCTGCTTATAAGCCGGGCAGAAGAAAAATACATGAATTTCTGTTTCCTCCACCACTCAACATCCGGGCCAAAGATAGTAGGCATCATCTAACCAATTATTGGTTGTTGCAAATAGTGGGAGGGTTCCATACCTAAATTGAAGGAGTAGCCTCCTAGTGAACAAAGGATGTTCTAAGTCTAAAGCCTGTTCAAATTGATACTGAGATTTAAAATTCAAAAACCCATGCGTCAAGGTCGTGACACTAGTCGCTTGGATTAAACTAGCCAGTTTGAAATCTCTAAAGTTTTTTTGGGGGTCGCTGGGCATGACTCATCCGGAGAGAGCCATAGATCCTCCCTGCCAATAGCACAAAACTAATCCCTCACAAAAGACAGCCATGGTATACTACCCACGGCCCCTGGTATCGATAGTAATGCCTTGAGTTCCTCCCTGTAGTGTCTTAACTCAGCTGGTTTCCATAGCCGGCGCCAATATAGCAGGGGTCGGCTCAAGATTAAGTCCACTACTGGGAGGATACCCAGGTCCATTCTTAGGGGGACCAGTGGGGTATTTGTTGGCAGAGCCGTAATATTTCTAATAAACTTGTTTTCAGTGACGGTCAGTTTAGTTGATTTGCTATGCCCCCAAAGTTCCGCCCCACACATAGAAGCCAAACGTTCTTGGACTTTATACATTTCCAGGGGGGGGACTGATTGCCTTCAGGGCACACCCCTCCTGGATTTTCCTTAGTCCCCCTATTGCCTGTGTAAGCTTCAGATTCACCGTATCAATTTGTGGGCCCCAGCCAATTTTATCATTCAAAGTTAAGCCCAAGTATTCAAAAATATGGACTCGCTCTAACTGAATATCGTCCATTACTGGACATGGATAGGTATTAGGTTTAGCGTTAAAAAACATATATTTTGTTTCGCTGATATTAACTAGACGTTTTCTCCTTTTGCAGAACTGGGTGATTTCCCTTAGAACTCGCTGCATCCCCATAGGTGACTTTGAGAGTAGCAGGGTATCATCCGCAAACATCAATGCGGGAAGTTTGCAAGATGCTATTTTCGGGGAATCCAAATCCTTTTCAAGGAGTAAGTCATCTAATAATCCATTAAGCAAGATTGAAAAGAGGGTCGGCGCGAGCACACCCCCCTGCCTCACCTCCTGGTCAACAGGAAAGGGGGCTGTCAATCGAGCGTCTTTACTATATCTTACCCTGGCGTAAGTACCTTCATGGAGACGTTGAAGTTGGAAACACAGATAGGGTGGTACCCCCATGGCCAATAGGATGCTCCATAGCTGGTCCTGATCAACCATGTCAAACGCAGATTTCAAATCCACGAAAGTGAAATAAAGACTCCCCTTTTCCAAAATCACATGCTTCCAGTATATCGTCTGCAACCTGAACAACTGGTCAACTGTTGACATCTTAGCTCTGAATCCGGCTTGTAATGGAGTGAGTATGTCATGGTCTTCCAACCAGTCCTGCAATCTCCCTAATAGTAACCTTCCGTAAAGTTTCTGAGAAACGTCAATAAGGCTAATAGGCCTATAATTTAACGGTTCCAGTGGAGATCCTTTTTTGTTAATTGGAACAATCTCTGCAACTACCCACGTCGGTGGTGCAGGGAGGCCATATTGCATTGCATTAAACAATGATAAGAGGTATGGGGCCCAAATTGCCTGTTCACTTTTGAACAGGTCGCCTGGAATTTTATTCCATCCTGGAGCTTTATTGGACTGTAGTTTCGCTAAAGCAGATGTCAACTCTCTTATAGAATATGGGGTGCATCGGCTAGGATTTGACGGTTAAAATGACACAATGGAGTTTGATTAAAACTTGCGTCTAAATGCGAAGTAGAGTATAATTCCTTGAAATGTGAGACCCAAGCATCCTCATCAATGTTGGGATCAAGTGTGGTTCTACCTTCCACTTTCCCAAAATGGACCAAGTTCCAGAAGCTTTTATTATCTTTTTGGTCCAATGCCTTCTTGATCTCCTGCCATCTTTCTATTTCCCACTCAGTCTTTCCATTTAAAATTATCCTCTAATACGGGAGCGATCATCCCCTTTCAGTGCAGTCAACAGGGTTAGTTTTGCTACCTTACAAGCTTTTGAATACCACGATCTCCTGGCACCACCAGTTTTATGTTTGGAAGTACCGCTCTTTAAAAGATAATCGGCCAGAACTGAAGTCAGTTCTTGGTGTAGTGCACCCAAATCACTATCAAAACCGGGGTGTGTTAAATTTGCTGCAACAACACTGGTTATTTCTAAAACAGGTATAATGCTGGCATATAGTTTTGACATTGTTTCCGCCGATTGCTTTATCTGGGACCATCTGATCCTTCTCCCTCCTTCTACAATCACCAAATTATTTTGGTACGGCTGCTCAATATCCCCTCTTGAGCAGCATCACTTTATATCCCATAACTAAAGGGTTCTGGTGACTCTCACATCGTTCTTCTATGACAAACTCCACCACATTATGCCACAGCTCTATACTGATCAAAATATAATCAATGACCGTTACCTGGCCAAACCTCTTAAATGTCGGGCGCCCAGGATTATCCCTGATGAACCTGCCATTACAAGCCCTGAGTGAGAAACACAAAGTCAAGGAGGTTAGCTGTAAGACTAAAGGGGTCCACCAATTAATATAATACATATTAGGGGGGGGGATTGACCAGATAATATCCTCCTCACTTGTGATTGGGTGTGTAATTCCATTCTGAGGCTCGAAGTGGCAGTTAAAAACTCCACAGATTATGAAATTTTAATTTCCTGCCAGTCTGTTCAAAAGATTTGACAAGCTATCTATAGTTGGTGAAGTCTCACCGTACTGAACCGGTCGGGAGTAGATATTGATAATGGCAAGTTTCGATGAATTCTTGTGTGAAAGAAGAATGAAGGTTATGTCTGGGGAATATGTCTCAATTCGCTTAACCTTGCATCCTAAATGTGAAGCCACCCATATGCATAAACCCCCTGACGGTCTACCCTTGGGTCCGTTCACTGCCCCCTCACAATATGCTACAAAGCCTGCCCTGTATTGTGGGTCTACCGCCCAGGTTTCCTGGAACAAGCATATCTTGTGGGAATCAATATATTCCCCCCAGTCTGCTTGATCCAGTTTAGGAGCAAGACCCGCAATGTTCCACAATAGGATTCGAGGGCCACCAATAATTGGTTGTACACTCTTCCTGGCCAATACCTCTGCTGAGGGTCTATCAGTGATCCAGAGATTACTACATTCAGGGATGATCCCAGAGTTACTAGATTCAGTGGTAGTCCCAGGATTACTATACTCAGGGATGGTCAGCAGGGTTTCTGTAGTATAACAGACAACTTCTCCATTATCATGATCACTTATCCTTGAACAAGTGGCATCCACCCCTTTTCCCACCGGTCTAGATACTGTTACCTTATTACACCCCACTACACTCAATAGACTTGGGGGTTGATCAACATCTCCACATGAAGCTACCCTGTCAATAGTCTGTTTTCTGAAGGTTACAAACTGGTCAGTGCCGTCCGGGGTCAGTCAATCCACTGAATCCAGTAAACTAAATCTATTGTGCAGAGGTACTGCTGAAAATTGACCACCATTTTTTCCCTATTAAGACAAGTATTCCTCCTAGCTGGATGATCCCTCGTACCCTTCACAAGCTCATATTTCCCCTGATTGGACATGGAGTCTGAAGGGGTATAAAAATACCTCAGATCCCTGGCTTATATAAGGGTTCATGGATTTGCCAGTTAACCCCAACAGACATGCTCAACAGCCCTCGGGTCATTGAAATTAACAACAATGCAATCTCCTGGCATATTTTTCTGTTTAGATCCTACCCAGCCCACCCTACTTACAAATAAGATTTTGGACTGTGCCTCACAGGGGAGCGGTCTATTGATGTTTAACCAGTGTATTGTCTTATTTTGTAGTTGTTCGTATGACTCAAGTTGCCCTTGCTTTAGGGCTGGAACACCGGTCAGAACAGAGACATAGGGCGAGCACTCGGGGGGGGGGAGATCTAAATGTTGCTGTGCATCTTCTCCCTCCTTACCATTCTGATTCCCCCCATGAACAAAACCAGTTAGCTGGGGATGGCCCTGGGGTTCTCCATGGAAGGCCCTAGACCCGCTCTGTGACTCTACAGCCACTAGATTTGCACTAGTTGTTGTTTTCAACCTCATTATATTGTTAGGCTTTGGTCGAGGTCCCAAGTCCATAGTTGTTATTAAGGTAGTACCCGCTGATGCCACAGACTCCCCTCCACCACCCTCCCTCAAGGGCACTATGCTTTGTCCCTCGCCCTCAATATTGCTCCTGCTGCCATTCACAACAATGGTAAGTGAGGACTCAAGTTCCACAAGCCTATTCTCAATTGACGAGAGTCTCGTTAATACATGATCCAAGGTTGATTTCATTAAGGCACCTATTTTTAGCCAATATTCATCATCAGTCTTTAGCAGTCCAGTAACACTTTCATCTAAGTTGTCATCATTTGCCACTTGAAGTACTAGAGGTGTGTCCTCAATTATGATTGGACCCACATTTCGGCTTTCGTCAAATTTACTCAGCTTAGGTACTTTGAATTTCTTCTCCTTCTGCTGGGTTACTCCTCGCTTTCTTTTAGGAATCGTCCCCTGTACGAGTTCCTTAGGTTTGGTAGGCTGGTTGTGCCCCAAGGCAACACATGAAACTATATTACTAGGCAAGTTTTGAAGTGCTTTACCTCGGGGCATCAAAGGGGGTGGGACATCTCCCTCTGTAGTATTGGGAGAAATTGCATTCTGCTGCAGACTTGGGCTTGACATCTGTGCAGCAAGTGGCAGCAATGACTGAGGGACTCCTTGGGGTGAACTAGCATTCATTATCCGCCCCAGTGAGGAACGCTTTGAGAATGTAGGATCCAAAGAAAGTCTGTGCTCAGTGATTGCTATCTCATGAGCCAAAACAGATGTAGCCCTCGTAATAAACTGATCTAAAGTTCCTGCAACATAGCCCACCCCGGCAGCTTTCCTGCCATGCCCCTCAATGAGTTGAGATTGCTTATCTCAATTTAGCAGTGAACACAATGTGCCCATAAAACGGAACACATATTCACTTACTAAAGAGACGAGATGTCCATTAGTGTTGGAGAACTAAAAGAAAGGGCCCAGCCCTGCCTCTCACGGTCTCGAACAGGCTCAAGCGGGCCCGCACTTGGCCCGGGCTTAGCCCGGTGTGCGCCCGAGCGCGTCTCGTGAAGAGGGGGCCGCGAGCTGTGAAATAGCGATGTGTGCGGGATCAGCTTAAAGCCCAGGTGAGTGGCGTTAGTGGACTGATAGACGCTGTAGTCCCTGACCGCCGTGGCAGCAGGAAAAGAACCAACAAACAAAGTCCTGCTGTGGGCGGCATCTGCGAAGCGGGGGCCGCAAGCTGTGAATTAGCGTTGTGGGCGGGATCAGCTTGAAGCCCAGGTGAGTGGCCTTATTGGGCTGATGGACACTGTAGTCCCCCGACCTCCGTGGCAGCAGGAAAAGAACCAACAAACAAAGTCCGGATGCGAGCATCATTTCAGTACTCTTGACACTACATAACAAGGTTCTCCAGATATCCTGTGATATTCCAATGTATTTTCTTGTTTAACTGGTAGCATGAGTAATTGATGTAAAGTAACCCCTTTAATGTTGTGTGCTGCTAATCCAGTCAAAGCTGTTACAACACAAGATAAATATAATTCAGTAGTTTTGTGAAGATAACTGGATAAACCTTTAATTAGGAAACCTTTTCCTGTTCCAACTTGACCACTTATGTACATTTGAATAGGTTTAAATGATGTGTTAGCATTTTATTTTCAGGTAGCAAACCATGCTGTATCTGCAGTGTCACTTGCTCATATATTTCTTTTTATTCAATATTTAGTTGTTCGTCATACTTTCTCAAATCAATAGTATCATTTTGGTCTTATTCCATTGTCATGTCTACTTCATTCATGGCTATTGCTGCTTCATTTTCAATAAGTGGTTGTCCTAGTGGATCTTGACTTAGTGGAGCAGTACTCTGACTATCTTGAGAACTGCCTCTAGCTATTTCAGCTGCAATGTTAGTTTCTTGTTCAATCTCTTCATTTAACATTTGTAGATAAGTAGGGAAAATTGTGAGTTGAATGCTATCTTTAGATGCATTAAAAGAATCTTCATTGCAATCAAAATCTCTAAGTAATTCCATTTCACTACGCCAAGGCTTGAAGAGTTGCCGAAGTGCTAAATAGAAAACTTCCCTCTAAACATTATTCTTGTTCTTCCACATTTACAGTTTTATAATAAATATTGTTTTGTACAAGATATAATGTAGCCTTTAGAAGTTTGGTGACATCTACTAACTCTTGTCATATTTTCTGACTCTTTGTTGGTACACCATTAACTAGAATAACTACAGGTTCACTATCCTCTCTCTCTATACTAACAATTTCAATATTGTTATTAAAATCTAAAGGTAAATACACCACTCTTCCTTTTAAACCTCTTTGTAAATCTGTTGGAGGCAGCTTACCTGTTTTAGGCTCCATAGGAACTATAGCCTGAAACGGGTGCACGGATTGAATACAAATGGACTCATATGTATTTAAATCTACCAGTTCTAGAGGAATAGCTACCAACTCTAATCAATCAATCAATCAATCAATCAATCATAGCATTTGTAAAGCACACTACTTACCCGTGAGGGTCTCAAGGCACTGAGGGAGAGGGGGAAATGCTGCTACTGCTCAAACAGCTAAGGTCTTCAGGAGTCTTCTGAAGGTCAGCAGGTCTTGGGTCTGCCGTAGGTGGATGGGGAGGGTGTTCCAGGTGTTGGCGGTGAGGTGGGAGAACGATCTGCCGCCGGAGGTCGCTCTACCGATAAGGAGGGCCGTGGCGAGGGCAAGGTTGGTGGAGCGAAGCTGGCAGGTAGGGGTGTAGAAGCTGAGTCGTCTGTTGAGGTACGCTGGTATAGTGTTGTGGAATGCCTTGTGTGCGTGGGTGAGGAGCTTGAAGGTTATCATCTTGTTGACGGGGAGCCAGGGCAGGTCTCTCAGGTGGGGTGAGATGTGGCTGCGACGAGGGATGTCAAGGATCAGGCGTGCAGAGGCGTTCTGAATGCATTGAAGTAGTTTCAGGAGTTTTGCCGAGGCTCCTGCATAGAAGGCATTTCCACAGTCCAGCCTGCTGCTGACGAGGGCCTGGGTGACTGTTCATCTCGTTTCAGTGGGGATCCACTTGTAGATCGTGCAAATCATGCTGAGGGTGTTGAAGCAGGAGGAGGTGACGGCGTTTACCTGCTTTGTCATTGAGAGGGTGGAGTCAAGGATGACCCTTAAGTTGCGTGCGTGGTCGGTGGGTATTGGAGCTGTTCCCTGTGCGGTCGGCCACCAGGCGTCGTCCCAGGCCAAAAGGGTGGATCTGAGGATGAGCACTTCCGTCTTATTCGATTTCAGCTTCAGTCGGGTGTTCTTCATCCAATCAGCGATGGCTTTTATTCCTTAGTGGAGGTTGGTTTTAGCGGTGTGGGGGTCCTTGGTGAGGGAGAGGATCAGCTGGGTGTCATCAGCATAAGAGATGATGTTGAGGTCATGCAGTCGGGTGACGTGGGCGAGCATTGCCATGTAGATGTTGAACAGCGTTAGGATGAGGGATGAGCTCCGGGTTTTGCAGAGGTGGGGTGTGATGGTAAATGTAAATGTAAATGTACATGTATTTATATAGCGCAAATCGCCCACATCGCAGGCATCTATGCGCTTGCTTAGGGAACCCGTCCTGGTATTCCCCTGTGAGATACCCCGGCAGGGTATCCACAAGGTGAAAGCCAGGCATCCCGCCGCGAGGGGCCGTTGTGGAGATTAAGAAAGCTATTGCCCAGAGTCGCAGAGTGTGAACCCGTGAGTCGAGTAGGCACCGGAGCGAGAATTATCGAGTCCGTGGAATTATTGAGCCCAACCCCCGTTGGGGAATTGAACCCTGGTCCAGGGCCGATCTCAGCTTCCGGGTCTGCCGCCTCTAACCCCTGAGCCACACTTCTCCACAATGGTGGTGCTGGCTTTGTTGAAGCTGTGGTGTGGGCATGGGTCTGACTGGGATCCGGAGTATATGGTGTGCATGATTTTGATGGTGTTGTTGTCGTTTATGTTGGTCCAGGAGAGCAGGCGGTTCGTGCAGAAGGTGGTCTTGGCGACGAAGGTCTCAGTGGTTGTCGGGCGGTCGAGGCATTGAAGCTGTAGTGGATGTCTGCGATCTTGCGATGGAAGAAGGTGGCAAGCGAGTCTCACAGGTCTTGCGAAAGCGGTATGTCGTTGGTGTTTGAGCCGGTGTTGGAGAGTTCCTTCACAATGTTGAAGAGCTCGTTGCTGTTGTGTGCGTTATTCTCTAGGCGGTCTTTGGAGTGGTATATACAGGTATAGCTGGCATTTTGTTCTCTTCTAAATTGTTGTACCAATATTTACAAATACGTTGATCACTGCCCAACTCAAAATTACCTTCCACCAACAAATAAGGACCAAATTTCTCCCACTTGTCATTGTTTTGTTTTCATTTTTTAAATACAGATCAACAATCCTAGTTTTACTTCTATAGTGAGTGCGTCAACAACAAGTTCACAAGAAAGTACCTTAAATTTAGTAATTTCTTCTGCAAACTTCTCAATATTATCTTCCACCTCTTCTTCAACACCTAAACGCAAACTCTCAATTCCTCTACACTTCTCTTGAGGACCAAAGAAATGAAACTGCATATCATCAGAAACTTTCTTTACATCTGATACTGAACCATGCAAAAGAGCTGTGTTAATTTCACTTAAAGACAATGCTGGACTTTTTACCTAGTACAATCTTCTCACTAACTTTTGCATTTCTGAATGATGTACTGCTAAAAGTCTTAAATGATGAAAAGTACTTTGACATGCTTTTCTAGAAAGGCAAGCCAGAGATTGTCCATGCAAGTTACTATATTTTCTCACTTTACAAAGATCTAGTCCTTGCATCATCTTAATCTTCTTTCACCATAATCTCGTAAAAAGATTTGTAATATATCAATAGATTCCTGTTGTTTACTACGAATACTACTACAATCCCACTTACACACAGAAGCTTATGTACGTCTCCCTTTAACTTCTTCAGCTTTTACTTCTCCCACATTTCTAGGAACCATGTTTTCTTTTTCAATTGGACAACCATTTTTAACCTCATAACAACGACCACTGGTATCAACTGTATGAACTAATATATTTTGTTGATAATAGCTTTCTTCATTAAAAAAGGTTCAGTGCTAGAAGTTTGCTTAAATTCACCGAAAATGTTTAGCAAAAGTTAGTTCAATTACCAAGTCTTTTTCTTTTACTTTTCTCCTTCATGAACTGCATTGTTTTATTCAATGTGTTCATTCTCTTCAATACTAATATTTCAATTCAAAAGCCTTTTCCACTACACTTTCAATCTGTTGTTTTTTTTGTAAGATGCTAATCTTCTCATATATTTTTTGCAATCGTTCAATACATTTTGTAGCACTCTACTTTTATACAGTCTCTTCCTAATGTCTTTATATTCTTTCATCCTTCTATCAACATAGATGTTTTCCCATAACCTGATTTTCCATTAATTTGTCCTTTTTTTGTTTTCTTCTCATTTGTTGTACTACTTTTCTTTTTCTTTTTCCCATTTTGAAAATTCATTACGTTCTTTAAAAGTCTTTTAACAAATTTTTTAGTTCTCTTACCAGAAGACATTTTCTTCAACATCACATGTTGTACTTCATGTAATTTCTGCTTTTCACTCTCCTTTAAATGGTACTTTTTTGTCTTTTTTTTAAACTTTTCTTGTCATACTGAATCTTTTTTAATAATTATGGAGAATATCTGAAAAAAAAGAAAAGTTTAAAAACTTTCAAAAAATGATTTAATATTATTACTAATTACTAGTACTAAAGGAATCAGTTTCAGTCCTGATGAAGCACCGATGCTTCGAAACATGTTGACTTGATTAGTAGTAGCCGCACATTACACGCAGGACATCTCCGACCAGTGTTTTTAATAGTACCAGCCCTAGTGACCTATTAAAGTTTTTTAGTCCATGGGACTAGGTCCTTTTTAATTCACCTTTGGCATTCACCCTTGACCCTTCCTCTCACTACCCCTACACCACACATAGTACTGAAAGATCAGTGCACCTGCGCAGTTGCAGGTCGTAGCACGCCCCGTCACGAAGCGGGGCGGCAAGACCCCTATGATGAAGCATGACACCAAGGGCCCTTTTGGTGTGTGAGGGGTATCTAAGCAAACACTGTGTGCATCCAACCAATGTAGGAAACACGTTTTTTTACATAGTGAGAAACTCAATCAATAGAACCCCCTTTACTGGTGGATCTTTGTGTTTTGTTATAGATTCCTAGAGGAGGACGTATCCACCTCGAGTGTCGCATAGGACACTACCTCTTCAATCTCCATTCTTGTTTTTTGTAGGTACTAATAAAAAGTAGCCTAATCATTAATACCTTATGTCACAGCTTTTAAACCACACTTTCTTGCTGCATTTTCACTATTCTACTACTACTCACAGTCTTGAGCCTACCACATAAAAAGCAACAACACCTCTTTGTTATACATCATGCACCTTCAAATGTGTAAGAAATATGAAAATAGATATACAAGTAGAGACATACTACAGACATAAGTCCATGCACACCTTAAACCTGACAGACTGCATTTCCAATTTGAAAGCAATACTCATCTCTACATTTAATAATAGATTTCAAACATCACAGTTCTTGAATAATTATTAACGTTATAAAGCTAATACATAATACACCTCACAAATATATAGCTCACCTTCCAAATTGATTTGTAGAATATGAACTATGACAAACTCATAAAAGATTTTCTTAACCCCTTCGATACTCATGACGAGCTCAGCTCGTCATGAGGCACACTGGAGCTGTGCTTATGACGAGCTGAGGTCGTCATGATACACTTGGGTTCACGGATTTCCAGCACAGGAGGGGAAAAGTGCTAGCAGCCAAGGTGTTAATCACACAATCAATGTAATGCACCACTCTCAACAAGGTAAGACCAGTAATGGCAAACTTTCTCCACACAAATAAATGTAAGTAACAAATCACATTGCTTCCTAAATCATTTCAAAAACACATTTCTAATATTTAAATATATTAACACTTACCAACTGACTTCTAAAAGTGCCCAAAGAGGTTCTGGAATATTTTGGAAGCGCGACTACAACGTGCACTAACGTGATGGAGGCGTGAATCCATACGGGAGTTCAAAAATATAATATAAATAAATATACCACTATTTTTTAAGAACACACCACTAAAGATAGTACTGACTTGGGAAATCTTACTTTAATAACATTCACTTATATATAAATTACAATTTAAAATTTTAAGTCCACAGTTAAGTTTCAACCCTTCCCCCATTCTGCTCAATGCCAGTTTCCATGGAACATTCAACTGAACCTACAGGACACATGTACACCATATTCTTAAATTCAGCACACAAGCTTACAAACGCAAACAGCAGGTGTGTTTGACTTTTGAAAAATATTATCCTATCCTATCTACTGTACCTTTCAAACTTTTTTAATAACAAATGCCCCTATTTTACAGTGTACAATGTTCAGAAACAGCCAATCAATGTTCTACTTTTTAAAAAACAGCATCTTGTCCACCATTTAAATATCTCTCATTCTACCAACTGACTAACTCAGCTCCAGACAACTTTTCAGTACTTCCAGACATCCCTTCAAGGTACTTACAGTATGGATTGTTGGACACAGCTATGTTTTCTGGTGCAAAAAGTATGCTGAACACAGAGGTATTGACAAAGACCTAGTTTTACAAAATGTGGATATTAAATTGATTGCACAGAGAGGATTAAAGTTGCACCAACTGATGCCTTTGGTTAGAACCTTTTTGCATCTCCAACCCCCTGACCTCATTATTGGCACTGTTTTGGCAATGACCTAGACACATTGAGTGGGGTAGGTATGGAAATGCTAATGAAGGACACCTATGGACAATTGATGTTGCTTTTCCCTCAAAATGTCTTTGCATACTCTAATATATGCCAAAGACAGAAATGGAAGCAGTCAAATCAATTCTGTCCAAAGATTGAAAAAGCTAGGAAGAATGTCAATAAAGCTGTTTTTGCTTACCCCAGAGACCATAAGATGGGCTCCATCTATAACAACAATATATACGTTTTGAGATGGATGACATCTACAAAAGTGATGGATTACACTTCACAGATCAAGCAAACAGTCTTTCTCAATAACCTAAAGCTGTGCATCCGCATTTACATGCAGCTACAAAAAGCTCGCAATGAAAACTAGGTATTTTTTTAGAGCCACCCAATAACACAATAGTGAATCTATATTTTTTTAACACATACATACTCTTTTTGAATTTTTGGTGGATTTGCACACCCGTCGCAAACCTGCAAAAGCATGAATTCTATGTACTACAACACAATACACTTTTGAAGTTTAAGTATTCATTCTTAAATTTATATAATTTTACTAACTCTATCAATTTTAATCCTACTATTAACTTCAATCACACCCCCTTTTTAAGACAACTTTACAAATGCAAAACTACCATCTAAATTATATTCTACTAAGTTATTTATTTAAGGAGGAACCACAAATCTGATGCGACGTTACATGGGGGACCGCGATAAGAGCCGCGTTGGGGTCTCGACTCCAAACTGGAAAGAAAAAAAAACACCCCACTTCCATTATTAAAAAATCACCCCAGGGACCTCATCCCCTGGGGCATTACCTCTTTTTTAAAAAATTAAAAGAAATAACGCTTGGACCAACCTCTCAGTGCCAGGCAAAATGTTCCTCGAAACTAAGGCTTGATGTCATATATATAATAACATCCTCCATGTAACCATGCTGAAGCTCCAGTCAGGCCGCCATTGTTTATTTTATTGTAATAGTTCTATCACCCTGCGGCTAAAAGCAAATAACAACATCTTGCATTCTGAACTCAGCCTTTGTAAAGACTGTTCAAGGTGTTCAGATTGAGTGCCTACAAAGTGGTAGTGTACGCAGACTGAGTTTGAGGAAGGTTATCCTGTGTGTGCCTACAAATGAATGTGTGTCAATTGTCAAAATGTTAAAGGGAGAGCTGCAATTTAAGAATGTGAGCATGTAAAGATGGAGATTCTTAACCAGGCCTAATACCTCCACTTGACAATTCCCGATTCAAGGTGAGATGCAATGTCAAGTGATACATACTCATCAGTGCTTGAAATGGAACTACAATAGTGTATGTAGTCAATATTACAGAGTATCTGTTTACTGATGAGAAGTGCTGGTATTCCCCTATTAAAAGTATTGCCGTGAAGTGAACAGAGGATCCAGTGTGATATGTGGGTATATGGCTGCGCCATGATCCAGAAGAACTACAGCATGCAAATTATGGCCATGTCATC
Organism: Lissotriton vulgaris; assembly: GCF_964263255.1. Lineage (NCBI taxonomy): Eukaryota > Metazoa > Chordata > Amphibia > Caudata > Salamandridae > Lissotriton > Lissotriton vulgaris. The sequence continues at coordinate 1,871,032,493 of NC_141694.1, read as the reverse complement.
GCTTGAGGACAGAATACCTTTGGGGGCCAAACTTTTACTCTCTCTATCTGACTGTATCTCAGTTGCATAGATGGTTATTCTCTCTAAGTTTCTTTAGTTTTTTCTTAATGTCCCCCTCCATCTCATGGCATAGTTCCTCAAGCATTTAAGATCTGATTTGATGATTTTGGCATGGGCAGGTAGGCAGCCAGGGGTTTCTTGGGAGCTCCTCACTTTAATGCTCACTCAGGGTGAACTGGGGGCGCCCAACATGACGTTGTATGCTCTATGCGCCAAGGCCCAGTTTCCTCTAATACTGGCTCCACCCTACTCCATTGCAGCCACACATGGCAGTTGAGACAGACCACACAGCTCAATGGTCCCTATTGACTGTGCTATTTGTACAGTACAGCTCTCTTAAGGCTGAAATCAATGCCATTTAATGTGTGCACTGGGATTGAGAGGTTTGAAAAAGAGAGCAGGGTTGACACTTCTTTATGCTTCCTCCATTCTGCTTGCCAGTAATCCCATGATACCACCCCTCTCTGACAAAAGTTCCATTGCTCCTGCACACAGACCTGGCATTAGATTGTTCTCAGTCCTCTACCCTGATGACCAGCTCCTCTCAATGTTTGATGCTTCATCTCCACCCCATACTCTAATTGATATACTGTTATATTCACAACCACGCCCAATATGCTGCACTCTACATGACATATTTCCTTCCCTGCCAACTCTCCTCTGTTTCCTCCACTGTTTATATTGACAAATACCAATAAAAACATTTTAAAAAAAGTATTGCACTTTTGCTGAGAAGTGCCTTTTTAAATGTAAGAAGTGCAGATATTCAGTGTTTTCGAGTATCTGCCCATTTAAAGCCCTGCTTCTCAGACAATGGCATTCACTCCTAAATGCGCAGAACACAGTGAAAGGACCCAGGGAGAGGAGTGTTCGCTGCTTACCAGTTTGTATATACGCCTTTCCTTTCTTTAGCTGACTAATAGGAACTCTCAGTTCCCTTTGATGATAAATCCAATGCAAATAATAGATACAGGGAGTCACTCAGGCTAAGGTTACACGATGAGTTTAGTAGGGAACCCGGAACTGAGATACGGGTTTCCTCTAGATTAACCCATAGACAGCATCTCTTATTAAAATACATAGAGGGAGTAATTAATATGAATTAACCAGGCAGTGCAAAGCCTGAATTCAGATGTGTAGTCTGAGGATCTAAGCGCAGGTACTAAACCTTTTTTCATAATGAATCATACCTTGTAAAAGTTGCTTTTTGTCTCTCCTTTGCGAATTCTGGTCGTTAAGTCTGCACTTTTATTAGTTTTTCTTTTTTTCTTTTAAGTACACTGCACCAAGCACATTTTTGATAGGTTTTAAATTGTTAGATTCCCAGCACTTGGCTGCTGTCAAGAGCTAGCTGAGAAAATGTAATTGTGTGCCTTAAACATCGATCTGTATGTAGCGCCTCTGTCTTTCTTCGACTACAGTTGGGTTAAATGGATTAGTGCCATGGCATATCATAAAAATGAGTTCCCCTTTTGATTTCAGGTGGTGTTTTGCCACATGACACAGGTTCAGCAGTCGTCCTGCAGCTCTTTGTCTGGAAAGAAATCACATTAGCTTACTGTGCCTGAAAAGAAAACAATGTATAGAGTAGCCCAGTTCCGCTGTACATAGCACTAATACCCTTGTTTAAGTTTTGCGCTGTGAAGAAAATAAAATAACACAAAATCAGTCGAAAGTGGCAGTGACTGCTGTTGTGTGACCTGCTTCCACAGGTGGAGAGGCTGTCCCTGCCCGGTAGAGCTCCAAGTAATTGGTGACATCAACAGTTTGCACAACTCACTGACTGATCTCTTTACTTTGCCCCCACCTGCAAAACTTTTCTGCTGTTGGGCAACCTTTCAGGATGCATGAAAATGCTTTTGATAAGGAGGACATTTACAAAAAAAACAAAGGTTTCAGGGACGTTATAGCTAGGAATAGCATTAGAAAAACTTTTAAATTAACTGAAAAAAACAAAGGTAAAAGGGATGTTATGTTTAGGTTCAGTTAACTGACCTAATTATAACTTATACCCCCTCAAGGCTTTGCTAATCCCCTCAATACTTTGCTAATGACCTCACATGTTACATCACTGATGACATGGACAGTGACATTCCAGATGACAGCACTAATGACATCTCACATGATATCACTGATGACATCATCCAGCAACGTATACTTCAACATTCTTCATAAAATATCATTTAGATGCCTTAAAAATAAGAAGAAGACATGTGAGAGACCGGTTTCTGGCTATCAGCCGTCATCAGCCAGGATAGCTTGACCCACGTCTGGACATACCCTTCCCACATAGTGCGAACAGCAAAACACACAAGATGATGGACGGAATGTTGCACATTGGTAAAACATTCACCCCCAGTCACAGATCTGGGTTTAATCCATCGTTATTTTGCTCACCCCCTCACCCCAGTTCAGACATGGCCATATGCACATCAGTCTTGACCCCGTGCCTCATGGGAACAGTCCAGCCTGAACTGCCAACCCATGTCTTTCCTGGACCTGAATCAAGCATCCTAGGACCGGTTTCTGGCTATCAGCCGTCATCAGCCAGGATAGCTTGACTACAGTGGCGTAGTGAGCACGGGACCCACGTCTGGGCACACCCTTTCCACATAGGGCCAACAGCAAAACACTTAGGATGATGGATGGAATGTTACACATTGGCAAAACATTCACCCCCAGTCACAGATCTGGGTTTAATCCATCGTTATTTTGCTCACCACGTCACCCCAGTTCAGACATGGCCATATGCAAATCAGTCTTGACCCTGTGCCTCATGGGAACAGTCCAGTCCAATCTGCCAACCCATGTCTTCCCTGGACCAGAATCAAGATTCCTTGGAGTTAACTGAGCTAACTATAACTTACACCCCCTCAATGATTTGCTAATTACCTCACATGTTACATCACTGATGACACAGTCAGTAACATCCCAGATGACATCACTAATGACATCTCAAATGACATCACTGATGACGTCATCCAGCAATGTAAACTTCAACATTCTTCAAAAAATACCATTTAGATGTCTTAAAAATAATAAGAAGACATGTGAGAGATGTACAGCACAGAGCTCAATAGAATCGTATCAACTACTACATTCACTTATCAGTCAGTTCTCATTTGATAGTCCTGTCTCTTCTGAACCATCACTCTGATCCCTAACGACCAAAGTAATATGTCTAACCATATAGGCTAGTCTATTGCAAACCATTCATGAACTTGGAAAGACATTTTACTACAAATGACAGATTTACACAAACCACCACAGCTTACAAACAGTAGAGAGGTGTTAGTGGACAGACCACTCACTGTGTCACATCCCACTTCGCAAATTATTCTTCATCTTGGACAGAGGTGTCAACATTGAGGTGAGTTTGTTGTAATTGTCGACTACACTGAGCCATCACCCTAGAAAAAGGTCTCAGTTAACAGATATGCATTTATTTCAATCTACTACAACAGTCATTCTTCACAAGGAGAGAGGTCTAAGTAAACTGGTCAGGGTGTCATAAAACAGAATTATACTCAGCCTTCACGGTGGAGTGAAGTCTCAATGAACTGCTTAGACTGTCACCAAGCACTACTGTACACATACATCATCAGGGGACATGTGTCCGATCAGATTACAAATGTTAGAAATAGTATCACTAATTAGATGTAACTTTTGCAATAGCTTAGTATATATCTTTAAGTCTCTTAATATTTTACGAAACACTTACACTGTGGTGTCATCACTGACCATGTCATGAGTGATGTAATATTGGAGGTCATCAGTTATAGTTAGCTCAGGTAACTATAGCTGCTGAATTTCTATGGTTTTGTGTGTGCAAAATCTGTACCTAACTATACCCTCTCTTTAACCTTTGGATTTTTTTTAGGAATTAAGGGGACTGGAGGCTATAAACCTTTGAATAATTTTACTAGTTATTTGTTTCATATTGTATTTGTACATCTGCAGCTTGATTCACAGATACAAATCACAGTTAACCACTATGACACTGAGAAATGGATCTAATATTGATATATCCCCTACAAAGTGAAAGAAAAAAATCAACCCTACAACATAGTATTTTATAAATATAAAATTCATATTGACTTCCCTCAGTTTTTCCAAATTATAAGCTACTTTATGCATAGACATAGTTATTTTTCTATATAGAATTTCATGTACATGAAATTTAGGCATTTTATTAATCCACTGGGATACCGTGGGAACTGTATCTCACTTAGCTAAACTTGATGACCTGGTCACGAGCATAGAGATACAAATTAGCTGACGCTGTCCGATTGACATTTCTCCAGATTGAACCATCATTCCTAATAATGCTCCCTAAGCATCTGGCAGAATATTATGCTTGAGTTTTGCACTACTTTCCGCAAATGACTAGAAGTGAATTTAATATGGAGCCAGTCTCCATTCAAATTTTTGCATCTTAAGCATTTAGACTCAGCCCCGGGGTAATATTTATGAAACTTAGCTGGAGTGTGCTACAACATCCATTTACTAAAAAAAGATATTCTTCTTAAGTTGGAAGCTCATACTGCCTTTAGCGCTAATATGAATAAAATATTTCCACTGAGAAATATCCAGTCTCCACCCGTGGAGAATTCAATTTGCTGTAATAAATCTGAAATTACTATCTCTTTACCTTTAGAGTGCAATAATCTATACCAGTTCTCTGTGCCCAATAATTTGACCAACAAATAAACTGTACTAAGGGAATATGAAAAAGTTCCCTCCCTTATTACAAAGCCTGCACTGAATTTCTTAATTTGTACAATGCTAAAGAAAATGCTATATTCCGTTCACATTCACCATTAACTGCAATTGCATCCTATGAAAATCCAGCCTACCCCACCAACTACACATGTGCGTAGTCCATTGCAAGGCCAATAATCTACAATCTGCTGTTTTCTGCTGGGGATTAAGCCTAGGAATTTCCAGATTTTTCCAAATCCTTTTGACTCTTTGGACAATTATAATTGGTGACTTATACCTTGACTTCTTTGGAAGCCTTGGGATTTTAAAAAAGTGATGGTTTCACCATTTGTTCTAAATAATCATTAGCCTCACTCGAAATACTGGAAGAAGACTTCATAAGCCAGTCTAGAAAAGATGCCTGATAATACCATTTCACATTAGGCAACTCCAACCCTCTTTCCTCAATTTTTAGCTGAATAGTCTCCATGTTTTTTGGCCCTGCCAGATAAAATACTGACTAGCCGCATCCACCTACACAAAAAATGACTGGAATTTTAAGGAAAATATTTATAAGTATACATTTTAGCAGCGGAAGTATATACATTGTTACCGGGTTACTCGACCTAAAAGTGTAATAGTGGCATTTTGCCATTGAATTAATATCCTGTGGATTTTATCTAATATATATTTAAAATCTTGCATGAACAGATCCCCTATGTTAGTGATTACAAAACTCCCTAACTATCTTCTAGGCGCGACCGGGGAGTAATGAGATTGCATAGTTTGAGGTAATACGTCTACAGAACAGTTAAAAATAAGAGTTTCTGATTTTGCATGATTTATACCTCTCAATTTAGAAAACTTACAAATGTTTCCACTGCATTTGATATATACATTTTATCCACAGCTAACTACAGAACCATATCATCTGCAAACAATTTCATTTAGCTATCTCGGATATCGGAGCTATAATATTAGTGTCATGGCGGATAGAGTAGGCAAGTGCCTCAATAAACAGTGAAAACAAATTGGCGAGAGAGATCAGCCCTGGGGTGTCCTGCAGCTTATAGTGATATCTCCTGCTGTTCTTCTATTTATGATTATGCTTGCCTTTACTCCCACATATATATTTTTTACAACTGAAATAAATGCACCTAGAAAAGCTAATATTTCTAGAATAATAAACAAAGCATTCCATTGGCTGTGTATGAATGCTTTCTCTGGGTCGAGCATTATAACAGCCACCGTCCTGCTCCATACTAAAATATAATATAATCTCTGAATTAGAAATGTGTTTTATCTTCCTTCTGTCTATCCAAAATAAAACCCTTTTGATCGCTGTGATTGGTTGTAGGAGCTACCAAGCCTAGACGATTCACAAAAATCTTTATAAACAATTCATATTCATGATTTATCTCGCTAATCGAGTGATAGGAGTTTGAATCTTTTTTTGACATGGCCTATTTCAAGATGCTAATCATCACTGTTTCAGTGAAGGAATTTGGAATTTCAGCTCCAGGCTGTATAGTATAGCCCAAAAATCAATCATCCCTAGATCCTGTTGCAGATGACTCAGGGATTTAAAGGATTGTGACTTGCTTCCAGGATAACTTTCTTCGCTTCTACATAGCCCACCCCTTGAGCCATTTAGATTAAAGTCCCCACAAACAACAAATGGCCCAGGCCAAGATGGTAGTTCGGCTGCCAAAAAATTAAACAAACTGTGGTCATCTAGTACTGGGGAATGAATTGTACATAGATTAAAAGACCGTCTGCCCAGCTTGCATTCCATTATTGCTCATCTTCTCGACAGCGTTACAGCCGGGGGTGAGAGAGTTTCCTTTCACTAAGATCGCAACCCCCCCTGGTCCTAGTTTCTTGTGTCATATGGCAAACTGCTGTTAATCCAAGTGTTCAGCAGAGCACTGTCCTTATTGGCCATGTGGGTTTCTTGTAGAGAATACACATCTGCTCTTAAAAAGCTTAAACCTTCTTGTACCAGCATTCCTTTTTACCTTATCATTTAGCCCGCAGATTTTAATGGAGGCAATTCGCAATCCAGCCATAGCTCTTAGAGGCTGTCAAAGCCAGCTGGCAATACCATCCCACTGAAGCAAATACCATGCTGCTACCCCATCCTGTGTTTTGTGCAGGGTCTGCTTTACACTTAACTGCTATATACACACTATCCTTGCTATATCCATATTCATAATACCGCTGTTTAAAGAATGAACATATGAACACTTATATCCACTTGCTGTGTATTGATTATCACACCGTCACTCAAGAGGCCACCACTGATTCCCAACCTCCTCTGCCTTCCTGACAAGCCCCCAAGCCCCGCTATGCCCCACCTCCTCCCACCACTAGCAAAAGCCACTAGACCAAATGGGTCTGTGTGATGGAGACCGGAGATCAACATCTGTCCCCTCTCAGATGTAATGTCTCTGGCTCCCACCGCAAAACAGTGGCCAGTGAGAAATGAGAGAAAAGGAAAACCAAAAAAAAGGAAAGCCATCTCTAATATTACTGTAATCAGGCCAATTCATAAAGAGGCCCCCAGAACTTACACTGTGCTACTCCCTGCCAAGACCTGACACAGATATTTTATGGCTTTAATTTCCAATGCAAAGAATTTAACAGTCTGGCAGAAACAAATAGATATGCTTTGAAGCTAGCATCCTGAAACGGGTAGATCACCTGCCACAAATGCCACCGGCGTATGACATTGGTATGGCAAAAGTCAGGCACATGAAAAATGATCATCCTAGGTATGTCCGTCTTGCATTCGGGCACGCTTTCTCAAAGCTAGCCTGACAGAGTAAAATGTTGCCCAAAAATACTAAGATAGCCCGTTCTTGTCTTGAGTCCCTTCCAGCCTGAACTGATTTACTGCGGGTCATTGTAACCAGTGTACTCTATAAACTTCTGTAGCCCAGTCCCATCCTGACAATTAGGGAAAGGCAGTCTTTAAGAGATCCAGCATATATAAGAGCGTATATTATACCCCTCGAGGCCCTCATCAATTCGAAAAAAACGAACATTATTCCTCTGTTGTCAGTTTTCCATGTCCTCTAGCTTCCACTGTACATCTATTAATTGGGACTCATGCATCTTGGCTGAAACTTTCACCTCTGTGACCTCTACCTCCAAGGCAGTTGTCCTGTCCTGTCCATGCACTTCCCAATCTCCGAGCATGCCTTCCCCACATTCCGAACTGCGACTTCTAGTTTTTACATTGAATGTCTTGCCCTTTTGCTGTCTGCCCGTGTTTCAGCCCAATGTTCTTTAATGGACTCCAAAATTAAGCTTAACTCAGGGTTTGCAGACATGGTCACAGTTGGCTGTGCAGCAGATGAAACGGCAGATGCAACCATTTTGTTCAGAGCTTGAGCTTACTCCGGAGTCCCACCCATCATGGATTGGGAAAAATCCCATTTGAGGCTGCTACCGGTTGAATTCTTTGCTATTCTCCTCTGAGGTTCTGTGCTGCCTTAACAGGCCTTTTGGTGCTTTGGGGGCTTGAGCGCTGCTTCAGGTGCTTCCAGTGTGCTGGACTCAGAGGTTGAAGAGTTTGTACTGTTTGTTTTGCTGAAATATGAGTTGGGGCCTCAGAGTCTGAGCCATTTGTCAAGCAGAAGAATGTATCCTCCTTGTCCAGGGTGAGATCAGTCACTACCGCTGTCTGCACTGATCTATGCTGTGCCCCTTGCTGCTCCCTTACTTGCTGCACCCTGCCACCTCAAGAGTGACTGGCTGAGGGATATAGTTGACTTGTTCACATGGCAGAGGTGATGTCCCGCCTGAATCACCTGGGTCTGCATCTGGCCCAAAAACTTTCCCTACCCAATCATCAGGAGCTAGGGTGGTACAGAGGTCTGACTCACGCAGCTTCTCAATAGTGCCAGTTTGCCTTGGACCACCTCCAGGATTCTTGATGGCAAAGAATTTGGTTATTGCAGGTTGTGGCGTGGGCAGAGCATCCTTACCAATACCTACAGCTCCTTCCTCCATGCCCAAACCTGCCCTGGAGCCTTTGGTCGCAACTTGATTCCACCTTTTTCCAGCCCCATACTCTCTGACCTGTGCTTCCCCACATGAGGATCAGTTGGCTTACCTGGTGCTACGGCGATCTGTCAGGAGAAGAGTCCTGTATGGTGGCTATTACATGGACAGCAAGTATTGCTGATGCAGAAAGCACTTCTCCAATGTCCTTCTGGAGTTTTGCGGGCTTTGGTGGCATTTTGACACACGCAGCCACCCAGACAGTACCGGATCTGAAGCCAGCCACCAATCAAGAAAATCTTTGAGTCCGGCCCACCTTCCAAGAGTGCCGAGACATCGTCGTGAAGCGATCTCCAGCACTGATGAGCACCATCCCGCAATCCTGCCTTCTCCCGGCACCAAGAATCTGGCCAGCATACCACATTAAAGCGGGCATTTAGGAGAGCAGCTCAGCCCGTTGAAAGAAAATCTTTGCCACAGGTCAGTATCCATAGGATCCATCCTCTGAACATCTAATGACGTTTTTGCTGTGTTGCTACTTCTTTTGTAGCAGTTCTGGATAAAGATATGTAGAGTAAATGTGAGAGATGCACTAAGATAATAAAATACCGCAATGCAGCTTGTTATCTTTTTTTAAACCCACTCCAAGCATTTTGATCTCACTTCCGAGGCCAGTTTTGTAATTTACAATGTCTGGAGAAAAATTCATGTTCTCCTGTAGTAAATTCCAAATAAGTAAACAGAGTACCATGAATCTCTTATTAGCCAAAGACAAAAAAAAGAAAGAGTGAGGAGTTCCTCTTTCTTTTAATATTTTAGGTGGCATTTGCAGTTAATCTTCAGACCCGGAAGATGCTATTCACATTACAGTCTGTCTATGTCAACCCTACTGTAGTGTCACTTGTATGAAGAATGTGTTGGCACGTTTTATGAACAGTGCCTGCACACATCCATGTATTGGGAAACCATCCAAATGTATTGTTTGTTGCGGAGTTGTTTACAGTAGTGACATGTTTAGTTAAACTTGGATGTTATTACAGAAGCCATCTATTAACTGTTTCACACTAAACTGTCACTGGTGCAATCCTTACATCTACTGAGTACTGCTGATGTGTTTCCTTCTATAGTTCCCTGAACTTGTCCAGTCAACACCTGAAGAAGACCCGGGTCACACAGCAATGAGGACGCTGTAACTTGAAGCTGGGAAGACCTTAGAATTGCTTTAATAGAGAATACTTGGACACAGCTAGTATCATCTGATCTATTTCAAGTGCTTATCCAGTGCATTTCAAAATGTAGTCTCTTATTTTATTAATTGTCTAAAATTAAATCATTGTCTAATGTTTGATTAGCTCATCTCCCAGCCTGTTGAGCCCTCATGAGGCCGAAATAAAACTATTTCCTTCTATGCCTCTCCTTGATTTTAGTCATAATTGCTTTGGTTCATCATTTGTTTATGGTTTTTACACCACAGAAGACGTCAGTATGCAGAGTGAAAGGTTTCATGTACAATAAAATACAGCATTTTCTTTTTCAATAATTTAAATGTAAAGTTAAAAACAGGTTTTAAAATTCAAATTAAAACCATGCTAGCCAACAGAAATTAACCAAATTAGTTAAAAAAACTTTAAATGAATACATAATTATATAAAAAAATTGGTTGGTTTGGCACAGTGCTCAATTTGAGCCTGTGGTTTGCAGTTTTCAACACCATCACCTATTTGTCTGCACCTGTTCTAGTGATAGTCCAGCACATGTCTAAATGTGAGATAAGCAGAACAGCAGTGTTTGATAAGTCAATATCAATTTAAATTGAATAATACCTGGCGCTCACGTCAGATAAGTCTATTGCCTTTGTATGAAAGGGTTCAGCTCATCAGTGTTTTGTATTCATCCGGCTATATATCAGTCCATACGTATTTTGATGGATATATGGCCTGATGATAAACTTATAGAAAAAAATATATTACCATGATGTTATAGTTAGGTGAAAATATCGATGACAAGGTAAAAAAAAATCTCAATCTCAGGTAACTATAACTTGTGCCCTAAAGTAACTATTACTCACGCCCCACCATGCACAAGGTTGTTAATATTGATGTTGTTTCAGATCTCATTAGGAATGTTATCAATGCAGTTTATGAACATGTCATGGGTCATGTATTATGTGAGGATATAAGAAGTGCATGGCAAGGGTGTGACTTATAGTTACTTAAAAGGACTTAAATTAATTTCATTTTAACCTTGTTTTTTTCAGTGAATTTTGTAGGATATTGTTGACATAAAGTAACAATATAAAGGGTGTAATTTTTAGTAAGGCAGAAGTTCTGGATTTATCAGAGGATCCGAATACCAACATATAAAATGAATTTCCATGGATTTATCAAGGAGTCAGAACATAAATATATATAAGGCTGAACCATTGGCTTTGTCAATAAATCAATGCAATAATTTATCAGTACTTATAATCAAATGTATTTGCATGTAGATGATAATAAAATTGGCTGTTACACAATACTTTAAATAAAATATTTTTCTTCCAAACAACAGTGAACATGTGTTGAGTTTTCTTAACTTCCTTCAAGTCACAAAATGTAGCCTTAGAACTAACCAGAAGAAGTCCTCACACCCCAGCTAAAGAGCATAAGACTTCAACTTTGGTGTGCTTTAAAAAATATGGAGAGCACCTTGGGGTCATGAAACTTACTGCAACTTTCTAAAATAGTTCCTAGTGTGATGCTACACTCCCTCAAGTCCCCAGAACATTTTATTAAATGTTAGTGATGCCCCTGCCCATTCTAGGGGCACCATAAACATAAAAAGAAATTGCTAAAAAGAAAACCTTGGAGGGCATTATGGGGTTCTCCCCAGCAGGAGCAGTAAATATAAAATAAGTAGCTACTCTGTTAATTTCACATTCCTGCTTTATATGTTTTGTGTTTGTGAAGAGAAGCATGCAGCCACCCTCTTCAAGCAATTTAAGTGCCCCAGGGACTCCATCCCCATGGCCCGATTCATTTTTTAAATTGCAAAGAGCTAGGGGGCCCCCAAGGAACCTATCCCTTGGGCCAATATTTTTTTTTAATTTTGAAGAGGGGCATGTGTCCTCATCCTTAAACCTTTTGAAGACACCATTGACACAATCCCTGAGACCAATATCTGTTTATGGGGAGGGAGGTGCACCTCTGTTTCCTGAGCCCTTTGAAGGCCTGGGGACACCATGCCCCAGGGCTGGGATATTTTTGTTTTGATGAGGGAGGCATTGAACCCCCACACATACAGTGGTCCCAGCGACCCTATCTCCTGGGGCCGATGGCAGCAGAGTCTCAGGGACCCTACTTCCTGGAATACTGAGCTGCTCCCTGCCCAGGAGAGGTCAGGCAAGGGACTGAACTCCAACTGCCTGCCCACACTCCGAGCAGGAACCAGAGGTCCACCCCTGCCCAAAGGGAGCAAAAAGAGAAGCTGCTCAGGCTGGGTGGGAGCAAACCAAAACATCCAGCTCCCATTGCACCCGGGATGGGAGCTGCACGCCCTCCTATCCTCAAAATCATAATGCAGCCCCAGGCATGGAGTTCCCATTGCCAGGTAATGACTCAGGGAGGGAGGCTGCCCTCCTCCATTGCCTAATGTAATAGTATGCCCAGCCTGGGCGCTTAAATTGTAAAAGGTGGGAATCCGCTTTTTGTATGTATTTTTATAAACTTTTTACAAAACTCGAGTGAATTCCTGAGTCTTAAAATGGCTGCTGCAGCATCTTTGTTGATGTGGCAGCCAATCAGATCTTCCCCAATCACATCTACAGATCCTCCGTGGAATGAAACACATTTACCTTAACTTCTCCAAAGATACTGAACGGATTTACACTAAATCACAAAGAGCATGCTATTTAGCTTTCTGTCAGAGTTAATGTAAATCTGTTCAGTTGCTTTGCTTCGCAGTATCGCTGTTTGAATTTCCTATGGAAAACTGTTATGAGGAAACGTGTTTTGAGACCCCATTTGACAGATCATTATGAAACCTTACAGGAAGAAGAAAAGTGTATGAGACTTTGTTTTAGATAGTTTCATGAAGATTCATCAAACAGCTAGTGAGGTATGTCTTTCTGGGAAGTAAGGTTGCAGGATGGAAGAGCAAGCAGATTTGGTTCTTTCAGAAATGAAGAATACACCACCTCTGGAGTGAAGTAGCTTTGGAGTACAGATACTGTCTTGATGTCTGAAACCAATTTGATTGAGATCAGACTAATCACAGTTAGCTTAGCAGAGAGTTGCATAGATTTTTGGCTAGGCTGAGAAACCTAAGTGAACTGAGTGAAATACCACAGGTAAGGGAAATGTGGCAAGGGGAACGTAAAAGGCGAATACCTCTCATGAATTTACAAACAAGGGAGGCTTTATCCAAGGCCAGGAAATTTGCAGTCCTGAATAGTGAAAGACATTGATAGTTCACTACCAAAGGGCATTCTCAAAAAGGCAGGTGAATAAGTTGGTTAGGATGAGTGATGAAGGTGATCCATGTCTTCTTCCATGGTCCAACAAACTTAGCCTGAACAGCCTAAATGAAAACCTGTTTGGTTCCTGGGGCACATGAATTTTCTAGGAAATGGGAAGCTGCACCAGGTAGGTGGTTTTTTGAACTATTAGTTCAGAGACCAGTCAAGTCAGTAGGGAAACATGGTAGTTCATGACTAAGGGGTGAGTGTTTCTCCTCTTGAAGGGTAACACATGACTGAAGGAATTGAAAATATATGTATGCTCTCCAGGAGAGGAGCAACCCTGTGAGGTCCAGAGTTTTATGAACTAGTCAAGTCCAACAGTGGCAGAATTGAACCTTTGTCTGGGATGAAGACAAGCACTGAGCAGACATTCTGGCTTGGATGCCTATTCACACAGGAGGTGAAACAGTCTGCTTCTGATAGTCCGAGAGAGTAAACATCTCTGAGAAGTCTGTGTAGTCCAGCAGCCATTTCCTCATGCCTCCTTTCTGCTATGATGCCAACGGCGGAGCAGCCTCCATTTGCAGCATGTTTACTTTGTGGTGTTACCAAGAATAATTGGTATGATAAAAAAAAATTCTTTGCAATGCTCCCCTGATTTTAATAAATTGTACTCCAACTTGGGTGTAACAAATCCCACTCTCTCCAACACTCCTTCTGAAAGATGAACCCACCCATACCTGACATGAAATTGGTGCTTTCACTCTGTAGCAATTCTTAGAGTTATACATTGTAGTTAGAAATATCTCAGCAAACAATGTGAAAAGGATCGTACCAGAGGACTTTCAGTTTTGTTGGCTCAATATTCTGAGCTTGATCTCCAGTCAGTGAATTTCTTCATCATTTGCTTCAATTCTCAGCAGCAGCGGTAGTGCCAAGTTGAATTGCATTTATTTACATTTTTTCTCAGATTCTCAAATCTTGAAAATAAACGAAGGTGCTCTGAGGTTTTGTTTCCTCTTTCAGCAGGTTAAAGGGCACCTTATGAGCTCGTACAACTGATACATCTCTTTAGGGGCTCTCAAGCACACCTACCAAAGGTAAATTTGACCCCAGAGATTGATTTTCAAGATCTTCATGTGTGAAATGATTGTGTTGCATAACAGCCACCGAATAGGTAGCTTGAATGTCATCTATGGCCGAGGCTCTCTGCTCAATTTCCTCACAGCATGGATTTAAATCTTATAATCTTTTGTCTAGTATATCCAGTTTTTAATCTTTTCTTGGTGACATCCCTACTTATGCAGCTTTTATCTCATATACTTCACAAATCGAAAACTTGAGCAATGTGTGCATCAGATTACTGGATTTGGCAGAGTCGTCTCAAGGGTTATAAACAGCAAACAAGAGAAGCACTCATAAAGATGTATTTAGCAAAACAGTCGAATAAGGGTCTAAATTAAGGTCTGATATTGCATTTAGGAGTCAAAAATTCTGTTACAATGGAGTCAAATCACTGGATATAGACATCATAAACTACATATCTTGAAGAAATGTAATTCTTTATTTATTTGCTTCAAATGTAAAAGCATGGACAAGGACACAGCCAACGTGTTTCATTCAGTCACATTAGGGTCATCTTCTGGACAAATATTTCTGACACCATAAAATGTGCCATTCATGACCATTCACTTCTCGGTAGGTCCTCCCTGTAGTTAGTGAAAACATGTTCTGTACAACACACATATGCTGAACATATGGTTCAGAAGGGTAAAATTGTCCCTACATCAGGTTCTGGCATTTAATTACACCTAAATTCATGGTCCTTTAAAGGTCTTTGCACCACAGACTGTACAAAGTACGGTGGCATTCACCATAACCATTCTAGTTGTGTCTTTTCAATATCTGCTGGGTTATGGCCATTTTATATAACTTTGATTGCCTCTTGAACATAAATACCAGCTTTCTTATTCAGGCTTAGGAATGTCTTATTGCACAATCAGGACACATCCTATGCGCCCTCATTTAGATGATTTCATATACAGATTCATTGCCATGTGAGTGCATTAATTGGAAATATACAGAACATTCGATGTGAAAATACTAATTGTAAAAGAACCACTATTTCCCTACTTTCCTCTGAATTATTGGATTACAGCTATGCATACTACATAACTATATAATTGATTATTCAGGTGTGTGTACACACAATGAGTGTATATTGAAATGTTATACATCCTATTTCATCCGGACTCCTATTACCATTTTATGAATTTTCATTGATTCCCTTCATATCTACCTTTGGTGTAGTGTTTCATTCTTTCATATCATATCATCCTACCAATTGTAATTTGACTCCCCCCAGACATTTCTCAAATGCAAAGGGGATCTCTCAATACATTGAATAAGGAAGGTAGACTATCTAATGTGCATAGTGGATCTTGAAACCAACAGATTTCCAGTTGAGTGGAAAAAGTGCATCTTGTTGCATTGCCTAGTGTCAGAAGGAACGGGTATCTTCAGCCTTCACCTACAACACTTTCTGCCAAAGTTGAAGGGGATTTTAACGATTTTGATGAAGCAATGAGAAGACTGAAACACATGTTCAAGAATTCCATAATTGAAACTTCAGAAAATCACTTTTACAGTCATGCACAAAAACCCAATGTAACACTAGATTCATTTCTCACAGTACTGAGGGGATTTAGCGAATTACAGAAATGTTGGTGTGTCAGTGGATGGGATAATCAGATGTTAGCTCATAGTCAATTACAAATAAATAAAATGCAGAGATCCTTGTGGGCAATGAATGACCTCAAGTTAGAGGATGTAATCACCACATCTAAAGGAATTGAACAATTACTCTCATGGGTTAAAGCAGTCAATCAGGTTAGTCATGAATGTAAACAATTTGAAGTTTGTGTAGTAGATGGAAAAAGTTACACCCAGGGACTGAAAATAAATGCTGCTGGTGGACTGCAGCAACTATTGCGCCATTCACCGCTGTGACAGCACAAACATGGCTGCAGGTCTACACTGTGTGGTCTGACTGCTGCAGTGCAAAACATGCATTACAACCAGTTTGACATGAAAAAGTGGCCTTTACAATATTAGAAACTCGCCCTTATGTGAGCCCTGTGGCCCACAAGGTAGGGTAAATAGTATTTAAAAGTGGGATATGTAGAAGATTAATGTGAGCATGTCCTACAGCGACAAGGCCCTAAAAGCTATTTTCACGGTGACAGGCCTGGCTATACCATGTAGAAAATGTGAGTAGATTAAAATACTACTACTGTATCTCGTGGATGATACCAATTAGAAAACTAATGAAACCACTCATTTAATAGCTATTAAAACTTGAATAAAATTGTGAAGCCTGACCTTTACTAATATTAATGAAAACTAACGTTTAGAAATGTACTCTTTACCCGCCTCAGCTTTCAGAAGATGAATTAGCATTAGCATTAGTTGGAAGGATGTTTTTTCCTTCCTGCAGTTTCCCCCCCAGCAGAACAGGAGGACAGGCAGTCCGAAGGGCCTTGAAATTGCAGCTGGCTTCCTTTGCCCTGGGTGAGAAAAATTGGCCATTGACGGCTGAGGAGAGGGCAGATAAAGTCTTAGCTTCCGAGGAGAAAAGCGAGATAACAACTCTTGTACCTGCGTTGGTCTTAGAAAAGAAGAATCTAATGCTGAACCATTGGAAGAGCCAGAGCAAGATGGACTTGAGGTCCTGAAGGGCCTTCGAGTCCAGTGATGATGGCAGCAGAGATTGTCTAGTAATAGGATGGAGGATAACACTAATGCATGGTTTGCAGCCTATGAGATGGTATTGTATATACTTAGAGTCTCAGAAGAGAACTGGGGATTAGGCTGTGGATACACACATGCTCATTGTTTGGAGGGACAAGCTGTTGGCCTTATATGCAGTTGACAATGTTACGTCTGCCCCTATTAAGGAGGCTCTCACACAGAAAGTTGGATTAGCCCCAGAGACGTAATGTCAGAAGTTCAGGGTTAGCCAGAAATTCCTCACCTGTCTTGAAAATTATGGCACTGAATGGCTGTGTAAAGGATTGTGATGGGCTGAATATTTTAACTATGAAGGAGCTCATCTTGAGTAATCGCTTTAACAAGTTATGCCAGTACCGGTTAGCTTTGAAAATAACTGTGCCCAGAGTACTTGAGCATGAAGATGACCTCTAGGTCTGCACCAAAGTCTCAAGGAGTGACACCCAAGAAGAGTGGTCCAGGTTCCCCTCCGCAGAGGGAAGTATAAGGCCAGGATAATACAGCAAAGATCTCCAAAGAGTTCAAAAAGAGTTTTGAGAGGAAGGATTCCCAGACCCCTTCTGAGTAGAAGAGTGGATTTGGTGGGAAGAAGGCGTTATAACTTTTTACAGACAGCGCATGAGAGATGGGACTCTGCGTGTACCTCGACACCATGCACAAGTGAGCACACCATAATCTAACTAGTGTAGCTCTAGGAGTAGATTATTCTCAGGAGGAGAGGGTAAATAAACCCTTAGTTTCGTTCAGCTGTGAGGAGGACCTAAGAAGGTAGACTGGTGATCCCGAAGAGTGGTTAACAGCACTTCCAGAGATCAAAGTTAATGGGTTCCCTGTCACTGCTCTGTTGGATACCTGTGCAGGACAGACTGTGATGGTAGCAAGGCCGGTTTCTTCAGAACAGAATCTGCCATAACAGATCAGTAGGATAATGCATACCTATAGGCAGGAATCTGTCCCCTTATGGCCATGATATCCTAAATATGGGAGCTGGCACTTTCCCAGAGGAGGGTCATTGTCAGAGTCCCGATGCCCATTGACTGCATACTTGGCAATGAACTCCCCCCAGTGAGAAAAGAGCTGGGAGAGGCAGCTGAATTGGTCCTAAGCAGAGTCCCGAAAGACAGGACCTGCTACTTCTAGTATCCAGGACAAAAAAGGGACTCCATAGATCGGTAGGCTACAGGGACACAGCAAGGTTCAAGATGCCTGTTTTCTAAAGTGCCCTGCTAACCAATTGCAACAGGACTTGGGCTGGACTCTGCTGTTAACAAATGCAGGGTACCTTGAATGTCTCGAAACGCCCTCCCCTGAGGTCCTGAGGTCCTGTGGTTATGTGGGCACAATAGATTTGGAACGTTTGAAAAACGTTTGCTCCAGAGCTTAACTTGTACCTTGCACATTCAGTCTCATACCAGTAGTTCCGTGCGTCAGAGTGAATTTGAGCTTTGTCCCATACAGACTTGTCCAGAGCTCCCAAAAAACATAGATGGCTCTTTCTGGGTTTGGACATAGAAGAACATGTTTTGGCTGAAACTTCAGAAGCTCCAGAGGGTTAGAAGGGCCAACCTTCCTTAAGTATCCAGCATGCGGATCCACAACAGTGGCTGTTAGTTTCAGCTTCAACCGGCGCAGAGAGAGTTTTCAACTCCAAAACTGACATGATGAGTGTAAACAATAAGGAAGAGCGAAGGCATCCCTGTCAGGTACCTCACTCAATGGGTAAGGCATGTGATAGTGGCCCGTTACCGTCAACTTAAACCGAGACCTAGATACCAAGTTGCTGCATTCAGCTAGGAAAATTATAGCTAAATTTGATCTTATCCAGTACTTGCCAAAGAAACTGCCAACATTATGTTATACTCTGGTTTCTCTTCAAACCGGATACATCTTTCACCTTTTACTCTATGTTGACAAGCTTGGGGGTGCAGGGTCCCTCAAGTTCTTCTACCCTAGAGAAGGTCATTTATCTTCGAAGAAGGCAGTGCTGTATGCTCTTCTCCGGGATAAAGACATCTTGTTCTTTATGGATTAGAGTACTAATTACCCTAGCTGAAATTCTTGCCAATGCCTGGTGTGGTAGGAGGTGCAATGCTGAAGGGACAAACCTGGTTTCAGAATAGCCAAAGCACTGGGCCTGCTGTCTCTTACCTGAGCAGAGCCCCGAAGGACAGGACCTGCTATGTCCAGTAACCAGGACCACTAAGTTAGGGTTAGTTGGCAGACCTCCAGTGTGGCTACAGGGAGAGAACAAGCTGCAAGAGGCCTTTTCCTGAAAGTACTCAAACTCTCTTGGACCTGCAGTTGGCCTCTGTCTGACACCCTGTGAGCGATTAAACTGCCTTTCGTGAGGTATACTTCTGTGATTGTTTGGGCACCAGATGAACATTTGAAATATTTGAAAACATATCCTTCATACTAATGGCACTTAGAAACATTTTGACTTTAGCCAGGGCCAATCCTACATGGGCTCCATCGCAGCTGGCCTGAAATTGCACCTTGGTCTTTGTCTACCATGACCAATAACTATCTATGACAATATTATACCTAGAACTTTATAAATCATATTTCCAGGTCCCAGTATTGAATGTTGTTGTTTTGGTGGCATTTTGTTTATAAAATTGTGCGCTATGGGATTTTCATTACTTGATGTTTTAACTTTATTACTGTTTTGGTAAATATTTTACACATTGCCTTAAGGTCAGCCTACCTGCTCTCTTCCATAGCTATGGGGGAGGGTTGAGTTCAGGTTAATTAAGAGGCTTTGATGGTCCAACCTAACAAGATTTGTGATTGCTCCTTGAGGTGGGCAGTCATCTATCCCAAATAATGATATAATTTCTTACAGAATGTAACTCAAGTTGCTTAATTGGGAGAATCAGATGAGAAATGTCATAAACTCAAAGATGATATGAGGAAGGAATACTTTTAACAGGTGTTTTGGTGAGAAGATTTAGAACATCTATGCTTCTCATTAGAACAGAGGACGTGATTTAGTAGTTATGGCAGACTCAGGATTTTTTCACTATTATCCCAAGAGAGTTTTTAGAATGCTAGCTTAAAGATGGTGTTGAGGAGCGAGGGAATGTGAGCTTCAAAGACAGAATGACTCAGATTAAAAATATGTTTCTCAGAAATTACCAGAAGAGACCAGTGTAAGTCCAGGATATTCCTTAACAAGTGATGGTCATTGAACCGAAAGCAGATGAATATCCTGGTGCAGCCACTGACTTGATAAGAGATTTCTTTCCAGGAAAAAGTTCCAAAGGTCTAAGATGAGATAGGCAGGGATTTTGACCTAGCCCTTCCCGGTTTGTTCACAAAGTAAACTTCTGAGATGCTGTGCATCCAAAGAAGGATCCATTATTTGTTTTGCGGCAGAGTTAATACTTGAGACCAAAGGTGCCAGCTAGCAGCTCCCAATAGTTTTTGTCTGGAGGATTCTTTCAAAGATCAAGAACAGCCAGTAGAGAGGCATTGAGAGTTGATGTAACCTTTCTCACATCAGACTCAATAATGAAGCTTGGAGTGGGGCTGAAGATGTTTTTGACGTCAGGCCTCCATTTTTGTGAGTCAGCATTTTAGTTCCATATGACAATCCCTGTCTAGGGAAATCTGAGCAGAGTAAGGTAGGCCTGCGAAGAGATGGAGAGTTTCCCACCCCAAAAGGCTCTGTAATGTAGGAGGCTAGAAATATTGCTTGAATGGAAAAACAGAGCAGACACAAGACAGGCCACTGTTTGTGGGATAGCAAGGGATGGAGTAGGGTTTGACAATTTTCTTACAAATGCACCAAAGCTTGTTTCATGGGAGCAGTAGGAGACATGGTTACATAACTATTATAAAGGCCATTAGGTGTACAAGTTGAAATTCACTATTATTCCTAGAGAATTAGATAGCTTGAGTGTAAGGGAGAGATGGAGGTAAAGTGTCTCTGCACATTGATCCATCAGGTGAATATCATCCTAGTAGATAATTAGGCAGATGCCACTCGTCCTCAGGAAGGAGATAGTGGTCCATAGAAGCCTGGTGAATGACCGTGGGTCTGAGAAAACACCAAGGGGATACACTTAGATTTGTCAGAGGCAATGTTTCCGCTGGTACTTCAAAATATTGTTGGTGACTAGTATGGATGGGAATGGAAAATAAACGATCTTTTAGGTTACAGTAGACCATCTAGTCACAGTACATGAGTGTGCCCTGGAGGAGGTGGATGCACACCATCCATCTGTAGTGAGAGATGATAAAGAGGTCTTCTAGATTTGTACCTCCTGATCTACCAGAGGAGTTATTTCTGTAGAGAAAGAGTGAAGAAGTGAAGGGAAAGGCAGCAAAGTTAGAAGCAGGGTTCTAGAGGAATAGGAGAACATGGGATGGGCAGTTGACCCAAACATTCACTGTAATGTTTCCCCATTGGGGAATTAAATGGTGATGCAGCCTCCTATGCGAAGAGAGGGAAGGGAAAGAGGAGGGAAAAGTGGAAGAAGCTTACCTGAGATGGAGCCATATGGTGTCTGGAACAAATGGTGTCTGGCACAACCTCCTCTGCAGAATCATTCTCTTCAACAGCAGTGCATCTACTTCTGAAGAAATACTTTCAGCAATGCCAGCCAAAGCTTTCAAAGAAATAGAAGCTATGACTGGATTTGCTTCATGTGAAGAAGCGGTGGGATGCCTGACCTTGATGGTCTTGTGGGACATACACACTATCACTGGCTGAGACAAAAATTCAAGCTTCATGATGAATTTTGAAATGTTCTCCAGTAAAATATTGCTGAAGAGACATTCTCCAAGAGAGTCAAAGTGTGTATCAGCACTCATGTCAGCAATCTTAGAATTAGTGATCACGAGAATATAACTCTTATGTTCGCATGAGACAGTAGGGCTGGTATTATTGGGGAAGCACCCAATCCTTGGTGCCCAACCTCGAAGTGAAGGACGGTCAATCACATCAGGGGGCGAAGCATCTCAATTTAGCATGTCCAGCAGTCTCATTAAGTGGCCAGTGACATGAAGGATGTGCTCCGGGCAGTGTTCTAGAGCTTAAAAAATGCCCTTCCTGAGATCACCACAGGAGCAGAGAAGAAAGGAGACCAGGTTACAGTTTACCTGAGCAGGAAAACATTCTGCCAGTACCAACACTTAAGAGACCATGCTTAAGTGATGAATTCCTTCTGCGGACAGATGCTTCAGAGCATGGTATTGGGGCTGTTATTTCACTGTTAATCAATTAGGTCCTGTACTAACCTGTAACCATCATCAGCAAGCGGCTACTACCTAGGGAGCAAAGGTGGAATGCAATTGAGCGTGAAGCATTTGCAGTGGTTTGGGCAGTGAAGAATCTGAGACCATATGTGTATGGCACTCATTTCTGGGTTAAGACAGACCAGAGGCCCCTCAGCTGACTGATGCAAATGCAAGGTGAGAATTCAAAATTGTTTAGGTGGTATAGTATTTAAGTTGCAACACAATCCTGGAACTGATAATGCCAATGCTATTGGTATTTCCACGTTGTTCTGCCTTAGCAATGAGAACTCCCATGGGAGTGGATCCATGATGGAGAAGGCTATTTTATGCCTGGTGTACCCCAGAGTTTTGCCTTGACTGTCTTTGCTGGGTGTAGAACTTTGAGTACTTAACCTCTACTACCCAGTGCAAAGTGCCTGCGCCCCTCTTTTATCATGATGAATATGGCATACCTGTGATCGACATAAATAGTTTACCTATAATTCTCTAGTATGAGGTACAAAGGTTTACCCGGCACCTATAACTCAAATGTCACAATTGTATTGCAACACCAATTGTGACATTCAGTACAATGACAATATAAACATAACCACCTACCACCTACCACCTGTTGTCTGAACCTGCAGTTTTAACTCTAAATTCGGCTTTTCAAAATAAACTTGTTTTGGCAAGCCTAAATCTTCCTTTTATGTAATAGTAGGTCACCCCTAAGTAAGCCTTACTGTCCATAAGGTAAGGGCATGGTATTTAAATGTGGGACATGCAATGATTTAATGTTAAATGCCCCAAAAGCTATTTTCACTCTAGCAGGGTTGATTGTTGAACGGAAAGCATAGAAAATTGCTTTATCTGTCTAAAGCCTCTAGGAGAACCATGTGCATGAACTCCTACTGTCACCTGGAAACGGAATACCTTCCTTGATGATGTGTGAACTTTCTCCTAAAGCTGAGACAAAGCCCTTGAGTGCGGGCAGGTGTTTTAATATAAAGCAAACTTTACCCGAAGGTGTCAAAGCTCTTTACAAAAGGACAAGTTATGTTACATGTGGACTTTAGAGTATATAAGTTACATAAAAGATACAAACAGAAAAGCTCTAAATTCACATAAAAATTGTAGTAAATACAAATGTCTACTACAGATACGAGTTACATATATAAAAGTTAAAAATTAACTCAAGGAAAAGATACAAATAGATAAACTCTAAATTCATCTAAGAATGGTTGTCAATGTGTAAGACTACTACAGATACTAGTGGTTGAAGTTACATATATACAAGTTGCAAATTAACTGAATGAAAAGATTCCATCAGATAAACTCTAAATTCAAATAACATTGGTAGTAAGTACATAAGTCAACTACAGATACTAGGGGTAAGATTTACATATATATACAAGTTGCAAATTCACTCAAGATTACATTTTAATGTAAGTTGAAGCTGTTAGGGTTGGACACATATAAAATACATATTTATGCAGCATGATCTTCTCGCTATTATTTGGGTTCTTGCTTTCAGCCAGGCCTTCATGGGGTTTTTACACTCACAGGCAATGATCTTGGGCCTGCAGGGATCCCCAAGCTGGTGATGTCCAGAGCATTCCACATGCAGCAGGGGAGGTCCATAGCAGGGCTCCTCTTTGCTATGTTGTTTACAGGGACACAAACAGTCTCCCACCAGCAGCGAGCGCAGCGAGCGCAGCTCCCCCAAGCTGTGGGCCACCAAGTGCGCCCTTACAGCACCTACCAGCAGAATGTTGAAGTGCGGTACAGGCAGTCCCTGCCCACAGGTGAGCATGGCCCCTCTTCCCTGATCAGCTCTGATGTCTCTGCATCAGTCGCAGCATGTGTACCGCCAGGGACTCCCCCATAGCACCTCCGCCATGATGGGGATAGCCTCGCCACCCAGCAGCCATCTCAATGCCAGATGTCTGCAAACCTTTCCAGTGACTGGTGAACAGCTGCTCCCACATCTTTGCGATTCGGCAGGAGGGTGTTCCATCGGTGGCAATCATTCCCCATCATGCGTATTCTATAGGGGGTGGTCTGGGACCACACTTGTGGAACCCTTCCAGGTTGCGGTAACTCCTCTCCTCACATAACAGGGCTCACAGGCCTTCCATCGCTCAGCTCCTTAAAGTGCGTTGGAGGAGTGCAATGGAGGAGAGTGCTGTCCTGTAGTCCCTGAGGGTGTTGCGATCTCCCACCTTACCACGCGTACTTTTGGGTGATGGGCTGTGTCCATCACGGGGGGATTGCCTGTTTGCAGGGCCCAAGTAAAGCTTAGGTGCAGGCATCAATTGGGTCCCCGGTGTCTGATCGGCCTCTCCGGGTAATGTTTGGTGAGACTAGACACAGCTGTGTCCTCCTTAGATGCACCGCAAAGTCTCCCCTGCAGCGGCCACTAGGACACACCTCAGGCCTCCGTCCAGTGCCACCTCCTCTCACACCCCCAGGCCGTGCGAGGCTGGGATGTAGTCCTCAACTGAATCAGCCTCTCAGTAAGGTAAAATGTAGTGGCTGCTCGAAGGGTGGATGCTCCTGCCCCTGTGCACGACTGCGACGCGGCCATGGGCCGGGCCTTGCGTCTTTCTCTACCGCAAAACCTGTCTGCGGCCTCGTCTACTCTTCCGGGGGCCAGCCGAGACACCCTTGTGCGCCTATGGTTGTAGGGGGGGGGGGCTCTTCATTTTCAGGGACTCGTAGAGCTGATAGTTGACAGGATGGTTGTAGATGGGGCCACTGCAGAGCGGAGCGGAAGGGCGAATGCTCCCAGCACCATCTTCCCTCAGTGTTCTGTTCCTTTGGCAGGAACACCATCTACCCTGTTACAGACAAATGTTAGCGGATACCTGTGCAGTGTCCTTCTTTGTTGCCCCTCTCAGGCAGGTACTAATCCGAGTGAGAGGAACCGCCCGAGGACTGGTTTACAGTGACCAAAGGGAAGTGGTTGCTCATTCCCCTGGTCACATCTCAGGGTGCTCAAGAGGAGAAGGGTTTTACCATCTTGGATTTAGGCTGAGAGGGGCACTGTGGGAGTTTCTACAGAGGAAGTAATGCAAAAATGGGTATGGTTGACCCTGGGGTATTTTACTGTATTAGTCACACCAGGAGCACCTCCACCCAAAAGCTGGTGCCAGGCACAAATGTAAGATCCGAGTACCCTTGCCAGAGAACTTTCTAAACCTATGGAAGAACAAATGAGACCTGGACCTGCTGTATGTGATGTGAGAAGAGGCTGTAAGACTAGCCCTATTCTTTTATTGCACCCATTGACTCGAAGGGTCATAAAGCTTGCCGCGTGTTCAAGATACAGGCACAAAACAGGCTATATGAGGCCTTTTCCTGCAACTGCGCAGCTCATCTGTTCCAACCGGATCTGGCCTGGACTGTACTGATGGCCTCTGCTGTGTTGAGGCTTGACCCCCTAGTGCTGTCCATAAAGTCCTAGACCCATTGCTGGTGTTAAATTGTTCTACTCCTATCATATCCTGAAACAGAGAACCAATATTCCGGAACTCGTTACCATCTTCCATCAGAAGACTACCTTCTATGTCAATCTTTCAAAAGGAAGCTAAAACCTTCCTAATGAGCAAATTCCTCCAATACCTCTCCTTTTTCATGCATACTGCTTTTTGTCTTGGATTTTGTTACGGTGCATAATTTTGTGTACTGCTTAGTCCTTCCCGTGTACCAACTCTCACTTCTTCTAATGTTCTGCTGGTTCTCTCTGCCTTTTGCTATAATGTCTCATTCTCATACGACTGCTGGTTTCCCCTTTTTATCGCTGACACGTTGCTCTGCTGATTATGGTACTGTACTGATTATTGTATATAACTCTGGCTTTTGTCCTAATGTAGTCAATTTCTAATCCCCATCTTTGTGTTTGGCCTGTACCTATTCTGTACGTAAAATGTTATCCCTGTAAAGCGCTCTGACAGTAACAGGTCACGTTCGAGCTCTATAAAACCTAAAATAAGTAAGTGTGCATGACTCATACATCTTCCACCAATCTGTCATCCCCAGCGGTTCCAGAATGGCATCTATGAAAATGGACTGTTGTTCATAAGTACAAAGTGAACACACCACACACCTCAAGCCACCAATCATGTAGCACAACTCTGTGAGAATGCACATGTAGCAAATTGAATTATGCATACATGCATGATGGCGGCTCTGTGTGGTGTTGAATAGAGGAGTTAGTCGCGGAGTAGAGTGAGCCCGTGAACTAAGGAAAGAAAAAGACAGTGGGATGCGATTGAATACACTTCTAAACCAGCTGACCTAAAGAAGTTATTGATGGTCCTTGAAGTGGCCCATTTTTCCTGCAGCTGCCGGATTGAATTTCTCTTGTTCTTTATCGCCCTGTCCTGAAGAGGCCAGATTTACTGGAAGGCCGAAACGCGACTGCGTTGACACTTTCCAAATGGAGGAGTCCTTGTGTTGAAATTGATTTGGAAATTAATGCCCTGTAACATTGTTTTAGTATACTTTTATGATTTTAATTAATCAAATAAAGTGGTTTTGACTTGACTTGACTAATGCCCTGTGACACATTTTTTGATTTAGGTTCTATGAATTTGTGTATGGAACCGTTAGTGTCTGACTACCTCCTAGTGCACCCCCTAGAGTTAATGGGAGGGCACTCAGCCTTTGCTGCTACATTTCTTTAGGGTGAAAAAAGAAAAATGTTGTATTTTTTGTCATTTTGTACTTTTGTCAAAAGTGTTTATGTTGTTAAATGTTGTATATAGATGTGTATATAGGTATGTATATAGTGGTATATGGTGTATAAAGAGTTCGTAAAAAACATTTTGTTTGTTAAAAGAAAAAAAGAGAATAAGAATTGAGATAAAAAGAATTATTGTTGATTACAAAAAATAAAATGTGTAATCATGTTCCCTTGTGTGAGTGGTGATGTCTAGAATGTCTGATTAATTTCACATTGAATTTATGGCATAGGAATAGGTGAATTGATTGTCTCCTATTTTGAAATAACAGTATAGATCGGTCCCTCCTTTCTCCATTTTTCCTTGTTCCGTACGTTGTAACTGGGCCAACTACTATACACCAAAGAACAACATATATGTAAGTAGTCCCAACAAAGGAGTAGGCTAGAAATACACTCACAAACCACAAAGTCACTCTAGGAATACAGATCAGACAAAAAATGCAACAAATCAATGCAGCATGTGCCCCAAGACATATACTTGCGAAGTGCAGCATTAATTCTGAAACAAACACATGTGTCATATGTACAACAATATGACAGATCGCTCTGCTATCCCCTGCACTGGTGCACATTTTGCTGATATGCACCAACTCAGGCACCCATACACCACGGTGCAAGGGGGCCTGCAACATGGGAAGGAAAGTATTTGTGCCTGAAGGGATACCTAACTGCACACAAACAATCACAAAAGTGAAATTATCATTACTCTGGGTCCTGTCAGACTGTAGCATGCATAGAAAGAGAATACAAACAAGAGAAATCTAAATCTCACTCCATGCTGTGCATCCCTACGCCTCCCGCTGTGAGATGTATCAATCTGATGAATATCCAGGTGTAAAATAATATCAGATGCACAAATGTAGCCCCCCCAAAAAAATATCATCTTATTGCATGTTGAATTTTGCACAACATCTGTGTATGGACCAAAACACCACTGCCAGAAGACCAGAAGGAGCAGGACAATCCGGAGGATAGGTAGGAGGAAAAAGGTGATGAAAGACCCACCACAGCTTCTGCAGCTGGAACAGCAAGAAGTAATGCCATCATCCACAACTTTTTTTCATAATCACCATTAACTAATGTCTTGTTACAAACATTGCTTTTAACCAACGTTTACACCTTGTGAGTTTGTAAAATAAAATATCACTACAACAATGTCTTGTATGCTTGGTTTGTGAACAATCATGTAAAGTTATGTTACCAAAACAACTGCTTAATTCACATACTCTGTCCATCACCACCCCCTTTTCTGAATCGTTTTGTCCACCATAAGCGTGGAAGGGTATACTCAGACATGAGTCACTTGCTCACTGCACCATCAGGATTCAAGCAAGCCGGGCCAAAGACGGCTGTAATGCCAGAAGCCGGTCCCCGGAAGCTTGTTTCCTTTCCAGTAAAAGAATTGGCTTGGTAGTTTGGTCTGCCATGATGCACTGGGTCAGGGACAGACTAATTTGCATGTAGCCAGGTTCTGAGCTGGGATGGTGCAGTGAGCTAAAAAACGGTGATGGATCAAGCCCTGATCTGTTGACTGGGTACGAGTGTTCTGCTTCATTCAGATACTCTGTCCATCACCACCCCCTTTTCTGAACCAAAACAACTGTGTCACGCAGATCACTCACCTAGTAGGGGGTATGACAACAATTAAAGAAAGAGTGGGAATGGGACAATGATTTGGGCATCTGAACTTATGACTGTGTATGGTATCTCATTAAGAATCAAAAACTGTGTTGTGTTCTCACAGAAACACAATCAGGTCTGTTTTCACACATGAGCGTAGTAGTCAAGTCAAGTCAAGTCAAAAAATTTGTATAGCGCACTACATACCCAGAGGGTTTCAAGGCGCTTAGGAAGGGGGGGGGATTACTTGTCAAATATCCAAGTTTTAAGTTGCTTTCTGAATGCTAGGTGGTTCTGGGTAAGGCGAAGGTAGGCGGGGAGTGAGTTCCATGTTCTAGCAGCCAGGTATGAAAAGGATCTGCCTCCCATGGTGGTCTTGTTGATGCGAGGTATAGTGGCGAGGGCTTGGTTGGAAGAGCGAAGTTGGCGGGAGGGGGTGTAGAAGGACAGTCGTGAGTTGAGGCATTCTGGACCGATGTCGTAGAGTGATTTGTGTGCGTGGGTAAGCAGTCTGAAAGTGATTCTCTTATTGACGGGAAGCCAGTGGAGGTCTTTAAGGTGGCCAGAGATGTGTTCGTTGCGTGGGATGTCTAATATGAGCCTGGCTGAGGCGTTTTGGATTCGTTGGAGTTTCTTCTGGAGTTTTGCGGTAGTACCTGCGTAGAGGGTGTTTCCATAGTCCAGTCGGCTCGTGACCAGAGCGTGGGTGACTGTTTTCCTTGTGTCGGAGGGGATCCAGCGAAATGTTTTTTTGAGCATGCGAAGAATGTTGAAGCAGGAAGAGGATACGGCGCTGACTTGTCTGTTCATTGAAAGTGAAGAATCCAGGATGACGCCTAGGTTCCGTGCGTGGTCTGTCGGGATGGGTGCTTTTCCGAGGGCTTCCGGCCACCAGGAGTCGTCCCATGCAGATGGGGATGTGCCTAGGATGAGGACTTCTGTTTTGTCTGAGTTCAGTTTCAGACGGCTTAGTTTCATCCATTCGGCAACTTCTTTCATTCCTTCGTGTAGGTTAGTTTTGGCGGTGCTGGGGTCATTGGTGAGAGAAAGGATCAGCTGCGTGTCATCCGCGTAGGAGATGATGTTGAGGTTGTGTTGGCGTGCGATGGCCGCGAGGGGGCTCATGTATACGTTGAAGAGGGTGGGACTGAGAGAGGATCCTTGTGGTACGCCGCAGATGACTTCAGAGGCCTCTGACGTGAATGGTGGAAGACGGACTCTCTGGGTTCTTCCGGTGAGGAATGAGGTGATCCATTCAAGAGCTTTTCCTTGGATTCCGATGTTATTGAGGCGTTGTAACAGTGTTTTGTGGAAGACTGAGTCGAATGCTGCAGAGAGGTCAAGGAGGATGAGGGCGACGGTGTCACCATTGTCCAGTAGAGTTCGAATGTCGTCTGTAGCTGCGATGAGGGCGGTCTCAGTGCTGTGTTTTGCTCTGAATCCGGATTGTGAGGGGTCGAGGGATTTGTTGGCTTCGAGGAAGGCGGCGAGCTGGTTGTTGACAGCTTTCTCGATGACTTTGGCCGGGAATGGTAGGAGCGAGATGGGGCGGTAGTTTTTGAGTTCGGTGGGGTCCGCTGTGGGTTTTTTCAGAAGGGCGGTGAGTTCAGCGTGTTTCCAGTCTGCCGGAAAGGTGGCGGAGTTGAAGGAGCAGTTGATGACGTCTCGGAGGTGCGGTGCTATGACGGAGTCTGCTTTGTTGAAGATGTGGTGAGGACATGGGTCTGTGGGAGATCCTGAGTGGATGGAGTTCATTAGGCGGATGGTGTCTTCAGTGGAGATTGGGTTCCAATCGTTAAGGGTGTTCGCCGGGGGAGGATGATCAGCAACTGGTAGGGTGGGTTGGTTTCCGGGTTGGTTGTCAAAGCTGTTGTGGATGTCTGCAATCTTGTTGTGGAAAAATGAGGCTAGGGAGTCGCAGAGGGTTTGAGAGGGGGTGATGTCGTTGGAGTTGGCCGAGGGATTGGAAAATTCCTTGACGATGTTGAAAAGTTCCTTGCTGTTGTGAGCGTTGTTGTCAAGTCGATCCTTGAATGCTGATTTTTTGGCCTTTCGGATTAGTTGGTGGTGAATGCAGGTGGCGTTTTTGAAGGCGTCCTTGGTGCTGGTGGTTGGGTCTTTTTTCCAGGTCTTTTCAAGGGTGCGGCAGAGTTTCTTGGACTTCTTGAGATCATCGTTGAACCATGAGGCCTTCTTGCTGCCAGGTTTGTTTTGACGTTTTTTCAGTGGCACTAGGGTGTCAGCGGTTTTGGATAGCCAGATGGTGAGGTTGGCGGCGGCTTCGTTAGCGTTGGATGAGAGGGCTGGGGTGTTTTGAAGGAGCGAAGCGGAGATTTGGTCCGTGGTGATTTTGTTCCAGTTTCTTTGCAGGGTAGGTTGGAGGTGGATGCTGGGTTTTGGTTTGTTGTAGGTGAAGTGAACGCAGCTGTGGTCAGTCCAGAGGAGGTCTGTGGTGTGGCTGAAGGAGACATGGTTGCTGGATGTGAAGATGGGGTCGAGTGTGTGACCTGCGATGTGGGTGGAGGTGGTGACAAGTTGTTTAAGTCCGAGATTGGCGAGGTTGTCCAAAAGGGTGGCGGTGTTGCGGTCGTTGTTCTTTTCGAGGTGAAAGTTGAGGTCTCCCAGAAGGATGTAGTCTTTGGAGGGGAGCGCGTGTGGAGTGATGAAGTCTGTGATGTCTTCACTGAATTTTGCGCGGGGTCCTGGTGGTCTGTAGAGGAGGGTGCCTCTGAGTGTGGTCTTGGGGTCGATGTGGATCTGGAAGTGAAGGTGTTCGGAGTTGGCGAGGTTGGCGTCCGAGCTGGTTGATATGCGGATTGATTTCTTATGGACGATAGCGATTCCTCCTCCTGTGTGGCCGGTACGGTCCTTGCGTGTGATTTTATAGTCTTCAGGGATGGCAATGGTGATGTCTGGTGCGGAGGAAGCGTTCATCCATGTTTCCATAAGGAAGGCGACGTCTGGAGAGATGGTGTCTAGTAAATTCCATAGGTCAATGGCGTGTCTGTGGACCGATCGGGTGTTGAGAAGGATGCATTGTAGGTGGGTGGGGTCGGGAGTCAGTGGTGTGGTCGTAGTGGAGATGTTGTCGGTGCCGCTGAATTTGCAGGAGTAGCAGGAGAAGGGTCCATGGGTGTGTCCAGGGGCGGCTTGGATGCAGTTGGGAGCGCGACCGGGGTTAAGGGCTAGGAGGGATGCGGCATCGTAGGTAATGCGGGGGGGATGGGCAGCGCGAGGGGCAGGGGGTCTGGCGCTGGGCGCGGTCCAGGCGCGGACGGGCGTAGACGGGCTTACCTTTGGCGCACCTTCGGCGTGGCCGTAGCGCGTGGACGCTGCGCGTGGGGGCATTGGCCATAAATGGATGTTGGGGGGGGAGGGGCGAGGGCGTCTCAGCTGGGAGGCGGGGCGGGCTCAGGGAGAAAGGAAACAACAACAACAACACCGGAGACAAAATGGAGGAGGGGGGAGCAGAGCAGGGCGCCGGGGCAAATCGCGCTACTATTACAAGTTCAGGCACAAAGCAAACAAATACGATTTCAGCAAGTATAGCGCTTTAACAGGCAAATGCAATGCAGCGCTGATCACCAGTACCGCGAGGTAGCAGAGAGGCAGACCAGGGAGCGACCACTCGGCCAGGAGCGACGAGGAGTCACAGCGCTTCGTGTTCTGGGGGGCGCTGAAATAGGTAGTGGGAGGGCGTCTCAGCTGGGAGGCGGGGCGGGCTCAGGGAGAAAGGAAACAACAACAACAACACCGGAGACAAAATGGAGGAGGGGGGAGCAGAGCAGGGCGCCGGGGCAAATCGCGCTACTATTACAAGTTCAGGCACAAAGCAAACAAATACGATTTCAGCAAGTATAGCGCTTTAACAGGCAAATGCAATGCAGCGCTGATCACCAGTACCGCGAGGTAGCAGAGAGGCAGACCAGGGAGCGACCACTCGGCCAGGAGCGACGAGGAGTCACAGCGCTTCGTGTTCTGGGGGGCGCTGAAATAGGTAGTGGGAGGGCGTCTCAGCTGGGAGGCGGGGCGGGCTCAGGGAGAAAGGAAACAACAACAACAACACCGGAGACAAAATGGAGGAGGGGGGAGCAGAGCAGGGCGCCGGGGCAAATCGCGCTACTATTACAAGTTCAGGCACAAAGCAAACAAATACGATTTCAGCAAGTATAGCGCTTTAACAGGCAAATGCAATGCAGCGCTGATCACCAGTACCGCGAGGTAGCAGAGAGGCAGACCAGGGAGCGACCACTCGGCCAGGAGCGACGAGGAGTCACAGCGCTTCGTGTTCTGGGGGGCGCTGAAATAGGTAGTGGGAGGGCGTCTCAGCTGGGAGGCGGGGCGGGCTCAGGGAGAAAGGAAACAACAACAACAACACCGGAGACAAAATGGAGGAGGGGGGAGCAGAGCAGGGCGCCGGGGCAAATCGCGCTACTATTACAAGTTCAGGCACAAAGCAAACAAATACGATTTCAGCAAGTATAGCGCTTTAACAGGCAAATGCAATGCAGCGCTGATCACCAGTACCGCGAGGTAGCAGAGAGGCAGACCAGGGAGCGACCACTCGGCCAGGAGCGACGAGGAGTCACAGCGCTTCGTGTTCTGGGGGGCGCTGAAATAGGTAGTGGGAGGGCGTCTCAGCTGGGAGGCGGGGCGGGCTCAGGGAGAAAGGAAACAACAACAACAACACCGGAGACAAAATGGAGGAGGGGGGAGCAGAGCAGGGCGCCGGGGCAAATCGCGCTACTATTACAAGTTCAGGCACAAAGCAAACAAATACGATTTCAGCAAGTATAGCGCTTTAACAGGCGAATGCAATGCAGCGCTGATCACCAGTACCGCGAGGTAGCAGAGAGGCAGACCAGGGAGCGACCACTCGGCCAGGAGCGACATACAATGTGTGTCTGATGCATCATTGTAGCTGGAGACACACAGCTCTTAACCATCATAAAAAGGTAAACACAACGTATCTGTGAATTCTGTACCACAGAAAAAAGGTAACTGCCAATCGTCACAAAGATACATGACAATTGTGGACAGGATCCACTAGCAGGTGTGGACGATGAACATTGAAAGGATAGAACAGCCAGTCTAACATATGCAGCAATACAGTGCAGGGAATGCTTCTAACATTAATCATACCCATTCATGCAATATTAGCAAGTGACCCTACCTCCCTATCTGACACATGTGTCACTGTAATGACATGCCCATGTCCTGCATCCCTATAAGTATGCATGATTCATCCATTGACACTGCACTGAACTAACAATGCTATATTTCCATAAGCACTAACAATGACACATATGTCAGCCATGAGACCGTCAAGACATCGGCAAGCAACAACGTGTATGGAGGACTATAGACATGACAATTCAGTGGCATGAAAGTGTTGAATTAACATGTACAACAACATGAGTGTGGCACGGCAATGAAGGTGGAGAATTGGCTACATCCTAGTCAAATAATACTTACTCTGTGTTGACACCCCCAAGACAGAGAACAGACTTACAGTGAAGTGCAACAGGTAAACCAATAAGTACAGCCAAAACATGCAAGTAAACATACAACCAATTACACTAGAAATGGACATTTTATTGGGTTCAACGGACCTGAGAAAACATTGTAGCACCATGAAGTTGCAACACCTCTCCTTGGATGGTCACTACAAGATCACTAATGCCAATTGCATGATACATGTAATTCAGTGACTAATCACAACTACACCTATCAAAATAGCCACATATCTGCAGGCACAGTTGAACACAGATGTAAACATGCCTTTCAAAAAGAAATGTCAATGTCACATATTATTGAAACTCTCAAGGAATGTACAAAATACTTTAGAAAACACATTGTTGCGCTAGATGGCCATGCACCATGTATGGCATGTGTTGCAGTCCAGTGTGGCCAACCAGCCCCTCAACTTCAGTCAGGTGTATTCTATACATAAATCTCTGTCCGGATAGAACCAAGGGAAATCCACAGTGCACCCAAGAGCTCAATAACATGTGCTGATGAAAAGCAGTACCACCTGGTTGCCTCCTGGATGCCAACTTTGGAAACCAAATTACATATTCCGCATATCCCCGTAAATCTGGGTTGTACAAGTGTGTCCATTGCTTTTGTCCAGATACCACCCCTGGGCCTTCTTTGCTTCACAACCAACCTGGACAATGACACCAGGCCTCAAAACGCACCACCCTCTCCAAATTAGTGACTCATTCAGCTGAATCCTCTGTCAGTCCAGATTACACAAGGTTGGGTACAGCAGGGTACTCTGAGTATGCAGGGGAAGCCACAGGTGCAAGAGATGCATTGGCCATTCTAAGTTACCCAGTCACAGGTTCCCTGCCACACAAGATTTTTCCAGGTCAGGGGCCTCACCCTCAGCAGCTAACAGGCAGCACAAACTCCTCCTTCAGCATGATGATGTCACTCCAGTGTAGTGTTGGTGTATGTCATGCAATGCAGACTACCCTTTGTTTCTGATCAGGAGCACCGTGATTGCTCACCACCACAAGGTGCAACTTGCGGGCTTCTCATGTCAGCAATGTGTCTACATCTGACAAGCTAGACTTTGCCACCAGGTAAGGGTCATTGCTGACACATCAGTGTCTCCAGCAAAAGCCCAAAGGCGTGTGCATGATACAGGCACAGCCTTCAACATAAGTCTACAGTAACTCTGCAGTGCCTGTGTCCACCACTATGGCTCTCATACAAAAAACAATTGTGGTCTTAAGTTAATGGGGACTATCTGTGCTTACCAGCATCCAACGCCATACTGTTGTAAAGCGCTGCATTGTTGTATCCAGCAAACAATGTCCTCTCCACGTGGGACTCTGGTTCTTGAACATGTTTTCACATGGCTTTGTGTGGCTAGTTGACTTCTTCCTATTTTGGTCATGGATGCTCCATTCTGCATTTTGGTGCATACATTTCTTGAAGAAACATCAGAGGTGACTCTAAACGCTCCTGTACCCTACAGAGGCAGAAAAGTGATACAGTGCTTACTTAAATCAAATATCTTGTCCTCTACCTGTCCAGCCATCATATAATTTTCTCTCCTAGCTTTAAGCTGTGTATCGCCGTCACGCTAGACGGATAGGCAATTGTGTCAGACGCAAGCTGATCCTTACTCCATGTAACAAAGTAGTGTACATATGTTGCTAACAGGACAATGGTTCTGGTTGATAGACACAGTCTAAAAATATTTTCAGATTTGCAAACTCTCAAATTCGTACCAGAACCACTTAAAATCTTGCCCATAAGTGATTTTGCACAGTCCGCTGTAAATGTGCACAGCTTCAACTACAGTGAAGCAAATACTCAAATGTGGTCAAGCCTTCGCATTGTTTGCTGCATCTCAAATCTGAATTTCAAATAGTGAATGCCTGATGTTCATGTTCCTGTGTGTTGCAAGCCCGTTAAACAGATGCCTTTATGACTACCACTGATGCATGCATTTACAACCACAAACGACTAGATGCAGGTATGCATCAATGTGAGGAACAAGGGCATGTTGACAGCTCTAGATTACTGATCTCATGACATATCAGAATGACTGGTCACCTACACAACACAGATTACATCCCATAGTCATATGGTAAATAATAGTCATGCAATATCATGAAATGTGGTACGTCTGATGATGAACTAGCACATAGCGTTAAAACGTTTGCTACGTTAACACGTAAGCGATAATTTTTTTCATAACCGCCATTGGAAACAATCGCAAAATACATGTTGCAACAAGGAAAATTCCCGCTTAAGCCTTTAGTGGGTAACATTTTCTTGCAGAAACAAAAAATGTGCCACAAACGCACAGGAAGTGATGTCAGTGTGCATCCTGTGTCATGGAGGATTACTGTATACTTTCACTTCATCTTTTAACCACACTGCTAGTGTCTGGGGTGAGTGTTAGAGATGTTTGGAGTTTGGTGCTGGTGTTGTTGTGGAAGAGTGGTTTGGTGTCCTGTGAAATGTCCCTAGTGTCTCTGTTAAGATCTGTGTCTTAGTCTTTACATGTTTTTTGCGTCTTGTTGGTTATCTTGTCGGGTGTCTGTCCAAGTGGTATATTTGTGCTTCTTAAAGTTTTTGGGTAGTTTTTTGGGATTTTATTTTTCTATAGTGGGGTTATGTGTGTGTCTGGAGATGTTGGGTGTGGGTCAGGAGGGCAGGATGTCAGAGGGGGCATTGGGGGCTTCTGCCGGCTAGTAAAGTTTTATCCACCACTGATGGTGGAGAGTGGGGTATGGGTCTTGCAGGGCTATGGTATCTGTGTCCAGAAGGTGAGGTGGGAGCACATATGCAACCCCATGATGCAGATCTTCGGGGTGGACAGAACTGTCCACCAATGGAAGCACAGATGGCAGGATTGCATGGAACGTGAAGGAGACCTTTTGGATAAACTGAGAATCATCGTTGGCAGGCAAGGTGGTAAGTACATGAGAAAAGTTACATTAAATCGTAGTGTGTTTTCTCTGTCAACAACTGTAGTCAGTGAAACACTGTAATAAAAGTTACAGGATGATGTCATCAATTCTTTTACCAAAGCAATGCTTCCTTGCTCAAACACAATCACACTTGCACCTTTGTGCAAGTGTGACTATGTTGATGATAATGATCGGCCATGTGCAGGAATGTTTTCTCTCCTGCACATAAAAAATGCATGAAGTGATGTATCACGTTTCAATGTGTGCTGTGCAGTGTAGCATATAAAGATAGTGGTGAAGGATATTTGTGTGTGAGGACTCACAATGTGCATGAAGTGCCCAAGTGAGCTGCACAATGCAGCACACATGACAATATGCACTACCTGATGTACTAACTTGTCCATCCCCGTTGTGCAAGGGTCTAATCATTTGTTAACAGTTCTCAATGTAGGCGCTGGATCACATGTATGCCACACTTTAAAATCTGCTACAGGGGGGCGTGGCCAAGATGGCGATGGAGTGAGACGTTTAGTGAAGTCCCTCCGGTGCCGAAATCGGCTTTGCTTTGTTTTAGCCCCCGGAGCAGCGAGCTATCAGCGCCCCACCTGCCTGCTGTGAGTCCTGCTGCCATGGAGCATGGTCTGGTTGCGAAGTTTTGGCCCCCGGAGGCATAGAGACGGTGATGTCTTGCGCCGTACGCTGCGGCAGAGTGAGGCCTAGAGATCCCCGGCCTCGAGTGAGAGAAGGGGCCGGGCTTCCAGCGCTGCGGCGCGAAGTGCGAGCGCCGGCGGAAGGCCGTGTGCAGAAGTGGCCCCGGCTCGACTTGCGCTGTGCTCACCTTCTCCCGGCGATTGCCGCGGGAGCCCCCAGATCCGTGGAGCATTGCCGGTTGGCCACATCGGTGCCTGCAGGAGGAGGCCAGGCGCGACGCCTTGCAGAGATGACCAGACCCGCTGCCGCTCTGCACCTCCCCCCATCCTCGGTCAGTGAACCGAATTTGCAATTGGAACAACCTTGCTGTTGTGGGACGACCGTGACTTTGGTGGCCTGCTGAGGACACCCGGGGGTACAGACATGCCACCCCTCCCCCATCCCCGGCTGGTGGGTCACGCTGCTGCGGGGAGCTGTCATTAGAGTGCACAGGCCTGTGATCGTACGACGCACCTGCGGGACGACAGGGGACCCTTCCTGACACCACGGTTCTGCGGTGGGCCCCCTGATGCCGAGGGGGTTCCCTGGGGGCCTGTGCCTCGGGCCACCCTGACTGTCGAGGAGCTGAGGAGCTTGGACTGGCGCAATCCTGAGGAGTGAAGGCCGCAGAGTTATAGCCGGCAGCTTTTGGAGTGAGTGACTGTAGCACGCGGTGCCCCGGACCCCTGGAGAGTCTGGATAGCATGGTGGCTCCCATCGGCTGGTCACATCCTGGGCAGCACGTTCCCCAGGTTCTCCCACAGTGCCATTCCAGGCAGGTTCTGATATAGTGACCTAGCAGCTCATGTGGTGCGGTGGACTTGCATAGGCGCTCGGATGGTGTGAGAGGTGGCGGGTGCCATATACCACGTGGGGAGCACGATACCTACCGGAGGACCACTGAAGCATACCTCTTGCTCC
Organism: Lissotriton vulgaris; assembly: GCF_964263255.1. Lineage (NCBI taxonomy): Eukaryota > Metazoa > Chordata > Amphibia > Caudata > Salamandridae > Lissotriton > Lissotriton vulgaris. The sequence goes on along the minus strand of NC_141694.1, from coordinate 1,870,993,861 downwards.
TGGCCCAGGATTTGGACAGTGACGGTGTAAAGTCGGGCCTGTGGCGCAACGGAGATAGCGGACGGAGATCCCTCGCCCTGAATACCCGAGCGAGCGAAGGCGACGCAATGTCCTCCACACAGCGTAAAGGGAAGCCCGGTAAAGATGGCCCTTCAAAGGGATCCCAGCAGGCAGCATCCCTGGGCCTAGCGTATCGCCTAAGCCGAAGGATGATGAGGCCCGGGCAACCAAAGCCTTTATGATGGAGCTTTTCGCTTCCATTAAGGAGGACATCTCTGAACTCCGTTCTCAACTGGCTTTGGACCTTCGCGAGGTGAGGAGGGAAGTGGACGGTATCGGAGAGCGGGTAGCTACTTTGGAAGATCACGACCTGAGTGTGGCGAACGATGTACACCAACTGCAGCAAGATGTGATTCAGCTCGCGGAGCAGAACTTGAACCTCCAAGCACATGCGGAGGACTTGGAGAATCGTTCCCGCCGGAACAACATCCGCATACGTGCAGTGCCCTGAGACGGGGAAGCAGGTGATCTACGGGGCTATGTTCTAGCACTCTTCTTGCAGATCCTGGATGATGAGGACCTACATGAAATCAAGATGGACAGGGTCCACAGGGTCGGTCTACCTAGACGTGGAGGGGGTCCTCCACCCGACATTTTGGTCTGCGTCCACGACTTCCAGTTGAAGGAACGCATTCTTCAAAAGGCACAGGAGATCCAGTTGTTCACCACCCGCAATTATACCAGGACTTTGCCGCATCGACACTCCAAAAGAGGCTGAGTTTCGTCCTGTGACTACCTTTTTGCGGGAACACAATGTATCCTACTCCTGGGGCCACCCCTTCCGCATTATTTTCAGATGGCAGAATAGACTGGCACAGATCCGATCTCTTCAGGTTGCGAGAGACCTCCTGGGCCTTGATGACATAGCCCCCTGCCCAGATGGCGGATGCTCCCCGTCGCGGAGAAGATGGCGGTTCTCCTCATGGCAGAGAGTGGGTCGAGAGACGGATCGGAGAAGACCTGATCATACGACCAGCTTACAGGAAAGGGGGGGAGCGATGGCCTCTGTGGCCTCGGCGACGGTGGCGACATCACAGCATAGCTCCGGGGCGGCCTGAGTCCTGAGACGACGGTTGCTTGGCGCCGGAGGGACACGTATCTTCAGGTACCATGGGTAAATTTGAACTTTTTGGGAAGACACCCCGGTCCGTGGCCTTTGGGGCACACCCTCTGGTGCCCCGTCCTCACCCCCTGGAGGAATCTACAGACTTCTATGCACTGGGAATGTTAAGAACACTTGTTTTTCTTTCGCCTCTTGCTGCTTCCTATTGTTCTACTGGTTTGGGGGAGGAACTAGGAGTCCTTTGGGGGGGTGGTATTAAAGGGGTTTGTTGGGGGTAAGGGGAGGGGGGGAGCGGGGGCGTAGTGGTGGTGACAGGATTGTATGGATGGCTGCGCTTTTTGATTTATGGTATGTAAGTGATGTGTCTTCGGACGGTATGCGTTTGGCTTCTGGGGCTCCAGGCATTTCCTCTTTGACTGTGGGGTTTTGGGGTGGCTATATGGGAGGACCTCAGCTATGCCCGAAAGCGGGGAGGTGGGATGAAGTTTGGGGTTGCATAGCAGGGGGGTCCGGGTACAATGGAGGATTGTGGGGAAATGGAATGACCAGTATCTTCTTGCCCTTGGACGTTTTTGAGTGTCTCTATTGTACTGCGTTAACTATGGTTGTCAATGGTGGATGTGGAGGGGAGGGGCAGGGTGGTGCGGAAGTAGCTGGAGTGGGGTTGTTGCCTAATGATGCCTCTTTGTATTGGGACATGGAATGTCAAAGGCCTGAATTCCCCGCAAAAACGTCAGAAGGTGTGGAAGTATGTGAATGATCACCAGCTCGATGTTGTGGGTCTCCAGGAGACTCACTTGGCACGTAGGGATGAGCTTCGCCTCCGGCACAGACTTTCCCCCCCTCATATATAGGTCATCTGCTTCCACGAAACACAGGGGGGTGGCTCCTCCCTTTCGTGCGACCCTTCACTTTCGGCCTATGGATGTGTGCAGTGATAATGAAGGCCGCTGGCTGATGGTGAAGGGTCTGGTCCATGGTAGACTGAGCACCTTCGTGGTGGTGTATGCCCCCAATACGGGACAGAATAGCTTTCTTCAGGGCCTGCTGCGGAAGATAGGATACTTTGTTGAGGGACACCTGTTTCTGTTGGGGGACTTTAACTTAGTGTGGAGTAGAGAGATGAATAGCTCTGGTACCCACAGGGCTGATGCAGGTTTGTTCTCTGCTGAGACACAGCGGCTTCTTGGTGAACTGGGCCTAATCGATGGATGGCGTTTCATGCACCCCCTATCCCGAGATTACACCTTTTTCTCCCATGTCCACCACTCCTACTCTCGCCTGGACCACATTTTTCTGAGTCAAGCCCTCAGGGGAGATGTCTGCGACTCTAGTATATTCCCGCTATCAGTTTCTGACCATAGTCTACTCGTGATCGGACAGCGCTGGTGTCAAGACAGGCTACGTTGTCCCTTACCTTGTTCTGTATCAGAAGCCTCTTGGATAACGTAGAAGATTTCGCAGAGACGCAAGGGAACAACTTCCCAAACTACTAACTAAAACCTTACTGACTTGTAAATTACAGCAAAATTTTAACTAGAAATTAGGGAGGAGGGCCGGTACTGGACGTTGAGTGGTTGGTTTGTTCTTGCTGTCGACCTGCAAAACAACAAGTACCATAGGTATTACTATTATGTCTACCACAGTATCTCCTAATAATTCTATAGACTAAACATCGGCTCTCCTAACCTACACCTCTTGAACGTGAGTGTGTTGTTATCTAAAAGCGCCTACCTGCGATCAATGTTGTCTTGTCTTAGTCCAGTATTTCTTTGTCTTGTCTTGTTCTGAAGATCAGGCGTCAGATTTCTTCTCGATTTTTGTCTAGAGCTGTCCCTTCATGGGTATTTACTGTGAAGGTTACAAAACAAAAAACCAATTATAAACTGTTTTTTCCCCTATGCTTTTCTCAAAAAACGTCTCATTGACTTTCACTTACTGAATTGCTTCTTTTATATTCTAAAGGGATTCCACCTGTTCTTCTTGAGATGAGTTACAGAGTACAGGTGCTTTAGGACAAATTACAATACCAAAAGTATCTTTCTTTCACATCACTGGCCACAGAAATGATTAACAAAAGCGAAGGTTTTGCACTTTTACACAAGAAACATCAAAGCGCTAAAACATTAATAAAACTGAAATCAACTTTACATCCAATATCTTCTTGTAATGTGAGAATATTTAGAACACAACTTGTTTCCACACTAAGTCTCTTCCATGCTCTTTCCTCTGTTTTCCAATAAAGAATAGTCCAAAAATTATGCTTGACTTTTCTTGCGAAGGGCGCCTTGTAGAATATTAATCAAAATGTACTTAGCTTTCCTCTTTCTGTTCTTAGCCGGTTTAGGAAGTGAAGAAGAATTGCTGTGGAGATTGCTGACTGCCGGAAATCAGTCTTTTAAGGCAAGTCCTTTCTCGAACCTCCAGACGCGATCTCTCACTGATGCAGGGCGGAAGGCAAAGCAATTTCTCTTAATCAAATAAATCTACAGTTATATCACACCAATCACACTGATACCTGAAGCGTGCTGGATGAACGGGAAAGGGGTGGGTTTTATATGGGGTAAATATTGATGAATGCTCAATAAATAAAGTGGATCTAAGAACTCATTCTTTGGCGATTTTGGGGGGATGAATGGGCGGTTCATGACAGCTGGTCACCGGAAGTGGTACTTCCCGGCTGCAGTAGTCAGGGACGACACCTCAAGCAAAGAAATAATTAAGGAAGGCTATTAGGGAATTTTTTGTTCTCAACCCTGTGTCCGATACGTCAATATCCACTATCTGGGACGCCTTTAAGCGTCAGTTAGGGGCACCTGCCTGGCTCGCAATGCTAACCTCAATAAGATGCGACGAAGGGAACGAGAGGAGTTGGAGATAGAACTTGCAGCCCTTGAGCAAGCGCACAAACTAAATCCTTCTAGATTGACCCTTCGCCCCTTGACCTTAGTAAGGGGCAAACTGAGGGCCCACTACAACAATAGAGCAGAGTTCACCTTGTTGAGACTACGGCACCTCTCGTACTCCCAAGGGAATAAGGTGGGGAGACACCTGGCTCGTCAACTTCGAGAAAAAGGGAAAGGGATTACATAGGAGGGGTTCAAGATTCGATGGGAGATCTGTGGCACCATGATGAGATTAAGGCTGATCTCTTTGGCCGCTTCTATGCGGAGCTCCATGCAGGGGACATGCTCGATTCTGATGACCAGCGGGATTATCTACGGGATCTGCCCATACTGCAGGTTTCTAAGGAATGGAACGATCTGCTATCTGCCCCGTTCACTAGCAGCGAAGTGCTTGATGCCATTAAAAACCTGAAACTCCATAAAGCTCCAGGACCAGATGACTATACCGCCCTCTTTTACAAGACGTATGCCACCGAAGTGTGCAACTTTCTGGTCTCCCTTTTTAATAACATGGCTGAATCCGGCGCCACATCCGGCTCGCTAGCTGAGGCCGTAATTTCAATTATACCTAAACCAGGGAAGGACCCCACTCAGTGCTCTTTGTATCGCCCAATAGCCCTCCTCAATATCGACGCCAAGCTATACTACTCGATCATTGCAAGTAGGCTCCAAGATCTGATGCCGGCACTCATACATCCGGACCAATCTGGAATTATTAAGGGCCGTCAGACCCATGATAATACAAGGCGGGTTGTCCACTTGATAGAGAAAGCCAATAGGTTCCAGATCCCAGCGGTACTAGTAGGCCTCGATGCGGAAAAAGCTTTCGACCGTGTGAACTGGGGCTTCCTGTTCCACACTTTAGCTGCCTTTGGCTTCTTGGATAAGTTCCCCTCGATGGTGAAAGCGAACTACAGCAACCCCCACTCTAGAGTGGCGGTGAACGGCCATCTGTCTGCATTTTTCTCGCATTCCTGTGGCACCAGGCAGGGCTGTCCTCTTTCCCCCCTGCTCTTTGCCCTGAGCATTGAACCATTGGCGTTAGCAGTGCGGGAGCAAGAGGGGATACGGAGTCTTCCCTTTACCGGAGAACAGCACAAAATTTCCCTATTTGCGGATGATGTGCTGCTTTCAATTATGGACCCGGCATACTCTCTACCACATGTCTGGGGGGTGTTATTGCGCTTTGAGGAGGTGGCCGGCTTCAAGGTCAATTATGACAAATCTTATGTTCTAAATCTCACGCTTTCACCTGCGGAGGTGGATCAAGTGCGGCCTCTCACCCCGTTAGCCTGGGCCTCCAGCTCCATCGTATATCTGGGGGTCCGTTTGACTCCCTCGATTGGGAAGTTGTATTCCGCGAACTTTTCACCTCTGCTGGCAAAGACCCGGGCGGACTTGGATCGGTGGAAGCCCAAATTCATATCGTGGCCGGGCAGAATTCAAGCCATTAAGATGGTCCTCCTCCCCAAATACCAGTACCTCTTTCAGGCACTCCCTATTCCTCTGGACGTAGACTTCTTTCGACGCCTTAAAACCCAGATGCACCGGTTTGTCTGGCAAGGGGTACGAGCGCGGTTCTCTTTCGCAACTTTGCGATGGTCACTGGGGGAGGGAGGTGTGGGTCTTCCCGATATGCATCTGTATTACAAAGCAGCACAATTACGAGTAATGGTGGAATGGTCCCAACAAACCTCGGAGAAACACTGGCTACACATGGACAGGAGTGTCGCAGGTAGATCAATCTGGGACCTGGCTTGGAAACCCAAGAAAGACAGGCCCCAGAACACCTACATTAGTACTCCCACCAGTACCACCCTGAAGGTCTGGGATACGTTAGCCACTGATGACCGTTGGACTACATTTCCATCTCCGTTCACACCTATACACTTTAATCCGGCTTTTCCCTGGCGCTACGGGAAGGCCCCTTCAAGGTATGGAGGGAGGGGGGATGTAGGGCTTTAACCCACCTATTTCACGGCTATACTCCTCTTTCCATTGATAATTGTATGAGGGACTATGAAGTCCCACCGTCAGAGCGATACCACCATGTCCAGCTGCTCCATTGGGCCATGTCACCTGGGGTCCTCGATGCGGCTACGAGACCTCCCTCGCCCTTTGAGGCTTTCATCCTCACGACTTCTGCCATGAAAGGTGTTGTTTCCTTTCTTTACCAGCTACTACTTACTTCGGCAGTGTCGCCTCGTCCCCGCATGTGGGGCAATGGGAGGAGCTCCTGGGGCGGGGCATTTCAGACAAGGAATGGTCAGCACTGTGGCGCGACAGTGCTACGCACAATCATTTGTTGGACTTGAGGGAGGCCCACCTTAAGACGCTCATGGACGGGTACTTGTACTTGGCCAAGCTCCATCGTATATTCCCGGCTACTTCTGACAGATGCTGGAGGGGCTGTGGTCTGCTTGGGGATTTCCGCCACATTTGGTGGGATTGCCTGATTACTCACCCGTACTGGGAAGAGATCCTATTCCATATTAAAGAGATCCTTGGTTACCCGGTGGCGGACTCTATGGCCTATGTACTACTGGGCCTCCGAGACCCCATTCTTGAACATCAGACACGTGCAGACAAACAAATCCTGTGGCTCTGTCTTGGAGCTGCTAAACTTACTGTAGCGGCAGCCTGGAAAAAACCGGAGGCCCCGGCGATCTCCCTATGGCACGCAAAGCTATGGAAACTGCTTAGCATGGAACGAGTGGTGGACATCTTCCTGGGCAACTTCAAAAACTTTCAGTACCGCTGGGGCCCCTTGGTCCGCTTTCTTTCAAAAAGGTTTAGCATCTGCAGTTTGCCCATCCTCCATACGAGCGCTCCACCTATTTCAGGTCTAATAGAGGAGCCACATTGAATGACTGATGAGTGTTGTTGTCACCACCACTAAGGGGGGGTGGGAGGGGTGGGCGGGGTATTATTGTATTTTGATAATTACTTGTTTGAGGCACCCATATGGATGAACGAGGCCTTTCATATCCGGACACGATAACAATGTGTGCACATGCGGCTAAACCACCTGCTGCTGCACTTCCAACTGGATGGATTTCTTGTACTGTGCTCATGCCTATACTGCTCCTTTGCCCTATGGTATTGCCCTTCTGCTCTGTCCGGTGGCAGCTTGCTGTTGCTTAACACCATTGCTAATTGCCTATACTTATGCCCCCTGCGTGGGACGATGTGCGGGATTGTTGCTGTTTTCTTTCTCTGTTCTTTCTAATAAACTAAAAAATAAATTAAAAAAAAAAATCTGCTACAGTGCAATGTGACAAAGGTGTTGTTGTGTAGTGTCTATCGCAAAACCCATTCCCATTGGAGCAATTTTTTATGTGTAAGTCTGCCTCATACACAATGCGGGATCAGACCATGTTGATTGTCTGAACACACCCTTGTGAAATATGCTAAGCACATTTTGACTACCCAACGTCTAGAAAATGATCTTGTGGCTGGAAACGGGGCTTTGTGAATCTGTCACTCAAGTAGTGAGTGCAAAATGATCATGTATACCTACAGGATTGTCCAGTAGTCTTGTAGTCCACAGGACCGCAATGGTGATGTGTTGTGTGTCAGACAGGCAAGGCAGATCCCTCCATGTATGCAACATGAACAGAGACAGAATTGTTACAGGCCATCCAATCCAATTGAATGTAATGAATTTGATAATGACCATGTGGAAAGTCATGTCTGATTCTAATTCATGTTTTTACGTGTCTCACACCAGGAAAACCATTGATAACTCGAAGTGACATAGATGCCTTTATGGACCCGCACTCTAGGCCTGGGTGGTCATTTCCATTCCACTCGCGGAATTTGGGCAATTCCACGTCTCGTGGAGAACGCGGAATTGCCAAACCTTTTCACGCTTCGCGGGATTTTTTCCTTGTTTATGCTTTCAAAATGCGTGTTTGCAAGATATTTCCCCCCGAGCACGCAAACAGGAAAAAAGCATCATGAACGGGCAGAATAAGCAATTCTGCGTGTTCGCGGAACTCTGCATGCTCGCGGAGATTTTTAACCCTTTCGCGGAGCTTTGCGTAGCCCGACTACTCAAATTTTGCCCACCCCTACCACACACCACTGAAGAGTGCTGTCCTCATATATGTAGATTAGGTGGAAAGGCTCCTGTATGTAGTTGAACACAGTCTTAGTGAGTATAACATGGACCCCCCCAGCACCTTGAGACCCTCAAGGGTGAGTAGCGTGCTTTATAAAACCCTGATTGATTGATTGATTGACCTCACCTCTTGTGTGATGAGGCATCCACAAATTGAGATGTATGCACACATTTATTATGTTTTGATGGAGCACAGCATTTGAGTTCTTGAGTTAAGGTTGCACATCCCCAGTTATTATATTTATTACTAGCTGTACCCGGCCACGCATTGCTATGGCTCAGTCTGGCTAAATGGAAGAGAAAGAAAAGAGTAAGCACACTTTTCTAATATGTTTAATTTCACAATGCTTGTGGGTATACAATATGTTTTTGTCCATCCTAATATATGTAGACTATTGTCTATATGAGTCCCTTGTATTTGTTGCGCAGCAATCAAATCGAAAGGGTCTGTTCGGGTTGCAAAGTAAACTAACTCCTCCCCCTTCCCTCCACCCACTTCCCGGTCTGCCATCCTGACACCAACTGTCCATCCTGATATATGTAGGCTATTTTCTATATGGGTCCCTTGTATTTGTTGTGCAGCAACCAAATCAATAGGGTCTGTTCTGCCTTTCGATTAAAAACATGCGCGTATTGGACACGCACGTATTCGAAACGAAGGTTGTATATATATAAACACACGCTAATATAGCAAAGTGAACCAACTCCTCCCCCTCCCTCCACCCACTTCCCGGTCTGTCATCCTGACACCAACTGTCCATACTAATATATGGAGACTATTGTCTCTATGCGTCTATTGTATCAATAGGGTCTGTTTGTCCTGTAGATTAAAAACACGTGCGTATTTGACACGTGCGTATACGAATCCAACGTTGTTTATATATAAACACACACTCAATTCTACCTCAACGTTGTGTCAAAATTACAAATCAGTCTGTGAAGAAAGTTCGTAGATTTAAGATTTTTATCAAACCCACCTTGACATTTTTATGTGTCTGTTTATGCTTTAGATTAAAAACATGCGCATATTCGACACGCGAGTATTCAAATCCAATTTTGTGTATATAAAAACACACGCTTATTCAAATGCAACTGTATGTCAAAATTTCAAAGCAATCGGTGAAGAAATTTCGGAGATTTGAGATTTTGAACAAATGAACAGTTATTCAATTCAAAAGAGACTTTATTTCGGTTTGATTCAACCATACAAGTACACATTTCATACTGTACATACATAAAACATTGGTGAAGTATAATTACAAGAATAAATTTCCCTATTCCATAGAACTGTAATTCATTAGTATATTAACATTCATTGATCTAGACAAATTCTCATTCTAAGAGACATTTTTAAAAATTCAATTATTTGGAGGATGCTGTCACTGTAAAACAGTTGTAAATATAAAAAGGCTGGTCGTATCTGATTGAAATTAAGTTTCTTTAAAAGATCAAGCAAATAGCGTTTACGCGGATATTCATAAAATCTGCATAAAAACATAAAATGCAACATATCCTGTGGAGACTTTCCGTCGCAGCCACAGGATACAGGAAGCATCTTTTTTCGGTCTTATAAGCAGATGATGGAACAAATTCATTCTAAACCTTGTTAACAAGAACTTTTCATGGGTACTAAATGTGCCGAGTAGTTAAGGCTCCATTGACATACATGTTTTAACCATGATATATTTCCTTACACTTGTTTTCTGTAACTCAACACCCTCCCTCACAGCCTTCCATCTCAGGAGAAAAGACTGCTTAATTGCTTCAACATCCCCTTTTACAATTTCAGTCGAACGATCAAATAATTCAGGGCGGCCCAGCTCTTAGAAACTGGTTTTTAGGTACTTCATCCATGGGGTACCTATTGCCTTATCATGAGAAATGAAATCATTTATAATCAGGTGTGTTAGGGGGATGTCTTGGCTTAACCACAGTTTCAACCAGCAGGTCAGTGGCCTTTGTGAGAGAATATCGCTCAAATATTCTACTCCCAACTCCTCATGGACTGCAAAGTTGGAGGTGGCGGCCGGGACATATAAAAGGCGTTTTAAGAATACATTTATATTTATATAGATAAATACACCGTTTTAGCAAATATCCTGCTTTTCATTGGCTTTCGCCCCGTCTTTCAGCAATTTTCGCGGCACACCAAACATGTAGGCACTCTGCCTGCTTTGATGCTAGCCATAGCAAATGGACACTGTTGTGTATGCAAATTAGTGTTGGCAGGTCATCATGGCACCTTGTTTGCCAACATGCATTAGCAACATATCAGACCCGTATTACTAAGATTTTGTTATGTCAATACTCGACACTGGGGTGCCGCTCGCAGCTGTAGTGAGAGACCGTGACTCTGCTCTTTAACCTTCCCGTCCGCCTGCTGAAGCGTTTGGAGAGGCGAACTTTACTTCAAGGAGAGTGAAAGGCTGCTGCAACAGGGGCTGGGTCTGCGAGACCCATGGTTCCGCGCAGGATCACCGTAGCGCACCTGGAGTCTCTTCCCGCCCCCTGCTCCTCCTACAAAAACGTACCATTGACGCACAGCGGGACGCGTGTGCGGGACACCGGACGAAGCCCGGACTAAGGGCGGACAGTCTTAGACAGTCCAAGACAGGCTGAGACTGGACTGGGCACGCCACTCTGCCCCTGCTGAACCTGATTTGCTTGGTTGCAGTAAGACTATTTACCCCTGAATATAATTTCCACCCTGGCTATACTTGCATTGTATTTTGTGTGCCCTCCCATACTTTCCGATTGATAAAGAGTGGGTATTTATATTAGTATAAACGAGAAAGCCAAAAAAGAATCCAGTGGCGGGGGGTAATACTATGGACAATTATATGGTACATGTAGTGTCAAAGATTAATAACGAAAGGAGACAATCCTTTGGCCTTAGTCAATCCCCTAATCTATCCCCCCTAAGCCCATCACCAGACTCACCGTGGATAGATATACCTTCTCGGGTTGAGGGAAGTGTAATCCCAGATACTGATACACACGATAATGGTACCTTAAACAAGAGTGTTCATATAACACAAGGACAAGACTCAGCTCTGCATAATGACTCTGATTCCCAGATAGTTGATACTGAACAAGATCTAACTGTGCAGGAGAGTGAACAGAGAAATAATGATGTTGACCCCTCTGCTCAAGTCCCTGTTACTCGTGCTATCAGAAAGTGTAGAAAACCACAAATACATCGTGGTGGAGCTCACTCCGGGAGGAAGAGGGCTGCGTCACCTGTGAGAAGCAAGGAAAAAAGTAGGGGGAAAGGAGAAGATGCCGAGAAGTTAAATGTGGATGAAGAGCTTTTATCCAGGATAGCAGAATTAATTGATTTCAAATTTAAAGCTTTAATTAAACCAGTAGTGGCTAAACTGGATAAGCTATCTGCAGACGTAAAGAAACTAGGCGCAGACCAGAAAAAGATAGTAGAAGAGGTGTTAAACATATCAGTAACAGTCACAAATTTGGCTTCACCTGTAAAAGAGGCCTTTGGACTTGGAATAGAGGGAGGCATAAATTCCAATACTACACAAGCAAATCTATTGGAACAGACCCCAAATACTGTGTCTAATCATTCATTGCCAAGAGAGGTTCAGCCCCTAAACCCTCCTGTAATGTCCGTACAAGGTGTAGAAGAAGATACACTACACTTTATAGAAGATACGGCACCATTAGTGCTGGTACTGGCAAATGCCCCCCCACTAGCAACAGATCAATCAGAATCCCCCACGGCACTAACAAGTAAGGCCCTGCATTGGTTATCTGGCAATATGCAGTTGGCCCCATGGGGGAAACAACAGCTAGCTGGAGTCAGCCAGAAGGGTTTCGTGGATAGGGCAAAACCCCAAAAAATTTAAAGGTGACTGTATAATTATAAATTTTGTAAACTCTGCTGTTTTACCAAACATTCTACCAAACATCCTGCCGCCGCAGTGCAGGAAAGGTACCATCATTCCTCTCACCCTAGAATTTTTTGGCAAAAAACCAAAAAACAACGGAGTATGACATACCCTAAGCCAAGTCATACCCATACCAGGCCAATATGGCCAGAAACAACTAACGGCTGGCGTTTTGGTGCACCAACTAATAAATGGGGTTACAGTTTGGACAGATGGGAACGTCCAATACGGACACACCAACAAGATCATCAATACCCTAGCCACTTCAATAACCGATTCAACATCCCCATTTCCAATAGGTATGATGTCTTTTTTGATGAGGGTGGGCTGGAAGGGGTGGAATGACTACCTGACACACTTCTTAACCCTGCCCACAATGATCGCCTGCCAGAAGACGTAGGTTTAGGAAATGACACCCAAATCCTAGAATTGCAAGGTAGTAATGCCGTGATGTTGGGAGTTGCGAATCAGTTAATTGATATAACTAGATCACATAATGATATAAATTCTGTCCCCTTCCCAGTTCATACTACGGCCAATTCTGTGAAAGAACGGGTATGTTGCAGCACAGGTCTAATACCCACTAGTTCAGATGTATACGAGAAAGCTGACACAACACAATGTGAACTTCAAAAATGCAAGGAGAGGTTATTATCGTGGAACATAGCAGGACTCCATGACAAATTGAGTGATAAAGGATGGTTGTCTCTTGTCAAAGAATATCCGATAATATGTTTCCAAGAAACTTGGGTAGTGGAAAAAAATGTACATATTGAAGGCTACCAGAGTTTTATAATTCCTGCAGTTCCATCAGCTAGTGGAAGAGCAAAAGGGGGTTTGGCAATTTTTGTTAACTTGACACTTGAGTGCCATAAAGTTGAACACCATTCTGGTAACAGTAATATTCAGGTTTTAGAGCTCAAGAGGGGTAAAACAAAACTTGTATTGATCAACTTTTACATCGCAGTGAATCAGTCCGGAGATTGTAATATTGAGTCTTTGCGTGAATTCCTAAGGGCAAATGTTGGTTCTTTGCCTCGCCAAAAGATAATAGTAGGTGATTTTAACACACATTTATGTGGGAACCCTAGTATGACAACTGTTGGTCAAATGGGTTGTAATAGTATGGAAGGAATTCATTTTGATCACTCGCGGAGGGAAACAGAACTAAATGAATTATTGAATGAAAATATTTTCTTTATAGCAATGTCCATAGTATCGGAGCTAACTGTTTTCCCAACCCCCACATTTAAAGGTCACGCAACAGGGACATACATAGATCATATTTTACTATCGGCAGACTTTGTTAATATTGTTGAGGATTTCTCGATTCAATTGAGCATTTATAGCGACCATAACCCCTTATGCATTAAAATGGGTGAGAATACATTTGAAAAACGCAATCCTCGTGAGGATCGAGGCTTTATAAAATGTATCAACGGTAAGCGACGCTTAAAATGGTCAATGGTGGATTGTGAACAGTTTTACTCCTCTATTAATAATGTGTGTAACTATGAGTTGTCAGTATGTACATCTCCTCTATCAGCGCCATTACAAATCTTAGCATCTTTCAAGGAGATTGCCAAAAAGGTGGAGTCAATTTTAACGGTACCTACCAAAGGGAAAGTCAACCCAAATAGTAATCCAAAATGGTTTGACAGTGATTGTTCGAAGGCCAGTCGTGAGCTTAAGAAAGCCCTAAAAATAAAACCTAGAGACCTAATGCTTATCAGGGATCTGCGGGCTAGGTATAAGAAGTCACTTGCCAATCGCAAGCGAGCGGTAAAAAAAGTTTATGGGAGTCTTTGTTAGACCCTGAGACATTGAAAAACAGCTCGAAGTTCTGGGAGATTATTAATAAGCCTAAATTTGACCATTCTAGCATTTCCAATGTGGGCACTAACATCCCAGAGGAAGAATGGATTAACCACTTCAGCTTTATTTTTAAAAGTAATGAGTCGCAGGCAGAATACAGTTTAAATGAAAGTAGAGAACATTTATTGCTCTTCTCAATTGATGAGGTAATAAAGGGAATTGAAGGGCTATCAAACAACAAGGCCCCAGGACCAGATGGTCTTCCTCCTGACCTTTTCAAATCTCGTATAGTACTTTGGGCACCGGTCCTTACAGCAGTACTTAATGCGGCTGTGTCATGTGGATGCCCAAAATCATGGGGGGTATCTACCATCGTGCCCGTGTTCAAGAAAGGAGACCGTAACAGCCCTCTCTGCTATAGACCAATATCATTAATAAACTCCGTGGTCAAAGTTGTGGGAGGAGTAATTTTGAATAGATTGGTCAGGTGGTCAGAGGAAAACAAAATAATATCTCCAATCCAATATGGATTTAGGCCTGGACATTCCACGATCTCTCAATGTTTAAATGTATACCTTATCATTGGGAAGTATACTAAGGCCCGACAAGGAACGATCCACATGGCGTTCATGGATCTTTCCTCGGCTTTCGATTGTGTGAGTCGCGGGAAGCTCTGGGGCGCCATGGCAAAAATGGGCGTGGACCAGAACTTAGTTAATTTGCTAGAAGATATGCATTCTGACACCGAAGCGAATGTCAGATACACACAAGATCTAAATGTGACAAAAGACTTTGGAGTGTATCAGGGTGTTCGACAAGGATGCATTCTGGCCCCGTTCCTCTTTAATCTCTACATAAATGATTTGGAAGAGCACCTTTTAAGTACTAATACAGACTACCCGTACATTGGCCGAAAGGGACTGCCGGTTCTTCTATATGCGGATGACGCAGTCCTTTTATCTAGGACCGCCAATGGACTTCAAATTTTATTAGACTCCTTCTTTTCTTTCATGAAATCCAGAGATTTAAGTATTAATAATTCTAAATCCTACATAATGAAGGTTGGCCAAGGAAATAAAAAACCAAATCGCTTAAATGTAAATGGAGTACAAATCCCTGGAACAAACACATTCTCTTACCTTGGGGTCCTTTTTGACAGTCAAATAAATTGGGGACCCGTGATTCAAAAAAAGAAGGGAGAGGTCATCAGCGCAAATGCGGCTATACTGGACTTTTCCAGGAAAATGGGAAATAGTCCAGTTGCTGCATTACTTCAACTTTACCAGGCCAAAAGTGTTACTACAGCATGCTACAGTAGTGAAATATGGGGATATGCTCCTCTGGAAGCCCTAGAGATAGTTGAAAATAACTTTCTAAAACAATTACTAAGGGTTCCCAGGGGTACGGCAAATTTCTCTGTGCATGAGGAATTGGGGGTTCCCTTCGTATGTGACAAAATTGCAGTAAATCCCTTACTATGCTGGATGAATTGCTGGCTAAATGACAACATACCACTCACCCAGCTTATATTAAGAGAAGCACTTATATGGGATAACACGATGAAGGTTCCCTGGTTAAAGTACTTGTATAAGTGCTTTACTGATTTAGGTCGTCCTGAACTTTTCTTATTTCCTGATTCCATTACTAAATTGGATGTTATTGCGGTCAAGAAGGCTTTTATTGCTTCTAGATACCAAGATAGGGAGTCATGTGAATTAAAAAAAGATAGTGTACGAAATCATGTACTAATAAAAAGTACATTGCTCTTGGAACCGTACCTAACATGGCAAATATCCAGTTATGACCGCTTTTTATTGACAAGGTTCAGGTTTAACCTGTTTCATTTACTGTTGGCTGTTCCTAGGGGATCTCATCGTGGGCAAGTGTTGCCGGCTCGCGGCTGCGACGATAAGTCTCTGCAAGACCTGGCACACTTTTTGTTCTTTTGTCCCTATTATGTTATACCGAGGAAGTTATATTTAAAACCCTGCTTGAAAAAACTGAATTTTCTACAATATCGTCCTGCACTACATTTCCTTCAGCTGCTAAGAAGTGATTACACCTTGTATATATGTAGTTTTTTAAAACTGGCAATGAAATTCAGAAATAGTATGGAAGGATAAAAGTATTGATACATGAATTGCTATTTCCTTTTTCTTTTAAGGTCTCTTTTAAATATTCAGAATGCCTAATGTAGATCTGTCTTGTTTATGACTCTATTTTTACTTGATTTCTTCTTTTAATG
This sequence comes from Lissotriton vulgaris, assembly GCF_964263255.1. Taxonomy (NCBI): domain Eukaryota; kingdom Metazoa; phylum Chordata; class Amphibia; order Caudata; family Salamandridae; genus Lissotriton; species Lissotriton vulgaris. The sequence continues at coordinate 1,870,977,744 of NC_141694.1, read as the reverse complement.
AATAATCGTGTTAATAAATGTATAATGTAAATGCTTTTATGGTTGTCAACAAGAACAACCGAATAAAGTTTCTTGACTTGACTTGACTTGACACTACAACAAACATTTGCAAAGGGGTGCCCATCTTAAATATGTTTTATCAGATGTGTGATCCTATGGTATCCATTTTGTCTACATTAGCTTTTTTCTTTGTTTGCTGTGGCTGTGGGTGCTCATGGGAAAGATAAATGCTGTATGCAACTGTCACACAATGTTCCAGAAATTTCTGTAAGACTCTGATATAATGTGTCAATTCATATCCAAATCACTAAGTGTAAATGCCTTTTTGGTATTGCATCAAGTGTATGAGGCAGCTTAGGCTCTCGTTGCATGGTTACAGCTAAATGACATATCATGTGTTCAGTTTGTAGTGACTGATTCAGTCAATGAAACCTGTGAAGTTCAACAGACACTTTCACTGAGGCCTGGACTTCAAAAAGGGTATGTCACTCCTGTTGATGCATGTAGATTCCACAGTGTGCATATAGGAGAGGAAAAATGTGAGTGATGTAGGTGATGCGAATGACCAGACATGGAATTCATTGGACTAAAATAGCTGTCACTGATTATCAGTTCATTGGAGCACCAGTTGTCAGTTATAAGTATCCGTCCAAAGAGTCAGTCTCATACACAAGATGAGAGCTGGTGTAAGTGTGAAATCAGTTTGAGTGGCATGAGCCAGAGTCACACCATCTTTGGATGAGCCGACATCCCTGTAAGAGATAGTTTGGTGCAGACATTCGATTCATGTCTGTAGGCACTGTCTTGCCTCTAATCTGGTGTATCTTTCACATGTTGGTGCATATTATAAGGACACCATTGCCTCTACGTTACTTGGAACAACATTGTGGTAGCAAGACTGGCTTAGCTTTAGTCACAATGAAGCGTTAAGCCACCTATTTATGATTAATGAACAATTGTGCTTTAGACCCCCTTTTCACACCATATTTTGGGAGCAAATGAATGGCAATGTCTATCTGCAAAGCCACACTTTTGGTCACCTGGCCCCTATCTAACAGCCCAGCATGAATATGGTGGAGTGTTTAATGTGCAATTCCCTGGCATAAATGTGATAAAAATGCGCAGAAATGATGATGGTTTATTTACTCTTCATCTCTGTTGTTCCAATGTGTGCTGTATCATGCGGCACACACGGAAACAGCAAGAGACCATTGATTGTTCATGTGCAGGAAGGTGAGGCTTACAGCACATAAACAATCTTTGAAAAAAAATGACATTTTGTGACTTCAATATATGCTGCATTAAGCAGCACAAAAATAAGTGACAAAACGTAATTTAAAGATTTTGTGCAGGAAGCGGCACCTTCAGGCACATAAACAATCTTCCCATCAACGCAGACACCTTTCCACCATGGTGCAAGAGTGCCTGTGTAGGCGCAAGGCTGCTAAATTTGGCACCAGCATAGGGGTACACACAGGTCAGCTCCATACTGTTGTAAATATGGTGCATACCTGTGTTCCTGTAGTTGCAGGGCATGGCGTTTAGCCAGGAAGGGCAATGCCACGCTACACCTCTTCTTTGTAAATATGCGCCTATGTCTTTTTTTGGCATGGCATGGCCTGGGTCTGCAATGGGCCTGTCAAGCTGTCTCTTTGAGGTCATTCACCTGGTTCACTCAGTCTGAGTCTGTGTCCACACCATCATTTAACTCTACTAATCTGCAAATGTTGTAACTCTACTCTGCCCATTATATGTCCCATGCTATACATTGACATGTCACTGTCACTATCTGGTTGTAATTGGTCCTTTAATTCACATTGCTTTGTTATGGTTATGTTGGAAGTACCAAACATTTGGTGAGAGTGTAGAATCCATGTTTTCACGCTCTTGTGTTTTAAACTTACATGGTGAACATTGTAATTTATATTGGATCTTACATATTGTCATATGTATCATTTTTCAGACAACATGTCACCTGAGGAGGTATGTAAATTCAAAGTTAGAAAGGATCGGTACCTACATATCTGACGTGTGGCCAAGGGTCAGAACGCAATGGCTAGGAGGTTCCGAGAGGACTAAGCAGCCCGAAATCAGTGACTGAAAAGTGGAGGAAGGGACACAGAAGCAATGCCAGGCCCTTCAGGTAACAGATGTGGGCCCATACGTCGTTACTCAGCTGCTGCTCACAGTCAGACACCATATGTCCATCCTGCTGCACCTGCCTCAGGCACGCAACCAGTTGTTCCCTCACAGCCTCACCCCAAAGCACTGCATCGCTGCCAGCTGTACCCCTGACACACACTTTTGCACCAACAGGGACCGTCACTGTCCATGGACCTGACTGACAGATTGGCTCAAGTTGAGAGGAACATTTCTGACATGAACACCTACCTCCAGGGCATCATAGGTGCCCTGGGGTTACCCTTGTGAGTCACCAACGTTGTGATCCTTCCTCCTTGTTAAGTCCCCCTATTAATTTTTTTAATACTGTTTAATATTTACTGTAGGATTTTAGTTGTTTTTAAGTATAGTTTTTGTGTTTTTTTAAGTTGGTGTAAGGTGTAGGTAAGGTTTTAGATATTTTATTCAATGTATATAGTGTTATGGTGGGCTAAGTGTCCTTTTCATTTGAGTGGGGGGGTTGATATTTTTTTTCTTGTTAAAAACAAAAAATATGAATAAATACATACATAATTGTTTAGGATATATGTATAGTTAGTTCATGTTTAGGTTAAGCTGTCTTTGTTCCATCTATAGATGTGCCTTAAGGAGGGTAGATGGGTTAATGTCTCATATGTGTTGTTGACTGTCTAGTATTAGATAAGGTAGTTAATGTAGGCTACAATTTATTTAGTATAAGTTAGTTTAGATTAGGTTAGGTAAGGTAAATATTAGTAGTTTAAGTTAGATAGTGTTTTCTATAATGAATACATTGTTAGTGGTCAATGATTTGGGGTGGCACTTATGTTTGAAGTGATTGTTGCGTGTTTATCTAGGTTCCTGATCGATACTGTGACCTTATGCCCCTATTCGACTATAAACCCATTTATTCCCTATATTGGCATAACCGTTCAAGTGCGATTTTCTGAAAAGTCATCTCTGGCCTCACACGAACAGAGCCACATTCCAGCATGACTCTCTGCTACTTCCTTTGCGACCAATTAGTGCAATGACAGAGCAGCAGTCACTATCTGATATTCCTAGATAACACTCCGAGTTCTTCAACAAGATAAAAACTTAGCAAACCTGGAAATCCCCGCTTGCTATGTTTTGATTAGTAATGGAACTCTAATGAGCAACTGATAACTGTCACTTCCTAGTGACATCTTTAATTTACGTCTTATGTCCAGCAAACTTGCGTCAAACCCGGCACCTGTCAGGTATAAATATTACCAACGTTGCCTTAAGCAATGAGAGAGATACGAGCTGTGAGTTCGTTGCCTGTTGCTGATGCCAGCTGCCTGCATGACCCTGTGTTGTTAAAAACTAGCACTCTGTCGCTGCAGCCTGCTATCCTGTGGTGGTGAAGCTGCTGATTACCATTATCGCCGCTACAGCGCGACCTATGGTGCAGTACGCTTGAGGAGCCGAGCAGCCGTCCCTCTGCGAAGACATCCAGCAGATTCCAGCTGCCCGCGGACGCTGTCCCCCGCCTCCTTCCTCGACGCGCTGAGAGAAGCCGCTGCCTTTCTCGTGCAGAGAAATCCAGTCCCGGCGCTTCCGGTTTACCCTTGCGGGTGACTGGGATATGGAGAGAGACCCCTGAAGGAGATACCAATCCTCCATCATTCTATTCAGAGGTATGGTGTTGACTAAACCCTTAGACGAGAATTCTTGAAACAAACCTTGGCAAAACCAACTTAACTTAAGCTACTTACTTACTCCCCTTTTCACGTGTTAGGCTTAGGTCAGGCACACTGGGGTAGGCTTAGTTAGAAGCACCAGTTGAGTATGTTAGCCTAATGTATATATGACTGTATATATGTTTTATTACTTTTAAACCATTGTATGGCTAAGAAACCATATCAATGCTTTTACAGTTCTATTTCGCAATACTTATCTTACTGTACGTACTTTTTATAATAACAGTTATTGCAATTGTGGCAATTCATTTCTCTTATACGAGAAGAAAGACTGTTCAATAAATGTTAACCCTTTATTGATACACGCCCGTCTCTCTATTCTCTACATCTCGTGAAAGTAAACTGCACTAGACTGACTGAGTGAAATCTATGTCTATTGTTTCACACGACCCTAGAGATCAACTCTTGATCTGAGGAGCAAAGTTGTCATGTTGCACGGTTGTTGGAAAACTGAATCCCTTCTTGTCTGTGCCAAGGAAGCTGATCACTTCCTATGCAGAGAAGAAAGTTTCCAGTGACCTCTGAGCTAGTTGGTAACACAACCCAATTAAGTTTAGCATAGTCAGTGGAGGCCTGGAATATCCGCAGTTCCACGTCGATACTACTGTTTATGTTATTCCAATGCGCAGGGCCTAGTGGGAAACTAGGAACTACACTACATGGCGCCCAACGTTTGGTAAGGCGATAAACTAACGCAAGACTTGTAGAGTAACTCAGTCGTGCATATTTCACAGACCCCTTTCTCCCGTAAAAACTCCAATAGACGTCTGGAGTGGGTGAAAGGTTAAAATCCGCCCGACCTTAGTAGGAAGAGATTCCTATGTAAAGCTCCGGTTTATTCAACGTTGAAGGATACAGTGTTCCAAAACATTGTGCACCTAATCTTTGTCTCCTTGGAGACCTACTCTGCAAAACCTGCATTTTTAAAATGTCAGTAGAAAACAACGGCACCTCTGGGGCCGCAGTAGACGCGACTCAGCAAGGTCCCGAACAAGCAGACCCGGATGCTATTATCAAAATCTATAACTTTAAAACTTATAGAACACGGACTGACACCTCAAGGTGGTACAGTGATTTTCGTGATAGAGGCTCACGAGTATCGGCAGACAGAGGTATTCTATTCATGGATAAACTTTCCAGCGGTAAACGCTACAACACAAGAGTTTCACTATTACAAAATAGAGAAACCACCGGAAGAGTACGCTCCTTTCGAGGAGGTTGAAATTCCACTTAAATTTCAAGAGCACCTGCTCTGGTTTAATGGCGCCCTAAAACACAATGATCACATAACTAGGCTCGGTCCTCTAGGTAGACCAGGAGCCACGTGGCCGGTTCTAGCCAGCTACACACCACATCCTGACATTGCAAAAATGTCTAAGGAAGAGCTGTTAGCACAGCTAAACACATTAATAAAAATACATAGGCAATTAGTCCAATATGTAATGCGGACTGCAACAGTCCAGCCAGCTGTTAATTCGCACCAGCTGACCCCTCACCAGGGGAACACAAATAAAATTACACCACAGAACATACAGTCATGTCTGGGTAAAACACCCGTAAAACGGGAACAAATTCCTTTCTGGTTAGCACAGAAAATCACTCAAATAGAGGCAGTATTTCCTGATACTACCCCTATTGAGAAACACAGAATCTTGACCATCTGCCTTCCTATGGGAATCGCACCACACGTGGAGGACTGTGACACTTGGGGTACAGTCTTTGCTTCCATCTACACAAAAACACACGGTGTTCCGTCTATGGCGGTAATACCAGAAGTGCTAAAACAGATTCAAAATGAATTCGGTCCAGAGCCCGCTTTAAATCTGGGTATGAAATTACTGAAAGATTTCAAGCAGGTCACAGCTATATTATTAGCCAACGTAAAGGGAGAAGCAGCATCTGTGGCGATTCGCCAGAAGTTGAGGGAAACAGATATAAAAGATCCTGTTGAGCTTGCAAAAATCATAGAAAAATGCTATGAAGAATTAGGTAGAGACAGCTTGGGTGGGAAACCAGTAAAACCCCAACTGCTCGAAAGTCCTGAAAAATTATTTAGTAAAAATAATTTAAACACTCCTAAAAAGAGCTGGGATGGAAATAAACAATCCACTCCCAAGGAAAAAGTTTTCCAGACCAGAGGAAGGTCTCCTCGACGGAGGGAAAGAACTCCGACTCGAGAACGCCAGTCTCCCCAACGGGAGCCCTCTGAGAAAAGATATAACCTTAGAAATAGGGATAATATAAAAAAACCTGATAGATATCAAAGTATTGATACACGTCCCTCTCGATCTTTTCCACAGAATTTGGAAAGAAGAGGACGGTCAGACCCAGGAGAGCACACCAAGTCCAAAGACAAGGAACCTGCTCAGAGTAAAAAATCTCAATTTCAGAAAAAGAAGGTAGCCAGTATTAGAGTAATCAACCATGCCGAGAATACTGAGGACACAGTTGAAAAATGGGGAGTGGGCATTGACAATGTTGGACAGTGCAGCAGAAATCAGTATAGCGCGCAAGAACTTGAAGAGTCATCTGGAGACAGTGGACACGAATGAGTACATTCAGGTTGAAACTGCCGACACCAGACTTAGCGAGCCCCATAAAATATACTAAATAACATTGCGTATGGAGGGTGATAAGACTAGGAAAATTAAGGGTCTATTTTGGGATAAGCTCTCAAAAGGCTATGATATTCTGTTAGCTGAAAAAGATTGGCCCCCGGAGTTTGTCAGGGAGTGCCCTCGTGGCGAAGAAGTAATTATGCCTGCCTTCTCGAATCACATTCCGATTCATAAAAAATACACATATGCAAGGAAATGGGCAGTAGCCCAGGCACCTGCATTGTATAAAAATCATGTAGGATGGGATGAGGATTCACCTCCTCACAAAATCCAACTAAAAAGTGAACCAACTGCCCAACGGCAGTATCCCATAAAGCAAGAAGCTAAAAAACAGGTCAGGGAGATCTTAGATCAACTTGAGTACCAGGGGGTGATTGAAACATGCACCTCTCAAATGAACAATCCCTTGTTTCCTGTCTCCAAGCCAGACAATTCATATCGTCTAGTTTTGGACTACAGACACCTTAATACATGTTGCAAAACTTTTGCAGTACAAAACTCGCATAGTGCAGCCCTAATGAATAATATAGTTAGGAAAAAATATAAAACGACATTAGACATTTCTAATGGTTTCTTTTGTCAAAACATTGCGCCAGAAAGCAGATATTTGACCGCTTTCTCCGCATTTGGGTCGCAGAAAAAATTCTGTCGACTCCCACAGGGGTTCAAGAACAGCCTATTCTCAGCTAGGGTAACAGAGTTACTACAAATCTATGATGATGAAGCATTATCTTACGTAGATGATATCTATCTCACAGACGATGACTTGGATACTCACTTGAAGAGAGTGAACACCATTATACTTGGGTTCGCAGCAGAGGGTTACAAATTCAACTTTAAAAAGTCCCGAATTGCCCATCTGACAGTACTATTCTTAGGGTACGAATTATCAAGTGAAGGGAAAAGCCTAGCGGACAACTTCTTAGAGAAGTGCGCAGTACTCCAAGCTCCAAAAACGCTGAAGAACTTACAATCCATTCTAGGTTTTCTGAATTTCGGAAGAACTTACATTCTAAATTACGCAGAGAGGGTTAAACCTCTCTACGAACTAATTAAACCTGATTTTAAACAAATCAATTGGACTCAAAAACACACAGAAATTTTGAGATCACTGCAAACAGACATGTTAGCAAAAACAAAATTATATACACGTGACAACACACGTGATCTTGTAATCCGAGTCATCCCAGGAAGATGCGGATTCACGTACCTAACCTCTAATGAGGGAGAAAAGGTACCAATTTCAATTAAATCTCACTTGTACACACAAGCCGAAAAAACATTCAGTCACACAGAAAGAACTGTGAACGCAGTGCAAATCGCATTAACAAATGAAAGAGAACTAGCACACGGCAAAAGGATTAACATCCTCACAGCGGAATCCGCCTTCGAAGCGCTATTCAGCCCAGTAAACCTGCCTACAGTGTCACTGGATCCGAAATGGATACAGTGCATAGATTCTCTAGGAGCGGAAGACATGAAATACTATTTCGCCCCGCAATACGAAGAACTGAATGATTTAGAGTATGAAGAAGAATATCCTCTGCCAATCGAAATTCTGCCTCTCCCATTATATGCCTGTATAATCTATACAGATAGCTCTGTACAGCATTTCAACGTAGAGAGAAAATCCTACGATGCAGCATGTGCGATCATTAAATGTCGTTGGCTGTGCGGTAAAATCAAACCGAAAATAACAAAAACTGAATCAGTAAAGTGCTGTTCGGCTCAAAGAACTGAAATCAGATGTTTAAAGATGGCGCTCGAAAATGCAGAACGCGAATTCCCCACACTTATAGTGTGCGATTCTCATTTTTGCGTCAACTCTTACAACAATAAACTGCAGAGTTGGATCGAAAACAACTACAAAGATGACACAGGTGCCACAATAAAGCATAAAAAGCTCTGGAACGAGGTAGCTCTTTTATACAAAGAACTACAAAAGACTCACGTGATTCACGCACAGAGTCTTCAACGTGATGGCGTTCACGTTGCAGGGAATTCATTGGCTAATACAACCAAAGCGGAAGCAACTAAACCGGCTTCCGTAGCCACAAAAAAGCGTACAGATAAATACATAGACGGGGAAACCATGCTGGCAGTAAAAACGACCGTAAAAGGCGACTGTGCAGCACTACCCGTAAACTATCCACTCAATTATGCATACATAATCGATGCAAACTCCGTTCCTTTTGCTCGAATCCCTGGAGTGGGGGATAGAGTAATACCAAACATGAACAGGAGAATATTTTTAATAGCAGACGCACATATGGGTTTGGGTCTGAGACACCAAACAATTAAGGAGTCACTGACTGAATTGCAATCAGTTTTCTGGTGGCCGGAAATGAGTGTAGAACACCAAATATATGCAAACAACTGTGATAACTGCAATAGGGATCGCAGTAGCGAACCTTGCTACCGGCTACCAATCAGAAAGAGCGTAACGCTGCCTGCACCCCAACCTGCGTCCTATTAATTAGTTAAGACGAAAAGCACTTTAAAAATGAGGCCTCCAGCGCTCGGCTGACGCCTAGAACTGTTATAAAAGATTTGCGAGTCTTTATCGGCACATACGCAATTACCACGTTCCATTCTGACCAGGGTCCTGCTTTCAGCTCTCGAGCTTATAAGGAGGCCATGGCTAGCATGGGAATTGGGTTGCAGTATTCTTGTCCGTCGCATCCCGAAGGGAATAGTGTGGTAGAAAGAAAAAACCGTGACATAAAGCAATCTATAACAGCGAAGGTATTAGGTTCAGGCGCTGGGTGGGTCAAACATTTAATAAGTGTCCAGACTAGTCTTAACAACATGCCAAGAAATTCTCTAAAAGGTTTCAGCCCATACGAACTATTGTTCGGAATTAGAATGCGCGTTCAGGACCTCGATAGTCAGATGTCAGTGGTACAAGAAGAAACAAAGCACTTTGATGTAAAGGATCGTTTGGCTGTCTTACAGGAACTGAATGAAACAAGAAAATCATTAAGCAACATAAAGTTAAAGCAACAGCCAAGTACCACTGACGAGGCACCACCCGCAACAGCCCCAGCAAGGCCTGTCTGGATTCCAAAGATTGGGGATCTAGTCAGAGAAAAGATCGCGGTTAAGAAGGAATTTGGGCCTTCTTACAGAAAAGCAGTACCTGTCTTAGCAGTCACCGGAACAAGATCAGTTGTGCTACCGCCCCTTGCTGGTAAAAAGGAGAACAGAGTCGTGTCCATCGATCTGGTAAAACCACAAGCATGTGGCCTATAATCAACAGTAGGCCCAGTGGACTTCCAAGAAACAACAGAATACCCAAACTTGCAACAATCCAAGAGGTTCAAACTGAAAGACTAATCACATTCGATCAGCCTGCAGTGCACAATGAAGGACTATGCAATAATGCCATGGAACTCGTGCCTCTTGAAACACAGATTGAAACAGTTTGTCAAGAAACAACACCAGTCTACAATGATGTGGCATCAGAAAGTGCTACAGAGAGACAGATTGAAAGAACAATCCCATCAATTGACAGAACTGCCTCTGGTTATTTCATCAACTTCGACAACTTCTCTGAAGATTTAAACGACCCCGAAGTGATGCCAGAAACAAAAAAGTCTTTTAAAGAAAAAGCAACAGAACTCTTTCATCAACTGAAGGAAATCTACCTAATTTCCCCTTGGCTAGAGTTCTGGTTCGGTCTAGGTGTATTTTTCCTCCTGCTTTGGCTCATCATGGTACTGTGTTTGGGAAAATTCATTGAAGGAAAATATATTACAATGGACACAGCAAGTCAGAACATCAACCTAGTCCTGAAACCACACAGATCATCCCACGTGAAGAAAAGAGAACTGTCAACAGTAAATGTCACAGCAATTCCAATACCTGGTGGGGTAGTATGGGAGAAAACAGACTATGAGATATATGGTCCGGTCGAAATCCTGAAGTATCCTCATCAACTAAAGGTTTCCTTAAGTGACTTTGTGACTCCTAGTACATTCTCTGATGATTGGGACTTTAACAGTATTAATGACATGATGTCTGATTTAGTAATGTCAGCTAGATTCACAGATCATGATTATTTGCAAGGTTCATCTAGTTATGAGCAGTTATTCTGTTACACCCACTATGGGGATCATTACTTGCATAAATCTGCACAGCCTAGAAATGTTTTTATGTATAATCAATGGGAACATTGTTCTACACCACCTAAAAGCAGTTCTAAAGCATTTTTTTTGAGAAATTCAAATACTTCTCAGGGTTTAACACCAGTGATGCAGAAACGTTTTATTACAAACTGTTAGATAAAACAGGAATGAAAACAATGCTGACAAATTCTAAATTGATATATTCAGAAGCATTTTATGACAAAATGATGACATTTGGTTTTGATTATTGGAAAAATAATATTGAAACGAAAACAATTTGGGGTACAAAAGATTGGCAGGTGCAAGGCATTGAAGCACTATTTAGAACCTGCATGATACCAGAACAAATGTTGTTTTTAAATGACACAGTACACCAAACATCTTGTCTTGGCCTAGCTAAGATCAAAGACCTTAAAACACCGTCTATTCCGAAGCCAATACCTGAAAATGCAACCGCTGATATTGAATTAGACGTGTCACAAATTTTACATTTCAACAGAACAAATCCTGATTAGAAAAAGTGGTTAATCTGGCCTACAGACACAAATAGCTGTCAAGATAGATTCCTGAATAAAACACAGGGTTTAAAAATGACCAGATTAGACCCTAGATACTCCCAGAGACAGCATCCAGGGATTATAACAACATACAGTGTAGGGAAACTCTGCCTAGAATGGCTAGCTACATCTACACTGGCTGAAATTAAGCAACACTTGTCTTTATTAAAAGATGGTGCTGATTTGCGCGATTTCATTATTGGACCACGCAAACAGCGTCAAAAGCGTTTCATAGCGACCAGTATCTATGCTGCTTACAACGAGGCTTGGAAAGTAAAGCAAATTGAAACTGCTGAAAAAATACGAGAAATTGATCGTATTAATTTGGAGAAATCACTTTCTGTGGTAGACAATGGGTTAACGACTCTGTCTTCCAGAATATATTCGTTGGACAATATTGTATCCTCTGCCTTTGATGTGATAGACAGAGATTTGCTAATGTTACAACATGGCCAGTCTCAATTACGCTCTATTATAGAACTAGGCTGGACGCTGCAAAACCTTCGTTCAGGCTATGTGCCTTGGCGTTTAATCAACACAACGTCATTATTTTCCAGTTTTAACCTTACTGATAAACAGATCAGTTTGGCACAGAAAGGAGCAGACTATACAATCCTGAGCATCGAGAAACTCGAGAGATTACCATTGACAATGTCAGAGAGTCCTGTCATTGAATGGATAATACACGGAATTATCACAATTCCGATAACAACTTTCCGATTTAAAAAGTGCCTTGTATACATACCTGCTGGCCAGTATGAACAATTGGGTAAAGGATATGTAAAATCCGAATGGAAATTACCATACACTCATTCTTGCTATAGTGACAGCGACAAAAATGTATTTCTTAGTGGTGAGAATTGTAAACATTCACTAAGCGGTATACTTTTGTGTCAGGGTATTAATTTACACGGAGCATGTGATGGGAATTCAAACAACCTTTCATGCCACCAGCTAGTCACACCTGCAACTCAGATAGAGCCCTTCTTTATGCAACTCGCAAACGGGAGTTACATTCTTAGAACGGATCACAGGTGTTGTGGCCTCGCGCCAGGGACAAGTTATCTAGTACATGTTACGTCCATGGTCAAATGCTGTATGCAAGCATTGTTCCCGAGCGGGCCTCCAGACATAGTGACTCCCCTCTGGCCTCGTCTGAATCTCTATTCTATACGAATTGATACATTAAGCAAAATGAAATCTGTGCTTTTACAGACAACAGTGCCTATAACATCATCTAAAGAGACGTATGATCTTCTAGTCGCAAGGACGGCTACTGAAGTCCATGACCTTTTATAAACAAATTGCCCCGTGCATTTCGTAGAAATGTGCAGCCAACTCCTTAACATGTCTAGTGCAACAAGCATCCCAGGCATATTTAAGACAGTCTTTACGGGACTGCTAACACCCTTCCAGGCAATTTTGGGAATCTTTCCTAATTTTGTGCACTCCATTTTTGGCGGCATACCACTATTTTTGGGACTCGTTGCAGGGATTCTATTTTTGACCCTCCTGCTACGTTATGGCAAGCCTCGGCTCAGACATAGCTCCCATGGGAATGGAAGAGACAATCCTAGCAATGCGCTACAGGGACAGGATAACTAACGTCCTCGGATTGGCCAGGCTGAGAGATCTAAACATGACCTGGTTCCTTTCATTCAGACCGATATGGCAAAATTGCATTTTACCTGTGCTACGGTGTATGCTTTGCGGCGATGAATGCGTGTTGGACATCTGTCTTTCACTTCCATCAGCAGTACCAATGGACGTCGATACTTTGCTCAGTCCAATAACGGCTCACGCATTGTGTTGTCCCCAGCGGCTACCAATCCTGATGACGGCATTCGTGGAGACTCCTGTACTACAGCCAAGTGGTAACAGTGGAGCGAGTGACAAAAGCAACATCATCCAGGTACAACGTGCCGTGAGCATTGCTGGTCCTGCCTTCGATGACAGCAATCATTCTCACACCTGCCAAGTTACAGCGCTATCTAATTTGGTTGAACTATCACCTTATTTTGTAGACCAATTCTTTGCGAGCCTGTCTGATACGATGTTCTCACCCATAGAGAAACAATAACTTTTGAGAAGCTTTCCGACACACAGCGTTCCCATGAACTCTGGATTCGGCCTTCAGTTTTGAACAACAAAAAACTGCCAGGAGCTTTGGAAATGTATTTTCTTTGAATTGGACAATTTTTCTAATATTGACCCCTTTTTGGCATGAACAATTCTTTGCTTAACGTAAAAACTATTCTTAGAGAACAGAAGCTTCACACTTCTATTTCTAAACACATCTAGAGACATAACAACATAAAACCAGCCTCTAGCACACATGTTATTACAATGCATTTTTATGTGATGATTTATCTCGCATTTCTTCTGTCAGAGATACTTCATGTGTAATTCTTTATGCATAATCGTTCATTGATTTCATATGCAATAATTTTTGAATGATTACTATGCTTTAAAAAACGTACAGTACCTAAATTCCATATATTACAAGTACGCCTATTTCGAATGCATTTATGTATTTTGGGGTGGGCAATGTTACACATGCATCTAATTGCTTAGTTTTAGTAATTTTGATGGACATTACCCGTGGAGTGGGTGTTGCGTGTTTATCTAGGTTCCTGATCGATACTGTGACCTTATGCCCCTATTCGGCTATAAACCCATTTATTCCCTATATTGGCATAACCGGTCAAGTGCGATTTTCTGAAAAGTCATTTCTGGCCTCACACGAACAGAGCCACATTCCAGCATGACTCTCTGCTACTTCCTTTGCGACCAATTAGTGCAATGACAGAGCAGCAGTCACTATCTGATATTCCTAGATAACACTCCGAGTTCTTCAACAAGATAAAAACTTAGCAAACCTGGAAATCCCCGCTTGCTATGTTTTGATTAGTAATGGAACTCTAATGAGCAACTGATAACTGTCACTTCCTAGTGACATCTTTAATTTACGTCTTATGTCCAGCAAACTTGCGTCAAACCCGGCACCTGTCAGGTATAAATATTACCAACGTTGTCTTAAGCAATGAGAGAGATACGAGCTGTGAGTTCGTTGCCTGTTGCTGATGCCAGCTGCCTGCATGACCCTGTGTTGGTAAAAACTAGCACTCTGTCGCTGCAGCCTGCTATCCTGTGGTGGTGAAGCTGCTGATTACCATTATCGCCGCTACAGCGCGACCTATGGTGCAGTACGCCTGAGGAGCCGAGCAGCCGTCCCTCTGCGAAGACATCCAGCAGATTCCAGCTGCCCGCGGACGCTGTCCCCCGCCTCCTTCCTCGACGCGCTGAGAGAAGCTGCTGCCTTTCTCGTGCAGAGAAATCCAGTCCCGGCGCTTCCGGTTTACCCTCGCGGTGACTGGGATATCGAGAGAGACCCCTGAAGGAGATACCAATCCTCCATCATTCTATTCAGAGGTATGGTGTTGACTAAACCCTTAGACGAGAATTCTTGAAACAAACCTTGGCAAAACCAACTTAACTTAAGCTACTTACTTACTCCCCTTTTCACGTGTTAGGCTTAGGTCAGGCACACTGGGGTAGGCTTAGTTAGAAGCACCAGTTGAGTATGTTAGCCTAATGTATATATGACTGTATATATGTTTTATTACTTTTAAACCATTGTATGGCTAAGAAACCATATCAATGCTTTTACAGTTCTATTTCGCAATACTTATCTTACTGTACGTACTTTTTATAATAACAGTTATTGCAATTGTGGCAATTCATTTCTCTTATACGAGAAGAAAGACTGTTCAATAAATGTTAACCCTTTATTGATACACGCCCGTCTCTCTATTCTCTACATCTCGTGAAAGTAAACTGCACTAGACTGACTGAGTGAAATCTATGTCTATTGTTTCACACGACCCTAGAGATCGACTCTTGATCTGAGGAGCAAAGTTGTCATGTTGCAAGGTTGTTGGAAAACTGAATCCCTTCTTGTCTGTGCCAAGGAAGCTGATCACTTCCTATGCAGAGAAGAAAGTTTCCAGTGACCTCTGAGCTAGTTGGTAACACAACCCAATTAAGTTTAGCATAGTCAGTGGAGGCCTGGAATATCCGCAGTTCCACGTCGATACTACTGTTTATGTTATTCCAATGCGCAGGGCCTAGTGGGAAACTAGGAACTACACTACATGATTTGATGGAGTGGTGATTTGGAAGTTGGATACAACAGATTAATTCCCAAATCAATCACTTGAATGTCTAAGTGTGAACAGGATATCATCATCTAGGGAAAGTCTACTGTCATACATACTGTTGGATTATGATTAGAAAACATGCATGAAATTAAGGCTAGCAAAGTTGACTTCTGACCTTGCATAGGGATAGTCTGTGATTTAGTTAGTATCTTATGAGGAACTGACAGAGTTGTTAGACACATTATGCTTCATCATCTTTATGAATATGGTGAGGGATCTATCTTGAGATGTGACATGACATGACACGCATCGCAACTAAGCATGGGCGAATTTTGCGAATCTGGCGTTCGCGAATTTTGCAAATTTGCAAACTCGCAATCCGCAAAATATGCGAATTCTCGCGAATTTGCGGATTTATTTTTTTTGTGTTCGCAAGGATTTCTGCCAGTTCGCAAGGATTTCTGACAGTTCACAAGGGTTTTGTAACAGTTCGCAATCGCGAACTTACATGTCGGCTCGCAACGGTCACGATTATGTTGTTTCTACGTCTGGTTCATCATCACAGGTTCCCAGCACCCTCTGTTTCACCCCTGCCACCCTCTGTTTTACCCATGCCACCCTCTGGTACATCAATGCCTTATGCTACCCTCTGGTTCATCATCACTGTAGATTATGGGGGGAAAAAGCAAGCACACCTGCCTGCTTCAACTGACATGAATTAATTTTGGGTTGATTTATTAATGTGTCAATGTTTTAAAATTCCAGTCTGGCACCTGCATCCTTATCTGTAATTTGCTTTCTGTTGCAGTGCAATTTTTTTTCCAGGACCTTTGTGGCCTACTTGTAGCTATTCTATGAGCCTGCTGTGAGGGTCAGAGCAGGGTCATACAATTGTTGCAACTAGCAACTGAACTCTGGAGGGGCCCTTGTCAGGAAGCACTACAGGGAACGGTTACTAATGATGAGTTTGAACTTTTAAACCTGCTTTCACTTTTGCAAAACTCGTTTTTCTGCAGAGCAGCATTACAGCAACTTTAATGCCCCACCAAGCTTATATGAGAAAGTTGAGTTCTAATCCAAAAGTTATCCAAAAATAATCAAAAGGCCTCAAATCTAAAAAAGTGCAGGCAAATGTCAACCTGAGGAGTTATTCTGATAAAAATAATCATTTTCAGAAGGTCTATGCTGCTTGCTACTAGATTTCCTGTGCGGAATTGCAATTTTTGTAATTTCGCGAGTGCGAGATTGTTGCTGCCCGCCGCACCTACATGTTCGCAATTGCGAACTTACACCGCAAAGAAAAAAAATCCGCTGCGTGCGAATTTGCGAATTTTGCGGGAAATTCGTGAATCTCGCGGATTGCGAATTTACCGAAAATCCGCAAAATCCGCGAGCGTAACGGATTTTCCGCCCATGCTTAATCGCAACAACCAATTTCCACACCATTGAGTATGAGTGTATCTTCCAGGAATGACTAGTTAGCACTGCGAGGTAAAGCCACTGCTTGTGGCATGACACTGACTTGATTATTGAAACACGTCCTTATCCCTATCCTGAACATAGGGAAATATGATCTTCTGCAAAAATCAAGTCTTTGAGATATGAAGTACTGGCTAATTCACAAATATCCTGTCATCTCATTGTCTATCAGGGACACAGACTCAGCAGAAGGGATTTTCAGGAGTTAACAGACTGGCCCAGTTCTTTGGACAACAATGCACACATTGTGTACATGGCCGGTGGAGTGCCAGACAGAGTCTTTGAGGGGGACCATGTAAAAAGACATGTTGAGGAAGTAGAAAACTTCAGGCAGGAGGCTGATTGTTGTGTCATTGGTGAGCAATCGCCACATTGGCAGTCCATTAAAGTCCAAGGTGAATGTAACAAACTCAATCTGAGGACATTGACAGATGATGTTCCAAGGTATGATGGTAATCACAAGGCTAAGCAGAATCTCTCAATTTGACACATATGAATGCTACCGCTGACTTCTCCTTATGAATGTTGTTTCACCCACATCTTCCTTCTCTGATATGTCATGTGCCTCCTGTGAGGGTGATATTGGATTGACAGAAGCACTGGGAGACAGTGGCACATCGGGGGAAAGAGGTGGATGCTGAAGGTGCAGCAACATTCATCTGTGCAAACAGATGAGGCAGCACTGCAGTGATGATGAGCTGTAGGGCTTGCAAGACTCCGGCAACATCTCTGTGGTGGGCAGCCATCGCAGCCAAGTGTGAATTCTGCTTCCGCTCCATGTTTTCCATGATCTTGCGTATTTCTGCCAACTCTTTGGCATCATCGTTGGTGCCACTTTGATAGAATAGTTGTTCTTGTCTCCGAGTAAGGAGTCCAGCAATGTCACCCATAGACTGCTCTGAGAGCATAGAGCAGACTGTAGGTGCCTCGGATGGCATCTAGGTGATCGCTAATGGGACTGAGGCACCCAAGGAGCCCATCCAGTTTGGCCACCGGGCTGTCCAAACCCACCCGCAAATGACCAGCCATCTCACACTGAACTTCTACCGCACCACATTGGAAATGTAACAGTGGGTCCTCTGCAATGTAAAGGGCGGATACTGTTGTCTGTGTTTGTTTACGTTGGTCAGACATTTAAGCAGTTGATGATCAGAAAGCATGACACTTTCCATTCTCTATTCTGACATGCTACACCGATTACACGCAGCTTTATGAATTATTGTACAATATCGCTGATGTAACATTTACGTTGATCATGGTTTTGGACAATTTCCCTGTATGCCAACAGTGAGGGACATATTGCTATCCCCCTGCTGCACCTGCTACATCATCTGTTCA
Organism: Lissotriton vulgaris; assembly: GCF_964263255.1. Classification (NCBI taxonomy): domain Eukaryota; kingdom Metazoa; phylum Chordata; class Amphibia; order Caudata; family Salamandridae; genus Lissotriton; species Lissotriton vulgaris. Next base: position 1,870,959,602 of record NC_141694.1, on the reverse strand, counting down.
AAACTGCCTGTGCTGCTGGATTTTTCACATTATTGACAATGCAAAATTAATCAGATTCATGTGTCTTTACACTGCATTGTAGATGAGTCACCCTTACTCAATCAATCTTGCATAATGGTTTTAATCACTAGGTTTTGAAGGTGTAGATTAGACTGCACCCCCCTTAATGTTGGCAATTCCACCCATTTTGTAGTGTGACAGGAGGAGGGCAATCATGCACTTGAGATCAGGGATACAGGGATGTACACAATGAGATGACAAGTAGATATGCTTGATTTTGCATTCTGTGAGAAGTATCTATGTGTTTAAAGGTGGGCAACTCACGTTGACACAGGTCAGTCCCAAAAAGGGATGTTGATGTGCAGGGAGGGACACCTTCTTGTTCATTGACAGTCATTCTCTCTATCCAGCCACCATTGCACTTTGGTGCATTGGCAATGGTAATATGATGCAAGCTGGTGGACATATGACTTTAAGGCAGGCTTCTGGAATTAATGCATTGTTGCACTGCAGACCTTTTTTGTACCCCACAGGGAGGGGCACATGGATGTTACATGCTGTTTGGCCTATGGTAATTGGATGCCAGACATTGCTAGACCTGGCATCTTTTGGTGTGTTTCCTAAGTCTTTTTGCTCTCTGACCTTCTGGTTTAGACTGTTTTTGATGGTTTTAGACTCTCTGCACACTTTATAACTGCTGTTCAGTGGTAAAGTACTCCAGTTTTAAATTGTATTATGAAATGGGTTTTCCCTGGTTAGCATATTTGATTTACTAGTAAGCCCCTAGTGCAGAGCAGTGAGAGTACCAGGGCCTGTAAATATGCCATGTCGACCTGGCAAGTGCATCCCCTTGCCAGGCCCTAATCCTCCCTTTTCTTACATATAGGTCACACCTAAGTTAGTCCCAAGGTAACCCTGTAGGCAGGGTGCTGTGTATGTCAAAGGTAGGACATGGACTGGTATGTATGACATGTCCTCGTAGTGCATTACAGTGCAATTTGTTTTTCAGTATGAAAAGGCTATCTGTCCCATAGGATAGAATGGGCGTTTTATTTAAAACCTCTTTTAAGCATAACTTCCATTTGGGACAAGATAGGGAAATGGTGCATGCCTGGACTCAAAATGTAAAAATGTGTATTTTAGTAAAGATGATTTTTATGTTTGTGTTTGAAAATACTACTTTTAGAAAGTAGGTATTTTCTTGCTTAGCCATTCTGTGTGCCTTTGTTGGGTTTGTGGATTGACTGTCTGTATTTGGAGTGACAGGGTCTGGGGATGTGCATTCTCTTCAGACAGCAACAGGGAGCCGAGGTGGGTCCTGCCTTTCCTGGAGGAGTCAGGGCTGAGATGTATAGACCGTGGCTGCATTTAGATTAGTGGGAGGACATTTCCTTGTGCTGTAATGGGCCTGCTCTGCCTTAGACAATGCTGTCCCCACCTCCTGCTGGGAAGCTGGGCCAGAGAGGACCAAACTGGGTTTGACTAAGCAAAAACACTCTCTGTCTGAAGAAAAAGGTCATTTTGAATATAAATAATGGGGCCCAGACCCAGAACTTTAGAACTCGCTGGAATAAAGGAACCTGCCAAGAAGAAGAGCGGGAAGAGCTGCCAGGAGGAGCACTGCCCCTTTGCTATGTTGTTGCTTTGTTGGGTGGCCTGCAGTTGCTGCTTCTGCCTTGGGCAGTGTAATGACTGTACTGAACTTTCTCTAACTTGTTGCTGAGTATCTCCAAGGGCTTGTAACCGAGCTTGCCTCCTGGTCAGGAAGTCTCCGGGACTGCAAAGTCCCCATTCTCCTCTGGGCACAACCTCTGGAACAGTGGGTTTTCAGTAGCTGCAGAGGAGGAAACGCAACCAACTTCATCACCAACTCCACTGCTGGCTCCTTGTCCTGAAGGCACAGCAGAGGGCACTGCTGCATTTTTGACCGCAACCCTGGTCCCACTGATGATGAAGACCGGCGCCCTTGCCACCAAGCTGCTGTTTGCACCACGACCTGTGAGCACCGCATTTGCCACCGCCTCACCACCCTGGTCTCACTGAGGCTGTTGCTGCTCTTCAATCGTCCCTTTCGCCTGCAAAGCAATCTGTCAGCACTGCAGAGAGAACCGCCCTGCTTTGCACCACAGTCCTGGTCTCACTGACGCCAATGGATGACCATCACCATGGCGCTCCCTGCACCACAACCAGAGGACACACCACAGTGCACAGCTACACTTCATATCGCAACACCGAACTTTCCCACATCCGGCCGCATGAGTCGCAACACAAAATGCACTGTTTACAAGTCTGTCGAAGCCCCTGACCAATGTGGTCAGACAGAACTGTTGGATTCTGTTGATTACAGCACTGCGGTAGCACAGGATGGAACAACTGACGTCAAGGAACTGTAGGCCCAATTCACAGAAATAATCTGAGACAAAGGTCTAATTTATGACTTTCGGTATTCACAAAGGGCATTTACGGGTAGTAAAGTTAGACTTTTGGTTTGTGTTTAGACCAAAAGTCTATCTTTAGTAGTAGTAAATGCCCTTTTGTGAATACCGAAAGTCATAAAGTTAGACTTTCGTCTCAGATTACGTCTGTGAATCGGGCCTTGTGTATTTAAAGTATTCTTGCAAAGTGCATATGTTGGGTTTTTAAAATTTTTGGCTTGATTTGGATATATTCAAATATTGGATATTTTTCTAAACTGGTGTGGCGTCCTTTTGTAGTGTTTTCACTGTATTTCTGTTGGTTATGTGCAAATGCTTTACAAACTGCCTGTGAGATAAGCCTGACTTCTCGTGCCAAGCTACAAAAGGGATGAGCAGGAGTTATTTTAGGAGTGTAACTTCTTTGCTCTGACTAGGAAGAAGGATCCCTCTGTGGACCAAGGTACCTACCTCTTCCAACTAGAGACCCAATTTCTAACGGACACTTTAGATATGCATTTGTTCACTGCCACTGTTGACTTTACCTAATGGCCAGTTTCAATGCAAGTCAATGTGTCTTGGACATCCACAACCAGGACCATGATGACAATAACATACAGGTAACTGACAACAAAAGTGGATACTTTGATGTGTATGACTGCATTTTAATGAATTAGATCACGGCAACATGTAGCAAAATGATATGCATTTGTGCCACATTGTGAAAGAGGCCCATTTTCATACTTCACTTAACATGCATGTGACAGGGAATGTGTGGTTCTCGGAGAATAACAAACAGTACAGCCATGAAGTGATTTTAGGAAACACGTTTCTACAATGCTGAGGCCTTACGCTGTACTTTTAAGAGCGTACCCCTTGTACTCAAAGGTGAACCGCACCTTGGCTCTTCAGTGTGTGCTTTTTTGTCAATATGGAATGTGTGCATGATTGACACAAGGTGCTTGCACTGGCAGCGCAGATTTTGATGTGGGCAACATGGGTGGGTGTACTTTAAGGGAGGGCTCTCCACCAGTTTGGGATGTAGTTAGTTGTGCTTCATTCACCTGCACACATCATTGTAGCAGTTACACCATTACATTTGCTTGTTGAAAATTTCCAGAGCAGTATTGGAACTTGACCTTCATCAGGTTTTTGTTTAGTGAGGGCAAGCATGTACCCCAAAATTTACATGGCAGTGTTAACCCACTTAATGTGGATTGGAAATTCCTTGTAGAGAAGTCACACTTTCATTATGTACCTGTGGTCCTATTCACAAACCTGTAATGTAACGCAGCGTTAGTCATCTGGATTGACACAGTGCTCTGCTACTTCTGTGAAGCAGGGCTCAAACTTAATTTCTACATTACGTTGCTGCATGGAATTTTGGTATGCACATGCATTTATTGGAGCTGGCTAGCCCCAAAGCAGACACTCTTTCAACATTGTGCATGAGTGCCTGTGTTTGCACTAGTTAACTAAATGGATCACCAATGCATGTTGTAGCAAAGGAATGAGCCATATTGTTGTATGTACAGTGCAGTGCTCCATTTCAAAAGTGGCAGAGGCCTGCGTTGGAACACCGAAAACAAGAATCTACCTGCCCCGTACTTTCAAACAAGGCCCTAGAACAAGGTCCTAGGATTAATCCACTATCTCCGGAGAAGATCAAGGGAAAAGATGAATGATCCCATAAAGTGGGCTGCAGGAGGCAGTGATAAACATTTCACCCTCTCTAAGGGATTAGAAGGTGAGTGGACCAAACTCCTCAGTTTAAAGAATAAATCCAAGCGCGCTGAACTCCATGCCCACTTTATGTTAGACTACCTAAAGTCCAGAACCATCCCCATAGGACTGAGGGTTCGCAATATCCCCGGGTTGTTTGTTGAGATCAGACAATTCCTGGAGAAGTGGAAGCTAATATCAAACAGATGTGCTTTGAAGTTGTCAAAAAGAACGATCTGTAGGAATCCTGAGAGTTCGAATAGCGGGGTGTGCCAGCCGTCACTCTTGCTTGTAGAGTGACGGCTGGCACACCCCGTGATCTTTCTGACGAGTGTGTGAGGCGCGACTAACCAGGTGGAGAGCTTTAATTGCCTACCTTTTCGCTATTCTCAAGATTAACCTCTGTCCACCGCCCGAGTCCTTTTACAAATCGTCTCCTCTTTCATCGTTTCAATTGGTGGTTGTTGAATTAAGATCCGCTATGAAGTAATACTACTGATGCTAACAGAGTTCAAGGCATATGATACCTCAGTGATCTTCTCTTTGGGGAGTTACAATATTAATTTTCTTCTGTCCTGATGATGGTCTTAAAGAGTTGCCCATAAAGACCGAAACGTCGACTTTCAGCTTTATCCAAAGGAGAATTTATACATCTGTATTTTGGATAGGCGGTTTACAGGCCTTACAGAGAATTTGATTTGTTTTCAGATATTTTTCCTGTATTCCTGTTTTGTACATATATTTACTTGGATTGTATTTTTCCCTTTATGATTCAATTTTGATAAAATCTACTATTTTGCCTATACACATGTCTATTGTTGATTGTTTCAATGTTAAGTATTGTCATGTTTATTCAGTCTTAATTATATGTTTGTTTATCTGATTCATTGAAATTAATCTCACTCAGGATTATTAAGCTACCTGAATTTAATTTATCTGCATAACTAACTAAATACAATTTTGAAAACAAACTCCTTTGCTGGTATAACTTAGGGCAGAATGTATGACGTTACAAAGCATACATTTACAACGCATTCACTTACAATGCAGTTATTACACCGCAACATCCACTACAACGCATTCCATTACATCACATGACACTACATCGCATTTTAAAAACTACCTTAACAACGCATTCCATTACATCGCATACTACCTTTACAATGCATACAATTACAAGGCATACCATTACATTGCATTTAAGGTAAGTATTGAATAGTATATGGGTAAAATTTACTATTCTAACTCAAGGGGGTGCAACAGTATGGTTAGTGTTGGATAGTGTAGGGGTAAAAATTACTATTCTAACTCCAAGGGGTGCAACAGTAGGGTAAGTGTTGGGCTTCATTACAGACTACCATAATGGCCATCATCAAATATGACAGCGTTTAAAACGACACTTTATCTCAAACAACAAACACCCAGCCTGATTGACCATCTCAATACGTACCCGGAAATGACTTTCAGACAAGCACCTAACCTAAAGAACCACCTGTGCAAATTTGAATTTGAGGAACAAAAGGAAATGCATTACTACATTCCTAGACAGACCACCAGGGTTTCACACATGTAAAAATTGCAGTATATGTAAGTTGAGCAGAAGTAAAACAACGCAGGTACCTCTGACACAGGGTAAAGAATTTGCCATCAAATAATGGATCGACTGCAACAGCATATTCACCATCTGCGCAAACATCTGTCCCTGGACCTTCCATACATTCGGAGCAAGATACGACTGCTGCGTACCCGGATTCAGGAACACTACCGCAACTTACACAAGTATAATACTGGACATTCACTTACAGTACATTTCCACGACAAACACCCACACAAAAAAGACTTCATCTTCTTTGGCTTGGAAATTGTCCATCCTGCCAGACGAGGGGGAGACCGGGAACAGAAACTAAGGAGACATGAAAGTGAACTTATTTTAAAATTAAAAACAGTGACCCTGGGGCTAAATAAAGATGCATAAATGCACGTGTGGCCATTGAACAACCGGTTGGATACTTTATGCAGAGGTTTACAGTAAAGCTCTGGAGCAAAAGTTTTTCTAAGTTTCCATCCTTTCTTCGTGTGCCCAAACAACCACAGGAGCAAACTTCTGAGCCCTGCCAGGACCACAGGGGAGGGTACATAGAGATTCTCATTGTATCCAGCAGGGGCCAATGACAGAGTCGAGTCCAAGTCCAGTTGCCACTGATCATCTAGACACTTTAGGAAAAAGGCCTCTTGAATATTGCTGTGTATCTGCAGCAACACAAGAGGGAAGACATCTGAATCTCTGAGGCAGGTCTTCAGCTTCATGCAGAAGTGAGGAGAAGGCTCTGATGTTCTGGGGGAGGTCATTCCATGTCTTAGGGGTGATGCAGGAGAATGACAGACTTTGCTTTGTAGATGAGTGGATTAAGTGTGAGTGAGAGTGAGGTAGAGTGTAGGTTCTGGTGGGTTGGTGAAAGTGTTTGCAGCTGTTCAGTTATTCTAGTCCTGTGCTGTGTAGCGCTTTGTATGTGTGCATAAGAAGTTTGAATTGGCTGCACTTGTGAATGCGGAGCCAGTGCAGCTTCCTGAGATGTAGTATGATAAGGGTTCAGTCAAGTTGTTTGGAAATTTGGATGATGATGGTGATCGGTGTCATGTAAATGTCGAAAAGAGTCGGACTGTGGGACGATCCCTGTAGGACACCCCATATCAGTTCCTTGGTCTCTGATGTGAAGGGTGGCAGCCTAATCTTTGGGTTCTTCCCATGAGGGAGGAACAGATCAGTTCGAGAGCAGATCATTGTATTTCAATCTAGTGGAGTTCTCTCATGAAGGTGTAATTAGTATTTGTATGGAGAGTGTGGGTTGGTGGCTGCTGGACAAAAGTCCAATCTACTCTATGACATGCCACTCCTGTGTACTAGACACCACTCCACTCTACGACATCACACCACTACACTCTATGCCACTACCACTCTAAGACATTGTTCGACAAGCCACTCTATCACACATCACTTCACTCTGATGCACATCATGCCCCTACACTCTATGCCACGCAACAATCTACTCCCCTCTATGCCCTCCAATGTACGTAACTCTACTCCCATGTATGACACTGTACAACATGCCACTCCATTCTATGACTCTCCACACCTCACTCGGACATGTCACCCCACTGTATGACACGTCACTCCACTCTACGCCACTCCACGCCAATCTACAACACTCCACTCCACTCCACTCCACTGTATAACACCTCACTCCATACTATGATATGCCACTTTACTCTACCGCATGCCATTGTACAACACTCTACTTCACTCCACACCACTTTATTCCATGACACAGTACTAAACTATACTTCACTAAACTACAGTACTCCACTTTACACCACAACACTCTATACCCCTGTATGACACTCGACTATATTGCACTCTATGCAACTTCACTTCAATACGCTGTACAGCATGCCACGCCGCTTTGTACCACTCCACTCTACAACACTTAACTCCACTCTACAACACTCTGTGACGTATGTACCATGTTACAACGCATACCATTACAACTACCTACTGTTACAACGCGACCATTACAACGCATACCATTACAACGCATAGCGCTTTGAGGTGCTGGATAGTGGTAAGTATAATTTACTATTCTAACTGCAGTCCCCGTGGACCCTAGGGAAGGTGTTGGATAGTAAATTCTACTTATTCCCTATCCTTGAGCGCCCCCCAGCGCAATGCGTTGTAATGGTATGCATTGTAAAAGTCGCGTTGTAACCGTATTGCGTTGTAACAAATGCGTTGTAACAGGTGTATACCCTCTGTGACATGCCACTCCACAGGACAACACCCCACTTTCCTCTATGACACACCACTCCAGCCAAAGACACTTCACTCCATACCACTCTACAACACACCTCTGCACTGTACAGCATACCTCTCAATTGTGCACCACTCTACTGTTCGCCAATGTAGCAGGTGCCAGTACACACCGCACTACTCAACCCTATGCCATCCCACTCTACCCAACCACACTCTACATCATGATATCCCCACCGTCAGTCTTGCCGCCGCTAGTCTGTTTATCATGATAGCAGCAGCGCTGTTAGTCACATCCGCCAACGTAAACGCAGCTTCATCTCTCAGGCAGTTTCAGCTGCTTCTGCCTAAACATTGGCGCTGCAATTGAACGCGCCCAAGAAAATCCTGAACGGAAGATGAGGTGGCCGCTGAGACCCTATTAGCAGTCGAATTGATAACCCTTAATTGCTCACATCCAGAGAGTCATCAATGTTTCTCTCTTTGTCTTATTTATCTTTAGTTGACAAAAACTATGTCTTGATTGATTCTCATCCACAACGGCATCACTTCTTTGAGAATTATTAGAGGTATATCCTGCTTTGACTGCTCAGCGCTTGAGCTAATTGTTTTAAAAACCTTGACCTTCATCTATTTTGAGATACTGACGCCCTTCATTGGTTAATTCCTTCTAGTTACTCTGACCAATCACCGGCTGGGATTACCCCGACGGTCACACCCTTAGTGTCTACCCTTCATTCAGACCTCCCCACCACGTATCCACAGCATGAATGTTTTTTTTCAACCGTTACCTTTTGCAACAAACCTGACCACAGTCCCATTCGTTCCAGGTGACTTAACCCCTCTGAACCATGTTGAACTTCCACACCCCTCGCTTGTCCTGATGAAAACCAGCACAGCCGAGGCTTGCAACCACCCATGAGCCCTAAGCCGGGTCGAAACGTCGACACCCCTGAAAAGACCTAGACCACTCATATGTGAGCCATGTCGTGCCTAAGGAACTCAACACCTTCTCTTGTTTGAAACTAAAACTATTTGTATAATAATTGTGGTTAGGTCGACTAGGACGGTGATTTGCAACCAGTCCCACTTTGATAAACAATGTAAAGTGCCTTCTTTTCACTTTTTTACTTCCCCCTCTCACAAAATCACATTGAGCACAACTCTCCTATGCACGTCCCCCCTTAGAGCAACCTTCTCTGTCTAAAAATATTGCATTATTATAAATGTAATCCGTACATATCATCAGCTAAAACTATGATTAATAAATTTGATTATGATTTAGGTTTTGGTTAGTTGTTTTTTGTTTTTTGTCCATTTGATTAATGAACTACTTACTAAGGATCGTGAGCTTTACAATATAGTTTTCCTTTTTAGGTTCTGTAATTGACTACATCATACTGTGAAGGATTAATGATTAATATCTTTTCTAAACCAGGGTTAGGACCACTGTTTTTTGATTGCGTTTGACTCAACTTTCTGTGGGGAAAACTATCATCATGGGGTATCTCTTCAACATTATTAAAAGCTAAACAACTTCTCTACTCAGGCACATAGATAGGAATTAAAATCAGTGACAACGTTACTCTTTCAGGGAAGATTTATACCCAAGATTGGTTGAAACAGGGGGGCGCGGCCAACAACATGGCCGGTTAAGACTTGCTCTGCCGCAGCTCCAGATGAGCTGCTCCGAATCCGAAAAACCCACACCGTCCTGAAGCCCTGTTTCGATGCGGGAGGGACCGTGGAAGTCCAGACGTACCCGGGGTTCAAAAATCGGGAGCTGGGAGTTGCTGGAATACGGAGTAATCGGGCACTGCAGCGGCTGCGACTTAGAGGACGGGTCTCAAGATGGAGGACAGACCCTGAGAGCGGTGGGCAGAGCGTTGAGACGAGCCACGCACAAGTGTCTCAGGAGGGCCACGGCAGCCGGAGGCTCGCGGCAGTAGATCGGACCGGAAAGCCTCAGTCTAGGTAGGACTGCTCCAGCGACAGCTCGGTGACACACGGCCCAGGGACTGGTTGTGCGATCTGGGACCCGGCCCGGGGAGTAACACAGCACACCCCGGGCCCCGGACGCCGTGGAGAGAGGACGCACTGAGGCCGAGCCCGCCAGCAATAATAAAGGACCGCGGCGCCCGGCAGCGCCAGGTACAAGACTTTGCAGAGTGAGGGAGGCGCTCAAGGGGGCGCGAAGAAGCAAGGCCGGAGACCGGGAATCACAGCCGCGGAGCCCTCGGCATCAGGTTGGTGAGCGGAGACTTCCGGAGGGCTTCCCACCCCCCCTCATCCCATCCCCCCCAAAAGCAAATATAACAGTCTCGCCTACCTGGGGACACAAGGGGACCCGAGGTAGCTGCAAACGGGCTCGGGCAGAGGCTTTAGACCTAGGAAGAATGCGCGGCTCCCTGCAACGGCAGTAGGCCCCGAAGCGCAGAGAGCTGCCATGCAGAGACACCGGCCCAGAGACAGAGTCGTAGATCGTGCCCTGCCTCTCAGCGCTATCTAAGTGGAGGAGGAGCACCCCCTAAAATTGGGCCCTGGAGACAGATCCTGTACACTCGCCCCCACTAAGGGGGCACGGCAACAGCGGGACTGCAGTCCAGGTAGGAGCTGGACCCCGAGATAGAGCGATGGACGCCAGGGCTCTGAAGCAACTGGAGGGTCGGCGCTGCTTGAGTCCAGGGGAGGCCGCAGCACTACAGATGGGAGACCTACACACTGAGGAGCGGGCATAGCTGCGAGAACCCTGCTGCCCACGACTTCAGCCCCACAGGTCACTGGCTTCCGGGAAGTCAGGTAAGAGCCAGGAGAATACCGCGGACCACTTCAGACAAGGTACGGAAGGTGGTGGAGGCCTGTGGGATACAAGGGGACTCCGGTAACAGAGAAGAGAAGTGGCTGAGTGGCACCTCCATGGACGCGGTGAAGGAAGAACGCCCCTCCCCCACTGCTGGGAGGGGTGGAGGCGGTGAGGGGTGCGAGAGTGAGTCTTCTGCGAGGGTGATCTTACCGAGGTGCCGGGCATGGGGAAAAGGGAAACGGCCGCTAAAACCTTCAGGCAGGGAATCATGGACAATTATGCCATGACCAGGCCGCAGTCAGAGGCCGCACCCTCAGCCTCGGGCGTGCGCTCGGACACGGAGTTACTGATGGGAGCAATTCAAGCATCCAGGACAGACATTCAAGAGTCCCGGGCAGCCTTGAGGTAAAGATCGGCACGGTGGGCTCAGAAGTGACATTATTGAAACAGGACTTCCGGAATCTAACAAAGAGGGTGACGACGGCAGAGACGCGGCTAGGCGAAGCGGAGGACTCAATCAATACCCTTCGGAAGGACATGGTGGAACTTTAGGCCTCTCATCGCCAACTACTATGGAAGGTGGACGACGCAGAAAATAGGGCGAGACGCAACAACCTGCGCTTTGTAGGCTTTAGAGAAGGCATCGAAGGGACGGACATGGTGACCTACCTGCAAACGTGGCTGAAGAAAACCTTCCCGAAGACGCAGTTCTCGAATTGCTTTATTATTGAATGAGCGCCCAGAGCTCTGTTAGTAAAGCCACCGGAGGGCGCGAGGCCAAGACCAGTCATTGCATGCTTTCTCACTTTTGCAGACAGAGACCTGATATTGTGAGAGGCCAGAAAGCCGTGGGAGATCCGACTAGAAAATACGAACATTATGATATTCCCAGATTACAGCCAGAGGTACAAAAATAGCTGCGCTCCTTTGATGCGGTAGAAGCGAAACTGAGAGACCTGCATATCACATACATGCTACTCTTCCGGGCGAAATTGAAGGTGATATATGAAGATAGAACTCACTTTTTCACCCATCCGGATGAAGCATGGCACTGGCTGGAGGAACGCCCTACATTCAGTAGAGCAGCGGCCGAAGGAAATAGGGTGATGGGCAGACTAGCAGATAGTGGACTCCAGTGGAGACTGCCGAAGACTCAGAGACCAAAGAAACCAAGGAGCAGAAGACGGATACAGACAACGCCTTATCCGGGACACAGCTCGACAGATCGACGGAGAAGAAACTCAGCTTCACCCATAGGGGGAGACGCGACAGGATGTAGGTTCAGCTGCTTAGAAAGGAATGCCCGCTCCGAGGGAGAGGATGACACTGGGGGTCGCTCCTCCGGAGGGGAAGAGGAGGAAATCCGTTCCGTGCATCCTTTGGTGGAGGCGATCCATGAAATGGAGCACGATGCATCTGGACTGACGGAAGATCCGAGAACTGACACTCAGGATTCCCATTCCTGAACGGGGAGATTGCCGCTCATCGCTAAAGGGGCACACAAGTTGATACACCACTTTACATATTAATTTGTTTTGTATTGGTATACAATGTTCTCTTGATCTTCCCGGTTGATCGGGTGGGAATGTGTTACATGCCCGCTGCATAGATCGCAGTGGTAGGTTAAAGAGGGGGGGTTCCACGGAAGGGCGACAGACCTTCTCCACTGGTGGTCCTGTTTTTGTGGATGATGGGACTGAAGGTCGGGGGCGAGGGGGGGAGTTATGTGTGTTTTCAGTTTTGGGGAGAAGAGGGTATGAATGGGAAGGAGGGCGGGTGGAGGGAAGGGAAAGACTGGGAGGGGGAGGGAAGGGAGCATGTCAGACAGGTCACACATGCCGAGCTACAGGACACTCCACTAGAAAATAGCCAGTACACCACTCACAGCAGATTGTGGAGGGATGCAGGGTAGTTACATGGAACAGAGACAGTACCTAGAGGGGCTCACGATTCTAACATGGAATGTAAATGGACTAGGCAGTAGTATCAAACGAGGCCCGGTGAACACATATATCAAAAGGGCCGGTCCGGATATCGTGTTCCTACAGGAAACACATTTCATGGGTAGCAATTGCTGTTTCCTAGCGAGAGTGCAATACAAAGTCCTAGTTCATGAGGGTTCACCAAAGGCTCACGAGGGGTGGCTATATTGATAAGGAAGAACCAGCCGTTCTGGGTTGTATGGACCTGGGCAGACCGGCAGGGGACATATGTAGGGGTACGGGGCACTTGGAAGAGGAAAGAATACACGATAGTGTCTGCATATGCACCGCCTAAACTTCAGGAAGCCACACTGAAAGGGGTTGTAGAGGTCTTACTCCATATACCCATTACCATACAGGTGTTGGGGGGGGTTTAATAATGTAATGGTCCCGACAGATGTATGACGTTACAACCCATGCTTTTACCACGCATGCTGTTTCAACGCAAGTATTACAACGAAAACCTTTACAACGCATTACACTTGGGGGTGCTGGATAGTGAATAGTTTAATTTACTATTCCAACTCCAGTCCCCGTGGACACTAGGGAAGGTGTTGGATAGTAAATTAAAACTATTCCTTATCCTATAGCGCCCCCCAGTGTAATGCGTTGTAATGGTTTTCGTTGTAATACATTCGTTGTAACAGCACTGCGTGGTAAAAGTTGCGTTGTAAAGGTTGCATACCGGTCCCGACCCTTGATAGAACAGGTGACAGGGTCAGAGACCAGACCTCGACCGCCCTCCCTAACATGATAAATGCTATTGGACTAACAGATATATGGAGGTGGCTCCACCCGGAGGACAGGGCATATTCCTTCTTCTCAAGTGCACATAAGGTTTACTCTAGATTAGATTATATTTTTTTGGCCAGACATGCTGTAGCAAGAGATGACTCAGCCGGGTACAAAGCGAGTGAAATATCGGACCATTCTCCACTCGTAGTTAGGGTGGGGAGATGGATTCGGAGGCAGCGGTCCTGAAGGTTCTCAGCCTGGGATCTGCAGAACCCGAGTGTGTTGAAGGGCCTTAGGGCGGATGTAAAGGTTTGCATAGCAGAAAACGAGGGCTCGGTCTCATCCAAAGTGGTCCTGTGGGAGGCCTTTAAGGCAGTCATGAGAGACATGGCCCAGAATATGCTGGCAGAAGCGACACAGGACGTACAGAGGAAGCTGGCAACACTGGAATCCCGAATATTACAGCTAGAAAGGGAATATCAAGAGAGTAAAGCCCCGGGGACTCTCCGTCAACTAACGGACATTCAAAGTCAGTATAGAGATCTGGTAACAGGGAGGGCAAAAACGCAGGCAATGGCGACGTTACACCGGCTATATGACGTAGGAGACAAATCTGGTAAAATATTGGCTTGGCTGAGCAGGAGGGAGAGGGATGCCCGGTGGATTGAGCAGGTGCGAGACACCCATGGGAACCTGATGGGCTCGGACGCACTGATCGCAGAGGCGTTTGTTGTCCACTACCAGGCATTCTATGAGGCAAGGGACCTGTGCACCCAGGAAGATGCCCTGAAGTATATGGAGCACCTCGACCTCCCAGTGCTGGCTGATCCGGATCTTAAGGACCTAGAGGCGCCCATCATGCTGGAAGAGGTGAAAAAGGCCCTAGCTCGGCTGCGTGCCGGAAAGGCCCCTGGCCCAAATGTGTTCCCGGCAGAGTTTTTTAAAAACACAGCTGACCTTCTGGCTCGCCATCTGCTGGGTCTCTTTGAGGGGGCACGCCAAGAGGGGGTACTTCCCCCAGACCTCCGCATGGCCACGATCATCCCAATTTTGAAGGAAGGTAAACCGCCGGAGGAATGCACCTCTTACCGTCCTATTTCCCTTCTAAATATCGAGGTGAAACTACTGGCGACGATACTTGCACATAGATTGTGGAGGGTCATACCAGACCTGGTCCATCTGGACCAAACAGGTTTACTCCCGGGCAGGGCAACGAGATTTAACCTTAGGCGTTCCCATAACTGGCTACAGGAGTTGAGTAGGAGGCGAGACCCCCATTGGTTCCTCTCGCTGGACACTGAAAAAGCGTTTGACGCGGTCCATTGGCCCTTTCTGGAGGGGTCCTGGTGCGGCTAGGCTATGGTCCCATTTTTCGGCAGTGGGTGCAACTACTTTATACAGACCCGAGAGCAAAGGTCAGGGTGAACGGGATTACATCGAGGGACTTCCCGGTGCGCAGAGGAACTAGGCAGGGATCCCCCTTGCTCTTACATTGACGATTGAGGTACTGGCAGCGACAGTCCGGCAGCATCCAGACATCAGGGGTTTCCAGCTGGGGCCACTAGATGCCACAGAGGAAAAAATATCCCTATACGTGGACGATGTCCTCCTTTATATAACGCGCCCAGAAACGTCGATACCGGTGCTCTTCTTGGAGTTGGAACGGTATGGGGCGCACACGGGATATAGGATCAACTGGCATAAGTCGGTCCTATATGACCCTAGGGGCCAAGAGCAGTGGTCAAACCTCCCAGACAGGTTACAGACGACAACAGAGGGCTTTACATATCTGGGAGTGTTTATGATGTTTGATAAGACCACCTCGTACGATAGGAATGTCGGACGGATCGTACGAAATTTCATGGAGGACGCGACTAGGTGGCGGCTCCTACCGCTCACGCTTTTAGGTCGAGCGGCCATGTTCAAGATGATGACGCTGCCCAAGGTCCTGTACGCGTTCCAAAACAAATATTATTCTCTTCCCCGAAGGGTGTTCCGGGACATAAATTCAGAAATCCGCATATATCTTTGGCTTGGTAAGCAGCCACGGGTAGCACTGTCGACCCTAGAGAGACACCAATATAGCGGGGGATTTCTCTTCCCAGCGTCGAAGCCTACTATTGGGCTGAACACTTTGTAATTGTTAATGACTGGTTTCATGCCCCGGCAGCCCATCCCACGTACGCCCTAGAGCGACACGCTATGGGTGCCCGCTCATACAACTACTACCTATAAGGGGGTAGGGGGAGGGGGAAATTGATGCTCACCACTATGCTCACATTGGTGCTATGGCACAGAGCAAATAGGTTTCTTGGCTGGGAAAAGAGGCCCACCAGATAAAGACCCCTGTTGTGGCACTGCACTTGGCTGCTAGAACTGAATACATTGAAAAGGATTCAAGAGGTGGGATGACATTGGGATCTCGACGGTAGGAGACGTGATTGCGAAAGGGGAACTGAAGTCGTTCTCTGCCCTAAAGGCAGAATTTGGACTGCTCCCCACACAATATTTTAAATATGTGCAGCTGAGACATGCGTGGCGGGCAGAGGAGAATGCACCTCTAGAGGGCCGCCTATTGCCGGAACAAATACCTGAGAGAGTAGTGTCACTCACATATAGGACTCTTATGAATAACATGCCAGGTGACCTAGGGGCCCTTAGATGTAAATGGGAGAATGATGTGGGCAACATGGACGAACTAGATTGGAACACTGTACTCATGCATCCCCGAGAGGTAGCAATTAAATCCAGGTTGAGGCTCATACATTTTAATGTCCTTCACAGGACCTATTTCGATAGGAAATGCCTGTAAAAAATGGGAAAGATAGGAGATACAAACTGCCTGAGATGCGGCCGCGAAGGGGGGGACTTCTTCCACACACTATGGGCATGTCCGCAGATCCAGGTATACTGGGGGGAGATTCTGAGAGAGTTAGGGGAGGTACTAGAGGCTCCCCTGCCAGCGGATCGAAAAAAAAAGGTTCTACTGGGTATGTCCAATGATGTAGTCCTTGCCTGCCCGCTGCTGATCTTTTTGGTCCTGGCCTTGGTGGTAGCGAAGAGATGTAGCGAAGTATTGGGGGTCAGCTACGACACCGCAGTTAGAGGAATGGAGGAGAGGCCTAGACCTTTATATGGCTGCTGAAAGGGTTACGTACAAGGCGCGGGCTGCCCTAAAAAATTTGGGAGAGTGTGGGGTAAATGGAGGAAATATTGTGGCCTTGATGGGGGACTGTGAGGAGAAATGCGGGACGAAGGCCCGAATACAATTCAGGGGGTGCAGAGGGCATCCTGGTAAGGTATGGCAGATATGGACACAGTCAATGCTACGTAAATGGAGGGGGATGATCACTGTAATAATGTTTGTACTGGTATGGCTGGGGGGGTGGAAGGTTGGAAGGCGGGATATGTTGACCTGTGATGACATGAATGTTTTGTTGCCATATGATAAAATGCAAATAAAAATATTTTTAAAGAAAAAGATTAGTTGAAACAAGGATGTATTCTCGGCCCTTACTTATTTAACTCATTAATGTGCATTATGTCTAAGGCTCTTGATTTAGTCAATGCACATCTGCCCAAACTAGGATGCCTACCAATCTCAAATCTCTTACAAGCAGATAATGTCATGCAAATCAGCCAAACAAAAGGTTGTTTACCGTGCCTCACGATATGCAATACAGAATAGTAAGGCAATTAATTACGAAAACAACAGGCGGTGCGGCTATCTTGAATACCAACACAACCAACAGCTGAATTATGCTAGCAGTTTTAATATCTAGGAGTTTCATTTGATGACAGAGGAACCTTTCTTTCACATAAACAGGAATTAAAACAGATAAGTAACACTTTATTAACTGCCTTTTTTTTAAAAGAATTCTCTCCAGGTTTTATCCCGTCGTCACTTACCAACACTAACATATGGCAGTGAAGCTCTCCACGGGTGGGGCACAATTATTCTTGGTACAATCATCTCTAAAATGTATAGGCATCTCTTTTAATGCCTCGCCTTCCCAAATTTGTTTAAAGTTCAGCCTGATTAATCAGTCAACTGCAATGATTTAGGCTTATCTTAAAACTTGGTCCACATTAAGAGGTTTGCCTGACGACACTCTAAGTAAAACCCTATGGGTAGAGATCTCCGGAAGTCAAAGTGCCCCTGCTCAGCAGTATCTCGAATCTGCCATTAACACTCTTGGGGCACAATCACTATGGGATCTTAACATGGCATGTATATATTTTTTTAAATATATAAATTACTTAATGAGGAATCAGCAATTAAGGATAAGAATGTATTAGCAAAGAGATCACATGGCTGATTTTAAATGATTTTATATCCCTCAAACTACTTAACTGCAAGCTGGAACCAGTATCTGAAGAGAATATTTACGGGGTTCCATTTTGGACATCTACCTGCACAGTAGCACACTCTATATTGGCTCCGGCAAGACAGCAAAAGTCCCTGTTGACTGTCTGGGATAGGCGTCGAAGACTTGATTAATCTTAAAGTATTTGCCCTCACCTTTAACGAATGGAGGGCTCCCCTAAGAACCCCTTTTAACATCAAACATGCAGACAAACAGTTTTATCCTGATTTAATTCCCTGGCTTCACTACTAAACTGGCAATTCACTATATTGAAAAAAAAGTCAGACCATAAACTTAAGGTGAAGGAGGGATCCCCCAACCCAGGATCAATTTTTAAAGGTTAATGAAGTTGCATCTTATCTTGAGATGATTATTGAACTTCGGACATTTTTTAATGGTCAACGGAATTACATTTTACTCTGTCCGGATAAATTGACACTTTCATCCTATTTTTACAGATATTTATGGTATAGAAATGATTTGTTTCTTTATTTTTTAAACTTATAAAGAGTTTAACTAATAGTGGAAAATAAATAATTCTTCATTCACTTATACCATGTGAAATCATTGCATTCATAGCAACATGTATAACATTTCAATTGACATAATTTGTGAGAACACTGTGCATGGTGGAGTGGCGAGGTATGGTTAATGTAGTGTGTCTAGGCAGTTGAGAACACTGTGTACGGACGTGCGCGTGATATATAGTAATTTGAAGGTGGTGCATAAATTATTAATTTGAGCTATATCTATAACTTTAGAATTTCTAATGTTTGTGTAGTTTAAGTTGGGTTTGTATAGAACAAATAAATAATGTTTTTCTAACTATAACTAAGTTTATCCTTTGTTTTTTTCATTGAATATATATAAAGACTGTTGACACGGATTACATTTATGGTGACCTTGCCTTGAACGTGCGCCTTCATTCATTTATTGGATGTGGTGATTTTCATACTGGTCCTCTTCAGCATCAAGAAAGCGACATCCTTGTGGGATCAACAATGCCATAATGTAGCCTTTCAAAGTATTTAATGTTTTACCATTAGCAAAAGAAAGGTTTTTTAGCCAAATGTTTTCAATTTTTACAATTTGCACATTGGAGAATGGTTATGGATTAGAGTATGCTTTCTATGTTCATGAAATGTCATGCATGTCTGCACTGTTAGAACTGACAGCCTTGGGATGGTTCCCCCCCAAAGTTTGGCTTCATCCTCCATCTTTCTGACCTCATTGTTGCTAGCATTGTGACTCTCTCCCCTAACCATAGTATTATTGGCGTATAGCCAATTGGCATATTCAATTTATTTATAAGTCCCTAGTAAAGAGCACCACGTGTGCCCTGGACCTACTTGTGGGCGAAAAGAGGTGCAGCAACAAATGATGGATGGAATGCTGAATGCTGAATGAATCAAACAGGACTAACACACTTATTGAGGTCTCTAGAAAGATACTGACACTCACATGAGTGGCTCTACAGGAGTCCGCTTTTCATGTTGGCGTATGCCTGGCATTGCAAGCTCTGACTCTCTAATGAAACTGGTAGAGAAAAGTGAGGTTTAAAAGATGTTGCCACATGTATTAACCTCTATCCCAGACATAACTCTCTGCAACAGATCACTGCAAGTAGATTGTGCATAGTGAAGTGTGTGCTTTAAGTGGAGAGCGTATTGTGTCGAGTTTGAATGTTTGACTCCTACCATGTGTTAGGTATGTCTGCACTTCTACGTGTAGTCAGACACGTGTGGTGTAGCTGATCGCCCTAACACTATGCAGTCTATCATACCCTTGCACAAATCATGTGTAAGCTACTTCAGCATTCAGTCCCAGAAGCACAAATGACTTATCTAGGCCATAGGGTCTCCCACCCCAGGCACCACCCTCTCCCTGGGGATTCAATGATAAATAATGCAGGGGGGTGTACATTCGCAATGAGTCTACCTGTGCCTTTTAAGGAAGACAAAGTAGACTTTAACTATTAGTTGCATGTTGCATTTATATGGTCCACGCAATTTCTACTTCACACTTTCAGATCTGTACAAATATGCTGACACTCACAAGAGTGGCATGGTTTACCTGGTCCTTTCGTTTTGGCTTAGACCTGGCATTGTGAGGTCAGACTCGCTAATGCTACTGGTACAGAACAATGAGCTTAGAAACATGTTGCCAGATGTTTTGGATGGTAGAAGCCGAAGCAACAACATAAGTATGTTCTTTCATTTTTAGAGGTATTTTTCTGAACAGTGGCCTCTCAGACTCTGAGGGGACTCTAACCTCCTTAGGCTCTGAGAGACTTTTATTTTTAGTAATTACAACATTCTGCGTACTACAAGAGAATGCTCTAATAGTATTAAAGCCCACTGAAGAGGGCTCTACCAGTCATTAGGTGCCTGCTTCTTTTGTTAAACACTTTAACCTTTGGTTTGTGCCTTGAACAGTAAAGCAGGCGTTTAGTGGCTGGTGGAGCCTGCTAGGTTGGGCTCCAAGACTATATTAATTCTATACTGGAAGGGAGTCCTTGTTCTACAAAATCAACCAATTCATACAATATAGTGCACAATCCAGCACACATAGAAAGAAAAAGGAAACATTAAAGAGAAATATAAAGATTGCTTCTTCTTATGTCTTTCCTATGTTACCATTCATTCCCATTCATTCCTATGGGCCTTTAGGCCCATAGGAATTAATGGAAAAGCCATTCCTTATTTGCGATTAGCAATTAGCGAATCGCAAATAAGGAAGCAGTAGAAATCGCAAAAAATATTGAGATTTCTACATGCATCCCGTTTTGCGAGTCTTTAATAGTGATTCCTTAAAATTTGCTATTAAGGACTCGCAAAACATGACTTTGATGAATCTGGGGGTTAATCTCCCTGTGCCCAACAAAAATGAATGTATCTTCATGTAATGCAACTGGTGCTATGTAAAGCGCTCTGATACCCGATTTGGGTCAAATTCGCTCTCTATAAAACTCCGTAAAAAAAAAAAGCTTTCATGCTCTCATCATAATAGTGTGAGTGATTGATCTGATCAAACCTCTCTGTTATTTAGTGTTTTCTTTTCATACATATCATGTTGTCTTCTGATATGTAATTTTACCCCCACAGAAATTTTACCAATGCAAAGTGGATTCCCCATTACCTTGGAAAATACAAAAGGAATACTTTCTATTGTACGTAGTGGATCTTCAAGCCAACAGAATGCTGGTAAAATGGAAAAAGATCATGTTGCTGCATTGCCAAGTTTCAGAAGCAAAGGAAATCTGTAGGACTCAACCAAGGACTCTTCCTGCCCAAACAAAAGGGTATTTGAATGACTTTGATGAAGCCATGAGAAGACTGTAAGAGAGACTCAAGACTCCTATAAGTGTATCACTTCTACACTCATGTACACAAATCCAATGAAACATTCAGTGATTTCTCACAGCACTGAGTGTAGTGGACGTATTTGATTTTGGTGTGTCAGCGGATGAGATACTCAGAGATCAACAATGTGGGCAATGAGTTACCCTAAATTACAGGATGTAATCACTACTTCTAAACCAATTGAACAATCAGTCTCATAGTTTAGAGAGGTCAATCAGGTTATTCATGACAAGAACATTTTTAGGTTTGTACAGTAAATGGAAAACACTGTGAGAAATCTTCCCAAGAGAAGAAAAGCAAGGGCAAAACCCTTAGGTATGGGAGTTTGTTCCATGTAGCTTTATTCCAAGTTTTTTTGCCTGCAACAGTTGTAACAGGAGACACCACATTTTTCAAAGTATGTAGAGAGTAAAAGGAGTCAAATAAGGGTACAATAGCCAAGGGGAAGAGTCAGATAAAAATCGTCATAAACACAAAGATGAAGCTAGTAAAGAAGAACGTTAACAGCATTATTGGTGATGACGATTTATAATATCTCTGTGTGTCTTTAGCCCTAAAGGAAGGGATTTAGTAGTTATCTTCCTTTATTATGATTGCAGGAGAGTATTTTTTAATGCAACCTTTAAGCTGTTGTTGAGGAGCTACTAATCCCTGACTTAGTGCAGTATTGTATGATGAAAGAGATTGATGGGGATGTGAACTTCAGAGACAGAATGAAATGGATTGAAAAATATGATTCTCGAAATGGGAATGGCGTTCTGAGACAGATACGTGGCGTGTACGTTCTGAAAGCTCCATTAGCTGTGTTTCCCAAAACAAATAAATGGATACTTCTCTGGATGTTTCCTAAAACAAGTGATGGCCATCAAACAGAAAATAGATGAAGATCCTGATGTAACCATTACCTTTATGAGAGGTTCCTTTCTAGGCAAAAGTTCCAAAGATCCAGGGAGAGAGGCAAGTTTTCGACTTGACCTTTCCCAGTGTGTTCACAAAGCGGATTGCTGAAATGCTGACCATCCAGAGAAGTAGCCATTTATTTGTTTAGTAGTGGAGTTAATGCTTGATGGTAATGGTGCCATCTATCTGCTCCTTGATGAGTTGATGAGGAGGGTGGACTCCTTCAAGGTCTTTGGTGGTTGATGTGCCAGACAATCATTCTCATGAAACTATCCCCACTCCAGTTCCTATTGATATACGCTCATGCGCAGATACCAGTGATACGATTTTCACAGCTTTTCGCTGGTTAACACAGAACTAGTGGAAAACATATCAATGAAACTAAATCTGGGTCCCCTCTAGATCCTTGTATTCCCACTTTTTTTAAAGAGATAGCGAAGGAGGTTAGAACTTTGCTGACAGAAATCTTTAACAATATGATCATTTCCGGTACCTTTCCATCCACTTGGAAGGATGCGTCAATACTGCCTCTGATAAACATTTTAAAACAATCTAGATGACTCTGACCCCAATAACTATCGCCCGATATCTAGATTGCCACTCCCGGCAAAAATAGTGGAGAAAATTATGAACAGGTATCTATCCCAGTTCATACAAGAAAATGACTTACTCGATCCCTCTCAATTTGGCATGCGCCCAGAACACAGTACAGAAACAGCACTAATTAAAGCCACTGAAGAGATCAGGAAGGTCATGGATAATGGGGGCACCTCTGCCCCCAACCTCCTTCATCTCTTGGCTGCCTTCCATACTGTGGATCATAACTTACTGCTAGCACGGCTGGAAACACAAGGGGCCAAGGGCTTGGCACTAGCCCTGCTGTCCTCTTTTCTGAAGGATAGGAGACAAACGGTGACACTAGGGCAGTCAAAATCAACACCTTACATCTTCCCATGTGGGGTCCTACAGGGCTCATCGATTAGCCCTGTACTTTTTAATATTTATGTTTCAGAACTTGGCCCGTTGATCCAAGAATTCGGGTTCAGCCTTACTTTATACGCTGATGACACGCAGATGGTGGTGGCAGCATATAAAGCTCAAGCCTCCCCATCAAGGCAGGTTCAAAGCTTCACGGTGGAAATAAATAGATGGATGGGAAGCCACTGTCTTAGGCTCAATTCCGGGAAAACCCAAGTGGTAATCTTTGGGAATCTGCAACCCAGATGGGATGACCTTTGGTGGCTGGGGGATATGGGGGAACCTCCAAAACCAGTCCAGAAGGCAAGAAACTTGGGGGTGCGGATTGATAATAAACTCACCTTATCTCAGCAGACCAATGCCATCGTATCTGGCTCCGATTTTTTGATTAAAAAATTGAAGAAGGTTCTACCATATATTTCTAATGACTCTAAAAGGGCAGTAGTGACTACACTTGTGCAGGCAAAGCTACACTACTGCAAAAGACTTTACCTTAATATGCAGAAGCAATACCTAAAAAGCTTCAGATGATTCAAAACGCATCTGCAAGACTTCTACTAAATGTCCCTAAATATGAGTCTGTAACCAAGGAAATTCGAAGACTTCACTGGCTCCCGGTGGCACAGCGCATTAAGTTCAAGGCGCTGTGTCTAGCCTACAAGGCCTTGAATGACACCAGACCAGTGTTTCTCAAGAAGCTCTTCTCCTGGTATCCCCCAGCTAGACAACTGCGCTCTTCTGATGCTAATTCCAAAGATCCGAACATTATGCTGGGGACACTGTAGTATCTCGTACGGCACAGCAAAAATACGGAATAAGCTATCACTTGCTATTAGAAATGCCCGGTCTCTCACCACTTTCAGTAAGGACCTAAAAACATGGCTTTTTCAGAACTAGTTACTTCATCTAGGGCTCACCACTGTCTTAGCGCCGACACATCTCCGGGTATTCGTGCGCTCAATAAGTTTCATTGACATAACATAACATGCCAGATTCAATAACAAGGTTTAAAGTGGAATCGTCAGGCCTCCGTGTTTGTCAGCCATCACTGTTTTTCAGTTTGAAAATCCCTGTTTGAGCAGTGTAAGCTTTGCCCAAGCAGAGGTTGAGTGCTTTTCACCTCTTAAAAGCTCTGTAAAGAGGGGGGGGGGCAGAAATATTACTTGAATGAAAGAAGAGAGGAGACACTAGACCGATTTTTGTGGCATAGTGAAGGATGGAATAGGGCTTGTCTCTTGAGAGCTGGGGAAGGTACAATTGCATGTCTATTATGAAGCTAGAAAATTAAAATCACTAATAAATGAGTAGATTGATGGTGAGAACAAGACAGAGGTAAGGTGTATCTGGGCACTGGGTCATCAGGAGAATATTGTCCTAGTAGATACATAAACCAGCCAATGCTTGTGAATTAGACAGAAAATAGCTAGGTTCCAAAAATTTTACCAGGCAGAGTTTGGCCTCTTCACCCAATCCAAATTCGTAAATTGATGGGCTTTGGCAAGGTAACAGCCTAGCCCTTTCTCCAACAACCAAGGGAGAAATAAATTGCAAAACTGCTGCCCAATAAAAAAAAAAAAAATGCGGGATACCCGAACCTCCACAAGTTCTAGAAAGCACCAATTTTTTTTTGTACTTCCTTCTGTGCCTTTGATGGTCCCATAAAAATCTAGAACTGATATTCTCGAGTCTTTTAAAATGCACTGCTGAGAATTCGAGTGGAATGGTTCTAAACAAGTACAGAAACTTGGGCAACATGAGCATCTTTAAAACATTCGACATTCCATGTAGCGATAGATGAAGATGGTTTATTCTCTCTAAGGTAGAATTCACTTTGTCTAATACTGGTTTCATGTTAATTTCAGGGATCTTATTGATAGGTGAACAAAGCTTAATTCCCAAGTAGGTAGCTTCAGAGTCGATGGGGATACCATCTGGAGGGTTGCCCCCAACACATAAAATCTGAGTTTTAGTTAAATTTAACTTATAGCCAGACACGAGCTCAAACTGTAAAGCAAGGCCTTTGGTTGTTGACAAAGCAGAGGGGAGGTCAGTAGTGACAATAACAATGTCATCCGCGTATGCCAGAGCTCTATACTCAATGTCCCATACTTTAACTGGTTTGATATCCCTAGACTGATTTAGTTTAGTTAAGAAGAACTCAATATATAAGGCAAATAATAAAGGTGAACTGGGGCAGCCTTTCCGGGTTCGACGGCTAATTGTGAAAGGCTCAGACTCTCTACCAGATAAGTGTATGCATGCAGTAGATAGCTGATATATAGACTTCATTGCTTGGAGCATGCCAGGACCAAATCCCTTCAAACGAAAAACCTCCCATAGGAATGGCCAAGACACCCTGGTGAATGCCTTCTCGGCATTCAACAGGGTGATTCCAATAGAGCAGTAACAAGATTTCTATTTCAAGGCACATACTAAATTTTGAAGTTGTATCCTTTCATATCAATGAGCCACTTAGCAATACAAGGAGTGGCAATATTTCTCCTTTGGTTGAAAAGATTTACACCAAGAGTTTGTGGTCTGTACAAAGAGCAAAAGGCAAACCCCAAAAGAAAAACTTAAAATGACAAATGGGCCAACAACACGCTAAAGCTTCAACCGTGGAATATTTATGCTCTGTCTCCTTTAGGGCTCTTGAAGCGAATGCACCAATTTTTTCTTTTACTTTCACTATCTGAGACAACGGTGCACCTAAGCCTTTTCCACTTGCATCAGTGGTTCAAATAGTCTTCCGGCTGATGTCAAAGTTACCTAGAGACTGTACCTCAAAGATAGCTTTTTTGGTAAGCTCGAAGGAACGTTGGCATTCCGAATCTCATTGAAATTGAACTCCTTTTTTTAATAAGGATCTCAAAGGCACAATTAAATCAGCAACATTATTTACATATTTAGACTTGTGTTTGTAGGAGAGTAGGGTCTGCTATCCTATGGTCACCCCAAATTTTTGCTTTTTGCTTCACTGGTTTCTGACTTAATGTGGCTGTGGGCCTGCTAATCAGACCCACAGCCTGCTGTTCTCTCTCTAAATTACTGCCAATGCACTCTAGGTGCATTACGAATTGGAACTGGTTCACCTTATGAGCCCCTGTATAAGTGCACCCTAGGTGCCCAGGGCATAGGTGCATCCAAGGCCTACCAGGGGCTGCAGCATGTATTGTGCCACCCCTGGCCTGGCCTCCATATTTGACACAACTGGCTGATCACTCAGCTGGGGTAAGTCGGTGTAACCACCTCTTACTTAGGTACAGTATGTCTGTGCCTAACCCTAAACTGGACACATATGTTCCTATCAGCCACTCCTATGGAAGGCCTCATCAATCCTGGAGGCAGAGTGCTTGGAAATATGTGAGATGGTGCTCTGGCATGAGCTGAGCCTGTCTGCAGCTGTCGGGAACCACTCCCTAAGCTGTTCCGGGATATTGCCATACCATATACTCTTAAGTGCATTATAATCCTCGCGGTTAAATGCTATCTTTGCTTTGGCTTTATCAAAACATGTCGAGTAAGGTGTCATACGAATTGGAATACTATCCCCTCGCCAATTCTGGCGACGGGGATAGCATTCCACCCTTCTAGAGGGACACGACATGTGTGTAGCCTTAACCCCGGTTAAAGTTAAACAGAGCCTCAGCATCACAAAATGGACGCTGCCACCACAGACACAAGTCTGGCCTCCTGCTGCTGACCGAAAATCGGCAGATGGTGGCCTGGACAAAGGGTTTCCTGCCTTGGGAGGTGCGAGCACCACCCCAGACAGGATTTTGTGTATTGGGTAGGACAGGGCTGAATAGAATCAGACATGCCCGGGGCACACAAGGTGTCCCCGTGCATAGGCCAGTCCAAACCGGTTCTGGGGCCTTCCAGCCCCAGTCCTGGCGAGGAGCTGGACAAAGGAAAGGGGGTGTAACCGCCCCGCTTCCTGGTTCCTCCCAGAGGAGGGACCTAGTAGGTGATCCACCCCTCAGATTGGGAATAAGAGCGGGAGCAGTGCCATTGCACAGCAGATCATCCTGAATCAACTTAAAACTAAGAAGACGCCTGGACTTCGACATTCTGCTGCACAGAAGACTGAAGAAGAATCTCCCTTGTGGCCTAGGAGTGGCCACCCTGTGAACACAGGTACCAACCAGCGACCCGACGTCTGCTTTGCCACCGCCTCCCGCCGGAGACCGAGCCCAGAGCCCGACAAGAACCAGACTCCCAGACTTCTCAGAGCCCGATCCACAGTCCCTGCAAAGAAGGGACCCGTGGAGGCACCGAGTGACGTGGGACTGGACCTCTTGGAAGACACTCGAAAAGCTGACTGCGCAGCTTCTGAGGCATCCTCGACGTTGTGCTTTAGGGATTGAGTACCCCCACCACCGAGCAGCCCTTGCACCGAAGATCAGCCCTCCAGCATCTCCACGATCTGCGTGGGGCCCTTTTGCATTGTGCCACTCGACGCGCCATCCCGGCCACTAGCCACGTGGTCAGCGGCCATCTTGGCGACGAACCCGAAGATTTACACAGCAGGTCTGGTTGCTCCAGACCTACCCAAGCTCCTGTGAAAAGGAGCACCCGCTCTGACCTTGCTGGTCCGAGTGTTAAGCATCTTTCACCTTCTGCCTGGCTTGCCTTTGCCAAGGCCTGTTTGCTCCGATCGAGGTGCCGACACCGCCAACAGCGAGAAGCCTGCGTGGGACAGCTCGTGACCGACTCCTGGACGTCCTTGACCCCGGGTATCAACGTGGCTGCAGAAAGAAGCTACCTGACAACGCCTGTTTGCACCCGACATCGCCTGGTTCCAATCTGGTTCCACGGTAGTCACTGGCTAGTGACTTTGAACATTGTCCCCTCTGCTTTCAGGTCTTCACATCTTCAGATCCACCCTTGGATCCACCGGAACTCTTCTCATCGAGCCGCCTGCAGCATCTTCAGCTCCAAGCACCATCGACCAGCGTGACGAAACCCGACACTACTTCGACCCTGTGCACCCGCTTCCTGTGGGTGAGGTAACTCAGCTCCGCCGGTGCTCCTGCACTGGTACACATCCCAAGGGCCTGTGTTTTAAGTTTCAGCTCCGTAGGTCACTCGGAAGGTTCCTAACTTTCTAACTTTGTGCTTTTTACGCACCATAGACTTTGTATTGAAAAGTGCGTGCACTTTGAACACTGCACCCGAGTCCCGTGGGCCTTTCCCGACTTAGTTAATTCCAGTCTCGAATAGCTCCAGCGATTCCCAAGGCCCTAGGCCTCTTCACTTTCCTATTGGTATCTCTTATACCACTTTCTTAGTATATGGTTTAGGTGGCCCCTAGGGCTCATCCATATTGTGCAACTTTTGTGTATTTTAAACTGTCTTGTGATTTAACGCTTGTGCTTCTGTGCTCATAAAGAGTCCAGGGGATTTTAATAGTTAATAAATCAATATATATTTTCAATATATATCTGTGTGGTGTCCCTTTCTTTTGGTATTCAAGGGGGTTGTGTATGGTATAACAGCTGGCTTCACATGCCTTTCAGAGTTTAGCCTAAGACTGCTTTGTCCACGTTACCACTAGGATAACTGGTCTACAAGGTTGAATTACAACCATCATCATAAGGGTTGCTTGGCATGGTACAAAGTGATCACTAGAACTAGTGAGCATTATATACCAGGCCAACTTCTCACATTGGTGAGCAGCGGATTGGGATCTGAGCTTGCTGTTGTTTTACCATTACAATCTTTGAGATTATCATTTGAAAGATCATACAGGTACCTGCTAGGTACATATAAAACAAGACTAGTATACTTAAGTTCTACTGAACTTAGTTGTTGTAGAGCAAAGGGAGTAGCACACCCTAGCTACAACTACTAGATAGGTTTAGTAGGTAAACACCAGTGTAGGTAGATTGCAACACATCCACCCACACTAGAGCAATGTCTGGAGCAGAGGGGTCCAGTGGACTTACTCCTGTTGAGAGTGACCCTCCAAGGGCACCATCCAAATTTGCTATTTTTTCCTTTAAGGAATTAAGACAGCTTTGTGTCTTAAGGGGTCTGAAGACAGGGCCTTCCCCTACTACAGACCACCTAAGAGAGCTCTTAGACCAGTCTGAGACTCTAAAGCCCTCTAAGGCAAACCCCACAGGGGATGCTGAAGGAGGCCATCCTTCAGAGGATGACACTGTAGACACCCCTGCCCCTATCATCCTGGTAGATGAGGAAGCCTCCACCACTGGAGCTCCTCAGGTAGATGTAGAAGAGGAAGAGGAAGAGGAGGAGGTGGAAAGCAGTGAGTCAGATGATGACAGAAATAGTCAGGTGCTGGTCAGTAGACTGAACCAGGCTAACTTAAGCTTACTTGGGAATGAATCAGGTAACAACCCATTCAGACCCCCAGGTGGACTTAACCAGGAGCCTAGGAGGAGAAGGACTCACTCAGGCGACTCTGACAACTCCCATGCTTCTAGAGGTTCTCATGGTCACTCCAGAAGAAGGATGACTAGCCCTCAGAGAAGGGAACATGAGACCAAATTGAGAGAATCTCAAATTAGAGAGGCTGAATTGAGAGTCCAGAGACAAGAATTAGAGATTGCCCTGGCCCAAGAGAAACTTGCTAGAGCAAGACAGCCTAGAGAGAGTGGGGTAATAGAACCCACTGGTGGCAGCAATATCCACAAGGATAAAGACAGGTCTTTTGATAATAGAAACCTGAGTAAGATTGTGCCCCCCTACAAAGCTGGGGATGATATCCATAAATGGATTACTGCAATGGAGAGAGCCTGCAGAGTACAGCAGATCCCTCAGGAGCAGTGGGCAGCAATCTTGTGGCTCTCCTTTGAAGGTAGAGGCCGAGACAGACTCCTCACAGTTAGTGATGGGGATTCTAGAAACTACCTGGTCCTGAAGAGTGCTCTGATTGATGGGTTAGGCTTAACCACTGAACAGTACAGGTTAATGTTCAGAGATACCCAGAAGACACAGACTCAGGACTGGTCTGAATTTGTTGAGTGTGCCACTAAGGCTCTGGAGGGATGGTTGCTGAGAAGCAAGGTTACAGACTATGAAGGATTGTATAATTTGCTGATGAGAGAACACATTTTAAATAATTGTCAGAACCAGCAGTTGCATCAACATTTGGTTGACTCAGATTTGACCTCTCCCCAAGAATTGGGAAAGAGGGCAGATAAATGGGTAAGAACCAGAGTGAAGCAAAAGAACCAGAACCAGAACCAGAACCAGGGTGGTGACCAGAAGAAAACAGACCAGAAGGGTGGGGAGCAGAAAGCTAAAGACCAGAAGTCTTCAACAGGGCCCCAAACTGAGACAGAGGGTGGGTCCCAAACTTCCAAGAAGAAGAAGAAAGAAGGTCAGAAGAAACCCTGGTGTAAAACTTGTAAGAACACCTCTCACTGGACAAGTGAGTGTTAAAAGGGTGGAGCCCCCAGCACTGCAGCCCCTAAGGCACCTGCACCCACTAGTACAGTTAGCAGTGCTGGTCCTCAAGCCAAGGGTTTAGTGGGTATCACTTTGGGAACTGAAGGAGATTCTGACCTAGTCAGAACACTTACACAGGCTGTTCTGGTTTGTGAAGGGGACATAGATTTGACCCCTGACATAAGTCCCAGTAACCTGGGCAAATACAGACAGACACCTTTGATCAACAACAAAGTGGCTCAAGCTTACAGGGACACATGTGCCAGTGTCACTATGGTGACACCTAACTTTGTGGACCCTGGACAATACATGCCAGGTGATAATTACCTGGTGACCAATGCCAGCAATGTCACTACTACACATAGTGTGGCACTTGTTAACTTTTCCTGGGGAGGGGTAACTGGCCTAAAAAGAGTTGTGGTTAGTGCTGATCTCCCAGTAGAATGTTTGTTGGGCAATGACCTGGAGAACTCTCTATGGTCAGAAGTTGAGTACAGGACTCATGCAGAGATGTTAGGGATATCATCACATGTCCTTGCTGTGACCAGGTCACAGGCCAAAAAGTGCCTCTCTGAACCTCAGGTCCTGGATCCTGGAACAATGGACCAAGTAGCTCCCAAGAAGAAGAACAGGAGGGTTAAGGCTGCGCCTTCCCAACTGCCTACAAGTGAGGATCAGGCTTCACAGGAAACTGATCTTGAGACCCCTGAAGGAACTGTCCCTGAAGAACTTGAACCTGATCAGGTTGAGTTTCTGGGGACAGGGGGACCTTCTAGGGCAGACTTGGGGCAGGCTCAGTTAACCTGTCCTTCTCTTGAACCCCTCAGACAGCAGGCTGCTGCTGAGGCTGCTGGGAATGCTCAAGGTGCCCATAAAGTATATTGGGACGATGGACTCCTTTATTCAGAGGCTAGAGACCCCAAGCCTGGTGCTACCAGGAGGTTGGTTATACCTCTGCAATTTAGAGGCTTCCTACTCACCTTGGCCCATGATATTCCTTTAGCAGGACACCTAGGCCAGAACAAGACTTGGGACAGGCTTGTCCCTCACTTTCACTGGCCTCACATGTCTGAAGACACCAAGGAGTTTTGTCGCTCCTGTGAAACCTGCCAAGCCAGTGGTAAAGCAGGTGGAACAACAAAGGCCCCCCTGATACCACTACCTGTGGTGGGGGTTCCCTTTGAAAGAGTGGGGATTGATATTGTTGGGCCAATGGATCCCCCTACAGCATCTGGGCACAGATTCATACTGGTGGTAGTGGATCATGCCACCAGGTACCCAGAGGCAATTCCACTTAGGACCACAACAGCTCCTGTTGTGGCCAGGGCCTTACTTGGAGTTTTCTCCAGAGTGGGGTTTCCTAAGGAGGTAATATCAGATAGAGGGGCCAACTTCATGTCTGGATATTTGACAGCTATGTGGAAGGAATGTGGTGTCAACTACAAGTTCACCACTCCTTATCACCCACAATGCAATGGGCTTGTTGAGAGATTTAACAAGACCCTAAAGGGCATGATTAAAGGATTACCTGAAAAGCTCAGGCGAAGATGGGACATCCTTCTGCCCTGCCTTTTGTTCGCTTACAGAGAGGTCCCTCAAAAGGGGGTTGGCTTCAGCCCCTTTGAATTGTTGTTTGGGCACCCTGTAAGAGGACCCCTGTGTCTAGTGAAGGAAGGATGGGAGTTACCTCTCAAAAAGCCTAAACAGGACATAGTGGACTATGTACTTGGTCTCCGCTCCAGGATGGCAGAGTACATGGAAAAGGCATCTAAAAACCTTGAGGCTAGCCAAGAATTACAAAAAGCTTGGCATGACCAAAAGGCTGTCCTTGTTGAATTTCAGCCTGGACAGAAGGTATGGGTGTTGGAGCCAGTGGCCCCAGCAGCACTCCAAGACAAATGGTCTGGACCCCATACAATTCTGGAAAAGAAGGGAGAGGTTACCTACTTGGTGGACCTAGGAACTCCCAGGAGCCCCCACAGGGAGCTCCATGTGAACAGATTGAAGGCATATGTCAGCAGGGCAGACATGGGCTTGCTCATGGCTACAGATGAGGGACAGGAGGAATGAAGTGACCCTCTCCCAGACCTGCTCACTCAGAACCCTGAGGATGGCTCAGTTGATGGTGTGGCCTTAGGTGGCAGCCTCACTGAACATCAGCAACATGACTGCAGACAAGTTCTACAGGCATACAGGCATATGTTCTCATTGACACCCAGTCAGACTAACTGGTGTACACATGTGGTGGACACTGGTGACAGTCTTCCTGTAAAGAGCAAGATTTACAGGCAACCTGACCACGTCAGGGACTGTATAAAGACTGAGGTGCAAAAGATGCTGGAATTAGGTGTCATTGAGCCTTCAGAGAGCCCCTGGGCTAGCCCAGTGGTTCTGGTCCCCAAACCTCACACCAAAGATGGCAAGAGAGAGATGAGGTTCTGTGTGGATTACAGAGGACTCAATGCTGTCACCAGGACAGATGCACACCCTATTCCAAGGGCAGATGAGCTCATTGACAAGTTGGCTTCTGCCAAATATTTGAGCACATTTGACTTGACAGCTGGCTACTGGCAAATCAGGTTAGCTGAGGAGTCTAAAGCCAAGACAGCATTTTCTACCCCTAGTGGGCATTATCAGTTTGTGGTGATGCCCTAGGGTTTGAAAAATGCACCTGCCACCTTCCAAAGGTTGGTGAATCAAGTCCTCACTGGGTTGGATGACTTTTGTGCAGCTTATCTGGACGATATTGCTGTCTTTAGCTCCACCTAGGAGGATCACCTGGTCCACCTGAAGGAAGTGCTTGAGGCTCTGCAGAAGGCAGGCCTCACTATCAAGGCAACAAAGTGCCAGATAGGGCAGAGCAAGGTTGTATACCTGGGCCACCTTGTAGGTGGAGGCCAAGTTCAACCACTGGAGAGTAAGATCCAGACCATCAAGGACTGGTCCCCTCAAACCACCCAGACTCAGGTCAGAGCTTTCTTGGGCCTGACTGGGTACTACAGGAAGTTTGTTAAGAACTATGGGTCCATTGTGACTCCTCTTAATGATCTGACATCCAAGAAGATGCCCAAAAAGGTTCAGTGGACAGAAATCTGTCAAAAGGCATTTGATGACCTGAAGAAGGCCATGTGCTCTGCACCTATCCTGAAGAGTCCTGACTACTCAAGAGAGTTCATTGTCCAAACAGATGCTTCTGAGTTGGGAGTGGGAGCAGTGCTTTCACAGCTTAATGTAGATGGCCAGGACCAGCCCATTGCTTTCATTAGCAGAAGGCTGACCCCCAGAGAGAAACGTTGGTCAGCTATAGAGAGGGAGGCCTTTGCTGTGGTATGGGCCCTGAAGAAGTTGAGGCCATACTTATTTGGTACTCACTTCAAGATTCAGACCGACCATAAGCCCCTCCTATGGCTTAATCAGATGAAGGGTGAAAACCCCAAACTACTCAGGTGGTCCATTTCCCTACAGGGGATGGACTTTACAGTGGAGCACCGCCCAGGGACTGACCATGGCAACGCAGATGGTCTCTCCAGGTACTTCCACTTAGAACATGAAGACACAACTGGTCAAGGTTAGTCTAATGTCCCTGCGTTGGGGGGGGGGGGGGTTATGTAGGAGAGTAGGGTCTGCTATCCTATGGTCACCCCAAATTTTTGCTTTTTGCTTCACTGGTTTCTGACTTAATGTGGCTGTGGGCCTGCTAATCAGACCCACAGCCTGCTGTTCTCTCTCTAAATTACTGCCAATGCACTCTAGGTGCATTACGAATTGGAACTGGTTCACCTTATGAGCCCCTGTATAAGTGCACCCTAGGTGCCCAGGGTGAGGTAATATAAATTTTATGGTCAAGTTATGTTCCCTAGCGCGTACCCCACCGTCTCCATGTACGAGTTAAAGTGCATGTAACTTCCCTCCTGTGCCAGCTATGAAGACGCAAATACGTTTGCGTCCACCGTTAACATGTCCTCTTTCAGATCCACCTTGAATGGATTGAATGGTCCGTTCCTAAGTATGCTATGCCAACGTCTTTTTGTAGTGTACTCCAACGTTTTTCAGCTCTAGCTGAGTAGGCCCCTGAATTTCTGCCACCGAGCCTCTTTTCTGGCTTCTGACTCCAAGGGCCTCTGCCCAGGCTGCCTCTGTACCCGTGAACTCTGACTTACTTCTAGCGCGGCCCCTCGCGCTCAGCTCAGCCTGCTGCCTGCCAAGATTGACTATAACCTTCGAGTTATCTGTTTCCCTTCCCGAAGACGCATTCCTGCCTACTAGCTTCAGTAAACATTACCCTCAGCTGCAGAGCCAAAGGGCCGACCTGTCTCTGTGTAATTCAAGTAATTCATAGCCCTTGTTGCCATGCTACCAGGGAAGGCCCATGCCCCCATTCTTCTCATACAGACACTCAGGCGCTTATACACGCACTCACAGCAAGTATAGAATAGCTTCTGCCCTAGAGACCTTTCCGCCCAGACAGTCCAGTTCCTAAAACATCAGATATCAGATATGATAGAAACACAAGTTGATCTGACATGCCAGACTTCTGTCTCTTTTCGTCAGTGTAAATGTCAAGTCCCCAAGCACCCTCTAGTCTCACGTGCATCACACGTCATGCAGCTGCGCGCGCATCCAAGTCTCAGATTTCTGCTGACATTGCAACATTTCTCGTTTAGTGCCACCCACATGTGTCACTTACTTGTGACGTTTCTAGAACACACCTCCAGCTACGCCTCGTCCACGCCTTTTTGATTACGCACTAGTAACACGTGGATACTGTTATCTTGTCTTCTCTCAGCTGTTACGCCTTCTATACTGTTTCCAATGGTGTAAATCAAGTATATAAGCTATGTACTGTTAATAAAATGTAGCGCTCTATCCCTTCTGACACCCCTGTGGTGGTCAGAATCCGATATCTTGGTCATGACCATTCCTTTTAAGGAATAAAACCCCTAAGAACTCTAACACCACGGACTCTGTCTTCTTTCTTCCGATCTGAGTTATTATTGATTAAGTACTTACCTTGCATAGAAATTAAGAGAGTAAATTAATTATTTACATCATTTTGGCGCCCGAATAGGGACCCCTCCCCCACCTTACGCGCCGGTTGGTGCGTTGCACGCTCCGTCCCCTGCCATCAGTTAGACGGAACCTACGCGTACCGGCAGGATTTCCTGTATCTCCCTCTGGCCCACGGAGGTGACGAAGATTGCGATCAGTACCCAGACGAGGCGGTAAGGAGTGCGGAGGATCCCGACCAGAGCCTAGCCGAAAGAAGCAAGGTCCGAGGTGTCAAGAGGCCCACCAGGTTTCCGAAATTTTCCGAAGTTTCCCGAAGTTTTCCGAAGTATCGAATCGAGTCCAGTCGAGTTTTCTGAGGCCTTCTGTTTTCCGTGCTTCCCGGTGAGTACCATTGCTGGGACGTATCTAGACGGGTTTGGGTACACAAGTCCGGTCTGCACTGTTTTTAGGCAGTGTATCTGTACTGTTTAGCAGTATATCTAGTCTGAATTTCTGCACTGTTACACCAGTGTATCTGTACTGTTTAGCAGTACATCCGGTATAGGGGGTAGTCATCTATGTCTCAAATGTCTCTTTATGTGATTAATGTTGTGGTATGAATGTGACCGTTTTTTTTTTTGTTGTGCATTATTGTGTTTTCTTGTATAACTAGTTATATTCAGACTTTAAGTATCAAGGATCGAGCATTCAGTAGTAAGTAAGCAAAATGCCGTTTTTCAACAAGTTAAAGCAGATAGGAACTAGGAAAGGGATGTTAGAGGAAGAAATTCCTATCCCCCCTAGGGACACTCCAGGTAACTTTATGTATAACAAGCATGGCATAGATGCCATATTGTATCTAGAATTATGGACCGATTATACGAAACATCTAGACGAGAGACACAGATGGCCAGTTAATGGAACATGGGATGCCGAGTGCATCATGAAGGTAGAAGAGGCATTATGGAAAAAGAAAGCCAGACAATCTCAGAAAGACGCCATAGAATTCTGGCGTAAGGAATCACATAAACGTGCTGAAAGAGCACTCCGTAGAGAAGACAGACTTAAAGAATCAGATAAAGCTCAAGAAAACGAATTAGTTACTGAAGGAATCCGAGTAAAAACAGAACAAATAGATCGCATCCGAAATAGCCAAGTAAACGGCATGTATCTTATGGCCGAGGGTACACCTCAGGCCCTATCAGAAATACCGAAAAACTTGCCGCCACCACTGGTTCCAACTAAAGTAACTCATAGGGCCACTAAAGATATATTCCTGAATTCCTATCTAGAAGATGTAGCTCCCGCTTACACCAATCTGCCTGTCCGCGCCCTGCCTACTGACAGGGACGGGGGTGGCACCCCGCCCCCAGGTCATGTTCCGCCAGTACCACGACCGACCTCCCCCGTTCCGCCAGCCCCGCCACTTCCCGCACCTAAAATTGACCTACCGAAACCACGTCTACCAGATCCTACTAAAAGACAAATTCAAATACAGACTCCACACAGAGATGATGCCCAAGCTTCCGCTTCAGGAGGTGCGACCGCGGGTCTTCGGACCCCGCCCTTATCGCACAGGTTATCCCTAGGGGACTTGCGGGGTCCCACCGTGTACAAATCACCCCGTCTTGATATACTCAAAGGACAACTTACAGTTTGCAGATATGATCCAGTACCCGGAAAAGAGGATAGAATGATGATGGCATCATTGCGGTTACGAGCCGCTACTGATTTTCTGTTAATGTTTCCAGGAATGAAAGAGCACCTAGACAGAATCTACCGGTTTATACAGACTGGAAAAGATCCCGAAAGCATTAAAGATGCCTTGGAGCATCAGAAAGTTGACACTCAAGCATATATATTACGTTTCTTCATAAATTGCCTAATAAGAGAACGAGACAGGCCTGAGACAGATCAGGATGAAATAGAGGCACTCCACAAGTGGGGTAAAAATATATCGGAAGGAAAACATGATAAACAGAATTGCATAGCTAGCATGTACAAGAAAATAAGAAAGACAGTAATAGAGATACACGAAAAAGAGAAAGACAAAGCTCCCTCCGAGGAGGAAGAAGAATCTGAAGAACCAGAAAAGACTGCAGATACTATCGCATATGTAGGTAAGGGAAATTACCTTAGGAAAGGCATCCGTCCAGAAAGCAAGAGAGTTTTCTTCTCTGCCTTAACAAATCCGAATTCTGCTGAGCATCAGTTCCAGGAAACTGATAAAAGGCTTTGAGATCGAGTTGGGTACCACGTACTCAATTCTATGGATGAACAAGAACTAGCCCGATCAGCTGTATCATGGGCCGAGAATGCAGACATATATAATGATGACACGGTAGCGCAGACATTTCTGAACCTCTCCCCAGACGAGCAGAAATTAGCAGGTGTATACATGATTCAGCACCTCCTCATCAAATACAGAAAACATTATTCTGATCCAGGTCCCTTACACGAAACACTAGAAGCACTACTCATGGATAGATGGAGAGGCTTAAGTACCAAGTTAATACAAATAATTCTAGAACAACGCCGTAGATATGACACTTTCATCGGCTCTGAATACGTTCCCGCCCCGCCCCCAGAAAGGAAAATGTATCACATGCAACGCCTGAGTGGCGTTGAAAGTCAGAACCCTTTACGAGAAGTACACCCAGTTATGGGTACAGATAATACCTTGAAACGTGTATACGTACACACGCCATTGACCAAGCTAGAACTGTTAGAAATGAAGAAACTAGTCCCGTGTCATGATAAAGACCCTGCAGGTTTTCACAGAGAGCTTAAAGACATGTTACTAATGGGGGATTACACGTATGATGATATCATGAAAATGTTGAAAGTATTATTGCCCACGGGTATCTTCGAGAAATTGAAGGAAAAGGAATGGGAGGTGGGTGACACCAAGATTGCATGGGCAGAAATAGAGGACGAAGAAAGGAAACGGGTCCCAGGGGTAGGCCTTGGGAACAAAACTAAAGCATTACCAGGTTTAATAGTACAGGTTCTGCCCAGATTATTGACAACTAGAAAGGAAGATTGGGACGCCATCTCGTCCTGTAAACAGAAACATGATGAAGATACTAGTGACTTCTATTCAAGATTTGAGAAATGTTTTATTATTAATAGTGGCCTCAAACCAAGTAGCGAGTCGTACCCGCATCTTTTTGTATCAAAATTAGTCGAGAATTCCCTACCGTTAGTTAAAAGCAGAGTATACAAAGTTGAAAGTACATGGCAGGCAAATACGCCATCACAGATGTTACAGATGTTACAATACCACCAGAACAGAATTAGAGAAGAACAAGATCAGGAACAGAAACGTATGAAAGACACAAAAATGAAAATGTTAGTAGCACAGACGGTCCCAGCCGACGGTCACAGAAAGGGTACGACCCAGACAGGTCACACCGCAGCTCCCGTTAAAGGGACATGCAATTATTGCAAGCAGCCAGGTCACTACGTACATGAATGCCCGGTCCTGAAACATAATATAGCGACAGGTAAAACTAAAGAAAGACCGCATCCACCTAGACAAGACCATAACCAGCATCAGTCTTCACAGAATACACAGCCTATGCATGCTTCTTCAGCTCCAGCACAGACAGTAGCGGTACCACAGCCA
This sequence comes from Lissotriton vulgaris, assembly GCF_964263255.1. NCBI lineage: Eukaryota > Metazoa > Chordata > Amphibia > Caudata > Salamandridae > Lissotriton > Lissotriton vulgaris. Next base: position 1,870,920,501 of record NC_141694.1, on the reverse strand, counting down.
CAGCCCATTGCCGCGTCTCAGCAAGTTTCACAGCAGATGTACCAGTATGCCCAGTCTGCTTATCCTGAATATTCACGATACACATGAAACAGCCTAGAGAGGGAAGGCGACTTGCCTCTTATTGAGATTCCTGTAGATCAAGAAGGTCCTTATGTACATAGTCAAGTATTAGGAAAAGACAGAAAATTCTTAATTGACACAGGGGCAAGTCGCACCACAATCAGCCATGATGAAGTTCCAGGGGCACCCCTCTCAGGCTCACAGAATGTTTCCCTGGGTTTTTCAGGACAGCCTATTGTAAATGAGGTATCGCAACCAGTTCCCCTGGCTGTGGGTCCGTTATCACGTGTTACAGACTTGTTACTTACAAAATCATGTCCAGAAAATCTGTTAGGAATTAAAACATTGAAGGCTCTAGGAGCTATAATATGCTGCTCCCCGGAGGGAGTTAGACTCTTTCTACGGGATTTCAAGGGTCATTATGTTTTGCGAGAATTCGATGTTAGATTGAAAAATGTACCAGATTACTTGTGGGCGAAAGGCCCAACTGATGTAGGCTGCATGCACATTACACCATACCGCGTTACACTCAAGGCAGGTGTTGTATTACCCCGAATCAGACAATACAAGTTACCACCCGATGCTGTAGTGGCTTTACTGAAAATCATTGACGAGCTCATTGCCCAAGGAGTGGTCGTCGAGACCGACTCCAATGTCTGTAATTCACCCATCATTCCGATTCTTAAACGTACTGATCCCAATGCACCGCCAGTATATCGGCTGGTGATTGATTTAAGAGAACTGAATAAATGCATTATTCCACAGTATCCTGTGGTCCCCGATATCTCCTCCCTATTGACTGCTATTGATTCAGAAGCAACGTTCTTTACTGTAATTGACCTCAAGAACGCCTTCTTCAGCGTGCCTATTGATCCAGAGAGCCAATATGTCTTCGGATTCAGTTTAAATGGACGAAGTTTCAAATTTTCGCGCGCACCTCAAGGATTCACAGAAAGCCCCAGCATCTATAGTCAAGCACTGAAAAGACAACTAGATTGTATTCAAATGCCAGTTAACACCGCTTTAATGCAATACGTCGATGATCTACTGATCACCGCACGAAGTGAGCCCGAATGTGAACAAGCATCACTGACAGTTTTACACTTTCTGGCCGACAAGGGACACAAAGTGTCTCCTTCAAAGTTACAATTCTGTGTTCAGCAAGTTGTGTACTTGGGTCACTTGCTGTCCAAAGTGGGGAGACAGCTCACTCCCGATCGCATTCAGTTAATTGTAAATATGCCGCAACCCCAGACACAAAAGGAAGTGCGGGCCTTCATAGGCCTCACCTCGTACTGCAGACAATGGATTCCCCAGTATGCATTTCTAGCCAAACCACTCATTCAGTTAACAACGCAGGAGGCAGCAACTTCGACTGCCCTCCCTTGGACTCAAGAACATACACAGGCTTTTGAAGAATTAAAGAAAGCTTTATGCCAAGCACCAGTTTTAGCGACACCATGTTACAGCAAACCTTTTACACTTTTTGTTACAGAACGTGATGGTACAGCGTTGTCTGTCCTCACTCAAGATCAAGCAGGTTCACATAAGCCTTGCGCTTATTTTTCTAGTACATTGGATTCAGTTGCTCAGGCACTCCCTGCATGCTTAAAGTCAGTAGCAACAACAGCGTTAGCAATCAGACAAAGTGATTCAATTGTTTTAGGTCATCAGTTAACAGTTCAAGTACCACACTCTGTAGAGGTTTTGTTAAACAGAACCCAGACTCAGCACTTAACTATAGCACGACTGACAGGTTATGAATTAACACTATTCCAGCCACACATAGAAATCAGACGCTGTAGCATCCTGAACCCCGCAACACTGTTACCTACAATTATGACAGATCCAGCCCAGCATGATTGTATAGAAATCATTAATGCAGTAACAAAGCCACGACGAGACTTAACAGATGTCCCGCTGACAAATCCAGACCTGACACTTTATGTGGACGGTTCATGCATGAGAACAAGTACAGGAGAATTAGTGGCTGCGTATGCCGTGACCACTGACACTGAAGTTAAAGAAACACATCGTATTGACACACTGTCTGCTCAAGCGGCGGAGCTCATCGCTCTGACCCGAGCTTGTATTCTAGCCAAGAACAGAAATGTTAACATATACACAGATTCACGTTATGCATTCGGAGTTGTACACGACTTCGGAGTCCTCTGGCAAGAACGAGGTTTCCTGACCTCTCATGGGGCCAAGATACAACATGGTCCCCTCATTCAAGCACTGTTAGAAGCAATACATTTGCCCTCGGGCATATCAGTCATGAAGTGTAAAGCACATACTAAAGTTACAGATTCTGTTTCCCAGGGTAACGACCTGGCAGACCAGACAGCAAAACATACAGCACTGACTCACACCCAGATTACTGGTGTGACAAAGACAATAGTACCGACAAAGTGTAAATGTGTATTTGTAAATGTATTTGAGCTTATATAGCGCACAGCTACCCACAAAGGGTTTCCCGGCGCTTGCTTAGGGAACCCGTCCTGGTATTCCCCTGTGAGATAACCCCGGCAGGGTATCCACAAGGTGAAAGCCAGGCATCCCGCCGCGAGGGGCCGTTGTGGAGATTAAGCAAGCTATTGCCCAGAGTCGCAGAGTGTGAACCCGTGAGTCGAGAAGGCACCGGAGCGAGAATTATCGAGTCCGTGGAATTTTTGAGCCCAAGACCCGCCGAGGCGGGGAATTGAACCCTGGTCCAGGGCCGATCTCAGCTTCCTGGTCTGCCGCCTCTAACCCCTGAGCCACACTTCTCCACACAGCGGTGTATGCGGTGTATGGCAGTTAGAGATCCCACCCTAGACGTAATCGATATCCAGACACACGCTACTCCAGATGAAATAAAGAAATGGACTGAACTAGGAGGGATTCAGACAGATCAAGGTTGGATGACGAAGGGAAAATCTACATGGTTTCTCCCCGACTCAATGGTTCTAAGCATGATAAATACAGCACATAGTCCTGCACATCTAGGAGAGAAAGCCATGATAGATTGTTTGCAGAATCTCTGGTACAACAAACACTTACGAGCAGCAGCAAAACAGAAAGTGCGTACTTGCATGATCTGTTGTCAGTTCAATCCAGGTAAAAGCGTCCCTGTAGAGCAAGGTGGATTTCATCCTCCCGATCACCCTTTTGAAGTCCTCCAGATGGATTATATCCAGATGGACCGTTGTCGAGGTTTCAAATATGTCCTCGTAGTTGTTTGTGCACTTTCCCGTTGGACAGAAGCTTACCCAGTATCAGATTACACCGCCCCAACCACTGCCAAGCAGCTGGTTCGTGAATCCTTCCCACGGTACGGTTTGCCCCGTGTCGTGTATTCAGATAACGGACAGCCATTCTCATCCGAATTGATGAAACAGGTTTCCCTTTTGCTAGGATATCAGTGGAGGTTCCACTGTGTCCGACACCCCGAAGCCGCAGGCCTTGTAGAAAGGCATAACCAGACATTAAAGACCCGACTTGCTAAGATATGTCAGGAGAAAGGGGTCGACTGGATAGTCGCCCTGCCAGTGGCACTATTCTACATGAGGATGGTCGCCCACTCGAGATCAGGGCTATCCCCGTACGAAGTGGTCTTTGGCAGACCACCGAATATGTGGGGGACGCCCATTCCGAAGAAAATCACTGATGTTGATTGTAATATGTTGACAGATTACCTTGCCTCCTTGATGTCTGCACTCCAATCATGTCGTTCACAGGTTGCCGCAGCTTTTCCTGACAACACTGATGTAAAGCCACATGAGGTCCGTCCGGGGGACATAGTTCTCGTCCGGAACTTCGACCGGAAAAGTCCGTTGGAGCCCCGCTGGAGAGCCCCGAAGATCGTCCTCCTTACTACCAGGACCGCCGTCAAGTTGGAAGGAAGAAAGGGGTGGGTCCACACGAGTCATATTAAGCTTTGCAATGAACTGAAAAATGAACTAAAACAGGACTCTGACTCGTCCACCCCCACCAAAGACTGTATCAAACCTAGTGACTTTGAAGTATCCGAACGAGAGAAAACTCCCCAAGAAGAATACCGCATGAAACTCCGATCTAGCAAGTCAGACAGTTTAATTGTTTAAGTCCTCCCCTAGGTGAATCGGTTAAATAGTTTCTGACATGTATCCCCTAGATCGAGATAGAGAGAGAGAGAGACAAGTCAAAAGAAATACATACTGCAAATCACTGCGTAGTCACTGTATAGTGACGTTGTTAATAATGTTTTTTCTAAGTGTTCTAATTATTATTGCCAGTATACTGCTTCCTATATACTGTCCTATCTTCAAGCATGAACAATCTGTATACAATGTCTCTGCTGAACATTCTTTTAGTGAGTTACCACAACATGAACTCTCCTACAGACTGGCGCTGCGCAATAACACATTCATTAGTATGCTGCACCACTCCCATCAGACTAATAACGCTACAAACTGCTGGATATGTGGCCGACTCCCTCCCTACCAGAATTACAAGGGAGCTCTGCCCCTCTTTCCGTACCCGTTCACTCACAACGGCTCCTGTGGTGCATGGTTTAAAATAATTAATTCCTTAGATCCTGATATTGCTGTTTTCGATGGGAGCTGGGTTTGGGGAAACCTGAACTTAGTTCTGCTCAACGTCTGTTACCCTGATAAAGAGGGACTCCCCACTCGAATAGGAACTGATCTAGAAAATGAAGTATATGGATTAGGTAATTACACAATTAGCCTTATGATTCTTACTGTAGAATCCGAAGCCGCACCAGCTCTGCCTCATATGTCAGTATTACCAGTCACAGGTGAACTATGTGTTAGTAAGAAAGGTTCAGTACACTTAGGTCATAGTAAATGCACTACTGTGGTCGAATTCAGTGATCATGGTAAATCGTCCTTTAAAGCTACTCGTCATTCCTATTTTGTTTGTGGTCATACCGCATACATACGTTTGCCTCCGGATTGGGATGGTACCTGTTATATTGCATTCCTTCTGCCACCTGTTTTTCTAGCTCCCCCTGATTACCATAGAAATACACATCTAGTAAAGAATAGACCCAGAAGAGATATCCCACTTGTCGACTACACAGAAACGGCATGGGAACAGTACACTGATTTTAATAAAGGATTCTTTTTCTTTCTAGGACCTGTCCAAAACAGTAAATTAATACGTAGATTAACTAGAACACTTGAAGCTGTAGTACATGAAACTGCCTCCGCCTTAGGTAACTTAACAGAGGAGCAATCTGATATGCGGGTTGTTGTTCTTCAAAATCGTCTTGTTATTGACGTCATCTTGGCAGATAGAGGTGGAGCCTGTAAGGTCATCGGGTCAAGTTGCTGTGTTTTCATCCCACAAAATGCACCATCTGTGTATCAAGCTATTACCCGTCTGCATAAAATTGCAAATCAGATACATCAGGATCCAGGCACCTGGACTTGGTCCGGTTGGTTCTGGACAACGTTAACCGCTTGGGGATGGAAGATCCTATCCTTCCTAGGTTTTGGCCTTGTCATAGTATTCAGCTGCTGCCTGTGCCTACAGTGTGGGCGGGCGATATGTGGACTGTGTGCCACATCGTGCATTGAACATTCCAGTTTCCTCTCAAACCGTCAAAGAAAAAAAGATGAGCAAATGATGTTGCAAGAACAGACTGATCAATTTATGATGATTAATATATCATGAAGGGTCCGTAGGGAACAAGGAGGGAATGAGGTAATATAAATGTTATGGTCAAGTTATGTTCCCTAGCGCGTACCCCACCGTCTCCATGTACGAGTTAAAGTGCATGTAACTTCCCTCCTGTGCCAGCTATGAAGACGCAAATACGTTTGCGTCCACCGTTAACATGTCCTCTTTCAGATCCACCTTGAATGGATTGAATGGTCCGTTCCTAAGTATGCTATGCCAACGTCTTTTTGTAGTGTACTCCAACGTTTTTCAGCTCTAGCTGAGTAGGCCCCTGAATTTCTGCCACCGAGCCTCTTTTCTGGCTTCTGACTCCAAGGGCCTCTGCCCAGGCTGCCTCTGTACCCGTGAACTCTGACTTACTTCTAGCGCGGCCCCTCGCGCTCAGCTCAGCCTGCTGCCTGCCAAGATTGACTATAACCTTCGAGTTATCTGTTTCCCTTCCCGAAGACGCATTCCTGCCTACTAGCTTCAGTAAACATTACCCTCAGCTGCAGAGCCAAAGGGCCGACCTGTCTCTGTGCAAGTAATTCAAGTAATTCATAGCCCTTGTTGCCATGCTACCAGGGAAGGCCCATGCCCCCATTCTTCTCATACAGACACTCAGGCGCTTATACACGCACTCACAGCAAGTATAGAATAGCTTCTGCCCTAGAGACCTTTCCGCCCAGACAGTCCAGTTCCTAAAACATCAGATATCAGATATGATAGAAACACAAGTTGATCTGACATGCCAGACTTCTGTCTCTTTTCGTCAGTGTAAATGTCAAGTCCCCAAGCACCCTCTAGTCTCACGTGCATCACACGTCATGCAGCTGCGCGCGCATCCAAGTCTCAGATTTCTGCTGACATTGCAACATTTCTCGTTTAGTGCCACCCACATGTGTCACTTACTTGTGACGTTTCTAGAACACACCTCCAGCTACGCCTCGTCCACGCCTTTTTGATTACGCACTAGTAACACGTGGATACTGTTATCTTGTCTTCTCTCAGCTGTTACGCCTTCTATACTGTTTCCAATGGTGTAAATCAAGTATATAAGCTATGTACTGTTAATAAAATGTAGCGCTCTATCCCTTCTGACACCCCTGTGGTGGTCAGAATCCGATATCTTGGTCATGACCATTCCTTTTAAGGAATAAAACCCCTAAGAACTCTAACACCACGGACTCTGTCTTCTTTCTTCCGATCTGAGTTATTATTGATTAAGTACTTACCTTGCATAGAAATTAAGAGAGTAAATTAATTATTTACATCAAGGGCATAGGTGCATCCAAGGCCTACCAGGGGCTGCAGCATGTATTGTGCCACCCCTGGCCTGGCCTCCATATTTGACACAACTGGCTGATCACTCAGCTGGGGTAAGTCGGTGTAACCACCTCTTACTTAGGTACAGTATGTCTGTGCCTAACCCTAAACTGGACACATATGTTCCTATCAGCCACTCCTATGGAAGGCCTCATCAATCCTGGAGGCAGAGTGCTTGGAAATATGTGAGATGGTGCTCTGGCATGAGCTGAGCCTGTCTGCAGCTGTCGGGAACCACTCCCTAAGCTGTTCCGGGATATTGCCATACCATATACTCTTAAGTGCATTATAATCCTCGCGGTTAAATGCTATCTTTGGTTTGGCTTTATCAAAACATGTCGAGTAAGGTGTCATACGAATTGGAATACTATCCACTCGCCAATTCTGGCGACGGGGATAGCATTCCACCCTTCTAGAGGGACACGACATGTGTGTAGCCTTAACCCCGGTTAAAGTTAAACAGAGCCTCAGCATCACAAAATGGACGCTACCACCACAGACACAAGTCTGGCCTCCTGCTGCTGACCGAAACTCGGCAGATGGTGGCCTGGACAAAGGGTTTCCTGCCTTGGGAGGTGCGAGCACCACCCCAGACAGGATTTTGTGTATTGGGTAGGACAGGGCTGAATAGAATCAGACATGCCCGGGGCACACAAGGTGTCCCCGTGCATAGGCCAGTACAAACCGGTTCTGGGGCCTTCCAGCCCCAGTCCTGGCGAGGAGCTGGACAAAGGAAAGGGGGTGTAACCGCCCCCCTTCCTGGTTCCTCCCAGAGGAGGGACCTAGTAGGTGATCCACCCCTCAGATTGGGAATAAGAGCGGGAGCAGTGCCATTGCCCAGCAGATCATCCTGAATCAACTTAAAACTAAGAAGACGACTGGACTTCGACATTCTGCTGCACAGAAGACTGAAGAAGAATCTCCCTTGTGGCCTAGGAGTGGCCACCCTGTGAACACAGGTACCAACCAGCGACCCGTCGTCTGCTTTGCCGCCGCCTCCCGCCGGAGACCGAGCCCAGAGCCCGACAAGTACCAGACTCCCAGACCTCTCAGAGCCCGATCCACAGTCCCTGCAAAGAAGGGACCCGTGGAGGCACCGAGTGACGTGGGACCGGACCTCTTGGAAGACACACGAAAAGCTGACTGCGCAGCTTCTGAGGCATCCTCGACGTTGTGCTTTGGGGATTGAGTACCCCCACCACCGAGCAGCCCTTGCACCGAAGATCAGCCCTCCAGCATCTCCACGATCTGCGTGGGGCCCTTTTGCATTGTGCCACTCGACGCGCCATCCCGGCCACTAGCCACGTGGTCAGCGGCCATCTTGGCGACGAACCCGAAGATTTACACAGCAGGTCTGGTTGCTCCAGACCTACCCAAGCTCCTGTGAAAAGGAGCACCCGCTCTGACCTTGCTGGTCCGAGTGTTAAGCATCTTTCACCTTCTGCCTGGCTTGCCTTTGCCAAGGCCTGTTTGCTCTGATCGAGGTGCCGACACCGCCAACAGCGAGAAGCCTGCGTGGGACAGCTCGTGACCGACTCCTGGACGTCCTCGACCCCGGGTATCCACGTGGCTGCAGAAAGAAGCTACCCAACAACGCCTGTTTGCACCCGACATCGCCTGGTTCCAATCTGGTTCCACGGTAGTCACTGGCTAGTGACTTTGAACATTGTCCCCTCTGCTTTCAGGTCTTCACATCTTCAGATCCACCCTTGGATCCACCGGAACTCTTCTCATCGAGCCGCCTGCAGCATCTTCAGCTCCAAGCACCATCGACCAGCGTGACGAAACCCGACACTACTTCGACCCTGTGCACCCGCTTCCTGTGGGTGAGGTAACTCAGCTCCGCCGGTGCTCCTGCACTGGTACACATCCCAAGGGCCTGTGTTTTAAGTTTCAGCTCCGTAGGTCACTCGGAAGGTTCCTAACTTTCTAACTTTGTGCTTTTTACGCACCATAGACTTTGTATTGAAAAGTGCGTGCACTTTGAACACTGCACCCGAGTCCCGTGGGCCTTTCCCGACTTAGTTAATTCCAGTCTCGAATAGCTCCAGCGATTCCCAAGGCCCTAGGCCTCTTCACTTTCCTATTGGTATCTCTTATACCACTTTCTTAGTATATGGTTTAGGTGGCCCCTAGGGCTCATCCATATTGTGCAACTTTTGTGTATTTTAAACTGTCTTGTGATTTAACGCTTGTGCTTCTGTGCTCATAAAGAGTCCAGGGGATTTTAATAGTTAATAAATCAATATATGTTTTCAATATATATCTGTGTAGTGCCCTTTCATTTGGTATTCAAGGGGGTTGTGTATGGTATAACAGCTGGCTTCACATGCCTTTCAGAGTTTAGCCTAAGACTGCTTTGTCCACGTTACCACTAGGATAACTGGTCTACAAGGTTGAATTACAACCATCATCATAAGGGTTGCTTGGCATGGTACAAAGTGATCACTAGAACTAGTGAGCATTATATACCAGGCCAACTTCTCACAGTGTTTAACCAATACAAAAAAGGTTTAAGTTCCTCTTTGGGGGAGGTGCTTCCCTCACTGCCGTAACTAGATCAAATTTAGGTTTAACACCCTCTTTTTTAAATTGTATGACCTATATAGTCAACAGACTCCATACTAAACAAAAACTTATCTTTCCTGATTGTTAACCCTGCCTTCCTGAGCACTGACAATACTTCTTTTAATGTGAAGTTGTGTTGTTGTTCTCAACTTCCATAAATCAGAATGTCTTCTTGGAAACACAGAACGTCATTTATCCCTTGCAAAATAGTTTGCATTACTCGTAGAAAAACTGCCACTGCCATTGCAGGGCCAAACAGCATTCTGCAAAACCTATAGACACCAAAAGGTGTAATAATGGATGTTAAAGATCTAGATTCAGGATACAGCTCAATTTGATGGTATGTGGAGGAACGATCAATAACACTAAAACATTCAGCATCACCTATCACACAAATCATCTTGTTTATACACCGAAGGGGAAATCTGTCCACCCAAGTGTTGGTGTTAAGGTATCTCAAGTCTACACAGAGGGGTAAGTCTCTGCCCCCTGACTTCTGGGTGACAAAAATTGGAGCTAATCATAACAAGATCTCTATTGGTTCAATCATGCCTTGTGACACAATTTGTTTAATTCCTCTTTAACAAGTTCTTGCATTAAATATGGAATAGGCCTAACTTTGTGGACCACTGGAACAGCATTGGTTTTTACCTTAATCCTGTGCTAGCAATTCTTTATTTTACCTAATTATTCAGAAAAAAACTTCTGGGAATTCCTTACATACATTAACACATCTATTTCTCTCCCCGACTGTCAAACCAGGTTTGGAGTTGTTGGGATCCAGTCTGATTCCCAAATCATTTCGGCCAATCATTTTGGTGAATACCAGCCCAAAAGGCTAGAACCTTTCTTTGTTAAATAAACTTTTCGTACAGTAATGTGATCCTTAAATTAAAGTTGCATGGTGAACATCCCCAGAAAGGGTAAATGGTCCTTATTTTACCCCCTGTGTCAATGTCTGCCTGTTGAATTACATAGTTTTTCCATGAAACATTTCTTCAAAACTATCATAATCAATTAATGTATTAGGTGAACATAAACCTGCAAAGACTTTCATTTTTACTCCATCCAATGTATTATCACAATTAGGGTAGTTGTACTCCTTTTCTGTTTAACTCCCTGCAACCTGGCTCACAATTTGGAATATATATTTGCTCTCTCCCTCCCCCACTTCACAAACAGATTGTACATTATTTCTATCTATACTGAGGCTCTTGCACAGTCTGGCAAAATGTCCTTACAGGACATCTTGTGCTCTTAGCTAAATGGTGTAGTTACCACAGCAATTAAACCTCATTCTCTTCCATCTTTCTTCTCCGGTTTTCTTGTTAAGTTGGTCCATGCTTTTCTTTTCCTCTCCAAATCCACTTGTGGGTGTGTCTGAGCTAGACCGCCTCTTTACTATGTGTATCATGTCAGAGGAGAGTGACAATTGATTGCAAGAGCTGTGCCATGCAGCGGTGTGGTAAAATACTGTAGCCTCCATTCTAAAAAAAAGCAAGCTGCACCTTTAAGAAAGCTGTGCCTGTCATCATGACGGGTGCAGAGACGAAAGCTGTCACAGCCAGAATTGAATTACACACACAGAGAACATGTGCCCCTTTAGGTAGGGATGTGTCAGTGTGACAGGCCCAATGAACACAGCTGGGTGCGGTCTCATGGCTATCCGCCAACCTACAATGCCCCCTGTCCTGGAAATTACGTTCTACCTGACACGGCTCCTTTACTAAACGGAAGAGAAATTTACAGCGTTTCCAGATCAGAAACAGACCTCAACATGGAAACAAGTGAGGGGTTTCCTTTTAAAATGTACACCATTGACAGAAGATGTCAATTTGAATATACTTTAGCAGTGCGAAGTCTTACTGTAGCAGGCAATTCCCAAAATAACCAGGTAGCAAGAGGGCTTATTAGTTCAGAGAGAACCTCCTGAGGCAAGCCGCCCTCTCTTGCATACCTCACGTTATTTTTGTGGGCCACAACATAATGCTGCCCCCAGCTCAGCAATCGTCACCAGTATTAAGAAGTAGAAAGGGCCTGGACATGCAGACTTTATTGCTGTAAGCTCCAAAATCTGCAAGTTATTCTCCAAAAACTCAAAATATTCAATATCCAAAAAGATCCAAACACATTGGTATCTGATTTTATTCATGCCATAATTATTACATCAAAAGATCATGTCACTTGTAATGAAGGACTCATAGATGATTTCCAGGTTCATCCTTAACACTGTGCATTTAGCGAGATCAGGCAACCGAAGGATATAAAGTCATTTGCTGAAGATCATATAACTTGACACAGGTGGAGGAGCAGACATTAGAAACCAGGTCCCATAGTTGACTCATGACCAATTTAGCGTTATGTCTGGAGGGCAGGTCTTCATACAGATGATTTAAGAGCCACATGAGTATGAGGTAGTAACATCTTTATTGAGCCTAAGTCCTAGATACTGCTTCAGTTTATATAGCTTCTGACAGGCAGGTGTCTGTCCACCTTCCAACCATAATCAATGCCCAGTCTAGTCCCAGTGAACACATCAACACATTCAGTCAGCCACTGTCAGCCTCCCAAGCATCAACTTACACATGCAGGCAAAGGGAGCACGCAAATACACAACACACCTCCCTATCTGTCAAGGGAGGAATAGAAAAGATCAGCAAATAATATGCCCCTGCAATCCACAGTCAAGATGATGTAGAAGAATGTAGAGATCAATCATGTCCAATACCAAATCCCTAATTCACACCAAATCACAATGGAATGTACACCAGAAGATTACATACAGCAATCCATTGGAGTTACCACTAACAACCAGACAGACCCACAACAGACAGCAGAGACAAGTCATGATACTTCCACAACAGGTTGAAGGATTGGCTCAATCAATCAACCAAGTGGTACTTGTATAGTGCTGCTTCTCACTTGAGAGGGTATCCCGATGTTACCCTGCAATGTCAGTCGAAGATTCAGGTCTTTAGTCACTTTCTGAAGTGGGTCAGCGAGGATAAAGTACGGAGGTTGAGGGGAGGGGGTTTCCATGACTTGGCTGTAAGGTGGGAGAAGAAGCATCCTCTCATGAGGCAGCATCAGAAGAGTGGTATTTGTGCAGGGCAAGATGAGTGGAGTGGAGGTTCCTGGGAGGTAGGTGGAAATTCAGGTGATGGTTTATGTTAATGGGTCCTTGCTCGTAGAGGGATTTGTGGGTAAAGATCAGGATCTTAAATTGGCATCTCTTCTGCATAAAGAGCCAGTGGAGGCCTTTCAGGTTCTGGGATCATGAGGCTTCTCTTTGGCAAGTTGAGGATTAGTCTGGCTGCTGCGTTTTGGATCATTTGGAGGCTTCTCATGACTTTGGTGGTGGTGTCTGCATAGAGTGTGTTGCCGTACTGCAGCTTGCTGGTCATGAGTGCATGTGTCACAGTGTTCCTGGTGTTGATGGGGAGCCACTAGAAGACTTTATAGAGAGTGTGGAGGCAGGCTGAGGAGTCAGTGCTGACTTATTGTTTCATAGAGAGTTTGCTATCCAGGATGATGCCAAGGTGGCAAGCATGGTCTTTCAGGGTGAGTCCGAGCTCAGATGGCCTCCAGTAGTTGCTCCAGAGAGAGATATCCATGTTGAGCTTCAGGCAGTTGTTCTTCAGCTAGTCTGAGACATTCTTCATACAGTTGTGGGAGGATGAGCTTGGTGTTATCTGCATAGTAGACTATGTTGATGGCATGCGTTCTGGTGATGTCAGCGAGTGGTGTCATGTAGATTTTAAAAGAAGGTTGGACTGAGGAAAGACCCTTGAAGAACGCTGCAGATGGCATGCTTGGGTTGAGAGGTGTAGGGAAAGAGATTGTTTGTTTGGGTGCGCGCCTTGAGAAAGGATGCAATCCATTTGAGCGTGTTGTCTGTGTTTCCGACCTGACATACTCGATCGATGAGTGTGTGGGTAAACAGTGTTGAATGCTGTGGAAAGGTTGAGTAAGATCAGGATGGCTGATTCTCCTCTCTCGAGTAGGGTGCAGCTGACGTCTGTTGCAACTATCAGGTCTTTGGTTGGCTCTGAATTCTGATTGGGAAGGTACCAGGAGGTTGTTTCTCTCTAGGTGTTTGGTAAGTTGGGGGTTGATAGCCTTCTCCATGCCTTTGCAGGAAATGGGAGAAGGGAGGGTTGTTCTGGAGTTTACTGGTGGCTGACAATGGGCTCTTGAGGCGGAATCTGGTCTAGTATGCGTGTTTCCAGGAATTGGTATGTATGTATGTATGTATGTATAAACCATTTTATAACGCGCTCCGTTACTTAAGAGTACCCTGGCGCGAGTATGGGAGAGGCAGAAAGAAAAACAGCAGGAAGGCATCTTAAGTTACACTCTTGAATAAATGTGTTTTTAGGTTTTTCTTGAATAGAGCCACAGTTTGCATAGATCGCAGATGGAGAGGGAGAGCGTTCCAGGCCCGAGCCACAATCACAGAGATCGATTGGCCGCCGAGCCTAGCTCGTTTAAAATGGGGAAGAGTCAGTTTGAACAGAGTGGATGATCTGAGGGAACGTGCGGGGGTATAGCAAGTGAATCTCTTTCTCAGATACAGGGGGCCTTGATCATGGATTGCTCTGAACGCAAGCACCAGAGATTTAAACAGAATGCGCTGCGCAACAGGAAGCCAATGAAGGGTGCGCATCTCAACGCGTACGCTCTTCCATCTGGGGATGTTAAATAGTAGACGGACAGCCGCATTCTGAATAATTTGCAGGCGTTTCACCAGGTAGGCCGGAATGCCACTGAACAGTGCATTCACGTAATCCAGCCTTGCCAGTATGAGAGCCCGAGCAACCGTCTCCTTGGCATCCCTAAGGAGCAAAGGGAAGAATTTACGGAGCATTCTCAACGTGGCAAAGCAGGTGCCTGTCAGCTTTTTAATATGGTCCTCGAATCTAAGGTCCTCTGCAAACCAGATGCCAAGGTTTTTCGCAGGTCTCCCCATCTCTTTCGGTCTGGGGTTGTTGGGGGGCCACAGTGTGTTCTTGAACGAGGGGGGAAAGGAACCATAAAAAAGCACTTCGGATTTGTCCTCATTGCATTTCAGCTGGGCCTGGGTTAGCCAGCGAAATACAGAGGACAAACACAGATGTACTGCCGACGTATCCAGATTGTCGTCTGGCCAGGTAAACAGCAGTTGGGTATCATCTGCATACCCTATGATCTTAGCCCCATACTGTTCCGCTAGATAAACCAGGGGGGTGATGTAAACATTGAACAGTAAGGGACTAAGAGTGGATCCCTGAGGGACCCCCGTGAGAAGTGGTTTGGGCTCAGAAGCGTGGGGAGGCATCCAGACCTGCTGAGACCTGTCGGAAAGAAAGGAGGACAACCAGGCCAGAACAACTCCCCCGATACCAATAGCAGACAGCCTGGCGAGGAGAAGCTCATAGGGGACGGTATCGAACGCGGCAGAGAGGTCCAACAAAATTAGGACCGCTCTGCCGTGGAGTTCTGGACTTTTTGGTTCCGTCCAGAGGTGTCAGGGAACAACACCCAAAGACCCCGGAGTTCCACCTGCCTTGGTGCGCAAATGAACAGAAACACGGGCTTCTCGATGGTGGCGTCAAAGACCAAAGGTTTATTACTGCAGGGACACAGAAGTCACAGAAACTACGCATGGGCAGTAACTAGGAGCCTGTTCAAATTGTACAAAGAGGGTTGCTCCTTATATACTGATTTTTAGCCTTCAGGCGAATTCTTCAGATGTTAGTACATTCTCAAAACCTTTGTGTCTCAAACAATAAATATTTGGCGTACACAGGAACTGTTGATAAAATCTGATACAAAACATCTACGGAGAGGGGTTCCCACTAGTTCATCACAATCCTTGTCAATATTGCATTCAAGAGCCGGACCGCCTCATCGTAAATTTCGTTACCTCCCCCTAATAAAGGCCCAGAAGGAAAGGAGCAGAGCCAGGTGCAGAAGATAGAAAAGTGGGATAAGAGATGTTTGTGGGTTGTAAATGGGCAAGGCTACCGGCTTCGGCCGCTTAATCATGATCGGGACAATGGACACGAGAACCAGTTCAGGTGGACTGGCCTCGGGCAGAGAAGGCAGCCTTTGTCGAGTCATGTAGCTACAGCATGATCTGGTTTAAGGTGCACGTGTCATGAAAGAGGTGAATCTCTGGCTAAGGCTACGTGTCCTTAATCGAAATGAAGTGATCAGAGGTTATTGCGTATGTGAGGGCAAGAAACACAAAATGGCGGCCATGATCTAAGATGGATGCTGTGGGTAGATCAGAAATGTGTTCATAAAAGGAGTGCTCTTGTTCGTATCGTAGCGAAAACACCAGGATATGCTAAATGGATCATTTGCGGTTTGCTGATACCAATATTATGTATTTCCGACAATATTGAAAACACGGGTTCAAATCGTCACGGAACCTCAGCCGCCTCTGTCTAGACAGTCCCGAATCGCCTCAGTCATCTCCACCAGCGCAGTCTCAGTGCTATAGGCGGCCCTGAAGCCCGATTGGGCAGGGTGAAGGGCATTGGAGGTTTCTACAAAGTTCTCCAATTGTTGAAGGACCACCTTCTCACAGATTTTCGTGAGTGCTGGCAAAAAGGGATATGGGACAATAGTTCCCGGGGACCGTAGCATCCAGTCCCGGTTTCTTCAGAAGCGGCAGAAGTTTGGCTCATTTCCAACCTAGAGGCACCTCGTCTGAGGCCAGGAGAGATTCACTATCTGCGTGATCTCGGTGCAGACCATTTCCGCCACCTCCGAAAGCACTCGGGCTGGACACGGATCGGCGGGAGAGCCAGATTTCAGGGACTGGAGGAGAGGCAGAACAACACACTCAGCAACTTGCACAAAGTTCGTAAGCTGTTGTCCAGAACAAGGACAGAGTGTGGGACACATGTCGGCCACTGAGCAGTCGGCGGGCAGAGCCGCTAGTAGGTCCTGCTGGATCCTCGCTATTTTGCTGATAAAAAAGGTGGACAGATCCTCGCACCATTGCGCAGAGGACGGGAGAGTAACAGCATCGGCAACAGGGGAAACAAAGCTCTTAACAATAGCAAAAATCTCTCTGCTATTGTTATCTGCTTTCGCGATACGCCCTGCATAGTAGTTCCCTTTAGCTACCTTGATGGCTGCATAATAATCTTTTTGAGCTAGACGTAGAGCGGATTTAGCCTCGGAACTATAATCACATCTCCACGCTCGTTCTAGTTTTTTGCAGCCAAGTTTCATCACCCTCAACTCAGGGGAGAACCAGGGTTGGGAGGGAGAGCGTCGTGATCTAGACACAGTGGTGTGTTTCGTGGAAGCAAAAGCCGCCTGCCGCACCCACTCGTTGAACTCGCAGACCGCCTCATCCAGAAGCATCGTAGATTTTGGACGGGCTCTGGACAGGGTCTGTTTGAACGCGGGCAAGTTGATCTTTTGGGTGTGACATATGGGGGGTGTGGGACCAGATTCCGCCATTTCCCACGTGAACCTAACCAGATCGTGGTCAGACCAGGTTGTTTTTTCAACAATCACGGACTGAATGGGGAAGTTGGAGCAAACCAGGTCAAGCAGATGACCTCCCGCATGCGTCGGAGCAGTCACCCATTGCTTGAGCTGTGCCAAGTCGAGAATTTCACCGAGCCTGCGGGCTTCTGGTGAGTCAGGAGCATCCACGTGAATATTTAGGTCGCCGACCAAAAGAGACTTTGGGAAACTTAAGGCCCGTGGCACTATATATTCTTCTAGGGAGTCAAAAAAGTGGATAGCCTGGCCCGGGGGCCTGTAGATCAAGGAACCACCTAAGGTGAAATGGGGGGAAATTATTATAGAAAAGTGAAGAACCTCGCCACCAACACCCGCAATCGATGGCTCAGAAGCGAAGCGCCACCCATCCCTAAAAATAATGGCTAATCCACCCCCTCTCCCCAGGGGTCTGTCTACCCTAGCAATCTTAAAAACTCTGGGGACAGCAAGTTCCACGCTAGGAGCGGATGTGCTGGTCATCCACGTCTCTGTGACGAACAGCGCATCCAACTGGCCATCCACCAGTAGTTCAAAGACATCAGCGCCATGTCTTACCACGGATCTAGCATTAATCAGTCCCGCCCTGATGGTTGTAACACCAGCGTTGCTGACTGAGCGTGGGGGTAATGAAGGTTGGGGAAGAAAACCACAACTGGGGCACTTAACCAGAATGCGGTTGTAGAATTGGTAAAAGTGGCTGTGAGGATGGAGGTGTTGAGGATGGTGGTGAACTGATGGCCTTTTTGATTTCTTCCGAGTTTGAACAGTCGGTGGGGGCATGGGTCAGTTAGTGATCCAGAGTGGATGGAATTCATTGGGGTATTTGTGTTTAGTATACTGAGTTGTTCCCATGCAGTGAGCGGGTATTCAGTGGCAGGGTCGATGGGTATGAAGGAGGTCAGTTGGTCGCTGGGTATCAAAGTTTCTTTAGATGGTGGCTATCTTGTTGTGGAAGTGGTCACAGAGTTCCTATGAGGAGGGAATCATTTTTTGGGTTGCTGAAGAGCAGGTACACTCTTTGATGATGGTAAAGTGTTCCTTGGTTTGGTTGGGGCTGGTCTCAACCCGCTGTGTTAGAGCCTCCTTTTTGTGGCTTTTAGGTGGAAGTAGTAGTTGTTGAGGGCTGATTTGAATATGGCTCGGTCTGTGTTTCCTGACGGTACGCCACTTTCTTTACAGTTGTTTGCATCTACGTTTTGCCGTGCTGAGTTATGAGGTATGCCAGCTGGCTTGTTTACTGGGTCTGTAGGTACTGGCCAGTTTGGTGGGTGTGACTTAGTCAGTGGTGCTGGTGATCCAGGTGTTGAGGTTTTCTACTGGCTGGTTCTGGTCTGTGATGTGGTGTCAGTCCACTGGTGCTAAGTGACCTTGGTCTAATGTTGAAAGTGGGTGCTGTGGTAGTTGGGGGGTTGCAGGAGGTCCTGGGATGGTGAAGTGAACATTATAGTGGTCAATCCAGGTGAGTTAATTAATGTGGCTGTACATGATTTTGTTACTGGATGTGAAGATGGGGTCTCATGTGTGTCCTGCTTTGTGCATGGGGTCTGTGACAATCTGCTTGAGGCGGTATTGTCCATTCATTCAAGGAGGTCTGTAGAGAGTAGATGGGGTCCCCGGGGTCCAAAATAGCCTGGGTAGGGGGACAAAGCGGCCATTTCGTCCTTTTTTATATATTTATTTATTTTTAAAATGACAGGGCCCCGGTATGGGGTCCCCGGTGGCGATATCAGGCAATGTAACTAGGAGGTATTTATTTATTTTCTTTCATGATGAGAGTTGCGACCCCATAGGTCCCCCATGTAACGTCACAGTGGATTCGCGGATCTACCTAAATAATTTAATAGTATATAATTCAGAAGGTAGTGCTGCATTTGTGAAGTATTTTTATAGAGCTAGTTAGATTGAAGTTAATAATCACATCACACGTGATAGAGTTAAACATAATATAACATTTTTTAATTAAAAGTTACATTTGAAAAGAGTATTGTGTTGTAGTACATTGAATTTCTGCTTTTTCATTTTGATGTTGCGACGGGTTTGCAAATTTGAAAAATATTTAAAAAGAGTATATAAGTTAAAACATAAATAAGATTCAGCGTTCGGTTATAGGTTGGCTCTAAAAAGAGTTGTTGTTTTCATTATGACTTTCTTTGAGCTACATGTAAGTGAGGATAAACAACTTACTCTCTTTCCTTCAGCTATGAAATGAACTCCATCACGTCTGTAGATGTCATGCATATCTAAACGTAGATTGTTGTTATAGATGGAGCCCATCCTATGATCTCTGACGAAAGCAGACACAGCTTTATTGACATTCTTCCTAGCTGTCTCAATCTGTGGACAGAATTGATTTGACCACTTCCATTTCTATCTTTGGCATGTATTAGAGTATACAAAGACAGTTTGAGGCAAAAGAAACATCAATTGTGCAAAGTAGGGGTTGGTGGAAATTGCGTAATCGCGTTACGCAAATCTCTGCGAAACGGTAAAAAATCTCCGCGAATACGCAGAAATTCTGCAAACACGCGGAATTGCTTGTTCGCAATGCTTTTTTACTATTTCAATCGCTGTGTGCATGCATGGGGAAAAATATCTCGCGAACACGCATTTTGAGAACGTAAACAAGCAAAACATTTCTCGAAGTTGCGGAACGCAGGCTTTTGGGCAATTTCGCGTTCTTCGTGAAGCGTGAAATAACCCAAATTCTGTGAACGGAACCGAATTTACCGCCCAGGGCTAGTGCAAAGTATCCTTCGTTATCATTTCCAGGAATGGGACACATCACCCGCACACTTTTACTCCGCGTGCTATTACCCTTCAGTTTTTACACCGCAAAATATTTTACAACGCAGGGCTTTACAATGAAATCCATTACAACGCATTCCCCATTTCAATGCAATTTACTATTCTAACTCCACGGGGGCGTTACTTTGGGGAATGCTTGTAATAGTTGCTGTGCAAATCCCTGCATTGTAAAAGATTTTTCGGTGTAAAAATTGTGGAGCGACTACAGGAGGCAGGTCCTTCTCCTACCTGGCCGCCAAGACCTGGAACTCCCTCCCGACCGACCTGCGCCTGACCCAAGACCACCTCTCCTTCAGGAAGAAGCTGAAGACCTGGCTGTTCGAGCAGTAGCGGCACCCCCCCACCCCCAGCGCCTTGAGACCCTACGGGTATGTAGCGCGCTCTATAAATGTCATTGATTGATTGATTGATTGATTGATTGAGTAATGGCATGCAGAGTAACCACAGTGCACAATCATGAGGTAAGGGGGGTTGAAGATGCAAAACGGTTTTAATCAAAGGCATCAAATGTGCCAATTTAGTCCTATCTGTGCAAACCATTTAATATCCACATTTTGAAAACCTAGGTCTTTGGCAATACCCCTGGTTCAGCATACCTTTTGCACCAGAAAGCATAGCTGTGCCCTACAATCCATACTGTAAGCATCTTGAAGGGATGTCTGGAAGGAATCAAGAGATGTCTGTAGCTGAGGTAGTCAGTTGGTAGAATAAGAGGCATCTAAAATATTATATTTTAGGTATTTAAAACAAATAACTAATTGGCTGATCATCAACATTGTGCACTCTAAAATCGGATGCATGTTACTTTCCTGAAGAAGCATGTTTCTGATTGGTTATTACAAAATGTTTGAAAGGTACAGTAGATAGGATAAGGTAATATTTTGTAAAGGTCAACCAAACCTGCTATTTGCATTTGGAAGCTATTGTGCTGAACTTGAAAATATGGTCAACTTGTGACCTGCCAGTAGAGTTGAATGTTGCAGAAATTGTTACTATGGAAAATTGCATTAAGCAGAGTGGGGGAAGAGTTGAAACCTAACTGTGGTATTAAAATATGAAATCGTAATTTAATTATATTAAAGTAAGTTTTCCCAAATTAGTAGTATGTTTAGAAGTAGTGTGTTGCTAAAACATAATACTAGTATTACTGGAAAAACGGTCTTGAACTCCTGTAAGGGTTTGCAGCTCCATCACAATGCTGCACTGCAGCACCGCGGTGGAGTCGTGACTCCTGAAAATTATAGAAGCAGTGTGGGCACTTTTAGAAGACAACTAGGAAGGGTTAATATGTGTTACCAATAGGAATGTGTTTCACAATTTGAAATAATGTAGGAAGTAATTTGATTACATTTATTGGTGTGGAGAAAGAAAGAGAAAGTTCGCCATTGCTGGTTTTACATTGTTGAGAGTGGTACATTACATTTATTGTGTGCAAAAAAAATAGTTTATGAGTTTCTGATATTTCATATTTTGCAATACTATTTGAACAGAAAGTTACAAATTTGTAAGGTGTGTTATGTATCATGGAGTAGTTAGTGCTTTACTGTTTGTACAGATAGTTTTAGATTTAAAAAGCTTTATTTTCAAAGTGTTTACATTATTAGAGAAGTCTGATGTGTGAAATATGTTACGAAATGTAAGTCTCTGTGTTATACTTTGTTTTATTGTAGTGAAATGATGTTTGAAATAGTTAGTGCATAGTAATATATGTACATTGGTAGATGGATTAGTGATTATGGTAGTTTGTATGAGTCTGTGAAAAGGTACAGCTGAAGTATGCCACATCATTTTAGGTGTCTCTTTCAAATTGGAAGTGCAGTCTGTCAAGTTTAGAGGTCTGCATGGTCTTGTGCCTGAGGTATGTCTCTACTTGCACATGTGTTCTCATATGTGCTATGCATCTGAAGATGTTAGACGTATAAACACTCAGGTATACATCTATATGTATGTTTCTTTAATAAATGATACCACTAGCAAATCATACAGACACATGCTTGCATGCTTTTAGGAATATGGTGAGACTTACACCAGATAAATGCAAAGTGCTGTTTGTTTAATTTTGGCCAGGTCTAATTGCTGAATAGTGAAGCTGCAAGAGAAAAGTGAGGTTTAAGACATACCTGCAGAGGGATTTGTTATTAGGCAACTTCGAATGAATCTGTGGAAGGGTACACTCCAAGTACGCCGTATACATTTAGGTATCTGCTTGAAATGGGAAGTGCAGTCTTTCAAGTTGAAAGTACTGCATGGTCTTGTGACTGAGTTATGTCTCTACCTTTACATGTATTTTCACATGTGTTATGCATCTCAATATGCTAGACCTATAAAACACAAGTATAGATCTATTTGTAAGTTTTACTTATGTATGATTGCACTACCAAAAGGCATAGGCACATGCCTGCATGCTTTCAGGAAAATGGTGAGACTTACAACAGAGACATGTGAAGGGTAGCTGCTTTATATTTGACTTGACCCAACACTCTGAGTAGTCACTGAATAGTGAAGGTGTAGGGGAAAAGTGAGGTTTAAGACATGCTGGCAGAGAGATTCGTGATTTGGGTACTTCATATGAGTCTGTGGGAAGGTGTACTTGAAGTACTCCGTATACATTTTGGTGTCTGCTTGAAATAGGAATTTCAATTCTTCAAGTTTAAAGGACTTCATGGTCTTGTGACAGAAGTATGCCTCTGTGTAGATGTATTTTCACATGTATTATGCATCTCAAGATGCTAGACCTATAAAACACAAGTATAGATCTATCTGTATGTTTCACTTATGTATGATGGCACAAGCAAAAGGTACAGACACATGTATGCATGCTTTTCGGAATATGGTGAGACTTACAAAAGTGACATGCAAAGGGTTGCTGCTTTATATTTCAATAGGAAACAAAACAGGTGATGGACAGAATGTGGATCAATGTCACACATTCACCCCAGTCCGAAGATCTGGGCCCAAATCCATCGTTTTTTTGCACTCCACCCCACCCTGGGTTAGACAATGGCGATATGCAAATCAGCTCTGACCCTGTGCCCCATGGGAACAGTCCAGTCCGAACTACAAAAGCCATGTCCTTCCCAGAACGGAATCAAGCATCCGAGGACCGGACCGGTTTCGAGGTAACACCTCTCATCAGCCCGGCTAGCTTGACTCCAGTGGTGTGGAGTGCCTGGGACCCACGTCTGAGCATCCCCAGCGCACTTATGGCGGCAATTGCAAACAAAACAGGTGATGGACAGAATGTGGATCAATGTCACACATTCACCCCAGTCCGAAGATCTGGGCCCAAATCCATCGTTTTTTTGCACTCCACACCTCCCTGGGTTAGACAATGGTGATATGCAAATCAGCTCTGACCCTGTGCCCCATGGGAACAGTCCAGTCCGAACTACAAAATCCATGACCTTCCCAGAACGGAATCAAGCATCAGAGGACCGGACCGGTTTCGAGGTAACACCTCTCATCAGCCCGGCTAGCTTGACTCCAGTGGTGTGGAGTGCCTGGGACCCACGTCTGAGCATCCCCAGCGCACTTATGGCGGCAATTGCAAACAAAACAGGTGATGGACAGAATGTGGATCAATGTCACACATTCACCCCAGTCCGAAGATCTGGGCCCAAATCCATCGTTTTTTTGCACTCCACACCACCCTGGGTTAGACAATGGCGATATGCAAATCAGCTCTGACCCTGTGCCCCATGGGAACAGTCCAGCCCGAACTACAAAAGCCATGTCCTTCCCAGAACGGAATCAAGCATCCGAGGACCGTACCGGTTTCGAGGTAACACCTCTCATCAGCCCGGCTAGCTTGACTCCAGTGGTGTGGAGTGCCTGTGACCCACGTTTGAGCATCCCCAGCGCACTTATGGCGGAATTGTATACTTGAAGATCGCGTATACATTTAGGTGTCTGCATGAAATGTAAAGTGCAGTCTTTCAAGTTGAAAATACTGCATGGTGTTGTGACTGAGGTATGTCTCTACTTATACATGTATTTTCACATATGTTATGCATCTCAAGATGCTAGACCTATAAAACACAAGTATATATCTATTTGTATGTTTTACTTATGTATGACGGCACAAGCAAAATGCACAGACTCATGCCTGCATGCTTTCAAGAATATGGTGAGACTTAGGTAACCCAGGGACCACTGCTGACCCCGCCAGGCCACCATCATTGTGAGTGCTGGCCATTTCTAATGAGGATGCAAATAGCACCTGCCTCATGAATATCAATGAGGCAGGCGATTTATGACCCCATTAGGAATCCCTAACAGTATCTGAGACACTTTTTAAATTACATTTTGCAAGTCGTTTTGCTAGCAGAGAAGCCTTGGCTGCAATCTTCAAACTTTTCTCTTTCCTCTTTTTCAGAAAAACTTGTAAAGAGGGAGCAGAACACCTAGTGATATCAGGTGACCTCTGTATCTTATTTTGATTTTGAGCACTTAGTTGTATTCACTATCACTTAATTTGCAGTAGCTATTAGTTAATATGGTCCTGAAGAAAGCAACAACGAATATGTCTTTAGTTTGCTGAAACATGTCGACAACATAGAACATCCAGACGGTCTGTATATTTTTGACTGTCACTAACAACTACTTTTTAACATTGGAAGGTTGGGTAACACCGGAATAAAGTCATAAGTAACCCCCTATCCTATTTTACATTCACTAGTTTTTTCTTACTTTCACACCTTTTGAGCACTGCAACATCAGTCCCCAAGTTTTGATATTTTTATCCTCAGAACTTGAGAAGCAAGACCTTAGTTAGACCTCACTGATTGGCGGTGGAGCTCCTTCCTACACCAGGACCCCGACCATGATAGTTGATTGGCTGTCCCAGTAGTGGTCTTGGCGGAATCCCAAATGATGAAGGGCGGTTCCGTGTGGTGACTGATGGGCATCCCTCCTTGATCATCATGGGGATGACCCCCTTTTTTTAGATACACTTGCTTTAAAGTTGTTATAGGGCACCCTGTTAGGATACACTGAGTGTACTTCGTGTGTCAGACCCTCCGATATATATGTTGTAATACCCCACTGTAAGACACATCCCTCGAGTTTACGACACTCCACTCCACACTACGACACTCCACGTCACTCTACTGCATAACACCTCACTCCACACCACGATATGCCACTCTACTCTAAGCCACTCCACTCCATGCACTGTACAACACTCTGCTTCACTCCAAACCACTTTATTCCATGACACAGTACTAAACTATACTCCACTGTACTACAGCACTCCACTTTACTCCACAACACTCTACACCGCTGAATGACACTCCACTATATTACACTCTATGCAACTTCACTTTACCATGCTGTACAGCATGCCACTCCACTTTGTACCACTCCACTCTAAAACACTTTACTCCACTCTAGAACACTCTATGACATGCTACTCCACAGGACAACACCCCACTTCCCTCTAAGACACACCACTCCACCCTACGACATTCCACTTCATAACACTCTACGACACAACACTGCACTGTACAGCACATCTCTCAACTGTACACCACTCTACTGCACGCCAATGTAGTGTATGCCAGTCCACTCAGCACTACTCAACTCAATGCCAGTCCATTCTCCCGAACCACACTCTATGTCATGAAATCCTATGCCATGGCACTTGACAAAATCGCACTGTACGGTATTCCACTCGACACAAGTCAACAGTATGCATCTACATTGTACTTCTTTTGAAAACATACCACACTACCCTATCACATGCCACTCCACTGTACAATATGCCGTTGCACTGTATAATACTCCACTACACTCTCTGACACTCAAGGCCAATCCATTCTGCGAAACACCACTCCATTGTATGACACATCGCTCTACTTTACGGCAATCCACTTTATGCCCCTCCACTCTTACAGCCACAAAGACATCTATGACACATCATTCGACTCTACTCTATGATGCACCAGTACAGTCTAATCTACTCTACAACATGCCACCTCATTCTATGCCACTCCACACTACCCCCTCTATTCTAAGCTAATCCTCTGCATGCATCTGCACTGTATGCTATGACACTGTACATTCTATGTCACAACACTCTTCTACACAACACTCAATGACACTCCACTCTACAACACTCCACTATATGCCACTCCACTGTACATCCCTTCATTCTACAACACTTTACTCCACTCAATGCTACTCTGAGACACTGTACAACACTATACTCCACGTTATGCAACTCCCTCTTCACCACTCTATGCCACTTTACTCAATTGTCCTCTCTATAACACTACTCCACTCCACTCTGCTCCGTTACTCCACTCTACAACATTCCACTCCCCTGTAACAGACTGTACAACACATCACTCTACGACATGTCTCTCCACTCTGCTCCACAGCACTCCATTCCACTGTACGTCTCTCCACTCTGCAACACTCTACTACACTCTGTGCCCTTCAACTCTATGCCATTCTACTTCACTGTACAACACTGTATGGCACGCCACTCTATGACACGCAACTCCACTCTACACCACTGCACTCTACATAACTCTGCTCTACAACACACTACAACATGCCACTCCACCCAACCACACTCCACACAACTCTATGACACCACTACACTGTACAGCACACCTATAAGCTGTACACCACTCTACTGTGCACCAATGTAGTGTGTGCCAGTCCACTCTGCACTGCTCAACCCTATCCCAGCCCACTCTCCCCAACCACACTCTACGTCATGACATCCTACGCCATGACACTTGACAACATCACACTGTACGGTACTCCACTCTATACAAGTCAACAGTATGCAACTCCATTGTACTCCTTTTAAAAACACACAACTCTACCTTATCACATGCCACTCCATTGTACAATATGCCAGTGCACTGTGAGGTTCTTCGTTTTTCGACTTCGTCCCGTATTTGGCCGCCATTTTGAGTCCCATCGCCATTTTCTGTTGCCCTCACTCAGGCAGCACGGTGAACGGAGTGGTTTTTGCCCTTTCCAGCTGCTACGTGTCTCTTCTGTTAAAAAGTAACTCCCTGTCCTTGTTTACGAAACCGATGTCAGGGTCTGGCCGAGCTCACTAATCCATGTCTAGGATTTTTGATCCCTGTCTTGACTGACTGTTTGGGTTTCCCTATTCTTTCCTCACTTTATCTTATCCGACTGGCCTTCGCTATTCTCTCCTTGTATTCTCTTGTTACATACCTATCCTTTGAGGCACACAAATACGTCCTGTAACCTGCAAATTGAATTGTAGGCACTAGCACTGATTAACTTGAGGGGAGGGGTGAACACAGGGTCTGAAAGAAGGGCCTATTTGAGATACTTGATAGCTTGTTTTCCAACTTTTTCTATTGCGTAGCCTTGTATGCAATGGGAGTAAAGACTGTAAATATGTGTGCTTTAAAAGATTGTGCGCCACGGAATGAAGTAGCAGTCTCCTAAGAACATACTCTGTACTTCTGGGACAACTGTGCTTAGCTGCAGCTAATAAACCTGGTTTTCTATGCCTAACAGAGTGTCTCGTGTCTCTGTCCGACAAGGCAGGTGAACTCGGAGATTTTAAGGCGTGCCCTGCGCCGCCAGGCCCATAAGGCCCCGTTCTCCAACTGTATGATACTCCACTCCACTCTTTCGGCCACATGCATCATCCCGGCTGTTTGCGAATTCCAAATTGCGAAAAATAGGGAATTGCAATTTGGAATTCGCAAAATGGGATGCATGTATATTTTCGCAAAATATTTGCGTTTCAGTAAAAATCGCAATTTTTACCAAATCGCAAATATTATGCGAATTCTAATTTGCGATTTCGCAATTCCCATTGATTCCTATGGGCCAAAAGGCCCATAGGAATCAATGGGAAGGCATTCACTTTTTGCGAATTTCAAATTGCGATTCGTAAAATGTGAATGTAATTTCAAGGGTGCAGGGGGGGTCCAAAGAACACCTCCCTGCATCCCTGAAATGTAAGTTTAAATGCAATTAACACACACACATGACCCAAGGACATGTGTGTGTAAATTTAAACTTTCAAATATGCAAATAGTGCATGTTTGAAAGTTTTCGGTAAATTAGCATGAAGTTTAACTTTATGCTAATTTACCCCTTCCAAAGTGCGAATTCGCAATTTCAAAATGAACATGCATAGCATTTAAGAAATCGCAAAATTGCAATTTCTTAAATGCTATTGCAATTTAAGAAATCGCAAATTAATTGCGATTTCTTAAATTGCGAAAATAGCCAAAACCTTCATACATCCCAAAAAAAGGATTTGCATTCGCAAACGGGCAAAAGTTGCGATTCGCACTGTTTGCGAATGCAAAAATCCTTGATGCATGTGGGTGTTAGACACTCAATGCCACTCCATTCTTTGAAACACCACTCCATTGTAAGAGACATTGCTCCACTTTCCGGCGATCCACTTTATGCTCCTCCACTCTTACAGCCACAAAGACCTCTATGACGCACCATTCCACTCTACTCTACGATATATCACTACACTCTAATCTACTCTACAACATGTAACCCCATTCTATGCCACTCCACTCTACCCCTCCATTCTAAATTAATCCTCTGCGTGCCTCTGCAATGTATGCTATGCCACTGTACACCATGACATTCTATGTCACAACACTTCTACACAACACTCTATGCCAATCCACTCTACAGCACTCAGCTCTATGCCACTCCACTACATATCTCTCCACTCTCCATCACACTACTCCATTCTATGCTACTTTAAGGCACTGTACAACACTATACTCCATGTACGCAACTCCCTCTTCACCACTCCACGCCGCTTTACTCAATTGTTCTCTATGGCACACTACTGCACTCTACTTCACTCTGCTCTATTATTTCACTCTACAACATTCCAATCTACGCCACTCTCCTGTAACAACCTATACAACACACCACCCTGACATGTCTCTCCACTCTGCTCCACAGCACTCCATTCCACTGCACATCTCTCCACTCTACAACACTCTCCACTCTCCACTCTGTGCCCTTCGACAATAAGCCAATCTACTTGACTCTATGACACTGTATGGCATGCCACTCTATGACACGCAACTCCACTCTACACCACTGCACTCTACAAAACTCTGCTCTACAACACTATACAGCATGCCACTCTATTCCACGGCACAACACTCTACCGTATGACACACCACTCCACTCTGTGACACAACACTCCACTCTGCATCACTCCACTCCACTCTACTGCACTCTATACCACTCTTCTTTAGGACACTTCACTACACTCTATGACATTTCACTATATTACTGTATGCCACTCCACACCCGTCCACTCTAAGACACTGTACGACACAACAGTCTATGACATGCCACTCCACTCTGCTCTATGACATGCCAATACAATCTAACGCATGGCACTTGACTCTGCAACAAACCATTCTACTCTGTGACACTCCACTCTATGTTAGACCGCTTCACTCTATATGCCACTCCACTCTACCACATACAACTCCACTCTATGACATGCCATACACTGTACGCCACTCAACTCTGCAATATCCCTATTCATTCTATGCCACTCCACTCTATGACATTGTACCACTTGACACTTAATAACATAACACAACACTACACTCAATGCTATTCCACTGTACAACACACCAATGCTCTCTCTGACTGTTCACTCCACTTTATGACAATAAGCACCACTCCACTCTATGACATGCCACTCCCCTCTACCACATGCCACTGAACTCAACCACACATCACTCAACTGTATTCATTGATACTCCACTCAACGACATCCATCAATTTACATGCCATTTCACTCTTCGACATGCCACTACACTCTATGCTAATTCACTCCGTTTTATGACATCCCACTTCACTCTAGGCCACTCCAATGTATGTCCTTCCACTGCACGACATGCAACTCTATCACATGCCACTCTACTCTACTGCACGACACACCACTACAGTCTACTCCACTCAACACTATACTTCATTCTACGCTATATTCCACAAATGGGGAATGTTCATACCCAATAAGATGGTGTTTGTTAGCATATTAATATAAGGAGCCCAGACAATTTGGTCCTCTCTTTACATATCACTTGGAATTCGGTCGGGCCAGGGGCTCTAGCCTGGATGCTAGAACTAATCGCCACCTGTGTTTCTTCCAAAAAGAACTCCATAGGCCTCCTTGGCACCACACGATGTTTCACCCCCGGTTCAATTTGGCTCTCAATCTCATTACAACCTGGTGTTAACCCACTCTTCAGGTAGGACTGTGAACTGCAATTTAGTCTTTCTACCGCTGGTTTCCAGAAAGTCTTTGAATCCTTAACTGTGACTGCCCTTTGTAGGGATGACCAGAAGGAGCTTTCCCATATTTTTTGCAGACTCAAATGCTTTCCTATATCTTTTTCTACAAGTTAGCAAATCAGAGTGTACATTAGATTTTGCTAGCCGAACAAGGTCAGCCTTACCTACCCTATGGTCCCCATTATATATAGGCATTTTTGTTCCCTACACGGTTTGCCCAGCGGATCCCTGATCTCATTAAATAAGGTTTCATGGTGGGTGATCAGTTTTTTTGCTACTTTATTTTTAGAGAGTTTTAACACCACCAGACGTGTTTTAGCTTCACCCTGTCCCATCTGATCGATCTCAAGTTGTTCATAATAGACAATTCACCCAGGTCCATCCTACCTCTAATAGCAGGTTCACTTTTGCCCTGGTTTATTAAAGAAAGGATCAGGGTGTTATGGTTGCTATCCGATCGGTTGGTCACTGCCATATCGTAAACCACTGACCGAAGACTTAGGGCAACCAGGCAATAGTCAATCCTACTAGTGTAACTAGGTCAGTTAAAGGTTCCCCATTTTGATCTGATTTCGTTCTCCCGTAGGAGGCTCTCAAATCATGGGTGAAGATCTGGCTGTGGGACAAGTCAAGCACTGTACCACTCCTCAGTCAGATCTCAGGGGTCAAAGCAAATGACTCAAAGGTGCAGTTAAAATCCCCAACAATCAAGACAGGAACACTGTCTGTGGATTTGGATAGGACATAGTCTAGAATTTTGATGGTATTAGTTTTTTCAGAACCCCCAACAACTATGTTGTAAACATTGCAAATCTTACTTTTCAAACCACTAATAGTTCCAAAACTATGGCTAAAATATCAGTGGAATCTACATGGACCTGCCTAACTCTTGACCTAAGAATGTTTTTGACCCAAATAGCCAAACCCCCCGATGGTCTCCCCTTATCTTTCTTTGTGGCACTTATCCATAGGTAGAAAACCCACTTCTATTTGGTGTTTGCAAACTCCAGGTTTTTTGGAAGAGTATCACATCATATAAATCCACAACGAAGCCCAAGTCGAGGTCTGCCAGCAGACTGTTAAATCCCTGCCACATTCAAAACCAAAACTTTAATATTGATATCAGTAGTACTACACTCAGTGATTGCTCCTCGTTGCTCAGTATCGCGGAGATCCCACTCTCCCCTTAGATTCAAATTCAAATGCTCACTATTAGCCTTGGATTTTGTGGCCAACCCTACAGGGGCTTTCATTAGGGACCCGGTCAAATTTAGACCAGGGGGGTTATATATGCATCTTTGGGCTTCAGTCCTCCTACCTGTAGCAATAGCTTTGTTCCTGCACCATTTGCTTTAAAGGGGGGGCCCCCATCTCATAAGGGCCCTAGGTGACCTGGATAACTCTTTGTCCATTCCTGCAGGCAGTCTATATCTAATAATGATAGAGGTATTAACAGTAGGGACGGTACAAGAATCTATAGACATTAAACCATCTACGGGGGCCATACCAAAGAAGATAACTTTGACTACATCGCTGATAACCCTGGGACCGTTACTTTTTCAACATACCTGATGTCATCTCTCATTATTGAATAGCAGTGCCAGGTATCCCTGAACCAATAGATGACAATGTTCTTAAGTGAGTCACAGTCTTCATATCCCTCCCTTTGGAGTTTAGGCACCTCTGTTAGGTACACCACCGTCTTGTTATTCTGGAATAGACTCCATCCTTCACTACCCCCTTCCTTAGAGGTCCCCTAGGCCCAGAAATGGTTGGATAACACTTCTACTGAAGCAATTTTACATCTATCTATCACCCTATCCTATGCCTTCCCTTATAGGTGCTCTGGGGGTACTGATAGCTTGGCAGGGTTATTACCAAAACCATTTTTGGGGCAATTAGGGCAAGTTGGAATAGTCCTAGCGGGGGCATAGTAGGTCATAAGTGAGCTAGGGTAAGCAGGGACACCTTCCTCCACCCAGGAGGACCTGAATCATGTAGAACCTAAATGCTGTGGGGCACTAAGCGGGAGTTCTGAGCCAATCATGAGGTGAGTAGGCTTGTTAATCTTACCCCTCCCTGAAGACTCTTTAACTTCCATCCTCAGAAGGGCTACCTCATCTCTCAAGGACTCAATGTAGGTTTTTAGAGCATGCAATAAAACAGCCAATACTTTCCTTACATCACCATGGCTAGCTATGCCACCACCCAATTTTACACATGCCCCATCTGCTAGAACGTCAAATCTGTTGTGACATTCTACTTGGGCTACGTACACCTCCTCACGGTGGTCCTGCAACTCAGTAGTATGGAATTAGATCTGATTGTAGGTCAGGGCTGAAAGGGCTTCTTATAGACCTCTTTCCTTCTTGAGAGTTCTTAAACATCAATGGAATTTGTATGGCAGTTTTTGATGTAGGGGAAGAGGAGAGCATTCAAACGGGGCTCCAGAGTTAATATCAAGGCTATTGGAAATTGCTGGTTGTGAGGGGGCAGAGAAGTTCCCAAAATAGCTAACTCATGGCATTCGGTAGGAAGGGATTTAATCCTGTGCCCCTTGTTTTTTAGTGTGGCACATCCTGGGCTTTGTCCTGGCCATTCCTTTTTACCATTCCCAATCAGTGGACCCTCAAAAGATACCAATGAACACAATTAGAGGGAAAACAAGGGTGGTAAGAAGAAATGGTAAAACACTTTCCCTGTGTACCCAACCAAAATGGCTAGCAATGAAAAAAAAAAACAGCAACTCAATGAGTAACTCTGTGGTAACTGCACCCTCCCTCCGCAGGTTCCACAAAGTCAATTTCCAGTCATTACAATGGCGGATAGTAGTAAAGGAGCAATATGGAGAAGTAGAACAGCACTAGGATCTGGGTGGATAGATCAGTACCTTCTTAGCAGGGGCTCTCCCAGTGCAGGCAAATGATCTATGTTGTTTTCTCACGTTATTGTCAGTCGTCCAGTGTCCATTGCCACAACCAAAGGATATGGCCCGCCCCGCCGCTTCCTGGCTCTGACGGGCACAGACGGGCTCGCCCTTGGCCCAGGCTTTGTCCAGGCATGTCTGCACATGTCCCGCGCTGTGGGAGCCTTGAGCTGCTGATAAGCGCCTCCTGGCACGCGGGCAATGTTGGCGGCGTGTCAGCCACTGGGTATACTGCAGTATGGAGACCCCTTGTGGCAATGACAGGTTCCTGCAGCTGCTGATGAGCGCCTCCTGGCATATAGGCAATGCTGGCGGTGTGTCAGCCGTTGGGTATACTGGGGGATAGAGTCCCTTTGTGGCAATGATGGGCTCACCAGCTGCTGATAAGTGCCTCCTGGCATGCGGGCAACTTTGGCGGTGTGTCAGCCGCTGGGTAAGCTGTTGGATGGACTCACCTTGTGGCAATGATGGGCTTCTGAGCTGCTGATAAACTCCTCCTTGCATGCGGGCAAAGTTGACGACGTGTCAGCTGCTGGGTAAGCTGGGGGATGGAGTCCATTTTGTGGCAATGATGGGTTGTTATATTAATTTTATTTTTATTTCTGCAACCAATCTTGTCATACCCTTGCCTACATTTATCTAATCTTACATATCTATCAATTCAAAGTTAAGATCTTTGCCAGCATTTAGGTATTAATTGTCCAGTGGATTCGGATCAGGAATGCAGCCCAACACATTTTAGTGTTTGAACGGCATTCACGCTTTGGGGCTCGAACCCTGGCCCCTCGTACCCAGACAGGTATTTACTTGATCAGCCATTACTCTCATTTCTGTAATGTACCCTGCTGGGTGACGCATGGACCTACAGAACCTAATATGGTGTGTTTGTGTGGAGATAAACACTGTTTCGTGTTGCTGCATGGTGCAAAAGTGAGGGAGGGATAACGTGCATGTGTTTTGCACTCAA
Organism: Lissotriton vulgaris; assembly: GCF_964263255.1. NCBI lineage: Eukaryota > Metazoa > Chordata > Amphibia > Caudata > Salamandridae > Lissotriton > Lissotriton vulgaris. Next base: position 1,870,886,395 of record NC_141694.1, on the reverse strand, counting down.
TCAATCAGGACATTTGTAAAGCGTGCTACTCACCCGTGAGGGTCTCAAGGCACTGGGGGGGGGGCGCTACTGCTCAAACAGCCAGGTCTTGAGCAGCCCCCTGAAGGTTAATAGGTCTTCGGTATACCGTAGGAGGATGGGTAGTGTGTTCCAGGACTTTGCATCGAGGTGGGAGAGTGATCTGCCACGGGTGGTTGTTGTCCTAATGCGGGGGACGGTGGCGAGAGCGAGGTCGACGGAGCGTAGCTAGCGGGTCGTGGTGTAGAAGGTGAGTCGTTTGTTGAGGTGTGCTGTACCGGTGTTGCGGAAGAATTTGTGTGCCTGGTTGAGGAGCTTGAAGGTGATTCTCTTGTTGACAGGGAGCCAGTGCAGGTCTCTCAGATGGGGTGTGATGTGGCTGTGGCGTGGGATGTCCAGGATCAGACGGGCTGAGGCGTTCTGTATGCGTTACAGTCGTTTCAGTAGTTTGGCCGGGGCTCCCGCGATGAGAGCATTTCCGTTGTCCAGTCTGCTGCTGACGAGGGCCTAGGTCACCGTTCTTCTAGTGTCAGTGAGAATCCGCTTGTAGATCTTTCGGAGCATGCGGAGGGTGTTGAAGCAGGAGGATGAGATGGCATTGACTTGCTTGGTCATGGAGAGTATGGAGTCAAGGATGAATCCCAGGTGGCGTACGTGGTCGTGGGTGTTGGAGCAGCTTCCAGGGCTGTCTGCCACCAGGAGTCGTCCCAGGCTGAAGGTGAGGAGCTGAGGATGAGGACCTCCGTCTTGTCCGGGTTCAGCTTCAGGTGGCTGTTCTTCATCCACTCGGCGACGGCTTTCATACCTTTGTGGAGGCTGGTTTTGGCAGGGACAGGGTCCTTGGTGAGTGAGAGGATCAGTTGTGTGTCGTTGGTGTAGGAGATGATGTTGAGGTTGTGCAGTCTGGTGACGTGGGCAAGTGGGGCCATGTATATGTTGAACAGCGTCGGGCTGAGGGAGGATCCTTAGGGTATGCCGCAAATGATCTTGGTGGCTTCTGATCGGAAGGGAGGTGAGGAAATATAAATGTTATGGTCAAGTTGTGTTCCCTAGCGAGCACCCCACCGTCTCCATGTACGAGTTAAAGTGCATGTAACTTCCCTCCTGTGCCAGCTATGAAGACGCAAATACATTTGCGTCCAACGTTAACATGTCCTCTGTCAGACCCACCATGAATGGGTTGAATGGTCCGTTTCTAAGTATGCTATGCCAACGTCTTTTTGTAGTGTACTCCTACGTTTTTCAGCTCTGGCTGAAGTAGGCCCTGAATCTCTGCCACCGAACCTCTTTTCTGGCTTCTGACTCCGAGAATCTCTGCCCAGGCAGCCCCTGTACTCGTGAACTCTGACTTACTTTCAGCGCGGCCCCTCGCGCTCGGCTCAGCCTGCTGCCTGCCAAGATTGACTATAACCTTCGAGTTATCTGTTTCCCTCCCCGAAAATACATTCCTGCCTGCTAGTTTCAGTAAACATCCTTCCTTAGCTGCAGGGCTAAAGGGCCGACCTGTCTCTGTGCAAGTAATTCATAGCTTCTGTTGCCATGCTTCCATGGAAGGCCCCATGCCCCCACGCTTCTCATACAGACACTCAGGCGCTTATACACGCACTCCTCAGCAAGTATAGAATAGCTTCTGCTCTAGAGACCTTTCTGCCCAGATAGCTTAGTTCCTAAACATCAGATATCAGATATGATAGAAGCACAAGTTGATCTGACATGCCAGACTTCTGTCTCTTTCCGTCAGTGCAAATGTCAAGTCCCCAGCACCCTCCGACTCCATGTCATGCACACGTCATGCAGCTGCGCGCGCATCCAAGTTTCCGATTTCTGCTGACATTGCAACATTTTCTGTTTAGTGCCACCCCTTTGGTGACACCTATCCGTGACGTTTCTAGAACACACCTCTAGTTCACGCCTCTTGATTACGCACATGTACCACGTGTATATTGTTATCTTGTCTTCTCTCAGCTGTTACGCCTTCTATACTGTTTCCAATGATGTAAAATAAGTATATAAGCTATGTACTGTTAATAAAATGCAGCGCGCTCTATCCCTTCTGACACCCCTGTGGTGGTCAGAACATGATATCTTGGCCATGACCATTCCTTTTTAAGGAATAAAACCCCTAAGAACTCTAACACCACGGACTCTGTTTTCTTTCATTTCCGATTGAGTTATTATTGATTAAGTACTTACCTGCATAGAAATTAAGAGTAAATTCTTTATTTACATCATTTTGGCGCCCGAATAGGGACCCCTCCCCCACCTCACGCGCCGGTTGGTGCGTTGCAACCTGTGTCCCCTGCCGTCAGTTAGCCGGAACATACGCGTATCGGCAGGATTTCCTGCATCTCCCTCTGACCCACGGAGGTGACGAAGACTGCGATCAGTGCCCAGACGAGGCGGTGAGGAGTGCGGAGGATCCCGACCAGAGCCTAGCCGAAAGAAGCAAGGTCCGAGGTGTCAAGAGGCCCACCAGGTTTCCGAAGTTTTCCGAAGTTTTCCGAAGTTTTCCGAAGTATCGAGTCGAGTCCAGTCGAGTTTTCCGAGGCCTTCTGTTTCCGTGCTTCCCGGTGAGTACCGTTGCTGGGTCGTATCTAGACGGGTTTGGGTACACAAGTCCGGTCTGCACTGTTTTTAGGCAGTGTATCTGTACTGTTTAGCAGTATATCTAGTATTCCGAATCTCTGAATTTTTGCACTGTTATACCAGTGTATCTGTACTGTTGAGCAGTACATCCAGTATAGTGGGGTAGTCATCTATGTCTTAAAAATTTTTTTTGGTGATTAATGTCGTGGTATGAATGTGACTGTTTTTTTTGTGCATTATCGTGTTTTCTTGTATAACTAGTTAAATTCAGAATTAAGTATCAAGGATCGAGCATTTCAGTATCAAGTAGGCACAATGCCGTTTTTCAACAAGTTAAAGCAGATAGGAACTAGGAAAGGGATGTTAGAGGAAGAAATTCCTATCCCTCCTAGGGACACTCCAGGCAATTTTATGTATAATAAGCATGGCATAGATGCCATCTTGTATCTAGAATTATGGACCGATTATACAAAGCACCTAGAAGAGAGACACAGATGGCCAGTTAATGGAACATGGGATGCCGAGTGCATCATGAAGGTAGAAGAGGCATTACGGAAAAAGAAAGCCAGACAGTCTCAGAAAGATGCCATAGAATTTTGGCGTAAGGAATCACATAAACGTGCGGAAAGAGCACTTCGTAGAGAAGACAGACTTAGAGAATCAGAAAAAGCTCGAGAAAACGAATTAGTTATTGAAGGAATCCGAGTAAAATCAGAACAAATAGATCGCATCCGAAATAGCCAAGTAAACGGCATGTATCTTATGGCCGAGGGTACACCTGACGCCATTTCAGAAATACCGAAAAATTTGCCGTCACCATTAGTTCCAACTAAAGTAATGCACAAGACTACTAAAGACATATTCCTAAATTCCTACCTAGAAGATGTAGCTCCAGCTTACACCAACTTGCCTGTTCGTGCCCTGCCTACCGACAGAGACGGGGGCGGCACCCCGCCCCCAGATCATGCCTCGCCAGTACCACAACAGACTTCTCCTGTCCCGTCAGCCCCGCCGCTTCCCGTACTCAAAACTGACCTACCGAAACCACGTTTGCCTGATCCACCTAAACGACAAATTCAAGTTCAGATACAGACTCCACAGGGAGGTAATGCACAAGCTTCCGCCTCAGGAGGTGCGACCGCGGGTCCTCAGACCCCGCCACCAACTCACAGATTCAATCTCAGAGGTATGCAGAGTCCTCTTACGTACAGGTCTCCCCACTCCTCTAATTCATCCCGCCTTGACGCATTAAAAGAAAACATGTCAGTTTGCAGATATGATCCAGTACCCGGAAAAGACGATTTAATGATATTGGCATCATTACGGTTAAGATCCGCTACTGATAACTTGCTATGCTATGTAGGAATGAAGGAGCGTTTAGATAGAATATATGAGTTCGTTCAGACAGGGAAAGACCCCGACAGTATTAAGGATGCCATGGAGAAACAGAAAGTTGACATGCAAGCACTGATACTACGATTTTTCATAAATTGTCTGATAAGAGAACGAGACAGGCCCGGAACAGATCAGAGTGAATTAGATGCATTGAACAAGTGGGGTCAAAATATAGCTGAAGGAAAACACGACAAGGGGACTTGCATAGCCTCTATGTACAGGAAGATTAGGAAAGCAGTGATAGCAGTACACGAGAAAGAGAAAGAAGAGGCTTCCTCCGAGGAGGAAGAAGAACAGGAAGAATCCGAAAGAAATGTAGGCACCATAGCATATGTAGGTAAGGGAACTTACCTTAGGAAGGGTATCCGTCCGGAGAGCAAGAGAGTTTTCTTCTCTGCCTTAACAAACCCGAATTCTGCTGAGCATCAGTTCCAGGAAACTGATAAAAGGCTTCGAGATCGAGTTGGGTACCATGTACTCAATTCTATGGATGAACAAGAATTAGCCCGATCAGCTGTATCATGGGCTGAAAATGCAGACATATATAATGATGACACAGTGGCACAGACATTTCTGAACCTCTCCCCCGACGAACAGAAATTAGCAGGTGTATACATGATTCAGCACCTTCTGATCAAATACAGAAAACATTACTCCGATCCCGGTCCCTTACATGAGACACTAGAAGCACTACTGATGGATAGATGGAGAGGCTTAAGTACCAAATTAATTCAAATAATTTTAGAACAGCGACATAGATATGACACTTTTGTAAGCTCTGAATATGTTCCCGCCCCACCTCCAGAAAGGAAAATGTACCACATGCAATGCGGGGGTAGTATTGAAAGTCAGAACCCCTTACGAGAAGTGCACCCTGTTATGGGTGAGGATAAAACCCTGAAACACGTGTATGTACACACGCCTCTGACTAAATTAGAACTGTTAGAAATGAAGAAACTAGTACCATGCCATGATAAAGACCCTGCAGGTTTTCATAGAGAGCTTAAAGACATGTTACTAATGGGGGATTACACGTATGATGATATCATGAAGATGTTAAAAGTACTATTACCCACGGGTATTTTCGAGAAATTAAAGGAAAAGGAATGGGAGGTGGGAGACACAAAGATTGCCTGGGCAGAAATAGAGGACGAAGAAAAGAAACGGGTCCCAGGGTTAGGCCTTGGGGACAAAACTAAAGCATTACCAGGTTTGATAGTACAGGTCCTGCCCAGATTGTTGACAACTAGAAAGGAGGATTGGGATGCAATCTCGTCCTGTAAACAGAAACATGATGAAGATACTAGTGACTTCTATTCAAGATTCGAGAAATGTTTCATTATTAATAGTGGCCTTAAACCAAGTAGCGAGTCATACCCGCACCTTTTTGTATCAAAGTTAGTCGAGAATTCCCTACCGCTAGTTAAAAACCGTGTATACAAGGTCGAGAGTACATGGCAAGCAAATACGCCATCACAGATGTTACAAATGTTACAATATCATCAGAACAGAATCAGAGAAGAACAAGATCAGGAACAGAAACGTATGAAAGACACAAAGATGAAAATGTTAGTAGCTCAGACGGTCCCAGCCGACGGCCACAGAAAGGGTGGGACCCAGACAAGTCACACTGCAGCTCCCGTTAAAGGGACATGCAATTATTGCAAGCAACCAGGTCACTACGTACACGAATGCCCAGTTCTGAAACATAACATAGCGACAGGTAAAACTAAGGAAAGACCGCATCCGCCTAGACAAGACCATAACCAGCATCAGTCTTCACAGAATACACAGAGTACACAGCCTATGCATGCTTCCTCGACTCCAGCACAGACCGTAGCAGTACCACAGCCACAGCCCATTGCTGCAACTCAGCAAGTTTCACAGCAGATGTACCAGTATGCCCAGTCCGCTTACCCCGAATATTCACGATACACATGAAACAGCCTAGGGAGGGAAGGTGACTTGCCTCTTATTGAGATTCCTGTAGATCAAGAAGGTCCTTACGTACACAGTCAAGTATTGGGAAAAGACAGAAAGTTTTTAATTGACACAGGGGCAAGTCGCACTACAATCAGTCATGATGAAGTTCCAGGGGCACCCCTCTCAGGCTCACCAAATGTTTCCCTTGGTTTTTCAGGACAGCCTATTGTAAATGAAGTATCCGAACCAGTCCCCCTGGCTGTGGGTCCATTATCACGTGTTACAGACCTGTTACTCACGAAATCATGTCCAGAAAATCTGTTAGGAATTAAAACATTGAAGGCTCTAGGAGCTATAATATGCTGTTCCCCGGAGGGAGTTAGACTCTTTCTGCGGGATTTCAAGGGTCATTATGTTCTGCGTGAATTTGATGTCAGATTGAAAAATGTACCAGATTACTTGTGGGCAAAAGGCCCAACTGATGTAGGCTGTATGCACATTACACCATACCGTGTTACACTCAAAGCAGGTGTTGTATTACCCAGAATCAGACAATACAAGTTACCACCCGATGCTGTAGTGGCTTTACTGAAAATCATTGAAGAGCTCATTGCCCAAGGAGTGGTCGTCGAGACCGACTCCAATATCTGTAATTCACCCATCATTCCGATTCTTAAACGTACTGATCCCAATGCACCGCCAGTATATCGGCTGGTGATTGATCTTCGAGAATTAAATAAATGCATTATTCCACAGTATCCTGTGGTCCCGGATATCTCATCCTTATTGACTGCCATTGATTCAGAAGCAACGTTCTTTACTGTAATTGATCTCAAGAATGCCTTCTTCAGCGTGCCTATTGATCCAGAGAGCCAATATCTCTTCGGATTCAGTTTAAATGGACGCAGTTTCAAATTTTCGCGCGCACCTCAAGGATTCACAGAAAGCCCCAGCATCTATAGTCAAGCACTGAAAAGACAACTAGATTGCATTCAAATGCCAGTTAACACCGCTTTACTGCAATACGTCGATGATCTACTGATCACCGCACGAAGTGAGCCCGAATGTGAAAAAGCATCACTGACAGTTTTACACTTCCTGGCCGACAAGGGACACAAGGTGTCTCCTTCGAAGCTACAATTCTGTGTTCAGCAAGTTGTGTACTTGGGTCACTTGCTGTCCAAAGTGGGGAGACAGCTCACTCCTGATCGCATTCAGTTAATTGCAAATATGCCGCAACCCCAGACACAAAAGGAAGTGCGGGCCTTCATAGGCCTCACCTCGTACTGCAGACAATGGATTCCCCAGTATGCATTTCTAGCTAAACCACTCATTCAGTTAACGACACAGGAGGCAGCGACTTCGACTGCCCTCCCTTGGACTCAGGAACATACACAAGCTTTTGAAGACTTAAAGAAAGCATTATGCCAAGCACCAGTTTTAGCAACACCATGTTACAGCAAACCGTTTACACTTTTCGTTACAGAACGTGATGGTACGGCGTTGTCTGTCCTCACCCAAGATCAAGCAGGTTCACATAAGCCTTGTGCTTATTTTTCAAGTACATTGGATTCAGTAGCCCAGGCACTCCCTGCGTGCTTAAAGTCAGTAGCAGCAACAGCGTTAGCAATACGACAGAGTGATTCAATTGTCTTAGGTCATCAGTTAACAGTTCAAGTACCACATTCTGTAGAGGTTTTGTTAAACAGAACCCAGACTCAACACTTGACTATAGCACGACTGACAGGTTATGAATTAACACTATTCCAGCCACACATAGAAATCAGACGCTGTGGCATCCTGAACCCAGCAACACTGTTACCCACAAGTATGACAGATCCAGCCCCGCATGATTGTAGAGAAATAATTAATGCAGTAACAAAGCCACGACGAGACTTAACAGATGTCCCACTGACAACTCCAGACCTGACACTTTATGTGGACGGTTCATGCATGAGAACAAGCACAGGAGAATTAGTGGCCGCGTATGCCGTGACCACTGAAACTGAAGTTAAAGAAACACATCGTATTGACACACTGTCTGCTCAAGCAGCAGAGCTCATCGCTCTGACCCGAGCTTGTATTCTAGCCAAAAACAGAAATGTTAACATATACACAGATTCACGTTATGCATTCGGAGTTGTACACGACTTCGGAGTCCTCTGGCAAGAACGAGGTTTCCTGACCTCTCATGGGGCCAAGATTCAACATGGTCCCCTCATTCAAGCACTGTTAGAAGCAATACATTTGCCTTCGGGCATATCAGTCATGAAGTGTAAAGCACATACTAAAGTTACAGATTCTGTGTCCCAGGGTAACGACCTGGCAGATCAGACAGCAAAACATACAGCACTGACTCACACCCAGATTACTGATGTGACAAAGACAATAGTACCGACAAAATGTATGACAGTTAGAGATCCCGCCCTAGACGTAATTGATATCCAGACACATGCTACTCCAGATGAAATAAAGAAATGGACTGAACTAGGAGGGATTCAGACAGATCAAGGTTGGATAACGAGGGAAAAATCTATATGGTTTCTCCCTGACTCAATGGTTCAAGTCATGATAAATACAGCACATAGCCCGGCACATCTAGGAGAGAAAGCGATGTTAGACAGTCTACAGAACCTCTGGTACAACAAACACTTACGAGCAGCAGCAAAACAGAAAGTGCGTACTTGCATGATCTGTTGTCAGTTCAATCCAGGTAAAAGCGTCCCTGTAGAGCAAGGTGGATTTCATCCTCCCGATCACCCTTTTGAAGTCCTCCAGATGGATTATATCCAGATGGACCGCTGTCGAGGTTTTAAATATGTTCTCGTAGTTGTCTGTGCTCTGTCCCGCTGGACCGAAGCATACCCAGTATCAGATTACACTGCTCCGACCACTGCCAAGCAGCTGGTTTGTGAATTCTTCCCACGATACGGCTTGCCTCGTGTCGTATACTCAGATAACGGTCAGCCATTCTCATCTGCATTAATGAAAGAAGTTTCTCTACTGCTAGGATATCAGTGGAAGTTCCACTGTGTCCGACATCCCGAAGCAGCAGGCCTTGTAGAAAGGCATAATCAGACACTAAAATTACGTCTTGCAAAGATCTGTCAGGAAAAGGGGGTCGACTGGATAGTCGCCCTGCCCGTGGCACTATTCTACATGAGAATGGTCGCCCACTCGAGATCAGGGCTATCCCCGTACGAAGTGGTTTTTGGCAGACCACCGAATATGTGGGGGACGCCCATTCCGAAGAAAATCACTGATGTTGATTGCAATATGTTGACAGATTACCTTGCCTCCTTGATGTCTGCACTCCAATCATGTCGTTCACAGGTTGCCGCAGCTTTCCCTGACAACACTGATGTAAAGCCGCACGAGGTCCGTCCTGGGGATCTGGTACTCGTCCGGAATTTCGACCGGAAAAGTCCGCTGGAGCCCCGCTGGAAGTCCCCGAAGACCGTTCTTCTCACCACGAGGACCGCCGTGAAGATAGAGGGGAGAAAGGGGTGGGTCCACACGAGTCACATCAAGCTTTGCAATGAACTAAAAAACGAACTAAAACAGGACTCTGACTCGTCCACCCCCACCAAAGACTGTGTTGAGGAAAAAGACTTTACCGTTACCGAACGAGAAAAGACTCCCCAAGAACAATATCGTATGAAACTCCGATCTAGCAAGTCAGACAGTTTAATTGTTTAAGTCCTCCCCTAGGTGAATCGGTTAAATAGTCTCTGACATGTATCCCCTAGATCGAGATAGAGAGAGAGAGAGAGAAGCAAAGAAACGTACATACTGCGAATCACTGCGTAGTCACTGTATAGTGACGTTGTTAATAATGTTTTTCTTAAGTGTCCTAATTATTATTGCCAGCATTCTGCTACCCATTTATTGGCCTATTTTCAGGCGTGAACAATCTGCTTACAATGTCTCTGCTGAACACACTTTTAGTGAATTACCTGCACATGAACTCTCTTACAGACTTGCGCTGCGCAATAACACATTCATTAGTATGTTACACCACTCCCATCAGACAAATAATGCCACAGACTGCTGGATATGTGGCCGACTCCCTCCCTACCAGAATTACAAGGGAGCTCTGCCCCTCTTTCCGTACCCGTTCACTCACAATGGCTCCTGTGGTGCATGGTTTAAAATAATTAATTCCTTAGATCCTGATATTGCTGTTTTCGATGGAGGCTGGGTTTGGGGAAACTTGAACTCAGTTCTGTTAGATGTCTGTTACCCTGACAAGGAGGGACTTCCCACTCGAATAGGAACTGATCTAGAAAATGAAGTATATGGATTAGGGAACTACACAATTAGTCTCATGATCCTTACTGTTGAATCCGAAGCCGCTCCAGTTCTGCCCCATATGTTAGTATTACCAGTCACAGGTGAATTGTGTGTCCGAAAGAAAGGTTCAGTACACGTAGGTCATAGTAAATGCACTACTGTGGTCGAATTCAGTGATCAGGGTAAATCGTCTTTCAAAGCTATCAGTCACTCTTATTTTGTTTGTGGTCATACCGCATACATACGTTTGCCCCCAGACTGGGATGGTACCTGTTATATTGCATTCCTTCTGCCACCTGTTTTTCTAGCTCCCCCTGATTACCATAGAAATACGAATCTAGTCAAGAATAGATCCAGAAGAGATATCCCACTTGTCGACTACACAGAAACGGCATGGGAACAGTACACTGATTTCAATAAAGGATTCTTTTTCTTTCTAGGACCTGTCCAAAACAGTAAATTAATACGTAGATTAACCAGAACACTTGAAGCAGTAGTACATGAAACTGCCTCCGCCTTAGGTAACTTAACAGAGGAGCAATCTGCTATGCGGGTTGTTGTCCTTCAAAATCGTCTTGTTATTGACGTCATCTTGGCAGATAGAGGTGGAGCCTGTAAGGTCATCGGGTCAAGTTGCTGTGTTTTCATCCCACAAAATGCACCATCTGTCTATCAAGCTATTACCCGTCTGCATAAAATTGCAAATCAGATACATCAGAATCCAGGCACCTGGACTTGGTCCGGTTGGTTCTGGACAACGTTAACAGCTTGGGGATGGAAGATCCTATCCTTCCTAGGCATTGGCCTAGTCATAGTATTCAGTTGCTGCCTGTGTCTACAATGTGGACCGGCAATATGTGGACTGTGTGCCACTTCCTGCATTGAACATTCCTGTTGTCTCTCAAATCGTCAAAGAAAAAAAGATGAACATATAATGTTACAAGAACAAACTGATCGATTCATGAGGATCGATATATCATGAAGGGTCCGTAGGGAACAAGGAGGGAATGAGGAAATATAAATTTTATGGTCAAGTTGTGTTCCCTAGCGAGTACCCCACCGTCTCCATGTACGAGTTAAAGTGCATGTAACTTCCCTCCTGTGCCAGCTATGAAGACGCAAATACATTTGCGTCCAACGTTAACATGTCCTCTGTCAGACCCACCATGAATGGGTTGAATGGTCCGTTTCTAAGTATGCTATGCCAACGTCTTTTTGTAGTGTACTCCTACGTTTTTCAGCTCTGGCTGAAGTAGGCCCTGAATCTCTGCCACCGAACCTCTTTTCTGGCTTCTGACTCCGAGAATCTCTGCCCAGGCAGCCCCTGTACTCGTGAACTCTGACTTACTTTCAGCGCGGCCCCTCGCGCTCGGCTCAGCCTGCTGCCTGCCAAGATTGACTATAACCTTCGAGTTATCTGTTTCCCTCCCCGAAAATACATTCCTGCCTGCTAGTTTCAGTAAACATCCTTCCTTAGCTGCAGGGCTAAAGGGCCGACCTGTCTCTGTGCAAGTAATTCATAGCTTCTGTTGCCATGCTTCCATGGAAGGCCCCATGCCCCCACGCTTCTCATACAGACACTCAGGCGCTTATACACGCACTCCTCAGCAAGTATAGAATAGCTTCTGCTCTAGAGACCTTTCTGCCCAGATAGCTTAGTTCCTAAACATCAGATATCAGATATGATAGAAGCACAAGTTGATCTGACATGCCAGACTTCTGTCTCTTTCCGTCAGTGCAAATGTCAAGTCCCCAGCACCCTCCGACTCCATGTCATGCACACGTCATGCAGCTGCGCGCGCATCCAAGTTTCCGATTTCTGCTGACATTGCAACATTTTCTGTTTAGTGCCACCCCTTTGGTGACACCTATCCGTGACGTTTCTAGAACACACCTCTAGTTCACGCCTCTTGATTACGCACATGTACCACGTGTATATTGTTATCTTGTCTTCTCTCAGCTGTTACGCCTTCTATACTGTTTCCAATGATGTAAAATAAGTATATAAGCTATGTACTGTTAATAAAATGCAGCGCGCTCTATCCCTTCTGACACCCCTGTGGTGGTCAGAACATGATATCTTGGCCATGACCATTCCTTTTTAAGGAATAAAACCCCTAAGAACTCTAACACCACGGACTCTGTTTTCTTTCATTTCCGATTGAGTTATTATTGATTAAGTACTTACCTGCATAGAAATTAAGAGTAAATTCTTTATTTACATCAGAGGGAGGCGGACGCTCTGTGTTCTGCCAAAGAGGAAGGAGGTGGTCCAGTTGAGAGCTTTGCCTCGGATTCCTACGTTGTGGAGGCAGGTGCATAGAGTGTGGTGGCAGACAGTGTCGAAGGCAGCTGACAGGTCCAGGAGGATGAGGGCTGCAGTCTTGCCTTTGTCCAGTAGGGCCCTGATGTCATCGGAGGTAGCAATTAGGGCCGTCTTGTGCTGTGGTTGCTGCGGAGCCCGGACTGTGATGGGTCGAGAATGTTGTTCTCCTCGAGATTGCGGGTCAGCTGTTTGTTGACCATTTTCTCGATGACCTTTGTGGGGAACGGGAGCAGGGAGATGGGTTGGAAGTGCTTGAGGTCCTGCTTTGGGCTTCTTGAGCATGTCATTGATCTCCACATGCTTCAAGGTCTCCGGGAAGTGCACGATTTCGAAGAAGATGTTGATGGCTTTGCGGAGGTGGGGTGCGATGGAGGTGATGGCTTTGTTGAAGATGTGTTGAGGCATGGGTAAGACAGGGGGCTGGAGTAGATGGTGCTCATGATTTTGATGGTGTCATTGACATTGATGTTGGTCCAGGTGACGAGGGGGTCGCCGTGGGCGGTAGCTGAGGAGTCTGAGGTGTCGTGGGCTGCGGAGGAGGCCTGGTTGTCGAAGTTGTTGTGGATGTCTGCTATTTTGCGGTGAAAGAAGGATGCCAGGGAGTCGCACAGGTCTTGCGAAGGTTGGATGTCGTTGGAGCTGGTGTTGAAGAGCTCTTTGCTGTTGTGTGCGTTGTTATCGAGGCGGTCCTTGAAGGAGGTTTTTTGGCGGATATGATGAGGTGATGATGCTGGCGTATGGAGTTCTTGTGGGCTGTTTGGTTCTCTGGTATTTGTTAGAGTCGCCATTTCTTTTCCAGTTTTCTGCAGTTTTGCTTGGAGTGGAGGTCCGCGGTGAACCACCCGGCAGTCTTGTTCTTGCGGCTGTTGGAAGGGTTCTTGATTGGGGTGAGGGTGTTAGCGCAGCGTTTCAGGCTGCTGGCGGTGGCGTCAGGGTTGGTGGGGTCTGTGGGTGGGCTCCGGGCGAGGGTGGTTTGTAGCTGGTCTTTGGTCATTTTGCTCCAACAGCGGCGGGGATCTGTTGGGGCGGTGGTGCATGGTAGGCGTCTTGAAGGAGAAGTGGACGCAGCGATGATTGGTCTAGTGGAGTTCGCTGGTGTGGGTGGGAATCGTAACAAGCTATTTGAGTCCGAGGTTGTCGAGCAGGGTGGTGGAGTTGGTGTTGTTGTATTTCTCGAGGTGGAAGTTAAGGTCCCCAAGGAGGATGTAGTCCATGGATATAAGCGCATGCATGCTGACGAAGTCGGCGATGGAATCGTTGAACTGTGCCCGGGGTCTGGGAGGCCTGTATATCAGAGTTCCTCTGAGGGTGTTGTGGGATCAGTGTGGATCTGGAAGTGCAGGTGTTTGGCGGTGTTGAGGGTGTCGTCGATGTTGGTTGAGATCTTCAGGGTGGACTGGTGTAAGATGGTGATTCCACCTCCTACTCCGTTGGTGCGGTCTCTGCGGGTGATCTTGTAGCTGTCTGGGATTGCTATGGCGATTTCGGGAGCCGAAGAATCATTCATCCAGATTTCGGTCAGGAAGGCGATGTCAAGGGAGGATGTGTTGAGCAGGTCCCAGAGTTCAATGGCGTGTTTGCGTGCGGAGCGGGTGTCCTGGAGTATGCATTTAAGGTGGTTGCATCCTATCCTGGTGGGTGGGTTGGCGGGTCTGTTGCTGGTGAAGTTGCAGTTCTGGCAGGAGAAGGGTCCTTGGTGCGCTTTGGGGCACCCTGGAAGCAGGAGTGTGTTCGACCGGTGTTCAGTGAGTGAAGAGTGCTGGCATCGTAGCGGAGTCGGGTATTGTGGTGGTGTTTGTGGGGGCCAGAGGTTCTGGCGCTGGGCGCAGTGCAGGTGCAGTTGGGCACAGGCGGGCTTGCCTTAGGCACGCCAGCGGTTGCCATAAGAAGGGGAAGGGGGCAAGAGCACAGAGGGGGCGGGTGTGGGCTGGATCGGTGGGCGGGGCAGCAGGGGCAGCAGAGGCGGGAAAACACGGTCAAAACTGAAGGTGCCTGGAGGGAGGGGTGCACAATACCAGAACTACAATACAAGCTAAAATGAAAACTTAACTCAATATGGGGCACAAGAACAGTAGCGAGACAATTATGGCGAGCGCAGGATGGCAGGAGCAGTTAACACTGGGTGGACTGCTGGCACGAACCAGGAGCTGGGAGGCAGTCAGGAACGCGGCGTGCAGGCGAGGCTGCTGGGGAGAGTGCTGACATTGATCCAGGCATACCCTTGATATAATGTCTATGTTTTGTGGCAAAGACATGCATTACATATGGGAGTCTCACTCCTGTTGTCATTAAGCATGGGCGAATTTTGCTAATAGGCAATTCGCGAATTTGCGGATTTGAGAATTGGCAATCCGCAAAATTCACGAATTCGCGGATTTTTTTATTTTTGCGTGTTCGCGGGTGTTCACAAGGCGCTTTGCGTGTTCACGGGTGTTCGTGAGGCGCTTTGCAATTTCGCGGGGGGAGTTTTGCCTGCCTAATCACTGCCAACCTCTCATTTTTTATGCCCATCTGCCCTCTGTACCACTTGTTTCTGTGCCCTTCTGCCCTCTGCCCCACTCATTTTTTGTCCCCTTCTGCCCTCTGTCCCACTTTTGTGCCCTTCTGCCCTCAGCCCCACTTAGAATGGAGCCGGCAAGCTGCCAGCGCCATTCTAAAATAGCTAGAAATAGCTTCAACAGGAAGCACTAATAGATAAAGTAAAGCAGGTGCTCCAGTTGAAGGTCAAATTAAGTTACACAATCATTAATCACCCCAAGTTTGGGGTGATTAATGATTGTGTAACTGAATTTGAGCAGCACCTGCTTTACTTTATCTATTAGAGCTTCCTGTTGAAGCTGACTTTTGTAACTATTTTTGAATGGCTCTGGCAGCTTGCGGGCGCCATTCTAAAAGAGTTACAAAAGTCAGCTTGAACTTTTGACCCAATCCGTTCCGTTCGCGGATTTTCGTTCGCGGATTTTGCAGGAAATTCGCGAATCTCGCGGATTGCGAATTTACCGAAAATCCGCAAAATCCGTGAGTGGAACGGATTTTCCGCTCATGCTTAGTTGTCATGTACTTCTCACTGTTCTCATTTGGCTTTAGGAACGCCACATAAATCAAAGACTCACTACCCATGACTTTAGCTGTTTTGGCTTTGCGTGGACAAATCAATGATAAAAAAAAAATGTAAATTGATACTTGTATAGCGCACTACTCACCCGCAAGGGTCTCAAGGCGCTTGTACCAATACCGTTGTGGAACCCATCCTGGCTTTCCCTGTGAGGCATCCACTCCTTTGCATCCCCAAGGTGGAGGCCAGGCATCCTTAGTGTTGTGGGGGCCGTTGTGGAGATTAAGCAAGCTATTGCCCAGAGTTGCAGAGTGGGACTCCATGATTGGAATAGGCACCGAGGCGAGAATTATCAGGTCCGTGGAATTTTTGAGCCCAAGACCCGCCGAGGCGGGGAATTGAACCCTTGTCCCGGGCTAGACCTCTGCATCAGGGTCTGCCGCTCTAACCATTGAGCCACACTTCTCCGATGATGTTTGTCCAGTTCTCATCCTGTTACACCCCCTTTATATGAACTATGACGGGATCAGTGCTATGTGACGCAGTCAACCTTATGAAATCTACACCAAGGTTGCGTCATCTCCTCTGCAGAATCAACAGTCTTTGCCTCCACGGTAGAAGGAAGTGGGACTTAATTGGAGACGTAAATAGTAATTAGATGGCCTGGGAATGTCTCGAGTAAATATATCTGACCTACTTTGTTGAATGTTCCAGTGGGAGATGTGTTTCGTAATGACCCAGTTGAGAAACCTTCTGGCAGCAGTTCTGGTTCATACCTACAAGGGGGCCAGGCCCCCTCCTTCCAGCTAAGGCAGAATGTGTCTGCTATAAATCTGAGCCTCACAGTCACTGTGCTTCAGATACAGGTCTGGGAGCCAAGATGAAGAGAGGCAATAACTACCTTTCCCTGGCACTTCTGCCTCTGTGCATGTGGCTACTTTAGGCGGCTGATAGCCCCTCAGTCTGTGATGACCCGAAGACAGCAGGTAAACAGTGTTTCCTTTCTTATGACTGCTTACTAGGCCCTTTACCACTTGGTTTGACCCCTGACCTCTTGGCCCTTTTGTATACATATGTTCATGCACTGACCCCATTCTATCTTTGCTCACTCCTCTCTCTACTCCCTGTACACTCCACCCTGAATCCCACATATAATAGGGTCAGCTCTCATGCCCTTACCTGATTCCAGTAACCCAGTCCACTTACCCCAGAATTCTGACCCAGCCCCCCAGGCCTTGAATATCCCCGTCTCACTGGGATTCCAGTTCTTCAAATCTAACCTGTAACCACGTTTTCTGTAACAAAATACATCCTTCTGACCTGTATCCTCTTAATCTCCCATTACTCTCATGATGAATCTGTGTTTACTCATTTCAAGCAATGCTTTGGGGAAAGCATAATGAACATTCAAATGATTGAATAAATACATATGTCTACAGTCATCAGTCTGTCTGCACCCTGCAGTGGGGAGATAGCGCCTTCCTAAATGTTGCTTCTGATTTCCCAGTCCCCTGTGACGGTTTATTTTTAAGATAGTATATCAACAAAATGTAAGGCAGTAGAGATATTAAAGACAGTTGTCTGGCTTTGGAAGGAGGCATTTGTTTGCTGACTCCTTCCCTCCAAGCAGAGGCAGAACAGTCCCACGGCCTGTGGTATCAGCGCGCCTGCACAAGAGATGGTGAGCTCAGAAGGACGGCAGCAGGAGCTGTGATCCAGACACACCACCATAACCAATGACTTTAGTTGGTTTCAAGACTCTCTGGAAGTATTTGGGGGCAGATTTACAAGAAAGTGACGCACCTGTAGTGCGCCACCCTGAGAAACCCTTGCGCCACCATGGATGGGCTGTATTTACAATATGGCACACCATGGCGCAGGAATTGAGAGATTCTTCAGAAATTCTTACGCATCTGCTGGGGCAAAAGTCACGCAGTGCTAGAGTCATGTCTCAAGCACAACGCAACTCCAGCAATGCATTTTGAGGCCTATTCCCACTACACTGCATCACTCCTTACGCCTGCTCCAGCGTGGTGTCCTAGAAGTGCTGCAGTGAAATGTTGTAGACTTCCCTGCATCACTTCTACAAGGCTTTGCTGCATGGGAACGCCCACCCTGCATACATTACACCTGACGCAGGTATAATGTGACGCAGGGCTTTACAACGTGATGTATCTCCCTAGATGCGTCACGTTGTACATTGGCCGTATTTATTACGCCACCGCTGCGTCACAAAAGTGACGCATCGGTGGTGCAAAAGTGTCGCAAGGGGCTTGTAAACCTGCTCCTTGGAATGTATTCATATCACGGACATCAGGTACTTATATAAAAAGTGATTTGCCAAAGATCCGACAGCTCCACACAGGTGGGGGAAGTAGCCTTAGAAATCAAGTGTGCGTGGTGTCTTATGAGCAACAGAATCAGTATACCCACATCTCTGAGACCCCTGTGGGGACGACAAAGATGGCGGCTGCAAAGGATGACTGTGTCAGCAGGTGGTTCCCTTCCATTAGTGGGGAAGGTATCCACAGCGCTTTGGGTCAACTGATGCTCAGGGCTCTCATTGTGTCGTTATCTGTAGAACAGCTGGTGTTAGGTGTGTGTAGTGCAGTGTTCCTTCCTTCTTTGAAATGCTGCAGTGGGTAATGCTCATACTTTGAAAGTTACAGAAGTAAAAATGATTTCCAAAGTCAAAGGGAACATGTTTAATCAACGTCCAGGAGTGTTTCTAAGCAAAGCACGATGCATGCATAATGCAGTAAAAAGGAATAGCCATGTTCGTGTACGAACCTTATGTAAAGAGTTCAGCTTCGAGTTTTATGCTGCACAGACCTGCACGGCCAGCTTGATTCCAGTGACACAGCGAGCACGGAGCCCCCGTCTGGGCACCCCCTTCCCACTCAGAGCAAATGTATGGTGGAGGCTGGGCTTCAGTGTGCCTGGAAGCCGAGCAGCATGTGCTGGCCCTGTGTCTTTTCTTCTTAAGGGTCACACAACAGTAAGGTCGCAGGACAGCAGCTTACCCTGGGGGGCCGGTGCTGGCCTGACCAGTCACAGGGGCGTTTTCTTGAATTCCTTTCCAAACACAGGCGCTTCGGATAGAACTAAGATGCCACACCTCACGGCGCTATTTGAGACATTAAACCTGCAAACTGCAACAACATTTTAGGAATTCAGTGCATTCCACAGTGAGTGATACCTGCAAGCAAAGCTCCAAGCCAGGGTAACTCCGGTGGGGAAGGTTTTTAAGGGTCTTGCAGCATGGTCAGGAATATTTGGTGTACCCCTGATCTGAGATATAAAGCACACCCCAACCACAGGGATACCAAGGGGTGTCCTACAATTCCCCCCAGCAACCCACCAAACCGCCTGCTGTGGGGCAGTGAGAGGCCTGAAGGCTCCGGGGGCTGCCCTCAGGCAGTGGTGGTCAAAGGGAGTATAAAGGCTTCACTCCACAACTGGTGGGAGATGTAATGCCTGTTCCAGCGCTGCCCTGTGAGGTCCCTATGGACCATTACATGCTATGTTTATTACAAACTTGGTGCTAGACTCTTGTTATGACTGATGATGATGATGACGATGATTCTGGTAATCTTCAGGCTGTGAATGACACATCAGTTGAATTCTCAACCTGCTACCTTCTTATTCACAGACCGACGCGGTGAATGCACTTATAAAGGAGGTCAATGCCTACCGATGACCGTGCCAACTTATTGCCAGTGCGATGGTGTATGCCCAAGTGGACAGAAGTGCTGTCGGATGTTTTGCAACATCAGCTGCACAGATCAAGTGACGCAAGGTACAGTACCCATGTCAGCATTACACACTGTATCACCTTAACCCCATCTCTGCGGAGCTAATTCCCCCGTGGCGCGGGGGAGGGGGGCCGCGCCCAGGCCATGACGAGCTCAGCTCGTCACCAGCACACGGCCACAGTGCAGCATCACGAGCTGAGCTCGTCATCAGCACACAAGGGGCCTCATTTATGAAAAGTGACTCATCGCTGTGTGAAAACAGCGATGCGTCACTTTTCGCTGCGCACTCCTTGCGACACCAATGATGCGTCATATTTAATGTATGACGCATCATGTCGCAAGGACTTACAGATACGTCAGTATTTCTGACGCATCTGTAAGCGCATAAGTGACGCATTGCGGGAGTGTGTCACAAAAGTGACGCAACTCCAGCAATGCATCCTTTCACTTGTGGCAAGCCCCATGTGAAAGGGCTTGCGTCAGTCTTACGCCTGCTGTGAGGCAGGCGCAAGATTTTGACGCAACAGCATCCTAAAAGTGACGCAGTGAAATCTCATAGATTTCACTGCGTCACTATTACGAGGCTTTTTGCGGGGGAACGCCCCCTCTGCATACATTATACCTGACGCAGGTATAATGTGGCGCAGGGGTTTAAAAAGTGACGCATCTACCTAGATGCGTCACTTTTTAAATATGGCGCAACAAGGCACATTTTGTACGCCGCTGGTGCGTCACAAAAAGTGACGCACCAGCGGCGCAAAACTGACGCAAGGCCTCATAAAGAAAGGCCCTGGTGTTAACCTACACTGGCCCTCCAAGACGCAAGTTTTTTTAGACGGCTGGTTGCACCTTACAATGATATGGTGCAGCATGGCGCCGCAAGCAATTGTGCTGCACCGAGTTGTGTCATTTAAAAAATGCAGGGATGTGTCGCATATAAAGAAATAAGTGGCACCCCTGTGCTCTCCCCTGCACAAGCGCTAAAACAGCAACCATGCACCCACACAGGCACCCTTACATCATGGTGCAAGGGTGCCCGCGTTGCAGTCAGAGATGATTGTCTTGGTGCAGGAAGGGACAGCTCCCTGCACAAAAACAATCTTTAATGGTGTTTTGCTCCTTGCATGTTCGCTGCATAATGAAGCACAGATAGAGTGAAACATGATGAGAAATAAAAGTATTTCTCCTCGTTGGGCCACTTCAAACTTGAAAGTTTTCGGTGCTGCCTCAGATTTAAAAATCTTTTTATATCTAGGACAATGTCAAGAAGCGATGGGCGTTGCGTGGGAACACCCACAGCATCACCCGTGACACCTCCCTTTAACACAGAATACTGCATGAAAGAGTACCATATTTACAAGGCTGCGTAAAGCCACGTAAAGTAGCTTTGTGTGGCCTTGTAAATATGGGTCAGTACACAGTGCCACCAGTGCATCACAAAAGTAACGGTCCAGTGGTGCTAGGGGATTGTAAATTTGCCCCTAAGTCTGAAAAAAATAAAAAAAACGAATGTCTAAAAGTAATTCATTTGCAGATATGGCATGATAAGGAAAATAGGTAAACTGAGAAATCAATAGTTAAAAGAATATTTAGGAACCGCCATACTTGAGAGACTTGGAAATATGAGCTGCTTTGCTGTAAAAAACAATAACCCTAAATAATTTAGTGGCACAATGGAGGGAAAGCGCTCGCCGAGCAATGAGAGATTTTTGCCCCAGCAAAACATTAATTCCTTTTTAGGAGGCACTGGAGGCCTTTGGTGTCTCCCTGGAGCAATTTCTACTATGAGCCAGATTAAAGAAAAGCTGCCTGGGCGATTGCATGATTGAAACAGTAATGTCTGGGTGGGTACATGAGTGTAGTGGTAGTTCCTGGGTGATTTCATGATTGCATTAGTAGTGCCTAGGTGATTGGAGTAGTGCAAGGGTGGTGCCTGGGTGATTGAAGTTAATGTATTGGTGAATCCATGACTGCAGTGGTAATGTCTAGAGGATTTGAGGAATCCGTGGGTAATGCCTGGTTAATTGCATGAATGTAGAGGTACTGCCTGGGTGATTTTATAAGTGCATGGGTATTGCCGAGTAATTATAGGAGTACAAGGGAAGTGCCTGAGTAATTGGAGGAGTGGAAGAATAGTGCCTGGGTGATTGAATGAGTACATGGATAGTGCATGGCTGATTGGAGGTGTGCATGGGTAATACCTAGGTGCATAAGTAGTGCCTGGGTTAATGGATGAGTGCATGGGAAGTACCTGGTTGATTTTATAAGTGCATGGGTACTGCCTGAGTGATTAAAACACTGCAAGGGTAATAGCTAGGTGATTGCATGAGTGCAGAGGTAATGTCTGGGTCAGTGGAGGAGTAAATGTGTAATGCCCAAGTGATTGCATAAGTGCAGGGGTAATGTGTAAGTAATTGGAGGGGTGCATGAGTAATGTCTGGCTGATTGCATCAGTGGAAGAGTAGTGTCTGGGTCGTTGCATGACTGTAGTGGTAGTGCCTGGGTGAAAGGAAAAGTGTATAAGTAGTGCCTGGGTGATTTTTCAAGTGCATGGATACTGGCTGGATGATTGATGATGATCGATGGTTCAATCATTCTCAGGTAATGCAGGTAGAATCTGGAACTCGCTTCCGCATTGCTCCGTGCCATCACCTCCAACAAGATTTTCAAAGCTGACCTCAAATCTCTTCTCTTCCAAAGACACTTATAAAAATAATACCCTCATTCTCAGACTCCTCCAGGAAGTTAGTTCATCATTGTAAATTTGTACCATCTTCTTATTTATTCCCCACCCTTGATTGCTGTGTGTGATATTTTGTGATTGTCTATATTGATTTACTCCACCTCTCCTGTTGATATTTGTGACGTTCTATTTTGTACCATTTCTCTCATGTAACATAACTGGTTCTATTGTACAGCGCTCCGACACCTTCATGTAAAGTCTGCGCTTTATAAAAAATGCATTAAATAAATAAATACATTGGAGGAGTGCATGGATAGTGCCTGGATGATTACAGCAGTGCAAGAGTTATTCTATGAGTGCATAGCTAGTGCCTGGGTGAGTGCATGAGTGCAAGAGTAATGTTGGGCTGGTTGCATGAGTGTAGTGGTAGTTCCTGGGTGATTGCAGGAGTGCATAAGTAGTGCTTGAGGTAATGCATGAGTGCATAGGTAGAGCCTGGATGATTTGATAAGTGCATGGGTAACCTAGGTGATTGCATGAGTGCAGGGGTAGTGTCTGGGTCATTGGAGGATTGCATAGGTAATGCGTAAGTGATTGCATGAGTGCAGGGATGATGTGTAGGTAAATGGAGGAGTGCATGGGTGATTGCATGAGTGCAGTGGTAATGTCTGGGGGATTTGAGAGTGCAAAGGTCATGCCCGGGTAATTGCATGAGGGTAGAGGTAAGGTCTAGCTAATTGCATGAGTGTAGAGGTAGTGCCTGGGTGTTTTCATAAGTGAATACGTTTTGCCTGGGTGATTATATGAGTACCAGGGTCGTTTCTGAGTTATTGGATGAGTGCAAGAGTAGAGCCTGGGTGATTACAAGGAGTACATGGATAGTGCATGGCTGATTGGAGGAGTGAATGGGCAATGCCTAGGTGCATCAAGGAGTGCATCAGAAGTACCTGTGTGATTGCATGAGTACATAGGTGGTGTCTGGATGATTTTATAAGTACATGGATATTGCCTGTTTAATTATACAACTACAGTGGTAGTGCCTGGGTTATTAGAGGAGTGCATAGGTAGTGTCTGGATGATTTTAAAAGTGTATGGGTACTGCCTGAATGATTGAAGCAGTGTATGGGTAATAGGTAGGTGATTGCATGAATGGGTCATTGGAGGAGTCCTGGGTAATTCCTAAGTGATTTCATGAGTGCAGGGGCAATGTGTAGGTAATTGGAAGAGTGCATGAGTAATGTCTGGCTGATCACATCAGTGCAACAGTAAGGTCTGGGTCGTTGCATGACTGTAGTGGTAGTGCCCGGGTAATTGGAAAAGTGTATAAGTAGTGCCTGTGTGATTTGCAAAGTGCATGGATACTGGCTGGATGATTGCAGAAGTGCAAGAGTAGTGCAGGAGTTATTCTATGAGTGTATAGCTAGTTCCTGAGTGGAGAGGTGTGGCTCAATGGTTAGAGTGGCAGACCCTGATGCAGAGGTCTAGCCCGGGACCAGGGTTCAATTCCCGCCTCGGCGGGTCTTGGGGTCAATTTCCACGGGCCTGATCATTCTCACCTCGGTGCCTATTCTAATCATGGGTCCCACTCTGCAACTCTGGGCAATAGCATGCTTAATCTCCACAACGTCCCCAACAACGCTAGGATGCCTGGCTTCACCTTGGGGGTGCCTTGAACAAAGTCATATACATAAACACTATAAATAAGAAAAAAATGTTTAAGGAACTATGACAATTAGATCTGGAGTAAAAAATTTAGCAAAATGTATTGTATACAGTAAAGTTAAAAAAGCAGAAAATATAATAAACTGCTTAACACAGGTTAAAATAGGAATTATAAAATAACAGTACATAAAAAATATTGACCAGCAATATTGCTAGGAACAGACAGAAAAACAGTAAGACATATGATTTGTACAATACAAGGTGTGTGTTCTGATGCTCTTTTGGGACAACGTAATGTACATATGAGGTAATACTGTATCAACAATGATGTTTGAGCCACGAATCCCACTGTATTAAGGCGTTGACGCGTTTCGGTGGTCTTTTGGAATTCTATCCACCTTTATCAAGACAAAAATTCAATTTCTGTCGTGGTGTACATATGGTCCTTATCCGTAACGTGTTGAAAGTTTATGGTAAAGTGATTCAGGTCTGGACACAAAAATGATTCCTTGTATAATAGCTTTTTTTCTGGCCTTGTGGTTCAGAGTACCTGCGATCTGTTAGGTTGGATGGCAGTGTAGAGTCAAAATAATTTTGTTGCACAGCGTTTTAATTTTCAAATGCGCTGCGTTAGACCAGAGGCGCAAAAGTCTTGCCCCAGTAGCGTGAGTCTTTGTTCCCTCTACGTCTGCTGGCGGCTGCACGCTTCTCTGGTCCTAGTTCTCCAATGTCACAGGGAAAAGCCAGGAAGGGTTCCACAGCGGTATGCGTACAAGCGCCTGAGATACCCCTTCGGGGGTCGATTTGGTGCGCTATACAAATATTACTACATTTACATTGTATGAGTGCAAGAGTAATGTCTGGGTGGTTGCATGAGTGTAGTGGTAGTTTCTGGGTGATTTCAGGAGTGCATACGTAGTACCTGGGTCATTGGAGGAATGCATAGGTAGAGCCTGGATGATTTTATAAGTGCATGGGTACTGCCTGAGTTATTGAAGGACTGCATGGGTGATACCTGGGTGAATTCATGAGTGCAGAGGTAATGTCTGGGTCATTGGAGGAATGCATAGGCAATGCATACATGATTGCAGGGGTAATATCTAGGGGATTAGAGGAGTGCATAGGTAATGCCTGGGTAATTGCATAGGTAATATCCAGATGTTTGCATGAGTGTAGTAGTAGTGCCTGGATGATTGGAGTAGTGCATGTAAATGTATTGCGATTTATATAGCGCACTTATCACCCGAAGGCATCAAGGCGCTTGCTTAGGGTATTCCCCTGTGAGATACCCCAGCAGGGGATCCGCAAGGTGAAAGCCAGGCATCCCACCGCGAGAGGCCGTTGTGGAGATTAAGCAAGCTATTGCGCAGAGTTGCAGAGTGTGAACCCGTGAATCGAGTAGGCACCAGAGCGAGAATTGTCGAGTCCATGGACATTTTAGGACTCAAGCACCCCGCCGAGCCGGGAATTGAACCCTGGTCCTGGGCTGACCTCTGCTTCCAGGTCTGCCTCCTCTAACCAGTGAGCCACACTTCTCCATGGGTAGTGTCTGGGTGATTTTATAAGTGCATGGTACTGGCTGAGTGATTAGAGGAGTGCATAGATACTGACTGGTTGATTGAACGAGTGTAAGGGTAGTATGTGGGTGATTGCATGAGCGCAGGGGTAATGTTTGAGGGATTGAAGAAAAATATAGGTAATACCTGGGTGATTGGAAGAGCATATGGATAATGTGTAGCTGATTGCATGAGTGTACAAATAGTGCCTTGGTGATCGGTGAAGTGCATAGGTTGTGTCTAGGTGATATTAGTGTATGGGTAATGACTAGGTGATTTGAGAAGTGCATGGATAGCGCGTGGGTGATTGCAGAACTGTAGGAATAGTAACTGTATAGATGAGTGCATCTGTAGTGTTTGAAAAAATGGATGAGTGCAGTAAAAGGGACTGTAAATATTACTTCACATTATCATGCTTATTACATTATTTCATCCTACCTTTTTTATTAAAGAAGATACAAAACTCAGTGGCACTATTTTACAGTAGTTTTGTTGTAAACTGAATTTAAAACCTTTTCAAACTTCACCATTACCTTCTGTAAAAAAAAGAAAAACAGTTATTGAATATAATATTATAGTTTTAAGAACACAACATAATTTTAAATTGCATAACACTTTCAGTTTCCCTCTTTTGCTGTTCTCAGATTCTACTGAATTTCACAATACAAGGTGATTTCAATGAAGTTTCATCATACAACAGCGGGGAAAAAAAGCAATCAACAAGATTGTAAAAAAAAAAGCGTTGATCATTATTTAGAACAAGTGTAACTATCTGTTTACCTGTATACGATTTTTAAATTAAATTCTTCAACTACATTAAATCTTTTATTTCTCTCAAGTACATTTTGTAAAAAATACACTCTCATTTACATCGTGTATAATATAAAGATCGAATATATAAGCTACTTCTTTCAAACACAATTTTCCAAATGCAATATGAATTAGCACAAACAATAATCCAAACAGTAATTGTTCACATCTTCCTAATAGGCCGAATAATGTTTCCAAATCCATTTGCATTGACAATATCCAAAATAAACTAGTTATTTTGTGATCAAATCTTCCCAATAGGCTGAATGATGTTTTCAAAACTTTGGCATCAAAAATATGAGATATGAATTTGGTAATTCAAAAGGCAACCTACATTTGAATTCCAAATAAGCCTCCTTTATTGCACTTTACATACACAGTATAGTGTCCAGATGTTATAGTAGGTTCATCATGGAAAATAATAGCCACTGCTTTAAAAGTTCTTTCTGAAATTGATACTTCACTTGCCACAACATTTTTTAATTTTAGTTTCCAATTTTGTTCTATTTGCTCTACAACGTTGTAGCATTAAAATGACATATTTTCTATATCTTTCTATACATAATGTTGACAACATTTCTGATTTACAATGAGAACATTTCGTATCTTGATTAGCTGTTTTTACTAATATGTTAAAAGACACTGATTTGCAATCTGGTATCGTCAAGTATGTGAATCGTTCAGTGTCTATTTCAGTAGTAGAAGAAAATGAACACTCTTCAAATTTATGATACCATCTGTAACTTAGTCCCAAAAAAATGTCATTTTCTATTCCTTCATCATTCAATACTGCAAGCATAAATATAAGAAATTGTTGTACATCTTGTTGTATATTCAATGTAAATTTCAATGAAGCATTACATATATCCAAAATATACTGAATGCCAGAAGCAGTATGGATTTTAGTTCTATCAGTTACCAACTTTTGAAAAATATGATGCATTAAAGAACTCATTTTTTTTTGTCGATTTTCCATAATTTCATGATGAAGATCCTCTAGATAAAAGACAGCATTTACAATGACATTAGCAGCTGATGCCTGAACTATTTTCTAACTGGCATCCTACAATATCATCATCAGTGTCCATTTTCATTTTCTTTGCAGTTTCATCATTCTCTTGCATTGTTTTCTTTTTTAAATCTCAGTAGAATATTTGTCATATTTTCGTTTTGGACACACTACATGTTTCTCATACACTGGCTCTCCACCTAAGTAAGGAGCATAAAGTCTTTGTTAGAAATAGGGTCACCAATTCTACAGGGCGTAGCATGGAGCAGAGCGGGCAGGCCAAACTTCAGAGGACATGTGAAGCTTCCACGCAGTACCCACAGACGACACACCAGGCACACTACAAAAGAGGCACGACACCGCTTCTGGTTGGAAAAAGAATAAGTTTTGTATTATCTCCAACCTGCAAAGGTAAAACACAATACCAACAGTAATCACAATTGGGCGCCAACTGACGCCAGAGCAAAGTACACCAGGGGGATTATTTACAAGGAAAAATGGGAGAAGTAGGAAAAAGGGTTAAGGAAGTCCATTAGTGTCCAGCTGAAATAAAAAGAATGTCAGGAAATGCATAAAACAAAGGATCAATATTGCAGGGCAAACTCAGACCTTAATCCTCAGCACCACCTGAGTAGTGAGCTTTAAGCATACAAGGAAACATTAGGCATAAACACCACCTGACTTACATTAGCACCTCCTACAAAAGAAACATGCGACACCTAGCATCAACATCTGGCATAGGCATGGAAATGTAATATCAGGCCTAGGTAGGCATAATCACATCCACCATGGGGGCATGAGCCTTAGCATCAAAATCAAACAATAGGCGTAAAACCTTAACATCAGGCCTATAATATCCTCGGCGTAACTTTATGCAGGAATACAGGAGGCTCTCCCGCACATTAGGCATAAAACAGTAACAGGGAACCACTAGGCATGAAAATATTCTGCAGGACCTTAGCGTGGGAAATTTTAGGCACCCTATCAACAGGGGTACAACACCTGAGGCAGGGAACTCTGCAGGAATTTATCAGCAGCCCAAATATTGCAGCAGACTCCTGCCTAGCCAGGGGGGTAACTCTGCCTCAAAAGAAAACAGTATCAAGGACACCGGCCACTGCAGGGGGCTAAACAGAGCTTTGCAGACGCAGCGCTGTAAGAGACAGCAGTCCTGGCATAAGACAGATTTTCCCAATAAAACAGTTCCTTCAGGCCAAGCAGCGCTTCTGCCGCACAGAGCTTGGGGGCACAGTTCTCCTAATACAGCGCTTAGGAACCAGCAGGTCAGGCAGTAACACTTCCAGCAGTGCAGCGCTTCGCAGGGCAACAGCGTCTTCACGGCACAGCGCATTAGGGTTCTAGCGCTTAGAGTACACAGCAGCGCTCACAGCGCTTGGGCCAGCAGCAGTTCCCAGGGCGATACAGTGCTTAAAACACTCATAGCAGGGCAGTCTTGGTCACAGTGCTTTGGGGACACGAGGCAGTCTCCTGCAGGCCAGCGCTTCCAAAGGCACAGCAGGCTACAACATTCCTGGGCAAGGTTAGCGCTTTGCAGGCACATAGCGCTTCTTCTAGGCACAGCGCTTTAGGATTGTGGTGTCTAGGCAGGTACACATCAGGCAGCACTCATCCAGGGCCAGGCAATCAGTTCCTTAATAGCACAGCACTTCCCAGATCATAGCGCTTTAGCACACAGCGCTTCCTCTAGGCCCAACAATTCCAGGCGCACAGCGAAAGGGGGGCGAACAGTCCCAGCAGCAAGCCCCAGGGGCCCCAGGGTAATACTCCTCACCTCCTGGGGGGATCCAGTCCACGATGCTCCTTTCCTTCGAGGTGCTTCTTTGCGCAGGGCTTGCGTGGCGCATGGTCCCGGCAGCTTCAGGAACCTGGGGGGCCCTCCTTCCTCAGGGGCCCTGGGGACAGAGCAGTAGGCACTACTGGGCCAGGTCAGCAGTTAGTGGGGGCATCATCAAAACAGGGTGGTAGGATTTAACCATCCCCACTGCAGCGTGGCCCTCCTCCCACACGGCAGCCTGAACTCCTGAAGTGGGGCTTTACAAGCCCTGGGGGCTGTAGGGGGGTCCTAGATGGGTACAGAGTCCAGCACACAGGCCCAAGTGGCGGTATCCCCTGACAGCAGGTCCCCTCACATTCCTGTCCCAGCTCTGTCTCAGCACATGACAACTCTACAGCTCTACCTATACCAGAAAGGCTGGAAGCTTTTAGAATTCTCAGGCAAACTAGTTCTAACTGGCTCAGTGGGAGGAGTAGAGCACCCTGGGTGCCAGGCTTTCCCTCCAAAAGCTAGGGGTGGCTGGGTACCTACTAACTACACTGCTAACCTCCTGCAGTCAGGTGGCACAACGCGCAGCCATGGCAGCCATTTCAAATGCAGTATTTCACCACATGGTACATGTTTACAATGGGGAAAATAAATGTAAACACCATTGCATTGCATTTAACATTACACAGGGCTTCTCATACCTCACATGGCCTATTCAGTAACCTTTACCATGGGGGAGACATCCTACATGTTGGGGGGTGAAAGCGAAATATTTGGGGGAAAAGAGCCAAGTCCAACACACTTCTTAACAGATTATACTCTTTTTCACAATGTACATCAGCACTAATCTTTTTCTCATCAAAATAAATCAAATACAAACCAGATAATGTTCTTACTCGAGATAATGCAACATTTTCCACACCCTCTTTAAACACTGTACTTCCAATATTTACCAAAGCACTGGCTGACTTAAACCTTCTGATTTATGAATGGTTACTGCATATGCTAAAGAAAGAGAAAACAGTTTTCTTTGAACATACAAGTCTTTTACAAGCAAAAAATGAACAGCACAATGTTCAATCTGTTTTAACTCTGCAATCTGATCAAATGAATTCTTCAAAAATTAAATTCCATCTCGGTTCAGATAATTTCCCAAATCAACAACTTTTCCAACTGCTCCATTTACTAAACCTGCTTCTACATTTAAATTATGCCGTAAAATTACCCAACAGTTTACATATTATATAAAATCTTTTCTAAACCTGCAGTCTTAGACACTGACTTATCCAAAGAATCCAATTTTGACTGTAATTTCTCTGACATAAGAATAGTAACTCCTTTGTGTTCCATTTTATCAATAGCTTTCATTTTCACTACTGGCTGTATTTACAATTTCAAAAGTTCTTGATTGAATGTAGAACATCTGTTGCAGTGTTGGCATTAGGCAAACTATAGACTTATTTTCTCTAATGTTCTTGTATAATATTTTAGGTGCTGCGTTTTCATTTGCAAATAAATTCATTAAAAGCTGACTTTATAAAGTTTCTCTGCCATGTTTTGGCAAAACACCAATTCTAATATCCTGAAGAACTTTTCAATAAGGTTCATCACTTGCTTGTCGCATAGTCTTAATACGTTCTTTATATTCAAAATAAGACCAAGTGTTGACATTTTCAATACTTCCTAAAGATTTCCTAGTGTCTTCATGGAGCGCTTAAAAAAAAATTGCCCTTTTACAGGAGTAAGTTGTTGTAGGTCGCCAAATACAATTAAATGTTTTCCTCCAAGTAGAACATCATAATCTATTTTTAAAATCTGTTGCATTCTTAAATTTACAAAGGCAAGCATTGACTTTGAAACTCATCAATGATTAGATTTTTCATTTCATCATCATAATAACTTTATTGCGACTATTACAGTCATAAAAGCACAAAGATTAAAACAATAAACTGTACAATTACATACACGATTTAAACATAAATCCGGTGGTGATGTTAATGAATGTAAGGATGCACAAACTTCCCAGGGTATTAAAAAAATAAAACAATTTATGTAAAAAAATGTTTTCTGTTAAAAATATAAAATATGATAAAAAGTTTAAGAAGATTATTAAACAATTTAGACAGTTACAAACACCAGAGTGATTAGGACTGAATAACACAATCACAATTCATTAGGTATCAATTTCCAGAAAATACCTTTGTTTCAACCACATTGCCTGGAGAAATTTAGAGATTACAACCACATATATTGGGTCCATATCAGATTTTAAAATTCTAAAGTCAGCAGAGTAATCCCAAATACCCAGGTTCCTGCACAGTTGTATAATCCATTTAGACCTGACCTGCTTATAAGCCGGGCAGAAGAAAAATACATGAATTTCTGTTTCCTCCACCACACAACATCTGGGCCAGCTGTACTCCATAGCCGGCGCCAATATAGCAGGGGTCAGCTCAAGATTAAGTCCACTACTGGGAGGATACCCAGGTCCATTCTTAGGGGGACCAGTGGGGTATTTGTTGGCAGAGCCGTAATATTTCTAATAAACTTGTTTTCAGTGAGGGTCATTTTAGTTGATTTGCTATGCTCCCAAAGTTCCGCCCCACACATAGAAGCCAAACGTGCTTGGACTTTATACATTTCCAGGGGGGGGACTGATTGCCTTCAGGGCACACCCCTCCTGGATTTTCCTTAGTCCCCCTATTGCCTGTGTAAGCTTCAGATTCACCTCATCAATGTGTGGGCCCCAGCCAATTTTATCATTCAAAGTTAAGCCCAAGTATTCAAAAATATGGACTCGCTCTAACTGAATATCGTCCATTACTGGACATGGATAGGTAGTAGGTTTAGCGTTAAAAAACATATATTTTGTTTTGCTGATATTAACTAGAAGTTTTCTCCTTTTGCAGAACTGGGTGATTTCCCTTAGAACTCGCTGCATCCCCATAGGTGACTTTGAGAGGAGCAGGGTATCATCCGCAAACATCAATGCGGGAAATT
The DNA here is from genome assembly GCF_964263255.1 of Lissotriton vulgaris. Taxonomy (NCBI): domain Eukaryota; kingdom Metazoa; phylum Chordata; class Amphibia; order Caudata; family Salamandridae; genus Lissotriton; species Lissotriton vulgaris. The sequence goes on along the minus strand of NC_141694.1, from coordinate 1,870,854,541 downwards.
TGTGAGATGCTATTTTCGGGGAATCCAAATCCTTCGCAAGGAGTAAGTCATCTAATAATCCATTAAGGAAGAGTGAAAAGAGGGTCGGCGCGAGCACACAGCCCTGCCTCACCCCCTGGTCAACAGGAAAGGGGGCTGTCAATCCAGCGTCTTTACTATATCTTACCCTGGCGTAAGTACCTTCATGGAGACGTTGAAGTTGGAAACACAGATAGGGTGGTACCCCCATGGCCAATAGGATGCTCCATAGCTGGTCCCGATCAACCATGTCAAACGCAGATTTCAAATCCACGAAAGTGAGATAAAGACTCCCCTTTTCCAAAATCACATGCTTCCAGTACATCGGCTGCAACCTGAACAACTGGTCAACTGTTGCCATCTTAGCTCTGAATCCGGCTTGTAATGGAGTGAGTATGTCATGGTCTTCCAACCAGTCCTGCAATCTCCCTAATAGTAACCTTCCGTAAAGTTTCTGAGAAACGTCAATAAGGCTAATAGGCCAATAATTTGACGGATCCAGTGGAGATCCTTTTTTGTGAATTGGAACAATCTCTGCACCTACCCACGTCGGTGGTGCAGGGAGGCCATATTGGATTGCATTAAACAATGATAAGAGGTATGGGGCCCAAATTGCCTGTTCACTTTTGAACAGGTCGCCCGGAATTTTATCCCATCCTGGAGCTTTATTGGACTGTGGTTTCGCTAAAGCAGATGTCAACTCTCCCATAGAATATGGGGTGCATCGGCTAGGATTTGACGGTTAAAATGACACAATGGAGTTTGATTAAAACTTGCGTCTAAATGCGAAGTAGAGTATAATTCCTTGAAATGTGAGACCCAAGCATCCTCATCAATGTTGGGATCAAGTGTGGTTCTACCTTCCACTTTCCCAAAATGGACCAAGTTCCAGAAGCTTTTACTATCTTTTTGGTCCAATGCCTTCTTGATCTCCTGCCATCTTTCTATTTCCCACTCAGTCTTTCCATTTAAAATTATCCTCTTGTAGGCCGCCCTAGCTTCCCTAATACGGGAGCGATCGGCCCCTTTCAGTGCAGTCAACAGGGTTAGTTTTGCTACCTTACAAGCTTTCGAATACCACGATCTCCTGGCACCACCAGTTTTATGTTTGGAAGTACCGCTCTTTAAAAGATAATCGGCCAGAACTGAAGTCAGTTCTTGGTGTAGTGCACCCAAATCACTATCAAAACCGTGGTGTGTTAAATTTGCCGCAACAACACTGGTTCTTTCTAAAACAGGTATAATGCTGGCATATAGTTTTGACATTGTTTCCTCTGATTGCTTTATCTGGGACCATCTGATTCTTCTCCCTCCTTCTACAATCACCAAATTATTTTGGTACGGCTGCTCAATATCCCCTCTTGAGCAGCACCACTTTATATCCCATAACTAAAGGGTTCTGGTGACTCTCACATCATTCTTCTACGACAAACTCCACCACATTATGCCACAGCTCTATACTGATCAAAATATAATCAATGACCGTTGCCTGGCCAAACCTCTTAAAGGTCGGGCGCCCAGGATTATCCCCGATGAACCTGCCATTACAAGCCCTGAGTGAGAAACACAAAGTCTAGGAGGTTAGCTGTAAGACTAAATGGGTCCACCAATTAATATAATACATATTAGGGGGGGGAATTGACCAGATAATATCCTCCTCACTTGTGATTGGGTGTGTAATTACATTCAGATGCTCGAGGCGGAAGTTAAAAACTCCACAGATTATGAAATTTAAAATTCCTGCCAGTCTGTTCAAAAGATTTGACAAGCTATCTATAGTTGGTGAAGTCTCACCGTACTGAACCGGTCGGGAGTAGATATTGATAATGGCAAGTTTCGATGAATTCTTGTGTGAAAGAAGAATGAAGGTTATGTCTGGGGAATATGTCTCAATTCGCTTAACCTTGCATCCTAAATGTGAAGCCACCCATATGCATAAACCCCCTGACGGTCTACCCTTGGGTCCCTTCACTGCCCCCTCACAATATGCTACAAAGCCTGCCCTGTATTGTGGGTCTACCGCCCAGGTTTCCTGGAACAAGCATATCTTGTGGGAATCAATATATTCCCCCCAGTCTGCTTGATCCAGTTTAGGAGCGAGACCCGCAATGTTCCAGGATAGGATTCTAGGGCCACCAATAATTGGTTGTACACTCTTCCTGGCCAATACCTCTGCTGAGGGTCTATCAGTGATCCAGAGATTACTACATTCAGGGATGATCCCAGAGTTACTAGATTCAGTGGTAGTCCCAGGATTAGTATACTCAGGGATGGTCAGCAGGGTTTCTGTAGTATAACAGACAACTTCTCCATTATCATGATCACTTATCCTTGAACAAGTGGCATCCCCCCCTTTTCCCACCGGTCTAGATACTGTTACCTTATTACACCCCACTACACTCAATAGACTTGGGGGTTGATCATCATCTCCACATGAAGCTACCCTGTCAATAGTCTGTTTTCTGAAGGTTACAAACTGGTCAGTGCCGTCCGGGGTCAGTCAATCCACTGAATCCAGTAAACTAAATCTATTGTGCAGAGGTACTGCTGAAAATTGACCACCATTTTCCCTATTAAGATAAGTATTCCTCCTAGCTGGATGATCCCTTGTACCCTTCACAAGCTCATATTTCCCCTGATTGGACATGGAGTCTGAAGGTGTATAAAAATACCTCAGATCCCTGGCTTATATAAGGGTTCATGAATTTGCCAGTTAACCCCAACAGACATGCTCAACAGCCCTCGGGTCATTGAAATTAACAACAATGCAATCTCCTGGCATATTTTTCTGTTTAGATCCTACCCAGCCCACCCTACTTACAAATAAGATTTTGGACTGTACCTCACAGGGGAGCGGTCTATTGATGTTTAACCAGTGTATTGTCTTATTTTGTAGTTGTTCGTATGACTCAAGTTGCCCTTGCTTTAGGGCTGGAACACCGGTCAGAACAGAGACATAGGGCGAGCACTCGGGGGGGGGGGGGGGGAAGATCTAAATGTTGGTGTGCATCTTCTCCCCCCATGAACAAAACCAGTTAGCTGCGGATGGCCCTGGGGTTCTCCATGGAAGGCACTAGACCCGCTCTGTGACTCTACAGCCACTAGATTTGCACTAGTAGTTGTTTTCAACCTCATTATATTGTTAGGCTTTGGTCGAGGTCCCAAGTCCATAGTTGTTATCAAGGTAGTACCCGCTGATGCCACCGACTCCCCTCCACCACCCTCCCTCAAGGGCACTATGCCTTGCCATTCGCCCTCAATATTGCTCTTGCTGCCATTCACAACAATGGTAAGTGAGGACTCAAGTTCCACGAGCCTATTCTCAATTGACAAGAGTCTCGTTAATATAGGATCCAAGGTTGATTTCATTAAGGCACCTATTTTTAGCCAATATTCATCATCAGTCCTTAGCAGTCCAGTAACACTTTCATCTAAGTTTCCATCATTTGCCACTTGAAGTACTACAGGTGTGTCCTCAATTATGATTGGACCCACGTTTCGGCTTTCGTCAAATTTACTCAGCTTAGGTACTTTGAATTTCTTCTCCTTCTGCTGGGTTACTCCTCGCTTTCTCTTAGGGATCGTCCCTTGTACGAGTTCCTTAGGTTTGGTAGGCTGGTTGTGACCCAAGCCAACACATGAAACTATATTACTAGGCAAGTTTTGAAGTGCTTCACCTCGGGGCATCAAAGGGGGTGGGACATCTCCCTCTGTAGTATTGGGAGAAATTGCATTCTGCTGCAAACTTGGCCTTGGCATCTGAGCAGCAAGTGGCAGTAATGACTGAGGGACTCCTTGGGGTGAACGAGCATTCATTATCCGCCCCAGTGAGGACCGCTTTGAGAATGTAGGATCCAAAGAAAGTCTGTGCTCAGTGATTGCTATCTCATGAGCCAAAACAGATGTAGCCCTCGTAATAAACTGATCTAAAGTTCCTGCAACATAGCCCAGCCCGGCAGCTTTCCTGCCATGCCCCTCAACGAGTTGAGATTGCTTATCTCAATTTAGCAGTGAACACAATGTGCCCATAAAACGGAACAAATATTCACTTACTAAAGAGACAAGATGTCTATTAGTGTTGGAGAACTAAAGGAAAGGGCCCAGCCCTGCCTCTCACGGTCTCCAACGGGCTCAAACGGGCCCGCACTTGGCCCGGGCTTTGCCCGGCATGTGCCCGCGCGCGTCTCGTGAAGCGGGGGCCGCGAGCTGTGAAATAGCGATGTGTGCGGGATCAGCATAAAGCCCAGGTGAGTGGCGTTAGTGGACTGATAGACGCTGTAGTCCCTGACCTCCGTGGCAGCAGGAAAAGAACCAACAACAAAGTCCGGCTGTGGGCGGCATCTGCGAAGCGGGGGCCGCAAGCTGTGAAATAGCGTTGTGGGCGGGATCAGCTTGAAGCCCAGGTGAGTGGCGTTAGTGGGCTGATGGACGCTGTAGTACCCTGGCCTCCGTTGCAGCAGGAAAAGAACCAACAAAGTCCGGCTGTGAGCGGCTCCTGCGAAACGGGGGCTGCGAGCCATGAAATAGCGCTGTGGGCGAGATCAGCTTGAAGCCCAGGTGAGTGGCGTTAGTGGGCTGATGGACGCTGTAGTCCTCCGACCTCCGTGGCAGCAGGAAAAGAATCAACAAACAAAGGCCGGATGTGAGCGTCATTTCAGTACTCTTGACACTACATAACCAGGTTCTCCAGATATCCTGTGATATTCCAATGTATTTTCTTGTTCAACTGGTAGCATGAGTAATTGATGTAAAGTAATCCCTTTAATGTTGTGTGCTGCTAATCCAGTCAAAGCTGTTACAACACAAGATAAATGTGATTCAGTAGTTTTGTGTAGATAACTGGATAAAACTTTAATTAGGAAACCTTTTCCTGTTCCAGCTTGACCACTTATGTACATTTGAATAGGTTTAAATGATGTGTTAGCATTATTTTTTTTTCAGGTAGCAAACCATGCTGTATCTGCAGTGTCACTTGCTCATATATTTCTTTTTATTCAATATTTAGTTGTTCGTCATACTTTCTCAAATCAATAGTATCATTTTGGTCTTGTTCCATTGTCATGTCTACCTCATTCATGGCTATTGCTGCTTCATTTTCAATAAGTGGTTGTCCTAGTGGATCTTGACTTAGTGGAGCAGTACTCTGACTATCTTGAGAACTGCCTCTAGCTATTTCAGCTGCAATGTTAGTTTCTTGTTCAATCTCTTCATTTAACATTTGTAGATAAGCAGGGAAAATTGTGAATTGAATGCTATCTTTAGATGCATTAAAAGAATCTTCATTGCAATCAAAATCTCTAAGTAATTCCATTTCACTACGCCAAGGCTTGAAGAGTTGCAGAAGTGCTAAATAGAAAACTTCCCTCTAAACATATTTCTTGTTCTTCCACATTTACAGTTTTATAATAAATATTGTTTTGTACAAGATATAATGTAGCCTTTAGAAGTTTGGGGACATCTACTAACTCTTGTCATATTTTCTGACTCTTTGTTGGTACACCATTAACTAGAATAACTACAGGTTCACTATCCTCTCTCTCTATACTAACAATTTCAATATTGTTATTAAAATCTAAAGGTAAATACACCACTCTTCCTTTTAAACCTCTTTGTAAATCTGTTGGAGGCAGCTTACCTGTTTTAGGCTCCATAGGAACTATAGCCTGAAACGGGTGCACGGATTGAATACGAATGGACTCATATGTATTTAAATCTACCAGTTCTAGAGGAATAGCTACCAACTCTAATCAATCAATCAATCAATCAATCATAGCATTTGTAAAGCGCACTACTTACCCGTGAGGGTCTCAAGGCACTGAGGGGGAGGGGGAAATGCTGCTACTGCTCAAACAGCCAGGTCTTCAGGAGTCTTCTGAAGGTCAGCAGGTCTTGGGTCTGCCGTAGGTGGATGGGGAGGGTGTTCCAGGTGTTGGCGGTGAGGTGGGAGAACGATCTGCCGCCGGAGGTCGCTCTACCGATAAGGAGGGCCGTGGCGAGGGCAAGGTTGGTGGAGCGAAGCTGGCAGGTGGGGGTGTAGAAGCTGAGTCGTCTGTTGAGGTACACTGGTATAGTGTTGTGGAATGCCTTGTGTGCGTGGGTGAGGAGCTTGAAGGTTATCATCTTGTTGACGGGGAGCCAGGGCAGGTCTCTCAGGTGGGGTGAGATGTGGCTGCGACGAGGGATGTCAAGGATCAGGCGTGCAGAGGCGTTCTGAATGCATTGAAGTAGTTTCAGGAGTTTTGCCGAGGCTCCTGCGTAGAAGGCATTTCCACAGTCCAGCCTGCTGCTGACGAGGGCCTGGGTGACTGTTCATCTCGTTTCAGTGGGGATCCACTTGTAGATCGTGCAAAGCATTCTAAGGGTGTTGAAGCAGGAGGAGGTGACGGCGTTGACCTGCTTTGTCATTGAGAGGGTGGAGTCAAGGATGACCCTTAAGTTGCGTGCGTGGTCAGTGGGTATTGGAGCTGTTCCCTGTGCAGTCGGCCACCAGGCGTCATCCCAGGCCAAAGGGGTGGATCCGAGGATGAGGACTTCCGTCTTATTCGAGTTCAGCTTCAGTCGGCTGTTCTTCATCCACTCAGCGACGGGTTTTATTCCTTAGTGGAGGTTGGTTTTAGCGGTGTGGGGGTCCTTGGTGAGGGAGAGGATCAGCTGGGTGTCATCAGCGTAAGAGATGATGTTGAGGTCATGCAGTCGGGTGACGTGGGCGAGCATTGCCATGTAGATGTTAAACAGCGTTGGGATGAGGGTTGAGCTCTGGGTAATGCAGAGGTGGGGTGTGATGGTGGTGCTGGCTTTGTTGAAGCTGTGGTGTGGGCATGGGTCTGACTGGGATCCGGAGTGTATGGTGTGCATGATTTTGATGGTGTTGTCGTCGTTTATGTTGGTCCAGGAGAGCAGGCGGTTGGTGCAGAAGGTGGTCTTGGCGACGAAAGTCTCAGTGGTTGTCGTGGCGGTCGTGGCATTGAAGCTGTAGTGGATGTCTGCGATCTTGCGATGGAAGAAGGTGGAAAGCGAGTCTCACAGATCTTGCGAAAGCGGGATGTCGTTGGTGTTTGAGCCGGGGTTGGAGAGTTCCTTCACAATGTTGAAGAGCTCTTTGCTGTTGTGCACGTTATTGTCTAGGCGGTCTTTGGAGTGGTATATACAGGTATAGCTGGCATTTTGTTCTCTTCTAAATTGTTGTACCAATATTTACAAATACGTTGATCACTGCCCAACTCAAAATGACCTTCCACCAACAAATAAGCACCAAATTTCTCCCACTTGTCATTGTTTTCCTTTTCACTTTTTAAATACAGATCAACAATCCTAGTTTTACTTCTATAGTGAGTGCGTCAACAACAAGTTCACAAGAAAGTACCTTAAATTTAGTAATTTCTTCTGCAAACTTCTCAGTATTATCTTCCACCTCTTCTTCAACACCTACACACAAACTCTCAATTCCTCTACACTCCTCTTGAGGACCAAAGAAATGAAACTGCATATCATCATAAACTTTTTTTACATCTGATACTGAACCATGCAAAAGAGCTGTGTTAATTTCACTTAAAGACAATGCTGGACTTTTTACATAGTACAATCTTCTTACTAACTTTTGCATTTCTGAATGATGTACTGCTAAAAGTCTTAAATGATGAAAAGTACTTTGACATACTTTTCTAAAAAGGCAAGCCAGAGATTGTCCATGCAAGTTACTATATTTTCTCACTTTACAAAGATCTAGTCCTTGCAACATCTTAATCTTCTTTCACCATAATCTCGTAAGAGGATTTGTAATATATCAATAGATTCCTGTCGTATACTACGAATACTACTAAAATCCCACTTACACACAGAAGCTTATGTACGTCTCCCTTTAACTTCTTCAGTTTACTTCTCCCACATTTCTAGGAACCATGTTTTCTTTTTCAATTGGACAACCATTTTTAACCTCATAACAACGACCACTGGTATCAACTGTATGAACTAATATATTTTGTTGATAATAGCTTTCTTCATTAAAAAAAGGTTCAGTGCTAGAAGTTTGCTTAAATTCACCCGAAAATGTTTAGCAAAAGTTAGTTCAAATACCAAGTCTTTTTTCTTTTACTTTTCTCCTTCATGAACTGCATTGTTTTATTCAATGTGTTCATTCTCTTCAATACAAATATTTCAATTCAAAAGCCTTTTCCACTACACTTTCAATCTGTTGTTTTTTTTGTAAGATGCTAATCTTCTCATATATTTTTTGCAATCGTTCAATACATTTTGTAGTACTCTACTTTTATACAGTCTCTTCCTAATGTCTTTATATATTTCATCCTTCTATCAACATAGATCGTTTTCCCATAACCTGATTTTCCATTAATTTGTCCTTTTTTTTTTTCTTCTCATTTGTTGTACTACTTTTCTTTTTCTTTTTCCCATTTTGAAAATTCATTACGTTCTTTAAAAGTCTTTTAACAAATTCTTTAGTTCCCTTACCAGAAGACATTTTCTTCAACATCACATGTTGTACTTCATGTAATTTCTGCTTTTTACTCTCCATTAAATAGTACTTTTTTTGGGTCTTTTTTTAACTTTTCTTGTCATACTGAATCTTTTTTAATAATTATGGAGAATACCTGAAAAAAAAGAAAAGTTTAAAAACTTTCAAAAAATGATTTAATATTATTACTAATTACTAGTACTAAAGGAATCAGTTTCAGTCCTGATGAAGCACCAATGCTTCGAAACATGTTGACTTGATTAGTAGTAGCCGCACATTACACGCAGGACATCTCCGACCAGTGTTTTTAATAGTACCAGCCCTAGTGACCTATTAAAGTTTTTTAGTCCATGGGACTAGGTCCTTTTTAATTCACCTTTTGCATTCACCCTTGACCCTTCCTCTCACTACCCCTACACCACACATAGTACTGAAAGATCAGTGCACCTGCGCAGTTGCAGGTCGTAGCACGCCCGTCACGAAGCGGGGCGTCAAGACCCCTATGATGAAGCATGAGACCAAGGGCCCTTTTGGTGTGTGAGGGGTATCTAAGCAAACACTGTGTGCATCCAACCAATGTAGGAAACACGTTTATTTACATAGTGAGAAACTCAATCAATAGAACCCCCTTTACTGGTGGATCTTTGTGTTTTGTTATAGATTCCTAGAGGAGGACGTATCCACCTCGAGTGTTGCATAGGACACTACCTCTTCACTCTCCATTCTTGTTTTTTGTAGGTACTAATAAAAAGTAGCCTAATCATTAATACCTTATGTCAACAGCTTTTAAACCACACTTTCCTGCTGCATCTTCACTATTCGACTACTACTCACAGTCTTGAGCCTACCACATAAAAAGCAACAACACCTCTTTGTTATACATCATGCATCTTCAAATGTGTAAGAAATATGAAAATAGATATACAAGTAGAGACATACTACAGACACAAACCAATGCACACCTTAAAACCTGACAGACTGCATTTCCAATTTGAAAGCAATACTCATCTCTACATTTAATAATATATTTCAAACATCACAGTTCTTGAATAATTTTTAACGTTATAAAGCTAATACATAATACACCTCACAAATATATAGCTCACCTTCCAAATTGATTTGTAGAATATGAAATATGACAAACTCATAAAAGATTTTCTTAATCACGCAATCAATGTAATGCACCACTCTCAACAAGGTAAGACCAGTATTGGGAAACTTTCTCCACACAAATAAATGTAACAAATCACATTGCTTCCTAAATCATTTCAAATTGTAAAACACATTTCTATTAGTTAAATATATTAACCCTTACCAACGGACTTCTAAAAGTGCCCAAAGTGGTTCTGGAATATTTTGGAAGCGCGACTACAACGTGCACTAACGTGATGGAGGCGTGAATCCATACGGGAGTTCAAAAATATAATATAAATAAATATACCACTATTTTTTAAGAACACACCACTTCTAAAGATAGTACTGACTTGGGAAATCTTACTTTAATAACATTCACTTATATATAAATTACAATTTAAAATTGTAAGTCCGCAGTTAAGTTTCAACCCTTCCCCCATTCTGCTCAATGCCAGTTTCCATGGAACATTCAACTGAACTGACAGGACACATGTACACCATATTCTAAGATTCAGCACACAAGCTTACAAACGCAAACAGCAGGTGTGTTTGACTTTTGCAAAATATTATCCTATCCTATCTACTGTACCTTTCAAACTTTTTTAATAACAAAAAAGAAACATGCTTTTTAAAGAAAGTAACATGCCCCTATTTTACAGTGTACAATCTTCAGAAACAGCCAATCAATTATCTACTTTTTAAAAAACAGCATCTTGTCCACCATTTAAATATCTCTCATTCTACCAACTGACTAACTCAGCTACAGACATCTTTTCAGTACTTCCAGACATCCCTTCAAAGTACTTACAGTATGGATTGTTGGACACAGCTATGTTTTCTGGTGCAAAAAGTATGCTGAACACAGAGGTATTGACAAAGACCTAGCTTTACAAAATGTGGATATTAAATTGATTGCACAGAGAGGATTAAAGTTGCACCAACTGATGCCTTTGGTTAAAACCTTTTTGCATCTCCAACCCCCTGGCCTCATGATTTGCACTGTGGTGGCAATGACCTAGGCACATTGAGTAGGGTAGGTATGGAAATGCTAATGAAGGACACCTATGGACAATTGATGTTGCTTTTCCCTCGAAATGTCTTTGCATACTCTAATATATGCCAAAGACAGAAATGGAAGCAGTCAAATCAATTCTGTCCAAAGATTGAAAAAGCTAGGAAGAATGTCAATAAAGCTGTTTTTGCTTACCCCAGAGACCATAAGATGGGCTCCATCTATAACAACAATATATAAGTTTTGATATGGATGACATCTACAAAAGTGATGGATTACACTTCACAGATCAAGCAAACAGTCTTTCTCAATAACCTAAAGCTGTGCATCCGCACTTACATGCAGCTACAAAAAACTCGCAATGAAATCTAGGGCTCTTTTTAGAGCCACCCAATAACACAATAGTGAATCTATATTTTTTTAACACATACATACTCTTTTTGAATTTTTGGTGGATTTGCACACCTGTCGCAAACCTGCAAAAGCATGAATTCAATGTACTACAACACAATACACTTTTGAAGTTTAAGTATTCATTCTTAATTTTATATAATTTTACTAACTCTATCAATTTTAATCTTCCTATTAACTTCAATCACACCCCCTTTTTAAGACAACTTCACAAATGCAAAACTACCATCTAAATTATATTCTACTAAGTTATTTATTTAAGGAGGAACCACAAATCTGATGCGACGTTACATGGGGGACCGCACTAAGAGCCGCGTTGGGGTCTCGACTCCAAACTGGAAAGAAAAAAAACCACCCCACTTCCATTATTAAAAAAATCACCCCGGGGACCTCATCCCCTGGGGCATTACCTCTTTTTAAAACAATTAAAAGAAATAAAGCTTGGACCAACCTCTCAGTGCCAGGCAAAATGTTCCTTGAAACTAAGGCTTGATGTCATATATATAATAACATCCTCCATGTAACCATGCTGAAGCTCCAGTCAGGCCGCCATTGTTTATTTTATTGTAATAGCTCTATCACCCCGTGGCCAAAAGCAAATAACAACATCTTGCATTCTGAACTCAGCCTTTGTAAGGACTGTTCAAGGTGTTCAGATAGAGTGCCTACAAAGTGGTAGTGTACGCAGACTGAGTTTGAGGAAGGTTATCCTGAGTGTGCCTACAAATGAATGTGTGTCAATTGTCAAAATGTTAAAGGGAGAGCTGCAATTTAAGAATGTGAGCATGTAAAGATGGAGATTCTTAACCAGGCCTAATACCTCCATGTTGGACAGGCCACGTGAGGGGCTTGCCTCTTCCCCACATGACAGGGTCCGGGCCCCGGTCCTCCAGACGTTACCCACAAAGGCAACCCGCACCCCGTCCCATGCGGGACTCCTGCCGCGGACATCTCTGTATCATGGGGCCGAATTCCTTCCCGCTCCCTCGGCCGGCCCGGCCGCCATCTTGGACACTGCACCACGAGGCCGTGTGGCCTCAGATCGACCCTAACCCTGGGCCTGGCCAGGCCCCGACATCCCGGCACCACCATCCACCCAGGAGGTGAACGGCCCACTTGGCAGGTTGATGGGAGAAAGAAGTATCGATGGCTCTCCCCCGCCAGGTGCCGATCGCACCCAGCTCCCCCGGGCGCTGGCTCCACCCCCCTGCTGGGTGTCTGGACTCCCTCATCCCGGACCTCCCGACCTCCAAGTGCGAGGGTCCGGACATCAAAGGGCACCAGACCTATAACTGGGGCAGCTCCAGAGCAGGAAGGCAGTTGTATCCTGGAGTCGAGAGACGCAGTGAAGAACTCATCCTTGACGGACTACTGGCGCTGCCATAGTCCTACCTTGCGAACTATTGTCCTGCCTGCTGGCGCTGCCGCAACCTTCTGAAACCTTCATTGTCGTCGGGACCTGCTGGCGTGGCCGCGGACCGTTTGTAACCACCACCTTCACCGGGACCTGCTGGCGTGGCTGCGGACCGTTCGTAACCACCACCTTCACCGGGACCTGCTGGCTCCGCCGCGGACCGTCGCTATCTTCAACCATCCCGGGACCTGCTGGCTCCGCCGCGGCCCGATCATCCAGACCGCCGAGCTCGAGGATTGTGAGCTATTCCATCTACCAGATTGGTAACAAGACTGTCCCGCTACCCTTTCCCCAATCGAGAGACTAGAACCGAGGGGACCCCTGAGTCCAGACCTCCTTGTACCATTTCACCGTACTTAAAGAATTGCTTATAAAGAACGTTAAACCTTATCCTGGTGTGGTGTACATCTGTGGGGGGGAAGTTACTCGTCTGTACGATCGCTGGAGACGGCTCTCCCCGGAGACCTCTCCCCTTATTCTCGGCCGACCCTCCCGGTCCGTCTAACACTCCACTTGACAATTCCCCATTCAAGGTGAGATGCAATGTCAAGTGATACATACTCATCAGTGCTTGGAATGGAACTACAGTAGTGTATGTAGTCAATATTACAGAGTATCTGTTTACTGATGAGAAGTGCTGGTATTCCCCTATTAAAAGTATTGCCGTGAAGTGGACAGATGATCCAATGTGATATCTGGGTATATGGCTATGCCATGATCCATAGGAACTATGGCATGCAAATTATGGCCATGTCATCGCTTGAGGACAGAATACCTTTGGGGGCCAAACTTTTACTCTCTCTATATGACTGTATCTCAGTTGCATAGATGGTTATTCTCTCTAAGTTTCTTTACTTTTTTCTTAATGTCCCCCTCCATCTCATGGCATAGTTCCTCAAGCATTTAAGATCTGATTTGATGACTTCGGCATGGGCAGGTAGGCAGCCAGGGGTTTCTTGGGAGCTCCTCACTTTAATGCTCACTCAGGGTGAACTGGGGTGCCGAACATGATGTTGTATGCTCTATGCGCCAAGGCCCAGTTTCCTCTAATACTGGCTCTACCCTACTCCATTCCAGCCACACATGGCAGTTGCGACAGACCACACAGCTCAATGGTCCCTATTGACTGTGCTATTTGTACAGTACAGCGCTCTTAAGGCTGAAATCAATGCCATTGAATGTGTGCACTGGGATTGAGAGGTTTGAAGAAGAGAGCAGGGTTGACACTTCTTTATGCTTCCTCCATTCTGCTTGCCAGTAATCCCATGATACCACCCCTCTCTGACAAAAGTGCCATTGCTCCTGCAAACATACCTGGCATTAGATTGTTCTCAGTCCTCTACCCTGATGACCAGTTCCTCTCAATGTTTGATGCTGTGGCATCTCCACCCCATACTCTAATTGATATACTGTTATATTCACAACCACGCCCCATATGCTGCACTCTACATGACATATTTCCTTCCCTGCCAACTCTCCTCTGTTTCCTCCACTCTCCTGCCCAAGGCTGCAATAAAAACATTAAAAAAAAAAGTATTGCACTTTTGCTGAGAAGTGCCTTTTTAAATGTAGGAAGTGCAGATATTCAGTGTTTTCGAGTATCTGCCCATTTAAAGCCCTGCTTCTCAGACAATGGCATTCACTCCTAAATGCGCAGAACACAGTGAGAGGACCCAAGGAGAGGAGTGTTCGCTGCTTACCAGTTTGTATATACGCCTTTACTTTCTTTAGCTGACTAATAAGAACTCTCAGTTCCCTTTGATGATAAATCCAATGCAAATAAAAGATACAGGGAGTCGCTCAGGCTAAGGTTACACAATGAATTTAGTAGGGAACACGGAACTGAGATACGGGTTTCCTCTAGATTAACCCATAGACAGCATCTCTTATTAAAATACAGAGAGGGAGTAATTAATTTGAATTAACCAGGCAGTGCAAGGCCTGAATTCAGAAGTGCAGTCTGAGGATGTAAGTGCAGGTACTAAACCTTTTTTCATAATGAATCATACCTTGTAAAAGTAGTTTTTTCTCTCTCCTTTCCAAATTCTGGTCGTAAAGTCTGCACTTTAATTAGTTTTTCTTTTTTTCTTTTAAGTACACTGCACCAAGCACATTTTTTGCTAGGTTTTAAATTGTTAGATTCGCAGCACTTGGCTGCTGTCAAGAGCTAGCTGAGAAAATGTAATTGTGTGCCTTAAACATCGATCTGTATGTGGCGCCTCTGTCTTTCTTTGACTACAGTTGGGTTAAATGGATTAGTGCCATGGCATATCTTAAAAATGAGTTCCCCTTTTGATTTCAGGTGGTGTTTTTGCCACATGGCACAGGTTCAGCAGTTGTCCTGCAGCTCTTTGTCTGGAAAGAAATCACATTAGCTTAAGGTGCCTGAAAAGAAAACAATGTATAGAGTAGCCCAGTTCCGCTGTACATAGCTCTAATACCCTTGTTTAAGTTTTGCGCTATGATGAAAATAAAATAACACAAAATCTGTAGAAAATGGCAGTGACTGCTGTTGTGTGACCTGCTGCCACAGGTGGAGAGGCTGTCCCTGCCCAGTACAGCTCCAAGTCATTGGTGACATCAACAGTTTGCACAACTCACTGACCGATCTCTTTACTTTGCCCCCACCTGCAAAACTTTTCTGCTGTTGGGCAACCTTTCAGGATGCATGAACATGCTTTTGATAAGGAGGACATTTACAAAAAAAACTAAGGTTTCAGGGACGTTATAGCTAGGAATAGCATTAGAAAAACTTTGAAATTCACTGAAAAAAAAAAAAGGTTAAAGGGATGTTATGTTTAGGTTCAGTTAGAGTTAACTGAGCTAACTATAACTTACACCCCCTCAATGCTTTGCTAATCCCCTCAATAATGTGCTAATGACCTCACATGTTACATCACTGATGACACAGTCAGTAACATCCTAGATGACATCACTAATGACATCTCAAATGACATCACTGATGACGTCATCCAGCAACGTAAACTTCAACATTCTTCATAAAATACCATTTAGATGTCTTAAAAATAATAAGAAGACATGTGAGAGATGTACAGCACAGAGCTCAATAGAATCTTATCAACTACTACATTCACTTATCAGTCAGTTCTCATTTGATAGTCCTGTCTCTTCTGAACCACCACTCTGATCACTAACGACCAAAGTAATATGTCTAACCATATAGGCTAGTCTATTGCAAACCATTCATGAACTTGGAAAGACATTTTACTACAAATGACAGATTTACACAAACCACCACAGCTTACAAACAGTAGAGAGGTGTTAGTGGACAGACCACTGTGTCACATCCCACTTCGCAAATTATTCTTCATCTTGGACAGAGGTGTTAACATTGAGGTGAGTTTGTTGTAATTGTTTACTACACTGAGCCATCACCCTAGAAAAAGGTCTCAGTTAACAGATATGCATTTATTGCAATCTACTACAACAGTCATTCTTCACAAGGAGAGAGGTCTAAGTAGTTCAGTTCAAAGTACTTTATTCGGTTAGAAGTATAACCATAAAAGCATGACACATAAAATTAAATTAATAGAAAAATTAACAAGAAATCAATAAAAGAGTAATTCCATGGTCACAAACTGTGGGAAAAACAAAATGTTAAAAAGAGTTATTGCTACAGAATACAATTTACTTCATTACTTTTTTGGAATATTGTCTCTGTCCGTACATTTTAATCCTTCAAAGTTAGACCCAGGAGTGGGTCAAGTTGATTAAAAGTGGGGGTGATGTAGCCACTCGCAACAAAACCACTTCTGCTTGTCAGATAATTGCTACGGGAGGAAGAGACATATAATGTTCTGGGGTAGAAATCACTTATGCTCCAGACGGATATAGGACCATCTCCTATTTGAGGCTTCCATGATTGAAAGTGCGGGACGACAAGTTCGCTCTTAAATTTTACAAGCACCAAATCACCTGCAATGTTTTTAGGTAGAGGTCCTAACCAACCCACCCTTCTAACACTTAATATGGTTCCATCGATATTGGATGGCAGAGGTCTGTTCTTAGTTAACCAAAACATGACTTTATTTCTTAAATCCTGTTGTCTTTTGTTGTTTCCCATAGTGAGTTGTGGTACTCCCGCGAGGACGCACACAAAGGGAGCGGCCTCCGGTGGTAGGTGTAAGAGTTTGGTTTTAAGCGGTATATTCTCACTGTTTGCCGCTGACCCTTGTTGTGTTATAGATGTTTTGTTCGGCCATTCCCTGGGGTTCGAACTTCGTAATGTTGGACCCGTTTTCAAGGAGTTCAGAGTTTTATTTTGTGGGGTTACTAATTGTTTATGGGTTGTCTTGCTTTGTATGGTGGTTTTAAGCATTGCTGTGGAGGCTAGGCACTGTGGTTGAGAGGGTCCTGTCAGGGTTTTTATGAATGGCGAGTTGGCCTTAATCACTTCTTCAATGCCTGTGAGCCTATCCCCTAAACTGTTTATTTTTTCAATCAGGGGAGATATTAAAGTTTTCAGCATATTTTCAATCGAGGCCAATAAAGAAGCTTGAAGAGGTGCGGTGCTAGCGGAGCCAACAGTGCTAGAAGTGTTGGGCAGTGGGGTGTTAAAGTTTAGTCTTTGTTGCTTTGCCTGGCTCCCCATTTGTTTACCCCCCCTCTCTCTTTCTTTTGGTAGAGGAGACATGTGGTGACACTATTGAATTGGGATTTGTCTTTGAGCATACAAGAAGGGGAGTACCCTGGGGGCTTTCTGTGAAATGAACTTGGCTACAGGGCCGGGGACTAGTGCTTACTATAGTGCAAATAGGGGCTCTAGTTGGCACATGTCCTGATTCCAGATGGACATAGGTGGATTTACATTTCCAATCTTTATTTCGACCATTCGGCCATAAAAGATACACAATACAGATAAAAATCACATGTAACTCTGTCATAAACAGATAAAACATTGAATGCATATGTTAAAAGGATCCTGTACAGACTAAACATCTTAAAAAAAAATTTTTTTTTAGGTAGAACCCAACGTCTTTAAAATGCGGTTACGCGTGTACCAAACATTAGTAAAGAATTTTGAAAGTGCGAAAACAGTTGGGCCAGAGACATCAGATTTTAGAATCCTGTACATTGGTGCATATTCCCTGCCACCCATATTCCTTATCAACGGGAGGAGCCAGTATTTTCTGGCTGCCTTGTAGGCTGGGCAGAAGAAAACCACGTGCAAGTCGTTTTCCTCCTTATCAACACAGACCGGACACTGCTTTGTGGAGGATGCCGATGACCAGGAGCTTGTAAAGGACCGAAAGGGCAATGTGCTGTATCTCCATTGGAGAAACAGCTTTCTAGCAAGTATAGGGTAGATAGGATCCAGTGCCTTCTCAAACCTATAAAGATCCTTACTTTGCAAAAACACAGATGATAAGGACCCATCTGGCTGGGTAGCTTGGGCCCTTGCCAATTTGTGTTCGTGAGACAGATTAGCCAGGGACCTCTTGGAGATGTTTGATGCAGCATTCGCCGGCTCAGTCCATAAATCGGGGAGCCCTAATTCCATACAGGTAACTTGAATGTTTTTGACCCAGGGGATACTGAGCGCCTTGGGGTGATTCAGTAATTCGACCAGTTCCGCCCTGTACTCTGCGAGATCATTGCTGCTCCACAGCCTACGCCAGAAGGCTATGGGTCTCAAGCTTATCTCGTCAGCTAGTGGTCGTAACCCTAAATCAAGCCTCAAGGGGAGGAGCGGGGTACTAGGGGGGAGTGCGGCTATCTGTCTTATGAACTTATTTTCTGTTAGTGACAGACTCCGGCAGGGTGTGTGACCCCACAGTTCCGCCCCATACATAATCGCTCCCCTGGCCTGGGCCTTATATATTTGGATTAATGCCCCCAATGGGCGGTATGACGAGCCGGTCATCATCCGTGAGATGCCCCCAGTGGTTTGTATAAGTTTGAGGTTTGCCCTACTCTGGTGAGATCCCCAGGTCATGGTTTCGTTGAGGGTCACACCAAGATATTCAAAGGTGGCTACTCTCTCGAGCCGCACGGCTCCCAATTGCGGATTCGGCCGCAATTTCTGGCTCAGATTCAAAACCATGAATTTGGTTTTTGCAGCATTAATTTCTAGCCCCCTATCAAGGCAAAAAGCCACGAAGGAATCAAGAATCCTTTGTATACCCATAGGGGTTTTAGATAGCAACAGGGTGTCGTCCGCAAACATAATTGCGGGCACCCTGCTGCCATTTAATTTGGGGGCGTCAGTGTAGTCAGTGGCATTCAGATGGGCGATTACCCCGTTGACGAAGAGGCAAAACAGGGTCGGCGCCAGCACACAACCCTGTCTTACCCCTCGGCCAACGGGGAATCTGTCGGTCAGTTCCCCCGACCTCCCACACCTCATGCGGGCGTAATTATTGTGATGCAGCCTCTGTAAGATCGACAGGATATCCGGGGGGACACCCATCTCTGCCAGGATGCTCCAGAGTTTCCCCCTGGGCACCAGATCGAAGGCGGCCCGTAAGTCCACAAAAATTGTGTACAAACTGCCGCCCTCGAACTTTGCTGTCCTCCAATAGATCAGGTTCAATCTGAAGACCTGGTCCACTGTGGATACCCCCTTCCTAAATCCCGCCTGGTAGGGACTAAGGGCACCCACCTCCTCCATCCAATCCTGGAGCCGGTTCAACAAAACCCTACCGAACAGCTTCTGTGCTACGACTATCAGACTGATCGGTCTGTAGTTGGCTGGGAGGAGAGGCGAGCCCTTTTTAAAAATGGGGACCACCTCTGCCCCCAGCCAAGTACTAGGGATTTCCATTCCGCTAAGAACACCGTTGAAAAGGGCGGCAAGGTAAGGCGCCCATACAATGGGCTCCTGTTTAAACAAGTCCCCTGGTAAGCCGTCCAGTCCCGGCGCCTTCCCAGAAGCTAGACCTGAGATGGCAGCAGTGACCTCGCCCAGCGTTATTGGCTCCCCTTGGTAACCCGGCCGGCCCACCTCAATGGCAGCAGGGGATTCTCCTGGCTCAGAGCTGTATAAGGACTGGAAATGAGCCTGCCACACCCCAGGTGCTATGTTAGGCTCTAGTGCCGATTGTAAGCTCCCCGACCCCCCATTCACTGTCCTCCAAAACAGGCGTTGATTTTTAATCGCTAAAGCCTTGGTGAGTTCTTCCCATTGATTTTCCTCCCATTCTGCTTTAGCGTGGGCAACAAGTTTCTTGTAGGCTCGCCTGCTTTGTTTAAGGCTCTCCCCCCCTGTACCCTCCTTAATTATTCCAAGGAGTTCTGTTTTGGCCCGTCTACATGCTAGTTTGTACGACAATGTTTTGCCTTGGCACCTCTCCCTTGGCTTTCGTGAGCTACGAGTGAAATGGGGTGCCGCAGCTTTTATAAGGTCCTCGTGGGCCTTGTACAATTTGGTCTGGGAGTCTTTGTTGTTTACCTCGGTGTCCAAACTCCCCACGATTTTCAAGATGGGAGTTATCCCAACATAGAGCATGGGGAGTTTGTTCTTACTTGTGACCAGGTGCTCCCACCTGATTCTTCTCCTGCTATTTTCCAGGAGGAGCGCAGGGTTGTTCCCTTCCACGTTAGACACTGGAGCTTGGGGGCCAGGATGGACAAGGTCGAGCTCAAGAGCGTTGTGGTCGCTATCGGTCCTTTCCATCACCCTAAAATCCTGAATTGTCGGCCACTTCACTAATTGGGCCAAGACATAGTCCAGGCGGGACTCTCTCCCCAGTCTATTGTAGGTAGTTTTACTGGGTATGTCGGATTTCATTCGCCCGTTACATACTCTGATTCCGAACCTTAGGGTGAGGGCTGTAATTTGTAGTGCTAGTGGGGTCCAGGCTCTCGGGGGTGGAGCTTCCACCGAGGGCACTGCCCACCTAGCCTCTTCTTCCGATGATAACCCTTCCAGAAGGCAGGGAAGTGGCTCAAAGTGAGAATTAAAATCCCCACCCACCACATAGAATGAATCATTCGGCAGTTCAGATATAAAGTTCGAAAGTTCATCAATAGTTGGTGATTCCTTTGCCATTCCCACCGGCCTGGAATAGATGTTAATCAACACAAGTTTAGCTTTGTTTGGCCATAGTAGTGAAACCACAAGGATATCTTCCGAATTAGACGGCCACCGTGTTGCCACGCAGCCCAAATGAGATGCAACCCAAGTCGTAAGCCCCCCTGACGGACGGCCTTTGCCTTCCCACCTTGCTGGGATAGAGAATGACATGTATCCTTGGTGGCCATAGTCCTCACTGGCCCAGGTTTCCTGGAACATACATACGTCACCAGTCTCGATGTAATTTACCCAGTCCGGCTCGCCCACTTTGTTGGCCAGTCCCGCAATATTCCAACAAATTAGCCTCAAATGTTCAGGGGTGTTGGTTGCCGTGCCATGAAGGTTAGGAGAGATGGTTCCGGGCACCACTTCCGTCGGAAGGCCTGACGCAAAAGCAGCAGTGGGGGCAGATGGCTCAGAGAGTCTAAACGAGCCACTGTCCGCAGACAATGAGTCCTTCAGTATTCCCACAGCATTGTGTACATTATGGGCGGGTGGATGGGAAGGTCCACTGATGCCGTTATCCAGAGTCACTAGATCATTCGATAGACCAGAGGTTATGCCAGTAGTCGGGGTGGGTGGTTCAGAAAGTCCGCATGAGCCATTATCCCAGGTCACTGGCTTGTGGACAGAGAGTCAGTCAACCCCGTCCAAGCCGTTCAAGCAGTTGAAACGGTTAAAGTGAAAATAGGGTGTGTCCGGCAGTTGGAGGTGCGGGCGTTGTGCATAGTCCTTGTGTCTGCGTCTGCGTTCCACCCTTGTCCATTCATCATGAGGTGGAGCCTGATGCATGCGAATAGGGGAGAAGAAGAAGGATACTGGGAGGGTCTGAATGGTGGAATCCAGTGATCTATTTACTCCTTCACAGATGTGCAGAACAGTGCCCGGGTCTTTAAAAGTTACCAAAATACAATCCCCTATTATTGATTTTCTGGTCTTCCCTAACCAAGGGACCCTTCTAACCATAATAATCTCATTGTTAAAATGAGATGGGTCGGTTCCAATTTAGCCATTTAATTACCTTTTTCTTGAGGGATTGATAGTCTTCATTTTCCCCTGATCTTAGATGGGGGGCACCTGCTAGGACCACCGTTAGACTATTGGCTTCTGGCGGGAGATCTGGCCTCCGTGATCTTGGGGCTGGCCGGCCCGGGGAGAGTGGGGGGGCTTTGCCATCTTCTTGGTATCTTTCATTGATCCCTGCCTGAGAACTATAAGGGGCAGGGTCTATTGGTTGCGAAGGCCCATTAGTTTGGTTGTTGCACAGTGCCTGGAATGGAATAGCCATAAGTGGCTGCAAGGGGGGGGCAGTGTGCACACTCTGAGGGGGGGCTTTGCTGGCACTTTTTTAAGCTCCTACTTTGGGAGAGTCCCCTATGGAGAGATGGGTTCCCACTAGTTTGGTTTGCTTACTAACTAAGGTGTTCAAGGTAGTAAGAGATGTCTCTAATAAAGTGAGCCTAATCTCAACTCTTTTCAAACTGTCACTAATGGGCTGCAATAGGGAGCGGAATAGGAATTCAATACTCCCTATAGATGTGAGTGGGGGGGTTTGTATTCGATGTATTGGCCTCTGGATCCTTGTTAGCAACAGCTATGATGGGGCTTTGAGCCTTAGGAGGTGGAATGGTAGGCACGATCTCATTAACCTTCCCAGGTTGGAATGGGTTGGTGTGTTTCTTACCAAAATCAAGATGGGATAGTTTGGTTTTCCCCCGTCCCCCTATTGACTTCCTACTGCGTTTGCTAAGCGGAGGCCTATGCAACTCCACCACAACACTTGGTTTTGGCTTACTCTTCTTAGCTACTTGCATAGGGGGAGTTTGGGTGACAGGTTAACGGGGGTAACAGGTAACATAGGAGGAGTTGAGTCTGCATACTTTCCAGGCGCCCGCCCTGGGGTGCTGGGAATTTCCCGAAGTAAAAGGGGGAAGTCCTCAAGGGTCGGGGGATTTAAGCTGTTAGGGGGCGTACCTTCCTCTTGAGAGATAGGGTACGGGATAATCTCTGTCAAGGGTCTGTTTTTCATAGATTCAATGGAGCGCCGACGCTCCGCCCTACGTTTCTCTAGTGAGCTTTCTTTGCCCACATCTCCCTTAGCAGATTTGAAATAATTGTCCAGTGTCCCTGTACTGCTGGCCCCCTCCCTTGATGGGGTTTCACGTGGTGTCGGCGAGGGCATCACCTTGGTCAGATTGGAGACTAGAATTAAGGGGTAAGGCCCAGCCCGGCCTCCTTCGGCCTCTGACGGCCACAGACGGTCCCGCCCTTGTCCCGGGCTTCTCCCGGCGCCCTCCCGCGCGCTCCCGCGCCGCGGGAGTGTTGGTTCTTTTTTGTAGCTGTGTGGTTGATTGTCAAGGGGGCGGGGCCGGCAGGGAGAGCAGCCCAGGTGGATACGGGCGCGCGGGGACTCCTGGTCCTCGGAGTCCACCGCTCCTTGCTCGCAGCCCTGCCGGTCGGTTGTGGTCAAGCCCCTTGCTGTGAATAACTGGCCGCTGCTGACTGCGAAGCGGGACCCGCGAAGCGGGTCCGACGAGGCGTGGCGGCAGCAGCAGGCTCTGCGGGTCCCTTAGAAGTTTTCCGGTCCGCTGGTTCCTGGCGAGGTTGGCCGTTGACAGAGCAGGTAATGCAGGGCAATCCAAAGTGTAGAAGGCAGGACGCCGCTTTAGCCTAGCGAGATGGGGGCGGGGCCGGCAGGGAGAGCAGCCCAGGTGGGTACGGGCGCGCGGGGACTCCTGGTCCTCGGAGTCCACCGCTCCTTGCTCGCAGCCCTGCCGGTCGGTTGTGGTCAAGCCCCTTGCTGTGAATAACTGGCCGCTGCTGACCGCGAAGCGGGACCGGCGAAGCGGGTCCGGCGAGGCGTGGCGGCAGCAGCAGGCTCTGCGGGTCCCTTAGAAGTTTTCCGGTCCGCTGGTTCCTGGCGAGGTTGGCCGTTGACAGAGCAGGTAATGCAGGGCAATCCAAAGTGTAGAAGGCAGGACGCCGCTTTAGCCTAGCGAGATGGGGCGGGGCCGGCAGGGAGAGCAGCCCAGGTGGGTACGGGCGCGCGGGGACTCCTGGTCCTCGGAGTCCACCGCTCCTTGCTCGCAGCCCTGCCGGTCGGTTGTGGTCAAGCCCCTTGCTGTGACTAACTGGCCGCTGCTGACCGCGAAGCGGGACCCGCAAAGCGGGTCCGACGAGGCGTGGCGGCAGCAGCAGGTTGTCCCCCGCTCCACCGGGGCTGGAGTGCCTTTAATGCGCCTCCTGGCGCGAGATGTCCATGTGCGGCGTGTCGCGCCGCTATGGCGCCTGGGTAGGGTAGTCCTTGGAGTCTGTTAGGGCCGGTATGCCCCCCCTCGCTCGGTGGCCGCGAAGGAGACCTGCGGCGGCTGAGGGGGGGGGGTATGGAAAGAGGATGTCCCCCGCCGGGAACAGCAACAGCAAGAGTATGCCCCCAAAGGACCGAGAGGTCTAAGCAAACTGGTCAGGGTGTCATAAAACAGAATTATACTCAGCCTTCACGGTGGAGTGAAGTCTCAATGAACTGCTTAGACTGTCAACAAGCACTACTGTACACATACATCATCAGGGGACATGTGTCCGATCAGATTACAAATGTTAGAAATAGTATCACTAATTAGATGTAACTTTTGCAATAGCTTAGTATATATCTTTAAGTCTCTTAATATTTTACGAAACACTTACACTGTGGTGTCATCACTGACCATGTCATGAGTGATGTAATATTGGAGGCCATCAGTTATAGTTAGCTCAGGTAACTATAGCTGATGAATTTCTATGGTTTTGTGTGTGCAAAATCTGTACCTAACTATACCCTCTCTTTAACCTTTGGATTTTTAGGAATTGAGGGGACTGGAGGCTTTACACCTTTGAATAATTTTACTAGTTATTTGTTTCATATTGTATTTATACATCTGCATTTTGATTCACAGATACAAATCACAGTTAACCACTATGACACTGAGAAATGGATCTAATATTGACATATCCCCTACAAAGTGAAAGAAAAGAATCAACCCTATCAATCAATCAATCAATCAATCGCATTTGTATAGCGCGCTACTCACCCAGAGGGTCTCAAGGTGCTGGGGGGGGGGGGTGCGCTACTGCTCGAACAGCCAGGACTTGAGTTGCTTCCTGAAGGCGAGGTGGTCCTGGGTCAGGCGGAGGTGGGTGGGGAGGGAGTTCCATGTCTTGGCAGGGAGATGGGAGAAGGACTGTCCCCCTGTGGTGGCTCTTCGGATGCGGGGGACGGCGGTGAGGGCGTGGCTGGTCGATCGGAGCTGGCGTTTGGGAGCTTAGAAGTTGAGGCGGCTATTGAGGTATCCTGGGCCTTGGTTGTGTAGGGCTTTGTGTGCGTGGGTGAAGAGACGGAAGGTAATTCTCTTGTTGACCGGGAGCCAGTGCAGGTTTCTCAGGTGTCCGGAGATGTGGCTGCAACGGGGGATGTCCAGGATGAGTCGTGCTAAGGCGTTCTGGATCCGCTGGAGTCTCTTCTGAAGTTTGGCGGTGGTTCCGGCGTAGACGGAGTTGCCGTAGTCCAGACGGCTGGTGACGAGGGCCTGGGTGACTGTCTTCCTGGTCTCGGTGGGGATCCACCGGAAGATCTTACGTAGCATGTGCAGGATGTTGAAGCACAACGAGGAGACGGCGTTGACTTGTCTGGTCATGGAGAGGGAGGAGTCCAGGATGAAGCCCAGGTTGCGTGCGTGGTCTGTTGGTTTGGGTGCGCTGCCTAGGGCGGGGGGCCACCAGGAGTCATCCCAAGCACGGGTGAGGATCCCAGGATGAGGACTTCCGTCTTGTCCGAATTCAGTTTCGGCTGTTCTGCATCCATTCGGCTACCTCTTTCATCCCTTCGTGAAGGTTGGCTCTGGCGGTGGCAGGGTCGTTGGTAAGGGAGAGGATCAGCTGGGTGTCGTCGGCGTAGGAGATGATGTTGAGGTTGTGCTGGCGTGCGATGTCTGCGAGGGGGCTCATGTAGACATTGAAGAGGGTTGGACTGAGCGAGGAGCCTTAAGGGACGCCGCAGATGACTTCGGTGGCTTCAGATCTGAACGGAGGGAGACGGACTCTCTGTGTCCTTCCGGCGAGGAAGGAGATGATCCACTCCAGTGCCTTCTCCTGGACTCCGACGTTGCTGAGGCGTTGTACTAGGGTACAGTGGTAGACAGTGTTGAAGGCCGCGGAGAGGTCGAGGAGGATGAGGGCCGCTGTTTCTCCGTTGTCGAGCAGCGCTCGGATGTCATCGGTGGCTGCGATCAGGGCGGTCTCGGTGCTGTGGTTGGCCCGGAAGCCAGACTGCGAGGGGTCGAGGGATCTGTTCGTCTCGAGGACGGCGGCCAGCTGCTTGTTGACGGTCTTCTCGATGACTTTTGCAGGAAACAGGAGCAGCGAGATGGGGCGGTAGTTCTTGAGGTCGGTGGGGCCGGCCGATGGCTTCTTGAGTAGGGCGCTGAGTTCGGCGTGCTTCCAGCTCTCCGGGAAGGTAGCGGTGTCGAAGGAGGTGTTGATGATGTCCCGCAGGTGGGGTGCGATGACAGTGTCGGCCTTGTTGAAGACGTGGTGAGGGCAGGGGTCGGTCGGAGATCCGGAGTGGATGGAGTTCATCGTGCGAACGGTGTCTTCGGTGCTGATCGGAGTCCAGGCGCGGAGGGTGGTGGTGGGGGGCGGTGGTTCGGTCGTGGCGAGCGTCGGTTGAGTGCTGAAGCTGTTGTGTATGTCCGCGATGTTGTTGTGGAAGTAGGAGGCGAGGGAGTTGCAGAGGTCTTGCGAAGGGGTGATGTTGTTGTTTCCGGCGTTGGGGTTGGAGATCTCTTTGACGATGTTGAAGAGTTCCTTGCTGTTGTGTGCATTGTTGTCCAGTCATTCCTTGAATGCAGTTTTCTTGGAGGCATGGATGAGTTGGTGGTGTTTTCGGGTGGCGAGTTTGAGGGCAGTCATGTTGTCCGGTGTTGGGTCTCTGCGCCAGGTTCTCTCGAGGGCTCGGCAGTTCTTCTTGGAGCTCTTGAGTTCGTCGGTGAACCATGGGGCTTTCTTGCTACCGGGTCTGCTGGGCGGGGTCCTCAGGGGGGCGAGCTCGTCTGCGCAGTTGCTGATCCACTTTGTGAGGTTGGTGGCCGCCTGGCTAGGGTTCGTTGTGCTGGTGGGAGGGTTCATGTTCAGGAAGGTCGCGAGCTGGTCGGATGTGATCTTGTTCCAGCTCCTGCGTGCAACCTGTTACTGGTGGTGGTGGATCGTGGTCCGTCCGAAGCTTAAGTGGACGCAGCTGTGGTCCGTCCAGTGGAGTCCGGTGGCGTGGCTGAAGGCGATGTCCTTGCTGGATGAGAAGACGCGGTCGAGTGTGTGTCTGGCGTAGTGGGTGGGGGTGGTCACCTGCTGCTTGAGTCCCAGGTTGGCGAGGTTGTCCAGCAGGGTGGTGGTGTTGCGGTCGTTGTTGTTCTCCAGGTGGAAGTTGAGGTCCCCTAGGAGGATGTAGTCAGCGGAGCAGAGGGCGTGCGGGCTGATGAAGTCGGCGATGTCTTCGCTGAATTGTGTGCGTTGTCCCGGGGGTCTGTAAATGAGGGTGCCTCTGAGGGTGGTCTTGGGGTTGATGTGGACCTGAAAGTGCAGGTGCTCGGCGGTTGCGAGGGTGTCGTCGGTGTTGGTGGTGATGCAGATGGTGTTCCTGTGGACGATGGCGATGCCTCCTCCGGTGTGGTTGATGCGGTCTTTTCGGATGATCTTGTAGCCGTCTGGGATGGCGATGGCGATATCAGGCGCTGAAGAGGCGTTCATCCAGGTTTCCGTGAGGAAGGCGACGTCTGGGGCTGTGGTGTTGAGCAGGTTCCAGAGCTCGACGGCGTGTCTGTGGACGGAGCGGGTGTTGAGCAGGATGCACTTTAGGTGGCTGCTGCTGTTGTTCGTCGAGGTCTTCAGCACTGCTGGAGTGGTGCGGGTCCGGATGCAGGTGAAATTACAGGCGTTGCAGCAGAAGGGTCCGTGGGTGCGTCTCGGGGTGGCTCGGTAGCACCCCGGGATTCTTCCGGCGTTGAGTGCGTGGAGTTCGGTGGTGTCGTAGGTCCGGCGGGTGGGCTGGGGTCCTGGCACTGGGCGCGGTCCAGGCGCGGACGGGCGCAGACGGGCTTACCTTTGGCGCACCTTCGGCGCTCAGTCGGTGCTCCCGCTGTGCGCGTCCGCTGCGCGGTCGCTGAGGGGGCGTCATAAGAAGGGAGCCGGGAGGGCGGGTCAGCTGGGAGGCTGGGTCGCGTTCGCCAATCGTCTGGCGAGGGGGCAGGGCCGCAGGCAGGAAGCGGCGGGAAAACGGGAACCGGCTGAGCGGGCGGCCCTGCGGCGGCTGGGGCGCTGCTATCGGCGGCGCTCTGCGGTGGTGGAGATCTTCGTCAGCAAGGGGCTCTGGAGTAGGAGCGTGGAGGAGCGAGGGGGCGACCAGGCCAGGGCCCAAATTCGTATTGAATTCCCTCAGTTTTTCCAAATTATAAGCTACTTTATGAATAGACATAGTTATTTTTCTATATATAATTTCATGTACATGAAATTTAGGCATTTTAATAATCCACTGGGATACCGTGGGAACTGTATCTCACTTAGCTAAACTTGATGACCTGGTCACGAGCATAGAGATACAAATTAGCTGACGCTGTCCGATTGACATTTCTCCAGATTGAACCATCATTCCTAATAATGCTCCCTAAGCATCTGGCAGAATATTATGCTTGAGTTTTGCACTACTTTCCGCAAATGACTAGAAGTGAATTTAATATGGAGCCAGTCTCCATTCAAATTTTTGCGTCTTAAGCATTTAGACTCAGCCCCGGGGTAATATTTATGAAACTTAGCTGGAGTGTGCTACAACATCCATTTACTAAAAAAAGATATTCTTCTTAAGTTGGAAGCTCATACTGCCTTTAGCGCTAATATGAATAAAATATTTCCACTGAGAAATATCCAGTCTCCACCCGTGGAGAATTCAATTTGCTGTAATAAATCTGAAATTACTATCTCTTTACCTTTAGAGTGCAATAATCTATACCAGTTCTCTGTGCCCAATAATTTGACCAACAAATAAACTGTACTAAGGGAATATGAAAAAAGTTCCCTCCCTTATTGCAAAGCCTGCACAGAATTTCTTAATTTGTACAATGCTAAAGAAAAGCTTTATTCCGTTCACATTCACCATTAACTGCAATTGCATCCTATGAAAATCCAGCCTACCCCACCAACTACACATGTGCGTAGTCCATTGCAAGGCCAATAATCTACAATCTGCTGTTTTCTGCTGGGGATTAAGCCTAGGAATTTCCAGATTTTTCCAAATCCTTTTGACTCTTTGGACAATTATAATTGGTGACTTATACCTTGACTTCTTTGGAAGCCTTGGGATTTAAAAAAAAGTGATGGTTTCACCATTTGTTCTAAATAATCATTAGCCTCACTCGAAATACTGGAAGAAGACTTCATAAGCCAGTCTAGAAAAGATGCCTGATAATACCATTTCACATTAGGCAACTCCAACCCTCTTTCCTCAATTTTTAGCTGAATAGTCTCCATTTGTAATCTGTTTTTTGGCCCTGCCAGATAAAATACTGACTAGCCGCATCCACCTACACAAAAAATGACTGGAATTTTAAGGAAAATATTTGCAAGTATACATTCTAGCAGCGGAAGTATATACATTGTTACCGGGTTACTCGACCTAAAAGTGTAATAGTGGCATTTTGCCATTGAATTAATATCCTGTGGAATTTATCTAATATATATTTAAAATCCTGCATGAACAGATCCCCTATGTTAGTGATTACAAAACTCCCTAACTATCTTCTAGGCGCGACCGGGGTGTAATGAGATTGCATAGTTTGAGGTAATACGTCTAAGGAACAGTTACAAATAAGAGTTTCTGATTTTGCATGATTTATACCCTCTCAATTTAGAAAACTTACAAATTTTTCCACTGCGTTTGATATATACATGTTATCCACAGCTAACTACAGAACCATATCATCTGCAAACAATTTCATTTAGCTATCTCGGATATCGGAGCTATAATATTAGTGTAAACTTCTGTAGCCCAGTCCCATCCTGACAATTAGGGAAAGGCAGTCTTTAAGAGATCCAGCATATATAAGAGCGTATATTATCCCCCTCGAGGCCCTCATCAAGTCGAAAAAACTGAAAATTTTTCCTCTGTTGGCAGTTTTCCATGTCCTCTAGCTTCCACTGTACATCTAATAATTGGAACTCATGCATCTTGGCTTACTCTTTCACCTCTGTGACCTCTACCTCCAAGGCAGTTGTCCTGTCCTCAATGCAGCTAAGGCACTTCCCAAGCTCAGAGCATGCCTTCCCCACATTCCGGACTCCGACTTCTAGTTTTTACATTGAATGTCTCGCCCTTTTGCTGTCTGCCCGTGTTTCAGCCCAATGTTCTTTAATGGACTCCAAAATTAAGCTTAGCTCAGGGTTTGCAGACATGGTCACAGTTGGCTGTGCAGCAGATGAAACGGCAGATGCAACTATTTTGTTCTGAGCTTGTGCTTCCTCCGGAGTCCCAACCGTCATGGTATGGGAAAAATCCCATTTAAGGCTACTACCGGTTGAATTATTTGCTATTCTACTCAGAGGTTCTGTGCTGCCTTTACAGGCCTTTTGGTGCTTTGGACGCTTGAGCGCTGCTTCAGGTGCTTCCAGTGTGCTGGACTCAGAGGTTGAAGAGTTTGTACTGTTTGTTTTGCTGAAATATGAGTTGGGGGCCTCAGAGTCTAAGCCATTTGTCAAGCAGAAGAATGTATCCTCCCTGTCCAAGGTGAGATCAGTCACTACCGCTGTTCTGCACTGATCTATGCTGTGCCCCTTGCTGCTCCCTAACTTGCTGCACCCTGCCCCCTCAAGAGTGACTGGCTGAGGGATATAGTTGACTTGTTCACATGGCAGAGGTGATGTCCCGCCTGAATCACCTGGGTCTGCATCTGGCCCAAAAACTTTCCCTACCCAATCATCAGGAGCTAGGAGGGCACAGAGGTCTGACTCACGCAGCCTCTCAATAGTGCCAGTTTGCCTTGGACCACCTCCAGGATTCTTGATGGCAAAGAATTTGGTTATTGCAGGTTGTGGCGTGGGCAGAGCATCCTTACCAATAGCTACAGCTCCTTCCTCCATGCCCAAACCAGCCCTGGAGCCTTTGATTGCAACTTGATTCCACCTTTTTCCAGCCCCATACTCTCTGACCTGTGCTTCCCCACATGAGGATCAGTTGGCTTACCTGGTGCTACGGCTATCTGTTCAAGAGAAGAGTCCTGTATGGTAGCTATTACATGGACAGCAAGTCTTGCTGATGCAGAAAGCACTTCTCCAATGTCTTTCTGGAGTTTTGTGGGCTTTGGTGGCATTTTGACACACGCAGCCACCCAGACAGTACAGAATCTGAAGCCAGCCGCCAATCAAGAAAATCTTTGAGTCCGGCCCACCTTCCAAGAGTGCCGAGACACCGTCGTGAAGCGATCTCCA
Source organism: Lissotriton vulgaris (assembly GCF_964263255.1). Classification (NCBI taxonomy): domain Eukaryota; kingdom Metazoa; phylum Chordata; class Amphibia; order Caudata; family Salamandridae; genus Lissotriton; species Lissotriton vulgaris. The sequence continues at coordinate 1,870,823,544 of NC_141694.1, read as the reverse complement.
GCACTGATGAGCACCATCCCGCAATCCTGCCTTCTCCCGGCACCAAGAATCTGGCCCGCATACCGCGTTAAATCGGGCATTTAGGAGAGCAGCTCAGCCCGTTGAAAGAAAATCTTTGGCACAGGTCAGTATCCACAGGAGTAAGAGAGGGCGAGAGAGGTCCACGGGAGAGCTCCACGGCGATGTATCTCTGTGGCCGCCATCTATGCTTTATAATGTATGGCCTCATCATTGCCATCCTCTGAACATCTAATTACGTTTTTGCTGTGTTGTTACTTCTATGTAGCAGTTCTGGATACAGATATGTAGAGTAAATGTGAGAGATGCACTAGGATAATAAAATACCACAATGCAGCTTATCTTTTTTTAAACCCACTCCAAGCATTTTGATCTCACTTTCGAGGCCAGTTTTGTATTTTAGAATGTCTGGAGAAAAAGTCATGTTCTCCTGTAGTAAATTCCAAATAAGTAAACAGAGTACCATGAATCTCTTATTAGCCAAAGACAAAAAAAAGAAAGAGTGGGAAATTCCTCTTTATTTTAGGTGGTATTTGCAGTTAATCTTCAGACCCGGAAGATGCTATTCACATTACAGTCTGTCTATGTCAGCCCCACTGTAGTGTCACTTGTATGAAGAATGTGTTGGCACGTTTTATGAACAGTGCCTGCACACATCCATGTATTGGGAAACCGTTCAAATGTATTGTTTGTTGCTGAGTTATTTACAGTAGTGATATGTTTAGTTAAACTTGGATGTTATTACAGAAGCCATCTATTAACACTAAAATGTCACTGGTACAATCCTTACATCTATTGAGTACTGCTGATGTGTTTCCTTCTATAGTTCCCTGAACTGGTCCAGTCAACACCTGAAGATGGCCCGGGTCACACAGCAATGAGGACGCTGTAACTTGAAGCTGGGAACACTTAGAAATGCTTTAATAGAGAATACTTGGACACAGCTTGTGTCATCTGATCTAATTCAAGTGCTTATCCAGTTCATTTGAAAATGTAGTCCCTTATTTTATTAATTGTCTAAAATTAAATCATTGTCTAATGTTTGATTAGCTCATCTCCCAGCCTGTTGAGCCCTCATGGTGCCGAAATAAAACTATTTCCTTCTATGCCTCTCCTTGATTTTAGTCATAATTGCTTTGGTTCATCATTTGTTTTTGGTTTTTACTCCACAGAAGATGTCGGTATGCAGAGTGAAAGGTTTAATGTACAATAAAATACAGCATTTTCTTTTTCAATACATTAAATGTAAAGTTAAAAACGGGTTTTAAAATTCAAATTTAAACCATGCTAGCCAACAGAAATTAACCAAATTAGTTAAAAAAAATTAAATGAGTACATAATTATATAAAAAATTGGTTGGTAAGGCACAGTGCTCAATTTGAGCCTGTGGTTTGCAGTTTTCGACACCATCACCTATTTGCCTGCACCTGTTCTAGTGATAGTCCAGCAGACGTCTAAATGTGAGATGAGCAGAACAGCAGAGTTTAATAAGTCAATTTCAATTTAAATTGAATAATACCTGGCGCTCACTTCAGATAAGTCTATTGCCTTTGTATGAAAGGGTTCAGCTCATCAGTGTTTTGTATTCATCCGGCTATATATCTGTCCATACGTATTTTGATGGATATATGGCCTGATGATAAACTTATAGAAAAAAATATATTACCATGATGTTATAGTTAGGTGAAAATATCGATGACAAGGTAAAAAAAAATCTCAATCTCAGGTAACTATAACTTGTGCCCTAAAGTAACTATTACTCACGCCCCACCATGCACAAGGTTGTTAATATTGATGTTGTTTCAGATCTCATTAGGAATGTTATCAATGCAGTTTATGAACATGTCATGGGTCATCTATTATGTGAGGATATAAGAAGTGCATGGCAAGGGTGTGACTTATAGTTACTTAAAAGGACTTAAATTAATTTCATTTTAACCTTGTTTTTTTCAGTGAATTTTGTAGGATATTGTTGACATAAAGTAACAATATAAAGGGTGTAATTTTTAGTAAGGCAGAAGTTCTGGATTTATCAGAGGATCCGAATACCAACATATAAAATGCATTTCCATGGATTTATCAAGAAGTCAGAACATAAATATATATAAGGCTGAACCATTGGCTTTGTCAATAAATCAATGCAATAATTTATCAGTACTTATAATCAAATGTATTTGCATGTAGATGATAATAAAATTGGCTGTTACACAATACTTTAAATAAAATATTTTTCTTCCAAACAACAGTGAACATGTGTTGAGTTTCCTTAACTTCCTTCAAGTCACAAAATGTAGCCTTAGAACTAACCAGAAGAAGTCCTCACACCCCAGCTAAAGAGCATAAGACTTCAACTTTGGTGTGCTTTAAAAAATATGGGGCCTTATTTATGAAGCCCTTGCGCCACCGGTGCGTCACTTTTTCCCATGTTAAAAGTGGCGCACCGGCGGCGCAAGGCCTTCATAAATAAGGCCCATGGAGAGCACCTTGGGGTCATGAAACTTACTGCAACTTTCTAAAATAGTTCCTAGTGTGATGCTACACTCCCTCAAGTCCCCAGAACATTTTATTAAATGTTAGTGATGTCCCTGCCCGTTCTAGGGGCACCATAAACATAAAAAGAAATTGCTAAAAAGAAAACCTTGGAGGGCATTATGGGGTTCTCCCCAGCAGGAGCAGTAAATATAAAATAAGTAGCTACTCTGTTAATTTCACATTCCTGCTTTATATGTTTTGTGTTTGTGAAGAGAAGCATGCAGCCACCATCTTCAAGCAATTTAAGTGCCCCAGGGACTCCATCCCCATGGCCCAATTCATTTATTAAATTGCAAAGAGCTAGGGGGCCCCCAAGGAACCTATCCCTTGGGCCAATATTTTTTTTAATTTTGAAGAGGGGCATGTGTCCTCATCCTTAAACCTTTTGAAGACACCATTGACACAATCCCCGAGACCAATATCTGTTTATGGGGAGGGAGGTGCACCTCTGTTTCCTGAGCCCTTTGAAGGCCTGGGGACACCATGCCCCAGGGCTGGGATATTTTTGTTTTGATGAGGGAGGCATTGAACCCCCACACATACAGTGGTCCCAGCGACCCTATCTCCTGGGGCCGATGGCAGCAGAGTCTCAGGGACCCTACTTCCTGGAATACTGAGCTGCTCCCTGCCCAGGAGAGGTCAGGCAAGGGACAGAACTCCAACTGCCTGCCCACACTCCGAGCAGGAACCAGAGGTCCACCCCTGCCCAAAGGGAGCAAAAAGAGAAGCTGCTCAGGCTGGGTGGGAGCAAACCAAAACAGCCAGCTCCCATTGCACCCGGGATGGGAGCTGTGCGCTCTCCTTTCCTCAAAATCATAATGCAGCCCCAGGCATGGAGTCCCCATTGCCAGGTAATGACTCAGGGAGGGAGGCTGCCCTCCTCCATTGCCTAATGTAATAGTATGCCCAGTCTGGGCGATTAGATTTGAAAAGGTGGAAGTCCGCTTTTTGTATGTATTTTTATAAACTTTTTACAAAACTGGAGTGAATTCCTGAGTCTTAAAATGGCTGCTGCAGCATCTTTGTTGATGTGGCAGCCAATCAGATCTTCCCCAATCACATCTACAGATCCTCCGTGGAATGAAACACATTTACCTTAACTTCTCCAAAGATACTGAACGGATTTACACTAAATCACAAAGAGCATGCTATTTAGCTTTCTGTCAGCGTTAATGTAAATCTGTTCAGTTGCTTTGCTTCGCAGTATCGCTGTATGAATTTCCTATGGAAAACTGTTATGAGGAAACGTGTTTTGAGACCCCATTTGACAGATCATTATGAAACTCAACAGGAAGAAGAAAAGTGTATGAGACTTTGTTTTAGATAGTTTCATGAAGATTCATCAAACAGCTAGTGAGGTATGTCATTCTGGGAAGTAAGGTGGCAGGATGGAAGAGCAAGCAGATTTGGTTCTTTCAGAAATGAAGAATACACCACCTCTGGAGTGAAGTAGCTTTGGAGTACAGATACTGTCTTGATGTATGAAAAGAATTTGATTGAGATCAGACTAATCACAGTTAGCTTAGCAGAGAGTTGCATAGATTTTTGGCTAGGCTGAGAAACCTAAGTGAACTGAGTGACATACCACAGGTAAGGGAAATGTGGCAAGGGGAACGTAAAAGGCGAATACCTCTCATAAATTTACAAACAAGGGAGGCTTTATCCAAGGCCATGAAATTTGCAGTCCTGAATAGTGAAAGACATTGATAGTTCACTACCAAAGGGCATTCTCAAAAAGGCAGGTGAATAAGTTGGTTAGGATGAGTGATGAAGGTGATCCATGTCTTCTTCCATGGTCCAACAAACTTAGCCTGAGCAGCCTAAATGAAAACCTGTTTGGTTCCTGGGGCACATGCATTTTCTAGGAAATGGGAAGCTGCACCAGGTAGGTGGTTTTTTGAACTATTAGTTCAGAGACCAGTCAAGTCAGTAGGGAAACATGGTAGTTCATGACTAAGGGGTGAGTGTTTCTCCTCTTGAAGGGTAAGACATGACTGAAGGAATTGAAAATATATTTATGCTCTCCAGGAGAGGAGCAACCCTGTGAGGTCCAGAGTTTTATGAACTATTCAAGTCCAACAGTGGCAGAATTGAACCTTTGTCTGGGATGAAGACAAGCACTGAGCAGACATTCTGGTTTGAATGCCTATTCACAAAGGAGGTGAAACAGTCTGCTTCTGATAGTCACAGAGAGTAAACATCTCTGAGAAGTCTGTGTAGTCCAGCAGCCATTTCCTCATGCCTCCTTTCAGCTATGATGTCAACGGTGGAGCAGCCTCCATTTGCAGCATGTTCACTTTGTGGTGTTACCAAGAATCATTGGTATGATAAAAAAAAGAAATTCTTTGCAATGCTCCCCTGATTTTAATACATTGTACTCCAACTTGGGTGTAACAAATCCCACTCTCTCCAACACACCTTCTGAAAGATGAACCCACCCTTATCTGACATAAATTGGTGCTTTTACTCTGTAGCAATTCTTAGAGTTATACATTGTAGTCAGAAAGATCTCAGCATAAGATACTTCAGCAAACAATGTGAAAAGGACCGTACCAAAGGACTTTCAGTTTTGTTGGCTCAATATTCTGAGCTTGATCTCCAGTCAGTGAATTTCTTCATCATTTGCTTCAATTCTCAGCAGCAGCGGTAATGCCAAGTTGAATTGCATTTATTTTAATTTGTTCTCAGATTCTCAAATCTTGAAAATAAACTAAGGTGCTCTGAGGTTTTGTTTCCTCTTTCAGCAGGTTAAAGGGCACCTTATGAGCTCGTACAACTGATACATCTCTTTAGGGTCTCTCAAGCACACCTACCAAAGGTAAATTTGACCCCAGAGATTGATTTGCAAGATCTTCATGTTTGAAATTATCACTTTTTGCTTCCTTTGTGTTGCATAACAGCCACCGAATGGGTAGCTTGAATGTCATCTATGGCCGAGGCTCTCTGCTCAATTTCCTCACAGCATGGATTTAAATCTTATAATCTTTCGTCTAGTATATCCAGTTTTGAATCTTTTCTTAGTGACATCCCTACTTATGCAGCTTTTATCTCATATACTTCACAAATCGAAAACTTGAGCAATGTGTGCATCAGATTACTGGATTTGGCAGAGTCGTCTCAAGGGTTATAAACAGCAAACAAGAGAAGCACTCATAAAGATGTATTTAGCAAAACAGTCCAATAAGGGTCTAAATTAAGGTCTGAAATTGCATATAGGAGGCAAAAATTCTGTTACAATGGAGTCAAATCACTGGATATAGACATCATAAACTACATATCTTGAAGAAATGAAATTCTTTATTTCTTTGCTTCAAATGTAAAAGCATGGACAATGACACAGCCAACGTGTTTCATTCAGTCACATTAGGGTCATCTTCTGGACAAATATTTCTGACACCATAATACGTGCCATTCATGACCATTCACTTCTCGGTAGGTCCTCCCTGTAGTTAGTGAAAACATTTTCTGTACAACACACATATGCTGAACATATGGTTCAGAAGGGTAGAATTGTCCCTACATCAGGCCCTGGCATTTAATTACACCTAAATGCATGGTCCTTTAAAGGTCTTTGCACCACAGACTGTACAGAGTGCGGTGGCATTCACCATAACCATTCTAGTTGTGTCTTTTCAATATCTGGTGGATTATGGCCATTTTATATAACTTTCATTGCCTCTTGAACATAAATACCAGCTGTCTTATTCAGGCTTAGGAATGTCTTATTGCACAATCAGGACACATCCTATGCGCCCTCATTTAGGTGATGTCATATACAGATTCATTGCCATGTGTGCGCATTAATTGGAAATATACAGAACATTCGAAGTGAAAATACTAATTGCAAAAGAACCACTATTTCCCTAGTTTCCTATTAATTATTGGATTACAGCTATGCATACTACATAACTATATAATTGATTATTCAGTTGTGTGTACACACAATGAGTGTATATTGAAATGTTATGCATCCAATTTCATTCGGACTTCTATTACCATTTTATGAATTTTCATTGATCCCTTCATATCTACCTTTGGTGTAGTGTTTCCTTCTTTCATATCATATCATCCTACCTATTGTGGTACACAGACAAAATATTGAGTTTTAAATTTCGATATACAATTATATCGAAGTTTAAATATCGATGGGACATAATATAGAAGGTAAGTAATATCGACAGTCTTAATATCGATATTAGTATGATATTAGTAATATCGAAGTTTTAAATATCGATGTCAATAATATCGAAATAAATAATTTCGATGTTACTAATATCAATTTTTAAATACGTTTTGTGTATATTATATTGTTTTTATTATGTTTTATTATTTATTTTTAATGTAATTTATTAAATATTGTCTTTTAGTACTGTAGCGGGTTGTGGGTTTATAGGGGAATAGGGTGGGAAGTAATTTAATTATGTTAAATTAATTATTAATTAGTAGGAATTATTAATTAATTAATTGAGAATTAATTGAGAATTAATTTTAATTAATTGATTAATTGATAAATATGTTCTGTAGCGGGTTATGGGTTTATAGGGGAATTAGGGTGGGAAGTAATTTAATAATAATTAATTAATTAATATATGATTGTAAATATGTTTAATTATTAATTAATTGGTAATTAATTAATATTAATTAGTTAATTAATTAATATAATTTTGTACATATTTTTAAGTATTAATTAGTTGGTAATTAATTAATATTAATTAATTAATTACATTAATTAGAGTAAAAGAAATTTATATATACATTTTTTGTTATTCTTAATTAATTATTTGGAAAAAAATAATATTAATTATTAAATTAAATTAATTACAGCTAATGTGCTAATATATTACTTTATTGTTATTGTTAATTAATAATTAATTGGTAATTAAATAATATTAATTAATTTTGGCTAAAGGAGTATTTTTAGGGTTCTGGGTCAGTTTTCAGTTCTTGGGTAAAGGGGTATTTTTAGGGTTCAGGGTCAGTTTTCAGTTTTTGGGTAAAGGGGTATTATTAGGGTTCAGGGTCAGTTTTCAGTTTTTGGGTAAAGGGGTATTTTTAGGGTTCAGGGTCAGTTTTCAGTTCTTGGGTAAAGGGGTATTTTTAGGGTTCAGGGTCAGTTTTCAGTTTTTGCGTAAAGGGGTATTTTTAGGGTTCAGGGTCAGTTTTCAGTTTTTGGATAAAGGGGTATTTTTAGGGTTCAGGGTCAGTTTTCAGTTCTTGGGTAAAGGGGTATTTTTTGGGTTCAGGGTCAGTTTTCAGTTCTTGGGTAAAGGGGTATTTTTTGGGTTCAGGGTCAGTTTTCAGTTTTTGGGTAAAGGGGTATTTTTAGGGTTTAGGGTCAGTTTGGGGTTTTTGGGATACAGGGATATTTTTAGGGTTCAAGGTCAGTTTTGGGTTTTTGGGGTACAGGCGTACAGGGTAAAAATAAAATGAATTTAAATTAAATCAATTAAATGAAATTAAAACAAATAAAATTACATTAAATTATTAAGTGTTTAATTTATTTTAAATGTATATGTATTAGTTTTAATTTTTTAATTATGTTTTAATATTTTTATTTATTATTTGTAAAATTATATGTATTTTAAATTTTTTTTTACATTATTATTAATACATTTAAAAAAACAATATTTTTAATTTCGATATTTTTGTACTACGATATTAATTTTTCGATATTTTTGTACTTACCTTTATGAAGATATGACTCCGATATTTTTGATTTCGATATTTTTGTGCCGATATTTTTGTATGTAGATATTCTGTCTGTCGATATTATGTCAGACATTCCCTATTGTAATTTGACTCCCCCCAGACATTTCTCAAATGCAATGGGGATCTCTCAATACATTGAAAAGGGAAGGTAGACTATCTAATGTACATGGTGGATCTTGAAACCAACAGATTTCCAGTTGAGTGGAAAAAGTGCATCTTGTTGCATTGGCTAGTGTCAGAAGGAAAGGAGATCGTCAGGCCTTCACCTACAACACCTTCTGCCAAAGTTGAAGATGATTCTAACGATTTTGATGAAGCAATGAGAAGACTGAAACACATGTTCAAGAATTCCATAATTGAAACTTCAGAAAATCACTTTTACAGTCATGCACAAAAACCCAATGTAACACTGGATTCATTCCTCACAGTACTGAGGGGATTTAGCGAATTACAGAAATGTTGGTGTGTCAGTGGATGAGATAATCAGATGTTAGCTCATAGTCAATGACAATTAAATAAAATGCAGAGATCCTTGTGGCCAATGAATGACCTCAAGTTAGAGGATATAATCACCACATCTAAAGGAATTGAACATTTACTCTCATGGGTTAAAGCAGTCAATCAGGTTAGTCATGAATGTAAACAATTTGAAGTTTGTGTAGTAGATGGAAAAAGTTACAAGTAGTGCACCCAGGGACTGACATTTAAATGCTGCTGGTGGACTGCAGCAACTATTGCGCCATTCACTGCTGTGGCAGCACAAACATGGCTGCAGGTCTACACTGTGTGGTCTGACTGCTGCAGTGCAAAACATGTATTACAACCAGTTTGACAGGAAAAAGTGGCCTTTACAATTTTAGAAACTCGCCCTTATGTAAGCCCTGTAGCCCACATGGTAGGGTACATGGTATTTAAAAGTGGGCCATGTAGCAAATTAATGTGAGTATGTCCTACAGTGACAAGGCCCTAAAAGCTATTTTCACAGTGACAGGCCTGGCTATACCATGTAGAAAATCTGAGTAGATTAAAATACTACTACTGTATCTCATGGATGATACCAATTAGAATACTAATGAAACCACTCCTTTAATAGCTATTAAAACGTTCATAAAATTGTGAAGCCTGACCTTTACTAATATTAACGAAAACTAACATTTAGAAATGTACTCTTTACCCGCCTCAGCTTTCAGAAGATGAATTAGCATTAGCATCAGTTGGAAGGATGTTCTTTCCTGCCTGCAGTTTCGCACCAGCAGAACTGGAGGACAGGCAGTCAGAAAGGGCCTTGAAATTGCAGCTGGCTTCCTTTGCCCTGGATGAGAAAAATTGGGCATTGACGGCTGAGGAGAAGGCAGATAAAGTCTTGGCGGCCGAGGAGAAATAACAAGATCACTACTCTTGTACCCACGTTGGTCTTAGAAAAGAAGAATCTAATGCTGAACCATTGGAAGAGCCAACGCAAGATGGACTTGAGGTCCTGAAGGGCCTTCGAGTCCAGTGATGATGGCAGCAGCGATTCTGAAGCACCTACAGAGGTAAATATAGAGGTCAGATCCAAAGAACCAGGTGTCTAGTAATAGGATGGAGGATAACACTAATGCATGGTTTGCAGCCTATGAGATGGTACTGTATATACTTAGAGTCTCAGAAGAGAACTGGGGATTAGGCTGTGGATACACACATGCTCATTGTTTGGAGGGACAAGCTGTTGGCCTTATATGCAGTTGACAATGTTACGTCTGCCCCTATTAAGGAGGCTCTCACACAGAAAGTTGGATTAACCCCAGAGACGTAATGTCAGAAGTTCAGGGTTAGCCAGAAATTCCACACCTGTCTTGAAAATAAAGGCACTGAATGGCTGTGTATAGGATTGTGATGGGCTGAATATTTTAACTATGAAGTAGCTCATCTTGAGTAATCGCTTTAACAAGTTATGCCAGTACCAGTTAGCTTTGAAAATAACTGTGCCCAGAGTGCTTGATCATGAAGATAACCTCTAGCTCTGCACCAAAGTCTCAAGGAGTGACACCCAAGAAGAGTGGTCCAGGTTCCCCACCACAGAGGGAAGTATAAGGCCAGGATAATACAGCAAAGATCTCCAAAGAGCTCAAAAAGAGTTTTGAGAGGAAGGATTCCCAGACCCCTTCTGAGTAGAAGGGTGGATTTGGTGGGAAGAAGGCATTATAACTTTTTACAGACAGCGCATGAGAGAGGCAACTCTGCGTGTACCTGGACACCATACACAAGTGACCACTACATAATCTAACTAGTGTAGCTCTAGGAGTAGATTATTCTCAGGAGGAGAGGGTAATGAAACCCTTAGTTTCATTCAGCTGGGAGGAGGACTAAGAAGGTGATCCCGAAGAGTGGTTAACAGCACTTACAGAGATATAAGTTAATGGGTTTCCTGTCACTGCTCTGTTGGATACCTGTGCCAGACAGACTGTGATGGTAGCAAGGCTGGTTTCTTCAGAACAGAATCTTCCATGACAAATCAGTAGGATAATGCAGACCTATAGGCAGGAATCTGTCCCCTTATGGCCATGATATCCTAAATATGGGAGGTGGCACTTTCCCAGAGGAGGGTCATTGTCAGAGTCCCGATGCCCATTGACTGCATCCTTGGCAATGAACTCCCCCCAGTGAGAATAGAGCTGGGAGAGGCAGCTGAATTGGTCCTAAGCAGAGTCCCGAAAGACAGGACCTGCTACTTCTAGTATCCAGGACAAAAAAGGGGACTCCATAGATCGGTAGGCTACAGGGACACAGCAAGGTTCAAGATACCTTTTTTCTAAAGTGCCCTGCTAACCAATTGCAACAGGACTTGGGCTGGACTCTGCTGTTAACCAATGCAGGATACCTTGAATGTCTCGAAATGCCCTCCCCTGAGGTCCTGGAGCCCTGTGGTTATGTGGGCACAATACATTTGGAACTTTTGAAAAACGTTTGCTCCAGAGCTTAACTTGTACCCTGCACATTCAGTCTCATACCAGTAGTTCCGTGCGTCAGAGTGAATTTGAGCTTTGTCCCATACAGACTTGTCCAGAACTCCCAAAAAACATAGATGGCTCTTTCTGGGTTTGGACATAGAAGAACATGTTTTGGCTGAAACTTCAGAAGCTCCAGAGGGTTAGAAGGGCCAACCTTCCTTAAGTATCCAGCATGCGGATCCACAACAGTGGCTGTTAGTTTCAGCTTCAACCGGCGCAGAGAGAGTTTTCAACTCCAAAACTGACATGATGAGTGTAAACAATAAGGAAGAGCGAAGGCATCCCTGTCAGGTACCTCACTCAATAGGTAAGGCATGTGATAGTGGCCCGTTACCGTCAACTTAAACCGAGACCTAGATACCAAGTTGCTGCATTCAGCTAGGAAAATTATAGCTAAATTTGATCTTATCCAGTACTTGCCAAAGAAACTGCCAACATTATGTTATACTCTGGTTTCTCTTCAAACCGGATACATCTTTCACCTTTTACTCTATGTTGACAAGCTTGGGGGTGCAGGGTCCCTCAAGTTCTTCCACCCTAGATAAGGCCATTTATATTCTTTGAAGGCAGTGCTGTATGCTCTTCTCCGGGATAAAGACATCTTGGTCTTTATGGATTAGAGTACTAATTACCCTAGCTGAAATTCTTGCCAATGCCTGGTGTGGTAGGAGGTGCAATGCTGAAGGGACAAACCTGGTTTCAGGATAGCCAAAGCACTGGGCCTGCTGTCTCTTACCTGAGCAGAGCCCCGAAGGACAGGACCTGCTATGTGCAGTAACCAGGACCACAAAGTTAGGGTTAGTTGGCAGACCTCCTGTGTGGCTACAGGGAGAGAACAAGCTGCAAGAGGCCTTTTCCTGAAAGTACTCAAACTCTCTTGGACCTGCTGTTGGCCTCTGTCTGACACCCTGTGAGTGCTTAAAGTTCCTTTCGTGAGGTATACTTCTGTGATTGCTTGGGCACCAGATGAACATTTGAAATATTTGAAAACATATCTTCCATACTAATGGCACTTAGAAACTTTTTGACTTTAGCCAGGGCCAATCCTACATGTGCTCCATCGCGGTTGGCCTGAAATTGCACCTTGGTCTTTGTCTACCATGACCATTAACTATCTTTGACAATATTATACCTACAACTTTATAAATCATATTTCAAGGTCCCAGTATTGAATGTTGTTGTTTTGGTGGCATTTTGTTTATAAAATTGTGCGCTGTGGGATTTTCATTACTTGATGTTTTACCTTTATTACTGTTTTGGTAAATATTTTACATATTGCCTTAAGGTCAGCCTACCTGCTCTCTTCCAAAGCTATGGGGGAGGGTTAAGTTCAGGTAAATTAAGAGGCTTTGAAGGTCCAACCTAACAAGATTTGTGATTGCTCCTTGAGGTGGGCAGTCATCTATCCACAAATAATGATATAATTTCTTACAGAATGTAACTCAGGTTGACTAATTGGGAGAATCAGATGAGAAATGTCACAAACTCAAAGAGGATACGAGGAAGGAATACTTTTAACAGGTTTTTTGGTGAGAAGATTTAGAACATCTATGCTTCTCATTAGAACAGAGGACGTGATTTAGTAGTTATGGCAGACTCAGGATTTCCTTTCACTATTATCCCAAGAGAGTTGTTAGAATGCTAGCTTAAGAATGGTGTTGAGGAGCGAGGGAATGTGAGCTTCAAAGACAGAATGACTCAGATTAAAAATATGTTTCTCAGAAATGACCAGAAGAGACCAGTGAAAGTCTAGTGCATTCCTTAACAAGTAGTGGTCATTGAACCGGAAGCAGATGAATATCCTGGTGCAGCAACTGACTTGATAAGAGATTCCTTTCCAGGAAAAAGTTCCAAAGGTCTAAGATGAGATAGGCAGGGATTTTGACCTGGCCCTCCCCAGTTTGTTCACAAAGTAAACTTCTGAGATGCTGTGCATCCAAAGAAGGATCCATTATTTGTTTTGTGGCAGAGTTAATACTTGATACCAAAGGTGCCAGCTAGCTGCTCCCAATAGTTTTTGTCTGGAGGATTTTTTCAAAGTTCAAGAACAGCCAGTTGAGAGGCATTGAGAGTTGATGTAACCTTTCTCACATCAGACTCAAAAATGAAGCTTGGAGTGGGGCTGAAGATATTTTTGCTGTAAGGCCTCCATTTTTGTCAGTCAGCATTTTAGTTCCATATGACAATCCCTGTCTAGGGAAATCTGAGCAGAGTAAGGTAGGCCTGCTAAGAGGTGGACAGCTTCCCACCCCAAAATGCTCTGTAATGTAGGGGGCAGAAATATTGCTTGAATGGAAAAACAGAGCAGACACAAGACAGGCCACTGTTTGTGGGATAGTGATGGATGGAGTAGAGTTTGACAATTTGCTTACAAATGCGCCAAAGCTTGTTTCATGGGAGCATTAGGAGACATGGTTACATAACTATTATAAAGGCCATTAAGTGTACAAGTTGAAATACACTATTATTCCTAGAGAATTAGATAGCTTGAGTGTAAGGGAGAGATGGAGGTAAAGTGTCTCTGCACATTGATCCATCAAGTGAATATCATCTTAGTAGATAATTGGGCAGATGCCACTCATCCTCAGGAAGGAGATAGTGGCCCATAGAAGCCTGGTGAATGACCGTGGGTCTGAAAAGACACCAAGGGGATACACTTAGATTTGTCAGAGGCCATCTGTCCGCTGGTACTTCAAATATTGTTGGTGACTAGTATGGATCTGAATGGAAAAGAAACCATCTTTTAGTTTACAGTAGACCATTTAGTCACAGTACACGAGTGTGCCCTGGAGGAGGTGGATGCCCTCCATTCATCTGTAGTGAGAGATGATAAAGAGGTCTTCTAGAATTGTACCTCCTGATCTACCAGAGAAGTTATTTCTGTAGAGAAAGAGTGAAGGAGTGAAGGGATAGGCAGCAAAGTTGGAAGCAGGGTTCTAGAGGAATAGGAGAACATGGGATGGACAGTTGACCCAAACATCCACTGTAATGTTTTCCCCACTGGGGAACAAAATGGCGATGCAGCCTCCTATGCGAAGAGAGGAAAGGAAAAGAGGAGGGAAAAAGTGGAAGAAGCTTACCTGAGATGGAGCCATATGGTGTCTGGGACAAATGGAGTCTGGCAAAACCTCCTTGGCAGAATCATTCTCTTCAACAGCAGTGCATATACTTCTCAAGAAATACTTCTAGCAATGCCAGCAAAAGCTTCTGAAGAAATGGAAGCTTTGGCTTACATTGCTGCATGTGAAGAAGCGATGGGATGCCTGACCTTGATGGTCTTTTGGGACAAACACACTATCACTGGCTGAGCCAAATACAAGCTTCATAAATTTTAAAATGTTCTCCAGGGAAATATTGCTGAAGAGACATTCTCCAAGAGAGTCAAAGTGTGTATCAGCACTCATGTCAGCAATTTTAGAGTTAGTGATCATGAGGAAATAACTCTTATGCTCGCATGAGACAGTAGGGCTGCTATTATTGGGGAAGCACCCAATCCCTGGTGCCCAACCTCGAAGTGAAGAAAGGTCAATCTCATCAGGGGGTGAAGCATCGCACTTTAGCATGTCCAGCAGTCTCATTAAGTGGCCAGTGACATGAAGCATGTGCTCCGGGCAGTGTTTTAGAGCTTAAAAAATGCCCTTCCTGAGTTCACCACAGGAGCAGAGAAGAAAGGAGACCCGGTTACCTTCTACCTGAGCAGGAAAACATTCTGCCAGCACCAACACTTAAGATACCTTGCTTAAGTGAGGAATTCGTTCGGCGGACATATGCTTCAGAGCATGGTATTGGGGATGTTATTTTCACTGCTACACAATGAGGTCTTGTACTAACCTGTAACCATCATCAGCAAGCGGCTACTACCCAGGGAGCAAAGGTGGAATGCAATTGAGCATGAAGCATTTACAGTGGTTTGGGCGGTGAAGAATCTGAGACCATATGTGTATGGCACTCATTTCTGGGTTAAGACAGACCAGAGGCCCCTCAGCTGACTGATGCAAATGCAGGGTGAGAATTCATAATTGTTTAGGTGGTATGGCCTTCAAGTTGGAACTATGGACTGTATCAGGTGGGAAACCACCAGTTTTCCAAGCGCACATAGTATATTAATGTATTTATGTTTCACATTCACTCAAATGATTCATAAAAATTCAATCATGCAAATTAAACACAAATTTAATTTGATCTACTTATTGTATTTAGATTGTATCTTCGTGTAACCAAACTCAAATAACATACATGGTTATCAATGCGTTGGTTGAAAACATCAAGTTCATAACACTTCAATGTATACACAATGTTTGAAACAACACAATAAAATTTCTTTGAGAAACATAAAATTCACGGCCATGCCTAATGCATTTCGGGATAAAACAAATCCCTTCTTCAGGAGCCAGCTATGACCGAGTGCTGTAAATATTTAGTCTATAACCAATTCCAATAGAGCAGGACTGACTCGGCTTGAAAAATGATAAACGATAGTGCCCAACAATACGCTCTTTTTGTTGTAAACTCCTCACTCTCACCGTCCTAAGCTGTGCTGCTTGAAGATGTTTCAAAAACTCGATTCCACCTCATGTGGCACTACCGAAATAAAGACAGCCCCTCTGTAGAGTTATGGAAACCAACACATGTGCCCTGGTAATGCTCACGCTGAACAGCAGAGCATGAAATCTCCCGGTGTCGGTTGGCCAATAACGCTGTCTGAATCACAACTCCTCCACCCGCACCCGAACATGTGATTGATTACATGTGCTTAGCTTTTTTGATTACAATAGGGAGTGCGCAGACTTTCCAAAATTTTCTTAAAGTTGGAACACCATCTTGGCCAATGCTCTTTCCAGGTTGTTCTGCGTTAGAAATGAGAACTCCCATTGGAGTGGACTATTAATGGAGAAGGTCATTTTTGCCTGGTGTACCCCCAAAAGTTCACCTTGACTGTTTTTGCTGGGTGTAGAACTTTGAGAACTTAACCTCTGTTAACCAGTGCAAAGTACTTGTGCCCTTCTTTTATGATGATGGATATGGCATACCTGTGATTGACATATTTAGTTTACCTGTAAGTCTCTAGTATGAGGTATAAAGGTTTACCCAGAACCTATAACTCAAATGTCACAATTGTATCGCAGCACCAATTGTGCCTTTCAGAACAATGACAATGTAAACATAACTGAAGGCCTACCACCTGTAGTCTGACTGTGCAGTTTAAACTCAGAATCCGGCTTGTCAAAACAAACTTATTTTGGCAAGCCTAAACCTTCCTTTTATGTGACAATAGGTCACCCCTAAGTATTCTCTACTGCCCATAATGCAGGCCATGGTATTTAAATGTGAGACATGCATTGATTTAATATTAAATGCCCCAAAAGCTATTTTCACTCTATCAGTGTTGATTGATGAAAAGGAAAGCATAGAAAATTGCTTTACCCTGCGTAAAGCCTCTGGGAGGCCCAGGTGCATGAACTCCTACTGTCACCTGGAAACTGAATACCTTCCTTGATGAGGTGTGAACATTCTCCTAAAGCTGAGTTAAAGGCCTCAAGTGCGGGCAGGTGTTTTAATATAGAGCAAACTTTACCCGAAGGTGTCAGAGCGCTTTACAAAAGGACAAGTTACGTTACATAAGGACTTTAGAGTATATAAGTTACATAAAAGATACAAACAAACAAAAACTCCAAGTTCACATAAGGATTGTAGTAAGTACAAAAGTCTACTACAGATACTTGTGGTTAGAGTTACATATATAAAAGTTGCAAATTAACTCAAGGAAAAGATATAAACAGATAAACTCTAATTTCACATAAGAATGGTAGTAAGTACAAACGTCTACTACGGACACTAGTGGTTAGAGTTGCATATATGAAATTAACTCAGGGAAAAGATACAAACAGATAAACTCTAAATTCACCTAAGAATGGTTGTCAATCTGTAAGACTACTACAGATACTAGTGGTTGAAGTTACATATGTACAAGTTTCAAATTAACTGAAGGAAAAGATTCCATCAGATAAACTCTAAATTGAAATACCATTGTTAGTAAGTACATAAGTCTACTACAGATACTATGGGTAAGAGTTACATATATATACAAGTTGCAAATGCACTCAAGATTACATTTTAATGAAAGTTGAAGTGGTTAGGGTTGGACAAATATAAAATACATATTTATGCAGCATGATCTTCTCGCCATTATTTGGGTTCTTGCTTTCAGCCAGGCCTTCATGGGGTTGTTACACTCATTGGCCATGATCTTGGGCCTGCAGGGATCCGCAAGCTGATGATGTCCAGAGCATTCCACATGCAGCAGGGGAGGTCCATAGCAGGGCTCCTCATTGCCATGTTGTTTACAGGCACAGCATTTTAGAATTGTTTTATTAGTGACTTCTGTAATTATTCTGCGCTTGATTTTAACCGCATCGCTGCGGCGGCTTTTCCCGCTGTGCGCGGCAGATTTGAAATTACCGCGTTACGTGACGAGCTGGCCTTGTCATCCGCGCACGACAGGTAAGCGCGATGACGAGCCCAGCTCGTCAATAGCCTCGAAGGGGTTAATAAGCGTTTGAACTAGGATTCGACTTCTCCTACCTCCATCTACCGCCTGGGCCACTCTCAGCTGAGTGTTGACGCTGAGAGTTGGTCCCGGGGAGGCGAGGGGGTGACAGAGGCCATCTTGGGTGTGGGTCCGCCCTGACGCGCTCTAGCTGCTGGGCGCATTAACAAGGCCGACAACAACAGCAGAGAGATCTTTGCGATTGTTAAAAGCTTTGTGTCCCCTGTTGCGGAAGCTATGCCCCTCCCGTCCTCTGCGCAATGGTGCGAGGAGCTGTCCACTTTTTTTATAACTAAAATAGCGAAGATTCAGCAGGGCCTTTTAGAGGCACTTCCTGCCGACTGCTCTGTAGCTGGCCCCTGTTCACCCTCTCCCTCATCCTCTGGGCACCAACTTACCACCTTCGCACAAGTTGCAAAGGATGATGTTCTCCATCTTCTCCAGTCCCTAAAATCGGGCTCTCCTGCCGACCCGTGCCCTGCCCGAGTGCTCTCGGAGGTGGCGGTTACAGTCTGTAGTGAGATCACGCAGATGGTGAACCTCTCTCTGGCCACAGGCGCGGTTCCCCAGGTTTGGAAACACGCCAAACTTCTTCCACTCTTGAAGAAACCAGGACTGGACGTGTCGGTTCCGGGCAACTACCGACCCATATCCCTTCTACCTGCTCTCACGAAAATCTGTGAGAAGGTAGTTCTTCAACAAGTGGAGAGTTTTGTCGAAACATCTAATGCCCTCCACCCTGCCCAATCGGGCTTTAGGGCTGCTTATAGCACCGAGACGGCCCTGGTGGAGATGACCGAGGCAATTCGGGAGTGTCTAGACGGAGGTGGCAGAGCGGTCCTAATTTTATTGGACCTCTCTGCCGCTTTCGATACTGTCCCCTATGACCTCCTTCTCGGTCGGCTGTCTGCCATAGGTATTGGGGGAGTGGTGCTGGAATGGCTGTCCTCTTTTTTATCTGATAGGACCCAGCAGGTCTGGATGCCCCCGCATGCCTCCGAGCAGAAACCTTTGCTCACAGGGGTCCCGCAGGGGTCCACACTTAGCCCCTTACTGTTCAATGTGTACATTACACCTTTGGTATACCTAGCTGAACAGTTTGGGGCTAAAATCCTAGGGTATGCTGATGACACCCAATTGTTGTTTACCTGGCCAGATGACAATCTGGACACGTCTACAGTCCATCTGTGTCTGTCCTCGGTATTTCGCTGGCTAACACAGGCCCAGCTGAAGTGCAATGAGGACAAGTCCGAAGTGCTCTTTTATGGTTCCTTCCCCCCCTCATTTAAGAGCACACTTTGGCCTTCTAACATTCCTTGCCCAAAAGAGATGGGGAGACCTGCGAAAAATCTGGGCATTTGGTTCACGGAGGATCTCAGATTTGAGCATCACATTAAAAAACTTACAGGCACCTGTTTTGCCACTCTGAAAATGCTCCGCAAGTTTTTCCCCTTGCTCCCTAGGGAGGCCAGAGAGTCGGTTGCCAGAGCACTCATACGGGCCCGCCTCGATTACGCGAATGCACTGTTCAGTGGCATTCCGGCATACCTGGTCAAACGCCTCCAAATTATTCAGAATGCGGTGGTACGCCTGTTATTTAACATCCCCAGGTGGAAGAGCGTTCGCATTGAGCTGCGCTCGCTTCACTGGCTTCCCGTAGCGCAACGCATTCTGTTCAAATCTTTGGTGTTGGCGTTTCGTGCAATTCATGACCAGGGCCCCTCGTACTTGAGAAAGAGATTCACAAGGTATATCCCGGCACGCACCCTGAGATCCGCCTCTCTGTTTAAACTGTCCCTTCCCCGTTTTAAACGTGCCAGACTGGGCGGCCAGTCGCTGTCTGTTGTGGTGGCTCGGGCCTGGAATGCCCTCCCTCTCCATCTACGCTCCACGCCGACAGTGGCTGCTTTCAAAAAACACCTGAAAACTCACCTATTCAAGAGTGCAGTATAGGAGGATCCCCCGATGTCTTGTTCTCTGCCTTCTGTCTTTTTCCTCGCGCCAGGATACTCACCAGTAACAGAGCGCGCTACAAAACGGTTTATACTATACTATACTATACAAAAGGGGGCTTAGTCCTCGCGCGCTGAAATTTCCTTTCACCCTCTGAGGCGGAAGCCGGAGGTTCTATCGCCCTGTCCTTTACCTGCTTTGCTAGCAGACTTACGCTCGAGGTGAAAAAGCATTTTAGAATTGTTTTATTAGTGACTTCTGTAATTATTCTGCGCTTGATTTTAATAAGCGTTTGAACTAGGATTCGACTTCTCCTACCTCCCTCTACCGCCTGGGCCACTCTCAGCTGAGTGTTGACGCTGAGAGTTGGTCCCGGGGAGGCGAGGGGGTGACAGCGGCCATCTTGGGTGTGGGTCCGCCCTGACGCGCTCTAGCTGCCTATAAAAAGGGACGGGCTTCTCCGCGTAGCGGACGCGTTTGCGGACGCGCCGGATGCCCGCTGGAGTCACGCCAGAGTCCAGCCCGTCTGCACCCGTCCGCGCTGAGGACGGGCTGCAGGCTGGACTGGACCCAGCTTTTACTCCTTCCCCTCCTGATGAGTTAACTGGGCTATACTCCAGGTCTGAAATCCTTGCATTAAGACCTACATCCCAGCCCTGTCTTCACCGCTATTTTCCTGAAGGGATTTTGCACTCTCATAGATGCTGGGCTTGTTTGGCCTCCTTTGTATTTTCCAGTACTGGCGTTGTAAGTTTACATCTCCCGCCTACACAGCCTGATTCGCCCCGGAGATCTGGTGTCCTAATTAATGCTCGTTCGCTTATTAAGCATAATGTCGCTTTTCACGATTTCGTTGATAGCCGACAGCCGGACTGGGTGTTCATTACGGAGACCTGGGCTTCAGATACCTCAGGACACGATCCGATTATGGCCATTCCTGACGGCTACTCTCTTTATAGGCAGGATAGACCCTTGCGCAGAGGAGGAGGCATCGCCATTCTTCTTAAATCCTCCTTTCTCTGTGTGATTAAATCATTATCGATTCCTCCAGATCGCTTTGAATAACTATACTTCTGTATTACTCTTTCTCCATCGTTCTCCTTTACTGGGATTCTGGTGTATAGACCCCCAGGTTCTAGGGCCAGTGTCTCTTCAGAATTATTGACAATTCTGGAACCCTACTTCGGAAAAGCGGCCTTCACCATTTTGGGTGATTTTAATTTTCACCTAGATGAGATCAACTCAAAGGACACAATATCACTGGTCGAGTCGCTAGGAGCATGTGACCTCGCCCAGCTTGTAAATAGCCCCACCCACAAGGCTGGGCATATACTTGACGGGGTATTTTCTAACAACGCCAGGCTCTCTACTGGCCCCCCGTTACCGTTGGTCTGGACAGATCACTTTGCCGTGCCATTGGAATTCTCTGTTCCTGCCTCTTGTTCTACTAACTTGATAACCTCCCCATTCACCCTTAGGAGAAACTTTAGGAATATCTCGGATGAGGCTCTCGTCCCTCTTGTTTCCACCCCTGAATCTTTAGCTTCAAAAGACGCAGCAGAGGCAGCTCAAGTTCTGACGGACTCCATTTCTAATGCAGTGGAGCAACTTGCCCCCTCATCTCTGCGCTATGTAGCTCGCCGAAAGCCTACGGCACCTTGGTTTTCCGATCAGCTGAGACTTCTGAGACAGGGATGTAGGATCAGTGAGAGAAATTGAAGGAAATCTTGGGACTCTAATGATCGAGAGGCTCACAAGTCCGCACTGCGGGCATACAAACGGAGAGTGGTAATAGAGAAGCAGGAGTACTTCTCCAATCTTACCAGCTCTCTCTCCTCTTCTAGGGAGCTCTTTAAAATCGCCGACACCTTATGCTCCCTGCAACTCCCAGACCCCGTAGTTAGCTCGCAAGAACTTTGCAATAATATTTCTGACTTCTTTCATAATAAAATTCTTGACATACATGTCTCTCTGGAAGCCCATTGCCATGCTCTAGCTCAAAGCATCCCGCCTGTCATATCCAGTCTCGATTCTTTAGGCAAAGATCCTTCCCGCCTACTCATGGAATTCCCATCTATATCCCTGGAAGGACTGAACCTGTTACTTGACAGGACCAAATCGGCCTCCCCCCTGGATCCTCTACCTCTGAAAAAACTGAAAGAGTGTAGAAATAGCCTTCTTCCTCCTATGCTTGAGGTTATGAATAAGACTATTACCCAGGGTTCTTTCCCCCCGGTATGGAAGAAGGCAATTGTGAAACCTCTTCTTAAGAAGTCGTCCCTCGATCCGGCCCTTTTGAAAAACTTCAGGCCGATCTCCCTTCTTCCAGCTCCCGCTAAGATGCTTGAGGCGCATCTGAATTTTCATCTGTCCTCCTTTCTCGATTCATCTGAATACCTTGATAACACGCAACATGGTTTCAGAAAACACCACAGCACAGAGCCCGCTCTCACTTGTGTGGTCGATAACATCCGACGCAAAGTGGACTCCGGCCAAACTACGGTTCTGGTTCTGTTGGACCTCACGGCCGCGTTCGACACCCTGTCCCCCGCCATTCTTACATCTCGGCTGAGGGAAGCTGGTGTTATGGGACCGGCCCTGAGCCTCCTCAATTCCTTTTTGTTGGAAAGGGAGCAGAGAGTGATGCTTGGGAACCACCTCTCCACTGCCAAGTCGTTGCAGTGTGGGGTGCCACAAGGGTCAGCCTTAAGTCCAACCCTGTTTAATATCTATGTGGCTCCCCTGGCAAGACTAGTTAGATCACAGGGGATGGAGGTGGTGTCCTACGCAGATGACACCCAGATTATGGTGTCACTGGCTCACTCCTCTGTCAGGACATCTGCCGCCAGTTTCAGGGTATGCATGCAGTATGTGGCAGACTGGATGACTATAAACTCCCTCAAACTAAACGGCGAAAAGACGGAGGTGCTGATCTTTGGGAAGGACCAAGACGTTTGGTCGAGTGAGTGGTGGCCTCTTTCTCTTGGCATCTGCCCCACTCCCTCCCAATCTGCCAGAAATCTTGGTGTAATATTTGACACCTCGCTTTCTATGTCCCTACAAGTCAACAGGACCGTGGCCACCTGCTGGGGTGTGATCAGGATACTTAATAAAATCCGCGGGTATCTTT
Source organism: Lissotriton vulgaris (assembly GCF_964263255.1). NCBI lineage: Eukaryota > Metazoa > Chordata > Amphibia > Caudata > Salamandridae > Lissotriton > Lissotriton vulgaris. The sequence goes on along the minus strand of NC_141694.1, from coordinate 1,870,800,665 downwards.
CCCCCCAGGCGCGTAAACAGGTTGCAGTCGCCCTGGTGGGCTCGAGGTTAGATTACTGCAACTCTCTGTATATGGAAGCCAATAAAAGCCTGATACACCGACTGCAGACGGTGCCGAATGCTGCAGCGCGCTTTGTCCTGGCTCTTCCGAAAACTTCTTCCACCACTGTGGCCAGGAAAAACCTTCATTGGCTTCCCGTGCAGCACAGAATCTCTTTTAAAATTCTGTGTCTGGCCTACAGAGCATTGAAAGAAGGTCCCTCAAGTGCTATTGGCTCTCTTTTAATGCGTTATGTCCCTACAAGAAGCCTTCGCTCTGCGGGACTTTGTCAACTTGTTGTGCCCCGTTTCAAACTTGCTAGATGGGGAGCCAGAGCTTTCTCCGTGGTTGCCCCTCAGCTTTGGAATTCCATCCCCATTGAAATAAAAACTCTTCCTTCAATTGAGTCATTTAAAAAGGCTCTCAAAACCTGCTTCTTTAAGAGGGCCTACCTATGAGAGAATGGGGCAGAGGTGGGGTCCTAGCTTCTGCATTTGATGTAGGCGCCTTGACGCCCACTGGGCTAAGTTTGCGCAATATAAGAATCGTTTCATTCATTCATTCAGGCAGTCACCCGCTGGCAGCGAGTGCAGCTCCCCCAAGCTGTGGACCACCAAGTGCACCCCTACAGCACCTACAAACAACAGGTGAAGTGCGGTACAGGCAGTCCCTGCCCACAGGTGAGCATGTGCCCCCTTCCCTGATCAGATCTGATGCCTCTGCAGCAGTCGCACCATGTGTACTGCCTGGGGTTCCCCCATAGCACCTCAGCCATGATGGGGATAGCCTCGCCACCCAGCAGCCATCGCAACGGCTGATGTCCACAAACCTTTCCAGTAACTGGTGAACAGCCGCTTCCACATATTTGCAATCCAGCAGGAGGGTGTTCCATCGGCAACAATCATTCCCCATCATGTATGTCCTATAGGGGGTGGTCTGGGACCACACTTGTCAAACCCTTCCAGGTTGCGGTAACTCCTCTCCTTACGTAGCAGGGCTCACTGGGCCTTCCGTCGCTCAGCTCCTGAAAGTGCGTTGGAGGAGAGCAATGGAAGAGAGAGCTATCCTGTAGTCCCTGAGGGCGTCGGGATCTCCCACCTTACCACGCCTACTTTTGGGTGGTGTGCTGCATCCAGCTACCGGGGATCGCCTGTTTACAGGGCCTGGGAAAAGGTTAGGTGCGGGAATCCATCGGGTCTGATAGGACTCTCCGGGTAACGTTTGGTGGGAATGAGCCTCACTCCTCGACACGGCTGTGTCCTCCTTAGATGCACCTTCTCTCACACCCCTAGGCCATGCGAGGCTGTGAAGTAGTCCACAGCTGAGTCAACCTCTCAGTAAGGTGAAATGTAGTGGCTGCTCAAGGGCTGGAGTGTCCAGCCCCTGTGCACGACTGGACATGGCTGTGGGCCGGGCCTTGCGTCAGGATCTACCGCAAAACCTGTCTCGTCTATACTGCCAGAGGCCAGTCAAGACACCCTTGTGCGCCAAGAGTTGTAGGGGGGCCTCTTCTATTTTAGGGACATCTAGAGCTGATAGTTGACTGGATGGTTGTAGATGGGCCCAATGCAGAGCGGAACGGAAGGGCGAATGCTCCTAGCGCCATCTTCCCACAACTTTACTTTGGTAGGAACACCCTCAGGGCTGTGCCAAGGAATTTGATTAAAGAGGCCTACCCTGTTACAGACACATATTAGCTGATACCTGGGCATTGTCCTTCTTTGTTGCCCCTCCCAGGCAGGCATCAATCCAAGTGAGAGAGGAACTGCCCCGAGGACTGGTTTACAGTGACCAAAGGGAAGTAGTTGCTCATTCCCTGGTCACATCTTGGGGTGCTCAAGAGGAGAAGGGTTTCACCATCTTGGATGTAGGCTGAGAGGGGCACTGTGGGAGTTTCTACAGAGGAAGTAATGTGTAAGTGTGCATGGTTGGCCCTGGTTTGTTTTACTGTATTAGTCACACCAGGAGCACCTCCACCCAAAGGCTGGTGCCAGGCACACATGTAAGATCCAGAGTACCCTTGCAAAAGAAATGTCTAAACCTATGGAAGAACAGATGAGATCTGGACCTGCTGTATGTGATGTGAGAAGAGGCTGAAACACTAGCCCTACTCTCTTCTTGCACCCATTGGACGCCAAGGGTAATAAAGCTTGCCTCGTGTTTAAGATACAGGCACACAAAAAGCTATAAGAGGACTTTTCCTGGAACTGCCCAGCTCACCTGTTCCAACTGGACCTGGCCTGGACTGTACTGCTGGCCTCTGCTGCGGTGAGGCTTGACCCCCTAGTGCAGTCCACACAGTCCTAGACCCATTGCTGGTGTTGAAGTGTTCTACTCCTATCATATCCTGAAACAGGGAACCTGGAACGTTTTTGGCTCAAAGACTTTCAGATGGACCGGCATCAAATGAAGATGCACTGCCTCTGGACAAAAAATTCAGGTTGCTACTGCTGAGAGCTTTTCCAAAGCAGCAAATCCGATTCAGAGAGATTTCATGTAGAAGGTAACCAGTCCTGTGTCACCTGCATTGGCTACAATCTGCAGCCTTGCTCCACTGGACGAATCTGTGATCTGTAAAAGTTTGAGGGCACAAATCTTCACCAAGCAAAGGTGCCAAAAGGATTCTGCCAGTAGGGGACCCTTTCTAGGCTCTCTATTCAAATTAAAAGCTTTTCCATAAAAATCCAACAGCTTCACTGTGACCTCATTGAATGCTATCTGATGACATTGAGCCCAGTCCGGCTTCAACCTGCTGCCGTGTCCCAATGAGAATTTTTGAGTTCCAACTCAGAGAGTATATCCTAAAGAAATTCCTCTGTCTGGCTTGAACCACTCTTCTGTATGAGGCCGGAGTTCCAGTTGGCCTTCTTTACTTGCTTCCAGGTACCTTTCAAGCTCAACCAGATGACCACGGTTGATGGTTAATGCTTTTAGGTGCTACTTTCATCCCTAAAGATTAAAGTTCATAACTCTGGTTTTACTTATTGGATTTTTGTCATTCTAGTGTCATTTTATTTACTAAAACTTACTCTATTTCTATAAAGTTTGGGGAATTTTCTTAAATTGTGTTTTGACTTTATTACTTTTTTGGTACTACATGAATACTTTTCACATTGCCTCACGCTAGGCCAGTCTACTCTGTCTCATATTTACCAGGGGATCGAGCTCAGGTTTAATTAGTGCCTTTGAGAGTTCACCCAGACAAGATGTGTGATTATTACTTGAGGAGAGAATTCAGCCCTTTCAACTAATACCGCAATTTCTTACAGTGCCCCACAAGGTTGACGGCAATGGAATATGATTAGCAAACTCACCATCAGAGGTGAGGTTCATGTCAATATCTGCCTCCTTGCAGTTATCCGGGGAAAGGAAACTAGGTAATCATCATCTTTTGCATTTTCCCTAATCTGACACATTAGGGTTTGAGGCGAGAGCTGAACTTAAATGACGATCTACAGAGCACGTGGCAAGGTGTGAATACACTTCCGGGTAGCCTTCTGAGATATTGACGTACTGGCGGAAGTGTTGTCTCCAATATCGCAACCTTTCTTTTAATGTACTGATGGACATCTAATGCTCAGCATGACAAAGTGAATGATTGGAAGGTTTAGGCGGGGGAGGAGTCAGATTCCAGGACAGAATGTCTGAGGAGTGGCATGCCAGATGAAGAAAGGAGCCGTGGGGAGAATTCTACTGAATTCTCTATCTATTCGAAGTATGATCCGAAATAGACTGACTTTTGTAAATAGGAGGACAATTATCAGAGTCACCCATAGTGTAAATTGGCCTGCAAGACCTCAGGAAGAAAACATGAGAGATTAGTCCATGGAAAAAGAATACAATTACTGTTTTTGTTAATTAATTTTAAGCATCAAGGGAAAAAACAGGGTAAAATTGTATCTTAGGGAGGCCTGACTCAGGGTAGAAGAGGGCTAAACTTCCTTTTATATTTGCTCTTCTGTTTTTGTAGGTATAAATGCATGAGCAGACCACAACTGAAAAAACAAAAACATAGCAGTAGCTGGTACAGCTGTTCGATAGCTGTTGCCAGAGATGGGAAGCAGAGAGGTAGACCGCGTGATGAGGACTAGCAGTGAATAAAGAAGAGCGAGAAAACAGCCGCTGTGACTGGCCAGTTGCAACAACTAAAGGTGGCCGGCTTTTTGTCAGTGCTTGTGATAAGGAATGGCAGAAGAGTGGAAACAAAAAAAAAGCTTTGAATGACGCGGATGAGAATATGAAAGTAAACAGAGGTCTCAGTAATCGGGGTCACGCGGATGGTTCTCACATAGTGGAGAGAAAGTTTAAGGAGCAGGTTGACTGTAAGACTTAGAACGTGCTGGATTTGGGTGTGTTATGATGGGCAGTGGTATTAGATTAAAAAGGAAGCTGCAAAGTAAATGGGCCGGAAGTGGTAGTTGTGAGTGATGCCAAATATAAAAAATACAGTGTTTCTTGAACAGAAAGGGGGACACAAATATAACTCCTAATGCAAAGGCAAGAATGTTAATGAGATGAGATGGATGAAAACCTCTTAAGGCACTATATAAGGGTGGAATGAAGCTAAGCAGAGAGATATGAAGAAGTACTTATCATGCAAGGAGCAGCAGTCATAAAAGGTAGGGTCAGTGTCATAAGCTGGTTTACACAATATAAGGTAATGAAGAAAGAAATTTAAGAAAAGAAAGACTGGACATTAACAAAAATTGTTCAGTACAGTGGATATACTATTCACAATTACGTGGACTGTAGTGACGACCTTTAATATTTTAGCATGTTGTTTTCAAACACCCCTTGACAATGATGACTACTTTAATTGTGTTGTGACCTTTGACTGCTAGTCATTGTGCAGTCAATAGTGGTTCATCCAGTGTTTTTGGAATGCCCAAGAGAATCTGTTGTGGGATGAGTGGACTGGAAGGAAGATTTTGAAGCATATCAAGTAGCAGTGGCAGTGAAAATTCAAAAGGTCGAAGCATAAATTAAGACATAGGAAGGAGACTTTTGAAAATATTAAGTGGCCAACTAGGAGTAGAAATGTGAGTGATGATGAAGAAGATGCAGTGGAAGGAAATGTGGCATATTTACAAAAAAAATTCAGAGCACAGAGTTATGCTAAATTTGGCAGCGCTGCGCTCTGACATTTTCAAAACGCAGGTAAGTCCCTATTCACATGAATACAATGCACCCAATGTCTCCACTAGTACTGGCGGTAACTTTAGCTGCCTAGTGCCAATGCAGGCACCCTTGCAGTAAAGTGCAGGGTTGCCTATATTGCAATGAGTGATAGTTTTTGTGTGTCCATTCCTGCAAATAAACAATCTTTAATAGGAGCACACATAGAAAAAGCCAAAATTAGAAGAAATACAAGTATTTCTTCTTGTTGCGCTACTCTAATGCCTACTCCAGCATGAAGTTAGTTTTTGGTGCTGCCTCAGATTTACACCTCCTTGTAAATCAGGGGCAGCGTCAAAACAATGGGTGTTGCGGTTGAACGCCCACAGCAACCCCACTGCACGCCCCTTTCATGCTAAGTGATGCGTGTAAAGGGGCCTTATTTAAAAGGTGACGTTAAGCCACAAATATTGGTTTAACGCCGCTTTCTAAATATGGAGAAGGGCATATCGCCACCAGAACTTAGCTAAAAGTGACTTTCTGGTGGCGATATCCCCTGGTACATATGCCGCAGAGAATACGAAAAAGCAATTTGTTAGTTTGACAGAAAAAGGCTCTTGTTTTTCGCATGCATCATTGCCCTATGAATGTGCTCATCAATATGTGGCTGTGATAAGACCTCTTGACGTGTAATTTCAAGAACCTGCACGAAGAACACATAAGGGAGCAACAATTGGAACATCCGAGGTAAATTGTTGAATTTGATAGAACCATCACTGGAGAAGTCTGTCAACATTGCAAAATGACAAAGCAAATAGAAAATGCATCTAAATATCTGAAGAAATTAAGGGCTAGATGTAGGTAATCCAAAAATACCGCTTCTAAAATACAGAATTTTACAGATTCAGTATTTTTGAATCGGTATTTTGGATGTAGGTAAAAATTCAGTAATTTTCGCAGATTCTGTAAAATTCGGTATCTGACATTCGGAATTTACCGAATCGGTATTTACCGATTCGGTATACCGAATCGGTAAATTAGATTCAGTAAATACTGATTCAGTAAATTCCGATTCAGTAATTTACCGACTCGTATTTACCGAATCGGTCTTTTTTGGGCCCCTACATCTCACTATCCAAATAACGGTCGGTAACGGCCGAAATTCGGTATTTTTCAACCGTTTCCGACCGTTATTTGGCTACCTACATCTGGCCCTCAATCCTAGGTAGACTTCTTAAAGAATAAAGGACAGAAATGACAAAAAAGTAGTGAATGTATTGCAATCTTTTATGACATCCAAAGGAGAGGACATTCAAGAAGTGGAAGTTATGGGCATGTAGATACTTCCAACAGTTATCCAGCTGTGACAGCAGGGTGTTATCAATGTAGAAAAATTGGGGTTTTATTTAGAACCTGTTAACAGGACCTGATCATCGTGTGAAGTGTAAACACATTCCTGTGGATTTGAGCCTTGACCACAAAGATGATGAAGACAAAGTATTAATGGTGTGTGATGAAGTTGTGGAGAAGTGTGGCTCAGGGGTTAGAGGCGGAAGACCCAGAAGCTGAGATCGGCCCTGGACCAGGGTTCAATTCCCCGCCTCGGCGGGTCTTGGGCTCAAAAAATTCCACGGACTCGATAATTCTCACTCCGGTGCCTTCTCAACTCATGGGTTCACACTCTGCAACTCTGGGCAATAGCTTGCTTAATCTCCACAACGGCCCCTCGCGGCAGGATGCCTGGCTTTCACCTTGTGGATACCCTGCCGGGGTTATCTCACAGGGGAATACCAGGACGGGTTCCCTAAGCAAGCGCCGGGAAACCCTTTGTGGGTAGCTGTGCGCTATATGAGCTCAAATACATACATTTACATTTACACAGTTGTGGGAAGAAAAAATGCTGCTGTGCCATCGATCCATATCGCCCTCAATGGTGCTGATGGATTAGACAGCATCTAATTCCACTTTCCATTGAGATGAGTTACCTTCAGACTATCTCTGTATCTCAGACCCTTTTAGATAGCGGAACATATGATATATCTGAAAACATAAATATAGTGTCCTAAGCATATTGTATTTATAACAATGGCTACTGTTAAGAGTAAATACGCTTTCAGACCTTGATGCAGGCAACATTTGTTTCTAGCTAGGACTTCTATGAAATGAGAAATATAAAGCAGCTTTTCTTATATTGTCCACATTATAAACATCTTAAGTATTAAGGTTCCTGTCTACTTGTAATTGTTTTGAAAAAGAAAACATTATTTCTAGTTCATGAGGTACTTAAAAGGAATAGTCTTCAAACAAAAAATATCCAGTCATTTTCTTATTATGATTGCACCCTTACTATACTTCTCTGCATATTGTGACGGTTTCCACCATGCGTGGCATCTTTGTGGAAATATCTCTCCTCAAGTTGTCGTTTGTTTCAGATAGAAAATATTCAGCTGCAGAAACGCAGTGCCTGGTTTATCAAAGAACTGTGCAGGCCTTTCATCACGCAAGGGCCACGCAATACTCAAGAGAGATTTACAAAGCCACGCAAAGCAAACCTGCATGGCCCTAAGTGGTTTGTTAGATCTGGAAGATATGTAGACCTCTCCCTCTTTTACTGTTTTTAGCTGCTTAACAAAAACATCATGCCTCAAACACATAAAAATCCTCACAGTGCTGGTTCCATGCCTGCACTATACTCTAAATGCCCAATCACCCAGCCTACTCCTGAGAAAAGGTTTTAAATTCATCAGCTTCTACTCAAACTAAATGGCACACAGGGGTACCATACTTTTGCCATCAAGACAGAATGTTAGCACTCTAGTTGTTCCTCAGAACACTGTTGTAAAGCTGCAGAAAAACACAGGGAAATTCACTGAAAGGTTTCTGCTGATGTTGGAAGAAATCCTTTTTTACTCTGAATAGCACACTTTGTTCCCACATGGCTGAGGAAGATAGTGTGAACTTATTGAAAATGTGTTCCCTTTTAAGCTTCCGGAGCACCTTCCGAAAATCATGAGAGAAAACAGTTTTCTCTCAAACATGCAGAACAGCATTTTTTCACAGAGTAAAATCACCTTAGAACATACCACAATACCCAAAATTAGTATAACACCACCAATGATTTACACTGTGACTAAAATCTGTTATCATCCTACATATGTGTTAATTTTAAAAACAGGCTTTTGTTACAATGAATTTCAACCAGGACCATGTCCCTGAGTCATGAAACGGGTGCCACCGAAATGTTGTGTTGATTGGCACCTGCCAATTAATAGGGGAGATCCTTTTAGTACACTACCAGCCACTAGGGGTCAGTCTTTACTCACTTTATCTGTTACATGCTTTTTATTTTAATGTTCACAATGCAGAAATCATGTCCCTGGGTCCTGCAGTCGCTACCGCAACATATTGTTCACGCTGTCGCCAGTCAATCAAGATTTACCAAACCTTTTTAAACTGCCCAATCAGAGTATAGGTCTGGCCATCACTAACTTTTTCTGGTGGCAACCCCCTTCACGCCGACCTGAGCACCTTCTTAAACTCTAATTTCTCAAACACTACTGAACAGGTATACACCAAATGTGATTTCTTAGTAAAGTTCAGAGTTTCTGTAAAATTTGGAGCAAATCGGTGCAATCATTTTTCTCTACCGGAGACCGAAATTTCATATAGGAATTGAAATTGAGGTGCCTCCTCCACCTTTTTTGGCCCTGGCTTGATGAATCAGGGCAAAACATTCCACAAAGGGGAAGAAATGAATGATCATTTGTTCCGGAAAGTTTCATGCCGATTTAGCAGATTTTTTTTAAGTTTGAGTTTATTGAAAACCAGTGAAAAAATGAAATACAATATAATGATAGCATAATAAAAATCAATTGATATCAAAGAGTGGAAAAGGGTAAAAGGAAGATATTAGTGACAATAAACAAATTATGAGTAAAGGAAGGGTATATGGAGAAAAAAGGGGGAGTTAGAGGGGATACATAACTTATGATATGTATATTGAAAAAGAAAATATTGCAAAGAAACACTGTGAGCAGAATACATATGCAATATATAAACAGTCAAATAAAATTAGAGCATCAAAAAATAGTAAAAAGACAACAAGGTGTAAACAAGGTGGCTTCCGAACATCATCCAATGTATAATACTCGCAGAGAAAACATGCCGAGAATCAAACCAAGAGAGATATGTGGTAAGGGGAAGCCATAACAAATCTCTTTTAATTGCAAAAGAGATGGGGTAACATAGATAGTATCAAGTCTGTGATGAAAACACACAGTGTTTCACCAAGCTTTAACTGTTACTTTATCTGCTTGCTTCCAATTTGAAGTGATTAAATGGAAGGCAATAGCTATGAATAGATCTATCAATTGAAAAGAGGATAGTGACTGGGGCCATTGAGGAGGAAGGGAACCCAAGAAAATGTTAGATAGGGAAAAGGTTATATTGACTTTAAACTCCTTATTTATTTGGGACCAGACAGAGTGCCAGAATTTAGAAATAGGAGGGCAATCGAATAACATATGCTTCAAATTAGCAGAGGGGGATTGACAGGACCAGTTCGTAGATGCGGTAGTAGAGGAAAAATAAGCCAATTTCGCAGGAGTGAGCAAGAGACGCTGATAAATAAAATAAAGGGTTTGAGTTGTGCTAGCAGCTCGTGAGGTTTTGTGAATTTTCAACCATAACCTGTCCAAGCAAGATGTCGACCAACATTGTAGGAGATCTGTAGTAATCTAGTTTCCATCTTTTATGTCTATTATATAAGAGAACATTACTATGTCATGATCATTTCTATGGTTACAGAATGTTGGGCTTTGAATACTGTTCCTAGCACTCCTGGTTGACAGTTCCTGGGAGCTCTTGTGACTAATGACTAATAAATAAGATCTGACCCATCATTTGTGGTTGTGTGGGCTTACTTCAAGATCCTGTTCCCAAGCCAACTCAGTCTTTGATTTCTGTAGTTCAATGTTGGATAACAAACACTTATAGATAGAGGATGCTGAAGGAGAGGAATATTATAGGGGGAAAAGTGTAGAACATGTTGAAGGAGGATTAAAAATAGGAAGGAGAAGAAGGAGATATTGGTTAAGAGAGGGAAGTAAAAGATTATATTGAGATTAAAAGGCATTAGGGAGAGGGAATTGGGATTGGAGAGCGGGAAAGGATGAAGGGGATTGATTCTTCAGGAGTTTGGAAATCCAGACCAGCCCTTTGGAACGCCAAAATTTCCAATACAAGGGATGATTTTTGATTTGTAAAGTTGTATTATGCCCTATGTGTTGTTGAGATAACAAAGTGATAGTAGGATAGGAAGATGGTAAGAGAGGAGATAAGAGTTTACAAGTAGAAGAAAAAGTTTAAGTAAAAGCAAGGATTTCTGGAAAGTCAAAAGGAGAAATTAGAGGTTTTTGGAGGGTAAGCCACACCAGAGGGTATGTAGATAAAATATGGGAAAGCCAACGAGAAGCTTGTTTAAGGGAAAAAGCGTAATGGTAAGATTTAAAATTAGGGAATTTAAGACCACCATGAAGTTTATCCTTTTTTAGCATGGACAAGGCTATACAGGGCGTTTATTATTCCAAAGAAGTTTCACTAATAGCTAGTCAAGTTTCTTAAATTAATATCCGGGAATATGTACAGGAATCATGGAGAGGGAATCAAAAACTAAAGGAGTAAGCATCATCTTAATTGAGTCTAATCTACCCCACCAAGAAATAAAAAGGGGATGCCACCGCTTAATGGAGTTATTTAATGTTTTAGTGATAGAAGTAAAATTCTGTTGTAAAGTTTGCAAAATACTTGAGGAAAACCATAGGCCTGAATATGTTATCTTAGAAGGTTGCCAGGAGAAGCTAGTGTGTAGGAAAGAGTGTTTAAGACATAAAACATTAAGAGGTAAAACTTCAAATTTATCTCGATTAATGCGGTAACCAGATAAATGAGAGAAAATATCAACCTGACGTAAGAAAGGAGGGAGAGAGATATCCGGGTTAGAACAGTTTAAAAGGATGTCATCTGCATAGACAGACATTTTACCTTGTTGAGTACGAAGTTGAAAACCAGAGATTTGAGTATCCTGCCTAATTTTTGTGTAAGAAAAGGCTTCAGTGCTACTATAAACAATAAAGGTGAAAGGGGACAACCCTGTCAACCCCCTCTAAAAAGAGGTAAATATGGCGAGATCTTACCGTTTACAAAGATAGAGGCTTCAGGGCTAGAGTACAATAAGGAGATGATGGAGATCATTTGGGGGGGGGTAACAATCCATTTTAGCGCACAAAACATAAAGTCCCAACCAATTCAAATGTCTTCTCAGCATTCAGAGCTATACCAGCAAGGGGGTAGTTGAGAGAAGAAGCCTTACTGAGGACGTTGAAAACGACTCAGGAATTATCAGAGGAAAGTCGTCCCTTAACAAAACCTGATTGTTCTGGTTTAGGGAAGACATAGGAGACATTTCCAAGATTTTTGGCACAAAATTCTGGAAAAAAGTTGTAGGGTTAGAGCTTTCGATATTTTCAGGAAGTCCATATATTCAGAGGTCGTTCCAGTGGTTTCGGTTTTTCAAATTCTCTGTTTGCGTCTTGAGCGGAGAAATTTCAGATTCCAACGGAGCGATACAAGAGCAAGAGGACCGAAAAGAGTCCGTTTTTTGTTCAACCATGAGCATACATGACTCCAGTGAAGACCATTTGTCATCAAGATGTTGTAGAGTTTTTTTTAGGATCCTCGATGAAGGGTTTCAAAGCTTGGATTTCCTCATGAATAATATCCATAGTGGGAGAGGAAGAACTCACAGGAGAAGGAGGATCTTTTTCCGTCCTCTTTGTGGATATCGCAGGAAGTTTACTGGCAGGATGTGATTTTGCAATAGATCCTGTTGGAAAATCAGATTTGTGAGGAGAAGATTCTTCCATTTTGTTGAGATCGGAATCAGAGTCTGAATGTGTAAAAGGTTTCAAAGATTTGGACAAGGAGCTTAGTTTAAGGTTTTTCAGTCTACCCATGGGATATATTTGCGAAAAACAGAGAAAGATACTGCTAGAATTTAAAAGAACCTCTAGGGAATGTTATACAACAAAAGAAGAAAAACTAAAAGCGTAGAAAAACAATATGACACGTTGCGGCACGTAATGTCCACTATATTCAGTGGTTGGCGAAAATTCAAAAGACGACGTACCATTAGTAAAGTGAAAGATTAATACATTGGCACAATGAACCTCCAGGAAATAAAGCGTAGGAGTAATATATATATGGGAGAGTCATAGCACATTCAGAGAAGGCACATTGTGAAATGACCACTCCAAACTAGCAAGTCATTAATAAGGAAGGTGCTCCATATTCTTCAAAAATAGGAAGGAGTGATAGAGGAGCGTATAAAAAAGGTTGAAAACATGCCAAAAATACAAAGAAAAAATACTTGAGGGAGTGGGAGGGTCACAAAATGGCGTCCAAAGATAGCATTGAGGCTTCAAAGGTGCACCAGCGGTCCAAAAAGGTGAGAAAAGAGAGTACAAATATAATTTAAGCAAAAAGATTGCAGGCGGTAGAAAAGCGCATCCAAAAATTAGGGCATGCCCGGCATTTATAAAGCAAACGCGGCTTAGAGTAGCAATGCGCTCGAAATGGCGGCTGTTTTGAAGAGAAACAACCGCGTTATGGAAAGCGGCAAAAAACGAAGGCAAAATGCCAGAAATGTGGGGAAAAGTGTAGCGTGTTGAAAGAAGGGCGTCCAAACATACACTTCATGTGGAGAAAGGGTCTCTGTCTGTCCGAAATGCGAATCAGCTGGAGGTCGATCTAGGAGCCCCGGAGTCACGCGCCAAAGCCATCCCCCACGGCACCAACATTGTTAGGAAAACAAAACTGCCTTTCCTATGAAAAGCCAATTAGGAATCAGGGAAAGGGACAAATGATTTTAGACGGTGGTTTAGGGCTGATAGCATGACTCACATATTGAACCAGAATTTCAGAATATTCTGCAAGGATCGGTAAAACTGATGACACTACAATATTTTCATCATGGTTCAAAAATGATGGCTATCGATTGGATATCAATTCTTTGTGGCACCTATTGATCAAACAAAGTATGAGGACTACTACGACAACAAGAAGAGAAGGTTCCTCATAAAGGTTACGTCAGGTGAATCTCTTGGTTTCGAATGGATGGTTGAATGGGCCAACCACAGTTATTCAAAGTAAATTAGAACATTGGAATGTTGGGAGCTCCATTGAAAACAATGGAGTGCTCTGGGCTTATAATGGCTGGTATAAGCCCGGAGCTCCAACATTCCAATGTTCCTTTGTTCACTGCTCTGGCTGTGAACAAAGGCTTCAGGGAGCCTGAGGGGATTACATTCCCCTAAAATTTGCCACTATAGTGCCTATCCTCAAGAAAACGGGGGCTGATCCTTCCGCTCCAGCCAATTATCGTCCAATTTCGCTGCTGCCCTACTTGGGCAAGGTGCTGGAGCGGCATGTAACAACGGTTTTCAGCTCCTTCATTGAGGAGAATGGCGGCTTAGCGCCCCGACAAGCGGGATTTCGACCAAGAGACTCCACGGAGTCCGTTGTGGTGTCGGTCCTTAACAACCTGAGGGAGGGAGCAGACCAAAACCATCATCAGGCCCTGGTGCTCCTCGATCTCTCTGCCGCCTTCGACACGGTGGACCATTCCATCTTGTTGTCCCGTGTCGGAGCGGCGGGAATCAGGGGCTCGGCCTTGGTCTGGCTCTCCTCCTTTTTAAGGGACCGCACCCAGGCGGTCCGGCTGGGAGACTTTTCGGCTACCTCATTACCCGTCACTTGTGGTGTTCCTCAGGGCTCTTCTCTTTCCCCTCTCTTGTTTAATCTCTACATCTGTCCTTTGATTTTTGCTCTTCAGCAGCTGAAAGTCACCGTTTTTAACTATGCGGATGACCTCCAGCTTATCTTTAATCTTTCTTCCTCTTCTCATTCTATTTCTAATTTTCAGTCAGTTATGGTTTTCATCAGGGACTGGATGAACCACAACCACCCAAAGTTGAACCCGGACAAGACCGAGTTGGTCCTCACGGGTGGTTGCTCCAGTCCCTGGAATTCTCTATTTTGGCCTTCTTCCTTTGGGCCCCCTCCTTCTCCTTCTGCCTCAGTCAAGACATTAGGTGTCAAGCTCAATAATCAACTCACTCTTCACTCACAAGTTAGTCATGTCGTTTCTTCTTGCTTTCTCACTCTCCGCACTATTCGCACTGTTTCTCGCTTTTTTTCTTCTCTGGCACTCAAGCTGATTATGTCCGCTCTTGTTGACTCCCGGCTGGACTAAGCAAATGCCCTGTACAATGGCATTCCAGCGTATAGCCTACGGAAACTCCAGTTGGTTCAAAACCAGGCAGCCCGACTTATTCATGGCACTGCACTCCTCTTCTGTAGGCACTTCATTGGTTGCCTTTTAAAGAGAGGGCCTTGTTTAAGTTGGGTTGCATGGTTTTTCACTCACGGCGGGGCTCGGCTCCCGCCTTCATTTCTTCTATGATCAGGGAGTATATCCCCACTCGAGAGCTTCACTCTTCTTCCCAGTCCTTGTTGGGGGTCCCCCGCTTTAAGCGCAAGAAGTGGGGTGGGTCGAACTTTTCTACGCTGGCACCCACCTTTTGGAACTCTTTACCGGACCACCTAAGACTGGCAACACACTACCTTCCTTTTCAGAAAGACCTCAAAACTTTTCTTTTCAAACAGGCCTTTCCTTCGTGATATGCTCTCACTTCTCTTTAGGTCCACCATTCCTTGGTATGGTGGTCACTCTCCCCCATTGGTACCCTGCCCTCCATAGCGCCAAGAAACCGCTGGTGAATGATGCGCTTAATAAATATTTTAAATTCAAATTCAAATTCCCCTCACGCTCCCAAAAGGCTTTGTTTTTTTGTTAGAACATTCTGTCCTCCAGTGACAGAATGTTCTAATAGCTTTATAGCCCTTCGTAGATGGGCTATACCGCTATTAAAGTCTTTCTCCCTTGTTAAAGGCCCTCGCCTTCGGCTTGGGGCCTTTAACGCTGGAGAGGGCTTTTAATAGCCGGTATAGCCTTCTACGGTGGGGAGATTGTTGAGCAAGGCTTCCATAGGAAGCCTCTATTGTTTACTGTACTGACGTAAAAACAGTTGATTTCAAATGGTGTTACCCACAGTTGCCACATCATGAAGGCCTTTCTGGCTTGGCTGACAGGGTTCTCTGAGAACCTGTCAGCGCAGTGCTGCTGTCTGGTTGGACTCAAAGCAGAAAGCACAGCTGCAGAAGGAGGGTGGGCAGGCAGGTCTCTCCCCACGGCACCACACGGCTGCCAGCTGCCTCGTAGCTGCTCCCTGCCTCCTGCTGTTTTCCCGCCGTTTCCTGCTCCTTCCTGCCACTGCGTCCCTGCAGCCCTGCCCCCTGCTCCCCATTTGCCACCCCGCTCCCACATCCCAGCTGCTCCTTCCTCCCTCTCCCCCTCTTAAGAAAGCAACGTAGTGGCGTAGGAGCAACCTCTGACCCTGCTCACAGGCAGTTCGCTCCCCACGCCACCACACTGCCACCAGCTGCCTCGTACCTGCTCCCTGCCGCCTGCTTGTTTTCCTATGTTTCCACCTCCTTCCCACCGCTGCGTCTCTGCGACCTTGCCCCCCTGTTCCTCATTGGCCACCCCGCTCCTAGATCTCAGCTGCTCCTCCCTCCTCTCCCCCTGTTAAGGAGGCTGCGCAATGGCGTAGGAGCGACCTCTGACCCTGCTTGCAGGCAGGTTGCTCCCCATGCCACCACACGGCCGCCAGCTGCCTCGTATCTGCTCCCTGCCGCCTGCCTGTTTTCTGCCATTTCCAGCTCCTTCCCGTCGCTGCGTCCCTGCGGCCCTGCCCCCCTGCCCACCATTGGCCACCCCCCTCCCAGCTGCTCCTCCCTCCCGATCCCTCGCTATGGAGGCCGCGCAGCATCCGTGCAGCGGACGAGCGCAGTGGGCGTGCCACTGGCGCGCCCCTGGCACGCCAAAGGCAAGCCGTCTGTGCCCGTCTGCGCCTGGACCGCACCCAATGCCAGAGCCCCTGGATCCCGCGAACCCCACAACACCAGACTCCAGCACCCTCTATGCACTCAACGCCGTCCGAAACCACACCTGCTTCCAAGCCGCCCCGAAATGGACTCACCATCCTTTCTCCTGCCACACCTGCAGCTTCACCTGCGACGGAGCCACCAAACCTCTAAGGACTGGACCCAACCACCACCGCTGCATACTCCTCAACACCCGCTCCACACGCAAACACGCCGTCGAGCTCTGGGATTTGCTCGACACCTCCGCCCCAGAGGTGGCCTTTCTGACCGAGACCTGGTGAAACGACTCCTCGGTGCCTGACATCGCCATAGCCATCCCGGACAGCTACAAGATCAGCAGCAGAGATCATGCCAACGGAATCGTAGGAGGAACAGCTATCGTCCACCACAAGTCCACCCTCAAGGTTGCCACCCACGCAGACGCCACCCTCAACACTGCCGAACACCAGCACTTCCGGATCCACACCGACCCCAACACCACCCTAAGAGGAACACTTATCTACAGACCATCCGGACCCCGAGCTCAAGTAAGCAACTCCATCGCCGACCTCACCAGCACCCACGCACTCGCCTCCACGGACTACATCCTCCTCGGGGACCTGAATTTCCACCTCGAGAACAACAACAATGCCAACTCTGCCACCTTGATCGACAAACTCGGCCTCAGACAACTCGTCACCGCACCCACCCACGCCGCTGGCCACAAGCTGGACCCCGTCTTCTCCATAGGCACCCAAGTCACCTTCGACCACACCACCAAACTCCACTGGACCGACCACTGCTGCATCCATTTCACCTTCAATAAACCAACCACGCACCACCGCACCTAACAGCTCCCTCGCCGCTGCTGGACTAAAGTCACTGAAGACCAGCTGATCACCACCCTCGCCCAAAACCTACCCACCAACCCAGACGCCGCAGCCCACAACCTCAAATGGTGGATCGACGACTGCGCCAACACCCTCACCCCACTCAAGAAACCCTCTAACAACCACGCCAGCAAGAGAGCCACCTGGTTCACCGACGAGCTGCAGACCTCTAAATGCGCATGCCGGAAACCTGGAGAAGATATGGCTCCTCGAACGCCCTCCAGACAACCACAAAGTCCACAAGGATGCCACCCGCAGACATTGCCACCTCATCAGATTAGCCAAGAGATCCTCCTTCAATATGGATCACAACGCACACGGCAGCAAAGAGCTTTTCAGCATCGTAAAGAAACTCTCCAACCCCAGCCCCAATGCCAAGGACATACCGCCCTCACAAGAACTGTACAACTTACTGGCCATCTTCTTTCACCGCAAGATCGCTGACATCCATGACAGCCCCGACTACGCCAGACCCCCCCTCCCTTGAGAACACCACCAGTGCCAACCGTCTGACCTCCTGGTCCAACGTCAACGACGACGAGACACACAAGGTAATGAACTCCATCCACTCAGGATCTCCATCAGACCCGTGCCCACACCAAGTATTCAACAAAGCAGACGCTGCCATCGCACCCCAACTATGGAAAGTCATCAACATCTCCTTCGAAACAGCGACAATCCCAGAAAGCAGGAACACGCAGAAATCAACGCCCTCCTCAAGAAGCCCAAGGCGGACCCCCAACGACCTCAAGAACTTCCAGCCCATCTCCCTGCTTCTGTTCCCGGCAAAGGTCATCAAGAAAATTGTCAATATGCAACTGGCCCACCATCTGGTAGACAACAACATCTTGGACCCCTCCCAGTCCGGGTTCAGACGAAACCAGAGCAACGAGACAGCCCTCCTCGTCGCCACAGACGACATCAGACGCCAACTAGACAATGGCGAAACATCAGCCCTCATCCTCCTGGACCTGTCAGCCACATTTGACACGGTCAGCCATCACACTCTAAAGACACGCCTCCTAGAAGCCGGAATCCAAGAGAAGGCCCTTGACTGGACCACGTCCTTCCTCTCCGGCGAAACCCAGAGTGTTCGCCTCCCGCTCTTCCGATCCGAGGCCACCGACATCCTCTGCGGTGTCCCCAAGGGCTTAACCCTCAACCCGACGCTATTCAATATCTACATGGCCCCCCTCGCACAAGTGACCCTCCAACACGACCTCAATATCGTCTCCTACGCTGACGACACCCAGCTCATCCTCTCCCTCACCAAATGTATGTGTCTTGTAAAGTTCACTGCTGCCCTGAGGCGTCGTGGCGCTGTAGACCGCTGGGGAACCCGTCCTGGCTATCCCTGTGAGATGGTCCCTACTGGGTATCTCCAAGGTGAAACCAGGCATCCCCGGCGAATGTGGGGTGCCATTGTAGAGATGAGGCAAGCTAATGCCCAGAGTTGCTGAGTGTGATCCCTGGTTAGAGTAGGCACCGAGGCGACCCACACACCGCCAAAACCAACTTCCATGAGGGAATGAAGGCCGTCACCGACTGAACTCAGACAAGACGGAGGTACTTATCCTCCGACGCATCACCTCAGCCTGGGATGACTCCTGGTGGCCGACCACACTAGAAATAGCACCGACACCCACCGACCATGCACGCAACCTAGGATTCATCCTCGAGTCCTCCCTCTCCCTCTCCATGTCTAAACAGGTCAACGCCGTCTCCTCCTCCTGCTACAACACCCTCCTTATGCTCTCCTTATGCTCCGCAGGATCTCTCCCGAAACAGAAGAACGGTGACACAGGCCCTCGTCAGCAGCAGACTGGACTACGGCAACGCACTCTATGCAGGAATCCCATCCAAACACCTATGACGACGACAACGCATCAAAAACGCCTCCGCCCGACTGATCGTCAACGTCCCCCAACGCAGCAACATCACCCCCCACCTGAGAGACCTCCACTGGCTCCCCGTCGACAAGAGGATCACCTTCAAGCTCCTCACTCATGCACACAAATCACTCCACAACGCCAGACCAGCCTACCTGAACAGCAGACTCAGCTTCAACACACCACCCGCCCGTTCCGCACCTTCAGCCTCGCCCTCGCCGCTGTTCCCCGCATCCAACGAACAACCTCCGGCAGCAGATCCTTCTCCTACCTCGCCGCCAAGACCTGGAAATCCCTCCCTACCCACCTACGGCAGACCCAAGACGTACTCGCCTTCAGAAGACTCCTCAAGACCTGGCTCTTCGAGCAGTAGCGGCACCCCCGCCCCTCAGTGCGTTGAGACCCTCTCGGGTAAGTAGTGTGCTTTACAAGTACTGATCGTCAACGTCCCCCGCCGCAGCCACATCACCCCCCACCTGAGAGACCTCCACTGGCTCCCCGTCGACAAGAGGATCACCTTCAAGCTCTTCACCCACGCACACTAAGTGCTCCACAACGCCGGACAAGCCTACCTGAACAGCAGACTCAGCTTCTACACACCCACCCGCCTTCAGAAGACTCCTCAAGACGTGGCTCTTCGAGCAGTAGCGGTACCCCCGCCCCTCAGTGCCTTGAAACTCTCTCGGGTAAGTAGTGTGCTTTACAAGTACTTTGATTGATTGATTGATTGATTGATTGATTGGAAAACTGGGGTGGTAGAGATTGGCTGGGAAGGTGGTGGGGGTTGGTTTTGGGTGGAACATAAAGTATTGATTTCACATTTGGAAGAGGTGGAAGAGGTGTAGCCCAGTGGCCAGAGAGCCTGACTCCGGACCACAGGGTTCACGGTTCGATCTCCGGCGACGGGTTAGCCCGGCACCATGTGACTCCGGGCAATAGCTTGCTTAATCTTCCCAACAGCCCCCAGCGCCTGGACACCTCCATCGGAGGTAGCTGTGCGCTTTACAAATGCTCGCATTTACATTTACCTTTGGTTCAGGGAGGAGAAGACGTTATGACTGGCTTTCCCATTTCTCCTCTGCTGCGGCGCAGTTATTGAAATCAGGGACTTGTGATTTTGAGGGCCTTTCATATCATCAAATTATTGATGGGTACGAAGTGAATTACAGGGATGTTTCTCACGTCAGAGTTCTGAGTGAAATCGTAGCCAGCTAGAGCGCCCACCTTGTTATCTATGTTGATGTCCCTCACTATCCCAAGGTGAAAAAGATCCCCGTGATTAACTGTGACCCCTCTTTAATTCTCGCTGCCATCGCTTTGGGACAGTAAGCTAGCTGTGCGCCATTGTGGCTTTCTGCATTAACCCTTTCTCTGTGAACACTGTTGAGAATAATCATTGCAAAGATTGGCACATGGAACTGGGCCCTGGGCTTACAATTTTTCCCACGCTCTTGTTTATTAAAAAGAACAATGCCGGCCTTCTTTCCACATATTTCTTAATGTGCTTTGCTTTTTTAATATAATTATAATTAATCTCAGTCTTTGAATAAAAACATTGCCTTGGCTTACGTTATTCATGATGAGATTGTTTGTGCATTACCCATAACAATAAGTGAGTACTGTGTGCAGGCGTTGTATAAGTCTTCAGTGTTGTGTTTGTTGACTCAAGGGCAGGCACTTTAAACGCGTTTTTTTCATCATTAGCTGACCCCATTTCTTAAAATTAAACAAAGTGCGTCATCTTGGAATGAGCTCCGTTATTGTGGTTAAACCGGTCCAAACAGGTCTGATCTTGACACACTGGTGTTCTGAATACCTAAGGGCCGGATTGATTTCTGGACCGGGGTGGTGGGGTGTTTCACTCTGTTGCTTTGTAGAGTTCCCGCTGCCCTGTTTCGAAATGTCTGTCCGACCCCTGGACACAAAGTATATAATAGACGACTTGCATTTTCAAATTCCAGTGCTTAGAGTTTCAGAATGCAGGCTTCCTTTAACTTAGGACAACTTAGGGGCTGACCTCCGTCTCTTTCATGACATTGCTTCCTAACACGTGACTTGAACTGCTTTGTATTCAGTGTCATCGTGCAGATTTTCAGGCTTCGCTAACTGATTAAGTCATTCCTCCCAGCTACTGACGCAGACTGTGCTTTCCCCCAGGACAGAGTGACGGTCCCAGACCGGATACCATGCTCTGTGAGGTTGTGTGTGCTGAGAGCAGGTGCTGCAAACACTGGAGCTCCATTAGAATAGTGGGATCACCTTCGAATGCATTTCATTGCCATTGTTGGTCTCTGCCTGTTTCCCATTGGCTAAGAGCACGAGAACCATGTACTAATGTAGTAAATGTATGAAGCTTTTGTCTAAAGCCCTTTATAAGGCTATGAACTCTCCATGCTAGAAGGAAAGGAGACCCTTTTCCATTCCAAGAAGGCAAACCTATGCAGGAATTGTACAAGAATTTTACTGAGTTCTGTATCTCTATTTGTTTTTTTTAGAGTTTTATATAGCACAAACTTGACCCAAAGGTATCAGAGCGCTTTACATGCGCCCTGGTTTCGCCGCAGATGGACACATTTATTTTTGTTAGGCGCAGCTGGATTAAGTGATTTGCCCAGAACTTGAGCGTACCATCTACGTGTTTTACTAATTGAGTAAATCCTAAACTGAGATTACTTGCCTGTCATCCTTTACCATAAATGCTTTATGTGTGCCCTCTGCACGTTCCCCATTAAACAATAGGAAAGATGGGTCCAGCGAGGAACACCAAAGTCTGTCAGGAACTACCGCACTCCCGATCTGGTGCCAGAGCTCATGAGGAGTTTTAATGAGTTTTAAACATCCCCAAGTTAGACCTTTGGATGAACCACCTCACTGCCTTCAACTGCTCCCCCTCAACACAAAGCTCTCCACGATCAAGGCCCGAGCTACCTCAACAGCCGCATCAACTTCTACGCTCCCAAACGCCACCTCCGATCTGCCAGCCACGCCCTCGCCGCCGTCCCACGCATCCGCAGAGCCACTACAGGAGGAAGGTCCTTTTCCTACCTGGCCGCCAAGACCTGGAACTCCCTCCCGGCCGACCTGCGCCTGACCCAAGACCACCTCTCCTTCAGGAAGAAGCTCAAGACCTGGCTGTTCGAGCAGTAGCGGCAACCCCCCCCCCCCCAAGCGCCTTGAGACCCTACGGGTAGGTAGTGCGCTCTATAAATGTCATTGATTGATTGATTGATTGATTGACTAGGCAAAACCTCTAGGAATCACCCTAGACAAGGGTCTGAACATGAAGAATCATATCCGCAATGTGTGCAAGGGAACTAATCACCTGATGAGGATACTCAGGAATATCAAACCATTCCTTCCAAAAGCTGGGAATTTGCCTGTAAGGGCGTAATTTGTAAGATCTGAAGGGAGACAAAAGTGTGGGTGGATGCCAGGATAAGAATAACGGTAATCATGTGATTCGAAATAGATACAGAAGCACTAGATAAAATCAAATAAGGTTGGCGATATGCCCAGAGAGGCACTCACCTAAGACCCGGTGAGAATTCCAACACGGTCATCGGGTGAACATGGGGCCGTATGTGTTATCGTTTGTTTACACTCTAGTTAGTCAATACTACTACTCTATATGTACTAACTTCAGTTCTTACAAATTACGCCCTTACAGGTAAATTCCCAATATGTTTTATTTTTGGCTAGTTTTCACCATACTTTGTGCTGGCACGGTCTCTTCGCGCATACTCGCTCACCCGGAGACATCCCATATCACTCTCACTAATCCCATTTACAGGATCAGGTTTTAGTCTCAGTGAAATTGATGGAATGTACCAAAGACTGTGTTTTCATAACAATTGTATGTTTTATCTGATTAGGCCTTTCACCTGTTATTCACTGTTCACAATTATGGTATCTCTCAAACTCGCTGTAATTTTTTGTCCTAATCTGAGTATGACTGCCACATCATTCTCGCACTATATCCACTGGATGTTACAATACTATTTGCTAATGCCCGTTACTGTACGTGCACTCACCAAAATACTCACGTTGGTTGGCCCCTTCTGTCCTCTGTTCACATCGTTTTGGCACCACAGCTGACGCATTCACCATACAAATTTGCGGGTGCTCGCAACTCTATGGGCACCTATATAATTATTCAAATTTTTTGGCCACTTCTATCCATTTGCCATTTGCCTTTTCCTTTTGATAATTCAGAGACTGAGTCTCACTCCGAATACGTTTACATTACCTTATGTACTGTGCTCAGACACATGATCACTATTATACACCACTGTCACAGGCACATGATCACTATTATACACCACTGTCACGGGCACATGATCACTATTATACACCACTGTCACAGGCACATGATCACTATTATACACCACTGTCACGGGCACATGATCACTATTATACACCACTGTCACAGGCACATGATCACTATTATACACGACGGTCACGGGCACATGATCACTATTATACACCACTGTCACAGACACATGATCACTATTATACACCACTGTCACAGACACATGATCACTATTATACACCACTGTCACAGACACATGATCACTATTATACACCACTGTCACGGGCACATGATCACTATTATACACGACGGTCACGGGCACATGATCACTATTATACACCACTGTCACAGGCACATGATCGTTATTATACACCACTGTCACAGGCACATGATCACTATTATACACCACGATCACAGGCACATGATCACTATTATACACCACGGTCACGGGCACATGATCACTATTATACACCACGGTCACGGGCACATGATCACTATTATACACCACTGTCACAGACACATGATCACTATTATACACCACTGTCACGGGCACATGATCACTATTATACACGACGGTCACAGGCACGGGCACATGATCACTATTATACACCACTGTCACAGGCACATGATCGTTATTATACACCACTGTCACAGGCACATGATCACTATTATACACCACTGTCACGGGCACATGATCACTTTTATACACCACGGTCACGGGCACATGATCCCTATTATACACCACTGTCACGGGCACATGATCACTATTATACACCACTGTCACGGGCACATGATCACTTTTATACACCACGGTCACGGGCACATGATCACTATTATACACCACGGTCACGGGCACATGATCACTATTATACACCACTGTCACGGGCACATGATCACTATTATACACCACTGTCACAGGCACATGATCACTATTATACACCACTGTCACAGGCACATGATCACTATTATACACCACTGTCACAGGCACATGATCACTATTATACACGACGGTCACGGGCACATGATCACTATTATACACCACTGTCACAGGCACATGATCACTATTATACACCACTGTCATGGGCACATGATCACTATTATACACCACGGTCACGGGCACATGATCACTATTATACACCACGATCACAGGCACATGATCACTATTATACACCACTGTCACAGGCACATGATCACTATTATACACCACTGTCATGGGCACATGATCACTATTATACACCACGGTCACGGGCACATGATCACTATTATACACCACGATCACAGGCACATGATCACTATTATACACCACGGTCACGGGCACATGATCACTATTATACACCACTGTCACAGGCACATGATCACTATTATACACCACTGTCACAGACACATGATCACTATTATACACCACTGTCACAGACACATGATCACTATTATACACCACTGTCACAGACACATGATCACTATTATACACCACTGTCACAGGCACATGATCACTATTATACACCACTGTCACTGACTCTTTTACTTGACCCAGTATCACCACGACCTCGTGATTTTGACCAATGTTCGCGATCAATTGATTCATAACATGTGGACATCGTCTAATTCTCGGTCGGTCAGATCCATCTTTGTTTCACTAATAGTCACGTCGTACACCTTCATTTTCTTTGACATGTGTAATGGCTTATAGGGATCCTCCACTTACCAGTGAAATTTGACTGGTTGGTGTCCATTTCCTTTTGTTCTTTTTAAATGACAAAGAGTACTTTTGTTTGGTGTATTCTAAATGTCTTGATGTATAATTTACAGCCCTGAAGAGTCACAGGTTCCCTCCTGCTGAGAAACACATGTCAGCTGGCGTTGTATGATCATGAAAAAGAAAGAAACCTACATAAAAACAACGTGTTTTTACACCACTGGCGTCGACTTTACAATCTTGTATTCATTTCTCAGTAACTGTACTGTTTATCGTACACGTGTGCCCAGTACCTGCTATATGACAGTCAATGTACCATGCAGGCCGGTTCTGGTGACTCCTTGGTGGCAAAAGGAGCCTCAGGACACGAGCGGTTGACGGACGGGTCCGGAGCACTCTTAGAATGCAGCCGCCACCTTGATGCTCGAAGCCACTCCCCCTTGTCTTTTTTTTAAACAACATTTGCCATTAAGATGATACATGATTTGACCTCTGACCATCAAAGAGAAATTGGACAACAGAGGGATTTAGCAAGACACGTGGTACTGTACTGACAATTTTGCACAAAAGGATGTATGGGTTAACCAATAATCGTGTACATAGGACACCTTAGGTGTAAGGGGCCTATTAAGCACAAAAGACTAATGAGAAAAAATGATTATAGATTGTGTCTTTAAAACAGTTGTTTACTCTGAAGCTTTGAGATGTGATTTTAAAATGAAAAAGTTTCAATTAACTGAAAAATAAATATACATTCATATTCACTTCAACAAATCCTGTAGAGAAGGACGGACAATTGCAAATGTGGGTTCGAAAACTGCACACACTGAGTTGAGGGAATTGCAACACAAACCCCCCACAATTGAGAGAGGGCATGGGAGGTGGCTGCCTGCACCAAAGATGCGAGCAACATTTGGGTGTAATCACAACTGGTTCAACTCCCATTTTTTAAATCTGGTTAAGAGTCTATACTAATAGTTCACAGTGTGCCAGAAACAGGATGTTGGCAAACAGTTGTGGTGACCATGAGTTTCATGGGTAAATATGAAGGTCCTGTCAATCGGCCCCAGATTGACTTTGTGGAAGTGTCACAATGCAATCAATTGAGGTATATATTGTTCATTGGTTGTTTGTTGTCTTCCTGGGTTAAGGCATACCCCACAAGGAAATGCAACAGTCTGACAGTCGCCAAGCTACTATTGATGGAGTTTTTCCTTCGATTCCGCATGCAAGTTCACCTCAAATCAGATCAAGAGAACAAAGTGATGAAGTTGCTATGCACCACCCAAGGGATTGACTAGAGATTACATTGCAGTTACAGACTGTAAGGATCAGGGGGGATAGAGAGGGTAAACTGGATGATCAATGCAAAGTTAGCCAAAGCATGCACCTCTGAAATGGCTAAACTCCTTTCTTCTGGTACTCAAGAGCATATAAAGCACTCAGTGCAGAATGACAAGACTCTCTTCCCACAAACGTCTAATGGGGGCCATGAGAATTCCTTGAGTTTCATTGGCTGCTCTTGTGAACATTACAGATGACTTGGTGCTTGAATATTGCAAAGGCCTGGCTGATGTGGTGTGTTCTGTCTCTCATCAGGTCAACCCGTCGGCGAGTTCTGTTCCTTGCCATATTTTTAAACTTTGAGAGTGTTTTAAATGTCATGGCCACCAGCCATGCTTAGAAGAACATTGGAGAGTGCCTACCCAAATCTATCTGATAACGAGCATGGCTGTGAAGTTTGCCAGTCTGCCAAACTGGGTACATACTTCCCTTCTGAAGAGGGTGAGTCAAGCCGATGAAGAGGGACAGCCAACTTCCATCAACTGACTATATTCACCTTCATTTGAAGTTTCTGACGTCTCTGAGGACAAAGATTAATCTGAAGCTCCACAGCCGACCTCAGAGCATCACCAACATCAAGAGTAAAGTGGGAGATCAGAGTCTGCATCCAGGAACAAGTGCTTCAAAGTCTAAGAGCAGAGTTGGGGAGACTGTAACAGAGGACACAAAGTGATCCAGTTGCCCCTGAGTCAGAGATAACTAGCATTTCTAAAGAAAGGGCGCATTCTCAAGACCGCTGACCAAAGGCAACACTTAGACAAAAGACACAGAGAGCCCAGAAACAATCACTAAAGTTAGTGACACTGAGGAACAAGGAAACAAAGAACAACAGTAAGAATTTAGAGACAGTTACTAGGAACCGACATAATCTAAGAGATTGAAGAGGGAACGGAGGATTAATGGATAACATGCAGGCCTCGTCTGGACCTACTTGGTGCAAACTGATAATGATACAGATAACTGTTTGACTGACCCTGATGATCCTCCATGACCTGAGATACATAACCAGAAGATGACTCTGGAGACAATTTTGATGAGTCAAAGAATAAATTAGCCAGACCAAGCAATGTTTAGCATCCTAAACAGCGTTGAAGCATCCAGTTGACTTAGCGACTACCACCATCATTAACGAGATAGGTTTGAGACTATAGGGTAGGAGTGAAAAGGAGCATAAACTTCACTACAACTAATACTACTCACTTGATCTGGTGCAAGATGAGAATGGTGCAGAAACCCTGCAAAATGTTCTTGGTAGTCGCCATAGCTGTTTCAGTGGCTGGGTGCATATTAGAGTTCTATCTTTTGGAGGGAGGTGCTTTGCCAAAGTGAATTAACGATACCAGTATTATTGTTACTGAGAAAGAGCCTTTTTAATTATATGAAAAAAATGTAAGTTCACAGCGTTTTGTGCGTTCCTATCTTTCAGCTTCTGCAATGGGGGGAGTAGCTCACATCCACCTGCCGCTTTCGCGTGCATTTTTCTGTAATTTTTTTAAACATTTGTTTTACAAATTGTTCAATGACATTTTTCCAATTAAGAAGTGCCATTAGAAAGTGTACCATTTACTAGACACTCTAACCTGTATCTTTGGGTGAAGAAGCATGCTTATCGTTTTTCTAAAACTTTCAAGCGAACGGACAAGCGTGAATATGTGATGAAATTCTTTACCCCACTGACCAATGCAATCCGTACAAACCAAAATCTCATGATCTAACATGCAAGAATATTGAGGATGGGAGAACTTTCATAGAGACTATCATGAAGGAGGATGAAAAGGTAAGTGAGGAAAGTAAAGTGAGGGAAGGTGGAGACAAAGAGAGAAAGGAACAGAAAGGTGTGCTTCCAAAGTTGAGTTTAGACATAGATAGGAGAGGGACATTCCGTATGGTCCACAAACAGAAAGGCAATGAGACATTAGAAGATGTGGGATGGAGTGACTGTGACTTTGGCTACTTAGATAGAGGTACACATTTCTGCAGAGTTGAAATTGAGCATGTAGGGGCAGATTTACAATAAGTGGCGCATCCCTGCATATCAGCAGGGATGCGCCACTTATTGTGCGCCATGCCTCCGCCGCTATGGATGCGCCACATTTACAATGCGGCGCAACATGGGGCAAAAACGTCACTGATGCGTGACGCATCTGTGCCGTAAAAGTGGCGCATTGCTGGAGTTGCATCGCAAGCACGACAGAGCTCCAGCAATGCTCTAGGTGCGCCTATTCTTACATGCTGCGTCAATCCTTACGCCTGCTTCAAGCAGGCACAGGGTTTTGACTCAGCATGGGCCCCAAAGTGACTGAATGAAATCTTATAGATTTCACTCAACCACTTTTAGGAGGCGTTCCTGCGCCGGAATGCCCCCCTCCTTTCCCCCCCCCGCGCCAGAATGCAGGGCTTTACAACGTGATGCATCTCCCAGATGCGTTACGTTATAAATATCCCGCACCATGGCGCATCTTTTGCGCCGCCGCTGCGTCACAAAAGTGACGCAACGTGACGCAACGGTGGTGTAAAAGAGGCGCAAGGGGCTTGTAAATCTGCCCCTAAGGGTGTACATTATATGTAGTAAGTGCATTTTTTTTTAGCTGCCACACAGATGGGTAAGAAGTTGCTATTAGTTTTCCTGAAAATGTGCTACACAAATGATTAAGTGTCAGACTAAATACATATTTGAAAAAAAGTTTTAACAGATAATGAGTGAATTATTCGGTGTATTAATCCCTTCAGTAAGAATAGCACTTAACAATGTAAAGATTAGGTCAGTCAGTCAGTCAATCACTTTTTATTTCGGTTAAAAACCATAAAAAGGCATATTACATACAGTGCTATTTGTACATGATTATACATTATAAAAACGTTAAAATACATCATAAGATCAACATGCAAAATTTCCAGGTAATAAAAAGTTAAAAGGAGGAGATGCAAGAATAAAGATCTCGAAGTATTATAACGAATCCCACCGGGGTACCCGGGATACATAATAGAAGGGGACCTCCCCGTTTTTTACATAAAGTGCCCTTGACACTTTAGGCTTTTTGGTCCATCTTTATGACGTTGGTGGCTAGCATGCTACATAAACTACTGTTTGTTATGTGTCATAAAAAAGATTTGCATGCTTTACCAGCTGAGAAAATATTTTCTAGTGGTTACCTTAGCAGAGTGCACTTTCCCAAAGACAGGGTTACTGTCCTAGACCAAATAAAATACTATGTCACATGTCATATGCTGAGAAAAGATGCTGCAAACATTAGAGTTTCCGCTTCATGCGTTACAATAGTGAGAACATATTTCAATGTTTTCTTTGAAACTATTGCTCTTTACTTGTTTCCTACTGGTTAAGAGCATGAGAACCTTGTACTAATGTAGTAAAAGTGTGAAGCTTTTTTCCCAAAGCCAGATATAAGGGAATCATTTCTCCATGCAAGAAGGAGACTCTTCCCATTAGGAGAAGGTAAATCTATGCTGGCATTGTACAAAACTTTACCTAGGGGCATACGTATGAAGTGAATTTTTAGTCACAAACGCTGCAAATCGCAAAAAAGCCGCATTTGCGACTACAAATTTGGAAAATGGGATGTATTAGGAAAATCGCATGGCAAAATTAAGGAGTCGCAAAATTTACGATTTCTTAATTTTGCGTAAGCATTTAAGGAATTGCAAATTGCAATTCCTTAAATGCTATGCAACAAGCACTCAAGTTTTGCGATTTCTCCTTTTCTTTCACATATGCACTTTTTGGCATTTGTGAAGGTGCCATGTTGCATACATACATGCCCTATGTGCGCTATATGCACACACATGTACATTTGCAGGGGTGCATCAGGGTGTCATTATGACACCCTTGAAATTATTCTCAATTTGTAATTCTCAAATTGCGAATCGCAAATTGAGAATGACTTCTCATTCATTCCTATGGGCCTCCTGGCCCGAAGAAATGAATGGGAAAGTATTCCTTAGTTGAGATTTCACAATTTGCTAATCGCAAATAAGGAATACAAAGAAATCGCAATAAAATTGCGATTTTTTACATACATCCCATTTTGCAATTCTCAAATAGCGATTCTCAAAAAATCGCTATTTGAGAATCGCAAACAGGGATTTTCATACATATGGCCCCAAGTTCTTTGCTGGATTCTATGGTGACTTACTTATTCCATTTCTACTGATGGCCCAGTGTTTTCATTACTGTTCTTTACTAATTGAGTAAATCCTAGCCTGAGATTTCTTGTCTGTTTTTTTTTTTTTTACCAGCAATGCTTTCTTTTTGTCCCTCTGCACCTTCCTCACCAAGCGCAATAAGAGTCTAGTGGGAATGCCAGCATATGGCCGGGACTACACCACTCCTGATCCGGTGTGAGTGCGTAGGAGTAGTTTTATTGGAGGGGTCGCTTCCTAACAAATGTTGTGACAAACTGCATTCAAGGCAGTTCTTATCAATGTATTGTAACTTTGCCATATGGCCTCATCGAACATGATAGACCCGTACAGCAAAGTTATATTTATTTTGTTTTCAAAAGCAACAGACCAAAGGGGGATTTTGATTGGAATTTTTTTTTTAAACCATGCCCCTTCGCCATGGTAGTTGTCTCCTGTGGAGAAGAGGGCATTTACCAGTGTTTACTGTCCTTTATACCCAGGGTTTTCTTTTCAGTGATGGGCAATGAAAATTGACTGGAATGTCCGCCCATCCAAATTATGTGGATGGACATAAATGTCAACCTACAAATGCGGTCTAACTACAGCGGAGGCGGGGTAGTCTCTGTCGTAATTACACCAAAGGTCCGCCTGCTTTCTGTCGAGCGAACCGTTATGATGGTGCAAATGATACTCTGTCACGGTGGTGACGAAGTACCCTTTTCACTAACATATCCATCAGGCCCTTTGTCTCACAGGAAGAGTATGAGGGGATCTTTGTGATAGAAAAGCCAGATTTGATATCTGACTCTACGTCTGTAACACTTGGTGATTCCTTATAGCAAATGTGTTCTTAAAGAGTACAGCATAAGGCTCATGACGGCAAAGAGCTTGCATCTCACTAATTCTACAAACCAATGATGTTTTAAGAATCTGGTAATATTTATTGCAATGGTTTTAATTAACTATGCAAAAAAAAAAAAAACTTCAAACTTCAAACTTCCAAAAAAAAAATTCTGCAAACTGAGTCAACTGCTACAAAGAACTCAGCTTTATTAGTCACACGGTTTACAGGTGCTTTACATATTGAGTCAAAAGATGGACACATCAGCCTAAAGACAAGAATGTAAATTTCTATTGGAGAAGCGTACCTTCTCACTTATTAATACCTTTAAAAGTCCACTTTACTTTGTTGGAAACACCCTTTTTTCAGACAGTAAGTGCTATAAGGTGTACCTTAATTAAAGAGTAGTGTAGCATAGGTCTTGCTAAATGATGAAGGTTAAGGAGTGTTGCTTCTTTATGGTATCTGATACGGTATGTCCTGGACACACCAGATGAATAATATCTGTGACAAAAGCACATGTTATCCTATGCTTAGCTTCTTTCAGAATATTGATACAGTCTTGGGGAGTGTTAGACCTGGCACCTTGGCGTGAGTCTCCCTTCCACTTTTTGCTGATGTGCCTCCGATGTTTTGCTGGTTTTCCGATACTCAGGGCACTGCGCCACGGCTGATCCGTACCGCAGTGCAAGTGCTCCCTACTGTAAAATTGTACATACGATTGGTATCCATGATTGGTGCATTGGATTTACTGTCAGTCCCTAGTAACGCGCACTAGAGAGTGCCGGGGCTTGTAGATGCCAATACTGCTGGTGGGCCTGCAGCGCTGGTTGCGCCACCCACCGAAGCAGCCGTAAAGTTGTGTCTGGGAACTGCGACCGCAGAACCCGCGTGCGGTCTCGTACTGTCACGCTAGCTGGGCAAGTGCACCCACTTGCCAGCCCCTGAACCTTCCCTTGACTACATATTAGTCACCCCTATGGTAAGCCTGCGGGCAGGGTGCGTTGTAGGTGTAAGGTAGGACAAGCCCTGATGTGTGTGGCATGTCCTAGTAGTGACTTACAACCAAGACCGTATTTCACTATTGAAGGCTACCTGCTCCATTAGGCCAGACTGAGCTGCGAGAATTGTTACACCCTATAATTCCCGCAGGCTCAAGGAGCATGGTAGCGAGTCATGTTTAGTATGCCTGAACTCAGGATGATAAAATATTTCTTGTAGTCAAGTTTATTTTAGTATCCTGGGTTTGCAAATGCTACTTTTAGAAAGTTAGCATTTGCTTGCTTAACCATTTCAGCCCGCCTCTGCTGGTATGTGTATCTGACTGTCTGGGATGTGTGAGTGACAGGGCTGGAGGGATGACAGGTGGTGAATGCGCAGATTACACCTTAGTGGGAGGTAGGAGTGCCTCTTGACTCGAACTGTAGCTGTGCTCGGCCACCACAATGCTGGCTCCACCCTCCTGGGGAGCGGCGGATGACTCTGCCGGCACCTGGCCCAGGAAGGGCGAAGCCCCCATCAACAAGGTACTCTGGCCGCCCCGGTCCGCACAATGCTGGCTCCACCCCCTGTGGGGCGTCTGATGCGCCTGCCCCTCACACTGAAAGCAGAAGCCGGAGTACACCCGCCAGGGTACTCAAGGACTGAGAGTGGCTATGCAAAGGCCCCCCTGGCCTGCGAGAACAAAAGAAATGGCCTATAAAAGAAGGAGCCCTGCTCCTTGAAAATTAGATCCTGTTTGGGCCACAGAAGGACTCTGCCCTACGAGAAGGACCGTGAGAGACAAGGAAGGGTGCTGACTCTTGCCTGTGTCTGGTGCCTTGCTGCTGAAGGAGAGGAAGAAGAAAAGACTACGAGAAGACTTTTGCTTTACTTTGTGCCAAACTCTGCTAAAGAGATCTCCAAGGGCTTGCTGTGAACTTGCCCCCTGACCAGCGTCCCAGGACCAGTGGACGCTACCCCCTGAAGGAAAGCGACTGCGGGTGCTGACCATCGCCGCAGCACCGACGGAGGAATCTCCTCCAAGGCAACGACATCCACCTGACCACCGTGACCGGGGCCCAAAGCAACAGCGAAAGCAAAGTGAGGACCAGCCGCCGCTGGCCCGAACACCGTGACCGCAACTGCACCGGGAGCCCGAGAGCAAAGCGAAGGAGGACCCCTCCGGTCCGAGCTCTCGAGGTGACTGCGCAACGAGCAGCCACTCACCTTCAAAGACGGACAGTTGCCCTGTGAGAATCCGCAAGGTCGGTAGCCTGCCCGACAGCCAGCTGTGAGCCCACAGCTGCACCGGCACGTGGCTGGGTACGTCCCGCACTTGGGTACCGTACTGCCACTTGCCGCCACCGCACAGCCGCCGCCGCCAGGGTCGGAGCGGACGACGAGGAGAGGGCCCTGCCGCCACAGAACACCGCTGCCCCGGATGACCAGTGACCTGCTCGGCTGAAGAGCCGCAACGATCAGCGACCCCGGGAAGGCAACGCGACGTGGGACAGATCCCCTGGAAGCCGCAGGCTCCACAAGAACTTTGGTTAACACCGGCCTACGGGCCCAAAGAGAACTGCTATAAGAACTGTGGTAACCTGAACTGAGTAACTTGCAACCGTTATCATAAAGTACGTTGACTGTATTCACAAGCCTGCTTAAAATCTATATAAAGATATATATTTTTACAGAATACAGTCTGGTCTCGTTGTGTGGTGGGTTGGTTGTAAAGGTGTACTATTGCAAGTGTTTAACCTATATGCCCCAAAGATTAGCCTGCGACTGCTTAAGCCACACTACCTAGAGGGTAAGCAGAGGTTGTCTGGAAGGTAACCCTCAGCCCTGACGAGGAAGAGGAGAGTCCCTGCTTGTTGCTAGTGTTGCACTGCGCCAACTAGAGACTCCCCCTTCCTACATTGGACGCAGCTGTGAGGATTTTTCGAATTTACACTTGCGATATCTATACCTGAGCTTCTGACCACTACACAAGGATTACGGTCCAGTTACTTAGCCACAGACTTTGCTTTTTGAATTTTGCCGAAAAGAAGATTCCGAGTGTGAGAACCATGCCGGGCACAAAGAGCCTGGATGGAGCAGAGTCCACGACCTCCGAGGTGTTGGAGGTAGAGTGGGACCCCGCCAAAGTGGATAAATATTCCAGGGACGAACTGAAGTTCTTTTGCAAGAAACTCAAGGTCCCGCACGCTGGCTGCAAAAACAAGACACAGCTCTCCAAGGCCCTGAAAGCCTGGATAGAGTCCCGAAAGACCCCGGAGGAGCAAGACGTCCTCGCCGAGCAGAATGCAACGGAGGAGCAGAATGCACTTGGGGATCTGATCGATCTCGAGAGGCAAGACAGCGAGCACAGCTTTGGTAAAGGCCTGTCGCCAGAGGAGCTGGCGGACAGGAAGGAAATGAGGAATCACGAAAGAAAGCTGGCAGAATTGAAAATCCAACTGGAGCTTGAAACAAAAAGAATGGCGCTGGAAGAGCGAAAGCACCAAATGGATTATGAAGTAAAAATGAGGGAGATAAGTCTCAAGGAGAGAGACTTGGATCGTCCTCCCTCTGGTGGCAGCACATCGCCAGTGCAGGTAGAGTCAAGAGTGCACATCCCGAAAGACGTAGTTAAAGAGTTCTTTAAGGGGGATGACATGGGACAGTGGTTTAGGGTATACGAGGTAGCCATGTCCTCCCACCGGGTCCCTGACAAGGATTGGGGAGCGGGGTTGTGGGGAAGGTTCCTTAGCGAAGGGAGAGATACCTTGCTAGATTTGCCCGTTGAAAATCAGAGATCCTATGCCCACATGAAAGAAGCTTTAATGAACAGGTACGGGCTTACCCCTGAAATGTATAGACAGAAGTTTAGGGGATGTACTAAGCGGCCTGGGAATACGTATGTGGAGTATGTGACTTACTTTTGCAGAGCACTGGATGGTTGGGTGAAAGGTAACAACGTTAATGATTTTCAAGGTCTCTTTGATTTAATTGCATGGGAGCACTTGTCTGATCACTGTTTTCCTGAGTTACGCCAACACCTGATCGATAGCAAGCTGTCCAGCCCGAGGAAGCTTGCTGAGGAGGCGGACCGCTGGCTCAGCACCAGAGTCCACAAGGGTCCCGTGGGAGACTCCGCCAAGAGTGGGCAGGGTCCCCAGCAGAAGAGTAGGGGGGACAAAGGGGGAAAACAGAAAGGGTTCCAGAAAGGCCCCCAAAGTAGTTCCCAAGGGAGCCCGCAGCAGGGTTCTCAGCCTCCCCCACCCCCAAAGCAGAATGGGGCCCCGACAGGTAAACCTGTTCCCAAGGGGCCCTTCAATTGTTTCAAATGTGGCGAGCCTGGGCACATATCCAGTGACCCCAAGTGTCGCCTGTTTGGAAAACCCGCACCCACTGGTGCTCCGCCCCGTCAAGTGACTAGCGTTCACCTGGGAGAAGAAATGATGGTCCCGGGGGGTGGAGATCCCGTTCACATGACCCTGGTCTCACTAGGAGACAGCGAGATGATCCCTACGAACTACCTGCCCTCTAACACTAAGAAATATGGGCAGGTGGTGATCATCAATGGTAAGGAAGCTGAGGCTCTTAGAGACACAGGAGCCTGTGTGACTGCAGTGAGGCAGCACCTGGTGCCTCAAGAGCAGGTTGTACCCCATGCCTACTGTAGGGTTATCAACGCTGATAATTCTGAGAGTCAGTGTCCGATGGCTCAAGTTCCCTTCGAGTGGGGGGGTCTCTGGTACTCTGCAGGTCTGTGTGAGAAAAACCATGCCTGTTGACTGTTTGCTAGGGAACGACTTGGAGCACTCCCCTTGGGAAAAGGTGGAGAAGACGACTCACCTGCGGATGGTGGGTCTGCCTGACTGGGCGTGCGTGACCACCCGGTCAATGGCAGCCAGTAGGGGTGATCGAGAGGTCCTGGGGCCTGAAGGAGAGGCCCAGGAACCGGCCTTAGGGAGAAGGCGCAGGGGGCGCGGGAAACCGGCTCCTGAAGTTCCCACGGTCCAGGAGGAAGCAGACCTTGAGGGTGATGCCCTGGAGCCTACAGGGGAACAGATCGCCGAACTGGGGGACCTGCCTGAGCTGACCCATTGGCAGCAAGAAGGAGGACCATCCAGGGAGGAATTCTGCAGGGAGCAGAAAGAATGCCCTTCTCTCGTGGGTATGCGGCAGCAGGCTGCAGACCAGGCCAATGGTGTTCAGGCCAAAACACATTACGTGTACTGGGAGAACGACCTCCTGTATTCGGAGCCTAAGGCTGCTGAACCTGGGTCAGCCCGTGTGCTGGTGGTACCCCAGAAGTTCAGAGCCTTCCTACTGGGTCTGGCTCATGATGTGCCTTTAGCAGGACATTTGGGGATGGACAAGACCTATGACAGGCTTGTCACCCACTTTTACTGGCCCCAAATGCATAAGAGTTCAGATGCTTATTGCAGAACCTGTCCGACTTGCCAGGCAAGTGGGAAGACGGGAGGGAAGAACAAGGCTCCCCTCCAACCCTTCCCTGTGGTCGGTACGCCATTCCAGCGAGTGGGTATTGACATCGTTGGGCCTCTGGACCCCAAGACAGCCATGGGCAACAGGTTCATCCTGGTCTTGGTGGACCATGCCACCCGGTACCCTGAAGCCATCCCTCTGAGGACAGTGACGGCTCCCGTGGTGGGGCGTGCACTGATGGGAATTTTCTCACGAGTAGGATTCCCTCTAGAGGTGGTGAGCGACAGGGGGACCAATTTCATATCGAAGTATATGAAGTCCCTGTGGCAGGAGTGTGGCGTGACGTATAAGTTCACCACGCCCTACCATCCCCAAGGTAACGGGTTGGTTGAAAGATTCAACCGCACCCTAAAAGGCATGATCATGGGCCTGGAAGGTCCGATGAGGCGTAAGTGGGACGTCCTCTTACCATGCCTGCTCTTTGCATATCGCGAGGTGCCACAGAAGTCCCTAGGGTTCAGCCCCTTTGAACTACTGTACGGTCACCCCGTGAGAGGACCGCTGAGTTTGGTAAAGGAAGGCTGGGAGCAATCTCCCAGGAAACCTCCCCAGAATGTATATAGCTACATGCTGGCCTTCAGAAACCAGACCAGACGCTTCAGACAACTTGCCGAGGCAAATCTGGAAGCGAGCCAGGAAGAAATGAAGCGGTGGTACGATCAGAATGCCACTCTGGTCGAGCTTCAGCCTGGACAAGAGGTGTATGTCCTGGCCCCAGTGGAGCCCTGTGCCCTTCAGGATAAGTGGACAGGACCATTTGAGGTTGTGGAGCGCAAGAGCCCCGTGACATACTTGGTGGACATGAAGACGCCCAGGAACCCTTTGCGGGTCCTACATGTCAACCGCCTCAAGCCCCACTTGCGAAGGTCCGAAGTGGGCATGTTGTTGGCAACCGATGACGGAATGGAGGAGGAGTCGGAGCCTCTTCCTGACCTCTTGGTGGCCTGTGAGAAAGATGGGTCAGTGGATGGAGTTAACCTCTCACCCACCCTGACCGCCGAACAACAGGAGGACTGCCGCCAGTTGCTGGGGCAGTTTCCAGACCTGTTCTCCCTGGTTCCGAGTGTCACAGATTGGTGCGTCCATGATGTGGACACTGGAGACAGCTTACCTGTGAAGCATAAGGCTTACAGGGTAACTGACAGGGTCCGGGCCTGCATCAAGGAGGAGGTCTCCAAGATGCTTGCCCTCGGGGTGGTTGAGTCTTCCAGCAGTCCTTGGTCCAGCCCCGTGGTCTTGGTTCCGAAGGCTGCTGCGCCGGGAGCCACACCCGAACTTCTGTGTGGACTACAGAGGACTCAATTCAGTCACGAAGACTGACGCGCACCCCATCCCCAGAGCTGACGAGCTCATTGATCGGCTAGGGGCTGCCCGGTTCCTCAGCACGTTTGATTTAACGTCTGGGTACTGGCAGATCGCCTTGACCGATGGGGCAAAGGAGAGGTCGGCATTCTCTACACCAGATGGGCATTTCCAGTTCCGGGTTATGCCATTTGGAATGAAGAATGCCCCTGCCACCTTTCAGAGATTGGTCAACCAGGTGTTGGCTGGACTGGACGAGTTCAGTGCCGCCTACCTGGATGACATCGCAGTGTTCAGCGGTACCTGGCCCGAACACCTGCGACACCTCTGGGAAGTGTTGATGGCCCTGCGCAGAGCAGGCCTCACAATCAAGGCAAGTAAGTGCCAGATTGGGCAGGGTTCCGTGGTGTACTTAGGACACCAAGTTGGGAGTGGCAAGGTAGCCCCCTTGCAGCCCAAAATCGAGACCATCCTGGCTTGGATACCCCCCAAGACCCAGACTGCAGTGAGAGCCTTCCTGGGGCTCACTGGGTATTACAGGAGGTTTGTCAAGGGCTATGGCACGATCGTGACCCCCTTGACAGAGCTGACTTCGAAGAAGCAGCCCAGGAATGTGATTTGGACTGACACCTGTCAGAAGGCTTTTGACACCCTGAAGACTGCCATGTGCACGGCGCCCGTGCTCCTGGCCCCTGATTTCTCCAAGGAGTTCATTGTGCAAACAGACGCTTCAGAGCATGGTGTAGGGGCTGTTCTTTCACAGATGACTGAGGAGGGCTTTGACCAACCCGTAGCCTTCATAAGTAGGAGGTTACTTCCACGGGAAAGTAGGTGGAGTGCAATAGAGCGTGAAGCATTTGCTGTGGTCTGGGCGCTGAAGAAGCTAAGACCCTACTTGTTTGGGTCTCACTTCCGAGTTCAGACGGACCACAGGCCCCTCAGATGGTTGATGCAAATGAGGGGTGAGAACCCGAAACTGTTGAGGTGGTCCATTTCTCTACAGAGTATGGACTTTACGGTGGAACACCGCCCTGGCACCGATCACGCCAACGCTGACGGTCTGTCCAGATTTTTCCGCCTTAGTGATGTGGAACTCCCTGGGGAAGGGTAGTTCCCCCCACATTTCAGCTGGAGGGGACACATGTTAGACCTGGCACCTTGGCGTAAGTCTCCCTTCCACTTTTTGCTGATGTGCCTCCGATGTTTTGCTGGTTTTCCGATACTCAGGGCACTGCGCCACGGCTGATCCGTACCGCAGTGCAAGTGCTCCCTACTGTAAAATTGTACATACGATTGGTATCCATGATTGGTGCATTGGATTTACTGTCAGTCCCTAGTAACGCGCACTAGAGAGTGCCGGGGCTTGTAGATGCCAATACTGCTGGTGGGCCTGCAGCGCTGGTTGCGCCACCCACCGAAGCAGCCGTAAAGTTGTGTCTGGGAACTGCGACCGCAGAACCCGCGTGCGGTCTCGTACTGTCACGCTAGCTGGGCAAGTGCACCCACTTGCCAGCCCCTGAACCTTCCCTTGACTACATATTAGTCACCCCTATGGTAAGCCTGCGGGCAGGGTGCGTTGTAGGTGTAAGGTAGGACAAGCCCTGATGTGTGTGGCATGTCCTAGTAGTGACTTACAACCAAGACCGTATTTCACTATTGAAGGCTACCTGCTCCATTAGGCCAGACTGAGCTGCGAGAATTGTTACACCCTATAATTCCTGCAGGCTCAAGGAGCATGGTAGCAAGTCATGTTTAGTATGCCTGAACTCAGGATGATAAAATATTTCTTGTAGTCAAGTTTATTTTAGTATCCTGGGTTTGCAAATGCTACTTTTAGAAAGTTAGCATTTGCTTGCTTAACCATTTCAGCCCGCCTCTGCTGATATGTGTATCTGACTGTCTGGGATGTGTGAGTGACAGGGCTGGAGGGATGACAGGTGGTGAATGCGCAGATTACACCTTAGTGGGAGGTAGGAGTGCCTCTTGACTCGAACTGTAGCTGTGCTCGGCCACCACAATGCTGGCTCCACCCTCCTGGGGAGCGGCGGATGACTCTGCCGGCACCTGGCCCAGGAAGGGCGAAGCCCCCATCAACAAGGTACTCTGGCCGCCCCTGTCCGCACAATGCTGGCTCCACCCCCTGTGGGGCGTCTGATGCGCCTGCCCCTCACACTGAAAGCAGAAGCCGGAGTACACCCGCCAGGGTACTCAAGGACTGAGAGTGGCTATGCAAAGGCCCCCCTGGCCTGCGAGAACAAAAGAAATGGCCTATAAAAGAAGGAGCCCTGCTCCTTGAAAATTAGATCCTGTTTGGGCCACAGAAGGACTCTGCCCTACGAGAAGGACCGTGAGAGACAAGGAAGGGTGCTGACTCTTGCCTGTGTCTGGTGCCTTGCTGCTGAAGGAGAGGAAGAAGAAAAGACTACGAGAAGACTTTTGCTTTACTTTGTGCCAAACTCTGCTAAAGAGATCTCCAAGGGCTTGCTGTGAACTTGCCCCCTGACCAGCGTCCCAGGACCAGTGGACGCTACCCCCTGAAGGAAAGCGACTGCGGGTGCTGACCATCGCCGCAGCACCGACGGAGGAATCTCCTCCAAGGCAACGACATCCACCTGACCACCGTGACCGGGGCCCAAAGCAACAGCGAAAGCAAAGTGAGGACCAGCCGCCGCTGGCCCGAACACCGTGACCGCAACTGCACCGGGAGCCCGAGAGCAAAGCGAAGGAGGACCCGTCCGGTCCGAGCTCTCGAGGTGACTGCGCAACGAGCAGCCACTCACCTGCAAAGACGGACAGTTGCCCTGTGAGAATCCGCAAGGTCGGTAGCCTGCCCGACAGCCAGCTGTGAGCCCATAGCTGCACCGGCACGTGGCTGGGTACGTCCCGCACTTGGGGACCGTACTGCCACTTGCCGCCACCGCACAGCCGCCGCCGCCAGGGTCGGAGCGGACGACGAGGAGAGGGCCCTGCCGCCACAGAACACCGCTGCCCCGGATGACCAGTGACCTGCTCGGCTGAAGAGCCGCAACGATCAGCGACCCCGGGAAGGCAACGCGACGTGGGACAGATCCCCTGGAAGCCGCCGGCTCCACAAGAACTTTGGTTAACACCGGCCTACGGGCCCAAAGAGAACTGCTATAAGAACTGTGGTAACCTGAACTGAGTAACTTGCAACCGTTATCATAAAGTACGTTGACTGTATTCACAAGCCTGCTTAAAATCTATATAAAGATATATATTTTTACAGAATACAGTCTGGTCTCGTTGTGTGGTGGGTTGGTTGTAAAGGTGTACTATTGCAAGTGTTTAACCTATATGCCCCAAAGATTAGCCTGCGACTGCTTAAGCCACACTACCTAGAGGGTAAGCAGAGGTTGTCTGGAAGGTAACCCTCAGCCCTGACGAGGAAGAGGAGAGTCCCTGCTTGTCGCTAGTGTTGCACTGCGCCAACTAGAGACTCCCCCTTCCTACAGGGAGGAGTCATATCATGTAAGAATTCAGTCTTGTAAGTTCAATGATGGAATATTGGGATCCAGGATACATTTCCTGAACAATGTGCACGCTGATGGTGATCGTTTCTGAAAGGTAACAATGAGGGACATGGAGATGGTGGGGCAGGGGGGGGTCGAGTTGGAGAGTGAAGCGAACAGGGAAAGGTTACAAGCAGGGGAACAGGTCTTTTGTTGAATAGGTGGTATGAGGTTTTTTATGTTTACAACACATTTAGGGTAATTTCAGTTTGGGTGGTATAGGGAGGCGCATGGGGTAGAAATCTCTTGCATTTGAATTATATTTGATTAGGATTGAGGATACAGAGGTGTGCATGAGTTTGCCTCACACTGACGTTGTATTTTACATCTAAACATTGTTCATAAATATGATTACGCTGTTTACTGTATTTGTCCTAGTAACCCCAGACGAAGAGCCAAGAAGGCTCGAAATGCATTGGGTATTCATACAGCGTGTCAATTGCAAAACGTGGTTGATTTAAGCGTACCAGTGTATAAAGCCTGGATTGGCGTGCAGTTGGTATTTGAACATGTCAATAAAGATTGCAGATTCAATCACATTGTCTCCGTGGTGATGAACAAACAAAAGTGTAAAGATTTATTTTTGGACAACAAAAAAGCTATGTTCATTAAGAGATTACACCGGAGTACTTGGAGAAATGAAAAATATATTGGCGGGACTGAATCCCACTTTTGGCAGTGCAACAGTGAGAGCGTGAGAAGAGTGCTCTTTATTTAAAACATTCGTATTGACTGTGGTTTGGGGCGATCCATGGACACTGAACGCATACATCTACATTTAAGATATTAAAACTTGGAGTAACATAAAGGGAAGGAATGCATGCTCTATCATGGACTTGTTTGACTCTTAGAAGTTTGGCATTTTCTTCTACTAGCTATTTGGAGGCTTCATCCTGTTCCTGGCTCAAATGACTGGCATTTGGACTATGTCAATTCAATTTCAATTGTAAATCTTTATCCGGCACTTAGAAAGACACCATAAAAGCACATACACAATATACACATATCTTAAATACAAGATTTAAAAAAAAGTATAAAAAGATTTGGCTAAAAACACATTTCATAAAGATAGGGAAAAGAGGAATTTACTTTACGTGATTAAGAATCATTGAAGTCATTTATTTCTCTAGTGTTCCTTAGCCGCAATGCAACCCGGATAAAACTTATAGTGCAAAACAACGTATGTGCATCTGCGGCTTCCTGAAGTAATCTCAAGGCCTTTTTTGCTTGTCTAAGTTTCATTTCTTTCAGGATCCCTACTAAAAACCTATGTCTCGGGCGGAGTAAAAGGGGCATAACAAAACAAAGTGAAGGGTATCCTGCGGAGACCTAGTGTCGCAGCCGCAGGTACCCTTCGCCTCCACTGTAAGAGTGAACCCAGAGGGGACCGCAAGTAAATGATGAAGCATATTTAGTCTGAATCGGGTCATATGATAACGGTCCTGAGCATTATGCATGACCCTCAAATATGGTTCCATTCCTTGCTTCACTGTTAGTTGGCAATAAGATGAAACAGTGGGCTTCCGTCTCTGCCCTAGTCGTAAGAGACCAGTCTGAAAAAAGTTTTTTAACCAGTGTTTTGTTCTGGCCAGTTAAGGATTCTGGGTCTGTGAAGAAATTTTTACAGCGGATTCCCTCCATAGAGTCCTTTATATACTTTAGCCAGGGTACGTGACCCCCTTTGTCACGTTTCAGGCAGTCTTTTATAATTTGTCTTGTAAGGACCGCTTCTGGGTTGATCCAGATTTTAACCCAAGCAAGAAGAGGTTTAATTTTGATCCGGTCTTCAATATAAGGCTCCCCAACTTCCTCATGAATAATGTAGGCCGGGGTATTCTGTGGCAATTTCAGGATTCTTCTAAGGAATTTGTTTTCTTCCACCTGAATCTGTTGTAATTTTTTGCCTATAAAACCCCATACTTCTGCTCCGTAAGTAACCTTAGCACAACAAATTGATCTGTACAAATTTAAAATTTGCTCTGGGGACCATCTGCCCAGTCTTCTCCCGTACCCCATAATGGCCCCTGTTGACGCCGCCAGCTTTATTGCGTGTTTCTCCACCAGGGGGTTAAAGTTCAGTTGATCGTCAAACAGTACACCAAGATATGAAACGATCTTAACCTGGCCAATCTTGTGTAATCCAATTTTATAGATAAATTTCCCCTTTTCTTTTGCTCCTGTTGACATGATGTAAGATTTTTCCAAATTTGTCGATAAATCAAGTTTGGCCATAAATTCGACAAAACCATCGATCATCTTCTGTAGTCCCAAAGGAGTTCTGGCTAACAGTACCGCATCATCGGCATAAAGTAATACCGGTACCACTCGATGGCCAATTTGGGGTGAGTCCACGTGTAGTTTAAGCAGTTCTTTCTCCAGGAGATTAATATATATAGAGAACAGGAAGGGCGCTAAAATACAGCCCTGCCTCACTCTACTGGTGCATAAAAAGGGATCAGTCCTACTTCCCTCTTGGTTATATCTCACAATTACAGATGTATTCCAGTGTAGAGTTTTTAGGACATCTACAAGGGGTTGATCTACTCCCAAGCTTAACAATAATGACCAAAGTTTTTCTCTATTTACACGGTCAAAAGCTGCAGAGAGATCCATGAACCCCATATATATAGTCCCCCTGCTAGCGATGGTGTATTTTGCTGTCAGGGGGTACAGGTTCAAACATTGATCGGTGGTGGATCTACCCTCCCTAAAGCCATATTGAACATCTGTCAGGACCTGATACTCCTCCTCCCATTCCTGCAGACGATGTAAAATGACACGGCCCAGTACTTTAGCTGTCACGTCTATAAGGGATATGGGGCGGTAACATTGAGGGTCATTGAGATTCCCTTTTTTATAAATCGGGACTATGGTTGCTGTTGACCAAGAGCGAGGCAGTCCTGCCACCAC
The DNA here is from genome assembly GCF_964263255.1 of Lissotriton vulgaris. Classification (NCBI taxonomy): domain Eukaryota; kingdom Metazoa; phylum Chordata; class Amphibia; order Caudata; family Salamandridae; genus Lissotriton; species Lissotriton vulgaris. The sequence continues at coordinate 1,870,756,142 of NC_141694.1, read as the reverse complement.
TGCCTCGTTCAAAACCCTCGTGAGCAGTGGGGCCCAAAGGAATATGTTGCTCCGATAGAGGTCGGGGGATATCCCATCAGGGCCGGGTGCTTTATTCTTACCGAGCCCTACTATTGCAGATTCCACTTCTTCCAGGCGAAAGTCCAGTTTTGTATTTGGGGTTAACCTTGGTCCTTCACCCTGAAGTAAATGTCCTGCATAATTATAAAGGCTCTGGAAGTGGGTCTGCCATTGTTCGGGTAGGATCGTGTTAATTATTTTAGGTGCTCCTGGATCCTGGAAGCATGGGGTATTGATGACCTTCCAGAATCCCAAGGAATCTCGCCTTTCTGCTGCCTCCCTTAGATCCTCCCAAGCTTGAATTTGTAAACTCTTTTTTCGACAGTTCAGTGCTTTTTTATATTCAATTCTATGTTGTGCTATTTTAAGATTAGCCCTGGGTTTGGAGTGGAGACTAAGTTTAAGTTGTTTGTGCACTTTGGTACAAGCAGAGTCGAACCAACGTGGAGTGGAGGGAGCTTTACTTACTTTAGAAGTCTTTAGTAGATTATCCACATGGCGCGCAATTTCTTCAAATGCGCTAACTATTAATGCTCCTTCCACATGAGGATCGAGACATGTATTAATGGCGTTTAGTCCCTCTTTTATTAAGTTTCTATAAAACCTATCTCTGTCGATCTTCGACCACTTAATCCTCCTTCCCTGATCCACTGCCTTTTCCATAACATCTAATCTCCTTGTCAATTTTTTAAAACCTTTTAGTACAAGTGTCAAGGGGTTATGGTCACTAAAGATGCTTGTATCTATGGCCATGTTACTAATGTTTCTCTTTATGGGGGGTGAGACTAGAATAAAGTGGATGTACGACTGGCAACCTCTGCCTCTAAATGTTGGGTTGAGGTCTCCATATTCGCCTAACTCTGCAAGGTCCATAGTGTGGACCAGGTTGTGCCTTTTTATTAATTTCTCTAGGTCCCATCCCTCAGTTTCGTGAACAAAATGTGGCCCTTTTGCTGCAGTGCATCTTGACCAATCTCTGTTGAATGGTTTTAAATTATCACAGAGATGACAATTAAAATCCCCCATAAGTATTATACTGAGGGAGTTTGGTGTCTTATTTAAGGAAACCAACTTTTCTAAACAGGAGTCCTGTTCCTTAACAACTGACCCCTTTCCCATCGTGCCTACGGCATTATACCAATTAATTAAAAGTATAATAAATCTTTTAAAAAGAAACCCTACAGCTTGTATGTTCTGTGAGTCCCAATTATAATTGGTCCAAGTTCCCTGCATGTGAAGATCTACATACATAATTAATCCCCCACTCGCTCTACCCGATAGTGACTTAGTGGCTGGCACAGAAAAACATTTGTACCCCTCTAAACTATACAAGTTTGGGTCAACTGTACCCTATGAAACTTGGGATTCCAATTCCTGTTATAGCAGGCCCTTCCTCATCTGATCTTATAAGAGTGTCTATTGCGCTAGATTTCTCTAGTTCAAGTCAGTCGACCTCTTCAAGTGCACTGAACCTATTCCAGTGCACATGTTGAGCTAAGAAAGGGTCATAGGCTGAACTGGCTTGATATGGGGTTTGCCATTGGACCGATCTATACTGAGGTTCCATCTGTGGGACCCTATTCATGGGAATTCTATTTCTCTGCACCGGTCTTTGGGGTGTGTATGGATAAAAGTATGATAAATGTAAGGGGTGGATTTGTGTGTGAGATCTGGACTATGTATTTTCATCCCCGACAGCAACACAATTGAGGGACTAGGTGTGATTAGAAGGGCCATCTTTGGCGGGATGGGGGGCGCAGCTGTGCACAGCCTCACTTACACTTCAAAAGACTGTGCCCTGTTATCAAACAAAGAACTTTACACTAGTCTGTTGTGCCTGCAGACAAACTTGGACCAGGGCAGGGAGGCAGGAAATTCCAGACAGTCATACTCCTCCTCAGACACTGTCTTTCCCGATGAACTTTACCCTCTCAGACAATTTTCTTCAAAATGTAATTTAAGACTGAAGGTAAGTTGAGTCCAGGCCTAACACACTTCAAGTATCTAACCTGGGCATCCATCGTGGTCAGCCAAAACGTTGCCCCAGTCTTGCACAACTAGATGTCCGTAGTAGGTGCATTGATCTTTTAGGCACTATTTTTCACTTTAAACTTTAAAACTCCTTAACCCCAGCTCTAATGATTGGATTTTTGTTGTTTTGGTGTCAAAATATTTATTAACATTTAATCAAGTCTTCTAAACTGGAGTGGGTTTTTTCTTGTTTTGTTTTCACTTCATTACTGTCTGTGTGCTGAAAATCTCACTGCAGTGCAATTAGACCACCGCATCATCTTCCTCTACTTACCTCTCTGCAACCAGCCAACTGCAACAGCTACTTACTGTGGCATTCCAGTCACTGAGGGGGTCTCCATATTGTCTGTTATGTCTGGCATCCTTGCCGTGATTTCCCCTGAATGCCTTCAGACCTCCTGTTTCCCTGACCTAGTTATTGCTCGGTTTAGGACTCTGAAGACTTTACCATTGCCAACCAGTGCTAAAGTGCATGTGGTCTCTGCTTGAAGCATGGTACCATTGGCGTGTTCACAATTGGCAAATTAATTTTTTTTTAAAGTTCCTAGTAAAATGTACTATATGTGCCCCGGACCTGTGAATTAAATGCTACTGGAATGCTACTGGGACTTACTATTAGGGCTTGCAGCACTGATTGTGCCACCCACTTCAGTGGCCCTTCAAACATGTGGAATCACAATTTAAAACACAACTTATGGTGAAGTCAGATTCTTCAATTGTAAATCATATGAGCTTATCTGGCAGTATTGTATGGCACATAATGCCCTGCATCTACATGAGCCAGAGTTTTCATAGAGAAATTGAGGGGGTGCGATAAGCAAAATCCCCCTGAGGCTAAGGATATTTTTCTTGGTGTGCCCTTCAATTTGGAGAATTCACAATAACACAGTTGTGTCTGCCACTATGCATTCATAGTTCATCTGCACTTTTCAGTAAAAATTGATTTTTTGAAGTGTCCATACTTTTTTCACCCCTTCAGTGTTTATATGCACAAAATTCGATAATTACTTGGTTTCGTTAGCTAAGGTCCAGCCTGCCAACTGTCACGCAGATCAATACTGATGGAAAAAGTTAAGTTGGGGTGAAACATGTCTTGGCTTCCTGTGTTAGCTCCCAAAGGAGGTTTTGCTCACTTCTACCACCCAAACCTGCTGAACAGATTAATGAAAGACTTGGTAGAGTTTGTGCCTTTGTTGGTTCGTGCAAACCAGTTCAGTAATTTTAGAAATGTTCAGAATTTAATGAAGTCATCAGTGGTGTCAGTGCTATTGTCATCTATGATATTACTTGTGATGTCATCATTGATGTCATGTATGATGACATGCAGTATGAGGGAGTTTCGCAAGTTCTGGTTTGCGCTGTGAACCATAACTGGAGCTTTCAGAGTTTTGCCCTATTTGAGCCAGAACAATAAGTTTATTTTACCGAACAAAACTCAGGTACTAGTCTGGCTCAATGTGCAAAGTCACTGAAGCTGTGTTTGCAGGCGCACAAAACCATGTCAAAGCTAGCATTGATTGCCATGTTGTTCTCTTGCTAGATCTTTTCTTTGCTGTTGTACTGTACTTTAGGGTGATGGTCTTCCTGTGCTTGTGTTTGTAAATCTCAGGCTCTGACATTTGAGATTGAATCCTAGTTTACGTCTCTCCATGATGATAAAAATACACCCATCGCCCCCACGGGAAAGGGAAGATCCCGAAGCCTTGTTGGGTATTGCTTGCTTGAACACTTTCCTCTGCGCATCACGTAACTGAGTGCTCATAAGGGGGCCATGGCTCCTGCTGCGTGGGACGCTTGCGGGCGTGCCGGGGCCAAAGGTGGGCCCGTCTTGCGCCCGTCATCAACCAGAAGAGGCTGGGCTGGGCCACGGCTCTTCGCTATGTGCCTTAATACTATAGCAGAAGGTATTTTGTATACTATCTTCATGCCTGGTCTAAAAACTTGTTAAAGGGTTCCTGCATGGGACGGATTTGAACTGGTTCAAATTTGGTGAACTTGATACTTTAAAATTGTTCAGCTCATAACATCAACTGCACCACAAAAAAAGAAGCAGACTAAAACTGGGGAAGGGCCTTATTTTTCTCTATTGAACTATCTGACTGGTGCAATTGAAAAACAAATTTTAAATGTTGAAGAGGCCATGAATCCAGACAAAATTAATACTTTAGGCGGCCCCATTATACCCACTACTGATAAGAATAACACCAACGTGACAAATCATGAAGCGTAGACGAAATGGGAGGAAGAAATGGATGTGTGGTAGATATTTAAGATCCTATCATAGATACCAACACAAATAGTGATCTTCAGCCACCCTCTAAACGATCCCGATATCCCGATGAAACCCTAAAGCAGAACTAGAAACTAGTGATAAAGACTTGGTAAATACTAACCCAGAACAAATGAAAGCACCAAAGAGGAGTAAGAATTATGCACTGAACAAAATGGTTTGGAGAGCAAAGCAAAAGTAAGTTTGCAGAATGAAGTTTCGAAAGTGGGAAACAAACTGGAAGCTATGGATATTTATCTTAGGGACATGCTAGGAAAATTGAGTGGGAGGTTGGGAGCAATAGAAGATGTGTTGTCTAAATCTAATAGTAAATCTGAGCTCCCATCTGAACCTAAGGTTGTACAGAGCGTATCTAAGGGGGATACTCATGCACACCCTGGTTGTCATTTAAATGTCCCAAATCTAAGCACACAAACAATATTCGGTAGTGGAAATGAAAGTACTGGGATTCGCTCTAGTCCAACTATTCATAACAGAAGTAACATTAATCAGCCTAAGGGGTCAAGTGCGATTAGAGAGTCCAGTGCTGCAGAGGGAATGGAATTTGAGAGACAAGTGCCATACATAGAATTACCTCCTGCGGCAACCCCATATACTGTGGTGCTAATCAATGTACCCAGGTTACACAAGGATACTGGGGAGACATGTGAAAGTCTAAGAAATAAATCGTTATCCTGGCTTGGGTCTAGGACAGACTTAATAGATAGATTATTTGCCGAGTTTAAAATGGCAAGACGGGTGGGCTGGATAGGAAGGGGACGTAAGACTTTGCCTGGTGACTGTGTGATATTAGATTTTAAGACCCCGTACCTAATTACCTCAATCTTTAGTAGGGCGGGCAATAGCCCAGGCAGACCGGATTAATATTGTCCCACTTGGATTCTTCTACAAACCTTACCAGCCTAATGGTGATATACAGAGGAGGGTGGCCCCATTGGTAAATTACAGAACAAGTTATGGTATATCTAACTTTAACCGATTTGGTGTTCTACCAAGTCTGGAAGAAGTAGATTGACTCAGTTGATCTGATAACACCCATTTGATTAGTGTATCGAATGTTGAGTCAGGCGCAGACGGCATTGGCTCATTTGACATACGTGAATTCCTTTTGCTACCGCTGGGTACTCCTTGCAGAAACGCTGTTCCTGACCGCTGTGTGCCGCCCCTGCTCGCCGGACCCGCTTCGCGGGTCCCGCTTCGCGGACACACAGCGACTATCAACTTCCAAGGGGCTTGACTTAACCGGCAGGGCTGCGAGGGTAGAGCGGAGGACTCCATTGACCAGGAGTCCCCGCGCGCCCGTTAACAGCTGGGCTCCTCTCCCTGCCGGCCCCGCCCCCAACGCCGGGAAAGCAGAAAGCGCAGCTGAACCTTCCCTCTTCGGATTCCTTTTGCTACCGCTGGGTACTCCTTGCAGAAACGCTGTTCCTGACCGCTGTGTGCCGCCCCTGCTCGCCGGACCCGCTTCGCGGGTCCCACTTCGCGGACACACAGCGACTATCAACTTCCAAGGGGCTTGACTTAACCGGCAGGGCTGCGAGGGTAGAGCGGAGGACTCCATTGACCAGGAGTCCCCGCGCGCCCGTTAACAGCTGGGCTCCTCTCCCTGCCGGCCCCGCCCCCAACGCCGGGAAAGCAGAAAGAGCAGCTGAACCTTCCCTCTTCGGATTCCTTTTGCTACCGCTGGGTACTCCTTGCAGAAACGCTGTTCCTGACCGCTGTGTGCCGCCCCTGCTCGCCGGACCCGCTTCGCGGGTCCCGCTTCGCGGACACACAGCGACTATCAACTTCCAAGGGGCTTGACTTAACCGGCAGGGCTGCGAGGGTAGAGCGGAGGACTCCATTGACCAGGAGTCCCCGCGCGCCCGTTAACAGCTGGGCTCCTCTCCCTGCCGGCCCCGCCCCCTCGGGGTAATCAGCTCCCATAAAGCAAAGGTAACAAACCCGCTGCGCGGGAGCGCGCGGGAGGGCGCCGGGAGAAGCCCGGGACAAGGGCGGGACCGTCTGTGGCCGTCCGGAGCCGAAGGAGGCTGGGCTGGGCCACCCCTCTTGCCAGCGCGATATACCATCTATCTTAGTAAGTGACACAGATTCTCTTGTATTATTTCATAATCAATATGGCAACGGCTGCTAATACAAGCCCTGCAATCAGCCATTTGATGTCTTTTCCAACGGAGTCTGGTCCTCTGGCCCTTGGTCCCTTAGATAAATTCTTTTTTAATCGCTCATTGACAATAGATAAAGAACTAACTTTGGCAGAGAAGCGTGCCGAGCGTAGGCTATCCATCGAAATACTTAAGAACTCTACGGACAAGTTTCCAAATGTAGCCTATCCCACTTTGGTAACCCCTCTATCATCAGTGAACCTCCCAGTTACATACGAACACTCTGAGGCCCTGGGTGATAGAATAAACAAGACTGTCGTGGCAGATTTAAATAATATTTGTGGTAGTACATCTCACTCATCATCGCACTCTGATTTGGGTCCTCAAGTTATATCGGCCAATTCCAAAACTGGGGCCAAAAGGAAACGTCCAGCTTCTGTAAAAAAATGCAAAAAGACGGTCAGACCTCCACCAAAACTCAGGAAGTTACATAAACTTGTGAACATTGGGAAGGCAGTTAATGAACCAGTTCAAAGAACAGGAAGTGTAATACCAACTATTCCTATATCTCAGGATAACCAAGATAAAGGGGACAATTCTTGTTCTGTTTCCAATGTACCAAGTAAAGATAATGTTGTATTATTCGCAAATGTGCTTCCGGAATTGGAAAAAATGTTTAGACTGGTACTTACCCCCATTGAGGATAGAATTGCTAAGCTCATAGATAAACCACTTTGAGCAAACAACTTTAGACAATTTCTATTCAACAAAATCCCTGATTAAAGTAAACAGGGTGGAAACAAACTCAAACCCCCAGGTCGTAAATAACCCTCATATACAGGACAAGGGTAGAAATCCTAGAAGTGGCTCTCCTTTACTTTCCAAACAAAACAAACCTCCAGCTAAAGCCACTGCAAAAACCACAGATAGGGCCGAGAAAGCGACAGCGGGATCTGAATCATCGCAGTCGACTCCAACACATCCTATACAGCCCTTATTAGCCCAGCCACAAAACCCACCGGCGGTTACAAATGTTGTGGTTACCTCGTGCCAACAAGTGGGTAAAGTACCAACATCTGTAAACACAACTAACAATACACGCATACCTCCAAACATCCCGGGGGTAGGAAATGGGGCTAATGTATATCAGCCGGCTGGTAAATCTTTAACAGCGCCACAAGTAAATAATAAACCACAGGTGCAGAAACCTGCCCTCCAACCTGTTCCCCAAGTTCCCAAATCTATCCCAACGCCCTTGCCAAAGCCACCTCATAGAAAACCCCCAATCAATCTTACTTAAGACTCCTTCCCCTATGTGGCAGTTCTCATCAATGTACCATCTTTACCCCCAGGGCAGAGAGAAAATTTCCAGATGCTTAAAAACAAGACCATGCACTGGTTAAAGGAAAATCGTCCTCTGCCGGGTGATATTGATGGGCTAATAATAGGGGCAAGGAGAAAAGACTGGATGGGTTACACACCAAAAACCCTGGGGGGGGGACTGTATAGTGGTTAACTTCCAAGATCCTAGGGTGGTGGGATGGATAACAAGGCAGGGATGGGGAACAAATAAGGGTGGTATTGGTATTGTGGACCTTACCTTCTTTTACCCTCGACCCACAAGTGTAACTACAAGCCTACTCAACGAGCCCATAATCCCCCCCATTGCACCATGGCCAGTTATTTCTCTACCACCTCCCCATGCTGGTTATAATCATACCCCACATACATACTACAATCCCCATGTAGGATGGCAGGATTCGGGCTGGGGGTATTGACATACTGGTATTGATAGCACGGGTGGAATTATAAAAGAAGTAGAGGGGTTAGGTGATGTCTGTGGTAATACTATTGCTACAAATTTAATGGAGAACAACATCGAGGATGGGCGTGTGGTCGATGAAGGTGGCTCAAGACTGGGAACACCAAATTCAAATGTCTTACACCCTGTAACGGATGATTTAGCTGTGGATACAACAGATGATTCAGAAAGGCTGACTAGTCAAATGGAAAGTTCAATGTCAGCCCATGAATTTCCACTTGCCAAAGCTCGGGACGGGACAAGTGTAGATATTGGTACCCTCTTATCTTGGAATGTTGCCGGGTTGGCTAGCAAGTTGGATTCCCAACTTTGGGTGGATTTCATAAGTGGTTTTGACATTTGTTGTTTTCAAGAAACCTGGGCTTGTGATCCACTCTTTTGCTTAGGTTACTTGAATTATTGTATACCAGCCTCAAAAGGGGGAAGAGGGCGGCCAAAGGGTGGCCTAACAGTTTGGGTCAGACAGGGTTTGCACATTGATATAAAAATCCTAGACGTGGGAAATATTGATCTACAAGCCCTTAGAATCTCTGTTGCAAAAGGCCAAACAATAGATTTATACAATGTCTATGTGAGAGGTGGCAAAGTAATGAATCTATCCACTATTGAGTTGTTGTCTGATGTCATGGAGGTTAATTCCCAGGGAAATGTAAAGATAATTGCTGGGGATTTAAACAGGACTTTTGAACCCTTGAACTGTACAAACGACCTTATGGAGAGTGAAGAGGATAATCTCTGGGGAGTACCATCTCTAAACCTAAAACCTGTGAAGCGATGGTCAAAAGAGATTTTACTGCTAAATGGAATATGTTTGGAACATGGTCTAAGAGCTCTTAACGGCAGGACACCCGGTGACAAGGAGGGCAGCTTCACTTTTGATAATGGCATTAATAGGAGCCGAATTGACTATATATTGTGTAGTCTCCAGCTGTGGAATGGGGTTGTTGACATGGCTGTTAGGCCCCGGGTTGAAAGTGACCACAACCCCCTATGTGTGTCACACAAGTGGTGGAATGTAGGTTTAGGAAACCCTACTGAGACACACGATGAAACCCCTCTTTTAAGTAACGATGAGCGAAGGTTAAAATGGCCCAAGGTGCTAGCAAATGAAGTCATTATGACATATATTATTAATGAGGTTGATTGTGCAATTTCCGCGATTGAAGCAGTAGTCCCAGTGGTTCCCGGGGACAACTGTATCACTGAAATCCACAATAAGTTATTCTCCCTTCTAAGACCATGTTTTTTCATCAAGAAAAGAAAAGGGAAGAAAACCAAAGAAGTGGGCAGGTGGTTCGATAACCATTGCAGAGCAGCACGTCTAGATTTGGGGCATGCAATAAGAAACAGGGACCGTGCTGAAGTGATAAAGAATAGGAAACTGTACAAAACAGCCATCTATCGTGCAAAAAAGAAATGGGACGAAGACCATTGGGCCCAATTAAAAGAAGCCTCTGATAATAAAGACTCAATGTTATTCTGGAAAATTATCAAGTGGGGTAGTGGTGCGGGCCCAGTAAAACCCGACAACAATGTACCAGTGGAATCCTGGGTCGATTACTTCGGGCCACAGTACGCGGAAAGTAATAAATCCGTGGCAGCTGACGATATAACACCGGTTTACGCAATCGAAGATCTATTCTCCCTTAGTGAAGCAGAAATTGCCATCTGTTCCGCGAAATGTGGGAGGGCGCCAGGTCCAGATGGTATCCCCCCTGATATTTTTAAACATGATGTGACCAGATGGGCGAGATACACCCTCCTTGTAGCAAATGCCCTAGCAAAGGGGGCAGTGGTTCCAGACATTTGGAAGGGTGCAACCATTATCCCCATCCACAAGAAGGGCGATCGCTCATTGCCTGCTAATTATAGGCCCATAAGCTTAATAGCCACCATGCAGAAAATAGTCGGGAGAATGGTAACAAACCAGCTAATGGACTGGGTAGAAGATAATAGCGCCCTCTCCCCATACCAAGCGGGATTTAGGCGGGCAACTAGTACCATCGACCAGGTCTTCCGCTTCACTATATTGCGGTGGAAGACCGTCGAATTGGGAAGGGGCAGCCTGTATGTCGCGTTTGTCGACCTGCGGGCGGCGTTCGATCTAGTCCCCCGGTACAAGCTATGGTCGGTGCTCCAAAAGTTGGGGATTCCTGCAGAACTGCTAACATTAATCATGCGACTGCACGAATCCAACTTTGCCAGAGTCCAATGGGGAGGAAGTAGCGAGACAACATTGGACTTCCCTGTGGAAAGGGGTGTTAGGCAAGGCTGTTCTATGGCCCCTCTACTATTCTCGTTATTCATTAACGGGATAGTCGAGAGAATGCTGAGGGCTAGTGTAGATGCCCCATCGTTAGCGGACACCAGGGTTCCGATCCTGATGTTCGCCGACGACACTCTTATTTTGTCTAAGACTCCCATGGGGCTGCAACGCGCATTAAGCATTTTTGATGCTTTTTGCTTGGAGCATGGGCTAGAGGTAAATGTAGGAAAAACTAAACTAATGGCCTTCTCTGCAGGACGCAGAAGCTATCCTAAGATAACCCTAAATAACAGCAGGCTCGATATAGTTAATGAATTCACGTATTTGGGAGTGCAGATTGCGGGGGGGACTGGCTGGACGCATCATGTGAACAAAGTAGTCCTAAAGCACCAGCAGCTATCAGGTGCCCTATGGGGGGAACACCGTAAATCAAAAACAAAACCTATAAAACCCGCAATGGCAGTGTACGATGCGAAGGTTTTGGGTGCCACCTTATACGGCGCAGAACTTTGGGCTTGGAATAGTCTGGTGGCTCTTCAGACTTCCGAGAACAAGTTCATGCGAGGGATTACTGGACTTCCACAGAGCACCCCCCTAATCCCATTGTTCTTGGAGCTTGGTAGACGTACGATTGTCGACAGAGCTCGATTGCGACCAGTTCTTTACTGGAGACGCCTTTGGACGACTCCAGAAATAAGACAGTACGCGGAGGGCTTTCTGTGGATAATCAAGGAAGATATCTTCCATAAGATAAAATGGTTAAAACATCTGAAGACCATGCTGGTAAATCTAGGGTTTTCGAATCTTTGGAATAACCCCGAGGGAGAAATCTTCCCAAGCAAAGAAGCCCTCAAAGAGCAATATTGGGATTGGGTGGGAGGCAAGATGCTGAATGACACCAGGGCAGATTCTATGTCTGGTCGTTTCCTGGAGACTAAAATTTTACCTGTCCTAGAAAATTATTGGGCCAATATTACGGTACCAATGGACAGGAAACTTGTTTTCCAGTTAAGGTCAGGATCTATCCCCCTCAAGAAATTGACATCTGGCTGGCACAGACCCACTAACAACTTATGTCCTGCCTGTGAAAACGCTGAGGAGAGCCTAGGCCATTTTCTCTTTTCATGTCAAGCCTACGTGAATCCGAGGAGAAAATGGCTCTCGCCGGTATGCAAAAATTTGGGGACACGCGATAGTTCAGTGGCCTTAAGAATCCTATGCACAACAAACCAGGATTCGATAGTTATGGGGGTCGCTAAATACATGGGTTGGGCTTGGGCGATAAGACGACGGTCTTTGGGGGGCAGCAGGTAACCAGGGATTCCTTTTAATAAATTAATAAATTTTTATGTAATTGGTATATGTAATTGGCATAAATTGTTTTATTTGTAATGTTGTATGAGCTGCACTGTGTTTAATGAATTTTTTACTCTGTAATTATGTATTTTGTGTAATTGTTCTGATTTTATGTGCTTTTATGAGAATTGTCTCGAATAAAGCTTATACAAACATACGTGAAATTGCAGTGCAACAAGAATTTTTAGATGTTTAATTGGCAGTTACTCCCAGCACCAGATATTGTGCAATCAGCTAGGAAGTGCCTATCACAACAATGAGAGATAACACCCCGATTTTGAGTACAGAAGAAAGTCTGGTACCCAACACAAATTCCAGAGAAAAGGGTAATTGTAATTGGATGTTTTGGAATGTTGCAGGTCTAAAATCCAAAGTGACTAATGTAGTGTGGAAAACATTTATACATCAATTTGATGTTTTCAGTGTCCAGGAAACATGGACGACAGAATCCAATACACATTAATGGATATAAAACGTTGCATACTACTGCTATAGCTTCCAAACATGGCAGAGCTAAAGGGGAGATGTGCACCTACTTTTCAAATCTAGTTAATTTTGTAAAAACTGATATGGTTTTTGAAGATTGTTTTTATCAAGTCATTAGATTAGTGGTAGACACAAATTGTGTAGTAATACTTGTGAACTATTATAATAATGTCCCTCATGATATACGAGGTAGTGAAGGCGATACTTGGTCATTTGCATAAGTTGCAAGAGACAGGGAGTAAAGATTTGATTGTAGTCTGGGGGGGGGATTTTAATATTGCACTCTGTCAATACTCGGATACTGGGAATTGTGGAATCTCATATGATATGGAGACCTCTTTCTCCCATTTTCCACATACAAGGTACCGTGAATGTCTGAATGCGATAGTATTTGAATTTGAACTGGGGTTCGCTAATACTTTGTATAGCCCCCCTGTGCCTTTTTGTCCTACATTCAATGGGCGCGGAACTTTCTCCACAATAGATTTTATCCTGGTATCCAATCGCTATGGGTCATTTATTGATGAGTTCTGTAACCACCAGATTATATTAAGCGATCACTATGGTCAGAGTGTCAGCATTTTCTTGTTTAGACAAAGTGTAAGGAAGGTTAATAGCTCTAATTGTATGTTGGAGAATATCTCACTGTCTAGGCAAAATGGTTATACTCTAAGTTGGGAGAAAGTGGTACCCACAGATTTTATGGCTGGTGTGGTAACAAATTGCTATGACAAGTTTTAGGCATGTCTGGATGAAAACACTGCACCGAAGGAAATCATTGATAGTTTCATTAATATCACGGCTTATATTAAGAAGGCACTTACCTTCTTAATATAATCTGTGATATTCAGAGGAGGGTGAAAAAGGGAAAAAGGGGTGGTTTGACTCGAAATGCACTAGGGCTTATAGAAATCTTAAGTATGCACTACATAATGAACCTAATGACAGGGACATGGATAAAATTAGAGAGGCAAGGAAAGAGTATAACCATGCCCTAAAAGGTAGAAGAGAGAGTTTGAAGGCAGACGCCTGGATAGCCCTCTGTGAAGCATCTATTATTAAAGACTCAAGTGCATTCTGGAAGGCAGTTAATGTACCATTCCTTAGAGACAAGGACATAGCCACTGTAGAGTTGGCTATCCCAGAACATAGATGGATAGAGAACTTCTCGACTCTGTATGATGAAACATCCCCGGGTATACATGAAACTGAGGGCCCTGTGGTAGAGTATGATACTTTGTCATTGGGATGCTGAAGGGGAGCATGCCATATTGTAAAGGGACCACAGGACTGTTCTTGTATTTTGAGTTAAGTGAGGTAAATGCTGCCATTGCTGCAAGCTGGGAAGGAAAGGCAGCAGGCACGGATGGTGTCCCTGTTGATATTATTAAAGCAAATATTCCGCTATGGGGCCCTCTCCTGACACAAGTGTTTAATGCAACTAGTTCTGGTGGTTTTATTGAATCATGGTATGAGTCCATCCTTGTTCCAATATATAAAAAAGTGGACAGGACTGAACTGACCTGCTATGGGTCGGGTCATATTAAACAGATTACAGGTTTGGGCAGAGGAACAATCAGTGATAAGCGACCTCCAGTTCGGCTTCCGTAAAAAGCTAGGCACAATTGAGCAGGGCCTAAATTTAAACATTTTGTTGAATAAATATATTACAGCAAAAAAGGGAGCCCTGTACTTGGCATTTATCAATTTATCATTGGCTTATTTTAGAAGAAATGGGAGTCGACATAGTCTTAATCTCCTTTATAAGAGAGTTTTATCTGGGGGCAATGGCACGGGTGCAGTTCAGGATGGGTGAGGAATGCAAAGGACACTTTAAAGTAAAACGAGGCATGAGACAAGGCTGTGTCCTTTCCCCATTTCTTTTTACATTGTACATAAACAATCTTGAAAAGGTTTTGGTCCAAGAATGTAAAGATCTCCCTGAGGCCGGTAAACGTCCCATTCCCGCATTGTTATATGCAGACGATGCGGTCCTAATAGCCCATACTCTGATGGGACTGCAAAGGGTGGTAACTAGTTTTACGAATTTTGACAGAAAGAGGCCTTAATATTAACTCATCCAAAACTTTTATAATGAACTTCATGTCAGGATGCATAAAGCCGAGATCTATTTTTATCGATAATAAACAGATTGAAAGCACAAAGTTATTCTCCTATTTGAGAAATTTGTTTCACCGTCATGGGTGCAGGCTGTCAAAGCAAGGAGATTGTTATATATAAAGACCTTGTCTGCACTATCAAACTTCAGGAGGAAATTAGGTAGGCGTCCCACAGTGGAGTTATTAGACATCTATAAAGCAAAATCTGTCACTGTTGCCTCATATGGAGCAGTACCTCTTCTTTTATTTGCCACACAGAACTTGGTTTGTCATATCTGGAAGACATTATAAAGATTCAACCGGTTATGTTGTGGCATAGGATATAGACAACAGAGGTAACAAATTTTAATGGTGGGATTCTAAATGACTGTAGGGGCCTGGATGGGGTGAAACAAATCAGATGGTTACTGTACGTTAACATTTTTTATGTAATATAGGTTTTCATCTTTTTTATGATGACCTGCCTACTATGATTAGCATGAGTAGGAAGGATCTTAAGATAATCTGTCTGAGTTTCCTGCGTGAACGGAGATTGTCCATTGAAATGAGTAAACCCACGGTGCAAGCACATAATCTCATATTAACAACTCTTAGTCCCCAGCCATATCTACTCCTCATAATGACTGATTATGACAGATTTTTATTGATTCGTTTCCGCCTGGGTACCCTGCATAGACTACTAAGTTTTCCAGTTGTAAATGACTGGGCAAAACAGCTCTGTAAATGTCCGTGTGATGATGCGTCTGACCAGTCCACTATACCTGTTTTGTTTTTCTGCAAATTCTATTCTCTACAGAGGAAAACATGGATTGTCCCGGTTTTAAAAGTATAAGGTATAAGGACGTGTCGGCCAGCGTATGTTATACTACAACAATTAGAGACTGTGGGCTAGATGTAGGTAAATCTAATTTACCGATTCATAAATACCGAATTTTACCGATTCGGTATTTATGAATCGGTAAATTAGATGTAGATAAATAATCGGTCATTTTTACCGATTCGGTAAGATTCGGTATTTACCGATTCGGTAAATACCGATTCGGTATTTGCCATTGATTCCTATGGGCCTAGAAGCCTATAGGAATCAATAGCAAATACCGATTCGGTAAAAATTACCGAATTGATAGGGGTAACAGGGTGTCACTTTGACACCCTGTTGCACCCCTGTTTCAGGCTTTTTTTATGTCCTCATTACGCAACAGTTAAAAGTAAGGAGTTTTCAGGGACCCTTCTCAACTTCGTGGCATCTCTGAGAAAGGAGACCCCTTACGTCCGTGTACTTATAAGGAGGAGGCTTGTTGTTTCGTAGTGGGTTGAGCTAGCCATAATTGCTACTCTTGCAAGCCTTCCTCGACGTTGTTGCGATAGCGTAATCATTGGACTTTACAGAGGAATGTAGTGGGAAATCCAGGAATGTTACCACCATATTACATGCGCATTATATGTATACAGCTCCATTTATTTCACCTCTTATGATATTCTTCCCACAAATCCCAGAATTTATATTCTTTAGAGGCATATTTCTTATTTTTATCTAGGTTAAACACTTTCAAAACTGAAACCAGCCATTCGTTATGATTGGGGGGGACAAGATTTATCCATTTTACACAAATCTCCCTCCTTGCCAAGAGAATCAGTATGAAAATTAAGTTCTCTTGAGCTTTAGTAAAAGGTCTTCCTACATTCATACTTGAAACCCCAAAGATAACTAGGTCCATACTTACAGAAAGTTGTCTTCCAAATACCCCTTCTAAGGTAATACCCACTTCTTTCCAGAAGCCGCCCAGGCTGGGACATCGCCAGAACATATGTAAGTCATCAGCCATCTGTAAACCACATTTTGGGCAGCTCTTCACTGTGGCCCCGTTCAATTTGGATAATCTTTTCGGTGTCCAGTAGGGTCTGTGTACAGTGAGCAAATGATTTCTTTTGAGAGCAGCAGACGTTACAATTGACCAGCATATGCTCATAGATACTTGCCATGCATTGCTTGTATCCAGCGTCGGCAGGTCTTTTCCCCAGATACTTTCTGGAATTCGGAAGTCGTCCTCCCCAGCCGAGATTAGAGCCCAGTACCAGAAGGATATTTCTTTCAGAAATGGTTTAGACGTCTGCATCTTTATCTCCAGGGCGGTGTTACCTTTCCTAGTTTCTTTGAGGGACTTACTCCAACTCAGTAGTTGGTAGTATTTAAATTTCGAAAGAGTGGAGTTCGTACATTGTGATAATATTTCCCAATCAAGAAGTTTATTTTGAAACAGGAGCTGTCCCCATTCCGTTATTCCTGCTGATCTTAACGGTATCGCTAAACTGTATTTAAGGCAGTCTGGTGTGATCTGAGAATCCCAGATCGGGGCTTTATCGCTATAAAAGGGGATATCCACTGTAGATCTATTACAGTACCATAGTCTAGCGGCTGATTTCAGGACCTTCAATTTAATTTTTTTAAAGAACTTCGGATGACCGAATTTGTAGAGAAAGTGGCTGGTGTTATTTGTTAAATTTCGTAGGAATAGTGGGTAGTTTTCATAAGGGCCCAACAACACTCTACTACTTTTAAATTGGAAGGCCCTGCAGTATTCTAGTAGGTCTGGACTAGCTATACCTCCTTGCTCTTTAGTTCTCCTTAATTTACGTCATGCGATTCTTGGTTTTTTAGAAGACCATATGAAGCTAGATAGGTCTCCCTGCATCTTTTTTATCTTTTCTCTATTGAACTCGAGCGGGATCGCGTTAAAGATAAAGGTGAATTTTGGTAAGATTGCCATTTTTATGATGTTAGATTTACCCAGGAATGTTAAGGGCAGAGCTCTCCAAACTTTCAATAGCTTTTTTACCTCAATCTCTACCCTATGAAAATTTATTTGGGTTATAAATTTTACCGAATCGACAGGGGGAACAGGGTGTCACTTTGACACCCTGTTGCACCCCTGTTTCAGGCTTGTGTGCCATGTGACACACATACATGGCACAGGTGTACATGCACAGATGTGCATGTACACAGGGATTCGTTATTTACCATGTAATAGTATTACATGCTAAATGCCAAATCTTGAAAGCCCTGTAGCACTGTTAACAGTGCTACCTACAGTTGAAAATACATATTCGGTAATTTTACCGAATCTGTAAATTTACTGATTCTGTAATTGTACCGATTCGGTAAAATTACCGATTCGGTAAAATTACTGAATATGTATGTTTTCAACACCCCTACATAACAATCCCCAAATGCCAGTCGGAAACGGACGAAAATTGGTATTTTCGGTCGGAAACGGCCGAAAATTGGTATTTTCGGCCGTTTCCGACCGGTATTTGGGCACCTACATCTGGCCCTGAGTTTGTAGTTGCCTCTGTAATAGTCTTCTGAATGTTTTTTTTAAATGCAGGAAAACAATCATGATGTGATAAAATGTAAATGAATTGTTGTTTGATGTTTATGTACATGGTGCTACCCCCCTTTCTTTAGATATTTTTAACCGTTTTTATAATATTTTTAGTAAGTGTATTTATTATGTGCTTTTATGGTTATATGTCGTAAATAATATTTACCAGAAATTTTTTTATACATTAAATATCAATATGGATAGCTCATAAAAATGAGAGGCAGAGTCCGTGGTGTCCGAGTTCAAAAGGGCTTTATTTCAATGGCTCGAGCCAGGGGAGAATCGGGTTCCATCACCATCAAGGTTCAGGAAGGGATATCTAATGTTTTATTCACAGAGTACAATATATATAGTCAAACCTTACATTGAGTTCAATCAAAGAAAAGGCGGATCGCTCCAGGCGGAGCAAGAGAGAGATAAGAGCACATGGGCGTAACAGAGGCGTGAAAAGAGGTGTTCACTAGATGTGTCAGAGGTGTGTCATAGGTGGGTGGGTGCATAGAGGGGGCCTGCATGGGCAGCTGGAACCTTTAGCCTACTTGTGCGCCCAAAACTGGTCATGACGTGACATTGACGTGTAACCGAGGAGAGCTGGGGGGCGCTGACTTCTAGCACTAGTAGGAGAGTCTAGGATGTCAGAGCGACCTGTACTTTTGGCATTATCTGGTATCTTATGTTTGGAGTACATGTTGCTTGACTTAAAGGCCGCCAGGGCAAAGGCTGCTCATCACTAAAGGCTGGTGTATGCATATATTTCTTTATGTATTGCGTGGGGCGATGGATCTTCTATGGAAGCTGGTTCAGTAAATCACTTGCATGGAGACAGAAAGACTGGGCTCTATCTTCTGCAGGCAGGATATGTTTATCCTGTTCGTTAGCTAGGAATGTGGATCCGCGGAGCTGAACAGATAACTTGTAGGCAAAATACTGTCTTGGCAGGCAGGCGGGCTAGAAAGTGGGGGAGAGGTCGGGGATGCATACCTAAACTGCAGCTTTCAGAGTCAGAAGAGGCTCGGAGCCTGAATTCAGGGCCTGGCTCGACTGGGCCACAAAACGGGTGCATCTTTAAACGTGCACCATGTAAAGACGTTGGCAACACAGCCCTAAGAGCCAAATTAACGTTGCTTTCATGGAGGACTGAATAACTGACATGTTAACGTTGGACGCAAATGCAATGCGTCTTCATTTTCGGTCATGGAGGGAAAATGCAAGGATGTCATGCACATATACTACACGTTGGGGTACACGTAGGGGACACATAGACCATTAAAATTCCATTTTCCTCAATATATACTTGTAATCGAATAAAAATATTATTGAATTGAATTGAATTGACTGAAGGAGCACCACCTTGGAGTAAGTGCAACTATAGGGGTTCTCTCCTTGCCTACCACTAGTTCTAACATGAATGAGGGTGAAACTCATAAATTCCACCACTATTTTTGCGGAATTCCCACGGATGCTGAATTTGGATTTCTGACACCCTGTCATCCTGAACAGAGGTGAGAAGGTTGCACATTTACACTGGGACCTCCTGAAGAAGGCCGGCATGACCCCAATCGAGTGGCACATAAACATGGCCGAAACATGTCGACCACCTGGCAGTGAGGAGGGCTGTAAGGAGCACATTGTATCTCCCAATCACCACCATCCTTCATGTTTTTAACCCTGGCCGGAGGGTCGAAGAATAAAATGTAGGCACACCAACACCTCTGAGCTAGTTTTAACCTACACTACATTGTACTTTTCACTTCCAGTGTTCTCATTCACCTTTGAAACTATTGTTTCTCTTTTATGTTGTATTGTCTGCCCCAACCCTATTGCTCCACGCCAGGCGTTGGTTGCCCCGGGATGTTTTGTAGCAACCCTGTGATTTAAGCATGTCACACAATTGTGTGAGTGAGGGCATTATTACCTACACATGCCACCACAAGACATAGACTTTTTATTGCTCCCTACTCCTTTTGGTGTATAAAAAAAAAACAATCTCTGTCAATCACCACAGCTGAAGAGGTCTTACGCCTTGTTACTGAGCTGGTTTAATCCACAGGACACGTACCACTGGATTATGTTATGATGCTATTCCTCTTTTAAAAAATTTCTATTATTCATTAGTTTTATATGATGGCTGCTTAAATAATCATAATAGTTCTTATCATAGATATACTCAAGGTTTCTGTTCTGATTGTACATAATAAATAACTAATCATCATAAACACCAATTACGGTGTGTGTCTTTGACTTTCAGGGATCAGAATGAGGATCTACTCAACTGCAAAAAACCCCTGCAGATAAGAGTATCTCCAACAGGGTTGTCAGACTCACAAAACTCTACATCTAAATAAGGGAAACTCATTTTAGAGAAGAGTGGAATGCACTTATCTGTTTTCCTTTTTTCCCCAAAATGGGGTGATAACCAAATAGACAGTGAGGCTGATGAAATCTATCAATGGATAAACATATTAGGTTTGTTCAAAACAATCAAAAAGGGCTCAAAATTGAGAAGTTAATTTTGTATGAGTGTTGATGGTTGGGATGGATGGTGGCGGTCGTCTCTGTGTGGATCCCAGTTGAAAAATAAATACCTTTGTGGCGTAGTTCCGGTTGCAAAACTGTCCTGTCCAGCTTATCTTTATACAGCAACGTTGATGCATCATTTCCTAAGCATGGGCACAGGAATTTTGACGTCACAGTGATGCTGCTCTACGTCAGCGTAAAATGTCATAAATATTCATGCACAAAGGGAGTGCATTTATTGCCAGAGGACCACTCTGATAGGACTCAAGGAGGAGGATTTTAATCACCAGTTGAAGTGGCGCTCGATTGTAGACCTGCTACACCTGATTGCCCAAAGGCTACAGCCAACAGCTAAGAGGGATACCAAACGCCATCCAAAGGTGAAGCTCATGGTGGTGCTACATATGCTGGCCTTAGGGTCCATCCAGACCACAGCTGCCAGAGTGGCTGGAATCTCCCAGCTATCATTCTCGTCATTCCTTCCCTCTGTCCTGGATGCCATCATCTGGATGACACCCCATTACATTCTCTTCCCCAACACCCAGGAACTGTAGCTGGAGACCAAGAAAGGATGTTATACCATCTCTGGGTTCCCACACGTGCTAGGTGCAGCTGGTACCTCCTTTAGCCACCAAACATCTCTACAGGGACTGAAATCACACACACTAATTGTCCAGGCCACTCTGGGCCACTAGAGCCTCTTCACCAAGGTGTTGGCTAAATAACATAACATGTGTGTTTGTGAAGTTCACATTCACCCCCCAAGTGGCATCTTGGCACTGAATAACAGATTTTGTGTGTTACCCAACTCATATTTTATCGAGCTTAAAAAGGATGAGAGACTGAGTGGACCCGCCAGGATTAGAATTTGTGGCCAAGAGGTTGAACACAAGCCCCTGCAGTGGATGCATTTGTCCACTGAGCTTCCAGACCCAGCTGTGTGCATGATGCCTACATATTCAGGCACTGCATCATCAATGACGGCTTCCAGAATAGACAATATGAGAATGGCCTGCATGTAGGTACGCTAAGCTCCAAGATAAAAATTAATGACATAAAACCCATGACTATGGGCCATATGTATCAAAAGTGTTTTTTGCAAATCTCAAAATGCAAATTTCAGCGAATTGCTATTTGAGAATCGCAAAACCAGATGTATGTAAAACATTGCAAATTGTTTGCAATTCGCAAAAAGTCGCTAAATCAAAATGAAAACACCCATTTTGCGAATCCTTAATTGCGAAATTGCAACTTAGAGAATTCTCAATTCAGGTGCAGCTTGATGACATCACAACCATGAAGTGTGATTGCCCATGCTGCACCTGATTACCAGAAGCTGATTGAGAGGCTGGGAGGAGAGTGAAAGAACTGTGAACTGCTAGTCCGAGAAGGAGAAATGGATCCACAGGAGAAAGAGAAGGAGAAGGAGGAGTCAGGACGAAAAAAAAGCAGACGTTTAGTGAGAAGAAGCAGGAGGTACTCATTGAGGAAATGTTAGTCAGCCATGAGCTCCTCTTTGGGAAGAAATCTCTACGTGTGCCAGAGGCACGTAAAAGGAAAATATGGCAGGACATCCAGGAGATCGCACTGTGGAGGAGATGCGCAAGAGGTTGTATGACATGTACCTCAGATCGAAGGAAAAGGTGGCAACAAAGTTGGCAGAGGCGAAGAAAAGTGGTGGGGGGACATCCACAGTAACATAGTCCACGCCTCTTGAGGAGTTGGTGGAGGCCACCCTTCAGCCAGAGAGTGTCTTTGGAGTGTATGACCTAGACAGCTGCGACTTTGCAAACAACAGACAAGGTAATATGCATGCCATTACTCCCCTGATACATCACCACCTCACTCACACACTCAGGAAACCCCCGGAAACTAAACAGAAATGCAACTCTAGTACATGTTAACAAGCACACCCAGAAATGCATTATGGGAGATGAGGGTGGTTCCATGTATGCTGGAGTCATGGAGTCAGGCTGCAAGAGTGCAATGGGAGATGTTGTCGAAGTCAGCTGAGGTCTATCAGGATCAGGGCTGAGGTGTGGCCCTAGTCAATTAGTATGCAGATCTTGTCCATGGTGGCAAGAAGGGCAGTCTTGTTGCTGTGGTTACTGCTGAACCCAGACTGGGAAGAGTCGAGGATTGCGTTCTTTTTCAGGAAGATGGTCAGCTGGGCGTTGGTGAATTTTAGGTAACTTTGGCTGCGAAGGGAAGGAGAGAGATGGGTTGGTAGTTTTTCAGGTCCGTCGGGTCAGTGGAGGGTTTTTTGCAGAGGGTTTGACCTCCGCCCGCTTCCAATCGTCAGGGAAAATGTTCGATTCGAAGTAGGCATTGAGGGTACGGCGTTGTTCAGTTGCTATAGTGGGGGCAGCTCTGTTTAAGATGTACGGCGGGTAGGGGTCCGTGGGGGCTCCTGAGTGGGTGCTCTTCATGGTCGTGGTGGTATCTTTGTTGGTGACCAGTGTCCAGGTGGAGATGGTGGACTGGTTGTCATTGCTCTGGGGAAAGGTGGTTTCTGGGCTCAATTCGCTGAAGTTGTCGTAAAGGACCTTGATTTTACAGGTGGAAGTAGGAGCCAAGCTTGTTGCAGAGGTCCTGGGATGGCGTGAGATACACGGCTTCCCTGGGAGTTTTAGTGAACTTCTGGATGACGTTGAAGAGTTCCTTGGAGTTGCTGGCGTTGGTGAGGATTTTGTTCTGGATCAAGGTCTTTTTGGTGGCTCTGATGAGTTGGCGTTCTTGTAGGTGTTCTGGTCCTCTGTGGTTTTGCTGTTTCTCTTGCGTATTTCAAGTCGTCTGCAGGAGCGTCTTGATTTCATGAAGGTTTGTGGTGAACCAAGCGGCCCTCCATGGGTATTGTCTGTCAGGGTGGTGGAGGGGTGCGAGCTTGTCGGTGCAGCTGGTGATCCAGTGGTGTAGTTCTTTCCTTGGCTGCGGAGTTGGCATCAGTCATGGCACTGGAGGGGTTGTGAATGAGGGTGAAGTTGAGGTGCTCCTCTGTGACCTTGCTCCAGTTCCTTCTTGGAGGGCATGGGTGGGCTTGTGAGCAGTGGTGGTGGTGTTGAAGGAGAAGTGTACACAGAGAACAATGGGCACATGAGAAAGCAGAACAAAACAGGCAAAAACAACTGAGATACAGAGGTCAAAAAACATAAAAAAACAAAGGCACAATGACAAGGATGCGGTGCAGACAGTAAAAAGATAGGGGTAAGACAGAAGAACAGGCACAAAAGCCAGAAAAATGTGCACAAAAGATAGAAAACAGGCACAAAAGACAAAGACAGACAACAGCAGACCAGCAGAAGAGCAAGGCTCTCCCACTGAACCACCAGGGATGAGGCACAGGCAGGAGCCTGTGGGTGTGGGAGGGTCTCAACACCTACCTGTACAGGGGCACGGGCAGCAGAAAGCTGCACACCAGCGGAGCTGCTCGGAGAGAGAGCTGGTCTAGATCAGAGGTCTAGCTCAGTCACCCTAGCAGCAGCCACCATTAAATAGGGAAGCACAGCTGGGAGGTGGGAGCGGGAACTGGCAGGGAAGAGGGGCCACGGGGGCAGCAGGAAAGGGCACAGATAACAATGGGCTTAGGCGAAAAAAGGCAAAAAACACCCAGATCACAAAACAAAAAAGAAAACACAGGTGCAATAACATGGATGAAGGGTGCAGACTGTAAAACGATAGAGGTAAGAAAGATAAATGGGCACAAAAGACAGACAAATGGGCACAAAAGAAAGAAAACGGGCACAAAAGACGGAGACAGACTACGGTGGACCAGTAGAAGAGCAAGGCTTTTCCTTTGTAACACCAGAGATGAGGCCCAGGCAGGAGCCTGCAGGTGGAACAGGGCCTCAATACCTACGTGCACAGGGGGCTGCTGATAGACGAGAGCAAATCCCTGACCAGGAGGCCAGGGGTCTAGCTCATTCACCCTAGCAGCGGCCATCATTAAATAGGGAAAGGGGAAGGGAAGCGCTGCTGGGAGGTGGGAACTGGCATGAGGGAGTGTCCGAGGGGGCAGCAGCGGTTGAAAAGGGCACAGAGAACAATGGGCGCAGGCAAAATCAGGACAAAACAGGCAAAAATGACTGAGGTGCAGAAGTCACAAAACAAAAATGAAAACACAGGCACAATAACAAGGATAAGGTTCAGACAGTAAAAAGATAGAGGTAAGACAGGAAAACGGGCACAAAAGATGGAAAATGGGCACAAAAGACATAAACAGACAACAGCGGACCAGCAGAAGAGCAAGACTCTCCCAATGGACCACCAAGGATGAGGAGCAAGCAGGAGCCTGTGGGTAGAGGAGGGCCTAAACACATACCTGCACAGGGCCAGTGGCAGCTGCACACCAGCAGAGCTGGTTCGGGAGAGAGCCGGTCTCTGACCCGGAGGTGAGGTCTTGCTCCTATGACTTCTATTTAGTGGTGAAAGTGTACATGAAAGTGCATTGCTGCCCAAATGCATTGTAGCATCAAAGTGTGTAAGGGAGGTTTTCCATGGGGAATGTGGGGGTGTCTACATGACCCTTCCATGGTTCAGCAGCTGTGTCATCTACCCCAACACCCACATTTGTGGTTAACCATGGACATATGCATGTGTCAGTGTAAGTCATGTCTCCTATCTAACATCTGCTTACAGAGAACCAACTTCCCCAACCATGTACCACTATCAGCAAGCCTACACATGTTGTGTGAGCCCATAACATTTAGTGGTCATAAGCTCCTCCAGATAGACATTAGGGAAAATAACAGGATCTACATCACAGGCATAATCTAGAAGTATTCCATGTATCAGACCATGCTCAGCATTTGAAAGAGAAAAGCTTCAACCTATCAATTCAACAACTGAGTGACTAACACATATTGTGAAAACTATGTTACAAATATGTATGACAATGTAACTACACATAACGCACATGTTCTACCCTGTATTAGTAACGGTTTCTAAAGTATTGACAGTTGTCCTTTAGCTTTACTTTCAGCTGACCAGGGATATGGCATCCAGCCATGGGTCATGACACCCCATACACAGCCCCAGACTTAGCTGGAGAAGTCCTATAACTAGGGTCTCAGCAGGATACTTACTAGTAGGCAGACCTACCTACTAGTAAGTGCCTGTTGAAATAAATCTGCACATGGCATAATAATACATCATTCCAGCTGTTTAAACAGCAGCGGGTTAAATAAAGCTATTTAACAGCACTGGCCAAATAGTGCAAACAGTTCTGCTACCCAGCGTGCCACCTGGTGAATAATGAAGTTTATTTGCTTTTTACGCGATTGCGGGCCAAACAGTACTTTATTTCTATTTCTTTAGTCATTAGACAGGTACATGATTAGGTGTCTTTGCTATTTGCAATGCTAATTTCCAAATAGTACATAATATCTGCAGCTTAGCCATCAGCCTCATAAATGAAGACGGTTATTTCAGTCAGTCAGCCAATAACTTTATTTCGGCCACTAGGACCATACAAGTACATCATTACAAAAACACAGTAGACATTAAAAAAAATAGACTGTGTTCACAGTCGCAATCATATATCTACAGTCCGCTTCTCTTAAAATCCATTAGAAAGCAACCATTAGGTTAACGACAGATTTGAAATATTCACGATTAAAAATGATGAGTAAAGCGGAAGCTGAGGCAAGGTTCCCCATTTGCTGAACCCTATTGTGACCTTTTACAGTTTCATTACATAAAGCATCCCAGAATGTTACTTTAGAAAGCCTCACGCATGGACAACATAGTGTTTAAAAACATGATCCAGCAAATACGATTGGAGGATGGATATCGTATTTCAAGACTATGTAGCCCTCTAAGCAACACCCACACTCTAGGTTTCTACATATTTGAATTAACCAGCATTTGTGAGGCAGGTGGTATGCAGGGGAGAAAAACAATACATGGATTTCAGACTCTACACTGTAATTGCAGGATGGACAATCTCCCATGTTCTCTGCGGCCCATTTGCTAGTGTGGCTCATTAGTGGAAGGTTCCCTAGCCTAAATTGTATATACAATTTCCTGGCCAGTGGGAGATAGATCACATCCAGGAATTGTTCTTTTCTGAATACATCCTTTAATTGTAGGAACTCTGCTGTCATTCGACCTCCTAGTAGTGCATTCCTGTAAGGACATTAAGTTGGATTGACTATTGTGTTGCATTAGATCCAGCCTGGGTATGATGTCTCAGGGGTATGTATGATGGCATGTATGATGTATGATGGCATGATGTCTCAGGGGTTTTCCAGAGGTCCTTCCTGCCTAGCCTAGTAAAGAGATCGTAAAGAGATCCGTTATGTGGCAAAGCCATAGTATTTTCTTAGTAGTTGGAATAGACAGGATCTCCTTGAACTCGGCTTGGCAGAAGGACACCTCCGGAGACACCCACACCCAACACCAGAATGTAAAAGGCCTAAGGGCAATCTCTTCATCATTCCGCCTCATGCCCAAATCCATACAGAGAGGAACTAGGGGTGTGCTACGAGGAAGGCCCAGTTACTGCCTCATGAAGTTGTTCTGCACTTTCGCAAGGTTCGAGGAAGAGCAATGCCCCCACAGTTCCGCCCCATATAGAGTGCCCCCCCTTGCTTGGGCTTTATATATTTCCACAACTGGGGCAGCTGGCTTGAATGTAGAGGTTCTGTGCAATTTCATAATCCCACTCATGGTCTGAGTTAACCTAAGTCTCGCCTCGCCTCCCCCCACTCAAAGTACTCTGATAGACTAATACCCAGATATTCAAATATCCTCACCCTTTCCAGGAGTGTACCAGTTAGGGAAGGATTTGGATGAGTGGTTTTGGGGGGATTAAAGACCATATATTTGTTCTTAGTTAGGTTGATCTCCAAGCCCCTCATGTCACAGAACACTGCAAAGCCATCAAGAGTGCGTTGTATACCCGTTGGCGATTTGGACAGTAGCAGGGTATCGTCCACAAACATCAACACAGCAACCTTCCCCGAGACTAGCTTAGGGGCGTCCTTATTCTTGATATTATTTAGGTGGTCTATGAACCAGTTGATATAAAGACAAAATAGAGTGGGGGCGAGAACGGATCACTGGCCTACCCCCTTTTTGACGGGAAACGTGCAGAAAGTTCTCTGTGTTTTCCACATTTTACTTGGGCATAGTTCCCTAAATGAAGCCTCACTAGCATATGGAGGAGGTACTGTGGAATCCTAAGTGTCTTAGTAATTTCCAGAGTTTCTCCCTGGGTACAAGGTCAAAGGCTGACTTCAGATCAACAAATATAAGATCAAGGCTTCCACCCTCTATGGTCACCGTTTTCTAGAACAGTAGTTGTAATCTGAACATCTGGCCTACGGTTGACATATTTGTTTTGACGCCGGCCTGATAGGGACTTAGGATCTCCTCCTCCACTATCCAACCCTGTAAGCGGTCCAAAAGGACCTGTCCCATCAGTTTTTGGGTGCTGTCAATTAAACTGATGGGTCCATAATTTGAGGGTGGAAGCCTTTTTTAAATATGTGAACTATCTCTGCTCCGTGCCAGGTGTCGGGGGATCCATGCTCTTCATGATAGCATTAAATTGGGCACACAGATAGGGGACCCACATTTTGGGTTCCTTCCTGAAGAGGTCCCCTGGAAGTTAATCGAGACCTGGCGCTTTATTAAAATGCAGATTTTTAGATGGCACTTCCCATCTTCAGTCATGGTAATCTCTCACATCTCTTCCTGTTGGAACTCCAAGGGTGAGCTCTGGGAGCCAATGATAACACCTACGCCATCTTCCCCGTCATACAATGACCCAAAATGTGTCTCCCAGACTTCGGGCTCTATGTTAGGTTCTGTGTCAGGTTGTAATTCCCTCTCTTCTGAACTTACTATTGCCCAGAATGATTTCAAATGTTTGCAGTTCAGGGCTGTCCTAAGGGCATCCTACCTATCTAGTTCCCAGTTTTTCCTTTCTTGCTGGATGGTCCCTTTATACCCGGCCCTGGCAAGTTTAATTTGTGGCCTAACCATCACCTTCACCACAACCAGTAGATCATGTTTAGCTTTTGACATTAAGCCACAAGCATTTGGGATGTTTGTTTTCCCTAGATTGCGACACTGGGTAGAATCATACATCAGTCAATTTTGCAGTTAACTCCTTGTATATTTTGAGTGCTGTATCTCGGCCCCATGTATGAGCCTCCGCCTGTCCTTCCGCCCACATTTCAGTTAACATAGGTAATGCTAACTGGTAAACTTTAGCCAGCTTTGAGGGAGAATGCTGGATATGATTCCATCTAACTCTCCTTCTATTAGATAGTGTTAATGCGTTGGTCTCAGCTGTAGTAAGGGGTGACGGGTTGGACCTACCCAAGTTCCCTATTTTCATGATCACTATTAGGGCATTGTGGTCACTGTCCTGTCTCTGCTGCACATAGAAGTCAGAGACCTTTTCTCAGGATCTGGTTTCCACCAGGATGTATTCAAGCAAAGAGTACTGCTCTTCTCTGTTAAATGTACACTGGCCCGGCTGGTAGGATTTAGTCTTCGATTAAAACATCGTAAGTGAGTGGAGTGGAGTTGCAGTGCCAGTGGTGACAATACTTTGATCGGAGTAATCAACGGGTCAGTTATTGACCAATGCAGATCTTCTTCTGTGGGCGCGGAAAGATTAGGATTGGTAAGTGGCTCAAATTGACGATTAACGTCATCTCCCACGATCAACAAGATCGCTGGATCCAAGTTTAATATGAAACGCCCCAAGTGGTCTATGATGCCAGATTTCTGTCTGTTGTTCATTGGTCTGGAATACACATTATTTATATATTATTAATATTTATTTATTTATTTATTATTTATTAATGATATTTGATTAAACGCGAACAAATGTTCTTAGGCGTCTCGGCGCTGCGACTTCTGCAAGATTCTCCACAGCTGGCTCATGCGGGTCTACTGGTTAAACAGCCAAGTTTTTAGCTTTTTACAAAATAACCAGAGAGAAAGACTGGTCCTGATCGACTGAGGCAAGGTATTCCACAGTCTTGGTGCTGTGACCATGAACCTACGGTCTCCCCAGGAGACAGTCTTAGTACGAGGCACCACTAGTTCATTAAGGGTAGAGGATCGCAGTAATCTGGGGGGGCAATAGGGTATCAACTGGTCTTTAAGGAACTGAGGTCCTTGCTTATGCAGTGCTTTGTATACAATGCATAGAGTCTTGAACTTGATCCGGTTTTTGATTGGGAGCCAGTGATAGTTTCTGATTGTATCAGCAATGGGCTTATGTTTGGGAATTCTGGCGAGGAGTCTTGCAGCTGCATTTTGTACAGTCTGCATTTTGTTGGTTACACAGATCTGAGCATTGGCAAAGAGGCCATTGCAATAGTCCAATGAAGATAACACCAGGGTGCTTATCAGGGTTTTGGCGGCACTGTCAGGTAGGAAGGGGATGATTTTCCTTACTAGTCGCAGTTTATGAAAGACTGTAGCCGCTATTTGGTTGGCATGAGCAACAAAGTTAAGGTTTTTGTCAAAGACTACTCCCAAGTTCCTTACTTTGGGAACTGGTTGGGGCAGGGTTCCGAAAGACGCGGGCCACCAAACGGGCAACCAACTTGGGGTTAGTTGTCCAAATATAACCACCTCCGTCTTTTCGGAATTAAGCTTTAGACAATTGGAGGCCATCCAGTCTCCAATTGCCAACATACCAGTTTTAAAACTCTCGGCCACACTTTCTCCAGCCAGGACTAACTGAGTATCATCTGTATATGAGGTAAGGCTCATCCCATGTGCTTTGATGGTTTTGGCTAGGTCCGACACATAGATATTAAAGAGTGTCCGACTCAGGGATGAGCCTTGTGGGACCCCACATGGCAGAGACAGATTAGTTGACTGGAACGTTCCCAGGGTGACAGCCTGAGTTCTTTCGGACAAAAAGGTGGCCAGTAAATCCTTAGCTGCCTGTTGAATGCCCATTTTTTTGACACGATCGACCAAGATCGAGTGGTCGACCGCGTGGAAAGCTGCAGATAAATCCTGTAGCACTAGTACTGCTGTTCCTCCTTGATCTCGAATGATTCTGATGTCATCGGCTGCTTTGATCAAGGCGGTTTCTGTGCCGTGAAACTTGCGAAACCCAAATTGGGTACTATCCAGTAGGTGATATTGCTCGATGAATTCTGATAGCTGGACATTTATCGCTTTTTCTGCAACTTTAGCCAAGAATGGAAGGCTGGCTATCGGTCAATAGTTTTTCAGATCATCCTTGTCTAGATGTGTTTTTTTTAAAAGTGGTTTTAGGAGAGTTTTTTTAAGTATGTTCGGATAGATCCCTGATCTAAACATAGAATTACAGATTTGAGTGATGACCATGATCAAGGAGTCCATAACCGGAGGAAGAACTTTAAAAGGGCACGGGTCTAAAGCTGAGCCGGATTTGATGGAGGTAATAATGTCCGCTGTTTGGGCCTCCGTAATGTCTCTGAACTGGGTAGATAAGGAAACGGGAGGGGTGGAATTTATAGTATATGTGGGGTTGTTGGTAGTGGAGGAGAAAGCTGTATAGATATCGTTAACTTTTGTGAAAAATAAATTTGCCAGTGCATCACAAAAAGATTGAGAGAGAGGGGGGGTTAAATCAGGGATATTCCCTGCTAGCTGCTTAGTGATATCATAAAGTTGTTTGTTGGAATTCTTAGCTTTCTCTATTTGTTCGCTAAAATACTTCCTCTTAGCATCTGTGATCATAGATTTATACTTAGCAAGCATCTCCTTGTAGCGGGATTTGCTTTCTTCATTATAAGATTTCCGCAAATGCCTCTCCCTGTTTCTACAGAGTTGTTTCTGATTCCTAACATCTTCAGTAAACCAAGGTGCCGAAGGGGCCATCCTATTTCTGGTCACTGTTTTGAGAGGGACCAGAGAGTTTGTGGCAAAACTTACCAATCCTGGTATTACTATGTTGGGATCTGTGGATAAGGTAGGCTGAGTGCTGTCAAGTAGGAGTTTTAGGCTTGAGTTGTTTATATCTTTCCAAGCCTTAAAAGGTTTACGACTAGGAATTGATACACTAACAGCGGGGACCTCATTGGTTATGATTGTGCCAATAATTACATGGTGGTCAGACCATGGGAGCGGGAGGATATCAGTTATATGGATATCCTCTAGGTTGGAAAAGATGCCGTCCAGGATGTGACCGGCATCATGGGTGGGGGAATTGACCAATTGAGGGAGCCCCAAGGTTTCCATGTCTGATAAAAGAGAGAACGTATCCCTCTCATCTAGTTTCTCTAGTTGAAAATTGAAATCACCAAGTACTGTTAGTGACTGTTAGTGACATTAATTAAGGCTATTTTTGTCTTTGTCGGAAATGTCAGCAAGACACATTGAATGTTGTTAGTGGGAGGTGTCATCTGGTCTGCTCTACAGCCAAGGTGTGTGCCTACCTAGATAGTCAATCCACCAGAGGATCTCCCCCTCATGTGGCCATGATGTTAAAAGACGCAAAACCCACTCTCTGGAATTCATCCCTAGCCCAGGTCTCTTGAAATATACATATATCCTGGTTATCCACAAAACACCCCCATTCTGGGCAGGGCAGTTTGTTTTTAAGTCCTGCCATCCGCAGGCCATCACCCTGTGCTCTTAACCCACTCAATACCTCAGAGGCAGTGGCACAGGGGGGCAGCAGAGCACCTGGTTTTGCCCCTGGATTACAGTCAGGTATTCCGCTGGGTTCACCTTCTCTATTTATACCCATCAGAGGAAGTGAGGAAGAGGCATCAGAGACCCGACTCAGTCGTGTCCTGACTCTTATCGGGCCGATCCGCTGGGCATTGTCCGAGCTACTGCCCCCGACTGGTCGGCTCCCGCTACACTCTACTTCTGTCCTTTGGACCTGCCCCAGTATTTTAGGATTATCCCCATCTGGGGGCCCTTCCCCCAGTCAGTCTACCTTCTCCAGACTTTCAAATATATTATTCACCGGGATATTGAATTGGGGATCGCCTGTTGTATGTGTCCCAGCTTCCCTCCAATAGAGTGCCTGGCCCCATCATTTGGATTGCAGGTATTACACTATCTCTTATGATTATTTGATGTTGAGGATAAAAAAAGTCTAAGGGATGGAGTCTAATTTGTGTTGGTACATTGTGACAATTAGAGGTAGTTTTCAGTAGGTTTCTAACGGTGTTAGGATTTTTTAAATGAATAACAACACACTCCCCGGGATCTGTTTTCTGGCAATTTCCCAACCACACTACTCTTCGGACCATTATGATCTACCCTGCTCTAGCATGCTCAAAGTGTTTATATCTTGCAAGCCAAAACAGGCATTTGTTTCTACGTTCGTGTTGGGTTTCCATTGCATTGGGTGCGATTGGTAGGGTTCCTGTCAATATAACTACATATGGGGCACATGCCAAGGGGAGAGTTATGTTGGGCAACTGGGTATCAACAATCCTCTCTACATTATGGCCTTGCACTGGTTGCCTACTCTTTTTTTCTGGTAGTATCCGGGACTGGGGGGTGAGGTTTATTACTACTTCGGTAAGCAGGGGGTGCGGGTTCAACACTAGGCTTGTGTCTAACACTCCTATTTGCCTTCCCCTTGCTGATGCTCACTTCCCCTATCTCTTGGCTAGTAGAAAAACCCTCTGTGTTGCGCCCCCCCGGTGGGTATGTTGTGATTCAAATGTCCACCTGGCAACCTATTTCAATCCCTCCTCTCACTTTGTTGGTAGAATAATCTTGTTGAGCTGGTGGCCCTATATCCCCTGCTGCCAGTGCTTTCTCCAACTAATTAGGGGGGCTTGTTCCTCAGTAATAGTGGCTCTCAATTTATCATGAAGTGCTGCCATCAAATTCCGTGCCCACGGTGGATGAGTCATATCTACACTGACAGATTGAGGGCTATTCCGATTGTGTTCTTGCTCAATGCCCCCCTCGAGGTCAGCTGTGGTGACCTCACAGAATTTCTTTTCCTTGGCTCCGACCTCAGTTTTTAGTTTGCGTTTACCATTCTTAGGGATGTTTGTGCATGTTTTACCCTTGCGCAATGCTTTCTTTGGTTGAACATCCTGTGGGGGTGACAGGATGGGCTCAACTACCTGTAATTGAGTCGTGCTTCTCGGTGTGGACGGTGTGGATGGATCCGGCGCTTGGATGAATATGTCAGGGGTGAGTGACAGCCAGCGTTCCATAAGCTCAATTTCAGTGCCCACCACCCCAATAGCCCTCTGTAGCATTTTACCTATTGATGTTGGGGGAAGTGAGGAAGCGCTAGTGATTTTATTTCTACTTAGTCCTACCCTTCTTCCCACTTTATTTCCATCTGTCACTCAATTAATACACACAGTTTAGCTAGAGATTGGGCAAAGAGAAGACACCCAACACCACAATAAAGGCAATAGTCTGTGTGAAAAACCGCCCCCACTTCCCTCCCTAGACTTTCTTTTTCCCAGGGGTCAGTTGTATAGAAGAACTAGTGCTAAGACTAAAACAAATACTGTTTCCCCGGCTAGCCAGTATTTAGTAAAACCAACTTTGCACTCAAAGTTCTGTACTTTATTTGGCAATCCGTGGATGTGACACCAGTCTATGGGGATCGAGATCCGGTTCAGTCCTTCATACAGGTACCCAGGATGGGAGAACATAGAATAAGACACACAGTACTTCAACAGCAGAAAGGGATTTGCCTGAGTAGTCCAAGTCTGGGTCTGTGGGGCAGATGATAGAGGAGTGGCCAAGGTCAGCCTCATCTGGTCACTGAAGGGCAAGGACGGCCCACCCTTGGCCTGGGCTTTGCCTGGGCGCGGGCCACAAGTGTCCCGCGTCGCGGCAGGTCGTTGGCGCTTTTAAGTGCGTGAAACCCCTCAACCTGGCAGCTGAACAGACTTGTGGGGCTTGGAGTCCCCAAAGTGTGACAAACAGGGTTATTTGTTATTTGCATATCCTCCAGCCAAAGTATACATAATATCTGCTGTTTGCCAACAGTCCGGTAAAGAGTAACATTTCAAGGCAATTTGCATTGTCACTGCACAAGTAAAGTTTGTTGTTTAGCCATTGTCCAGGCGAATGGTTAAGTTTCTTTGCTATATGCCTGACCCCCAACCTAATCGATACATAATATTCTCTAATTAACCGCAAACAACAGAAGTCCTAAATATTCTTTTTTATTTGCAAGGCTCCCAGCCAAATAGTGAAGTCTCTCCTTTTTAGCAAGCAGCCTGGTAAATATTTAAGTTCCATTGTTATGTTCAGGTCCACCATCCAAACAGTGCAGAATCACCACTAATAAGCCAGCAGCTGGGTGAATAGGGATGTTTCTCCATTAGTGGCAAATAGTAACTAATCTCTACCCTACGTCTGGATCAGGATATTTGCTGAACTCCCGTTGCCAAGGCAGATGGTCTTAGCACAGATATGAGGGAGTTTCACTCAGACTCAGGAGAAATCGACATTAGGATCAAAGTTTATGGGTGGTATATGCCCCCACCTAACCAGGTAACCCATTTTTGGGAAGAGGAACACAGTGATAGTGATATGTGCATGCAGGAAGGGATATCCGAGTAAGGGATCAACCCAGCACCAAGGAAACCACAAACCTGTACATTACATATAGGGGGAGGTCCAGAGGACCTTTGCCCCACCAGTCCATTTGTATTCATATTCAGTCCAAGCATGAACAGTCAGAGTTTCTAGTTGTCCCATGCACGATGCAATCTAAAGAGTCTAAGTATGGGAAACAGAGGAGTTGGGTACGTTGTCTCCCCACAAAATGAAAGGTAAAAATATCTCTGCCTGTGACTAGAATCACATTGCTCCCATCATCAGTCACCTCAAAGCCTGGTTGGACATGGTGGTAGCTGCTCTCTCTATGAATGGGGGTACTCCTGGGTTGCTGTGTTGACATCAAAGTAAAACAAAACGACCATTCCCCTTGGGCTTACATGACTATGGAACTTGCAGGGGAAAATAACGCATGCATGGCCAGAAAAAGTACACGGGCTGCGCATCACAGTGCCACAAAGATATGAGGAGGATATTCATCCTATCAGTGTACTATCTGTTTCACCAAATAGATCTAAAAAAAGTGGAAACTGCACTAACCCTGCTCTCTGAACAGGTCAGACTCAAAATAGGTGCTACACTCATACCAACTAAATATGGACAGCATGTTGACACTAAACAAAGTACCACAAACTAATGAAGCTTGTAAATACTGATCACAGTTGGGTGTAAATGATGTCCCCTTATCTAGATCCCAGAAGAGCAACTGCCTGAAGGAGTTGTGTGCCTTGTCATAGTGGTGTTTCTGTGTATTCATCTTTCCCGGCATGCAGTACAGGTCTGGAAGGCACTGTCATGCATTTTTGTGGCTCTGAGCCATAAAGGCAGTTGAGCAATTCCAGTCCCTCAAACAGCTTTGACGTGACTCTTCTAGCTGGATCTTGACTGGCTCTGAAGAGCCAATCATAAATAACTGACAAAATAACTGCCCAGTAATGTAAGTGCATATTGCTATGTCCACGCATATGTCCTATGAAACTTGAGGGACTCTCCCATACCATCAAAAGCTATGCATAATTGCCCATGCAGCTGTGACAATTCTGAAGGACAGAGGAGCTCTTGAAAAGTGTAATAATTTTCAGGACAGACACTCGCCCCCGAGGATGTGATAGGGAGTGAGTTCCAGGCCTCAGTGTATCTTCACTACTATTGTCTTGGTCAAGAGTGAGGTTGGGCTAAGGTCCCAGCAAATTATTCGGCAAATAATAAGGTACTCAGAGGGATGCTTCTGCTCCTTCAGGTGTCACTGTCTTTGTAGTCCTGCCTTATCTCCTATCAGTAACGTCATGAAATTGTCCCAATGAACTCTTGGGCACTAGGCTTTCCAGTAGAAGTGTCGGATTGTCATTAGCTTTTCACTAGTCTACCACGGTTAACGCAAATGTGTGACTTGTCTTCTGTGTACACTGACATGCCTTCTTCCCACTGAACGCCTTGAACCTACACATCCCATCTGGTGCATCCTGCCAATGGGTTTCACAAGGTGACATACACTTTTGAGTAATTTACACTTTTGAGAAAAGTTTACTTCTTTTTGGCTAGTCACAATTTTGCGGCCTCGATTCACAAAGTTAAACTTAGCTCTGAAGTGTAACTTTAGACCTGAAGTCTATGGGCCTGATTCACAAAGGTAAAGTTAGACTTCAGGCCTGAGATTTCCTTTGTTAATCAGGCCCTGAGCATTGGTGGCTGGTGAACTTTGAAAGTAGTGGGGCAAAAATATATTACTGTATATTATAAAAAGGAATGAGCGAAGGGAGCAAGCCTGACTCACGGTGAGAATTGGCAGGGAGATTTTAGACTGACATTTTTATTTTTTTAAACAACGTGATATTGATTTAACTGTCAACTACTAAATTCTACAATGTAATTCTTTTATAGCACTACTATTTTACGTGTAGAGTGTTTTCATCACACAGCAAGACACAATAATTCAGACAATCGGGGTGGCAGAGTGGGCTAAAGAACGGTGATGGATCAAACCCAGATCTTTTGACTGGGTTTGAGTGTTTGATTGGTTCAGATGCTCCGTCTATCACCACCCCATTTTGTACCGCTTTTGGCCACCATAAGTGTGGCAGGGTAAGCTCAGACGTGAGTCCCTTGCTCACTTTGCCACTGGATTCAAGCAAGCCGGGCTGAAGACGGCTGGAATGCCAGAAACCGGTCCTCGGAAGCTTGTTTCCGGTCCAGGGAAGACATGGCGTGGCAGTTCGGGCTGGACTGTTCCCATGAGGCACAGGGTCAGACTGATTTGCATATAGCCATGTCGGAACTGGGGTGGCAGAGTGGGCTAAAGAACAGTGATGGATTAAACCCAGATCTTTTGACTGGGTGTGAGGGTTTGATTGATTCAGATGCTCCGTCCATCACCACCCCTTTTGTAAGGCTTCATTTGAAGGCAGTTTTAAATCTAGGTAGGCGCAGTGCCTGTTACCGTGGAATTCTGCTCTGCAGGCATTCCTTTTCATAGTTTACTTACCTGTGTGTTATTGCATGTCTTGAAAGGCTCCATTTGGTCTTTTCATTGCAGCACCCGAAATGCGCTGATCAAGTTCATATGAGGAATCAAGCTTGAGCTGAGCATTAACCCTCTTGTCCCCCTACTCCATCCTGACCTGGGGTAATTTTGCCTCACAGCCTGTGCATGCTTCGATTCTTCGACAAGCTGTGCTGCAACGGACATGAACAAAAAAAACACAATATGATGGACGGAATGTTGCACGATGGCAAAACATTCACCCCCAGTCACAGATCTGGGTTTAATCCATCGCCATTTAGCTCACCAAACCACCCCAGTTCAGACATGGCCGTATGCAATTCAGTCTTGACCCTGTGCCTCATGGGAAAAGTCCAGACCGAACTGCCAAGCCATCTCTTTCCTGGACCGGGATCAAGCATCCTAGGACCGGTTTATGGCTATCAGCCATCTTCAGCCAGGTAGCTTGACTCCAGTGGTGTAGTCAGCACGTGACCCATGCCTGGGCATATCCTTCTCACATAGGGTGAACAGCAAAACACACAATATGATGGATGGAATGTTGCACAATGGCAAAGCATTCACCCCCAGTCACAGATCTATGTTTAATCCATCGTTATTTTGCTCACCAAGCCACCCCAGTTCAGACATGGCCATATGCAATTCAGTCTTGACCCTGTGCCTCATGGGAACAGTCCAGACCGAACTGCCAAGCCATCTCTTTCCTGGACCGGAATCAAGCATCCTAGGACAGGTTTCTGGCTATCAGCCGTCTTCAACCAGGATAGCATGACTCCAGTGGCGTAGTGAGCACGGGACCCACGTCTGGGCATACCCTTCCCACATAGTGTGAACAGCAAAACACACAATATGATGGACGGAATGTTGCACAATGGCAAAAAATTCACCCCCAGTCACAGATCTGGGTTTAATTCATTGTTATTTTGCTCACCAAACCACCCCAGTTCAGACATGGCCATATGCAATTCAGTCTTGACCCTGTGCCTCATGGGAACAGTCCAGACCGAACTGCCAAGCCATCTCTTTCCTGGACCGGAATGAAGCATCCTAGGACCGGTTTCTGGCTATCAGCCGTCTTCAGCCAGGATAGCTTGACTCCCGTGGCGTAGTGAGCATGGGACCCACGTCTGGGCATACCCTTCATACATAGGGTGAACAGCAAAACACTCAATATGATGGATGGAATGTTGCACAATGGCAAAACATTCACCCCCAGTCACAGATCTGGGTTTAATCCATCGTTATTTTGCTCACCAAGCCACCCTAGTTCAGACATGGCCATATGCAATTCAGTCTTGACCCTGTGCATCATGGGAACAGTCCAGACGAACTGCCAAGCCATCTCTTTTCTGGACCGGAATCAAGCATCCCAGGACCGGTTTCTGGATATCAGCCGTCTTCAGCCAGGATAGCTTGACTCCAGTGGAGTAGTGAGCACGGGACCAACGTCTGGGCATACCCTTCCCACATAGGGTGAACAGCAAAACACACAATATGATGGACGGAATGTTGCACAATGGCAAAACATTCACCCCCAGGCACAGATCTGGGTTTAATCCATCGTTATTTTGCTCACCAAGCCACCCTAGTTCAGACATGGCTATATGCAATTCAGTCTTGACCCTGTGCATCATGGGAACAGTCCAGACGAACTGCCAAGCCATCTCTTTTCTGGACCGGAATCAAGCATCCTACGACCGGTTTCTGGATATCAGCCGTCTTCAGCCAGGATAGCTTGACTCCAGTGGAGTAGTGAGCACGGGACCAACGTCTGGGCATACCCTTCCCACATAGGGTGAACAGCAAAACACACAATATGATGGACGGAATGTTGCACAATGGCAAAACATTCACCCTCAGTCACAGATCTGGGTTTAATCCATCGTTATTTTGCTCACCAAGCCACCCCAGTTCAGACATGGACATATGCAATTTAGTCTTGACCCTGTGCCTCATGGGAACAGTCCAGACCGAACTGCCAAGCCATCTCTTTCCTGGACCGGAATCAAGCATCCGAGGACCAGTTTCTGGCTATCAGCCATCTTCAGCCAGGATAGCTTGACTCCAGTGGCGTAATGAGCATGGGACCCGCGTCTGGGCATACACTTCCCACATAGGGTGAACAGCATGTCATTAGGTTGCAAATGTGTGAAGGGGGCTGAAATGAAGCTCTCTTCACACTTGCGCAACATGTGGAACTGATGGACCACTGCCCTGGGCTGGTCCTCTGTGCATTTCCGTTGTCACCTGCACAGAAATGAAAGAAAAACAAACTGACAAATCTGTTGGTTCGTCCGTTTGCATTTCTGGAGGCTGGAAATACACAGAGCAGCTTTTCTCTCCTTCTACATGCTGGTGAAGGGAGGTCATCACCTTTGCAACCCCTAAGGACCAGCCGCAACTGGCCTGAGTGTAAATTTTCTCAAGAGTTTAACTTATATGTCTTTACCAAATTGAGGAGACTGTAGGCTATATACACTTTTGAGTAAACTTGCTAGTTGTTGGCTATTCACAAATGTAAGTGTAAGTTACACATTTGGAGTAAATTTACACTTGGTTTTTGTGATTAGCCAAAAAGTAGTAAACATAATCAAAACTGTAAATTACACAAAGGTGTAAGTAACCTTTTTGATATAGGCCGATACATTTGAAACCTTTGAAACGAAAATGTAAACCTGTTCTATACTCCATACATACAAAGGCTGTGTGTCAGTAATCTCCGTTGACTTTTGGAAAGGTGATAACATACAACCAAAGTGGAATCCACTCAAGGTGGTAGTGATCCCTAAAGTGATGGGGAGACACACAGTGTTGTTTAAATGCCCCTCACACACCAACAGGCCCCTTGGTGTCATGCTTCATCATCGGGGCCTTCGCACCCCTCTACGGGATGCAGCGTGCTACGACTCGCGGATACGCAGGAGCACTTTGAAGTGAACTATGTGTGGGGGTGTGTGTATAGGACCAAAATGTGAGTGAGGTGAGGTGAAAAAAGTGAAGGTTAAAAAATACCTGGCACGTGGGAGGAAAAACATTTTTTAATTTAATCCCCGGCTGGTATTGTTAAAAAGAAGTGCAGGGCGTGGTTAGATAGATACGAGTTAAGGTATCGAGAACCACTAGTAAAATGTCAACATGTTTCGGAGGTCACAGCCTCCTTCTTCAGGACAAGGGTTATGCACTTACCCTCCCCTTACTCACATGCAGAATGTTAAAGTGTATTTAAAAATTTACAAAATTACCACAATGTGTAATATTCCTAACAGTGTTTTATAGTGTTAGCGAATGCAGTTGCGCCCAGTTGGCGAAAGAACCTGCGGAAAGAAATGCATAAGTAAATACATGCAAATGTCACAGACTAATCATTGGAGAAGAAGAAACCTTCTCTGAGTATCACCAGGTCATACCAAAAATAATGGGACCCTGTGAGGAAAAGAAAAATACACAAGTGGACATAACAATACTGACACACACACATATACAGAACACCGAATTACTCTCTGCTCTGATGGAAAGAGAGCATAATAAGAAGGAGAAAGTCTTACTTAGAGTTCTAAAGTATAAGACCTCATGAGCCTAAGCGTGTATTGGGGATCCTTCCTTCCTGCTCAGAAAAAGACCTAAAAATATTAATAAACGAGGTTCAGTTGGAAAAGCACGATGTTAAATCTACCAAGCTACAGGAAAATGCTAGTCTTCAGGATGAGGACTCTTGGTGGAGATGATACAGGTGGGCTCTGTTAACCTATAGCTTGCAGGGAGTCCACTC
This sequence comes from Lissotriton vulgaris, assembly GCF_964263255.1. Lineage (NCBI taxonomy): Eukaryota > Metazoa > Chordata > Amphibia > Caudata > Salamandridae > Lissotriton > Lissotriton vulgaris. The sequence continues at coordinate 1,870,714,914 of NC_141694.1, read as the reverse complement.
CCTAGACTTTTCAAGTCAGTCAAAGCCCTTCTGGTTCTGAGTCTCACAGTGTGCAGTAGGTACAGGCCTTGTAAGGGCAGTCCTCCTGGTGCAGGCCAGGGAGTCAGCAGGGCAGTCCTTCTTTTTCTTGTCTCTTCAGGCAGCAGATTTCATTTGCTAAGACGCTCTCTCATATTTATTCACAGTTGCTGGCGACAAGCATGGGGGCTCCCTTGACCAATGGGAAGCAGGTTGCCACCCAAGGGTATGAACACTTCCTCCAAAGTGTGGCATATTCTTGTTCCAGAAAGCACCATTCTTTCAACATCCAACATGAAGAAAATCTCTCCAGAGGAGTGGGACCAGGCTAACCCAACCTACTGGTGTTAATAATTTCCTAAACACAGGGGCTTCCCCAAGCTGCCATTCTCCATTTAAAGACCAGTTTGGCCACTCCATCCCCCTGTCAATATCTATAGTTAAATAAAATATTACAATGACAGCCTATTGAGCCATTCAATACAATAGGGGGAAAAATTAAATTGGCAGTTGTTCCCTCACCGACGCTCATAGATCATCTTTAATAATATCCCGATTATAGTCACAAGGCACCCTACCCCTGGGACACCTAGGAGAGAACTTAGGGGGCACATATGTACAATTAAAATAGTTTGAGACTTTGAAAGTACCTTACATTCCATATACTTAAGGTAAAGGCAGCCTGGAAAGCAAGATTGCCTTTCAAAATGACTGTAGGCACCACAGCAGCACAGACATGCAAGTGCAGGAAATCTATTGTGCCTCTAAACCTCCATGCCCTATTATATACTGGGGGCTTATAGGTAAGTTGAATCCCCTAGCCCTATTACCTACTAGGAACTTACAGTGCCTGCCAATATCTATTGTAATAAGACCTACTGACGTACCTTTAAGTGGAGCATAGGCCATGTTCTGGTTAGCAGAGCCCAGGGCACTCTCACAGTCAGAAAACCAGCATCCAGTAGTCTCACATGGGAACACAAAGTGGGGGGTGGGGGATGATGGAGCAGATTTCATCTGGGGTCAGGTATTGCTTTATTTTTGTGCTTCAGACAGACTGCACTTAAATTGACACACACATGTTGGTGCAAGTGAAAACACATGTCACATAAGACATGAAATGAGGCCTAGTCAGTCTGAAATGCTTGTGCTGAATTAACATGTGTTTTTGGTGCAGTGTAGAGAAAACTTGTTATTTAAGTGGCCTTTTTTAGTTGAGAAGAATAACCATAGAATGTGTTCTCTCTTCCCAGCTCATTTCCTGCAATCTACATTAACTATTCCTATCTTAAGAGACTTTGGCTTGTTGCATATTTGGATAAACATGCTCAGTTTTTAACACCTCTTTTTATAATGTGTGTTAATTAATAATGCACCAAACACTACTCATGGGGCAAAATGCTTTTTGCATGAGAAGCTAGCTAAAACATTAAAGTGTGTTGCTATGAGTATGTATTAACTGTGCGTGCTTTGAAAATGTATACTAGTGCATGTTTATGCTATGCAGCATATTTTTATTTTTTGCATGTTGTGCACAAACAATAAGAAAAGCTGAATTAAACTAATAGCTTTGCTAGGTAAACATTTATAAAGGGTAGTAGTGTAAGGGAGGGAAAACATAATGGGTTTATTTACATAAAGTTAAAACTCTCTTGTGGGTTTTTTTGGGGCCTAAGATAAAATGGCTGCCTGTGAAACCAGCAAGGCTGGGACTTGCATTAAAAAGAAGAGAGCATGCGCAGATTACACCAGCTTCCCTCAAGTACAGAAGGAGTTGAGGCCACTGTGAACTGTACATTCTTGTTATTGTGCCAATGTACCAATGATAGTTAAAGTACTCTTCCTGCCTGCGATGTGACAGGAGGTAGGAAGTAGAATGAAACTGTTTTCCTAGTGAATGTTGCTAAAACATATACATGTATTAATCATTAATGTTTATTTTGTTAAAACTGGTATGGTTACGAAGTTTCAATGAGATCAGGATGGTGAGGCCCTCTGGTCATCTGTACTGACCAGTCACAGTGCAGGTTTTCCTGGGATTTGAAACATTTTATGTAGTCTGCCTAGAATTAGAATATAAATAATAACCTCTTAGGAGGCGTGGGGTCTTTTCTCATTTAAGCCAGGGGGCCTCTGTCAGAGAGGGAGAAGAGAGGAAAGGCAACAGATTAGACCAGACATTCATATGGTTTAGGTACGTGATTGTCGCGGGTGAAGCCTGGGTGGAGATTTGGGTCCGAGGAGATGGGAGGTTTCTTGCTCATATTTTTTCAGAGAAGTCCTTGCACGTCATGTTTTTGGCAAGGCAGGCCACATTCCTTTAAGGTCCTATGAAGGAGGGGCACTTTTAAGGAGCAGCTTTCCTGTCAGATGATGGAGAGGGAGAGAGACAGATTGAACATCACCAGAGCAGAGAGTGGGGCTGATGTAGAACAGGTTTAAATGCTAAAATTCCAAGTTTATGCTTTGACTAATTAATTAGGTCTGAAAAGATTTATTTGTCTTATGCATGTATTTCTCTTTATGAGAGATTTTTGCCAACTATTAATTATTGATTAGCCTTGCACAACCAACTGTTTTTCTTAGAAACTCTTTAAGGGTTTTGACTGACACTTTGCACCACACTTTTCTTTTCTACATTTGATGCTTATATGAAGACTGTAATATGTTCTGTATTAATGCATTTTTTCCTGTTTTCCACATTCTGTAACCTGATTGAGATTTTACTAATGAATAAAGGGTCAGAAAAAATGTAACTCTTGACTAGAAAATAAAACCCTATAAAATACTCAACAACTCTCTTAATTGGCTTAACTAATAATTGGATTTTTGACTTTTCATGTTTATGTAAAGTCTCCTGAAGGTAATACATGGTGTCAAGGGCCCAACACCTTTTCAGAAGTAAAATAGAGGTAGATGAGGTTTTGCATTGAGAAATTACTGTGAAAGTACCGCTGCATCAGGGACACTGCAAAAAGTCATGTTCTCCCTCACGGGTCAAGGATAAAAACCTCCTCCTCAACCCAATCTGGATACTACTGGTGCCAATAGAATATTGAGACTGAATGCTGAGTTACTTTGTACGGTCTCAGATTTCAGATGTGGCTTAAATGCTCTACTGTTGCACGGTAAGGGGGCACCTTATGTTTTATAATGTATGGCCACATCAGCACCATCCTCTGACTTTCCAATTACATGCTGGTCTGTTGCTACTTCTGGTGTAGCAGATACGGATATGGATTTGTAGAGTGAATGTGAGAGGTGAACTGGGATAATAGGATACCCCTCTGCAGCTTGGTATATTTTTTCAAACCTACTCCAAACATTATGAACTCACTTTCAAAGCCAGCTTTGTATTTTATAATGTCTAGGGAATTAATCCAGTTCTCCTGTAGTGAAATCCAAATAAGGAACCACAGTTCCATAGATGTCTTATCAGCCAAAGACAGAAAAATTAAGAGTGAGTAGTTCCTCTTACTTCTAATGTTTTAGGTGCTATTCGCAGTTATCTTCAGATGCTATTCACATTATAATGTGTCTATAAAGCAGGGGCTGAGTTAGGTCCCTGTCGGAATCACGGGATGGAGCGGCTGACGTGATCCACGCACGCCGCCGCTGTGCTTCCTGTTGTGCTGTAGCCCCGCCCTCGGAGGTGATGGTGGTGCCGAGACTGAGAGACGCCGAGAAACGCCGAGAATTAGTCATTCTGCACCTAAAAGTTTGATGGTTCTGACGGAGCCCGGTGATTAACGGCCCTGTCCCTGCTCCGAGCCAGCTTCGGTCTTGAGATTGAATTCTCGGCAGACAAGACAAGACAGGTGGTGATTGATGTACACCGGAGAGGTATCGTGGGCCTTGCCCTGTCTCATTTTTCTTGACTCTTAGTGTCTGTATCTGGCATCTGGAGGATTTCTCCGTCTTGCTCTTGCTCTTGCTTCGTTCTGCAGCCCCTATTACCAGTCTCTGCAGCTTTTCTGTGCTCGACCTCTGCCCTCCAGACCTCCAACCTTTGCTGCTCTGCAGTTCTGCGTGCAGCTCGCTGCTGGTTTGTCCTGTGTTGCTGTGGTTGTTATTTGCCCCTCTCATCTCCCTCTCTGCGCTTTTCATTGATACTGAAGCTCTCCCGGGATCCTGCCTCAAGCAGGGGGTCTTTTTCACCGAGAGGTTGATGGTGATTTGAACCGACCTGTCCTGTCCCTGACTGCCATTTATACCCCTATTTTCGTCAACAACCATAAAAAGGGAGGAAGGGCATAGCGGCCACCGCCTGATTATGTCAGTAAGAGCGAGGGGTAAGCAGGCTAAGCAGGCTAAGCAGGACCTAGATCTGCTGAAATCAATTAACAAGACCCTGCCTGCTGATAAAGGGGTAAAAAAAAACAGACGGAAAAATCAACAAAAGAACGCCCTAAGGCAGAAGACTGCTGAGATGCATTCAGACAGAAATAAATACGAAGTACTAAGAGAGGAGAATGAGACTGAGGATAGCGAGGATATCGAAGTCAATGAGGCCGAGGTGGAGGTAGAGGTAGAGGTGGAGGTGGAGACAGGTGGAGCTACGGGGACTCAGGACCGCCCCGATTCAGGGACTCAGGACCGCCCCGACCATTCAAAGGAGCCAAGCTTGACAGTAGCTGCTGGGAAAAGTACAGTGAAAGGCAAAAAGGACGATCTGGAGACGGAGGAGAAAACCGTATGTGCTAAGATGACCTTGAGGGGCGCTGCAGTCAACAAACCATCCACACCACAAGGCACTGGGAGCCAGTTAAAACAATATCCTCTTTTCTCAAAACCCCTTCTCCAACAGGGGCAACAGGGGCAGCTCTCAAGTACCCCGATGCGGGGTGGGCCAAAGTGGGAGGGGAAAAAAGATGCCCCGGGACAAAAGGCTCAAAGCACTGAAGGTGTACTAAACAACTCCACAATGCCTGAGATGCCCGAGACAATTCCATCAAAGGGGGTAGATAAGGAGTTGGAGCATCCCGAGCACTCTGAGGAAATCATATCTGCGGCTCCCCTAGCACTTACAACATCAGCTCTGGATACCAGCCAAAGCCCCGAGCTGATCATGAAAACCGCTAGCCAAGAGTTAAGCCAAGAGCTAAGCCTGCGGTCATCGCAAATATCAAAAGAGGATGACCTACTCTCCCTTCCTAACACCACAAAAACGAATTCCGTTGAATTTCTGCTTGCAACTATCCTTCAGGAACTAAGAGATTTCAAAGAATCTCAGGCACAGGAGATTGCGCAATTACACACTAGGCTCACAAAAATGGAAGAGTGCTTTGGGAATCTTCCTTCAAAGATCATTGAGGCTGAGACTCGGATCTCATCCCTGGAGGATTCACTGTCAACAATGCAGAAAGATCTATCAGCGGCCAATAGGGAAAGAGCCCAGTTAGTGGAAAAAATGCAGGACCTCGAAAACTACAATCGAAGATCAAATTTACGCCTGGTAGGCATACCAGAGGGGGTCGAAGATAAGGACGTAGTCAAGTGGTCGGAGTCTCTCCTGAAAACAGCCATACCGGAGCTCCAAGGCGACTTGACTATCACTAGGGCACACAGAGTCCCGGCATATAAACCCAACAACTTGAAATATCCGCGTACAATTCTACTTAACTTTTCAGATTTTAGGGTGAAGGAGAGAATTCTAAACACAGCATATTCCAAGAAATCATTCAATGCAGAAGGAATAAACAATTTTCGAATTTTCTCGGATATGTCAGCGGCTTCTGCCCACAGACGTCGAGACTTTGTCAAAATGATAGACTCTTTCAAAAGCAAGGGAGCCCAGGCTATGATTGTGCAACAGTCAAAACTCAAGGTCCTGGCTAAAGGGAGGTTCTTTATTTTTACAATTGTCCACGAAGCCCAGTCCTTCTTGGAAGGATTAGGAGGATAACCCTGCAGATCTCCAGCTGTATCATGCTCCTAACAGATTCAAGAGTTTAGTGTATAACAGCTCTGATCGTCATGGGGGGGGCTGCCCATAACAGGAAGCACAAAAAGGATGCAATGCAATGGCATCCAACAAGAAGAAACAGAAGGAAAGGACGGACGTGGAACACGGGGGGATCCGTCCAACTGAGGGGGGAGGAGGGGGGTCCGGGGTGGTGAAGGGAGGTGTTGCAAGGGGAAAAACGAGAGTTCAAATGCATTGTGTTTCTCTACATTTCTATGATTACAGTACGAGCAATGTTATTCTTTTTCATTTTTTTTAATTTTTTTTATTTTTTTATTTTGCACAAATAATTATTGCACTTGCCATTTTTGCCCGTATGGATTATAATAAGTTGTCAAGTTTCTTCGAGTATATTTGCTTATTTTGCACTAGAGGGCTCTTAATCCTTCAAGTCTGTTCTGCTATTTTGCATCAGCCTGCTGTCTAATTGCATATTTGCACAGTTGCTGCTCGTTTGCACATTTGTACATTGCAATTTAGATTTTTTTCTATCAATATCTGCTGCTGCTATTACATTTTTATGTATCACCTATCGGTTATATACGTCATTGTTGTTGTTTATATATTTATAGATTTGCACATTTGCACACTTCCTGAGGGCCTCGCCTATCATCTCGAGTATGCCCGTTTGCAGATTTGCACATCTAATATCAGATTCTCTAGGAATATTTCTGTGAATATTTGCTGCTATTATGCTACCGGCCTATATTGTTATATACACTTATATTACCTATTGGTTATATTTGTTGCTGCTGTAGTTTTTTGTTCATTTGCAGATTTGCACACTTGCACATTGGCTGAGGGCCACGTTCAACATCTCGCATATGTTTGCTTGCATATTTCCACATTTAAATCCAGTCTCTTTACGAATACTCCTGTGAATATCCGCTCCTATTATGCTATGGGTCTAGACTGCTATATATATATATTTATAATTTAATGATTATACGTGTTGTTGCTGTTGACTCTATTTTTGTAAATTTGCACACTAGCATATTAGTTGAGGGTCACGCCCGACATCTCGAACATGAAATAATATGGTGAAATTTATTTCTTTAAACGTTAACGGATTGAATAATGTTCGTAAAAGGAATGCTACTGAGTGCTGGCTGAAAAACCTTTCACCAGATGTCATCTATTTACAAGAAACCCATCATAAAGACCATGCAGAGTCAGCTAAACTCTTCAAAAGCTGGGTGGGCTATAACATATCTGCCCCTGCTGGGATGGCTCAGAGAGGAGTTTCCATACTAATAGGGAGACATGTAGGGTTTAATCTTGAAGGGTCTTGCACGGACATTAGAGGTAGATGGGCAGTTGTACACGGTAAATTAAATAACGTCAGTGTTATTCTTGCTACAGTTTATGCACCAATTCTTGACGACCCTCAAGTTATTCTACAAGTAAAACAGGCAATAACTGGTCTGCCCGGGCCAATAATCTGGGGGGGAGATTTTAATTTATTGCAAAACCCGCGATTGGACTCGACTAAGAAAGATCGTCGTCAGAATAAACCCCAAGTTGCCTTAGCAGTCCAAAGTTGTAAAATAGATCTTGATCTTATTGACCATTGGCGAAAGTTAAATCCTATCAAGCGCGAGTACTCATGCCACTCAGCAAAATACAATTCAGCGTCAAGGTTAGATTTTTTTCTGTCATCCCATGATTTAGTATTATACAATTATGCCCATCTACCTAATGCTTTCTCAGACCATGCAGCTCTTTGTATTGAGGTCAATCTGGGGAATCATGAAACTAGATCTAAAAGTAGATGGTTTTTTAATAAACTCAATCTTCTTGATCAACAATGGTGCACAGATATTGATGAAAGGATTGAGCAATTTTTTATACAGAATAGAGGTTCAGCCCCATTAAATATAATCTGGGATGCTTTTAAAGCAACTCTTCGTGGAATAATTACATCTAAAGAAATCCCTAAGTTGAGGGCAAAAAGGGAGGAGAAAATCAAACTCCAAACTGAACTCTCACAGGCAGCCCAAGAGCATTTTAGGGTCAGATCTAAGATCTCTGGTCACAAACTTAACATGGCAAAATGCAAAATGAAGAACTTTTATTATGAATTAGGCGAGACAAATAGCAACCTATATGCACAAAAAATATATGAAGAGAGTGAATATACAGGAAAGCTTCTGGCCTGGCAATCTAAAGAAAAGCAGGTTCACAATAGAATAGATCAGCTATTAGATCCTATTACTAAAATACAAGTTAAGACCACCACCTCTATTGGCGATCTGTTTTTAAAACACTATGAAGGAATTTATCAAGTATCTGAAGGGGCTACATCTGACTCTACCTTGGAAAATTTTCTAGAACAACTTGAAATACCTAAATTAGATCCTGAGGGCATTAATTATCTTACTCAAGACTTCACATTATTGGAATTAGAGGAAGTGATAGAGTCTTTCCCCAACGGCAAGGCCAACGGTGAGGATGGCCTTCCCATCGAATTTTTTAAAAGATTTGAGGGAACACTACGCAAAGAACTTCTGAAATTAGTTAATAACTTACTCCAAGGTGGTCCCCCACCGGATTCCTTCCATATAGCGGTGGTGGTCAGTATTTTAAAAAAGGGCAAGAACAAGGAAAATATAAATTCATACCGCCCGATTAGCCTTCTGAATACAGATTATAAAATTTTTACAAAACTTTTAGCAAACCGATTAAACAAAATAATGGGATCCCTGGTAGCTCATGACCAGTGCGGTTTCATCGCAGGCAAACATCTTCATTCCAACACTACATTTTTATTGGAGGCACTAGATTATTTTAAAACTAATAAGGTGAAGGCTCAAATTTGGTTTTTAGATGCGGAGAAAGCCTTCGATCTAGTCTCTTGGGATTGCCTGTTTGCAATTTTACGTAGTTTTAATTTCCCGAATGTTTTTATTTTTCTCTTACGACAATTGTATGTGAATTCTAGGGCACAAATTATCATTAATAATACAAATATTGGGTCCTGTAACGTCACTAGAGGTACGCGACAGGGATGTCCCCTGTCGCCAATTTTATTTGCATTATTTATCGAACCTCTTGCAATTGCCATCAGGAATATTAAAGCTGACACAGCCCCAATATTAGGAATGACAAATATAAAACTGTATGCAGATGATATTGCCCTTTTTATAGATTCTAAACCCTCTAGTCAACGGAGGATTTTAAAAATCTTCTCTGATTTTCAAAAGCTGGGGGGTTATAAAATTAATGTAAACAAAACGGAAATTATCCTGGTGAACTGCACTATAGACACTTTAGCTCCGGAATTCAGGCGGATATATAACACAAATCCCAAAAGATATCTTGGAATATTTGTATCAGATAGCCTAGACGACCTTTTTGCACTAAATTTTTTACCTTTATTAAAAAAGGTGGGCTCACTTTTAGACCGGTGGAATTTGTTACCCCTGTCTATTATAGGACGGGCATCGCTAATTCGTATGTCGGTATTACCCCTCTTTAATTTCCTTTTTTGTGCAATTCCCTGCGCAATCCAGGCCCCTTATTTTAAAAAAGTAGAAGCGCTGATTTCCTCTTTCCTATGGGCACAAAAATCTCCCAGACTTGCACTGAGCACTTTGTATTTATCATCTACACAAGGAGGGTTGTCCCTCCCAAATATTAGAGAATATTATTTTGCGTCTTTTGCACATTATAGTCACAGGTTTTCTGTTTTAGATTTTCACGAGACGGATGATTTTTTTATCAAAAGGATGCTGCTGGAATTGAAAATTTATGACCCAGTAAGAATCACTAAAGATCCCAAAAAAGTACGCTATAAATCCCTGCAGTGGATCTTTAAGGTGAAAACTCAGTTTTTTAAGTTCTATGGATTACCTAATTTTAGCAGCAAGACAAATTTAATGAATTTTAGCTTAGGAGATGCTGGATGTATGGACAAATATATATTAACTATTTGGAAGGAGAATGGCTTCGAGAAAATTGAAGACTTCCTCTTGGGTAACAGATGGAAATCCTGGGATGAAATCAATAGTCAGTTAATCCATTCGCACTGCATGCTGAACTGGTCCTTCTTCAGGATAAATCCAAAATTTAGAGAACTCACTATAGGAAATCTATTTGTGAAAGAAAATATTTCCACTATCCTTAACAACAAAATACAAAAGAAAATGAGTATTTGGATTAAAACACTAAGAGAAGGTAAAGATCAGGACCTCTACAACAAGATTACTGAAAGATGGAAAAAGAAGGAAGATATTACAATTAATCAACAGGTATGGGACAAAATAAATAAGTTTAATAAAACCATTTTTCGAGGAGCAAATTTTAAACGTATGCAATTCTTTAACAAATGGTTGATATATAGAACTCCGTCCTTTTTGCATAATATCTTCCCCCAAATAGCTGACAAATGTTTCCGATGTGAAGAAAAAGGCACGTGGAAACACATTGTTTGGGAATGCCCCAAAATCCAGGTATTATGGAAGGAAATAGAAAAATATCTCTCAATTGTCCTTAAAACTAATATTGTCCTGGATGAATTGACTTCCGTCCTAGGTTGCTCTTCTATTCACACCCAACACGATGAGTCCCTTTTTATAGCTTCTTTAATAGCAAAATCCCTTATATTACAGTCCTGGAAAACAGACCTTGTCCCATCTTTTCAAGCATGGAAGATAAAATTACTCCGAATCCAGGATAGGGAAAGAAAATATGCTTTAAGATCAGGGGCTCTGAAAAAATATGATAAATTTTGGAGTGGGTTTGATCCTTAAATTTGCCTTGCTCCTATTCAATCGGATTTAAAATTGGTTTACTGAGTTCGTTATGCATATGCACGATGCACTTTACAAATCTAGACATGAAAAATTAATGGAGAAATCCGACAGGGAGTTTAAAGTTCCTATATTAGCTTAATTCTAACAAAATCGTCTGATTATTAGTGAAAGTCTGTTGCCTGTTTGCTTTTACACAATTTTGCACTCTATAATTTAAATGTTATAACTAAAAACTGTATGGTTTTCAAGATTTTTTTTTTTTTTTTTTTTTCTTCTTCTAGACTGTATTAATTGGATTTCAAATATGTTATGTTATCAAGCCCATTATCGCCGCTTTACCAGCAGTTTCCTGCCACTAAAGTGGCGATAATTTTAACACCGTTCCTTGATAATATGCCCTAAAATCCTTTGGTATCTTCTGATATTTCTTATTCCTGTGCATACGTCTCTATTTTACCTTCTTTTCTTGGCCTTCCGATATCCCAGCCACAGTGGGTTTGTGACTCTTCAGATGACCGAACAATCATATTAGCTCGGACAATCTGCAAAAATGTTCATAGTTTTGTAATCAATCAATCAATCAATCAAAGCATTTATATAGCGCACTACTCACCCAGAGGGTCTCAAGGCGCTCGGGGAGGGGGATCCGCTACTGCTCGAACAGCCAGGTCTTGAGTTGCTTCCTGAAGGCGAGGTGGTCCTCGGTCAGGCGGAGGTGGGTCAGGAGGGAGTTCCACGTCTTGGAGGCGAGGTAGGAGAAGGACCGTCCCCCTGTGGTGGCTCTTCAGATGCGGGGGACGGCGGCGAGGGCGTGGCTGGTCGATCGAAGCTGGCGTTTGGGAGCGTAGAAGTTGAGGCAGCTGTTGAGGTATCCTGGTCCTTGGTTGTGCAGGGCTTTGTGAGCGTGGGTGAGGAGACGGAAGGTGCTTCTCTTGTTGACCGGGAGCCAGTGCAGGTCTCTCAGGTGTCCGGAGATGTGGCTGCGACGGGGGATGTCCAGGATGAGTCGTGCTGAGGCGTTCTGGACCCGCTGGAGTCTCTTCTGGAGTTTGGCGGTGGTTCCGGCGTAGAGGGAGTTGCCATAGTCCAGACTGCTGGTGACGAGGGCCTGGGTGACCGTCTTCCTGGTCTCGGTGGGGATCCACAGGAAGATCTTACGTAGCATGCGCAGGATGTTGAAGCACGACGAGGAGACGGCGTTGACTTGTCTGCTCATGGAGAGGGAGGAGTCCAGGATGAAGCCTAGGTTGCGTGCGTGGTCTGTTGGTTTGGGTGCGCTGCCTAGGGCGGGGGGCCACCAGGAGTCGTCTCAGGCGGAGGGTGAGGATCCCAGAATGAGAACTTCCGTATTGTCCAAGTTCAGTTTCAGGCGACTGTTCTTAATCCATTCGGCTACCTCTTTCATCCCTTCGTGAAGGTTGGCTCTGGTGGTGGCGGGGTCGTTGGTGAGGGAGAGGATCAGCTGGGTGTCGTCGGCGTAGGAGATGATGTTGAGGTTGTGCTGGCGTGCGATGTCTGCGAGGGGGCTCATGTAGACGTTGTTATATTCTCAAAGGGGAGGAAGCACACTGCTCGTAAGTCAACACCAGTCCTCCCACTGCGTTATGGTATATGCAGTTCATAGAATTTTTGAATTTCTCAGTATCAAAGTGTTTGCCACAAGTGAGGTAGCTGGCAATGCTTGCATTGGTGGAAACATGTTTCTGAGTTCCTTCTATCTTCAGCAGAAAGTAGAAGGCAAGTTTAGGGAGCCTAACAATGGAGATGGAGGTGGTACACTTACAATGAGTGAGCACAAGCATTATTTCCCCATGATTATTCAATATTCTCACACTACAGTCGACTGACACAATGAATGTCATCATTGTAGTTCTACACATTTAGCCTTATATTACAGGCCATCAAAAATGTGTAATCTTACAGGAAGAAGGTCACACTTGTACCGGTCTAATTAATTTAATATCAAATTATAGAAATATCAAAAAATATTTGAAATAAAAAAAGCTGTTCCATGAAAATGAAAAGTACAATTTAGTTTGCAATCAATATATCACAACATAAGGAAGTATTAACGCAATTTTCATTTTTAATGTATCAGTTTCCAAACCTTCAATGCACAGGAAAACACAAAACTGAGTCTTCACTCTGCCTCACTGTAATGTACACATATCCTTAGGTTAGATTATTGACATTTCCTTCTGAACAACAAGAAATCACCATCCAGCCATGCCCTTTACATTTCCCCCAGACGTGTTCTTCTAGTTTACTTTTTTCTCTATCCTCCTTCCCACTTCCATTTCACCAACTTCACCTAGGGACTCAATTAGAGGTTCATACAATGGGAGTTCTGCTATGAATCGTGAGAGCTCCTGCCCCAGCAGACTTCATAGTTCCCTGCCTCAATTAGAGGTAGAGGAACTGCTCATTTTCCACCACATACATCCAATCCACACCACAGCATTTCACATCATTCCACAAAATTGAACACCACACTGCATAATTCCACTCCACTACATGCCATTCCACAACACATACCACTCCACATAATTATGCACCAATCCACATACCACTCCTCATAATTCCAGTCCACCCAATGCCACATAATTACCATCCACATATTTCAACTGCACACATAATTCCACTGCACATAACTCCACTCAACACCACACAATTCCACGGCACACAATTCCACAAAAAACGAATTCCACTCCACACCACAGACATGCACTCCACTCCACAACACAAGTTCTCTTTTTGGAATCCCTCTATGACTCCAATGGTGATTGGAACATTCTACAAGTACTCATTATAGCTGGATAGGAATCACTGGTTTTGGCCATTTATCGAGCCATGCAGTATTACTTAATGCCCATATATCGGTAAAGTTTGCTTTTACAGTAACGTGGTCTCTTTATATATTGCTTTGCCAGGGGTGACAATCATGGAATAGTGGTGCTTGCATGTCCTGTAGAATATCAATCAAATCATACTGTCATGAAAAACTGATTAAGAAACTCCAATTAAGTGACTGGTCTGCGAAAACACAGCACTAAAGCCATGATTATATTAGGCCAAGCATTTCTATCCATGACTTTGGTGTTGTGGCTCTTTTTCCTGCTAGCCTTGCTTCTCTTATGCAAAGACAATAAGTATGAAGTGCTTGTTTACACATTGCTTGCAGATTTTTAAAACACATAAATAAAAGACATTGTCATTTACAAGGCAAGCAGCTCAAAATCCTGCAAATGCAAGACATATTGCATTGCATTCCCCACATTAGCATATACATGTTTCATGATTTCAGTGTGTGCCTGCACATACTCACATTTCAGGGAATTTGTGTTACTTACTAGAGAGGACTACATTCCCCAGAAGACTGGGTTTTATTTCTTCTGAATAGAATTCAAATAGCACAATAAGTTCCAGTTTCAAAACATAGTGGTCACTGTCCCTTCTTGTTCTCACAGTCATAGAACTCATGTGAGTCCAGAGAGATGCAAGATCAAAATATATAGTCAATTCCGCTTGTACTGTTTGAGCATTTGTAGGTCAGAGCTCCTTCTTGATCTCACAGAGACCTCCCAATGCAAGCCCTTACCCCAGATATCCAATAACTGTAAGGACAAGGTTCAGCATGTCTTTGCATTGGAGATGCCTACTCCTAGGAAATGCTAAAATGTGTCTTCCTGATCAAAAAAAGGTAAAATCAAGCATCATCTTTGCACAGTTGGACTCCAAAGAGATCAGGTGTCGACCTACAAAGTGAAGCAATTTAGCAGTTCAACATGGTTCTCACCCAAATTATTAAGCCCCCTGTAGGAAGACCTCTATCCTGACTAAAGCAGGGCAGAATAAACTTGAATAGCCACACATGAAACCCGGTTCTCAATACTATGCTTTCTGGAAAACACATATGTCGTGCTCATCGATATAAAATCCCCAATCGAGATCCATAGGCTTTCACTTTAACACAGCTAGATTCCATGAAAGACTATTCCGCAGAGCTCAAGGGCCATCCTGATGAACGTTATCACGGTTGGATGCTGGTCCTACAAAGTGTCTGGCAGATGCTGGAACAGTTGAGTTAGCAAGATTTCAGCCAATACACGTTAAATAATATTTTTTTTCATCAGAGAAGGTATATGACCCTTGTTGCCAATGTTTTTGTGATTGTCAAGGGAAGTAGGATTTTCAGTCCCATGGATGCCATCCACTGAATGTAAGACACTGCTCTTTTGGTGCTGTGGTGGTGACTTTGAATTGTTCCTGGAGGTTCTCACATTAGCATCCTTGTGCTCAGCATGGCCTATCAATACGTGCAAAGTTGTGCAATTTTGGTTTTAGGAAAAATCTATAGTAAAGTTTGCAAAATGTGGTGCAGTTTTGAACTGCACTGAGGAGGAGGACATGGGGAGGAATGGAGTAGACTTCCATTGCTAAGAGTCCATCCACAATGGCAGTCTGGGAGTCTGGGTCTTGTCAGGCTCTGGGCTTGGGCTCCGGCGGGAGGCGGCGGCAAAGCAGACGTCGATTCGCTGGTTGGTACCTGCGTTCACATGGTGGCCACTCCTAGGCCACAAGGGAGATTCTCTTCAGTCTCCTGTGCAGCAGAATGTCGAAGTCCAGTCTTCTTCGTTGTTTAAAGTTGATTTCAGGATGATCTGCTGTGCAATGGCACTGCTCTCACTCTTATTCCCAATCTGAGGGGTGGATCACCTACTAGGTCCCTCCTCTGGGTGGAACCTGGAAGGGGGGCGGTTACACCCCCTTTCCTTTGTCCAGCTCCTCGCCAGGCCTGGGTCTGGAAAGTCCCAGGACCGGTTTGGACTGGCTTATGCACGGGGACATCTTGTGTGCCCCGGGCATGTCTCAATCTATTCAGCCCTGTCCTACCCAATACACAAAACCCTGTCTGGGGTGGTGCTCGCACCTCCCAAGGCAGGAAACCCTTTGTCCAAGCCTCCCTCGCTGGAAGGACTCACAGCAGCAGGAGGTCAGACTTGTGTCTGTGGTGGCAGCATCCATTTTGTGATGCTGAGGCTCTGGTTAACTTTAACCGGGGTTAAGGCTACACACATGTCGTGTCCCTCTAGAAGGGTGGAATGCTATCCCCGTCGACAGAACTGTCGAGGGGATAGTATTCCAATTCGTATGACACCTTACTCGACATGTTTTGATAAAGCCAAACCAAAGATAGCATATAACCGCAAGGATTATAATGCACTTAAGAGTATATGGTATGACAATATCCCGGAACAGCTAAGGGAGTGGTTCCCGACAGCTGCAGACAGGCTCAGCTCATGCTAGAGCACCATCTCACATATTTCCAAGCACTCTGCCTCCAGGATTGATGAGGCCTTCCATAGGAGTGGCTGATAGGAACATATGTGTCCAGTTTAAGGTCAGGTATAGGGATACTATACCTAAGTAAGAGGTGATTACACCAACTTACCCCAGCTGAGTGATCAGACAGTTGTGTCAAATATGGAGGCCAGGCCAGGGGTGGCACAATACATGCTGCAGCCCCTGGTAGGCCTTGGATGCACCTATGCCCTGGGTACCTATGGTACACTGTTACAGGGGCCTATAAGGTGAACCAGTATCCAATTCGTAATGCACCTAGAGTGCATTGGCAGTAATTTAGAGAGAGAACAGCAGGCTGTGGGTCTGATTAGCAGGCCCACAGCCACATTAAGTCATAAACCAGTGAAGCAAAAAGCTAAAATTTGGGTTGACCATAGGATAGCAGACGCTACTCTCCTGCAGGCCTGACTTTTTATGATCAGTTTATTGTTGCCATGGCAACGCAAGTTATTAGAAATGAGGTGGGCAAAAATCACATCCGAGTGCACAAGTGAGAGGCACTTGTGTTTGTGTCAGATTTAGTGGGAGATCTTATTACTTAAGAAGTCTGCTGTTTCTCTCTGATCAGGTGCTAGTCTATGGACCCTTGTCTTTTCTTGCAGGTTTGGTATCAGTGTTTGGTAGCACACTTTTAAAGGGAGTAATAGTAGTACTTTAAGGAATGGATCCAGGTTTGAAGAATTGTATGGATGCCAATTGCCATTTTATGAGCTGGGTTCAGCTGCTCGTGTTAGTGGCAATGCAGATTGAATACATCCATTTGTTTTTCACCACTGAGGGTTACCATGCACTGGATAAGTGATGGACATTGGAGGAGGAACATTATTTCCTTCAGTTGATCTTCAGTACTGTAGACTGCCTCTTCCAGTGGACATATTTGCTGATCTATGTTCTCCTGGGCTTTTGTGGGAATAGATAGGCTGTGGAATTTGTACAAAAGGGGGGATTCTAAGGAAGGTTTTTCCCCCGCTTATTGACATACTTTCCACCAATACGTAAATCTAATATTGTTTCTGCAGTAGCTCCAGACTAGATTTTTGGAGTCCCTCTAACGTGGAACTCTGATGTTGCCCAGCCCCCATCAAGGCTGTAAGATCTATTTTTTAAGGAATATATCTGTTCAATGGCCAATTCTATTTCCACACCCTTGCCTTTGCTATTTGAGAGGCTGCAGAAACCTCCTTCTTCCCCTATAAGCATAAGTGCGGAGTACCGATTTAGACAGGGAACATTACTTACTCAACTCACTTCTGTTTGTTCTTGGTTTGGAAAGTCTGGGAGGGATGGTACCTTACTGAGGTGGCATCTGGCCTAGAAGCCTTAAATGCAGAGGCAAAATATTATCAGTAATAGCACAACTTAGTGGGCCTTCTCTTCCAACAGTGACCTTTGTGTTACTCCCCATAAAATAATGTGTAATTTTGGGCCTCATTTCCAAATACTCATTCTGATTATTCATCACCACATTTGCCCTCCACTTCTTCTGTTAATACATTAATTGTGTCTAATGTGGTGCTGCCATTAGTTGGTTTCTTGGCCGTCTTCCCTGTTGGGCTGTTCTTGTTGTCTGGATTTATGAATGAAATTGAAAACTTACAGTTTGTGATGAAAAGTGCAGCTGTTAATGGTTGCTAAGTTTGCAAGCCAGAATGAGATGCCTACCCTGAAAAAGACTGCTGAGCTCCTCGTTACTAACACTACTCCGGCCGATAGATCAAAGTAATTATTGCAGATCGTTGAGCTAAGAAAACTGCCAGTGACCTGGGCCACGAATCAAACAATGACTGAAAAGGGTAGGCGTAGCCTGGACTCTTCTTGGCAATAACAGCATCGACTAGCCCATCATGGCCCAATCGTGGCCTGGGCTCGTCCCGTGCCGCTGGAAGTTAGGAAGCGCTTTATAGTGCTGAAAGCGGTAAGGGAGCAGATTACGTCAAACTGGCCCTGCCTTGGGCCAAGGCATGCTTGAGCTTGTAGCCCTTAGGAGAGGGCTTCCCTGGCCTACACAGCAGCATTAATGGCTTAGTAGATACTCTGCTACTAGTAAACTTACTGCTAGTAAAATTACCAGTCGTACAGTTACTAGAAGAAACCTTACATCAAAAAACCCTCTTTTGTCCCTGATATCTTCAATATTTTCAATTTCTTCAAAATCGCCAGTGGTCCTGAGTACCCCTCAATGAGTTATTCTCACCCACTCTCCTAGACCTCAGTATTCACACCTCCTCCCCTGGGCCTCAACCTGCCAAGAGCACACCATAATATGTCCTCTGCTAGTCCTTAGAGTATCCAGGAAAATTCTTGCTCTCCCCAAGTGACCCTTACTAAAACGCTCAGAGATTTGTGGTTACTTTCACATTCTATCTGGCAACCTGTGCAGACTCTCAGGAAGACCTCGGGGATAATCTGTCATGCCCCGCCTATACTCAGGTACCCTTGACATTCCAGGGATGTCACTGACCATGTCATGAATGATGTAATATGTGACATCATCAGCAGTGGATTGCGGGTGCGCGATATATAGTTAGCGCATCTAACTATATATGGAATTTCAATGGTTTTATGCGAGTAAAATAAGGTTTTGTAAATGCAAATCCCTAACTATATATGGCCTAAAACCAATGGTTTTTTCATTGAATTTTCAAGGTTTTGTAAATGCAAATTCCTAACTATATATCCACTATAACCTATGGTTTTTTCTGTGAATTTCATTGGTTTTTTAATAGCAAATATGAAAAGCTTTAAAATGTCAAGTACGTGATAGATAAAAACATTTTCGTATTTATGCACGCTGATGTGCTTTGAACGCTGCACCCCCCCCTCCCCTCTTTTCTCTTAGTAGTACTCTCTCTTTGCAGATAGTGAACGGTAGTTAACGCAGGCCTTTGCCCCCGTTGTAATCCGTCGTGCCTGCTTGTCTCTCCATTTGATTGATTGTTATCCAAGCATTTACTGTTTTAGAATTGGTTCTCTTTGGATCATTCTCTATTTACAAACAAGCACAAAGTCGCAATACTCTGTTTAGTCTTTGCAGATAGTGAAAAATCGTGTAAAAAAATAAAAGTAATCGAGCAAAATCAGTAGGCCACTAATTGGATCTCTTTTTGACCTCGCTAAAATAGAAATATTAGGAACAACCCTTCATGAGAAATACGAAAATAGTGAGATGAACTGAGCTCCACACCATGAGGGCTGCAAGACAGCTCGACTCCGTCACCCACCCCGCCCAAAATAACGACAAACCCTATGCAAATATTAAAAATATAGACAACACACCAGCAAAGAAACAGGGTAAAACATTTAATTAAATAACTATTTACATAACTATTTTATACTTTTTATTGCCCGATCCGGCTAGCTCAATCGATCGAGCATGAAACTCATGCACTCTGATAGCAAGCGTTGCTACTGATGCTATGCAGACCAAAACTGGTTTTCAGTTTGTACATTTTTCTAGATTTTTCAATCCAAGGTTGGTTCACTTTGTAGAACGATGGCTTCAGATTTTCAACATACGGTGTGGTGGCGCGGACTGGGAGGGGGCGCTTCGCTCCTGCCCCCTCCCCAAGTAAGATTTTCATACGTGAAAGTACGTTAATGGTTTTGGTCCCTGAGTTGCTTCAATGTCACTGCCATTCTCAAATGGCATAAGTTCTGGATGTTGGGTGCCATAGTTAAGAGTTCTGAGCAGTGCTTCTAACACTGTCTGAAGCTTATTTCCACCTACTGCAGCTTCACTATTCTC
This sequence comes from Lissotriton vulgaris, assembly GCF_964263255.1. NCBI lineage: Eukaryota > Metazoa > Chordata > Amphibia > Caudata > Salamandridae > Lissotriton > Lissotriton vulgaris. Next base: position 1,870,695,068 of record NC_141694.1, on the reverse strand, counting down.
AGAGTAAGTGAGTGTCGTTTGTGGACCTGACTGCATTAGAAAACAATGTGATATGTTACCTTCCTAAACAGCTTGACGGAGGCCCCTGAGGGGCGGTGTGATGGCCATGGACTCGGAGAAGACGCTTGGCTCCGACACCCTCCCCAAGTCTTATAGCACTGGTGTAGCCTGAGATCGCCCCCGACATAGGCGGCCGGCTCCCGGGGTCCGGCGGAACTTTTTGCCTTTTGATGACTCTTCAATTCTGGACCTTGTCCCACAATCTGTTTGACCTGAAGACACGCTGTAGTGGGGCGCCACTTTACCATTTCAGTTGCCATTCCGCCCGCTTTTGCTACACTGTGCCTCTTCCGCCATTCAGCTGTTTACCGCCCGCTCTTACGACTACAGCGTCTCGCTCATCATGTAGTTGAGTTGCTCCCGCTCTTGCGGTGCAGCGATAGGCGGCTGCCACAGGACTCTCAAAATGGCGGCCGGCTCTTCGGTTTTGGGCCTGGTCCACTAAAATGGCCCTGGGACACCTTTGAACTCGGACGCTTCCCTGATAGGGCTTGGGTCCCATTCTCGAAAGCGTCCCCTCAGCCGTGAAGATTCTACAAAAGTCTTGGGGGCCTCCGACTCCCGCAGGCTTCTGGTGGGGAGCGGCTGCCATGATTGCTCGTGGAATGGCCACGACGGAGCTACGAGATGGTAGTGCTCTCATGCTGACGCCAGCTTTAGTCTGAAACATCCAGAAACACTGTAGACTACCAATTCGATCAGTTCCGGTAGCGCCCCAACATGACCCGGAAGAGAAGAACTTGCCCTCCCCTCTTTGACTGATGGTTCTTGTTGCCTGTCCCCTCTGTTATCATTTAACAGAACTTTTTGGACTGCTGAAAGGGGTTGTGTTCCGAACGCTGGTTGGTGGAGACATTTTGACTATATTCTTGACCTACGTTGTCGCGTATTGCGTTATATGACACGCCGCGTTAGCGCACCTGGAAGTGATCCGAGGCGCGGCGCGCAGCCCGTAACGTAAGCATAACAGGTCATGTGACTTGTTAATAAAACTTTTCATTGGTTCATTTTACTTTTGTTATTTTAATGATGAAAAGCTTGGTCATATGACCTAAAAATTACGCTTTTTATTGTTTTCGAACATTATTTTTTTTTAAACATATGTTATAATATTCCAGGCTAATGTACTTTCCCGGAAAATTTACAACTGTCCTGCAAGTAAAATATATTCCTTTTTCGAGAAAAAGGGCGTTTCTTCCTTCCATGACGGAGCCGTTGAGTAAAAGAGATTCGGCCTGCTGTCTTAGTCGCCGATACGCCTGATTATCAGATTCTTATCGATCACTTTATGTTGCAGAAATGAAAAACACAACTGCCCTTGACCATTTATCTTTACTGCGTTCCTACATATTATACCTTTTATCCGTCATGTAATTGGACTGCTTTATTTCACTTGCCTTTTACTGATTCGAAAACAGTGACTAAAAGTAAAAACTTTACCAATGTAAATACTACTACCGTGTTTTGTTTTAAAAACCTTTATTGTGAAAATGTCAGTATACAAATACGGGCCTATAACCTATAATTAATCAGCAGGCAAATGCATGACCGGTTTCGACCCCATCGGGTCTTAATCATATGCAGCATGGTGGATATATATATACAAATTGAGAAAGCGAGGAAGCATGTAAACAAATCTGTTTCAGCTTTCATGAGAGACCATGGAATGGGCTCCCTGTACAATAATAACTTGCGTTACTACATGCAAGATATCTACAGAGGAGATGGAGTTCACTTCTCAGATGAGGGCAACAGAATTTTCATTCTGAATTTAAGAATGTGCATTGGTACCTACTTATAAGTACCTAAATGTACCATAAACCCAAAAGCTCTTCTCAGAGCTACCCTTCATCTAATCACTCACAATTATTATTTTTTTCTAACTTTTTTCACTAATTTTCCACAAAGTACGCTCCCCGGTTCGCTAACCGAAAGCTAACCTCGCGGAATTTTTTTAAAAAAAGGTTTTTTTCCGCACATATAAGCCTCCTCAGCCACCCTCAGAAAACCTAGGGGGTCAAGATAAGTCTACCGTGCCCCCTTCTACCCATTCTGAACATTATTTGCCCTCCATCTTGTATCTTAATGCGACCGAAACACAAAATGGTGGACTCCCGTGACGCTTAAGGTTCGCTAACCGGGCCGCTTTCCGGAAAGCGGTCCTAAAAAAAGGTGGGAAAGTAATTAACAGAAAATCGACTAGAGACACTCTCACCAAATATAGATTAGCTCATACTACATAACAATCCCTTTCATTCTCACAAATTTATTTGAAATTTCATTTAGCCATTTAGTCTGTAGACCTATCTAAATACCCTGAGGTAAATTACTTCACAAAACACATCTAAAATATTGGAATTGACAACCAATGAAAACTTTACTTTCATTTACAATTTTTATTACCTGACATTTGATTGGTTATATACCTGAATATATATAAAGGAAGAGAAGGAAACACAGCCATTTTCACTGCTACTTCCTGAACTACATTTCAAGAGCCTTTTCACCTCCCTGTAAAGTCAATTGATAATATGTAAGTGGCACTTTAAATTAATTTGTAAAAACGTTTATTGATAATTATTTACTGTCCCCCTGCTATAGTTATAGATACAGATAAACTCCTCTGTTACATTTATTGATTGACTTACACTTCTCTGCTATAATTATGAATTTACTTACTTTAACTTCACTGTTAAAAAACAGAACTACATGTCTGAACTTGAACCCAACAGTGCCCTAACTCTTCTAATATAATTATTTTTTTATGCAATTTACAGCAAAAAAATGGAAGGGGAGCACGAAAAAACTAATGTTTCCTTCGACATTACATCAGAAGACATTTCAACTGAAGAAAATGTAGATGAAGATTTTATGGATGAATCTTTTGATGAACAATTTATTGAAAGCTTAGAAGACACAGAAACATCCATGTTTGACGAGATACCAGATGATATAATGCTGGAAGTTTTAATGAACTATGAAAATAATAAATAATTTTTTTTTAAATCAAAATAAATAAATAAATAAAAAAAACGAACAAAAACAACAAATAATTAACATACAGTATTAGAAAAGTCTATCATTCTTTTATCCTTAAAGTTCGCTGCCCAGAACGCTTTCCGGTTCGCGAACTTGGCGCTTACCACGCAAAAAAAAATATATATATTTTTTTTTTTGGACCCTCCTAGGCCCTTTTAAAACCTCCACATAAAACCTAGGGGGTCAACGAGGATCTACTATGCCCCCTTATGGTAATTTCCCCCTTTGTTTTGGCCTCCTCTTGTCTCTCGATCCTACCGAGAGACAAGATGGCGGCCGCTCCGGACTGTTTAGAATGTTGACAGACACCGGAGGGCCAATCAGCTTCGCATCGCAAAGTTCCGATACGCGAAAAGTTCGCTAACCGGATCGCTGCCCGGAGCGCTGTTACAGATATATATCTTGATTTAAACGTTAATTTCTCAAAATCCACTGAAGCACATATATTGAGACCTAGCAAAGGCACATCGGGCTAACAGTCCCTACAATTTTGCCAAGTTTCGTGAAAATCCATTCAGCCGTTCGGGCTAAAAGTGAGTCCAACCGCCCTATGGAAATTAACATGGGAAAAACGCGTTTTTGGACCCCCCTTTTTTCTCGGCCCCCCCTCCACAAAACCCCCCCCAAATTTTAAAGGGCTGCTCAGAAACAAAATGTGCCATTTTCCTGAAAATTTCAGCCAATTCCGTCCACAAACGCCAAAGTTATTAGGCATAGAATTTTCAGAAATCCCATAGGGAAAAAATCCTAACTATATATACCTACTGGCGACCGCCAGTAGGTAATATATACATATATATATATATATATATATATATATATATATATATATTCACTGAAAAAACCATAGGTTTGACACATGTTATAGTTAGCTGGAAATTTTACTGACATAAAACCAATGAAATTCCACGTTATAGTTAGTTGGACTCACTATAACTTGCGCGTGCAATGCACTGCTGATGACGTCACATATTACATCACTCATGACATGGTCAGTGACATCACTCATGACATCACTGATGACACCATCCTTGTGACATAGTGACAGACCTCCTTTCACTGTAATGTAACCCTTAAAAACAAATATTCAAAAATAGAAACTGAAATTTAAAAAAAAATGCAGATACCCATATCAGTTACAACAAGTAATTCAGTAATTCCACCATCTATATACACATCCACTCATACATATACTCACTCATCATATGAAGTGATACACCTATACATCCTGTTACACACGACAATCATCGAAAAGTTACTCACACACATACTCACACGTGCAAATAAACTATTACACATCCATTTATTTGAATATAGAGTTATACACACACTTCCACCTTACTTCTATTGAAAATTACACATATTTATTCTCTTAAACAATCACTTATAGAAACACATACTTATTTAAACAGGAACTCTTTCAATCTCTTACTCTCACATATACTCACTTATATACATCAATATTCACATATACTAGTTTAAAACATATGTCGTTACTGATAAAGACACTAGTGAGACAGTCATTCACTCACTAACAAACACATATACACACTCATCCACCCATACACTCCTGCACATATGCTGTCTTCAAAACACATACAAACAGAGAGTCAGACACTCATGCATCTATGTGCTAAGTAATACCCCCACCAAACCATATAGACACTCATACTGATACTAAGAGAAACATCTAATAACCCATATACATACGCATGTAGCTACTTACCAACACATGTAGCCACTTATACACAAAGTGAAACACTAATATATATATTTAAATATTTAAACATTACTCACTAATATTTATTTTTCAGAAAGACACATATTCACTGGATGATGTCATCAGTGATGTCATCAGTGATGTCACTGACCATGTCATGAGTGATGTAATATGTGACGTCATCAGCAGTGCATTGCACGCGCAAGTTATAGTGAGTCCAACTAACTATAACATGGAATTTCATTGGTTTTATGTCAGTAAAATTTCCAGCTAACTATAACATGTGTCAAACCTATGGTTTTTTCAGTGAATTTCATAGGTTTTTTAAATGCTACTTCCTAACTATAACATGTGTAAAACCTATGGTTTTTTCTGTGAATTTCATTGGTTTTTAAAATGCTAATTCAGAAAAATGTCGTGTATGCAACCTATACTTTTGGCAATAAAGTTCTGGCAATATTTTTTTCAAAAACAAGCCGTTTTCTTCACTGTTCAAGTTGCATAGACACTCCTTGTAAAGCAATACAGAATTCGAAAGTCTGTACCTTGCCTTTTTTTAAACACATTAAAATTTGTCTGTAAATAAAAATAGCCTTACTAAACTTTCGTGTGCGACCCGGTGTGCGCACTCTCGGCAACAGTTGTCAATAAAATGGATATCGCATTTCCAGGCTTTCGTGCGCGACCGAGTGCGCGCACCAGCCTATATATTTCGTAAAAACCTTGCGATTTGCACTTATTGAATTTCTTCATACACCCCTCAAAGAACTTATAGTACGTCAAAGAGACTGTACCTACACATCTTTTTTATTCTTATTAAACTTTTCAGTAAATGGAGCCGAATGTCTTTTTAAACTTTCGTGCGTTACCGGATGTACACACCTTTGTATTTTTTTTAGAGATATAAAACGTTTCATACTTTAACAATTGTGTGCTTAAATCCAGCTCAGAAGATATACAAAATCAGGATGGTAGTTGGTTCAACCCGGACCGTTTATTAGAGGTAGATCGTCCGACTCCACCGGAGGACACCCCTAATAAAAAGGACATATATATAAAATGCGGACTAGCCGCTGTATCGTGCTAGCAAACTATAACATATAAATCGTTAGAAAAAACAAAAGGAATCGAGCAAAATCAGTAGGCCACTGATGAGATCTTTTTTTGACCTCGCTAAAATAGAAAAATTAGGAACAACCCCTCATGAGAAATATGAAACTAGTGAGAGGAACCGAGCTCGACGCCATGATGGCTGCAAGACAGCTCGGCTCCGCCGCCCACCCCACCCAAAATAACGACAAATATTATAAAGATACACAACACACCAGCAAATTAACAGGGTAAAACGTTTTATTAAATAACTATTTACATGGCAGCCTACTGCAACATGAAAACAACACTTTCAATTGGTTCTTAATAGTTTCAATTCTGGAATTTACACGCAGCACTCCACCCACTTCCCTCACTATCTTTTCTACTCTCAAGAGAGAACAACGTCCTACATCTTTCGGAAGACTTTGGTGAAATGGCTACCGTATCTCATTCATCTTCCGAATCTGACCAAAATGATCGACTACCTTTAATAAGAAAAAATAAATCTTTCATCTGGCAATTTTTCACTTATCCTGAAGATCAAAAGAAAGTGAATGCACCAAAAGTAACCTGCACGATATGTGACTTGGTTCTCTCAAGAAGAAATCCAGCAAAAAAATATTCCTTTTCCATACATACCATGGTGCGTCATGTCAAACAAGTGCACCCTCTGCAATTTGCAGAGGCAACGATAAGAGCCCTGGCCACGCTATTACCATTAGAGGTGGCCAGCACATCTTCTGATCGACGACCTGTATCCCCATCGAGCGCAGAGATGGACTTCAGATATTTAACTATATATGGTCTATAACCTATGGTTTTTTCAGTGATTTTCTTTGGATTTTTAATAGCAAATATCAAAAGCTTTTTTGTGGAAAATGACTAAAATTAGGTATACATAAGCGGCGTTCATTTATGTTCACCACAGCCATTGTTAAAAGTAAAGTGAAAGTCGCGAAACAGTAGCCACGCCATCTAGTCCCTTTTAGGCCCCATCATGCACGTAAGTAACAGCCATTTTCTGTGTCATGGCCTCTCTGCCCACTACCAATAGCCTATGATTGTTCGAAATTGGTTCTCTTTGGGTCATTCTCTGCTCACAAATAAGCATAAAGTCGCAATACTCTGTTTAGTTTTTGCAGATAGTGAAGGATAGGTAGTGCACACTTTTGTCCCCTTTGTAACCCATCATGCCTATCTCTGCCCCGTTTGTTGGTAGTTGTTTCAACCCGGACCGTTTATTAGAGGTAGATCGTCCGACTCCACCGGAGGACCCCCCTAATAAAAAGGACATATATATAAAATGCGGACTATTCGCTGTATCGTGCTAGCAAACTATAACATATAAATCGTTAGAAAAAACATGAAACTAGAGAGAGGAACCGAGCTCGACGCCATGATAGCTGCAAGACAGCTCAGCTCCGCCGCCCACCCCGCCCAAAATAACGACAAACACTATGCAAATATTATAAATATATACAACACACCAGCAAAGTAACAGGATAAAATGTTTTATTAAATAACTATTTACATGGCAGCCTACTGCAACATGAAAACAACACTTCTAATTGCTTCTTAGTAGTTTCAATTCTGAAATTGAGCACCCAGTACATCCAGAGGTCATGTCCGACAAGTTGTGTGGGGGGATGCCTTGCTAATGCCGCCACCCCCACCACCTTCTGTAGGAAGGACTCTGGATATGCTTGGTCCCTGAGAGGCTTCGATGTCCCCGCCTTGCACAAATGTCATAAGTTCTGGATGTTGAGTGCCATACTTCAGGGTCCAAGAAACGCGGACTCGGAGGGGGCGCTTGGCTCCTGCCCCCTCCCCAAGTCTTGTTCCCCTGGTATGGCCTGAGATCCCCCCGACATAGGCGGCCGGCTCCCGGGGTCAGGCGGAACTTCTTGCCTTTTGATGCCTCTTCCATTCTGGACCTTGTCCCACAATCCGTTTGACCTGAAGACACGTCCTGCGGTGCCCTGGTCCGACCATCACATATACCTGCACCAGGAGACGGCGTGGGGTGCACTGGAAGGGAGAGGCGGCGCGAACGAGCCTCTCCCACCTCACCAGGTGGAGGTTTCTTAGCTACACCCCAGCACTTCACTCGGCCAGCTGAGTTCCGCCTGCTCCTGCGGCACAGTGCCTCGCTCGGCCAGCTGAATTACGCCTGCTCTTGCTATTACACCGTCTCACCCGCCATCCGGCTGAATTGCACCCACTCTTCCGATACAGCGACAGGCGGCTGCCACGGAGCTCAGGAAATGGCGGTCGGCTCCACAGACTTGGGCCTGGCCTGCAAGGATGGCTCTGGGCAACCCTGGAACTCGGACGCTTGACTGCTAGGGCATGAGCCCCATTCCCAAAAGCATCCCCTCAGCCTTGAAGATTCTACAAGAGTCACCGAGGCCCCCGACTCCTGCAGACTTCCGGTGGGGAGCAACTGCCATGATTGCTCGCGGAATGGCCACGACGTAGCCACGGGGTGCTCTCATGCTGACGCCAATATTTACAACAAGGGGTGGTGAGGGACAGAGTCTCTGAATTAAGCAGAAAGCTCTCACCCAGTCAAGAGATCAGGGCTAGATCCAACACCGTTTTTTAGCTCACTGCACCATCCCAGTTTCAGAACCTGGCTGTATGCAAATTAGTCTGTTCCTGATTTGCATATAGCCAGGTTCTGAGCTGGGATGGGGCAGTGAGATAAATAACGGTGATGGATCAAGCCCTGATCTTTGGACTGGGTAAGAGTGGTCTGCTCAATTCAGACACTCTGTTCATCACCACCCCCTTTTGTAAATCGCTCATGCTGACGCCAGCTTCAGTCTGAAACATCCAGAAACACTGTAGACTACCAATTCGATCAGTTCCGGTGGAGCCCCAACGACGTATCGCGTTGTTGCGTAATCCGTTATATGACGCGCCGCGTTAACGCACCCGGAAGTGCTCCGGTGCGCGAGGCGCGAATCGCAGCTTCCCAGAAGCAATGCGGAGCGCGTAACGTAAGCATTTACATTTCAGTTGATTCTCCCTCACAATATTTTCAATGTCACATAAAAGTCACCCATCACCCACTGCCATCTCTGGCTGTTTCCATGGTAACACCTCATTCTGCACCTGGCTGAAGGCACAGGTCAAAAGTTCATATCTCAACGTTCTATAGCAAAGTAACAACACTGTTTTCCATCCAGAAACACCTGCCAATCCACAGCTCTGTTACATGTCTTTTTTTTTCACACCCAATAGTACTTTTCGTTTAACATAAACATTAACATGCAACGTACTGTTCAATCTCCACTTCTTACAATCAACCAATCATTTTTATTTTTTAAACCACACCCAGCCTCTTCCTTTTTCTTTATTTAGAATTTCAACTTCTAACTACCATTCCACTTCCAGAACCGATCGGAGGACGACTACAAATCCCTTGAAAATGAAGGTCTGGCTAATAGGACACAGTTATATTCACTGGAGTGAAAAATATGCAGTAAGCAGACGAATTTGCAACCTCAGCTTACCAAATGTACACATAACATGGATTTCCAAAAGAGGATTGAAATGTCACCAATTGATTCCATTGGTGAAAACTTTTATGCATCTCCCAGAACCAGACCTTATAATTGTGCACTGTGGTGGGAACGATCTAGGCACAATCACTGGGGTAGGTCTGGAAATGCTTCTAAAAGACACCTTTCGACAATTGATGACACTTTTTCCTCGATCTGCCTTGGTATATTCCAATATATGCCAAAGACAGAAATGGAATTGGTCCAATCAACATTGTGCACAATTTGAGAAAGCAAGGAGACATGTAAATAAATCTGTTTCTGCGTTCCTCAGAGATTATAGCATGGGTTCTATTTACCACCACAACTTGCGATGCCACATGCAAGACGTCTATAGGAGAGACGGTGTTTATTTCACGAATGAGGGAAACAGAATCTTCCTCTGCAACATCAGGCTCTGCATCGGTACTTACTTATAAATGCAGAAAACACTCAATTAACACAAGGGCTCTTTTCAGAGCCACCTTATATCTAAGCACTCAAACTACTGATTTATCTCCATTTTCACACTCTAGTAAAAAGGTGTGCGCGACCGAGTGCGCGCACCACGCAACTTTAAAAAAAAAATATATATATATATTTTCACCTTTAAGGGCCTTACTGCACACCCTGAGAAAACCTACGCAGCAAAACAATCTCTACCTTCTCCCCTTTCCATATTCCAACGCTTTGAAATCAACAATATATTTACTCGCAATGACAAAATGGCTGTCAACACTTCCTGATTTCCTTCGAATCGAACGTTAACAGACGTCACGCAGCAAAATTCCGCTCGCGCGCGCAGCCGTTTGGGTGCGTGCACGTGTGCGCGCGTATAGATATATAATTGACTTTAACTTTAATTTCCTCAGCAACTACTGAACGGATTTACACCATTCCAAAAAAAGCGTAATCTGCGAGCCGGACTGTACAGTTTTGCCAAATTTCTTATAAATCCATTCACCCGTTCGACCTGTAGCCGAGTCTAAAGGTCCTATGGAAAATAACATGGAGAAAACACGTTTTGGGACCCCCCTTTTATCTCAGCCCCCACTTGACCAATCCCCCCCAAACTTTTAGGGAAGGAGCGCAGCGGACCGAGCCATCTTCTTTGAGAAATTCGCTAAGATTCTTCAACCAGGGCCAAAGTTATTCCAAATAGAATGTTGAGGATTTCCTATGGAAACTAGGTCCTAACTATAACTACCTACTGGCGACCGCCAGTAGGTAATATATATATATATATATATATATATATATATATATATATATATATATATATATATATATATATATATATAGTTTGCCTTTAGTTTTCAAAGACCTTTATTGGTGCCAGATGATTCCATACACAGCATGATGCCTACATCCCATGCGGGCCGGCAATGCAAGGTGGCATATGATACAGCAGTAGGGGAAGGAGAGAGGGTACACAACAAGCCGTCTACAACCACACCGGGCTAGACGAGTCAGGTGGGCAGTTATAATAAATGGCTGCAGAAAAAGGTCACAAATATCTTTGATGGAACGATCTAAAAAAATAATAACAGTGCCACTATCCACCAATTGTAGCAGAATTAAATATCTGCATTCGATGATTCGTGCCTCTTAGGTATGTTAATACACAGTTTGCCCTCACCTCCAGAGCTTTCTTTTGGTAATCCTGGTTTTTCTCTTGTGATGTCCCCCATGCGTCAGTTCCCATCCCTGCCTGTGTGTCTTCCCTTTCAGTGTGGAAGTCAGTGGTTGTGTCTACGGTTGTGGCGTGTTCCAGGAGATAAGTCTGGAGAGGACCCCAGCTATCTTGTGGGTGAGAGAAGAGTAGTAATAGTTCAGCGTAGGTGTGTAACTGTTTGTGGCAGTATATGAGGTCCTGGAGCCAATCAATAAATTTCGGAGCTCTTTCTCTGCCCCATTTACAGGCAATTTGTCACTTAGCAAGAAGGAGTACCGAGGAAACATATAGCCGTATCTTCGCTGGTACCGGTTCAGTGTATCCCAGGAGTGTAGTGAGAGGGTCTCCCGGGACATGTATCCCTGTCATGTGATCTAAAGCTAGAATAATTTCCCCCCAGTATCGGCAAACAGGTGTGCAGTCCCAAGCCAGGTGTTTGAAATCAGCTCCCTCTTCACCACATCGATCGCAGTGATCCTTATCCCGCAAGTGGAAGCGATGTAGACGTGCAGGCGAATAGTACAACTGATGTAAGTATTTGTAGTGTATGACGCACAGTCTACTACTGGCGGAGACCATTGCTCTTCGGTGAGGGGGTGTCCTAATTCTCCTTCCCATGTAATCTTTACTGGGGGGGATCGTGTTCGCTATTGCTTTGGGTGGTGTGGAATAGGAGTGACACCGCATGTGTAGGGGTGGTTTGTTTTGCAAAAGGGCATGCAGGGGGCGTTATAGAAGGTTCTTGCGGGAAGCATGGGGGGATGTCCTGCATATCTTGCCTAAGCTTAATATAATAAAACCGGTCTAAAGGGGTGGGGGAGGAGGTTCCGAAAAATGTGTTGCTATTGCAGAATTTCCCTTTCACATAGAGTAGTCCCCAGGTGAGACGTGACAGCTTGCGTAACAGGCGACAGCAGCCTCCTTCTTGTGTGACCGGAAGATCATGCCTCCCCTGGAGTGGAAGTAAGGGTGAATATAGTAGGGTTCAGTGAGTTCGGTAGGCTAGGTCCTTCCAGGCGCTAGTAGTGCATTGAACAGTGGTGGATGCCTGATGTCTCAAAACCGCCGGGGTGCTCAAGTATGCTGAACATAGTGTGGGGGTCATGTATCCGTCCTCTATCACTAGGTGAGGCATGTATGGGGGATTTATCTAGTAAGCTGCAAAATGGGCCTGAACGCAGATAAAATACATTTCTAAATCAGGTATCTCAAATCCTCCGGCCGCAAAGGGTCGTGTAAGGGTGTCCCAATTCAATCTGGCTAGTTTTCCACCCTACATCAGTTGGGTCCTGATGTCTTTAAAAAATGGTGACTAGGGGCATAAGGGATGTTCATAAAGAGGTAAAACAATTTGGGCAGTTCCACCATTTTCATCAGTGAAACTCTACCAGTCATGGAGAAGGGTAATGCAATTCAGCTGGTGATTTTGTCTGTGAGGAGATCAAGTGCTCGTCTATAGTTGGATAGCATAAGTTCGTCATGGCTCGAGAGATGACTGTCCCAGGGTATGTAAGTGTATCTCCACACCATGTGAGTGGATAGTCCGGTTCGAAACATGTGGTAGCATCCATAAGGGGGAATATCTGGGATTCGGCCCAGTTGATATTAACTCTGGGGAGGTGGCCAAATAGGATGAGAAGCCTGAGAATGGGGTAGAGGCTTTCGTCTGAATTGCGCAGGTATAATGTAAGATCATCGGTGTATAGGGAAATTAAAATCTACCTCTCTGGATATATCAGCGCATGGTCCCGGAAATGTTGTCGGACCTTGCCCGCCAAGAGTTCAATCTCTATGGTGAAAAGTAGGGGTGAGAGGGGACATTCCTGGCGGGTGCCTCTGGAGATTTTGATATGGGAGGATTGGACACCATTGACCACGACTCTAGCCTGCAGGCCAGTGTATAATAAGTCTATCCAGGAAAGGAGCGGGGAACCCCATGCATTGTAGGACGAAGCCAAGGTAGTCTCATTCGAATGAATCCAACGCCTTAGTAGCGTCAAAAAATACTGCTGCGGCGTTCATGTCGGGCTCAATGTCTTGGAGGACTGCAAACAAAGTGCGCAACTTGTGAGACGTGCCTCCATTGGCTACACAGCCCAACTGGTCAGGGAGTAACAGGGCAGTCATGAGAGGGCTGAGGCGGTTGGCGATCAATTTTGCTAAAATTTTGGCATCAACATTTATTAATGAGGGACGTCTATATGAGTCACAGTACGAGGACGGCTTGCCTGGTTTGGGCAGGTAGATTATGAACACCTCTCACATCATTGGGGGTAATATGCCTGTTTCACTGGCCTCTTCAAAGACTTGTCATAGCACAGGAATGAGTAAGTGGCGGAACATCTTTTAAAATTCAGCCGGGAGACCATCTGGCCCTAGGGCCTTGCCTGATTGCAGTTGCATGATGGCAGATATGATTTCTTTATCCTCGTGGTTTGCTAGGAGAAATTCCCTTTGTCCATTTCCCAGCCAGGCTATTGCAGTGTCCTCAAAAAAAGGGGGTGAAATCTACCGGGTGAGTTCTATGTGTCTTGTACAGGGTTCTGTAGAAACTGCAGAATGCTCCCACGATCTCAGAAGTGCACCTATTTATTTGGCCATCTGCATCTTCAATCTCTAGGACCATATAAGAGAATCGGGATGCGAATCAGGGATGCAAGTGCCTTCCCAGGTCTGTCGCCTTCCCCATATTGGCGCGCTTGGTGATACTTCCCTCTAAACTTACATTCTTTCTCAGCTACTTCTTGATATTCAGTAATTAAGCTTCTCAACCAAGCCTGCAATTCTGGAGTGGGGGCTGTTTGTATCACATTTTGCATTTGTTTGAGCTCAGTTTCCAGTTTGTGGAGGGTAGAGCAGAGATCTCTCAGAATTCCTCCACTTTTTGCAATGCATATTCCTCGGATGGTGACTTTAAATGTCTCTCATATTGTGGAATATTGCCCGACCGAGTCCTCATTTCGTGGGAGGAAATCAGTTATTTCTAGTTCCAGTTCCTGCTGGAATACTGGATCTAATGGATTTTGTTAGTTCAGGTGCATGGATAGGAAGGGGAGTCGGCCTGGGGGGAGGAAAGAGTGATGAGCGCAGGGGAATGGTCGGGATATGCGTGGGGGAGATATGATGCATGTGTCAGCCAGTGGGGGAGACCCTTAGTAATGAGCCATCCATCTACTTGTGACCAAGAGGAGCGGGCGGTTGTGTTACAAGATCCCTCCTGGAGCCGCGCGTGTAGATGACACCAGGCATCGATCAGTTCATGTTCTTCAACAATCGCTTTAAGGGTGTAATACGTATTTGAGTAGTTGTGTCGTTGTGGGTGTGAGCGGTCCATTGTGGGATCTAAGGTCACATTGAAGTCACCGCCCCATAGCAAGTGTGTGGACCCGATGTCCAGGATCTTATCTCAGAGTACCCGGAAGAACTCTAGGTCATCAGTATTTGGCCCATAGCAGGAAACAAGAGTTATGGATTAAGCTGCCAAACGGCCTGCAATGATAGTGAAGCGGCCTTGGGAGTCTTTGTGGGAACCTATAGGGGAGAGATTGTTTCACCAGTATGGCTGTGCCTATGACATAGGAGGAGTATGAGGAGAAGTATGAATAGGTTGCCCAACGGGATGCGAACGAGGTAGAGGCAGTAAGACTGAAGTATGTTCCCTGTAGTATAGCACAATGAATATAATGAAAAACCAAAAGTGGTGATGGACGGAGCGTTGACAATACAAACACTCATCCCCAGTCAACTGATCTGGGTTTAATCCATCACCGTTCTTTAGCTCCCTCCGCCACCCCAGTTCAGACATGGCCATATGCAAATCAGTCTGACCCTGTGCCTCAGGGGAACAGTTCTGCCCGAACTGCCAAGCCATGTCTTCCCTGGACTGGAATCAAGCTTCTAAGGACCGGTTTCTGGCATTACAGCCATCTTCAGCTGGGCTTGCTTGACTCAAGTGGCAAAGTGAGCAAGGCTCTCACGTCTGAGCATACCCTGCCAACTTACAGTGAACAAAGAAAAACCAAAGGTGGTGATGGACGGAGCGTTGACAATACAAACACTCACCCCAGTCAACTGATCTGGGTTTAATCCATCACCGTTCTTTAGCTCACTCTGCCACCCCAGTTCAAACATGGCCATATGCAAATCAGTCTGACCCTGTGCCTCATGGGAACAGTCCAGCCGGAACTGCCAAGCCATGTCTTCCCTGGACCGGAATCCAGCTTCCCAGGACCGGTTTCTGGCATTACAGCCGTCTTCAGCCGGGCTTGCTTGACTCCAGTGGCAAAGTGAGCAAGGGACTAACGTCTGAGCATACCCTGCCAACTTAGGGCGAACAAAGACAAACCAAAGGTGGTGATGGACGGAGGTTTGACAATACAAAACACTCACCCCCAGTCAACTGATCTGGGTTTAATCCATCACCCTTCTTTAGCTCACTCCACCACCCCAGTTCAGACATGGCCATATGCAAATCAGTCTGACCCTGTGCCTCATAGGAACACTCCAGCCCGAACCGCCAAGCCATGTCTTCCTATAGCGATTCAGAAAAGGGGGTGGCGATGGACAGAGTATCTGAATTAAGCAGAACACTCCTACCCAGTTCAAAGATCAGGGCTTGATCCATCACCATTTTTTAGCTCACTGCACCATCCCAGCTCAGAACCTGGCTACATGCAAATTAGTCTGTCCCTGGCCCAGTGCATCATGGGAACAGGGCAGACCAAATGACCAAGCCAATTCTTATACTGGGAAGGAAACAAGCTTCCGGGGACCAGTTTCTGGCATTTCAGCCGTCTTCGGCCCGGCTTGCTTGAATCCTGATGGTGTAATGAGCAAGGGACTCCCATCTGAGTATACCCTTCCACGCTTATGGTGGACAAAACGATTCAGAAAAGGGGGTGGCGATGGACAGAGTATCTGAATTAAGCAGAACACTCCTACCCAGTCCAAAGATCAGGGCTTGATCCATCACCGTTTTTTAGCTAAC
Source organism: Lissotriton vulgaris (assembly GCF_964263255.1). Taxonomy (NCBI): domain Eukaryota; kingdom Metazoa; phylum Chordata; class Amphibia; order Caudata; family Salamandridae; genus Lissotriton; species Lissotriton vulgaris. The sequence goes on along the minus strand of NC_141694.1, from coordinate 1,870,678,950 downwards.
TGCACCATCCCAGCTCAGAACCTGGCTACATGCAAATTAGTCTGTCCCTGGCCCAGTGCATCATGGGAACAGGGCAGACCGAACTACCAAGCCAATTCTTATACTGGGAAGGAAACAAGCTTCCGGGGACCGGTTTCTGGCATTTCAGCCGTCTTCGGCCCGGCTTGCTTGAATCCTGATGGTGCACTGAGCAAGGGACTCACATCTGAGTATACCCTTCCACGCTTATGGTGGCCAAAACGATTCAGAAAAGCGGGTGGTGATGGACAGAGTATCTGAATTAAGCAGAGCACTCCTACCCAGTCAAAAGATCAGGGCTTGATCCATCACCGTTTTTTAGCTCACTGCACCATCCCAGCTCAGAACCTGGCTACATGCAAATTAGTCTGTCCCTGGCCCAGTGTATCATTGGAACAGGGCAGACCAAACTAACAAGCCAATTCTTATACTGGGAAGGAAACAAGCTTCCGGGGACCGGTTTCTGGCATTTCAGCCGTTTTCGGCCCGGCTTGCTTGAATCCTGATGGTGCAGTGAGCAAGGGACTCACATCTGAGTATACCCTTCCACGCTTATGGTGGACAAAACGATTCAGAAAAGGGAGTGGCGATGGACAGAGTATCTGAATTAAGCAGAACACTCCTACCCAGTACAAAGATCAGGGCTTGATCCATCACCGTTTTTTAGCTCACTGCACCATCCCAGCTCAGAACCTGGCTACATGCAAATTAGTCTGTCCCTGGCCCAGTGTATCATTGGAACAGGGCAGACCAAACTACCAAGCCAATTCTTATACTGGGAAGGAAACAACCTTCCGGGGACCGGTTTCTGCCATTTCAGCCGTCTTCGGCCCGGTTGCTTGAATCCTGATGGTGCAGTGAGCAAGGGACTCACATCTGAGTATACCCTTCCACGCTTATGGTGGACAAAACGATTCTGAAAAGGGGGTGGCGATGGACAGAGTATCTGAATTAAGCAGAACACTCCTACCCAGTCCACAGATCAGGGCTTTATCCATCACCGTTTTTTAGCTCACTGTACTAGTGCATCACAGGACACACAAATCAGAGAATCCTTGTGTAACACAGACACCTCACATATCATCCAACCCATTGCTCAATCAAAGCAAAATTATTACTATTTAGCATCCAAAAAGAATTAATAGTCATCGAGCAATTTGTCTCTCGTTGGAAGCCCAGCGGCACTTCACTGCCCAGTTCCCGACAGTTCATCATCAGTGGGTGGTGAGTCTACCAGCTGATCCATTCTGGTACCGGCAGAGTCAGCCCAAATCACTGATTTCATGAGGACCCTGGCCTGTTTGTGTTCCTGTCTTTGCTTCTCAAGTTCCAAAGTACCATCCCTTCAGACAAACACCCAAGACCCAGACTCAGGTGTCTCCTCCATACTCTTTGCCGCCTGATTTTTGCCAGCGTTCTCCAGGCGTCCCCCGTTCTTCCCGCCGTTTTGCGCCATCCTCCCAATGCAATCCAGCCATCTCCATTTACCTACAATCAGTCTCACACAGCACCTGGGATGTAAAAAAATATGGGAAGCCTTCATGGACAACTCTCAATTTAGCTGGGAACAAGAGCATATACAAGAGCATATACTGGAGTCCCATGCCCCATAGCTACTGCTTGACCCCAGTGAATGATTGTCTTTGCTGTTGCACAGACCTTGTGTAGTCAGAAAATATATGGATTATGTGATTTTCTAAGGCGGGATCACCCCGCAATTTACCGTCCCATCTCTGTAATTCAGTATCTTGGCTATGATGGCTTTAGTGGTGGCCCCAGTGAGAGGGGATTGTATCAGCAATCTGTGGGCGTGTTCTCCAACAAAAATGGAGGACAATACAATGGCTAGAAGCTGTTGACGGATTCAATTTTCCAGCAACAATGCCGGACTAGATCCCTTCAATTTCTCAGGAAACCCCACAAAGTGCAGTTTTCAAATCCTGGATCTACCTTCTGCATCTTCGGCACACAGTTCCAATCTCTGTTTGTAGGCTTCCAGAGACAACACAGTGGCTTTCAGTATCCTCATCTCCGCCTGCAGTGCACAAACGTTTTTTTCAGTTTTAACAAAGAGTTCTGTTCCTTTTATGCATGAAGAAAAATCATATTGTGAGATTTATATTGTGTACTCTGCTGAAGGTCTCGATGGCAGCCAGGATTTGGGCTCCAGTAGGACCATAGGGGGTCTGTACATCATCTGCTGATGGGCCATGCCGCACCCGCATCCACGTACTGATCCATCGTGCCTGCTGGGATACATGCTGTTTCTCATCACAAACCATCCTGTGTCCACAAAGGCAAAAGCAACCCAACTATACGGTGCTGGAGCAATGGAATACACAGCATCAGCTCACACAAGTTTACAATAGCACTACAGACACTGTGCCCACCTACCAAAATCAATGAAGGTAGCATTAGTTATTTAGTGCCTGAACGATGCCAGTGAAATGGTAATTTCGAGAGAGGGGTCCACCACTGGAGACATATTAACCCACCGTAGGGCCTGCACCCTACCACAGCACCTCATCACCAATAGGCATGCAACACTGTCCACAAGAGTCCTGCTGCTGTACCTCCAGTAGCTCTGCAATTCTATGCCAAACAGGGGCGGACCACATCCTCATTCGTCATGCATTCCTAAAGAGGCAGGGCCCTTTCAGCCTAACATGAGGGAAGATACGCCCCAAGCTTCTCCACAGTGACCCTCAGATTGTACTCGGCGACAGCACCACTGCCTCTTGGTCCGATGGGGTAGAGGCACCATAGCAGCCCTTACGTAGTTGTGTGGGGCAGTCAACTCACAATGCCCAAGATATCTGGTCAATAACAACAATCTCCACAGGGTCCACTCACTCCTGTGGGCACTCTTTTAATAGGGAGGTTGGATTTATTTTTATTGAAGCCCCGATTGGGCCTGCCTCCAGCAGCAGTCTTGCCCTTGGATCATAGCAGAATGATTCAGGCTGGTGATGCAGGCCCCCAGACAGATCAGTCCTACTGACCTCTCCAGGAACAGCTTCAGGTGACCAGCACCTCCAGGCACAATGCTATAGCTCTGTGGCTGACCAGCTATCTCTCCAGATAACCCCTGCACCGCAAGGCCCAGGATAGGAGCACACCACTACCGTCACCTCGCCGGGCCTCCGTGGCAGGGGTCAGCACTCCGTTCCTGGATGCAGCAACAGTGCTTCCAGGGTCTCCTGTGAGGCCACCCCATCCCTCAATCAGCTACAGCAATGCCAAGCACCAATCAGCTCTGTTGTCAGGCCCAGTGGTTCCAGGCACCTTGCTTTGTCGCTGCTTCTGACCGTCCATCACTTCAGGCAGCTGTCCTGGTAGCATGGTCCAATTTACCCATGTAGGCCCAGTAATGCCTCCCAGGATCTCTCATTAGAGGGAGAGTGCTCAGTCCTGGCCAACTCTGGCTGAGCTCCCCTGGTCACGTGCAAGGCGACTTCTGTCCTTTGGTCCATCTCCAGGCACCACTCCTCGCCGTCTTTATTGGTGCCCTCCTCTCCCCATAGCCTTCCGGGCAGCATGACTCACTCAACCCCTGCAGGCCTGTCGCCTCCTCACTTATTTGCTGCAGAAGGAAGCACCTGGGAACCAGCTGGAACAATCAGCTGTCTGGGGTTCATAAACTTCAACATCCGGCATTCGTGGCCCGCTAATCCACTTGGAACAGGATTATTTTGGATTCTTTATTAACGTCCAGGAACCCTAGCTCAGGGAGTCCAATGGGTCATCTTGTTGGCCACATCCCTCCCAAATTGTTAATTTGGTTAATCTTTCTGATTTAGGGGGTTATTTGCAAGCGGCCTGCGCTGACGGAGTGTCCCTTTTTTTAATGCTCCTATGGCACAGGCCTTTCAACCACATCTATGTGGTGACGTGAAGCCACCCTGTGTGGATTTGCATAGCCTCATAGATATGGAGTAAGGCAAGGGAGCGCAAACTACTATGTTGCCTTTTTGTGTGCAAGGAGGTGTTCCATGGGCGTTGCAATGGGTGTTACCAAACAACATTCATGGATTTTGATGATGCCCAAGATTTACAAAATCACATAAACCTGGGCAGCGCCAAAACCTTTCACCTCCCCAGAGCAGGTTTAACGAGGAGAAATGTTTTCATTGCTCCTTCTTTTTTCCTCTGTTCAAGTGTTCTGCATTCTGAAGCACACACAGAACAAGGAAAACATGTCCATGGATTGTTTTTGCGGAGGAAGGTGTCCCTTCCTACAGAAAAACAATCCTGACAACAACACAGACACCTTTCCACCATGGTGCAAGAATGCCTGCATTGGTGCTAGGCACCAAATTATTCACCAGTGCTGGCGAAAAGGACAGGAATGGCCGTATATCATAGATATGGTGTATTTCTGCTATTTCATTTTGACACAAGGCAGTACAGCAAAAAGACTTGCTGTGCTGCCTAGCGCCACAAACTTTAGTACATTACATTCTGGGCTTTCTTTTCATAGAGCCTGATAGTTTACACAGAACAGGCTTTGGGAAGGGTACATCCTTTACTTCAAATGACCCTGTGTTGTTATACATTACAGTGCATACAATACATGTAAGAATAGTATTTTACTTAATCAAAGGATGATGAAATTGACTTGAATCAAAATGTAATGGATTTTATGAACTAAAGCCAAACAAGTTGTAATGTTTTAGGAGCTTTATTTATGGTGCATTACAATTTTCATTTTTTTATATCACATTGTGGACACCGACATCAAGGCAAGGATTCTTCTCTAAGTAGAAAAGTTAGGGAGAAATAAGAACGGCCTCCCATCGTAAAACCGATAACATTAGAAACGTCCAGTACACCCTACATTAACCATAAATCACTTTCCAACCTCAAAATCATCTCTTGGAATGTGGCAGGAATACGTAAAGCACTAAAACATGAAACTGCTACAGAAATACTGCAGGAAGGAGACATTGTATGCCTACCAGAGACCTGGGCCACAGATTTTGTACACCTCGAAGGCTATGCCGGCTTTCATGAACTAGTAACCAAACACAATCGGTTTGGTAGACCTGCGGGGGGTATCTGGATTTACGTAAAACATCTAAAACAGTTGACAGTAAAAAGGGTAAAAATCAAGTCTGATGCATTACAGGCGCTCAAAATAGAGGGCGAAAGGGACAGAAAAGATAGCGCCCTAATCTTAGTTATAAACCTATACCTAAGCGCATACGGTCAGAAAAAATTGGATGCTTCTAAAAATATCATAACCTTAATAAAAGAAATGTTACACTCTAATGTGCTTTCGGCTAAAGTGATTGTAGGAGACTTCAATCTGCACCACCTGGGAACATATCAGAATGACAGGTGGGGTCTAACCAGCACTGAAAGAGTTTTCAACTCTTTCCTACAAAATCATGACTTAAAATCTGCCAGTGAAACCTGGAAAAGTCTGGACTCCAAGCGCTCTGGTACTGCCACATTCAGGAACTGTTCCACAATTGATTACATCATTTTATGCAACCTGTTCATTCAGAAAATTGTCAACTTTGAAGTGAAAACACATGAAACTAGTGACCTCAAATTGTTGCAGGTGGAACTAATCTCTGGCATTACACAGAGGGACCAAGCAGCTGTAGTATCCCACTCAACAGGGAATGAAGAACACACACTAGTTAGAAGGCTAAAATGGAATAAGCACCAAGTGAGGCTGTTTAATGTTTGTAAAGAAAAACAAGAGTGCAAAGAGAAGTGACCGGGAAATCAACCTAGTATTGAAAATTAGACAAGGTGGATTGGAGCTCTGAAAGCTATATTTGTTAATGACCATGAAGTCAGCCTACATGGAACTACAATGTACACCTCATGACTTAGACATAACAACATAAAACTAACCACAATAATACCTAAGCTAAAGAGGGTAAAAAGTGCACAAAAAATTGCAGGAACTCAAGAAATAAGGGAGAGGTGTAAAGACTTATCTAAAAAGTGCAGACATTTTCTATGGTCACTTAAACAAGATAAATTAGAGAAAGATTGGGTAACAATAGATGAGCTCTCAAAACCACATAAACAACGCCAATTCATAGCAAACCTGGAGAGACCCTGAAAGCTCCGAGGTCTGTCCTTCGTATAGTGCAGACACTGACGAGGAGGCCCCAGTGGAAATCCTTGGGTAATGATCAAGATTGTACCGCAGTCAAACAAGTATTAAAAATCATAAGAAAAGACGGGGCACCCGGCCTAATGGTCCTCCAGGAGCTAACTTTAGAGAAGCTTGGCTCAGTGGTTAGAGGCGGCAGACCCGGAAGCTGAGATCGGCCGTGGACCAGGGTTCGATTCCCCGCCTCGGCGGGTCTCGGGCTCAAAATTCCATGGAGTCGACAATTCTCACTCCGGTGCCTACTCGACTCACGGGGTCACACTCTGCGACTCTGGGCAATAGCTTGCTTAATCTCCACTACGGCCCCTCGCGGCGGGATGCCTGGCTTTCACCTTGTGGATACCCGGCCGGGGTATCTCACAGGGGAATACCAGGACGGGTTCCCTAAGCAAGCGCCTTGAGACCCCTGGGTTAAAGTGTGCGCTATATAAATCGAAACACATTTACATTTACATTTACATCCAGTATGTTGGGGAAAAATTTTATCCAAACTTTTCATCGAATGTAAACTGAAAGCAAAAGTGCCTGATTCATGGCGAGGGTCTTTTTTACATCCACTTTTCAAGAGAGGAGATAATACAGATTAATTGCCCTCTTGGACATTGAAGGAAAAGCCTATCTAGCACCTTACTGAATGAACTAAATAGATAAAAGTGAACGAAATCCTCCCCCACTACCAGACCGGATTTCGTAAAGGTTTCTCCACAACTGATAACATCGTGGCCATGTCGTATTTAAGCCAGCAACTAAACTGCAAAAATAATAAACCAGTCTTTGCATGCTTTGTTGACTACTCAGCTGCCTTTGATGGGGTACCCTAACATAAGCTCTGGGACAAATTGGGTAATTGCATATCCCAGTGGGTCTCCTCAATGCTATTATCTCATTATACAGCAACACCTGGATCAACGTGAATTTAGCAGATAACATCACAACAAAGAAGTGCCTGGCAAATCGCGGATTAAAACAGGGATGTGTACTTGCCCCCACATTGTTTAATTTATACACCGCTGACCTGGGGAAGATGCTTCATAATGCCAGTCTTGTAACCCGAAAATCGGGACCAACAAAGTGCAAATATTACAACATGCAGATGACTTAGTGATAATGGACCACACAAAAATCGGACTACAAAGGGGCCTTGACACCCTCAATAAGTATAATGAAAGAAATGAGCTTCTAATAAACGCTCAAAAAACGAAAGTTTTACGGAAATCATCAATACTGCGAGATTGTACAACTACCTCGGGTGCTGGCTAGGTGAAACGGGTAAAGCAACATTACATCTGCACAAAAGGAAGGCCAGAGCACAGCGAACAACTTTTTCGCTGTGCAAACTTAATGAGTTAATGCATAGTCCAACGACAACCCCTATCAGAAAAGTAATACACGCTAAAATTAGGGCAACTGCAGGTTATGCACAGTAGGCATTTCCAAGCAGAATGGACGCTTGTTGAACAAAGCACAATGCCTGGCCTACAAACGCATTTGCAAACTCCCTAAATATACCAGCAACTGCCTTATTTGTTTGGAATTCGGTCTAAAGCAACAAAGTAAGGAATGCTTGGGAATGCATGCGAGGTACTACTGTCAAGTTTTAACAGCAACAGCCGGAAGCTTAAAGAGCATGCTGAAGCCAATCTATGGAGGGACAATCATCCCGTGGCAAGGTTACAAGGAAAAAGCCGTGGAAATGTTGGGTTTGGCAATTAAAAATTGGCAGGAAGGGTCAATAAACTATCAGGCCATTAAAAACGCAATTAATAAACAATGTTTCCAACTGTTGCATATAAATGACCTAGCGGAATATGTAACAGGAAGAGGTCCACCAGGGCTGTTAACATCATATGTAGGGCATAAAATCCAGCTCTATCTTAATCAAGCTCTGGGAAGGAAAGCACTCATTATATGGGCCAGACTAGTGCCCCTCCAAATCAAAGAATTAAACCCTGGGTGGAAGTCCCTTGAACACAAAATCAGATGTAGAATCTGCAACTACAAACATGAATCTCAGCTACACTTGATTTGTTTCTGTCCTGGTATGCTTCAGCCCCGTCAGAATCTTTTAAAACAAATATGGCTGCGTAACGGTGTTTGGACAGTAAAAGAAGCCGTCTCGGTACTCTTTTCCTGCACTCTAGCGTCAGACTTGGCCAAGTTTGGGAGGTACATGGCCGAGCTCCGAATTAGGCTTATGGAAGAAGAGGAGCCAGGCAATATGAAAGACAATCTGGTTAAGTAATTTGTCTCCAGCAACCAGTCGGAGAAGATGTAATTTTAACAATTACATTTTAAAACTGATATGAAATTTAGCAAAAATGTTGAACTGCGTTTTACTAATGTATATATTTATCCTTTACTATGCTTTGATAGTGCTGCATGTAAATGTTTTTTTTTATAATGGTTGTTTCAACTTTCTTTTTAAATTGTATGTAAGTTGTATTGCAAATGGTTTTAAGTAACTGTCCAATATAAATAAAAACAAATTTATTCATTCATTCATAGATGGTGGATTCACTAGAAAGTCAAACGTTTTCGATGTTAAAGAATATCAATGTATAATAATGATTTTATGGATTTTATAGCATTTCAAGTTCAACACAAGTGGATGTTTGCATAAGACACAATAATTATCAATGACGTTTACTATATGTTTGATACAGGGAACCAATGGATAATATTTGTTACTAAGTGAATCATCATCCCTCCACTGTTCCAGACAATGAATCAGTGCAAGCGGGGAGTAAAACAGAGCTAGCCTCAATATCCCAAGGGCGCCATTGCTACACACTAAGGAAGGAGACTCAGTTGTTGCAGTGGTGGAGCAGCAGGAGGGAGGGGCCACAATCCTTCTGATGGCAGGAGAAGAGCAGGAGCTTCATGTGAGACTGGATTCAGGCTGCTCTGGGTGTATCTGGAAACAAACAAGATCACAGTCAGTGACATAAATCACTATATGTGCACTGATAACACATGCATGTAAAACTTCATACGCAGACACTTGTTACATGTTGGAATGAACAAAAGACTAGAGGCAGGCTTCATGAAAAGAGACTCAATCTTTGTGTAATGAGAACAGCCTGCAACAGTTGGGTAGTTGTGGAAGATTATTTAGGCCTGCATTAAGTAATTTGCTTAATTAAACACAGGGATGAAAGAGGGCATCCCAAGCCCTAGTTACAAGTTTAGAAACGTCCACAAACATGTGCATTTGTGACCATTCTCAAACTATCTTCTGACCCTTTCCCACCTTGTAAGTGGTCAGAAAAGTATTCCAGTAAGGACTACAGTAACTCCCCTCCTATGATGGAAAGGTGAATGGACCTTCCCCTTCACCTGCACCTAAATTTGGTGCAGGTGAAGGGGAAGGGATTTCTTCACAGGAAAAAGTGTGTGACTGCACAGGGGATGCTTTCCCCCATGCAGAATATTATGATATGTAAAATTCCCTTCAGAGGACATGGGAACCTATATATGATGTTGCATGACATTCTGGGCACAGCTTTCCAAGTGTGATGCAGGGAATGTTTGTGAATTGAAAAAAATGTCTAATATATTCAAGCAGAGATGTCAATCTCTACCCATACTTTTACATTTTCTTTTTGAGCAGGGCCCATTATTTACACACAGGTGATTCCATTAGGAGAGTTTTGGAATAGCAGTTTTTTTTATTTATGAAGGACTTTTATATAGCGCTTGCCAGACCCGGGCGTATCAGAGTGCTTTACAAGAGTTTTAGTGCAAGAGTCAGACAATAGAGCAGTAGTATACATATTTGTTCGGAAGTCCAAGTGAGATGTGCAGCTTTGAGGTAGTAAGGGGGGCCTGAGATAACCTCATTGAGTGCACAGTGTCTTGGGTTGAACCTCTTTGAGGAAGGTGGGAACAAGTAGGGGTAAAGGAGCAAGGAGGAGGTAGGTCTTAGTGATACAGTGTTGGGGAGCTACGGTGAGCAGGGTTGTGCATTTAGGCGATGGCCATCTGTTCGGGAGGGAGCGGTTGATCTTTCAGGTGTTTTGGGAATTTTGTGAAGGACGGGATAGTCCTGATAGTCCTGATATCTGCTGGGATGGAGTTCCAGATTTTGGGCACAGTTCGGACGCACAACCGTGCTGCGTTGTTTTGTTTGCGTGTTTTCATGAGTAGGGATGAGTAGTAGGGTATTGGAGCTCCTGAGTTTCATAGTCTGACCAGCCCTCTTGAGTTTGGTGGACAGGTAGTCTGGTTTTCCTGTGTGCAGGGCTTTGTGCGTGAGGCAGGCAGTTCTGAAGCTGGCACGCAATTTGACTGGGAGCCATTTTAGTTCTTTGAGAGCTGGTGAGATGTGATCGTATTTCCTAACTCTGGTGACCATTCTGGCTGCTGGTTTGAGAGTTGTTTTGAAGGAAGCTAGGTGATATTTTGTTTTACCAGTGAGAGTCGCATTACCATATTCAAGTCTGGATAGCACCAGTGATTGGGTGGCTTGTTTAAGGTCTTTGGTTGGGATGAAGGGTTTTATTTTGTTAAGTAGATTCAGATTGCAGAAGGCACTCTTTGCGGAGTTCTGAATGTGTATGGCCAAGTCAAGTTTTGGGTCTAGGGTGATTCCTAATGATTTCACGGAGTTGGCCAGAGTGAGATTGCCATTGAGAGCATCCATTGCTTTAGGCCATTCTGAAATTGTCGTTTAGTCTGTGAATGTCATCTAGGTTTCTAGATAGATCTGGGTGTCATCTGCATATTTGTGGATGGTGATTTTAGCATTTTTAAGAATGGTGGTGAGGGGTTACATGTATATGTTGAACAGTCGTGGTGAGAGCACTGAACCGTGGGGGATGCCCCTGCTGATGGTGTGTAGGTCAGAAGTAAACTTTTTGATTTTTTTATCCTTTGGGAGCAGCTGTGTAAGAAGGAGAGAACCAGTGTAGGACTACCTCATCAGCACCTACCCTTTCTTGTAAGGCCTTGTGAGAAGTTGGCCTGGTATATAATGCTCACTAGTTCTAGTGATCACTTTGTACCATGCCAAGCAACCCTTATGATGATGGTTGTAATTCAACCTTGTAGACCAGTTATCCTAGTGGTAACGTGGACAAAGCAGTCTTAGGCTAAACTCTGAAAGGCATGTGAAGCCAGCTGTTTATACCATACACAACCCCCTTGAATACCAAATGAAAGGGACACCACACAGATATATATTGAAAATATATATTGATTTATTAACTATAAAATCCCCTGGACTCTTTATGAGCACAGAAGCACAAGCGTAAAATCACAAGACAGTTTAAAATACACAAAAGTTGCACAATATGGATGAGCCCTAGGGGCCACCTAAACCATATACTAAATAAGTGGTATAAGAGATACCAGGAGGAAAGTGAAGAGGCCTAGGGCCTTGGGAATCGCTGGAGCTATTCGAGACTGGAGTTAACTAAGTCGGGAAAGGCCCACGGGACTCGGGTGCAGTGTTCAAAGTGCACGCACTTCTCAATACAAAGTCTATGGTGCGTAAAAAGCACAAAGTTAGAAAGTTAGGAACCTTCCGAGTGACCTACGGAGCTGAAACTTAAAACACAGGCCCTTGGGATGTGTACCAGTGCAGGAGCACCGGCGGAGCTGAGTTACCTCACCCACAGGAAGCGGGTGCACAGGGTCGAAGATGTGTCGGGTTTCGTCACGCTGGTCGATGGTGCTTGGAGCAGGAGATGCTGCAGGCGGCTCGATGAGAAGAGTTCCGGTGGATCCAAGGGTGGATCTGAAGATGTGAAGACCTGAAAGCAGAGGGGACAGTGTTCAAAGTCACTAGCCAGTGACTGCCGTGGAACCAGAGTGGAACCAGGTGATGTCGGGTGCAAACAGGCGTTGTCGGGTAGCTTCTTTCTGCAGCCACGTGGATACCCGGGGTCGAGGACGTCCAGGAGTCGGTCACGAGCTGTCCCACGTAGGCCTCTCGCTGTTGGCGGTGTCGGCGACCTGATCGGAGCAAACAGGCCTTGGCAAATGCAAGCCACGCAGGAGTTGAAAGATGCTGTTCACTCGGACCAGCAAGGTCAGAGCGGGTGCTCCTTTTCACAGGAGCTTGGGTAGGTCTGGAGCAACCAGACCTGCTGTTTAAATCTTCGGGTTCGTCGCCAAGATGGCCGCTGGCCGCGTGGCTAGTGGCCGGGATGGCGCGTCGAGTGGCACAGTGCAAAAGGGCCCCACGCAGATCGTGGAGATGCTGGGGGGCTGATCTTCGGTGCAAGGGCTGCTCGGTGGTGGGGGTTCTCAATCCCCAAAGCACAACGTCGAGGATGCCTCAGAAGCTGCGCAGTCAGCTTTTCGGGTGTCTTTCAAGAGGTCCGGTCCCACGTCACTCGGTGCCTCCACGGGTCCCTTCTTTGCAGGGACTGTGGATCGGGCTCTGAGAGGTCTGGGAATCTGGTTCTTGTCGGGCTCTGGGCTCGGGCTCCGGCGGGAGGCGGCGGCAAAGCAGACGTCGAGTTGCTGGTTGGTACCTGTGTTCACAGGGTGGTCACTCCTTGGCCACAAGGGAGATTCTTCTTCAGTCTTCTGTGCAGCAGAATGTCGAAGTCCAGTCTTCTTCTTAGTTTAAGTTGATTTCGGGATGATCTGCTGTGCAATGGCACTGCTCCCCCTCTTATTCCAATCTAGGGGGTGGATCACCTACTAGGTCCCTCCTCTGGGAGGAACCAGGAAGGGGGGCGGTTACACCCCCTTTCCTTTGTCCAGCTCCGCGCCAGGACTGGGGCTGGAAGGCCCCAGAACCGGTTTGGGCTGGCCTATGCACGGGGACACCTTGTGTGCCCCGGGCATGTCTGATTCTTTTCAGCCCTGTCCTACCTAATACACAAAATCCTGTCTGGGGTGGTGCTCGCACCTCCCAAGGCAGGAAACCCTTTGTCCAGGCCACCATCTGCCGAGTTTCGGTCAGCAGCAGGAGGCCAGACTTGTGTCTGTGGTGGCAGCGTCCATTTTGTGGAGCTGAGGCTCTGTTTAACTTTAACCGGGGTTAAGGCTACACACATGTCGTGTCCCTCTAGAAGGGTGGAATGCTATCCCCGTCGCCAGAACTGGCGAGGGGATAGTATTCCAATTCGTATGACACCTTACTCGACATGTTTTGATAAAGCCAAACCAAAGATAGCATTTAACCGCGAGGATTATAATGCACTTAAGAGTATATGGTATGGCAATATCCCGGAACAGCTTAGGGAGTGGTTCCCGACAGCTGCAGACAGGCTCAGCTCATGCTAGAGCACCATCTCACATATTTCCAAGCACTCTGCCTCCAGGATTGATGAGGCCTTCCCTAGGAGTGGCTGATAGGAACATATGTGTCCAGTTTAGGGTTAGGCACAGGCATACTGTACCTAAGTAAGAGGTGGTTACACCGACTTACCCCAGCTGAGTGTTCAGCCAGTTGTGTCAAAGATGGAGGCCAGGCCAGGGGTGGCACAATACGTGCTGCAGCCCCTGGTAGGCCTTGGATACACCTATGCCCTGGGCACCTAGGGTGCACTATTACAGGGGCTCATAAGGTGAACCAGTTCCAATTCGTAATGCACCTAGAGTGCATTGGCATCAATTTAGAGAGAGAACAGCAGGCTGTGGGTCTGATTAGCAGGCCCACAGCCACATTAAGTCAGAAACCAGTGAAGCAAAAAGCAAAAATTTGGGGTGACCATAGGATAGCAGACCCTACTCTCCTACATAACCCCCCCCCAAACGCAGGGACATTAGACTAACCTTGACCAGTTGTGTCTTCATGTTCTAAGTGGAAGTACCTGGAGAGACCATCTGCGTTGCCATGGTCAGTCCCTGGGCGGTGCTCCACTGTAAAGTCCATCCCCTGTAGGGAAATGGACCACCTGAGTAGTTTGGGGTTTTCACCCTTCATCTGATTAAGCCATAGGAGGGGCTTATGGTCGGTCTGAATCTTGAAGTGAGTGCCAAATAAGTATGGTCTCAACTTCTTCAGGGCCCACACCACAGCAAAGGCCTCCCTCTCTATAGCTGACCAACGTTTCTCTCTGGGGGTCAGCCTTCTGCTAATGAAAGCAATGGGCTGGTCCTGGCCATCTACATTAAGCTGTGAAAGCACTGCTCCCACTCCCAACTCAGAAGCATCTGTTTGGACAATGAACTCTCTTGAGTAGTCAGGACTCTTCAGGATAGGTGCAGAGCACATGGCCTTCTTCAGGTCATCAAATGCCTTTTGACAGATTTCTGTCCACTGAACCTTTTTGGGCATCTTCTTGGATGTCAGATCATTAAGAGGAGTCACAATGGACCCATAGTTCTTAACAAACTTCCTGTAGTACCCAGTCAGGCCCAAGAAAGCTCTGACCTGAGTCTGGGTAGTTGGAGGGGACCAGTCCTTGATGGTCTGGATCTTACTCTCCAGTGGTTGAACTTGGCCTCCACCTACAAGGTGGCCCAGGTATACAACCTTGCTCTGCCCTATCTGGCACTTTGTTGCCTTGATAGTGAGGCCTGCCTTCTGCAGAGCCTCAAGCACTTCCTTCAGGTGGATCAGGTGATCCTCCCAGGTGGAGCTAAAGACAGCAATATCGTCCAGATAAGCTGCACAAAAGTCATCCAACCCAGTGAGGACTTGGTTCACCAACCTTTGGAAGGTGGCAGGTGCATTTTTCAAACCAAAGGGCATCACCACAAACTGATAATGCCCACTAGGGGTAGAAAATGCTGTCTTGGCTTTAGACTCCTCAGCTAACCTGATTTGCCAGTAGCCAGCTGTCAAGTCAAATGTGCTCAGATATTTGGCAGAAGCCAACTTGTCAATGAGCTCATCTGCCCTTGGAATAGGGTGTGCATCCGTCCTGGTGACAGCATTGAGTCCTCTGTAATCCACACAGAACCTCATCTCTCTCTTGCCATCTTTGGTGTGAGGTTTGGGGACCAGAACCACTGGGCTAGCCCAGGGGCTCTCTGAAGGCTCAATGACACCTAATTCCAGCATCTTTTGCACCTCAGTCTTTATACAGTCCCTGACGTGGTCAGGTTGCCTGTAAATCTTGCTCTTTACAGGAAGACTGTCACCAGTGTCCACCACATGGGTACACCAGTTAGTCTGACTGGGGGTCAAGGAGAACATATGCCTGTATGCCTGTAGAACTTGTCTGCAGTCATGTTGCTGATGTTCAGTGAGGCTGCCACCTAAGGCCACACCATCAACTGAGCCATCCTCAGGGTTCTGAGTGAGCAGGTCTGGGAGAGGGTCACTCTCTTCCTCCTGTCCCTCATCTGTAGCCATGAGCAAGCCCATGTCTGCCCTGCTGACATATGCCTTCAATCTGTTCACATGGAGCACCCTGTGGGGGCTCCTGGGAGTTCCTAGGTCCACCAAGTAGGTAACCTCTCCCTTCTTTTCCAGAATTGTATGGGGTCCAGACCATTTGTCTTGGAGTGCTGCTGGGGCCACTGGCTCCAACACCCATACCTTCTGTCCAGGCTGAAATTCAACAAGGACAGCCTTTTGGTCATGCCAAGCTTTTTGTAATTCTTGGCTAGCCTCAAGGTTTTTGGATGCCTTTTCCATGTACTCTGCCATCCTGGAGCGGAGACCAAGTACATAGTCCACTATGTCCTGTTTAGGCTTTTTGAGAGGTAACTCCCATCCTTCCTTCACAAGACACAGGGGTCCTCTTACAGGGTGCCCAAACAACAATTCAAAGGGGCTGAAGCCAACCCCCTTTTGAGGGACCTCTCTGTAAGCGAACAAAAGGCAGGGCAGAAGGATGTCCCATCTTCGCCTGAGCTTTTCAGGTAATCCTTTAATCATGCCCTTTAGGGTCTTGTTAAATCTCTCAACAAGCCCATTGCATTGTGGGTGATAAGGAGTGGTGAACTTGTAGTTTACACCACATTCCTTCCACATAGCTGTCAAATATCCAGACATGAAGTTGGTACCTCTATCTGATATTACCTCCTTAGGAAACCCCACTCTGGAGAAAACTCCAAGTAAGGCCCTGGCCACAACAGGAGCTGTTGTGGTCCTAAGGGGAATTGCCTCTGGGTACCTGGTGGCATGATCCACTACCACCAGTATGAATCTGTGCCCAGATGCTGTAGGGGGATCCATTGGACCAACAATATCAATCCCCACTCTCTCAAAGGGAACCCCCACCACAGGTAGTGGTATCAGGGGGGCCTTTGTTGTTCCACCTGCTTTACCACTGGCTTGGCAGGTTTCACAGGAGCGACAAAACTCCTTGGTGTCTTCAGACATGTGAGGCCAGTGAAAGTGAGGGACAAGCCTGTCCCAAGTCTTGTTCTGGCCTAGGTGTCCTGCTAAAGGAATATCATGGGCCAAGGTGAGTAGGAAGCCCCTAAATTGCAGAGGTATAACCAACCTCCTGGTAGCACCAGGCTTGGGGTCTCTAGCCTCTGAATAAAGGAGTCCATCGTCCCAATATACTTTATGGGCACCTTGAGCATTCCCAGCAGCCTCAGCAGCAGCCTGCTGTCTGAGGGGTTCAAGAGAAGGACAGGTTAACTGAGCCTGCCCCAAGTCTGCCCTAGAAGGTCCCCCTGTCCCCAGAAACTCAACCTGATCAGGTTCAAGTTCTTCAGGGACAGTTCCTTCAGGGGTCTCTAGATCAGTTTCCTGTGAAGCCTGATCCTCACTTGTAGGCAGTTGGGAAGGCACAGCCTTAACCCTCCTGTTCTTCTTCTTGGGAGGTACTTGGTCCATTGTTCCAGGATCCAAGACCTGAGGTTCAGAGAGGCACTTTTTGGCCTGTGACCTGGTCACAGCAAGGACATGTGATGATATCCCTAACATCTCTGCATGAGTCCTGTACTCAACTTCTGACCATAGAGAGTTCTCCAGGTCATTGCCCAACAAACATTCTACTGGGAGATCAGCACTAACCACAACTTTCTTTAGGCCAGTTACCCCTCCCCAGGAAAAGTTAACAAGTGCCACACTATGTGTAGTAGTGACATTGCTGGCATTGGTCACCAGGTAATCATCGCCTGGCATGTATTGTCCAGGGTCCACAAAGTTAGGTGTCACCATAGTGACACTGGCACATGTGTCCCTGTAAGCTTGAGCCACTTTGTTGTTAATCAAAGGTGTCTGTCTGTATTTGCCCAGGTTACTGGGACTTATGTCAGGGGTCAAATCTATGTCCCCTTCACAAACCAGAACAGCCTGTGTAAGGGTTCTGACTAGGTCAGAATCTCCTTCAGTTCCCAAAGTGATTCCCACTAAACCCTTGGCTTGAGGACCAACACTGCTAACTGTACTAGTGGGTGCAGGTGCCTTAGGGGCTGCAGTGTTGGGGGCTCCACCCTTTTTACACTCACTTGTCCAGTGAGAGGTGTTCTTACAAGTTTTACACCAGGGTTTCTTCTGACCTTCTTTCTTCTTCTTCTTGGAAGTTTGGGACCCACCCTCTGTCTCAGTTTGGGGCCCTGTTGAAGACTTCTGGTCTTTAGCTTTCTGCTCCCCACCCTTCTGGTCTGTTTTCTTCTGGTCACCACCCTGGTTCTGGTTCTGGTTCTTTTGCTTAACTCTGGTTCTTACCCATTTATCTGCCCTCTTTCCCAATTCTTGGGGAGAGGTCAAATCTGAGTCAACCAAATGTTGATGCAACTGCTGGTTCTGACAATTATTTAAAATTTGTTCTCTCATCAGCAAATTGTACAATCCTTCATAGTCTGTAACCTTGCTTCCCAGCAACCATCCCTCCAGAGCCTTAGTGGCACACTCAACAAATTCAGACCAGTCCTGAGTCTGTGTCTTCTGGGTATCTCTGAACATTAACCTGTACTGTTCAGTGGTTAAGCCTAACCCATCAATCAGAGCACTCTTCAGGACCAGGTAGTTTCTAGAATCCCCATCACTAACTGTGAGGAGTCTGTCTCGGCCTCTACCTTCAAAGGAGAGCCACAAGATTGCTGCCCACTGCTCCTGAGGGATCTGCTGTACTCTGCAGGCTCTCTCCATTGCAGTAATCCATTTATGGATGTCATCCCCAGCTTTGTAGGGGGGCACAATCTTACTCAGGTTTCTATTATCAAAAGACCTGTCTTTATCCTTGTGGATATTGCTGCCACCAGTGGGTTCTATTACCCCACTCTCTCTAGGCTGTCTTGCTCTAGCAAGTTTCTCCTTAGCCAGGGCAACCTCTAACTCTTGCCTCTGGATCCTAAGCTCAGCCTCTCTCATCTTGGCCTCATGTTCCCTTCTCTGAGGGCTAGTCATCTCCTTTCTGGAGTGACCATGAGAGCCTCTAGAGACATGGGAGGTGTTGGATTCACCTGAGTGATGCCTTCTCCTCCTATGGCCCTGGTTAAGTCCACCTGGGGGTCTGAATGGGTTGTTACCTGATTCATTCCCAAGTTGACTTAAGTTAGCCTGGTTCAGTCTACTGACCAGCACCTGACTATCTCTGTCATCATCTGACTCACTGCTTTCCACCTCCTCCTCCTCTTCTTCTTCTTCCTCTTCATCTACCTGAGGAGCTCCAGTGGTGGAGGCTTCCTCATCTACTAGGATGATAGGGGTAGGGGTGTCTACAGTGTCATCCTCTGAAGGATGGCCTCCTTCAGCATTCCCTGTGGGGTTTGCTTTAGAGGTCTTTAGAGCCTCAGACTGATCCAAGAGCTCTCTTAGGTGGTCTGTAGTAGGGGTAGGCCCTGTCTTCAGACCCCTTAAGACACAAAGCTGTCTTAATTCCTTAAAGGGAAAAATAGCAAACTGGGATGGTGCCCTTGGAGGGTCACTCTCAACAGGAGTAAGTCCACTGGACCCCTCTGTTCCAGACATTGCTCTAGTGTGGGTGGATGTGTTGCAATCTACCTACACTGGTGTTTACCTACTAAACCTATCTAGTAGTTGTAGCTAGGGTGTGCTACTCCCTTTGCTCTACAACAACTAAGTTCAGTAGAACTTAAGTATACTAGTCTTGTTTTATATGTACCTAGCAGGTACCTGTATGATCTTTCAAATGATAATCTCAAAGATTGTAATGGTAAAACAACAGCAAGCTCAGATCCCAATCCGCTGCTCACCAATGTGAGAAGTTGGCCTGGTATATAATGCTCACTAGTTCTAGTGATCACTTTGTACCATGCCAAGCAACCCTTATGATGATGGTTGTAATTCAACCTTGTAGACCAGTTATCCTAGTGGTAACGTGGACAAAGCAGTCTTAGGCTAAACTCTGAAAGGCATGTGAAGCCAGCTGTTTATACCATACACAACCCCCTTGAATACCAAATGAAAGGGACACCACACAGATATATATTGAAAATATATATTGATTTATTAACTATAAAATCCCCTGGACTCTTTATGAGCACAGAAGCACAAGCGTAAAATCACAAGACAGTTTAAAATACACAAAAGTTGCACAATATGGATGAGCCCTAGGGGCCACCTAAACCATATACTAAATAAGTGGTATAAGAGATACCAGGAGGAAAGTGAAGAGGCCTAGGGCCTTGGGAATCGCTGGAGCTATTCGAGACTGGAGTTAACTAAGTCGGGAAAGGCCCACGGGACTCGGGTGCAGTGTTCAAAGTGCACGCACTTCTCAATACAAAGTCTATGGTGCGTAAAAAGCACAAAGTTAGAAAGTTAGGAACCTTCCGAGTGACCTACGGAGCTGAAACTTAAAACACAGGCCCTTGGGATGTGTACCAGTGCAGGAGCACCGGCGGAGCTGAGTTACCTCACCCACAGGAAGCGGGTGCACAGGGTCGAAGATGTGTCGGGTTTCGTCACGCTGGTCGATGGTGCTTGGAGCAGGAGATGCTGCAGGCGGCTCGATGAGAAGAGTTCCGGTGGATCCAAGGGTGGATCTGAAGATGTGAAGACCTGAAAGCAGAGGGGACAGTGTTCAAAGTCACTAGCCAGTGACTGCCGTGGAACCAGAGTGGAACCAGGTGATGTCGGGTGCAAACAGGCGTTGTCGGGTAGCTTCTTTCTGCAGCCACGTGGATACCCGGGGTCGAGGACGTCCAGGAGTCGGTCACGAGCTGTCCCACGTAGGCCTCTCGCTGTTGGCGGTGTCGGCGACCTGATCGGAGCAAACAGGCCTTGGCAAATGCAAGCCACGCAGGAGTTGAAAGATGCTGTTCACTCGGACCAGCAAGGTCAGAGCGGGTGCTCCTTTTCACAGGAGCTTGGGTAGGTCTGGAGCAACCAGACCTGCTGTTTAAATCTTCGGGTTCGTCGCCAAGATGGCCGCTGGCCGCGTGGCTAGTGGCCGGGATGGCGCGTCGAGTGGCACAGTGCAAAAGGGCCCCACGCAGATCGTGGAGATGCTGGGGGGCTGATCTTCGGTGCAAGGGCTGCTCGGTGGTGGGGGTTCTCAATCCCCAAAGCACAACGTCGAGGATGCCTCAGAAGCTGCGCAGTCAGCTTTTCGGGTGTCTTTCAAGAGGTCCGGTCCCACGTCACTCGGTGCCTCCACGGGTCCCTTCTTTGCAGGGACTGTGGATCGGGCTCTGAGAGGTCTGGGAATCTGGTTCTTGTCGGGCTCTGGGCTCGGGCTCCGGCGGGAGGCGGCGGCAAAGCAGACGTCGAGTTGCTGGTTGGTACCTGTGTTCACAGGGTGGTCACTCCTTGGCCACAAGGGAGATTCTTCTTCAGTCTTCTGTGCAGCAGAATGTCGAAGTCCAGTCTTCTTCTTAGTTTAAGTTGATTTCGGGATGATCTGCTGTGCAATGGCACTGCTCCCCCTCTTATTCCAATCTAGGGGGTGGATCACCTACTAGGTCCCTCCTCTGGGAGGAACCAGGAAGGGGGGCGGTTACACCCCCTTTCCTTTGTCCAGCTCCGCGCCAGGACTGGGGCTGGAAGGCCCCAGAACCGGTTTGGGCTGGCCTATGCACGGGGACACCTTGTGTGCCCCGGGCATGTCTGATTCTTTTCAGCCCTGTCCTACCTAATACACAAAATCCTGTCTGGGGTGGTGCTCGCACCTCCCAAGGCAGGAAACCCTTTGTCCAGGCCACCATCTGCCGAGTTTCGGTCAGCAGCAGGAGGCCAGACTTGTGTCTGTGGTGGCAGCGTCCATTTTGTGGAGCTGAGGCTCTGTTTAACTTTAACCGGGGTTAAGGCTACACACATGTCGTGTCCCTCTAGAAGGGTGGAATGCTATCCCCGTCGCCAGAACTGGCGAGGGGATAGTATTCCAATTCGTATGACACCTTACTCGACATGTTTTGATAAAGCCAAACCAAAGATAGCATTTAACCGCGAGGATTATAATGCACTTAAGAGTATATGGTATGGCAATATCCCGGAACAGCTTAGGGAGTGGTTCCCGACAGCTGCAGACAGGCTCAGCTCATGCTAGAGCACCATCTCACATATTTCCAAGCACTCTGCCTCCAGGATTGATGAGGCCTTCCCTAGGAGTGGCTGATAGGAACATATGTGTCCAGTTTAGGGTTAGGCACAGGCATACTGTACCTAAGTAAGAGGTGGTTACACCGACTTACCCCAGCTGAGTGTTCAGCCAGTTGTGTCAAAGATGGAGGCCAGGCCAGGGGTGGCACAATACGTGCTGCAGCCCCTGGTAGGCCTTGGATACACCTATGCCCTGGGCACCTAGGGTGCACTATTACAGGGGCTCATAAGGTGAACCAGTTCCAATTCGTAATGCACCTAGAGTGCATTGGCATCAATTTAGAGAGAGAACAGCAGGCTGTGGGTCTGATTAGCAGGCCCACAGCCACATTAAGTCAGAAACCAGTGAAGCAAAAAGCAAAAATTTGGGGTGACCATAGGATAGCAGACCCTACTCTCCTACAGGCCTTGATACGTAGTTGGTGATTAACCGTGTCAACGGCTGCAGACAGGTCCAGGAGAATGACGATGCAACGTTGGTCAGTATCAAGGGATTTGTGGATATCGTTCATGACGTTAAGGAGTGCTATAGCATTTTCTAAAACCAGATTAGTGGAGGTCAAGAAGGTTGGTGCTGTCCATGTGCTGAGTTAGTTGTAGGAGGACGCATTTTTGGAGGATTTTGGATAGGAGGGGGAGATTGAAGATCGGTCTGTAGTTATTCAGTTTCTTGGAGTCAAGGCCTGTTTGTTTTTAGTAGTGTCGTGACTTGGCCAACCTTGAGGCATTCAGGTATGACTGCAGTTCTCAGGGAGCTGTTTATGATCCTGCACCAGAAAGGGGCTATGTAGAGTTTCAGTTTTTTGGTCAATTGGGCGGGTATAGGATCAAGGACTTGAGAAGCAGGTTTGGAGGTGGAGATCCGTTTGAGGAACTCGGCTTCCGGGATGAGGTTGAGGGATTTCCATATTTTCGTGGGATGCTCATGCGTGCTGTATTCTGTCACTGGGGCCAAGCTTATGCAGACGGGGTTGACGTTGATGTCCAGTGAGAGCTCAATCTTGTTGATTTTTTCTTTCAAAGAAGTTGGTGAGGTTTTCGCACAGGTCCTTGGAGGCCAGCATTGAGGATTCAGTGGGCTTGGCAGTTTGTTGCCTAATGATTTTGAACAGTTCTTTGGGTCTATTTTTTGAGTTGTTGAGGGCGGTGCAAAAGAAATTGGATTTTTCACTGCTGATGTGTTTGTTGTATTTCCTTCGGCTGCTTTGAGTTGTTCATGTTAGCTTGTGGAGAGATGGCTCCTCCATAGTCGTTCTGTAGCTCTTAATTGTCTTCTTCATTGTTAATGTTCATGTTCAACCAGGATCTGGATGGGATGTTCCTGTTTTTTTTTGTTTCAGGGGGCTATTTGCTCTAAAATGGATGTCATGGTTGTGTTGTAGTAGGCGGTGAGTTCTATTGTGGTTAGATCATGCATGGAGGCAGAGAGGAAGAAGTTAACCCTTTCCTCTACGTCAGTCATGTTGATCTGAGTCAGGTTTCTCGTCCATTTGGGGGGTCTTGGGTGGTGGGTTAGAGTGTGATCGGTTGAGTGAGGTGGAATAGGATTAAGTGGGGGTCGGACCAGTCCACGGGCAGGATGTGATCTATCGTGACTGTGTCGCGATGGGGGATAATAGCATCTAGGATTGCTCCTCTGTTGTGGGTTGCCTCTGAGCAGTGTTGGGTAAGGTTGTTGCTGTGTAGCAGCTCAATCAGGTTCTGGATAAGTAGGTTACTTTCTTCATTCCAGTGTAGGTTGTTCGTGGCTCAGGGAGAGCAGTGGGCAATCAGGTCGGACAGGTGCTCAGTGAATGCGGTAGTGTTGCCTGGGGGGTGGTAATTTAGATTGTAGATTAGTGTTTTGTTCTTGCTAGTGTAATGTTGGCAGTTTGGCATTCAAAGGTGTTGTAGTTGAAGGAGTCTATTCCCGTCACGGAAATGTTGTTTTTGTGGATGATTGCTATGCCTCCACCTCTTTGGTCTTTTCTATCCTTGTTGGTGATTGTAAAGCCTGGGGTGACAAGAGTATCCATGAGTGGTGAAGAGAAATCATTTAGCCATGTCTCGGTGATGAATGCTATGTCTATGTTGTGGGTGAGGATGGATTGTGCTAGGTCTGTGTGATCTGCAGTTTATGAGCATGCAGTTGGTGGGGGTCGTCTCTGTTTTGTGTTTCTTTGTTTGGGTGGGCCGTGGGGATGTTAGTGCAGGTGGCCGGGGTTCTAGGGGATTTCGGAAGGGCCTGGTCTCTTCTGAGCGCAGTGATCACCTGAATTTTGGATTGGAGGGTGACAGTAGTTGGAGTGTTGTACGAGGAAGCAAGACTGCCGCTTTACTCACTTACATTGGTCCGCAGGTTAGATAGAAGAACCGCAGGTTAGGTATAATATTTTAAGGAAAGTTTACAAGGGATGTGAAATGCTAAGAAGAAGTGAGAGTCTGCTGTAGCATAGGAACAATGAGGGAACAAGTAGTGAGATCAGCACATAGAATGGGGTAATACACTGCATTTGGAAGGGGAAATGAAGGACAGTATAGGGGACACAAGGGACACTGAAGATAGCAGGTATGCAGGGCATCACGCAAGAGGTTGCCCCACAATCACGCCAATATGGGATTTACTGGATAATTTGGTCTTGAGATGTGAATTAGACGAGATTTGTACTTAGGCACTCCAACTAGGGGTGAAGGTATGAAAGGGTATTATTATGCAGCCATGGTGGCATACAGACAAATAATTGGTCTTGTGTGTTTGATAACTTGCTGTTTAGAGATTCAGTCTTTGAAGAAACTGATTGAAGAATGATATGTGCTGTAGCAGGGCCTGACTATGGATGTCACTGAATATAATCACAAAATTGTAGACCACTTGTATAGAGAGAGGAGGTAACCAGAGAAGATACACTGGAAGCACTGATGCTGCACTGTAATTCTGTTGGGGTCAAACCTATCAGGATGAATGTTGACAAATGAAGATGAGAGAAAACAAAAGTATGGTCTTGGTGCTTCCCTACAAGGAAAGTGAGAAAGGGGTGAACTTATGGAAGATTTACATTAGACCGAAAGATGTCTGGGAGAACATTGAAACAATAATCAATACGTTGTTCAGAAAGGCTTAGGACCAAAAGGACAGTGAATGAGATAAGGCAAGTTGGGAGAGGAAGCCTATGGAGCTCTGTGGTAAAGAACAGCATCTAGAAATGTCAAAGTGTGCCAGATTAGGAGAGTAAAACTGAAATGCCTTAGGAGACTCACGTAAAGTGTGAACCATCAGCAAAAAGTTTGATTTTATTTCAGAAATTTAAATAACACAAATCTAGTAATGAATTCTACTGTGTAAGGCAGTGTGCAAAGGAATGAAATATAACGAGACAAACGAGGTGACACAGTTGTCAATGCACCTCTTTTTTTATGATAAAATATCAGAAACAGTTCTGATACATAGAATGGACAGTATAAAAAAACACTTATATTAAATAATGAATATGTTGGCAAAACAATATCAAATGACTGACATTTGATAATAAACCTGATTGTTTGTTGACTGTCTATGCAGCTTTATTACTTTAAGAGATTCGCTCAGGAATCTATAACTACTCTCTAGGAACAAGCACAGGATTATGCAGTAGGTTTTGCCCAGATGATTAATAATACTTTTTTGTTATTGTAAGTTTTAGCATGGTGAGCAGTTATACAATATAAGTTACTAAAACTCTGTAAAATTGTCATGACTTATTTATAGAGAAAGGCAATATATTGTACAGTAACTGGTAGTAATCTAAAGTGGGGAAATGATGTATAGTGTGGGGGACAAAGAACAAAAAATGCAGGCAGCAAGCCTGCTTGAAATGTGTGCAGACAAAAAACAAGCAGCCGAAAAGCACGCAAATCATATTCAGTCCTAATGAAATATCTACATCGTCTGTGAAGTTGTTAACTAGTTTAGAGTGAAGGCGTACAAACAGAGGGAGATTAGAAGAATCATATACAGCAATCAATAAAGTTTTGCAAAGTCTATGGCTTTAATATACAATATACAGTAAATATATGCATTTAGTAAGGTCAACATGAGGAGATAAGGTGAAGGGCGGAGGATTGAACTAAAATGAAATGCAGCCCAAAACGTTCTCCCAATA
Source organism: Lissotriton vulgaris (assembly GCF_964263255.1). NCBI lineage: Eukaryota > Metazoa > Chordata > Amphibia > Caudata > Salamandridae > Lissotriton > Lissotriton vulgaris. Next base: position 1,870,653,305 of record NC_141694.1, on the reverse strand, counting down.
AAAATGTGAAATACATGTATTAGTACAGTTGTGATTTAAGGGGAATTGGAGAAACTACGAGAAGACACGTTAAAAGGCTTCATAACGTTTTTTTAAAAGATGTAAGCCATGTTGTACAGCAGTTCAAGTACAGTGTGATATGTAAAAAAAACATTGACAAAGCCAATAGGTTTTGCATGGGCGTTAAATTGTGGTCTTTCCCTCTTGGGCGGTCAGAGGCATTTATATGATTGGCCTGAACAGAAGTGGTCCTGCCTGCATAAGTTCAGTGTGACTCACTTTTATACAGTTTATACTTTTTTTGCTTTTTGCTTGGCAGGTTTGCGTACTTCCTGTGGGCACCTGGCACAGTGAAAATAGTATGTATATCACTTGCATGCTGTTTTTTCAGGAGAAAACATTGTGCAAAATGCACCACCCAGATTCATCCTTGAGCTTGCTTTGAAAGGAATGCAAACACAACATTCAGAAGTGTGCATCTCTGTACGATTATGTATGGATAATGTTGTGAGTGCTCTCTGTGCAGGGTGAGTGGTGCATGAATGAAGGTTGATAAGAATCAGACTGCAGGGTAAAAGTGAGTGCTTCAATGCATGGTGATTAATCATGTTTGAATGCAGCTTTAACACTGTGTCAGTGGTGGGTGAGCAGCATCTACCTGCCAGCACAATGTCAGGGAGACTGTGCAGAGTAAATGGTGGGTCAGTGTGCAGGGTGAGCGGTGTCTGAGAGTAGGTGAAAGGTTTGTAACTGTTGTAAAGACATTAGCAGTGCAACCTAAAAAGGATTCTGTATATAAACGACTCATGAACGTGTAATCAAAACGTGAACAATCTCTAAAGATTACTGAATTGCAAACGTGCAAATTGAGGCAAAGCCCTGCTGTGTCATAATATGAAGATGGCACACTGACCACTTGTAGTAAGCATGATGTGCCAATATTGTGATTAGATATTAAAACGCAGGGTCATAATGTGAGGTAAAGATATGTTCCTAAGTAAAAGTGGATCGGTATGTTAAAGTACATGATACCCTGGTGTAAACAAAAAAACACACAGTTAACTGTTTAACAGAAACACATACATAACTGAAAAATTCACTGATGCGCTAATATCGTGAATAGGTTTCGAAACACAGAGTCATAATTAGGCCTGGGCAGTAAATTCCGTTCCGCTTGCAGAATTTGCGAAATTTGGGTAATTTCGCGTTTTGCGGTGAATGCAGAATTGGCAAAAATTCTAAGATCCGCTGCTTCGCTGAATTTTTTGCTTGTTCTCGCTTTCAAAATGCATGTTTGCTTGATATTTCACCCCGAGCATGCAAACAGGATTCGCTAACAGGAAAAAAGCAACACAAACGGGTGGAACACGCAATTCCGCATGTTCGCTGAAATTTTGTGTTCTCGCAGAGGTGTTTTACAGTTTCTCAGAGCTTTGCGTAGGGCGATTACGCAAATTTCGCCCACCCCTAGTCATAATGTGATGCAAAGACATGTTTTGAGGTTCCGTGAGAATCGTAATGACGTTTTTGACTTGTTCGAATATGGACGAGTTTGGTATCTATGAACCGCAAATGGCGAGTTTAGTGGGTGTACACTACTTTGCACCGTTCGTCTTATTCGTGGGTTTCTCCATCTGAACCCACGGGTTCCATTTTAGATACGGCATCCATTTTGTTTCTTGCCCTCAAGTAGTCAGCGAACGGACACTGCCCGCTTCGTGACCCTGGGATTCCCAAGCTCTTGCGGAAGACACGTGTTCCTTTGAGGGTGTCTTTATGACGAGGGGGATGACACTGCAAAGGCAGATGGCTTCGCTCGAGGCTCATCTTGCCGTGCCGGTCTATTGTTTCAGTCGTGCATGCATTAGGCACGAATCCTTTGATCCTGCAATCATGCTTCCGATATTGCCCCCTACACTCTTTTTCAATCTGTTGTCTATCTTTGTCTTCCTTGCACCTGTTTCTGTCTCTTTTCTTAACTCGTTTACAGCCTGAATGGAATGTACTTAATGGTGGGATAACGTACTTTTACAGTTAGGAACCGGCGATGCTACTGTAATTATGTTCCGGGCTCCTGAAAACATGAAAGCAACCCCTTTGAAGTTTGCTGTGGGAACTGAGTTGTAACCTTTTGTTCGCCATGTTGTGCTATGACGAAAATATGTATAAAAGGAGCGATCCACTGTTGCAATTCGAAGCAGTCTCTCAGAACCTACACATTGTGTACTTCTTGCGATTTCTGTATCCCTGCAGTAAATAAACGCTGATCTTTGACGCCGAAGGAAGTGTCCCGTGTCTCTGTGATTTGTACGCCGGAACAGGTAACCCACGAAGGTTACAGGTGTTGTCCCCTGGCACCGCTGGGCCTTAGAATGGCCCAGTCCTTCAGTTGGCGCCCAATGTGGGGCGACATCAGCGGTACCGGTCCAAAGCCCGACGATCGTGAGGAACTTCGTGTGAAATCTCCGAGGGAAGGTGCACCCCGCTTCATCGATCCTGTTGTCGAAATAAGTGGTCCGAAGACTTTTCCCGCGAAGATTCCCGCCTCCTGACGGCTGCGACGGACTGATGCCCTGACTGTCGACCTGTTTTGGCGCCTGGCGTAGTCCTTTGTACGGCGAGACGATAGACGGGCCTTCCTGGTGACGCCACTGTTCTTTCAGTTAAGTATTTGTGGGTCGCTCCCAGAATCCTTGGTCGTTGTTGTTGAAACTTGGTTGTTTGCATGGTTCCATTGCATTTGTGGTTCTTAGTTGTTGGTTCTTAGTAGTTGGGTTTTATTTGACGATTGCAATTACCAAAAACCGAGGGTCTTGCATTTTTGCGAGGACATTGTATTTCGATAACCCTTGAAGTTTGTAAACTCGGTTAGTGTGCACGATGCCTGGCCGTAGTACTTTGTTCGGTTTCCTTAAATGTTGCGGTACGGATTCCCGGTTGGAGGACTCATGTCCGATACCTCCAGTTGGAACTCCGATTTATGAGCTCTATAGTCGACACGGAGTGGGTCCTATCGTATATAATGAATATTAGATCCGTTACACTAAAAATGATGGTGTCCTTAGTTGGCCACCCCATGGTAGTTTCGAAACTGTAATTTTGGACAATCTCGAAGCAAAATTGTTTAAAAAGAAAGCTAGGCCGGCCATGTTTGATTCCTTTTGGTTATGGCGCAAAGAGGCCAAGCAGAAAGAAATCAAACAGATTAAGAAAAATAAGAGGGAAGGTATTATTATGGTGATGCGAAATGCAGAACAGTATCAACGAGACAAAGACGAGAAGGACAAGGAAGTTTTTGCTAGACTGCATCATATGGCGGTGGATAAATGTTATCCGGTTTGACCGTCGAGTTCTGATAAGAAGGGAGAAGAAGCGGTAGAGGACACTTTGTTGTCCTATCTACTGAAATCACCATCTCCTTATGCACAGGATACTACAGTCCCTGTGGTTCCTCCTGTCCCTCAACCTGTTGTTCCGGCAGCTGCTGGTCAGCCTGTCGTTGATCCTGTTCCTCCGAATCCTCCTGTTCCTCAAGCTGTCCCTGCTCCCTTACCTGCCCTTCTTCCTACTGCTCCACTGCCTATACCTTCTCAGTCTATTGTTCCTGCTACTTCTGCATTCTTGTCTATTCCTACTGCTCCTACGTTCAGTCCTCATGTTGTTGCCCCTGTACTTCTCTCCTCTTCTCCTTCTGTACGTAGTCGCATACCTAATGCTGTTGCTAATCTTCACTCTCCTTTTGGACCAATACTTGGGTCCGATGTTTCTGATATCTCTCAGAGACAAAGTCAAATTCCTGGTGGTAGGGAAAGTGAGACGTTAGTGAAAATGACGCGTAAATGGATTAGGCATCCTGCTAAGTACACCCCGCGCACAGTTTTCGACACGTTCTCTCAGTTTAATGAGCCCACACAAAGATTCGTGTTTAAAGAAATGTGTAAATCCTTACGAGAGGAGTGGGATAATGATGAGGTAGACAATGTACCGCCCGAAATGACTGAACTCCAGAATCAGTTTTCGAACGGTATGATTGTGGGTGGTAAGGTTCGACGTGCTTTAGAGCGTCTGTTAGCTTTTCGATCTACAGTACATCCTCGAGTATTATTTAATGACGACACTGAGGAGTGGGAAACACAACCTGGTCAGTATCCCATGCGAGAAGTTCCCCCAGTGTGGATGCCAGGTAATCCTGCTGCTAACCCTGCAATTTTACCACACTTCCAGAGAGTCTGGATACATCTCCCATGGAAGCGCACAGAAGTTTTGCAGGTGAAACAATCTTTGCCTGACCCCCGGAAAAATCCGGCAGGTTATTATAAGGAGTTATCCCAACTTGTGGATGCTACTATTATGAACCTTGCCGATATTGACATGTTGTTCGGTAACGTAGTACCTCAACCAATTTGGGCAAAAATCCGTCAAGAGAATCACGTAGCTGAGTTAGGTGGTGATTGGGCTGCTCTTGCGGCGGCTGACGGACGACAAGTTGGTGGGGCTAAGCCTGAACAGATCATTGCGGATCTGCCCCAAAGAATCATTACACTTATGAAGACACTTATGCCAGCAATGAGAGTTAACTGGGATAAATTGTCTGCGTGCAAGCAAAAGAAGGACGAGAGTGTCTCTGATTTCTTTACCATATTTGAGGAGGCATTTATCGATCATAGTGGTCAGGATATGAGTACTGAGGGAGGTCAGCGACTGTTTGTTGATAAATTTGTGTCGAATTTGTTGCCTGAACTGAGTAACAAATTGAAAAATTCCGAAAGTTCGTGGGCTGTTTCGACCACTGCTCAAATATTAGCCACGGCTCAATATTACGAAAATAGAGAAAAGGAAGAAAGTGATCGAGCAGATAAGAAAACCAAGGATCTTAAAACTAAGGTTTTGTTGCAGCAAGCGTATCCTCCGCGCTCTAATCAAAATGACTCACAACAGCAAAATCAATCACAATCACAGTTTTCTAGGACGCAGTCGCGTACTGACTCCTCTACACCGAGATCTATGCTTGGGTATAATCAATGCGCATATTGTAGGGGTGAGGGCCATCTGAAGTTTAATTGTCCGGTTTTACGTGACCGAAATAATGGTGTTTCGGCTCAAGGAGGTCGTAGTGGTCCCCAACAGGCATCTCGCGGTAGAGGTCGCGGTGTCACTCAAAATCAGAACGAGCGTTCTACTACTTCATCAGACTCGAACAATTGCTTTGATCGGCGCGATTCATCGTCTGGTAGATCTGCACAGTATCATGTGGACGACTATTACGTCGAGCATGACATTGATGCTGATGGTAGTTACAAGGACAGCCACAGACAAAGAGAGGGAGTAGTATCAGTTCCGGTTGATCAGAGAAGGCCTTACGTCGCTATTGCCACATCGGGCGTAGTTGAGCCTTTTCTGTTGGACACTGGTGCAGCGAAAAGTTCCATTATGCATTAGAAACTCCCTGGTGCACCTTTGTCTGGCTTAACGAATGTTTCCGTCGGATTCTCTGGCGCCCCCGTTAGCAATCCGGTTTCTAGCCCTTTGCTCCTTACAATTGGGCTGCGTGAGCTAGAAGCTCCTTTGATTTTAACTACTGGTTGTGGTGAGAATCTTTTGGGCCTGGATTTGTTGAAGCGGTTATATGCGACTCTGTATTGTTCTCCTGCGGGAGTGGAGCTTACATTGGGTCAGAGAGTGATCTCTCCTATGTACTTATCCATCGATAAGCTCCCACCAGAATTGAGTTCTCTTCCCGAGTCTTTGTGGGCAAAAGGTCCCAATGATGTGGGCCTGCTGGACATATCACCTTATGTTGTCCAATTGAAATCGAATGTGCGTTTACCACGTATCCCCCAGTATCGTATCTCTCTTGATGGTGAACGAGCGCTATTAGCGATCATTTATGATTTGATCAAGAAGGATGTTATTGAGGAAACTCGGGGAAATGTGTGTAATAGTCCTGTGTTACCTATTTTGAAACAAACTGATCCATCCAAGCCTCCTGTGTATCGTTTTGTCATTAATTTGAGAGAGGTAAATAAAATTGTGATTCCGCAATTTCCTGTGGTGCCTGACATTACAGCTTTGCTGACTCTGATTCCAGCCTCTGCCTCTTGGTTCTCGGTAATCGATCTGAAGAATGCTTTCTTTAGCATTCCGATTGCTGAGGAAAGCAGAGATCTATTCGGTTTCTCATTAGGAGGTCGCAGCTTCAGGTTTAAACGCGCTCCTCAGGGCTACTGTGAGAGTCCATCGATCTACAGCCAAGCCCTTAAGAGTCAACTTGACGCGTTTGTGTTACCGGCTGGTGCGGCCTTGAATCAGTACGTTGATGATCTGTTAGTGGCTGCTGACACTAAGCAGATTTGCAAAACTGCTACAGTATCGTTGTTACAGCATCTATGTGTCTTACATCACAAGGTGTCACCTTCTAAGCTACAGTATTGTTGTCAAGAAGTAACCTATTTAGTCACTTATTGTCAAAGGAGGGAAGAAGGTTGACCCCAGAAAGAATTGCAGCGATTGCTCGAATGACTGTGCCAACAACTCAGAGAGATGTGCGTGCCTTTCTAGGTATCACGTCATACTGCAGGCAATGGATTCCGAATTTTTCATTGCTAGCGAAGCCATTGTTAGCCCTCACGTGCAAGGATGTTCCGACTCCTTTGCCATGGACTGAAGAATGTCAGAAAAGTTTTTCTGAATTGCGTGATGCGTTGTGTTCAGCTCCTGTGTTAGGCACTCCTGATTACAGTAAGCCGTTTACACTATACATTCACGAGAGAGAGGGTTGTACGTTGAGTGTTTTGACGCAACAATTTGGCGGTAAGCAGCGTCCATGTGCATATTTTTCCTCGACCTTGGACCCAGTAGCTAGAGCATTGCCGAGTTGTCTAAGAGCGACAGCGGCAGCTGCAGTGTCCAATCGACAATCTGCAGGACTGGTCATGGATAATATGCTTACGGTGATGGTTCCGCATGCAGTTGACACTCTTTTGAATCGAACAAAAACTCAACACTTGACGAGCGCAAGGTTGTCCGGTTACGAGCTGACACTTTTGGCAAGTCATATACAAATAAAGCGTTGTAATGTGCTGAATCCGACGACATTGTTGCCGACTAATATGGAATCAGATGATGTAGCACCACATGATTGTTATCTAAGAACTGAAGAAGAAACAAAGGGTCGTGTTGACCTAAAAATCACTCCATTGGCAGATCCTGATGGTACTCTGTATGTTGATGGTTCATGTTTTAAGTTGCCGAATGGTGATGTGACAACTGCGTATGCTGTAGTGACGTTGAGTACGGTTGTGGAAACTGCGAGATTAAGTCAGAATTCAGCGCAAGCGGCAGAGATTATTGCCTTAACGAGAGCGTGTGTTTTGTCTAAAGGGAAGCGAGTGAATGTGTTTACGGATAGTCAATATGCATTTGGCGTTGCACATAGCTTTGGTCGATTGCGGAGAGAAAGAGGATTTATGACATCGCATGGCACGAAGATCCAATACGGACAGCTCGTGAACGATCTTTTGGACGCACTTACATTGCCTAAGCAGGTGGCAATCATTAAATGCAGCGCTCACCGAAAAGTTACGGATGATGTTGGTCGTGGTAACGCGTTTGCGGATGAGATTGCTAAGGAAACGGCTAAGGATATGACAACTCGAATGTATGTTATGAGTTCAGTGAGATGGCCGATAGAGACTGGTATGTGTGAGGATACTGTTGAGAGCGTGAAGGCGATTCAGAATGAGGCCACCAAAACTGAAAAGACTAAGTGGAAAGAAAGCACGGGAAAGTTAGACGCGCATGGATGTTGGGTTGATTTGTTAGAATGTCAGAGGTGGATGTTACCGGATGCATATGTGCTAGCCGTTGTGACTATGGCTCACGGCTTGTCACATATTAGCGCAAGAGGTATATGTAAGTTGTTGTCTCCTGTATGGAAGAATGATGGTATTGCTAGGTTTGCTGAGAGAGTGGTTAAGAATTGTATGGTATGTATGATGTATAATCCTGGCAAAGGCACCCCCACTCCACCTGGTAATTTTGCTCCTCCTACTTGTCCTTTTGAAGTCATCCAATTGGACTTCATTCATATGGAGAGATGCAATAACCTGAAATATGTTTTGGTTGTGGTTTGCGCGCTCTCCAGATGGATTGAGGCCTACCCTCATAAAGATAATACTGCCCTGTCCACAGCGAAAGTCCTACTGAAGGAATACTTTCTTCGGTATGGAATGCCACGGATCGTATTGTCGGATAACGGAAGTGAGTTCGTGGGGAGTGTGATGAAGAGTGTGTGTAAGGGCCTTGGAATACATCAAAAATTCCATAGCGCCAATCATCCCCAGTCAGCAGGTTTAGTGGAAGGGTACAATGGCACTCTGAAACTGAAACTTGCTAAGATTCAAGCGACGACTGGTCTGTCATGGCCCGATGCACTCCCTCTAGCTCTCTTGTCGACCAGGGTGACTGTGCACTCTCGAGTAGGGCTTAGCCCATATGAGATTGTGTTTCGGCCGTCCTGCGAACATTTGGGGAGTTCCGAGGCCTAAAGCATTTGTTATGTTATATGTTATGTTATATTGAATTGATTATGCGCACAGATACTCCAGCCAAGGAGCGTCCCGGCGCAGAGACAAGGTAGAGCATAACACAACAGGAAAGTGAAAACATAAATGCAGCTAAAACAGGAATGTTTTTATGGCCCTCCGGAAAGTCAAGAGATCCTCCATCAGACGGATTTCAACAGGAAGGGAGTTCCATGCTGCCGCGGCCTTTACACTGAACGAGCGGCCTCCCATGCGACTGAGCCTGAATTTGGGGACCACAGCAAGGGCCAGGCCCTGGGAACGGAGGGTACGGGTGGGAACGTAAAAGGAGAGACAACTAGATAAGATTTCCGGGCCTATACCTCTCAGAATCTTAAAGGCAAGGCACAGAACCTTAAAAAGGATGCGCTTCCTTACAGGGAGCCAATGTAGGGAACGAAGGACACCTGCCACCGCGCTGAATCTGGGCAGTCCGACAATCGCCCTCGCCGCAGCATTCTGAACCCGCTGCAGACGGGTTAACTCAGCCTGGTTGGCCCCGGCCAGAAGAGAGCTGGCATAATCCAGGCGGGAGATGATAGTTGCCTGGATCACCAGCTGCCTGGTCGGGGCGTCAAAGAACTTGAGAACAGGTCTCAAGCCCCTCAGCAGTCCAAAACAACAGGCCGCAGTTTTTTTGGTGTGCCCTACAAAGGAGAGGCCCGCATCCAGCCAAACCCCCAGGTTTTTTACCTCCGATACCGGGGTCGGAGTGGGTCCTAGCTCTGAGGGCCACCATTGGTCACCCCACAACTCCACTCCCTTACCGACAACCATCACCTCCGTTTTTGTGGCATTTAGCTGAAGACAGTTGCCTGTCAACCAGCTAGCCACCGCCTTCAGTCCAGACTGAAACCTGGGGGCCTCGATCTCCGCATCCCCGCTGAGAGTAACCGCCAGCTGTGTGTCGTCGGCATATGAGACCAGAGTTAGGCCCCACTGCCTAGCGACATCAGCCAGCGGTCTCACGTAAAGGTTGAACAACGTGGGACTCAGCGAGGACCCTTGCGGGACCCCCATGGCCAGCGGTTTGAAATTGGACTTGAAGGGAGGGATGGCAACACAGAAGGAGCGGTCGTCTAGAAAGGAGCGGAACCATTGCAATACCTGGCCGCCAATGCCAGTCTCCTCGAGCCGATGCAGGAGGATGCTGTGGTCTACCGTGTCAAAGGCGGCGCTAAGGTCTAATAATAAAAGCGCCGCCGTTTGACCAGCATCCAACCTTGCACGGAGATGTTCCACCATCACAAGTAACGCGGTCTCTGTGCTGTGACCGGCACGAAATCCGTTTTGTGTGGGATCGAGGGCATTGGTCCGTACAAGATGTTCAGACAGGGCCAGATTGACATGGGCCTCTGTAATCTTGGCTGGCCAGGGTAGCAACGAGATGGGGCGATAGCTTTCGGGCTTGGACGGGTCCAGGGAGGGCTTTTTGATGATTGGGGACACCACAGCTTGCTTCCACTTAGCTGGGATCACTCCCGTTTCCAAGGAAAGGTTGACAAGGGAACATACAGCTGCACGTCCCATAAAAGCCTGATCTCGAAAGAGAGCAGGCCTTACTGGATCGGATGGAGATCCAGATTTGACTTGCAACGCAAGTTTGTCAAACCCGTCCAAGGTGAGGGGGGGGAAGACAAGCAGAGTAGTCTGATAGTGGGTCTCGCTGGTGCTTTCCCAACCGGACCCCATGCTAGGGAATGTCCGATAGATGGCTTGGACTTTCCCCAGGAAATACAAGGCAAGGGATTCACAGTGGGAAAGAGAGCTTACAGTCGTAGAGGTAGGCCGCTTTGCCATGAGATCTTTTACGGCCTTGAAAATGGCTTTCGACGGATTAGTACTGTTCCGGAATTCTGCAGCATAAAAAGCCGCTCGAGCTTGACAAATAGCCCAATGGTAGAGCTTGACGGACCTGGCATATGCAGCTTTTAAATCAGCCCCATAGGTCTTCCTCCAGGCCCTGTTTCGCAATCTGAACAATTATTTGAAGAGCAAACTCGACCTGGAAGAAGTCGATATTTTCTTCGTTCACGTGACAAAGACTAATAAAAAAAAAATCCCTTTTTGTTTTTCTTTTTGAATTCATATTACCCCCCTTACTGTTGCTACGAACATTATGAACAATTGCATCTTTTATTGATTTATTGAGTTCTTTTTCACGTGTATTCCTCTTTTTGTACAGCTAAGAGACTTGTATTAAATTGAATGTTTGTTTAAGAAAACCTTTCATCCGGGTTAACCGTAGGGCCGTGCGGGTATTTCCTTCTGTTTAGCAGGTTCCTGACACTAGGTCAGTTACTTTTGTCGATTCCTGGGAACTCCTGGGAATTGATAATAGCTACTCAGAACGAAGTGCGTCAAGAACGTTGCGGACGGTTTTTAGAGGATGGAGTTCTCTAAGCTGTCGGAAGTAGAGAGGATGTCGGTGCAAAGATCAAAATTGCATAAGGTTGTACGAACTAAATGTTTTCTGTTTCAGGTATTCCTGCTGTTTCTGATTGTTTCTGTGTTACTGGTGGGTGGAGTGTATTTTGGAATACGGTCGTTATTGCCTTCCACTTCACCTACTTCTTCTTCTCCTGAGCTGAATTCTATTCCCACTGTATCTCCACATTCCTTTCATCCTCTGCCCCAACTTGAACAGGTTAGACGTGCGGAAGTCATGAACAACTCCTTTGTCCAACTCCTACATCAGCATCAGTTGGTGATGAATACTACTAACTGTTGGGTGTGTGGGTTAATTCCACACACCATGGATAGGGGTATTCCATACTTGGTTCTTCCTTACAGCTCCCAGGGGTCAGCTCGGGCATTCCAAATTATGTTCCGTAGTGCACTAGATTCCTACCCTCGTCGAGAGCCACGCTCTGCAGACCTTGGTCCTGGCCCGTACCACAAGACTTTGGCAATAGCGATTGCTGACTTAGATAGAGATATTTTTGATGCATCGCTTATTCCGGAGGAAGAGGTGCGAGCATACAAGGATCTGAGTGAGGCTGAGTATAGCATGTCAGTGGGTGATAGACAGCTTAAGAGCTCGTCTCCGATCTGGATCGTACCCCACCTCGGTAATTTCTGCTTGCAAGGTCTTGGTCGAAATCCGCGAGCTCAGCTTGGGAAGAGCGCTTGTACTGAAACGTATGTTTTACCAATGCTCTCTTCCCCCGTTTTCCTGACTGCCAAGAGTACCTATTTTGTATGTTATGATCGCGCTTATACGTGGTTGCCCCGTGACATCTCAGGCACCTGTTATATTGTGAATCTTTTGCCACCAACTTTTACAGTTGCCTCGGACTATCACAAGACTAGAGTTGTGAGAGGCGTTATTAGCAAAGAGGACACTGCCGGTCAAGAAGCAGGAGATTTCTTTAAGGGTTTCCTGCCGTTTTGGGGACCTATGGTTAATAGTAGGAACCTGAGACAATTGACTCGTGTGGTAGAATCAACTGCTAACATAACTGCAAGTGCTCTTGGTAATCTTACAGCAGAGCTTCAGGCGGATAGACTTATGACGTTGCAGAACCGTATGGTTCTAGACGTTGTTCTTGTAGATAGAGGTGGTGTGTGCAAGGTGATCCATTCGAGTTGCTGTATTTTCATTACTGATAACACTCCAACTGTATATCAAGCCATCTAGAAGCTGCATAAGATCTCCAAGTCCATACATGTGGACGTAGGTGATTGGACGCTAATAGGATGGTTTTAGGGCTTGATGTCGACTTGGGGTTGGAAGATTCTGATGATCATCGGGGTTGTTGTGACGTTTCTGTTCACGTGTTGTCTTTGCGTGCAGTGTGGTCCTGCCTTATGTGGCCTCTTTGCTACAACGTGTATAAGACGGCCATCTGTTACCAAAGAAGCATTGAGGGATAGAATAATGTTTCAGCAACATCTGAACGATCTGATGAATATCGAGATCGATTCTGATTTCGACTAGTGCTTGCCTACATGAGGGCAAAAGGAGCGTCTGAGGTTCCGTGAGAATCGTAATGACGTTTTTGACTTGTTCGAATATGGACCCGTTTGGTATCTATGAACCGCAAATGGCGAGTTTAGTGGCTGTACGCATTTTCGCTACACTACTTTGCACCGTTCGTCTTATTCGTGGGTTTCTCCATCTGAACCCACGGGTTCCATTTTAGATACGGCACGCATTTTGTTTCTTGCCCTCAAGTAGTCAGCGAACGGACCCTGTCCGCTTCGTGACCCTGGGATTCCCAAGCTCTTGCGGAAGAGTCAGACACGTGTTCCTTTGAGGGTGTCTTTATGACAAGGGGGATGACACTGCAAAGGCAGATGGCTTCGTTCGAGGCTCATCTTGCCGTGCCGGTCTATTGTTTCAGTCGTGCATGCATTAGGCACGAATCCTTTGATCCTGCAATCATGCTTCTGATATTGCCCCCTACACTCTTTTTCAATCTGTTGTCTATCTTTGTCTTCCTTGCACCTGTTTCTGTCTCTTTTCTTAACTCGTTTACAGCCAGAATGGAATGTACTTAATGGTGGGATAACGTACTTTTACAGTTGGGAACCGGCGATGCTACTGTAATTATGTTCCGGGTTCCTGAAAACATGAAAGCAACCCCTTTGAAGTTTACTGTGGGAACTGAGTTGTAACCTTTTGTTCGCCATGTTGTGCTATGACGAAAATATGTATAAAAGGAGCGATCCACTGTTGCAATTCGAAGCAGTCTCTCAGAACCTACACATTGTGTACTTCTTGCGATTTCTGTATCCCTGCAGTAAATAAACGCTGATCTTTGACGCCGAAGGAAGTGTCCCGTGTCTCTGTGATTTGTACGCCGGAACAGGTAACCCACAAAGGTTTCAGGTGTTGTCCCCTGGCACCGCTGGGCCTTAGAATAGCCCAGTCCTTCAGTTTGTTAATAAAACGGACCACTATGTTAGCTGCCTGATAAAGTGCATGATACGCTATTATCTGAAACAAAGTGCAAACATACCTTAATGCAACTGAAGGTTAAACAAATGAATATCTGATAACCAAGCTGACACAACTAAAAGAATTCAGGAGATCCTAGAGTATAGGGTCTACCGGCATAATAATTACCAAGAGGTATGATCTGGAATGTGTACCCTCACAATCGCCGCCTTTTTAATTTTCTGGTATTGTTTGACATGAGGGTCACTTGACTAATGCGCTTTATAGAACTTAACTGCTTGTTCCATATAAAAAAAACACAGCGTGACTAAAACCATTTCGCTGGCACATGAGCTAATGCATGTGGTTTGAGAAAACATTCTCTCTGACGTCCGTGAGTAAACAGTGTGAGGTCAGTCAGGCGGCCAAATAAGTTGTAAAGGAAACGTGGATGGTTATTGTTTTTTTCAATTACCACCAAAATTGCTTTTAAACCTGTAAGGGTGGTGCTCCTCTGCCCAATATCAGGTGCCGTCACTGATCAGTTTGTGCATTGCATGTTTTAAAGTCACTCTACAGACACAAAAATGTTAAAACATGCAATGCATGACAATGTGCGTGTGTGGGGGCTGGTTAAAGCAACAACGTTGGGGAAGAGAATCTTTTTTAAAGTAATTATGCTGAAGGAATGTGAGGATGGCAGATCACCCGAAAAACACTCTCTGTCCTGTGAATGTGTCAGTCTGTAAGCGATACAATAGGGTTCATGCACGCAACAAAGTTCGACAAAAGTAGATGAAAATAGTACTTGGGACACTGATAAGAGAAACACATGAGAGGAACAACAAGAAATAATAGGCTACAGCCAATAGAAATGGAAGAAACGTAAGTGGCAAGCTCACCAACCAATAAAAAGTAAGGGCAGGATGTAAGTCCCTTTTAAGATGCATATTAAATACAATAGATATCACAAGCATAGAACAAGCGCTGTGTAGGCTAAACCTAAAAACAGGAATTACAACATTTTTGCATAATTAGTACTATATTATTGATAAAAAGTATACGATTTATGGAAAACTCATTATTACTTCTGTTTAGTCATTTCACATATTCCTTCAAATGACCTGGAGGAATGAATAACATCCAGTGCAAGCACACATTGCACGGAACACAAATGGAGATCCAGTGCAAAAGAGGAAAGTCAACAGCAGCTTACTTATTTGATGGACCAGACACTTGGGTTTTCACATTGGAGTCCTTATTGCCATTCCACCATTAGCTTAGCAGGCAAGCTTCTCATCAATAAAGCCCAGTAACAGCTTAAATCTACTTAGAATGTGGGATTGTGGAAGGTGAAATGAGATGAGGCATGCGAGGGTCTGTAGCCCACCTGATGTGGAACGTATTTGCAGGATGGCCCTTCACGCATAATAATTAGGCCGAGAATGTGCCGGATGCACCAAAGGATTGTCGCCCTCGTGACCCTACACTGTCAACCAAGAGGTGGCTTCCTAACATTAGTCAAATTAAGAAAGACATAAAAAGCTGTATTGTTGAAGGATTTAAAAAAAAATTCTAAGAGGGAAGTGACATCTAGTGAAGGAATGAGTGCTCTTTTAAGTGGCAAACTAAGAGGCCCAGAGCTTCTTTTGCATCAAGCCCGACACACCTTATTTTGAATCCAATGAATGCTCTAGTGAGGGCCCAGGATACTTGAGACAACATCAGAAAGGAGTCCTTTGCAGCATTTCAAGTGAATACAAATGTAGCCTCAAGAAATGCCGGGTCCTACTGCTGGTTTCGCCATTAGTGCCAGGGGAAGCTGGACATGCAGGATGATTTTGGGCTGCAAAGATAGGGTAGTTGACAGATGTACCAACCAGCATTTCAGCAGTATTGGATGCTGATATTAGAAAGAGGGCAGCGGTGGCAACTGTGCCAATGAAGAGGTGCTGGTGACCATTGTCTTCAATGAACCAATCATCTCATGTTATACTTCACAAATCTTTGCACTCTGCTCTTGCTTTGTTTCTGTTTCATTTCCTTGCCTGTGCTGAGGTTTGGTCCTTTTTCTTATTCTGCTGGGTCGAGCGTGCTAGAACTCTAGCTGTAAGTGAATTGAGGTGTGTGTTTTAAGGATGGAGGAGGGATGGCAAGCAAATGTTATGCCTCTCCCTGACAATATCTCTCTTGCTCTTTGCATTTCCCTTCTAGGTATAAAGATGATCATGGTGTAGAGACCACAGTGGCTTAAGGGGATGAGTTGTGACAAGAGAGGATACACTGGTCACCCCTCAAGGAGAGCTTTAGAGGAATAGCGATATCCTGTCCAGGGATCAGTGAATAAGTTAAAAATTTGTAGAATGTTGCATTGATATTTCTAAGCAGTCGCTAAGAACATATGATTTTGCACTATAAATACCCATATAACTACTAATTTATATAATAACTGAGCAATAATACAAATGCTGTAAACAATATACCATGGAGAAATACAGCCTTGCATTGCCACCACCCACCTATAGTGCAAACAGAAATGACCCAATCAGTACTGGTTTGAACACATAAATAGAGTAGTGCCCATCATGATGGCGGAGGTCATTGCCTACCAAATTTAGAGACTTTAGCAGGCACTGCAGTAATTTCTATACATTGAAAGAAAAGTTTCATCTACAACAACAGTTGGATTTGATGGCCATACCAAACTATTTTAATTTTATTATTTTTCACAAATAAACTCCCAAAGTGGGATTTTGGTTTTTAAAACAAAACAAATATAAACAAATTACTCTGGGAGTTTTCTTTCTTATTGGTGTATTTATTGTTTATTTTCCTGTTCCCCACCGTCATGTTCTTCCTTCTGGTGTCGTACAGGAAGGAAAAGCCATTACATTACCCACCATAAAATAAGGCTTGCTATAAAAGCTCTTCCTTCAGCAGACCCTACTCTGTTGGGTTGTCGGAGGAAGTATTCCATCACTGAATTCGTAAGGCCTGCCCTTCTCTGGGTAAGGTGGGCTCACTCGACGTTTGTTGGGCATGGTTTCTGTCGCATTTGCAATTGAGTACTCGGACCGCCAAACTCTAAACCAGGCTCTGGGTGTCTCCACTGGAATCTTGAATGAATATAGTCTTCTATAAACAGATGCATTACCTTTGCTTGTCAACAGGCATGGCTCAGTATTAAGGGCATTTTTTTCATAATCATTGCTAGGCTTGACAGCTACTCTCCATGTCAGGTCAGGAAGCCTGGCTTTATACTGGCAGTATACCCCTGACTGTCTGAGCTGAACTTTGAAGGTTGAAGATGTCACAGCCTTTTGGGTGTGACCTCTTAGGCTTGGCAATGTTTTTTGTGGTCCTCCCTCTCATGATGAGGGGCACATCACTGATATCCCCAGGTATAAGCACTGAAGTGCCCAGGGTCAAGTGCCCATTATTGATGCCTCCTCAGAGAGTGGGGTGGGTTCAGCACCTGTCACTGACTCCATCCCACTCCGTGACAACTAAAGGACTGGCCCCTCTCCTTACGGCCTGCCCCAAGGTCAGCCACTGCGAGGAGGTTGGGAGTCCCAACCATACAGGAACCACTGAGACTTCCTTCCTGCATCCCAAAATCACAGCTGCAGCCTGGTAGGATTTTATTTTTTTAATGTTTGGTGCATGTGTGTGTGTGTATGGATGTATGTGTAATAGAGAGTGAATGCTGTGAATAGGTGTGTGCATGTATATGTGCTTGTGAATTGTGGGTGGAATTATGCATGCTTGTGACTATATGAGTGTGAGTGAGTGTGCTTGTAGATCTGTGAGTATGAGTCTGTGTGGCCTTCCCGACACCCCCCTGCTCAAATTACTAGCCACCAGTGCTAGTCGAGCATGCTCCAATCCAGTTTGCTAGGGGATGTTATGGCTGACTGAATATTGTACACCTAAACTATTCATTTTTATTTCACTAATAAATACTTTCACACTTTACTTGGCACATAAGAGCATTTTCTTTAACATTTCTATGGTGCAGTGAATGTGCCATCAATGTTTTTCCACAATAAATAAATAGGGGCCTGATTACGATTGGGATCCACCATTACAAACATGAGGGATATCCTGTCTGCCTTATGACAAGTTCCATAGGATATAATCAAATTGTAATTGGGCGGACGGGATATCTGGCATGTTTGTGACAGAGATACCCTGTCCCCCAAGATTGCAACCAGGCCCTATGTGAGCTCCTTCTCTACTAAACTAAACTCCGCACATTAGAATCTCTCCTCCTCTGCTCTAGAGAAACTCCACCACCAGTGCACACAAGGCTTGAGCATGTCGTGTCGCTAGGTTTTTACCCCACCCACATTTGCCCTTGCAGTGAGATCACTTCGAATTGTCGTTGATGAATAAAGAACTGTGCCACCCTACATATCCTTTCTAAAAGCTTATCTAGTCTCAGCAAACACAAGTCCGCTACCGACCTACTTACAGCAGAGAAATAATAACATCTCTGGTTTCACTATTCCTCTGCCACACCAATGCACTTTTTTTTAATGTATACATAGATGCGCAATAGATAGTAAATTGAAGGTGATGTGTAAATTATAAATGTAAGTTACAGGTAGTGGTGCATAACTTAGAAATTTCAGTTATAACTACAACTATAATTTCTCATGTTTCTATAGCTGGGTTTGTATATACAGTATCAATAAAGTTTTCCTAACCATAATTTTAACATTTGTTTTTTTATTACATTTAAATGATTGTTGTATTTTGAAAAGTACACTGTTTTCAGCTCTTTAACTACACACAATAACTATGACTCACCACGCTACCATGCACAGCTTACATCCTTTCAAATTACATCCCTTATACCATTAAAAACGTAGCATTTAAAACAATAATTATAGCGTCCCATATCCCATCCTTTCAGATAACACAGTACATGGTATAGTGGTAAGTCATAGTTATTGCTGTGTGGTTAGCAATCTGAAAATTGTGTGCTTGAGTGATGCTAATAATAATGTGAATGTGGTGCATATATTTTATATTTAAGGATAACTGTAATTGTCAAATGTTTTTGTACTTAAATTTGGGTTTTTGTATAGAAAGAAGGAACAACTTTATAGTAATATAAATGTGTTGCATACATTTTAAATTTAAGGTATAACTACAACTTTAAAACCTCTGTTGTTTGTGTCATTGTGTAGAAAGAATAAACAATGTTTTCCTAACTATAACTATGTTTTAACCTCTTGTATTTACGCTGAATTTCAATTTTTGTAATTTTTATTAAAAATGTGCTTCAAAGTTTAGAGTCCAGTGCTATGGAGTGGAGTGCTGTTAAATGTACAGAACAATTGAGAAGGAATGTCATACAGTGTAGTATCTTAGAGTTAAATTTTCTTAGAGTATACTTGAGTGGTATAGAGTATTGTTAAGTGAAGTGGGGTCTCCTAGAGTGCAATACCATAGAGTGCAGTAGAGTAGAGTGTTGTAGTATAGAGTTGAATAAAGTATAATAAATGATAAATTAGAGCGGGGTCTCATAGAGTACAGTGGAGTGCTGTTATTTGGAGTGTTGTACAGTACAATGGAGAAGGAGTGTAATACAGCGTAGTATCTTAGAGTTTAATTTCTTAGAGTGGAGTGGAGTATACTTGATTGGTGTAGTGCTTTGTTAAGAGAAGGGGTGTCTCTTAGGGTGCAATGCCATGGAGTGCAGTAGAGTGGAGTGTTGTAGTAAAGAATTGAGTAAAGTATAATCAATGATCAATTAGAGTGGGGCTTCATAGAGTACAGTGGAGTGCTGTGTAGTAACCTGTTTGAAAGTCTCAGAGAGTGGAGTAGAGCATTATACAGAGCAGTGTCCTGGGATAGAATGCAGTACAAAGTTGTACAGTGGAGTGTTCTGAGAGAGAATAGAGTAGATTGGAGTAGAGTGGAATAGAGTGTAGTACTACTTTGTAGAATGGATTTCAATCATCTCATTCTTTGCCCCCGGACCCACAAATGTACTCCATCACCGACCTTCATATCCTAGACCTCGGTTGCAAGAACAACTGCTGCATCGCAATTCCCCAATTTACTGCAGGGATGTTCTCCTGCCTCCACTGCCACCTCACCTCCTCTCAAAGTCTGACCGCTATGGCAGGATCCTGCACTTTGCTATCCAATGCTGTTGGAGACCCCGTCAGATCAACTTAGATACATCCTGTTTAATTCCAGATCCCTCCGCAAAAATGCAACAAAAAACTGGGACACCAGCTCCACCATCTCTCCCAACATAACCTTCATTACAGAGAGCTGGTTATGTTATGTTATGTTATAAAATTTGTAAAGCGCTCAGCTGCCACAGCAAAGTGGCGTCCCGGTTTACCCCAGCATCGGCCTGAACATTGCCACAGCATCACCAATTGGCTACAAGATGTAAAATTGCAACTGCACAAAAAGACACAGAGGCGTATTGCCATAGGTTGGAACCTGGCTGTGGAGACTGGGGAAGGACTTATGGGCTATGTGGTTTTGTTTTCCCTGGTGTTCATTGGGGGGTGGTTTCGTGGTGTTTTGGTGGCTTCTGTGTTTGATGTGTGGTTGGAGAGAGGAGGGAAAGCATCATTCTCACCTCTGGTCCTGACATAGAATCCTCAACTTTTTGAATAATCCTCAGGCGTCGGACTGGATCTGGAAACTTTTCAGCAGAACCTCTGCATGCCTGTAGGACGTGCTGTGAGGCTCTCACTGACACAGTTCTTCTCCCTAGATTACTTACCGAGCCTATATAGGTGCATCTCCCGTACACTCACGTCAGTTCCTTTCTTTACACACCACCAGATGCAGATCTGTAGCTCCCTCGCAAATCTATTGTGACCTTACCTCAATCAAAAAATGTCTTTACATTGTGCAAGGGATTCATCTTTACATACTTACTTGTCACCTCCACAAATGACAGGTTTTAAGCTCTGGAAGGGCTGTTGCACACAAATGTCTGTGACAGATCTGTGGTCCCTGGGGAACAAGGCACAACTCTAAGGCCTGCAGTGACTAAGTGTTGATGATTCTGAAGGCCAAATGAAACCACAATGGGGGAAACTGTATATCTACCAACAAATGGAGGAGAACCCCCTAGAGGCTAGCTAATGCCTCTAATTTGAAGATAACGAGGTGCACACAGTGCCACACAACACAGGACAGAGCCGAGTGCCATCCGGGGGTGCTTCAACACCTGACTACAGTGGAGCGGGTTTTTTGTTTTGTTTTATATGTACAGAATTGTCAGTGAATATTTAAAAGTTGTCCAATACTACTCACTCATCAAATTCATTCTGGAGTGATTGGGCAACGTATAAAATAATGTGGGGCACCTTTGCCCGATTAGGTAGGCTAGTGGTGTCAAAAAAGTTGTGTAGTGAGTTAAAATATTGGTCTACATGTTTCAACCACAATGTGAATATAAGGTTTTCATCAGAATGAGTGGTTGTAGTCTGGGTGGTGTACACACGCTAAGGTGTACCCTGCCCTCGACTACGTGGAAAAACAGAAATCACAAATTTGTGGTTTTCTTCTCCAGGATTCCTAGGAAAAAACCTGTGGAAATAAAGAGGGAAGGGGTTGGGGCAACAAACAAACACAAACACGGTACATGAGCTATATACATATATAGTGCTCGTGGTGCTCGGCGTGCATGGCATCCGAACATGTGAAGACAATGTTGTGGATGATGTTCAATGACTAGTAGTTCTAGTCAGAATGAAGTGCACAGAAGAACGTACTGCTAGGTGACAGATTGAG
Organism: Lissotriton vulgaris; assembly: GCF_964263255.1. Taxonomy (NCBI): domain Eukaryota; kingdom Metazoa; phylum Chordata; class Amphibia; order Caudata; family Salamandridae; genus Lissotriton; species Lissotriton vulgaris. Next base: position 1,870,632,065 of record NC_141694.1, on the reverse strand, counting down.
TCTGTGTTGGTGATTCGTACAACCCACTCAATGTGGTTTAGTTTTTTATTCAAACCCACTCTTCAGTTTCAATCGTGAGTGGGTTATTCATACAGATTATCAGTGGGTGTGTGGTGACCTGACCTGACCAGGTCAGAGCCGGTCGCTCCACCTGCCGTGTGGCTCCTCCTGAGTGCGCCGGTTCCCCCTGCTGCTGACGCCTGTTCGCCGCTGCCCCCTGTGCTCAGGTGCCCCTTGGCTGTGTTTTTTCTGCTTTTGTGCCCATTCTTGTATTCATTGTCTGATCATCGTGCCCCAGTTTCTATCCGGTTCTGTGACTCTCTGCCGCCTGTTGTGCTGCGTTTTTCTCTGCTTTTGTGCCCAATCTTGTGCTCATTGTCTGATCGTCGTGCCCCTGTTTTTATCCAGTTTTCCGCTGTTTCCCCCGCTCCCTGCTGCTGCTCCCCCGCGGCCCTGCCCCCCTTCTTTTTCTGTACCCTCGCCCCCTCCTAGCCTCCACCCCACTCCCGCCTCCCAGCTGCTCCTCCCTCCCTCCTCCCTCCCACTCTGCATTTACGGCAGAGTCCGCACGTACGCGCAGCGGTCACGCGCAGCGGGCGTGCCGATTGTGCGCCGAAGGCGCGCCAAGGGCAAGCCCGTCTGCGCCCGTCCGCGCTGGGCCCGCACCCAGCACCAGGACCCCTGGCCCCCGAGGAGGCCAGCCCATGCGACGGACCTACGACGCCGCCACCCTCAACGTACTCAACCACGGCCGGAACCCTGCCTGCTACCGAACCACCCCGAAACGCACCCACGGACCCTTCACCTGCCAAGCCTGCAAGTTCACCTGCATCCGGACCTGCACCGCACCCGACAAGCCGAACACCAGCAGCAACCACCTCAAGTGCATACTGCTCAACACCCGCTCAGTCCACAGACACGCCGTCGAACTCTGAAACCTCCTCGACAAAACATCACCAGACGTCGCCTTCCTTACAGAAACCTGGATAAACGCCTCCTCAGCGCCTGACATCGCCATAGCCATCCCGGACGGATACAAGATCACCCAGAAGGACCGCATCGACCAGACAGGAGGAGGCATCGCCATCGTACACAAAAACACCATCCACCGCTGAACACATCCACTTCCAGATACACACCGATCCCAAGACCACCCTCAGAGGCACCCTCATCTACAGACCCCCGGGACCACGCACACAATTCAGCGAAGACTTCGCAGACTTCATCAGCTTGTACACCCTCCCCTCCGCTGACTACATCCTCCTAGGGGACCTCAGCTTTCACCTGGAGAACAACAAGGACAGCAGCACCACCACCCTGCTGGACAACCTCACCAACCTCGGACTCAAGCAACTGGTGAACACCCCCACCCACTATGCCAGGCAAACGCCTGACCCAGTCTTCTTCTCCAGCAAGCACATCTCCTTCAGCCACTCCACCAGACTCCACTGGACTGACCACAGCTGCATCCACTTCAGCTTCAGAAGAACAACGACCCACCACCACCCGCAACAATTTCCTCGCTGGAGCTAGAGCAAGATCACCACCGAGCAGCTCACCACCTCCCTCCGCCAGAACCCTCCCGCCAGCACAACGGACCCCAATGAAGCAGCCAACAACCTCACACATTGGCTCACCAACTGCGCAAATGATCTCGCACCACTGAAGAACCCTCCCAACAGACCCGGCAGCAAGAAAGCCTCCTGGTTCACCGACAAACTCAAGAACTCCAAGAAGAACAGCCGCACCCTCGAGAAAGCCTGGCGCCACGACCAGACCACAGACAACATGACTGCCCTCAAGCACGCCACCCGCAAACTCCACCAGCTGATCCACACCACCAAGAAGACAGCATTCACAGAACGACTGGATAACAACGCCCACAACAGCAAGGAACTCTTCAGCATCGTCAAAGAGTTCTCCAACCCCAGCGCCGTAAACAACGACATCACCCCCTCGCAAGACCTCTGCGACTCTCCTGCCTCATTCTTTTTACCGCAAGATCACCGAAATACACAACAGCTTCGGCGCACCTACCACGCACCCTACCACCGAACCACAGCCCCCCACCACCACCCTCTGCGCCTGGACCCCGGTCAGCATCGAAGACACCACCCGCACGATGAACACCATCCACTCCGGATCACCAACCGACCCCTGCCCTCACCAGGTCTTCAACAAGGCCGACTCCATCATCGCACCCCAACTCTGGGACATCTTCAACACCTCCTTCAACACCGCCACCTTCCCGGAGATCTGGAAACACGCAGAGCTCAGCGCCCTCCTGAAGAAACCAACAGCAGACCCCACCGACCTCAAGAACTACCGTCCCATCTTGCTCCTCCCTTTTCCTGCCAAAGTCATCGAGAAGACCGTCAACAGACAGCTTGCCACCTTCCTCGAGACGAACGGATCCCTCGACCCCTCGCAGTCCGGCTTCCGAGCAAACCACAGCACCGAGACTGCCCTCATCACAGCCACTGACGACATCAGATCCCTGCTCAACAACGGGGAAACAGCGGCCCTCATCCTCCTGGGCCTCTCCGCAGCGTTCGACACCGTCTGCCACCACACCCTAGTGCAGCGCCTCACCAACATCGGAGTCCAAGAGAAGGCACTGGAGTGGATCATCTCGTTCCTCACCGGAAGAACCCAGAGAGTCCGCCTCCCCCCAGTTCAGATCCGAAGCCACCGAAGTCATCTGTGGCATACCACAAGGATCATCACTCAGCCATACCCTCTTCAACGTCTACATGAGCCCTCTCGCAGCCATCGCACGCAAACACAACCTCAACTTCGTCTCCTATGCCGATGACACCCAGCTGATCCTCTCCCTTACCAATGACCCCGCCACTGCCAGAACCAGCCTGCACGAAGGGATGAAAGAGGTCGCCGAGTGGATGAAGAACAGCCACCTGAAACTGAACTCAGACAAGACGGAAGTCCTCATCCTAGGCTCATCGCCCTCTGCCTGGGACAACTCCTGGTGGCCCCCTCCCTGGGCACCACTCCCAAGCCAATGGACAACGCACGCAACCTGGGCTTCATCCTGGACATCTCCCTCTTGATGACCAGACAAGTCAACGCCGTCTCATCATCATGCTTCAACACCCTGCGCATGCTTCGTAAGATCTTCCGATGGATCCCCACCGAAAACAGGAAGACGGTTACACAGGCACTCGTCACCAGCCGACTGGACTACGGAAACACCCTCTACGCCGGAACCACAGCCAAACTTCCAGAATGCCTCCGCACGACTCATCCTGGATGTCCCCCGACACAGCCACATCTCCGGCCACCTGAGAGACCTACACTGGCTCCCTGTCAGCAAGAGGATCACGTTCAGGCTCCTCACCCACGCACACAAGGCCCTCCACGACCTGGGCCCCAAGTACCTTAACAACCGCCTGACCTTCTACGCGCCCACCCGCCAGATACGATCGACCAGCCTTGCCCTCGCTGCCGTACCTCACATTTGCAAAGCCACCACCGGGGATAGATCCTTCTCCTACCTGGCAGCCAAGACATGGAACTCCCTTCCCATCCACCTCCGGCTGACCCAGGATCACCTTTCCTCCAGGAAGCTCCTCAAGACCTGGCTCTTCGAACAGTAGCAGACCCCTCCCCCCCTAGCGCCTTGAGACCCAACCGGGTAAGTAGCCCGCTATACAAATGTCCATGATTGATTGATTGATTAATTGATGGTTCCTCACAGAAGTGAGAGGAGCGTAAATTGGCCCAATATCATACGTACATATATACAACTTTAAAAACGTTCGCAGAACACAGTCAGGTAATCAGATGCCCAGTAAACACTGTGTTACTAAACAAGGGCAGAGCCTCCATGTAGTTCAGGGAAAAGATTTATACGAGAGGACGCGCTTACTGCAAGCGCTCAATTGGCCGGCATCATGGGCGTCCTGGTTCCTGCACACACTCAATGCCACAACCTGGGTAAGAGAAAAGCGGGGCGGGGGGAAGGGGTGAGACCGGCATCAACATTCACGTCAATGTCTGCCTCAAAGAGGTCTGGCGGTCACTTACTTGTGGGAGAATCATGGAAGATAAATTCACCTAGCCCCGTTGATGAAAGCTGCGGGCTTTGATGGAGACTTTAAACAAAGCGCTTCCGGGTATTCCAAAGGGGTGGGGCGGGCATGGTCACGCGGATGGAGTGGTCAGAGGAGCGTCATTGGTTACCAGCTCAATGGCGTTGGTCACGCTCTCGCAGGCCGTAGGGAATGTGAGTCAATACAGATTAGCTCTAGAAAAAATGGGTTTTCCCCTTTTGGCGGTGGTGTGCACACATATACTTGGACCTTGTGGTCTTCTTCAATTCGTTTGGTTAAATGATTCATTCAGACAAACATTTCTTATATTTTATTTCATATTATCTTCATGAATACAAATGTATTCTTTGCAGATCTATATCACTTTTGAATTCCACATATACCCAATGCATTTCCGATCATATGTGACCCTTCCTCGGGGGTCTGTATATAGAAAAAACAAGGATATTTTGAGCCAGCCTCATAAACACATTAACTAATATCACGAACACATTCTGTTAATCACTTTTCTCAGTGTAACTGGTTATATAATTATGTAAACTGTAAACATGTCGAAAACATTACAGAATGATCATTAATCCATTAAAAACGCCAAACATCCAATACTTAGTCCATCGCAACTAAGTATTACTAAGAAATCAAGAACCCACGAATCTTCTAGGGTTACTGAAGGTACACGTGTCCCTGGAAAGTATAACTGCTTAAACAATTGGTTTAGCTTCTAATGGAACTATTATCTCATACTCATAAAAATAGCTGTGCCTAACTGTAAACTAACTAAAAAATAAATAAACTTCAAAAGCGAAGAAAAACGCCACAGCTTTCCCGTTGTTACTTACAGAAGTGGAAAGTGACTGGTGCCTCCGTGTTTGGCCAATCCGGATCTCGCTAACTACACTAGACCTACTCTTGTTTATATCTAGTGATTTGAATGGGCCAATGCATGACCACGTGATCGCGGTCCCGCTGGGCCGTCATGGTGAGTATGTTTTTTTAAAAAAATATGTGGCCATGGAATCAAATATAATATCGCCAATATGTTGTGACCCCATTATTAAACGATCAAGTAAAAACCGATCGAGTAAAAAAAAACGATCGTAATTACAAAATAAACAATAAGAATAGTGGATACAGTTACATGAGTTCATGAGACACATCTAGATCGTACAAAACTGAAATCATCCTGATGCTTGTGTTGTAACCAGAGTTAAAAATTACGATGATCATTATTTGGTCGGCCATCTTGGAGTGGGGTGAAAACTTAATGTTGATGGGTACAATGAATGTTATGTACAGGGAAATACAATAATTCATTCCTAGCAAATATTTACAAAAAACATGATAACTCTATTCTGTCATTGGGTCCTTTAGGCTGTAGACTGCTCATTTTACGAATCCAAAAGTACTCAGATCTAAGTCTTTTTTTATGTACATCAATGTCTGGTTGTGGTTTAATCACCTCCAATATAGTGAATCGAAGTTGGGAAATGTTATGTCCTTCTTTCATCCAATGCATTGCCACTGAGGACTTTTGATTTTTTTGACGTATATTACTTTTATGTTCCGTGATTCTTATTTTAATTTTTCGCTCGGTTTGGTCGACATACACTTTCCCACATGGGCATTTTATACTTTTATACCATATATCACGCCCTTCGTATTGCATGTGCTGGAATGAAGTAGAGGGATTTTTTTTCCCGTCATTGGGTGTGCGAATGTTTGGCCAGTTATAACAATATTACAATGTGTACAATTCTCGCATTTTTGCATGCCTGTGAATATTTCTTCTTTGATCTTTGGGTTTTGTCTTTTTAATAGTTCTTTTATGTTCTTGGATCTGTTATAGGCAAATGTTATTTGGTCCGCAAATAATGGTTGAAGATCTGATTCTTGCGTGATCAAAGACCAATGTTTTCTCATGATTTTTGTGATTTTTTGATGTCTGCATTGAATGTTTTAAAACACATACTGTGAGCTTAGATTATGTTTTTTCGTTGTGCTTGAGTAAAGATTCTCTGCTCATTACCATTACTCTTGTCTTTGAATTCTTGTAGTAATGTTTTTGGGTAACCACGTTTGATGTATTTCTGGATTTGATTGTTAATTGTGGTTGACACATCATCTGGATTGGATGTAATTTTTTTTAGACGGATGAATTGTGACAACGGTAAATGCTTCTTAAGAGAGTGATGATGGAAACTTTCATAATGTAGACAGCTGTACCAGTCTGTATCTTTAATGTGGACATTTGTGCGAATTTGTCTGTTATCAATGGAGATTTTTACATCTAAGAAGGCTAATTCTTGATGTTCAATTTGATGGGTAAATTGTATTCTTTCGTGTTGCTGTTCTCAGACAAAACACTGGGAGGGAGTTGCACAAAAATCACACAGAACCAATTAGATATCTACAATGTTAACAGAGTGCTTCAACGGATCTTAAAGGATTTGTTCAATACAGATTAGTCACGTGGACGGCATGGGGCATCATTGGTTACCAGCTCAATAGCGTTGGTTACGCTCTCACGGGCCGTCAGGAATGTCAGTCAATAAAGATACAAGGAGTGAGATAAAAAAGAAGAGGGGGAGAAAAAAGTGGGTCAAACACCCAAGCATGAGAGTTGTTCACGCCAAAGGCGGACATTTAGCCTTTGGTAATTCTGTACCCAATGTGGATTTGCGAGGCGCAGTTGGAGGGCTGGGGGAGAGAGAGGAAGGAGGGGGGGCAGTTGAAAATACATTGTATATAGAGCGAGTCAAAATTACCCGCAGCCCAGGAAAAAAACGGCTCTATGATAATGAGGTGTAGAAATCGTTTATAGCAGCATTCCCCTGAAATGAAGTGGAGTGATCTGTGGAACTGGATTCATGTAATTATGTGTAGTTACACATAACTTCTGTGCATATGGGATTGGACTTTGAGGCCAGTGACCCCAGAGCAAGATGGTCATGTGCAATGCAACAATTCAGAATTACAGATTCATACATTACGATTACGGTGTTTAGCGTGCGTACTTTCATTACGCGCGAAAACACTTTCAAACAACACCTATTACCATTCATCATCACATGAAATGAATTGGAGTGACCTGTGGGACTGGATTCATGTTATCATATGTAGTTACACGTAACTCATGGACACTTGGTGTGAGGCGCGTAAGCCCAGATCAAGATGGGCATGCGCAATGCAACATTCAGAATTGCAAATTCATACATTAGGATTACGGTGTACATACAACACCTAATACCATTCATGTGTTACACAAAAGGGACAGGTTATTGTGTTTTAGGATCTTTGCACATTGTGACCCCACGGAGGACCTAAGAAATGAAATAAAATCTCTAATTGACCACAGTGAAACAATGGGTTTCATTTCCAAACAAGAGGCAGATTTTCTATGCAACAGTGAGGGCAAAATACTTTATTTTTATACCCTCCCCAAAATGCACAAAAATAAACAGCCACTGCTGGGCATGGTACTTCAATGCCTATACTAAGTCCATCTATGCTGCAAGACGAGCACCAATTGTCCTCTCTGCTGCCAAGTTGGTGCCAGTTCAACCTAACCAAGACCACACTTTGGTGCCATAGAGACCCTGCATCCACAAAGGAGGGTGCTTCTTATGCCATGTTAATTCGTAAGGCGGTCGTAGTCCTTGACCTTCTGCTCCCCACTTTTGAGATCAAACCAATGTTCTTACAAAAGTGCTTCCACCAGAGCAAACTTCCACTGAGCACTTCCTGCCTTTGAACAAGGCCTTTACAAATATTGGGAGCATGGGCCTAACCTTGCTCTGGCCCCCTGGTCAACCGCCAGATTAAACGACTCAACTGGATGGGCAACAATGGCTTTGCAGTTATTTTTCTGTGCCTACCTCATGAAAGCATTTGAGGCGCAGGCTTCGGATCACCCAATCAAGCCTTTCTAAAAAGTTCCCTCTGACGTTTCCCTCTTCCACCTCCCCTGTACTCATCCCAAACCCCTATGAACTCAAAGAAAAATATTCTAGACCCTTCCTTCTTCTATCTCTCTTTTATTCCTTTTACAATTCAAATAAAAGACTAACATGTCTACCGCTCAATTCAAATTAATTTCATATCTTCCTACGCTAATTCACCACTAATCCTTTTTGGGGTCCAGAATAGGCTACTTCCCGAAAGGTGCTACAACACCCCATCAGGCGAGCATGTGATATATATAAGCAAGCCCTTCCCTCTTCAATCCCACTACTATCCTTTTCAATCTAAACAACTGACTAACATGTCCACCACTCAAATGAATGTCATACTTCCCTATACTTATTCAGCACTAATCTTTTTCTGGCTCCAGAGTAGCGTGCTACTCACCTCATTATGAGTAGCAAGTGCTATATAAATACAAACCTTTTCCTCTTCTATCCCTCCACTATCCTTCTCTATTCAAAGAACAGGCTAAACTATCCAACGCTCAAATTCATTTCATATTTCACTATACTAATTCACCACTAATCCTTTTTGGGTTACGGAGTACCATGCTATTTGCTGAAAAAATGCTTTGATGCACTCACCACCACACAACCCAAAGACACCGCCAACCTTGATCAGGAAGCACAAAACCTCAATGACTGGTTCCCCAGTGGCACTGATCAAGTCATCTCTACCAATCCTCCAAAATTCACAGACCTTCCAAACAAGACAGCTGGGACATTCCCAGAACTCAGCATATCAAAACACAGATACCAACAACTAGAAAGAAGATGGCACACAAGCAGTAACAAACAGAGATAGAGCCACCTTCAAATCAGACCTCAACAACTAACATCAACAGATCAAAACCGCAATAAGGGAGGCCCTGACCAACTGGATTGACACTAGCACCAACCTTGCTAAGGTACTCTTCACCATCATCAGAGAGTTCAGCTGCACATCAGCCAAGGAAACCTCCCTCCCATCTTCACAGACACTCCAACACCCTGGCTAGCAATTTTCACAACAAGATAGCAAGCTTCTATAAAAACTGCCATTCTAAACCATCTGACCCCTTCAGCCTCCTTTCGACCACCATTGCTGACTACCCGCTCTCCACTTGGAAATAGCTAAGCACACCGAACACAGCCTCCCTCACGAAGCCCATCCACTCAGGGGCACCCGTAGACCATTGTTCCTACAACTCTTCAACCTTAAAAGCGACAAGAATAGTGACTAACTCACCACCATCCTCAACACCTCATTAATCACTGAAACCTCTCCCAACACCTGGAAACATGCCAAGGGTAGACCTCTCCTCCAAAAACCCTTGGCAGACCCCAACAACCTCAAAAACTACCATCCCATCTCACTGCTTCCACTCCCTGCCAAAGTCCTGGAGAAGGCCATTAACCTGCAAATCACCAAATACCTAGAGAATAATATCCGACTGGACCCTTCCCAATTAGGATTCAGTTTAAACAACAGCACCAAGACAGCTCTGATTGCAGCAACTGATGACATCCACACCCTACTCAACAGAGGACAATCAGCTGCCCTGATCCTGCTTGACCTCTCATCAGCCTTCAACAAGGTCTCCCACTATACACTCATCGATCCCCTATGCCAGATTGGTGTAACACATGATGAGCTCAGGTGGATGTCATCCTTTCTGAGGGGATGCACACAGAGAGTCTGACTCCCTCCGTTCACATCTCAAGCCAAGCACAACATCTGCAGCGGCCACCAAGGCACAAGCCTCATCCCAACCCTCTTCAACATCTAAATGACTCCTTTCACAGACATCTTCAGATCACACAAAAACAACTTCATCTCCTACACCGATGACACTTAGCTCATCCTTTCGCTCTCAGAATACCCCACCTCGACAGACAAACTTCCACAACTGTATGAAGAATGTCTCAGCCTGGATAAAGGACAACAGCCTCAATCTCAACACAGACAAAATGGAAGTCCTCATCTTCGGCAAACACATTGCTCTCCGGAACGGCTCCTGCTGGTTGTTGGAACTCTGAACCACCCCCAACCCAAATCCTCAACACCATTCACAACAGCAAACTTTCCATGAAATGTCAGGTCAACGGCACTTCCTCAGCCTGCTTCCACATACTCCCCATGCACTGCAAAAGTCTTAAGTGGCTCCCCATTAACACCAGGAAGACTGTAATGCGGGGACCCATCACAAGCAGGCTGGGCTACAGCAATACGCTCTATGCAGGTACCACAACCGAACTCACGCAAAGAATGAAGACTATCCATAACGCAGCCGCCATACTTATTCTCAACCTGCCCAAGAAAACCCATATCACCCAGCACCTAAAGACCCTCACTGGCTCCCAGTCCAGAAGAGCCAACAGATCAAGCTCCTGACGCATGCCTTCAAAGCCCTCCATGATCAAGGACTCACCTACATGAACCACTGTCTCCACTTACATACCTTCAGGAACCCCAGCGCTGTGCACTTCGCCCTCACACATATCCCAATGTATATGCCACTGCAGCGTCGGAGCAAGCTCCTTCTCCCATCTCACCACAAAAGTCTGGAACATGCTACCCCTCCACTTACACACCACCCACGCCTACTGACTTCAGGAAGGGTCTCCAGACTTTACTCTTCACCTGGTGCCTGAATATACTCTTAGGTGACAATCAATGATTTACAAGTATGACATGATTGATTGAGTTGCATAGAGTGGAGGAGAATGCTGTAGAGTACATCAGTGTATGGTGGAATGTGGAGCAGCCGCATAGCGTGGGGTAAAGTATTGTATATTGGAGTAGTGTGAAATGGATTTGAGTGTAGTCACGTAGAGTAATTGTAATACATTAGAGTGTAATGTTGCAGAGTAGAGTGGCATGAAATGGAGTAGAATGGCCTGGTGTAGCACACAGTGGACTAAAGTATCAGAGTAGAGTGGTGTGTCATACAGTGAAGCGTTCTGACCTGTCGTACAGTCTTTGAAAGTGTAATAGAGTGGAGTACAGTAGAGTGTTACAGAGTAAGTTACATTGTGGTAAAGTGGAGTTGTAGGAGGATGGCTCAGTATATGTTGCTCACTTATGTGTAAGTGTAGCACCCTGCACTAATCCAACCCTTACAGTGATTTTAGTGGTCTTACAGAACCATAGAAAGCTCTCTAAGTGGTACATGTGAAGAGCAGCTTTCAGGCTTAGTCCAGGAGGAGTGTAAAGCAGCTTGTTTTACCAATACATAATCTTATGGTGTAGGTTAAGTGAAAAAGAACCACACAGTGTACTTATAAAAACAGTTATTTATTATAGACACTCACTACTACATTGCATTATCTCCTAGCCGGGGACACAATCCCATTACACACAATACTTTTTAAATAAAACAGCTAAGTAGAACAGAAATACAATGGGCTCCGGGGGGAGGCTAAACCATATATTACAATAGTGGAATGCGACCCATGACAGAAGTCGGGAATGGACCTAGAAGATGTAAAAGAGTCAGGGACCCAAGGAACCACTGAACAGGAATATCTAGAAACCCCACAGAGGCGGTGTGTAGAGTGGGAACACAATTTTGTGCTCAATGGAAGTCAAAGGGTACGTTGCTGTTGCAGGTTTTAAAGAAGAAGGATCCTTCCCAGAGGACCCTGAAGAAATCCCATGGATGATGGAAGGTTGGAGAGGAACCCCACCCATAGATACTCCGGGAACCAGGATACCTTCACCAGAGAAGCTGGGTACACAGGTGTGAAGTGACGTCGGAAACCGCTGTAGACCACAATGGAGGACAACAGGAAAACTGCTGCTTGAGGAGAAAAGGAAGGAGTCCGGTGGAACTAAAAGGTAGATTAAAGGTGAGACAAAACTGCAAGCAGAGGGGACAGACCAGGAGACACGGAAGACAAATGCACACCGATGTTGTCAATGACATTTACTTCACAGCTGTATGGACCAGGCGACATTGTCGAAGACCAGGAGCTGTTTCTGAGTTGTCCCACATTGGGTGTCGAGATCCCAGAGGTCAGTGTCTTTCAGGGGCACCAACATGCCTTGGCAACTGCAACAGGTGCAGAAGACAAAGGTACGAGGTTGGGACCAGCAATGTCCAAGTGAGTCACCACTACTAGATAAGTTCGAGAGGGCCTGAGCAAGCAGGGGGCCCAGTGGAATCAAGAAAACCCTCGAAAGGACCCTCAGCCCGGAGACAAAGGAGTCACAAGAGAGACCTGAGGATCTCTGTGGGAGAGAGTTGTCAAGACTTTACAATGGCCAGCTGATGCGGTATTCAGGAATTTGGTTTCAGCGGTGCCTACGAGGTAAAGTGGCTTCAGACTCAGTCTGAGAATAATGCACGCATCGGAGCATTGCAGAACCTGTGTTACTTGATCCTTTCGGAGTCCATCGGAGCCCAAACCAATCAGATGCATTGCGGTGTCTGCGGATGCAGGGAAGTGACTCCTGCACTCCAAGAGAGTATCCTTTGGTTGTGTTGGATGTCCACAGGCCCAGTGTGGAACCTGTATGCAGCAAGACACTGATGACTTGCAGGACAACGAGGCCAGGAGCAGTTGGAGTCTTCCCAGTTGCAGTTTTGGTCTTGGTTCCCAAACGGTCGAAGATTGAGCCAAATTGGATCTGAATCGAATCCCACGACAAACCTAGGGACCCACCCACAGGTAACCCCTTAAGTACCCTAAGGAAAGGGCTGAGTAAATTCAGGGGTGCCTCCCAGAGGAGGGGCTTGACAGTGGGGAGGGGACTTCCATGTACTGTGTCTAGTTTTGTGCCAGAGTGGTAGCCAAAGGCTCCCCAAACTAGTTTGAACTGGAGTATGCAAGGAGGGCACCAAATGTGCATTTCAAGCAGTCTCATTGGCAGTGACAAGCATCTCCACCTTGTCCCAACACACTAAAGCCTGTCTGGGAGGTGGTCACACCTCCCTTTAACAGGATACCTATTGTTCTGCCTTCCCCTGCTTGAGCTTATCTCAGCAGCAGGAGGACAGTATCGTGTCTCTGGTCAACAGCAGCCTTAGCTTGCTGTCTGGTTCTTAAATACTGGTATCGGGAGCACTGAGGTCCTCCTGAAGGAGGTTTATAGTGCATGGAATCATATCTCCCACACCAGCTACAGTGTGTGGTAGGATTCTAACATGTTTGATAACAAACATGACAAGTGTTGTAACAGCGAGTTTAGAGTTGGTCATCGCATAATGACGCATGACCCCTCTATATGTTTTAATGGCTGATGCACATACAACCCAGGATAATGGACTCCATGAGTTGTAGTGGTGTCCTGCTGATGCAGAGGCACCTTTATAGTTAGTACCAGAACAATTCCATCAGAATTAAAAGGCCTGCCTTAAAGGTGACTTAACGTTTTTCGGTGCAGTCATCTTAGGTATAGGGAAATCTATATCTGTTGTAAGTGGTGTTAGCACCATCTTACACAGGCTGCAATGGCAGGTCTGGTGTCACAATTTGAATGGTCTCTTATGTGTGGCATAATACATGCTGCAGCCCATGAGAGACCCCCTGGTGTACGTATGCCCTGGGAACCTTACTAAATCAATTAGGGACTTACAGGGGTACATCAGTAGCCAATCAGGAATGTACCAAGGTACTTACAATAGTCAATTTAGGGAAGAAGCACAGAGACTGGGGTCCTAGTTAGCAGGATCCCGGTCAGATGAGTCAGTAAAGCAGAATGACACCAGCAAAAAGTGGGGGTAACCATGAAAGCAGATCCTACTTTCATACAGAAGTGATATAGGGTGGAGTAGAATTAAGTAGCATAGAGTAGTGTAGAGTGGAGCACTGTACAGTAGAGTAGTATAGTACTGTAGAGTAAAGTAGTTTGCCATAGAGTTGAGTGCAGTAAAAGTGGGATGGAACGGCATCTCAGTAAGATTCCTCAACAAGGGAGGTCGCATCAAGTCGCAACCGATTATGTTGAGAAATATGCCGCTCACGTTGAGAAAAGTGCTGCTCGAGTAGAATGTCTACTCAGGCGGCAGAAAGCAGAAGTGCCCTCCGTTGTGACGTGGAGTGGCGCTCATGCTGGTTTCATAGCCAGGGATGAACTCCTGACACTTAAAATCAGTGCGAGCACTGTGACTTAACATACTCCACTGCTGGCAGAACTCCACGGAGTGTGACTGGGTTTTTATGTCACTTCCTTGAGTTTTCATGTAAAGTGCTACAAGCTTCGTTTTGGGCTTGGTCCCCCATGGAGACTGCGCTTTAAATGCCAGCAGGTTGTTTTTCTGGTCTCTGTCCTATAAAGGATTTCCAGACTCTTTGCACAAGACCGGTCCTCTGACTGACCCGTGGTGCTCCCGCCTGCTCGTGGAAGCATCTTACACAGCCCGGTCAGAAGCAACAAACACAACACCCTCTCTGTTGTACTCCCCAGGCCCAAAGGCTAAAGCCATTTTGCAGGAAACCTGTGTGTCAGCGGAGTCAGTGGCAAACCTACTGATAGGGATTACGCAGCTGCAGGACTAGTCCACAAAAGTTTCGGGCCAACCTTCCAGGGTCCCCCAGCAGGCCCATTCCTCCAACTTCTTGGCGGGGTTCATAAAGGGTCCAGCACCACTGACCATGGAGAGACCCATCTTAATCTTTTAGCCCATTCATGCTGTGGCTTCAGGTGGCTCGTCATCCCAGCTGGGCATTCCTTCTTCCACTGTAGCTCTCAGGTCCAATTTACTCTCATCCGTATCTCCTGCATGCAAGAGTTTTTAAGTGGTCTGGGAAGTTCTACAAGCAAGGCTTTCAAAGGTGTTGCATCATTTATCATGCTACCTGTATGCAGATAGAGGTCTGGTAGTCCCACACTGATAGACTAACTCACAGTGAATGTCAAAAACTGGGCAGTCTGAAAGTGAACAATTCAGGGAGTTTTAGTACACTCCTGCCTTGTGTAGTGAAGCTCTTTACTGCAGTACTGATACTTTCATAGCTATTGGGCAGATGCACACACCAGAAGCAAGTCTTCCAGTCACAGTGGAAATGGTACAGCAAGACACACATTTTGATTCCATCTAAGAACAGCCCCACATCTGGCATCCACGGACAACTTGTTTGGAATGATAAAGTGTGCATTTGAGCAATACATGTACAATGTATATGGTCTTCCCAAAACCTTCAACAGGGCTACAATTACGAATACACTTGGTAATTTTGTTACAACTTGCAACCTTTAAAGGTCGGATACTGGACCATCCGAATCCAAGCATGGTCTAAAGCTTGCAAACAGATCTCTAGGGTGTGCACATCAACACATTCACTAACAAGCTGTAATTTGTGTTCTGTTCATAGACAAAGCTTTACTAGTACTCTACCTTATTACACAGGTTCAGCACATGAGTAGGCACAGTCTATCGGGCAGCACCTCTGGGTACCAGGGCATGATTCGTCTGATAAGCAGTGCCAGGCGGAAGGATAGGTTGAACGGCAGAGAGACATTGGGCATTTACCAGGCTTCGCTGCTGTAAGTAAAACAAAATTTACCACATATCAGATGAGTCGATCATACAAGAATCGTCGCCAAGAACAAAATCACCAACTGGGAACTTCACTAGAAAACTGCACAATGCCCTCACACATACTTTTTCAGCAGCAAAAGCATCCTATAGGCCTCCTTACAAAAGAGCGACTTATTAATTTCCTACCCTGATTGAAATTACTAGCGTAGTAATCGAAGAGATGTGTACATCACAACATGCACGCATCACAGTCTCAGCTAGACACACCCCTGTCACAAGTTCAAACAGTACAATACAATATTATATTGATGGAATGCCTCATAATTCAACACTTTTTTATTTGTACTTTTTGTTGCCAGTTGCCAGTGTAACCAACCAGTGGAATCAACATTTCATTTCTTACTACAATCACAAGAGTAGTCACCACTCCTCACTTTTCCAGTGTCCTCAGTGATATCGAATGTCTTATGCAAATATTTTCCATATAAAATCAAATGATGTTCTTCCATCTAATCTAATCCTTTCCCACCCCTTCCCTTATCTCAGTACTTTCTCCTTCATCTTTGAGTGTGCCTTAGGTGTCAAACAGGTGTAAAGCCTGATGCCTGGGGGGGGGCCATGTTACTTCTTCCCAGTCTTGCCCGATGGTATCTAGTAGTTTCCAACTACCCCAGTCACTTCTTCCCTTGCCTTAGGCATTATTCCCAATACAGGCAGT
Organism: Lissotriton vulgaris; assembly: GCF_964263255.1. NCBI lineage: Eukaryota > Metazoa > Chordata > Amphibia > Caudata > Salamandridae > Lissotriton > Lissotriton vulgaris. The sequence continues at coordinate 1,870,615,849 of NC_141694.1, read as the reverse complement.
TGTGTCTCTTGGATTTGGGAATACCCTTATATTGTATGGCGGCCAAGCCTTATTTCACCTATATTTATACCTTGGGTCAATTCCACCAGTTGTGTATATGTTTTCACAACCTCTCCAACATGTACTTGTGCTTCCCGGGAACACCCTGTGTATTTTATCAGGTGCAGTGTACTACCACATCATAATTCTATTTTGGAGATACTGTGTGCCACTGTTTTATTGCGTGTTATTACTCTCATCCACTCATGTGCCCATGTCTCTTAGCAAATTTCCATATCTAGCATTACTACCACTTGTTCAGGTAGCCTCACTGTTCAGTATTGGTCTTGTGCGCTGCTGACCAACCTGTAAATATAAAAATTTAGTCCTTTTTTAACCAAGTGGATGGTGATGAATTTATCAAACCCAGGTTGATCACTGCTGCGTTGTTCAGGCGGTGGTGTATCCAATGTTTCGAGTATTAATATTTCCTCTTGTTCCTCCATAACATACATTTGTTTACATTCCTGTGAATGTTACTTTGTTGAATATGTCTACTATGGTCCTATGACCTTGTTTCCAACCTTTGACTCTGCTCCCATTGTGTGCTGGGCTGAAATCCAGATGTCAGAGGAGACATGTCCACTGTTAGTCACTATTGTGTAACTTACCTCCAGAATGTGCTATTTATTTGACTATCTTACAGTCTTCTTGGCAAAGTATATATAGGAACCCTGCCCATATGGTCCTTTCTGCCAGGGGTATCTCCATAGTGCGACAAGTGCCATCTGAGCTTCTCACAAACCATTCCGCTATTACACAGGTCCGCCTTGATTTCCCTTCTTTCTATTAGTTATAATTTTCCTGTGCACTGTCCAATTTTCCTCACCCTTTCCATACTGTTGCACTCTTTGGAGTGGAAATAGACATTTTTGCCCCTCTGCTACCCAGCACTTTCCCTGCTGTTGCTGTCACAGTCCGCCGGCTCCTCAGGATTAGGAAGATGCTCATAGGATTCCACCTCCAGCTTTCCCCGCACTCCGACTAACAATAGGTATACGGAGCACAGAAGTAAGCAGGTGAGGGATAAAAAGGGATGGAACAGCAGTGGAATAAGGATACCTGTAATGAAAGACCACACAATAGTACATGCACTCTTCTATCTACACTAACATATAAGCTCGCTTGATGCTTAGCAATACCTGATAATCTCTCAGGAGTTGACCCTTTCCTTCCTTTTCCCTCAATGAGATATCTTCTCTCACCAGAGGGTATGTCTTTCCTATGGGTTACAAAATACACTAGTAAAGACCTTGTTCATTTTCTCACACACAAAAATCTCTCTTAAACCAAAAACGTACATACCAGCCATTCTCCACCCTTAAATCCAAAAAGTAACTTCTCCAGTACCAGCCACGATGGATTAAGTCATCCGAATGATCATAGAGGTAATTAGTCAGTAACAGTACGCAAAGAATACTTCCTCTGACAACTCAAGATTTACTGCGGATTCTGTAAATATTATTCCGCTCTGGAAAAGGGCAAAACCAAAAGAATAAACAAGACTGAGGTAATCAACTCCTCGAAGGAGGATTACTCTTACCCCATTGGCCTTGATGACTCGAAAAGATCAACAATTCTACTCCGCCAAGTAGATGTCAGCAAACTAACTCGCTCCTGCACAGGAGGGGGCAATCCAGCGTCTCCCAGCCATCTCCAACAATTAGCACCACCTGGTACTGCTCGGAACGGTTAGGAGGGGGAAATACAGCAACTCCCTGCCGTCTCCAACAAATGACACCACAGGGACCTTCCTGGAACGGTTAGGAGGGGGCAATCCAGCGTCTTCCTGCCGTCTCCGGGAAACACTAGAAAACGTACACAGAAGGCGTTCTGCTCGGCTGAGCAGCACGCAACAGTAGGCACAGGACGTAACACGGCAGCCGCGGTGTTACCCAAGGAAAACGAACAGCTGCAAAGAACTCGGAAGACTCTGCGGGAACAGGGCGTCCGCAGAACCACTTGCCATCAGCTCCTAAGAATTACGTACGAGGCACCCTGCGACTCACGGGATTAAATAACATTACCGAAATACTTTCCAGAAGGATGGCCTTCTGGGAGATGTAGTTCCATCATGCTGAATATAGGTAGGCACCTGTCGGACTCTGACAGTACGACCCCCTCCCAAGTGCCTCCCAGCGCCTGGCTTCCCAGGATGACGCCAATAGAACCTCTGGATCTCCCTAGGAGCATGAACAGCCGAACATGGCTCCCATGAGTCATCCTCCGACGTATACCCCTTCCAAGATATCAAGAACAACCGCCCTGGTGAAACCTAGAGTCCAGGATCCTGCGAATCTCATATTCCAAATGGCCATCCCTCAGGATCGGCGGGACCACTTGCACCTAGCCGTTCCAGCCGGCTTCAACAAACTGCAGTTGAACACCGGGTGAATCCTCAATGAAGCAGGCATTTTAAGTTTGTAGGCTACAGGATTTATTCTGCGAAGGACGGCATAAGGACCAATGAAGCGAGGATGGAATATGCTGAGATAACGAAACGGATATTCTTCGTGGAGAGACAAACTTTGTCGCCTATTTGGTACTCCGGACCATCCTGAAGGTTTTTGTCGGCCCACTTTTTGTATGAGGTCTTGCTTGATCCAAAGAGGTTCGGATCCGATGATGGATTCTCATGAGTGACTGCATATGAGCTTCCACCGTAGGGTGATTTTGTACTTCACTGGGGATTACCGAAGGCAATGTGTTAGCATGGAATCCAGTGTTAGCCCTGATTGGGGTTTCCCTGATCGTACAGTGCCAGGCATTATTGTAAGACAGTTCGGCCAACCACAACATGGATACCCAAGAATAAGACGCCTCCTCCGAATAGCATCTCAGATATGTCTTGAGTGTTTGATTTAGTCTTTTGGTCTGTCTATCGGTTTGGGGATGGAAACTGGTGGAAAATGCGTCTTCGATATGGAGGGCTTTGCACCACATGTGCCCGAAGCGGGCCACGAACTGGGGACCTCGGTCCGAGATGATCACCCTTGGGATTCCATGTAATTTCCCCACATGGGTTAGCAGCAACAGTTGTGCGGTCTGGCTGGCTGTAGGTAGGTTTCTGCACGGAATGAAATGTCCCAGTTTAGTTAAACTATCGACCACCACCAAAATAGCATTGCATCTTTGGTCCTCAGGTAGGCCGACTATGAAGTCCATACTGATCGTGTGCCATGGATGTGATGGCGTCGGTAAGGGTACCAACTTTCCTTTGCTCTTGGTCTGCTCTCCCTTGGCTCGTGCACAAGTGTCACACTGTTGAACCCATGTTTCTACATCCTTTGACATGCCTTCCCACCAAAATTGGCGTTTTACAAGATGTAATATTTATATGTATCCTGGATGGCCTGCTAATACTGTGTTGTGGCACCAATTGAAAGCCTGTAAACGGAGAGGGTGAGTGGGTAAGAACAGTTTCCCATTGTACAATGGTACCCCATGTTTAAGGGTTTGGTGTGAATCATGTCCTTCCCATGCCTGCCAATGAGCCTGACTCTTATGACCCGCAACTTGATCCATGAATTGTTCCGCTGTGGCAGTGCATAAGACTTTCTCAGGAGTGATGATGGCTTGCTGTACCTCCTGTGATGGAAAGGCATTCTCCCCTTGTCTCGAAAGAGAGTCCGCCTTCCGATTTTCTGACCCTAGGCGGAAAGTGATTACAAAATCGTATCCTGCGAAGAACAGTATCCATCTCATTTGACGATGCGAAAGATGGCGGGCTGTCTTCATAAATATTAGATTCCGAAGATCAGAATATACAGTTATCGGATGTTGCGCTCCCTACAGGTAATGTCTCCACTCGAGGAACGTCTTTTTGATGGTTAGCAATTCTTTTTCTGCCACCGTATAATTGATCTCGGCAGGGGTTAGATTTTTAGACAAGAACGCCACTGGATGCAGTTGTCCCGTTTCCCTGTCTCTCTGGGATAAAACCGCCCCCACCGCCGAGTCTGAGGCATTTGCCTCGACTACAAAGGAATATCCAACTGAGGATGTCTTAACATAGGGGTGGTGCTGAACGCCTTTTTCATTTGTTCGAAAGCCCTCATGGCCTCTGAGGTCCACACAAAAGGTATTCCTTTTCTCAACAATCTGGTGACTGGAAATGCCAACAGGGAAAAATGTGAAATAAACCTCCTGTAATAGTTGGAAAACCCTAAGAAGCATTGTACATCTTTCACACTCTTGGTAACTGGCCTCTGTTGCACCACTTCCACCTTCCTGTCCGCCATCTAAAACCCCCCGAGGACTCAGAATAACCCCCAAGAATTCCACCTCAAAAACATTAAACTCACATTTACTGAGTTTACAGTAAAGGCTGTTGTGCAATAACCGTTTCAAAATCAGGATGCCATTGCTGACGTGTTGCGCTCGGAAATGTGAAGAGACCAGAATGTCATTGATGCAAACTATGACAAACTGGTCTATGTAATCCTTCAGCACATCATTTAGGAAATACTGGAAAGCCGCTGGGGCGTTGCACAACCCAAACGGCATGACCAAGTATTCGAACAGCCCGTAGCTTGACTCGAACGCCGTCTTCCACTCATCGCCTTCGCGGATTCTAACCAAGTGATAGGCCCCTCGGAGGTCCAACTGGGTGTAAATGTTGGCCTCCCGTACTTGGTCCAGCAGAACAGGGATGAGCGGAAGCGGGTAACGGTTTCTCACTGTTTGTTTATTCAGCAGGCGGTAATCGATGCACGTCCTTAGGTTCCCATTTGCCTTAGCTGTGAAAAAAAAGGGGAGGCTGCGGGAGACCTGGATGGATGAATAAACCCAATGTCGCTGAAATGTTTCAGATATTTCCGTAGGTGCTCAGTCTCAGGCTCTGATAGTGGGTACACCCTACAGGATGATACTACTGCCCCGTCTATCAGATCAATGCGACAGTCGTATTCGCGATGAGGTGGTAGTGTCTCAGGGTTGATCTCGCTGAATACCTCTCTGTAGTCTTCCTAGGTCAACGGCAACGCCACATGGAAAACCTGAGCTAACGCTAGGGGGTGCAAGTTTGCGTCGCTCATACAATTGTTCTGACATTCGTCTGAGAGAAACCTGAGAGTCCAAGGTAGGATTGTGTTGCCCTAACCAGGGCATACCCAGGAAAACCTCATATTGAGGGGCCTCGATTATGTTTAATACTATTGTTTCCACATGGTCTAGAGGATTCCCCTTAAGAATCAACTCCACTTCCTCTGTGTGTTCGGTCATGGGACCGGATTTCAACGGGGTACTGTCCACTGCCAACACCTTTTCGGGTTTGTGATTGGGCACTTGTCCTATCCCCAGGTGACGCACCAACCAGTCGTCAATGAACTTCCCAGTGGGTCCGGAATCGATCATACTATAGATGTGATGTTGTTGACCATGTGCTCGGAGAAACATGGATAGTACAATATGAACCACTGGGTTTGTGGATTCTGCTGCCGCCAAAGAGAGTAATCTCCATTCCTTCCCTTCAGGGCTTTTTTCTAGTTCCTGAGCTTCCTTACTTTTGGTACTTTGTATTACTATGAGGGCTACATTTTTTCCTGCATAGAAGGGTCTTTGTTTCTTGGGTCTCAGGGTACAATCCTTTACATAGTGCCACTTTTTGCCAAAATACATGCAGAGTCCCTGGGTTCTACGACTTTCCCTCTCTGCTCCAGACAGTGGAGATCTGATAGCACCTACGTCCATTGGTTCTGGTGTGTTTCCCTTATCTGTGGGGGAAAGCTGATCGACTCGCCCCAAGCCCCCTGAGGTCCTATAGCTCCTTCTCTGGTCTCCCTTTCTCTCTGCGAGACGGTGATCGATGTCAGATTATTGAGGTCAGTACAGGTCATGGGCTGGGGATCTATCTGTGCCAATATGTCCTTCAGCACTTTAATTAACCCCTGATAATACAGTGCCGTTCTTTTTTCTTCCGGCCAGGCGGTCTCGGCTATCAGTCGGTTGAATGTGGTCATGTAGGTGACCAAATCCTTCCTACCCTGACGTAACTCTAGTAGTTCCTGATCTGCGCTCAGTGTGGTGGCTCTCTTATCGAACACTCGTTCGAATTGCTTCCGAAAAGCATTGCAATCTGAGAGCAGAGGATCATCATTCCTAACCAAAGGACCAGCCCAATTGGCTGCATCCCTGGTTAGATACGAAATGGCGAACGCTACCCTGGATATGTTTGTCTGGAAAGATGCGGGTCGGCAAGAAAAGTGTAAGGATATAGGAGTTAGAAAAGCCTGTATGGTATGGGGGTCCCCCTAATACCTCTCGCGACTTGCTAACGGAATGGGTGGGGGAACCGTCACCTGAATAGACTGAGCACCTACAGAAGCATCAAAAGTATTCCTTGTCTGCCTGTCTACCCTCTCTTTCAGGGCTGCAGTCTCTGCCCGTGATGTGGCTAGTTCCTGCTTAGGATCATCATTCCTAACCAAAGGACCAGCCCAATTGGCTGCATCCCCGGTTAGATACGAAATGGCGAACGCTACCCTGGATAAGTTTGTCGGGAAAGATGCGGGTCGGCAAGAAAAGTGTACCGATATCTGAGTTAGAAAAACCTGTATGGTATGAGGGTCCCCCGAATACCTCTCGGGACTTGCTAACGGAATGGGTGGGGGAACCATCACCTGAATAGACTGAGCACCTACAGAAGCATCGAAAGGATTCCTTGCCTGCCTGTCTACCCTCTCTTTCAGGGCTGCAGTCTCTGCTTGTGATGTGGCTAGTTCTTGCTGTACCAGGACCAGTGCCTGTAGTACATCGTCTAACATAGCCATCCCTGAGTATCTTCCTGACCAGGAGGAGAGTTAATCGTGGGCACATAATTCTGTCACGGTCCGCCGGCTCCTCAGGATCAGGATGATGCTCATTGGATTCCACCTCCAGCTTTCCCCGCACTCCGACTAACAATAGGTATACGGAGCACAGAAGTAAGCAGGCGAAGGATTAAAAATGGAGGGAACTTCAATTGAAGAAGGATACCTGTAATGAAAGACCCCACATTAGTACATGTACTCTTCTAGCTACACTAACATATAAGCTCACTTGATGCTTAGAAATACCTGATACTCTCTCAGGAGTTGACCCTTTCCTTCCTTTTCCCTTGATGAGATATCTTCTCTCACCAGCAGGTATGTCTTTCCTATGGGTTACAGAATACACTAGTAAAGACCTTGTTCATTTTCTCCACACACATAAATCTCTCTTAAACCAAAAACGTACATACCAGCCATTCTCCACCCTTAAATCCAAAAAGTAACTTCTCCAGTACCAGCCACGATGGAGTAAGTCATCCGAATGATCATAGAGGTAATTAGTCAGTAACAGTACGGAAAGAATGCTTACTCTGACAACTCAAGATTTACTGCGGATGCTGTAAATATGATTCCTCTCTGGAAAAGAGTAAAACCAAAAGAATAAACAAGACTGAGGTAATCAACTCCTTGAAGGAGAATTACACTTACCCCACTGGCCTTTATGTCTCGAAAAGATCAACAATTCTACTCCGCTGAGTAGATGTCAGCAAACCAACTCACTCCGGCACAGGAGGGGGCAACCCAGCGTCTCCCAGCCGTCTCCAACAAATAGCACCACCTGGTACTTTTCAGAACGGTTAGGAGGGGGCAATCCAGCATCTCCCTGCCGTCTCCAACAAATGACACCACAAGGACCTTCCCGGAACGGTTAGGAGGGGGCAATCCGGCGTCTCCCTGCCATCACTGGGAAACACTAGAAAACGTACACAAAAGGCGTTCTGCTCGGCTGAGCAGCACGCAACAGTAGGCACAGGACGTAACACGGCAGCCACAGTGTTACCCAAGAAAAACGAACAGCTGCAAATAACTCCAAAGGCTCCGCGGGAACAGGGCGTCCGCAGAACCACTTGCCATCAGCTCCTCAGAATTACCTGCGAGGCACCCTGCGTCTCGCGGGATTAAATAACATTACCGAAATACCTTCCAGAAGAATGGCCTTCTGGGAGATGTAGTTCCATCATGCTGAATCTAGGTAGGCACCTGTCGGACTCTGACAGTTGCACTCACTGGAGTGGAAATAGTAATTTTTACCCCTCCATTTTCCAACGCTTTTCTACTGTTGCATTAACTGGAATGGGAAAAGTAATTGTTGCCCCTCCATTATCCAACACGTCCCCTACTTTTGCATTCACTGGAGTGGGAATAGTAATTTTTACCCCTCGGCTATCCCAAATTTTCCCTACTGTTGCATTCACTGGAGTGTGAATAATAATTTTTACCCCTCCGCTATATAACATTTTCCATACTGTTGCACTCTTTGGAGTGGGAATAGTCATTTTTACCTCTACGCTATTCAGCACTTTCCCTACTGTTGTGATTTTTGGAATAGGAATAGTATTTTTTTTCCCTCCGCTATCCAACACTTTCCATATTATTGCACTCACTGAAGTTTGAATAGTAAATGTATTGGTTCCGCTATCCAAAACTTTCCCTACTGTTGCACATATTGTAATGGGAAATATAAGTTTTAATCTTTTTTAATAGTTTATTGTTTTAAATTATTGTAGCATGATCTTTTTTGTTTACATTATTGAGATATATATATATATATATATATATATACTTTTTATATAATTATAAAGTTTAAAAATTAAATAAAGATACTAGTTGATAAATTATTTGTAAGTAAATATATGTATATGTATACATTTTCATGATTGTGAGTTTATATGTTTTTTACATTTCTTTGTAATATATGTTTAAACTGTATATTACATTTAATTTATTTTGTTAAAAATAATATTAATTTTTAATATATTTACTATATATTATTTTATATATATTTTTAGATCAATATTTTTACATCTATATATATTACTTCAATATTTTTCTACTTACCTATTACTGTATTGGAGTTGATATTTTGGCAGTCGATACGTTTTTTTTCGAGATTTAGTACTTTAATGTTTGTTAGATGCTGCTTGCTGAGTTTCGCTCCAGGCCCTGAAGCTTTTAACTTTGTTAGATCCCATCAGGGAGGAAACATTTTTGATGAAGCTTCCATAAACCGCTAGCAGACCAAGAATGCTCCGAACCCCAGACACTGAGGTGGGAAGGGGTGCTCTCTGACTTGATATTTTACACTTTTACCAGATCATGGGCAACTCTATCTTCTGAACACTAGTAGACAAAGAAATTGATGTTCCACTTCAGGACTTCCTCCTCGACCTCGACCCCTCACAGTCCGGCTTCCGAGCCAAACACAGCACCGAGACCGCCCTCATCGCCGCCACCGATGACATCCGAGCCCTGATGGACAACGGAGAAACAGCGGCCCTCATCCTCCTAGACCTCTCCGCGGCATTCGACACGGTCTGCCACCGCACCCTAATACAGCGCCTCAGCAACATCGGAATCCAGGACAAGGCGCTGGAATGGATCAGCTCCTTCCTCGACGGAAGAACACAGCGAGTCCGCCTACCACCGCACAAGTCAGAGGCCTCCGAAGTCATCTGCGGCGTCCCCCAAGGTTCATCCCTGAGCCCCACCCTCTTCAACGTCTACATGAGCCCCCTCGCGGCCATCGTACGCAAACACCACCTCAGCATCATCTCCTACGCCGACGACACCCAGCTGATCCTCTCCCTGACCAACGACCCCGCCGCCGCCAGAGCCAACCTACACGAAGGGATGAGAGAGGTTGCCGAGTGGATGACGACCAGCCGCCTGAAACTGAACTCAGACAAGACGGAGGTCCTCATCCTGGGCTCCTCACCCTCCGCCTGGGACGACTCCTGGTGGCCTCCCGCCCTGGGCACCGCACCCAAACCGACAGACCATGCACGAAACCTGGGCTTCATCCTGGACTCCTCCCTCTCCATGACCAGGCAAGTCAACAGCGTCTCCTCGGCGTGCTTCAACATCCTACGCATGCTACGGAAGATCTTCTGGTGGATCCCCACAGAGACCAGGAAGACCGTCACCCAGGCCCTCGTCACCAGCCGACTGGACTACGGCAACGCCCTCTACGCCGGGACCACCGCCAAGCTCCAGAAGAGGCTCCAGCGGATCCAAAACGCCTCAGCCAGACTCATCCTCGACATCCCACGATCCAGCCACATCTCCGGACATCTGAGAGACCTCCACTGGCTCCCCATCAACAAGAGAATCACCTTCCGCCTCCTCACCCACGCACACAAAGCCCTACACGACCAAGGCCCGAGCTACCTCAACAGCCGAGTCAACTTCTACGCTCCCAAACGCCACCTCCGATCAGCCAACCACGCCCTCGCCGCCGTCCCCCGCATCCGAAGAGCGACTACAGGAGGAAGGTCCTTCTCCTACCTGGCCGCCAAGACCTGGAACTCCCTCCCGCCCGACCTGCGCCTGACCCAAGACCACCTCTCCTTCAGGAAGAAGCTGAAGACCTGGCTGTTCGAGCAGTAGCGGCACCCCCCCCCCCAAGCGCCTTGAGACCCTACGGGTATGTAGCGCGCTTTACAAGTGTCACTGATTGATTGATTGACTTCACAATTCTTTTAGTTTAGTGTGAGCCACATTCACTTAGGCCCCCATTAGGATGGCGGGCAGACTTGGCCCGCCCACCATCCTCCCAGTGAAGAGGACCCCCTGAGATCTAGCAACTAATCAACATACAAAGACCTTTGAGTGAGAGAGTCTTCTTCCAGTACCATGGAAACTTTAAACCCCTGAGGAAAAACACTTTAATAGATGTAGTTTACACCCACTTGTAATTTACACTCACTCTCCCAACTCATACCCTTCCCAACAATTAAAATAACACAAATTGCCTAGATCAATTTTATACAGACTTCACTGTCACTGCAGTGTCTCTCTCACACAATAGGAGACTATTCAGGTATTCTGCAGTGATTCTCCAGAAAGAGACAGAGCCATGACCCGTCAGATGAATTGGGCAGTCAGATACTGAGGGCCTGACCCCTGTCAACTCACCTTCAACAACTGAAATTGACTCCCAGAGCCCAAAGAGGGCAACAAGGAGCAAGATGACACGTACAGTCTTCATTATGGTGCGGGCAGCAATTTCTGAATCCCGTCTTTCCAGGTGTTTGGGATTTATAGGATAACACGAGTTGAGAAGGAGGGAAGGATGACGCTAGCAAAGACAGAATGTACACCAGCCAAGGGCACGTCAGAACTATACCTATCACATGCCACAGCATCATACATACTCCTAGCCAAACTGGGTTCCTTCATTCTTCCCCCCTTGGCTAGAAACAAAATAAATGTTTGATTTCAATATATGACTTTGAAACTGCTTCAAAGGATTGGACTGTGAAAGAACTACTGACAAATTTATGAGCTATGTGCTGTTGCTGGACAGTGTGCACCATCAGTTCCAGAACTCCTCTGTAAAAGAACATATTGAACATATTGACACAGTCGGAACTGTTGATTGATGACCAGAACAGCAGAGGACTATTGCACCAGGGACCATCAACCACAAAGCACTGACTTGCTCCTTGTGACCCCTGGCACTGCTTTTGCAACCCCTGGCAAAATGGTTCAAGAAGTATGCAGATAAAAACAGCTTACTTTCTATAGCTTCCAATGAGTTGGGACTGAAGCTTTAGGTTCTGTAAAATAAATGAAATCAGCAGCACAACAAACACTCCTGTGATTAAATAAATCAATGAAATAAAACAGATGTTTCATTATCATAATTACATGGAAAGTTTATTCATATGTGCAAATATGCTTTCACTTTCATATAAAAGAGCTACACACCAAAAATGTAAGTGGCTTATGGGAAAGGTAATCATGTGAGTTATCAATAAGTGTGCTCATAAATCATGTACACATCCCAGCTTTGGGCACACCATAAAGGTTCGTCATAAAAGACAGACTCCTCAATGTTTTATGTTCAATTTATTTCTTGTTCATTTGAAGTTAATGAAAAGAATAAAGTTCATTTTCATTTGTTTCAATATTCTATATAGTTCAATATTCAAATATTTTCAAAGAAAGATGCTCCAAAAAAGATGCTCCGATGCATTTCGGGCGGGGGTCGCCCTTTCTCAAGGAGCGTAAAGGCATGTGGGGAATCAGAGGGTGCCTAACGTTTGGGAGAAAGTAGTCGTAAAAAATGCTCACATAATCTTGAAACTCGAGAAAAACTCACAGAGTGCTGTAATACAAAAGTATAAAGCATTTAGTTTAGATGACAAAAATAAATTGTCGTATAGGTAACAAAAAATTAATAAACACGCAGGCTGAGCCCGAATTACTAGGGTATTTTGGGGTACATAGCGTCTCCGTTGACTTAATCCGATAGTGACCGGCAAAACGTTATTCCGCCGCAACGTGAGGGTGTAGTTTGGGAAGAGCAAACGAATACTATTGTAGATAAAGAAAAAGGACTATCTAGGTGATCTTCAATCACAGAAGTTAGCGGGTGGCGTCAAAATGCGCCAATAACATAAATGACGGATAGGTAACCGGCCATGGCGTCGGCCATCATTAAATGGGTTGTAGGTGTGAAATCCCGAAATGATGGATAACTAAGGGGAGTTGGATGGGGTGGGGGGGGCAGGGGTTGTCAAGGGAATGTGTTAGATATGATAAAGTGAGCATGCTAAAATGAATGAGAATGCAATAAAGGTACAAGATAAAGAAGACATAAACAATTATACATGTTTGTGTTTACAGTGGCACAAAAGGTTCGTGTCCATATGTACCTGGTAGGTACTCATAGAAAACAACTAAGTTCAATACGGTCATTTTGACCAAATGGCTTCAAGGATTGCATGCGATATATCCATGCTGTTTCTTTCTGTAGAAGAATTTTATTATTGTTTTTTCCTTCTCTTTTTTCAATCACCTCCAACACCATGAATTTTAGTTGAGCTACATTGTGGTTGTGTTCCATGAAATGCATAGCCACATTGGATTTTTCTTCTTTGGTCCGTATATTCGACTTATGCTCATTTAAGCGGATTTTTATTTTTCTCTCAGTCTTTCCAATGTAGATTTTCCCGCAAGGGCATTTGAGTAGGTAGATTAAATTGGAAGAATCGCATGTGGCATTCACATTGATCTTGATTTCGGTTCCCTTCATGGGGTGGTTGATTTTGTTGCCCTTAATTATGTTGTTGCAGTTGTTGCAGTTAAGACAAGGTCTTGTTCCTTTGAATGTCATTTGTGAAACTGGGTCTCTGGATAAGATGTCTCTCATGTTATTCGCTCTGGTGTATGCGAATATTGGTGGGTGTCTGAAAAGGTCTTTGAATTCGGGTTCTGATGATAAGATTCTCCAGTGGTTCAATATAATTTTTTTGTATCTTCCACTTAGTGTGGAGTGTTTTGATACTACCACCATTCTGGTGTCTTCACTTCTGTTTCCTCTCATGAGTGCTTTATCGCGGGTGATGTTAGATGCCTTGTTCATCGCTTCGTTTACAATTGCAGGTGGGTATCCTCTTTCAGTAAATCTTAACTTCATTTCAATCAATCTTTTTTCACAAACTTCCGAGTTCGAGACGATTCGTTTAACTCGCAGCATTTGATTATAGGGTAAGTGCTGTTTTAATGAATTCTGGTGGAAGCTGGAGTAGTGTAGTGTGTTGTTGCGATCTGTCGCTTTTCGAAATAAATCGGTTTCAAAACCTGCCTTGGTTCTTGTAATGGACACATCCAAAAAATGTATAGTTTGTTCGCTCATGTTCCAAGTAAGTTGGATTTGGTTGTCTTTAGTGTTGAGCTCACTTAAAGAGTTCTCTAATTTCTCTTTGGTGCCTTTCCAAATAAAAAATAAATCGTCAATGTAACGAACATACATGTGCAGATGTTCCATCCAATCGGGGTTGTCATAGATATTCATTTTTTCAAATTCAGCCATGTATATATTGGCATATGTCGGTGCGGCGCAATTGCCCATAGACATTCCAGACAACTGTTGAAACCATTGATTGTTGTAGGTGAAGTAGCTGTGATATAGCGTGACATAATACCAAATAACTATTATGTACAGCAGACGTTAAGAGTTTATACTCATCCATTCCTCACGGTGGAGGAATCGACGCAATAGAGAAGACACTCTTAAACAGTGATATCCCTGACTCCATGCAGACGTTTCTAATGGAGTTAATGATATTCACGCTATATCACAGCTACTTCACCTACAACAATCAATGGTTTCAACAGTTGTCTGGAATGTCGATGGGCAATTGCGCCGCACCGACATATGCCAATATATACATGGCTGAATTTGAAAAAATGAATATCTATGACAACCCCGATTGGATGGAACATCTGCACATGTATGTTCGTTACATTGACGATTTATTTTTTATTTGGAAAGGCACCAAAGAGAAATTAGAGAACTCTTTAAGTGAGCTCAACACTAAAGACAACCGAATCCAACTTACTTGGAACATGAGCGAACAAACTATAAATTTTTTGGATGTGTCCATTACAAGAACCAAGGCAGGTTTGGAAACCGATTTATTTAGAAAAGTGACAGATCGCAACAACACACTACACTACTCCAGCTTCCACCAGAATTCATTAAAACAGCACTTACCCTATAGTCAAATGCTGCGAGTTAAACGAATCGTCTCGAACTCGGAAATTTGTGAAAAAAGATTGATTGAAATGAAGTTAAGATTTACTGAAAGAGGATACCCACCTGCAATTGTAAACGAAGCGATGAACAAGGCATCTAACATCACCCGAGATAAAGCACTCATGAGAGGAAACAGAAGTGAAGACACCAGAATGGTGGTAGTATCAAAACACTCCACACTAAGTGGAAGATACAAAAAAATTATATTGAACCACTGGAGAGTCTTATCATCAGAACCCGAATTTAAAGACCTTTTCAGACACCCACCAATATTCGCATACACCAGAGCGAATAACATGAGAGAAATCTTATCCAGAGACCCAGTTTCACAAATGACATTCAAAGGAACAAGACCCTATCTTAACTGCAACAACTGCAACAACATAATTAAGGGCAACCAAATCAACCACCCCATGAAGGGAACCGAAATCAAGATCAATGTGAATGCCACATGCGATTCTTCCAATTTAATCTACCTACTCAAATGCCCTTGCGGGAAAATCTACATTGGAAAGACTGAGAGAAAAATAAAAATCCGCTTAAATGAGCATAAGTCGAATATACGGACCAAACAAGAAAAATCCAATGTGGCTATGCATTTCATGGAACACAACCACAATGTAGCTCAACTAAAATTCATGGTGTTGGAGGTGATTGAAAAAAGAGAAGGAAAAAACAATAATAAAATTCTTCTACAGAAAGAAACAGCATGGATATATCGCATGCAATCCTTGAAGCCATTTAGTCTAAATGACCGTATTGAACTTAGTTGTTTTCTATGAGTACCTACCAGGTACATATGGACACGAACCTTTTGTGCCACTGTAAACACAAACATGTAAAATTGTTTATGTCTTCTTTATCTTGTACCTTTATTGCATTCTCATTCGTTTTAGCATGCTCACTTTATCATATCTAACACATTCCCTTGACAACCCCTGCCCCCCCCCACCCCCACCAACCCCCCTTAGTTATCCATCATTTCAGGATTTCGCACCTACAACCCATTTAATGATGGCCGACGCCATGGCCGGTTACCTATCCGTCATTTATGTTATTGGCGCGTTTTGACGCCACCCGCTAACTTCCGTGATTGAAGATCACCTAGATAGTCCTTTTTCTTTATCTACAATAGTATTCGTTTGCTCTTCCCAAACTACACCCTCACGTTGCGGCGGAATAACGTTTTGCCGGTCACTATCGGATGAAGTCAACGGAGACGCTATGTACCCCAAAATACCCTAGTAGGTCGGGCTCAGCCTGCGTGTTTATTAATTTTTTGTTACCTAAACGACAATTTATTTTTGTCATCTCAACTAAATGCGTTATACTTTTGTATTACAGCACTCTGTGAGTTTTTCTCGAGTTTCAAGATTATGTGAGCATTTTTTACGACTACTTTCTCCCAAACGTTAGGCACCCCCTGATTCCCCACACGCCTTTACGCACCCGCTGTAATCTGTGTCCCCTCTCACCTACCTCACTGACACCTTACCAGCACACCAAGCATGAGAATGATTGCTTTGATTATCCACTTTGTTTTAATTGAATTATTGTCATATGAGCATTGAACAATATTCATTCATGAATGCATTTCGTCAACATGATGGGCTATGTTGCAAACTATTACCGTTCTGAATTTCAGGGCTCCTTGAGAAAGGGCGACCCCCGCCCGAAATGCATCGGAGCATCTTTTTTGGAGCATCTTTCTTTGAAAATATTTGAATATTGAACTATATGGAATATTGAAACAAATGAAAATGAACTTTATTCTTTTCGTTAACTTCAAATGAACAATAAATAAATTGAACATAAAACATTGAGGAGTCTGTCTTTTATGATGAACCTCTATGGTGTGCCCAAAGCTGGGATGTGTACATGATTTATGAGCACACTTATTGATAACTCTTTCGAATAGCGTAAACGGACGGTTACGCCACCAGCAGGAGCACCCAAACACAAATAATCTTCCCAAACAAATTCTGCCAAACAATAATACTGCAACCCTGCTGTGCACCATACCCACTGTTTTGTTGTACAAAGGTAATCATGTGACCTGTATTGCATGGTGGGAAAGTACCCCCCTGCTGTACATGAGAAGGATATAGAAAGTCACTTCAGAGTTCTATCAGCTTATTAAGGAATTCTGCCTTTGGTCTCATTTTTCTATATGATCATCGAACTTCTCGATGGCTTGCAATATCCTTATACTGTATGGCATTTTTTATTTTAATTGGCATATGCAATAATATATATATTTTTTACTGGACTGCTTATTACAAGAATATGGTCGAATGTCTGACATAATATCGACAGACAGAATATCGAAATACAAAAATATCGGCACAAAAATATCGACATCAAAAATATCGGAGTCATATCTTCATAAAGGTAAGTACAAAAATATCGAAATTAAAAATATCGTTTTTTTAAATGTATTAATAATAATGTAAAAATAATTTTAAAATACATATAATTTTACAAATATTAAATAAAAATATTAAAACAAAATTAAAACTAATACATATACATTTAAAATAAATAAAACACTTAATAATTTAATGTAATTTTCTTTTTTTTAATTTCATTTAATTGATTTAATGTAAAAAAAAAATATTTTTACCCTGTATGCCTGTACCCCAAAAACCCAAAACTGACCCTGAACCCTAAAAATATCCCTGTACCCCAAAAACCCAAAACTGACCCTGAACCCTAAAAATATCCCTGTACCCCAAAAACCCAAAACTGACCCTGAACCCTAAAAATACCCCTTTACCCAAAAACTGAAAACTGACCCTGAACCCTAAAAATACCCCTTTACCCAAAAACTGAAAACTGACCCTGAACCCTAAAAATACCCCTTTACCCAAGAACTGAAAACTGACCCTGAACCCTAAAAAAACCCTTTTACCCAAAAACTGAAAACTGACCCTGAACCCTAAAAATACCCCTTTACCCAAAAACTGAAAACTGACCCTGAAACCTAAAAATACCCCTTTACCCAAGAACTGAAAACTGACCCTGAACCCTAACAATACCCCTTTACCCAAAAACTGAAAACTGACCCTGAACCCTAAAAATACCCCTTTACCCAAAAACTGAAAACTGACCCTGAACCCTAAAAATACCCCTTTACCCAAAAACTGAAAACTGACCCTGAACCCTAAAAATACTCCTTTACCCAAAATTAATTAATATTATTTAATTACCAATTAATTATTAATTAACAATAACAATAAAGTAAATATATTAGCACATTAGCTGTAATTAATTTAATTTAATAATTAATATTATTGTTCCCAATTAATTAATTAAGAATAACAAAAAATTATATATAAAAAAATTACTCTAATTAATGTAATTAACTAATGAATATTAATTATTTACCAACTAATTAATAATTAAAAATATGTACAAAATTATATTAATTAATTAACTAATTAATATTAATTAATTACCAATTAATTATTAATTAAAATATGTACAAACATATAATAATTACTTTATTATTATTAAATTACTTCCCACCCTATTCCCCTATAAACCCATAACCCGCTACAGAACATATTTATCAATTAATCAATTAATTAAAATTAATTAAAAATTAATTCTCAATTAATTAATTAATAATTCCTACTAATTAATAATTAATTTAACATAATTAAATTACTTCCCACCCTATTCCCCTATAAACCCACAACCCGCTACAGTAGTAAAAGACAATATTTAATTAAATTACATTAAAAATAAATAATAAAACATAATAAATACAATATAATATACACTAAATTTATTTAAAAATTGATATTAGTAACATCGAAGTTATTTATTTCGATATTATTGACATCGATATTTAAAACTTCGATATTACTGATATCATACTAATATCGATATTAAGACTGTTGATATTACTTACCTTCGATATTTTGTCCCATCGATATTTAAACTTCGATATAATTGTATATCGAAATTTAAAACTCGATATTTTGTCTGTGTACCAATATGGTCATCACAATTAAGTGGTGGCATGTTTTTCCTTTTGTTTTTTATTCATATGTTAGCAATACTGAATAATGAAACACTCACACAAGCGGCCAAAGCTAGACTTCTATTGAGTTAGCCACTGCTTGTTACATAGAGTGGTAACATACATCCATTCTGCATACCAGCAAAAAACCTTCTTTGAAAAAGGCAAGAAGAGGTGACCCCAATCTTTATTATGTTTTAAAATGATAATTGAAAACTTATCAGAACTGTTACCCGGTTTACCTTGGAACTAGCCTCCCCCCAATAAACCTCAACAGTCTACAGTCCCATGTAACTTGGGTAAATTCAGCCCAGGAAAACCCACATCTCACACAATCTACCACTTTAGTAGGGTAAATGCGGGCGCTGAGGTGTTAGCCTAATAAGTGCTGCACCAGTCCAACGGCCGACGGCACCACTACCTCGGGAGTGCTGCCGTCGGCCGTTGGACGTTCCAACTGCACCAGCACTGGAGCTGGACGTTCCATAGCTGCTAAGGTGTTAAGTAAGCTCTAAGGAGATAATAAAATTGTGTACGTTTGAATCTTGCATTACTTACAGTCTCATGCACGAGTGTCCTTGCTCTACACCATTCTGCATCAGCCATAGGGGCCTCCAGATCCACTCCCCAATTATGATAGCGACCCCTGACCCTCCTGGTAGGTCACTCCCCCTCCACACAGCTCCACCTCGGTGCCCCTGCCCTTGCTGCCACTGCTAAAGACTAGCTGTGCCCATACGTTTTCTTTCTTTGTGTCTCTCGTTTTTCCCCTCCTTTGTGCCCCGTTTTTCTTTCTGTGCCACTTGTTTTTCCCCTTCCTTTGTGTCCCGTTTTTTCTTCTCTGCCACTGTTTCCCCCTTTTTTCTGCCCCATTTTCCTTTCTGTGTCACTCGTTTTTCCCCCTCCTTTGTGCCCCGTTTTCCCTGCTCTGTGCCACTGTTTCCCCCTCTTTTCTGCCCCGTTTTTCTTCTTTCACTCGTTTTCCCCCTCCTTTGTGCCCCGTTTTTCCTGCTCTGTGCCACTGTCTCCCCCTCTTTTCTGCCCCGTTTTTCTTCTGTGTCACTCGTTTTTTCCCCTCCTTTGTGCCCTGTTTTCTCTGCTCTGTGCCACTGTTTCCCCCTCTTTTCTTCCCCATTTTTTTTTTTTTTAAATATTTTTTTTATTTTCTTTCACTTTTTCTGTTAATTACGATGCAGTATTTACAGTACATGATTTTCACACCGTTATGCATTCATATACAATATCAGCAACTAGATATCCATAACAAATCCAGAATTATGAGAAAAACAAAAGAAAACAAAATGAAAAACACAAAAGCTG
Organism: Lissotriton vulgaris; assembly: GCF_964263255.1. Lineage (NCBI taxonomy): Eukaryota > Metazoa > Chordata > Amphibia > Caudata > Salamandridae > Lissotriton > Lissotriton vulgaris. The sequence goes on along the minus strand of NC_141694.1, from coordinate 1,870,595,889 downwards.
AAAATCTAAATCAAAACAGAATAGGTCATAACCTAACATAACTCAAAAAGAAAAAGAGTTTTTATGCCTTGCTATTCTTCCACTCTTCAATAGGGCGCCAAATCTTACCACCCAGCGATCTTGACCTTCTGCCTTTCCTATCATAAATGGCTTTCTCCAGATTATATATGTGTAAAATCCTTGCCATCCATATTTGGAATGTCGGTGCAGATTTGTCTTTCCAGGCTTTCGCAATAATAAGTCTGAAAACTGCTGTGACCACAAACAAAAATTCTGGATGAATATTATTATCACCTATACTGATGCCTAATATTATCAGATCGTCTGTTAATTTCACTTTTAGCCCCAAAGATTTCTCCAGAAATACCTCTATTGCCACCTTTAAGGTAGAAAGCTGTGGGCACTGTGAAAACATATGCGTAATATTTGCGCTCGATGAGTTACAACGTGGACAAGTTATTCCAGTGCTACCCCCCCCATTGTGCAATTCTAGCTGGTGTTTGGTATAATGAAAAGATGGTCTTATAATGTTGGGTTTGTAAGGTAGCTGAACAAAGTATAGTTCTTCCTAGGTCTAGTGAAGCTTGCATAGCTTCCGGGTGGGCCCCTACTTGTTCGACCCATTTGTTGCTATATTTCTCTCTATCATCAGTTTTATATGCCTGTAATTCTATATACAATTGTCTAATTGATCCCCTTAAACTGCTCCCCAAATAATCCATAATCCTGCAGCTTGTCATTCCTACTGGACCCCCCTGTTTTGTATGAAAATAACTTCTAATTTGTAAGTATTTGAAGAAATTGTTCCCAGGTATTTTAAATCTCTGTTGAATTTCTTGAAATAGTAGGAACCCCCTACTAAAAATCCTGACAACTAAAATATACAAAAAAGTATTACGTCTCCCACGCACGACATCACCAGCGCAATTGCGACTTGAATTTGGACTAAAAAACGAAATACCGGGGAGACAATACTCGTATATTAAGGTCTGGTACCAGATCAAGCAAAAAGCAAGTAATAACAATCTGAATACCTACCTATGGCAAGAGTTTAAATCCCAAAAGAATTCCAAAGCAAATCAATTTCTCATGCAAGCTTTGGAGACAACTTCCTCAAAAACCCTATGGGATAATAATCTGTCATTTGTTGTCCTAAAACAGACCCTAAATAAAGTGGCCAAACTTCATTCGTTAATCTTGGACAAAGAAATGTTCTCCCATCGTTCGCATTCATGGGCTGTGATAAATGGCTATAAGACATTGACAGCTACAAAATACCTGGAAACAACTTATTCTATTTTTATTAAGAAAAAGCTGATGGCGTTGAGACTTGGGGACTTTCCCACACGAGCAAATGAACCTGCCTGGAAACTGCTTGACGACGTTTCTTGTCGACTGTGTGGTAGCCCTAAAGAGGATCTAATACACATAATTTGTCACTGTAAGATGCTATCCAAGGAACGGTCACACCTAAAGGAAAGTTATCGGTCCATGAAACTACGAACATGTAGATCAGCCATTATTGGAAGCCTGGATACTACTGCTCCAAGAATACACTGCAAGCTGGTGAAGTTCTTGCAGGCATTTGAGAAACGTATAAAAACAATATGAACAATTAATGCTTTGAATTTTTTTTAACATTGGTACATTTTTTTTTTTTTAGTGACAAATTTATAAATTTTATAACTATGTGTGACATTCATCAAATTGTTATGGTTTTAATTAAATAAACAATAAAGTTTAAATTTCAATTTCAATTTCAAAAAATTTCAATAGTAGGAACCCCCCTTCCACATCCAGCAAGTCTCCTAGTTTCTTAACTCCTCTATCGTTCCACTCTTTCATTGCAGCATCCCAAAAAATTTCTGTTGGCAGATCGACATTCAAGTATAGCCTCAGATATCTATTATATCTTCCTAAACCTACCTTCTTCATAATAACCCTCCAAATTTTGTATACTGCCACCAAGGTCTTAAATCTAGTATGTTTAAAATAGGCAAAATCTACTGTATTGACCAGAGCATTCTCTGCCCTTTCCCCCATCAGTGCTTTGTAAACATTCTCTATACCTGCCCCCTCCTCTTGATGATCGCTGCCTCCTAAAAGTCCTTTGGAGTACTGCAATACTGCCGCCCAATAGTAAAATCTGAAATCTGGTGCCCCCCATCCTCCCTTCTCCCTTGGTAGTGTCAAAAATCTATAGGCTCTACGTGTCTTCCCTTGTGCCCAAATTAATCTATTCAATGTTGCTTCTATCTTGTTAAACCATATGCCATCAAATAATAGAGGGATTGCCCTAAATAAATATAAAAATTTAGGAAAAGTAACCATTTTGATGAAATTAATACGACCCATTAGTGTCAGATGTAAATTGTTAACCCTCTCCAAATTTCTCTTAACCTTCCCTAGCAATGGCTCCATGTTTATCTCTACCAATTTTCCTAGCTCAGCCGTCACCCTAACTCCCAAATATGTTGCTTCCGGGACTACTCTTGCATCTATAAAAGTAGAGTATCTATTCTGAACTATCTGTGTCTTCCCTCTATTTATTGAATACCCTGAGAACATGCCAAATTTCCTCGCCTCCTGTTCAATTTCAAACAATGCTCGCGCCGGTACTGGTGTTATAATAGCCACGTCATCTGCATAAGGAAATAATTTGAAATCTTTCTCATGCAATGTAACAGGCATGATCTTACAATTAGCTGATAGCCTTCTCAGGTATGGGCCCAGATAGATGGCAAACAGTAGCGGGGAGGCTGGGCAACCCTGTCTCGTCCCCCGCCCGATCTGTACCGTTTTTGAATAGGATTTGTTAATTCTTATCCTAGCAGTAGGTTGTCTATATAGTGCCTGTATTGCTACAATGAATCCCTTACCTATTCCTGCCCATTCCATCGCTTTCCATAAGTAAGCCCAAGAGACCCTGTCGAAGGCCTTCTCGGCATCCAGAAAGATCGCTGCGACAGGATCTCCAGAGGCCTCTGCTGCATCTAAGATAGTGGTCATCTGCCTGGTATGTTGGGTGGTCCCTTTACCGGGTATAAACCCATGTTGTTCCGGGGATACCATTTTCTCTATGACCTTACTCAACCTATTAGCTAGGGCCTTGGCAAATATCTTAACATCAGCATTTAGTAAAGTAATTGGCCTATATGATCCTGGCTCTGTTGGCGGTTTATCCTTTTTTAAGATCACAATAATGTCTGCGTTGGCCCATGACTGTGGAACAATCCTACCTCCCTGTGCTAGACAACAGATTGCCCACAAATCTTTACCAATGACATCCCAGAAGGTTTTATAAAACTCTACAGGTATCTGGTCCTGTCCTGTTGCTTTGCCTGATGGCAGATTAGCTACTGCATCTCTTAGCTCCTGCAATGTTAGCAACTCGTCTAATTTATCCCTCTCGTCTATACTAAGCTCTGTCTGTGGTCTTGGTGTAAGATAATCCCTAATTTCTTCCTCAATATCTCCCGTACTTGTATCTTTTTCGTATAAAACCTCATAAAACCTCCTAAACACCTCCTGTACATCCTCCACCTTATTTACAATTGTCCCAGTGCTATCCCTGACCTCTTTTATCTCCCCTGCTGCTAACGTTTGTCTTGTTCTAATTGCCAGGAGGTGCCCAACCCTTTCATTAAATTCGTAGCACTTCTCCTTCTTTGCTAGGTAATTCCTAGCTAGCTTCTGCGCTAAAATAACGCCTGTTTCTGCTTTTTGAGTTTCCAAATCGAGTAATATCTGTTCAAAAGGTTCATGCTTGCTTATTGCCTCCACTAGAGCCTCTTCCAGTGCCCACAGGGTTCTGATCTCTTCTTCCGTTTTCTCCTTTTCACCTCTATTTCTTGCAATTGTATAGCTTAGTGTCTCCCCCCTTATGCCTGCCTTAAAACTATCCCATACCACATCCGCCGAGGCTGAGTATCTATTGATATCCCAAAATTGTGTTATCCATGCATTCATTCTTATAATATATTCCTCATCTTTTAGCAACCCTCTTTCAAACGTCCATGTAGAGCTTGTTCTTTCTTTATCTTGAGAGGTTTGAATACTTAGGACCAGAGGATTGTGATCTGACACTATTCTGGGGAGCCGTTCTATTCTGGAACTACCTACAAGTGAACTAGAAATGAAGAAATAGTCCAGTCTCGCTATCGACTTGTGTGGGGCAGAATAAAAGGTGCTGCCTGTACCCAATGGATTCTTTTCCGCCCACATATCGCTTAATGCATTATGACGAGCAAGGTTTTGTACTGATCTGCATATCTTTTTCTTCCTTCCAGTGTATCTCCCCCCTTTCCTATCGAGCAGGCCATTTAAACCGTTAATGTTAAAATCCCCGCAGCATATCACGGGTTCTGGCCATAATGCTAGTTCTCTATCCACAAATTCAAAAACTTCAGGTTCATCGTCGTTTGGGCCATACAATGAGATAATTGTGCAACTTCCTGCAGATGTTTCCAGCTCAAGCATTACCCATCTCCCATCACTATCCTCCTTTTTCTTTTTAACTTTTGTGCTAACTTTCCTTGCCAACACTGCAACTCCCTTACATCTTTCTTCCTGACCTGTGTAGGCGAGAACCTCAAAACCCATTTGCTCCAACAGGTACTTCTCCTTAACGGCTACATGCGTTTCCTGTAAACAAATTATATCGATTTTCCAGAAACGAAGTAGTGCCCCCAGTTTTTGCCTTTTTTCCCTGTTATTTAGGCCACATATATTCAACGTAAATATCCTAGTTTCCATATAACATTTTTTCCCTTTTTCCAGCATTTCAATTGTCCGTGCCCAATGCTTCCAGCATTTCCTCCCATCATAGTGATTTTTACAAGGCTGTACTGTATTACTGCTCCAACCAACCATGTCCCGCCCCCCCACCACCCTCCCCTTTTGTAACCCCCCTCCCCAACTGCTGTCCCACCCCCCCTATGACAGGCAAATAGGTCTCTCCTGACCTATGCGTGTCCACTGTGCATTGCAGCGTCGCCCCCCTCTCCTCCCCTTCCAAAAAAGAAACTACTACTCCTGATAAGCCCTACTGCCCAGGCCCTTACGTGACTTCTCCACTTTCTCTTTACCGCTCTTTACATTTTTATCTTCTTTTAATCTTCTTTTTATTTTCTTTACCTTTTTTCCCCCCCCCCCACATTACTAGTACACCCCCTTAATACTACCTTCTAGCTCCCCCTTTCTCCTTTAGATCTTTTAGCTCTTCTAGATATTCTCCAGCCTTAATCTCTGAGAAAAACATTCTGACTCTGCCACCAAAAACGACTTTTAGTTTTGCTGGGAACATCAAGTATGCCTCAGCGCCTTGGCTCTGAAATGCTGATATCAATTGTCTGAGTCTCCACCGCCTCTCCACCGTGACGTGGCAAAAGTCAGGTCTTGCGAAGAATGTGGTTCCATCCACCGTCTTCTTAGAGTCAGGTCTGGCTTTATCCATCACATCTTGTCTCGCCAGGAAGTTTCCAAAGAATACTAGCATAGCCCTTGGTAGTACACCCTTGCCTCTTTTTTTCTTTGTCGTAAGCGGAAACCTGTGTGCTCTCTGCACCTCGTGCTCCCATTGCCATGGTGCCTCTGGAAAGGCGCCCTTTAACAGCTTAATGACGAAGCCTCTGGGGTCTTGCCCCTCTGCCCCTTCCTCTATTCCAAGGAGTCTGGCATTATTGCGCCTCTGGCGATTCTCCAAATCCTCCACCTTCCATTGTAGGTCCTCCATTATTTTCAACTGCTCTTCTCTGCTTGCCTGCCAGTCCGTAACTTCCTCCTCTATTCTGCCCGTCCTTTCTTCAACTTCGGTGACTCTTTCTTCCACTTCCTCACATTTTTTGTTTATTTTCCTGATAGAAGCTTGGATTTTTTGGTGTCATGCCTGGCTCTTCTACTTTCAGTTCTAGCTTCCGTTTGAATTTGCTTTAATGTTGCAAATATCATGTCTAGTTTCCCGACCTCAGCTTGGGTGTCTTGCCCGTCTTCCTTATAAAGATTGGAGGTAGCAGAGTAGTCCCATATCAACTTTTTGTGAGTGCTCTTATGCAAACTTATGGGAGAGCCTGTTTTCCTGCCTGTCAGCTTGCGTTTTTTTTGTGTTCCTCTCCCTTTGAAACCTCCTGTGTCGCCAGAACTAGAGCATGAATCTTCTGATTCTCTCTCATCTTCGCTGCTAGTTATAGTAGAATCTGATTCTTCGGGGACTGAGAAAAACCTATCCCCTTCAGCCCCCTCAGCACCCTCAGCACTCTCTGCACCCTCTGTGGGATCAATGTCTAACTGTTCCTTTTGCCCTTGCCGTGGTCTAGGGCTCATAACAATATCCTTTTGTATATTTTTCCCAGCTTGCTTTTGCTCCTCTAGGATTCCAGCCTCCACCTCCTGTAGCGCTTCTAACATTGGGTATGTGCTCAATGCCTCTGCTATTTCAGCCCCACCAGCATCTCTCACCTCTTTATCCACGTCAATATGCTCCGTTTCCCTCTCGGCGGTAGTTGACGATCTTGCCGCTTGAAGTTCCGCGGGAAGCGTGAGCTCTGTTCGTGCTGTTTGCGCCGGTTGCCTGGTAATGCCTCCGCTTGCGTCCTCGAGGACGCTGTTCCCAGGGCCGGCTGCCGGTAAGCTTCCTGTGTTTAGAAATGCCGCTGTGCCTTCTATTGAAGCCGCCAAAACGACTATGCCTGGTCCTGAAGCCCCCGGGGGTGCTTTGATACTGAAAACTTCTATCACTGAAGGCTGACGGAAGGTGAGGTCACCTTTCTTTTTCTCCGTTGTGGTTCTTCCCGTTTGGCTGGCTTGATTGATGTTACCGCCGCGAGTGTCCACATTTAATTTAGGCTCTTTGTCTTTCTCGGCGGCTCTCTCACTCTTCTCGATTTTCCGCTGCTGAGCCTTGGAAGCCGTCGATATTGTGGGTGTAGAGCTTTTGCTGGGGGGTGGCATTTTAGTTTTAGGAATAGTGCCAATCCTTCCTGGGTCCTTTTGGCATGTTTCTTTAACTAATCCGAGACTCGAGGTCTGTTTGTCTTTTGCACGATTTGCCATCTCTGTCTCGATAGCTTTTCGAAGTGCACAAAACAAAGTCTTCGCTTTATCAAAAACTTGTTTCAGGCTGTAAGATCCGCCGCTTTGTTCCTCGAATCTCAGCCAGCAGAACCTCCGTCGCATACTGCCTTTCTGTAGCCGATCAGGTGCCTGGCCCATCCATAGGTCGGAGAGGGGTCTAGATGCGACTTGCACCTACAATGCTACAGCGGCCATCTTGCCCCTTCTTCCCCATTTTTCTTCTGTGTCACTCATTTTTCCCCCCTCCTTTGAGCCCCGTTTTTTCTGCTCTGTGCCACTGTTCCCCCCTCTTTTCTGCCCCGTTTTTCATCTGTGTCACTCGTTTTCCCCCTCCTTTGTGCCCCGTTTTCTCTGCTCTGTGCCACTGTTTCCCCCTCTTTCTACCCCATTTTTCTTCTGGGTCACTCGTTTTTCCCCCCTCCTTTGTGCCCCATTTTCTCTGCTCTGTGCCACTGTTTCCCCATTTTTTCTGCCCATTTTTCTTTCTGTGCTACTCGTTCTCCCCATCGCTATGCCCCCTGCGGCACGCCCCCCTGCCCATTCGCTGCTCCAACCTCCCAGGTGCTCCTACCTACCGCCTCCCCATATATGCCAAGCGCTGCGCTGCCAAGCCGCTGGGGTGGCGAAGGCGCGCCTAAGGCCATAAGGGATCGCCATCGTCCGCAAGTCCACCCTCAAGGTCGCTACCCACGCAGTCGGCACCCTCAACACCGTCGAACACCTGCACTTCCGAATCCACACAGGCCCCAACACCACCCTCAGAGGAACACTCATCTAAAAAACCTCTGGACCACTGGCACAGTTCAGCGACTCCATCGCCAACATCGCCAGCACCCACGCACTCTCTTCTACGGACAACATCCTCCTCGGGGACCTGAACTTCCACCTCGAGAACAACAACAACGCCAACTCCGACACCCTGATCGACAACCTCGCCAACCTCGGCCTCAGAAAACTCATCACCACACCCACCCACGCTGTCGGCCACACGCTGGACCCCGTTTTCTCCACAGACACCAATGTCTCCTTCGACCACACCACCGAACTCCACTGGACCGACCACCGCTGCATCTATTTCACCTTCAAGAAACCAACCACGCACCACCGTACCCAACAGCTGCCTCGCCGCTGCTGGAGCAAAGTCACTGAAGACCAGCTGATCACCACCCTCGCCCAGAACTCACCCACTGACCCCACCAACCCAGACGCCACAGTCCACAACCTCAGGCAGTGGATCGACATCTGCACCATCACCCTCGCCCCGCTCAAGAGACCCTCCAACAGCCACAGGAAGAGAGCCACATGGTTCACTGACAAACTCCAGACCTCCAAACGCGCTGCCAGAAACTGGAGAAGATATAGCTCCACAAACGCCCAGCGGACAACCCCGCAGCCCACAAGGACGCCAACCGCAGACTTCACCACCTCATCAGATTAGCCAAGAGATCCTCCTTTAAAGACCGCCTGGATAACAACGCACACAACAGCAAGGAGTTCTTCAGCATCGTAAAGGAACTCTCCAACACCAGCGCCAACACCAACAACATCCCGCCCTCACAACAACTGTGCGACTCACTAGCCATCTTCATCCACTGCAAGATCGCTGACATCCACAACAGCTTCAACACCACAACCACCCGACTACGCCAAACTCCAACTCCCTATGAACACCACCAGCGCCAACTGCCTGACCTCCTGGTCCAACGTCAACAACGACGAGACACGCAAGGTCATGAACTCCATCCACTTTGCATCTCTGTCAGACCCGTGCCCACACCACGTATTCAACAAAGCAGACGCAACCATCGCACCCCAACTACGGAAGGTCATAAGCATCTCCTTCAAAACAGCGACGTTCCAGGAAAACTGAAGCACGCCGAAATCAACGCCCTCCTCAAGAAGCCCAAGGCGGACCCCAAGGACCTCAAGAACTTCCAGCCCATCTCCCTGCTCCCGTTCCCAGCAAAGGTCATTGAGAAAATCGTCAACATGGAATTGGCCCGCCACCTCGAAGACAACAACACCTTGGACACATCCCTGTCCAGATTCAGATGAAACCACAGCACCGAGACAGCCCTCATCGCCGCCACAGATGACATCAGGAGCCAACTAGACAACGGCAAAACATCAGCCCTCATCCTCCTGGACCTGTCAGCCGCCTTCAACATGGTCTGCCATCACACTCTAAAGACACTCCACCTAGAAGCCGGAATCCAAGAGAAGGCCCTTGACTGGACCACGTCCTTCCTCTCCAGCAGAACCCAGAGCGTCCGCATCCCACCCCGAAGCCACTGACATCATCCGCGGTGTCCCCCAGGGCTCATCCCTCAGCCTGACGCGGTTCAACATCTACATGGCCCCCCTCGCACAGGTGGCCCACCATCACGACCTCAACATCATCTCCTACGTTGACGACACCCAGCTCATCCTCTCCCTCACCAAGGACCCACACACCACCAAAACCAACCTCCACAAGGGAATGAAGGCCGTCGCCGACTGGATGAGGAGCAGCCCCCTGAAGCTAAACTCGGGCAAGACGGAAATCCTCATCCTCGGACCCACCCCCTGGTGGCCGACCACACTGGGAACAGTACCAACACCCACCGACCATGCACGCAACCTAGGATTCATCCTCGACTCCTCACTCTCCATTTCTAAGCAGGTCAGCACAATCTCCTCCTCCTGCTACAACACCTTCCGCATGCTCTGCAGGATCTACAAGTGGATTCCTACCGAAACAAGAAGAAATGTGACACAGGCCCTCATCAGCAGCAGTCTGAACTACGGCAACACACTCTATGCAGGAGTCCCAGCCAAACACCTACGATGACTACAACGCATCCAAAACGCCCCTGCCTGACTGATCGTCAATGTCCCCCGCTGCAGCCACATCACCCCCCGCCTGAGAGACCTACACTGGTTCCCCATCGACAAGAGGATTACCTTCAAGCTCCTCACCCACACACACACAAAGCACTCCACAATGCCAGACCAGCCTACCTGAACAGCAGACTCAGCGTCTACACCCCACCCGCCAGCTCGCTCCCCCAGCCTCGCCCTCGCCGCTGTCCCCTGCATCCAACGGACAACCTCTGGTGGCAGATCCTTATCCTACCTCGCCGCCAAGACCTGGAACACCCTCCCTGCCCACCTACGGCAGACCCGAGACGTACTCGCCTTCGGAAGACTCCTCAAGACCTGGCTCTTCGAGCTGTAGCGGCACACCCCTCCTCTCAGCGCCTTGAGACCCTCACAGGTAAGTAGCGCGCTTTACAAGAACTCTGATTGATTGATTGATGATGCAACTTTACTATATCAGTTGACCTCTCTACTTTCATGGCCGCATACAGAATGGAAACCAGCCCCTACTGTGAACCTGGAACCAACAGGACACCTAGGCCTCTATTATGAGTCTGACCGCCCTATTACAAGTTGGGCAGTTAGGCCTCTCTGGGTCTACTTACTCCGCCAGAGAGCCACCGTTCTCTGGAGATGGCGATGCTGTCAGAGTTTTCAACATGCTTGGTGTTTTTTTTGCAGTCTTGCCAAGTATATTGCAAGTTTTATCTTCGCTGACAGTGACATGAATGTTGCTCCTCCATGTCAACCCTTTCAGAGAGTAAACAAAAGGGGCCCTAGAGGCCCTATGTGCCTCTCCATTTATGGAGGCACACTGGGGGGCATAACATGTACCCCCCTTAGTTCATGCACAACAGTTCTTGCATGGCATGGACTTTAAAGTCCATGCTATGCAGGAACTTTCTGAGGCGTTCCCACTGTGGTGTCTTATTCAAAGGCACTGTAGCCTTTGAAAGAGGCATTGCCTTGGGATCGTCTGCCTGCCAGACTACAAAAAACACGTAGGCGGACAGTGGCGAGGCTTGATGGTTTGGAGGCACAGCAGTGGTCAGCCACCTTCCCTTGCACCGCACAAAGTCGTAATCGGGACCCTAGTGTCTGGGATTCCATTGGCTCATCTGGATATCCGGTATACACCACCCAGGCCATATGCAACTGGGCAGCGTATTGTAAAAATTGTCCCGGGCCTATCCGAACAGTTCACTCGCCTCCAAAAATGTGATTAAGGAGTCGAAAAGATATAAATCACACACGGTTCACCAGTTCCCTTCAATCCAGGGCTGTACATTCATAGTGACTTTTAGGCATAAAAAGGGCCTAAGCCACCAAAGTGGAAGCATAGTAGCGTATGGTGCACACTTCAGCACATATGTCACCGCCCTCTCCCAAATAAACACCAAATGTATGACTAAAAATGTTGTGCCCACTGGGGTCTGCTATCTCCCCATCACCACCAATCTCTCCAGAAGCTGTTTCTCCGAGTTGGATTCCTCCTCACACCACAAAGCGGCATATTGAATCAGTCCCGCAAAGTAGTACATCTGGAGGTGAGGGAGTACCGTCTGACCATGCGCCTGATCTTGCGCCAGGGTCTCCAATTGGTCTTCATGTTCCTGCCCAGACCAATGGCAGTAGGAGCCCATCCAATTTCCTAAATAGCGTAAAAGAGTGCTTGCAAAAAGAATTTTGCATCAGATATAAGCATTGTGGTGAAAAACCATTTTGCTCAGTGCCACACAGCCCATAGCTGACAGCGGTAGAGTCTTCCAAAATTCTATGGATCGTGTATAGTCCACCAGGACATAGCACATGTTCAGGTCATAATGAGCATTATCATGAGTCACCTGAGTCACCTGGATTCCTAAATATCTAACATTTCTAGACTCCCAGAGAAAATCCAGCACCGGTAGGACATGTACTGGGCACAAGGCCATGCAGCCAAGGAAAACAGCACTGTTTTTGACTATTCACAGGAAGACCTGACACACCTCCAAAATTGGCCAAAGGTTGTAAAAATATCAGGACTGAGCAATTCAGGTCTGTCACATAAAGTAACATGTTGTTGGCGTACGTCGACACTATAGGTACTGTGTAGTCCACACGCATCCCCTTATCACTGAGGTTATACTGCAGGTGACTCACCAAGGGATCCATGGGCAGCTCTGATGGGTGCCACGCCCAATTTCAGAAACCTCTGAGACCATTTGTCCTGTCCTCATTCGATTAGCCAGAAACCGGGCCCAGGATGCTTGTTTCTGGTCCAGAGAAGACATGGCTTGGCAATTCAGGCTTTACTGTTCCTATGAGGCACAGGGACAGACTGATTTGCATATGGCCATGTCTGAACTGGGGTGGCAGAGTGAGCTAAAGAATGATGGTGGATTAAACTCAGATCCTGACTGTGGGTGAGTTTCTGAAAAGTTTCAGTGCTCCATCCATCATCTCCTTGTGTTTGCTTTGTTCACCATAAGTTGGCAGGGTATGCCCAGACGTGGATACCTTGCTCACTTTGTCACTGGATTCAAGCTAGCCTGGCTGATGACAGCTAATTAGCCAGAAACCGGTCCCAGGATGCTTATTTCCGGTCCAGGGAAGACATGGCTTGGCAGTTTGGGCTGGACTGTTCCTATGAGGCACAGGGTCAGACTGATTTGTATATGGCCATGTCTGAACTGGGGTGGTGAAGTGAGCTAAAGAATGATGATGGATCTATGACTGGGGGTGAGTTTCTGAAAAGTTTCATTGATCCATCCATCATCTACTTGTGTTTGCTTAGTTAGAAATCTCTGCAAGCATTATGTCCCCCCGATTGGTATTTTGCTGCTTCTCTCTTTGCATCCAGATATATAATACATTAAGTAGCATTACAAGTACAGCAATCCAGGGCTATTGACTTTGTCAGTTAATGTGAAGATTGTGAGACCCCTGCTTAGTGCACAGCTCTATTGATCTTAACTTGAATTGGATGGCTTTCTGTCACAGAATCAATCCGGACAGTAAGCATCCTGATGAAGGTTTATAATATCTATTGTTATCTTCTGAAAAGCGCATCGGCGCATTTCTGAAAATACTCATTACACTAGAATAATTAGCATAATGAGCACCAATTTTTATATTTCTTGATTTTTCCTTGTTCTCTGATATTTCTTATGAGACTTTTTGTGAAGTATAGTTTCTTACAGTATGTTATTTTTGTTATCACTGTATTGTTATTGGTTATATGTTTAGTGTCTCCGTGTGTATTAAATTGAATATATGTACTGTTCGCTCCTTGATGGGGGAACTCACTAATCATGTATATTTTACTATATAACCATATGTACTATGACTCTCTTTTCTTTTTAAAAAGACTCATATATAAAAATATTTTTGCATTTAAGATGAATAAACTATATAAATTACTGGTCTGATTCATGGCTTTCGCATATTAGAACATATTGTCCTTGTTATTTGAAGTTTTGGGAGAAGTTTTTGTTTGTTTGCACTGATTTCAATGGGGTTCTGGCCTGTTTGTGCTCTTGTATTTGCTGGTCAAGGTCCAAAGTACCATCCCTTCAGACCGCCACCTGTGACCCAGACTCAGGTGTCACCTCCATCCCCTGTGCCGCCTGATTTTTGTCTGTGTTCTTCAGGTGTCCCCCGTTCCTCTTGCTGTTTTGCGCCATCATCCCAACGTAATCCAGTCATCTCCAAGTACTTCAAACCAGTCCCACACAGCACCAGGGATGTACAACAATGTGTGCAGTCTCCATGGACAACTCTCAATTTAGCTGGGATCAACAACAAATACTGCAGTCCCATGGCCAATAGCTTACGCTTGACCCCAGTGAATGATTGTGTTTGCTGTTGCACAGCCCTGGTGTAGTAAAAAATATACGTATTATGTGATTTTTGAAGGTGGGATCACCTTGCAATATAGCGTCCCATCTCTGTATTCAGTATCTTGGATATGATGGCTTTAGAGGTGGCCCCAGTGAGAGGGGAGTGCACCAGCAATCTGTGGGCACATTCCCCAAGAAAAATGAAAGACAATCCAATGTCTGGAAGCTTTTCACTGATCCACTTTTCTAGGAACAATTCAGGACTAGATCCCTCCACCTTCTCAGCAAACCCCATGAAGTGCAAATTGCATATCCGGGATCTACCTTCTGTATCTTTGGCACGCAGTTCCAACCTCCATGTGTAGGCTTTTAGAGTCAATACAGTGGCTTTTAGTATCCTCATCTCCGCTTACTGTGCAGAAACATTGTGTTCAGTTATAACAGAGAATTCTGTTTCTGCATAAATAAATGTCAGATTGAGAGATTTATATTGTATACCTGCACAGTAGGTCTCGATAGCTGCCAGGATTTGGCCTCCAGTAGGACACTCAGTGGTCCTTAGAGCATCAGCATCTATCACCTGATGGGCCCTTGCTGCACCAGCGGCCATGTACTAATCCACTGAGCCTGCTGGAATGCATGCAGTTTCTTATAATGAACCATATTGGGCCCACAAAGGCAATAGCAGCCCAGCGATCTGTAGCTGGAACAATAGAAGACACAGTAGTAGCTCACACAGAGTTTATAATAGCACCACAGACACTGTGCCCACCTACCTAGATCAGTGAAGTTAGCATTATGTCTTTGGCGCGTGGACTATGCTCATCAATGGTAATTTTAAGAGAGGCTGGCCACCACTGAAGACAAAGGTTCACTCACCTTAGGGTCTGCACCATGCCAGAAAACAGAAGGCCTCACAGCACTTAGCCCGTAGTCCCTCCAACCTCTGATGTACCTACAGTAGCTCTTTAATCATAGGCCAAACAGGAGCAGACCACATCCTCATTCATCACACATTCCTCAAGAGGAAGGGCCCTCGCAGCCCAAGACAGGGAATATACCCCCTCAACTCCTCCACTGTTCCCCTCAGATTTCACTCCACAACGCACCACTACCTTGTGGTCCAATGAGGTAGAGGCACCACTGCAGCCCCTGCGTAGTTGTGTGTGGCAGCCACCCCACAATGCCCAATATATACGGTGAATGACAACAATCTCCCCAGAGTCCTTTCACTCCTAGGGAGGTTATATTTATTTTTATTGAAGCACAAATGGGGCCTGCCTCCAGCAGCAATCTTGACCCTGCACAACGACCCAGGCTGGTGATGCAGGCCCCCAGTCAGATCAGTCTTGTGGACCTCTCCAGGCAACAGTTTCGAGTGGCCTCTAGGTCAGGCGCAGCACCTCCAGGCACCATGCTATACCACTGTCGCCGACCACCCATCTCTCCAGACAGCCCCCAAAAAACAAGGCCCAGGATAAGAGCACAGTCCTACTGTCACCTCACCTGGCCTCTGACCTGGATCAGCACTCCATTCCATGCCAAAGCAATAGTGCTCCCTAGGTCTCCTGCAAGGCCACCCCCATCCTTTGATCAGCTACAGAAATGCCAGGCACCAATCAGCTCTGTCATCAGGCCCAGCAGATCCAGGTACTGTGCTGTGTCGCTGCATCTGACACTCTGTCACTTCAGGCAGTCAACCGTGTAGAGCGGTCCAATCCAACCATGTAGGCCCATTAACCCATCCCCAGGATCCCTCATTACCGGGTCCCATGGTCAAATGCAAAGCGACTTCTGTCCTTTGATCTGCTCCCACATCTCCAGGCACCATTCCTCTCCACTCGTTTCCTATGGGTGCACCCCACTCCCCATAGCCTCTCAGGCAGCGAGGCTAACTCAACCCTTGCAGGCCCATCACCTCCTCACTTGTTTGTTGCAAAAGGAAGCACCAGGGGTCCAACTGGAACAATCAGCTGTGTTAGGGCTTCATAAACAGCAACACCTAGTCATCGGGCCAGGTAATTCACTTGGGACAGTAGGATTATTCAGGATTCTATATTAACATCCAGGAGCACCAGCTCAGGGCATCCAATCGGCCATCTTGTTGGCCAACCCCCTCCCAAATTGTTAATGCAAAGGGGGTTATTTGCAAGAGGCCTGTGGAACAAGCCTTTCAATCACATCTATGTGGTGACGTGAAGCCAGTCTGTGTGGATTTGCATATCCTCATAGATATGGAGTAAGGCAAGGCTGTGCAAAGTAGTGTGTTGCCTTACTGTGCATCAAGGAGGTGTTCCATGGTCATTGCGATGGATGTTACCACGGACCATTCATGGATTTTGATGCTGCACAGGATTTACAAAATCACATAAACCTGGTGCCAAAACCTTACAACCCCCCGGAGCAGGTGAAACGAGGAGAATTATGTTCATTTGTCCTCGTTTTTTCCTCTGTTCATGTGTGCTGGATTCTGCAGAACACATAAGATGGGAAAACATGTCCATGGTTTGTTTTTGCGCAGGAAGGTGTCCCTTCTTACATAAACACAATCCTGACTACAATAAAGGCAGGTTTCCACCAGGGTGCAAGGATGCCTGCACTGGCGCTAGACACCAAATTAGGCACCAGTTCTGGCTTAAAGGGCAGGAATGGCCATATATCATAAAAATTATGCATTTATGCTCTTTGATTTTGACACAGGGAAGCAGAGCAAAAAGCCTTGCTGTGCTCCCTAGTGTCACACACTTTAGTACATTACATTCTGTTTTCTTTCCATAGAGCCTGATAGTTTACACAGCACAGGCTTTGGTAAGTGAAAATTCTTTACTACAAAGGGCCAAAGGATATTATACATTACAGTGCATAGAGTTCATGTAAATACAGTATTTTACTTAATCAAAGGATGATGACATTGACTGTGAGTCAAAGTGCAGTGGATTTCATGAACAAAAATACAAACAAGTTGTAATGTTTTAAGAGCTTTATTTATGATGCATTACAATATTCATCCTTTTATATCACATTGTGAACACCTCCACCAAGGCATGGCTTCCACACTAAGTAATACATTTAGAGGGGAAAAAGACACTGAAGTAGATGGAGGATTCATTAGAAAGACCAACGTTCTTTATGTTAAAAAATAACAATGCATAATAATGATTGTATGGATTGTACGACATTTCAACACAAGTGAAGGTTTGCATAAAACAATAATTATCACTGAAGGTTTGCTATCTGTTTGAAACAGTAAATCAAAGGATAATATTTTATTTTAATTTAATCTTTATCCCTACAGAATGTCAATTTATGAAGCAGTGCAAGCGGGGAGTGAAGCAGAGCCGGCCTCAATATCCCAAGAGCGCCATTGCTACAAACTAAGGAAGGAGACTCTTGTTGCAGTGGTGGAGCAGCAGGAGGGAGGGGGCACAATCCTTCTGATGCCAGGAGAGGAGCAGGAGCTTCATGTGAGACAGGATTCAGGCGCTATGAATAATATGGAAACAAACAAGAAGACAATGAGTTAGACACTATATGTGCACTGACAACACAAATCTCATTAGGGTCCCAGTGTAAAGCTCTTCATGCACAGACACGTTTTGGAATGAACAAAACACTAGAGGCAGGCTTCATGAAAAGAGACTCAATCTTTGTATAATGAGAACAGCATGCAACAGTTGGGTAGTTGTAGAAGATTATTTAGGGCTTGCACTTAGTAATTTGCTTAATTAAACACAGAAATGAAAGAGGGCATCCAAAGTCCTCGTTACAAGTTTAAAAATGTCCACACACACGTACATTTCTGACCATTCTGACTATCATCTGACCATTTCCCACCTTGGAAGTGGTCGGAAATGTATTCCAGTAAAGTCTAATTTAAGTCCCAATCTGTGATGGGAAGGGGGATGGATCATCCCCAGATTTGGTGCAGGTGAAGGGATTTCTTCACAGACACACATGTGTGATGGCACAGGGGGTGCTTTCCCCTATGCAGAATGATGTGAAATGTAGAATTCCCTTCAGAGGACATAGGAGCCTATAGGTGATGTTGCCTTACATTCTGGGCACAGCTTTCCAGGTGTGCTTCAGGGAGTCAAGTCAAAATGTATGTTTATTATGACCATAGTCTTTAAACAAATGCAATGATCGTAACACAGAATAGATTATTCACATCAAATACAATAAAACCTTTTTAAAAATTAATCCGATAAATAGATCTTATGCACCATTATAAAAATGCAAAACACCAGTAATATTACCTTTGTCTTAAAACTTATATTTACATTTAAAAGCCCATTCCATTTCTTACCACAGGATGTATTTTCATTCAATTAAAATTTCATACAATACTACAGATTATTCCTGATTTCTCAATGCACTCAGGGCCACCTTTATAAATTTCCCAAGGGCAATTACAAAATCAATGGAGGGGATTTCTGTTAGAAGGCTGGCCGCCTGCGCCCTTGTTCTTATATCATGTTTTAGGAATACAGGGGGCAGCCACAGTTTTTGCTGTTCTAATAGTGTCAAACAATCTAGCAGTATATGTAGCAGGTCTCATTTAGTTCCCAATTTACACCTGCAGTGCCCATTCTGATCTAGCATTTTTGCTTTAAGGTCTCTGTTTATTAACCATGGGTTAATCCCAATCCGCAGCCTCAGAAACTCTTGCCTGTATCCGCGGTTGGGTAGGATGTCTAGGTAGGGGAACCAGTTTTCGTTGGACCAAGCGTTTAGCATATGTGCTACTGATTTCTTCTTTGCTAAATAATCTATATCATTCTTTACTACCTTCCCATTTTGCTTCAGCTCACACTTGGTACCGAGAACTTGATACGTTTCCTGGTCCACATCGATCTTTAACCTTTTACAGATTTCAACCAATCTTTCCCTACTGGCCTTTGCCCATTTTAGCTCACTTTTCTGTATTTCTTTCCGACACCAGTGGGCTACTTTTTGCCCTTCTGGATCTTCCAGTCTTTTCCACAATCTGATTACAGCCATCTGTGTTTGTATCACCCAGGCCTTTGTGCCTATTTCTGTTCTTATGGCTTGTATCATAGAAGATTGTGGAAGAGATAGGAGACTTTTTATGCATTTCCCCTCTACCGCGTCCCAGGATCCCTTACCGCTCAAATAAAGGATCTCCGATCCTTACAGGACTTGGGGGGGGAATCATTGCCTCAAAAGCTCTAAGCATTGGTCGATGTGACATCTCTCCATAATCCCTATTAAACCTTTTTAGACCACATATGGAAGAGTGTGCTTTTGCTTTTTGTGTTTCCAGATGGGCGTTCCAATTTAAAGACTTATCGAACCATATGCCTAGGTATTGATACTCATTGACTGTCTCCAGTTTGAGATCGCCTATGTACCAACTGAACCTGCTTATCTTTTTCCCAAAAAATAAGGTTTTTGATTTGTCTAGATTGATTGTTAGAAATTTGCTATCACAGTATGTATTAAAGGCGTTGAGCTTTCTTTGGAGGCCTCTTTTGGTCTGGTCTACTATTACCAGATCGTCTGCGTAAAGTAAGCAGGATACCTTATTTCCATCCATTTTGGGGCTAGCACTACCCTCAATCTCTAGATGTGCCAGGAGGTCTGACAGAAATATAGATAAAAGCTGAGGGGCCAACACACAGCCCTGTCTTAGTCCATTGGCAATGGGTATTTTTGGGGTCAAAGATCCCACGGTATCCTTAATGACTTGCCCCCAGTTTTCCCTGTGTAGTTCCTTTATTATGGTCAGGAGGTCTTTGGGAGTATTTATCCTCGTTAGAGTATCCCATAAGCAGGCCCGGTCTACTGATTCAAAGGCTGCTCGGAAGTCGACGAAACAGCAGCATAGCTTGCCATTTTGTTCCGTCGACTTCTTTGCCATAGCCCATAAAGCAAATCCATGATCTATTGTAGAGTGACCCGCTCTAAATCCTCCCTGTTCTGTGGGTACTATTGGGAACTCTTTTACCCTTGCGTTCAATTGGTTTGGTACAATTTTTGAGAATACTTTCTCTCCTATGTCTAGGAGGTTGATCAGCCGGTAGTTTTGTGGAGCCTCCTTGCTCCCTTTCTTGTGGATTGGCCTAATTATGGCACCCTTCCAAGTAGGTGGCATTTTGCCTTCTTTCAATATTATATGGAACATCTTGGCCAGAAATCTTGCCCACCATTTTACCTCCAACTTCAGTATTATTGCAGGGAGATTATCTGGTCCTGCCGCACGGGTTAGCTTAAGTTCTCTTATTGTAAGCTCTACTTGTTCTTCATTAAATTTGGATATTAAGTCTTCTGATATTTTTTGCCATATTTTGGTCTCTACATACTCTCTTGGAGCTCTTTCCCCGTACAGTTCCCTTATGTACTCTTCCCATGCAGCCTCACTCACCACGCAATTTAATTCTCCATCTGTTGTTCCGGCTGCTGCCTTTACCAATTTCCAATATTGCCTTAAATTTTTTTCCTCTATTTCTTCTAACAGGTCTAACCAGCATTTCTCTTTATATGCCCTTTTGGCGTTATTTACCTTTGATTTAAATTCTTTTTTCAGCTTGTTTATGTGTTCCTGTCTCTCTTGTGTGAAGTTCTTTTTTTGCCTTCTTTGTGCTGCCCGTATCTCCTTTTTTTTGGTTTGGCACTCCACAGAAAACCCTTTGCCTCGGTTTGACAGTTTTACCCTATTGAATTTATCCCTTTTTAGTTCTATTCTTAGGCACTGGACCACTTCTTCTAGCTTTCCTATGAACCATTCTAGATTTTTCTTCTCAAAATTTTCAGGTTCCATTTTCATTTGCATAGCCTTCAGTTTTTCCATGTATTCTTCAGTTAGCCGTGTCGTCACCCGTTTGGTGTACTCAACCTCCTGGTTAATCACTGTTTCTCTCTGCAATTTCCTTCCCCCAGATATTATTAGGTGAAGAAGCTTATGATCACTCACCTCTTTTTGTTCTAACCTAAATCCCCTAACCTGGGGGAAATTCCAGGCTTGCATAAACATATAGTCGATAGGGCAATTCTGTAGACCTAAGTTAAAAGTCTTCCCTGCTGGGCAGTCTGTCTCTATTCTACCATTTAAACAATGGAGACCCCTACCTCCTAGGGCGTATACTAGTTCTGAGTCCTGTTTTGAGATCTCCCCAGTTGGAAAGCTAGCAGGGTTTATTCCGTACACCTCTAACAGTTCACTATTCCATTGGTCAGCCTTTTTAGGATTAAGTTTATGGTTAAAATCCCCCATTATTATTATTATATCTGCTGCATAATTTTCTAATGTACTGTCAACATCCTCTTTAAAAAACCTCATCTCCTTTTCATACTCCTCTCTATTATCCCACTGCATATATACATTCATTAAAGTCAACATTTTATGTTTCGATTCCACTGTCAGAAGTTCTATTCTACTTGATTGAACCCATTTACATTTTGTTTTCAACGGTTTTACTTCCCTCAGCACTTTTGTTGAGACCAGTGTCAACCGACCCCCCGAGGGACGGCCAAAGCTTTTCTTCGTGGCAGGATAATGTAACTGTAAGTATCCATCAAAAGTTGGGGTTTCGTCGCATGTCCAGGTCTCTTGAAGGCAGGCAATGTCCACTTTATTTATTATTTCCTTTATATATTCCCGTTTTTGCTCATTGCCTATCCCATTCACGTTCCAGGTTAGGAGACCTAGTTCTTGCGACCCCCCCCATCCTATTCTACATCACTCAGACCGCCTTCTTCTTCCTCATCCTCTGTATCGCGCCCATTGGAATCTCCCGCGGGACTACTATGTAAGGACCAGTTGTCCCATGAGGTTTCATTAACTGTGTTATCTATCACTACATTCAGACAGCTCCGGTCTCCTTCTGTTTCTCTATAGAGATTCACTTGTCTCTTCTGTAGCCCGGCGTGCTGTTTTAGAAAGGTATTTTCTTTAGGGGTTTTTATTTCTCTCTCAGGAAATATCCTTATTCCCTGTTGGTTTATCTCATTGGAGGCTTTCAGGATTGCCCTTTTTACCAGGTCTGAGTAAAGAGTGATTTTTGTTATTTCCTTTCCATTCCTGTTCTCTACAAAGCCGACTTGCTGAAGGTCGTTTGTACCGATCCCCCTCAAACTACTGCATTTTGCAAATGCAGTCAAAATCTGTGCCCTATTTAGGGGGTTCGTTTTTCTTGCCAACTTTTCCTTCTTCCCAGCTGGTAACTGATTGAAAAATAACCATTTGTTGTTGTCCCTCTCTTGTAGTTTCATGCACCTGTTGACTAGCATTTGTTCTCCCTGGCTGCCACCCTTTGTTTCTCGTGCCGGGTGGTTCCTGTGCATGAGGGCTTACTGTCCTTTGGCCGATGGATCATTCAGACGTTATCCTTACTTTCTGCTTCGTGATGCGGGTAGAAGAGGATTTCTTAATTGCCTCCTTACTTCTCTGATTTTTCCTTAATTCTCTCGGGGCTTTGTTGGTTTAGCCTCTACTTGCGTGTGACTATTTAGTATATAGGTCGGTGCTGAGGAGTTTAATCCTGACTGTACCCCCCCGCCATTGTTTTCTTCCCTTTTTTCTTTCCTGATGGCTTTGGTTGTCTAGACTTTTCAGCCCTATTCCTGGCCACAGGCGCTACATACCCCCCACGCCTTTTTATCAGCATAGGTCTTTTCGAAATGTAAACGTTGTCTAAGACCTCGGTGAAATCCTTTACAGTTTGCTCTGTGGGATGAAGAGTCCTTTCAAGGATTACCATGATTTCCTCTTCTGGTTCTATTTTGGCACTTTCCTCGATGGATGGTGCTGTGTCTGTTGGCCTTAACCTACTTGGCATTTGGCTCTTTATCTCCACTAATTCTTCTTCTATTTTTTTTAGATGTTGTTTCTGAGCTTTCATCACTCCGTTGTTTGAAAGTGTTACTTCAAGGATTCCTTGTAATACCTTCTGAAGCATCAATATTAATTCCATCAGAGATGATGTGGGTGTTTCAGAGATCTCCAAATCCTGAGTATTATTTCTGTCTGGGTTTACCTGGTGACCAGTACTTATGCCATCTTGCTGTTGTGGGAATTTTTGCATTATGTGGTGCTGCAGGAGTTGATCTGGCGCGCCTCCCCAGACAAAACTCTGGTTCTGACCTTCGTTTCCCCTATGCCCTTCATTCCCTGATGACTGCAATGAGAACATTTTTGGAGAGGATGATAGACGGGGCGCTGAAATGTGGTGGTTTTGGCTCTGAAGCGCCTGGTTTATCGATTTGGGGTTCTCCCTTCCCTCCTCAATGTCGAGGGCATCTTCTTCCTGGAGTTCTCCCGTATCTATCCATATCTGGTTTGCTACTGTCGTGCCTGACTTTTCGGCAATCTCCCCACCATTTTCCACTCTTTCTCCGTCAAGTTCCGATGTTATCACTGGATCTATTGATTTGTAGTGTTTCCCTACAAACTCCTGTATGGATTTTAACACTGCCGTGTTCTCTTTCTGTTTCGTGGTTGTTTGATTACACCCTCTTTTCGCCTGCTGGGTGTTCTTTGTTGCCCTTTTGACTTTTCTTTTCTTGCGTCTCCCCTTACTGTTGTCCATAGAGGATGCATGGCTTTCCTGGCTCTCTTCCAGGGATATTGAGCCCTCCATTGATTTACTCTTCCCTGGTTCATCCACTGTACATGATTTTTGCCCTCTTTTGGGTGCCATTTCTAGGATTTTAGTGCCTAATCTGTAGTTCTGCTAAGGGTGGTGTCTCTTATTTAATAAATACAATTTTTACCCTTATCTAGGAACTTTCACTTACCTCTGTTCTGCCTTGAAGCCTTGTTGCCTTCAGCCTGATTGCCTTGCCGCACTTGTAGATCTCTATCGTATCGTTTCACCAACTTTTCCGTGGTACTTGTTCTTCTTAGGTCCGGAAAGCTTAGACGCCCTTTTGCTTCTTGGCTCCTTGCTCATTCAGGTGCCTCAGAAGTTTACAATATTTTGGTCCCTTGGCTGGCTCTGCTGATTGTCCAAGCAATACTGCCCCCCCCCGCCCCCCTATTTTCTGGCGATCAGTTGGTGTGCCACTGCTGGTTCTTAGTTACACCAATTGCCTCCTTTATTTCCTGCGGGGGTGGGGTTTTGTAATCTTGCCCACTCAGTGCTACTGCGGGGGTCTCCCGAGGGCTCGTGGTCGCTGGGGTTGCCGGCGTCTTTACAGGCTCAGCATATGCCTGGCGTTCTGCTGCGTTTCTACGACGCTCGGCCAGCACTCCGCCCCGCTCCCCACTCCCCACTTCTCACCCCGAGTGTTCCCCGATATTCCGGGGCTGGAGAGGGTTTCTGTAGAGCTCGCTGATTACCCCTCGGTTGTCCTCGGCTGTATTTAACTTGTTTCCACGTCCTCGGTCGCGGAGTTCCACCGGGTCCGTTCTTTCTCCTGCTCCGGCTCGTCACTCGATTCACTTGGTCTGGCTGCAGCTGTGTGAGGCAAGGCGCGGCTTAGGCTCGGCTAGGCAAAACAGAGCAAAAAATTACAGTGACAGTATCTTGGGAGCTTCAGGGAATGTTTGTGAATTGAACAACAGTCTACTATATTCAAGCAGAGAGATCAATCTCTGCCCATACTTTTACATTTTGTTTCTGAACAGGGTCCATTATTTACACACCGATGATTCCATGAGGAGTGTTTGAGAATATCAGTTTGGTCTAAGACTTTCATAAAAGTTTACAAATGGAGCAAACTGAAAAGAAGTAAGAGTCTGCTGTGGCTTATGAACATTGAGGGAAAAAGTAGCGAAAGCAGCACTTAGTATGGGGTTATTTACTGCATTTGGGAGGGGGGAATGAAGGACAGCGTAGGGGACCACAAGGGATATTAAAGATAGGTGCTATGCAGGGTATCACACAAAAGGTTGCCCCACAATCACTCCAATATGGGATTTTCTTAATGTTTCAGTTTGGTCTTGAGGTGTGAAGTAGAAGAGAGCTGTACCCATGTACTCCTGTGAAGGGTGAAGGTATGAAAGGGTATTGTTGTGCAGTCCTGGAGGTAAATATACAAATAATAGGTCTTGTGGGACTGATGTTTTGCTGTTTAATGATACAATCTTTGAGGAAACTGAGTGAATAATGACAGGTGCCGTATCAGGGCCTGACCACGGATGTCTCTGAATTCAATCACAAAAATAAAGACCGCTTGTAAAGAGAGAGGATGTGATCAGAGAAGCCTCTACTGGAAGCACTGATGCTGCACTGAGAGTCACTTGGAGTCAGACCTATCCGGAGGCATGAGGGCAAATGAAGATGAGAGAAAACAAAAGTCTGGTCTGGGAGCTGCCCTCCAAGGGAAGTGAGAAAGGGGTGAATTTGTGGAAGTTTTACAATATAGAGGAAGATGTTTGGGTGAACGTTGAAACAGTAATCAAAACAATGTGATTAGTGACTGAAGAACAGAAGGACAGTGAATGAGGCAAGGCGAGAAGAAACCTCTGAAGCGATGTGGTAAAGAAGAGTGCCTAGAAATGTCAAAGTGTGCCAGATTAGGAGAGTTAAATCGAAGTGCCTTATCAGACTCACCTAAAGCGTGAACCATCAGCAAAAAGCTGAATTTTATTTGAGAAATTTGAGCAATACAAATCTAGTAATTAATTCTACTCTGTAAGGCAGTGTGCAAAGGAATGAAATATAATGAGGCAAACGTGGTGACACAGTTGTCAATGACAGCACCTCTTTTTTCTGAGAAAATATCAGAAATAGTTTTGATACAGAGTTTTGGCAAGATGAGCAGTTATGGCATTTAAGTTCCAGAAACATAACATTGCCATGGCTTATTTATTGAGAAAGGCAGTATATTGTACAGTAACTTGAAGTAATATAAAGAGGGGAAATGATGTATAGTGTGGAGGATAAAGAAGAAAATATGCAGGCAGCAAGCCTGCTTGAAATGTGTGCAGACAATAAAAACATGCAGCCGGAAAGCACACAAATCATATTCAGACCTAATAAAATATCTACACTGTCCTTGAAGTTATTAACTAGTTTGGAGTGAAGGCTTACAAACAGAGGGAGATTAGAAGTATATACAGCCATCAATAAAGCTCTGCGAAGTCTATGACTTTAATGTACAATATAGAGTAAAGATATGCATTCAGTAAGGTCAGCGTGAGGAGATAAGGTGAAGGGCGGAGGATTGAACTAAAATAAAATGCAGCCCAAAACGTTCTCCTCAAAAAATGTGGGCAACATGTTTTAGTGCTGTTGTGATTTAAGGGGTGGAAAGGGGAATTGTAGAAATTACGAGAAGATGAGTTAAAAGGAGTCATACAGCTTTCCAAAAAGGGGTAAACCATGTTGTACAGCAGCTCAAGTGAACTGCAATATGTAAAGAAACAACCTTGACAAAGCCAATAGGTTTTGCATGGGCGAAGAGTGGTTGAAGAAGTGGATGTTAAATTGTGTTCTTTATCTCTTGGGCGGTCAGAGGCATTTGAAGGACTGGTCAGAACAGAAGTAGTCCTGCCTCCTTAAGTCCAGTGTGACTCACTTTTGTACAGTTTATCATTTATTTGCTGCTTGGCAGGTTTGCAAACTTCCTGTGGGCACGTGGAACCGTGAAAGGAGTATGTATATAACTTGCATTCACTTTTTCAGGAGAAACTATTGTGTAAATGCACCACACAGATTCACCCTTGTGCATGATTTGAAAGGCATGCAAACACAAACATTCAGAAGTGAGCATTTCTGTACAACTTTGGAAGGATGAAGGTGTGAGTGCAGGGTGAGTGGTGCATGAATGAAGGTTGATAAGACTCAGAGTGCAAGGTGAAAGTGGCTCAATGGATGGTGAATATTGGTGTCTGAGTGCAGCATTAGCACTGTGTGCGTGGTCGGTGAGCAGCATCTACCTGCCAGCACAATGTCAGGGAGACTGTGCAGAGTAAATGGTGGGTCAGTGTGCAGGGTGAGTGGTGTCTGAGAGTAGGTGAAAGGTTTGTAAGTGTTGTAAAGACATTAGCAGCGCAACCTAAACATGAGCCTGTATATAAAACACTCATTATGAATGTGTAATTAAAACATGAACAATCACTAAAGATTACTGAATTGCAAACTTTGCAACATGAGGCAAAGCCCTGCTGAGTCATATTATGAAGCTGGCATGTTGGCCACTTGTAGAAAGTATGATGAGCTAATATTGTGATTAGATATTTAAATGCAGGGTCATAGTATGAGGCAAAGGTACGCTCCTTAATGAAAGCGGACTGGTATGTTAAAGTACATGATACACTGAATTTGAATTGAATTTAATTGAATTTGAATTTGAATTTGAATTTAAAACATTTGTAAAGCGCAGCGTTCACCCTGCGGTTTCTTGGCGCTATGGAGACAGGTTTAGCAAAGCGGGGCCGTGAATGACTGGCGCAGAGAAATAAAAAGGGGCAAATTTACAAAGAAAAGGCCTGTTTAAATAAAAAAGTTTTAAGGTCTTTGCAGAAGGAGGAATAATGTGAAACAAATCGTAAGTGGTCGGGGAGGGAATTCCAAAAGGTAGGAGCCAGAGTTGAAAAGTTGGCCCCTCCCCACTTTTTGCGTTTGTAGCGTGGGATTTGCAGAAGACATTTGGACGATGAACGAAGTTCTCTGGCAGGAACATATTCGTTGATCAAGGAAGAAATGAAAGCGGGAGCAGAACCCTGGCGAGCCTGGAAAACCATGCAGCCGGTTTTGAAAAGGGAACGTTCCTTGACAGGAAGCCAATGGAGCTCCTTGAGGAGGGGTGTTGAATGATGAGAGCGCGAGAGACCATACACCAACTGTGCCGCTTGGTTCTGAACCATCTGGAGCTTCCGCAGGCTGTACGCTGGGATTCCGTTGTACAGGGCATTGGCGTAATCCAGCCGCAAGATCACCAGAGCGGACATGATCAGTTTGAGTGCCAGGGGGGAAAAAAAAGGGAAACAGTGCGAATGGTACGAAGAGTGAGGAAACAGGAAGAAACAACAGAACTGATTTGTGAATGTCAAGTGAGTTGGTTATTCATTTTGACGCCCAGGGTTTTAACTGTGGAGGAAGGAGTGGGGGAAGGACCAAAAGAAGAGGGCCAGAAAAGAGAGTTCCAGGGACTGGAAGAACCACCTGTGAGAACCAACTCGGTTTTGTCCGGGTTCAACTTGAGATGGTTGTGGTTCATCCAGTCCCTGATGAAAATCATAATAGACTGGAAATTAGAAACAGAGTGGGGAGAAGAGGAGAGGCTGAAGATGAGCTGGTGGTCGTCCGCATAATTATATACGGTGACCTCCAGCTGCTGAAGTGCAAAGATTAAAGGAAAGATGTATAGATTAAACAGTAAGGGAGAAAGTGAGGAGCCCTGGGGAACACCACAAGTGACTTGAAGTGGGGTAGTCGTGAAATCCCCCAACCGGACCGCCTGGGTGCGGTCCCTCAGGAAGGACGATAGCCAGACCAGGGCTGAGCCCTAGATTCCCGCCGCTCTGACACGTGAAAGCAAGATGGTATGGTCCACCGTGTCAAAAGCGGCGGAGAGGTCGAAGAGCACCAGAGCCTGATGTTTGTTTTGGTCCATGCCATCCCTGAGGTTGTCCAGGACCGACACCACGACTGATTCGGTGGAGTGCCTGGGGCGGAAGCCGGCCTGACGAGACACCAAGCCCCCATTTGCTTCTACATGGGCGCTGAGTACCGAGGTGACATGGCGCTCAAGCACCTTGCCCAAGTTGGGCAGTAGGGAAATGGGGCGGTAGTTGGCTGGGGTGAACGGGTCAGCGCCGGACTTCTTCAAAATGGGCACTATTGTGGCTGATTTAAGTGTGGGGATCACAACTCCCTGGGTAAGAGAACTATTAAGGAAAGTAATTGGGGGCTGGGGGCAAGCAGAGTAAATCGGTTGTAGGATTCGTGCCGGACAAATGTCTGCCGGAGAGCCTGATTTGACCTTAGGAAGTATCTCTAAGAATACTTCTTCAGTAAGGGGGGGAATTGAGGTAAGACGGCACTGGACAGTAGGGGGAGAAGGATCAACAAAAGTAGAGGAGGGGGGGGATATTTGTCTTGATAGTTGCAATCTTATCCAGAAAATAAGAGTTTAATTGGTCACACAGGGGCTGGGTAGGAGGGGGTTGGGGTGAAGCCCTATCAGAATAGGCTAGATCGTTGACTATAGTAAAAATCTCCCTAGATTTATTTTCTGCTGTCAGAATTTTTGTGGAAAAATAAATGGTTTTGGCAGCTAAAATGGCTTTTTTGTACTCAGTTAATAATGAGGAATAGTGATTTTTTAATAAGGGGTAGTAATTTCTTCTCCACTGCCTCTCAGCTTGCCGTACGGCCAGTTTTTGTTCCTTTAGGTCGTCACTGAACCACCTATTAGAGCCCTTGGGTCGTCGAGTTGAGATACGACGTAGTGGGGCGACCGAGTCACAGCCTCCAGCAAGCCAGGTGTTGATAGCGGTGGCTTGTGAATTAGAGGATAGACCTGTGAGGTTAGGAGAGGAGTTCAGAAGCAGGGAGGTCAGTGAAGGAAAATCAACTCGATTCCAATTCCGCGCCCAGGTGTTTTTGGCATGCGGAACCTTAGTGACAGAGTTGAGAAGGAGGGAAAAGGAAATGAGGGCATGGTCAGACCAGGGACAGGGAGATACAGACACAGGAGAAACAGAAAGGTTAAGAGACCAGACCTGGTCTAGTATATGACCATGAGAATGTGTAGGGACGGATATGTGAGGGACAAAATTCAAGGATTGGTGAGATTCAGTGAATTGTTTAGAAGAAGTGCACTCTAAAGGGTCCGAGGGCCAGTAATTAAAGTCGCCTAGCACCAGGACAGAGGCGTAATTGACCACCAGGGTGGCCAATAGGTCTTGAAATGCTGGCAAAAACAAAGACGAAGGCTGGGGTGGGCGATACATCAAAAGACAAGTAATCGGAGGAGAAAAAGAAAAAGAACGAACTGCAAGGTGTTCAGTGGGAGAGATAGGGGGGGGAGGGAAGAAGTTGAAAATTATATTCGGACCGAGAAATTAAAGCCACACCACCACCTGTCCTACCCGCTGGGCGGTCAGCGCGTAGAGCAACGTAGGAAGGGGGGAGAGCGGCCAAAAGTGCGGGTAAGGAAGAGTCACAGAACCAGGTTTCGGTCAGGAGCAGTAAGTCGGGCTTCTCAGAATCAAGCAGGACAAACAGCTCATGATGGTGTTTAATCGCTGACCTGGTATTAAGCAGAATGATAGATAATGAAGGAGTGGGAGGGGGGAACCAGGCAAAGAAGGTGGCAGCGGCGATGGTGCCGGCGGGGAAGCCGATGTTGACAACGATGGGGGGGCGAGCCCTAGTGTGGCGATGTGGCTACAGACTGACTCTGATAGCGGCCAGTGGCCCTGTAGAGTAGTAAGCTCCTCAGCCGAGTATGGAAAAAATTTGGCATGAGGACGTGCCCCTAGCCCCGTCCGGCCGCGTACGGGCGCAGACGGGCTTGACTTAGGCTCGACTTCGGCGCGCCTTCGTCGCACCCGCTGCGCTTCCTCATTGGGGACGTCTAAAATAGGGGCAGAGCGCGGGGGTGTGGCGCCGAGCTAGGACGCCTACGCAGCCCGATCAGAAATGGCGCCCACACCGAATCCTGGAAGGATAACAGTGGTTAGTAACCTGTTGATTTTCAGGGTAATTATTAAAAACAAACTGGTACAGCTAAAAAGTGCAGTTTCCCTGCTCTCAGTCAGCAGGGCGCTGCGAGTACGTTCAGGAATTCGATAGGCTCCTGCCTGCAGACGCGAACCCTCTGCCACAGGGAACGCCTGCCTCCAACAGCGAGTGCTGCGCGAGCCCACCTAAATAGGGGCGGAGCGCGGGGGGTGTGGCGCCGAGCTAGGACGCCTACGCAGCCCGATCAGAAATGGCGCCCTCACCGAATCCTGGAAGGATAACAATGGTTAGTAACCTGTTGATTTTCAGGGTAATTATTAAAAACAAACTGGTACAGCTAAAAAGTGCAGTTTCCCTGCTCTCAGTCAGCAGGGCGCTGCGAGTACGTTCAGGAATTCGATAGGCTCCTGCCTGCAGACGCGAACCCTCTGCCACAGGGAACGCCTGCCTCCAACAGCGAGCGCTGCGCGAGCCCACCTAAATAGGGGCGGAGCACGGGGGTGTGGCGCTGAGCTAGGACGCCTACGCAGCCCGATCAGAAATGGCGCCCACACCGAATCCTGGAAGGATAACAATGGTTAGTAACCTGTTGATTTTCAGGCTAATTATTAAAAACAAACTGGTACAGCTAAAAAGTGCAGTTTCCCTGCTCTCAGTCAGCAGGGCGCTGCGAGTACGTTAAGGAATTCGATAGGCTCCTGCCTGCAGACGTGAACCCTCTGCCACAGGGAACGCCTGCCTCCAACAGCGAGCGCTGCACGAGCCCACCTAAATAGGGGCGGAGCGCGGGGGTGTGGCGCCGAGCTAGGACGGCTACGCAGCCCGATCAGAAATGGCACCCACACCGAATCCTGGAAGGATAACAATGGTTAGTAACCTGTTGATTTTCAGGGTAAATATTAAAAACAAACTGGTACAGCTAAAAAGTGCAGTTTCCCTGCTCTCAGTCAGCAGGGTGCTGCAAGTACGTTCAGGAATTCGATAGGCTCCTGCCTGCAGACGCGAACCCTCTGCCACAGGGAACGGCTGCCTCCAACCGGTATTGTCATCAAAGTGGCATTGAAAATGAACACAATTAACTGTTAAACAGAAAAACAATCCATAATTGAAAATCACACCGATGTGCTAATATTATGAATGGGTGTTTAAACACAGGGTCATATAGGAGGCAAAGGCATGCTTGTTGATAAAAATGGACCACCATGTTAGCTGCTCTATAAAGTGCATGATACACTAGTATCTGAAACAAACTGGAAACAAAACTTAATGCACCTGAGGGTTCAACAGAAACAAATGAACATCTGAAAAACAATCTTACACAATTAAAAGAATGCAGGAGATTCACAGGTATAGGGCCTACGAGCATAATAATCAGCAAGAGGTAAGATCTGGAAGGTTGTTCCCTCACAATCGCCAAATCTTTTATTTTCTTGTATTGTGGGGCATAAGGCTCATGTGACTAATGTGCTCTATAGAGCTTAAACGCTTGTTCCATACAAAAAAATCAGGGCATCACTAAAACGATTTTGCTGGGACATGCGTACTAATGCATGTGCTTTGAGTAAACTGCCTCTCTGACGTCCGTGAGCAACCAGTGTGAGGTCAGCCAGGCAGCCAAATAAGTTATAAAAGAAACGTGGATGGGAATTGCTTTTTTCAATTTCCACCCAAAAAGCTTTTAAACCTGTAAGGGTGGTGCTCCTCTGCCCATTATCAGGTGCCGTCCCTGACCTGTTTGTGCCTTGCATGTGCATGTTATGTCACTGGACAGACATAAAACTTAAAATATGCAATGCATGACAATGTGGAGAAGTGTGGCTCACCGGTTAGAGGAGGCAGATCCGGAAGCAGAGGTCAGACCCGGGACCAGGGTTCAATCCCGGAAGCGGCAGGGTCTTGAGCTCAAAATGTCCAGGGACTCGATAATTCTCACCTCGGTGCCTACTCGAATCATGGGTTCACACTCTGCACCTCTGGGCAATAGCTTGCTTAATCTCCACTATGGCCCCACCGCGATGGGATGCCTGGCTTTCACCTTGGGGATGCCCAGTAGGGATTATCTCGCAGGGAAAAGCCAGGATGGGTTCCCAAAGCAAGCACCTTGAGACCGTACGGTGAAGGGCGCTATATAAGAACGTATGATTTACAATTTTTATTTATGTGCGTGTGTGGGGGCTGGAGAAAGCAACAACGGGGAAGACACCCTTTTTGAAAGCAATTATGCTAAAGGAATGTGAGGAGGGCAAATTCTCCAAAAAACACACTCTGTCCCTGTGAAAATGTCAGTCTATAAGCGATACAATAGGGTTCATGCACGCAAAGAAGTTTGTCAAAAGCAGGAGAAATTAGTACTTGGGACAATGATAAGAGAAACACATGAGAGGAACAACAAGAAATAATAGGCCACAGCCAATAGAAATGGAAGAAAAGTAAGTGGCAATCCCACCAACCAATAAAAAGTAAGGGCGGTATGTAAGCCCCTTTAAAGATATATTTTAAATATCATAGATCTCACCAGCATAGCACAAGTGTTGTGCAGGTAAAACCTAAAAACAGTAATAACAACATTTTAACATAATCAGTGCTATAATATTGATAAAGAGTATACTATTTATGGAAAGTTCATTATTACCTCTGTTATGTCATTTAACATATTCCTTAAAGTGACCTAGAGGAATGAATAACATCGCACAGAAAATAAAATGGGATCCAGTGAAAATGTGGTAAGTCCTCGGCAGCTTACTTATTTGCTAGAACAAATATTTGGGTTCTCGACTCAGGGTCCTTATAGCCATTCCACCATTATCTTGTGCCATGTAATGGGATTGCTTGTCAGGGAAGCTTCTCACCAATAAAGCCCAGTAATAGCTTAAATCCACTCAGAATGTGGGAATGTGGAAGGTGAAATGAGATAAGACCTATGAGGGTCTTTAGCCCACCTGATTGGGAAAGTATTTGCAGGATGACTTTCACGCATAATGATTAGGCCAAGAATGTGCCAAATGCACCAAAGGATTCTAGATCTCGTGACCCTACACTGCCATCCAAGACGTTGCTTCCTATCACTAGTCACAGTAAAGAAGGACATAAAAAGCTGTAGGGTTCAAGGATTTCTACTCACTTTTTTTCTAAGAGGGAAGTGACATCTATTGAAGGAATGAGTGCTCTTTTAATAAGGAAACCCAAAGCTTCTTTTGCATCAAGCCCGACACACCTTATTTTGAATCCAATGAATGCTCTAGTAAAGGCCCAGGATACTACATCAGAAAAGAGTCCTTTACAGCATTTGAAGTGAATGCAAATGTGCCCCCCAGAAATACCGAGATCTATTGCTGGTTTCTCCATTAGTGCCAGGAGAAGCTAGGCATGCGGGATGATTTTGGGGGGCAATGATAAGTTTATTGACACTCTTTCAAAAGAGGCAGCAGGAGCAGATGTACCAAGCAGCATTTAAGCAGTATTGGATGCTGGAGAGGGCAGTGGTGGCAACTATGCCAATGAAGAGGTGCTGATGACCATTGTCTTCAATGAACCAATCGTCTCATGTTAAACTTCACAAAACTTTTCACTCAGCTCTTGCTTTATTTCTGTTTCATTTCCTTGCCTGTGCTGAGGTTTGGTCCTTTTTCTTATTCTGCTGGGTCGAGCGTGCTAGAACCGTAGCTGTAAGTGAATTGGGGTGTGTTTTAAGGATGGAGGAGGGATGGCAAGCAACGGTTATGCCTCTCCCTGACTATATCTCTCTTGCTCTTTGCTTTCCCATGCCAGGTATAAAGATGATCATGGTGTAGAGACCGCAGTGACAAGAGAGAACACACTGGTCACCTCTCAAGGAAAGCTGGATGTGGCAGAAATATTTCCAAGCAATTCAAATTATGGTTGAAAAAAACATATATTTCTGCACTATAAATACCCATATAACTACTAACTTATATTATTACAATCATACAAATGCTGTAAACAATATCCCCTGCAGGAATACAGCCTCGCCAAGGCCACCACCCACCTTTAGTGCACCAGAAATGACCCAATCAATACTGGTTCGAACACAGAACCAAAATGTGACTTCAAAGGATTGTTGTTCATTCACAAACAGTAGTTTATTCATCCAATAGAAAGCAATTTTTGAGGCATGGATTTATTCCGGACACTGCTGAGTGACTATTAGACATTCCTGTATTTAACACAAGCATTGAAAGCCTGCTCTGATGAAACACTGGGAGACAGCCAGCTTAAACTCTCCAAAGCTACTTGAGAGAGTATGGGATACAATTTACTTTTACAGGCTCCTTTAAAGTTTTGCTGAAACTGACTGTCTCAGAAGTACTGCTCACCCAATTCTGTCATGGCTGACTGAATGTATATTGGGCATGGTATTCTGTCACATTTGCAATTGAGTGCCCTGACCTCAAAACTCCAAATTGGGATGTGGGTGTCTCCATTAGAAACCTGAAAGTAGTCTTCTATAAATAGGTGCTGTAACTTTGCTTTTTAACAGGCATGGCTCACTATTAGGGGCAGAAAGGACCCGTCCCTCCACCTCTTTCCAAATCGTTGCTACGCCTGACAGCCACTATTCATGTCAGGTTATGTAGCCAGACACTGTACTGGCAGTAGATCCCTAGCTGTCTGAGGTGAACCATGCCAGGTTGAAGATGTCACAGCCATTTGGGTGTGACCCCTTCAGCCTGACAATGTTCTTTGCTGTCCTCCCTCTCATGCTGTGGGGCATGTCACTGATAGCCCTAGTTATAAGCCCTGAAGTACTCAGCATCAAGTGCCATTAGTGATGCCTCCGCAGAGAGTGGGGTGGGGTCAGCAACTGTCACTGACTCCATCCCACTCTGTGACAACTAAGGCACTGCCCCCTGTTCTTACTGCCTGTCCCAAGGTCAGGTAATGAGAGGAGGCAGCAGTCCCAACCTTCCAAGAACTACTGAGGCTTCCCTCCTGTATCCTGAAGTCACAGCTGCAGCCTGGTAAGTTGTTTTTTGTGTGTTTGGTGCATGTTTGTGTTCATGGATGTATGTCTAAAGAGTGTGAATACTGTGAATAGGTGTGTGTGTGTATATGTGTTTGCAAATGGTGGGTGCAATTGTGCATGCTTGTATCTATGAGTGTGAGTGAGTGTGTATGTAGAATGTGAGAATGAGTCTGCGGGGCATTCCTGACACCCACCTGCTCAAATTAAGAGTCCCCAGTGCTAGTCGAGCATGCTCCAATACAGTTTGCTAGTGGATGTTATGGCTGACTTAATATTGTATACCTATAGAGCCACCTTCAAATCAGCTCTCAACAACTACCATCAATAGATCATAACTACAATAAGGGAGGCTCTGACCAACTGGATTGACAGTAGTGCCAACCATGCTAAGGAACTCTTCACCATCATCAGAGAGTTCACATGCCCTTCAGCCAAGGAAAACTCCATCCCATCTTCACAGTCAGCCTCCGATCGACCACCACTGCTGACCACCCGCTCTCCACTTTGAAACAGCCAAGCACAACAAACACAGCCACCCTCATGACCTCTATCCACTCAAGGGTACCCACAGACCCCTGCTCCCACAGACTCTTCAACCTTGGAAGAGACAAGATCGGCCACCAACTTACCACCATCCTTTACACCTCATTAATCACGGCCAACTTTCCCGAAACCTGGAAACCTGCCATCCTCCCCAAACACCTTGCCCTCACACAGATCCCTTTGCTTATACGTGAGGACGCTCCTCCAATCTCGCCACAAAAGTCTGGAACACACTACCCCTTCACCTATGCGCCTCACCCACACTGACAGAATTCAGGAAGGTGATCCATACCTTACTTTTCCACTGAGGCCTTCCTTGGTGACTGAATACACTCTTGGGTGACAAGCAACGATTTACAAGTAAAACATGATTGATTGATTGATTTATTAATTGATTGAGTTGAGTGGAGGAGAGTGCCTTAGAGTACAGCAGTGTATAGTGGAATGTGGAACAGCGTCATAGTGTAGGGTAAAGTATCGTATAGTGGAGTAGGGTGAAATGGAGTTGAGTAGAGTCACAGAGATGTAATTGTAATACATTGGAGTGTTGTGTTGCAGAGTAGGGTGGCATGAAATGGAGTAGAGTGGCCTGGTGTAGCATACAGTGAAGTAAAGTATCAGAGTGGATTGGTGTGTCATGCAGTGAAGCGTTCTGATTTGTTGTACAGTCTTGGAAAGTGTCATAGATTGGAGTACAGTGGAGTGTCACAGAGTGGGTTACATAGTGGATTTGTAGGAGGACGCCATAGTATATGGTGCTTACTTATGTAAGTGTCCTGCATACATCCAGACAACACTTATGGTGATTTTAGTGGTCTTAGACAACCATAGAAATCTCTCTTTGTGGTAGCTGTGGAGAGCAGCCTTCACGCTTAGTTCAGAAGGAGTGTAAAGCAGCTTGTTTTATCAATTCATAATCGTGTGGTGTAGGTTAAGGGAAAAAGAACTACACAGTGTATTTATAAAAACAGTTATTTATTAAAGACACTCACTAACACATTGCAGTATCTCCTAAGGGTACATCAGTAGCCATTCAAGAATGTACCAAGGTACTTACCATAGCCAATTTAGTGGAGAAGCACAGATACTGGGGTCCAAGTTAGCAGGATCCCAGTCAGATGAGTCAGAAAAGCAGTATGACACCAACAAAAGTGGGGGTAACCATGAAAGCAGATCCAACTTTCTACAGGAGTGATATACAGTGGAGTGCCTTTCATGCTTACAGCAAGGGATGAACTCCTAGCTCTTAAAATCAGTGCGAGCAGTGTGACTTAACATGCTCCACTACTGAGGGAACTTCACTGAGTGTGACTGATTTTTTTTGTCACTTCCTTACATTTTCATGTAAAGTTTTACAAATGCCAATTTTTGCTTGGTCCCCCAGGGAGACTGAGCATTACATGCATATATTATTCACCCCCAGGGGCAATTTTTAATATTCTTGGGTCCTTTCAATAGTGGTAGCCAGCTCTAACCACCAGCAGGTTGTTTTCAAGGTCTTCGGGCATTTCCAGACTCTTTGCACAAGACCGGTCCTGTGACTGACCCCTGGTGCTCTCTCCGGCTTGCAGGAGCATCTTACACAGCCCGGTTAGAAGCAAAAAACACAACACCCCATCTGTATGTCATTGGAGTCAGGACCTAGGATTACTAAGGACCTCGTAATAGCGCCCTCCTTGTGGGTCAGTCTGAAGCAGTCCGACCCAGGTAAATCTACTGTGTGATCACTAAATTAGGGGTTCAATTATATTGAGAACTGGATTTAATACAAACCTGTTATTGTTTCATAGATGGTCGTTGGGTTGCCAGAAACCATCCACGTAGTGACCTAAATTTGGTACTACTCAAGCTTCACGGTAAACAGAGTGTGGAGAATTTGATTAGGGTCAATATGTATGTCTTGGAAGAATGGTTGGACAATGGTTATGAAGACAACCACTAGAGTGTACCTAAAAATGTACTAGTGGGGGGCTACACTGTTTTAAAATTTGGGGGGGATATATGAATAAAGTGCACAATGAGTTATGAATCTGGCTTTATGTAAATCTGGCTTTATGCATTTAAGTTCCCAAAATGTCTTTTGTGAAGCTGGGGGTTCAGTTATACTTCAATGAGATTCTGACTTCAATGTGAAGATTCCTATGAATTACCATTCTGATGTGTTAATGTTACACTACGGGTCTTCAGTCTCTTCCCCTTTGTTTTTATATATTGTGTATATTTGTATGTGTTACTGCAGCATTTGGATTGTTTTTAATTTTTTTAATTGATACATGATATAAATAAATGTACACTCTGTGATTACAGCAATTTCAGGTCCTTTCATGTTTGAAGGGTGTTTTGTATTGATAGCCATTGTACTGTTGCATGGGATCATTAGGGAACTCTGAATGAAGTGTGAATGAATGATTGTCATTGAGATATTTAGTAATCCAAGGGATATTCCTCTCTTTTGTCATTGGAGTCAGTGGCAAACGTACTGATAGGGATTACGCAGCGGAAGGACTAGTCCATAAAATCTCAGTCCAACCTTCCAGGGTCCCGAATAGGCCCATTCCTCCAACTGCTCAGCGGGGTTCATAAAGGGGCCAGCACACTGACCCTGGATAAACTCATTCTAATCCTTTAGCCCATTCTTGCTGTGGCATCATGTGGCTCCTCATTCCAGCTGGGCATTCCTCCCTCCACTGTAGCTCTCAGGTCCAATTTCCTCTCATCTGTATCTCCTGCATTCAAGGGTTTTTAAGTGGTCTGGGAAGTTCTATAAGCAAGGCATTCTAAGGTGTTGCACCATTCACCAGGCTAACTGTATGCAGATACTGGTCTGGTTGTCCCACACTGTGAGACTTACTCACAGTGAATGTCAAAACCTGGGCAGTCCAAAAGAGAACAATCCAGGGGGATTTACTACACTCCTCCCTTGTGTAGTGCAGCTCTTTGCTGCAGTACTGATTCTTTCATAGCTATTGGGCAGAAGCACACACCAGAAGCAAGTCTTCTAGTCACAGTGGACATGGTACACATTTCGATTCCCTCTAAGAACACCTGGCATCCACAGAGAACTTGTTTGGAATGATAAAGTGTGTATTTGAGCAATACATGTACAATGTTTATGTTCTTCCCAAAACGTACGACAGGGCTACAATTACGAATACACTTGTTGTTACAACTTGGAATGTTTACAGGTCGGATGCTGGACCATCCAAATCCAAGCATGGTCTGGAGCTTGCAAACAGGTCTCAAGGGAGTGCACATCACCACATTCTCTAACAAGCTGTAATTTATGTTCTGTTCATAGACAAACATTTACTAGTACTCTACCTTATTACACAGGCTCAGCACATGAGTAGGTACAGTCGATCAGGCAGCACTTCTGGGAAAGAGGGCATGCTTCGTCCGATAAGCAGTCCCAGGCCGAAGGACGGGACGCTGGGCAGAGAGACTTTGGACACTTACCAGGCTTCGCTGTAAGTCAAATAACATTTACCATATATCAAGTGAGTCAATTATGCAAAGATTCACCACCAAGAACAAAATCACCAACTGGGAACTTCACTAGAAAAATGCACAATGTCCTCACACATACTTTTTCAGAAGCAAAATCATCCTATACACCTCCTTACAAAAAAGCGACATTTATTTCCTACACTAATTGAAATTACTACCAACACACACGCATCACAGTCTCAGCTAGGCACACCCCTGTTACAGATTCAAACAGTACAATGCAATATTGTATTCATGGAATGCCTTATACTACAACGCTTTTTTATTTGTACTTTTTGTTGGCAATGTAACGAGTGCAGTGAAATCAACATTTAATTTCTTACTTCATCTTCGCAATCACGAGAGTAGTCACCACTCCTCACTTTCCCTTTGTCCTGAGTGATATTGAATGTCTTGTACAAATATTTTCCATATAAAATCAATTGATGTTCTTCCATCTAATCTAACCCTTCCCACCCCTCCCTCTATCCCAGTCCTTTCTCTTCATCTTTGCGTGTGCAGTAGGTGTCAATCAGGTGTAAAGCCTGATGCCTGGGGGGGGCATGTTACTTCTCCCCAGTCTTGCCCCATGGTATCTAGTAGTTTCCAACCCCTCCATTCACTGCTTCCCTTGTTTTAGGCATAATTCCCAATGCTGGCAGTTGTGTCTCTTGGTTTTGGGAATCCCCTTATATCCTATATTGGCCAGGTCTTATTTCACCTATATTTACACCTTGGTCAATTTCATTCACTTGGGCTTCCCAGAAACACCCTGTGTATTTTATCAGGTGTAGTGTACTACCACATCATGATTTTATTTCGAAGATACTGTATGCCACTGTTTTATTGGTTGTTATTACTCTCCTGCACTTATGTGTTCGTGTCTCTTTGCAAATTTACATATCTAGCATTACTACAACTTGTTCAGGTAGCCTCACTGTTCAGTATTGGTCTTGTGTCCTGCTGACAAATATGCTGTAAATATAAAAATTCAGTCCTTTGTTAACCAAGTGGATGGTGATGAATTTATCAAACGAACCCAGGTTGGTCACTGCTGTGTTGTTCAGGAGGTGATGCATCCAATGGTTTGAGTAATAATATTTCCTCTTGTTCCTCCAGAACATACATTTGTTTACATTCCTGTGATTGTTATTTTGTCGAATAGATTTGCTATGTTCCTCTTGCCTTGTTTCCAACCTTTGACTCTGCCCCCTTTGTGTGTCAGGCTGTAATCCAGATGTTAGGGGAGACATGTCCCTTGTTAGTCGCTATCATGTAACTTACCTCCAGCATGTGCCATTTATTTGACTATCATACAGTATTCTTGGCAAAGTAAATATTACATATTACCCGGGTCTGCCTGGATTTCTCCTCTTTCTATTAGTTATAATTTTCCTGGAGACTGTCCAATTTTCCTCACCATACCAAGTCTGTCAGAGTCTTCCGGGTGGTCTGAAATCAGGAGGGCCCTGAAGGTGTGCAACACTTCCGCACTTCTGCTGAGCTGCATGCTAAGCCCCTCTGGCCTCAGCACATGTGCCGACTGTGCTT
Organism: Lissotriton vulgaris; assembly: GCF_964263255.1. Classification (NCBI taxonomy): domain Eukaryota; kingdom Metazoa; phylum Chordata; class Amphibia; order Caudata; family Salamandridae; genus Lissotriton; species Lissotriton vulgaris. The sequence continues at coordinate 1,870,554,976 of NC_141694.1, read as the reverse complement.
TGACCACAACAATAGCAGAGCTTGTGTGCAAAAGGCAAGCTTACTACCTTAGCTGTCTGGCAATAACTTCAACAGAGGGCTGATGCTGAGACAACTTCCGGTATTTGTACCGGAAATGGAGGATTAGGATGGCTTCCATACATGCAAATGAAGCAAAGGGAAGAAGATAAAACACACAAACAGTGAGGGCTCAACAGTGCAGTCCTACATGTATGACAAAATACAGGCAAAGTTATTGGCACAAGCAGAAATCTTACATTACTCCTAACTCGTAACAAGAGATAAACAAGCATATGAATATTCAGTGACAAAACAGTAAATACTGCTGTTTGCAATAAATCTGGCGATTCAGGCCCACAGCATTTAAACTCTGCCCTACATAGAGCTTCAAGCACACGCCTTAGGCCATGTTACAGGCACACTCAAAAGTTCTTAACCTAACACATCACACTGCAAACCATGAACTGCTTCTGTATGGAGAATCCACAGTAAAAGACAGAAACAGAGATTACAATGCAGTATAAATAGTGCCATTGTCTATAACAGGATACAAAATACAGCATTTACTATATACATATAGATCCACATAATTATAGGAGGGGGTCAGTTGGCAATCAAGACATCCTGGTTTCTTGTAAATATAAATTATGCATTTTTCTCGTACTTAATACGTAGACTTAAATCAGCAATTTGTTATCGTCACCACTCCAAAAAGGCTAGCAAGAGACAAGAATCCAATTAGTACCACAATCCACAATCAGGTATTTGCTTTACCTCACATCAAAGTAGCCCAAACTGCCTCTTTCAAATGGTAGTAAGCCACAGCTGTAGCTCAAGACAGGCCTCCTGTGGCATCCCTGATGAGGTTGCATATTTAGCCAATGTTGGTGTACAAGAGATGAAAACATTAGGGATCACTCTCCTGAAAGTCATCAAAAAGAAGTGTCGACCTTGCAAATAGACACCGAAAGAGCCGAGTAGTTGAACAAAGAATTACAACAACAGATGATGAAGGAGAAACAGGTTTCAGGATCTGCATGGCAACAACATCAAAACTGGCAACTGTAGCCATTTTGATAGAAAACGCAATAAGGAGGAAAACCTGGCTGTTTTCCTGGTTGCCTGGTTCATAGAACTCAAAATGGCATTTGAATGAGTGTCGTGGGACTGTCTTTGTGCCAAACGGGAAAATGGGGCATTCCAGGGAAAATGATAAATGCAATCATAGCATTATGCAGTGACACATGGGCATAGGTAGAATTTGAAGACAGCAGCGGATTGACTTAAAAAAATGAACATTAATTAAGTAGATTGAAACAGGGATGTGTTCTGGCACTGAGTTTGTTCAACTTATACTTAGCTGACTTGAATAGCTATCTGATAAAACTAGCTAGCCATCCACCAATATTGGAAAATTAGAAAATCCTATGCCGGCAATACGCAGACGACATAGTTGTCCCGATCCATGGGCAGATCAGCATGCAAAGATTGATAAACAGTTTAACAAGCTATATTGAGCAAAGTTAGCTAGAGCTAAACTTGTGCACAACCAGAAGAATGTCGAGTGGCTTGCAAGTACAAGACGTACAATTGGTTTATCAAAGGTGAACATGTTGACTCTGTCCACTCTCACAAGTACCTGGGTATCACTTTGGGGCACCAACTGTCGTTCCCTGAATATGTCACTGCAGTACAAGCACAATCACAGTCTTTTATCATCACTTGCGAGTTGCCTTTCACATAGTCATCTCTTGGCTGTGATGATAGCCAATCTATTCCCTCTCTGGCGTATCATCTGGAAATGTTGCACTGTAAAGAGATAGCCATTTCAACTCAGCTGGTGCACAGACAGAATATTGAGTTGTAAATATCAGCTTACCTTAATACTGAGTTGTACATATCGTGATGCAGAAATATAGGCAGCAAGAATATCGTGATCAAGAATATCGACTTTGAGGTAAGAAATATTGTTTTTGAAATATCGAAGTCATTAATATTGTTTACAAAAATTTAGGGGCTCATTAGGATAGCGGGCGGATCGCCACCGCCCTTATGGCGGAGGTGATCTGTCCACCAAAAACACCCACCCGCATAGAAATTTCCCCCGCCACATTGCCATGGCGGGGGAAAGATCGTCCACCGGTTTTCCTCCCGGTCGAAGAGTCGACTGGGCGGAAAAGCTGTTAACATAATGACGGTGTTTGTGAGACACTACCATCCATATTAGCATATCTGCCGCTGCCGCCAGGGAAAGGCAGGCGGTTCTTGCCATTGGGGGCCTGTAGCCGGCCCCCAGGGATTGTGGGGGGTGCTCATGGGGGGTACCTATGGCACCCCCCTGCAGTTCCATGCACAACATGGCAGGCACCCCATGTTTCTTTATCATGGAAACAGAAGGTGCTAGTGGCAAACAGCATTCAAATTTACTTTAGGAAGACATCAGGATCCATCTACTATGGATAGCAGTTCATATATAGCTGAAGTGAGGCAGTATTCCCTAATGATTGAGGCATTCGGGAGGTAGTTAGCTACACCTTTGCACACAACATCAAACTGGTGTGCAGAGGGATAAATATTGTTTTGCAACAATGAGTGGTGAAACTCCTAGGGTGGGCCTATCAACACATTCTATGATGTCAGTTTTTCCATGTTTCATATGTTTAGTTTCTACTTTGGACCTTAAGTGAAATCCTATTCATCATTACTGGTTCGGTGTCATTGGTTGGATGGGCTGGTAAATAGGTAGCCCTATAGTTTGGTCTTCTATGCTTACTATACTTTTGAATAGAATATCGACTGCTGTCAATGGGCTGTCTTAGGGCCATATGTATCATCATCCAGTTTTGCGATTCTCAAATAGCGATTTTTAAGAAATCGCTATTTGAGAATCGCGAATAGCTATGTATGTACAAAATCGCTTTTTTTTTTGCAATTTCTTAAAATTCCTTAATTGCGATTAGCAAATTGCGAATTGCAATTAAGGAATACTTTCCCATTTATTTCTATGGGCCAGGAGGCCCATAGGAATGAAAGGGAAGTTATTCTCAATTTGCGATTCGCAATTTGCGAATCGCAAATTGAGAATAATTTTCAAGGGTACAGGGGTGTCCAAAGGACACCCTGTTGCACCCCTGAAATATGCATGGGTGTGTGTGTCACATGGCACTTTAAAAAATGTGCATTTTTCAAGGAATTCGCAACTTACCACCAACTAGAAGTTGGTGGTAATTTGCGATTCCTTAAGGACATTTTGCACAGTTTTTGGGCTTCTTACATTGCATTTAAGGAATCGCAAAATTTGCGATTCCTTAAATGCAATCGCAAAATAAGGAATTGCAAATTTTTCGATGCATTATTTTGCATGCAGATTTGTGTGATACATACCGTTTTGCGAAAATGCGTTTGCAAACGACGAAATTCTGCGAATTTCGGCGTTTGCAAACGCATTTGGGCATGATACAAATTGCCCTAAATCATTTCCTTGAATGCTCTATGTGATTCTTATCAGACTGCTGTTTGGCAGCTTTCCAAGGTACCTGATACTTTTGAGTGATGTACATTGATGTCGCTACAAGCTACCTTTGAGTCAATTTGGTTGTAAAGGTGCCACATAGATAAACAAAAAATGTTGCTGCAAGCCTACATCTTGACTTTTGTAGGCTTTTGTTTGGTTAGAGGTTTGAGGGCACTAAAGTTAATCCTTTGCTATAACATTTATTGATGCACCAGTATAAATCAGAGCTATTATTGTCTGCCTACCTATAGGCACTTGACTTCAGGATTAAGGTCAACTGTTTTTATTCATTATTCTATGGTGTGGAAAACACTTACTGCTCCATCATTCTCTTGATCGTCACCCATGTCTTTATTTCTAAGGTCACTGATACAGGTGAAACAATGTTTACTGCTTTTGTTGAAGATGCTATGGTGCAGTAGGACAAGCGACATACTTTTCCAAAATAATTACATTTGTTTCATGCTTCTCATGAGCGAGAATTTTGCTCATATGAGGAAAAGTGACACAATAATTCTCTTAGGTCTTTTATTTTTGATGCAGGAGTGGGTTTGGGGCTTGCTGCGGTGTTGGTGATTTCAGTTACAGCTTGAGCCTTTACAGTTTATTGAGGGCTGCCTCCATATGTGACTCCCTAGATTTGGAAGAGCGTAGAGCCTCCAAAGTCAAAATGTAGGTCAAAGGCTTGCCAGGTTTCACAAGATCTATCTTCAAAATGTGTATAAACTTCTCTCTGCCTCCTCTATCTTGTCTTGTAGCATGAACATTTCACCAGTGCTTAGAGTAGTGCGGTCAATTCAACAATGGATTCAGCCAATCCCTGCTTAGCTTGACGCTGGAGGAATCTTTAGGTTTTAATTCACATATCATTGGCATAAAGGAAAACAAAAAAACCCACATTGAATAAATCAATTTTATACAGACCTGTCTGTCACTGTAGTGTATCTCTCACACAATACAAGACTATTCTAGTATTTCTGAGACAGAAACCCTCTGATGAATTGTACAGTCAGATTCTGAGGACCTGATCCCTGACTACTCACCTTCAACCACTGGAAGAGACTCCCAGAGCCCAAGGAGGGTGACAAGGAGCAAGATGACACTTACAGTCTTCATTATGGCTCGGGCAGCAGTTTCTGAATCCTTTCTTTACCAGTGTCTGGGATTTATAGGCTAACATGGGTTGAGAAGGAGGGAAGGATGATGCGGGCAAAGACAGACTGGACACCAGCCAAAGGCGGTTCAGAACTATACCTATCACATGCTACAGCGTCATACACACTCCCAGCCAAACTGGGTTCCTTCATTCTGACCCCTTGGTTAGAGACAAAATAAATGTTTGACTACAGTATGTGACTTTGGAACCGCCTCAAAGGATGTGAGTCTGAAGGAAATACTGACAAATTTATGTGCTCTATGCTGTTGCTGGACAGAGTGCTCCTCAGTTCCAGAACTCCTCTGTAAGAGAACATATTGAACATAATGACGCAGTCGGAACTGTTGAGTTGATTGATGATCAGAACAGCAGAGGACTATTGCACCAGGGACCATCAACCACAAAGCACCGACTTGCTCCTTTCGACCCCTGACACTGCTTTTGCAACCCCAAACAAATAGGTTCAAGAAGTTAAAGAGTATGTAGATACAAAATGTTTAGTTTCTATAGCTTCCAATGTAGATTGCAATAGAACTTTAAGTTCTGTAAAATAAATAAATACAGCAGCGCAATGAACACTCCTGTGACTAAATAAATTAATGAAATAAAACACATTTTCAAAGACATTGCCATGTTTCATTATTTTACTTACAAGGAAAGGTTTTTCTATGCTCATAAATGCATTCACTTTCATATAAAAGAGCTACACACTAAGGATCTACGTGGCTTGTGGGAAAGGTAATCGTGTGGCCCTGTATTGCACATTAGAAAAGTACCTCATTCTGTATATGATAGGGATATAGAACGTCACTTCAGAGTTCCATCACCTTATTAAGGAACTCTGCCTTTTATCTCATTTTTCTATAGTATCATGGAACTTCCCTATGGCTTACAATATCCTTATACTGTATGGCACTTTTTAATTTTTAAATGGCATATACCATAATATGTATTTATTTATTTTTTGCTGGACTGCTTATTACAAGACTATGGTCATCACAATCAAGTGGTGGCATGTTTTTCCTTTTGTTTTTGTGTCATATGTTTGCAATACTAAATATTGACCCATCAGGCATGCGGCCAAAGCTAGACCTCTTTTGGGCTAGCCACTGCTGGTTACATAGAAACATGCTTCCTTTCTGCATTCCCACAAACCATTCTTTGAACCAGGCAAAGAAGAATTTACCCCAATCTTTAATATTATGTTTTAAAATGATCATGGGAGGGGGAGTGGCTACGGCGCCACTCAAGATGGCCACCTGAGGGTGTTTCTCTGCGGCACCGGACCCGTTTGAGGAGCCTTGCCGGCGTTCCCGCAACGGTTTCAGCGACGAATTGCAGTACTCACTCATGGGAATGTGAGCTTCACTTGGTAAACCTTTTTGTTGGATCCACCGCACAGCGCCTCATCCCATTTCACCACTGCCGCATCAAGACCCTGTAGCGCCCGCCATTTTGTTGCGAGTGTTTTCCTCACAACATTGTGCGCTCGCTAGGATGACTTTTCCATGACGACTCGCCAAAGTAAGCTGCTCCCCTTGTGGCCAATGAAACTTTTTCCTGTTGCTATAAACGCTCACAGTTATTGGAAATATGCTCTGAACATTTCTCATGCATTTCTAAATTGGAGTGGATATTTATTTAGGAGTATTGTTTTACTTCCCTTCTGGACGGATATTAACCCAAAGGCTTTATTTACTGCCAATCGACACTGTCTGGGACTCAATCTGTTCAAAAGAAATACCTGGTACCCATGTTGCCTGCTTTTTACACAGCCATGTTGCTTAGCTTCCTCCAGATGGATTCATTCCTCTTTCAACTGACTGTTTACACTACTATCTGCTGTTTTTTTCACAGGAAATCTTTTGCAGTCCATTTTCAACTGATTTGTCATGTTTTTATTCCAGCATGCTTTCTTATGTCCGCAGCAGCAGCCCATGCAGATTGTTTTTTTTGTTGAACGGATTATTTGATTGAATCTTTCTTTCTTGTGTCATATGCAGCACCTTTTAGAACCTTCTGGATTTTTCTGCCAAGTCCACCTATTCCTACTCAAAGTTTGAAGAACAGCATCTAGTTCTGTACCCATTCCGTCACTTACAGTTCTATCTTCATATTTACATAAATTTTGACGTAATTCTATGGGCAAATTACGCAAACCAAAGTTTGTTTTTGTGCCTTCTACGAATGTCCAAGCGGCATCCCCCTCGGTCTCACGTTCCTCTGCTGCTGTAAATCAAATGGCTGGAGTAACGACTAATAAGCATGGGCTGAAAATTTGTTCCGCTCGCGGAATTTGCGGATTTTCTGCGATTTCGCGATCTGCGAATCTCACGAAATCGCTGTAAAATCCCCAAATCAGCGGGCACGAATTTTCAGCCAAGTACTTACAGGGTTACAGCAGCAGGTGCAAAAGTTGAAGCTAATTTTTTGTAACCTTTTACAAAAGGGTTACAAAGAAATTAACTTCAACTTGGGCACCTGCTGCTGTAAGCCTGTAAGTGCTTCCTGGCGCCTCGTTGCCTACTTGCAACTATTCTCTGACCCTGCTCTGACCCTTGAAGCAGGGTCAGAGAATAGTTACAAGTAGGCAATGAGGCGCCTGTCATGAAAATTAAACCTCCACAGGAAGCACTGACAGTTATAAAAACAAGCATTTGCAATGCAATAGGTCTTGCATTAGGAATGTTTGAACTATTGGTCTTGTAAATGACAATATTTTTTATTTATGTGTTGGTTTTGAAAATACCTAAATTAATAGCTTTGTCATTTACAATGCCAAGTTATAACTTTCGCAAATGTGACACCTATAGCATTTGAAATGCAACATATTTTGTATTTACGTGATTTAGCTGTATTGATAATACAAATTACAATGGCTTTTAAATTTTTTAAATAATTAATACTTAAATAAAAGTGATTTTAATTTATAATGGCAATAGCTTAAACTTTTGTAAATAACTTTTGTGAAGATTATGTTCAGTGTATTTTATTGTGACGAAAATCCAAGAACAGAAGTGAAATATTAACATCTTTTTGTGACATTTGTAATAAAGTTTGATACATTGAGAGAACATATTTGAACCAGTTGTTGTTGGATGGTTGCTCAGATTGATGCTGGGGTGGCGCTGAGTGGTGCTGTGGTGGTGCTGAGTGGTGCTGTGGTGATGCTGAGTGGTGCTGTGGTGGTGCTGAGTGATACTGGGATGGTGCTGAGTGATACTGGGGTGTTGCTGAGTGGTGCTGTGGTGGTACTGAGTGATGCTGTGGTGGTGCTGAGTGATGCTGTGGTGGTGCTGAGTGGTGCTGTGGTGATGCTGAGTGATAATGTGTTGGTGCTAAGTGATGCTGTGGTGGTGCTGAGTGATGCTGTTGTGGTGCTGAGTGGTGCTGTGGTGGTGCTTATTGGTGCTGTGGTGGTGCTGAGTGATGCTGTGGTGGTGCTGAGTGGTGCTGTGGTGGTGCTGAGTGATAATGTGGTGGCACTGAGTGATGCCGTGGTGGTTATGAGTGAAGCTGTGGTGGCGCTGAGTGGTGCTGTGGTGGTTCTGAGTGATAATGTGGTGGTGCTGAGTGATAATGTGGTGGTGCTGAGTGATGCTGGGGTAGCGCTGAGTGATGATGTGGTGATGCAGAGGGCAGAAAGGCACAAAAAGCTGTCTAACAAAGGGCAGAAGGGCAGAAAAACAAGGGAAAAACGAGTCTAACAGAGGGCAGAAGGGCACAAAAAAACAGTCTAACAGAGGACAGAAGGGCAGAAAAAAAGGGAAAAACGAGTCTAACAGAGGGCAGAAGGGCACAAAAAAATAGTCTAACGGGGCAGAAAGGCACAAAAACTAGTCTAACAGAGGGCAGAAGGGCATAAAAAACGAGTCTAACAGAGGGCAGAAGGGCACAAAAACAAGGGAATAACAGAGGGCAGAAGGGCACAAAAAACGAGTCTAACAGAGGGCAGAAAAACAAGGGAAAAATGAGACTAACAGAGGGCAGAAGGGCACAAAAAACGAGTCTAACAGGGGGCAGAAGGGCAGAAAAACAAGGGAAAAACTAGTCTAACAGAGGGCAGAAGGGCAGAAAAATAAGGGAAAAATGAGTCTAACAGAGGGCAGAAGGGCACAAAAAACGAGTCTAACAGGGGGCAGAATGAATCCCGCCCTGCGTGTTTGTCCACGAAGATGCCACCTTTTTGTGCAATACCTCTACTCAACTGGAGAACTTTCTACTGTCTAATCAGTAAGTGCTCCCTCGTTGGCTAAATGTATTGGGGCAGATTTACAATAACTGGCGCATCCCCAGGGATGCGCCAGTTATTGTGCGCCGCAGCTCCGCCACCCATGGTGCGCCGCATTTACAATGCGGTGCACCATGGGGCAAAAATGGCATAGATGCGTCACGCATCTGTGCCGTAAAAGCAGCGCATTCCTGGAGCTGCGTCAAGCTTGCTACGCAGCTCCAGCAATGCTCTGGGGGGCCTTATCTCCCCAATGCTGCATCAAGCCTTGCGCCTGCTTCAAGCAGGCGCAGGGTTTTGACGCAGCATTGGCCTAAAAGTGACTGAGTGAATTCTTGTAGATTTTACTCAGCCACTTTTAGGAGGCGTTCCTGCGCAGGAACGCCCTCCCCTATGCCGGAACGCCTCCTGACTGTGCAGGGCTTTACAACGTGATGCATCTCTCAGATGCGTCACGTTGTTAATAAACAGCACCATGGCTCATCTTTTGTGCTGCAGCTGCGTCACAAAAGGTCTCGGTAGAGGGTGGGAGTGATGAACCAGAGGGTGGCAGTGATGAACCAGAGGGTGACAGTGATGAACCAGAGGGTGGCAGGGGTGAACCAGAGGGTGACAATGCTGAACCAGAGGGTGGCAGGGGTGAACCAGAGGGTGGCAGCGGTGAACCAGAGGGTGGCAGTGGTGAACGAGAGGGTGGCATAGGTGAACCAGAGGGTGGCAGTGATGAACCAAAGAATCGCAGTGGTGAACCAGAGGGTGGCAGTGCTGTACCAGAGGGTGACAGTGGTTAACCAGAGAGTGGCAGTGGTGAACCAGAGTTGCTGTGATGAACCAGAGGGTGGCAGTCGTGAACCACAGGGTGGCAGTGGTGAACCAGAGGGTGACAGTGATGTACCAGAGGGTGGCAGTGGTGAACCAGAGGGTTCTGTGATGAACCAGAGGGTGGCAGTGGTGAACCAGAGGGTGGCAGGGGTGAACCAGAGGGTGACAGTGCTGTACCAGAGGGTGCTGTGATGAACCAGAGGGTGGCAGGGGTGAACCAGAGGGTGGCAGTGATGAACCAGAGGGTGCTGTGATGAACCAGAGGGTGAGAGTGCTGAACCAGAAGGTGACAGGGGTGAACCAGAGAGTGGCAGTGCTGAACCAGAGGGTGGCAGTGGTGAACCAAAGGGTGGCAGGGGTGAACCAGAGGGTGGCAGGGGTGAACCAGAGGGTGGCAGTGGTGAACCAGAGGGTGCTGTGCCCATACACGACCGCATGGGTAAATTCGCCATGCAAGCGGCCCGCGAACACGCAAAAAGCCCCGCGAACACAAAAAACCCTGCGAACACGCAAAAACCCAAAAATCCGCAAATTCACACGAATTAGCAGATTTTACGGATTGCGAATTCGATTTTGCGCAAATTTACGGAAAGCGAATTAGCAAATTTCGCCCATACTTAACGCCTAACCGTTCTTCCTCAATGCAGTCTGTATCTAACAAAGCCTCTCCTCCTACTACTTCGACTATGTGCTTGAAACATGATCCTCCCTCTCCTGACATGTCATCCTCTCCTATTTCACTGGAGTTAATCTTAGAGGAAATTCGCGCTTTACGTCCATTCGTAGAGGAAACTAACAATGACATGCACCTTCTGAAGGAAAAATGGTCGACGGTGGATAGTAGGATTACCTCTATGGAACAACAGGTTTTGGAGATACAAATGAACTCTCAAAGCATCTCTTCTTTGGAAAAGTCAGTCCTGACTCTCTCGCAATATACTGAGGATTTAAAAAACAGGACCAGGAGGAATAACCTTCATATTTACGGTCTACCGGAATCCCTCGAGGGTGGGGATCCTGTGACTTTTTTCACTTCTTTCCTCCCGAAACTTCTGGATACGCCACCTACGACCTCTCTCAGTATCCAAAGGGCCGATAGACTTGGACCTTGTTCATCCACTTCAACAAAACCTCGTGGAGTCATCATCCTCTACTTGAAATTTACGGACCTAATATCAGTCCTCTTTGCAGCCAGATCCAAGTGTCAAGTCTCCTGGCTCGGTCAGAGAGTGTTTCTTTCTCAAGATGTTTCCAGTGCCACTGAATCAAGAAGAAAATGATTTCTGAATCTCCATGCTTCTTTGCAATCTCTTGGCGCTAGATATGGCTTGTTGCATCCATGTACCTTCAAGGTCACTCATCAAAATCAAACGTGGACTTTTCAAGATCCTGAAGAACTTAAGAACTTCATTCATATTCAATCCAATAGTGGCATGGATACCTCCACTTCTCCTAGTGGCTGATTGATTCATCATTTATATCTGTTTTTTTAAATTTCTTCTTTCAATGCTCCTGTTGGTGTTATACTCTTAAATTTCTGTCTAGAATTTTTTGAATATGTTGTTATGCATGTTTGTTATATACATTATATTGCCCATTCCTAATGTTGTTTCCCTATTCTTATTTTTTTTTATATCCTTCCACAAGTTCGTCATCCTTGTCTCCTCAATCCGTGTGGCTCCCTTCCTTCGGTCTTTTAAGTCCTGGTGTGGTTGGATTCCCACTCTTTGAGCAGTCTGTCTTGTTAAGTGTCGCCATTACCCCACTTCCCTCTTGTATGTCCCCCTCAGGTACGTTCTTTTCAGTCATCCTTTCGGATATGTACTGTCTTTTCTGCTATCTCATCTCTTACTTCTGTGCAGCTTTCCTTTTCTTCCCCTTCCTTCACCCCTACTCTCTTTTTGATGTTGTCTGTTTTATTTCTTTCTTTCAATTCCTTCTCTCTCTTATCGGCTGTCTGTTTAATATACAAATGTTTGCATCTCTTGTTCTTATTCATCTTACATTATTTTTATATTTAGAGTTGTTTCCTGGAATCTAAAAGGTTTTATTAATCCCATCAACCCCATGCATGCGGTGCACTTTCCCGCTGTGTGCTGAAGAATGCAGAATCCCATTGTTCATGACGAGCTCAGCTCGTCATGAGCACACGACCAGTGTGCTGCATGACGAGCTGAGGTCGTCATGAGCAGGGAAGGGGTTAAATGGCAGAGAGTACTCTCCCATTTAGCTTCTTATAATCCTGATATAGTCCTTTTGCAAGAAACTCACCTTACTGAGATTGAATCCCTTAAGTTAAAAAGAAATTGGGTTGGTCCTGTCTTATTCTCCCCTTCCACCAACAAGAAGAATGGAGTTGCTGTCTTAATTTATAAAAAATTGAAATGTAAAGTTTTGTCACAAGAACATGACGATGTTGGTAGATGGATATTGACTAAATTGCTTATTAATTCTATACCTTTCATTGTTTTTAATGCCCATGGTCCCACTCAACATGACTGTTCTTTATGGCCTCTAATTATGAGCAAATGTATTCAACATAAAGATGAATTATTTATCTTAGGTGGAGATTGTAACCAGTTTGTTGATCCATTCCTTGACCGTAAATCCAAAGTTTGCGTCATTCCTCACAAACCACATAAACAATTTCTTGACACTATTCTTCAATCACGTTTTACTAACTCTTGGAGACTCTTACACCCAGATACCTTAGACTACTCCTTTTTCTCTCCTCCTCAGACATCTTTTTCTCGACTTGACTACATTTTTCGTTCTCAATCCTTATCTCAAAACTTATTGTCTTCTTCTTTTGAACCCATATTTTTTTCGAACCATGCCCCCATTGTAACGGACCTTGACTTACTTCCTCCACACCCCAAGCTTCTTTTTGCTCTTTTACTAAAGACTTCTTTCTCTTCAATTCTGACCCTAGTACTCCACCTCTAATCCTTTGGGACTCCTTTAAAGCTACTGCATGGGAATTCATCATCGATTTTGTCTCTCAGAAAAAGAAGAAGCAATTTCTTCAGAAACATAAACTCTCCCTAGCTCATATCAAATCCTTGGAACAAAAATGTTATACTTCTTCAGACAAATGTATGTCACCAGATCTTTTGTGAGAAAAATTAGATTTCAATAAGCTTACTTCTGATAATGCATCTTCAATTCTCCTTCGTAGTAGTGCTCATTATTATGGTGGTCGTAATAAAGCTCGGAAACTCTTAGCCAATTATCAAAAATCCCACAAAGAACGTACTCTTGTAGAATCTATTTATTCTTCAGATAACACTCTTTTACATGAAGATAAGGAAGTACTTGATCTTTATACCCCAGAATCTCCTCCTACTCCCTCTCTTATTCAAAATTACTTTGAGAAGCTGCCTAGCCCTTCTTATTCCCATCTTAATTTTCCAGACCTTGAACTTGATTTCTCAATACACAAACTTTCTGCAGCTTTGACATCTCTTACGAAAGGTAAAACACCCGATCCTGATGGTTTTACTGTTGAATTTTATTTACATTTTTCTGATCTTCTATTGCCCAAACTTTGAATGCTCTCTCAATCATTTTACTCCTCCCGTAAGGCAGAAGGCACCTTTCAAGACGCCACCATTTGTCTTATTCCGAAAGATGGCCATGACCATAAATTCTGTAAAAACTATTGTCCAATTTCTTTAGTTAACGTGGACTACACATTATTTTCTAAACCGATTTCATTACGCTTAGATCCCTTTATGCCTCATCTTATTGAAAAAGAGCAATGTGGTTTTATTAAGGATAGACTTACCTGTGATAATTCTCGTCTCTTTCTTAATGTTTTTAATAAAGCCTCTTCTCTTTCAATTCCCCTTTTTTTTTCTCATCTCACCTCAGAGTCCGGCAGATCTTAACAAGTCGATATGTATGTACTGGGTGCCCCTCGACTCACTGCCTTTGCCTAGCCAACCATGGCCTTCCTCTTTCTCCCCAGTACAGGTGTAATCATTATACAAACAATACCAATTGCTCAATCTTAGAAGTTGACCATGTACAGGCTGAGTGCCCATGAGATCAAGGGAGACCAAATGTTTACAAGAGCTTCTTCTTGATCTAAGTTTGCCATTCTTAGGGCAGCTTTAATCCAACCTTCTCTAGTGGGGGGGGCAGAGTCCTTCCATCTTAAGCATATCTCCCTTCTAGCCAAGATCACAAGATATGAAAGGAGACCTATCTGCAGGGATGAAAGTGCCCTAGGACCTGGTTGTTTATACCAAATATCACTAGAGAAAGATTAACCTCAATATGTCTTTGGAAAATATCTGCTAAATTGTCCCCCACTTCTTTCCTGAATACCACTAATTCTGTGCATTCAAAGAATATATGAATATCATCTGCCCTACTAATAGAACACCTCGGTCAGACAGGTAGTGCGACAGCTGAAGAGACACATTTTGCCATTTTGGCTAAATATAGTAAAGCCTGTTTAGTACAAAAAAATGATTTTTCTTTATATTCACAGGTTTTATATATTTATACATTAATTTGATTGATAATTCAAAAAGGCGTTCAGTGTCTTGAAGAAAGGGACTAGAACTCCATACTACTGACTGTGGGGAGACCTCATTATCTACTGCATTTAAGAGACTTGTGTACCAGATTGATACATCTTTTTTCCTTGGGCCAACATCTTGAAACAACTGCTCAGGTTCTCAATTCCCAGCTGTATCTCTGGCCTCCTCCTCAAACCATGAACTTATCTTGAGGTACTTAAATCTTGAAAATGTAGGACCAATTTTATTTAGCAGTACCTGCCAAGGCAGGACCCCTTCTAAATCTAGCAAATCTGACCACTTTTTCAACCCCGCTCTTCTGATCGTGACTGCCAAGCTATCACCCAGACAGATGGGGTTCCTGGTGAATCCCAGATTGGAGAATAAGGGGAAAATATCCAATGCCCCAGATACGCCTTAATTTATACCATATTTGCAAGACAGCTTTTAAAACTTTAAGGGTACCCCAAATTTATACAGAAACCCATCCTGTCTATTACCACCCTCTGCTGTTACAAGTGCCCCTAAAAGTCTACCCCAAGAAGTTTCCGCCGGTAAAGTTAGTAGCATCCTTATACCTTTAAATTGAAAGGCCAGCACATATAGATTTATATCCGGAAGTGCCAGCCCCCTTTCAAGAGCTTCCTTCTCAGTTTCTTCCAAGAGAGCCTGGCACTTTTCTGCCCACAAATAAAGCTACCTATCTTCCCCTGGATTTTATTGATGCATTCCTGCGGAAAAGTGAGTGAAACCGCCCCGAAAAGAAAAGTCAATTTAGGTAGAATTAACATCTTCACCAGGTTGACTCTCCCATAGATCGATAAAGGGAGGTTTTTCCACCTGGCGAAGAAAATGTCTACATCTTTTTTTACCTTATTCCAGTTGATCACTGCTATTTTATTTAAGTACTTTACAATCTTTATCCCTAAATATTTAAATTGTTTACTTACTGGGCCTTGGCTATACACCCAGTTCCAGCGCATAATCTCGGTTTTATACGAATTTGCCATAGCACCAAACTCTGCCAAGAGATTTCCTAAATGTGAATAGAGATGTCAGGATTTGCAGTATAGACTATGACATCATTGGAATAAAGAGCTATTTTGGATTGGTAATCTCTGGATTTAAAAGGACTTATGTCATTATCCTGCCCAATTGCCTGCGCTAGGGGCTCAATATAGATATTAAACAAAATGGGGGACAGGGGACACCACGGTCTCATCCCTCTTTGGATTTCAAAACTAGGAGTTAAGTAGCCATTTAATAGAATCTTTGCCGAAGCACTTTGCCGAAGCACCGTAGTAACTATTCTTTAAGGTCTGAACGAATATCTGGCCCATACCCATTCCCTCCAATACCGCCCATAGATATTTCCAGCTCACTGGATCGAAGGTTTTAGCGGCATCTAATGCCATGACCGCCAAAGGATCCCCTATATTTTCAACTAAATCAATATTACCAATTACCAATTCCCCTTGCCGCTATTTCTGTTGATGCGGAAAAAGCTTTTGACAGAGTGGATTGGTCTTTTCTGTTTGCTTCCTTACTTTGGCATGGATTTGGCCCCACATTTATATCTCTCATTTCTTTGTTATATTCTTCCCCAAAGCCTCAGTGCTTGTGAATGGTCAACTTTCTTCATCCTTTCCTCTTCAATGCGGGGTTCGTCAAGGCTGTCCTTTATCCCCTCTTCTATTTGTCCTAGCACTTGAACCATTTTTGACTTCCAATTGTAATAATAACTCTATTTCCGGTTTTCCCTATGGTAACAATTAATTTAAACTTCCGGCATATGCAGATGATATCGTTTTGTTTATCTCCAATCCAGAAATGTCTGTTCCCCCTTTACTATCTGAATTTGATTCATTCTCTCTAGTCTCCGGATATGAAATGAACTCAGACAAGACTGAAATTCTTCCCTTGACCAAAAATTGTCCTCCTCATCTTTTCTTCGACTGGCTTTGCCTGGAATAGCTCTAAGATCAAATATCTTGGTATTTGGTTTTCCAATTCCGTTTCTTCTTCAAATAAATGTAATATTTCTGCAGTTTTGTCCCAAATTGATCATTTCTTCTCTTCCTGGAATCCTCTTTTTCTTTCCTGGTGGGGTTGTTTAGATTCCATTAAAATGATGATTGCCCTATTCTAATTTATATATTTTCCATGCTACCTGTACATGTTCCTGCCCTCTATTTCAAATGTATTGATTCCTCCCTCTCGAAATTTCTCTGGAAGAATAAAAAACCCAGAATTTCTCTTGTAGCCCTTTGCAAATCTCAGCCTAATGGTGGAGTTAAATTTCCAGATTTCCGTTTCTCCCATAAATCCTTCTGTTTAAGATCGGCATAGCAATGGCTTTCTTCAGAACCTTCCCCATTCACTCCTCTGTGGCTCCTCATCGAACAAACTTTAATATTGCCCTTTTCTTTTGATGAAGTATCACGCTTTTCTACCAACTCTCCTTATACTTCATTCCCCTTATTTAAACATACTTCTTCTCTTTTAAAACCCTTTCTTCTCCCAACCATCATCACACGTGAATCATTTTTAAATACCCCCATTTGGTTTAATTCACTTTGTTAACAAAGACCCATTTGTTGGACGTCTTGGAGACTCAAAGGTATCATGTGGGTAAACCAACTCTTTGATGGTTTATTACCTTGCTCTTTTCCCCAATTACCTTGCTCTTTTCCCCAATTACAACTTTTATTTCACTGTCCTCATTCTTTTTTGCAGAAATGTACTACTCTTTTGGCAATAATTATTGATCGTTATACTCTCTTCCCTCCTCCTCTTCACTAATCCCTCAATCTCCTCTTCTTATAGTCCTCTCTACTCTCCCTAAAGCATCTCTTATTTATACATTTTTTCCTCTCCTAACCCAGACCGTGCCAAAACCAAATTGGAGCTTGCTTGGGAGGCGGATTTGGACTGTCCTTGGTCTGTTTCTCTTTGGGATAAACTATGGTCCAGATATTTAAAAATCTCCCGTTCTGCTTATTTTATCTATATCATATACGTTATCTTTCTCCTCTTTCTTTATCCTGTTTCATACCCTCTTCTGACTCTAAATGCTGGGCTTCTGGTACATTAACTGCTGATCTTCTACATGTACTTTTCCTCTGTCCTGTTGTATCTGCTTTTTGGGAAAAAGTTTGGTCATTCCTTTCTCGAATTTTCACACTTTCTGTTCCATTCTCTATCACTCTTATCTTTCTGGATAGCCTTTCAGACTCCTTAGATCTTCCTGTGCACTCACATGGTCTCTTCGACCTCATGCTTGCCCTCGCGTTCCAACACATTTCTTCCAACTGGAAATCCCTTAGAAACATTTACATACAGGTTTGGTGGAACACTTTGTGTCACTTTCACATGCTTTATGTCTCCTTTGCCTCTTCCTGTAAACCAATACACAACATGGATCTTTTCTGATTACCACTTACCACGTACCTGGACCGATTTGCTGTAAAGAAAGCTACTCATGTCAATTCAGAAAATGTTAAACCCCCTTGAAGGACTTACACTCTCGCCTTCTTGTTTATTTGTTTCTTTTGCAGGTTTCAAATGTTTTATCACCTTTTTATACTTATATTTTGCATTGATTATTTGTACCATCTGTTGATTTGCCGTAACTACCTTTTAATATTCTTATTTTGCAACAATATTCTTTCCTCCCCTCCCCCCTCCCCCTTTTCTTGTATCCCTAAAATCCCCATAAAATGCTTTTTGTCGCTTAATCATTGACATTAGCATTGTTAATCCTTCAGATTATACTTATGTAGCTTTAATGTTTTTGCTGATGATTTTTATTAACCATGATTTTCTTCAATAAAGCTTTCAAACATAAAAATTACCATGGGAAACTTATCAGAACATTGGGCATTTGATTTACTAGAACTATTTACATATTTTTCTGGTCCGGTATCGTGAAACATGCAAGTTTCAGAGTGAACTACTCTCAGCAGTATAGGGTGCATTAAGTTCTTTCACATAATCGCACCAGATTATACCAGGTATAGTTATGTCTGTTTGTGGAGACTTTGGGCCCCATTAGGATGTCAGGCGGATGACCACTGCCATGCGGGCAGTGGTGATCCAACTGACATCCTTCCCCGCCCGCCACCCATTTCCCCCCCGCCATATTACTATGGTGGGGGGACCGCGGCATACAGAAAGACCGTCCGCCGCTTTTCTGCCCGATCAAGGAGTTGACCGGGTGGAAAAGAGTTTCATATGGTTGCCGTGTTTGTCAGACACCGCCATCCATATTAGGGTGAAGGCGGGGACATGCTTTTCCATGGTGACAATGCCACCTTGGAAAGGCATGCAGGAATGTCTTGTGGGGGCCCGTTGCGGGCTCCCAGGGTCTCCGGGGGTGGGGGGTGCACATGGGGGTATCTATGGTACCCCCCTGCACTTCACTGTACAACATGACAGGCACCACACGGTGCCTGTCACGTTGTGCATTGAAGTGCACAATGTGCATTTTTAGCATTGAGAAGGGAGGTACTTTTAGCACCGCCCTCCGCAATGTCAAAAATACAGGATGCGCCCGCCAGTGCGGCAGGCGCATCCTAATAGCCCCCAAGGGACCGCCGCCCTTATGGCGGGTGGTCCTGTTTTATGCCGTCTGCCATCCTAATGGGCCCCTTTGTTCCCAATTTGCATGATATCAAATGTCAATACCTTTCAGAACCTTTTAATTTTAGTACTTCATGTAAAGTATTATGTATTTCCTTTAAATACTGAAACAATTTCGCCATGCATCGGCTGTATTCTAAATTCTAGCCTCAGTAAAATTCTTTCACTTTTCACCTTAGATGCTGGAATTTCATACTACAATCTGATATTCTTATTCAGCTGGGATTTTGCACACATTCATGTTTGTTAACTTTGAGGACCCTTGGACTAGCTTCTTGATGGCCACCACAGGGTTTAAAGAAGTTACATTTTTCTGCTCCACTACATAGGATTACATTTAATAATTCTATTTCAAGGCCCCGCCCTTTGCTCTCTCCATCACAGATCACATATTTCTTCCTCTTTTTAACTCTGCACCCTCAAAATATACTTTCATTTCAATTATCGGGATTCCAGCCTGCTAAGGATAATCACTCCTGCGTTATGATCTACAAGTGCTGCCTCAGAACAGCAGATTCTTTGTCAGTGTGCTAATGCCTTATATTCATATTTGTGTCCTGCAGGGGTATCAAACGTTAGATATGAGAAAAGCTAGACACTGCAGCACCTTTCTTCCACAACACAGGACACAGTGAATGGGCAATGATAACTGCAGAGTGAACATCGGAGCCTGAACATCTGTGGGTGTATGTCAGTGCAACGCATGCATTTACCATTCGTGCCTTTACCACACGTCCTTTCCTATGCAATTCCCTTATCACACATTTCCTTTACCACACAAGTCTTTACCATACATATGCCTTTACCATGCATTCCTTTACATTAAACTATTAACATTAATCAGTTATAGCTATACTTATAGTTCAACTAATGTCTCACTGCCTCAAGACCTGTTGCTTTAAGTCACTTTATGGCATGAGTTATAGTTTCTTCAGATAAGTTTAACGATAAATATAACAATATCTGCTGAATGTATATTGGTTGTTTGGGTAAAACATTAGCTTAACTATAATGACTCTGTAACCTTTGCCTTTTTTCAGTGAATTTCTATTTTATTTTTACTGGGCCCCACATCGGTAGAGGGTCAGTGGATTTTAGGTTTAATTAAGAAAACACAAATGAAATGTTGGGGTTATAAGGGGTCAGCATATCAATACCGTGACCCCTTCTTTGTGTCTATTTTCCGCGCACTGGGATGATGTGAGGTAAATAAATGACAGCTGCAACCTTTCATTGAAGCTGTGGCCAGCCAATGGGGGCCTTTCTATACCCTCTAGATCCTCCGCAAATGGGTCCGTGAATTGTCTGGGTTGCTAGATATCTATGTTATTTAATCATAAATAACTCTAAAGCTACTAAAGGGAAATACATCAAATAAGTGAAAGCGTGATTTGCGTAACCAAATCTAGCTTTCTGCCAAATTTGGTGCAATTCCGTTTAGTGATTCGAAATGTAAAATTGGTCACAGTGTGCAAAATCCCCATAGGCATAAAATTGGGAAAAGCATTTTGGGACTCCCCATCTTTCTCAGCTCCTCTTGATAGATCACTCGTAAACTTTCAAGACAGAAGCTGAATTGAATAAAGTATACTTTTTGAAATATTTCAAATATCAAGCAGTGCCAAAGTTATTGGTAAAGCAAAAAATGTTTTTCCTTTGAAACCTTTGGTCCTAACTATAACTACCTACTGGCTGTTGTGAGTAGGTATTTGGTTACAGGAACGCTATAGTTAGGCTGACAGTTCACTCATACAAAACCAGAGAAATTCAGCCATTATAGTAAGCTGATCTATAGCTCACACCCCCGCAAAGCACTGCTTATGACCTCGCATATTACATCATTCATGACATTATAACATTATAATCACCTATTTAAAATATATTTAAGGCAGCTTATTACATATAGATATTATTATTTATTTGAAAGATTACATTTTTTAGAAAATTTATAAGTTTCTGCATTGTTTATACTTTTGTAGAGTATGTTATTATATGATAGAATTAACTTTAGAAATGGAAAATTTGTATTCAGTATTTTGGGATTATTTTATTGACAGTTGTGTCAATAAATTGTTTCCTATGATTACTTTTAACAGTGTACATTATGTATTGTTGTCTCATTATCATAAATGTCTTCTTTGTATAAATGTTTTCAAATTTAAAAAACTACATTGTGCACCGGTCGAGGACCTGCGCATTTAGTGCGCCAATCAGTTATACAAAGGTAAGTGTGAAATACATATTTGCACCATAATAAAAGAGGTTTATTACTGAATGTAAAAAATAGTAGTAGTGGAGTTGTAAAAAGATTTTAAGACATTTAAAATAGATATTTATGGATGGTGTGGCATCATGGAACCGTCACATGTGGGTTGCGACCTCGCTTATCTTTTGCAATGTTGAGAACAGGTAAAATAATTTCATTAAATGCCTAAATTATGCTCAATTAGACCTAGAGGATTGAAATTAAATTAAAGATATGTTAAGGGTAAATTAAAAGCAATTTCTAGTTATGTTATAGAACCGCAATGGTGTTGCGCACCGTAACATCACATATTTACGGGATCATGTAGGGGTCATGACGTTGGCATGATTTAAAAAAGTTTCAAATGCCACTGTTCAAACTTTATATATTTCTTTCAGTTAATGACTTTGTACAAAAACACTTACAAAAATCAATTTACTAACAGTGATTTATACTTTTAAATGAAATTAGCACATTTTACCGGTACGTGACGTATACACGGTGGGGACGTGACTATGTCGCAACGTTATGTCATGTGAAAAGAAGGCTTTTGACTGGTTAAAAATGTTTTCACTCTATTAGAATGAGGATCCGACACCTATTTCTTAATTCTTCTATTGGGTGTGTCTGCATCTTTGGCACCTTATTGTATTATCTGCACCTATTTTTCTTTTTTTTTGGTGTTTTGACCAACTACTTTGCAAAAAGGTCATGGCCTCTGCACATTTGCAAGAAGAAGAAGAGCTGGAAGACATTTTGGAGGTTGAAGGACCAATAAAAGAAAAGGAAGGGAAGCAAGGTAAATGTAAATGTAAATGTAAATGTAAATGTAAGGTCTAACTTTTTCAAAATCCGTGAAGGTAGGAAAAGGTGAATGCGAGGAAGGTCACTTGTTCCCTATGCAGCAAGCTACTCTCTAGAGGATCAGAAAAGAAGTATTCATGTGGGACACCTGCAGACAATGCACCCGACTCGCTTTGCAAGGGAAGTTATAGCTCGGGGAAGAGGGAGCAAGCTGCACAAGGCGAATTAGACCAGCCTTCTACATCTCATGCGGCAGTACTTACAACCCCACAGCCGCAGGTCTCTCCTGAATTATCAGATCCTTCAGTGCACTGTAGAAAGTGCCAAACCATTTTATGTGTCGGCGAGCAAGTGATTGATGCTATCAATAATCTCTTCAAAAGACATAAATGTTAATATTTTTCAGATTTTCTGTTTTGTTTCACAGTTCTTTATAAAGACAACATTCCACATATTAAACTTTATGTTTTTGAAAAATATATGTCAAAAACACCCCCAAAAATATAAGATAAATAGAAAATACAAAAAAAAATTCAAAATAGTTAGAAAAGAAGGTTATTATGGACCCACCGATTCTGGTTGAAAATAGAAAAATGATATGTTGTGAAGCCAATTGAACAACTAAATGTGTGTACGGGAGAGTGATTTCAATAGTTGTAAGTATATATGTCATTTAGTGCATGATTAGTGTGTGAAAGCTTAGTTGAGTGGATGAATTAGTGCCTTACTGATTTTACGAGTACATTAGTATTGTATTGTTTGTCCTATTGAATAATTGAGTGAGTGTAAAGGTTTCATGGGTAGTGCCTGGATAATTGTGTGAACACGTGACTACTCTTTGGCTGATTTATAATTGTATGAGTTGTGCGCAAGTGATTGGAAGAATGCAGAAGTAGTGCATAAAAGATTGTGAGAGTGCATGACTACTGCCTGAAAGGTTGTTTGTGTGGATGAGTACAAGTTGTCATTTTACAGGAGTAATTTCTAGCAGTTCTCCAAATATAATTAAATGTTTTCCTTCCAACAACACATCAGAAATCTGTTTTTAAAACCTGTTTTATTCTCAAGTGTACAAAGGCAAGCATTAAGTTTGAAACTATGCTCACGTCATCAATGATTAAAAGTTTTAGTTTCTTCAATATTCTTGAAACTTCATAAGAAGCTTCTCCTAAAAGCTTCCGATATTCCAATTTATTATCATGCTCACCAGGTAGCATAAGTACTCGCTGTAAAGTAAAACCTTTAATGTTGTGTTCTGTGAATCCAACTGGAGCTGTTACAACACTAGCTACATGTGATCCTGTAGTCCAGTGTATGTAACTTGTCAGAACTGCAATTACGAAACCTGTTCCTGTTCCAGCTTGGCCAGGTGCCGCGAGCGTGAGGGGTAGGTGTTCCGCCGTTCCAGCGCTTGTCTTAAGGTACATTTACCAGACAGCGCTGGCCTCACGGGAGCACGCTGCGAGGCCTGAGTTACTCCCCCCTAGGGTCGCCTAATTAGAGCAGGACTCCTTGGCCCTCTTTGTACCCGACCCAGAGAGGTTGTATTTGCTTTTTATTATGTGAATGAGCATTTAGACCCTTGTCTTTCTGTGTAGTACCTTGTTTAGGTCCTTATGAATCGCCGGTTGGCGAGAAACATGTTGACCACACCAGGGGGTTGAGTTAGTTTGCTGTACACCTTTACAGCTTCTAGCTCCCCTCCCACCCCTTTTAACCAGGGAATTAGCCACGTTAATAAAACTCATTGTGGACTGATTACCCTTTTTAATACTCACTCACTTTTGCACCGACTACACTCTCTTTCATCTTCACTCACACTCACCATCGGCAAGGAACAAAAGAACTCCGCCAAAAGAGTGCCTTTGGGCACTCCGTCAGACATTGCAGTGCCGGTCTGACGAGGGGCAGTGAGCCGATGATGATACTGGACATCCTTCAGTCAGGGTGTGTTTCACACCTAACGCTCTGGGTGTGTGAGGCTCTCTAGTTCCGACAAGGGAACCCTTCTAACTCCTTGACTCCTTACAATCACTCTCTTCTCCACAGTTTAATACCCTCCCCGGGGAACTTTGTATTCTTCTGTGTGCCCTGTTCCAGATTGGCCACTAATGTACAATAGAACAGATTGAAAAGATGCACATTTACATTATTTTTATGGCTGAAGCCATGTTCTACTTGTGTTTCACATTTAGATACATTTCTTTTTGTTCAACATTCGGTTCTTCTTTTAACTTCTCAAGCTGAATAATATCCTGTTGTGATTGCTTCATTGCAGTTTCCAGCTCATTCTTGGATATTGCTGCTTCATTTTCAATAATTGGTTGTCCAAGTGGATCTTTAGGCAGTGGACCAGAACTTTGACTGCTTTGTGAACGTTCTCAAGCTAAATTCAGCTGCAATAGGTCCTTCTTGTTCAATCTCATCATTTATCATATTAAGTAAATCAGAAATACTGTTCACTGAATACTATCATCACTTGCACTAAAAGAATCTTCATAGCAGTCAAAATCTCCTAGTAATTTCATTTCACTACACTAAGGCTTGAACAGTTGCATACGTCGTAAATAGAAACTTTTTCTCTTATCTTGAGATTCACAATTGAGGTTTTTTTTATTAATAAGATTTCCTTTGGCATGTTTCACTAAACATGCATCACAACAAATAACTGCATATTTATCTTCTTTTATGTTTTCTGTAACTTTTTATTAAACCTGTAATGTTGAAGTATTTCACACAGACTCAGGTTTTCAAAAGTTATTTTGGGATAGTATTTCTCCAACATATTAGATTTGACAAATATCAGTGCTTTCTAGCTCATAATGTGCTAAGTGTTAGATTTCTGGAAAAATGTCAATCCTCTATTTCATGTAGTGGCAAGTACTATACTTATCCAAATGTATCTTCTTGACTTTGAATACAAACTGGCTGAGCTAAAGTGATCCGAAGATTCATAGGATCCTATCTCTCTATGCAAAATCATCTTCAAGCTAAAGCTGTACAATTTCTTGCTGAGATTCTTTTCTGCGGAAATTTCTTCCCACATTTCTTTCATCTCTGACTTTTCAGATGTTGTAATATATGATGTGATTTAACCAGCAACAGCAATTTAGCAGTCTGCAGCAAACTGAATATCCATGTTAGCACTTTACATTTTTTAAATGACTGGATTATAGTAATTAATATACTTTGGAGCTGAAGCAGTATTTTCTACATCTATGGCTTTGAAACTATAGAACTTCTTGTATCAAGCTTTTTTCTCCTCCTTCTCCTGGAATGGCACATGTAGCATACTGTTCAATGAAAGACAAAACAGCTTCATCACTATCTGTTGAAAATCTGGTGCATTATTTATCCATAATAGCTTGTGTATATGAGGAGCACATCTGACTTGGTACTCTTTTAACCAAAATAAATCAGTTATCCTCTCTAAGAGATTTTTATTGTAGATAAATGACATCATAGCTGGAAATATATGGCAGAAATATGTACAGACATTTACAGGATGCAAGGAAAAAGGTTCTCCAGCTGTCTTTAGTTCAATGTTTTTGTACATTTGAATTTGCTTCTCCTAGGTAGTCAAGTAAATCATCCCACACATTTATATCACAATCAAGTGTTAGAAAACATTTAGGTGTACATAGGTTTCTAAAAATATGTTTAAGTTCACTATGACTATGATACTAATATTCATTGATGCCACATTGACACACAACACATAGATTTACTGAGATTCCATATTTTCACCTCTTTGTTCAACTTCCTTTATGAGCACCTTAGCAGAAACATGTTGTAGATGAACTCCTGTTTTTAAATATGGTTCACTGCATATGTGCAGACAAATCACTTTAAACAAAAGATGAAATACATATATGGAATGCACTGCCAAAATATTGATATTCAGAGAACCCTCTTGTTGATCAGTATTCTAATGCTGTAATCCGTACCGCTTGTTTATCAAATTGTCTACCTTCTTCAGTAGGGAATAGCTGTGTAAAACAATGAGCTTCTAAACATTTACCCTTATACTCATGGGAGCTCTGTTTTCTTCATTCATTTGAAATAATTCAATAGCGTTTCTTATGCTTTCTTTTGAATAGAGAGGATGTATGATATAATGTTCATAAATCTCTGGATTTCTCCACTTTTTCAATTTGGCCACTTGAGATTAGTGTTTCCTCTTGTAATCATCAACATTTACATTCTTATGAAAAAGATGTTTCTCTATCAGGAATAATTTACAATTTCTGAAGTTTAATAATATCTACAGATTCTTGCCAGATTGTTTTACTCTGTGTTTGTAGACCATTAACTTATAATAAGTACTGCCTCATTCTCCTCTCTGTCTACACCAACAGTTTTAATATTTTTCTTAAAATTTAAATGTAAGCACACAACTCTTCCTTCGAGACCTTTTTGTAAAACTGGCTTAGGATCCATATAAACTATGGCCTGTAATGGGTGTACATATTGTACAAGAATATACTTATACAAATTAAATCGGCCAGTTCCTGAGGAATAGGTATCAACCCTAAGTTGTTATTTCTTCTGCAAAATCACCAATACTAATCTCTTAGTCTTAGTCTCTTAGTCCTGTTCCACTACACCTAAAGTTGTCAAGTCTTCAGTTTCTGTACACTCCTGTTCATAGCCAAAAAAACAAAACTGTACATCATCACACGCTTTCTGCACATCTGCAACACAACCATGTAAAAGAGCTGAATTATTTTTGCATAGTGAAGTCTCCATACTAACTTCTGCATTTCAGAGTGATGTACAGCAAACATTCTTAAATGCTGAAAAATGCTTTGGCACACGTTTCTTGAAAGATACGCCAGTTAAAGATCGTATATCTTAGTATATTTTCTTATTTTACATGGATCTAGTCCTTGCAATATCATAATCTTCAGTTTAATACTTTTATTTGCATATTCACATGAAATGTTTTATAATATGTCAATAGGCTCCTGTCAAATACTGCAAATACAGCTACAATCCCACTTATATATAGGACTGTGTGTACACATTTCTTGATTTTCTTCAGCTATTACTTCTTCTACATTTTTTCCTTTGGAAAGGGAGATCCATCTTTCACCTCATGACTTTGACCACTTGTATCAACGTCATTTACTAATATGTTCTCTTGAAAATAGATTTATCTACTTCAAAAAGGCTCAGTAATGGGCGTGTGCTTCAAATTACCAGTAAAAGTTTTACAAAAGTTACTTCTTTTTTATTTTTTAATATTTTTTATTTACATCAAGCAGGAAAAGCACACAACAGCAAAAGAAAAAAAAAGAAAAGAAACATTTCATACAAACATCAAAAGTAATTGATACATTATAGTAATTTCAGCAAGGCAATACATAAATCATAAGACATTAAGGACATTTAATATCAAAAGAAAAATAAACGAATATCAAGACATAAACATTCCCCAAATCCTTTCCACTTTCACTTTTGTTTGGAGACCTCTTGTGGTTGCTAAAGCCCGTTGCATATTATATATTTCCTTTACAAGACTCCACCATTCCTGAACCGTCGGTGGGTTATGTTGGATCCAGACCCTAGCTGTTATCAGTCTAGCGCATGAAATTAGAATATTGAACAGATCACACAGGGAAATGTTCATGCCAGAGGTGCCTACAAGCACGTCGACAGATGTCAATACTATTGGACATGCCAATTTTGTAGACATAACTTTAGTTATACCATTCCAAAAGTCACTCAATTGCAGACACGTAAAAAACACGTGAGAAATATCAGCTGATTTTAAATTGCATTTTGGACACTTCGTACGGTCACTGGTACTATTATTATTAGCCCTTTTTAAGATCCTGTCTGGCGTATAATAACGGTGACAGATGGTTTTAAATAGCTGCAATTTTAGACTAGAGGAATGAACGGAACGATTTAAACTATTTAAGGAAGAAGTGATCAAGTTAGGGGTCACATCAGTACCCAACTTCCTACTACATTTCTTGGATAATTTAGTAGAATCGTCATTTCTAAAACCAGAATTTTTTTTATATCCAATGCTAATCCATGCTTTATCAGCTTCTTTATGAATACAGTTCCATAAATCATAGTCCAAAATATTAGTCAGGCCTAATTTCCGCACCAGATACAGCCAGATTCATCAATCTCCCGTTTTGCGAGGCCCTAATAGCGAATTTTGGCGATTCTCTATTATGGACTCGCAAAACAGGATTCATGTAGGATTAGAAAAATTTATTGCGATTCCTACTGATTCCTTATTTGCGATTAGCAAATTGCTAATCGCAAATAAGGAAAAACTCCCCATTCATTCCTATGGGCCAAAAGGCCCATAGGAATGAATGGGGAGTATTCCTTATTTGCGATTAGCAATTTGCTTTTCGCAAATAAGATTGCGATTTGAAGGGTGCCAGGGGTGTCCAAAGGACACCCTGTAGCACCCCTCAAATGCACATTTGAACAGTTGTTGCGCACACACATGTCCAGAGGACATATGTGTGTGTGTAACATGCAAAAGTAAAAAATGCACTTAAGTGCTTTTTACTCGTTTTTCGCAATTTACCAAGTCAGATTTCATGGTAAATTGCGACCAAATATTGCGAATTCGCCATTTCAAATAGGGTGATGAATTGGATTTAAGGAATCTCTATTAGAGATTCCTTAAATCCAATTCCTCGCAAATATGCGATTTCGGTAATAGCGATTTTTGCATTTGGGATGATGAATCCCAAATGCAAAAATCGCACTCGCAAACGGCCAGATTCTCAGAATCTGGCCATTTGCGAGCGCAATTCATTTTGATGAATATGGCTGATAGTCTCTAATTTGTTAATATTTAAACCGAGCCCTTTCTGTGAGATTATAGCATACCTTCAGCCTTTCAAATGTAGAAAACCCCTGATGGTCATATAAGTCTCCCAATGTTTTAATACCGGAATCTGACAACACTAAACCAGCTGTATCATGAAAGATTCCTGGTAGACCCGGATTAAGCTACAATGGGGTATAAAAATGGAAGAGAGAGGTTTTACACTCAGCAAGAATAGAGCGCCATATGCTAACAGTATCTCGGAGCGTCTTAGATTTCACACGTTTAAAGTAATTGGGGTTGTTTAGTCTGTAAAGGAACATAATTACATCCTCACCCAACATAAATTTGTGAAAATACAAACATTTCTCAGGGATAATCAGGCTTCGAAATTGAGTCAAAAAAGTGGACCAATAATAAGATTTGATGTCGGGTAAAGATAATCCTCCTTGATTGAACGGGAGTTTAAGCAATGTAACAGCCCGACGAGCTTTCTTATACCCCCAAATGAAGCTACTGATAATACCATCTAATCTATTGAAATAGGAATTATTAATTCGTAAAGGGATAGATCGAAAAAGATATAAGTATTTTTGGCAGTATCTTCATTTTGACCAGAGTTATTCGGCCAATAATACTTAAAGGTAGCTTGTGCCATTTCTTAAATAAAAAAGTAGTTTCTTTTAGTAGCGACTCATAATTTAGAGCAAGTATTGAATTAATGTTTGAGGAAATTTTATCCCCCAAGTAAGTAGCTACATCACATACCCCTGTCACTAATCTTGGTGATTTTTAGTTCATAACAATTTGGGTCTTGCCAGTGTTAAGCCTGTATCCCGAAACCAAGCCGAATTCCCTTGCCTCTGTTATAATGCCCTTCATTGCTTCAGAAACATTAGTGGAATATATCGCGACATCGTCAGCATGGACGGTAATTTTAAGAGAGTCTACGCCATTTGCAAATGGGGAGATCTGATCTTGACTCTGCAGTGCAATCAAAAAGGGTTCCATTACAAGGGCAAATAACAAAGGTGACAGGGGACACCCCTGTCTTGTCCCTCGTTTGATCGAGAAGGTAGAAGAATATTTGCCCATATAACAAACTTTACCGATAGGCTCATCATATAGTGATGGAATCCACTTCAGAAATTGGCCTTTTATACCAAAGGCAAATAATGTGGCCCAGAGAAAGCCCCACCTCACTCGGTCAAATGCTTTCTCTGCATCTAATAAGATCATACCGAGTGGGGTTGGCTCAATCCATGCAACATCAAAAGCCATTATGGCCAGATTAATGTGCGCCGTAGTATCTTAGGGATGAACCCACGTTGCTGTGGTGATACCAATTGAGACATTAATGGTGCCAGCCTAGTTGCTAGTTGCTTTGCAAATATTTTTGCATCATTGTTTACAAGCGATATAGGTCTATACGACCCTCTTTCTGGTTTGCCCTTCTTTAGAAAAAAAAATAATATGAGTAGAATTCCAGGACTTTGGCGCTTTATCCCCCTTACCAATAGCTTGGATGACCTTAGCTAATAGCTGTATCAATTATTCCGTGCAGGTTTTATATAATTCTAAAGGAATTGAATCTTTTCCAGTAGCTTTGCCAGATGCCAACGAATTAATAGCCGTTCGAATTTCTGCCGGTGTAATATCACGCGTTAATTAGTCCGATTGTACTTCCTCAATAGTAGTGACTTTATTTAACGTTAGATATCTTTTGATATTATCTCCGCTGACCTCGCATTCCGGTGTATATAGCTCTTGACAGTAGTGAGCAAATTGCAGTAGTATTGCTTTGGGCTCCTGGTATATTTGATTATTATCCCCTTTGATTTCTCTAATGACCATTTGAGCTCGATCTTCAGCAACTTTACACGCTAAGATTTTACCTATCTTATCAGCCCCTTCGTACTGATCTAATTGATATTTTTTAAGTTTTATTATACTTTTTCCCTAAATAAACTTTTTACCACTGATTTTAGCTCAATTAATTTAAAGTTTAATTCGTCCACCCTGTTCCCTTTTAACAGAGATTCAGAAATTAACTTTTCAGTATGAAGTATATCAGCTACCATTTTCTCATTGTCGTACCTACGTTCCTTGTTTTGTTTCCAAATATACTGTTGTGTAAATCCTTGAATACTTGCTTTACATGCATCCAACACTATCATTGGTGATGCTGAATGGATGTTTAAATCGATAAATTCTTCTATATGATCTTTTAATAGATTTAGAAAGGCAGAGTCCAAAAATAAATATCTGGGAAATGATAAAGATTGAGGAGTTTGTCTTTCAGTTGTTACGTCGAATGACAAAAGGATAGGGTTATGGTCCGAAGTAACTCTCGGACATATTACCATAGTACTAATTTCAAGAATGGTATCGGCAACCCAGACCATATCAATGCGTGAGCATAATTTGTGCGCTGCAGAGTAATAAGTGTAACCAGCTATGTTAGGATACAAATATCTCCAAGCCTCTTTAATTAAATGTATTGCTGCAAGATCCCGAATTGCAGCCCTAGTCTTCCACATTCTCTGAAATGAACCCCTTCTTGTTGTATCTAAATTATAATCCATAATACAATTAAAATCTCCCAATACTATACACTCCCCTTCCCTGCTAAGCAGCTCCAAATTAATTTGATCAATAGTTCTAGGTTCATCCGAGTTAGACGCATAAATGCCGCAAATTGTATATTTACACCCTTCTATTGTTATCTGTAAAATCGCCCACCTGCCGGTCTTATCAGTTAACGTTTTGTTGATTTCTACTTTAAACTGCTTATGTTTTAGAATTGCTACCCCCCCCGAATTGAGGCATTAAAATCAGTACAAACCAGGGTGTCATAGCCCAATTGTTTAAGTAATTTTCTATCTTTGAATGCTATATGAGTCTCAGTTAATACTGCTATCTGAGGATTATACATTTTCAGCTCCTCGAACACAAGACTCCTTTTAATCCTACTATTCAAGCTGCCACATTGCAAACCATACACTTTAATTGATACATTTCATATAGTAAATTTTCCTGTCCTTAAAGTCGGAATAACAAAACAAATCAGCCTTGCTACATCTTAGTATTATCCAACTACTTGTCCCAGTGATGCCTTTTTTACCCTGAACCTCCCCACCCTCCCAACCCCTACCTTGCAGCTCTCTGCCCCACCCCCTCCCATTTCTGTGCCTAGTTGCAGGTCCCCCCATTGACCCATACAATACTACAAGCTCATGACCTTGTGTCAAATATTGCAGTATCTTATATCTAAAATATAAGCAAAAAGATAAAGACAAGAAGAGAAAGAAACGGAGGAGAAAAGGAAGGAATACCATCCAGAAGCGAAAATAAAAAGGCGGAAGAGAGAGAAACCGAGGAAAAAAGAAAGAAAAACCATCCAGATTTAACTGCAAGTGGAACTAATAAGTGACCAAGATCCAATCCCAATCACACTCATTCTACATAGAGAATAATTCATCATTATTCATGAAACAGTACATATGATATACTTCATTGTCCTTTTTTCTCCGCCTTCCATTTACTCATAATTTGCTCAACCTCCCTTTCTTCCAAAGAATAGTATACACGACCATTCTTTAAGACCTTTAACTTGGCTGGTTCTTGCAAAAAAGCTTGGCCCCCCAGTCCCTTTATTGGATCAATATACTGTTGTAGTTTCCATCGACGCTCCATTGTAAGTTTACTTAAATTCGATCTAACGAAAGAAGTAACTGAATCAATGGTAACAGGGGTATTCGGTCTTGCCTTCAATGAGATTGCTTGGCGAAGCAAAAAATTACCAATACAAATCAACATAGGACGTGGGTACTGGCTACTCTTATTTCTTTGGGTCAGAGGAAGTCGGTGGGCTCATTGTATTTGTGAGTCCCGATCCCAGTCCGATAAACTCAGAGAATGCTTTCTGGAATAAATGAACCATACATGCCCTGGGATCGGCTCCTTCGGCCCCTTCCACTATACCAAATATTCGAAGATTCTGGCTTCGTTGTAGGTTTTCCAAATCTTCAAGTTTGGGTTGCATTTGACATATCTGAGCCTTATGTTTGTTCACTGCAATCTCGGAATGAGTTGACTTCTTTGTTAAAACAACCCTCTGTTGTAACTCTTCATCTCCTGGGACATAGCCCCTAATTTGCAAGACATCTCATGTAGTGTTGACTGAGTCTTGCTGCTATCCTCCCGCATCTGTTGGTAATGTGATTGACCTTCAAGTTTTTGCTCCTTGAGCAGCTGCAGAATCATCTGAAATGACGATGATACCTCCCCATGAAGATTTCAATCATTAGCTGTATCATTTTGAGAGGTATTTAAAGGGGGTATATCATTGATGTTATCTACCCCTATTAAAGTAGAGTCAGTATCTTTTGTTACTACAACACCTGAGGTTTCAGGTACTGAATTTGAGATGGGATCCATCCGCTTTACTACCACCTGGGAGGTAGGAGGATGGAATGAAGAGATCTCTGTTGTTTCCAATATGGCAGTCGAGGTATCACCTCCATTTACCAATATCTCTGCAGGAGTTGACTCATCACCAAGGTAGTTTATTCCCCCTGGCATAACATCTGCCTCAACAGGACTGTTCCCTGAGAGCCTTGATTTGACTCCGCCTTTAACCTGTACCCATTTCCTTATGGGGCTGTTCTCTGCTATTACTTTTGCCGTAGTGGACTTTGATTTATTTATAATCTTCTTCACCTTATTCTTAACTTTGCCTCTTCCTTTCCTTACACTAGTAATTTTGTCCTTAGCTGAGCACGAAGGTCTATTATTGCCTGGATCAGGGAAGTCTATATAATCCTCGTCCGTTTCAGTCCCCTCCAAGTGTTCATTAGATATAGTCCTCACTGCCCCCTCGGCTTCCCTGGTTATCTCCTCTTCTGCTACTATCTGTCCAGCCTCCATTACTATCTCCTCGCCCTCTGTCAGTTCCTTATCGCAAGGATCTTCCAACACCTCTGTTAGTACAACTGAAGCCGGTATAGGTGAAATTAGATTAACATTGGCAATACTGTGATCAGTAGTCTCTGGTTGAGCCTCTACCTGAATCTGAATATTTACACTGGCATTACAGTCCTTTAATAGTGTTGCATTCACTACCTCGGTATCGATGGAAATACCGGCATCCGTTTCTAAAACAGTAATTGTTGTGTTATTCTCTCCATTTGTTGAGATAGCAACAATGTTGCACTGTGGACCCATGGAGACAGGAGTGTCCGACAACACTGTAAGATCACCAGCAGCTGACTTCAGTGTGCTTTTATCGCGTGCCAAATTAGTTTGACAAAGAGAGGCAGGGGTGGTTTTAACCCAGGTTTCTCCGATTTTCTGGCTACTGGCCCCTCGATAGTAGCTCCTATCGCCACTACTGCAGATGTCATATCAACATCCAACTGTATCAAATGAGGGGTTTTGTCCCAAGGGGCCAGGCTGGACTATATACGTTTTAGAAAATACAAAAGTGCCTGGTCTCGAGTTTGATGCTGTTTTTTTATTATTTTACAGCGGATCAGAAGCTTCTGACTAATCGTAAAGCTTCCATGTTTTATTTAATGTTTTACCACTTTTCACAATGTTTTTTTTGAACAGATACGAGGTTTAAACACAAACTTTTACAAAAAATATTTCTGACATTCAGTGAAAAACAATTATACTCAAATTAGACAACATTTCAAATACAACGTAATCAAAATACTCATTTTAAACAATGTAAAGAAAAACAGGTTGATAGGGTACACCAGAACAATTTATCACAGTCCTGTTGGCTGAATTTCTTTTAGCTATTTAGGACTGAGGTCACCATAGGCATTTTATTTATTGAACTCAAGTCCCAGAGCCTGGGACAGATATTTAACGCCTTTGGCGAGAAGAAGGGATGAATCCTTTAGGAAAGCCCTTTGGCGAGGGCTTCAATTTCCTCCTGTTCCTTTACACATATTCTTTTGGCTGTGTCTATCGTGTGCACCATAAGGTCCCTACTACATTTTGTGGCTATGTAGCTAAAACCCTTTTTATACACTGGGTCCTCTGTGAACACCACCGGCACATTCTTCACTTGTAACCCCCAAGGTATGGTACCTGCTTTTAGATGTTCAAACAAGAAATGCCCGTGTAGTTCCGTTCGGATATGTTTCTTGGTCAACCTAATTAATTTTTCTGTTTCGTTCTGTTGTTGTGCATTCATGCTCAATTTTATGGCTGAAAAGGGAGAGGGACCTGAAGTTAATTTCTTTATGTAATCTTCTGTGAAAGAAAGTGTTTCTTCCTCAGACATTATTTACGGACTGTGGTGTACAGCCCGTGTCGAACCTAATCTGCAGTAATTACGGAAAGGGCTGATTTAATGCCCAACCCACGCGGGGGTTGCCCGCTCGATAACTGTATCAAATGAGGGGTTTTGTCCCAAGGGGCCAGGCTGGACTATATACGTTTTAGAAAATACAAAAGTGCCTGGTCTCGAGTTTGATGCTGTTTTTTTATTATTTTACAGCAGATCAGAAGCTTCTGAATAATCGTAAAGCTTCCATGTTTTATTTAATGTTTTACCTCTTTTCACAATGTTTTTTTTGAACAGATACGAGGTTTAAACACAAACTTTTACAAAAAATATTTCTGACATTCAGTGAAAAACAATTATACTCAAATTAGACAACATTTCAAATACAACGTAAACAAAATACTCATTTTAAACAATGTAAAGAAAAACAAGTTGATAGGGTACACCAGAACAATTTATCACAGTCCTGTTGGCTGAATTTCTTTTCCTTTGCTCCCGCGGTATAGGCAGACCGCTCCTCCCCTACTGCGGGTATCTTCAGCTCCCGTGTGGTTCTCCCTCCGCTGCTCCTCTGCCCGCTGATTCTGCACCGCGCTCCTCCACTATCGAGGAGCAGGTAAGACACTCTCATTCAGCCGCTGGTCTCAGCCATATGTGACTCTCTCCACCACTACTCCGCTTGTCCCGAAGTAAGATTTCTGGCAAAAACATTTAAATTAGTTCCCAGCCGGTTAAAAAGTAACGAGCCATAGCACGCACAGCCAGACCCTCAGCAGCCGTTCTCCGCTCTGGCGCCGTCAGTCCCCCATCTTGGACCCTCCGTAACCTACAAAAGTTACTTCTATTAACCATTCTTTTTCTTTTGCTTTTCTCCTTTATAGATAGCATTGTTTTATCAAATGTTCTCATTCTCTTCAATATTAAGATAAATCATTTTCATTTTGACTCAAAAGCTCTATCTATTTAAGACCTTGCATACTTGGCAAAGGTTGCCAATGAAACTACACAGAGCAGGATTACTCCTCCACACCAACTGCTGGAGATGGTCGAACACAAACTGTTATATGACTCACAACATATGCAAATGCCCTTCGGCGTAACCACTATGGTTTTATGTGGGTCAGGCTCTGAGTGCCACTATGCCACTGCCCTTGCCACTTACTCCCACTTTCATTGTTCTGCATGACCTCCAACACTCCCCTGAAGTCTCATAACCACAACGCCACCTTCTCCATGCAGCATTGGCAATTGCAAAAATATGCATCCTGAGACAATGGAAGGCAAAAAAGCCCGCCATTGCAAGAGTACTGGTTAATGGCTAAGATCCACAATGCCGCTCTTGAGCAAATTATCTACAACCTCCAGGACCAATCTAGGTGTGGGCTCATTTTTACACATAGAGGGTGACAACCAAGAGAGCACTACAAGAAAGGATCCGATTCTGACCATGGCAAGGCCACTAGACAAGGAAGAATGAAGCACAGCATCATTAACACCCCTCCTCCCACCCACCCATCTCACAAAACCCCGTCCCTCTACCAGCACCCTCACCAGCACTGACCCGACATGGACATATCCAGTATCAAACCCCCTCCGCACTCACACATCTCATATGGCCCGGAAGTATACAGCTTACACTGTACATCCTACACCTCATCCCCAACCCCCCTTACATCTCCTCATGCACCTGCTTCACCATCTTTCAGGTCCTCCACTCCCTCTCCTCTTCCGCTCAGCCACATTCCCATATCCCCCACCTTCCCCCTTTTTTTCCTCTCCTATCTCCTTCCCTCCCATACCCTCCATCAGTACAAATATGTATCCCATACCCCTGACATGACTTACCCCCATGCCCCACCCCTGTTTCTCACCCCAGTTCAATCTCCCACAATCCCTCCCCTCCTATTTCTCCTTCTTCCCTTCCTCCCCTACTCCTCTCTACCTCTCCCCCAGCACTACCAGCAAGTGGGAACCCAGCCTCCATAGTTTGATGGCTTGGGGATCTCAAGACCTGCCTAGATCCCAGCAACCTGT
The DNA here is from genome assembly GCF_964263255.1 of Lissotriton vulgaris. Taxonomy (NCBI): domain Eukaryota; kingdom Metazoa; phylum Chordata; class Amphibia; order Caudata; family Salamandridae; genus Lissotriton; species Lissotriton vulgaris. The sequence goes on along the minus strand of NC_141694.1, from coordinate 1,870,517,894 downwards.
TACATACCCAACAGTCCAAGAACCACTCTGGCCCCCACCACACTTGTTCACTTGTTCATTCTCGCACCCCCTGGGACCTACTAGCACCCCGCGACTAATGCTGGGATAGACCCCACTCCACCTCTCACCCAGAGTAAGGACACCCACAAAGCTACTCTTGTTTACTTGTCCCCCCGATATGGACACCCCCACCACCTCCCCCAGTACAACCCCCCCTCTCCAATATATCCCCTCTATTTTATATTACTCACCCCACCATATGCTTTTGTTACAGATGTCTACAAGTAACATGTGTCACGCGAGTTGTTCTCTGATCAGCTTCTACGGCCGTTGTATATGCGAGGCAGATGTTGTTGAGGTTACTGTTGCTGTATCGGTACTGTCATGATGCAACTTCTTTAAACTATTAATAAAGAAATATAACACAAAAAAACAAAAGCTCAATCCACTACACTTTAAATCTGTTGCTTTTTCTTATAAGGTGCTAATCTTTTATATGTTTTTAATTTTTTTTATACATTTTTAATTACTCTACTTCTAAACATTCTTCTTCTTATATCCTTATACTGTTTCTGCTCACTTGTCAGATGTGGTCTTTTTCTATAATTGGAAGTTCTTTCAACATTACTGATTCTCTTTTGTTTCTAATTTGTTGTTAAACTTTTCTTTTTCTTTTCAACATTTTCCTCATGTTTAAATCTTCGTAATAGTGTTTTAAGAAACTGTTTAGTTCTCTTACCAGAATATTTTTTTCAGTTTATCACATTGCATGTCATCTAATTTATCCTTTTCACTCTTCTTTAAATAATACTGTTTTTTTTGTTCTCTTCTCTTTTCATGTTTTCTTACCATTTATTAAATAAAGTAAGTATGGGTGAATTTTGCGCGAAATGGCAAAAAAATCTGCGAGTTCCTGGGAAAATCCGCAAACTTACGGATATGCACAAAAGTGTGTCTGTAACTTTGCCACTGCGCCGAAAGGTCCCTCTGTCCCTCGAGTGAGCTGTCCATCATAGTGAGGAATAGGCTGAAAGACGTTGCATACCCTAGTGTGTGTGTGTGGCGGGGCCAAACGGGTGGGGCTTCTATGCGAGTTCATATGCCTCTTGTTTATAAAGGGTCAGAGACCAATCAGAGCAGCATATGAGAAGAAAGCAGCTTCCTGGTCACAGGAAGTACACGGGGATTGCGCTTGAGAAACACTGGATGCAAAGCCCACCATCAAGGATTACATCTAATTGTAGGAGGTAGATATAGGGAGGTAGCACACCTGCCTAGCCTAGACCGTGCTCACTAGTTGTTTGGGCTGATTATTTGAGCTTCAACTCGGGCATGTGCAAAAAAATCAGTGCGCGAGTGAATTTTTGGACAATTTCGCGAGATTCGGGGATCGCGAAATTGCCGAAAATTCACAAATTCCACGAGCGGAACGGATTTTGCGCCCATACTTAAAATAAAGTAAATATCTAATAAACAAAGTTTCAATAGTATGTTACATACATTAATAATGTTTTTTTTAAAACCTTTATTTTCCAGTTTTTGCAGAAAAAAAAGAGATACAATGCAGTGGAATGCTCCAGCAATTTGGGGAAAATAAAAAGGAAATACATATCTGAAAGAACAGAAAAATGCAGAACATATCACCAACTGATATTGTGTCGTGGGCAAAAACACCTTACATATCAATGAATAAAAAATAACATAATCCACACAACAATAACAAACAATAATCTGCCAGCAAATGTCAGTGATAACAAAAATCTAACCAATACCTTCAGGGGTGATGCCTGCTTGCGATTGAGATTTGTGTGCTGCCTTACACCGGGAAATATAGTCTTTATATGGGCCCCATATATCAATTGGCCTGGACGAGCTGGAAAGCAGAGTACTGAACTCTTCACAGTTGGTATTGCAGAACGCCATGCTGTTCAACCAGGAACGTAGTGTGGGGGCTCGCCTGCCACCCCACAACAGTGCAATCTCCAGTTTGGCCAGCAGGAAGCCCAGCGCAGCAAGCTTCCGGATCTTCCTGGGAAAGTTGACCACATAACCGAGAAGAGCAATCTCGGGAGTGGGCTGAAGCTGCATTGATAGAATGTCACCTAATGTGGAGTGCACGCTTACCAAGTACTGGTGGATCTTAGGACAGGTCCAGGTGAGATGAGCAAAGTCAGCAAAGGGAGCCAAACATTTCTGACAATGGTGTGGTCTGGAGTTGTCGATTCTATGAGAACGGGTGGGTGTATAGTACATCCGACGAAGGAATTTGAAATGAAGTAATTTATGTCGACTGTTCAAGGAGATGTCACTGGTGGCTCTACAACAATGTCCCCACTGGTCGTCTTAAATCGGTCCACCAAAGTCAGCCTCCCAAGCCGCCCAAACCCTGGAGTCGTCTATGGGCCTGAGAGCTCCACACTGTCGATAAAGTTTAGAAATTAGGTGTGCCCCTTCAGGGCTCTGTATCAATAGTGTGAGGGGGGAAGTCTCGACCGGGGCCGTAGAGAAGGATGGGAACCTACTTCTCGGAGCAGAGCGCACCCGGGTCAGAATGAACGTGTCTATAAAAGAACGTTCACTAAAGCGAGCTTTTTCTGATATTGAGAATGCATGCCCCTCTGGAAACAAGTCTCAGAGAGTGTACACATGGAATTTCTTCAGGGTGGGCTTGACCAATGTTTCCCTGGTAATCGAAAGAAGGGAGGAATTGGGTAAGGGTAAAGCGGTGGAATATAATAAGTCCAGCCCTAGGAGTCTGCATAACCTGCTCCAGGCCCAGCAAGTTGTGGAGACCGTCTGAACATCCTGGGGGTCCCGAGGGAAACCTGTGGAGAGTATTGTGAGAAGTTGCCGCGGGAGAACTAGTTCAGACTCTGGCTTTGAATATGGAAAGCGCGCATCCGGGTGGAACCAGGTGTAGGCACTGTGCCACCAAATAATACAGATAAAAATCTGGGACTCCAAGACCGCCTCTGTCCATTGGCAGGATCAGAGCCTCCCAGCTGACCCAAGGCGTCTTGTCTCCCCAAACTAGGAGTAGCAATACAGAGCGAAGATGCGAAAAGAAGGCTTTGGTGAGGGGAATGGGAATGTTATTAAAATAATACAAAAATCGGAGCAGAACCACCATTTTAATAATAGCAACTCTGCCTGCCATGGACAGGGGCAGCCATAACCACCTCATTACCTGTGACTCCAATGCACTAATTGCTCTGCCATAGTTCAGGCGGATCATTGAGGCGGTGTCAAGGTGAATATGGACTCCCAAGTATCTGACCGAATCGTTGCACCATTCCAATGGAAATTCACATTGCCAGGGCTTAGTGCCAGCCGTAAGGGGAAAAATAACTGATTTGTGCCAATTGATATGGAGCCCGGAAAACTCACCAAACCGGATGATTTCACGAATTAAGGGGGACAGGTTGACCTGGGGCATTCGAACATAAAGAATGGTGTTGTCTGCATACATAGATAACAACAGAGGACCAGTGCGACCCGCGTTGGAGGTGATATTCCTGGAATTGCCTAGCTAAAGGGTCCATGGCCAAAATAAAAAGAAGAGGGTATAAGGGGCAGCCCTGTCTCATGCCGCGTGACAAAAAAAAAGGCTCGGACAAAGTGCCATTGAGGCGCAGGCGAGCCAAGGGTTTATGGGTAGATGCATCAACGTTTTTCTTTTGCGATTCCTTAATTGAGATAAATAGGGAATCGCAAATAAGGAATCGCAAATATCAATGCATAATTTTTTTCGCAATTTCTTTGCGATTCGGTGAAATTTGCATAATTTACCGAATCGCAAGAAAAATGCAAATTCTTAATTGCGAATTCGCAGTTTGCAAAATCGCAAACTGCGAAATCACACACATGGTGAATCTCATTGAATCAACAGCCTGAAAGCCAGTACAGCAATTAGTCACAGCTGCTCCCTTGTTTGAAGGTGAGGTTTGGCAGTTTGCTTTGTGAGCTTTCCCTGGAGGTTGCTGCTGCAGTCTGTGCTTAAGAAATCTGTGGAGAAATGGCAAATGAAAATCCTGTTGAAGAGGGGCCAGCCAGGAAAAGGAAAATTAAATTTTCAGACCAAGAGTTGGAAATTCTTATTGAGGAGGTGACTGCGAGACAGGAACAGCTTTTTGGGAAGCAGTCTCTGAAGGTTCCAGAAGCTGTTAAAAGAAATCTATGGATTGCTATACAAGCAAATGTTAATGCAGTAGGTGTAGCACATCGTGACATAAATAATTTATAGAAAAGATGGTATGACCTGCGCAGTCGTGCAAAAGAGAAGTTAGAAAACAGCATTAAAACAGCAAAAAAAACTGGAGGTGGAACACCCAGGGATAGACCCAACACCCCCCTGGAAGACATGGTGGAAGGCACACTGTTGACTGAGGCTGTAGTTGGAGTGTTAGACATTGATACTTCAGAGATTCCTACACCTTCTGAAGGTAAGTGAATTGTTAATGGTTTTGGTTTTCTGAATGGAGCCTTGTGAAAGTAGTTGTACTTGCTGAATTATTTTTCAGTAGTGTCGAATATCTTTTTAATTTTCCAAAGTAAGTTATTTACTGTTTGGAAAATGAAAGCAGTGCATCATGGGAGTTGTAGTTTTTATCAGTCCTTAAGTTACATAAACCAAAAATTTAAGTTTTAAACTTTTTTCAAAGAAGAAAGAAAAAGAAGTAGACTGGGAACATGTTATTGTATAGAAAGTCAAATTTTATTAAAACATTTTTGGAAAGTGCAAACTTTTAATAACATCATGTTTGCATTTTTTTAACCATAGAAACACTCCAGGAAATATTTGAGCAGGATTTGAGGGATTTCCACGCCCAAGAAGGTCAAGAAACAGATGAGGGAAATGCCCCTACCACATCAGCATCCCATTCTCAAAGAGGTAAAAGACAGAGAGTGTGTCAACTGCTGCAAACTGATTCTGAAGCAGAGCAAATTGATAATGTTTCTGGAAGGCAACCTCAAACTACTCTAACAGTCACAAACAGAAGGCTGAGTAGGCGAAGGAGACTTCAGCAGTTTTCTTTACGCTGTGGTCATGTAACAGATAGTGGACAATTTGGAGAGGGCCCCATCACTGGCAGTGTTGTTGAAGACAAAATCCTCAAGGTACAGCGCCTGCAAGGCAAAGACATTAGAATTATGGAAGGTAAACTTGGACATATCTGCAAACAAATGGGATCTATATACAACAGTATGAACAAAATGATAAATGTATTTAAGACAGGCATGAAACATCTTCAGAAAAGCTAGACCGCATTGCCACTTCTTTAGAAACCATGTGCACATTGATTCAAAACCAGAAAAATATAAGTGGAAAAATGCACCTGCGACTAATGAACAACATGCAGGCTCATAACAGGCAAATGTCTCGCCTTTCAAATTGTACAACTCAGCTCTGCAAACAGACCCTTTTCATGCAGTTAGTTAGGAAGAAAATGTTTGCACACATTGACAAGGGAATGGGGACAATCCATGACTCCTTTGAAAAATCACATAGCAATGCAGCACCAGAAAATCAACTACCAATGGGGGAGAGTGGAGCAGGTAGTACTGTAAGTGGCACACTTGAGCATTGCTCAACTGGCACTCGCCGTAGCAATAGAAAGCAGAATGATGCACGTAACATGGCTATGCACAATTGGAAAAATGCAGGGAAGGCATTAGGAGTACGTGGACGTAAGAAATGACATTATGTCTGTGATGCCTCTTGCTTGTTTTTGAAAATTTCCAAGTGGTTTATGGTTTCATGCTTTTCATTTTTTAAATTCAGGCTTAAACAAATGTAAAATCTAGGTGAAACTTTGAAAGTCCATGAAGTGAATGCATTTTGACATTGAAATAAAAAAATTAATTTCTTTGAAAACCAAATAATGCATTGTGTGCTTCCTACCTCATTCATAAGTAATGTTGTGTGATATCTGCCCTTCTCCTTTTCCTCTCTGCTGCCTCTGGTCCATGTACTCTTGCATGTGGTTGTGGAGGCTGATTGCCATTTTGAGGTAAAACATCTTCTTCATCAAGTTCTATGCCTCTCTCAGTTGCTAAGTTGTGCAGCATTGCATATGCTGCTACTATTTTGCAACACATTTCTGGCTGAAATTGCAATGCTCCACCTGTCTTATGTAGTATGCGGAAGCGTGATTTCATCACACCAAAGGTTCTCTCAATCACATTCCGGGTTGTTATGTGAGCATGGTTGTAATGCTGCTCTTTCCTGGAACTTGGATTTAGGTATGGAGTTAAAATGTAAGACCTCACTGCATAGGCACTATCACCTATAAAAAGAAGAACCAAAAATTTACACTTGCAAGGAAGAAATGTGTCCAGACTAAGAAAGAGTGTGTTACAATTTAAAAAAAAATATTTACCAAGCAAGTATCCATCTCCAAATTGACCTGCAAGCAGTCGAGCATGAATAGCACTGTGTCTAAAAATGTAGGAGACATGGCATTTAGGAAGGCATTAAAAAATCTGGAAAGTGAACTCTGGGAGACACCACCAGCAATGGCTATTACACCCTGAAATGACCCAGGGGCAAGGAGGTGCAGTGAACAGAATACCTGCACATGGGTTGATATAGCTTGTGTCCTGCGTGTTTGCCTCTGCAAGATTGGGTCCAATTCTTGAAATAAATCTAAAATTAAATTAGCATTGAGCCTATACTTAGCAAAGATCTCTGATTCAGTCAGCCCTAGTAAGGTTATGCGCACTCTGAAGATTCTCTCTTGTATGAGCCTTCTCCTCCATCCTGCAGCTACTCTCAACCTCTGCCTGCGAGCCAAAAAGAAAAGTGCTGCCATTCTGAAAAGCAAATTCATGGTCTCTGAGAGCCTTATATGCAGTACTGATAATTTACAGCTGTTGTGAAAAAAGTTAGAAAAATTAGCACCAGGTTTGACTTCTTCCAATTTTAAGAATTCCAGTTTGCGATTTCTTAAAAAATCGGTAATTGCGAAATTTCATGTATAGCATTTTCTCGCAAAAAAATGCGATTTGCAACTTTAGCGATTTTTGTTAGAAATCACAAATACTTTTGCGATTCCTAAAAATGCGAAAAAAAAAGAAAAACTTGATGCATCCCAAACCTATAAATTGCATTTGCAAACGGCCGATTTATGCAATTCACACTGTTTGCGAATGCAATTCTCAATGATGCATCTAGGCATTAGTGTATAACAGAGCCGCCGTCGCAACAAAACACTTCAGCATGCCCATACGGCGCATGACAGAAAGGAAAAAAGGCCATTCAAGAGAATCGAACGCCTTCTCTGCGACTAGCAAAATAGCAGCAGCGGGGGTAGAGGGCTCAATTCTGTGTAGAACTGTGAACAATGTCCGAAGATTGAAAGAGGTGGACCGACGCAGAACGAAGCCACATTGCACCGGTAAGATAATGAATTCCATCAATAATGACAGCCTGATGGCTATGACCTTGGCCAGGATTTTATAATCCAAATTCAACAGGGATAGCGGTTCTGTTACAGCCACAAAGCTTGGGATCTTTCCCGGGTTTAGGTAAGAGAATGATCACCGCCTCACAACGTTGGGGGGAGGATACCTGCTTCAAGAGCCTTGGCGTAAACCTCCACTAGACGCGGTACCAATATGTCCTTATAAGCCTTATAAAAGTCAGCCCAAAAGCCATCAAGACCGGGAGTTCGAAGCAGCGCGTAGGGAGTCAATAGCCTCAACCACACTATCAGGGGTGATGGGAGTTTAGGAAGTCCTGCATATAACGTTCCAAGTAAACCAGGGCCACCTCGGATAAATAAGATTCCTGATTGCCGGTATCTCCGGACAGACAGGAAGTGTAAAGTGATTTATAATAGGAGAGAAACAACTCGCACACATTTGGGGTGGAGTGCAACGTGGAGCCGTCGGGCCCAGTCATTGAGGTGATATACGCAGGGCCTTGGGTGGGGAGTAGAGTGTTAGCTAAGAGTTTACCCTGGTGTTCACCTACTCCATATCGACGCACCACGCTGTGTTTGTTGAGAAAAGATAGCCCCCTATCGTCAGTGTCGCTGAACTCCATGCATAGCTCAAGGTGGCGCACTCTAAGGGAGTCAGTGGGAACAGCAAGCAATTCGCAATAGACAGTTGCGATATCCCTCTCAAGACGATCCAAAGTAGAGCGTAGATCGTGCAGGACACCCGCATGCTTCGAGATGCAAACCCCACGCATATATGCCTTGTAGCCCTTCCATAAGACTGCCCATGTATCGACAGAACCAGTGTTCAATTCGAAATAATCTTCAATGGCCTGGCGGACTTCCTCGTTAAAGACGGGATCCATCAAGGCGCGGCCAGGAAATCGACACTGCCTCTCAAAACCACTCGCTCGGGGAATGTGTAATTGCAGGACCACCGGGGAATGATCAGATAGAGTACGGGGGAGAGTTGTGATTGTCATGATCCAACCCACAACCCCACGGGAAACCAGCCAATAGTCGATCCTCGTCCAAGTATTGTGGAACCAAGAGTAGTGAGTGAAAGCAGGATGATGTGAGTGTAGTTGGGATTCCACATCAACTAAAGAATACTGCGCACAGAGCCCCTGCAGGGCAGAACGGGCACGGGGTTTCCTGTCAAGGGAGGTGGATGTGCTGTCTCTATCGTGATCCAACAGGAGGTTAAAGTCTCCGCCCATGATTAGAAGGCCAGTGTCAATGGAAAGGAGGCGATGTCTGTAAAGAATAAAAAAAGGAAGGAGAGTCAGTGTCTCAGCCGTAAACTCCTACCAAAGTGACCTTGTGTCAGCAGTCCAGTGATGATTAAAAAGCGGCCGTCAGGGTCCTGGTATGTGTTATAGTGTGCAAACTGAATTCTTTTATGGATGAAGATGGAGACGCCGCGTTCATATTTACTATAATTGGAATAGAATCTATGTGTTCGCACATACAATAATAATGTTGAAATAATTATATAATATTATTCAAAATAATCATTAAACAGTTATTTACAATTTAATTCCCATTGTTTCTGTTACCAATAAATGTGTAGGATATCTAACCATGCACATTAGGAAAAGTTTAACATTTAAATGTTTGAGAGTGTGACAGAAAAGTTTTATAAATTGGTATACCCTTTTATTTTCTATATTAATGACTTTCTATTTATTTTACAGGATAGACAGGTATGAACCTGTGCAATCAAATGCTTACACCAGTCCTGTCAAGCAAACAGATCTATCTTTGTAGTACTATATGTTTAACTGCTTTTGATAATATTTTCCCACAGTTATGATAGACTGTATACTTTTTCACCTACTGTAATCAGTTGTACTATACATTCCAAACAAAACATGCAAGTGGAGGCATATCTAACATGTGGTAGCAGTAGTCAGACATTCAAATTGTACCAGTATACTTTCAGTCTTAAGCCTACACTTTATTATGTACAACATACTAGCATTGTACTATTGCAAAGAAGTATATAAGCAGTAGGAAAGTAACTACATCTAGAAACATGTTTTAAAACGTATTTTTCTCTAATAGTTCCATTAGAGAGGCAGACCTGTCAATGCCAGGCCTATCCCAAGTTGAAAGGCAAACTACCATCATACCACACTTGTGTCAGCATCTATGTAGAGACCTCAATAAGTGTGTCATTGTCCTTTTAGAAGCAAGATAATACATTCAAAGAACTGTATATATACTACACTACCCTGGTTTAACATTCTACCATTTCTAAATGTGTGTTAGAAGAAGCTCAATCAATTTAAAGTACATACTTTACTATCTGTGACCTACTCACAGAATAGGTATGCAGAGACTTATATGGACAACAATAGAGGTAATGCATTGATGAAGATGCTTAGTGCCTAATGTTTCTCTATCAGTTTAATTGGAGAGGCAGAAGCCACAATGCCATGCTTAAACCATAAAAAGACCAACTCCTGTCGTATCGCTCTGATAAATGTCTACATGTTTCTAGAGACCAGAATGAGTATGTCAGTGCCTTTCTCGAGGCAACAAAATGCATTCAAATTACTCTCTACATACTTGTGATGGAGTATTAATTCAAGAAAATGAAACTTTCTCGGAGCAATCCTTCATTAACTTCACTAACCATTTAAAATTATAAATAAGACAAGGCTAATACGCACCAGACAACAACACCTAGAAGAAAAGCTTTACACATGTTTAATTAATGTGGATGAATGCAAGGCAACTAAAACCCACTTTAAAACTGAAAAACGGTTTGCGCATCTGCAAACCAGAATTACATAGAAAATAAAAAAACTAACCCGCTTGAGAGGGACAACTCTCATGTATGTGCAAGAAGAACTAATATTTGGTCTTGAGAAGCCACAAGCCTGGCATATGCTTGCTTGAACTTAAAAGGAAGCTGCTATTGCTAATGCTTTTGCTCAGGAAAATAATAATAACATGGGATAACGTAGAAAAGGGTGGTGAACAGTGAGAACTATATATTTGAGGAATTAACATCTGTTTATGATTTCTTTATTAATGGTGTGCATTTGGGCCTGCTGTGGCACATAATCAAAACAAAATGGCGACGGACAACTAGAAGTTGTGCATGCTCAGTAAATGTATTATGTGACCCGATGACCGAAAGAGTTGAAATACTGCCAAAGAGCAAAAACAGAACACATGGGAAAATGAAGATATGCATTCATCATCAATTGAGCCTGTACAGAATGTTAATAATATTACAACTATACTTGTTGCGAATTAAAAGTCATGAATGAGCAAAGGGGAAGGGTTTGCGGAACAATAAGAACGTTAGTAAAGATGAATATGTCAGCATGGTGCGATGAAAACTTCCCTGGCCCCGTCCAATTATAATCCTTATTTCATCAATATTTGAAACTTTTGAAAAAGTTTTGTAAAAGTAAAGACTATAGCTAGAGTGACCTAAGTTAATTGGGGGAGAGAATAAAAATATTGATGCTGAGAGAGAGGAGAGAGATGCTAGAAGAAGATAAAAGAGAACAGACTGCGAAGGATTCAGATCCAAAGACAGCCTTATTAGATTTGAAGATTCCGGAAGAACATTGAGGAGGGATGGAATGTAAGAAAGGGATGCACAGTAGTGCGTCAGGTTTTATAGAGAAGTCTAGTAAGTATCTGCCCTGTCCTAATACTGTTCTATAGTTCTTTGTCTCCTGATCCTAATTCAGGAGACCCCCACCAGTCCTTTGGCCAGAGGGGTGTTTTTCAGTTTTTCATTTGGTAAATGTCATTCTGACTTTAATGTGCATATTTCTTTGCAAATGTATCTTATTGTGTGCCTTTTGTCTCCTTATATATCCCCACTTTGCATTTGAATGGTTGAATGAAGTCTATGGAAATGAATGTATTTGCTAAATGAAATTTTCTCTCCCGTGAATAAGAATGATGGAGTTTGCACTGTGAATCTGAATTACATGAGTGTTCGCTTTTATTACTGAAATCTTAGATAAAGCTTATGAATCCTACTCAGAGTCTGTAGTTATTTCACTAGGATATGTGGATTAGTTAGATAGTTGTTCAATCAATCAATCAGGACATTTGTAGAGCACACTTCTCACCCGTGCGTGTCTCAAGGCACTGGGTGGGATGCTGCTACTGCTCAAATAGCCAGGTCTTGAGTAGTTTCCTGAAGGATAGTAGGTCTTGGGTCTTCCGTAGGAGGATGGGGAGGGTGTTCCAGGTGTTGGTGGCAAAGTAGGAGGAGGAGGAGGAGGAGTCTGCTGCTGAGGTATGCTGGTCCGGTGTTGTAGAGTGCCTTGTGTGCATGTGTGAGGAGTTTGAAAGTGATCCTATTGTTGATGGTCAGCCAGTGTAGGTCTTTCAGGTGGGGTGTGATGTGGCTGTGTTCGGGTATGTTGAGGTTCATGCAGGCAGAGGCGTTCTGTATGTGTTGTAGTTGTTTCAGCAGTTTGGCTGGGGCTCCCGCGTAGATGGGGTTTCTGTAGTCCAGCCTGCTGCTGACTCGGGCCTGGGTGACCGTTCTTCTTGTGTCAGGAGCGATCCACCTGTAGATCTTGCAGGGCATGCGCAGGGTGTTGAAGCAGGAAGATGAGATGAAGTTGACTTGCTTGTTCATGGAGATTGTTGAGTTGAGGATGGACCCCAGGTTGCGTGCGTGGTCGGTGGGTTTCGGTGCTGCTCTCAGGCAGTCGACCACCAGGAGTAGTCCCAGGCTGAGGGGGTGGAGCCGAGGATGGAGACCTCCGTCTTGTCCAAGTTCAGCTTCAGACGGCTGTTCTTCAACCATTCGGCAATGACTTTCATTCCTTCGTGGTGGTTGGTTTTGGTGGTGAGTGGGTCCTTGGTGAGGGAGAGGATCAGCAGTGTGTTGTCGGCATGGGAGATGATGTTGAGGTTGTATAGGCTGGTGACCTAGGCGAGCGGGGCCATGTAGATATTGAACAATGTCAAGCTAAGGGATGATCCCTGGGGTACGCCGCAGATGATTTGGGAGGCTTCGTATCGGAAAGGGGGGAGGCAGATGCTCTGGGTTCTGCCGGAGAGGAAGGAGGTGTTCCAGTCCAGTGCTTTGTTTCGGATTCCTGCGTCATAGAGGTGTGTGCGTAGGGTGCAGTGGCAGACCGTGTCGTAGGCGGCTGAGGGCCGCGGTCTCACCGTTATCCAGCAGGGTCCTGATGTCATTAGTGGTGGCAATGAGGGCCGTTCCAGTGCTGTAGTTGCTGCGGAACCCAGACTGGGATGGCTCCAGGATGTTGTTCTCTTCGAGGTAGTGGGTCAGCTGTTTGTTGATGGTTTTCTCGATGACCTTCGACGGAAAGGAGCAGGGAGATGGGCCGGAAGTTTTTGAGGTCTTGAGGGTCTGCCTTGGTTTTCTTGAGCAAGATGTTGATCTTGGTGTGCTTTCAGCTCTCCGGGAAGGTCGCATTCTTGATGGAGATGTTGATGGCCTTGCAGAGATGGGGTGCGATGTCGGCGCAGGCTTTGTTGAAGATGTGATGTGAGCACGGGTCTGACGGGGAGCCGTAGTGGATGGTGTTCATGATTTTGATGGTGTCATCATTGATGTTAGTCCAGGTGAGCAGGGGGTTGCTGTAGGTGTTGGCCACGGGGTTTGAGGTGTCATTGGCTGTCGTGGTGGTCTGGTTGTCAAACCTGTCGTGGATGTCTGCGATATTGCGATGGAAGAAAGAGGCAAGGTGGTGCACAGGTCTTGCAATGGTGTGATGTCTTTGGTGTTGGAGCTGAGGTTTGAGAGTTCCTTCATGATGTTGAAGAGTTCTCTGCTGTTGTGTGCATTGTTGTTGAGGCGGTGCTTGAAGGAGGTCTTTTTGGCAGATCTGATGAGGTGATGGTGTTGGCGCATGGCGTCCTTGTGGGCTGCTTGGTTCTCCGGGTGCTGTTTGTGCACCATTTCTTCTCTAGTTTTCAGCAGGTTTGTTTGGAGGACTGGGGGTCCACAGAAAACCAGCTGTCACTCTTGTCGGGGCGTCTGTTGGAGGGTTTCTTCATTGGGGCGAAGATGTTGGCGCAGTCGTTGATCCAATGCCTGAGGTTGCTGGCAGCGGCATTGGGGTCTGTGGATGGGCTTCGGACTTCTGGCGGTGTTTAGCTGGTCTTCTGTGATTTTTCCCCGGCGGGGGATCTGTTGGGTGCGGTGGAACGTGGTGGGTTTCGGGAAGGTAAAGTGGATGTAGCGAAGGTCCAGTGGAGTTTGGTGGTGTGGCTTAAGGAGACATGGGAGTTTGCTGTGATGATGATGTCAAGCGTGTGTCCGGCAGAGTTGGTGGACATTGTGACAAGCTGTCTGAGCCTGAGGTTGGCGAGGTTGGCAATCAGGGTGGTAGAGTTGGTGTCACTATTGTTCTTGAGGTGAAAGTTCAGGTCTCCGAGGAGGATGTAGTCAATGGAGGCGAGGGCGTGTGTGCTGACGAAGTTGGCGATGGAGTCAAGTAGATCAGAGTTCCTCTGAGGATGGTGTTGGGATCAGTGTGGATCTGGAATTGCAGGTGTTCAGCGGTGCTGAGGGTGTCATTGGAGTTGGTCGAGACCTTAAAGGTGGACTTGTGGATGATGGCGATTCCCCCTCCTACTCCATTGGTGCAGTCACTGTGGTTGGTCTTGTAGCTGTCCGAGATGGCTATGGCGATGTCGGGTGCAGAGGAGTTGTTCATACAGGTCTCTGTCAGTAAGGTGAGATGGGAGGGTGGAGTAGCTGGGAGGTGGGAGCAGGTCGGCTAATGAGCAAGCAGCGGGACCGGACCACAGGGACTCAGTGGCTGGAAATAACAGCAGAAGGAACAGAAAGCTAAGCAAGGCACCGAAAATAAAGCAATCACAAATGACAAAAACAGCCAAAACAATACAAAATGCAAATGCAGAGAGCAAACCTAAGGCCTATCACTGTCCACCAGGGATGAGGCGCAGGTGGCAGCATGCTAGTGGAGGAGGGCCTGAAACTTGCATCCGACAGCAGCAGTGAGCTTGGGGTGCGGGGGGGCAGTCACAACAGGTGGTGCTTTTACGGAAGTGATGAACATTGGACAACATGGACGGAGTGTTGAACACTGCAAGCACTCATGTGTAGTCAACTGATCTGCGTTTAATCCATCATCATTCTTTAGCTCACTCCGCCACCCCAGTTCAGACAAGGCCATGTGCAAATCAGTCTGACCCTGCGCCTCATCTATGCTTCTGCGACTACATGCTGTAGTCGCTCTGACAACATATGTGGAGCAGTAGGATAAGCTACATAGTTTTTAAGTTAGGGTCATAAGCAATCCCACAATTGTCAGAATACATATAGAAGTAGAGACATACCTGAGACCTGGTAGCAGTCAGACATTCAAACTTGTGTGACTATATGTTTTCTATTTAAAGGACACATCTCGCTATCTATGGCCTACTTAGAACAAACCTTTGCAGACACTTATTTTGAGTAAAATACAGGTTAATACATATGCCAACACGTTTTAAACCTCACTTTTCTCTAACAGCGTGCTTCGAAAGTCAGAGATGACAATGCTAAGTGTACACTAAAATGAAATGCCAACCCTTCTAATGCCAGTCTTGTGAATCTCAACATCTTTCTAAACACCTCAATAAGTATATATCCACCTTCTACAAATGAGATGACACATCAAAGAAGCCTATAGGTATTCGACTACCACTGTTTCACTCTGCATCCTCTCAAAATATTTAAAAGAAGCTGTATGGATTACTTTATGCTCATTATACAGGGCAGACGCATATTGAATTCTGTATTCAAGTGTTTCTGTGGTGGCTACCGGGGTAAGGGATATGTGCTTCTTCTTCAGAATGTTGTAGTAGTTCTGACATGTTTTGTGCAGCTGTATGATATGCTACATAATTTTTAAGTTAGAGTCATCAACTCCACTACACGTGTAAATATACAGCCATACCTGAAACATGACAGAAACCATAAATTCAAACTTCACAAAGTACACATTCAGTTTAAAGCACGCACCCACATTTCTATGGCCTACTTCAAGTGTACCTTTGTAGAGACTTATTTCGACTACGATATAGATGAATACATCTGCCAACATGTTTTAAACCTCAGAGCCAGGCACAGCTGAGACAGGCACGGGGCAGAATGGTCACTGGCCCTCCCCCTCGAGGCGGAAAACAGGGCTAGGGATGCCGGCAGTGTACATCCGTGGCAGGACCCGGTGAGGGACCCTCCCACGGGTGATCAGGGGTTTGACCTTGTGAGGGGACAAAGGGAAATGGAGCTAACCCTGCGATGGCCCCAGCTGCATCCTGGGGAATCCCTAGGGCGTTTGAAGTTCGAGCAACCCTCAGGTAGGCATAGCCCCTGGAGGAACCCGGGGCTGCAAGGTGCTTTCGAAGTGTTGATGATCTATGTGTCCTTAAATTCACACTATTTCTGGCAACTAGCTTAGTTCGTCATCAAAGCGCGAGCCAAGTGAGCCACCGCTAAGAGTCACAAGCAACTTTTCGAAAATGTTCGCCCACCTGTGGGTGCAGGATAGCCGACTGCCCACGCGGTGGGATGGCCTGGGCGCCATGTTCAAGGCTTCCTCTCCGGGAGTCAGACTGCACCGGAAATGCGCTGTGCGGAGAGGGGTGATGGCGTGGTACGTGGGGCCTACCGACCTGCTGGGCAGCAGCATCCAAGGGCCTGGTGCCACCCAACCTCTTCTGCGCCTTCGCTCTGCTGGGTAGGGTGAAGGGCCTCCTGCCAGGCGGCAAGCCCTCGAGTCAGATGGTCCATGCAGGTGGAAAGCTCCTTGCTTGAAACAACATCCGAGGCTGGCCAAGCAGTCCATCCCTAAATTGACAGAGAGTGCCCAATTGATTAGAGTACAGCCAAGGTCTCACCTGGCAGGCCGCCCTGCATAGGGAATGCCAGCTTCATGTTCCTGTCTGCTCCCTGGGCATGCAGGCTTGGAGGAAAGGCCCATCAGGAAGGGGCTGAGAGGCAGACCTAGACTCAGGCCCCTGAGGGCCGCGGCGGGTAGGCCCGGGTCCTGCCTTTCCCTGTCTCAGAGTCGCCAGACCTCACGGATGTCTGACTGACCCTCTCCCCCGTAATCTGGAGGAAAATGACCCCCCTTTCTTGTAATCTGTGATGGAGAGGACCCAAGGCACAAATGTGCGCTACCTCCTGGGACCCTTGCTGAGATCGAGGAGTAACAAGTAACAACAGTGAATTGAAATGAGCCAGTGTCCCAAAAAATACATAACTGACATTACTTTAACAATTGTAGTGATACTCTGTGTACTGTTAAGTTCAGGCAGGAGGTCCAGCTCCAAATGATGGGTCAGATCCCATATAGTCTATTGATTGAATCAGTATTTCTGGATAATGTGCCAGTCCTGCATAGTCTGTAGGTCAGGAAATGGGTGGAACAGTTGAGGAAGCAGTCCCCATTCTCTTCCAGGGTGAGAAGTACATGGAACATTATTAGAGCACTCAGTTTGCAGTTCACATGTAACTAGCCTGTAAGGGCAAAGTCATGTGCCCGGAAAGTTTTAGCATCAAGAAGGACTAAACCTGTGAGTTCATGACTGAACAGCCTGAGCCATCCACCACTCCATCACAAAATCACAATCACAGACCTGTAACTTGGTTATGCACAACATCATGTAAAAGTGGAGAAACAGCACTACTTTGAGGCATTACAGACATGTATAAGCGGGTACCACATTACATATGTCGCTGATCTCATTGCAGATATGTGTTGATCAATACAATGCATAGATATAGTTTTGTACAGTACATGAAATGGGTTAGGAGTGTTTAAAGTATCAGGGTCCCATTCATATGCTGTGGTGTTCGTGCTTTATAAACTGTCAAATAGACACTCAGAAAGTGCTAATATGCAATTTGTAACACATTTTACTCTACCACTAACATGGCAGATACCTGAGCTCATACACAGGACAAATAGAGACTTCTACTCCCAGCTGTTGGGGACCGAATGTTGGACTTTACCTGCACAGCGGTCTCTCCCATAGGCCAACATTGGTGAATGTGATTGAGATCATTCAATGGCTGTGTGCGTCTATACTCACATTCGCGTTTTGCACCGGAGAAGTGAGCCGCAGTTTGAAAAATACCCTCACTTGCCTATAGACACTGCTGCCATTAACACCTCCTCTCTGTCAGGTTCTATGTACCACCTCTGAGAGCAAACATGCCAGGTCAAAAAGGTACACAGAGATTCTAGTTGGAAAGGCCCTTAGCCTGTATGGCCAGCTTTATGGATCACTAGAGGAGCAGGTAAGCTCAGCATGATTTATGAAGGATACCAATGTCACAATCTTGACTTTTCAATGTCTGACAATTTACCTATGAGTCCCAGATTGAAAGCACTTACACATTGTCAGGCATTTTCATCACTTTTGTATTGTCAGAGATGTGTTGGTATATGATACCCTGTACATTGGCTGCCAACACTATCCAAAATAGAATTTTGAGTACTAGCATATCCGATCACTGTGCCATGGACATTTAACTGCATGCATATTGGAATGTGGACTAAATAGGCCAACACACAGGAATTATGTTACATTTGCCAGTAAGTGTTCATGTTGCTATGCATTACAGTACTGTGAAAAGGGGCGGGGATCAGTAGATGATGCATGTATGTGTTTGCTCCTCCACATCTTCCAGCATATAACAGTCCGCACAAACACGCACACTGGGAGTTATGTTTCATCTCAAATATTGTCTGCAATCAAGACAACATTGTTGTCCTGTTTTGCAGGGTCATTAGACGTTCTATAAATCATTTTCTACTTGCACTTAGGAAGTTAATGGGTGATTGCTGAACCTACATTGCAAACAGTCAAACCTGCCAATGACACCTACCCACTCTTACCGAAGATGTAGCAAACATGTATATTAATTCATCCTACAGCACACTGTCCTCTTCCAGGCCATCTACAGATTCACATTGCAGATAAACCACGAACAACATAATTCCTGACTGGAGCCACAGAGCTGAGGCAAATTGACTCTAATCACTATATCAATTCTGTTTCACAGCCTTAGGACAAGCCCCTCACTACTACCATTGTGGGTTAACAGGCCCAGGATTATTGCAGACATTGGGCGGAGAAACTGCACTCTTGTATCATGTACTGTAAAAATAGTCAATAAGTACAACAGTAACACCCATTATAGCATCCACATGTGTTGCATGGCCGTTTTACACTATATGTCAATGGTATGTTAAACTCATCCTTGTCACAGTGACTTACAAACCTAAAAGGGTTACCTTAGCTGCTAGGACATCAGTCACACACTCAATGAGTCAGATCTGTATTACACCTGGACAACATGTTTCTCATTGCGAGTACAATATGCAGCACATGCCAGAGCTTCCATGTTGTTCAAAGATATTGGGATGCATCATAGTTGAGTTAACAGACATGTTGTGGACAGGGGGAAAGGGGATAGGAGGTGCCAGGTGATGAGAATCAGTAGGGCCCCAGGCACTGAGGAGGATCTGGGCAGCTTCAGAGCGACCAGAGAATAGTGATGCACACCATGTGACGTGTGAGGCGCGGAGGGACCACAGGATAACATTCTGTAGTTATAGGGGACAGCAGTGCCAGGGGTGGAGGGAGGAAATTAAGGAGATGTTTAAGTTTGAGTTTGAGGGTTGGGGGAGGGGAGAAGGGGAGAAGGGGATACGAAAGCAGACCAGGCATGGAACTGTACAGCAATATTAGAGGTAATTGTAATGCGAGCAGCAGCATATGGTCACATTTCACTTGGGTAGTTAGATATTTTTGTCAATTGCCTTACTTACAACGGAGATTTTGTGTGCTGTGAGAATTGTGTAAAAGATAATACAATCTGTTTAAAAAAAACAGATGTTGTGGACTACTTGTACAGTGTCAGACTTCTGTCCTGTTGAACTCTCTGAACAGTCATGCAAACATACCTAACCTGTAATGTATTTCCAAAGTTGTGTAGGGTAACCTCTTGACTCAATCCCCAGACCATGGGTGGTAGTCCTGCCCTTTCTTTGGTAGTTAAGCTGGCATGGGCCTTGACAAAAGTTAACTAAGTTAGATGTGCTAGGGTATTTTTGTGTCAGAGTTCACGTCCATCAAAGTAATCCAAACATACAAGGTCTAGTAAAGTACTACTTGTACATGTAAGTTGTCCCCAACTTCTTGATCTATGATTTCTGTCTTGCATGTGCACCAGGTTTCCTTATCTATTGCATTGATCCAGATAAATGATCATCGTAGGCAAAGGCTTTAGAAAGCAATTGCCCTGAACTTGCAGTATCTGGAAGTCTTTGGTCAGCACAGCTTCCACTGACGGGAGAGGTGAGAGAACCTCAGATGCTGGAGCCGAAACATCTCCCATGTCCAGCTGGGGTAAGTCCTCCCCATGTCGTAGGGTTGCATGCCAGACCCTGACACCCCTCATGGCTAGCATCCTGGTGATGCCGTACTCTGAGCTTAATGGACAGTTTAGGTCCCAGCTGCAGTGAGGATGGGTCAAGTAATGGGCTGAACAATTAGGTCAGCACCTAACCAACTTTTTATTGTCACAGGCCCCTGCAAACATGTCAATCTGTATTGTGACTAATGCTGATCCCCATAAGAGAGTAAATTCATGTGCAGTGCTGCTATGCTTATCTTACACATCTGTGTCATACCACTATAAACACAGGAGTATTCTACATGATCTATGGCTCAACATGGTATGACATCTGTGGCCATATCAATGGAAGGAGGTTGTCAAGGTATCAATGACGTCAGTGAATTGTGAATTGGTACATATCACGTTTTGTCACAAACGGGTGTGTGGACATGGGTGGGTGTGACACACATACCCACTTGAATGAGTCTTCACCAAACATCTAGAGATAATGTAGTGTCTAAGACAGACATGGTCTGAAGACTGACAGTATTGTCATGCAAAGTGATTTTCCATGCAGGTGACTTGTCAGTAGACATGTATGCCACAGACACATGTCAAAGTTGGGAAAAACTGTAACTGCCTGCTGACAAGTAGCACATACTGAAAGTCAGAATTGTCATGCGCACATGTGAGTGTGTACGGTAAACAGCAAATTTGGATATGTATAAGAGACATATTAGTGGTGCTATGATATCTCTTTACAACTGTCTACAGGTGTGACATAATCTACATGACCAAGACAATTCCTTGATATCATCTCACTTACCTGTTGTAGTATCTATAAAAAGTACAATTAGGAAATAGGTGGGGATTCAACTCAAAATTAAAGTGGGATGTGCATTTGCATAGATGCCTTCAGGTGAAATAGATGCATGTCAATAAAAGTTAAGGCACATTGTTTCCAGGTTACTCTATTGTGAGCCATTTCATAAATAACTATGGTCAACTTTCTAATCATAATTTATGTGTATAGACAGTGAACGTATGATGAAGATCAAACGTTTGACAGACCTCTCCGCGGCTTTCGACACTGTCTGCCACCGTACCCTAGTGCAGCGCCTCAGCAACGTCGGAATCCAGGAGAAGGCACTGGAGTGGATCATCTCCTTCCTCGCCGGAAGGACACAGAGAGTCCGCCTCCCACCGTTCAGATCAGAAGCCACCGAAGTCATCTGCGGCATTCCTCAAGGCTCCTCGCTCAGCCCAACCCTCTTCAACGTCTACATGAGCCCCCTCGCAGCCATCGCACGCCAACACAACCTCAACATCATCTCCTACACCGATGACACCCAGCTGATCCTCTCCCTCACCAACGACCCCGCAGCCGTCAGAGCCAACCTACACGAAAGGATGACAGACGTAGCCAAGTGGATGAGGAACAGCCGCCTGAAACTGAACTCGGACAAGATGGAAGTCCTCATCCTGGGATCTTCACCCTCCACCTGGGACGACTCCTGGTGGCCCCCCGCCCTGGGCCGCGCACCCAAACCAACAGACCACGCACACAACCTGGGCTTCATCCTGGACTCCTCCCTCTCCATGACCAGACAAATCAACGCCGTCTCCTCGTCATGCTTCAACATCCTACGCATGCTACGTAAGATCATCCGGTGGATCCCCACCGAGACCAGGAAGACGGTCACCCAGGCCCTCGTCACCAGCCGTCTGGACTACGGCAACTCCCTCTACGCCGGTACCACCGCCGAACTCCAGAGGAGACTCCAGCGGATCCAGAACGCCTCAGCACGACTCATCCTGGACATCCCCCGTTGCAGCCACATCTCCGGACACCTGAGAGACCTGCACTGGCTCCTGGTCAACAAGAGAATCACCTTCAGTCTCCTCACCCACGCACACAAAGCCCTACACAACGAAGGCCCAGGATACCTCAACAGCCGCCTCAACTTCTACGCTCCCACACGCCAGCTTCGATCGACAGGCCACGCCTTCGCCGCCGTCCCCCGCTTCCGAAGAGCCACCAGAGGGGGAAGGTTCTTCTCCTACCTGGCCGCCAAGACTTGGAACTCCCTCCCGACCCACCTCCGCCTGACCCAGGACCACCACGCCTTCAGGAAGCAGCTCAAGACCTAGCTGTTTGAGCAGTAGCAGACCCCCCCTCCCCTAGCACCTTGAGACCCTCCGGGTGAGTAGTGCGCTATATAAATGGTTTGATTGATTGATTGATTGATTGACAACAGTTCACACTGGGAACTTTCTATGAAACAAAAACCTTGATCCTCAACATATGGCTGTGAGATTACGATAGCAGGCTCACATCAGTTCATATGAAAATGGATATCACAGCAGTATTGTGCATTTAGCAGGTCTTTGTTTGGAATGTGTAGGACTGCATTGAGTATTGCCATGCTTCATGGAGTCACATTATCACTGTAGATTGTGAAAACTGACACAGTTTAAAGGCTATGATCAGACATGGCTTCAATGTGGAGAAAATGTAGAGACAAGTTGACTCAAACAATTGGAGAAAACTGTTTTCAATACCTCCATGAGTGGATATGTGACAAGCTCATATTCATGCATCCATGTGCTGTAGAAATTGTGATAACCCTAATAGGTAGTGTGATACCTTTACATCACATGGTGCCAAATGTAAAAAGCTGTACCTCCTTGAGTCTATGCTGGTAACATTAACCTAGCTACTGTTCTATTCCAGCATCCCCCCAGCCAAACAGAGGACACAGAGCCCAGGATGTTGAGGAAGCAGCTGACCGAAGTGAGTCTGGTTGGGACACTAATACTGTTAGAAACAGTGACAAAGAGGGCAAGGGAAATGCCATAGAGAATCCAGACACCACAACTGCATCCAGCGAGTCAGAGACCATGGGCCCATCCTTGGTGGTGGAGGCCCCACTCAACCTGGTGCAGCCCCATCCCTGACAGCCACCCCATACCATCTCCGCCCTCCCTTCTGCTCCCCAACCAGTTCCTTATGAGGGGAGCCATTTCTCAGCTGCAGTCACCTCTGTCCCTGCACCCCAGATGCCCTTGGTGAGGAGGCTATTGACCTCCTAAAATAGATATCTGTTGGGCAGTGTTGAATGCTAGCCAGGGTCTGGGCAGTCAATGTACTATATGGCTGCTTACTTTGTTGGCATTCACAGTGGTATATGTGCCCTAAAGGGATCATTTTAGACTTTGCCCTCTAATTAATGGCAACATCACACAGACAAAAAACAAGATGATGGACGGATTGTTGCAAAATGGCAAAACATTCACCCCCAGTCACAGATCTGGGTTTAATCCATTGTTATTTTGCTCACCAAGCCACCCCAGTTCAGACCAGGCCATATGCCTAGCCTCATGGGAAAAGTCCAGACCCAGCTGCCAAGCCATGTCTTCTCTGGACCCGAATCAAGCATCCTAGGACCAGTTTCTTGCTATCAGCCTTCATCACCCAATATAGCTTGACTCCAGTGGTTTAGTGAGCACGGGACCCACGTCTGGGCACACCCTTCTTACATAGGGTGAACAGCCAAACACACAAGATGATGGACGGAATGTAGCACAATGGCAAAACATTCACCCCCAGTCACAGATCTGGGTTTAATCAATCGTTATTTTGCTCACCAAGCCACCCCAGTTCAGACATGGTCATATGCAAATCAGTTTTGACCACGTGCCTCATGGGAACAGTCCAGACCGAACTGCCAAGCCATGTCTTCTCTGGATCGGAATCAAGCATCCTAGGAATTATTTCTGGCTATCAGCCTTCATCAGCCCGGATAGCTTGACTCCAGTGGCTTAGTGAGCACAGGACCCACGTCTTGGCATACCCTGCCAACTTAGTGCAAACAAGGAAAAAACAAAGGGAATGATGGACAGAGTGTTGAACATTGCTAGCAATCACTCCCAGTAAATTGATTTGGGTTTAATCCATCATCATTCTTTATCTCACTCACCACTCCAGTTCAGAAATGCCATAAGCAAATCAGTCTGACCCTGTGCCTCATGGGATCAGTCAAGCTCGAAATGCCAAGACATGCCTTCCCTGGACCGGAAATAAGCATCCTGGGAAAGGTTTCTGGGTAATCAGCCATCACCAGCAGGATAGCTTAAATCCAGTGGCAAAGAGATCAAGGGACCCAAATCTGGGAATACCCTGCCAACTTAGGGCGAACAAAGCAAAACCAAAGGGGATAATGAACAGAGTGCTGAACATTGCAAGCGCTCACCTCCAGTCAACTGATGTGGGTTTAATCCATCATCATTCTTTAGCTCACTCTGCCACCCCAGTTCAGACATGGCCAATAGCAAATCAGTCTGACCCTGTGCCTCATGGCAACAGTCCAGCCCGAACTGCCAAACAATGTCTTCCCTCAACTGGACAAAAGCATCCTGGGACCTGTTTCCAGCTAATCAGCCGTTATCAGCCAGGCTTGCTTGAATCCAGTGGCAAAGTGAGCAAGGGACTTATATCTGGGCATGCCCTGCCAACTTAGGGCGAACAAAGTAAAACCAAAGGGGTTGATGGACGGAGTGTTGAACATTGCAAGCACTCACCCCCAGTCAACTGATCTGGGTTTAATTCATAATCATTCTTTAGCTCACTCTGCCAACCCAGTTCAGACATGACCATATGCAAATCAGTCTGACCCAGCGCCTCATGGGAACAGTCTAGCCCGAACTGCCAAGACATTTCTGCCCTGGACAATAAAACAAACACCTTGGGACTAGTTTCCGGCTAATCAGCCGTCTTCAGCCAGGCTAGCTTGCATCCTGTGGCAAAGCGAGCAAGGGACCCACTTCCTTGCATACCCTGGCAAACCTAGGGCGAAAAAATCAAAACCAAAAGGTATAATGTACGGAGTGTTGAACATTGCAAGCGTTCACCCCAGTCAACTGATCCGGGTTTAATCCATCATCATTCTTTAGCTCACTCCGCCACCCCAGTCTGACCCTGTGCCTCAAAGGAACAGTCCATCCCGAACTGCCAAGCCATGTTTTCCCTGGACCGGAAACAATCATCCTGGGACAGTTTTCTGGTTAATCAGCCGTCATCTGCCAGGCGAGCTTGAATCTAGTGGCAAAGTGTGCAAGGGACCAATGTTAGGGCATTCCCTGCGTACTTAGGGTGAACAAAGCAAAACCAAAGGGGAAGATTGACGGAGTGTTGAACATTGCAAGCACTCACCCCCAGTCAACTGATCTGGGTTTAATCCATCATCAATCGTTAGCTCACTCTGTCACTCCAGTTCAGACATGGCCATATGCAAATCAGTCTGACCCGGTGCCTCATGGAAACAGTCCAGCCCAACTGCCAAGCCATGTCTTCCCTGGACTGGAAACAAGCATCCTGGGACCGGTTTCTGGCTAATCAGCCGTCATCAGCCAGGCTAGCTTGAATCAAGTACGAAGTGAGCAAGGGACCTACGTCTGGGCATACCATGCCAACTTAGGGCAAACAATGGCATGATGGATGGAGTGTTGTACATTGCAAGCACTCACCCCCAGTCAACTGATCTGGGTTTAATCCATCATCATTCTTTAGCTCACTCCGCCACCCCAGTCTGACCGTGTGCCTCAAAGGAACAGTCCATCCCGTACTGCCAAGCTTTGTCTTCCCTGGAGCGGAAACAAGCATCCTGGGACCCGTTTCTAGCTAATCAGCCATCATCAGCCAGGCTAGCTTGAATCCAGTTGCTAAGTGTTCAAGGGACCCACGTCTGGGCATACCCTGTCGACTTATGGCGAACAAAGCAAAACCAAAGGGGATGATGGACGGAGTGTTGAACATTGCAAGCGCTCACCCCAAGGCAACTGATCTGGGTTTAATCTATATTCATTCTTTAACTCACTCCGCCACACCAGTTCAGACATGGCCATATGCAAATCAGTCTGACCCTGCACCTCATGGGAACAGTCCAGCCCAAAAGGGCAAGCCATTTCTTCCCTGGACCAGAAACAAGCATCCTGGTACCAGTTTCCAGCTAATCAGACGTCATCAGCCAGGCTAGCTTGAACCCTGTGGCAAAGCGAGCAATGGAACCGCTTCATGGCATACCCTGCCAATTTAGGGCGAAAAAAGCAAAACCAGAGGGGATGATGGACGGAGTGTTGAGCATTGCTTGTACTCATCCAAAGTCAACTGATCTGGGTTTAATCCATAATCATTCTTCTGCTCACTCCGCCACCCCAGTTCAGACATGGCCACATGCAAATCAGTCTGACCCTGCGCCTCATGAAACAGTCCAGCCCGAACTGCCAAGCCATTTTTTCCCTGGACCGGAAACAAGCATCCTGAGACCAGTTTCCGGCTAATCAGCCGTCATCAGCCAGGCTAGCTTGAATACTGTGGCAAAGTGAGAAAGGGACCTACTTCCTGGCATACCCTGCCAACTTACGGTGAACAAAGCACAACGAAAGGGGATGATGAACGGAGCGTTGAACATTGCAAGCGCTCATCCCCAGTCAACTGATCTGGGTTTAATCCATAATCATTCTTTAGCTCACTTCGTCACCTTAGTTCAGACATGGCCATATACAAATCAGTCTGACCCTGCGTCTCATGGGAACAATCCAGCCTGAACTGTAAAGTCATTTCTTCCCAAGACCGGAAACAAGCATCATGGGACCAGTTTCCGGCTAATCAGCCGTCATCAGAAAGGCTAGCTTGAATCCTGTGGCAAAGTGAGCAAGGGACCCATGTCTGGCAAAACCTGCCATCTTAGGTCGAGCACAGCAAAGCCAAAGGGGATGTTGGATGGAGTGTTGAATATTGCAAGCGCTCACCCCCGGGAAACAAGCATCCTGGGACCGTTTTATGGCTAATCAGCCATCACCAGCCAGGCTTGCTTGAATCCAGTGGCAAAGTGTGCAAGAGACCCATGTCTGGGCAAAACTTGCCATCTTAGGTCTAACAAAGCAAAAAACCAACGGGGATGATGGACGGAGTGTTGAACATTGCAAGCACTCCCCTACAGTCAACTGATCTGGGTTTAATCCATAATCTTTCTTTAGCTCACTCCGCCACCCCAGTTCAGACATGTCTATATGCAAATCAGTCTGACCGTGCGCCTCATGGGAACAGTCCAGCCCGAACTGCCAAGTAATTTCTTCCCTGGACTAGAAACAGCATCCTGGAACCAGTTTCCGGCTAATCAGCCGTCATCAGCCAGGCTAGCTTAAATCCAGTGGCAAAGTGAGCAAAGGACCCACTTTGTGGCATACCCTGCCAACTTAGGGCGAACAAAGCAAAACGAAAGGGGATGAGGGACGGAGTATTGAACATTGCAAGGGCTCACCCTCAGTCAACTGACCTGGGTTTAATCCGTCATCATTCTTTAGCTCACTCCACCACCCCAGTTCAAACAAGGCCATTGCAAATAAGTCTGACCCTGCGCTTCATGGGAACAGTCCAGCCCGAACTGCCACGTCATGTCTCCTCTGGACTGGAAGCAAGCACCCTGGGACCGGTTTCTGGCTAATCAGTAATCACCAGCCAGGCTAGCTTGAATCCAGTGGAAAAGTGTGCAAGAGACCCACGTCTGGGCAAACCCTGCCATCCTAGGTCAAACAAAGGAAACCAAAGGGGATGATGGACGGAATGTTAAACATTGCAAGCACTCGCCCCCAGTCAACTGATCTGGGTTTAATCCATCATCATTCTTTAGCTCACTCCCCACCCCAGTTCAGACATGGCCATATGCAAATCAGTCTGACCCTGCGCCTCATGGGAACAGTCCAGCCCGAACTGCCAAGCCATATTTCCTTGGACAGGAAACGAGCATCCTGGGACCAGTTTCCTGCTAATCAGCCGTCATCAGAAAGGCTAGCTTGAATTATGTGGCAAAGCGAGCAAGGGACCCACTTCCTGGCATACTTAGGGGGAAAAAAGCAAAACTAAAGGGGATGATCGACAAAGTGTTGAACATTGCAAGCACTCACCCCCAGTCAACTGAACTGGGTTTAATCCATAATCATTCTTTAGCTCACTTCGCCACCCCAGTTCAGACATGGCCATGTGCAAATCAGTCTGACCGTTCGCCTCATGAGAATTGTCCAGCCCGAACTGCCAAGCCATTTCTTCCCTGGAACGGAAACAAGCATCATGGGACCAGATTCCAGCTAATCAGCCGTCATTAGCCAGGCTTGCTTGAATCCAGTGGCAAAGAGAGCAAGGGACCCACGTCTGGGCATACCCTGCCAATTTAGGGTGAACAAAGCAAAACCAAAGGGGATGATGGACGGAGTATTGAACATTGCAAGGGCTCACCCACAGTCAACTGATCTGTGTTTAATCCATCATCAATCTTTAGCTCACTCAGCCACCCCAGATCAGACATGGCCAAATGCACATCAGTCAGACCCTGCGCCTCATGGGAACAGTCCAGCCCGAACTGCCAAGCCATATTTCCTTGGACAGGAAACGAGCATCCTGGGACCAGTTTCCCCCTAATCAGCCGTCATCAGAAAGGCTAGCATGAATCCTGTGGCAAAGTGAGCAAGGGACCCAGTTCCTAGCATACCCTGCCAACTTAAGGTGAACAAAGCAAAACCAAAGGGGATGATGGACGGAGTATTGAACATTGCAAGGGCTCACCACAGTCAACTGATCTGTGTTTAATCCATCATCATCCTTTAGCTCACTCCACCACCCCAGATCAGACATGGCCATATGCACATCAGTCAGACCCTGTGCCTCATGAGAACAGACAGCCCGAACTGCCAAGCCATGTCTTCCATGGACCAATAACAAGCATCCTGGAACCAGTTTCTACCTAATCAGCCATCACCAGTCAGTCTTGTTTGATCCAGTGGCAAAGTGTGTAAGAGACCCATGTCTTGGCAAACCCTGCCATCTTAGGTCCAACAAAGCAAAACCAAAGGGATGATGGACGGATTGTTGAACATTGCAAGCGCTCACCCCCAGTCAACTGATCTGGGATTAATCCATCATCATTTTTTAGCTCACTCCGCCACCCCTGTTCAGACATGGCCATATGCAAATCAGTCTGACCCTGTGCCTCAAAGGGAAAATCTAGCCCGAACTGCCAAGCCATTTCTTCGCTGGACCGGAAACAAACATCCTGGGACCAGTTTCCGGCTAATCAGCCGTCATCAGCCATGCTAGCTTGAAACCTGTGGCAAAGTGAGCAAGGGACCCACGTCTGGGCAAACCCTGCCATCTTAGGTCGAACAAAGCAAAACTAAAGAGGATGATGGGTGGAGTGTTGAACATTGCAAGCACTCACCCCAGTCAACTGATCTGGGTTTAATCCATAATCATTATTTAGCTCACCCCTGGTTCAGACATGGCCATATGCAAATTAGTCTCACCCTGCGCCTCATGGGAACAGTCCAGCCCGAACTGCCAAGCCATATTTCCTTGGACAGGAAACGAGCATCCTGGGACCAGTTTCCGGCTAATCTGCCGTCATCAGAAAGGCTAGCTTGAATCATGTGGCAAAGTGAGCAAGGGACCCAGTTCCTAGCATACCCTGCCAACCTAAGGCGAACAAAAAATAAAACAAAAGGGATGATGGACGGATTGTTGAACATTGCAAGCGCTCACCCCAGTCAACTGACCTGGGTTTAATCCATAATCATTCTTTAGCTCATTCCGCCACCCCAGTTCAGACATGGCAATATGCAAATCGGTCTGACCCTGCGCCTCATGGGAAAAGTCCAGCCCGAACTGCCAAGCCATTTCATCCCTGGACTGGAAACAAACATCCTGGGACCAGTTTCCGGCTAATCAACATTCATCAGCCATGCTAGCTTGAATCCTGTGGCAAAGTGAGCAAGGGACCCACGTCTGGGCAAACCAGGCCATCTTTGGTCGAACAAAGCAAAACTAAAGAGGATGATGGATGGAGTATTGAACATTGCAAGCTCTCACCTCCAGTCAACTGATCTGGGTTTAATCCATCATAATTTTTTAGCTCACTCCGTCACCCCTGTTCAGGCATGGCCATATGCAAATCAGTCTGACCCTGTGCCTCATGGGAACAGTCCAGACCAAACTGCCTAGCCATGACTTCCCGGCCCGAGAAACAAGCATCCTGGGACCAGTTTCTGGCTAATCAACCATCACCAGCCAGGCTTGCTTGAATCCAGTCGCAAAGTGTGCAAGAGACCCATGCCTGGGCAAATCCTGCCATCTTAGGTCGAACAAAGCAAAACCAGAGGGGATGATGGACGGATTGTTGAACATTGCAAGCACTCACCCACAGTCAACTGATCTAGGTTTAATCCATAATCATTCTTTAGCTCATTCCGCCACCCCAGTTCAGGCATGGCCATATGCAAATCAGTCTGACCCTGCGCCTCATGGGAACAGTCCAGCCCAAAATGCCAAGCCATTTCTTCCATGGACCTGAAACAGGCATACTGGTACCAGTTTACCACTAATCAGCCGTCATCAGCCAGGCTAGCTTGAAACCTGTGGCAAAGTGAGCAAGGGACCCACTAATTGGCATACCCTGCCAACTTAGAGTGAACAAAGGAAAACCAAAGGGGATGAACGACGGAGTGTTGAACATTGCAAGCGCTCACCCTCAGTCAACTGATTTTGGTTTAATCCATAATCATTCTTTAGCTCACTCCGCTGCCCCAGTTGAGACATGGCCATATGCAAATCAGCCCCTTGTTCACGCAAATTACAGACCTATTTCCCTCCTTCCCTCTCTGGCTAAGGTGATTGAAAAACACGTGCACCTCTCGATTTCCAGCTTCATTGAGAATAACAACTTGCTGCACGACTCTCAATCGGGTTTCCGAGCTAATTATAGCACGGAGACTGCCCTTGTAGAGATTACCGATGCCATTGGAGAGACGTTGAATGCAGCAGGAAAAGCCATCTTGGTCATGTTGGATTTGTCGGCGGCGTTCAACACCGTCCCCCACGTCGGTCTCCTTTCTAGACTCTGGGAGATCGGTTTTCAGGGGATGGTGTGGAAATGGTTTAAATCATTTCTCACTAACCGCCGGCAAGTGATCTGGGCACCCCTGTTTTCCGCTGAAATGCCTCCACTGGAGGTCGGGGTTCCTCAAGGGTCCATCCTGAGCCCCCCCTTTTCAATATCTATATGGCGCCTCTAGCGGAGGTAGCGGAATCTTTTGGTGCTCAGATCATATCCTATGCTGATGACACCCAGCTACATTTCACGTGTAACAAGGGTGAAGACTTCGACTGTGGTCAGATCAGGGATTGTTTGGAAGCCGTGTTCGAGTGGTTTCAGAGGCATAGTTTGAAATGCAACTCGGCCAAGTCGGAGCTGCTCTTCTTCGGAAGTCCTCCGGACCCCGAGTGGAAGTCCTGGTGGCCGCGTGATATGTCTCCGCCTGAGGACACCTCGCAAAAAGCCAAAAATCTGGGTGTTTTATGTTGGATTCCGCAAAGAGCATGGTACATTAGATAATTTAACGGCATTACAGGTGATTGTTGACAAATATGTACGTGTTCGAAGTGGTGGAATATACGTGGCATTTATAGACTTCTCCACAGCGTTCGACAAGGTGGACCGTCCAACGCTGTGGAGAAATCTTGCAGTTTTAGGTATGCCAATACAGTTACTTGAACTCGTAAAGTCTCTTCACTCGAACACGTGGTGCAAGGTGTTATATGGTGGTGAAAGGGGTCTCTCTCAATCTATACCTTCCCCAAATGGTTTGAAACAAGGGTGTATATTGGCCCCTATATTGTTTTCTTTATATACGGCAGATCTTCCTACTTCCATTTCTGCTTGTGATGGGCAAGCCCCGAAAATCGGAGGATCATCCATATCGGTATTAACGTACGCAGATGATATCCTCATTTTAGACCTAACCCCAAAGGGCTTGTCTAACCGGTTACAGGCTTTAAATCAATTTGCAGAAGCACATTACATGAAGATTAATGTTTCCAAAAGTAAAATAATGTGCATTTTTGGAAAGAAAAAATGTAGATCTGAAAATTATAGTTGGGCCATAGGAAGGCAGAAACTAGAGGTGGTTAAAACCTATACCTTCTTAGGCAAAATCATTTCTGCAAACCTAAGTGAGAAACCCCATATTGAGCACAATGCACGTAAAGCTTCGGCTCATGGTATGGAGTTAAGTTCCCTGTATAACGCAACTGGGAAGAGACACTTTACACTATTTCTGGAGGTATTTAGAGCAAAGATCCCTGCTACACTACTGTATGGATTAGAATTAGTGGAGTTAAATCACTGGGGATTCTTGCAAAAAATAAAAGGAAAGGTGCAAAGAAGAATTTCATCTCTAAATACAGCTTGCTCCTTATCATCATGCAGGCTGGAATTCGGACTCCGAAGTTGTTGGGTACAGGGGTTGATCTCCCTCGTAAGGTGGGTGACCCATTTAGCGAGAGGTAAACCGGGTACTTTACGGGAAGCCATTAAAAATGAACTCCTGGGCAATTTTAACGAGTTTTCCACGCTGGTTAAGAACTTTAGAAAAGCTGTAACTCTGTTAGAGTTGGAAGTAAGCACATTGTTTTTACTTACTCCTACTGAACTAAAGTCTAAATTGAAATGTGCATCGTGGGAACTCAGTTTTAAAATGGATATGATTGCCAAACAAGGGAATAGAGAAAGGCAATCACTGTTAATTACTTATACACCAAAACTGGCCCAACAATACCTTACTTGGAATATTCCCCATAGAGTCCGTAGATTATGGTACCTTTTAAGACAAGATTTGCTCCCACTTAATTGCCTCTTTGCAAAATGGTATGGTGTATCTCCTATATGTAACTTTTGTAATAGTGCTATACAGGATCGTAATCACGTCTTGTTTATCTGTCCCGCATTACGCCCATTGCGTTTTAAGTGGTTAAAACCTATTTGTTTACAATTGGGAATCCTAAATGTCAAAACTTTTTTCCATGCACTTTACTGTCCGCCAAATGAAATGTTTTGTTTTAGAATTTTTAACATTTTTAAAGGGTTTTTAGATATTTATTAATGTTACATGGAGAAGTGCTAGATGATTTCTTGCTCAGAGAATAAGTCGTGTTTCCTTATGTTCTGTATACTGTGTTTTCCTTTGTAATCATTATTGTATAATTGTATGTGTATTTTATGTGGCCCTCATTTGAGAGCCAAAACATAATAAACTTAAACTTGAAACTTGGGTGTTTTATGTGATGTAGATCTCTCTTTTAGACCCCAGGTTGTAGGGCTGACCGGAAAATGCTTCGGTATTCTAAAAATGTTGCAGAAGTTCCTTCCTCTAATATCCCTCCAACATAAGAAAATCATAGTTCAGGCCTTGATAGGCTCACGCCTTGATTATGCTAACGCCCTCTACCTAGGCCTCCCGAAATATCTTCTTGCTCGTCTGCAGGTTGTACAAAACTCGGCCCCTAGAGCCGTCTTTGGACTACCCCGAAGGGCCCGTGCGTCTGAGTTGCTTGAGTGACTTCATTGGCTTCCGATTGCCAAAAGAGTCACTTTTAAGATCTTGACTCTGGCCTTTAAAGCTCTCCGCTCGACCAGCCCGAACTATCTCCGGAAGCGGATGGTTTTCTACGCTCCTAGGAGGCTCTTGAGGTCCGCTATGCAGGCCAAAGCAGCTGTTCCCATAATAAAACGAGCTCGAACTGGAGGTCGCTCTATCCGGTATTTGGCACCGTGCTGCTGGAACAAGCTTCCGCTTGCTCTGAGATCTACCTCTAACCTGCTCGCTTTTCGTAAAGACCTCAAGACGTGGCTCTTTGCCCAATAATTTTTCTGCGGCCATGCGGAGGGTGCTGTATTATGTACTTTACTTCTAAGTTTTCTCTTTGCCAAAGCGCCGGGACACTCCTTGGAGTAGCCGTGCGCTATAAAAGAGCATTTTATAACATAACAAAACATAACATAACCCTGCGCCTCATGGGAACAGTCCAGCCCGAAATGCTAAACAATGTCTTCCCTCGACCGGAAAAAGCATCCTGGGACCTTTTTCCAGCCAATCAGCCATCAACAAAGAGGGTTGCTTGAATCCAGTTGCAAAATAAGCAAAGGACCCACGTCTGGGTATACCCTGCCAACTTAGGGCGAACAAAGCAAAATCAAAGGGGATGATGGACAGAGTGTTGAACATTGCAAGCGCTCACCCCCAGTATACTGATCTGTTCTTAATCCATCATCATTCATCAGCTCACTCTGCCACCTTAGTTCAGACATTCCATATGCAAAACATTCGGACCCTGCGCTTCATGGGAACAGTCCAGCCCGAACTGCCAAGGCATGTCTTCCCTGGACCGGAAATAAGCATCCTGGGACAGGTTTCCGACTAATCAGCTGTCATCAGCCAGGCTAGCATGAATCCAGTGTCAAAGTGAGCAAGGGGCCCACGTCTGGGCATACCCTGCCAACTTAGCACAAAAAAAGCAAAGCCAAAGGGGATGATGGACAGAGTGTTGAACATTGCAACCACTCACCCCTAGTCAACGGATCTGGGTATAATCCATCAACATTCTTTAGCTCACACCGCCACCCAGTTCAGACATGGCCATATGCAAATCAGTCTGACCCTGTGCCTCATGGTAACAGTCCAGCCCGAACTGCCAAGCCATGTCTTCCCTGGACCGTAAACAAGCATTCTGGGGCCAGTTTCTGGCTAATTAGCCGTCTTCAGCAAAGTGAGCAAGGGACCCACGTCTGGGCATACCTTGCTAATTTAGAGCGAACAAAGCAAAACCAAAAGGGTGATGTATGGAGTGTTGAACATTGCAAGCACTCAGTCTTTGTCAACTGATCTGGGTTTAATCCATCATCATTCTTTAGCTCAATCCGCCACCCCAGTTTAGACATGGCCATATGCAAACCAGTCTGACCCTGTGCCTCGTGGGAATAGTCCTGCCGGACCTGCCAAGCCATGTCTTCCCTGGACCGGAAACAAGCACCCTGGGACCAGTATTTTTTTTTAAATACAAAACGGGCTGCATTTTTTAAAAAAGAACCTGCTTTTTTGAAAAGCAGTCCCAGACAAGGTGGTCTGCCGAGGCCAGCAGGCCACCATCCCTGGGATGGACAGCCATTACCAATGGGGTTGCAAATTGCGAGTGACTCATTAATATTCATGAGCATCATATTTTGCGACCGCATTGGGAATCACAATCAGTATCTCTGACACTGTAGTACATTGTAGATTGCACCTCGTAATCGAGCACAAATAGCGAGTAGCAATTTACAAGGGTCGTATATCTGGCCCCCCATTCCTTGCGTATCTGATGGTAAAGCCTTGACATTTTACCATGTGAATGGTGAAGTCACAGCTACTGTGCACACGGGGATGTAGCAGCATGTGAAACTTTGGGTGTGGCCACTGACCTCTGGCTGACATGTACCCAAATGATGGTGTGAGTGATATGATGTTTTGGATAATAGCTATTTTTACTGTATATCATATTGGCAGTTCTGATTTATAAATTGTTTGACTACTGGGAATGGTAGGTGCAGTGGAGGTTACCTTCTACATATTGTACAAATGCTACAATATGTGTGACGTACACATATCTTGACATAAATCCCAGTGTCTGGGGTGACAGTAGCTATGGCATCAACAACACTCATCATGAAAACAATCAGGCCAAGAAATCTCAGTATTACACTCCTCCAACGTTTCCGCATACTTTCAACATTGCTTCCCCAGACCTCACTCATCTGGGCTCCACATGTGTGTATTTGATTGTGGAATTCTGGGCACATGCTCTGATTCTAACGACCAGACAGTCCAGTGCCATGTCAATTTCTATTCACACAGTTACATCCATCTTCACTGTGGTCCTACACACGGCAGAACTGTTGGGGACATCAGAAGGAAGGTTTCATATAGCAGTTTGTGAACTGCTTTTCCTATGAACTAGGTGTACACTCTATGTAGACATGATGTTACATGCTTGTAGTCAGGCATTTAATTGGGCAGGGTCATGCCGGTACTTAGCCCAGCTAGCCCTAAAATGCAGGTACTGATACAGCTCCCTTTTGGCTTATTAGAATCTCGTTTGAGTCCTTTCATTGTCTCATCAAGTGATAAATGAAGCTTCTTTCAAAGTCAATAATAATGAAGCCATAGTTGGTGCTTATTTTACATAGGGAACTAAGAAGCATCTAAAAAAAGTTGTCCTGATTCTTTGTGGGAGTAATGTTAGTCGTATCATATATCATGTTGCTATGACATACGCAGCAGCAAACCAGTCAGGCAGAACACTATGCTAACCACTCAATTGTTCCTAATAGTGCATATCCTAAACAACAACATTACTTATATTAGTTGTGCCGCTTGAAGAGCACCCTCAGTTTCAACATCCCACTTGTTACCATGCTTGTAGTGTTTGTGATGCAAGCACTCACCCCCGGTCAACTGATCTGGGTTTAATCCATAATCATTATTTAGCTCACCCCCCCCCCCAGTTCAGACATGGCCATATGCAAATCAGTCTGACCCTGCGCCTCATGGGAACAGTCCAGCCCGAACTGCCAAGCCATATTTCCTTGGACAGGAAACGAGCATCCTGGGACCAGTTTCCGGCTAATCAGCCGTCATCAGAAAGGCTAGCTTGAATTATGTGGCAAAGCGAGCAAGGGACCCACTTCCTGGCATACTTAGGGGGAAAAAAGCAAAACTAAAGGGGATGATCGACAAAGTGTTGAACATTGCAAGCACTCACCCCCAGTCAACTGAACTGGGTTTAATCCATAATCATTCTTTAGCTCACTTCGCCACCCCAGTTCAGACATGGCCATGTGCAAATCAGTCTGACCGTGCGCCTCATGAGAATTGTCCAGCCCGAACTGCCAAGCCATTTCTTCCCTGGAACGGAAACAAGCATCATGGGACCAGATTCCAGCTAATCAGCCGTCATTAGCCAGGCTTGCTTGAATCCAGTGGCAAAGAGAGCAAGGGACCCACGTCTGGGCATACCCTGCCAACTTAGGGTGAACAAAGCAAAACCAAAGGGGATGATGGACAGAGTATTGAACATTGCAAGGGCTCACCCACAGTCAACTGATCTGTGTTTAATCCATCATCATTCTTTAGCTCACTCAGCCACCCCAGATCAGACATGGCCAAATGCACATCAGTCAGACCCTGCGCCTCATGGGAACAGTCCAGCCCGAACTGCCAAGCCATATTTCCTTGGACAGGAAACGAGCATCCTGGGACCAGTTTCCCCCTAATCAGCCGTCATCAGAAAGGCTAGCATGAATCCTGTGGCAAAGTGAGCAAGGGACCCAGTTCCTAGCATACCCTGCCAACTTAAGGTGAACAAAGCAAAACCAAAGGGGATGATGGACGGAGTATTGAACATTGCAAGGGCTCACCACAGTCAACTGATCTGTGTTTAATCCATCATCATCCTTTAGCTCACTCCGCCACCCCAGATCAGACATGGCCATATGCACATCAGTCAGACCCTGTGCCTCATGAGAACAGACAGCCCGAACTGCCAAGCCATGTCTTCCATGGACCAATAACAAGCATCCTGGAACCAGTTTCTACCTAATCAGCCATCACCAGTCAGTCTTGTTTGATCCAGTGGCAAAGTGTGTAAGAGACCCATGTCTTGGCAAACCCTGCCATCTTAGGTCCAACAAAGCAAAACCAAAGGGATGATGGACGGATTGTTGAACATTGCAAGCGCTCACCCCCAGTCAACTGATCTGGGATTAATCCATCATCATTTTTTAGCTCACTCCGCCACCCCTGTTCAGACATGGCCATATGCAAATCAGTCTGACCCTGTGCCTCAAAGGGAAAATCTAGCCCGAACTGCCAAGCCATTTCTTCCCTGGACCGGAAACAAACATCCTGGGACCAGTTTCCGGCTAATCAGCCGTCATCAGCCAGGCTAGCTTGAAACCTGTGGCAAAGTGAGCAAGGGACCCACGTCTGGGCAAACCCTGCCATCTTAGGTCGAACAAAGCAAAACTAAAGAGGATGATGGGTGGAGTGTTGAACATTGCAAGCACTCACCCCCGTCAACTGATCTGGGTTTAATCCATAATCATTATTTAGCTCGCCCCTGGTTCAGACATGGCCATATGCAAATTAGTCTCACCCTGCGCCTCATGGGAACAGTCCAGCCCGAACTGCCAAGCCATATTTCCTTGGACAGGAAACGAGCATCCTGGGACCAGTTTCCGGCTAATCTGCCGTCATCAGAAAGGCTAGCTTGAATCATGTGGCAAAGTGAGCAAGGGACCCAGTTCCTAGCATACCCTGCAACCTAAGGCGAACAAAAAATAAAACAAAAGGGATGATGGACGGATTGTTGAACATTGCAAGCGCTCACCCCAGTCAACTGACCTGGGTTTAATCCATAATCATTCTTTAGCTCATTCCGCCACCCCAGTTCAGACATGGCAATATGCAAATCGGTCTGACACTGCGCCTCATGGGAAAAGTCCATCCCGAACTGCCAAGCCATTTCATCCCTGGACTGGAAACAAACATCCTGGGACCAGTTTCCGGCTAATCAACATTCATCAGCCATGCTAGCTTGAATCCTGTGGCAAAGTGAGCAAGGGACCCACGTCTGGGCAAACCAGGCCATCTTTGGTCGAACAAAGCAAAACTAAAGGGGATGATGGATGGAGTATTGAACATTGCAAGCTCTCACCCCCAGCCAACTGATCTGGGTTTAATCCATCATCATTTTTTAGCTCACTCCGTCACCCCTGTTCAGGCATGGCCATATGCAAATCAGTCTGACCCTGTGCCTCATGGGAACAGTCCAGCCCAAACTGCCTAGCCATGACTTCCCGGCCCGGGAAACAAGCATCCTGGGACCAGTTTCTGGCTAATCAACCATCACCAGCCAGGCTTTCTTGAATCCAGTCGCAAAGTGTGCAAGAGACCCATGCCTGGGCAAATCCTGCCATCTTAGGTCGAACAAAGCAAAACCAGAGGGGATGATGGACGGAGTGTTGAACATTGCAAGCACTCACCCACAGTCAACTGATCTAGGTTTAATCCATAATCATTCTTTAGCTCATTCCGCCACCCCAGTTCAGGCATGGCCATATGCAAATCAGTCTGACCCTGCGCCTCATGGGAACAGTCCAGCCCAAACTGCCAAGCCATTTCTTCCATGGACCTGAAACAGGCATACTGAGACCAGTTTACCACTAATCAGCCGTCATCAGCCAGGCTAGCTTGAAACCTGTGGCAAAGTGAGCAAGGGACCCACTAATTGGCATACCCTGCCAACTTAGGGCGAACAAAGGAAAACCAAAGGGGATGAACGACGGAGTGTTGAACATTGCAAGCGCTCTCCCTCAGTCAACTGATTTTGGTTTAATCCATAATCATTCTTTAGCTCACTCCGCTGCCCCAGTTGAGACATGGCCATATGCAAATCATCCCCTTGTTCACGCAAATTACAGACCTATTTCCCTCCTTCCCTCTCTGGCTAAGGTGATTGAAAAACACGTGCACCTCTCGATTTCCAGCTTCATTGAGAATAACAACTTGCTGCACGACTCTCAATCGGGTTTCTGAGCTAATTATAGCACGGAGACTGCCCTTGTAGAGATTACCGATGTCATTGGAGAGACGTTGAATGCAGCAGGAAAAGCCATCTTGGTCATGTTGGATTTGTCGGCGGCGTTCAACACCGTCCCCCACGTCGGTCTCCTTTCTAGACTCTGGGAGATCGGTTTTCAGGGGATGGTGTGGAAATGGTTTAAATCATTTCTCACTAACCGCCGGCAAGTGATCTGGGCACCACTGTTTTCCGCTGAAATGCCTCCGCTGGAGGTCGGGGTTCCTCAA
The DNA here is from genome assembly GCF_964263255.1 of Lissotriton vulgaris. Classification (NCBI taxonomy): domain Eukaryota; kingdom Metazoa; phylum Chordata; class Amphibia; order Caudata; family Salamandridae; genus Lissotriton; species Lissotriton vulgaris. The sequence goes on along the minus strand of NC_141694.1, from coordinate 1,870,478,282 downwards.
GGGTCCATCCTGAGCCCCCCCTTTTCAATATCTATATGGCGCCTCTAGCGGAGGTAGCGGAATCTTTTGGTGCTCAGATCATATCCTATGCTGATGACACCCAGCTACATTTCACGTGTAACAAGGGTGAAGACTTCGACTGTGGTCAGATCAGGGATTGTTTGGAAGCCGTGTTCGAGTGGTTTCAGAGGCATAGTTTGAAATGCAACTCGGCCAAGTCGGAGCTGCTCTTCTTCGGAAGTCCTCCGGACCCCGAGTGGAAGTCCTGGTGGCCGCGTGATATGTCTCCGCCTGAGGACACCTCGCAAAAAGCCAAAAATCTGGGTGTTTTATGTCGGATTCCGCAAAGAGCATGGTACATTAGATAATTTAACGGCATTACAGGTGATTGTTGACAAATATGTACGTGTTCGAAGTGGTGGAATATACGTGGCATTTATAGACTTCTCCACAGCGTTCGACAAGGTGGACCGTCCAACGCTGTGGAGAAAGCTTGCAGTTTTAGGTATGCCAATACAGTTACTTGAACTCGTAAAGTCTCTTCACTCGAACACGTGGTGCAAGGTGTTATATGGTGGTGAAAGGGGTCTCTCTCAATCTATACCTTCCCCAAATGGTTTGAAACAAGGGTGTATATTGGCCCCTATATTGTTTTCTTTATATACGGCAGATCTTCCTACTTCCATTTCTGCTTGTGATGGGCAAGCCCCGAAAATCGGAGGATCATCCATATCGGTATTAACGTACGCAGATGATATCCTCATTTTAGACCTAACCCCAAAGGGCTTGTCTAACCGGTTACAGGCTTTAAATCAATTTGCAGAAGCACATTACATGAAGATTAATGTTTCCAAAAGTAAAATAATGTGCATTTTTGGAAAGAAAAAATGTAGATCTGAAAATTATAGTTGGGCCATAGGAAGGCAGAAACTAGAGGTGGTTAAAACCTATACCTTCTTAGGCAAAATCATTTCTGCAAACCTAAGTGAGAAACCCCACATTGAGCACAATGCACGTAAAGCTTCGGCTCATGGTATGGAGTTAAGTTCCCTGTATAACGCAACTGGGAAGAGACACTTTACACTATTTCTGGAGGTATTTAGAGCAAAGATCCCTGCTACACTACTGTTTGGATTAGAATTAGTGGAGTTAAATCACTGGGGATTCTTGCAAAAAATAGAAGGAAAGGTGCTAAGAAGAATTTCATCTCTAAATACAGCTTGCTCCGTATCATCATGCAGGCTGGAATTCGGACTCCGAAGTTGTTGGGTACAGGGGTTGATCTCCCTCGTAAGGTGGGTGGCCCATTTAGCGAGAGGTAAACCGGGTACTTTACGGGAAGCCATTAAAAATGAACTCCTGGGCAATTTTAACGAGTTTTCCACGCTGGTTAAGAACTTTAGAAAAGCTGTAACTCTGTTAGAGTTGGAAGTAAGCACATTGTTTTTACTTACTCCTACTGAACTAAAGTCTAAATTGAAATGTGCATCGTGGGAACTCAGTTTTAAAATGGATATGATTGCCAAACAAGGGAATAGAGAAAGGCAATCACTGTTAATTACTTATACACCAAAACTGGCCCAACAATACCTTACTTGGAATATTCCCCATAGAGTCCGTAGATTATGGTACCTTTTTAGACAAGATTTGCTCCCACTTAATTGCCTCTTTGCAAAATGGTATGGTGTATCTCCTATATGTAACTTTTGTAATAGTGCTATACAGGATCGTAATCACGTCTTGTTTATCTGTCCCGCATTACGCCCATTGCGTTTTAAGTGGTTAAAACCTATTTGTTTACAATTGGGAATCCTAAATGTCAAAACTTTTTTCCATGCACTTTACTGTCCGCCAAATGAAATGTTTTGTTTTAGAATTTTGAACATTTTTAAAGGGTTTTTAGATATTTATTAATGTTGCACCGAGAAGTGCTAGATGATTTCTTGCTCAGAGAATAAGTCGTGTTTCCTTATGTTCTGTATCCTGTGTTTTCCTTTGTAATCATTATTGTATAATTGTATGTGTATTTTATGTGGCCCTCATTTGAGAGCCAAAACATAATAAACTTAAACTTGAAACTTGGGTGTTTTATGTGATGTAGATCTCTCTTTTAGACCCTAGGTTGTAGGGCTGACCGGAAAATGCTTCGGTATTCTAAAAATGTTGCAGAAGTTCCTTCCTCTAATATCCCTCCAACATAAGAAAATCATAGTTCAGGCCTTGATAGGCTCACGCCTTGATTATGCTAACGCCCTCTACCTAGGCCTCCCGAAATATCTTCTCGCTCGTCTGCAGGTTGTACAAAACTCGGCTGCTAGAGCCGTCTTTGGACTACCCCGAAGGGCCCGTGCGTCTGAGTTGCTTGAGTGACTTCATTGGCTTCCGATTGCCAAAAGAGTCACTTTTAAGATCTTGACTCTGGCCTTTAAAGCTCTCCGCTCGACCAGCCCGAACTATCTCCGGAAGCGGATGGTTTTCTACGCTCCTAGGAGGCTCTTGAGGTCCGCTATGCAGGCCAAAGCAGCTGTTCCCATAATAAAACGAGCTCGAACTGGAGGTCGCTCTATCCGGTATTTGGCACTGTGCTGCTGGAACAAGCTTCCGCTTGCTCTGACATCTACCTCTAACCTGCTCGCTTTTCGTAAAGACCTCAAGACGTGGCTCTTTGCCCAATAATTTTTCTGCGGCCATGCGGAGGGTGCTGTATTATGTACTTTACTTCTAAGTTTTCTCTTTGCCAAAGCGCCGGGACACTCCTTGGAGTAGCCGTGCGCTATAAAAGAGCATTTTATAACATAACAAAACATAACATAACCCAGCGCCTCATGGGAACAGTCCAGCCCGAACTGCTAAACAATGTCTTCCCTCGACCGGAAAAAGCATCCTGGGACCTTTTTCCAGCCAATCAGCCATCAACAAAGAGGGTTGCTTGAATCCAGTTGCAAAATAAGCAAAGGACCCACGTCTGGGTATACCCTGCCAACTTAGGGCAAACAAAGCAAAATCAAAGGGGATGATGGACAGAGTGTTGAACATTGCAAGCGCTCACCCCCAGTATACTGATCTGTTCTTAATCCATCATCATTCATCAGCTCACTCTGCCACCTTAGTTCAGACATTCCATATGCAAAACATTCGGACCCTGCGCTTCATGGGAACAGTCCAGCCCGAACTGCCAAGGCATGTCTTCCCTGGACCGGAAATAAGCATCCTGGGACAGGTTTCCGACTAATCAGCTGTCATCAGCCAGGCTAGCTTGAATCCAGTGTCAAAGTGAGCAAGGGGCCCACGTCTGGGCATACCCTGCCAACTTAGCACAAAAAAAGCAAAGCCAAAGGGGATGATGGACAGAGTGTTGAACATTGCAACCACTCACCTCTAGTCAAAGGATCTGGGTATAATCCATCAACATTCTTTAGCTCACACCGCCACCCAGTTCAGACATGGCCATATGCAAATCAGTCTGACCCTGTGCCTCATGGTAACAGTCCAGCCCGAACTGCCAAGCCATGTCTTCCCTGGACCGTAAACAAGCATTCTGGGGCCAGTTTCTGGCTAATTAGCCGTCTTCAGCAAAGTGAGCAAGGGACCCACGTCTGGGCATACCCTGCTAATTTAGAGCGAACAAAGCAAAACCAAAAGGGTGATGTATGGAGTGTTGAACATTGCAAGCACTCAGTCTTTGTCAACTGATCTGGGTTTAATCCATCATCATTCTTTAGCTCAATCCGCCACCCCAGTTTAGACACGGCCATATGCAAACCAGTCTGACCCTGTGCCTCGTGGGAATAGTCCTGCCGGACCTGCCAAGCCATGTCTTCCCTGGACCGGAAACAAGCACCCTGGGACCAGTATTTTTTTTAAAATACAAAACGGGCTGCATTTTTTAAAAAAGAACCTGCTTTTTTGAAAAGCAGTCCCAGACAAGGTGGTCTGCCGAGGCCAGCAGGCCACCATCCCTGGGATGGACATCCATTACCAATGGGGTTGCAAATTGCGAGTGACTCATTAATATTCATGAGCATCATATTTTGCGACCGCATTGGGAATCACAATCAGTATCTCTGACACTGTAGTACATTGTAGATTGCACCTCGTAATCGAGCACAAATAGCGAGTAGCAATTTACAAGGGTCGTATATCTGGCCCCCCATTCCTTGCGTATCTGATGGTAAAGCCTTGACATTTTACCATGTGAATGGTGAAGTCACAGCTACTGTGCACATGGGGATGTTGCAGCATGTGAAACTTTGGGTGTGGCCACTGACCTCTGGCTGACATGTACCCAAATGATGGTGTGAGTGATATGATGTTTTGGATAATAGCTATTTTTACTGTATATCATATTGGCAGTTCTGATTTATAAATTGTTTGACTACTGTGAATGGTAGGTGCAGTGGAGGTTACCTTCTACATATTGTACAAATGCTACAATATGTGTGACGTACACATATCTTGACATAAATCCCAGTGTCTGGGGTGACAGTAGCTATGGCATCAATAACACTCATCATGAAAACAATCAGGCCAAGAAATCTCAGTATTACACTCCTCCAACGTTTCCGCATACTTTCAACATTGCTTCCCCAGACCTCACTCATCTGGGCTCCACATGTGTGTATTTGATTGTGGAATTCTGGGCACATGCTCTGATTCTAACGACCAGACAGTCCAGTGCCATGTCAATTTCTATTCACACAGTTACATCCATCTTCACTGTGGTCCTACACACGGCAGAACTGTTGGGGACATCAGAAGGAAGGTTTCATATAGAAGTTTGTGAACTGCTTTTCCTATGAACTAGGTGTACACTCTATGTAGACATGATGTTACATGCTTGTAGTCAGGCATTTAATTGGGCAGGGTCATGCCGGTACTTAGCCCAGCTAGCCCTAAAATGCAGGTACTGATACAGCTCCCTTTTGGCTTATTAGAATCTCGTTTGAGTCCTTTCATTGTCTCATCAAGTGATGAATGAAGCTTCTTTCAAAGTCAATAATAATGAAGCCATAGTTGGTGCTTATTTTACATAGGGAACTAAGAAGCATCTAAAAAAAGTTGTCCTGATTCTTTGTGGGAGTAATGTTAGTCGTATCATATATCATGTTGCTATGACATACGCAGCAGCAAACCAGTCAGGCAGAACACTATGCTAACCACTCAATTGTTCCTAATAGTGCATATCCTAAACAACAACATTACTTATATTAGTTGTGCCGCTTGAAGAGCACCCTCAGTTTCAACATCCCACTTGTTACCATGCTTGTAGTGTTTGTGATGCTTTCAATTAGCATATTTTATGAAAGTCAACAGACGCCATAGTTATCTGTGAGCCATCATGTCCTGTTCTATGGATGTGAGGGCCCCAGCCTTCTATGCAGAGGAGAACCCTTCTGGAAGAGGTCCTCCCCGATTATGATCAACTCTGTGGCTAACCACACTAGCATGTAAGTCCCTCACATACCTACTTCACTCTGTTGGACTGCAATGCTTACTGATTCACAGGTTCAGATGTGTCTAATATGCGATATAAGAGTATAATATTTTAGGACCATAAATTCTACATTTATGTAATGGATAGAGAAATTATGTTTTCTCTGTACTTCAAAGAATCATTGTAACATTTGTTGTTCTACGCCCATTCAGGGACAGCTTTCATTTTTCTATGATTGTGCACAGGTGTTGGTGAATAGGGTATGTCATTCTCACTTGTATTCATAGTTGTCCTTTTTTGTCCTGGTATAGATATATCAGACTGTGGCTCAAAGGTTAATGTGCATGCCTGGGTAGCAAACAAGTCATACAACCAGAACGTTTTGTGTAGTTCCTATAAACCTATATAGTATCTGCGGGCCCAATTCACAGAACTAACTTAAGCCAAAATCCTAAACTTACTACCATTTTGGTATTCTCAGAAGGCATTTACTCATTTCGGTATTCACAGAAGTTAGGAGTCCTAACTTTAGGACTCCTAACTGACTTCTGTGAATACCAAAATGAGGAATTGCCTTCTGTGAATAGAAAATTGGTAGTAAGTTTTGGATTTTGTCTTAAGTTAGTTGTGTGAATCGGGCCTTGCACGTTTAGCCAACATAGACAATAGGATTTATGTCAGACAACCCCACCGGGTATGTTTGCTTGTATACCAGCTAGCTTACAGTACTACTAGAAACCCCTCTTACCAAGAAAAAAATAATTCTTCACAACTATTGAACATGACAACTCTTCATCAGGGATTGTGGAAACAGTGCAATACTTTTGGCTCAGTCACTCATGCTCACTTTGTCTCAGAGAGATTCACAGACTAAACAGTGGGGAAGTTTTTCAATAAGCATTTATTGAACAGGCATCATTCTAATGTAAACTAGGTGGGCTGAAACAACAATAAGACTGAAACAGATATAAATGATCCTAAGCACCAATAGAGTAAAAGGATGGTAGATTCCTACCATAATGTTAGACCAATGAATACAGGCAAGTATAAAAATAAATGACTGTAATAATGCGTACTCCTATGATGTGACGCGAACTAAATGCATCCGGCACTGTGCAATCATTGAAAATGGCATCTTGCACAGCCCGAGCTGTAGTTTTCTGCTGCTCGAGTAGATTATTACTCGAGCTGCAGCTTTCTCAACGCCAACTGGCTTCTCATTGAGAGCGGCCGCGAGCATGTGCAACCACTCACAATGAGAAACATTACCTCCCAGCGTCGAGAATCTTGCCGGGATGTCATTTTGCTTGCTCGCGGTCGCCAACATGACGTTCAGGACCGTTTACAAGAAAAAATGAGCGCTGCACTATGCTACGCTGCACTACGCGTGTTCGCACTGTGCTACGTGCAGCTCGCGTAGTGCAAACTTGCTCAAACTCCGTGAGCGTAGCGTAGTGCTTCGGCCAGGGTTAGAGCCAATAATCCCTCTCGGATAAAGTCAAACCTATTACCTGAAGTGAGAGACTGCGGGACCCATCTTGGTCTCAAGTTAGATGCCCCGCAAGGGATGTCAGACCCCTGCGAGCTGGAGTGTCTACCAAAAACTACTCACTTGGTTACAAGGGATCCAACAGAATGCCACCTCGTAATTCTTCAGAGCGGCGTGTCGTATGGTAATGACCCAGACGTTACCATACGACACGCCGCTAGGAAGACCTTTTAATCCTGAAACTCGGTCCGTATATATGGGACCGGGTTGGAGTCAACCTACGCACGCATAGGAAGAATTACGAGGCGGCATCCTGTTGGATCCCTTGTAACCAAGTGAGTAGTTTTTTCGAGGAACTGATCACTTCTGAATCACTTTTATTGTCAGCCATTCATAGAAGACTGACCCTCAACAAAAGGAATCAACAAACCGGTGCCTGAGAAGGAATATATATCTCTGCACGGTCCTAATGCAGTAGTAAATTACTGAGCCAAGACCCCGGCTGGTTGACATCTATCCAATTTCGGGCAAAGAACAAAACGTCCGGTCAGATTTTCAATGTACTACAAGCACTTTCAATTCTGAAGGCTCATCACAAATTCAATTGCCCTGAGGAAGCTCCCAGTGAGGGAGAGAAACACTTGGCTGATGTTTGTTGACAAATGTGGAATCTTTTGAAAACAAAAAATGTCAATAAATAAGACACTTTTTGCATACAAATACTACTCTTTCTGGACTCTTCTTATTACGTGCACCCCCAACCAAACTTTCAAATATCTAAGTGATCTGAAGCTCTGTTGTGTCACTCAGCAGCTGACGCAGGGGTTGTGTGCACGAAATTCTCCAACTTATTTTTTGAACTGGGACTAAGGTGCGGCATCTGAAGACCCGCTGCTGCTTTCCTGCTCTCGGTGGATACCGTTGAAAACACAATTAAAATCCCTCATACAAATTATAGGCATATCTCCCCTCCACATAAGCCAAATGACCCAGGTGTAGACACAAGCAACCGGATGCCATCCAAATGGAGATCCCCCTTGCATCGAAGAATGCATGGAGGAATATCATCAGCCCCTCCTTTTTTAGGTCGAGCCTCAATCGGTCTGTTGTATCCTCTTCTGTGGGCTCTGGGCAAACCCACCAATTGCCATTGGTATTCAGAAATACTTGCTTGTTATTGGTGCATTTATTGTAATTTATTTATTTATTTCTGCAGTCGTAGAGTGCCTGGTTAAACCAACCGGTGTGTCCCTGCACTGTTAATACTACTTATCATCCTTTAGGACGTTGTATCTTCAGTTTAACTGTTATTTTATTCTTGTGTGTACAGCCACGTTTTTAATTTTTTTCGGAAGACTTTCTCCAATGGTTCCCCTCCAAGGGTCAGGGGAAGGGAGTTCCAGCTTTTTGTTGCCGGATAGCTGAAGGAGAGTGCTCCCATTCGTGCCCTCCTAATCCTCGGTACTTTCAACAGATGTGTCCCTGTGGATCTCAATTGTCTTAATGTCTCGTACGGAGTCATCAGGTCATTAAGGCACAGTGGACACCTCCCATTCAGGATTCAGTGCCCAGTTCACAGGGCCTTAAATGTGATTCGTTTCGGGATCGGTAACCAATGCAATGATTTTGATACATTCTTTGAAGATGCTCTTTTTGGCTGATTTAGAACAAGACGTGCTGCCTCATTCTGGACAGATTGCAGCTTTTGGACCCCCTTTTTGTTTGCACCAAGGTACAGCACGTTTCCATAATCTAGCCTGGAAGTGACTAGTGCATGGGTCAAGGTCTTTCTTGACGCCAGAGGTAGGATATCTAGGGTCTTCCTCAATATTCTCAGGCTTCCAAAACATCTACTTGCAACCCTTTTGATTTGGGTCTCAAAGGATAGTCTATGTTCTATCCATATCCCCGGGTTCTTCACCTCCGTCTTTGGGGTTGGAATCTGACCTACGTTTACTGGCCACCTAGCTGATTACCTGCCTGTATGTGCTTGGTTCCCTCCCAAGTTGTTTCACTCATTGTTTACCTTGTTTGGCCATTACTACCCATTCAATGGTGCTCCTGGTGATCTGTGATCCTTTTCTTGTATTTCTTGCAGCTGGAACACAGTGGACTTATCTACAGCTGCTGCGGGACGAATATATCATATGACCCATAACCTCCTGCATACGCCCTTTGACGTCAAGCAACCACACCTCTCGGCTTCAGTTAGACCTGGCATCTTTGGTGTGGTTTCTCCTATCTTTTTGCCTCTACCTCCTGTATGTTTGATGCGGTGCTGGATTTTGTTTTTGCTGGTTTAGATGCTTTGGGCACTTTGCCACTGCTGTTCAGTGTCAAAGTACAAGTGCTCCCTGTGTAAATTGTTATTATGATTGGTTATCCAAGATTGACATATTTGGGTCACCAAGAAGTCCCTAGTAAAGTGCACTGAGTGTGCCAGGGCTGGTTATAACAAATGCTACTAGTGGGCCTGCAGTACTGATTGTGCCACCCACATGAGTAACCCTAAAAGTGTCTCAGGCCTGCCACCGCAGTGCCTGTGTGGAGTCTGTGAACTGCCATGTCCTCCTGGTCAGTGTCCCCACTGGCCAGGCCTAACCCTTCTCTTTCTGTACACATTGGTCGTCCCTATGGAAGGCCCAAGGTACCCCCTTGGGCAGGGGGCAGTGTATGTGACAGGTTGAGCATGTGCTTGTGCAGGTGACATGCTCTGGTAGTGAATTACAGCCATTTTCGTTTTTCACTATTGTAAGGCTATCTTGCCCCATAGGCTATCATGAGGAATGCTGGCTACAGTGGCTACCCACATATCTTCCCATAGGAGCAAGATAGGACATAAAAGTCTGGTATCCCTGAACTCAGAATTTAATAACACATATTTTAGGAAAGGTTGTTTTTAAATCCTGTGTTTGAGAACAGCACTCTTAGAAAGTTGCTGTTCTCTTGTCTGACCTCTCTATGTGCCTTGGCCTGTTTGTGAATTGACTGTCTGGTTTGTGAGTGACAGGGACTGGGTGGCTCCCAGAGTCTGAGTGGGCAATCCCTGGGCTGAATAGCTCCATCTGCATCTAGAGTAGTGGGAGGGCGAAGCACCTGGGCCTGAATAGGGCTGTGCCTGCCTTCCACAATGCTGGCTCCACCTCCTGCTGGGCGGCTGATAACCCTGCCCCTCTCTCTGAAAGGAAAGGAGAGGCCAGAAAACAAAGTGCTCAAGGAACACCCAAAACTGGTTCAGACCGGGCTCAGAGCCCTCCAGCACAAAGGGATCAAAGACTTTTAGGGGTATAAGTACAGTGCCCCTGACTACAGAAAATTAGATAATCCTGGAAACAAGAAGAAACCTCTGCCAAGGAAAAAGCTGGAAAACTGAAGAAGAAGGACTGCCCTGCTGTGTGATGCTGGACTGACCTGCAGTTGCTTGCTGCCTAGAAGGGGGAAGAACTTTGTTGTTGCTTTGTCCTCTTACTTGAAGGAATTTCCAAGGGCCTGTTATGAGCTGGCTCCCTGTTTTGAAGTCCCAGGAACAAATGGACTTCATCCCCAGATTCCCTGAGCTCTCTGGAAAGAGCTCTGTCCTTCCTAGAGTGATTGGGCTAGTTGTGGTGCCTCTGGAAGTTGTACCTGTGTTGGGAAGCTGGAAACCAAGATTGAGAGACGTTGCTACAGAAATGTTATTGCATCGCTCGCTTGCAGAGCGCATCCCCGACAGTGCGAGGAAATTCCCGCCGCTAGGAAGGCCGAGATCGTCGTGGCCCCTGTTGCCGCTGCCAGAGACATTGCATCCTTTGTTTGCAGGAAGATCACCATCGCTGCGAGCATCGTCGCAGAGCCTGTCATCGCTGGGTGAGATCGCCGCACCGCTTACTTGCGGACCACATCAAGTCGCTGCGAACATCATCGCAGAGCCATCGCATCGAGGAGCTGCGAGAGGAAGATCGCGGCTGGATTACGCATCGTCACCCCTGAGATTGTTGCCTTTGCTAGAACAAAATTCCTATGGAACCTAAGCACCGGAATCCATACAAGTCATCACCTTCCTCCCCATACAGACCGGATTTGTTGCAACACGCCCGCTGCTTCAGCAGGCCTGTCGCCAACACCTCCCCATGGTCTCAGGAGCAACGCATCACTTGTTTTCCACCGCACAAGCTTCCGCTTTGGAACTTTGTCACATTTAAAGGTACTGTTGGCTAAACATGACGCAACTGTGAACTTTTCACGCAACTGTGGATTATTTTATCTCAACCTTAACTCTTTTTCAAACCATATTCTTGAACTGTGTATGTTGGATTTTTGTCGTTTTGGTCTTGTGTATATTAAATAAGTTTATTTTTCTAAACTGTTGTGGAGTCAGTTTGTGGTGTTTTCACTGTGTTACTGTGAGTGTTAGTACAGATACTTTACACAGTGCATTTGATAAGCCTGACTGCTTGTGCCAAGCTACCAAGGGGGTGAGCAGAGGTTATCTAAAGAGTGTTTCCTCCTTACCCCGACTAGAAGCAAGGGTCCCTATTTGGACAGTGGTACCTACCTCTGCCAACTAGAGACCCTCAGTTCTAACAGCTTCCATTACTCAGAGAGGTTAAGACCTGCAGCCTGTAATATGAGACCGACTCCGGGAATGCCCAGCATGAGCCAAAAGACACTGTTTTTTAATTGTTCATGATGTAGAGAGGAGACATGTAAATGGGAGACATTAATTAAGTTTCGCTTTGACTTTCCATTGCTCCAGAACATATTGCTTAGACAATTGATGATATAGGTGAACCTAATCGCCAAGTGGAGTAGCTGAAAAACCAGATAGTCAACAAGTAGAGTAACTGAAGCAGTTTGCGGTCACAACGGATGTGTGAAAAGCTGTATGCGCATTTCATTTACCTACGGTTGTTCAGGTTTTCTCGGAAACCAGACTTGCAATTTCAAATGAGTTTGCTATTGTCATCAGTTTGGTTCTAAATGGGCGAGTGCTGCCTTCCTTTTCTTTTTCCTCTCATAAAACATATTTATTTATTTTTCATAGAAATTTAATTTCAAAACACATCTTTAAAACTTTTATTTTGATAAATTATGCATGTCTTCCCCAAAACAAGGATCGCAGAGAGTTCCAGTCAGGAGGTATTTGTGACAATACAACGCGATCATTTAGATCACGATACGTTACATGGCGGTTATTACAACGCAAGCCATTACAACGACTTGTGTTAGAAGCGCTGGATTCAGGAATAGTATGATTTACTATTCCAACTGCAGTGTGTGTAACAGTATGGAAGGGGTTGGAATAGTAATTCATACTGTTCCTTATTATAGAGCGCCATCCAGTGCAAGTCATTGTATCGACTTGCATTGTAATAACTGTAATGTAAATGTATCACGGCGTATCACGGCCAATATAATTATGGGCGTGACTCAAAACAGGTAGTTAGAAATCTCTGCAATCCAAGGTTATTGGCTTTGTCGGTTATTGTGAAGAATATGAGCCCCCTGCCTGGTGCACAGCTCTATTGAAATTTACATTGAATTGGATGGCGTTCTGCCACAGAATCACTCCGCACAGTCAGCGTCCGGATGTAGGTTGATCCCATCTATTGTTAACTTCCGAAATACGTGTTGGCCCATGTCTGACAACACTCATTACATTAAAAGAACTAGCATAATGATCAAAATTTTTTACTTTTTTGATTTTTTCCTTATTCTCTGATGTTTGTTATGAGACTTTTTGTGATGTATATTTTCTTAATTTATGTTGTTTTTATTATCACTGTATTGTTATTGGTTATATGTTTAGTTTCGCTGCGCTGTATTGGATTGGATGTATCTACTGTTTTCTCCTTGATGTGCGTGCTCGGGAATCATGTATATTTTACTATATACCCAAATGTACTGTGACTTGTTTTTTTTAAAAATGACTCATATATAAAAAAACATTTATATCTAAGATGAAAAAACAATATAAATTACTGGTCTGATTCATGGCTTTTGCATATTAGAAGATGTTGTCTTTGTTATATGAAGTTTTTGGAGAAGTTTTTGTTTATTTGCACTGATTTCATGAGGGACCTAGCCTGTACATGCTTTTGTCTTTGCTGTTCACTGTCCAAAGTACCATCCCTTCAGACCACCACATGTGACCTAGACTCAGGTGTCTCCTCCATCCTCTGCGCCTCCTGATTTTTCCCAGTGTTCTTCAGGTGCCCACTGTCCTCCTGCTGTTTCGCGCCTTCATCCCAATGCAATCCAGTCATCTCCATGTACCTCCAACCAGCCCCACACAGTACCAAGGATGTTACCAAATGTGTGCTGCCTCCATGGACAACTTTCAATTTAGCTGGGAACAATGCCATATACAAGAGCATATACTGTTATGTTATGTTATGTTATAAAATTTATAGAGCGCTCAGCTGCCGCAGCAAAGTGGCATCCCGGCGCTATAATGGACATACTGATGTCCCATGGCTCATAGCTTCTGCTTGATCCCAGTGAATGATTGTCTTTGCTGTTGCACAGACCTGGTGTAGTAGAAAATATATGGATTATGTGATTTCTGAAGGTGGGATCACCCCGCAATATACCGTCCCATCTCTGTATTCAGTATCTTGGCTATGATGGCTTTAGAGGTGGCCCCAGTGAGAGGGGAGTGCACCAGCAATCTGTGGGCACATTTCCCAAGAAAAATGAAGGACACTCCAATGCATGGAATCTGTGCATGGACCCACTTTAATAGGAACAATTTAGGACTAGATCCCACCACCTTCTCAGCAAACCCCATGAAGTGCAGATTGCATATCCAGGATCTACCTTCTGCATTTTTGGCACACAGTTCGAACCTCAGCGAGAAGCTTTCAGAGTCAACACAGTGGCTTTTAGTTTCCTCAGCTCTGCTTGCAGTGCAGAAACATTGTGTTCAGTTTTAACAGAGCGTTCTGTTACTTTTCTGCATGAATAAAATTAATATTGTGAGATTTATATTATGTACCTGCGCTGGAGGTCTTGATAGCCACCAGGATTTGGACTCCTGTAGGACCCTGTGAGGTCTGTAGAGCATCAGCATTCATCACCCGATGGGCCCATGCTGCACCAGCGGTCACGTATTGATCCATTGTGCCTGATGGAATACGTGTGGTCTCTTATCACAAACCATCCTGCGTCCACAAAGGCAATAGCAGCCCAGTGATCCAGTGCTGGAACAATGGAAGACACAGTGGCAGCTTACACACTGTTTATAATAGTATCACAGACACTGTGCCAACCTACCTAGATCAATGAAGGTAGCATTATGTCTTTGGTGCCTGGGCTATGCCCATCAAGGGCAATTTCAAGAGAGAAGGGGCCACAACTGGAGAGAAAGATTAACCCACCATAGTGACCACACCCTGCCAGCAAACAGAAGACCCCACAGCACTTGGTCTGTAGTCCCTCCAGCCTCTGGTGTTATGGGATAGACCTCATCACCAATAGGCAGGCAACACTGTCCATAAGAGTCCTGCTGCTGTACCTTAAGTAACTCTGCAATCGTAGCAGAAACAGGGGCAGACCACATCCTCACAGCCCAAGACGGGGAAGATACTCCCCAAGCTCCTCCACTGCGCCCCTCAGATATCACTCCACGACCGCACCACTGCCTCGTGGTCTGATGGGGTAGAGGCACCACAGCAACCCCTCCTCAGTTGTGTCCGACAGCCACCCGACAATGCCTAAGGTATCTGGTCAATAACAACAATCTCTCCAGCGTCCATTCACTCCTGTGGGCCTTCCCTAAATAGGGAGGTTATATTTATTTTATTGAAGCCCCACTTGGGCCTGCCTCCAGCGGCAATCTTGCCCCTAGATCACAGCACAATGACCTAGGCTGGCGATGCAGGCCCCCAGTCAGATCAGTCCTGTGGACCTCTCCAGGCAACAGCTTCAAGTGGCCACTAGGTCAGGCACAGCACCTCCATGTTGTACATATCTTTATATTGAGGTTTTTTTCACTTTTTCTATGTTTTTTGGATATGTATGTAACTCATGTTTTTTTAATTGTGTCACACTGAAAATTTGGTGCGTCTCTCTGTGCCATGATGAAATGTTTTTTCAAAGAAATTGTGATAATTGTTTGAAATCTATGTGAAATAAATCACATACTTAGAATTATTCGTCTAGGTGCAGTTTAGTATTTTTGAAGATCCAATCTAGTCATCTGTTTATTTCTGATACTAGAGTGGTCGAGGCCAGGTAGTGACCTTCCTTTGATAGTTTGGTCTTTCACTTTCCCTTCAGGCATCCGTCTGTGTAGAGTGGTTCCAATCGAACCATGTAAGCCCAGTAACCCCTCCCCAGGATCCCTCATATGAGGAGTAGTGCTCTGTCCTGGCCAACTCCGGTAGTGCTCCCCTGTTCACGTGCAAAGCAACTTCTGCCGTTTGATCTGCTCTCACGTCTCCAGGCACCACTCATCTCATTCACAGGAATACTCATACATGGAATTGAGAGCCGAGTGGAGAGCCGAGAGTGAACAGAGAGACGTGTTAAGAGCTGAGGGAGGAGAACAGAGCAAAGTGTGGAGGCGCGAGACACTGAGAGCGTGCTGCCAAGTCAGTGTACTCTTCCTGACTCTTCCTGCACAGATCTCGGTCTGGCGGGCGGGCACCCATGCGCTGTAGGAGCCGCAGTGCATCACGGTGTGCCGCCTAGCCACCCAGCGCCCAGCACCCAGCGCCCAACGCCCTACGCCCCAGCAGCAAGACCGCCAGGAGCTACAGGAGGAAAAACATGAGCTCCTCAGAAGTCTCATTCCTGGAGAAGGAAGACTGGGAAGATCTCATAGCTGCCTAACTCCCAAGATAAGTGTAGGAGAGGGCATACTGCAAACACCCCGAACCTGACAACTGAATGCAAGCAGTAACAAATGTGGAGAGGGCCACTAAGGGAGACCAAAATGCAACAACAACCCCAGAAAGTCAAGAGGAATC
Source organism: Lissotriton vulgaris (assembly GCF_964263255.1). Lineage (NCBI taxonomy): Eukaryota > Metazoa > Chordata > Amphibia > Caudata > Salamandridae > Lissotriton > Lissotriton vulgaris. The sequence goes on along the minus strand of NC_141694.1, from coordinate 1,870,462,408 downwards.
ACCAAAACATACAAATTATGAAAGTGATTGGCCAAGTCTGTTAAAAATGATGCAACTCCTGGTAGTGGCCCTTCATTACCAATCCGACAAGATGGATACACAGCTGATGCTACTAGATACTTTGGCTGTCTTTGTGGATGCCATTGACGGGAAGCTGGGTACACTAAATACGCTTCTACAAAACAAGTACAACCAATAGCAATGCACAGACTTGAGTTGCGGATGCAGTCCAATTATTGATAAAGTGGCCTCACTCCCAATAATGTTGAGTGATCTGTGCACTGAACTCAAAAGGTCCCCCGGAGGGCCCATATAATCAGCCTTTTGAGGGCCATTTGGAAAAAGAAACACATGTCCTGATAAGCAAAGTATTAATTAAATCCAATAAAACTGGAAACTCCGGGATAAAGGATATCCTGATCCACACAATTGACAGAACAGAGGGCTCAGAAACCAAATCATTAATTGGCCAAATGTCCGAAACTGCAGTGGAAGACATTGCAGACAAACAATTGAACGGAAAGCAAAGGCGAGCAAAAAAAGAAATGGCAGGAATCAATAATCAAATTTGAACCGTGAAGGATTTACGTGTCTCTTTGGGACATCAGTACCATCAGCACAAAGTGACCTCATGCTAAGAAATGACATCAGTGTACAGGGACCCTGCACGAAATACAGTAACTGCAAAAGTAACAAAGCAGTCTGCCAACAGAGTGAAGCAAGTAACTGAGGAAACGCAAGTCCTTGGGCATATTTTGAAGGAAGCTTTAGAGGCAGCGTATCAGGAAACGCCTAGCATGATCCCTCAATCAACCAAAGAGGAAAGGCATCTCTTGAGACTGATCAGAAACAATTACAAAGGAACAATACCAGGTCCCGTTCTATTATAAATAGAACAACAAATTGCAAATACATCTCGGTAAAAGAACTTGAGAATGAAAACGACCAATGCACACTGATTAAGAAGCCAGGAGGAACAACAAGGCACAACCTTAATGAGATAAATGACAGCCAACTGGTATCCGTTATCCAAGTGAGTTCATCTATACACAAAAGGGCCAACCAGAGACAAGAAATGCAGTCACCCGCAAAAGAATTAGGAGCCACGCCAGATGACCGAGGCATGGAGTGGAAGGCCAACTGCCTAAACTAATACAAGAATCAATTCAACAAAAAGCGAGGGATGGCGCCATCAGGCACCATTAGCAGCAACACAAGGATGTGATCTTAGAGGCATTTAGGAACGCGGCAAACGCTATATGGTCTAGTCCGGATAATATTTCGAAAAGTAGACACGATATACCGAATAGAGATAATATTCTGCGGCTGCTTTCTCATATTCCCCCTTTGGAAGAAGTGACAACTTTGGATCTGGCTTCAATCAAATTCATAGATTGCGATGGAGCGGGCACTGAAAAAACAACAGCAACATGGGCCACATCTTCAATAGCACAAAAAACATTAGCAGAGACTCACACATTCAAAAATTGGAGGATAACAATAACTTCCAAAACAAAACAGATACTACTGTTCTGACAACGAAGTAAAATACGGCCAAGTCCGAGTCTATAGCATCTGAACCTGTGTTAGACTGGAAAGGAAACCCATCAGCCCACCAAATGGCGGATCTTCATCATCTGGGATTTGTGAAACTGGTATATGATAGGCATCTCACCTTATACAATCGTGACCTGTCCTAACATAAAACCACCCATGATGGAACAAGCCATGAATGTAAGCTCTGTGGTGCTGAAAAACTAATTTTGCAGTGATACTAAGTGTGAGAAAAAATCATAAGTGCAGAATAAAATTGACTATTATTATAACAACGATAAATTTATTATGGGATTATCATAATGTCAAAGCTAAAAACAGCGTGTTGATAGTTTGTCAGAATAACTATCATCAGTTGACTAAAGAGGTCGACATGTTTCAGCCATTGTAGGTCAAAATGGACCATTGGCTTTTTTCAGGACCAAGGACTACACTACTGCAAAAAGTGGAAATAAAGAATGAAAATTAATAGGTAATACGATACGTCCTACCATACATTTAGCTCCAATGTGTAGGGCGAGTATTCATAGAATTGGATTCTTTCCTGAAAAAAATATATACACACGAAAAGCTGATCAAACTGAACTACAGATACACATGTATTAGCCGTATATACAATTTTAATTTGATATATCAGTAATCCCAAAAGGATTCACTTAAGTCAATACCTATAACAATATAATTTCCATTAACTAACTCAATATTTCTTGGGAGTAAACCTCACCTCTCCTGGTGACTGCTCAGGTGATGAGGCCTCACTCTGTAGGTGGAAACAAATGGCAAAGGACTTTTACATTATCCCTCCCTCACTTTCCACCAGTTTCAAAAAAAGAAAGAAGAAACTAGAACTAAAACCTTGGTACTACAATAAGCACAAAAGAAAGCAAAGCAGAACAGGCTCTCCCGGTGAACTGATGCGCCAAAAACTGCTCACTTACACAAATTTCTTAGTAAAATATGTTGGAGAACTGTGTGTGTAAAGTATGTATTACTAAGAATCATGTGGTCAGTGATATGTTGTTGGACCTCCTAGGGTTCATGATACCCTTAATCACACACTAACAGCTCATTATATTGATGTCCTGATAATTTGAATCACATCATTCCTTGATTTAGAACTCACCCAGTCAGCATAAATGTTAACACTTATTGAATGCATAGGAGTAAATAGTATGGTACTGTGACGGAGGCAAAACGCTCTATTAGTTGTAGCCGCTGTAGCCAGCAAATACCACCAAACTATATCTATCTAAGCTTAGGAGCAAAGAGACCTTACGCTACCAGGCTCATGTCAGCGAGGGAAGAGCCAAAGTGGTGCATAAAGATTGCAAAAAGCCGTCGACGTGTACCTCCGCCCTACCTGTCCGTCGGTACCTCGAGCTGTTCCTGAGCCGAGGGGGAGGTACCTGAATGGAACAGGAGGGCCAAATTTATACACGCCAGTCTTGTATTACGGCAGACCACAAAGGGGACCACTTGCAACCGGAAACGCTCTACGGGCGTCTCCTATTGAATTGGCACATGCGCAGTTCTAACGCTCTAAGGGCGTATCCTTATTGAATTGGCACATGCGCAGATCTAACGCGGACCTGAAGGGGAACCGCAAATCTATACGTGAAAAGTAGGAAACTGTTTGTGCATGTGCGGATAGTACACACAAATGGAAACACTCTGTGTTGTTTCCTTTCTCCCACCTGTTCGCTCAGTGCAAGCGCAGTTCAAAAGTGGACCAGAAAGGGAGCCGCAGGTCAATTTAAGTAAAAGTGTCTTTGGACCTGATTATAGAAATAATGGACAACGCTGAATATTACTTCAAGGCCCACTCGCTCAACGTAGGCGGAATGATAAGGCGGACCATAGAGGGAACCACCGAGCAAATAACCGGGTTGATTATTGGCACAATTGTACATATCCAAATACACAAATACAAAGGGTGAATAAGGTGTGACATCCCAGAACCCTATGTGTTGCTAGTTTGTTACATAGAGCACTACTCCAGTTTATCTTATTTAATTATGCGAATTTGAGTGATTACGCATATGTGGGTCACCCTGTATTCGTCGTTTTATCAAGAGTGCTTGATTATATCAAAAAGGGATGTATATTTCACTCCTGTAACTGAGATTAAGTGGCCATAACTCCCTATAAAAAGCCAAGATACCCAGAATTATTAACTCCTGCAGCAACGGTGGGAGCTCAGGGTTCCGTAAACAGACCTGGAATATCAGGGCTCAGAGGTGCGGTGGGGAAATGTGGAACAAGAAATTAGCAACATCCTAGTATCACTAGAAGCATCCAAAACAGTGTACCATCACCAACTGGATCTACTGAACTGAGATGGAGCTCTAGAACGATAAACCATCATACAAATTGACATACCGCCTCACATCTAAGATCAAGTAAGCATAATCATCTAAAAATATGTTCATGGAACGTTAATGGTCTAGCTTCCAAAATGCGTGACATAGATTTTGTTAGCTATATAAGATCTTTTGACATTATAGCATTACAAGAAACATGGCAAATGGAACCCCAGCACCTTCAGGGTTTTTTGCGCTTCTTTACCGGTGCAATAAGGATGGCAAAATACAGCCACCTCCAAGGTGTTCTAGTAACCTATGTATTAGCCACAATTGCCCATGTGGTCAAGGAAGTTGGACCAACCTCTTCAGAGTCTGTGGCAATAAACCTTCTTATCTCACAATTAAAACCAGGAATAGGGGGAATAGACCTCACCGTGATCAATGCCTATGTCCATCCAAACAGGCAAGCAAAGGCAGTGAAAGACTTATGCAACTGAGTGGAGGAGTGTATAAGGGAAAGACCTACAACAGATCTTATGCTCACGAAGGACTTTAATTCAAATCTCATGGGGATCTCATCAGATGAAGAGATTCTAACTCAAAATTCAGCTTGGACTATACCATCACAAGGGAAGCCGCAAGTTTCAAAACAAACCAAATTAGGTAAGCAGATATTAGAGGACATCGAATTTTATTAACATCAGAGCATTAAATGGTAGATTTGCTGGAGATAATCTCACAGCCTCTACATTTCACTCAACAAGAACCAACTGTATACTGAATTACACTTTTATTTCACTACCTTTATTACAACATATGATTTCATTTCAGATAGGTGAAAAAGCTGATAGCGACCACTGTCCCCAAGAAATTGTCCCTAAAATTAGCAAGCATAAATTTGAGTTATCCTTCGTGCCAAAAGAGTCAGTTTCTACTATCAACTATAAAAGGATTAAGTATTCAGCAGGAACGGACAAATTCATATGGGAAAAGGCTAAGGAGCATTTCAATGATAGAACCGGATCCAATGAAGATGAGAAATGGGAATAATTTATACCATCTATGCCAGCTTACGCTATAAGATCCAAGCCACAAGTCCAATCAGGCCTCAGCAGCAAGATACACTTTACACAAGAGTATAAAGAGAAGCTCAAGTGTATAAAAAAACTAAATCTATCACACAATGAGACAACTCCGGTATAATCCTATGGATATAGTGAAACATGATCTCTTACGGAGACAAAAGGTGATACTGAAAAAACTAAATGGGAAGCCAACAGATCAGTAGAGGACATTATGTAGGCAAAACTACACGCTGACACCAAACGGAATGATGGTGCAAGTTTTTGGAAAACAAAAACTGGCAATGTGATAAGAAGTTCTGTTAAAAATAAAGTACAGTCTATCCAGAAGGTCATACTTCAATCTCAAATGATGGATTCTCATACACACGAAACATCATTGAGCGCCAAATTCAAAAAGGAAGAAGGGAGGGGGCGCCAGGCCCTAACGGAATTCCGCCCATCTTCTATGAACAAGATAAGAATGAATGGGCAACATCCCTCGAGCCTTTATTTCTGGAAATAAGACACTTCAACAGATTGGGCAGCTCCTGGAAGGGCTTAATTATCTCTCCAATTTTTAAGTCTGGGGACAAGTCTCTCCCGCAAAATTATCGATTAGTGGCCCTAATGGACAACGAGGCCAAGTACTTTGAAGGCCCACTCTTGGAGGAGTTGCAGGCCTGGGCCACAGAGAAATCCCAAATTCCGGTTAATCAGATTGGCTTTGCTAAATCAGTTGGGACCACTACTAATATCCTATGGGTAAGTTAATAGACAAGGCTGAATCAACCAACATGCCCATTCATTTCTGTTTTATAGACTATAAAGCTGCCCTTGACCACATAAATCAAAACATTTTATGGTCCAAACCGAATAGTTGGGGGATACCAAGGCCTTTGTTAGACATGCTGATCAAACTTCACATGGAGACATGGGCCCAGATAAAATTGGGTGACAGATCACTTCTGTCAAGATGCATACCAACCAACAAAGGTCTCAAACAGGGTTGTGTTTTCGCCCCCAGACTATTCAATTTGTTTTTAGGTGACCGTATCCCGATCCTAAATAGCTGTAACTCTCATGCTCCCAAGTTAGGAGGGCTATTATTACTGTGTTTTCTCAATGCGGACAACATTGTCCTAATCAGCCATACAAAAGTAGGGCTACAACACCTTGTGAATGCTGCACAGGGCTCCTCAGAAGTAAACAAACTGACCCTAAACCTGGAAAAAAAACAGTCAATGACAATCATAAGAACAGGAAATAATTGTCTGTCTGGTTTTGGAACAATGCTCCTATTCAGGATATGCCAGTATATAAATATCTAGGAGCAAAAATCGATAACAGTGGCAAGTTTACTGTACAGAAGACCAGCATCAGAGGCAGAGGCCTTGCCTTAGTAATCTCTTTAAAAACACTAAACAGCAAGCTTACGGGCCCATCTCTCCTACCACTGGTACAAGTAATTCAAAGTGAAACTCCTGCCAACCATTACTTATGGGAGCGAAGTACAGGGAGGTAGAGATGCAAAGACTCTGGATAGTACAGTCATAGCTGCATACAGGATTATTTTTAACTTGCCCAAACAAACCTCACCGGCTCAAATTAGGCTTGAGTTTGGCGTCCAGAAGCAGCTCCTGGCTAGACAGGGGGCGTACATAACTACCTGGGACAAAGTGCAAAAATCCAAACAAGGAAATCTAAATGATTATTTATGGATGGAGTTAGAGCAACATTCAGCCTCACCAGTTGCCAAGTATCTCAAAAGCAGCTGGGCGAATATTGGCTTAAATCAGCTTTGGTATACCCCCACTTACCATAGAACACTTAAGAAACTGGTTAGGAAAACAAGCAAACATCTTTCGTGGGTTGAAGACAAGGCATCCTTCACGAAAAGGTCACACGGCTGGATGACCCTGAACTTGTATCCCACACAAGCACCACAGAGCTACCTTGAATTGGGTTATGCTAAATCTGTTAAAATTAAGTTTCTAAAGTGCAGGTTGGACCTGTTACCTTGTATCTGACATTTTCCACACTGGTTAAAGGATGTCGGGCTCCCTTTGTCGGTTATGTGGTACAGCGCCAGAGGATATGCTGCATTTGTTATGCTCCTGTGACAAACTGTTGGAAGAACGAAAACATCTGCTAAAATGCCATTTTAATCAGTGTGGGATACTCACAGAAAGAAAAGCAGTTCTTGCCTGCTCTGCACCTCTTGATCTATAGCTGAACTGTAGTTTTGTGAAGTTTATGAAGGTGGTGGAAAGGAAAATGCCAAGACTTGTCTCTTAATTGCCGTTTAGATATTATTATAATATAAAACTGCACTTATTTCTACTTAAGGTTGCTAAAAAGTATACATTTTATGATTTTAAAAAAGAACAAAAAATTGTGATTTATGCTATACTGGGTTTACAAAACTGTATATATTTCCACTTAAGGTCACTAAGAAGTATATATTTTTATGATTTAAAAAAAAGAAATGAAAAACCGTGAATATGATATACTGTTTTATCAATGCATGTAGGTTTAGTTTTAAAAGTTGATATTTGTACTGCAATGGTGTTAATTAACTATGCAAATAAAAATTACTTACTTACTTACACCCATGTCCGGCACCTATGGGTGCCCCCTACTCCCCATAACCTTTCAGGCAGCGAAGCTAAACCAACCCTTGCAAGCCCGTCACCTCCTCACTTGTTTGTTGGAGAAGAAAGCACCTGTGGTCCAACTGGAACATTCAGTTGTGTCTGGGCTTCATAAACTGCAACACCCGGTCACCGGGCCTGGTAATCCACTTGGGACAGGAGGATTATTTAGGAGTCAATCAATCAATTTGTCTTTATTCAATCATATTAAAAGGATCATAAAAGCACATGAAAATAAGTCACATTTAAAACTAATTTCATAATTCTATTTTAAAAAAGATATTAAAAAAATCATCACAATTTCTAAGATGAAGACGAAAATACATATAATATTAAAAAGTAGAAGTTAGCCTTTTCATGTACTAACTCTGGAAACTTAGGTTATAAATTTTCCATATTAAATGGCCTACATGCTGGCCCTTTCCTCTTCCTAATGCACGCCCACAGAAATGACGCAACTGAGTAGCAAACCAGAGGGTCAGGAAGTTTTTTCAGAAAATATAATACTACCCGGCGCTGCTTAAAATTCATTTTCTTTAAAATTGGTTTGAAGTACACATTTCTTTTCCTCTCGTATAGGCTGCAGAATAGGAGTATATGTAATTCTATCTGAGGTGATAAATTGTCACAGGGGCACATACTTAAGTCAGCGTGGTTATATGTTTTTTCCGGATAGCCTATCATTAAAGGTATCAAGTTAGTACGAAACCTTAATAATATAAATCTATGTTGCATCCTGTTAACATTAACCAAATATGAAAAATCACTTCCAGTTAGAGGTGGGTTGAGGTATATTTCTCATTTTGTTGAACCCTTCATTTGTACTTGGTCATTGACATAAACATGTCACTCACTCTCTGTTTGGAAACCATCTTACAGGCAAGGGGATCTTTAAAGAGCTCATGAAGGCCAATCTCCCTAGCCGTGACTCTACGTAGTTGAGCCACCTAGACCTCTTCCATTTGTCCATTGCCAAACAGCTCTTTAGTATTGACTGGTTCAATGGAACTGTATCTCGCCTCCAACTTGAAGTGGGGCTAACTGGATATAGTTCGAAATATAAGGTGTGTCCAGTTCCAAGTGTAGGCTATCATTTGAGAAGGAGGAGGGTAAACTCACTACAGAGTTAAAAAAATACATTTTCAGTAGTTTGTAGTGGTGTCGTTGCTGCCATACCCCACATCCCATCCATCACCACCCGAGCACCATAGGTCGCCGCTGCTTTAACTCTGGCCTGATAGATGTTTTTTATCGGTGTTAGTGGTGTAGCCCCCAATTTTCCTGGCAAAACCTTTCAGAGCAACAATACCCCTCTCCATCACCGTCTTTCTTCCCTCCATTAATTTTGCCCATAACAAATCATTGTCAAAGAGCATGCCCAGATATGGAAACAAATTAACTATCTCGATTTTTTGCACCCCTGCACAAAAGTGTAGTACCTTTTCTTTCTTTGCATCCCCTGCTATTAACACAAACGACTTGGATTGGTTCACTTTTAACTGAAGTGAATCCATAAAGGAGACATATGCATTAATCAACCTTTGTAACCTATTCCCTGTTCTGGAGATTAAAACAGCATCATCTGCATAAGCCAATAAAGGTAAAATTTGATTATCGAAGAGGGGGACATCCCCAGTAGCCACTGTCAATGCCTTTCTACTCCGTTTGTGTATAGGGAAAAGAGAAAGGGGGCCAATACACAGCCCTGCCTTACACCGGGGGAGATTGTGAAAGGACGTGTACAGTCTTTATTTTTGGTGTAGCGCGATGATGCTGTTGCATTTGCATATGATTGCCTGATAACAATTAATATGGCAGGTTGAACCTCCATCATCTCCAATATGGACCATAGCTTATCATTGGCCACACAATCAAATGCTGCGCTGAGGTCCATGAAAGCCATGTATAATTTGCCCTCTTTTATTCTGGTTTACTTTTCTATTGTCAGTGCTAAGTTTAGACACTGATCTACAGTCCCCCTTCCCTCCTGGAATCCGTAATGGGCCTGGATCAAGATCTTATTTTCTCTTCCACAATCCTCTAAACGAGAAAGGAGAAGGCGGCCCATAAGCTTTGATGTTGTATCCAGCAGGGAAAAAAGTCTGTCGTTTTTTGGGTCGGCCCTGTCCCTAAATTTTTGTAGATAGGTACTATCACCCCTGTGGACCACGAAGGTGGGGGAGCTCCCAGTACTATACTATTTAAAACATAAATCTGGGTTATCCTGAAAGAAGTCTATTAGGACTCGAGCAGGTTCTGGGGCCTTTCCCGAACTACATGAGTCCCGCCCTACTTTAATTTCAGTAATGGAGAATGATAGGGGAGCTTGGCTTAACTCCTGCATTGGTGCATGCTAATCTGTTGTGCATGGGTGTGAAGTAAAGATATTTTCAAAATGTAGTACCTATGCCTCCTCCTCATTGTGTGTGTCTAAAGATGGATTATTGGGGGTCTTAAAATGAGGCCTATTTACCAACTTCCAGAACTCAAAACTGTTTTCAGATTTTACTGCTTCATCCAGATTTTCCCATAGGTCCGCCTTAATTTCCTTTTCTCTTTTGTTTCTTGCTAATTTATATGCGGCCTGCAATGTTCTTATTTCTTCATAGTTCCTTGGCTTAGCTTTTAGAGCATATAGCAAAGCCTTCCTAGTTTTTGTGAAAACAGGGTCAAACCAGCTCCCATCTTTGCCTCTATTTAGCACTTCTATTTTAGTTAGGGCTGATTTTATTTTCTATGACTTTTGGGACCGACTTGATTTTGTCAATGTGTGCCAATTTGAGCTGTAGCCCATTTTTCCTAGCCACAATGGGTGTATCCGCGTTACTTGTCTGTTGTCTCTCAGGTGCTAGTACATTCAATTCCATTGAAACTATGGCATGGTTACTAGTTGTGAAGGTGGTATCTACGTTTGCAACCCTTGCGATAAGCGGGGCCGTCAATCGTATGTAATCGATCGTTGAACACACCCCATTTCTTTGGAAGGTTTCTGGGAGAATATCTAAACTAAACTCTGGGTCCCGGATTATTTCCATATTTAGAGAAGCTAGTAGCTTATTTAGGCAATTACCATAGTCACTGTGGACAAAATGTTGTTTGGGATTACCTCGCATATCGTCGAGTCCACAAACATGGGCTGTATTATGATTACAGGGATGTATGTTAAAATCACCTAAGCATATATATAATGTTTGTGTTCTGAGACTTGTTCCTATACGATATCAGATAAGGCTTTGTCTAGTTCACCCACAATCGTATAAATAGTTGGGCCAAATCGGTTTTTATAAAAATTTACTAGGACCCATATCCCTTCCTGCTGTATTTCCTGTATGAAAAATATGGAAATTTGGGTTCGGTTGTAGTATTGTTTTTACTTTTACCATTAGGTCATTCCTAATTAAGGTCAAAAGGCCACCCTTTGCCCTCCCAGAAGTTGGAATTGCTTCACTTTGAAAGGATCTAAAACTGTTGATCAAAATCGGGTCCAGGGCCCATGTTTCTTGAAAGCATATTATTTCCTGATCGTCCCATTACTGTATCCAATTTGTGTCAGTCAATTTGTGGGTGATGCCAGCTACACTCCATGAGGATATTTTCCATACGTTTCTTTGTTTCTCCTGTTTTGCAACAAATAAATGTGCACTAGGTACCTGTGAAGTATGTGTCTGTGAGATCTCCATGTTTACCGGGGTTTCGGGGGATTGCCTTTATGGTATCTTCTGTGTGCTTGTGTAGTCAGTCACACGCATCAAGGTCAGAGAGGGGCGCGTATCTATTCTCAAACCTCCAGTCCATAGTCCCACGATTTCCACAGGATTGGCAATCTAATGGTCTTTCCTTGGTTTATAAATGTCCCGCAGATCTTAATAGTGTTGGTGGTCTATAGAAGTATCTTAGTGGTAAGGCAATAATGTGTGAATTTCTCATATAAACGTTACCCAGGTGCTCCAGGATGAAGCCAACAACAAGTTTGCTTTGAAAGTTTAAAACCACAGTCTCCCGTCAAATGTTTCCTGGCTGGGCCCACCCATGATACCCTTCTTGCCATGATTAACTGGTTTCCAATATTCCTGCCTGTGGCCCCTACCATATCCAAATTTTGGTTTAACCAGTGGAGAGATTTTGACATTATTTGTGTTGCTGATTCTGTTTGTCCCTCCCGTAATGGTGGGACATTCCCCAACACTACGGCCAAAGGAGCAGCTGCTGGGGGTAGATGTAGAATCTGTGCCTCATTTACCTGGTTGGTCACAACAAAGATTCTATCTTTCACCAAGCTGTCCTGGTCACCCCCCCCCCTACCAGTGTGCTATTCTGGCCTATGGGAAGTATGTTAGAGTTTGCCACTTACTGGCTTGTTATATCAGCCACTTCTATAAAAAATTTCACACAGGGAGGCTTTGTGTTGCGGGGGCCAAATGGCTAATTATAAGTGGAGCTGTGTTAGAAGTTGTTGCCTCTCGTGTTTCATTTGCCTGTTGAGCCCTATTTACTAAACCAGGGAGTGTGTTTGCCATCATTGTGCTGCTGCCTAGTCCAGTTCCAGGCTTGGTCTAGGGGGTCGATCTTACTGTCACTTGGGTGAACGTTTTTAGAACCAACTTTAATGCACAGGAATTTTCTTTACTATGGAGTTCTAGGGTAGTTAGCTTTTCCTCTGTCTGGTTTAATTTTTGTGAAATAGGTTTTAACATTGTGGAAACCAATGTTTCTAATCTCTGCCACATTGGTTCAGTCATCAGGGAGTAGGAAGCCATGTCTCCTGTCTCTCCTTCAGTTAGTCCCTGCTGTGCTGTTCCCAACATTGCGTTCCCCTCCCGATTATTAAGTCTTTGGGCTTTTGATGGTTTAGGTCTTTGCAAGCCCCCACCCTTTTTCTCTTTACAGCAGTGTCATTACTACTCTTTGGTAGTCCTTTCATTGCAGCCACCCTTCATGAAACTCTTTGCGAGGTGCCAGTCAAGACCATGTCCTGAGGTGTAGGTACTAAGTCGCCGGCTTATTCCGAGATCGAGTCTCTTAGCAGTGGTTCCATTAGATTATGATTTGGCAGGCCCCCCCCCCCCCAAAAGATATTCTTTTCTGATTTGGGGGCTCCAGCGATAATCGGCATTCCGTTATCTCAATTTCATGTGCCAGGACTGACGTAGCCCTTGTTAGGAAGGAGTCCCCACTATGCTTGTGCCCCCACGGGAAATTTGGCCCTCTCGTTTGCTCATCTTAACTTTACTTTTCGATGAAATCAGAGGGGCAGTAAATGGGGCAAGTGGTGATGTCTGTTTCAGGTAACATATGTACTGACACTCGAGGAAAAAAAGCTTTTAGCTTTGGGCTTCTCTGAAGTTTTCTGTAGATGTTAGAGGGGGGGACCCAGCCCTGCCTCTTCCGGGCTCCGCCAAGTGTGGACGGGCCCGCCCTTGGCCCGGGCTTTGCCCAGGCTCGTCCCAACGCGCATCTTGCGCCTTGGGCCAGTGCTGTGATTTTAAGCATGACCTGCGGGCTGGGGCTGATGGGCGTTGCAGTCCTCCTCCTCCTGTTGTGGGCTCCTCCAGGCGTGCAGGCAAAAAAACCCAAAAAACAAGCGGCTCCAGTGCGCTACGGGTCAGCGCTATGATTTTAAGCGGGACCTGCGCGCTGGGGCTGATGGGTGTTGCAGTCCTCTGCCTCCCGTTGTGGGCTCCTCCAAGCGTGCGGGCAAGAAACAAACAAACAATCGGCTACAGTGCACCGCGGGTCGGCGCTGTAATTTTAAGCGCGACCTGCACCCTGGGGCTGATGGGATCCTCCAGGTGTGTGGGCAAGAAACAAACAAACAAGCTGCTACAGTGCAAGGGTACCTGCACTGGCACTAGACACCAAATTATGCACCAGTGCTGGCTGAAAGGACAGGATTGGCCATATATCAAAGCAATTTTGCATTTCTGCTCTTTTATTTTGACACAGGGAAGCACAGCAAAAAGACTTGCTGTGCTGCCCAGTGCCACAAACTTTAGTACATTACATTCTGGGTTTTCTTTTCATAGAGCCTGATAGTTTACACAGCACAGGCTTTGGGGAGTGAGCATTCTTTACTACAAAGGACCCAAGGATATTATACATTACAGTGCATAGAGTTCATGTAAAATAGTATTTTACTTAATCAAAGGATGATGACATTGACTGTGAGTCAAAGTGCAGTGGATTTCATGAACAAAAGCCAACCAAATTGTAATCTTATAAGAGCTTTATTTATGATGCATTACAATATTCATCCTTTTATATCACATTGTGAACACCACCACCAAGGCATGGCTTCTACACTAAGTAAAGAAGTCAGAGGGAAACAAGACACTGAAGTAGATGGAGGATTCATTAGAAAGACCAACTTTCTTTATGTTAAAAAATAACAATGTATAATAATGATTGTATGGATTGTACGACATTTCAACACAAGTGAAGGTTTGCATAAAACAATAGTTATCACTGAAGGTTTGCTATCTGTTTGATACAGTAAACCAAAGGATATTATTTGATATTAAATCAATAATTTTTCCTTCAGAATGTCAATCTATGAAGCAGTGCAAGCGGGGAGTGAAGCAGAGCCGGCCTCAATATCCCAAGAGCGCCATTGCTACAAACTAAGGAAGGAGACTCTTGTTGCAGTGGTGGAGCAGCAGGAGGGAGGGGGCACAATCCTTCTGATGCCAGGAGAAGAGCAGGCGCTTCATGTGAGATGGATTCAGGCGCTATGAGGGAAGATTGAAACAAACAAGAGCACAGTGAGTTAGACACTATATGTGCACTGACAACACAAATCACAGTAGGGTCCCAGTGTAAAACGCTTCATGCACAGACACTAGGGGCAGGCTTCATGAAAAGAGACTCAATCTTTGTATAGTAAGAACAACATGCAACAGTTGGTTATTTGTAGAAGATTATTTAGGGCTGCATTAATTAATTTCCCTAATTAAACACAGAGATGAAAGAGGGCATCCCAAGTACTAGTTACAAGTTCAGGCATATCCACAAACACGTACATTTCTGACCATTCTCAAACTATCATCTGACCTATTCCCACCTTGGAAGTGGTCAGAAATGTATTCCAGTAAAGTCTACTTAAAGTCCCCTCTGTGATGGGAAGGGGGCGGGAACATCCCCAAATTTGGTGCAAGTTTTTCTTCACAGACACACATGTGTGATGGCACAGGGGATGCTTTCCCCCGGGCAGGATTTTATGAAATGTAGAATTCCCTTCAGAGAACATAGGAGCCTATAGGTGATGTTGCATGACATTCTGGACACAGCTTTCCGGGTGTACTGCAGGGAATGTTTGTGAATTGAAAAAATAGTCTAATATATTCAAGCTGAGAGATCAATCTCTGCCCATACTTTTACATTTTCTTTCTGAACAGGGTCCATTATTTACACACCCATGATTCCATTAAGAATGTTTGGGAATATCAGTTTGGTCTAAGAATTTCAGGAACGTTTACAAATGATGCAAACTGAAAAGAACTAAGAGTCTGCTGTGGCACATTGAGGGAAAAAGTAGTAAAAGCAGCACTTAGCATGGGGTATACACTGCATTTGGAAGGGGGAAATGAAGGACAGCATAGGGGACACGAGGGATATTAAAGATAGGTGCTATGCAGGGTATCACACAAAAGGTTGCCCCACAATCACTCCAATATGGGATTTTCTTGACATTTCAGTTTGGTGTTGAGGTGTGAAGTAGAAGAGAGCAGTACCCATGTACGTCAAACAGGGACCCCTATGACTATCATTCGCAAAAGAAGAGAATGTTTTGGATTTTTACAATGGATACTGTGAAAAATGGATTGAATGAGGAAATCCAGGGGAATATCATGCAACCCTGGTGATCTGGGAGCTGTATACATATAAATATACGAAAGGGTTTAAATACTTTGTCAGATGAAGATATACATCAACAAATATAACTTGCGTATATCCCTCACTGTAAGACCTTTGTAGATAAGGGGATTATCTCAATAACAACTCTAGTGATATTTCCAGCTCTTATATTCTTCTTCTGTCCTCTAGTTCCCTGTCTATGGTATTCTAATAAAGATGATAATATTTATGGGACTAGGTTTGGAAATTAGGAGATGGATATGTAGAATTTTTATTTCAAATTTGACTTCACAATTATCGTAATTGCTGAAACTAAATATATCTATATTTCGCTTAGAATAATGCCCCAATATGTAATACCGGTTTAATATACCCTGTTAAATCATAGGGATGAATTGGAATTATAAATCCTTCTAATATGGTAGCTAGACCCTAGCCAGAAAATATAGTCTGTCGTTTATCTTAGTGACTTTGTTCATACAATATTGTGAATGGCCCTATTTTCGTAGGTGGTAATGAAAGAAGTACAAATCGTAATATACTGGTTCAAAATGGTGGAATAATATTTTTTTAAGTAAGTCCGTCTTTGACTTCTTTGTATCTGACAGGGTGTGCCCAATCGGGTTTGCCCAGTGAAAAGGAGTTTATAAAATACAAACCTTTCAGTAATCAGTGTCAGAGCAAAGGATTGGGTGAGGTGCCCCTCGTGATAAATTACAAACCTTAACGTCATCAAGGTTAGAGCAAGGGATTGGGTCAGGTGCCCCACGTGATCGGAGTGGTACAACGCAGAGATAATGGTAGTCTGTTGCAGTTTTCGCTAAACAGGAACCAGTTGATCCAAATTTAAATCACTGCGTGCAGGAAAATTGGATATTTAAACCCGCTGTATGGAAGGACTGGGAATTGGTTGGGCGGCATTTCATTGGGAGACGGACTGTGACGTAGGTGAACGTGACATCACAGCGGTGAGTACTGGAAACCCCGGGTGCAAACTTTTTACGGAGGGAGGTCACTAATGGCGGACCTCGGTAACAAATTGGGAAGGTTTAGCTGCCCGGAAACAGAAGGGATCTAAGGGTAATAAGTAGTATGGAATAAAGATACCGATGCCTCGGTTTGAGACTACAATAGTGAAGATAACCTGGTGAAATTTATGGAGGACACCTGATAAAAACTGGTGAGGTTTAGTTGCCACATCTCAGAAGGGATAAAAGGGAAATATTAGCTATTGAGTAGAGAAAGCGATGTCTCCTCATGGGATACAACAGAATAGATAATGTGGTGTAATCTCCCAAGATATAAAATGTCATACACCAAGGGCAGTAAAGGAAGAACAACTTGGACTTTTCTTTTCTTTCCCCCCTATTTAAGACAGTGACGTGACGTACTCCCAAATAACTGTTGATTTAGACGGATGAGCTTCGTTATCCAAAGAAATAAAGGGAATGATTATTAAGTGGAAAAGAACATAATTTCAAGGTATCTATTAATAACATATAGTGCGAAATCGGCTGCTTGTTGAGGAGTTGGCTACTAGTAAGTCACCACTTGGGTTTGTGATTCCTCACACATACAAGTATCCTCTTGGCCATATGTACAGACATTGGAGATATTTCCCTTAAAGAATAATCCTCCCCTGTTGAACCCTAGAAGTATATGGCTGGCAAGATGTTTGAGGTAATTTGATATTTTTATACAGCATATAGCTAATAGTGAGATCATTAACACCATCAGCGCTGCAGCAATTCCCTTGCGGTGCTGAATAACTCAAAAAACAATGCAATCATGACGAGCTCAGCTCGTCATGAGTGTACAAGGGTTGTCCTCATGACGAGCTGAGCTCGTCATGAGGGTCGAAGGTGTTAATAAAATCACAGAGATCCATCATTTTTTTCTCTCTTAGAAAGAAGAGAAATTTCTAAATAGTTATAGTGCCATTAATAGGAGTGAGGGGAAACAAGGAAAGGCTTGGGTCCTGTCACTGTCCGGCCTGGACCACTACTATGAGATAAACAAAAACAGTGGCCGGGCAGATTAAGTTATCAAAACAGTACACCACCTAGTGAAATCAATTGCTAGGTTGGACAACCATTTGTATTGAATTAATTCTTATTTCATAAAGTTTTTGAAAAAGTATTTTGGCATCCAAATACAACACAATATTTACAAAAATACATATATACATACAATCTACTGAAAAAACATGTCAAACACAGTGATTAAACAAGGAAATTGTAACAAAAAAGAATTAATATTGACAACTATACTATGCCTCAAATAGATCAAATGTTGAGGCACCAGTCCTGGATAACACTGAACAAGTAGGCTAGCAAATTGTTACATTGGCCTGCTTGTAAACACCAACACAAGATACACAATGAAGTTAGTCACAGAGTGCTTTGACTAGGAATCACACGTAAACTGCTGAGTACTTTACAAGTGTAACAGTCAATTCCTATCAAGCCCCATCTATTTTGTATCTTGGAGGTAAGAACGTCGACGCGTTTCGAACCCAATATAATTCTGCATGTTCTCCTCAGGACATGGACTGGGGGGTCGCTGTCACTTATTGATGAAGGGTTCAGATCACTCCCTCGAGAAAGCGCATATAATGCGAAAGGCGGGTGCCGGTACTCGTCAGTTATTCAATGTTCGAGTCTTTGTGGCTTCGTCTTGGGGCAGAGTTCATTCTCACTGCACGTGTGTGGGGGCGGCAGCCGCCGCACGGGCTTGTCAGTTCTCAGCGGAGTTTGTGGACGCTTCGGTCCGGCACCCATCTACTTCTCAGGCCTGCTGAAAAGTGATTACTAGAACCAGGGGGGTCGGGCTAGGCGGCGCCAGCCTACAATTATGTTATGTGGCTGCGCCCGCTTCAATCAACTGTACCGTCCGTCCGTGGCTCCTCTGACGCTCTGTGCGCACTTCCTCCTCGCTCTCGTCACCCCTGGCAGTCATGCAGGAATTACAACCTGGAGGCGCGCAGACAGGTGGATGCCAAAATACTTTTTCAAAAACATTATAAAATAAGAATTAATTCAATACAAATGGTTGTCCAACCTAGCAATTGATTTCACTAGGTGGTGTACTGTTTTAATAACTCAATCTGCCCGGCCACTGTTTTTGTTTATCTATTAATAGGAGTGAACATCCTATTCCAGTCTCATTGTAAAGACTATTTAGGGCAATTAAGGTAGAGAGGAAGGAAATAACTCATTTCCACTTCTCGGTTATGGATGTTAGAACAAATGTTTTTGCTGTTTCCATATACAGCTTTTCGTGGCCACTGCCTCGTCGTAAGAAAAATTCTTGACGATTTACTGTTATCTGCTCTGAAGAAATACTATCAGTAAGTAGTGAGGAGTATCAAGTCTGGAAACCTTCTTTATGTATGCAGGGTGAGATATAAGGACATCTAGATAAAATTTGTGTCCCCGTAGGGAATTTTTATTAACTGAAATTTGCTTTCAATTGTCTTGTCTCTCTTGATTCTGAAGTGAATGCACTGTATGGGTTTTAAGGTGTCACAGTTAGGGTGTAAAAATGTAAATACTGATCGATCCTTGCAATGTCTCTCTTTTTGTAATCAGTGGGTCATATGGGCATATAAGTAATGGAAATATACATATATTTTTTCAGATATTTCCAGGTTTTAGAGAACATCTATTCTATATGGCGGGTCCAGATGAAGGTGGTTCCCATTGATGTTCAAACCCACTGAAACGCGTTGACAGTGTCCTTTTAAGATCCAACCAATCAGAGTGGTCATATTGGGCAATAGAGAGAACAGCTAAATAAACGTGTTTGTAGGCCCAGATGTGCGAAGTTGTGATTGTAAGAGAGTGAGAGTGGTATGTGTGGTATTTTCTGTTCTCTATCTGGTGATATATGTATAAATGTTTAAATATAATGAAATGTGGATTTTGAATAATCTGTTGTTATCTATGATGGAATTTTGATACCTAAGTAAAATGAGTGTTTAAGAAAATCATGACAAAAAAAATCAACTGAATGTTAAAGGAATTTGAAAAATAAAAAATAATGCGAAAGTAAAACAAATGTGTTGTATTGATATGCCTGTATAATTGGAGTTATTACCCTGAGAAATTAATAGGTCACAAGGGAGTTTTTTCTCATTTTCTCAGCAGTACCCATGTATTCCTGCAAAGGGAATAAAAAGGTATTGCTGTGCAGTCCTGGAGGTAAATATACCAATAATAGGTCTTGTGGGACTGATGTTTTGCTGTTTAATGATACAATTTTTGAAGAAACTGACTGAATAATGACAGGTGTCGTAGCAGGGCCTGACCACGGATGTCTCTGAATTCTATCACAAAAATAAAGACCGCTTGTAAAGAGAGAGGATGTGATCAGAGAAGCCTCTACTGGAAGCACTGATCAAAACAATGTGATTAGTGACTGAAGAACAGAAGGACAGTGAATGAGGCAAGGCGAGAAGAAACCTCTGGAGCGCTGTGGTAAAGAAGAGTGTCTAGAAATGTCAAAATGTGCCAGATTAGGAGAGTTAAATCGAAGTGCCTTATCAGACTCACCTAAAGCGTGAACCATCAGCAAAAAGCTGAATTTTATTTGAGAAATTTGAGCAATACAAATCTAGTAATTAATTCTACTCTGTAAGGCAGTGTGAAAAGGAATTAAATATAATGAGGCAAACGTGGTGACACAGTTGTAAATGACAGCACCTCTTTTTTCTGAGAGAATATCAGAAATAGTTCTGATACAGAGTTTTGGCAAGATGAGCAGTTATGGCATTTAAGTTCCAGAAACATAACATTGCCATGGCTTATTTATTGAGAAAGGCAGTATATTGTACAGTAACTTGAAGTAATATAAAGAGGGGAAATTTGCAGGCAGCAAGCCTGCTTGAAATGTGTGCTGACAATAAAAACATGCAGCCGGAAAGCACGCAAATCATATTCAGTCCTAATAAAATATCTACACTATCCTTGAAGTTATTAACTAGTTTGGAGTGAAGGCCTACAAACAGAGGGAGATTAGAAGTATATACAGCCATCAATAAAGGTCTGCGAAGTCTATGACTTTAATGTACAATATACAGTAAATATATGCATTCAGTAAGGTCAGCGTGAGGAGATACGGTGAAGGGCGGAGGATTGAACTAAAATGAAAATCAGCCCAAAACGTTCTCCCAGTGCTGTTGTGATTTAAGGGGTGGAACGAGGAATTGGATAAACTAGGAAAAGATGAGTTAAAAGGAGTCATACAGCTTTCCAAAAAGGTGTAAGCCATGTTGTACAGCATCTCAACTTCATTGCGATATGTAAAAAAAACATTGACAAAGCCAATAGAATGCGATGGGGCGACCCGGCTGAGAGGTCAGGAGTGTGCTCCCTCCCTGTTTCCTGTTTAGGGCTCCCGTGATCCTCCGTAGCTGACGAGCTATAGGCGAAGCACCTCCGCGCCCGAGAGGCAACGAAGCCTGGATTGTTTGGCAGCCTCTTAGCCACCCCAAACTGATCTCTACTGATGAAGGATACTATCCTGAAACACGAGCCATGTCTTGTGTCTAGAGATACCTTGTACAAAGCACCTGCTCGCACCAACCTTGGTGTAATGCTTACGAACTTTGTCCTGAATCGTATGAACTGCATGTACCAGAATGCGAAGGGGCAACCCGGCTGAGAGTTCAGGAGTGTGCTCACTCCCTGTTTCCCACAATTAAAAGAATGCAGGGGATTCACGGGTATAGGGCCTACCGGCATCATAATCGAAGAGGTAGGATCTGGAAGGTTGTACCCTCACAAACGCCGCATTTTTTATTTTCTGGTATTGTGGGGCATGAGGATCATGTGACTAATGTGCTCTATTGAGCTTAAATGGTTGTTCCATACAAATAAATCAGGGCATCACTAAAACTATTGTGATGGGACATGTGTACTAATTCATGTGCTTTGAGTAAACTGCCTCTCTGATATCCGTGAGCAACCAGTGTGAGGTCAGTCAGGCAGCCAAATAAGTTATAAAGGAAACGTGGATGGGAATTGCTTTTTTAAATTTCCACCAAAAAAGCATTTAAACCGGTAAGGGTGGTGCTCCTCTGCCCATTATCGAGTGCCATCCCTGACCTGTTTGTGCATTGCATGTGCATGTTATGTCACTGGACAGACATAAAAGCTAAAACATGAAATGCATGACAATGTGTGTGTGTGGGGGCTGGTGAAAGCAACAACGGAGAAGAGGCCCTTTTTGAAACTAATTATGCGGAAGGAATGTGAGGAGGGCAAATTCCCCCAAAAACACACTCTGTCCCTGTGAATGTGTCAGTCTGTAAGCGATACCATTGGGTTAATGCACGCAAAGAGGTTTGTCAAAATAGTACTTGGGACAATGATAAGAGAAACACACGAGAGGAACAACAAGAAATCATAGTCTACAGCCAATAGAAATGTAAGAAAAGTAAGTGGCACGCCCACCAACCAATGAAAAGTAAGGGCAAGATGTAAGCCCCTTTAAAGATATATATTCATTACCATAGATCTCACAAGCATAGCACAAGCGCTGTGCAGGTAAAACCTAAAAACAGTAATTACACCATTTTAGCATAATCAGTGCTATATTATTGATAAAAAGTATACAATTTATGGAAAATGCATTATTAACTCTGCTATGCCATTTAACATATTCCTTAAAGTGACCTAGAGGAATGAATAACATCGCACAGAAAACAAAATGGAGATCTAGTGAAAAAGAGGTAAGTCCTCGGCAGATTACTTATTTGCTAGAACAAATATTTGGGTTTTGAAATCAGGGTCGTTATAGCCATTCCACCATTATATTGTACCATGTAATAGGATTGCTTGGCAGGGCAGCTTCTCACCAATAATAGCTTAAATCCACTTAGAATGTGGGAATGTGGAAGGTGAAATGAGATAAGACCTATGAGGGTCCTTAGCCCACCTGATTGGGAACATATTTGCAGGATGGTCCTTCACGCAAAATAATTAGACCAGGAATGTGCCGGATGCACCAAAGGATTGTAGCCCTCGTGACCCTACACTGCCATCCAAGACGTTGCTTTCTATCCCTAGTCACAGTAAAGAAGGACATAAAAGCTGTAGGGTTCAAGGATTTCTACTCACTTTTTTTCTAAGAGGAAGTGACATCTATTGAAGGAATGAGTGCTCTTTTAATATGGAACCCCAGAGCTTCTTTTGCATCAAGCCCGACACACCTTATTAAGAATCCAAGTCGTTACAACTTTTCAAGTGAATGCAAATGTGCCCTCCGGAATTACCGAGACCTATTGCTGGTTTCACCATTAGTGCCAGGAGAAGCTAGACATGCGGGTTGATTTCGGTGGGCAATGATAGGTTAATTGACACTCTTTCAATAGAGGCAGCAGGAGCAGATGTACCAAGCAGCATTTAAGCAGTATTGGATGCTAAAGAGGACAATGGTGGCAACTATGCCAATGAAGAGGTGCTGATGACCATTATCTTCAATGAACCAATCATCTCATGTTATACTAAACAAAACTTTGCACTCAGCTCTTGCTTTATTTCCTTGCCTGTGCTGAGGTTTGGTCCTTTTTCTTATTCTGCTGGGTCGAGCGTGCTAGAACCGTAGCTGTAAGTGAATTGAGGTCAATCAATCAATCAATCAGTGACACTTATAAAGCGCGCTACATACCCGTGGGGTCTCAAGGCGCTGGGGGGGGGGGAGCCGCTACTGCTCGAACAGCCAGGTCTTCAGCTTCTTCCTGAAGGAGAGGTGGTCTTGGGTCAGGCGCAGGTCGGTCGGGAGGGAGTTCCAGGTCTTGGCGGCCAGGTGGGAGAAGGACCTTCCTCCTGTAGTCGCTCTTCGGATGCGGGGGACGGCGGCGAGGGCGTGGTTGGCTGATCGGAGGTGGCGTTTGGGAGCGTAGAAGTTGACTCGGCTGTTGAGGTAGCTCGGGCCTTGGTCGTGTAGGGCTTTGTGTGCGTGGGTGAGGAGGCGGAAGGTGATTCTTTTGTTGACGGGGAGCCAGTGAAGGTCTCGCAGATGTCCGGAGATGTGGCTGGTTCGTGGGATGTCGAGGATGAGTCTGGCTGAGGCGTTCTGGATCCGCTGGAGTCTCTTCTGGAGCTTGGCGGTGGTCCCGGCGTAGAGGGCGTTGCCGTAGTCCAGTCGGCTGGTGACGAGGGCCTGGGTGACGGTCTTCCTGGTCTCGGTGGGGATCCACCAGAAGATCTTCCGTAGCATGCGTAGGATGTTGAAGCATGCCGAGGAGACGTTGTTGACTTGCCTGGTCATGGAGAGGGAGGAGTCCAGGATGAAGCCCAGGTTGCGTGCATGGTCTGTCGGTTTGGGTGCGGTGCCCAGGGCGGGAGGCCACCAGGAGTCGTCCCAGGCGGAGGGAGAGGAGCCCAGGATGAGGACCTCCGTCTGGTGTGAGCTTTAAGGGTGGAGGAGGGATGGCAAGCAAAGGTTATGCCTCTCCCTGACTATATCTCTCTTGCTCTTTGCTTTCACCTTTCCAGGTATAAAGAGGATCATGGTGTATAGACCGCAGTGGCTTGAGCGGAGGTGTTGTGACAAGAGAGGACACACTGGTCAACTCTCAAGGAAAGCTGGATGTGGCAGAGATATTTCCAAGCAGTTCAAATTAAGGATGCAAAAACATATGATTCTGCACTATGAATACCCATATAACTACTAACTTATATTATTACAATCATACAAATGCTGTAAACAATATCCCCTGCAGGAATACAGCCTTGCCATAGCCACCACCCACCTATAGTGCAAACAGAAATGACCCAATCAATACTGGTTCGAACACAGAACCATAATGTGACTGCAAAGTATTGTTGTTCATTCACAAACAGTAGTTTATTCATCTGATAGAAGCAATTTTTCAGGCATGGATTGATTCCGAACACTGCTGAGTGACTGTTAGCCATTCCTGTATTTAACACAAGCATTGAACGCCTGCTCTGATGAAATACTGGGTGACAGCCAGCTTAAACTCTCCAAAGCTACATGGGAGAGTATGGGATGTAATTTATTTTTACAGGATCCTTTAAAGTTTTGCTGAAACTGATTGTCTCAGAAGCACTGCTCACCCAATTCTGTCAAGGCTGACTTAATGTTTGTTGGGCATGGTATTCTGTCGCATTTGCAATTGAGTACCCTGACCGCCAAAGTCCAAATTGGGATGTAAGTGTCCATTGGAAACCAGAAAGTAGTCTTTTACAAATAGGTGCTGTAACTTTGCTTGTCAACAAGCATGGCTCACTATTAAGGGCAGAGAGGACCAGTCCCTCCACCTTTTTCCAAACCAGTACTAAGCCTGACAGCTACCCTTCATGTCAGGTCATGCAGCCAAACACTGTACTGGCAGTAGATCCCTAGGTGTCTGAGGTGAACCATGCCAGGTTGCAGATGTTACAGCCATGTGGGTGTGACCCATTCAGCCTGGCAATGTTCTTTGTGTTCCTCCCTCTCATGATGTGTGGCACGTCACCAATAGCCCCAGCTATAAGCACTGAAGTGCCCAGGGTCAACTGCCCATTAGTGATGCTTCCTCAGAGAGTGGGATGGGAATAGCAAATGTCACTGACTCCATCCCACTCTGTGACAACTAAGGGATTGCATCCTCTTATTACTGCCTGTCTCAAGGTCAGGCGATGAGGAGGCAGCAGTCCCAATCATCCAAGAAACACTGAGAAGTCCCTCCTGCATCCCGAAATCACAGCTGCAGCCTGGTAAGTTTTTACATTTTTAATGTGTGGTGCAAGTGTGTGTGTGTATGGATGTATGTGTAACAGAGTGTGAATGCTGTGAATGGGTGTGTGCGTGTATATGTGCTTGTAAATGGTGGGTGCAATTGTGCATGCTTGTGTCTATGAGTATTAGTGAGTGTGTATGTAGATCTGTGAGTATGCATCTGTGTGGCATTCCTGACACCCACCTGCTCACATTACGAGTCCCCTGTGCTAGTCGAGCATGCTCCAATACAGTTTGCTAGTGGATGTTATGGCTGACGTATTATCGTATACCTATAGACCCACCTTCAAATCAGCCCTCAACAACTAACATCAACAGATCAAACCTGCAATAGGGGAGGCGCTTACCAACTGGATTGACACTAGCGCCAACCACGTTAAGGAACTCTTCATCATCATCAGAGAGTTCACCTGCCCATCAACCAAGGAAAACGTCATTCCATCTTCACAGAAACTCTGCGCAGCATTTGCCAGCTATTTCCAATACAAGATCGCGAGCATCTACAAAAACTGCAATTCTGGGGGAGGAGCTTTGAGCCCATCCAAGATGGTCGCGTGAGCACAGGGCTCCGAGACCCTCTCCGCCTCCCACATCTATCCTGTCACGAATCCTGATATAGACGACTGGTTCTTTTAGATGTCACCCTGCTGACACGGGATCTCTTTCCAAAAATCGATTTGGCCGCCGGGAACCAGACTTAATCCACCTCGAAACTTCGCGGCCTACATCGATGACCAGCCCGGGACTCGAGTCCCCGAGGTACCCAGGTGGCAATTGAACAACAACGGCCAGAGGGAATCAGCTACTGCCCCTGTGGTACTTTTGGTTTCGTTTTTGGCCTTTGTCTACTGAGACTTGCTGCCTGTTGACACTGCTGGCCCGTGCCTTGCTATTGGCCATACGCTTGTCTTCCACCCACGTCCCCGGACTCTACAAGTCAGCTTTGCGGGGAGCCATTCAAACCAGGTCCCAAAAGCCCCGTCGGGGCTCGCTGCTCAATATGGGGGCAAGCCGGAGAGCGAGAAGCGGGCCACCAAGGGCACGTACCGAGGGGGTACCACCCAATTCAATACTATGGACCGCCTCACTCGCCCAAAAGGATCCCCCGGTGGTGTGGGTAAAGTTCTGGATGAGACTGGAGATGGATATCCCGCGACTGAAGAACTGACATTGAGGGACGTCATGGGCGCCATTGCAAGTATGAAGACGTCTATGGGCGAGCAGTATGAGACACTGGCTTCAAAGATTGACACGGTGGCAATCGACGTTAACTTAATCAGGACTGATCTTGCGAAGATCAACGAGCGGGTCAAGTTCCTGGACATTAAGACTGCCAGTCTCACTACCGATATCTCCGATCTTCAGACCGAAGTTCGCAACCTCCGATCATCTAACAACTTGTTTGCCCGTCGGCTGGATGATTTCGGAAGCCGGGCTATGCACAACAATGTGCGTATCATCGGTGTTCCGGAGAAGCCCACTGAACTATCTACAGATCACATTGTGGAGGACCTCGTATTGAATCACTTGACACCCAAGGGCCTCAGCAGCTTTTTCGTAGTGGAGCGTGCTCACAGAGTCCCCGGTGGGAAGTCTAAACCGGGTGCCGCTCCGCGGCCTATCATAGCCAGGATTTTCAATTTTCAGGACAGAGACGCTATCCTTCAGGCATCACGGACCAACGGTCCCACGAAATTTGAAAATGCAATGATCAGTTTCTACCCGGATTTTACGCAGGCTGTGCAAAAACAGCGCATTGGATTCATGGGGGTGAAACAGCGACTGATGGGACTGCAGTATGCCATGCCGGAACAATCGAGGGGCGCTGAAGGTGGCTCGGAGGAACAGGAGAAGTGATTCCTCACCGGCGTGCATGCTCTATAGACTTACAGCAGTGGTTCGATGATTCTTTGTGTACATATATTGGTAATTACCCGGGGCGGGGGGAATCAGGACTCTTCCTCCTTTAGGGGTTTCTTCTCTTTTTGTAGATTAGTTTTAATGGGGTCACAGGCACACTGCAAGTTGGGATAGCTTTTTGGTCTAACGCAGGGGTGCAGGGTGGAGGGGTGTGGTTTGGGGATTTCTCTGGGGGTGGTGGGGGGAACTTGTTGTTTCTTTGTTTATTTCGAGGCCACACATTGCTACATATTTCGGTCTTTGAGCCTGTTTCTTGGTGGGGGGTCATTGTCCTCATTTCTGGGATGGGGGTAGGGGGCTGAGGGTGCTGAGTTGGAATGTCAGTGGTCTGAGTGACAGGATAAAGTTGGGGATAGTTTTACAGTATTTGAAACGTCTCTCCCCAGATATAGTGTTGTTGCAGGAAACACACCTGATAGGGAACACATGCCATGCATTGAATAGACGGGGCTGTCGTCTAGTGGCACACTCCGGATTCACTACTGGGTCGAGGGGGGTGGGCGTTCTTGTCAGGAGCTCCCTCCCCCTGGAGATAGACGACACTGTACTGGACGATAGGGGTCGATATGCGGCTATAACGGACCGTTGGGAAGGGAAGACGATCTCCATACTTTCTGTGTATGTCCCGCAAGGCTTGCAGTCCACGACATTCTCTGATTTGGGAAGGGTGTTTTTGGGTCTCCCCGAAGGTATGCTGGTTGTGGGTGGTGATTTTAACTCGGTTGTCTGTGGTAGGGAGGATCGTAGCCCCCCCAGGGATCTCCCGAAATTGCAATCTTGGCTGGGCAACTTCCTGGACGCACTGGGTCTGGTGGATTGTTAGAGGCAACTGCACCCCGGACAGGCACAATATACCTTCTATTCGTGAGCAAATGGGAGTCTCTCGAGGCTTGACTATATCCTTGTACCGGCGGTGCAGATGGTCCCAGTGAGGGAAATTCGACACCTGGCCAGGGGAATCTCAGACCACTCCCCACTCTGGCTTACTATTGATATACAGTTGGGAGCTGAGCGTCGGGTGGCTCCGATTAACCCCTGGCACCTTCGTAATCCTAAAACTAGGGCCGAGGTGGTTAAATGCATGGACTACTACTTTGCTGAGAACGTGGGGTCGGTGTCCTCCTCCATCTCACTATGGGAGATCTATAAGACTGTGATCCATGGTCAAACCTTGTCCTTGATCGCCAGTGCAAAGAAAAGCAAGAATGAGGAGGTGGTACGTCTGGAGAATTAAATGACTGATACTGACTACCCCACTCTGCCGTGGTAGCGCTGTGACCGTCCTGCTCCCAGCAGAAGCGGACGCTCCACACGCTGCTCCCTGCCTCACCTGGTATCGTAGCGATCTCGCCTTGCACCCACAACTGCTTTAGCCTGTATAATTATTTAATTCAGTTTGTAGCGCTAGATTGCCCCGCCTGCTAATTATTATTTATTAAATTGCTGAGGTTAATTTGATTGTAGCGCTTGATTGCCAAGGTGCGCTTGTACGACATTTGAACTTGTGCTGTGCTGCCTGCAGATTTATTTGTGCCTGATTGTGCCAGCGCCACTGCCATTTACATCGCGCTATTTCCCATTGTGCTCCAGTCTAGTTTCGTTATTGGCTTGCTGCCATTTTGCTGTTGTTGTTGTGCCTCCCTGCCCTGATCTCCACCCCGCTCCCGCCTCCCAGCTGACCCTCCCTTGCCCCTCCCCTTCCACTATCCACATATGTCAGATGCTTCTGCGCGCAGCGTTGACGCGCAGCGGACGCGCCCCATGCGCGCCGAAGGTGCGCCAAAGGTAAGCTCGTCTACGCCCGTCCGCAACTGAACCGCGCCCAGCGCCAGACCCCCTGGTCCCCGCAAAACCCACTCCGCCCACATAATATACGACGCCGCAACCCTCTCAGCACTTAACCCCGGCCCACTCCCTAACTGCTACCAAGCAGCTCCAGGACACACCCATGGACCCTTCACCTCCCACTCCTGCAAGTTTGACTGCACCAGCACCCACACCAAATCCACAAACTCCAAACAGACCTCGGAAACTAACCACCTAAAGTGCTTCTTGCTCAACACCCGCTCAGTCCACAGACACTCCATCGAACTCTGGAACACTACATCGCTGGACGTCGCCTTCCTTATAGAAACATGGATGAACGCCTCTTCATCCCCCGACATCGCCATAGCCATCCCAGACACCTACAAGATCATCCAAAAGGACCGCATCAACCAAACAGGAGGAGGCGTCGCCATCGTCCATAAGAACACCATATGCATCACAACCAGTTACGATGATAACCTCGCTTCCTCCGAACACCTTCACTTGCAGATTCACATCGACCCCAAAACCACACTCAGAGGCACCCTCATCTACAGACCCCCAGGACCCCGCTCACAATTCAGTGAAAACATCGCTGACTTCATCAGCCCACACGCCATCCTATCCGAGAACTACATTCTACTGGGGGACCTCAACTTCCGCCTAGACAAGAAAAACAACCACAGCACCACCACCCTTATGGACAACATGGCCAATCTCGGACTCAAACAACTCGTTGACACCCCCACCCACTCCGCCGGACACACGCTTGACCCTATCTTCACCTCCAGCAAGCACATCTCCTTCGATCAAACCACAGCTCTCCATTGGACGGACCACAGCTGCGTTCACTTCCACTACAAAAAATCCATGACCCATAACCCCCCACAACCTATTCCCCAAATAAACTGGAACAAAATCACCACCGACCAGCTCTTTTCGTCGCTTCAACAAAACACCCCTGCCAATTCATCGGACCCAAACCAAGCAGCCACCAACCTCACATAATGGATCACCCACAGCGCAGACGAACTAGCACCCTTGAAAAACCATCTAATCAAGCAAGGTAACAAAAAAGCCCCCTGGTTCAACGATGACCTAAAGAAATCCAAGAAGCTCTGTCGGACTCTCGAGAAAACCTGGAGAAAAAACCCTACCACTGACAACCTGGCCTCCCTCAAGAACGCCACCCGCAAACACCACCAACTCATCCGATCCACCAAGAAATCAGCATTTAAGGATCGACTTGACAACAATGCCCAAAACAGCAAAGAACTTTTCAACATCGTCAAAGAATTCACTAACCCCTCCGCAGGCACTAACGACATCACCCCCTCCCAAAACCTCTGCAACTCTCTATCATCAGTCTTCCACAACAAAATCGCTGAAATACATAACAGCTTTCAAAACCAGTCCGAAGACCAGCCCATCCCACCCACCTCCGAACCAAAACCTCCCTCTAACA
The DNA here is from genome assembly GCF_964263255.1 of Lissotriton vulgaris. Classification (NCBI taxonomy): domain Eukaryota; kingdom Metazoa; phylum Chordata; class Amphibia; order Caudata; family Salamandridae; genus Lissotriton; species Lissotriton vulgaris. Next base: position 1,870,432,044 of record NC_141694.1, on the reverse strand, counting down.
ACCTTTGCGCCTGGAACCCAATCACCACTGAAGACACCATCCGACTGTTGGATTCCATCCACTCAGGATCGTCAACTGACCTTTGTCCCCACCACATCTTCAACAAAGCAAACTCCAATATCGCACTCCATCTCCGAGGCGTCATCAACTGCTCCCTCAATTCCGCCACCTTCCCGGAAAACTGGAAACATGCCGAACTCTGAAGAAACCCGCGGCTGACCCAACCGAACTTAAGAACTACCGCCCCATCTCGCTCCTCCCATTCCCTGCCAAAGTCATCGAGAAAGCCGTCAACAGTCAGCTCGCCGCCTTTCTCGAATCCAACAAATCCCTCGACTCCTCTCAATCAGGGTTCCGAGCCAAACACAGCACCAAAACTGCCCTCATCGCAGCAACAGATGGCATCCGAACACTATTGGACAACGGAGAAACAGTCGCTCTTATCTTACTTGACCTCTCCGCAGCCTTCGACACAGTCTGTCATAGCACCCTCATACAATGCCTCAGCAACATCGGAGTACAAGGAATGGCATTAGACTGGATCATATCGTTCCTCACCGAAAGAACCCAGAGAGTCCGCCTCCCCCCTTTCAACTCAGAGGCCACCAAAGTCATCTACGGCGTACCACAAGGATCATCACTCAGCCCCACCCTCTTCAATGTATACATGAGTCCCCTCGCATCCATCGCGCGCCAACACAACCTCAACATCATCTCCTACGCAGACGACACCCAGCTGATCCTCTCCCTCTCAAAGGACCCAAACACCGCCAAATCCAACCTACACGAAGGAATAAAAGAAGTAGCCGACTGGATGAAGAACAGCCATTTAAAACTAAACTCAGACAAAACAGAAGTCCTCATCTTGGGGGCATCCCCCTCTGCCTGGGACGACTCATGGTGGCCACCGGCCCTCGGAACCGCACCCGTACCTACGGACCACGCACGTAACCTGGGCTTCATCCTAGACTCCTCCCTCTCAATGACCAGACAAGTCAACACCGTCTCATCATCCTGCTTCAACATCCTACGAATGCTCAAAAAATCTTCCGGTGGATCCCCACCGAAACAAGAAAGACAGTCACGCACGCACTAGTCACAAGCCGATTGGATTACGGCAACACCCTTTACGCTGGAACCACAGCCAAACTACAGAAAAAACTCCAACGCATCCAAAACGCCTCAGCCAGACTCATTTTGAACATCCCTCAGCAAGCTCACATTTCAGACCACCTGAAAGACCTCCATTGGCTCCCTGTCAACAAGAGAATAACATTCTGTCTCCTCACCCACGCACACAAAGCACTCTACGACCTAGGACCTGAATGCCTCAACACACGTCTATCCTTCTACGCCACCTCCCACCAACTAAGATCGTCCAATCAAGCCCTCGCCACAATTCCACGCATCCACAGATCCACCATGGGGGGAAGATCCTTCTCTTACTTAGCGGCTAAAACCTGGAATTCTCTCCCCACCCACCTCCGCCTCACTCAGAACCACCTCTCTTTCAGAAAGCAACTAAAAACCTGGATATTCGATAAGTAAATTCACATCCATCCCTCAAGCGCCTTGAGACCCTCTGGGTGAGTAGTGCGCTATACAAATTCCTGAACTTGAACTTGAGATATCGCACTGCCTAGCCTGTCGGAGTCGGACAAAGCTTATGGAGTCGGAATTTTCCAACGATGAAATAGCGCTCGCCATCCGCTCCATTCGCTCGGGGAAAGCATCGGGCCTGAATGGCATCCCGATCGAGCTGTATAAGTTGTGTCCCGACAAAATGGCGCCACACTTTCGTCAAATGTTTCTAGAATCGCGAGATGTCGGATCCCTTCCCCGGGATCAGAGACTGGCGTCCATTGTTATCATTCACAAAGACGGGAAGCCCCGTGACCAATGTACATCGTATAGGTCGATATCGCTTCTAAACGCCGAGCCAAAGATCTTGGCAAAACTTTTGGCAAATCGGCTGATAAAGGTGATCAGCGACTTGATACACCCAGATCAGTCTGGGTTCATTCCCCATCAAAATATCGCGCTCAACCTGCGTCATCTTCATGGTGTATTGGCAAGGGCGGGGTCGCTGCGTGAGCCGGCCATCTTGGTTTCTTTGGATGCCTCGATTGCCTTCGACACAGTGGAAAGGCCGTGTTTGTGGGCAGCCCTTGCAAAATTTGGTTTTGGCCCCGGTTTCGTCGGGTGGGTTAGATTCCTGTATGAGCAACCGCTGGCCCAGGTGGTGGTCAACGGCAGGGTCTCGGAATCTTTTGCTCTTGGGAGAGGCACGCGACAGGGGTGCCCTTTGTCTCCTTTGCTCTTCGCGCTCGCCCCTGAACCTCTTGCTGCATGGCTTAGATGGGAACTATCGCTCAAGGGTATTAGGTGGTCCCCTGACTTTGAGGATCGTATATCGTTGTATGCGGATGACATTTTGCTGTACCTCACTTCCCCCCGAAAGTTGTTAGGGGTATTGTTTGACGTATTGAGTTAATTCGGGAAGAATTCTGGCCTGGTAATTAATTGGGCCAAGTCTTGTATTTATTCGCTCACTGGAAAGCTGCCCCCCTTGCCACGCGTCTGTCCAATACCGATTTCGCACGTCGGTTTTAAATATCTGGGGATTTATATATCGTTGGACTCCGCTGCACGATATGAGAGGAATTTGCTTTCTCCGCTCCTCCGGCTTAAATCGGATGTGACGGCGTGGTGTGGCCTGCCGCTATCCCCAGTGGGGAGGGCGGCTCTTTTTAAGATGATGTCTCTTCCCCGATTCCTGTACGCCATCCAAAACACGCTTGAACTAGTGCCTGCCAGTTATTTCCGCGAGATTGAGAGCCTCCAGAGGAAGCACGTGTGGGGCAGGCGACCTCGCATTGCATTGACGAAACTGACTTTGCCCTGGTATGATGGATGCATAGCGTTGCCCGATATCAAACAATACTATTGGGCATCCCAACTAAGTGCAGATAACCATGCAATGTACGGCCCCGTCCCGAATCCTGCATTCGAAATGGATATGGATAAGTGGCAGTTACCGGGAGGTAACTACAATAGGGCGCTTTAGTCCAGATCAGCAAGGAAGAATCTGACTGGGCCCACCGGGGTTGTGGTACGGGTGTGGGGTAGTACAACCGCTGCCACGGGGTGGTCGGACAGATTGACTAGAGCTACCCCGATTTACGTGGCAGAGAGACTGGACAATCTCTGGAGACGAAAGGATTTGAAAAGTGGGACCTCATCGGTATTAGTAAGGTCAGAGATCTCTGGGTCAAGAACAGAATCAAAACTTTCGATGAACTCAAACTGGAATACGCATTAAGTGATAGGGAGCACTTTCGCTATATCCAGATCCGCCATGCGCTTGGGTCGGTCTTTCCAGTCGGAACCATTATTCCAGAGTCATCTCCTCTGGAAGATAGTGTGCTTGACGGACACGTCCCCGATAACACCCTTTCTCTCATCTATAAAAACGTATTAACGATTGGTCGGACCTACTTGTACAGCTTCGGGGGGCTTGGACCGGTGATGGACCGGAGTTGGACGATGAAGATTGGCAGGATGCGATATCTTCCCCTAAGGAGGTCGCGATTCCGGCGCATCTCCAGCTGGTGCAACTGAAGATTCTACACTGAGTCTATGTCACGGGTCCACGCCTGATGCGTATGGGCTATTCTGTTGACGGGTTGTGTAGGCGTGGATGCGGTATGCTTGCTACCTTTCTTCATATTCTATGGGAGTGTCCGGATGTTGTGGTATTTTGGAACCGTGTGCATGCTGTTATGGAAGAGGTGACGGGTGTTTTGTTATTGCCGGAGGCCAGTCGCTGTTTGTTGAATGTCTGGGAGCCAAATGATTACAGTGTTGCTCAGACTCAATGGGCCACCCTTGGCAATATGATAGCATAAAGTGACATAGCCCAACTGTGGGGATCTCAAAGAGCACCTCTGGTCTCAACCTGGAAAGAAAACATGGACTGGTGCATTTTCAGGGAAAAAACTGTGTATGTTGCTCGGGGCATGCCCAAGAAGTGGGGGAGGATATGGCACCAATGGAACTCGTATTGTGGAGAGATTTGCACCCCCCTTTTGTAGAAGTCCCTGACATTCCTCTGTCCCCGTGACCGTGCATTCCCTGAATTCTACATCCTATTGTTTATGATGTGCTTGCCCACTCCCGGCCCCCCTCCTCCACCGAGATCTTAAATCCTTTATCAAATATGTTCTTTCAGATGGGATTGGTCCCCCTCCTACCAGGGACAGTCACTTACTGTATAGTTCATTGCCTCGTTATTTTTTGTGTTTTTGTTTTTATAAAATGTAAAATGTGAAACCTTTAATTTATCCTTCCAACCATCACAGGATTTCTACAATGTTGTGCGAAATCGCTGCCGGGCCCACGGGTTGTCGGCTGATGAGCTGTGTAACATTGCAACTTTGGTCTTCATTGCTAACGGCCGGCCCCTGTGGTTGTAGGTCTGCAACTGTATTAATTTTATTGTAATAAAGGTTTTAAAAATAAAACTGCAATTCTAAACCCCCTGACCCCCTCAGCCTCCAATCGACCACCACTGCTGACCACCCACTTAGAAACAGCCAAGCAAATCAAACACAGCCACTCTCATGAACTCTATCCACTCAGGGGCACCCACAGTCCCCTATCCTCACTGACTCTTCAACCTTGGAAGAAACAAGATCAGCCACTAACTTTCCACCACTCTCAACACCTCATTAATCACTGCCACCTTTCCCGACACCTGGAAACATGCAATCCTCTCCACACACCTCTACCGCACACAGATCCAATGCATATGCCGGAGGACGCTCTTTCTATAATCTTGCCGCAAACGTCTGGAACGCACTACCCCTCCACCCATGCACTTTAGCCACACTGACAGACTTCAGGAAGGCCCTCCAGACCTTACTTTTCCACTGATGCCCTGCTCTGGTGTCAGAATACACTCTCTGGTGACAAGCAACGATTTACAAGTATGACATGATTGATTGATTGATTTATTTATTGATTGATTGGGTTGCATAGAGTGGAGGAGAGTGACTTAGAGTGCAGCAGTGTATAGTGAAATGTGGAACAGCGGCATAGCATGGGGTAAAGTATCGTATAGTGGAGTATGGTGAAATTGAGTTGAGTACAGTCAAATAGCAGTAACTGTAAAACATTGGAGTGTTATGTTGCAGAGTAGAGTGGCATGGAATGGAGTAGAGTGGCTTTGTGTAGCATACAATGGAGTAAAGTATCAGAGTGGAGTGGTGTGTCATACAGTGAAGTGTTCTGACATGCCGTACAGTCTTGGAAAGTGTCATAGATTGGAGTACAGTGGATTGTAACAGAGTGGGTTACACTGTAGTAGAGTGGAGTTGTAGGAGGAGGCAATGTAAGTGTAGCACCCTACACTAATGCAGCCAGCCCTTATGGTGATTTTAGTGGTCTTAGAGAAACATAGAAAGCTCAATTTGTGGTAGCCGTGGAGAGCAGTTTTAACGCTTAGTTCAGAAGGAGTTTTACCATTACGTAATCTTATAGTGTAGGTTAAGAACCAAAACAGCTATTTATTACAGACACTCACTAACACATTGCAGTATCTCCTAAGGGTACATCAGTAGCCAAGCAGGAATGTGCCTAGGTACTTACCATAGCCAATTTAGGGGAGATGCACAGAGACTGGGGTCCTGGTTAGCAGGATCCCAGTCAGATGAGTCAGAAAACAGTAAGACACCAGCAAAAAGTGGGGGTAACCATGAAAGCATGTCCTACTTTCCTACGGGAGTGGTATACAGTGGAGTGCCTTTCACGCTTACAGCAAGAGATGAACTCCAGGCACTTAAAATCAGTGCGAACAGAATGACTTAACATGCTCCACTGCTGGCGGAAATGCACTGAGTGTGACGGATTTTTTATGTCACTTCCTTGAGTTTTCATGTAAAGTGTTGCAAGCTCCATTGTGTGCTTGGTCCTCCATGGAGTATATATGCCAAACGGTGGTTCTTCCACTCTTAAAAATCTAAATCACGTCCACTTTATGATTCCTATCCAAACCACGCAATATATTAAAGTACCCACACCCATTTGTTTTCCCAAACAGGCTACACACAGATCTTCCAGTTAGTCCTGTGGAAGACCCCACCAAGATGGTTATAATTTCGACTTTTTTCAGGGGTCGAAACATCGACGCTTTATTATCAAGTGTTAATAATCACCCAGGATACTAAACTATTAATTGTAATAATCTCTTACTGTCCTGATATTTTTCTTCTTTAAACATTTGTCACTGCGTTTAAATATAATTTGTCCATGTAGTATATGTCAATGTATTTTGTGTTAGTGCAGATCTAAGTCTTAAATGTTAGTTCAGAAGAACTCTTCTGTGTTTATGTTAATATATGCATTGCAATAAGTTTACTCTGATTTTTCCAAAAACTGATAAAAATATATAGTGGAGTATAAGATAAGTGTTTTGCGCTTGTTGGGCTTGGACATAAGGTACATTTTGTTTTATCTTTTGTTTTTTCATTTGTTGACTGTTCTCATTCATTTGGAGAGACACAACTGCAAAAAAGGTGAATTCGATTTTTAAGATTGGCAGAACCACCGTTTCTCATATAGTACTAATCCCCAGGTTCTGCGCTAGACTGGGCTACCCCATTGCTTTATATGGTCCCCCATGGAGACTGAGCTTGATATGTGGATATTTCTCTCTCCCGAAGGGTCGATTCTGACTATTCTTGGGTCCTTTCATTCCTGGTAGCCATCTCTAACCACCAGCAGATTGTTTTTCAGATCTTCTGGCATCTAATGGATTTCCAGACTCTTTGCACAAGACTCGTACTCTGACTGACACCTGGTGCTCTCTCCTGCTTGTGGGAGCATCTTACACAGCCTGGTCAGAAGCAACAAGCACAACACCCTCTCAGCTGTACTCCCCAGGCACCAAGGCTTTAGTCGTCTTCCAAGGCACATGTGTGTCAGTGGAGTCAGTGGCAAACATACTGATAGGGATTACGACGCCGCATGACTAGTCCATAAAAGTCTCAGTCCAACCTTCCAGTGTCCCAAGTAGGCCCATTCCTCCAACTGCTCTGTGGGGTCAAAAAGGGGCCAGCACCACTGACCCTGGAGAGACTCATTCTAATCCTTCAACCCATCCTATCTGTGGCATCAGGTGGCTCTTCATTCCAGCTGGACATTCCTTCCTCCACTGTAGCTCTCAGGTCCAATTTATTCTCATCCGTGTCTCACGTATGCAGGGTTTGTTAAGTGGTCTGGGAAGTTCTAGAAGCAAGGCACTCAAAGGTGCTGCATCATTCACCAGGCTAACTGTATGCAGATACTTGTCTGGAAGTCCCACACTGTAAGACTTGCTTACAGTGAATGTAAAAAACTGGGCAGTCCAAAAGTGAAACATTCAGGGAAATTCACTACACTCCTCCCTTGTGTAATGCAGCTCTTTGCTGCAGTACTGATTCTTTCATAGCTATTGGGCAGATGCACACACCAGAAGCAAGTCTTCCAGTCACAGTGGATGTGGTACAGCAAGATACACATTTTCATTCCTTCGAAGAACAGCCCCAAACCTGGCATCCACGGACAACTTGTTTGGAATGATAAAGTGTGCATTTGAGCAATAAATGTACAATGTTTATGTGCTTCCCAAAACCTATGACAGGGCAAAAATTAGGTTTGGAAGCTGGACCATCTAAATGCATGCATGGTCTGCAGCTTGCAAACAGGTCTATAGGGTGTGCACATCAACAAATTCTCTAACAAGCTGTAATTTGTGTTCTGTTCATAGACAAACATTTACTCGCACAGTACCTTATTTCACAGGATTAGCACATTTGTAGTTACAGTACAACAGGCAGCACTTCTGAGATCCAGGGCACGCTTCGTCCGATGAGCAGTGCCTGACCGGAGGAAAGGCGAATGGGCAGCGAGACCATGGGCACTTACCAGGCTTCGCTGTAAGTAAAACAACATTTACCACATATCAGATGAGTCCATGATGCAAATCAAGAATCACCACCAAGAACAAAATCACCAACTGGGAACTTCACTAGAAAAATACACAATGTCCTCACACATACTTTTTCAGTAGCAAAAGCATCCTATACGCCTCCTCACAGAAGAGCAGCTTATTCATTTCCTACCCTGATTGAAATTACTAGCGTAGTAATTGAAGAGATGTGTACATGAAATGAAAGGAAAAAAGCATTTATCTAGTGTGATAGCTACCCTGAGGCATTCCAGCGCTGCAGATGGACGTGAACAAAAGTGAAGTACAGATGTTTAGGGGAGGTTGTTGAATAGTAGAGTTTTTAGCAGTTTGCGGAAGGGTAGAAGTTTGGGTTCCGCTCACATATGGAGGGGGAGGGTGTTCGTTAACTTAGATGAATTATAGGAAAAGGAGCGACCACCACATCTCTCTCTCTTTATTTTGGGGACTAGGGCAAGGGCGGAGGAAGCTGATCGGAGCTGTCTGTAAGGTTGGTAGGATGTGATCAGTGATTGGCTGACAGCCGGGCCATTCTTCCAGAGGGCCTTGTGAGCAATGCACAGGGCCTTGAATTGGATACTCTCCCTCACTGGCAGCCAGTGCAGGGTCCTTAGTCCCGGGTTGGCTGCGTGTTGATGGGGGGTTTGGAGGAGTGTGCAGGTTGTGCACTTTTGGATAATCTGAAGCCTGTGTATCGTGGATTGTGGGCCCCTAGATATAGAGCGTTACCGTAGACAGGCATGACAGGATAAGGCCCTGGACCATGATTTTTCTTGCCAGGAACGGGAGCAGAGGGAGTATTATATGTAGCAGCCTAAGTAATCCGTAGCAGGAGGCTGAGAGTTTTGACGCCTGATGGTTAAAATTAAGGGAATGGTCCAGCCAGATGCAAGGCTTTTAATCTGCTTTTTGGGTACTGGGGCGGGGTCAAGGCAATTTGGCAAAAGTAATTCAGAATTGAAGGAGGGAGTGTTTCCTGAGAGCATGAGCTCAGTTTTGTCCCCATTAAGTTTTAAACAAGAGAGTGCCATCCAGTTGGAAACCTCCTCTAGGCAACTTCTTAGGTTGCTTGGTGTCTTGTCTGGCTGGTTTAGGGCCACCACAAGCTGAGTATTGTTGGCATAGGTAATGATTTTTATGCCGAATGGGCAGACAATCTCAGCTAGGGGACTCATGTAAGTATTCAACAGTGTGGGGCTTAGGGAGGAGCCCTGAGGTACCCCACAATTTAGTGGCATGCTAGTGGAAATAACATCACCTTCGAAAACCTGGAATGAGCAGTGGTGATTGCGCTGCCGGATGCTCCTAAGTTTATGAGTCGTTGGATCAATATGCCATGATTTACTGTATCAAATGCGGCACTTAGGCCGAGAAGGATAATTGCCGCCAAATCTCCTTGATCAACGATTTTCCTGGCCTCCTCGATTACTGCGAGGAGGGCAGTTTCAATTCTATGTTGAGGATATAAACCAGTTTGTGAGAGGTCAAGTAGATGGTTAGTTTCTAGGAACTCTACCAGGGCAGAATTGACATGTTTCTCCAAGATCTTACTCAGCCACGGAAAAAGGGAGATTGGCTGGTAGTTACTAAGGTTGTGTTGGTCACGGTTGGGCTTTTTTAAGAGAGCCTTGACCATGGCACATTTTGTTAAGCTTGTCAAGGGTAGTAGAAAGGATATTTCCTACGACTGGCAGCAAGGCTCGAGGGTGTGAAGGATCTAGGGGGGAACCAGATTTCACCCAGTGCATGAAAGGAACTAAAGTAGTAAGGTCAAGAGGGGGAGGTAACACAGGGTGGCAGGAGATGTGGATCCTGAGCTAATGAAGGCAACCGAGGCTGGTTCGGACTGGGTAGGGGAAAAAGTGGATCATATTTTTAGAATTTGGTGGTGAAAGAATTCCACCAGATTGTCACAGCGGGATTGAGCATTGGTCGAGTTATGTTGTTTCTGAGGCAGTTTGAGGAGAGTTTTGGCAATCTGATAAATTTCCTTTGGGGCGTTAACGCCAGTCTTGATTAAGCATTCATAAAAAGCTGCCTGGGTGGTTTTTATTTTATCTCTATAGTTTTTAATTGCCTCCCTATAAATGGATTTGCTGGCAGAGGAGTAATCAAGTCTCCATTTCCTCTCTAGCCTTTCACAAAGTTGTTTAAGTTCCCGTTATTTAAGGGAATACCAAGGGGAGGTTTTGGCTCTATGTTTCGTTATAGAGCACTTTATGGGGAGCACCTGGATCCAGCGATTTAATTCCTCATTGGCTGAGATAGGGTTAGGGTTGCTGGTTGGTTTTGTGGTTTCAAGGGCAGATATCCAATGTTCCAGGGGAAGCTTGGACCATTTTTGTTCCCTGCGAGAAACCGTGTTATGGGGGAGAAGGGAATCGAAGGTGACCAGGGACAGTGGGGATCAGGAAATGATTGGTCCAGGGGATCTGGGAAGGCACTCCTGTTGTAAGTTCAGTGCAGTTGCTAAAGGCAGGGTCGAGTAGATGGCCTTTAGTGTGGGTGGGTTCAAACAGTTTCTGTTTTAGTTGAAGTGCGGAGAGGCTCAAAATCAATTCCTTGGTGGTGTGGTCAGAGGTATCATCTATGTGGATATTGAGATCTCCTAATACTGTGAAATTGGATGGGGAGCAGGCAAGATGTGCTATGGTAGGGGGGAGGGCGTTGAGGAATAGGCCAAAGGCCCCGGGTGGGCGGTAGATAAGTAACCCAGAGAAGGTACTCGTGGAAGAAAAATCATTGGTGAAAAAAAGACTCTCACAATCAGGTACCTGGTTTGGAAGGATGCGACAGTTATAGTGGTCCTTAAAAATAATCACTAAGCCTCCTCCTCTGCCCTTTTTGTGATCTTCTCTTGTATGAAGTATCTGCGGGGGCGGGCATGAATGAAGTCTGGCTCTGACTCTGCATTGAGTCACGTTTCTGTCAAGAAAAGGGCATCAGGTTTGAGTTCTTCTAGAAACAGGGCGATTTTTTTGGTGTGCTTAGGGAGTGATCTCCGGTTCAGCTGGAACATGCTTAGGATGACATGCTTGGCTGGGGGGGGCCACAGGTTTTGATGGTGGGTTGGAAATGAAACTAACAGTGTGGGCAAGTGGTGTGCTTCGCTGCAACATTCCATAAGTGTTGGCAACTGTGAAGTGTCATTCCTTTAAGGTCTAGGAGGGAGTGGGGGCTATAGGACCCGAGATGCGGTCGAAAATGGGCTTGGGTTGTGGCCCCTGGACCTGTCTGGCCGCAGAGAGGCACAGACAGGCTTGCCTTTGGCACGCCGCCGGCGCACCCACTGTGTTTTTCCGCTGTGCGAAGAGACTGGCATGTGGGTTAAGCAACCCTGAAGTGAGGGAATTGATTTTTTGGCCGGCTGCTCCCTCCACTCAATCAGGAAAACCCGTGGTAGACCAGGGAGCAGTGCGGCTTGTAGGGAGACCAGGGAGCCGGGAATGAGTATAATTTAAAAAGATTGGGTTTTTTTGTTAGTTCAAAACAGGTAAAAACACTTAAAAACCTAGCAGTATATGCAATTTCAAATGTGCTTGACTTTGTGTCAGCGCGCGCCATCACAACACACACACATCACAGTCTCAGCTAGACACACCCCTGTCACAAGTTCAAACAGCACAATGCAATTTATATTTGTAGAATGCCTTATACTTCAACACTTCTTTATTTGTAGTTTGTGTTGCCAATGTAACGATTACAGTGGAATCAACATTTCCTTTCTTACTTCTTACTAAATCACGAGAGTAGTCACCACTCCTCATTTTTTAATTGTCCTGAGTGATATTGAATGTCTTGTGCAAATATTTTCCATATAAAATCAATTAATGTTCTTCCATCTAATCTAATCCTTCCCACCCCTCCACTTATCTCAGTCCTTTCTCTTCATCTTTGCGTGTACCGTAGGTGTTAATCAGGTGTAAAGCCTGATGCCTGGGGGGGGCATGTTACTTCTCCCCAGTCTTGCCCCATGGTATCTAGTAGTTTCCAACCCCTCCATTCACTTCTTCCCTTGCCTTAGGCATTATTCCCAATACAGGCAGTTGTGTCTCTTGGATTTGGAAGTCCCCTTATATTGTATGGTGGCCATGTCTTATTTCACCTATATTTACACCCTGGGTCAATTTCACAAGTTATGTATGTTGCTTCACATCCTCTCCGACATGTACTTGGGCTTACCAAATTTCATTGAGGACCGCAATCTTGATCTCCTTTTTATAACCGAAACTTGGGGTGATCTTTCCTGTGGACCTGACTTTGTCACTGCAACCCCCGAAGGATTTTTGAACATTAGATTAGACAGATCACATCCTAAAAAAGGAGGTGGCCTAGCCATTATATATCGTAGCAATCTAATAGTTCGAATGGAGGCTGTCCCCACCACAAGCTGTGAAGCAATTGCTTTTACAATTTCCATCTCCCATGCTTCCCCTTTTAAAGGCACGCTTATTTACCGTCCCCCAGGACCTCGCAGCCCATTGCTTGCTAATCTGCCAATTCTATTAGAACCACTGGCAGGCGAAAACCAGTACACCATTCTGGGCGATTTTAACTTTCACCTCGAGTTGCTGGACAATCCTGACAACGCAGCTCTTCTATCCGAATTGGAAGCAATAGGACTCCCACAACTAGTTACCGGTCCCACGCATACTGCGGCCACCTTCTGGATGGTCTTTTCTCTAGCAATACATCACTCAGGATGAAATATGTTCTCCCTCTCACTTGGACTGATCACTCAGCCATTCTCTTTGACTTTTCTCTAAAAACCACTCCCCCCCTAGCTAAAAGACCCCTACCCACTAATCAATTTAGAGCTTGGAAAAACATTGATATTTCTGCTTCTCAGTCATCATTACTAACTTCTCTGCCACCCACTGTGACTGATCCTGAGTTGGGAGCTAACAATTACACCAACTGGATTCAGAACACAGACAATATGACAGTCCCTCTAAAGAAACAACCTATCAACAGGGCTTCTAAATCTGCACCCTGGTACAATGATGCCCTCAGACAAGAAAAGCAAAAATGTAGACGACAGGAACTTAGATGGAGACGAGATTACGACCAAGATCAAACATCCTGTTACAAAGTCATGATGCTTAAATACAAACAACTTATCATTACGGAAAAAAGCAAATTTTATAGTGCCCAAATCAATCTTGCACATGACTCTACGAAACAACTCTTTCAGGTAGTCACGCGTCTCTCCGGTCAAGCGGCAACTACCCCCTTCATAGCTACTCAAGAGCTCTGTGATTCCTTGGCGAATCACTTTCAAAGGAAAGTGACTGACATCTTTACTCAATTCAAGGCTCACACAATCAGTACTGGACATCCGTCTTCCACCCCCATAAGCTCCTGGCCCTGGCAGGTTCTCCCCGCCTGACTCAACCCCCATCCCTCCTTCCAGAACTTTACTCAGGTTCTGTCAGAACTGGTATCTCATTTACTATGTACCACCAACTCTGGCTCACCAGAAGATCCATGCCCCCCTTCCATTCTCAAAAACTTTCCAGATATCATAGATCCAAAACTTACGGAAATATTTGATGCCATGTTTTCCTCCAATATCTTTCCTTACATCTGGAAGAAAGCGACTATCAAACCTCTCATCAAGAAGAGTTCTTTAGATCCCTCTATAGTCGCCAACTATTGCCCTATAGCCTGCCTCCCTTTCACCGCCAAAATTGTGGAAAAGATTATGAATATCCAAATCTCAGATTTTATAGATCAGAACAACTGTCTGGATAATTCACAATTTGGTGTCCGGAAGGGACATGGAACGGAAACCGCGCTTATTAAAGCTACGGATGAAATCAGGATGACACTTGATGGTGGAGGATCGGCAGTGCTCATCTTGCTGGACCTGTCGGCCGCTTTTGACACGGTCGACCACTCTATCTTGATCGACCGTGTCACAGCGGCAGGGATCACAAATGGTGCTAAGGATCTTATCTCCTCTTTTCTTACTGACCGAGTACAATCGGTGGCCTTCCGCAATTTCAACTCGCCTCCTTTTACTCTCCCCTGTGGTGTCCCCCAGGGATCTTCGCTAAGTCTGACACTATTTAACATCTATGTGTCGGACTTGGCGAGGGTCATAACATCCCATCACCTGGCGGTGACATCCTACGCTGATGACACCCAGATTGTCTTGGCTATTAACAAAAATGGAGATGAAGTGGCTTCCAATTTTAATCAGGGAATGCTAGCAATAAGTGACTGGATGTCCACAAATTGCTTGAAGCTTAACTCCGACAAAATGGAGGTGATGGTGTTTGATAATCTTTCCCCAGTTTGGTCACCCACCTGGTGGCCTGCCGCCCTGGGACCACCCCCATCCCCAGTGACCAAGGCAAGAAATCTGGGAGTCTTACTGGACACTAAACTTACTCTTATGCACCATGTCAATGCGGTAGTATCATCCTCATTTTACACCATGAGAATGATCAAAAAACTCCTCCCTTATCTTCCCATGAGCATGGCCAGAACTCTGGTCAGTGCATTAGTGATATCTCGCATTGACTACTGTAACGCGCTCTTAGTCAAAGCTCAGGAAGGAGTCATAAAAAAGCTACAGTTGGTTCAGAATGCTGTGGCCAGACTGATCACGGCCACCCCCAAGTATACCCCTATCTCTGGCACTATTGAACAGCTTCATTGGTTGCCAGTAAAGAAAAGAGCTAAATTTAAAGCACTCTGCACTCTCAAGGACCTGCTTTCTTAAAGGATGCATTCTGCCCCTACAATCCTGTCAGATCCCTCCACTCTTCCACTGCCGGTCTTGTGCAGGTCCCAAGGACTAAGAAGGTCTCTTGGGGCGACAGGTCCTTTATAGTGACCACTATCAAACTTTGGAATAGTCTTCCAAGCCAAATCAAAACCTGTACTTCCCTTCTTTCTTTCCGCAAACAGATAAAGACTTGGCTTTTCAAACAATAATTACTCATGGACAAGCACAGTGGACACTCAGCGCCGAGACACCCTCGGGTATTTGTGCGCTTAACAAATTTCCTAAAAATATTATAAATGTTTCGAGTAGTAATATTTCCTCTTGTTCTTCCATAACATACATGTGTTTACATTCCTGTTATTGTTAGTTTGCTGAATAGGTCTGCTATGATCCTATGACCTTGTTTACATCCTTTGACTCCGCTGGGCTGAAATCCAGATGTCAGGGGAGACATGTCCTCTGTTAGTCGCTATCATCTAACTTACTCCCAAATGTGTTATTTATTTGACTAGCATGCACTCTTCTTGGCAAAGTATATATAGGAACCCTGCCCATATGGTCCGTCCTGCCAGGGGTATCTCCATAGTACGACAAGTGCCATCTGAGCTTCTCTTATACCATTCCGCTATTACCAGGGTCAGCCTTGATTTCCCTTCTTTCTATTAGTTATAATTTTCCTGGACAACCTCCAATCTTCCGCACCATACCAAATCTGTCAGAGTCTTCCGGGTGGTCTGAAATCAGGAGGGCTTTCTGGAAAAATAGGGGCCCCTGCCTAATTGGATAAACCCTAGCGAGGTAAAGTATTATTTGGAAAAGCCTGCACACCGGGTTATGTGTACTGATAGTTCATGAGTAACTTAGACAAGATAATTATAATAACAAATCATTCTCAACTCATAGAAATCTGATCAAGCTTGTTTATTTTTTGTGTGTATTTGATATTTTAGCCGTTATTACTTATAATCATTTTTTTCTTCCTTTCTTTATTTTTTTTTTTTTTTGTTCTTTTTTTTCCTCTTTTTTTATATCTACTCTTACTTATCTCATTGCAAAAAACATGCTATACATACAAAACATATCAGATAATTTCATATTAAAACATTTTTTTAAAACATCATCATCACTATTTAATGTCACAGCAGAGTTAATTCCTTCAACGCGTTTCGGCCCGTTGCCTTCCTCAGGAAATCTGCCTTGTTTGCTGTTATGATACCCGTAGCTAAAATGATGAAAAGCAATACTTTAGTATTTTATCCTATGCATAGACTCATATAATTCTCTTGTCTAGCCATTTACTTCTATCAGTTGTATCTCTATAAATAATTACATCTTTTAATGATACATTTTTGCAAATCCCTTAGTGAGTAGCGAGCCCTCACTAGCTAGGTGCTGTCATAACTACATACATATACATTTATTTACATAACATCTACATGCTTTACAACTCTTTCATCATATCGATGCTTTTCTATACAATATTTACATCTCCGTCACATTTTACTTTATATTTCTTTAGACATAGTTTGCCTGTTGCTTGCAGATGGGAGCTTTAAAGGTAGACTCATAGGGTACTAAGGGAGCCCATAACTATTTGGCCCAGGGTAGGGGAGAGATCTCATTTAGAACAGTTTATAGGAGTTCCTGCGCTATCTCCCATTACAGATGGTGTCACTTAAATACCTGTTTTAGTCTGTATTGGAGCGCCGTAACTATAATGGGTGTATCTCTGTACTTTTGTCCGGATTATCGAGGAACTGGATGTTAGTACCTAGGGCAGGTGGAGATATGTCTATTAACATCTAACCCTTCTTTTAGATTTGTTATATTCCCATCCCTTTAACCGTTTTACCTTAGATGAAGGGTATCTTTGACAGTGTTTAAAAGTCTGTCTGTCTTTATCCCCAGATGTAACGTCTGATACTTTTAGATCCAGGCCACTGTAGCCGATAAAGATGCTTTTTCCTACACACAAAAACATAAGGTGCATCTTTTCTTATTAGGGCTTGTTACTAATAGGTGTACTATGTGGCCATTGTATGGACGGTGCACCAAGTTACCTGCAGATTATCAATATGCTCCGTTGCGCTTGCCGGTAAACCACAATGTTTTAATTTAGGTAGTGTGTACCCTTGATGGCTGTCGCTTGTGACCTATGACAAGAGGCACAGGACAATGCTTAAAAATTAGGTTACCACTAATTTACACGTGTGCTAACTTGTCACTAAAACAGTATGTCCCTTACCTGAAACAAGTGTTCAGAGTATTTTACTGTTTACTCTTAATGTCGACTCCTAGGTGCGACTCTTTTCTAATCTCCTGGTGATTCTTCTGAGCGTATGTGTCTGCATCATGACAAGGGGAGGGAGGGGGAACAGGGGAAGAAAAGCGGATGCTTAGTTAATTAGTTTGGGAAGCCATTGTCTCTTAAGGAGACCTCTAGCTAGCGCCTCTGTTCGTTTCGGTTTGCGTGACTCACCTGATGTATACTCTTCGGTGCCCTTGCGATGTGCCTCTCGTTCTGGTCTTACTGACGGTCATTTAACTGAGCCTTTTCATACTCAGTATTTTGGCGCCATACTTACGTCATTGCTGCATCCTCTCGTGAGGTTACGTTTAGGGGCGAAGCTGTCCTGATGTTTACCTATCTTTCTTTACTAATAGTGCCGCCATTATATCCTGTTCATTAGTGCTACATATCTATTCCGGCTCAGTTTGTATAATGTTATTCAATCGCTCCGGCCGCTCTACCCACCTGATATCCTATTTGGGTGATTTCTTGGAGGAGCCGATATTTTAAATATTTGACGAGAGTCTTTTTTTATATTATGTTAACACCAAGGGTTGCTATACACAATTAAATTATCCCTAATTTGTGCTCTGCATTAAAGGAACTCGATATGTTTATCCTATTAGGTGGTTATGTTTACATTAGAGTTAGTTGGAGTGGATACGAAGGTAATAAGGGGACGTTTATTTAAATGAAATACTGCCATCTGCAGGCAACAATTGGCATCTATAGTGGTGCAATGTAAAACTTCAGCTGTTGAGGTTCTGTCTCTGAACATGGTACACCTGTTCCTGAATTTTACTCTCTCCCATCAGTCTGCTACTATTCTATTTTATGCAGTCATCTACCTTTTTATCATACGATGGCTTGCTCCCACGGAATTTCAGCATTAAGACCACTGGTAGCTGTACCCAAAATAAAAATCCAGAATACCTCTCTCAGTTTACGTGTTTTTTCTTGATCACCTCCTGCTCTTGGGTGTATTCTCTCCAGAATATACCATTTTATGTCATCAGGTGTGTGACCTTCTTCCATAAAGTGACTAACCATAGGGGCAGCCAATTTCTTTGTCCTTATAGCTGACCTATGTTCGGTCAATCTTACATTGAGGGCTCTACCTGTTTGCCCTACATAACCCTTGCCGCAAGGACAAATGATGAGGTAAACTACATTTGTACTCCTGCAGTTATTAAGGCTAGTCGGCTGTATTAGTTGCTTATTATAAGTCAGGCTTGTCCCTTCAATTGCCGAACCGCAAGATTTGCAGGTTGAGCATTTATAGTTACCTACTACAGGTTCCAGATTTGTTAGGGATTGTTGCTTGGGGTCAGTTTTAATTGCCATTCTTGATCTTACTATGTGGTCTTTCAGTGTTTTGTTTCTTTTATACGCAAACACGGGTTTCGGCAGTCTGTCTTGTTTGGGGACATTAACATTTAGTATGTGCCAATTGGCACTCACTGTCTGTCTGATTCTTTCGTTAATGCTTGAATGCTTTGTGACAAATACTAGCTGGGGAGTATTTTTCTCCGTTTTAGGTTGTAACAGTACTTGACGATCATAAAACCTGGCTCTTTTGAATGAATCTCTTATCAGTTTCTTTGGATACCCTCTGGACAAGAATTTTTCTTTCATTGTTGTTGCTCTTGTGTCATAGTCCTGTATGTTGGTGCAATTGCGCCTTAGCCTAAGGAATTCTCCAAATGGTACGCTGTTTTTTTGGATTGTCGGATGAAAGCTGTCATAGTGAAGCAACGTGTTTTTAGAGGTGGGCTTGACGAACAGGTCTACTATTAGTGACTGATCTTGATGTTTTATCTCTACATCTAAATAGGTCACCCGCTCTCTGCTTGTGTGGTGTGTGAACTTGATATTGTTATCACATAGGTTAATCCATTGTAAATATTCATCTAGCGTGTCTTCATTATCAAGCCAGATAAAAAACACGTTGTCTATATATCTGGCCCAGTTACATACAGACTCAAAAAATGGGCTTACTTCGTTGAATACATATTGTGCTTCAAAATGTGCCATGTAAATGTTTGCAATGGTTGGGGCGCAAGAAGCCCCCATACTGACCCCTTGTTGCTGTTTATATAACTTGCCATTAAATTCAAACACATTATCATTTAATACAATGTTCAAGCATTCTAGCAGGAAAACACTTGGGCACTGGATTTGGTATTTCTGTATAAACCAATGTGTGGCTGTCAATGCTCCTACTATCGGAATATTGCTGTATAGCGCTACAATGTCCATTGTAACTAGAATGTTAGCCGTGTTGCAAAATGGTACATTTTCCGCAAGGTTTATAATTTGTCTGGTATCCTTCACATGTCCGGGAATATTTGCGACATGTGGGCATAAGATTGCATCTATGTACTTGGCCAGGGGTTCGGTTACTGAACCTATGGTTGTCACGATTGGTCTTAGAGGCGGATCTCGTGTGTCTTTATGTACCTTCGGGATGCCATAGATACTTGCTAGTCTCGGCTTTTCCACGTTTAGGTATTCACTTTCTTTGTCACATATTTCACAGTTTCTGAGTGCTAGATTGGTAACTTTCCTGATTTTCTTCTTTATCTCATTAGTTGGATCTTTAGTTATTGGGGCATAAAATTGTTGATCGCTCAGCATTTCTTCCATTTTCTGTATATATTGTGCAGTTTCATAGACCACTATGCCTCCTCCTTTATCACATGCTTTCACTGTGATATTGTGATCTTCTTTAATCATGTTCATAGCTTCATATTGATTTTTGGTGAGGTTAAACCGTGGTCTAGGGGCATAATTGGCGATATCTGTGAACTTTTCATTCATGATCTGCTCAAAGATTGCTACCTGAGGTGGCACTTGTTCTAAGGTTGGTGTGAAGACAGACTTGGGTTTCAGACCTGACAAGTTAGATGGGTCAAGGTCTAGTTCTTTGTTTAGGAAAAAGAATTTAAGTCTTATTTTTCTGAGGAACGTTTGCAGGTCTCTAAATAAGTCAAATTTATTTAGTCCTGAGTGAGGGGCAAAAGATAAACCCTTAGACAGTACTGTGATAGTATCAGGCGGGAGAGTGTGAGACGTCAAATTGAAGATGGGTAGCTGATCTAGTTCCTCCAATACCTGTTGTTCCTTGTTTCTAGGTATTAGTCGTATCCCATCTCTTGATGTACTGGGTACTGGTATTCCTGTGGTGGGGCATTCTGGAAAGTTTGATGATATTGTGGTCTCCAATTCGACCGTCTTGGCGGTCGTTGTCCTAAAAAAGGTCTTCTACCCTGATATCTAGAGTTAGGCCTACCCCGTTGATATCCTCCATCATAAGAGGTACCATCACTGTCTGTACCTGAAGATTCTGAGAAAGTATTCACCCTTTTTCCATATCTATTTTGTCTATGGCCCCAGTTCTCTGTCTCATTGTCTTTGTTGGTATAGTAGTTGTCAGATAAGTAGGGATATACGGCTTCTTTCTTAAAGAATTTTATGTCTTTCTGCAGTTTCTCTGTTTTTCTTTTTATAAGATAATCTGCATATGAGTTTAAATCTTTTTCTATGTCATCCAATGTCTTTTTGACATCTTCCACTATTCCTGATTTTTTAATTTTGTCTTCAAGTTCTGCTATTTCTTGTGCCAATTCCTGTAGCATTCCTTTAGATGTCTCCACTATCAGCATCATGTAGTCCCTGGAGCATCTATTCGATATCATGGACCATCGCTCCAGGAACTCCTTGATGTGTGTGAAAAGGCCTGGGATATTCCGTATCCTCAGTCCCTGTGGTATGACCCCTGCTTTGAGGTATTGGAGCATAAAATGCCCATGCTGTTCTATGCGTTTTAGCTTTTTTCTTAGCCCCAATAAGGTGTTTACATCCTTGTTTTTATCTTGTCCTGTAGTTGAGGATTCTCCAAATGAGACTGAACTTCCCACCATGTTTGCGTATTGCTCATCTGTAAATCCAAATGCTGGTAATTTAGCCATTATAACACTGTTAATGTTCTAAGTAAGCGCTAAATGAGCTGGTAGATTGTAATTATTGTATTGTACTTATAGTTATGTCTCGCACCTTGGCTGGGGGCTTACCGTCAACCTCGGGATTCACTAGATTCAATTGATTAGACTTGACAAAGGTTTGTCTCTTTTTGATAAGAGTTTTATATACCCCTCACGGACCTGCCGCGAGTATCACTTTCTGGAAAAATAGGGGCCCCTGCCTAATTGGATAAACCCTAGCAAGGTAAAGTATTATTTGGAAAAGCCTGCACACCGGGTTATGTGTACTGATAGTTCATGAGTAACTTAGACAAGATAATTATAATAACAAATCATTCTCAACTCATAGATATCTGATCAAGCTTGTTTATTTTTTGTGTGTATTTGATATTTTAGCCGTTATTACTTATAATCATTTTTTTCTTCCTTTCTTTTTTTTTTTTGTTCTTTTTTTTCCTCTTTTTTTATATCTACTCTTACTTATCTCATTGCAAAAAACATGCTATACATACAAAACATATCAGATAATTTCACATTAAAACATTTTTTTAAAACATCATCATCACTATTTAATGTCACAGCAGAG
This sequence comes from Lissotriton vulgaris, assembly GCF_964263255.1. NCBI lineage: Eukaryota > Metazoa > Chordata > Amphibia > Caudata > Salamandridae > Lissotriton > Lissotriton vulgaris. Next base: position 1,870,410,441 of record NC_141694.1, on the reverse strand, counting down.
TTAATTCCTTCAACGCGTTTCGGCCCGTTGCCTTCCTCAGGAAATCTGCCTTGTTTGCTGTTATGATACCCGTAGCTAAAATGATGAAAAGCAATACTTTAGTATTTTATCCTATGCATAGACTCATATAATTCTCTTGTCTAGCCATTTACTTCTATCAGTTGTATCTCTATAAATAATTACATCTTTTAATGATACATTTTTGCAAATCCCTTAGTGAGTAGCGAGCCCTCACTAGCTAGGTGCTGTCATAACTACATACATATACATTTATTTACATAACATCTACATGCTTTACAACTCTTTCATCATATCGATGCTTTTCTATACAATATTTACATCTCCGTCACATTTTACTTTATATTTCTTTAGACATAGTTTGCCTGTTGCTTGCAGATGGGAGCTTTAAAGGTAGACTCATAGGGTACTAAGGGAGCCCATAACTATTTGGCCCAGGGTAGGGGAGAGATCTCATTTAGAACAGTTTATAGGAGTTCCTGCGCTATCTCCCATTACAGATGGTGTCACTTAAATACCTGTTTTAGTCTGTATTGGAGCGCCGTAACTATAATGGGTGTATCTCTGTACTTTTGTCCGGATTATCGAGGAACTGGATGTTAGTACCTAGGGCAGGTGGAGATATGTCTATTAACATCTAACCCTTCTTTTAGATTCGTTATATTCCCATCCCTTTAACCGTTTTACCTTAGATGAAGGGTATCTTTGACAGTGTTTAAAAGTCTGTCTGTCTTTATCCCCAGATGTAACGTCTGATACTTTTAGATCCAGGCCACTGTAGCCGATAAAGATGCTTTTTCCTACACACAAAAACATAAGGTGCATCTTTTCTTATTAGGGCTTGTTACTAATAGGTGTACTATGTGGCCATTGTATGGACGGTGCACCAAGTTACCTGCAGATTATCAATATGCTCCGTTGCGCTTGCCGGTAAACCACGATGTTTTAATTTAGGTAGTGTGTACCCTTGATGGCTGTCGCTTGTGACCTATGACAAGAGGCACAGGACAATGCTTAAAAATTAGGTTACCACTAATTTACACGTGTGCTAACTTGTCACTAAAACAGTATGTCCCTTACCTGAAACAAGTGTTCAGAGTATTTTACTGTTTACTCTTAATGTCGACTCCTAGGTGCGACTCTTTTCTAATCTCCTGGTGATTCTTCTGAGCGTATGTGTCTGCATCATGACAAGGGGAGGGAGGGGGAACAGGGGAAGAAAAGCGGATGCTTAGTTAATTAGTTTGGGAAGCCATTGTCTCTTAAGGAGACCTCTAGCTAGCGCCTCTGTTCGTTTCGGTTTGCGTGACTCACCTGATGTATACTCTTCGGTGCCCTTGCGATGTGCCTCTCGTTCTGGTCTTACTGACGGTCATTTAACTGAGCCTTTTCATACTCAGTATTTTGGAATCAGGAGGGCCCTGAAGGTGTGCAACACTTCCGCACTTCTGCTGAGCTTCATGCTAAGCCCCTCTGGCCTCAGCACATGTGCTGACTGTGCTTTGACCACAACAATAGCAGAGCGTGTGTGCAAAAGGCAAGCTTACTTACTTAGCATGATGGCAGCAACTTCAACAGAGGGAGGATACTGAGACAACTTCCGGTATTTGTACAGGAAATAGAGGATTAGGATAGATTCCATACATGCAAATGAAGCAAAGGGAAGAAGACAAAACACACAAAGAGTGAGGGCTCAACAGTGCAGTGCTGCATTTATGACTAAATACAGGCAAAGTTATTGGCACAAGAAGAAATCAAACATAACTCCTAACTCACACCAAGGGATAATCAAGCATATGAATATTCAGTGACAAAACAGTAAATACTGCTGTTTGCAACAAACCCGGTGATTCAGGCCCAGAGCATTTAAACTCTGCCCAACATAGAGCTTCGAGCCCACGCCTTAGGATATGTTACAGGCAAACTTCGAAAGTTTGTATTTTTTTAATGTATTTATTGATTTTTATATTGCGCTAGCTGGACCCAAAGGTATCAGAGCGCTTTACGTTGAGAACAATTACAACAATCATTATTTATGCATTGTACACGCACATTTCAAAGTGAATGCCAAATCATAGGCGGCAAAGAGGGATAATGGGGGATGAGTGTAAGACTAGACAGAGAGGCGGGGGAGGGGGGAGAGACCCAGGTGGGGAAGGGGGCAGAGCACGGAGAACGAGAAAGACGTTCAACTCAAGCGAAAAGAAAACATAGCAAAGAAAAAACATGAGTTCCTGGACCAGTAATTGAGAGACAGACTTGCGTGGAATGAACAAGGATGGTGTTTGGAAATAAAACAAGCAATTGCAATGCAATAGGTCTCGCATTAGGAAAGTTTGAGCTATTGGTATTGTAAATGACACATTTTTTATTTATGTGTTGGTTTTGAAAATAGCTAAATTAATAGCTTTGTCATTTACAATGCCAATAGTTGTAACTTTCGCAAATGTGACACCTATAGCATTTGTAATGCACTATGTGTTGTATTTACGTGACTTAGATGTATTGATAGTACAAATAACAATGTCTTCATTTTTTAAAATAATTAATACTTAAATAAAAGTTTTTGTAATTTTTTTGTAATGTATAATGGCAATAGCTTAAACATTTGTAAATAACTTTTGTGAAGATTATGTTCAGTGTATATTGTGACGAAAATCCAAGAACAGAAGTGAAATATTAACATCTTTTTGTGACATTTGTAATAAAGCTTGAAACATTGAGAGAACACATTTGAACCAGTTGTTGTTGATTGGTTGCACAGATTGATTCTGTGGTGGCGCTTAGTGATGTTGTGGTGGCGACGAGGGATGCTGTGGCATTCAGTGATGCTGTGGTAGCGCCTAGTGATGTTGTGGTGCCCCTGAGTGATGCTGTGGTGGTGCTGAGTGATGCTGTGGTGATACAATAGATAGACAGAATGAGGGCGATAGATAGAGTGACGGTGATAGATAGATGGAGCGAGGGCGATAGATAGATAGAGGGAGGGCGATAGAGGGAGGGAGGGAGGGCAATAGATAGAGGGAGGGTGATAGATAGAGGGCGAACAATAAATAGAGTGAGGGCGATCGATAGATAGAGTGAGTGCGATAGATAGACAGATAGAGTGAGGGTGATAGATAGATAGATAGATAGATAGATAGATAGATAGATAGATAGATAGATAGATAGATAGATAGATAGATAGATAGATAGATAGATAGATAGATAGATAGATAGATAGAGTGATGGCGATAGATAGAGTGAGTGCGATAGATAGACAGATAGAGTGAGTTATTGATTTCTTGCTGTGGGCAGCATGCTCCTCAGAAGCATTCCCCAGGTAAAGGGCGGCTCTATGCGAGCCGCATTCCAGGCAATTTACAGTGGAGGGATGACGAGTGAGGCAGAGAATGTGATGAGAATTGGACGACCGCAGGCCTCTGTTTTTGCTGATGCGCATGAATTTCAGTAATTAGTCTGCACACAAAGTGATATATTTATCCCCCCTCAGCCGGAGCCGTTGAACCACTGGCTCTATGTGTTGCATGCATGCGTTAACGTGGCAGTCTATTTTGGCCAGCAGGCGCACTCACAACATAATGAAAAGGAACTACTATTACCCAATGTAACGGTACTCAATTCATCCACCTTAGAAGCTTGAAGTGTGAGTTGGTCCTGCCCGGATGTGAATTGATGACCGTTATTACATAACTGCAGATGTCAGCAGCGAGCGTTTAAAACACAGAAAAATCTTGCTGTGAATGTATGTGTGTGTGTGTGTATGTGTGTGTGCGTGTGTGTGAAAGAATTAGCACTAAATAGCACGTGTGTGAGTTGATCCTGCCAGGATGTGAACTGAATACCTTTATCACATAACTGCAGATGTCAGCAGTGAGCGTTTAAAACACAGAAAAATCTTGCTGTGAATGTGTGTGTGTGCATGCATGAAAGAATCAGCACTAAAAAGCATGCCTGTGAGAGGGCGAAAAAATGACTGATTCTTAAAGTAGGCTTTCAATAGGTAGACGTATAGTTGAGGAAAACCTGTGATTTTCCGCCCGCCCGCCAACTCTCTAAATTAAGGTCAGTTTAGCGTCTGGCTGTATCTGTGTATTTTGGCCACCACGCACACTCACAACACAATTAAAAGGAAGTAATATTATCCAATGTAACGGTACTCAATTCATCCACCTTAGAAGCGGGAAGTGTGAGTTGGTCCTACCAGGATGTGAACTGATGACCTTCATTACATAGAGCAGGTGTGCGCAGCGAGCATTTAAAATGAGAAAAATCTTGCTGTGAATGTATGTGTGCGTGTGTGTGTGTGAGTGCGTGTGAAAGAGTTAGCAGTAACAAACTGTTGCGTGCTTATCTAGGATCCTGATCGATACTGTGACCTTATGCCCCTATTCGGCTATAAATCCATTTATTCCATATATTGGCATAACCGTTCAAGTGCGATATTCAGAAAGTCATCTCTGGCCTCACACGAACAGAGCCACATTCCAGAATAGTTTTCTCTGCCACTTCCTTTGCAACCAATTAGTGCAATGACAGAGCAGAAGTCACTATCTGAGATTCCTAGATTAACACTCCGAGTTCTTCAACAAGATAAAAACTCAGCAAACCTGGAAATCCCCGCTTGCTGTGTTTTGATTAGTAATGGAACTCTAATGAGCAACTGATAGCGATCACTTCCTAGTGACATCTTTAATTGACGTCTTATGTCCAGCAAACTTACGTCAAACCAGGCACCTGTCAGGTATAAATATTACCAACGTTGCCTTAAGCAATTGCCTGTTGCTGCAGCCTGTTGCCCGTCGCTTGATGAAGCTGCTGTATGCAAGCTGCTGATACCATTATCGCTGCCAAAGCGCGAACAATGGTGTGGTGAAACTAGGAGCTGAACAGCCGTCCCTCTGCGAAGAGCCCAGCAGATGCCAGCTGCCCGCGGACGCTGTCCCTCCTCCTCCTCCTCGACGCGCTGAAGAGAGACGCTGTCTTTCTCCTGCCGAGAAATCCAGCTCCAGCGTTTCTGGTCTACCCTCGTGGGTGACTGGGATACCGAGTTCCCCATGAAGGAGATACCAGACCTCCATCATTCTATTCAGAGGTATGGTGTTGACTAAACCCTTAGTGAGAATTCTTGAAGCAAACCTTGGCAAAACCAACTTAACTTAAAGCTACTTACTTACTCCCCTCCCAAGAATTAGGCTTAGGTCAGGTACACTGGGGTAGGCGTAGTTAGAAGCACGAGTTGAGTATTTTAGCCTAATGTATATATGACTGTATATATGTTTTATTACTTTTAAACCATTGTATGGCTAAGAAACCATATCAATGCTTTTACAGTATTATCTTGCAATACTTATCTTACTGTACGTACTTTTTATAATAACAAGTCTTGCAATTGTGGCAATACATTTCTCTTGTACGAGAAGAAAGACTGTTCAATAAATGTTAACCCTTTATTGACTAACGCCCGTCTCTCTGTTCTCTACATATTGTGAAAGTAAACTGCACCAACCTGACTGAGTAAAATAACTGTCTATTGTTTCACACGACCCTAGAGATTGACTCTTGATCTGAGGAGCAAAGTTGTCATGTTGCACGGTTGTTGGAAAACTGAATCCCTTCTTGTCTGTGCCAGGGAAGCTGATCACTTCCTATTTCAGTCAAGAAAGTTTCCAGTGACCTCTGAGCTAGTTGGTAACAAACCCAATTAAGTTTAGCATAGTCAGTAGAGGCCTGGAAGATCCACACTTCTACGTCGATACTACTGTTTATGTTATTCCAATGCGCAGGGCCTAGTGGGAAACTAGGAACTACACTACAAAACAATGCCAGATGTGGACAAGGCTCGGGTGGGCACGGACTGCCAGATAATTATAGATGGTGATGAACACGAAAAGGAGTAGAAGCCTGAAGTCACTGGCTCTTCCCAGCTCTAACAGCCTGAGATAGTCCTTGGTCAAACTTAACCTGGCAGTTGACTGACCTTACCCCTCCATGCCAGCACTCAGCACCCAAAGCAACCCTAGCAGCAATTAAAACCGAACATAAATATAAAAACCCTAGCAGCAATTGAAACCGATCGTAAATATAAACAAGATGAGTCGTGGCATGGAAGTAAATGGAAGTATTGCTTTTTGATATTGGCTGTCTCGTTGTACTATACCAGGTTTGAGCTTTGAATCTTTCCCCATGCTCTGAATACACCTTAAATGCTGGCTTAAAATTAGCAGCCTTCTAAATACTGAGATGTGTCCTGTTTCTAAGCACTCAGAGTTTTTTGGCAGCTCTACCAAGCAAATTGAACCTTAAGGAGATGAACTGATGGCCCGGGATAACAGAGTTGTCCCCGAAGTGGACATGCAAAAAGAGAGAGAGAGAGAGAGAGAAAGAGAAAGAGTGTGTGATTGTTAGTGTGTGAGTGTGAGTGTGTGAGTGTGTGTATGTGTGTGTGTCTGTCTCTCTCTCTCTCTTGATAGGTGCATTGTCTACGTAATTAAGGGTGTGGCTTCAACATGCAAACCCAATTTCTGTAATCTCTATAGTGTGCAACCCGACTGTTATTTTAATGTAAATCATGTGAAATATAACAGGAACTACATAGCTGGTATGAATTACCATAACGTTTTTTACAATCAATGTTCAGTAATCGATCAGTGTTATTTGTCACTATAGTTAAGGACATGAAGCTATGGACCCGTTTCTTTTTTCACTGTTTCATTTTTTTTTTTATTTTTTTATTTTTTATTGAGCATGTTCGAAAATTACAAAATTAAACACATATTGCATTACGAGTATTAGAAAGCACAGACTTTGAGAATTTCATGATATAGAGTAAATATATATACATACAAGTTGTGGCAAGTCTATTAACAGTCAATAATAATAATTATGAGTGGAAAGAAATTGTAAAATTACATTTCAGTTCTCAAGTCTTTATGGCCATAGTACATATATCAAACTTGCCTGAACAGTTTTTAGTCTTAGTCCCTCTGTTGATCATACCAGCTAGCAACTGCGGACCAGACCAGTTCCCCATATGATCTGGATTTTTTCCCTCTAGTTTCATAGATGGCCATTTCTTGTTTATATGTTGCTAATAGTCTGTTAAGCCATCCCTGAAATGCTGGGTCCTCAGAGTCCTTCCAGCGGGTTGCTAAGATGATTCTATATATGGCAGTACATAAATAAGTTGTATAGGTTTCTGAGTGGTTAAGTTCTAGAGAGCTATCATAGCCAAGCAGGAACAAAGTTGATGAGGTTTTGATTTCATGGCCAAAGATCTCAGTCCAGTATTCTACAATACTTTCCTTGATTTGTTCTAATTTGGGACAGTCATAAAACATATGTCTCAGATTTGCGGGACCAAGTGCGCATCTGGGGCAGTTATCATGATCAATCTTACCCCAAGAAAATAATTTGGAAGGTGTGTAATATAAGTTGCATATCGTTTTATAGATTTGAGCTTTTAAGTTGCTTGCTAATATGGCTTTGGAAGATAGTTGTAGAATCATGTCTATGTCGACGTTAGGATTGTTTAGTTTATTGGCCCAGCTAGTTTCTATTCTTTCTACGTCATCAGGATGGTTATTCAAGAAGATTTCATATATATCACTTATTCTGGTTGATGTCTTTTGTATCAGGTCTATGAATGGTATCGATTTTAGCTCTATATTTATGATGCGTTGTCTTAATGATGTATATATTTGAAAAAATTTTAAATAATCGGTGGGGTGAATCTGGTATTTAACATATAGTTCATCAAATGTTGTTCTACCGTCTGTATTTAAAAAGTCGCCAATGGTGATAAGGCCTAGGTTCTCCCAGCATTTAGTTGTGTTATCATTAAGATATTGGGGTATTACTGAACTATGCCATAAGGGTGTGTATTTTGTATATTTAGGAATTAGGAGTGTTTTTGTACAGCAAGTCCAAATTTGAAAAGCATCTATGATAATTTTGAATTTGATCTTTTTAAAGTAGGAGGGTTCGATTTGTCTTAATAGTAATCCCCTGGCTGTGCTTCCTAATGTTAGCTCGTAAATAGAAGGTTTGTCATGAAGTGGTCTGTTTCGATCATGATGGTTGGATGTAGTTAGAAATGTCATTTGTTGTAGAATGGCTGCCCACATGTAATAAGTTAAATTTGGTATAGCTAGACCGCCTCTAGAAGTTGGTAAAATTAACTTGGGTAGAGCTCTTCTTATCTTACAGTAGCTCCAAATAAACGATGATATTGATTGGTTTATCTTTTTCATAGAAGCGTTGTCAATTAAAATAGGGATTGCTCGAAACAGGTAAAGTATCTTTGGGAATATTGTCATTTTTATGTAGTTGCTTCTACCAATTATAGATAGATGTAAGTTATTGACTCTAAGTAAATCTCCTTTTATTTTTGTAATTAGAGGGTCATAATTTAGCGTGTTGATATCATCAGTATTGGACGAGATATTTACTCCTAAATATTTCGCATTTTTTACTCTAAATTGACTTATATATGGTGTATTATCAGTGCATACTACCATCGTTTTGTCTTGATTTAAAGAGTACCCCGAGTAGAGCCCAAATATTTTAGTAGTTGCTTCTATTTAAACTAGGGCCTCAGTAGGGTTAGTTTTTAAGACCGCAACATCATCGGCGTAGGCAAGGACTTTAGTGTTGTAGATGCCGGTTTTTATTGGTGTTATCGCCGGCGATGTTAATAACTTGATAATTAAGGGGTTAATGTAAAGTGTGAATAACAATGGTGAGCACGGACACCCTTGTCGCGTGCCTCTCTGGATTTTAATATTTTCAGATTCGCAGCCCACTGTCAAGATTCTGGCTTCTGGGTCTACGTAGAGGGCTTTTATTGATTTTATGAACCCCGGGCCGATGTTATTAATGGCTAATATTTCCCAAAGAAACTGCCAGGAGACCCGGTCAAAAGCCTTTTCGGCGTCTAACAAAATCAGCGACATTTGTCCTTTCTCTATTTTCATTATGTCGTAAAGAGATATTACAACGTATATGATCGGTGGTACTTTTGCCAGGTATACACCCGTGTTGCCAGGGAGTCACTAGTTGTTCAATAATTTTACCAAGGCGATTAGCAAAAATGTTGGCATATGTTTTAGAGTCTGAGTTGATCAGTAAGATCGGCCTGTATGATGTTGTCAGTTCGGGGGATTTATCTTTCTTCTTGAAGACGGCTATGTTTGTTTGTTTCCACGATTCCGGGGGTTTTCCATGCCATTGAATACCTAAGAAAAGATCATATAGAAATGGGATTATCACTTTACCCAGTATTTTGTATAGGTCTAGGGGTATCTTGTCGGGTCCTGCTTCTTTCCCTGCAGCTAATTCCGCTATTGCCATCTCTACTTCTATTCTGGTGATTTCTTTATCTAGTTCTTTTTTTGTTTCATCATCAATGATTTGTACCATGTTAGTCTCTCTAAGCCAGTTGACTAGGAACTCTTTAGTTTCATCAATCGATTTTTTGTCTTCATTCTGGTATAGTTTTTGGTAATACTCCTGGAAACAATTAGCTATTTCTTCCTGAGTGGTATATTTGTGGCCGCCGTAGTCAATGCTTTGTATGGAGTTACGAGATTGAGTTTGGCGGGTTTTTAGAGCAAGGTGTCTCCCTACATTTTCGCCTGTCTCATATGTCTTATTTCGGTTGGCTTGGAGGGTTTCTGCTGCTTTTTCAGTTAAATCATTATTTATCTCTGCTTTAAGTATTAGGATCTTTCTTAGGGTGTCGTCAGCCTGTTCCCCGTGATGTAATTGGTTGGCATGTGTATATTCTAGATGTGTTAATCTGTTTAATAGCTGGGTATGAGTCTTTTGTCGTTCTTTTTTACGGCTGGCGACAAAGGTGGCAGTCTCTCCCCTTAACGCCACCTTAAAACTATCCCATACACTAATGCGTGATGCGCTATATTGATTCATATCAAAACATTCTTTGGTCCATTGTGCAATGTGCGCTATATATTCCTGATTGACCAATAATTTTCGGTCAAATGTCCATTGTGCATAAACTCGATTAAATCTAGGAACTTCCAATGTAGCATAAATGGAGTTGTGGTCGGATATTGTCTTAGGGGCTTTGAAAATAAGAGCATTCAGAGCGATGTCTGCAGTTGCGAAAATGTAGTCTATGCGTACGTATTTTTTATGAGGATAGGAGAAGTAGGTGTATCCTGGGTCTCTACTATTTTTTAAAGACCATATATCTTGAAGATTGTGACTCGGAATTAAGTTTAGTACTGCTCTAAATACTCTTGGTTTACGGCCAGAATAATTGTATTGGCTCTGATTGGATTGAAATTGATTAAATGTTAAATTAAAATCTCCACAGAGGATTAAAGGGCTTGGCCATAGCGCTAATTCTGATTCTAATTCGATATATAATGCGGGGTCGTCAAGATTAGGGCCATATATGGAGCAAATAGTAATACCCATATCTAACTGAACAATGGCCCATCTTCCATGTATATCGGCTTTTTTACGTACTGGGACACCTAATCTTGTTCTTGCTAGAATTGTAACTCCTCTGGTTTTCGTGGTTTGTTTTGTTGTAACTAATAGGTTATAGCCTGGTATTTTTAGCTGATTGATCTCTCCTATAGGAATGTGAGTTTCTTGTATGCAGATGATATCCCAGGAGCTGTGAACCATTAATTGGAAGAATTGAGCCCTCTTTCCTCTGTCATTGAGACCTGCCACATTCCAACATCCTATGTTCAGCGTTCCCATTTATTTATTTTATATTTTAAGCGATGCTTATCTACCAGCATTCCTTTAATGGTTTCGAACGTGCTCATTTTACATTGTTTTCTCCCCCCCTCACCCTGCACACCCTGGTTCCCACCCAACACCCTCCACACTCCCCTACCCCCTTCCCCCCCCTGACCTCCCAAAAAAGGCAATAAGACTCCATAAGAGTCTATAATGATGGAATAGCATATTCCAATCAGAGCTAGTGAAGCATGTAGTCTTAAGTGTATAGTAAGAAGAGAAAGAAAAAAAAGACAAAAAACGAAGATAATAGAAAATTACATAAATATTACATGTAGTAACAATAGAGGAAGAGAGGAGAAATAATAATATAGAGTGTTAAATCTAAACTATTTTCATAAGTATACATTTTAGGATCGTTACACTAGGTTGCGAGAAAACCAGAAATTAGAAATCTCCCACATCAAGAGTTGATATCACATAAATAAGTGTTTCGAGAATCTTTCATAGGCTCTCTAGGTATTCTTTAGCCTTGATCTCAGATGTGAAAAATTTGGTTTGTCCCTTGAATATTACTTTCAACTTGGCTGGATTGTTCAGATATACTACCGCTTTCTTTTCTTGAAATGGCTTGATGAGTTGCCTAAGTCGCCATCTCCTTTCAACAGTCCAATGACAAAAGTCAGGGCGTACAAAATAGGATATTGAATCTTTGCTACGATGTTTATCTGGCGTGAATTTATCTGCGATAGCCTGTCGAAGCAAGAAATTCCCAAAATACACTAGGATTGCACAAAGATATTTACCTATGGGTGCTGCAGGTTTTATAGATAATGGAACCCTATGGGCTCGCTGCACTTCATAACCCCAGACCCAGGTGTTAAGTTCGGCAAGGGTATCACGAAAAAGTTGTATAATGAAGGTGCGGCAGTCTTCCCCCTCCATTTTTTCCGGCACCCCTAGCACTCGTAGGTTATTTCTACGAAGCCTATTTTCATAGTCTTCTAGCTGCCATCTGATATCTTGAACCTGTGCTTCATTTGCCTCGACTCGCTCATTTGTGGCAGCAGCCTCTGTTTTGTTTACAACGATGCGATCCTCTATGTCATTTAGTCTTTCTGTAAATGCACCCATAGTTTTAGAGAGTTTGCGGACTACTCCTTGAACCTTCTGCAAACCTGCTCAGGCTTTGCGACTGTCTTTGGAAGTCTCCTCCCGATGTGATGCTATAGCTTGCAAAACTGTTTCCATTACTTGTGTCAGAGTGGCTCCTGATGAGTCAGGTTGCTCTCTATTTGGGTTTTGACCTAAGGATGACATTTGTGATTTTGCAATAGGAATCTGACTCTGATTCAGTGTGAGAACAGTTGGGGTATAGTCCCATGACAATTCGTTGGCCCCATGATGCCCAGCTTTTTTCTTTTTAAGTATAGTTCTCCTCTTATCGCGCTGTTCTTTTGGGGGATTGATATCTGATTCTGTACTTAATTTGGAGTCTGTGTCATTCTCCACTTCTTCAGCATCATCAAGTTCATCGGTATCCCCAGACCAGCTAATGTCCTACGAAAAAGAGTAGAAGTCTGTTATATCTTTATCGGCCTCAAGCGCCTCATTAGCGCCTAAAGCATCTATAGGGTGTCCGTCTATCACTGAGTTGGACTTCGGTGTTCCTGTATGAGGTTTTAGTGCTTCTATGACCTCTATAATCTCTTTTTCTTGTGTTTTGTTAGCCTCCCTCTGTAAATCAGAATGCAAGTCTGTATATAAGTCTGCGTGTGGAATAGTTAATAAGCTTTGAGGCAAGGAATTTACCGGCGTCTCCGTAAGCGGTTCCGCACTCAGACCTAAGATTTGGTTAGCATCCTTATTGCTATTATTGATTTCACTTGTCGTGGTGGGAGTATTAAGTGACCCTGCAGGCTCATTAGCAGCCTCTTTAGCAGTCTCATTATCAAGTTTGTTGGTGTTATTGATGACAGTATTGCTAGTACTGTTAGAACTGTTATTTCTCACCGCTTGTATCACTGGGGGGTCAGTATTCACAATCGCTTCGCTGGAGTTATCAACAGTCCCTTGATTAATCATATCTGATCTGGAGTGAGAAGCAGAATCGAAAGGAATTGCCTGGCTTACCTGCGTGGCTGTAGATTTGGGTCTTTCAGAATTAAAGCCAGTCTCAGGCTCAGTCTCAGTCTCTTTTCTTTGTACTTCAGGCGGTGTTGGCACTTTCTGATCCCAGCTGCCACTGCTAGTCTCGGTACAGCAGCATTATTTCCTTTATCCCCCTCCATCATGCTCCCTTCTGAGTTGATAGTTAGCTGTTTGTGCTGTGTCTCTTTAGCCACTAGTTTCTGGCTAGCGGCACGTTGAAACATTGTTGCCACTGTTGGAGCAGCTGGTGCTGTAACTTTAGCAGAGTGAGGCGCTGCAGGGTTTTTGTTGGAGGTACCCCTCCGGACCGGTGTTTTCTCCCCCGCTAATGATATCGTCTCGGCTGTGATATCATGTGGCTCAACGCGTGTAGCACTGCGTTGTCTGCCTGTCTCCTGATCTCGCAAAGCCTGGGGTGCAGCCCTCATCTTGGCCGCCGCCGCTGCGGCGGCGTTTTTCGGAGCCATTGTCTGCTGTAGGCTCTCTGCGCTGTTGTGGGTTGCCGGTATTCTGGGGTCCGTATTGGTCACAGTCCCCACGGAGTTTCTGGATTCCGCGTAGCCCACGGAGCTCAGCCACCAAAGGGAGCGCAGATCACTTGCCGATCGGTGATTACCGATCAGCAGTCGGAGGGCGGCATAACCAATTGCCGAGGCGAGGAGTGAAAGTGACGTCCTTGCTGGGATCGCTGAGACCGCGGAGTCAAACCGTCGGTAGGCACAAACTTCAAATTGATGGACTGTGTAGCTTGCTCGAGTCTCGGCATCTCTCTAGAGCGGTGTAGTTTTATATAGCTAAAGAGCTCTCCTCATTTCATTTGCTTTCTTTTCCCGCTGCGGTTTTAGTCTAAGTCATTGGCATGCTCCGCTGCTTTGATCAGAGCTGCTATCGGCGTCTAGCCTGATGCCGCCATCTTGCCCGATCCCCATTTATGGATCCGTTTCAATGTCCGTTTTTAATTACTAAAGGCCTTGAGACCGGGAGGGACCCTGCCCACTTAAACCCTTGGGTGAGGCTAGAACTGTCGCGTCCATGTTCCCCGACAGGCTGGTTATTAACTGAGTTGTATCTCTTACCAGTGCTGTGCGCCGGACCCGCACAGCAGTGTTGTGTAGCAACAAGGCTACATTCTGGAGTGTACTTAGCAGCCTCGCTGAGACCCTTGCACTAGACATTGACATTTGTCTTGTCATTTCAGCGGCAGGAAGCCGTCAGATATTCCCAACCTTCTGTTACTGTATATGGTAACAGCCCGTTGACTATGTTAAGAGTAAAACATCCATAATAACAAGGAAACACAGCAGCTGCAAAATCGTTTAATTCCAATGGCCCTGGTTATGGCCCTGGAGGAGAGTGACGTCACAGCGCTGTGGCACGGACATTCGAAAAAGTTGGTCCAATTTTAGATTCAGCATTAGTGTTGTGATGAGTTTAAAGTGACCTGTTAAACACACAATTCATATGAAAAAAAAGGGTTGATTCAAACAGGTCTCCAGAATACACATTTCTAGTTGGCTTGTAGTTAGTTGTACGCAGTCTTTTTTTTTATTGTTCTGCAGTTTTATTGTTGCGCAAACTCGACCAGGAGGAAGTCATAGCGTTTTACATAAGAACCAGTTGCATTACAGACAGACACATTCAGATGAAGTGATTTGTCCAGAATCACAGGATGGTAACCTGGGGGCATCTGGATGACAGGGAGAGAGAGGCTACCTACAGGGAGTGAGCAGAATGCAGGGCCTCTGACCTCAATCCAGGCCCCACAGTGGTTTCACTTTCCTGTCTGCTCGAGAATCAAAAAGTGCAGTTTCGTTTCCTGGAGCCTGGGCGGGTCTGAGAATTTTATTTTATTTAATGCGATTTTCTATAGCGCAAATTTTACCCGAAGGTGTCAGAGCGCTTTACATAAGAAACAATTGCAGAACATAAGGAAATAGGATTACATGATGCGTTACATAAAGGATACAAACAGAAACAAGGAGGGTCCATTGCAACGCCTCCTTCCAGCAAGGAGAACGAGGCAACAATGACAAAAACCGCACGCACAAAAAATAAAAAAGGGGGTGGAAACAGCAACTGAATCCCTCCCCTCCAGGACTCTGTGACCTGCCATGTGGTTGCCATAGCAAAGTTTCTGGAAATCGGCTTGTGACACCAGAAGTCAGGTCACGGAGTCCTGAAAAGGAGGGAGTACAGCAGACAAATCATCAAAACAGGGGCATTGTCCAATGGCAGGCCTCCGTTTCGCGAGGCCGGCCAATGGCAGAAGGGTCATGGTTTCATGCCCCTTCTTGTTTACAAGAACTCTCGCCTGCAGCAGCGCATGCGCTGCAACACAGGTTTCGACCTAAAAAGGGGGAAGAGAGGAAGAAAGGGACAAAAGTGATGTTATGAAAGCGGGTGGGGGGATAGGAAGGAGCCATGGGGGAGGCTGGAGTAAGGCAGATCAGAAGGAGGGGGAAATATTTTGAGGATTGTCGAAGTGAGAGCGGAGTGGAGAGGGAGGGACATAAGTACAACAAGATGGTGGGTCCAGGTCCGAGAGATCTTCGATATACAACAACAAAATGGCTGGCGCGTCAGAAGTCAGAGGGACAAAAGTCAACGATGCGGACCAGGGCGTAGGAATTAAAAGCAAATCAGGGGGAAGTCAAAGAAGGGAGAGCAGATCCATAGTCAAAGTCAGGAGGCAGTGAAAAGAAGTATGTAGATTCTCTGGATCACAAGGGCATCGGCGATGATAGTCCACCCGGCATAGCTCATGCGCCCCCATATCTGTAAAGGGCTCTCAGGTCATAGAAGAGAGGATCAAGGCGGAGAACGTCTGAGTAGACGGCCAGCATGGGGGGAGGCGGCAGCGAGGCAGCAGCGTGAACTTGTGGAGTAAGTTGGCGACTGCAGGCGGGAAAGCGGGTACAACGGGGCAAACAGCGCCGGAGTACTCACCATCCATAAAGCAGTAACTTGTGACCTGGTAGGTCGAGGGATGGCACAGAAGTGTAGAATCTCATCCCCACTCAGACTGCCACCTTCTGAAGCCTTTACGATCATGAAAGAGCTGCGCCAGGTTGGTGAAAAGATCCAGCATACGCGCAAATTGGTTACAAGGGAGGCAACAGAGGGAGAAAAACACAGGCAGCGGAATGGGGCCTGTCATGTCCAGAAGGGTAGGTGACGGCCGCAGGAGGACCCTTTCCAGTGTCCTCAATAGCCGAACAAAGCGGCTCCACTGGGCATTGGACATGTCGTCTCCGTGTCCCGGAAGTGAGGAGGTCTGGTCCCTGGTTCAATCCGGAGCCATCCGGAGCCCACCAACGTTTTCAGATCAGCGCCAAGGTAAATCTGACATCGGCAGTCCATGCCAATTTGTTCTGAGGTCAGTAGGAGAGGCAGAAAAATAACAGCAGGGGGGCAAGGGATGCCATATTCTGATGTCCGGCTGGGTAGGTGTTGGCTGCAGGAGAAACCTGGGCCAAACCCCTCTTTAGCCGAACCAAGCAGCTCCACTGGTCATCGGCCATGTCCTCACTAAGTCCACTGTCACTTACGGGGAAGATTACGGGGAAAAAGAGGGATTTAGAACCAAAACAGCATTCCCTGTCAGGGAGCTTCCGGCCGGAGCTCCACACCGGGTGGCCATCTTGAAAGGTTGCTTTGGTAGATTCTGCCTAACACATCACACTGCAAACCATGAACTGCTTCTGTATGGAGAAGAAAAAGAAAATGAAAAGACAGAAACAGAGATTACAATGCAGTAAAACAGTGCCATTGTCCGTAGCAGGATACAAAGTTCAGCATTTACATTGTAGATGTAGATCATAATTATAGGAGGAGGTCAGGTGGCAATCAGGACATCCTGAGTTCTTGTAAATATACATTGCACATTTACCATAATACGTCGACCTAAATTAACAATTTTTGATCAGTCACCACTCTGAAAGGCTGGCAAGAGACATGGATCTGAAAAGTGGCGCAACCCACGTGTTCCATCACTTTGAAGACAAGGCTGGCAAAGCTGATGCGTTTCCACTTCTCTTCTAACTCAACAAGGCTGACATCCACAATCAGTTATTTGCTTTTCCTCACATCAAAGGACCCCATTTTAGTGTCATGCAAATATGTCTAGAAATGCGCCTTGCTATTAATTTCTGAACTAGTGTTTGTGGGGGCTCCACAGACCAGCCATGTGAGAGCATTGTTTCTCAAACAATATCAATGGTGGATGCACTGGCCTTTTAAAGGGCGGTATGCCACAGCTGGAGCCCAAGACAGGCCTCCTGTGGCATCCCTGATGAGGTTGCATATTTAGCCAATGTTGGTGTGCAAGAGATGAAAACATTAGGAATCACTCTCCTGAAAGCCAGCAAAAAGAAGTGTCGACCTCATAAATAGACACCAGAAAAGACCCGGTGGTTGGACAAAGAATTCCAACAACAGATGACGAAGGAGCCAGTGGATAACCTTAACCGGTTTCAGGCCCAGTATGGCAAAAAAAAGAAAGCTAGAAACTTTGGCCATTTTGATGGAAAATGCAGTAAGGGGGAAAACTCAGCTGTTTGCCTGTTTCATAGATCTCAAATTGGCATTTGACCGAGTGTTGTATGACTGTCCTTGTGATAAACTGGAAAAATGGGGCATGCCAGGGAAAATCCTAAATGCAATCATAGCATTATACAGTGACACATGGGCACAGGTAAAATGTGGAGACAGCAGTAGAGTGACTTAACAAATTAACATCAAAACTGATTGAAACAGGGATGTGTTCTGGCTCTGACTTTGTTCAATTTATACTTAGCTGACCAGAATAGCTATCTGACAAAAGTAGCTAGCCATCCACCAATAATGGAAAATGAGAAAATCCTATGTCTGCAATATGCAGACGACACTGTTGCAAAGATTGATAAGCAATTTATCAAGCTATATTGAGCAACAATAGCTAAAGCTAAACTTGTGCAAAACCAACGAGGAGCGTTGATTGGATTGCAAGTACAAGACGTACAAGTGGTTTATCAAGGGTGATCATGTTCAGTCTGTCCACTGTTACAAGTACCTGGGAATCACTTTGGGGCACCAACTGTCGGCCACTACCCTTATCACCGCAGTGCAAGCAAAATCACAGTCTTTAATCTTCACTTAAGAGCTCTTGAAAAAGAAATGGAGTTGCTCTTCACATAGTCATCTCTTGGCTGTGATGGTAACCCAATCATTTACAATCACTGGTGTATGGTCTGGACATTTTGCACGGTAAGGAGATAGACATTTCAACTCTGCCACAAGCAAAGGCTTACAAAACAGTGTTCATTCTGCAGGAAGCATACTCCCCAGCCCAGGTGTGTCTTCAAAATCAGAAATTCCCCAAAATTGACACCTTTGTGAAACTGTACTGGATGCTCCGTGCTTTAGAGAGTGGATGCTTGATCAATCTATGTTGGGTTGAGAAATCGAGAAAAAACAAGCTAAAGCGTGGGATGCCAAGCATTAGTAGAAATAGGGATATAAGAACCATAGGATAGCAAGATAGTACAAACAGCATTTTCACAGATGAGCAATTCTTCATCAGAGCAGTCACACTTACATAATAAGAACATACTTCCAAAGCGTCTGTATGCCTGGTCAGTGATGAATTCCTATAACAACATGAAGCCACAAGCATATGTCACTGCACATTTTCATCCTGCCTTCGAATTGACTTTCAGGCTTAATTGTCTTGTTTTTTTTTACTCCAAAATACTTTCTCCCAGCATGGAAGGGCAGGAAGCAAGATCTAAATTAAAACCAAAGGGAATTATGGATGGAGTGTTGAAAATTGCAAGCACTCAACCCCAGTCAACTGAACTGGGTTTAATTAATCATCATTCTTTAGCTCACTCCACCACCCCAGTTCAGACATGGCCATATGCAAATCAGTCTGACCCTGCGCCTCATGGGAACATTCCAGCCCGAACTGCCAAGCCATTTCTTCCCTGGACCGGAAACCAGCATCCTGGGACCGGTTTCAGGCTAATCACCCGTCATCAGCCAGGCTAGCTTGAATCCAGTGGCAAAGTGAGCAAGGGACCCACGTCTGGGTATACCTGCCAACTTAGGGCGAACAAAGCAAAACCAAAGGGGATGATGGATGGAGTGTTGATCTAAATTGCCATTTATGTGGCTATAAAATAGAGTCAACCAGTCACCTTGTGTGTAGGTCATGGTCCAAAGAAAAATACTCTTCAAGTCAGCCTTCCTGAAATTGAAATTGAACATTTGTTCTCCCCTGCAGGCACGCAGATATCGGGTGGTTGGGCAGTGCCCCACTTTCTCTGGCATGTCGAGGAGTAAACTTTTTAAATCTGGTGAACCAACTTCTCTGAAGAGCAGACTTGCACACATTACTTTAAAGCAAGGACATGCCAAGCCTGGGCCTATACAAATGATGGACTCACAAAGCAGCCTCTTTACAGTATAACATCAGACAATATGTTTCAAGAGCTAGGGAATGATTTGCTCTGCCCTAAATGCACTTGCATTTAAAATAAGGGTTGGTAGTCCTAGGATCTTGGAAACTGACCAGTACAGTGGCACACTAGGCACACTATTTATTTTGAGTTTCGTAATATTACCTTTAATCAATTACTACCATCTAACTCCCTGCAACTTTTCACAAATTCTAACAATTTTAGGGCTTTCTGTGTTATTAGAAATTGTGATTGTAGGCTCTACATGGTGTTTTAGTGTATTTTTGTACATTAGCTATGCACTTTATGATTAGGAATAACCAAATAAACTTTGTTTCGCACTCTCCTGGAAGACAGCCAAAATGTATTCACATCACTGCATGTTTTAATCACTCATTTTCTTCTTAACTTCTTAAAATATGATGCACTATGTGTTATTGTATGTGTACTTTTCTCAGCTGTATTTGTGTTTGTTTTATTTTGATATCTTTGCACTGGCCTACTTCAAAACTTTCTACCAGTAAGGTAAACTTTCATAGGCACTAGATCTCCTGTACAAATGGTAGAATTCTTAGCTGTCCTTTTAGATGTAGAGTGTTCATTGACCCCACATGTCAACAGATTTTGGCATGTAGGACCAATCTATACATCTAAGTAAGACAAAGAGGGTCCACTGTTTACTCTGTTCTATAATGTGAGAAATGAATATGACTTACAATGAGTCTTAAAGAAGCTTTCAACTTTCCCGTTTCCCTGTGGCCATTAAGCACTAATCATGAAAACTTGATTTATAAAGAAGCAAGGTCTTTCAAATGTGAGCCCATTTTCAGTTCTTAGCTCTTTCATCCCTTGTGAGTAGCCTTGATTTTCTCCCATTTTTCAGAATCAGCTCTTCGGCTACTATGGATTGCACAATCTCTACCTCACAATACTAAGACTTGTAGCCAATGATCACAAGAAGATGATGACCTTCCAGAATAGGCTCAAAATCTGCATGGGCTGACACCCATGGATAAAGTGGTATTTATTCAGTAATGATGGGAAGTGGTCAATCGGGTAAAGATCCTTGGCAATGAAGACAACAGTCCCACTGTGTTCTCCACAATTTAGTCTAAGCTGGGAAACCAGACTTTCCTCTTTTCTCTTGCTGCTCGCAATTCACTGGATCAGGGTCTGGGGAATGAGTCAGCGCATGCCTTACAAAAGGCATCCCCCAACAAAACTGCTAGCTTCTGTCTTAGATTGTATAGCAACCAGTGAGTCTGCAGTGTGCTTCTGGCTTTCAGGTATATGGGTCAGATATCAGAAGTCTCCAGTTCCTTTTTCAGTTTTCAGTTGCATGGATGGCAAACCGCAAAAAATCATTGTGTTAGTGACTTGGAAGTCTTTAAGTAACATTGGCCTACTAGACAATCAACTGAAATATTCTTTCATTTCTGCATCATCTTTCATCTCATGGGATGTTACTGGTCAAGGATGTCTTAACAAGTAGTCTATAGGGTTCTGAGTCCTAGTTAGTTGATTACAGAAAAAGAATATTCTTGTAACACAAGAGTGTTAAGTGGAGAGACAATTGAGTCTGCCAACAGCTTACCTCGCAAGCAAGAGTGCTAATAGGAAGCTGGTCCCCTCCCCTGCCATTTCGAGTTTTTTACTAATATAAACTCGGTTCCCCTTCACATAGCGAAGGGCTCTTCTGAAATGTGAATTCTCCTTTTTCACTTCTGATTTGGTAGAAGGGCAAGGGGTGTCACCCAGGTTCACAAAGGTGAGAGTCCTAAAGAAAGCCGGGACACTGTCATTTGCCGGCTGAAACATGTCGACACTCAAGCAGTGTGGAGCAGGTGGAATCTCATAATAAGTTCTTCCACCGAGCATCCACGTTTTTTCCTTTTAAACCCTGGACAGGGGACCTGATATTAAAACTGTAATAAGGATCCCCTGGGACCAGCTTTTAGTTCCACTGATCCTGCACTATTTTCTCACCTTTGAGTTTTCACTAACTCTTAACTGTATGTTGTATTGTCTTCCCCTCCCTATTGCTCCACCTCCAGTGTAGGGTAAACACAGAGGTGTGTTAGCAGCCCTATGATGAAGCATGACACAGCTTGCTGTGTGTGATGGCAGTTTTAAAAGCAAGGTGCTTTTTCCTTGACTCGCTCTTAGTTACTTTTTCTTTCTCTTTTCTTAATTGTTTCCCCTTCTTTTTGTGATATAAGGTTAAGAGAATAACTCACAGATTATATTATGTTGACACTAAAAGAATGTCCATCAAGGTAAGGGTGGAAGTGATTATACCACCAGTGCATCACAAACTACTCCTTTTCAAAGAGTAATAACTGTGTTAAATTGGAGTAAAGACAAAGGTTGCACAGATTAGTGGTGGATACACTCCATGCAACTGCCTCTGAGAGAGTACTGCTCTCTACCCTGATGAACCGCTGTTGACTAAAAACTCTGTATCCTTTGATGGGTTAAAGCCCTTGAGCGTAATCTCAGTTGACAGAGCACCTTCATCCTTTACAGGTTTGGAATGCTGCTTGCTAAGTTTCACTCTAAGCCCTGCAGTGTTGACCTTTTTTGGTGCCATAGGGGAGGAGACATTCTTGATGAACATTCCATAAAATGCTACCACACCATAATTTGATAATTTAACATCACTAACCCTAGATCAAAATACATTCTTGAGAAACATCATTGGTGTTCCCCCATTGAAGCAAGTCTATCATGACTTAGGGTGTAACAGACTGGAAGTTGTTGCCATGTTTCGCCCCATAGCATATTGGCAAAGACTCTGGACCACTCTTGAGCTGCAGCATTATGCAACTGCCCTGAAATATGTATGGGTATATGATACATCTTGCAAAATAAAATGGTTACAAAACATCAAAGTAACTTTGGCAAATATGGGTGTGCGCCATTTATGGGAGGGCACAGAGGGGCAGCAGTTTCCATCTAAAAAAGAAATGACGGAGCTTTATTGTTCCATGGTGGAGAGGAGGAACACACTGTCCCGGAATTATCATCATTGACGGGGACATTTCTAAAGCACAAGGCATGCCTCCACTATGAGAGTTATTGGGAAGTTATCACCAAACCCAGGGATAGACGCCTTTATTTTCAATGTCGGGTGGGTACACTACCCACAAACGTATTTACACGTAAATGGCATAACTCTAACGGCAATAAATTTAAGTTGTGTATGGAGCATGAGGAGACCCATTCCCATATCTTATTTGTCTGTCAGGCTTATCAGATGCCGCAACGTAAATGGTTGAAGACCATATGTAGGAACATGTGAGTTAGAAGTAGTGCCATCCCACTGAGAATATTGTTGACCAACACAACCACACCAACTGTCATAGCTGTTGCCTGATTCTTGAGTTGGGCGTGGAATATTCAGGGAAAAATGCTAATACCGCTGATCACAGTGAATCACAAGGCAAGGAAAGGATGAATCAAAGTGTGGAATTTTTATTGTTCAGTAGTATGAAATATACAACAGATTGTATATTTTAAAAGTCTTTTAGTCCCATAATGCAATTTTAGTTTAAACTTATTTTTATGATAAGGTAAACTGTTTTGAAATTTATTCTGTATAAATCTGTGAATAGTAATATTTTTTTTTCTTAGTGGGCATAACTTTATCTTTTAATGCCTCATTTTTAACTGATTGCTGTGTGTGTATATTGTTACTGTCTTTTACGATCTCAATTGAGCGAAATAAAGACTATAAATTGAAAAAGTAAAGGCCACGATGAGTAGGAGAAATGGTGATATGCCTGGATCATGGAACCAGAAGGAGCTTTTAACAACCAGCATTTAAATTGACTTTAGGATGCCACCTGGACCCATTAACTATGGATAGCAGGTCATATATTGCTGAAGTGAGGCAGTATTCCCTAATGATTAAGGCATTCAGGACGTAGATACCTACACCTCGCACTGGTGTGCAGAGGTCTAAATATTTTTTTGCAACAACAATTGGTGAAATCCCCAGGGTGGGCCTATCAACACATTTCATGATGTCAGTTTTTCCAGGTTTCAAATGTTTAGTTTCTACTTTGGACCTTAAGTGAAATCCTAGTCATCATCACTGGTTCAGTGTCAGTCAGCCAGTCAAAATTGCTTTATTCGAGCAATTAAAATCATAAAAGCAATCAAAGATACTCAGTGTTCCAAAAAGACAAAATCTATAACATTCCATAAGCCATGAGTAATACAATTCAGGGCTAAAAATGTCATGTTAAAAGTGTACAGCGTAACAGAAGAATCTACTACACAAATGAATAAAACAGTTTAAAAGCAACAGTCATTAGAGAGACAAGAGTATGACACATAAGGGGTTATTTTCTTTTGCTTCTTGCTCTGACTGCTGCAACTAAAAAACTGGCAATATAAACAATTTCCAAAAGGCTGTGCAGCATCTGCAGGTACACTAAGGCTGGCCAAACCTGCAGAAAGACCTCATTTTTTAAAATTTGGAAAATAAAATGCTTCAGTAACTGCAAGTAATGATCGCAAAGTATTCCAAAATGCTTGGTGACTTGCCTTGAAAACCTGTCACAAGTCCCCTAGCCTGCTCCAACCCAGGGGATCAGCCAACAAAGAAAAACGATGTCTAGGTTTAGTGACTACGTCTAGCTAGGTCTCCATCATGATGGAAGTTTTTAAAATCTGATGAGCTCATACTGTGGGCTTTGATAGTTCAGCAACCTCTCTTTCTGTGGTTGCAAAGCGCAAGAATGCTGTCTTTCCCCAACCCAAATCCTTGTTACATAGATTTCCTGGGTTACAAAAAACACCGGGGCGACCTAGCTCCCTTGTATTGTTTTTCACATAATTAAGCCATGGAATGACATACAACTTCTAATGATCTTGCAATTTAGCTCCAGTTCTGGGTTACACCATATAGAGATCGACTTGATAAAAGGGGACATTTTAATTACATCTGTCACATAGCCAACACCCAGTTCATCATGTACAATATACAAAGATGTAGAATGAGGAACTGAAAGCAGGCTTCTTAAAAATTTAGGGCCCTATTAGGATGGCAGACGGACCTGCGTCCGCCACCCCAGAGGAGGAGGGACCGTCCGCAGGGGAAGCGGCGGTCCCTCCGTGCAAATTAGGATGTGACCGCGGCGTGTGCTGCTTGAAGCAGCACCCGCCGCATTGTTAAAAATGCATGCTTCGCATTTGCGTGCACAAAGCAGCAGGTACTGTGCACCCCCTCCGTCACCCTGGGGGCCCGCAACGGGCCCCTAAAGAAATCACCGTATTCCTTTACACGGTGGAGAAGCCACCGCAGAAAGGCATCTGTTTACCCCCATCCTAATATGGTTGGCGGTGAGACACCGCCTCCATATTAGAGCTTTTCCACCGCAGTCGTAAGGCAACCGCGGCGGAAAAGCGGTGGACGGTCTTCGTGACCCCCCAGCCATCCTAATCTGGTGGGGGGGTCTTTGAAGGCTCCGCAGCGTCTTTTCCGCATCCTCCGGGCCGGCGGACACTTCCGACTGCCTGGAGGATGCAGAAAAACCGCAATCCTAATGACCCCCATTTTTTCTACAATTTGGATCTCTAGGCAATTTGTGAACCCCCAGATATCAGAGACAAAACAAGCGATAGCTATACACTTAGAGTTATAAATGGCTAACATTGCCTTTATTGGTTTCGCACCTAACCTTCATGTGAAGTCAAGTATTGAACCAGTGGAGCGAGCCATGGCTAATCTTTTTGCCCTCCTCTGGGCAACCCAAGAGCATCTCTTATCAAATAAGATGCTAAGATACGGAAATGAGGCGACCCTGCTTATTTAATTCCCGTCACAACCAAACATCTTGATTTTACTGGTCTTTTCTTCCAGATTCATAACGTGTGATTTGGAAAAGTTGACGTCAAGTCCAGTGATTCCATATAATCAGAGAACAACAATAACAGATGTTGAATCCCCACAGCAGTGTGTACCAATAAGGCTGCATTATCTGCGTAGAGCACAGCTGGAATCAGTTGATCCCCCACACAGGGAATATCCCAAGCAGCGCCACACAATACCAGGTCTAAATTGTTAAAATAGAGGGTAATAGCAGAGGAGCCAGGATACAGCATTGTCTGACTCCTCTTGTCACATCTATCTTCTGTGTCAGATTGCCCATTTGGTTGAATCTTACTGCAGCTGAAAGATCCCTATGCAAGTCGGACAAAAAGTACACAATATTTTTGTCCACACCCATTTCTAGTGACAGAGCCGACGGCTTGGTTCTATTTACTCGGGAAAACGCAGAGGATTGATCCATAAACGCAATGTGGAGGGATCCTTTTATAACTACGGTGTACTTTCCTATTATAAGATACAGATTAAGAGACTGTTCGAGGGTTCTTCTGCCGTTCCTAAAACCGTATTGGATGTCGGACAATATACAACGTTCGTCAATCCATACGGTTAATTTGTTTAGCACCGCCCTTTCCATCATCTTGACCGCGGAATCAATCAGGGATACAGGCCTGTAACACCCTTTATCCCCTCTGTTACCCTTTTTAAAAACCGGGACTATAGTTGATGTGGACCAGGATTTGGGCATTCCATATTGACATGCCATATTCAAAACATTGGCCAGTAACTTTGCCGATAGAAGAACAGCTGTTTTAAAGAGATCAGCCGGGACCCCGTACGGACCAGGTGCTTTATTGCCCATCATTTTGGTAATGGCCACAGCCACTTCTTGTGGGGAAAAAAGCAAACTGTATTCAAATGTTGGACACACTGGCACTGTGTTCATCTTGTCGTTGCGACTATCATAAATATGATTAAAATGGTTAAACCAGAGTTATTCTGAGATGTTCCTCTCAACAACATTGCTCTCGAGGCCAGAGAAAAGGGGCCTATTTACTATTTCCCAGAATTTGGAGCTGTTCTTGATTATGTCAACAACAGCAGGTCTTTCCATGTCTCTTGTTTGATTTCCAATTTGCGTGTATGCCTGCCATCAATCACGGAAACCCTGGTTCTTGATTCAACTCTTTTTGTATTTATTAAACAGCCCTTTAGACTGATACAAATAGGATTGTAGTCACTATAAGAGGCCCACCTTGTGGTATAATCCAGGACCATGGGCATCATGGTAGTGTTAACAAATATAAAATCAATAGTGGAAAACAAACTCCTACCTTTGAAAGAAGGGATGCTCAAACCCGCTTCTGATGTATTTGGCAATGCCAGCCCAAAGTCCGCTATCATGTCCTCTAAAAGTCCACCCTTGGAGAATGTTAAAAATGAATATCTGAATTGGCCCCAGGCCACAGTTCATCAAAAACCTGACACTTCTTGTAAAACAAATGAATGTTGAAATCACCAAGTAAAATAATAAGAGACTGATTCATTTCCTTCTCCCTATATTGGTCCAAAAAGTGATTAAGACTACATAAATGTTCATTTACAGAGACTGTTGGACCCGGCCCTTTGGGCAGGTTCACCCCAAGACTTTTTGCTTTTTCCTAGCCTGTTTCTGGAACCTGTTGGTGGTGATTTTAGGCCCACTTTTTCACTGTGGTACAGTGTAAAGTGCTTGAGCTCTCTGTGTATGTGTGGTGAGTGACCTGCCCTCCCATAGGAATGAATGGGGAATATGTATGCCCATGGTAGTTCCTGATGTGTGGGGAGTGCAGGGGCGAGTTTGATATGAGAGAACTCGTGAGACTGAATGCTGCGAAATGGTATATGCGGCATGAGTGTGTCTTGTCTAGAAGTACCACTTTTAGAAGTTGGCATATTTGTGTAATTTGTGTCTGGCGTGTGATTGGCTGGTGAGCCTGGGTCAGGAGTGCCTGGGCCTGCTTGTGGATTGGCTGTCTGGTTTGAGGGTGACAGGGGCTGGAGAGCCCAGGAGGTTGTCTGAGTCAGCCCATGGATGAAAGGCAGCATCTGCTGCCAGGGAAGTAGAAGGAGATGGCACCTGATAGTTAAGGGCTGTGCCTGCCTGACTAAAAAGCTGGCTCCACCTCCTGCTGGGCGACTGTCACCTCTGTCCCTGATACTGACAGGAATTCCCTATAACCAGTTCTAGCTGGTTCTCACACTGCCTACACAAAGACTTCAAAGACTTTTCTGTGTATAAGAAGGGGCTGTGTCCCCTTCCAAAAGGTTCTTGTTTCTAACTTGAATCTGCCAGGGTCATGCTGCTGCTGGGGCTCAGGGGAATCCCTGGGCCCTGCCCAGCCCCTGGATGCCTGGAGGACTTCTGGGGGACCCCTCTGCCTGTCCTGGAAGGATGGGGGACTTTGCTTTAACCTGGAGGGACTTTGCTGTATCCCCTGAAAGACTTTTGGCTGGACTTTGTGTGCCTTTAGCGCTGGGAGCGCTTTAATTTCACTTTTAGCACTGGGAGCGCTTTACTTTCGCTGCTAAGCACTGGGAGCGCTTCATTTCCTCTTTAAAGTGCCTGGTAGCACTGTTAGGGCATTCGGCGGCTGCCCACGCTGCGTATTCGCTTTTTATTTATTTATCTTGAGGGAGCCACCCCTAGGATAATGATTCCCCGCCTGCCGGCCAATTGCAGCGCGGCCGGCCGGAGGTCCCGCCCCCGCAGCCCGAGAGAGAGAAAGGGCGGCGGGGAGAAGAGGCGGAGAGGAGTGATGGCCGCCCAGGGGCTCCTGTGAGCTGGGGAGGGCCCCCAGGGCTGCCAGAACCAAGCGCCGAATGTCGCGGGGCTCCCATGACCAGGAGGGAGCCCCGGAGGAGAAGTGGAGCTGTGGCCGGTGACGGGGCTCCCGTGTGCGGAGGGAGCCCAGAGAGAGAAGGAAGCTGAGCTGCAAGAGTCCCGACGCCGAGCAGAGCCGCCGGGAAGCCCCCGGGGCCACCAGGACCAAGCGCCGAATGTCGCGGGGCTCCCATGACCAGGAGGGAGCCCCGGAGGAGAAGTGGAGCAGTGGCCGGTGACGGGGCTCCCGTGTGCGGAGGGAGCCCAGAGAGAGAAGGAAGCTGAGCTGCAAGAGTCCCGACGCCGAGCAGAGCCGCCGGGAAGCCAGAAGAGCAGGAGCTCTTGAGCTGAGCCCCGCCGCCCAGGACCACCACCGGAGGAGTCATGAAGCAACCGGTGAGTGCGGGAGGGCCGGGGGCTCAGTGGCGGTCAGAGCGGCCCCGGATGGCAGTGGGTCGCTCCAAAGGTGTGTCGAGCCTGAGAGGCTCCAATGGTCTGAAGGGGCATTGCGTGTTTTAGAGCCCTGTGGGCTCTCCCAATGGCCCGTGTCCTGCCCTCTGTCTAGGGAGGCATAGTTGGTACCATCAGGGCGGCCCCGGTTGGCAGTGGGTCGCCCCAACATTGAGTAGAGCCCAGAGAGGCTCGTGGGGGCATATTCGTTGAGCCCTGAGATGCTCCCTGCCCACGTGATTGTTTTCAGAGCCTGAGGGCTCCATGGGGCCTATTTGTTTAAGAGCCTGTGTGGCTCCAACATAGGGCTATGACCTGCGCATATGTGTTTTTAGAGCCTGTGTGGCTCCCACAGTGGGCGCAGTTTGCGCCTAAGGGTCAGTGAGGACCCTGTCGCAGTCTCCTTGATGATCTCCAGCTGCCTAGCAATTAGTGGGCAGCTGCACCGTTTAGGCGCAATTTCAGGAGAGAGTCCCTGTGTGGGACAGAGAGGGCACAGTGGTGCCAGGCCTTCACAGCTGCGCAGCACTTAGTGCCAGTTTAGGCTTTCTTTTCTTGAGACTGGCGCTGCATGGCAGCGCACCCTGACATTGAGACTCAGGGCGTCTTAGCCCCAACAAGGCCAGTTGGCCTAGGGACTGCAACAGGTGGTGGCTTATGTAAGTTATGCGCAATGTGATTTCTATGTTTTTAATAGTAATTGCCTACTGTGTGTTTTTGCGCTATTGTGTTGTTCTTGCACCTCTGAATGTTTTTAGGCATCATGTGTCTTTCTTTCCATGCGCTGCACCTCTGAATGTTTTAGGCATCATGTGTCTTCTTGCGCTGCACCCCTGAATGTATTTTATTGCATCATGTGCTTTATTCTTAACACCTGAATGTTTTAGGCATCATGTGTTTCTCTTTATTACTCCTCTGAATGTGTTTCATGCATCATGGGTAAGGTGTTCTTGTGTAGACCCCTAAATGTATTTTATTCTTAGGTGGTTGTTCTTTTTAGTACAGGTGGTCCTAGTAAGGTCCTGGTTCCTGTTACCAGTGGATACTGGTTGTGATCTTTTTGATTACCATTTTATGTTTATTGTTCCTTATTCTAAAAGTACTATTTCTGATTATGACAGTGGCCCATGTGGCCCTGTCTTGTAAATAATCCCATGTGAATATTGCCCGTGCCAGTTGGCACCCTGTATATTGTGTGATACTACCTGATGTGTTTTTACAATACAAAAGTTATTTTATAAATAACCTTGTGTGGAGTTTCTTTTGTCGTGTGCCTAGGATGTTGTTGCTGTTGTGCGCTGACGCAAATGCTTTACACATTGCCTCCGAGTTTAGCCTTACTGCTTGTGCCAAGCTACCAAGGGGGTGAGCAGGGGTTATTTTGGCGTGTGACTTCCTTGCCCTGACTAGAATGGTGGTTTCTGCCTGGCTTTGGCGTCAGCCTTAGCCTACCAGAAATAGCCAGTTCTAACAGAGACCTTCTGAAATTAATTATAAAAATTGAGAACAAATATTTTCTGGGCTTGTAGGGGACTGATCTTGACCGCTAAACAGTTTTCTTTCCCTGTTTACCTTTGTGGTGGCCACCATTCACTTTTAGCAAAATCATTGTTAATAGAACTCCCCTAGCGCTACCAGCAGCCGATTTTTGATCTGCCTAATTATAGGTGGTATACCCATCCAACCAAAAACTATTTTCAGAGTCCCAGTATATCATATTCCTTCAATGGGGTAGTCCACCCAGGGTTGTCTTTCTTTGCTTCAAGACCAGCTACATTCCAACTTAGGATATTCAAGATATCTGCCCCCTTTACCATTGCCGTTATCAGAATGCTCTGGCTAGTTATGGGCTGACTCAGGGATGTCTGGGCCAGTGAGTCATTATGACTGATTAGTCAATTATTGGTATCTAACTGATTCAGTGGGGCAAATCTATTTTGCCAGATCTAACAACCTCCCAGGATCTCGATTCAGGATCCATACCTAGTATGGGCTAGGTTATATGTTCTTGATTTTGGGACTGAGTAAAAGTATATTTCTTTTTTAGCTGATACGTATTACTCTGCCCAATGTGTCTCCTTTCAGGATTTACTGCGGGATTCCTCCATCGCAATGCAAGACTTTCAGTTATGTTACTCGTGGGTGGGCGATAGTAAAAACCCCAGGGGAAGTGCTCTAATCTTGCCAGTTCCAGGCTTGCCAAACTCTTTAAACAATGATTTTGCTACATTAATCTGATTAAAATTGACAACAACACAATCTCCCTTAAATGACTGTACTCCCTGTCCCACCCACCCGTCTCGCCAAAATGATGTGTGATGCAGCTTTAGCCCCTTCCTCAGAAAACCTTGAACACCAGTGCTTGACCTTACGAATTCGGTCAACTGGGGATTCGGTCATGTTAATTTTTAAATAAGGGACCCCTACTAACACAACAGATAAGGGAGTAGCCTCTAGGGGTAAGTGGAGTCTGCATTTGTTTTCTTGTGCATTTAGGGATTGATTGGATTGCACGTTATTTACAGTAACAGGTGGCTGTATACACTTTGATTGTAGCCCAATGTAATGACGAGGGACGTCAGAGAGAGGTTTATCAATTTCAAATGCCAAATCTTTGGGGTCAGAGCTAGAGCCCCCAGCATGCGCAATCTGACTTTGAGCCCCAGTGGCCGTCTCTACTACAAATGAGGCTGGAACAACTTGGGCCATCCTCCTCAGCACAGTGTCAACATGCATCCCCTCTATAAAGCACTTTATTTTACTCAAATGCTCGTCTATAGAGGATCATTTGGTTAACATCGGCTCCAAAGCATTTTTACAAGAGTTCAACAATTCTATTTTAAGTGCCCCCATAACAGTCTCAAGATATGATTGAGCAGTTTTATCCACAGTGATAGCGAAATTGGCTTCAGAATGATCTTTAGTCCCTGGTGGACCACCTCTCCTTCCAGGCCCGGATTCTTCAATGTTTATACCCTGTTTCAAGCCTTTTCTACGTTTCCTTTTTGGTATAATCCCCATTTCGGCAGTGGAAGTAGCTCCTCTCACCCTTTCATCATTAACTAGTCTGGGACCCTGTTCCTCTGGCTGGGTGGCAAAAGTCCCTATAACTGTAGTTTCCCCCCTCTCCACAAAATCAGTGATGCAATTGACATCACTAAGTCTGTCAGTAATAGTGTTGTGTGGCTCCTTATCTGTTCTAAGTCCTCCCTCTATGCCCAGCTGCTCCTCAACATGTATTTCCTCTTTTATGGCCCCAACAGCTGTCGTCAGATAAGAAATTATGGAAGCACAATTCCAGGGCATTTTCGCTTTTACTTCCCCTCCCTCTGAATTTAGCGGTAGTTTTTTCTTACCCATATTGGAGTTCAGGTGTTCAAGAGCTGGCCCAGTCCAGTCTCTGCCAGGCACAGACGGGTGCAGATGGACCCGCCTTGGCCCGGGCTTTGCCTGCACACTTCCCATGGTGCAGAAGCACCCAAGGGTTTTTACAGCGCCTCCAGGCACACAGAGATCGCAAAGTCCTGTTCCTGGCCCCTCGCTGCGAACAACAAATAGGGAGTCCCGCTCTGCGGGAGCCCGCAAGGGTTTTAATTGCACCACAAGGCGCACAGAGATCGCGTTGGCGGCAGCGCTGGCTGCAAATGAGGTTGGGACCAGTAGTCCTGGTCCTGGCCCCCCGCTGCAAACAACAATTTGGGGTTCAGTGTCATTAGTTGGATGGGCTGGTAAATAGGTAGCCCTAAAGTTTGGTCTTCTATGCTTACTATGCCTTTGAATAGATTATCGACTTCTGTTAATGGGCTGTCAAAATCATTTGCTTAGATGCTGTATGTGATTCTTATCAGACTGCTGAGTGATGTAAATTGTTGTCACTATAGACTACCTGTGAGTCGATTTGGTTGTAAAGATGCCACATAGATACAAATAGTTTGTTGCTGCAAGCCTACATCTTGACTTTTGTAGTCTTTCATTTGGTGAGAAGTTTGAGGAAACTAAAGTTTATTTTTTGTGATAACAATTATTGATGCACCAGTATCAATCAAAGCTATTATTATCTGCCTACCTAATGGCATTTGACTTGAGGATTGAGATCAACTATGTTTTATTACTTATTCCATGCTGTAGAAAACATTTACTGCTTCATCATCCTCTTGATCGTCATCCATGTCTTCATTTCTAAGGTCGATAATACAGGGGAAACAATGTTCACTGCTTTTGTTGTAGAAGCTATGGTCCAGTAGGACAAGCGTCATACTTTTGCAAACAATTTGATTAGTGTCATGCTGAACAGTTCTTCTCTAGAACGAGAATTTCGCTCATGAGGAAAAATGACACAACAATGTCCTTAGGTCTTCTATTTTTGATGATGGAGTGGGTGTGGGGCTTTTTGCCGTATTGGTGATTTGGTTTACAGCTTTGGCCTTACAGTTTTATTGAGGACTGCATCCATACTTGACACCCTATATTTGGAAGTGTCTAGAGCCTCCAAAGTCAAAATATAGGACAGAGGCTTGCGGGTTTCACAAGATCTATCTTCAAAATGTGTATAAACTTCTATCTGATCTCTTCTATCATGTCTTGTAGCATGACCATTTCACAAGTGCTTGGAGTAGTGTGGGCAATTCAACAATGGATTCAGCCAATCCCTGCTTTGCTTGATGCTGGAGGAATCCACATATCATTGGAATAAAGAAAAGCAGTGGCTCCACTTTTCCCACTTCAAAATGTGAGGAGGACCCCCTGAGACCTGGCAACTAATGAACATACAAAGACCTTTGAGTGAGAGAGCCTCCCTCCAGTACCATAGAAACGTTACACCCCCTGAGGGAAAACACATTAATGAATGTAGTTTACACCCACTTGTAATTTACACTCACTCTTCCAACTCAAACCCTTCCAAACAATAAAAAACACACACATTGCCTACATCAATTTTATGCAGACTTGTCTGTCAGTGTAGTGTGTCTCTCACACAATGCAAGACTATTCAGGTATTTCTTCCGGTATTCTCCAGAAAGAGAGACAACCCCACTGATGAACTGTGCAGTCAGATGCTGAGGGCCTGATACCTGCCTACTCACCTTCAACCACTGGAAGTGACTCCCAGACCCCAAGGAGGGTGACAAGTAGCAAGATGTCACTTTCTGACTTCATTATGGTTCAGGCAGAAGTTTCTGAATCCTTTCTTCACCAGTGTCTGGGATTTATAGGATAACATGGGTTGAGAAGGAGGAAAGGATGACGCTAGCAAAGACAGAATGGACACCAGCCATGGGCAGTTAAGAACTATACCTTTCACATGCTACAGTATCATACACACTCCCAGCCAAACTGGGTTCCTTCATTCTTCCTCCCTTGGTTAGAGACAAAAAAATGTTTGACTACAGTATATGACTTTGGAACTGCCTCAAAGGATTTGACTCTAAAT
The DNA here is from genome assembly GCF_964263255.1 of Lissotriton vulgaris. Lineage (NCBI taxonomy): Eukaryota > Metazoa > Chordata > Amphibia > Caudata > Salamandridae > Lissotriton > Lissotriton vulgaris. The sequence continues at coordinate 1,870,376,536 of NC_141694.1, read as the reverse complement.
TAAATACTGACAAATTTATGAGCTATGTGCTCTTGCTGGACAGAGTGCTCCATCAGTTCCAGATCTCCTCTGTAAGAGAACATATTGAACATATTGACGCAGTCGGAACTGTTGATTGATGATCAGAACAGCAGAGGACTATTGCACCAGGAACCATCAACCACAAACACCGACTTGCTCCTTGTGACCACCGGCAAAATTGTTCAAGAAGTTAAACAATATGTAGATAAAAATTGCTTACTTTCTATAGCTTCCAATGGAGATGGGACTTGAACTTTAGATTCTGTAAAATAAATAAATTCAGCAGTGCAATGAACACCCCTGTGAATAAATAAATTAATGAATAAAACACATTTTTAAAAAGGTTGCCATGTTTCATTGTCGTATATACATCGAAAAATTCTTCATATGTGCAAAAATGCATTCACTTTCCTATAAAAGAGCTGCACACCATGGATGTGTGTGGCTTGTGGGAAAGCTATTCGTGTAGCCCTGTATTGCACAATAGAAAAGTACCCCCTGCTGTACATAATAGGGATATAGAACGTCACATTAATGTTCCATCACTTTATTAGGGAACTCTGCCTTTGATCTATTTTTTCTATATGATCTTTGGAACTTCTCTACGGCTTGCAATATCCTTAACCCGTATGATGTTTTGTTTTTTATTGCCATATGCAATAATAGGTATTCATTTATTTTTTACTGGACTGCTTATTACAAGAATATGGTCATCAGAATTAAGTGGTGGAATGTTTTTCCTTTTGTTTTTATGTCATATGTTTGCATTACTAAATAATGACCATCAGAAAAGCGACCAGAGCTATACCTCTATTGGGTTAGCCACTGCTTGTTACATAGAAGAAGCAACATACTTCCTCTATGCATACCCACGAAAAAAAAACATTCTTTGAACCTGGCAAGAAGATTATTATTATGTTTTAAAATGATCATGGGAAACTTAGCAGAACATTGGATATTTGACTTACTAGAGCGACTTACATATTTTACCGGTCCAGTATTATCAAACATTCAAGTTTCAGAGTGAACCACTCTCAGGGGTATAGGGTGCATATAGTTCTTTCACATAATCACAACAGATTATACCAGCTGTAGTTACAATTTGCACGCTATCAAATGCCAAAACCTTTCAGAACGTTTTCATGTTGGTACTTCATGTAAAGTACCATTCATTTTGTTTAAATTCTGAAACATTTATTTTTGTTAACTTTGAGGACCCTTGGACTAGCTTCTTGATGGCCACCACAGGGTTTAAAGAAGTTACATCACACTACATAGGATTACCTTTAATTTTGTTCCTATTTCAAGACCCCACCCTTTGCTCTCATCTTCACAGATCCCATCTTTCTTCCTTTTCCCAACACTGCACCCTCAAAAGATGCTTTCATTTAAATTCTGGAGATTCCATCCTACTGAAGCAAAAATAAACACTCTTTTATTATGATCTACAGGTGCTGCCTCAGAACAGCAGACAGTGTCCTCTTCATCAGTGTGCTAATGCCTTATATTCAGTTATGTCCTGGAGGGGTATCAAATGTCAGATGTGAGCAAAGCTAGACACTACAGCACCTTTCCTCTACACCACAGGAGACAGGGAATGGGCAATGATAACTGCAGAGTGAACTTTGGAGACTACACGTCTGTGGGTGGGTGTCAGTGCAATGCATGCACTTACCACACATGCCTTTACCACATGTCCTATACCATGCAATGCCTTTAACACGCATTTCCTTGACCATGCATGTCTTTACCGTAAATATATGCATTTACCATGCATGCCTTTAAATTAAACTATTAAAATTCATCAGTTATAGTTATACTTATAGTTGAATTATGTTAAAAAAGTACGACTCATTGCCTCAATTCCCATTGCTTTAAGTCACTTAATGGCATGAGTTATGGTTTCCTAATATATGTTTAACTATAAGTATAATTATAACTGCTGAATTTCTATGGGTTGTATGGGTAAAATATTAGCTTAAATATAACAATTCTGTAACCTTTGCCTAATTTCAGTGAACACAAAAAAAGCAATGTTGGGGTCATAATAGGTCATCAGTGACCCACTAAATATACTCTGAGGCCAGGGTATCTATATTGTGGCCCCTTCTTTGTGTCTATTTTCCTTGCACTGGGACGATGCAAGGAAAAAAAAATGGCAGCTGCAACTTTTCTTTGAAGATGTAGCCAGCCAATCGGGGCCTTTTTTTCCCCTCCAGATCCTCCGCAGATGGATCTGTGAATTATACGGGTTGCTAGATATCTATATATATATTTTTATCATAAATATCTCTAAAGCTGCTAAATAAATATATATCAAATAAGTGAAAGCATGATCTGCGTAATCAAATCTAGCTTTCTGCCAAATTTGGTGCAATCCCGTTTAGCAATTTGGGATGTAGTCTTGGTCAATGAGTGCAAAATTCCCATAGACAACAAAATGGGAAAAAGCATTTTAGGACTCCCCTTTTTTCTCAGCTCCCCTTGATAGATCACTCTCAAACTTTTAAGACAAAAGCTGAATCGAATAAAGTATACTTTTTGATATGTTTGTGAAGATTACTCAAACAGCGCAAAAGTTATTGGTACAAGAAAAAATGTTTTTCCTATGGAAACGATGGTCCTAACTATAACTACCTACTGGCCGTTGCCAGTAGGTATTTGGTTACAGGAATGCTATAGAGAGGCTGACATCTCACTTGTACAAAACCAGAGAAATTCAGCCGTTATAGTTAGCTGATCTAACTATAACTTGCGCCCCAGCAATGCACTGCTTATGAACTCACATTTTACATCACTGATGACATTATAACATTTATTCACTTATTTCAAATATATTTAGGATAGCTTATTACATATTGATATTACTATTTATTTGAAACATTACACTTTATAGAAAATGTATAAGGTTTTGGATTGTTTAAAATGTTGTAGAGTATGCTATAAAATTAGAGAATTAACCTTAGAAATGGAAAATATTTATTCAGTATTTTGGGATTATTTTATTGACCTCTTGTATTTTTTACAGTGGTGAATACAGTTACAATCATTTTTAAAACACCTAACTTATGCTCTATTGGACCCCCAGAAGTGAAGTTAAATTAAAGATATTTTAAAGGTAATTTAAAAGCGATTTCTAGGTATGTTATAGAACCGCGATGGTGCCAAGACTTATTTCCGATATTGTGTAGGGGTCATGACTCTGGCGTGAATTAACACCTTCGGCGCTCATGACAAACTCAGCTCGTCATGAGGCACAGTGGAGCTGTGCTGATGACAAACTGAGCTCGTCATAACTGCAGCGGAACGCATATGTGAGGATAATTCCCCTGCTGTGCTGGACGTTCCATTGAGTGGGCGGAGTTGTGATGAGCTCGGCTCGTCATGAGCACAGCTCCACTGTGCTGCATGACGAGCTGAGGTCGTCACAAACCACTGCGGCACTGCGGGCAGTCCACCTCCCCGCCGCACTGCGGGAGAATTAGCTCCATGGAGAAGGGGTTAAAAAAGTTTCACATATCATTGTGCAAACTTTATATATTTGTTATATTTAATGACTTTTCACTAACATACTTTGAAAAATGAATGTACTAATAGTGATTTATACTTTTAAATGAAATGAGCACATTTTACGGATGTGTGACATATGAACGATGGGGACGTTACTCTGTCGCAATGTTATGTCCCATGGAAAGAAAGTTTTGATTGGTTGAAAAGGTTTTTATTCTGTTAGAATGAAGATCCAATACCCATACATCTTTCTTCTTCTTTTTGGGTGTCTCTGCATCTGTGATACCTTTTTGTATTAGCTGCACCTATTTTTTTTCTTTTTGGTATTTTGACCAACTATTTTGCAAAAATTACATGGCATCTGCACATTTGCAAAAAGAAGAGGTGGAAGACATTTTGTAAGTTGAAGAAGTAGTAAAAAAATTGGGCCTTTTTCAAAATCCCTGAAGATGAGAAAAAGGTGAATGCGAGGAAGGTCATCTGCTCCCTATGCAGCAAGTTGCTCTCTAGAGGATCAGAGAATAAGTATTCATGTGGGATACCTGGAGACAATTCACCAGATTCGCCTCGTGAGGGAAGGTAAAGCTCGAGGAATAGGGAGCAAGCAGCACAAGGCAAATTAGATCAGCCTTCTGCATCTGGTGCAGCAGTACTTACAACCCCACATCCGCAGGTCTTTCTTGAATTAGCAGATCCTTGAGTGCACTGTAAAAAGTGCCTAATCATTTTATGTGTTGGTGAGCAGGTGATTGATGCTATCATTAATCCCCTCAAAAGACATAAATGTTATTTTATTCTGATTTCCAGCATTGTGTTTCACAGTTATTAAAAAATGACAACATTCCAAATATTAAACTTTATGTTTTTTGAAAGAAAAAATGTCAAATACACCCCAAAAAATATACGATAGTTTGAAAGTACAAAAAAAGCTTGAAACAGTTAAAAAAGAAGGTTCTTATGTGTCAGTGATTGTATGACTCTATAGATAGTGAGTGAGTGATTGTAACTCAGCGTAAGTGACAGGTAAATGGACTATGATAGTGGTTAATAGACTTGAGATAATTTTTCAAATGTAAGACTTGTCGATGAGTTTTATTAGTTAGTCAGTATTAGGGCTACATGACACATCTAAGGTACCCTATAGACACAATATTTCTTTGTATGAGACTGTATGCTCTCTAAATGTGTTTCAGAAGAAGCTGGTTGTTTCACTTTCTGCTTAATATACGGAGCACACATGTATGAAACTGTGTATTCAAGTCCTATTATTAGGCCTGCATAGCTAAGAGATCTGTGAATGTGGGATGGAATACTGAAGTAACCCAGGATATATTTAGGGCCTACTTTCCATAGGAAATCCACAACATTCTATTCGGAATAACTTTGGCTCCGGTGGACGAATCTTCGTGAATTTCTTCAAGAAAATGGACTGCTCGGCTCTGCTCCTTCCCTGAAAGTTTGGGGGTGATTGTCAAGTGGGGGCCGAGAAAAAAGTGGGGTCCAAAAACATGTTTTCCTCATGAAATTCACCATGGGGACCTTTAGCTAGGGCTACATCCCGAATGGCTGAACGGATTTACACCAGATTTGGCTGAGTTTGGTTCACAGATTGTGCTTTTTGTTAAATGGTGTAAATCCGTTCAGTAGTTTCGGAGAAAATTAAAAGTAAAATCATAGCGATATCTAGAGACAAAGTACCGCACGCGTACGGAAATCCTTACAATTACGAGCACGAGCTGCATGCTGATTGGCTGTCAACTGTCTGTCAACACTCCAAACTAGGAAGTGTTGGCAGCCATCTTGTTCGTCGCTAGAACCGAGTCACAAGAAAACAGTAAAACAAAGATGTGAAATAAGGAAAGGGGGTAGGGTAGAAACATCCTGACCCTCACGGCTTGCTCAGGGGGTCGTACATGGATCTTTAGGCTCAATTTTTTTATAAAAATGTAAAATTGGAGGGTACGCGTATGGTACTCGTACGCGGTGGAAAAGGGAAAAAAAACTAGAAGTCCGTTTTTTTCTTAATTCGCTCCCGGGGGGGAAATTCCGGGGGCAATTTTTTTTACATAATGGGGGACTTGTAAGGTGCCCGAGCTCCGGGGAACGCCACCCCACTGTGGTTTTATTTTGAAGTATGTGAGGAGGTTACGGTCCCCCGCCCCGCAGCCCCTGGGACCGCCACCCCTCGGGGGTTTGTACCGAAAACCGTACAATTACGAGCACAAGCTGCATGTTGATTGGATGAGAACTGTCTGTCAACACTCCAAACCAGGAAGTGTTGGCAGACATCTTTTATTTTGAAGTATGCGGGGGCTCACGGCCCTCCTACATGCCCTGGGGACCGTCACCTTCCTGGGGCAGTAATATTTAAAATAGGGGGTCCTTGATGGCACGGACCTCCCAGCCCCGGGGACCACCACTTTGCTGGGCTTTTTAATGTTGGGAGGGGGTCACGTGGCCTCCGTTCTGGAGCTCTTGAGGACCGCCATCTCTCATCTCCTGCAGTTTCCCGGGGTGCCTACCCCAGGACACTGCTGTTTGCTATGGTAAGGCGGGAGCGTCACAGCTCCCACTTTAGCACAGCAAACCGGTTTCCTATTTGAAAGAGAGAGCAAGGTAATCTGCTGTCTCTTTCAAGTAGGAAAGCAGATTGCTTTTCATTAGAGAGAGCAGCATATAAAATGCTCTCTCTGACAAAGTAATAGCGGCTCTCGAACGACGGGGGGAGCCGGCTGGGACCGTGGGGGTATTGGTGTTCCCCACATGGTCCTCAATGTTATTTTCTGAGTCCCAGGGGATGGGGTCCCTTTGCAGGTCCTTAAACATTCGTACATATCATTTCTGCAAAATCTTTTTTTTGTGTTGGGGAACAGAGTATTACCCTAGTGACTTTGTCATCCATGTATATGTTACTTTTTCTTTATTTGAATTCCGTTTTATTTACAGTATGTTTCTACCTCTCTTCACAATGAGTTCCACAGCGTAGCATCCGTTGCAGTGTTCTTAGCCTTTTTGTTCTTCTGCGGACTTACCAGTTTGTGTTCAAGATTCGGTGTCCTATTTGTGTAGCTTTCCTTTGTGTATCTTTTGTGCAGCCTTCTTTTGGTATCTTCTTTTGTATCTGACTTTGTTTATTCAGTGCTTCATCCAGTGTTCTGAATATAGCAGTTCATCTGTAGACTTGTAGTTTACTCCTTTCCTTTGCCTCCCTCTGCCCTAATTGACAACGTAATGGGGGGAGTCAAACTAAGGCACTGCTGTCGTCACTGTTTTATGTTTGCAACACAGTAGGTAGGGTACGGGTTAAGAAACCCAGTCTCCACCACTGTTTGACCCTTCTGGCCCTTGTTGCCACCTCGTTTGCTATGTCTTTAGTATTTAATCTCGAGTATAGCGATGCTCCTGTTTCCTGTTATTTATGAGGTTGATAGACTGTTTCATGTAATACAAAAGTTCATCACAAAAAATGCATAGAAATTTAAGTTTACCAAAATCAAGATCAATATGTGAGTATGGACTGCTTGCCAAAGGGATGTATGACATAATATCAACAGGCATACAAAAATATCAACACAAAAATATCGACATCAAAAATATCGTTTTATCTACATAAAGGTTGAGGTTCTGAAAATTACAAATTCGTTCGTACTCAGCCTCCATTTTGTGATCGCCGCCATTTTAGGTTGCCCTCACTCAGGCAGCTTGGCAAACGCAATGTTTTTGTCCTTTCCTGCCTTTGCGTGTCAGGTGGCTTCTCTGCTTATGTTTACTCGTGAGTGTCAGGGTCTGGCCGAGTACAATGATCCTTGTCTGAGCTGATTAATTCCCGTCCGGACTACATGTTGGTTTACACCATTGTTTCCTCTAGGTTATCTTATCTACTGTCCTTCGCTACATGTCTCTTGCATTCTCCTGTTTCACGACTGTCCTTCTGCAACACACAGCTGTGTTTTCTCTGCTTGTAAATCAAATAATGTGGATTTATTTGTAATTTACTTAAGGGGTCGAATGACAAACGGGACCGGGAATTTGAGTTGGCTTAGTCTTAAAACATTGTTTTTAACGTTTGCCTATAGCTCATACTCGTGTGTGATTGCCTTTTTGCATTGTGTTAAAACGTTACATAAACCTGTGCGCCACGGAGTTAAGTGGCAGTCTCTTTTAAACCTCATTGCATAGACGACTTCTAAGACCACTGTACTAGCTGCAGCTAATAAATACCATCTTCTACGCCAGATGAAGAGTCCGTGTCTCTGTATTTGATAATGCAGGTGAACTCCGGGGATTTAGGCATACCCTGCGCTGCCTGGCCTTAAGGCTGCGGTTCTCCAAGGTAAGTACAAAAATATCGAAAAAAAATATCATAGTACAAAAATATTGAAGTAAAAAATATAGTTTCTTTAAATGTATTAATAATAATGTAAAAATAATTTAAACATACATATAATTCAAAAAATTATAGATATAAACATTAAAACATATTTAAAAAATAATAACTAATACAAATACATTTAAAATAAATTAAAAACTCTACATATAAATTAATATATATACTTACTCCACATATTGCATGAGTAGGGAAAGCATTGGATAGCGTAGGGGTAAAAATTACTATTCCCGCTCCAGAGGGTGCAACAGTAGGGAAAGCGTTGGATAGCGTAGGGGTAAAAATTTCTATTCCTACTCACCTGCCAAAGATGCTGTTGCAGCAGTTGATGTGCTTGGTGCAGCAGCAAGTGGGATGTCCTGCAATCTTTGTGTTGCAGCTCAAGCAAAGTTGTTGGGGTGCAAGTTCTTCACGTGTCGCACGATATTTGCTGTGCCAAAGGAGTATTTTTTGGATGGATCACCCCTTGAAAGAGTTGTTTGGCAAATTTTACAGATTACTTTTGGAGTATTAACGTTCGGCTAGGGTAGTAGCTACAACAAAAAGGCTCGATAAAGGGCCTTGACTTTGAATCAGAATATGAAATTGAACAATAATTGATAACCCCAGCCAAGAAAGGCAGCAAGGGAGCATATTTCCAGTGCCTTCAGCCGGGGTAGTTGTTAAAACAAAAAAGCTTGATAAATGGCTAATGACTAATGTTGAGGATAGCGATTCTCCTGTATCCATGTATGAGGTTGATTGACTAATTCACGTAACACAAAAGTTCATGAGTACCATTTTACAGGTTACTAACAGAGCATTAACGTTTTTTTGCCCTTCAGGGAAAGTAAATAACTTCCAAATTAGAGCTTCTTTTTTCTTCTTTGGAGATTCTTACGGAATGGCATCTCCTTCTGAAGAATAGGTGAAAGATGAGTCAATTGCTGTTATTATGGTTATCTTTCTTCTATTTGACAGGATTCTCAGAAGAGATGGTTCTTGTTAGAAAGTCAAAGTAGAATGAATAAAATGGGAGGGATCTTTCAACAGTTGGTATAAGATGTGTTATGAACCAATACAGTATAAAGTACAAAGAACACCTGTACACATCAAATCAAGTCACTTTTATCATAATACCAGGGAACTCCTGGTATTATGCACGTGTGTCGGTGAAGCGTATGGCGTATTTGATGGAACTTATCATGGCTCCTGAATGACAAATGTGGAAGGACTATATCTGCTGTCTGGATTTTTGGGAATGTTGGATTTAATAATCAGATGAGGCTTACTTTTAGAGTGATTTATTGAAATAAACGTTAAGATATACATAGCGCTGAGATCATTAGAAACCTGCCTTGAGAAAGCCCGGAAAGGGCAAAACGCGCACCGGCTGTGAAGCACTTGATTTTAAAAGAAAGAAAATAAAGTATTTTATCTCCACTACGTGATTTCCTTGGATTGAGAAGGAGTGGATGGAAAAAGAATTTGCCTTGAATTCTTGTTCATAAGGCATTGGGATAAAAGTGACTTGATATGATGTGCACGGGTGTTCTTTGTACTTTATGGATGTGATATTCTGTTACACCATTGGTGGGCAGATTATCTGATTGTCAATGCTTTAGGTGGATAAGCATTCCACACCCAGTTTGCACTCAATAGCGGGATGATATGATAGATTGTTTTGGATACATGAAAAGAGAAAAGTGTGATGTGCAGATCACATATAGCAAAGCCGCCTTTTTGTGTGTTCATGTAACCAATACAGTATAATACATATACTTTCTGGCTCTTTTTCAGCTAAATATCAAATTTGTTGTCCAGATTTAAGTACTCGATTTGGAATTGTTAGACTTGTTGTTTTAAGTCCTTATCTTGTGTACTTTTGGGTACTTCACATGTAGCATATTCTTCAATAAAAGACAGTACAGTATCATGTGACTCAGTTCCAAATTTCGGAGCATCTTTGAACCACATAAGCATATGTATGTGACGAGCACCTTTCACTTGATACTCCTTTCTCCAAAAGAAATCCAAAACCTCTCCAAGAGGAGGATTTTTTTATTGGTGACAAAATACATCATAGCTTTAAATCTATGATTGAAATACCTGCATACATTAACTGGATCCAAAGAGCACAATTCTTCAGGTATCTTGTATTCAATATTTAGTATATTTGGATTTGCTTCTCGAAGAAATTGAAGTAAATCATACCAAGCATATTCAGCTCAGCTTAGAGTAAGGAACCATGTAGGAGTTTCTAAGTTCCTTAGCATACATTGAAGTTCTCCAATACTCATTAGTACCACAGTGAAATGCCATGAGATTAATTAGCTGAGATTCCAAAACATCTTTCTGCTGTACTTTATCCATAAATTCCTTTGTCGAAACATTTTGCAGATGTACACCTGTTTTCAATATATGATTCACTGCATACGAAAATGCAGACAAGTCACTCTCAAACAAAAGATGAAACAAATATGGAATACATTGTCGAAATCTTGGATCTTCTGCATACAACCTTGATGTCCAGTATTCAGATTTAGGAATCTGCATAGGTCAGTCATCATATTGTCCTCCTTTTCCTGTTGGAAACAACTGAGGGAAACAACGAGTTTCCAAGCTTTTTTTGCATACACTAATGGGACTTCCCTTTGCTTCTTTCATTTGGAATAACTCTATAGTATTCTCCTTCACTTCTTTGGAATGAACTGGATGAATACTATAATGTTCGTAGAAGTCTTCAGTTCTGGAGTCATCGACTTTGAATCAGAATATGAAATTGAACAATAATTGATAACCCCAGCCAAGAAAGGCAGTAAGTGTGTAAATTTTCCACTGCCTTGGGCCGGGATAGTAGCTACAACAAAAAGGCTCAATAAATGGCCACGAGTTTGATTCAGAATATGAAATTCAAGAATAATTGATAACCCCAGCCAGAAAAGGCAGCAAGTTGGTGTGTATATGTGTAGATGATGTGTTAATTGAGTGGAAGATAAAAAGGTGAAAACTAGAAAGGCTGCAGACGGGCAAAGTACCCACTGCCTTGTAAGGTAAGTGGATCTTTGGACACCTTGCTCATTACACAGACTGTGCATTGGATTTTGCAGTGGGAGCCTGAGAAATGGCTACCACATCGAAGCAAGCAATGTAAGTGCACTAAGTTACCACTGTGGGCAGTAGGGCTGAAAAATTACAACACCTGGCCCATTTCAGGGACTCTACTTTGAATTAGAATAATACTAGGCAAAGGCAGTGAGAAAGTTAGCAGGTAGGTGTGTTTCAGGTAGTGGATGCAGAATAAGGTGAAAAGGAAGAAAGGTAGCAGATGTGGGAACAACCCACTGCCTTGTAAAGTAAATGTGTGTTTGGTTTTCCAGTCCATTACAGACTGTGAGTCGGATTCCGCAGTGGGAGCCTGAGAAACGGGTATCTCATGTAAGGAGTTAAGCAAGTGCACAAAGTACACACACTGTGTGGTGAAAAGGATGCAAGAAAGGACGCAAGCGTGCAAATTACCCACTGCCATTCACAGGTAGTAGTTACCAAGAAGGTTCAATAAAGGGCCTGAACTTTGAATTACTTGAAGAATAATTGATAACCCCAGCCAAGAAAGGCAGTAAGTGTGCAAATTTCCCACTGCCTTTGGCCGGGGTAGTAGCTACAACAAAAAGGCTCGATAAGGGGCCTTGACTTTGAATCACAATATGAAATTTAACAATAATTGATAACCCTAGCCAAGAAAGGCAGGAAGTGTGTAAATGTCCCACTGCCTTCAGCCGGGGTAGTTGTTACAACTAAAAAGCTCGATAAATGTCTAATGACTAATGTTCTGTATTTGAATTCTGACCCTACCTGTGGCTGGACTTGCCCTGCTAATTTTGCAGACCCCCTTACTCCTGCTCCAGCGCTGGTCCTCCCGCCACCGCACTGTTGGTCCTAGCGGCTGCCGAGCGGAGGACTAGCCTTCCCAGGGGGCATTGCTGCGGAGCCGATTACATCACCCTTGGCGCCCGGAGGCGCTATAAACTTGTGACCACACCTGCGGCGTGGGATCACGGGCGCGGGCACGGGCGCGGGCTAAGCCTGGACAAAGGGCCGGCCCTCTTAGGCCCTCAGAGACCAGAGGAGGCTGGGCTGGGCCGCCCTACTTACATCCTCCATTATTCACCTCATAGACCGTAAAGTAAGAACTGCTATTGGGACAATTTCTAATTCTATTCTTATTCCAATTCTGCTGTAGACTTTGTTGCTCCCAGGAAGACCTGTATGCTTTGTATGTTTTGTGTCCCTCATCATCAATGAAACCAAGCATGAACCAGTAAATCAACAGGGGTGGGGAGTTCTAACTCTTTCAAGGGGACCTTAGATAATTATATCACCAGGGCAGTTTCCGCATTGGAGAGCGAAATAGCCCAGGCAGAAAGGCGTATTTCATCTGAATGGCAACACAATCGAATTTCTCCTGGACTTACACAGAAACTAACCTCAGTACATGCTACCCCGGAGCTTCTTCTCGCCTCTGCCATAACCACCGATCTGGGTATTCCGCATCTCTTACAAGAACTTCCTGATTCTTCCCCAAGTTTGGTGCCAATTTACATTCCTATTCATATTGCACAGATTCCCCCTCGGACAGTTCTTTCAAAGAACAGCCCCCGACAAAAATAAAATCTATTACTACCATGAAGGCCCCAAAGGCCGCGCCCACTTTGTCAACCAAAAGGAAGCGCGGACGAACAACACAAAAAGGTTCCAAAGCAAAAAATTACAAAACTTCTATAACTTTACCTCCCCCTATAGACAATTGTCAAAAGCCAATTGTTGATCATACTCAGCATTTATTTCCCTATGATGATCTCATGGGGAAAATAGAGCAGTTAATGAGATCTTTACTGCTCCCTCTCCTAGAACGTGCTAAATTAATAGCAGACAATCTCAGGGAAGTTCAAGCTGCTTCTATTTCTAATATGCAGCCTTTTGGCGAACTGACTACCAGCAGTCTTCCCTTGAAGAAACCCCCCCCCTAGTGAAAAATCTATCCCAACCAAAAGTCCATCTAAGGTAAAACCTCTGTCGACGAAAGTACCCCATCTTAAATCTCCCATCGGCCCTCCACTCAACCCTACCACCATTAACCCCAAGCTAAGAGATCCTAAGATGCGAGATCAAAGTAATATTCCTGTCCAGAAGCTGGATAATCCACTTGGGGGAAGGCCTATTGTGCATAGAAACTCAAGAGGGAAGGCATTGCATGTAAATCTTCCGCCGGAAGTAGAACACTATGTAATAGTGCTAACAGGGGTTCCGGAGCGGAAGCCAGGCCAACTTGAAAGTTATCTGGCCCTAAAAACAAGGTCATTCACTGGTTAAGCATAAATAGGCCCCTACCAGCAAGCATAGATGGCAAAATTTTAAATGTGAGGAAATTATCCTGGCTGGGTCAAAGCCCTAGGGACATCCAAGTAGACATTATAATTATAAATTTCAAAGATCATAGGGCTACCTCTTGTATCAGAGATTGCTATAGTGGCAGCTACGAGGGAGGTATATCCACCAAAACTTTAAATTACTTCTATCCGAGACCCCTTGTAGACAACTGTAAACCTATGAACTCGTTGAATGATCTTGCTCCATCGTTTAATATCATTACCGCTAACCGCTTTGCAGCCCTATCGAGTCTAGAGGGAGTGGACTGACTTCAGGATGAGGATATATTGTCCCCGAAGCTAAAAAAACTGAGGAAGTCCTCCTAAGCCCTATTAATAACAGTGGTGAGTACTTAGAGGTTACAACCAAGGTGGCTCATATACTTAAACCCTTTATTATGTCCCCCGCTAAAGGGTCCGATGCAGATTATTTTGAACTGGAGGAGATTCTTTCAAATCCCTCCAATAATTTCCTTATCATTGATTCTCTGTCCGTAACGGAAGCTCTTGTACCTTCCTCCCCTTCAACCATTACACTACCCCATGAGCTATCATTAAATATTATTTACTGGAATAAAGCTGGGTTACACACAAAAGTCGACTTGGTTTCCTGGACAGAAATAATTCGTCAACATTCTGTAGTCTGTCTTCAGGAAACCTGGCTGACCTCTTCCATTCATATTCAGGGATATATAACGTTTTATTCTAGTGCCTGTCCCTCCATCTCTGGTAGACCTAAAGGAGGTTTAATCACATATTTATCTAACGATCTTCCGTTAAAGGATATTTTAGCAATGATACTAGCTGTGAATTACCAAATCTTAAAACTTACTGTGTCCAATGGGCCTACATATTTTTGGGTAAATTTTTATAATAATTTGTCTTTATCTGATTTTCTTAATGTCGTAAAAGAATTGTCACATTTCTTATTGGAGCAACAGGGAAAACTTTTAAAAACTTCTTTTAACCTGATTTGGGGTGGCGACTTTAATATTCCCCTGTGTGCAAGCTATAATTCAACCAAGTGTGGTATTATAGACAAAAGTGGGAGTCCCATAACCCATTTTACCCATTCCATTCCAGGAAATAATCTTAATGAACTTTTATTTTCGCTAGATTTGGGCTTTGTTAAGGAGTTGGTAGCCCCCCTTGTGGAATTTTCTCCCACTTTTCACGGTAGAGGATTGTCAAGTGTTATTGATTTTATCTTAAGTACCAATAATTTGCAACCTCACTTGTCAAATTTTGTGACAGGCACAGATATTTGTAGTGATCATTATTCGATCAGTTTTACTGTCACTATCCCAGACACTTTCCGCCAACCCAGGATAGCCAGTTTACTCAACCAAGAGGCCCTGACTTTAGCCAAGGAGAACGGTTAAATGGTCAAGAGTTGACCCTAATGATTTGTCATCAAAGATAATCAAAAAAGCCCTCCCCCAGTTGGAAAATTGCTTAGATTTACAGTCCTCTTTGGACTCGAACTTGACCAGCTTTGCAGAGATTGTCAAAATAATTAGATAAGAATTATTTCGTAAGCAAAAACTTAATCCCTCCCATAAGAACGGCTGGTTTAACCCCCAATGTCGTAGGGCTCTTTCGTCACTGAAGGAGGCCCTACATAACCCTAAAAGGGATGTACTTTTGGTGAGAAAATTAAGAAAAGAATATAACTTGGCCATAAAAAATCGTAGGCGTGAAATAAAACAAGATCTATGGGCATATGTTATATCCTGCTCTTCCTCTCTCTTTGTGCTCTTCCTCTCTCTTTGTCCCTCCTTAGTGTTAGTGTCTGCTTGTCTATATCATGTCTCTGTGATGTCATCCAGGATTCTACCTGTTGCTGTTCAAGGGATTTATCAGTTACCTGGAGGTTGGGTGGGGTTTCTTACCATATTACATTCCTACCTGAATGCTGTACCTTCTATCTAATCTCAAGAATAAATATACTACATGAACATTACAACAAGGACCCATCATCTTTATTTTATTGAATTTAACAGCATAACTCCATGAAAGTTGTCGCGCCAAAGATAGCTCTGCATTTTGGCATGTAATTAAATCTCCTTTCCTCTCAGAGTCCATCTCTGCACCAAGTATAGAAGTAGCAGTTCCTGCGGAGAACTGGGTCACGCACTTTTCAAATATTTTCTCAGGGGGAACTTTAATACCAACTGATAGTGGGCAGGCTAGGGTGGCTGCTCTTCCTGCACCTAAAGTATTCCCTATCCAACTGGTTTTTGACCACAACGAAGTCAATGCTGCCTTGTCAGCCTCAAAACCTGGCAAAGCCCCCGGCCCGGACGGGGTACCGTTGGACATTTTTATCCATCACCAGGAGCTTTGGTCACCGATTTTGACCTGGGTTTTTGAAGCTGTTACGACATTTGGGCTAATCGACTCATGGTCAATGTCCATGTTACTCCCCATCTTCAAAAAGGGTGATCGTAATGATCCTGCCTGCTATAAGCCCATATCCCTCCTAGATTCCCTTGGCAAAGTGGCAGGTGGGCTGGTTCCCGAGCGTTTACACGACTGGGCCGAGATAAATAATATCATGACCTATTTATAGGAAAATGTGGGGCAAAAACCGGTAATCTGCATTTAGTTTATGTAGATCTTTCTGCAGCATTCGACTGCGTGTCCCACTCAAAATTGTGGTCTATTCTAACAGATTTGGGTGTTGACCAGCCTCTGATTAAATTTCTCCGTGAACTGTACTCGGACTCCACGGGGAGGGTGAGATATGGGGTTTATGGCGAGCTTACAACATCATTTGCTGTCACTAGGGGGGTTAGGCAGGGCTGTGTGCTGGCTCCCTTCCTTTTTAACCTTTACACAAATGGCCTAGAGTCGGCAATGCTGGAAGGGAGCCAGGACCTCCCAACAATTGGTCATCGCCCAATTCCTGCATTATTATATGCAGATGACTGTGTTAAAGGCTAGGACCCCCAATCAGTTGCAGTCACTTCTTAATAACTATTGTAAGTTTATGTCATCCTTGGACCTCCTAGTTAATATTAAAAAGACATTTGGCATTGCACCTGGGCAAGCGGTTGAAGAAGCCTAAACCGATTGTAATTGCCAAAGCAGAGCTGGATTGCACCAACACTTACCCATATCTGGGTATCTTAATTGATAGTAAATTATCCTGGAGGCAGTCTACTTACAGTAGAATATTATTGTTTTTACGAGCTACCACTGCTTTGATCGCTTTCTCGAGGAAGCTTGGCAAGCCACCCCCGGAAGAACCTTTGAAAATCTATTACGCCAAATGCCATAGCGTGGCAGTCTATGGTGCTGGTGTATGGGGTTATGCTGCTGCAGATGCAGGTTGTTGAAAATGGTTTTTATCAAGTATGTGTTGAAACTTCCTAAAAGTGCTCCATCCTACGGTACCTATATTGAGCTGGGTATGGATTATTTTATTGATAACATCAAAATTCAACCCATTCTCTTATGGCTTCGGGTCTGGACCTCGGAGCAGTGCCATTTGACCCGCTCCTTTATTGTGGATTGTTTGGGCTTGGCATATTGGACTAAAATTCCCTGGTTTGTCTATGTGAAGAATTTTTTAAGGGATTTGGATTTGACCCTGTATTTCGATGATCCATCTTCCCTGTTAAATGTCACTAGGAAAAATCTGAAAACTATATGTCTTTCACATCTAAGGGAGTTGCGTTTGATCCAAGAAATTAGCAAGCCAACTAACCTTCAGATTCTAACCTTACAATCTACTCTAGGTATCCAACCTTATCTGAAATTTTATTTGAATTCCTTTGAAAAACTTCTCCTTACTAGGTTCCGTTTTAATTCTTTTTTCTGTATGATTTCTTTTCCAAAAAAGCAGGATTGGTCCAAATCTATTGTTAAATGCCCATGCGATGATTCATCAGAACAATCCACACTTCATGTTCTCTTTTTCTGTAGGTTCTATGAATCTCCTCGCAAGCGTTAGATTGTCCCCTTATTTTCATTCATGGGCTTAAGAACCTGCCGTCCTGCTCTTCTTGTGCTGCAAAATTTGAACTCTGTTTTAGTCGCTAAATGTGTAGCATGTTTTCTTAAAATGTGTGTAAAATATCGTCGTAACCTGGATTAATTGGTTTTTAATGCACTTGCACTTTATACTTGTGATTCCCTTTTCTAATATATATTGTTTGTTGTTCTGTACTTTTTATGGTTCCTATAAAATTGTGGCAACCGAATAAAAGATTTATTACTGACTGAATATGACTGACTAATGTTGAGGATAGTGATGCTCTTGTTTTTTATGAGGTTGTACTGTTTCACGTAATACAAAAGTTCATCGCAATAAATGCATAGAAATTTAAGTTTACCAAAATCAAGATCAACATGTGAGCATGGACTGCTTGCCGAAGATGCCGTTGCAGCAGTCGATGTGCTTTGTGCAGCAGCAAGTGGGTTGTCCTGCAATCTCTGTGTTGCAGCTTAAGCAAAGTTGTTGGGCTGCAAGCTCTTCAAGTGTCGCACTATATTTGCTGTGCCAAACGAGTTTTTTTTGGATGGATCATCCCTTGAAAGAGGTGTTTGGCAAATTTTACAGATTACTTTTGGAGCATTAACCTTCGGCTGGGGTAGTAGCTTCTTCTGCCGGGGTAATATCTACATGAAAAAGGCATGCTAAAGGGCCTTGACTTAGAATCAGAATATGAAATTGAATAGTAATTGATAACCCCAGCCAAGAAAGGCACAAAGCAAGTGTGTGTATGTGTGGATGATGTGTTCATTGAATGGAAGATTAATAAGGTAAAATGTAAGAAAGGCTGCAGACGCGCAAAGAAGCCACTGCTTTTTCAGGAAAATAGATCTTTGGATACCCAGCTCATTACACATATTGTGCGTATCAAGAAAGGATGCAAGTGTGAAAATTACCCAATTCTATTCACGGGACTTAGTTACCAAGAAGGCTGAATAAATTGTAATTGTAATTGTGTGTGTCTTATAAAGCGCACTTCTACCCGCACCACAGGCCTCGTAGCGCTATAGACCGCTGGGGAACCCGTCCTGGCTTTCCCTGTGAGATAGTCCCTCCTGGGAGTCTCCAAGGTGAGACCAGGCATCCCCAGCGTTTGTGAGGGGCCGTTGTTGAGATGAGGCAAGCTAATGCCCAGAGTTGCCGAGTGTGATCTCTGGTTGGAGTAGGCACCGATGCGAGAATTATCGAGTCCGCTGATCCTGGTCCGAAACCCTGCCGCGTCGGGAATCGAACCCTGGTCCCGGGCCGTTCTCTGCTCTCGGGTCTGCCACCTCTAACCAGTGAGCCACACCACGCCACACACCAATAAAGGGCCTGCACTTTGAATTTGTATTCCAAGAAGAATAATTGATAACCCCAGCCAAGAAAGGCAGCAAGTGTGGAAATTTCCTACTGCCTTCGGCCGGTGTTGTAGCTACAACAACAAAGGCTCGATAAAGGGCCTCGACTTTGAATCAGAATATGAAATTCAAGAATAATTGATTACACCAGTCAAGAAAGGAAGAAAGTGTGCTAATTTCCCACTGCCTTTTGCCAGGTTAGTTGTTATAACAAAAAGGCTCGGTAAAGGGCCTGCACTTTGAATACGGATATGAAATAGAAGAATAGTTGATAACCATAGCCAAGAAAGGCATCAAGTAGGTGTGTGTATGTGTAGATGATGTCTTGATTGAGTGGAAAATGAATAGGTTAAAAAATAAGAAAGGCTGCAAGTGTGCAAATTACCCACTGCCTTTAGCTGGGGAAGTAGTAAGAACAAGAAGGCTCGATAAAGGGCCATGAGTTTGAATCAGAATATGAAATTGAACAATAATTTATAACCCCAGCCAAGAAAGGCAGCAAGTGCGCTAATTTCCCACTTCCTTTGGCCGGGGTAGTAGCTACAACAAAAAGGCTCGATAAAGGGCCATGACTTTGAATTAGAATATGAAATTGTAGATTAATTGATAACCCCTGCGAAGAAAGGCAGCAAGTGCGCAAATTTTCCACTGCCTTCTGCCGGGGTAGTATCTACATGAAAAAGGCTTGATAAAGGACCTTGACTTTGAATCAGAATATGAAATCGAACAGTTTTTGATAACCCCAGCCAAGAAAGGCAGCAAGTAAGTGTGTGTATGTGTGGATGATGTGTTCAATGAATCGAAGATGAATAAGGTAAAAAGTAAGAAAGTCTGCAGATGCGCAAAGTAACCACTGCCTTATCAGAGAAGTAGATCTTTGGATACCCAGCTCATTACACAGACTGTGCGTCACAAGAAAGGATGCACGTGTGGAAATTAACCACTGCTATTTACGGGAAGTAGTTACCAAGAAGGCTGAATAAAGGGCCTTAACTTTGATTTTGTATTACAAGAAGAATAATTGATAACCCCAGCCAAGAAAGGCAGTAAGTGTGGCAATTTCTCTCTGCCTTCGGCAGGGGTAATTGATACAACAAAAAGGCTCGATAAAGGGCCTGCACTTTGAATAGGAATATGAAAGTGAACAAGAGTTCATAACCTCTGCGAAGGAATGCATTAAGTGCGCAAATTTCCCACTGCCTTCTGCCAGGGCAGTATCTACATGAAAAAGGCTTGATGAAGGGACATGAGTTTGAATCAGAATATGAAATTCAAGAGTAATTGATAACCCCAGCCAAGAAAGGCAGGAAGTGTGCAAATTTCCCACTGCCTTCGGCCGGGTTAGTAGCTGCAGCAAAAAGGTTCAATAAAGGGTCTGCATTTTGAATATGGATATGAAATAGAAGAATATAGTTGTTAACCATAGCCAACAAAGGTAGAAAGTAGGTGTGTGTACGTGTAGATGATGTGTTGATTGAGTGGAAGATGAATAATGTAAAAAAATAAGAAAGGCTGCAAGTGTGCAAATTACCCACTGCCATTCACGGGTAAGAGTTACCAAGAAGGCTTAATAAAGGGCCTGAATTTGTATTACAAGAAGAATACTTGATAACCCCAGCCAAGAAAGGCAGCAAGTGTGCAAATTTCCCACTGCCTTCGGCCGGGGTATTAGCTACAACCAAAAGACACGATAAATGCCTAATGACTAATGTGGAGGATAGCGATGCTACTGTTTCCTGTTTTGTATTAGGTCAATAGACTATTTCACGTAACACAAAAGTTCATTGAAATAAATGCATAGAAAATTAAGTTTACTAAAATCAATATCCATATGTGAGTATGGACTGTTTGGAGTAGATGCTGTTGCAGCAGTTGATGTGCTTGGTGCAGCAGCAACTGGGTTGTCCTGCAATGTCTGTGCTGCAGCTCAAGCAAAGTTGTTGAGGTGCAAGTTGTTTACGTGTTGCACTATATTTGCTATGCCAAAGAAGTATTTTTTGAATGATCACCCCTTGAAAGAGTTGTTTGGCAAATTTTACAGGTTACTAATGGTTGGTGTGTTTCAGTTAGTTTGTGTCTGGACTTCGCTAGAATCTTCAAGGGACACATTAGGGCTTCCATGATACGGAAACACGTTGTACTTAGTTACATCTAATTCTATTTTTTTTAAACATCTTTTTATTGAAAGAAAAACAGTTCCATCATAATACACACTTAGGAGCAATGCACGAGCAGAATTAGCTTTCAGTGTAGAAATCACATCAGTCCAATCATTAACGGTTAATGGGATGTTCCACCTCCAGTTCAGTGTACCCTCTGGCCTAAGTCCGTTCTTCAGATCTAATTCTATTTTATGTAGAACAGTTAAATTCTACATCTGCCTCTAGGACTAGTGGGAGGGTAGCATTTGAAAGTGTTTGACAGGTTACACTACATTTTTCCATGCAGCCAAAGAAAACTTAGCATAGTTAGTTCTTATGATAATCCGGACACAACACTAGATCGCAGGATTATTAAAACCATATAATTATACATCTTGCATGCGATCACGTTTAGTTTAAGATATACATTTTTTACATTTGTAAGCGGTAAAAGGTAACTAGGATGTTACATTTTGTTTGATACATTTAAGGTGGACTCATCTGCTGCATTCGAAACGTTGGGCCTGTTGGGAAGATAGTGAAAAGTAACTTGTTATTAACATTGTATTATTTAAAGGTCAATAGCTTTTTGAAAAGAAAACTTTATATGTATTTACATAGTAAACATAGTAATCTCTCAAAACCTTGTGAAAAAGTGGGAATGAGTCTATAATTATGAAGGGTGCATAGCCAGTTAGGCAACATGGTGGACGGAACTCGGAAAAGACCCTTGCAAATGGCTCAGTTATCTGAGTCATACTATCATAGACTCTGCATCAGACGAATGTGAACAGGAGACTTCATGCTTCCAAAACAGCCCAAAGACTTATATCACTTAATTTTGATCTTCAGCATCTATAATCATTGAGAGTACTTACCATTAAGTTTTACATATAAATTGAAGTATCTTGGTTGCACACACCACAATACTTTTCAACAGACTCTAAATATAAAAAAAATGTACATTAGCACATCATAACAGCAATGCTAACAATTCAAAACTTATTTTGCAATAAATCATGTATGATTCTAGGTGTTTTCAGATGCAGGAATAGAGATAGTCCCAACTATTGCAAACATATTCAAATGGGTTGTCTACGAACATTATTGAAAATTCACAACTAAAATTACAATCTCTTACTGTACTATGGTAAAAATTAATGATATGCCTTTATCTATAAAAGACCTTCTATGAAAAAGGACAATACAGAATAATGCAATGTTCAGGACAACACTACTGTGTGACAACTTATTTATCATTGAAATGTTAAAGTCAAACTTGATGACTTCATTATGTCCATTGCAATGTTCAGTAGATAATTCCGTAGAAATATTACATTAGTAAAAATCTTGGCAACTTGCTGCTGAGTTAGGTAGCATTCTTCAAACTGAAAACATAATAAGCAATGTATATGTTGAGCAGAAGTCCAGCCTGAATGTTAATGTACATAAAAACAATTAATTAGAAAAGGTTTGAGGCTGGAAAGCAATCATAGGTTTCAGTTATCTAAATACATTACAAAATCATTTAGAAAAATTAGCATGTAAAATAGTGAACCAGTCATTTTCGAACAAGAACTTTCAGAATAGACTGATAAATCCACTTACCAAAAGTATCCAATGATAATCAGTATTTGCACCAGTAACACTGAAAAGTAACATAACAGATATGAATATTTACCTGAAAAGTAGAAGAGCGATATTTGTCGAGGAAGATACAAGAAGACACTGTTGTTGATATTACTAAACAGTAAGGTTAAAATTAAAGGATTTCAGTACTTAGATTGATTTGAAATTATTACTTAAAGATAGGTATCTCTATTAGGAATGGAAATATACATACATTTGGTCTTCTGAAACATATTTGAGAGGAAGATATGGAGTACCTGTAAAAATATATGAAAGCACATGAGCTTGTAAAGAAGAATGAATATATACATCATACGTTATTAGCCATAATATGCACAATTTACATGTAGCAGAAACTAACCTCAACAGGTATCCACAAAAAGTAAAATTACTTAAAAAAGAAATTAGTTTAACAACCTACCACAAACCTTTCTCAAACACAAAAAGTTCATCAGAAATTTCCTTTCTGGATGTTCATTCGTACACTCCAGCGCCAAGACGCCACGGCATTCGAGCGCTTTATAAACTTTTATCCAATCCTATCCTACATTAATGTAGTTTTTAAAATATGTTGTGTGCAGAAAGATATATTTACGTGCTGTTCTTCAATGTATTAACTTTTCACCTATATAGGAGAGAATTACACCAGTCAATAGAACATCATTAATGTAGACATTCAAATTATGTGCGAATACTGAAAAAATTATAATACCATCAACAGAGCATTTTTTAGATAGTCTACGCAATCCATGCTTGTGGAATTTAATGAAACCATTAGGATACACATTATGGATTATATAGTCCAGAGCCTCTTGGTACTTAGTGGCATTCATTTCTATGGAAAATTAAGATAAACGAAAAAACACTTTAGAAGAAAAGCATTATAGATGTAAAGAACAAATTTTATAAGCTCACATTCAAGTATAAAGACATAAATGTCAATAAAGATGTGTAAATATATAATTAGTTAAACAACTGTCACCGAGTCTTCACAGCTCAATACGCCCACAAGGTTTAAGTGAGGGATATAGAGTACAGTCCATTCAAAGGGACGGGTAAGGCCTGCCAAATAGATGCAGTTTGAAAACATGGCAGTTTTAGAAAGGGCGCTCAGGCACTGTAGTGCCAAGCCTTACTTTTTTTATTTAAGGTTACTTGTGTGGGTGTGGCACAATTACTGTTGCAGGCCCACTAGTAGCATTTACATGAGCAGCCCTGGTATATATAGTATACTTTACTATCAAGAGTAACATAAATATGACACAGAAATTCGTGCAAGCACAATTTATTTTAAAAAGGCCTAGGAGTGCTCTGTGATGCAGAAGGAAATATTATGATCAACCATATATGATCAATAAGAATAGAGGCCTGGGAAGGCCAAGTGAGGTAGCAATAAACATTAAAAGTCACAGGAGGATTAGGAGGGAGCAAATACGATGAAGTACAAAGCACGTGGAGCACAAAAATAAAGCAAAACAGAGCTGGGAGGGGCACATGACGCAGTCAAAAAAGAATACTATTATGAACTCACAATTTATAACAATACTGTCTAAAGCACGTGACACTTCAAAAATATGACACAGAAATTCATGCACGCACAATAAATTTAAAAAAGGCCTAGGAGGGCTCCGTGATGCAGAAGGAAATATTATGATCAACCATATATGATCAATAAGAATAGAGGCCTGGGAAGGCCACGTGAGGTAGCATAAACATTAAAAGTCACAGGAGGATTAGGAGGGAACAAATACGATGAAGTACAAAGCACGGGGAGCACAAAAATAAAGCAAAACAGAGCTTGGAGGGGCACGTGACGCAGTAAAAAAATATTACTAATATGAATGTACAAATTGGACCAATACTTGCTAAAGGATGGGGCACAGTTCAAACACAACATAGAAATTTGTGCATGCACACTTTATTTAAAAAAGGTCTAGGAGGGCCCGTGACGTAGAAGGAAATATTCCAATCAACCATATAGGATCAATAAGAATAGAGGACTGGAAAGGCCACGTGAGGCAGTAATAAATATTAAAAGTCACAGGAGGATTAGGAGGGAGCAAATACAATGAAGCACAAAGTATGTGTTGCTAAAAAATTAAGCAAAAAAGAGCTGGCAGGGCCACGTGACACAGTAAAAAAATATAAGAATATAATGCAGGTACAATTTACAGCGGAGGCTGATGTTGTGATGGCTTCTCCTACCTTTGCTTCTGTTGTCTCTTGTCTTGTCTTCAAATGCTGGTGCTTTGGCTGGGCCTGGGGTGGGCTGGGCGCAGGCGACGCCGGCACAGCGCCTATGGTGGCCTGGCTGGGTGGGAGCAGCAGTAACACCACGTCGAGTGTCACAAGTCCTTCTCTGCTCGAGCAAACAGTTCATAGTACAATCAACGACAACGAGAATCTGTCTGTCATCGCAGCACAGGCAGGCAAAAGAGAGCATGCTTAAGTCAGTATCCATATTATATGGGAACCACGGGGGCTGGCCAAACTAAGTCCGGGGCTGTCATTGGTAGTGTTTTCGCGGTCTAGAAGAATGACGGCCCTGGGGTACCGCCCATTGGGCCCATTGGCTTCCAGGCTTAGTAATAGCAAGAAAGCTACGTTGTTACATCTGGGAAGTATGGGCAGGCATGTGCAAGTGTGAGTGTGTGCACCAACAATTAAAAACAAAGAGAGACGGGGACGGCGTTTTCATGTGCGCAGAGGCAGATCCAGAATCGGATCTTTAATGAGTGACCACTTGTAACCATTCTTGTAGCGCGCCATGTGCTCTGATTTGACAGTGAGAGTGATCCCACCATCATTTGTACTGCTAATCATTCTCAGCGCGTACCCGCGCATATGCTATGAATACGCTTTGACGTTACGCATCGCATCAAAGCTTCCGTGTGACGTGACGTACGGCGCCCTGTACGTGCGCGGTGCAAATGTTTTTAATTGTTTAAAAACATATATTTATGTATTTAATGAACATACTAACAGAATACATTATCTATATTAGTAGTTATGAAAATAGTTTTTTAAAACTTTGAACAATCGTATATTACTTTTAAAAGTAATTACACAAATCGCGGTGGAACTTTATGTGTACTAGCATTGTAAGAACACCGTAAGCTCAGCGTAAGCGTAAGCAAAGCCATGTGACTTTAAAAGAAGGGATTTGATTGCTTCATTATAATTCCTTCTCCAACTGTTGAAAGTTCGTCTCAATTTAATCATTCTACTTCGACTTTCTAAGAAGAAGCATCTCTTCTGAGAATCCTGTCAAATAGAAGGAAGATTACCATAATACCAGCAATGGACTTATCTTCCAGCCATTCTTCAGAGGAATATTTCATTCCTGAAAAACCTCCAAAGACGAGGAAAACAGCTCTAATTTGGCAGTTTTTTACCAGAAGGGCAAAAAAAGGTTAATCTTCCAAAAGTAGCCTGTAAAATTTGCCAAACAACTCTTTCAAGGGGTGATCCATCAAAAAAATACTCCTTTGGCACAGCAAATATGGTGTGACACGTGAAGAACTTGCACCCCAACAACTTTGCTCAGGCTGCAACATGGAGGTTGCAGGATAACCCACCTGCTATTGCACCAAGCAGATCAACTACTGCAGCAGAATTTTCAGTAAGCAGTCCACACTCACAAATTGATCCTGATTTTGCTGATGTTAAAATTGTATGCATTTATTGCAAAAAAAGGTTGTGTTACAGGGAACAGTCTATTGACCTGATAAAACGCAGGATGCAGGAGCATCGCTGTCCTCGACATTAGTTTTTTTTTCTTCATTCTTTTGTACCTGTTGGACACTTTTTGGGTTCCAGTTCAATTTTTTTTGGTTTTAAAAAAAACTTGTTGAAAAAAAATAGAAAACTAAAAACACAAAAAAACCCCAGTTCTTTTTAGAACTACCTTCACTGGTCAAAGAAAGAACTAAATTTCTATTTTAGTGTATAAAAGTTTCTCAGAATGAATGTGTAGTTCATAAATGAATGAATGAATACATTGCTAGTGTAGGGTGAATGTGAACGTGCAGAACTATAATGAAGTGCTACAAAATAAATCTATAAGGTGTTTACCTATAGTATACTGTAGTACCTCCGAAGCACTTGTATGTAACATATCCATATAAATATGTTACAAGTCTATGCTTCAATTTGCACTGCTGATGAAACTGCCTGCGTGAATTTGTATGTGTTAGGGGTGGATTTACAACCCCCTTGTGCCTCTTTTAACACAGCCGTTATGTCACTTTTGTGATGCACTGGTAGTGCAAAAGATGAGCCATGGTGTCGGAAGGTGCATCACATTATAAAGCACTGCGCCAGAAGGAGGTGATTTCACAGTACTTAATAACTATTATATCTCTGGGAATGTACCAATTATTGTACATCTGCTGATTAGTGTTTTAATGTAGTAAATGGATTCTTTTAGAATAGTTGACAGATAAGCACATAGTGCTGTATGGTCACTACAATACTTAAACAGAAATGTGATAGTGTTTACTGGAAGTGTAAGGATACAGATTGGAGAATTGAAGGTATAAAAGACAAGTTTACCGGTGCATAGAAGATTACATGCATAGTCTATTGGGGTTTGCTTATGAACTACTGAATGGATTTACTCCATTTAGCAAAAAGCACAATCTGCAAACTGAACTCTACCTCTCTGCCAAATTTGGTGTAATTACATTAGCGTATGCGTAAGGTACGATTATAAAAAAAACAATGATAAGGAATTCAATTTAAATATTTAAAAAAAAAACTCTATTTAGTTTTGTTATTATTTTACATTAGGAATATGAAATATAATTTAAAAAACTAAAATAAATGTAAATATTTATATTAAAAAGGTAAGGGTAAATACTTTGCTTCTGCCAGTATACTACAGAGCACTCAACTCATAGCTTAGGCACACGCGTTAATCCTCGAGTGTACCGGCACCTCAACTCCGCACCATCTCACTGTGGGCAAAACAGAATTTTCACACCAGTATATATATATATATATACATATATCTATATATATATATATATATACATAAAGCGCAACTGCAACTCCGGTCTCCTCCGGTCTCCCAGGAACAGAAGGCAACACGAATCCCAAAGTCAAGGCAAGTTGTTATTTTATTTGGCAATAGCAGCAAACGAGACTGACGCGTTTCGGGCAGTTGCCCTTGTTCACAGTCACACATTACCCATAATGCCTGGTTTTTAAAAAATGCTAGTGCACACCATGTGACTTCAATAGGCATAGAGAAAATACTACTACGGTATTTTTGTGCGTCTCCGAGTACATGGATTACAAATACATACTCCTCATTTCTCATTCATATGTACATGTAAAAGTAAATATTGCTGAATAAATTCATTGGTTTGTCGCAAGATTGTATCTGCATAAATGCAAGAATAAGGTCAAAACAGTGTAATATCATTAGTGCAAAGTTAATGTGCAAAATAACGCAAGATGTAAACATTTCACTCAGTGCAAAATAGGCAATTCAGTTATAAAAGTATAAATACTTAAAAACTTCCAATACAAAATTATTGTTATTTGTAAAAAACTGCCTTATGCAAATGTTAAAATATGCAAAACTGTAAACTTCTACACTCTGTGCAAATCGCGCAATATAGATACATATACTGTTAAGACCAAATAAATGCTATTTACAATCCTGCAGGGACATCTATAAATGAAGGCAACCCTATAAGTCCAAAGCAAGTGTTGAGGGACATCTACTATTGATGGCAACCCAGTAATTCTCATTGATTCACAACCCGTCTGGTAGATCTCTATGTTTTAACTTAAATGTGCTGATAACACCATAATACATTGTGTTAAACTCAAAATAGAAAGTGGTGTAATCCATTCTTAATTGAGATATCCCCCAGTGCAAAAATTATATAATAAAGCGAAGGGAAAAATGACTGGAAGAAACAATGAGGGAAGGCGAGAAGCTTAACAGAAGACCTCACGGAACAAATGAGCAACCAGACGGACAGAGATGTTAAGGTATAAACCCATCTGTTTGTAATTACACAAACCAGCATATAGGAAATGATATAAATCTTCCGTGGTGTTAAGCCCGTTAGGTGCCTTGGTATCTAGCTCTAATATAATTTTCGACTCCATTTGGCGCAGTAGCTTATCCCTGTCACACCCTCTGCGTGGTTGGGTAACAGCTGTCAATACGAAATAGTTCAGGCACTCCAAATTATTTTTATGGACTCTTCTGAAGTGCCTGGTGACAGGATACGTGTTGTCATTGTTGACAATGGCACGTAGGTGCTGTAGTATCCTGGCGTGTACCGCTGGCCGAGTGCTCCCGACGTACCTCAGGCCACAAGTACACGTCAGGACGTACATCGCGTATTCAGTCCTGCAGTTCTAATTTCCTTTTATCTGCAGTGGGGCTGGACTGAATGGGGTCATATAGGAACAGGTATTTACACCAAATTTACATGCCCGGCAACTGTTAGACTTGAAAAACCCATTTTTCGGTGGTAACCGGGTTTTTTGTGTGAGGAGTTCTGGAAAAGGATTAGAGACGTGGCTACGTAAGGAGGGTCCCCTCCTAAACGTAATTATCGGATTGGCCGGAAGGTCCCCTGCCAAAACCCTGTCTGTCTGCCAAAATCCCGTCTGTATATATATATTACCTACTGGCGTTCGCCAGTAGGTAGTTATAGTTAGGACTTTTTTCAATGTTAAATCTCAAAATTCTATTTGGAATAACTTTGGCGCCGGTCGACGAATCGGCCTGAAAATGTCCTCAAAATGGCCTCGTCGAGCTCCGGTCCTTCCCTGAAAAATTGGGGGGGATGCGTCAAGCGGGGGGCGGAGATAAAAGGGGAGTCCCAAAACGCATTTTCCCCATGTTAGTTTCCATGGGGCGGTCAACCTCGCTTTTAGCCCGAACGGCTGAATGGATTTACACCAAATTTGGCAAAATTGTAGGGACTGGTAGCCCGATGTGCCTTTGCTATGTCTCAAGATATGTGCTCCAGTGGATTTTCAGTAATTTAGGTTCCAAAAAATATATATATCTATAGCAGCGCCCCGGTACGCGCACCGAGGCGCGCACCGAGGCGCGTACCGGGCGCGCCACGCGACTTGCGCATGGAAAGCTGATTGGCTGTCGGGTGTCTGTAAACATTCTAAACAGTCCGGAGCGGCCGCCATCTTGTGTCTCTGTAGGATCGAGACATGAGAGGTGGCCAAAACAAAGGGAGAAATGACCATAAGGGGGCACAGTAGACCCTACCTGACCCCCTAGGTTTGATGTGGGGGCTTTAAAAGGGCCCCGCGGGGCTTAAAAAAAAGTATTTCTTTTTTTATTTTTTGCAGGGGAGCGCCCGGTACGCGCACCAGGAAGCGGACCGGGGAGCGTGCTATGGGGAAAAAAGAATGATAGACTTTTCAAATTAATTGTTCTTTTTGTTGTTGTTGTTTTTTTTTTTTTAAATTTACGTACCAACATATTGTGGTATATGGAATTCATACCATAGTCTGTCAGGAAAGCAGAAACAATATGGAGGCAGGAGATGATAAAGAGATGTTAAATACAGATTGGAGATAATATAGTGGGAGAAAGGAAGTAACTATGAGCAAACTTACTATGTAACACAAAAAAGTTGCACAGTATATTTTAAGTCTCACTTTATAATATATCTATTTTGGTACTATTTTATAATTTACATATAAGAAAGAATAATGTCTCAAACAATTTTTAATTTTTCAATTTAAATTTATTGTTGTGATTTTTCAAAATCTAAAAGAATTTGCGACATTAATTCATCAGGTATGCCCTCCTTTTCATTCCATGATTCAATTTCTTCAACACATTTAATTAAGTCTTGGTCTACAGTGTGATCCAAAAAGTCTATTTCATCTTTGTCTTCCTTAGGATTGTTTTCCATATTAATTTTAAATGAAATATTATTTTCATGTTGTTGTGCTTCCATTTTCTTGCTGTAAATTGCATAAAAAATAAATATATCAGTAGAGATAGGGCACTGTTGGGGTTAAGTTCAGACAGGTACTTGTGAGTTTTTAACAGTGAAGTTATCTTTGGGCAGTGTATGGTTTCAGGCAGGAAGTAGAACTATTAAAAAGTGCCTGTGATGAAGCCTAAGTAAATTGATATTTATACCAGGGAAGCCTAACTCAATCCATAGTTATAATAAACAAGCCTTTATCAATGTCTAACTCTTACAGAGGAACAGTATATAACTATCTGAAAACGTGTTCCCAAATGACCTTAAAGTGCATAACATAGTTCTCCTTTCAAATGAACAACTTACCTTCTTCAAAGTAGTTGAAGTTTTCTGTCAATTTTTTTTCCAAATGTACCTTAGGTAGTGTTAGTCAAAATGGCTGTGTTTCCCTCTCATTTTTCATATATATTCATGTACTTAACCAATCAAATGTCAGCACATAAAAGAACAAAATGTAAGTAACATTTTAATTGGTTGAAAATTCAAACAGTTTCATATGTGTTTTGTCATGTAATTTAGCTCAGGATATTTAGACAGGGCTACAGCCCTAATGGCTCAATGGAATACCACCAAATGTGGGTAAATGGTAGGGACTGCTATGTAGTAGGGTGTATTCTGTGTTTGGTGTAATTGTCTCCAGTGGTTTTTCTGTAAATTACTTTCCCACCTTTTTTTAGGGAGCGCTTACCGGTGCGCGCCCCAGTACACGCACCGGCAGCGTTACGGGAGTCCTCCATTTTGTGGTTTGGTACAATCGAGACACAAGATGGAGGACAAACAACGTTGGGAATGGGTAGAAGGGGGCACGGTAAACAGCCCCCTGACCCCCTAGGTTTTCTGAGGGGAGCTTAGGAGGCTCATAAAGGCTAAAAAAAAAATATATTTTACATTTTTCGCTGGGGAAGCACCCGGTACGCACACCGGGGAGCATACCGGGGAGCGTACTTTGGTGAAAAATAGTGAAAAAAGTTAGAAAAAGATAAATGTTTTGAATGATCAGAGGTAGGGTAGCTCTGAAAAGAGCTTTTGGGTTCTGTGGCTGATTTAGGTACCTACAAGCAGGTTTCAATGCACAGTCTTAAATTCAGGGGGAATCTTCTATTCCCCTCATCTGAGAAGTGCACACCATCTCCTCTGTAGATGTCTTGCATGTTGTAACGCAAGTTGTTGTTGTATATTGAACCCATTCCAAAGTCTCTTATGTAAGCAGAAACAGATTTATTCACATGTTTCCGTGCTTTCTCAAATTGTGAACAAAATTGGTTGGACCAGGTCCATTTCTGTCTTTGGCATATATTGGAATATACCAAGGCAGTTTGTGGAAAAAGTGTCATACATTGATCAAAGGTGTCCTTTAAGAGCATTTCCAGACCAACCCCAGTCATAGTGCCCAAATCATTTCCACCACAGTGCACTATTAAGAGGTCAGTGTTTGGCAGATGCAAAAAGGTTTTCACCAATGGTATCAATTGATGACATCTCAATCCTCTCTGGTCAATCCACTTGATTTCCACATTTGATAAATCAAGGTTGTGATAATGTCTGCTTGCTGCATACCTTTGAGCCCAATGGATGTAGCTATGTCCAATAATCCATACAGAATACATGATGAGAGAAGGTTCTGGTGCAGTCAGATGAAGCGTGGGAATGAATTGGCAGTTGGAACAGTAGGAGTTTACAAAAGAAAATGAGGAGTTTCCCTGATGTTGAATCACAAGCATTGATTGGTTAACTCAGATAGTTGAAAACTGAAAGTTAGGGTGCATGGTTGTGTTGTGTGAAAGAAGCAATTTGAATGGTTAAGGAAAAGTCACTAAAAGCAATAATGTCCTGGATAAGCTGGTGTATTGAGAGGTCAAACATCCTTGCTGACTTAATTTGCAACATTGTAGAATAAACTTTTGAACCTGAGAGTTCAGGTAGGAGGGAGTTGCTATGGTAACAGATATAAAGGTCTTAGAGGGGGAAGGTTTTTGGTTTGAAAATAGTGAGGGAAGACTTTTGATTGGTTGAAATAAGGCATATGTGTGTAAAGTTAGAGATTTTCTATGCCAGTCTTGGTTTCAGTGTATTGAGTGCACACCTTTTGCTCTGCTAAAGAAAATTGGTGTGTGTCTGACACTGTTTGTGTTTTTTAAATGTTATTTAAAAAACGATTTTTGGGTCTAATCAATGGTATTTACATTTGGCCCTTATTTATGATTGCCTTGTGGCACCGGTGCGTCTCTTTTTACATGGGACCCACTGGTGGCGCAAGGCCTTCATAAATAAGTCCCTGAGTTTTTTTGTTGTTGGTTTGTATCTTGCTTTTTGATAATGCTTGATATCAACATTTGCAAGATAGAGGATTTGTATTTTGTGAAATAGTGAGGGTTCAGTAGTGAAATTGAGTGCCCGTAAATAGAATCTTGGCCGTGTTTCTAAAATGTTATTGAAAAAACGATTTTAGGGGCAAATCAATGGTATTTTCATTTGGCCCTTATTTATGATTGCCTTGTGCTGCCAGTGCATCACTTTAAACATGGGAAATAAGTGACGCTCTGGTGGCGCAAGGCCTTCATAAATAAAGCCCTGAGTTTGTTTGCTGTTGGTTTGTTTTTTGCTTTTTGATAATGCTTGCTATAAACATTTGCAAAATAGAGGATTTGTATTTTGGGAAACAGTGAGGTTTCAGAAGTGATATTGAGTGGTTGTACATAGGTTCTGCGCAGTGTTTCTTAAATGTTATTCAAAAAACGTTTTTGGGGGCAAATCAATGGTATTTACATTTGGCCCTTATTTGTGATTGCTTTGTGCCACTGATGCGTCTCTTTTAACATGGAACGCAGTGGTGGCGCAAGGCCTTCATAAATAAGGCCCTGAGTTGCTGTGGTATAAACTTTAATATTTTGCAAATTAGTGTTTATATTGTTTGCTTTTTGTCATTACTTTGTTGTTTGCTAATAGTGGTCTTTAATGTGTTATTTTTTCAGAACCACAGATTGAAATCAACATTTTAAAAGCAAGCAAAAATACCGTCAAGGCAAAGGAGTAGAAAAAATACCATACGTGAAAGAACAAAATCATCAAAGGAATTAAAAGAATCCTCTACAACAAGTACTTCAAAAAACACCAGAAAAGCTCCTGGTAAGACAATTAAGTCTTTTCTTCGCAATTTATGTAGATCAAAAAGAAATGTTAACGGTAATGTGAAGATCCAGAAGCAGAGAGCAAATCTAAAAAGGAAGGAGAGGCCCTCAAAAAATGTCTCTATTGGAGCAGGAGATAAGAGTACAGATAGCAATAGAAGGTTAAATCAATTTAGGGACATTCGTAGACGAATGTTTCGCAATAGGGTAGTTTTAAATTAGCTAAAAAATGAAAAGAAAGGTAAACAGAGAGCTGCTTTTTACAAGAAAAAGAAAAGTGTATAGGAGATTGTTGATCAGGCTTTTGAAGTTAAGAAAAAATTATTTATTTTAGTAATGGATAGAATTAGGATACTTAATAAGGCAATTGATATTTTCAATTCGAACAGTAGATGGAAAATAATTATTAATCAGACTAATTTTTGTGAAGTATTTTATGGAGAATGGATGCATAGTTCAAGTTCTGAGCCATTTTTTAATGAGGAGAGTTGCTTTCAGGAAAATGATTTGATGCATGCAGTTGACACCAGTGGTCGAGCATATGAGGTGAAAGATGGTTGTGTGATGGAAAAAGAGAAACTTATGTCTAGAAATGCAGAAGAGGTGTTAAGTGATGAAGTATTAGGGAGACGTACTAAGGGTCCAGTGTACACATGGAAGTGCAGTAGTATTTGTAGTGTGCGACAGGATTCAATCGATTTGCTTCAAAATTTCTTACGTACATATAGTAAGAAAAGTCTAAAACAAAAAATGAAGATCTTGCAAGAGTTAGATCCTTGCAGAGTAAGAGAAAAGACAGGTTTGCATGGGCATTCACTGGCTTGTCTTTCTAGAAAAGTATGTCAGAGTGTTTTTCATCATTTTAGGATGTTAGCAGTGCATCATAATAAGGTGAGGAAATTAGTGAGGAGGTTGTATTATGCAAAACGTCCAGCACTTAAGCTTAAACAGTTAAACAGTGCTCATTTGCATCTGAAGTAGATGTGAAGACTATTTGTGAAGAAATTGAGTTTTGTTATTTTGGGAACAAAGAGGACAGTGTAGAAATGGATATAGTAATGGATGGTAATGTGGAAGACAATGTACAGATTTCAAGTACAGAAAAGTTTGACGAGGAAATTACCAAGTTTAAGGTGAAATCAAGTGAAAGCCCTAATTTAACTTGTGTGTGTTGTCGACAGACTCATTATGAGATTCAGACTAGGTTAGTTGATTTATATGCAAAATGTGAATTGGAAAATAATAGTGAATGGAAGGATTTTGTAAGTTATTTGTTGGTGGAGAATTCTTTTTATTTGAGTATTGATCAGTGTATTTGTAATTATTGTTTGAAAAAATTAAATGAAAATAGAATGCCTGCTAGAGCTGCTCATAATAATCTTCAGTTGATAGATATTCCTTCTGAATTGATGGATTTAAATACTTATGAATCAATTTTGATTCAATGTGTCCATCCTTTCAAGCTATTGTTCGCATGGAGCCTAAGATAGGGAAATTACCTCCTACAGATTTACAAAGAGGATTAAAGGGAAGAGTTGTTTATTTGCCTCTAGATGTTAAGAAAAATATTGATACCATTGGTGTAGAAAGAGTAGAAGAGGATCCTCTGGGTATTCTAGTTAATGGGGTTCCGACAAAGAGTAAGAAAATCTGGCAAGATTTAGTGGATGTTAGGAAAGTCAAAAAGGCAACGTTGTATTTGGTCAAAAACAATGAGTACTATAAAGATGTAAGTGTTGGAGCAGAGGAAACAGCTACAGAAGAAGACAGTGATTGTTCAGTTGGCCAAATTGAAAAAGTTGATGTGTCTAGAAGTGAAGAAATATATGAACATTATACTGTTCATCCTTTGCATTCCAAAGAAGTAATGGGGAATGCAATTGGCTTGTTTCAAATGAAAGCAGCAAAAGGAAGTCCCATTAGTGTATGGGAAGAAAGTTTGGAAGCTCGTTGTTTTCCACAGTTATTTCCAACAGGTCGTGGTGGACGATATGACGATCGACCAGTTCAAATTCCTGCAGCTGAATACCGGACTTTAAGATTATATGCTGAAGATCCAAGGTTTCGGCAATGCATTCCGTATTTGTTTCATCTACTGTATGAAAGTGATTTGTCTGGGCTTTCTTATGCAGTTAATCATATATTGAAAAGTGGAGCTCAGCAAGGGACTTTAAGGAGAAAGTCAATCTGCAAGACAGTATTTTGGAATCTCAGCTAATCAATCTCATGGCATGTCAGCGTAGAACAAACAAGTATTGGTTCCGTCGTCATGGGGAATTGAAATGTATGCTAAGAAACGTAGGAACTCCTACATGGTTCCTCACTCTTAGCTGTGCTGAGTATGCATGGGACGACTTACAATTTCTACGAGAGGCAAATGGAAAGATACAAAATATAGAATTGAAAACACCTGGAGAACTGTGTTCTTTGGATCCAGTGAATGTTTGCAGATATTTTAATCATAGATACGAAGCTATGATGTCTTTTATTACCGACAAAAAAAATCCTCCCCTTGGAGAGGTTTTGGATTTCTTTTGGAGGAAGGAATATCAAGCGAGAGGTGCTCCTCATATACATATATTGTTATGGATTAAAGATGCACCCAAATTTGGATTAGATTTGGATGAACCAGTGATGAGTTTCATTGAAGAGTATTCAACATGTGCTGTTCCGAAAACTACTGAAGAAAACAGTTTAAGACAAAACGTTTTACATTTTCAATCTCATCGTTGTGGAAAGTACTGTCGTCGAAAATTCAAAAACAAGGAAAAGTACTACACGAAAAGTCGTTTTGCGTTTCCACGACCAGTGATTTCTAAGGGAAGAGTAAATAATTTGATGTCATCTCTACGACATACTGTGATGAGGAAATCACCCAAAAATACATATAATTTAAAAAGAAACGAAGAGTCCAAGTACATCAACGACTACAACCCAGTGATTTTGTCCATGTGGAATGCTAACATGGATATTCAGTTCGTTGCTGACAACTCTATTGCTGTGGCTTGATATGTGACATCTTACATAACAAAAAAAGAAAAGACGGAACTGAAGAAAATGTGGGAGGACATTTCACATGAAAAGAGTCTAAGCAAAAAATTATACAGTTTCAGTCTGAAGATTTTGTCGCATCGAGAAATTGGAGCATATGAATGTTCTGATCGGTTATCATCAGCAAGTCTCTATGCCAAATCAAGAACAATCATTTGGGCGAGTCTAGGTCTTGCTGCAACACAAAACCGAGTTTTGAAATCTGTACAAGAAATTGAATATTTAGCGGAGAAAGAACCAAACAGTACAGATACTTTGAAGACAAATATGTTGGATACACACTATTCAAATAGAAGTACTCACCTTGAGAACACTTGTTTGTATGAAGTTCTGCAAAACTAGTTATAAGAGGAACATCAAGGAAGATATCAATAATGGAAAATATGCTGTCATTTGGTATGAAGGATGTCTAGTGAAGCAGAGAAAAGGCCACTTGATTAATCATCGAAAATTGAGTTGCGAAGCTCCAGACAAAAGAGAATTTTACTATTTAGCTCTTTTGCAACTTTTTAAGCCATGGCGTACAGAAGAGGAACTACTTGGAGATTTTCTCTGTTATGAAGACTCTTTTAATGCAACTAAGGATACCATAGAATGTTCTGTTTTTCCAAATTATCTGCAAATGTTGAACGAAGAAATAGAACAAGAAACCACAATTGCTGAAGAGATTGCTAGAGACAGTTCTCAAGACAGTCAGAGTTCTACTTCATTGAGTCAGGATCCACTAGGAGGACCAATTATCCAAAATGAAGCTGCAACTGCCATGGATGAGGTGGAAAGAGCTATGGAACAAGCTCAAGAGGATGGAGTTATCTTAAAAGATTTGGTAAAGCAACTAAACGTTGAGCAGAAAAAGATATATGACGAAGTTACAGAACAGATTGAACATGGATTCAGACATGAGAAAAAAGTGTGCTCATGTACATCATTTAAGCCTGTTCGACTGAACGTAAGTCGAGAAGTGGGAACAGGAAAAAGTTTTCTGATTAAAGCCATTGCAACTTATTACAGAAAAGGACTGAATCACCGCTGTCTTCTGTTGTAACCGCTCCAACTGGACTGGCAGCACATAACATTAAAGGGAATACTCTACATCGTTTACTGATGCTGCCAGTTGAGCATGATAATAAATTGCATTACAATAAGTTATCTAGAGATGCTTGTTCGGAAGTTTCCAGAGTCCTGAAGAAAATGAAACTTCTTATCATTGATGAAGTAAGCATGGTCTCGAATGAAATGCTTGCTTTTGTGCATTTGAGAATGCAAGAAATTCTTAGAACGGAGTATGATGTGCTATTTGGAGGAAAACACATTATTGTTTTTGGAGATCTACTGCAGTTGACTCCAGTAAAAGGACAACCAGTGTTTAAAATGCTTACGCATGAAGATACCAGGAAGTCCCTTGGAAGCACTGGAAACGTTAATATATGGTTACATTTTAAATAGGCTTAACTGCTTCAAAATATGCGACAGGCAAAGGATGAAGATTATAAAAATATTCTACAAGATGTAAGAATCGGAAAAGTAAGTGAGCTTGGGAAAGAAGCATTACATGCTCAATTAATTTCAAATTTGTATCCAAATGAAAACATTCTTCCAGAGAATATTTTTTTAAAAATGACTGAGAAGAAATCTGGGAAATGTTTGATGCCAACTCTGCAAGAATGTTCCATCTTCAACAACAAAATGTTAAAGTTAGAAAATGAAAAGATTGTGAAACTGGAAGCAATAGATAAAATAGAGCATATGGGTGCAACAATTGTTTTGGCAGAAAAATTGAAAACAAAATTGGATTCATTAGAGAAAAGTATTTCTAAAACAGCTGGTTTTGAAAAGACTCTGAATGTGTGTTTAAATTGTTGTATCATTTTGAGAAGGAATTTAAATGTTGAAAGAGGTCTGGTAAATGGAGCAATGGGTTATGTTGTTGATTTTGTGATTTATAGAAATAGAGATGGATTTGAATTTTTTTTTTTTAAATTTGATGGCATTGAGCAAGTACAACACATCAGTCGTTGTTCTGCTAGATTTTTGCTTGTAAAAGACTTATATGTTCGCCAAAAACAGTTTCCTGTTTGTTTGGCATATGCGGTGACAATTCATAAATCTCAAGGTTTAAGTGTAGATAGTGCTTTGGTGAACATTGGAAGATCTGTGTTTAAAGAGGGTATGGCATATGTGGCATTATCACGAGTCAGAACTTTATCAGGATTGTACTTGATTGAGTGTGATGAGACAAAGATTTGTGCAGATCCAGATTGTGTTAAAGAATACAATATGTTAAGAAGAGAGTATGGTCCACATTTGTCTCAATATCCTCTGTTTGAAAAACGTGTGGTAGGCCGAAAAAGAAGAAATGAGAATAATTGCAGTGAGGTAGTAGCAAAAAGACAAAAAGTAGATGAAACTGTAATTCAAAACAGAAAGAAAAAGGATTCTGATGAAAATGTTGTTGGATTTCAGTTTGAAAACAGTTCTGGTGCCAACCTCTATGTCCACCAATTTGAGCAAGATCTAGTTCTCAACCATAGTAACCCTTTCTTCCACCAAGTGGTACTATGGAAGAGATATATAGATGACATCTTGATGGTGCGGCGAGGCACCGAGAGTGAGATCAGGTCCTTCCACCAATGGCTGAATGAACGGAATCAGTTCCTTAATTTCACACTGGAACACAGTCGTGTCAGACTTTCATTCTTAGACTTGTCCATCTTTCCTGAGGCTGGCAGTCTACAGAGTGAATTATACACCAAACCTATGGCGAGAAACTCTCTGCTGCTCTTCAACAGCCACCACCCTCGCTCTTTGAAGGAGAACCTCCCTGTGGGACAATTCCTTAGAGTGAGGAGGAATTGTTCATCTCAGGCGCTATTTAACAAACACGCCAAGATTCTTTCTCATCAACTACAGGAACGTAAATACCCAGTACATCTTGTGAAGAGAGCATTGAAAAGGGCCGCAAACAACAATCGAGAGGCGCTCTTGGACAGACGTCCTCCCAAACCACCTCTTGAGAGATTAACGTTTGTGAGCACTTTTAACGCACAATCCAATAGACTTCAGAAAGCGGTGCATAAACATTGGGGGATTCTTAACACCATGAACGCCAACATCCCCTTACCTCTCTTTTCATTTAAAAGAGCGCCAAGTTTACGTGACACGTTGGTCCACACGAGACCTAGGATACAGAATACCGCAAGACCAACCACCCTGTGGGATCTCCCTCCGGTCACTGGCCATCATCCATGCGGATCTTGTAGCGTGTGCCCACAGACTAGCAAAACTAACACGATCGATCTGGGGTCTGGCAAACCTTGGGTCCTAAAGAAACACACCAATTGCAATACAGAAAATGTGATCTATATGATCACTTGTCCTTGCTCTCTCAGATATATCGGATATACAACTCGCAAGATCAAACTCAGGATTGGAGAGCATAAGAGTACTATCAGGTGTCACAAACAGGCAACAAAACTTACAAATCATTTCTTGATCTGCAAACACACAGCAGAGGACATGAGATGGGTGGTCCTAGAACATCCGTACATTCCCACCCATATTAGCGATGTCTCTAAATTTCTATTCAGAAGAGAGCAGAAATGGATTTTCCAACTACAAAGTGACTCTAAGGGGCTCAATGATGAGATACCATGGGCATCCTTATGATTTACAACTCACCATGGCTGCACTAATAATAACATATCTGCCCCTTCAAACATACGTAGCTCCAGTGTTTGACTACACTTAACACAATCACTGACAGACATAGCTAATTAGATACCATAGGACTATATCTCATTTTAGCCCCTCGTTAGGTCCACATGCGCTGTCATATATATCTGGCTTATATACTCTACTGCCATTTATAGACACATATAGTAGGTACAAATGGGGATTTTACACCAACCTCCTGGCCCCCCCTGTGCCAATCAGTGCTTTGCTTTAATACACAGTAGCAACCTAGAGGCTCGCTTTTATACAACTCGATGTGCCTCTAAATATAGCCTATTTGACCACGTTCTCCAGGCCAAACACATTTACTTGCGGTCAATTACTTAGCCACAATTATGCACGAATGGGGGTTTAATCTGATGGAAGATCCATTGTTACAACTCAATATGCCTCTTGTTTTGGCCCATTTGACCACGATGTCCTGTTCGTTTACATTCACTTGTGGTCGATTATTTACCTGTGATCACGCACGGACGGGTTGCTGGGCCAAAGCATCGTGAACTAACGCGGGGGATGCTACTCGCCTCGCGCATGCGCATTACACCGTTCCCGTGTGGCCGATGTCTCCGCTTCGCACATGCGCACCGTGCTCTCACGCGGCGCATGCGCGAATTGTTTAACGCTACTTCCTTGAGGGTTGAGACACATCGCGCCATAGGATTGGCGCTTATTCATCACGCTAATTATTAACACATGCGCGCCTGTTGACAGTAATGAGGAGAGTCAGGCAGCGCCACCCAATAGGCATAGTCCTTCTTTAAAAGCGCCGTTTTTCGCGCGTTTTTTCGCCTAATTAACCTATTAGAGTGGGTATTTAAGAAGGAGGTTTTTACAGCCCTAACCACCTCCACTCCCACTCGGACGCCGGCCATTGAGGTACCGATGGACAGGTATGGTCCCCTGCAAACCTCATGATCTAGTAACTAAAAATTATTTTCTGTTGTCCTGTATGCACTGATTTGGACTCTTTGGTCTCTCCTGCATTATGCTCTTAACAACACTGTTCTATGTAGGTCTAGACAGCATCTATAATACATCTATTGAGCCACTTTACAATCAGTTTCATTCCCAAGCCCAATAGCCAAACATGATTTCTTTTTGGGTTGAGTCTCTTTTTAATCAACTAGGATTTGTTAGTATATATGTATGGATAAGAGGAGTATGTTTACTCTGTACCTCATTAGAACCTTCATTTGAGGACACTGTACTTTTCCATCTCTAACAGAGCGGGGCCTCCTTCTTCCCGAGTGGGTGCCGGGTGAGGTGAGGTGTTCTCCCACAGAATGTTGGGTGAGTAGAACATAGTTGAATCAATACTCTCTAAGTCAATCTAGGTTCAATATCAGGAGACTTATTTAGCTCCTGATAGGTGGGGAACATTTCTCTGCCTTGTTTGCCTATTTTTGTTGTGTTGTGTTTTCAATCACCATTATATCACATATGCCTCTTATAACCTTTTCTCCTTTTCAGGAAAATCACGATCAGTTGGATAAACACCAGGGAATACTTTGGGCTCAAAGATCTGGTAGGATTAATCCAATATGTTAACACACATTATCATTTTTTCACTTAGTGCAGATGCGTAATATCTAGTGGTCCTGAAGAAAGCTTGGACTAGTTGTCCTCTTAGCTGAAACATGTCGACCTACACGCACTACGCCATGACATAGTTATTTGTTAAGACTATGAGGCACTGGTTTTACTCTTGACCCTGGACAATATTGAATAAACATATTTTTTGTCTCAGGAGCCAATTTTATTCACTTTTTGCTTCCTTTTTGCACGAGCACTGCACTCCATCGGTCCTACCTCTGAAATACTGTGGTTTAGAATAACATCTTCCAGAAGCTATCTCCGCATCATTACTAGGTGCATTGGGAGAAATTGTGGTTCATGGTTCACATCCCACATGACGATATTCCGCCAATAACGGTGGGCTGATGGGAATTTTTCTAACCCAGTATTATCACTGTGAGGACATGCTGGTGTAGTGGTCTTTTGGGCATGACACAGCACTTAGGCAAGTGATCTGACCAGGTAACTCTTATTTGTTTCTTCAGTTGACTAAGGGGGTTTGAGCTACCGTGGTCGTTAAACTCTCCCCCTCTGACCCTCCCCATTTCTTTTTTCTAGTATTTAGTGCAACTTAGTCGTTGCGGGTCATACACAAAAATATATTTTTTATATTTTTTTGACTTGCGTACAGGGCACTTCCCTGTCATATGCTCAACTAGTTGATATTTATTGAGACTCCCCTTTCTGAACCATGGCTGACTTTGCAGGGCTGGCATTCGACGATGATATGCTGAAATCCGTCTTAGATGAGAATCCCTGTCTTCTCGATTCATTGCCCGACACCACCAACATAACCAAAGATGAGTGGCCTACCCTTCTCAATCTAAAAAAGACACACTCACGCACTCTAATACATGGGACTATCATGGCACAATATCTTAGGGGGAAGTGTGCACCTACAGGCCTGATTGTGACAAATGCACCTAGGCTATTCCTGACCGATAAGGAGTTCATGCGTGACTGGTCTCTTATAGCGTGGCGTTGCACGTGAGATTGGCTTATCCTGATCATCAATACGGCCAAGAGAGTGGCAGACACCATCCTTATAGAGATCCAAACTCTTGAGGGCCAGATTAAGGCCACTTGCAGCACTTTGTTTAAGAAACGCATGGATGAAACCAACAAAGCTAACAAAGAATATAAAGACAACATACTAGCAAGCAAGATGGATAAATTCAAAAAGGATTTAGAACGCTTCTCCCTTACCAAAGTTTATCCCTACACTAGTGACAATTATGAAGCCCCAGGGTTTAACAACAGAGGCAAACAATACGGATCCAACTACTCTACATCTGGATCCGAGTGAAGTGATTCAGACACATCTAACCGAGCAAGTACATCTGCAGGTCTAGATGGCCAACAACAACGACCCATCAGAAGGGGCGGGAGACAGAGAGGAGGCATGTACAATCAATACCCGGGTAATTATCAGCACCCAGGACCGTGGTGGCATCCAGGGCCGTGGGGTTTTCAACCACCACCATTCGCACAACAAATGAATCCATTTGGACAACCCCCCCAGTTCTTCCCTAACCAGTCTTTTTTAGGACGTGGCCGGGGACAAAACCGGGGCAAGAGAAGAGGACAACAAACGGTCCAATGGGACCCCGTAATCTCAGTTCCCAACACTCGGAGCAGGAAGGCAGCTCAACAGAGCAGCAGTGCAGAGACGACCGGGATCTAATAGTGAACCTAAGTTCCCATACTTTGACACCGGCTGAACAGACAGTCTTGGGTAAAGGCCTAGGTTTTGTCCCCACTAACAAGGGGGACCCTTTCCTAACCAGGACTGAACTTGAAATTTTTTTTCGCAAGGTGCGTCTGCATTTCTTTTTCAAGAATAAAACCGAAACTTCTGACAACAGCAGTGATGATCCCAGGAACACCGGGTTGCGACCAAAGTCCACCTTTACCCCCCTGAGTCATCAAGTGCCATCGCTTGTAACTACGTTTGAACAAGCAGTCAGATATGACGTTGCACGAATACAAGATATGGAGTCCAATACTTTCCAGAACTTTTCCAAAACAGAAAGACAGGCCCTTACCAGTCTCACTAAAGATCCGTCAATCATAATAAAACCGGCGGATAAAGGGGGTGCGACGGTAGTCCTAGACATGGCCCAATACCGACTAGAATGTCTTAGACAACTGGACAACCAGCAATTCTACCGCCGTCTATCTGAAGACCCAACCCCTCGTCTACTATCACTGATTAAGAATTTGGTGGATGAAGGACTTAATGAAGGGTGGATCACATCCCAGGAGGCAAGATTTTTGGTAACAGAGAACCTCCCTGTGGGACAATTCCTTAGAGTGAGGAGGAATTGTTCATCTCAGGCGCTATTTAACAAACACGCCAAGATTCTTTCTCATCAACTACAGGAACGTAAATACCCAGTACATCTTGTGAAGAGAGCATTGAAAAGGGCCGCAAACAACAATCGAGAGGCGCTCTTGGACAGACGTCCTCCCAAACCACCTCTTGAGAGATTAACGTTTGTGAGCACTTTTAACGCACAATCCAATAGACTTCAGAAAGCGGTGCGTAAACATTGGGGGATTCTTAACACCATGAACGCCAACATCCCCTTACCTCTCTTTTCATTTAAAAGAGCGCCAAGTTTACGTGACACGTTGGTCCACACGAGACCTAGGATACAGAATACCGCAAGACCAACCACCCTGTGGGATCTCCCTCCGGTCACTGGCCATCATCCATGCGGATCTTGTAGCGTGTGCCCACAGACTAGCAAAACTAACACGATCGATCTGGGGTCTGG
Organism: Lissotriton vulgaris; assembly: GCF_964263255.1. Lineage (NCBI taxonomy): Eukaryota > Metazoa > Chordata > Amphibia > Caudata > Salamandridae > Lissotriton > Lissotriton vulgaris. Next base: position 1,870,331,843 of record NC_141694.1, on the reverse strand, counting down.
CAAACCTTGGGTCCTACAGAAACACACCAATTGCAATACAGAAAATGTGATCTATATGATCACTTGTCCTTGCTATCTCAGATATATCGGATATACAACTCGCAAGATCAAACTCAGGATTGGAGAGCATAAGAGTACTATCAGGTGTCACAAACAGGCAACAAAACTTACAAATCATTTCTTGATCTGCAAACACACAGCAGAGGACATGAGATGGGTGGTCCTAGAACATCCGTACATTCCCACCCATATTAGCGATGTCTCTAAATTTCTATTCAGAAGAGAGCAGAAATGGATTTTCCAACTACAAAGTGACTCTAAGGGGCTCAATGATGAGATACCATGGGCATCCTTATGATTTACAACTCACCATGGCTGCACTAATAATAACATATCTGCCCCTTCAAACATACGTAGCTCCAGTGTTTGACTACACTTAACACAATCACTGACAGACATAGCTAATTAGATACCATAGGACTATATCTCCTTTTAGCCCCTCGTTAGGTCCATATGCGCTGTCATATATATCTGGCTTATATACTCTACTGCCATTTATAGACACATATAGTAGGTACAAATGGGGATTTTACACCAACCTCCTGGCCCCCCCCTGTGCCAATCAGTGCTTTGCTTTAATACACAGTAGCAACCTAGAGGCTCGCTTTTATACAACTCGATGTGCCTCTAAATATAGCCTATTTGACCACGTTCTCCAGGCCAAACACATTTACTTGCGGTCAATTACTTAGCCACAATTATGCACGAATGGGGGTTTAATCTGATGGAAGATCCATTGTTACAACTCAATATGCCTCTTGTTTTGGCCCATTTGACCACGATGTCCTGTTCGTTTACATTCACTTGTGGTCGATTATTTACCTGTGATCACGCACGGACGGGTTGCTGGGCCAAAGCATCGTGAACTAACGCGGGCGATGCTACTCGCCTCGCGCATGCGCATTACACCGTTCCCGTGTGGCCGATGTCTCCGCTTCGCACATGCGCACCGTGCTCTCACGCGGCGCATGCGCGAATTGTTTAACGCTACTTCCTTGAGGGTTGAGACACATCGCACCATAGGATTGGCGCTTATTCATCACGCTAATTATTAACACATGCGCGCCTGTTGACAGTAATGAGGAGAGTCAGGCAGCGCCACCCAATAGGCATAGTCCTTCTTTAAAAGCGCCGTTTTTCGCGCGTTTTTTCGCCTAATTAACCTATTAGAGTGGGTATTTAAGAAGGAGGTTTTTACAGCCCTAACCACCTCCACTCCCACTCGGACGCCGGCCATTGAGGTACCGACGGACAGGTATGGTCCCCTGCAAACCTCATGATCTAGTAACTAAAAATTATTTTCTGTTGTCCTGTATGCACTGATTTGGACTCTTTGGTCTCTCCTGCATTATGCTCTTAACAACACTGTTCTATGTAGGTCTAGACAGCATCTATAATATATCTATTGAGCCACTTTACAATCAGTTTCATTCCCAAGCCCAATAGCCAAACATGATTTCTTTTTGGGTTGAGTTTCTTTTTAATCAACTAGGATTTGTTAGTATATATGTATGGATAAGAGGAGTATGTTTACTCTGTACCTCATTAGAACCTTCATTTGAGGACACTGTACTTTTCCATCTCTAACAGAGCGGGGCCTCCTTCTTCCCGAGTGGGTGCCGGGTGAGGTGAGGTGTTCTCCCACAGAATGTTGGGTGAGTAGAACATAGTTGAATCAATACTCTCTAAGTCAATCTAGGTTCAATATCAGGAGACTTATTTAGCTCCTGATAGGTGGGGAACATTTCTCTGCCTTGTTTGCCTATTTTTGTTGTGTTGTGTTTTCAATCGCCATTATATCACATATGCCTCTTATAACCTTTTCTCCTTTTCAGGAAAATCACGATCAGTTGGATAAACACCAGAGAATACTTTGGGCTCAAAGATCTGGTAGGATTAATCCAATATGTTAACACACATTATCATTTTTTCACTTAGTGCAGATGCGTAATATCTAGTGGTCCTGAAGAAAGCTTGGACTAGTTGTCCTCTTAGCTGAAACATGTCGACCTACACGCACTACGCCATGACATAGTTATTTGTTAAGACTATGAGGCGCTGGTTTTACTCTTGACCCTGGACAATATTGAACAAACATATTTTTTGTCTCAGGAGCCAATTTTATTCACTTTTTGCTTCCTTTTTGCACGAGCACTGCACTCCATCGGTCCTACCTCTGAAATACTGTGGTTTAGAATAACATCTTCCAGAACCTATCTCCGCATCATTACTAGGTGCATTGGGAGAAATTGTGGTTCATGGTTCACATCCCACATGACGATATTCCGCCAATAACGGTGGGCTGATGGGAATTTTTCTAACCCAGTATTATCACTGTGAGGACATGCTGGTGTAGTGGTCTTTTGGGCATGACACAGCACGTAGGCAAGTGATCTGACCAGGTAACTCTTATTTGTTTCTTCAGTTGACTAAGGGGGTTTGAGCTACCGTGGTCGTTAAACTCTCCCCCTCTGACCCTCCCCATTTCTTTTTTCTAGTATTTAGTGCAACTTAGTCGTTGCGGGTCATACACAAAAATATATTTTTTATATTTTTTTGACTTGCGTACAGGGCACTTCCCTGTCATATGCTCAACTAGTTGATATTTATTGAGACTCCCCTTTCTGAACCATGGCTGACTTTGCAGGGCTGGCATTCGACGATGATATGCTGAAATCCGTCTTAGATGAGAATCCCTGTCTTCTCGATTCATTGCCCGACACCACCAACATAACCAAAGATGAGTGGCCTACCCTTCTCAATCTAAAAAAGACACACTCACGCACTCTAATACATGGGACTATCATGGCACAATATCTTAGGGAGAAGTGTGCACCTACAGGCCTGATTGTGACAAATGCACCTAGGCTATTCCTGACCGATAAGGAGTTCATGCGTGACTGGTCTCTTATAGCGTGGCGTTGCACGTGAGATTGGCTTATCCTGATCATCAATACGGCCAAGAGAGTGGCAGACACCATCCTTATAGAGATCCAAACTCTTGAGGGCCAGATTAAGGCCACTTGCAGCACTTTGTTTAAGAAACGCATGGATGAAACCAACAAAGCTAACAAAGAATATAAAGACAACATACTAGCAAGCAAGATGGATAAATTCAAAAAGGATTTAGAACGCTTCTCCCTTACCAAAGTTTATCCCTACACTAGTGACAATTATGAAGCCCCAGGGTTTAACAACAGAGGCAAACAATACGGATCCAACTACTCTACATCTGGATCCGAGTGAAGTGATTCAGACACATCTAACCGAGCAAGTACATCTGCAGGTCTAGATGGCCAACAACAACGACCCTTCAGAAGGGGCGGGAGACAGAGAGGAGGCATGTACAATCAATACCCGGGTAATTATCAGCACCCAGGACCGTGGTGGCATCCAGGGCCGTGGGGTTTTCAACCACCACCATTCGCACAACAAATGAATCCATTTGGACAACCCCCCCAGTTCTTCCCTAACCAGTCTTTTTTAGGACGTGGCCGGGGACAAAACCGGGGCAAGAGAAGAGGACAACAAACGGTCCAATGGGACCCCGTAATCTCAGTTCCCAACACTCGGAGCAGGAAGGCAGCTCAACAGAGCAGCAGTGCAGAGACGACCGGGATCTAATAGTGAACCTAAGTTCCCATACTTTGACACCGGCTGAACAGACAGTCTTGGGTAAAGGCCTAGGTTTTGTCCCCACTAACAAGGGGGACCCTTTCCTAACCAGGACTGAACTTGAAATTTTTTTTCGCAAGGTGCGTCTGCATTTCTTTTTCAAGAATAAAACCGAAACTTCTGACAACAGCAGTGATGATCCCAGGAACACCGGGTTGCGACCAAAGTCCACCTTTACCCCCCTGAGTCATCAAGTGCCATCGCTTATAACTACGTTCGAACAAGCAGTCAGATATGACGTTGCACGAATACAAGATATGGAGTCCAATACTTTCCAGAACTTTTCCAAAACAGAAAGACAGGCCCTTACCAGTCTCACTAAAGATCCGTCAATCATAATAAAACCGGCGGATAAAGGGGGTGCGACGGTAGTCCTAGACATGGCCCAATACCGACTAGAATGTCTTAGACAACTGGACAACCAGCAATTCTACCGCCGTCTATCTGAAGACCCAACCCCTCGTCTACTATCACTGATTAAGAATTTGGTGGATGAAGGACTTAATGAAGGGTGGATCACATCCCAGGAGGCAAGATTTTTGGTAACAGAGAACCCTATCACCCCTGGTTTCTACTGTCTACCTAAGATCCATAAAGCCACTAGACCACCACCGGGACGTCCCATCATTTCTGGGATTGGCTCTCTATTGGAGCCTCTGTCAACATTCGTAGATGTGTTTCTTAGACCTCTCGTTAAGAAAATGCCTACGTATTTGGAAGACACTGCTGATGTGCTCCGATTACTACCAGATATCGAGTTCAATGTAGAGACCGACCTACTAGCCAGCTTTGACGTCGAGTCCCTCTACACTTGTATACCCCAGCAGGACACTCTGGACACCATCAGACATCTTCTATCATCAGTAGAGCTGGACAGTATCACTCCTGTGAACTTTATTCTTGCATGTGCTGAAATAGCAATGAAAGAGAACTTTTTTAAATTCGAGGAACAATTTTTCCTTCAGATCTCCGGGACATCGATGGGGAGTGTTTTTGCCCCTAGCCTCGCCAACCTCTATGTCCACCAATTTGAGCAAGATCTAGTTCTCAACCATAGTAACCCTTTCTTCCACCAAGTGGTACTATGGAAGAGATATATAGATGACATCTTGATGGTGTGGCGAGGCACCGAGAGTGAGATCAGGTCCTTCCACCAATGGCTGAATGAACGGAATCAGTTCCTTAATTTCACACTGGAACACAGTCGTGTCAGACTTTCATTCTTAGACTTGTCCATCTTTCCTGAGGCTGGCAGTCTACAGAGTGAATTATACACCAAACCTATGGCGAGAAACTCTCTGCTGCTCTTCAACAGCCACCACCCTCGCTCTTTGAAGGAGAACCTCCCTGTGGGACAATTCCTTAGAGTGAGGAGGAATTGTTCATCTCAGGCGCTATTTAACAAACACGCCAAGATTCTTTCTCATCAACTACAGGAACGTAAATACCCAGTACATCTTGTGAAGAGAGCATTGAAAAGGGCCGCAAACAACAATCGAGAGGCGCTCTTGGACAGACGTCCTCCCAAACCACCTCTTGAGAGATTAACGTTTGTGAGCACTTTTAACGCACAATCCAATAGACTTCAGAAAGCGGTGCGTAAACATTGGGGGATTCTTAACACCATGAACGCCAACATCCCCTTACCTCTCTTTTCATTTAAAAGAGCGCCAAGTTTACGTGACACGTTGGTCCACACGAGACCTAGGATACAGAATACCGCAAGACCAACCACCCTGTGGGATCTCCCTCCGGTCACTGGCCATCATCCATGCGGATCTTGTAGCGTGTGCCCACAGACTAGCAAAACTAACACGATCGATCTGGGGTCTGGCAAACCTTGGGTCCTAAAGAAACACACCAATTGCAATACAGAAAATGTGATCTATATGATCACTTGTCCTTGCTATCTCAGATATATCGGATATACAACTCGCAAGATCAAACTCAGGATTGGAGAGCATAAGAGTACTATCAGGTGTCACAAACAGGCAACAAAACTTACAAATCATTTCTTGATCTGCAAACACACAGCAGAGGACATGAGATGGGTGGTCCTAGAACATCCGTACATTCCCACCCATATTAGCGATGTCTCTAAATTTCTATTCAGAAGAGAGCAGAAATGGATTTTCCAACTACAAAGTGACTCTAAGGGGCTCAATGATGAGATACCATGGGCATCCTTATGATTTACAACTCACCATGGCTGCACTAATAATAACATATCTGCCCCTTCAAACATACGTAGCTCCAGTGTTTGACTACACTTAACACAATCACTGACAGACATAGCTAATTAGATACCATAGGACTATATCTCCTTTTAGCCCCTCGTTAGGTCCACATGCGCTGTCATATATATCTGGCTTATATACTCTACTGCCATTTATAGACACATATAGTAGGTACAAATGGGGATTTTACACCAACCTCCTGGCCCCCCCCTGTGCCAATCAGTGCTTTGCTTTAATACACAGTAGCAACCTAGAGGCTCGCTTTTATACAACTCGATGTGCCTCTAAATATAGCCTATTTGACCACGTTCTCCAGGCCAAACACATTTACTTGCGGTCAATTACTTAGCCACAATTATGCACGAATGGGGGTTTAATCTGATGGAAGATCCATTGTTACAACTCAATATGCCTCTTGTTTTGGCCCATTTGACCACGATGTCCTGTTCGTTTACATTCACTTGTGGTCGATTATTTACCTGTGATCACGCACGGACGGGTTGCTGGGCCAAAGCATTGTGAACTAACGCGGGCGATGCTACTCGCCTCGCGCATGCGCATTACACCGTTCCTGTGTGGCCGATGTCTCCGCTTCGCACATGCGCACCGTGCTCTCACGCGGCGCATGCGCGAATTGTTTAACGCTACTTCCTTGAGGGTTGAGACACATCGCACCATAGGATTGGCGCTTATTCATCACGCTAATTATTAACACATGCGCGCCTGTTGACAGTAATGAGGAGAGTCAGGCAGCGCCACCCAATAGGCATAGTCCTTCTTTAAAAGCGCTGTTTTTCGCGCGTTTTTTCGCCTAATTAACCTATTAGAGTGGGTATTTAAGAAGGAGGTTTTTACAGCCCTAACCACCTCCACTCCCACTCGGACGCCGGCCATTGAGGTACCGACGGACAGGTATGGTCCCCTGCAAACCTCATGATCTAGTAACTAAAAATTATTTTCTGTTGTCCTGTATGCACTGATTTGGACTCTTTGGTCTCTCCTGCATTATGCTCTTAACAACACTGTTCTATGTAGGTCTAGACAGCATCTATAATATATCTATTGAGCCACTTTACAATCAGTTTCATTCCCAAGCCCAATAGCCAAACATGATTTCTTTTTGGGTTGAGTTTCTTTTTAATCAACTAGGATTTGTTAGTATATATGTATGGATAAGAGGAGTATGTTTACTCTGTACCTCATTAGAACCTTCATTTGAGGACACTGTACTTTTCCATCTCTAACAGAGCGGGGCCTCCTTCTTCCCGAGTGGGTGCCGGGTGAGGTGAGGTGTTCTCCCACAGAATGTTGGGTGAGTAGAACATAGTTGAATCAATACTCTCTAAGTCAATCTAGGTTCAATATCAGGAGACCTATTTAGCTCCTGATAGGTGGGGAACATTTCTCTGCCTTGTTTGCCTATTTTTGTTGTGTTGTGTTTTCAATCGCCATTATATCACATATGCCTCTTATAACCTTTTCTCCTTTTCAGGAAAATCACGATCAGTTGGAAAAACATCAGAGAATACTTTGGGCTCAAAGATCTGGTAGGATTACTCCAATATGTTAACACACATTATCATTTTTTCACTTAGTGCAGATGCGTAATATCTAGTGGTCCTGAAGAAAGCTTGGACTAGTTGTCCTCTTAGCTGAAACATGTCGACCTACACGCACTACGCCATGACATAGTTATTTGTTAAGACTATGAGGCGCTGGTTTTACTCTTGACCCTGGACAATATTGAATAAACATATTTTTTGTCTCAGGAGCCAATTTTATTCACTTTTTGCTTCCTTTTTGCACGAGCACTGCACTCCATCGGTCCTACCTCTGAAATACTGTGGTTTAGAATAACATCTTCCAGAACCTATCTCCGCATCATTACTAGGTGCATTGGGAGAAATTGTGGTTCATGGTTCACATCCCACATGACGATATTCCGCCAATAACGGTGGGCTGATGGGAATTTTTCTAACCCAGTATTATCACTGTGAGGACATGCTGGTGTAGTGGTCTTTTGGGCATGACACAGCACGTAGGCAAGTGATCTGACCAGGTAACTCTTATTTGTTTCTTCAGTTGACTAAGGGGGTTTGAGCTACCGTGGTCGTTAAACTCTCCCCCTCTGACCCTCCCGATTTCTTTTTTCTAGTAAGGTAGACCCCTCCTGAACCCCTAGGATTGATGAGGGGGCTATTAAAGTTCCCCACGGGGCAAAAGAAAAAAAAATTGCGATTTTTCGCGGTAGAGGCGCTTCCCGGTACGTTAACCGGGCAGCTAACCGGCAGCGTAACGGGAGTCCGACATATTGTGTTTTTGGAGCGTTTGTTTGCATACTGGGTAGCGTTCCGGTAAGCGTAACAAGGGGAAAATCAAGAGAAACAGTAAAATAAAATTTAAAGGAGTAGATTTCCACCAAACTTGGCAAAATTGTAGGGACTGTTTGTTTGATGTGCCTTTGCAAGGCCTCAAGATATGTGCACGTGTGGATTTTGTCTAATTAAGGTTAAAAAAAAATATATATCTGTAAGCGTGCTCCGGCGCGCTTACGTTACGGGTTTTGTTTGCGCTGCAGAGACGATACGTCACGGTTATGCGATGCGTCATGAGGCGTCTCACGGGCTATGTGATACGTCACGTAATAAAGAATATATTTTACAGCTATAGACCATATATAGTTAGGAATTTGCATTTACAAAACCTTGAAAATTCACTGAAAAAACCATAGGTTATAGACCATATATAGTTAGGGATTAGCATTTACAAAACCTTATTTTACTTGCACAAAACCATTGAAATTCCATATATAGTTAGTTGCACTAACTATATATCGCGCACCCGCAATCCACTGCTAATGATGTCACATATTACATCATTCATGACATGGTCAGTGACATCACTGATGACATCACTGATGACATCTCAAATGACATCACTGATGACATCATTGATGACATCTCAAATGACATCACTGATCACATCACTGATGATATCATTTATGTGATAATACAATGAACATCTTCAGACTCTAATATAACCTTAGATACAATCAGTATAAACAGACACTCACAGACTGTCACTTATCCATGGAGTTACTCACACACCTAGTCAGTTATGCAAAAAATCTATCACACCTCCATTTCCTCAACTATACAGTTATACACACCTTACTTATTCAAACATATACTAACAAATATTTACTGCCTTATACAATCCCTGATACAAGTTCACAATGATCCATACAGCCACTCACACATTCACTGGCTCTTATGCACAGTTATTTATATATGTCAACTCTCACATGGACTGTGTTTTACATATGTACTTACTTTGACATGTAGCACTGAGATATCCATTCACTCACCAATACACTCATGCACACAGTCAACTGTCCATACAGCTGTTTCCACATGCACTTTTGAACCCATACATTTAGTGAATCAACTGCTCACACATCTATGCACAGAGTCATACACCTCCCAGCCACCCACACACATACTCAGTCTCCCATACAAATACTTGGGCAACCATTCAATAAACCATATAGTTACTCATATAGCTACTGATTTAAACATGCAGCAGTTTACGGAACAACATATATAATGATGCACAAATTAAGACAGTTTAGTCACTAACCCATGCACTCAGTGAGACACATTTAATCATTCTCTCATACAGTCAGTCATGCACCTACTAAATCCTTCATCCAGACACTTATACATCCACTCATTCTTCAATATGTAAGACATATTTTAACTTTACAGAAACATACAGTCACTGGGTGTTGTCATCAGTGATGTCATCAGTGATGTCATTTGAGATGTCATCAGTGATGTCATCAGTGATGTCACTGACCATGTCATGAATGATGTAATATGTAACATCATTAGCAGTGGATTGCGGGTGCGCGATATATAGTTAGTGCAACTAACTATATATGGAATTTCAATGGTTTTGTGCAAGTAAAATAAGGTTTTGTAAATGCTAATCCCTAACTATATATGGTCTATAACCTATGGTTTTTTCATTGAATATATATATATATATATATATATATATATTCACTGAAAAAACCATAGGTTTCACACCAGTTATAGTTACCTGGAAATTTTACTGACATAAAACCATTGAAATTCCCACGTTATAGTTAGTTGGACTCACTATAACTTGCGCGTGCAATGCACTGCTGATGACGTCACATATTACATCACTCATGACATGGTCAGTGACATCACTCATGACATCACTGATGACACCATCCTTGTGACAGAGTGACAGACCTAATTTCAGTGTAATGTAACGCTTGAAACACATATTCAAAAATAGAAACAAACATTTTCAAAAAAATGGAGATACCCAAACCAGTAACAACAACCAATTCAGTAATTCCACCATCTATATACACATCCACTCATTCACCAACAGTTCTATATAGTCACTCATATATATAGTCACTCATCATATGTAGTGATACACCTATACATCCTGTTACACATCAGCTGTCATCCAAAAGTTACTCACACACATACTCACACATGCAAATAAACTATTGAACATCCATTTATTTGCATATACATTTATACACACACTACCACCTTACTTCTAAGGAAACTTACACATACTTACTCTCTTAAACAATCACTTATAGAAACACATACTTATTCAAACAGGAACTCCTACAATCTCTCACTATATATACTATACTCACTTATATACATCAATACTCACATATTCTAGATTAAAACATATGTTGTTACTAATGAAGACACTAGTGAGACAGTCATTCACTCACTAACACACACATATACACACTCATCCACCCATACAGTCCTGCACATATGCTGTCTTCAAAACACATACAAACAGTGAGTCAGTCACCAACCCCTGCAGCCACTTATACACAAAGAGAAACACTGATACAAACATTTAAATATTTAAACAATACTCGCTAATATATGTATTCACTAAGATACACTTAATAAGCCAGTTAAACAACCATTTTTTTTAAAAAAAAACATCCATTTACACACTTATTTAAACATTTATTCTTCCATCGACCTTTACAAATACATATATAAAACAAATTTATTTTTCAGAAAGACACACATTCACTGGATGGTGTCATCAGTGATGTCATGAGTGATGTCACTGACCATGTCATGAGTGATGTAATATGTGACGTCATCAGCAGTGCATTGCACGCGCAAGTTATAGTGAGTCCAACTAACTATAACGTGGGAATTTCAATGGTTTTATGTCAGTAAAATTTCCAGGTAACTATAACTGGTGTGAAACCTATGGTTTTTTCAGTGAATTTCATAGGTTTTTTAAATGCTAATTCCTAACTATAACTGGTGTGAAACCTATGGTTTTTTCAGTGAATTTCATAGGTTTTTTAAATGCTAATTCCTTTGTATATCGAGTTTCTAACCTTTTTTTTTATTTACAATTTGCTGTTTTTTTTTAAGTATTCATTTTTTTTATATATTTTTTTTTTTTTGCGCTCTGGGTGCGCGCTCCGGGAAGCTTTCAGCTAAGCTCTCCGGTAAGCTTTTCCGAGAGCTCATCTGAAAGCGCACCCAGAGCGCAACTGTCGTTCGTGAAAAAAAATATGAATGAAAAGTTAATAATAATGCAAAACATTTCGTACCATACAAATAAAATTTGTTTTTTTTAATAAGGAAAATGATTATGCATTTCTATAAAAGATTGATGACGTCACTTCGGCGCGCAACGTAAGTGCCCTCGGAAGCGCCTACGTGCGCGGCGCATAAACGCACGCAAAAGCGCCTACGATCGCGCCACGTTTGCGCCCCGGAAGCGCCTACGATCGCGCTGCGTAAACGCACCGGAAGTGCACCGGAGCGCGCAGCGTAAACGCGTCGGGTCATGTGACCCTAAAATAACACTTTTCATTGGTTGCTAACAGTTTTTTTTTTACAATGAATGAAATCCCCACCCATTTCCTTCACTTCTTCTTTCACTTTTGTGACTGAAAGACCTGCCTTTTTTGCTGCTCCATATTCCTGGATTCATCATGGCTGCCAGACCATCCAGCAGTGAAGATGACTCCAATGATGATTTCATTGATGAAGAGCCTCCTCAGCCGAAGGTGAAAGAACATTTCATCTGGAAATTTTAGTTTCCAGCAGATCAGAAGAAGGTGAATGCACCAAAAGTAGAGTGCAGGATCTGCAAACAGGTCCTGTCACGGGGTAACCCCCAAAAAAAATACTCTTTTGGCAACTTCACCATGATTCGCCATGTGGAGAGGAGGCACCCCCAGAATTTTGCCCGGGAAAGTGTCAGGGCTCTGGCACAAGAGGTTCCCAGAGATGGGGCCTCTACATCAACAGGAGGAGCAACTTCTTCTGGAAGAGAACAATCTCAGGGGCAGGTAGCAAACATTCAACCTGCATTTAACCATGGGGTCGTCAGATGCAGATACTGCAATCAACTCCTCACCTATGGGGAGCAAAGTGTCCTGCTCATGGTTCGGGCATTGGAGAACCATCACTGCCCTTCCCACCCCTAATTTTTTTCTTTTCTTTTTGCTCCTGTTGAGCAGTTTCTATTCCCTGTTTTTGTTCCTGTTCAGTTAAAAGAAGAAAACCAAAAGTTCTTTTCAGAACTACCTCCAATTCTCATCAAAGAGCTATAATCTTAAAAAATGAAGAGTAAGTGAAATATAGTGCATTGATAATTGAAAGGAGAATGAGTAAGAAAGAACAGAAAGGTATGAGAGGTGAAAAGAAGTGAAGTAGGAGGAATGAAAGAAGGTGAGTGTTAGAAAAGAAAGTTATGACACAGTGAATAAACTGGAGGCCTCATTTCTGAAAAGTGACGCATCGCTACGTGAAAACAGCGATGTGTCACTTTTCTGGACGCACTCCTTATGACATTCCAGATATGTCATATTTAATATATGACTAATCAATTCGCAAGGAGTTACAGATATGTCAGTATTTCTGACATATCTGTAAACACAAAAGTAACGCATTGCTGGAGTGCGTCACAAAAGTGACGCAACTCCAGTAATGTGTCCTTTCACATGGAAAAAGCACCATGTGAAAGGTTTGCTGTGAAGCAGGCGCAAGATTTTGGCGCAACAGCATCCTAAAAGTGACGCACTGCGTCATTATTACCAAGCTTTTTGCAAGGAACACCCCCTCTGCATGCATTATACCTGACACTATTTTTTTAAAAAGTGACGCATCTAGGTACATGGGTCACTTTTTAAAACTCTGCGCCATATTGTATCTGCATCAGGTATAATGTATGCAGAGGGGGCAATCCCTCGCAAAAAGCTTGCTAATAACGACGTACTGAAATCTATGAGATTTCTCTGCGTCACTTTTAGGATGCTGTTGCGTCAAAATCTTGCGCCGGCCTCGCATCACTTTTATGTGTACAGATATGTCAGAAATACTGACGTATCTGTAACTCCTTGCAACATGATTCGTCATACATTAAATATGACACATCTGGAATGTCATAAGGACTGTGGACAGAAAAGTGACGCATCACACCAGCAGTGTAATAAAATGTGCCTCGTTGCACTATATTTAAAGGATGCAACAGCATCCTAAAAGTGACGCAGTGAAATCTCAAACATTTCACTGCGTCGCTATTACAAAGCTTTTAGTGGGGGAACACCCCCTCTGCATGCATTATACCTCACGCAGATATAATGTGGCGCTTGATTTTAAAAAGTGACCCATCTACCTAGATACATCACTTTTTAAATATAACGCAACGAGGCACATTTTTTTACACCACTGGTGCAATGCGTCACTTTTCTGTGCGCACTCCTTATGACATTCCAAGTAACGCATTGCTGGAGTACGTCACAAAAGTGACGCAACTCCAGTAATGTGTCCTTTCAAATGGGGAAAGCAGCATGTGAAAGGTCTTGCCTCAGTCTAACACCTGCTGTAAAGCAGGCACAAGATTTTGACGCAACAGCATCCTAAAACTGACGCAGTGAAATCTCAAAGATTTCACTGCGTCGCTATTACAAAGCTTTTTGCGGGAGAACACCCCCTCTGCATGCATTATACCTGACGCTATTTTTAAAAAGTGACGCATCTAGGTACATGGGTCACTTTTTAAAACTCTGCGCCACATTATATCTGCGTCAGGTATAATGTATGCAGAGGGGGCATTCCCCCGCAAAAAGCTTGGTAATAACGACGTACTGAAATCTATGAGATTTCTCTGCGTCACTTTTAGGATGCTGTTGCGTCAAAATCTTGCGCCTGCCTCGCGTCACTTTTATGTTTACAGATATGTCAGAAATACTGATGTATCTATAACTCCTTGCAACATGATTCGTCATACATTAAATATGACACATCTGGAATGTCATAAGGAGTGCGCACAGAAAAGTGACGCACCGCACCAGCAGTGTAAAAAAATGTGCCTCATTGCACTATATTTAAAAAGTGACGCATCTAGATAGATGCGTCACTTTTTAAATATTGCGTAACAATGCGCATTTTTTTACATCGCTGGTGCGTCACAAAAATTGACGCACTGGAAGCGCAAAACTGGCAGCGCAAGGCCTTCATAAATATAGTCCTGGATTTTCCCCGGGCTTCGCCGGTGCGCGTACCATGCGCTTCCCCCGCACAAAACGAAAAAAAAAATAAAAAATTTAATGCCCCGCAGGACCCTATTTTAGCCCCTACATCAAACCTAGGGGGTCAGAGGGGGTCTACTCTTCCCCCTTATGGTCATTTGCCCCTTTTTTTTTCAAACCCCTTGTGTCTCGATTTTACCGAGACACAAGATGGCGGCCGCTCCAGACTGTTTAGAATGTTTACAGACACCCAAGAGCCAATCAGCTTTCTGCGCGCAAGTCGCGTGTCGCGCCTGGAGCGCTCTCCGGTGCGCGCACCGGAGAGCGCCTATAGATATATATATTTTTTTGAACCTAAATTACTCAAAATCCACTGCAGCACATATCTTGAGACATAGCAAAGGCACATCGGGCTACCAGTCCCTTCAATTTTGCCAAGTTTGCTGGAAATCCATTCAGCCGTTCGGGCTAAAAGTGAAATCGACCGCCCTATGGAAATTTACATGGGGAAAACGCGTTTTGGGACCCCCCTTTTATCTCGGCCCCCGCTTCACGTATCCCCCCCAAACTTTCAAGGAAGGACCGGAGCTCGACGAGGCCATTTTCAGGAAATTTTCAGGCAGATTCGTCAACCGCTGCCAAAATTATTCCAAATAGAATTTTGAGATTTAACATTGAAAAAAATCCTAACTATAACTACCTACTGGCGACCGCCAGTAGGTAATATATATATATATATATATATATATATATATATATTCACTGAAAAAACCATAGGTTTTAGGCATCTTATAGTTTGCAATTAGCATTTAGAAAACCTTAGAAATTCACTGAACAATTCCACATATGTTATAGTTAGGAATTAGCAGTTAAAAAACCTTAGAAATTCACTGCAAAAACCATAGGTTTCACACAGTTAGCTGAACATTTCACTCATACAAAACCATTGAAATTCCCCCGTTATAGTTAGTTCAGCTAACTATAAATCTCGCGCCTTCAATCCACTGCTGATGACGTCACATATGACATCACTCATGCCATGGTCAGTGACATCACTGATGACATCTCAAATGACATCACCAATGACATCATTGATGACATCATCCAGCAGATGTGTGTCTTTCTGAAAAATAAATATTTTTTATATGTATATCTAAAGGTCGATGGAAGAATAAATGGGTAAATAGGTGTCTAAAAGGATTTTGTTTGTAAAATTGATTGTATAACTGACGTATTAAGTATATCTTAGTGAATAGATGTATTAGTTAGTAATGTTTAAATATTTATATCAGTGTCTCACTTTGTATGTAAGTGGCTGCATAGGTTGGTGAGTAGCTACATGAGTGTGTACATGGGTTATTAGTTGGTTTTGTGAGTATCAGTATGAGTGTCTGTATGGCTCGGTGGGGCATAGATGCATGAATGAGTGACTCACTGTTTATATGTGTTTTGAAGACAGCATGTGTGCAGGACTGTATGAGTGGATGAGTGTTTGTATGGGTGTGTTAGTGAGTGAATGACTGTTTCAATAGTGTCTTTATGAGTAAACACACATGTTTTAAACTAGTATATGTGAGTATTGATGTATGTAAGTGAGTATATATGAGAGTGAGAGATTGAAAGAGTTCCTGTATAAATAAGTATGTGTTTCTATAAGTTATTGTTTAAAAGAGACTTTACCCTCAGTGGGACCTCGAGCAAAACCAAGTTCATTTAGCCTCCATTTGCTGTCCCTACTTCAGAGGCTGGAACAAGCGTTTATTGCTCTTTGGTTTCTATTTTCAGACCTAACGCGTTTCGAGGGTCCTGCCTCTTTGTCAAAGGTTGCTTCATGAAATGATTTGCCCGCCAGCATTTCTGAATTGAATTGTGTTGAATTGTTTTGTTCTGTCCTCTGAAGTAAACCGGATGGTACATTTGCTGAGAGTGAGCCCATTGTCATTTGAGATGTCAACAGTGATGTCATTGTAGTGACTGTATTTTTGGCTCTATTTCTGAGTGATGGTGACTTTCAGCTTGCTACCATCCTGGATCTTTATTCTTGGCTTGTGTTGGTCCTTTTCAGGCCTTTTTCCAGACCTAGAAGCATAAACTAGAGGATGGCTGCTTTATATGATGACAGATCCCCTATTCTTGACTCTAATCCATCTATTGCCTATTGGCTTTGACATAATTATGTGTCCTTTCATCATCCTACCTATAGTGGAGGATATATCCTGTAGTCCTGACTTTATATTATATATTGGTATGGTTTGTGTAGGTACTCTGACAGAGCTAAGTGTTATTTCATCTTTCTCAGACCTACAAGGCCCAGAACTAGAGAGACTCCATTTTGCTTTCTGTCCCTGCAGACTGAGATGCTTGCAGGGTAAAGGTGATATTTTAGTTATGAGGTGTTGTTCGCCCTTTGCAAACTGGAGAGAACCGGCCAGAGCTGAATCTAATCAGGAAGTGTCTCTGGCCTCAGTTCTCTATACGAAACAAGCAGCTGGTCACTGTGCAAGCGTCTAGAGCAAGGAGCCTGGTACATGGAATCAGTGGGAGGAGGCTGCTGGCTGGAACTTTCCATGAGGAGAGAGCATTCCATATTAGTGAAGTGCAGAGGCAGAGTTAGTGAGTTGGAGCAGAGGAGAGAACAAGAGACAGTCGATGCTTGGAACAGAGAGAAGTCAGTTTGTCAGTTAGTCAGTTTGTGAGTGAGTCAGTTGGAGCAGAGGAGAGAAGAAGACAGTCGATGCTTGGAACAGAGAGAAGACAGACAGACAGTCAGTGAGTTGGAACCAGAGAGAGAAGTCAGAAGCAGATGGTGTTTTGAACAGAGAGAAGTGAGATGATGTTTGGAACTGAAGGAAGCAGTCAGAAGCAGTTACTTATCAGAAGGAGTTGTGATCAGCTGGAGTCTGAAGTGATGCCTTTTGGAAGAGACTGAAGTTATATCGTGGATTAGTCTGTGGGAGCAGCTGGAGTGAATTGGACATTGGAACTGAGATAATCAGACAGAGTGAAGAAGCTAGTGGAGCGAACGGTTATCAGAGCGGCAGAAACTATTAGGCTGAAGCTGGAAGGTGGAGAGAGTTCGTGGGGGAGAGGAATCCAGTGCAGAGTGATCAGCGCAGATGCGTGTCCAAGAGTGCAGGGGAGGATCTGAGACGGGCTAAGGCACAGACGAGAGAAGAACCCAGATGACAGCTAGAGCAAGACTTCATACTAACCAGGTGATACCTTTCCTGTAATATAGTTTGCTTTACATTTAAACTTAGGGCCCGATGTAGGTAATTCCGATTTACCTACTCTTAAATACCGAATCATACCGATTCGGTATTTAAGAGTAGGTAAATTGGAAGTAGGCAGATGTAGGTAATTTTTCTTTTACAATTACCGATTCTGTAAGATTCGGTATTTACCTTATTCGGTAAATACCGAATCAGTATTTCCCATTGATTCCTATAGGCCTTGAAGGCCATAGGAATCAATGAGAAATACCGAAAAGGTAAATACCGAATCCTGGCAGGGGGAAGGGGGTGTCACTTTGACACCCTGTAGCACCCCAATTGCAGGCCATGTGGCACACATACATGCCCTAAGGCCATGTCTGTGTGTCACATGGCATAGGTGTACATGCACAGATGCACATGTACACTGTAATCCGGTATTTTACCACCCAATAGGATTGGGTTGTAAATACCGACTCCGAAAGGGCCTGTGGCACTCTTTGAAGTGCCAGCTACATCTGGATTTACCGAATCGGTAAATATACAGAATCTGTAAAAATTAGGCCCCCTACATTAGAAAACCCCAATACTGGTCGGTAATGGCCGAATTCGGGCTCCTACATCTAGCCCAATGTGTGTTATAAAATCACTATTACAAGTATACAGTTATCCATACAATCACTAAGTCTTAGGCACACTTAATTAGATATAACTGTTACATACACTGCCTTTTTTCAAGTTTAATGGAGATGTACCATTGAGAGAAATATTTCATCACAACTACACCCATAAACATATACACTCACTGAAACAACTGTTATAACATGTAGTCTTAACCTCATAGACCTACTGAATGAACTATTCACACATTTTTTGGCAATCATACAACCACCACCAAACCACATAGATATTAATTTACCCATACAAATACTCAGTTAAGAAACCAATAACAAATATAGTCTTTAACATAGCAATTATGACAAAGCAATAAAGACTTTTACACAGTTTAGTAACTACACATTATATATAGCGAGACTCTACAAGTTTGTCAAGAAAACAATCAATGACACTGTTACTAAATCCACCATCCACACATTTATATTTATATATCCACTCATTCTTCAATGCAAAGTAGTGTATTTATCATACATATTTAAATATCAAAGCAAATCACATTCACTGGATGATGTCATCAGTGATGTCATCAGTGATGTCATTTGAGATGTCATCAGCGATGTCATCAGTGATATCACTGACCATGTCATGAATGATGTAATATGTGACATCATCAGCGCGCGAGTTATAGTGGGTACAACTAACTATAACGGGGGAATTTCAATGGTTTTGTATGAGTAAAATGTCCAGCTAACCATACTGGTGTGAAACCTATGTTTTTTTCAGTGAATTTCAAAGGTTTTTTAAATGCTAATTCCTAACTATAACGAGTGTGAAACCTATGGGGCCTTATCTATGAGCCCCTTGCGCCTCTGGAATGTCACTTTTTGTGACGTTCTGGTGGCGCAGAAGACTGAGCGATATTTATCAGGCAGATCTAAGCCACTTTTTGTGGCGTAATCCTACCTGATAAATATCAGTCCCCTTAACGCAGTGTCCTGCATTAAAGTGGTGTGGGTGTTGCTGGGGGCGTTCCCAGCAGCATCCATGGACTTGAGTAATTTATAGCATCCTCAAAGTCAGTCTTTCAAAAATTCCAAAGTATAGGACATGATAATCCAAATTCAAATGTTTCTCAAGAAAAGTCATAAACCATGTCCGTGGGTCATATCTGCCCGAACACCGATATTCCGAACGATTGAAAATGACTTTTCTTGAGAAACACTTGGATTTGGATTATCATGTCCTATACTTTGGAATTTTTGAAAGACTGACTTTGAGGATGCTATAAATTACTCAAGTCTGCCCGAATTGTGTGGGTAAAATTGATACCTAGTCACTTTGAATAAGAATGTACTTACGACTCGTCTAACATTTGGAAGAAATATCTAGTTATATGACAACAGGATACCGACATAACTTGAAGGAAATAAGAATGCCCTGAAGAAGTTCTGTTGTACAGAACGAAATGCGTCGGCTGGCTGTGGTACATAAACTTAAGGAAAATAAAAGCATTTGAATATGCACCAAGATTCAGCGCTTCAATAAGGACTCTAAGTGATATGATTTGATTGGACTTGTTGTGCAAGTGGTGCTGTGCCAAACTTTGGAATATCCTCCACTACTCTCTACTATTCACTCTCTAATACTCCACTAATCTCTAATACTCACTCTCTATTACTCATTCTCTACTACTCACTATCTACTACTCTCTACTACTCACTCTCTACTACTCACTCTCTACTACTCTCTACTACTCACTCTCTACTTCTCACTCTCTACTACTCACTCTACTACTCTCTCTCTGCTACTCTTTACTACTCACTCTCTACTAATCACTCTACTACTCAATCTACTACTCACTCTCTACTACTCACTCTCTACTACTTTCTACTACTCACTTTCTACTACTCTCTCTCTACTACTCTCTACTACTCACTCTCACTCTCTACTACTCTCTACTATTCTCTCTCTCTGCTACTCACTCTCTACTACACACTCTCTACTACTCTCTCTCTACTACTCACTCTCCGCTACTCTCTACTACTCACTATTTACTACTCTCTACTTCTCACTCTCTACAGCTCTCTACTACTCACTCTACTACTTACTCTCTACTACTCTTTACTACTCACTCTCTACTACTCACTCTTTACTTCTTTCTACCACTCACTCTACTATTTACTCTACTACTCTCTACTACTCACTCTCTGCTACTCTCTCTACTGATCTCTACCTCTCTTTACTTTTTTCTCTACTAGTCTCTACCTCTCTACCTCTACCTCTCTACCTCTACCTCTCTACCTCTACAGCTCTCCCTTTCTACCTCTCTACCTCTCTCTACACACACACATATACATATATATATATATATTCACTTAAAAAACCATAGGTTATAGACCATATATAGTTAGGAATTAGCATTTACAAAACCTTGAAAATTCACTGAAAAAACCATAGGTTATAGACCATATATAGTTAGGGATTAGCATTTACAAAACCTTAATTTACTCGCACAAACCCATAGAAATTCGCATATATAGTTAGTTGCAATAACTATGTATCGCGCACCCGCAATCCACTGCTGATGATGTCACATATTACATCATTCATGACATGGTCAGTGACATCACTGATGACATCACTGATGACATTGTCCAGTGACTGTATGTTTCTGTAAAGTTAAAATATGTCTTACATATTAAAGAATGAGTGGATGTATAAGTGTCTGGATGAAGCATTTAGTAGGTGCATGACTGACTGTATGAGAGAGTGATTAAATAAGTCTCACTGAGTGCATGGGTTAGTGACTAAACTGTCTTAATTTGTGCATCATTATATCTGTTCTGTAAACTGCTGCATGTGTTGATCAGTAGCTATATGAGTAACTATATGGGTTATTGATTGGTTGCCCAAGTATTTGTATGGGAGACTGAGTGTGTGTGTGGGTGGCTGGGAGGTGTGTGACTCTGTGCATAGATGTGTGACCAGTTGATTCACTAGATGTATGGGTTCAAAAGTGCATGTGGAAACAGCTGTATTGGCGGTTGACTGTGTGCATGAGTGTATTGGTGAGTAAATGGATATCTCAGTGCTACATGTCAAAGTAAGTACATATGTAACATACATTTGTAAAACACAGTACATGTGAGAGTTGACATATGTCACTGACCATGTCATGAATGATGTAATATGTGACATCATCAGCAGTGGATTGCGGGTGCGCGATATATAGTTATTGCAACTAACTATATATGCGAATTTCTATGGTTTTGTGCGAGTAAATTAGGGTTTTGTAAATGCTAATCCCTAACTATATATGGTGTATAACCTATGGTTTTTTCAGTGAATTTTCAAGGTTTTGTAAATGCTAATTACTAACTATATATGGTCTATAACCTATGGTTTTTTCAGTGAATTTCATTGGTTTTTTAAAAGCTAATATCTGTAGCTGTAAAATATATTCTTATTCTAATTCACAAATATATTTTATATATTATTGTCTTTTATTTTTTAAATTCAATTTATATTCTATTATATTTTCTTGTTTCGCTGCCGGTCCGCGAACCGGTAAACGTTCCGTGCAAGTACCGTGTTAGAAAGCCACTTCGTGACGCGTCGCGTAAACGCAACGTATCGCGTTACTACGTAATGCCCCTTATGACGTGCTGCGTTAGCGCACCCGGAAGCGTTCTGGAACGCGAACCAAGGCGCGAAACGCAAAGCCCCGGAAACGATCCGAGGCGCGGCGCGGAACGCGTAACGTAAGCATAACAGGTCATGTGACTACTTCATACAACTTTTCATTGGTTCATTTTACTTTTAGTTTCCTAATGATGGAACGCTTGATCATATGACATAAAATAAACACTTTTCATTGGTTTAGAACATTTTTTTTCCCCAAATGATGAAAGTCCCACCTTTTTTCCTCACTCCGACTTTCATTTTTATGAGAGAAAGACCTGTTTTTGCTTGCTTAGACATGGCATTTGTATTAGCTGCAGCTGGTGGATCCCCACCACCTCCACCACCACCAAAGAAGAGAGGACCAACTAGCCAGGTCATCTTCCAACAAGAGGAATAAGAAGAGGAAGACGTGGAACAGGAGCAAGGGACAAGGGGTTTTTTGAAAGAAATGCCAAGGACGTCCCATGTTAAAGTAAATTTTATCTGGCAATTTTTTTCTTTTCCTCCTCATGAAAAGAAAGTAAATGCCAGGTACGTTACCTGCCTCATCTGCCACGATAGACTCTCCAGAGGGACCGAGAAAAAATATAGCTATAGTAATTATACCATGCATCGACACATGGAGAGGTGGCACCCTCTTAATTATAGTGCTGCACAATTTAAAGATTTGGTGGATAACCCCCGACCGGCCAAAACATCCACCAATGACCTAGCAATACCAGAATCAGAGGCAAGGGAAACGGTCCCAAATCTCCAAAAGAACTTTGGGCAGATGAGATTGACATGTGTAGCTTGTGGAAAATTAATTTCATGTGGAGAGAGGAGTATTACTCTAAAAAATCGAGCATATGAAAATCATCAATGTCCAAAACGTCCAAGAAACAATTTTTTTTTTTTGTTGCTCCTGTTGAGCCCTTTGAAGTGAATCATTTTTGTTTCCCCTTCCTCCAAAAAAACACAAAAAAAATATAAAACATCAAAAATAATTAAAAAAAAATCTTTCCAGAACTACCTTCCCTTTTAAAAAAAATTGCTAGAATGTTTAGCACTCTAGCATCCTCTATTTCTTTTGATACGCTTCCTGGTTAGCGTTCCGGTACGCGAACCGGAAGCGAACTAAAATTTTTTTTTTTTTTTTTTTAAAACGAGTAAATAAACAGAGAGTAATGTGAAAAGACAGACAAATAGAGGGAGTAACACACAGTTACTGTTGAAAGAGGGACTGATAAAAGAAGTGAAAAGAGTAGTATAAATAAGTAATAGAAAAAGAAATGAAGGAAGTAGCAAAGGCAGGAAACTAAGGGTTAAAGAAATGAAGCAGTGGAACTAATAAAACTTAAATCTGATAGACATGTAACATAAAGAGTACTAAACACTTACCTTATAATTGTCATTCCCGTACTGAATTATCATTTTTATACTTTTAATCTGTGTAAGAAAGAACAATTTTTTTTTTAATTAATACAAGGTGGTAAAAAAAGAGTGAGCATGAGACAAAATGAATACATATTATAAATCACAATTCAAAATAGAAAATTAATTAAACATATGTAATGGTTTATTTTTGCTGTTATCAGAAAATATCAAATTTCACTGAAAACAGTGAGTTGAAGGTATTCATCATATA
Source organism: Lissotriton vulgaris (assembly GCF_964263255.1). Taxonomy (NCBI): domain Eukaryota; kingdom Metazoa; phylum Chordata; class Amphibia; order Caudata; family Salamandridae; genus Lissotriton; species Lissotriton vulgaris. The sequence continues at coordinate 1,870,308,146 of NC_141694.1, read as the reverse complement.
ACAGCGGGGAAAAAAAACACAATCAAAATGATTGTGTTTAAAAAACCCAAATAATATAACTAAGCAGAAATAAGAACTCCTCCAAAGTAACTTACTTTCTATGACGTCAAAGGATGTCCTATGAACAGTTTATACTCTGTTGTGCTGTTTCTATTTTCTGCCCGCCACTTTCTGAAAGATAAACTCCATAGTTTTAAGAAAACTGAGACATACAAAGCAATTTAAAACAGCACACTAAGTTACAGCAACACCTAGAAACATTATAGTCCAAATACCTACCCTAAATTCTGACTTAAAAAATCAAGTCAAAAGGCAACATTGAGTACGAGTATTGAGTAATGTTTGCTGAAAGACTAGCCATTTTTAAATTTCAAATAAGCTGTGTAATATCCAGATGTTGTCAAAGGACCAGCATATTATATAATAGCTGCAGTTGCAAATGTTCTTCCTGAAATCGATGACTGTGTAGCCCAAAATTTTTTAATTAGACTTAACAACTTTTTTTTCATCCAGTTTATATAGTTCACATTGTAAAATGACATTTCACCCATAAGTTTCTATAAAAAATATGGACAGCATTGCAGACTTACATTTCCTCTACTCCTTATTTTGATCTGCTGCTTGACTTAGCTTATAAACACAAACAGTTTTCGCTCTGTACTACAATTATCCACAAGGCCATATAGAGTAGGAGCCATTAGAACCTCTGGAAATTCCTCTAAACAAATCACAAGCTACCTTTCCTAAAATTTTGGTTGTAAGAACACCAGGTAAGAATTTTGAAGGTGGAAAGGCAATCTTTTTTTGAAAGTTAAAACAGAATCATTGCAGAATGACCAGCCGTTTCCAGATTTTAAATAAGCTGTATAATGTCCTGAATTAGTTGAAGGACCGTTATGATATATAATTGCAGTAGTTAGAAAAGTCCTTCCTGATATTGACAACTGCAAAGCCACAAAATTATTAATTAAAGTTGTCAATTTAGTTCCATCAGGCCTACATCGTTGAAACATTAAAATCACATACTGGCCATAACTTCGTAAAATTAACGTGGACAGCATTCCAGACTTACATTGTCTGCACTCCATGTTTTGATCGGCTGCCTTTACTAGCTTATTGAAGGATACTGATTTACTGTCAGGCAAAGTTAAATATATAAATCTTTCTGAGTCTACACTAGTAGTACTTGATAGCCTACAGTTCTCGCAGTCATGCTGCCATAGATAAGAAAGGCCAAATAGATAATCTACATCTACACCCTCATCTTGCAATACATCAAGCATATACATTAAAAACTCCTGACAATCCTGCTGAATATTTTCAGAGAATTCTGTTTGACCTGAACATTTGTCTAACAGAAAACGAATTTCAGACACACTTTCTACTCTCGTTCTATCAGCACTACATTTCTCTAACACAGAATTCAATAAACAGCATAAACTTTGTTCTGAATTGATCACAATCTGTTCTTTGAAAGTCTCTAGTGAAAAGAGAACATTAACAACTACATTAGCATAGCAGTTGACACCAGAACTATTTTCAAATTTAAAACCAACAACATTTTCCACAGAATTCCTTTTATTCCTGCTTACAATTTTTGAATCATCGACTTTTGGTCTTTTTGCTTCAACCTCCCTACTATTACTGATATTTCTTCGTTTCCGGCCTACCACACGTTTCTCAAACAAAGGATATTGAGGCATATGTGGCGCATACTCTCTTCTTAACCTATTGTATTCCTTAACACAATCTAGATCCGCACAAATGTTTGTGACATCACAGTCAATCAAGTACAATCCTGATAAAGTTCTGACTCGTGACAATGCTACATAAGCCATACCCTCTTTGAATACAGAACTGCCAATATTCACTGAAGCAGTGTCTACACTTAAACCTTGCGATTTATGAATTGTCACTGCATATGCCAAGCAAACAGGAAACTGCTTACGGCGAACATATAAGTCTTTTACAAGCAAAAACCTTGCTGTGCAACGACCAATTAGCTGTACTTCCTCAATGCCATCAAATTTAATTTTTAAAAATTCAATTCCATCTCTACTTCTGTATTTCTCAAAATCAACAACATTACCCATTGATCCATTTACCAGACCTCTTTCAACATCTAAATTCCTTCTCAAAATTATTCGGCAATTTAAGCACACATTCAAAGTCTTTTCAAAACCCGCAGTTTTAGATATAGTCTTCTCTAATTAATCCAATTTAGATTTCAAATTCTCAGACAAAATAATTGTTGCTCCCATATGCTCTATTTTGTCAATAGCTTCCAATTTCACAATCTCTTGTTTTTCTAAATTCAACATTTTGTTGTTGAAGATGGAACATTCTGCAAGAGTTGGCATCAAACATATTCCAGATTTCTTCACAGTAATTTTCTGAAAAATATCCTCTGGCAAAACGTCTTCTTCTGGATATAAATTTGACAGTAAGCGTGCATGTAAAGCTTTTTTACCACGCTCAGTCACTTTCCCGATTTTAACATCTTGCAGAATATTCTTGTAATCTTCGTCCTTTGCCTGACGCATATTTTCACGCAGCTCAGCATAACTGAAGTTTAACCATATGTTAACGTTGCCAATGCTCCCTAGGCACTTCTTGGTATCTTCATGTGTAAGCAGTTTAAACACTGGTTGTCCTTTCACTGGTGTCAGCTGCAGAAGATCACCAAAAACAATGATGTGTTTGCCACCGAATAACACATCATACTCTGTTTTAAGAACTTCCTGCATTCTTAAATGCACAAAAGCAAGCATGACATTGGAAACCATGCTTACTTCGTCAATGATAAGAAGTTTCATCTTCTTCAGGACTCTAGATACTTCACAACAAGCATCCCCAGATAATTTGTGATATTGTAATTTGTTATCATGCTCCACTGGCAGCATCAGTAACCGATGCAAAGTAATCCCTTTAATGTTATGAGATGCCAGTCCAGTTGGAGCGGTCACAACACAAGACAGCGATGACTCAGTCCTTTTCTGCAGATAACATGAAATTGCTTTAATAAGAAAACTTTTTCCAGTTCCTGCTTCTCCACTCACGTATAGTCGGACAGGCTTCAACGACGTACATGAGCACTCTTCCTTATCATGACTTAATCCATGCTCCATTTGGTTGGTAACTTCGTCATATATTTTCCTCTGCTCAACGTCAAGTTGTCTTTCCAAATCTTCTAAATTAACCGCATCCTTCTGAGCATGTGCCATGGCTCTTTCCACTTCAATCATGGCAGTGGCAGCTTCATTTTCAATAACTGGTTCTCCTAGTGGATCCTGACTCAATGAAACAGAACTCTGACTGTCCTGAGAACTGTCTCTAGCAATCATGGGTGCAATTGTTGCTTCCTGCTCAATTTCTGCATTCAACATTTGTAGATATTTTGGAAAAACAGGACATTCTATGGACTCCTTGGCTACATTGAAAGAGTCTTCGTAACAGAGGAAATCCCCAAGCAGTTCCTCTTCTGCACGCCAAGGCTTGAAATGTTGCAAAAAAGCTAAATAGAAAAACTCTTTTCTTTAGGGAGATTCGCAATTCAATTTTCGATGATTTATCAATTGACATTTTTTTTGCTTGACCAGACATCCCTCACTTCCAATTACAGCATACACTCCTTTATCAATATCTTCTTTGATGTTCCTCTTGAAAACGTAATTTTGAAGAACATCATACAGACAAGCATTCTCCAGGTGACTGCTTCTATTTGGATAATATGTATCCAACATGTTGGTCTTAAAAATATCTGTACTGTTTGGCTCCTTCTCCGCCAAATACTCAATTTCCCGTACAGGTTTCAGAACTCGATTACGCATTGCAGCAAGACCAAGACTTGCCCAAATGATACTCCTAGATTTGGCACAGAGACTTGCTGAAGATAACCGGTCAGAACATTCATAAGCTCCGATTTCTCGATGCGACAACATCTTCAGACTGAAACTGTACAACTTCTTACTGAGGCTCTTTTCATGGGAAATATCCTCCCACATATTCTTCAGTTCTGTCTTTTCTTTTTTGGTGATGTAAGACGTCACATACCGAGCCACAGCCATACAGTTGTCAGCCACAAACTGTATGTCCATGTTAGCATTCCACATGGACAAAATCACTGGGTTGTAGTCGTTGATGTACTTGGACTCTTCGTTTCTTTTCAAATTGTATGTGTTTTTGGGTGATTTCCTCGTCACATTATGTCGCAGCGAAGACATCAAATTGTTAACTCTTCCTTTTGATATCACCGACCGTGGAAATGCAAAACGACATTTGGTGTAGAACTTGTCCTTGTTTCTGAATTTACGACGACAGTACTTTCCACAACGATGGCTTTGAAACCATAAAACTTGTTCTCTTAGACTTTTGTCTTCGTTTGTCTTTGGAACAGCACATGTAGCATACTGTTCTATGAAACTCATCACTAAGTCATCCGGATCTGTTCCAAATTTGGGTGCATCTTTGATCCATAGCAGCATATGTATATGAGGAGCACCTCTTGCTTGATACTCCTTTCTCCAGAAGAAATCCAACACCTCTCCAAGAGGTGGATTTTTCTTGTTCGTGATGAAAGACATCATAGCTTCAAATCTATGATTACAGTACCTGCATACATTCACTGGATCCAAAGAGCACAGTTCTTCGGGTGTCTTGAATTCAATATTTTCAATGTTTCCATTTACCTCTCGTAGAAATTCAAGTAAGGCTTCCCATCCATACTCAGCACAGCTGAGAGTGAGGAACCATGTGGGAGTTCCTAAGTTCCTCAGCATACATTTTAAGTCACCATGACGGCGGTACCAATACTCATTAGTACCACGCTGACAAGCCATGATAATGATCAGGTGAGAATCCAAAATACTGTCTTGCACATTGACTTTATCCATAAAGTCCCTTGCCGAGATATTTCGCAGTTGTACACCACTTTTCAAGATGTGGTTCACTGCATAAGACAATCCAGAGAGATCACTTTCAAACAGTAGATGAAATAAATAGGGAATGCATTGACGAAACCTAGGATCTTCTGCATACAATCGTAAAGTCCGGTATTCTGAAGCAGGAATTTAAACAGGTCGCTCATCATATCGGCCTCCTCGACCTGTGGGAAATAACTGTGGGAAACATCGAGCTTCCAAACTTTCCTCCCAAACACTAATGGGACTCCCTTTGGCTTGTTTCATTTGAAACAACTCAATAGCATTCCCCATGACTTCCTTGGAATGCAAAGGATGAACACTATAATGTTCATATATTTCTTCCTTTTTAGAGGCTTCTACTTTCTCAATTTGTCCAGGACACAAATTGCTGTCTTCTTCTTCACTTACTTCCTCTTCTGCAACACATACATTCTTGTAGTACTCATTATTTTTTATCAAATGCAATGTTGCCTTTTTGACTTTCCTAACATCCACTAAATCTTGCCAGATTTTCTTACTCTTTGTCGGAACACCATTAACTATGATAACCAGAGGTTCCTCTTCCACTTTCTCTACTCCAATTGTATTAATGTTTTTCTTCAAATCCAAAGGCAAATAAACAACCCTTCCCTTTAATCCTCTCTGTAAATCTGATGGAGGCAACTTACCTGTCTTTGGCTCCATTCGTACAATAGCCTGGAAGGGATGGACACTTTGAATCAAAATAGATTCATAAGTATTTAAATCCTTCAATTCAGAAGGAATGACAACTAATTCCAGATTATTATAAACCGCTCTAGCAGGCATCTGGTTTTGGTTTAATTTGTTATAGCAATAAGTACACATACGTTGGTCCGCTCCCAAATCAAAACAATTTTCTACCATCAAGTATGTGGCAAAATCCTTCCATTCACTATTGCTTTCCATATCACTTTTTGCATATAAATCCACTAACTTAGTCTGATTCTTATAATAAGTCCGTCGACAACACACACAAGTGAAATTAGGCCTCTCACTTGATTTCACCATAAACGTGGAAATTTCCTTGTGAAACTTATCTGTACTGAAAATCTGTACACTGTCTTCCACATTACCTTCTTCTAGTGGTTCAATATCAACATTGTTCTCTTTACCAGCAAAGTAACAGAACTCAATTTCTTGACAAATATTCTTCACATCTACTTCAGAACCATGCAAAAGAGCTCTGCTTAATTTTTTAAGCATAATTGCTGGACTCTTAGCATAATACAACATTCTAACTAATTTCCTCACTTTATTATGATGCACTGCTAGCATCCTGAAATGATGAAATACACTCTGGCATACTCTCCTAGAAAGACAAGCCAGTGAATGACCATGCAAACCTGTAACTTGTCTCACTCTGCAAGGATCTAATTCTTGCAACAACTTTATTTTTTGCTTTACACTTTTCTTATTAAATGTCCGTATAAAATCACAAAGCAAATTGATGGAATCCTGCCGCACACTGCAAATAGAACTACACTTCCAGGTGTACACTGGTCCCTTAGGATGTCTCCCTAAAACCTCATCACTTAACACCTCTTCTGCATCTGCAGACACAAGTATTTCTTTTTCAACCGGACAACCATCTTTTACCTCATATGCTCGACCACTGCTGTCAACTGCATGCACCAAATCATTGTCCTGAAAATAACTCTCCTCATTAAAAAATGCCTCACTATTTGAACTATGCATCCATTCTCCTAAGAAAACTTCACTAAAATTACTTCGATTAACTTCTCTCTTCCATCTACTATTAGATTTGAAAACATAGATTACCTTGTTTAGTTTCCTAATTATATTAATTACCAAAATAAATAGCTTTCGCTTAATTTCGAAAGCCTGATCAATAATTTTCTCTACATTTTTCTTTTTCTTATAAAATGACACTTTCTGTTGACCTTTCTTAAATTGTTTTACCAAATTCACAATTACCCTGTTGCGGAACATTCGCCTACGAAATTCCCTGAATATATTTTCCCTTCTACTGCCATGCCCAGAGTTATCTCCTGCTCTAGCACAAACTTTTTTGACGGGCCTTTTATTTCCATTTAAATTGGCTCTCTTTTTCTGGACTAAAACTTGTTCTGTAGTTATACTTTTGTTTCTACAAATGTTTCTAAGGAATGATTTAGTTCTCTTACCCGGAGCTCTCTTCGCGCATTGAGGTAATTTTAATGTAGAGGACTGCTGCAAGGTTTTAGTAAACTGCTGTCTTTGACGTTTCGTAGCCTTTCGAATTCTATCCTTAGACGGCATTGTCTAATTTCCAAATAATCTGCAGTTGAATCTGTGGTAAAATATAATAAAAAATGTTATTAATCACTATTACCAAACAGTAAATCAATAACAGTAAGAATTAGATTAAACAATGCAATAAAAATGATTCAATAAAATATTTTTAATTTAACTGTGATAGTGATAATATTACAGGGCTTTCATGCAAATGACTGCCCACCCTGCAACGAAAAGCCCACATTAAACTTTACGCACATTAAATTGTGTACTTACCTGCAATAATCCATATGCCAGTGTTTACTTCCCTCCACCCTGCCCCTCCCCCTCCCCGCCTACCTGCCCCACCGTAACTCCCTCCACGACCCGCGGCTGCTGTTTTGCAACATGTTGCATCTTGTAAATTTCTCCTGCATTATAAAAGTGACGCAACAGCAACACAAAAGAGGCGCACAACCATCATAAATCTTTCACTACAACTTTAAGAGACAGATGTAGGTCGGTCGGTATAGGCCGAAAAACTGTATTTTCGGCCGTTACCGACCAGTTTACAAAATTTGTTATGTAGGGGGCAATATATTATAGAATCGGTAAAATTACCGAATCAGTAATTTTACCGATTCGTTAAAATAAAACATCGGTAAATATACCGATTTCATGCCACCCATATGTAGGTGGGACTCTTCAAAGTGCCAGGAGCCTTTACGAATCGGTATTTTACCATCAAAAACAATATCACCGATTCAGTAAATGTAGATTTACCTACATGTGGCCTTGGATTTAGGCCCCTACATACCGATTGGCCATTTACCGGTCGGAAACGGCCGAAATTGGCCGTAACCGGTCGGTAAATGGCCTGAAACGACCACCTACATCGGGCCCTAAGTGTGCATGCATTTGATTTCCAAAAAAGTTTTTAAACCTTTTATGTAAAACAATTATACACCTACATTCATGAGGAACTGACTTAAAATGCCCTAATACACATCAAAACGTTTTTTTAAGAGACTTGCACCTTTTTTTCAATAACTTTTAACATGGCTATGTAACTTAAACAATCAAAATGAAAATTTTACAGGCACACATGGGGGCGTATTTACAAGGGCCTTGCACCACGGGGAAAGTGACTTCAAATGACCAGACACACATGGGGACGTATTTACAAGGCCCTTGAACGCGGGAGAAGTGACTTGAAATTGCTAAGCACACATAGGAGAGTATTTACAATGCCCGTGCAACACTTATGCATCATTTTCTTTTAACATGGCTATGTAACTCAAACAATGAATCATTCCTATGGGCTTTGAAGCCCATAGTAATGATTAGGCATTACTGATTCGGTATTTTCCGAATCGGTTATTAAAGAATTCACAAGGGTGCAGGGGGTGTCACTTTGACACCCTCTGACACCCTCAAAACAGGCACAGGTGCCATGTGGCAGGCATACCTGCCCTAAGGGCAGGTCTGCCTTTCACATGACATAGGTGTGTATGCACACATGTGCATGTACACCGGAATCGGTATTTTACCATGAAGTTGGATTTCATGCTAAAATACCGATTCGTTAAGGCCTTTGGGACTCAGAAGAGTCCCCCCTACATAGGAAATTTACAGAATCGGTACAATTACCGATTCGGTATTTTACCGAATTCTGTAAATGTAGATTTATCTACATGTGGCCTTGGATTTAGGCCCCTACATACCGATTGGCCATTTACCGGTCGGAAACGGCCGAAATTGGCCGTAACCGCTCGGTAAATGGCCTGAAACGACCACCTACATCAGGCCCTAAGTGTGCATGCATTTGATTTCAAAAAAAGTTTTTAAACCTTTTATGTAAAACAATAATACATCTACATTCATGGAGAACAGACTTAAAATGCCCTAATACACATGAAAACGTTTTTTTAAGGAATTTGCACCTTTTTTTCAATTACTTTTAACATGGCTATGTAACTCAAACACTCAAAATAAAAAATTTTAAGGCACACATAGGGGCGTATTTACAAGGGCCATGCACTACGGGAAAAGTGACTTCAAATGACCAGACACACATGGGGACGTATTTACAAGGCCCTTGAACCCGGGGGAAGTGACTTGAAATTGCTAAGCACACATAGGAGAGTATTTACAATGCCCGTGCAACACTTATGCATCATTTTTTACATATACACCGTAACAATAACAACACAAATGCATCATATATCTGTTCCGCAAAACCGACGCATTGCAGGAGTCACATCACAAGTAAATAATTTCTCATAATTTTTTAAAGCATGCCTTTTCCTTAAAAACGATTTTCTGATCATAATTTGAAAACACAGCACAGCTCCTATGTACATACACACCTTGTCAGTACTAATACTTTACATTATCTACAATTACAATTGGTAAAAGAATCCAAAATCGCCTTTGAAAGCAGAATGCAAACACTTGACGCAAAACATCATTTTAAATACAGAGCTGACTTTCTTATTTACGCAAAAAAGCATATTAGTCTTTATGTAAAATATATAAATGATAACTCACCTTTACAAATTCTTTTTGAAATTCAAAACAGACTCAGAAACACACCAATTATTCTTTAACAGAATTAAAGGTTTGCACTCCAGAGGCTGGAACCATTAAAGGCACTGAAACGCTGATATTCATCAAACATATCTCTCATGTCAGCCAATCAAAACTCTTCCCTCACTATTTTCAAATCAACACCCTTCCCCCCTCTGCCCTTTCTACCTCTTTTCCATAGCAACTACCGCCTTCCAGACCTCTCATGTTTACAAGTTCACACAACAATGTTTCAAATGAACTCTGAACTCTCAGTACACCTGCTAATCCACTGCAATGTTTCATAACAACATTTTTAAATAACCATTCAAAATACATCTTTCAAAGAACACATCCATGCACCCTAACTTTCTGTTTTCAGCAATTGAAATACATCAATCACTGCTAATGAATCATTTGCACTTAAACTCCACATTTTTTTTCATAACAAACTTCACTGCCATTTCATTCCCACACATCATCTGATTGCAGCAAAAACTCCTCTAGCCATGTTTTCAGTTTGGATTCTTGGACATAGCTACATCCACTGGGCTCACAGGTATGCTGATAATAGAAATTTACACAACCTCAATTTACAAAATGTGGAAATAAAATGGATTGGTCGAAGAGGATTGAAATGTCACCAATTGATACCATTGGTGAAAACCTTTTTGCATTTGCCAAACCCTGACCTCATAATAGTGCACTGTGGAGGAAATGATTTGGGCGCTTTGACTGGGGTAGGTCTGGAAATGCTCCTAAAGGACACCTTTCAGCAATTGATGACACTTTTTCCTCAAACTGCCTTGGTATATTCCAATATATGCCAAAGACAAAAATGGAGGTGGTCCAATCAATTTTGTCCACAAATTGAGAAATCGAGGAAGCATGTAAATAAGTCTGTTTCAGCTTACATGAGAGACCATGGAATGGGCTGCAGCTACAACAATAACTTGCGTTACTATGTGCAAGATATCTACAGAGGAGATGGCGTGCATTTCTCAGATGAGGAGAACAGAGTTTTCATACTAAATTTAAGAATGTGTATTGGTTCCTACTTATAAGTTTCTAGAACTTACACAGAACCCAAAAGCTCTTTTCAGAGCTACCTTAACTTAAATTACTCATTTGAAATTTGGAATGTACCTTTTTTCACTTATTTTCACTTATATTCGCTTCCCGGTTCGCTACCCAGTTCGCGTGCCGGCAGCTAACCACGCGAAAAATTCATTTTTTTTTCTCGACATATATGAGCCTCCTCAGCCACCCTCAGAAAACTTAGGAGGACAGGATACGTCTAAAGTACCCCAATCTACCCATTCTGAACATTATTTACCCTCCATCTTGTATCTCAATTCTACCGAAACACAAAATGGAGGACTCCCGTAACGCTGCAGGTTCGCGTACCGGGACATGCACTGACAAGCACTCGCTCAAAAAAGGTGGGAAAGTAATTTACAGAAAAACCACAGGAGACATTTTCACCAATTAAACATTAGCTCATACTACATACCAATCCCTAACATTTTCACAAATTTCGTTGCAATACCATTTAGCCATTTAGCATGTAGAACTCTCTAAAATCCCTGAGGTAAATTACTTCACAAAACATATCGGAAGTGTTGGAAATGACAACCAATTAAAATATTACTTTGAATTTCTACTATTATATCATGACATTTGATTGGTTATGTACCTGAATATATATAAACAAAGAGAGAGAAACACAGCCATTTTGACTACTACTTCGTGAAGTGCATATCCACTAAAAATCAACTGATAACTTTATTTTTAAAACTGAAGTATGTTCTGTACTGTAAGCTAAATAGAAAAACATTTTCTGACAGTTATATTCTATCACTCTGTAATACTTATAGAATAAAATAGACTTCTCTGTTTTAGTTATGGCAGGGCCGATCCTAGGATTTGTGAGGCCCTGGGCTAAAAGGGAACGTGCGCGAGGCCCCCTCCAATTTACATAAGTGGCCCCTTGCAAGGAGAACATTCACAGACACTGTGGGGGCCCCATTGTCCAGCATTTTGACGCCCCCACAGTTTGAACTTTTTAGGTGTGAGAATTGATTGTGGTCTAAAAGTTAAAACTGTGGGTGCGCCAAAATGCTGGACAATGGGCCCCCCACAGTGTCTGTGAATGGTCTCCTTGCAATTGAGGGAGCGTCTCCTTCTCCCTCCCCTATACCTCCTGACACCATCCATGAGAGGCCCAAGGAGGGGGCCCCCTCCAATGGACCTTAATTGCAGGCGACACCTTTCTTTGTGATAGATCTCCAGGGAAACAAAAGGACACATCACCAGTGCGTGGCCCCATGCTGGTGGGCTGAGTACGAGACCATGAGCGGCAGCCCACGCTGCCCATGCCTAGCGCCGGCCCTGAGTTATGGATGGAGTTAGACTTGTCTAGTATAATTCAGAATTGACTAAGAGTTTATTTGATAATTTTCTTCATATTTCTACTTCCAATTTGAAACCATACACAGCCCAACGAAAAAAAACTGTTTAAATAACCAAACTGCCTGTCTGTACTGAAACCCAACAGTGCCCTATCTGTACTGATATATTTTTTAAAAATAAATTTTTCAGAATACAAAATGGAAGGACAACAAGAAAATAACTTGCAAATTGAAGCAGGAACACAAAACGAGACGGAAATTGACCATGATTTCTATGACGATTCAATAAACACTGAACTTCTGCAATGTGTGGATGCAGTAGATTTTCTACTCAAAAATTAAGAAAAAAATGATCATGATTTTTTAGACACATTATTCATTTTTATATGTATATTGTAAACTAGTAGCAAATTGATTATAACGTGAAGTCAGACTTTAAATATACTGTGCAACTTTTTTGTGTTACATACTAACTTTGCTCTTTATCATCTCCTGCCTCCATGTTGTTTCGGCTTTCCTGACAGACTATGGTATGAATTCCATATACCACAATAACTTCTATAACAACAGGCAAGATATTTACAAAGGAGACAGCGTTTATTGATTTGTAGACTCTGCATTGGTACCTACATGTTGCTACGTAAATAAAAATAAAAAAACAACAAAACGAACAATCAATAAACATACAATAAGTTAAAAGTCAATCATTCTTGTTTCCTTATAGTACGCTCCCCAGACCGCTTTCCGGTACGCGTACCGGGCGTACCCCACAAACATTTTTTTGCCCGGCGGGGCCCTTTTTAAGCCTCCACATCAAACCTAGGTGGTCAGGGAGGATCTACTATGCCCCCTTATGGTCATTTGCCCCTTCGTTTTGGCCTCCTCTTGTCTCTCGATCCTACCGAGAGACAAGATGGCGGCCGCTACGGACTGTTTAGAATGTTGACAGACACCGAAGAGCCAATCAGCTTCGCTTCGCAAAGCTCCGTTACGCGAAAAGTACGCGAACTGGTTCGCTATCCGGGACGCTGTCACAGATATATCTGTTTTTTAAAACATTAATTTCTCAAAATCCACTGGAACACATATATTGAGACCCAGCAAAGGCACATCGGGCTAACAGTCCCTACAATTTTGCCAAGTTTCGTGTGAATCCATTCAGCCGTTCGAGCTAAAAGTGAGGCCAAACGCCGTATGGAAAAATGAATGGGAAAAATGCGTTTTGGGACCCCCCTTTTTTCTCGGCACCCCCTTGACGAAACCCCCCCAAATTTTCAGGGGCTGATCGAAAACAAAATGTGCCATTTTCCTGAAAATTTCAGCCGATTCCGTCCACAAACGCCAAAGTTATTAGACATAGAATTTTCAAAAGTTCCATAGAGAAAAAATCCTAACTATATATACCTACTGGCGACCGCCAGTAGGTAATTCATATATATGCATATGCATTTATATATGTATGTGTATATACATATATACATACATATATCATATATCATGTCATGAGTGATGTAATATGTAATGTCGTCAGCAGTGCATTACACGCGCAAGTTATAGTGAGTCCAACTAACTATAACGTGGAATTTCATTGGTTTTATGTCAGTAAAATTTCCAGCTAACTATAACTGGTGTCAAACCTATGGTTTTTTCAGTGAATTTCATAGGTTTTTCAAATGCTACTTCCTAACTATAACGTGTGTAAAACCTATGTTTTTTTCAGTGAATTTCATAGTTTTTTTGAATGCTAGTTCCTAAGTATGTAATCACGTTCGTAACTAGATAGTGTCACTGCCTACACGTCCTGAGAAGCGCATGTAAAGTCATGTGACTTGAAAACAAGACTTCCAATTGGTTCTTAGTAGTTTCTGTTCTGGAATTTACACAATCTTTTCTACTCTCAAGAGACAACAACGTCGAGCATCTTCCGGAAGACTTTGCTGAAATGGCTGCCCTACCGCATTCATCTTCCGAATCTGAAGGAAATGAGCGACCACCGTTAAGAAGAAAAAAGGAATCTTTCATTTGGCAATTTTTTACTTATCCTGAAGATCAAAAGAAAGTGAATGTACGATATGCAATTCGGAGCTCTCAAGGGGAAATCCAAATAGAAAATATTCCTTTTCTATACACACCATGCAGCGGCATGTTAAACAAAGGCATCCTGAGCATTATGCAAAAGCATCGACAAGAGCCCTGGCCACGCTATTACCATCAGAGGTGGCCAGCACATCTTCTGGTGTACGACCTGTATCTCCATCGAGTGCTGAGATGGACTTGAGACCATATCTTGCGAAGGTGCATATGAAATGCAACCAGTGTGCAGAAATTCTTTTGTATGGAGAGCAGAGCCTCGTTCTTATTAAACTCAAAATTGAAAGTCACAAATGCCCCAAGAAAAGATACATTTCTTCACTTCATTTTCAAACTATTACATACTGAAAAATGTAGTAGCAACTTTAAAAAATCGAAAGCATCATAACACTTCTTTCCCAAAAAAAAAAAAAAAAAAGTTCTTTTCAGAACTAACTCTTTCTACCAAAACGTGCTCCAAGAGCATATTATGAAATATTTTTTCGCCGCTTTATTTTAGTGCGAGACCGGGTGCGCGCACCCTCCTATCGCGTACAGGACCTCACACTTGCATGTGAAGTCATGTGACTTCTAAACAACACTTCTAATTGGTTCTCGGTAGTTTCTATTCTGGAATTTACACGCAGCACTCCACCCACTTCCATCACTTTCTTTTCTACTCTCAAGAGACAACAACGTCGAACATCTTCCATCAGAAGTAATCAGCACATCTTCCGGTGGACGACCTGTATCTCCATCGAGTGCTGAAATGGACTTGAAACCATGTCTGGCGAAGGTGCACATAAAATGCAACAACTGTGGAGAACTTCTTGTATACGGAGAGCAAAGCTTTACTCTAATTAAACACAAAATTGAGAGTCATAAATGCTCCAAGAAAAGTTAAATTTCTTCACTTTATTTGGATAGTATAACATACTGAAAAATGTCGTACCAACTTTAAGAAATCAAAAGCATCATGACACTGGTTTCCAGAAAAAAAAAAAAAAAAAAAAAGTTATTTTCAGAACTAACTCTTTGTACCAAAACAAGCTTCAAGAGCATATTAGCTGATATTTTCTCGCCGCTTTCGTATAGTGCGCAACCGGGTGCGCGCACCCACCTATCGCATACAGGCGTCGAGACACGCATGTGCAGTCATGTGACTTTAAAACAACACTTCCAATTGGTTCTTACTAGTTTCTATTCTGCAATTTACACGGAACACTCCACCCACTTCCCTAGAAAACTACTTTATCATAAAACTTTTAAAGCCTCCTCTTATGAAATATTCAACATCAATCACATAGCAGAGTACTAAATAGCACTATATACACCCCGTTCCTTAATTATAAGAGACTTATTGCTATGTAAAAGCAACTTTTGTTTTCACGCGATAATGTGAAATGCTGAGCCTGTTACACAATTTGCTTTCACATATATGTTACTATTCTCCTTCGAGCACTAACACCGTAGAAAATACCACCAATAGCGGTGATATTTTTTACACCGACAACGGGCGATTTCTATCGCTTTGATCCTTACAATTATAAAGTTTTAATTCCTAAGTCTCTGATCTCCAAGTGTGCAACGTACCTCCCCTGTGTGTCATAATAAGGTCCATAAACAAAAACTACAGGGCCAGCATTATAAACATGCACAGAACCACAAAACGACAAGAGCCACCATGTTGATATATATCCTTAATATAATAAACCTCTGAGAATAAATACATATTTCCGTGGCACCCCATAACACAAATGTGGCGTCCTCTGACTCTGCTCAATTACCAAACACCGTAACTCACCGCCCCCCTCACTTTTCACTAAACTCCGCACTCCACCCCACCCGGACCCCCTATTACAAACCCCCAACCTACCCTCCCTGCCCAAACCCACCATGAACCTCAAACCGCCCCTAGAAAACTTATAAGACACAGGATTACTAAAACTCAAACAATACGCAACAGGCAGATAATGTAAATAGTACATAAAGACACATATTTTTTCCATAATACTATTTAAAAACATGTTCTATTTTTTATAAATCTATCATGCATCTGACCCTCTAGAACTGCTTTCAAAACGTGAACTATAAACCTCTACTTTTCATTTTCAAACCATACACTTTCATCTGACCCTCTACAACTGCTTTCAAAACGTGAACTATAAACCTCTACTTTTCATTTTCAAACCATACACTTTCAATTACATTATTTTTTTTTCCACAATTCATGTAATGTTACACACCTTTTCTAAAATACACCAGTCCCTATCATTTATAAGGATTTATTTTCAGTCTTCATCAGTGACACTTTCTTAACATATAATAGAAATCACTATAACTTTTTAAACGACAATGCTAACGCGGTAAAAATAACCCTTCATTTGCTTTCCTTTAAGAATGCAGACTATGTACCCCACGCATGCGTTTCTTCATCTTTATATTTGGCAGCGAATACCGACCTTGAATCGGAAGACATGAACAAGACCGCCATTGTCACATTTAAAACTGAACGTTGCATCTGCTCACACACATATCTTTCACTAAGCTAACATTCACAGGAAAACATCATTGATGTAAAAAAAAATTGACCTTGCTTTACAACTCCCTCAAATCACTCCCTTATTTTTTAACGCATCCTCCACTTCAAGACAGGCTACTTTTTTGATAACTACTAAGCAATATATAAGTGACTAGACTCCTAGAAAATTTATCAAGTCATTCTGCTCCTCTCCACTGCATAGCCGGCGACCTAATTCTGTGGAGTTGCTATACAACCAGCGGTGCTGCGCCGTTTCCTTTACCATCTTGGGAAATTCAAAATGGATGTCCCTCCTGCCTTCGCAAACGAGCCGGGCCACTTAGAACTATTTCGACAGAGAATGCTTCTGTACTACGGCACCTTACCACTCTCAACTTTGAATACTTCATATCGATTATCATTTCGATATTCGTATTTCACCTGTGTGCAGCCTGTATTTCATTGCCTGAGCTGTGATTTCACGTGGGCCCTGGATTTATGTCTCTGCAATTTGGTACCTCCTGAACCGAATTACAATCACCTCATGAATCCGTTACTTGATCATGAACAGCTTTGTTACAACGGAGGGTTTATGGCCTTTGCAGCGATACAAGGAGTTCTGGGTCATTGGAATATATTCGCAGCGGCGCAGGATTTCCTAACAGAGAGCTACATCGAAAACCCACCGAGCTGCCCTATGATGGTAAAAGACGCTCCAATAATGACAGATCATGAATGCTCCTTTCATCTTCTCAATTGGATGGCTGACATGTTTTCAGATGATAACAGTGATTCATGTTAGAGGCACTTGCTGCATACTTTGCCTACACAATGGACGGTTAACTCTTTCCTAACAGCGAGCTACATCGAAAACCCACCGACCTGCCCTCTGATGGTAAAAGAGGCTCCGATTATAACAGATCATCAGTACTGCTTTACTCTTTTCCATTGGATAGCTGACATACTTTCAAATGATAAAACTGATTTCCTGTTACAAGCAGAATCTACCTATTTTGCCTAAACAATGCTTCAATAACTCTTATACAAGCCATTGACGTCCTCATTTCCTTTTGGTTTTCTATACGTTCACGTTCTTTTCCATATTTTCTTTTGAAGAACAGACCTATTTGCTTTACTAACAATGGACATTATGATTTCGTGTTGTTTGACAGCTGATTCATAAAGTAATGATGTATATCCACTTGCATTTTCATATATCGTTCCTAAACTGAAAGGCCAGAGACCTTCTTCCATTTATTAAAATATAATATACTTCCTTATAAGAGTGTACAATGTTTTTTTCCAACTATATTCATTTTTCTTCAACTATAGCGTTTGTATTCCATGTACTACTGACAATACCAATTACTGTGTTTTTTGCAATTTATGTACTCATATTACATAATGATTTGCCTTTAAAACAGTACATTTCTAAATAAACATTTCAAATATTCACGGTTTCTCTTTTAATCCATAATCTCAACTGAAATGATTTCATTTTGAAAAACTATTCATGGGTTCCACATAACCTTAACTGTAGACACTGAAGACCTTATTTATAAAGACCTTCCGCCGCCGGGGCCTCATTTTTTAAAATGGGAAAAAGTAACGCACCGGTGGCGCAAGGCCTTCATAAATAATATCCTGAATGTTTTCTTTTCTCGAGCTCACTTACTGATACTAGAACCTCCAAGCCAATTACGGCCCGTGAACTCTTTCTTAGTAGGTCG
The DNA here is from genome assembly GCF_964263255.1 of Lissotriton vulgaris. Taxonomy (NCBI): domain Eukaryota; kingdom Metazoa; phylum Chordata; class Amphibia; order Caudata; family Salamandridae; genus Lissotriton; species Lissotriton vulgaris. The sequence goes on along the minus strand of NC_141694.1, from coordinate 1,870,289,689 downwards.
CGCACCGTAAAGACAGTTATACCACTGTTAACATTTTTTTTTACTGTTACTAAGCACCGACACAGTTCCGCTTTACTCAGAGTTAATCACTGCTCCCACGCTTCTACAGGCCAGACGCTATGTCGTATTTCTCTCCTTATCACCCTTTCATCTCCACAATAACAAACAGTTCTCCGCCTGCCACCAGAGAACAGACTCAGATGCAGAGGCACCAAAGAGTGAACCCATCGCCAACTGCCATCTCCGGCTGTTTCCATGGTTACACCTCATTCTGCACCTTGCTGAAGGCACAGGTCAAAAGTTCATGTCTTAACGTTCTACAACAAACTAAGAACACTATTTTCCCTCCAGAAACTCCTGCCAATACACTGCTCTGTTACATGTCTTGTTTTTTCACACCCAATAGTACTTTTCGTTTAACATAAACATTAACATGGAACGTACTGTTCAATCTCCACTTGTTACAATCAACCAATCATTTTTATTTTTTAAACCACACCCAGCCTCTTCCTTTTTCTTTATTTAGAATTTCAACTTCTAACTACCATTCCACTTCCACAACCGATCGGAGGACGACTACAAATCCCTTGAAAATGAAGGTCTGGCTAATAGGACACAGTTATATTCACTGGAGTGAAAAATATGCAGTAAGCAGACGAATTTGCAATCTCGGCTTACCAAATGTACACATAACATGGATTGCCAAAAGAGGATTGAAATGTCACCAATTGATTCCATTGGTGAAAACTTTTATGCATCTCCCAGAACCAGACCTTATAATTGTGCACTGTGGTGGGAACGATCTAGGCACAATCACTGGGGTAGGTCTGGAAATGCTTCTAAAAGACACCTTTCGACAATTGATGACACTTTTTCCTTGATCTGCCTTGGTATATTCCAATATATGCCAAAGACAGAAATGGAATTGGTCCAATCAACATTGTGCACAATTTGAGAAAGCAAGGAGACATGTAAATAAATCTGTTTCTGCGTTCCTCAGAGATTATAGCATGGGTTCTATTTACCACAACAACTTGCGATACCACATGCAAGACGTCTATAGGAGAGACGGTGTTCATTTCACGAATGAGGGAAACAGAATCTTCCTCTGCAACATCAGGCTCTGCATCGGTACTTACTTATAAATGCAGAAAACACTCAATTAACACAAGGGCTCTTTTCAGAGCCACCTTATATCTAAGCACTTAAACTTCTGATTTATCACCATTTTCACACTCTTGTGAATAGGTGTGCGCGACCGGGTGCGCGCACCCCGTTATTTTTTCCCGAAAAAAAATATATCTTTTCGCGCTTAAGGGCCTTACTGCACACCCCGAGAAAACCTACGCAGCAAGACAATCTCTACCTTCTCCCCTTTCCATGTTTCAACGCTTTGAAATGAACAATATATTTACTTGAAGTGACAAAATGGCGGACAAAACTTCCTGATTTCCTTCTAATCGAACGTTAACAGACGTCACGCAGCAAAAAAAAATTCCGCTCACGCGCAGCCGCTTGGGTGCGCGCACGTGTGCGCGCCTATAGATATATAATTGACTTTAACTTTAATTTTCTCAACAACTACTGAACGGATTTACACCATACCAAAAAAAGCGTAATCTGCGAACAAGACTCTACAGTTTTGGCAAATTTCTTATAAATCCATTCAGCCGTTCGACCTGTAGCCGAGTCTAAAGGTCCTATGGAAAATAACATGGAGAAAACACGTTTTGGGACCCCCCTTATATCTCAGCCCCCACTCGACCAATCCCCCCCAAACTTTCAGGGAAGGAGCGCAGCGGACCGAGCCATCTTCTTTGAGAAATTCGCAAAGACTCATCCACCAGGGCCAAAGTTATTCCAAATAGAATGTTGAGGATTTCCTATGGAAACTAGGTCCTAACTATAACTACCTACTGGCGACCGCCAGTAGGTAATATATATATATATATATATATATATATATATATATATATATATATATATATATATATACAGATATTACCTACTGGCGGTCGCCAGTAGGTATATATAGTTAGGATTTTTTCTCTATGGGATTTTTGAAAATTCTAATAACTTTGGCGTTTGTGGACGGAATTGGCTGAAATTTTCAGGAACATTGAACATTTTGTTTCTGAGCAGCCCCTGACAATTTGGGGGGGGTTTCATCAAGGGGGGGGCGAGAAAAAAGGGGGATCCCAAAACACTTTTTTCCCATGTTAATTTCAATAGGGCGGTTGGCCTCACTTTTAGCTCGAACGGCTGAATGGATTTGCACGAAACTTGGCAAAATTGTAGGGACTGTTAGCCCGATGTGCCTTTGCTAGGTCTCAATATATGTGCTCCAGTGGATTTTGAGTAATTTAGGTTCAAAAAAAGATATATATCTGGGCGGAGCCTAACCACACATCTGATCTGATTGGCTGTCAGCACTTCATCCAAGAAGTGTTGTCAGCCATCTTGGGACAAATATACATGATAGCACCTCATTAACCCCTTCGCTGCGGCGGTTATTCCGCCGCAGCGCTAAAGGGGCGGGGCGGCCGCGCGGCGGCTGCATGCTGGTGACGGAGCCGCTCCGTCACCAGCCGCGGTTGAGCTATGCTGGTGACGGAGCGGTTCCGTCATGACCCGCCCCGCTCATTAGAACGCCCGCGCAGGCGCGATATCAGCGCCGCGCAGGCGCGGCGGCCGGGCCATGACGGAGCCGCCCTGTCATCAGCACAGCTCAACTGTAGCTGATGACGGAGCGGTTCCGTCATCAGCATGGAAGGGGTTAAAAAGCATTGTAGTTAATAGAGGGTTTTAGGACTTTAGTTACATTATAAATCATTTGTTGATGGTACCATACTCGTTTTAGGAATTGTGGTGGGTTCTAAGGTGATTTTACCATGTGAAAAAACCTTCTGCTGTGATATCATGAATATTGTTTGAAAGAAAACTAATATCTCATGATTTTCCCTCAGTGGTTTGGAAGGGGATCTATAAGCTAAACTGAAAGCATATTTTCTGTAAATTCACATTATCTTTCTCAGTCATGTGAAAATGAAGTCTGACATTCTCAGTAAAACATGTACATCCAACAAGGACAGAGACTGTCAGTTGATTCCTTTGTGTTCTACTGCAGCCTCCTAGAGTGTTCTAAAGAACAACTAGAGCGCTAACAGTCCTACTTATTACAAAGGTATGGCACACCTGAAGCCATCTTGATTGGAATAAAGTGGTAACTCTTAAAACATTTAATTTAAAAAGAAACAACATGAGGGGGTATATTTTGCCATAGAAAGTATGATTAGTGCTGCAGAATGAAAAATTAGGGCACATTTTGAGTGACTTCTCAAATCCTTTTCTATTTCATTAAAACATTCTGACATGCAGTCTCCCAAAATGGCCACCAGAGACAAAAGAGCCCAAATGTAGCCCAAATATCACCCAGATGTAGCCCAAGTATAGCCCAATGACAGAATGTCCAAGAGTGTTCTAAAGAACAACTAGAGCGCTAACAGTCCTACTTATTACAAAGGTATGGCACACCTGAAGCCATCTTGATTGGAATAAAGTGGTAACTCTTAAAACATTTAATTTAAAAAGAAACAACATGAGGGGGTATATTTTGCCATAGAAAGTATGATTAGTGCTGCAGAATGAAAAATTAGGGCACATTTTGAGTGACTTCTCAAATCCTTTTCTATTTCATTAAAACATTCTGACATGCAGTCTCCCAAAATGGCCACCAGAGACAAAAGAGCCCAAATGTAGCCCAAATATCACCCAGATGTAGCCCAAGTATAGCCCAATGACAGAATGTCCCAGAGTGTTCTAAAGAACAACTAGAGCGCTAACAGTCCTACTTATTACAAAGGTATAGCACACCTGGAGCCATCGTGATGGGAATAAAGTGGTAACTCTTAAAACATTTCATTTAAAAAGGAACAAAATGAGGGGGTATATTATGCAATAGAAGGTATTATTAGTGCTGCAGAAAGAAAAATTAGGGCACATTTTGAGTGACTTTTCAAATCCTCTTCTATTTCATTCAAAAATTCTGACATGCAGTCTCCCAAAATGGCCACCAGAGACAAAAGAGCCCAAATGTAGACCAAATATCACCCAGATGTAGCACAAGTATAGCCCGATGACAGAATGTCCCAGAGTGTTCTAAAGAACAACTAGAGCGCTAACAGTCCTACTTATTACAAAGGTATGGCACAACTGAAGCCATCTTGATTGGAATAAAGTGGTAACTCTTAAAACATTTAATTTAAAAAGGAACAAAATGAGGGGGTATATTTTGCCATATGAATTATGATTAGTGCTGCAGAAAGAAAAATTAGGGCCCATTTTGAGTGACTTCTCAAACCCTCTTCAATTTCATTAAACAATTCTGACATACGGTCTCCCAAGATGGCCACCAGAGACAAAAGAGCCTAAATGTAGCCCAAATATCACCCAGATGTACCCCAAGTATAGCCCAATGACAGAATGTCCCAGAGTGTTCTAAAGAACAACTAGAGCGCTAACAGTCTTACTTATGACAAAAGTATGGCACACCAGAAGCCATCTTGATTGGAATGAAGTGGTAAGTCTGAAAACACTCAATTTAAAAAGGAACAACATGAGGGGGTTAATTTTGCCATAGAAAGTATGATTAGTGCTTCAGAAAGAAAAATTAGGGATCATTTTGAGTGACTTCTCAAATCCTCTTCTATTTCATTAAAAAAATTCTGACATGCAGACTGAAACATGCACTTTGAATACCAGCAGCAGACGTCCCTGGTGAGCAGTAGCTTTACTACAGTGATCTAATGTGCAACTAGAGTGCTAACATTCAGAATTTATGGCAAATGTGTGACACATCTGAATGCCTTCTTGATGGAACCAAAGTAAACAAGCATTGAAAATGCAATAGATCTCGCCCTCGTTTAAGTTAAAGCCATTCTGTTTGTAATGAGGTGGCTTTTTAGCTTTGCTTTTATTAGTGTTTTTTCAACTTTCATGTAAATAACATGCATCTGTATGCATATAAGTATATGTATGCATGCATTTATGTTTGTATTTATATAGATATACAGATAATATATGTTTATATTTGTATGTATATATATATATTCACTGAAAAAACCATAGGCTATAGACCATATATAGTTAGGAATTAGCATTTACAAAACCTTGAAAATTCACTGAAAAATCCATAGGTTATAGACCATATATAGTTAGGAATTAGCATTTACAAAACCTTGAAAATTCACAGAAAAAACCATAGGTTATAGACCATATATAGTTAGGAATTCGCATTTACAAAACCTTATTTTACTCACACAAAACCATTGAAATTCCATATATAGTTAGTTGCACTAACTATATATCGCGCACCCGCAATCCACTGCTGATGATGTCACATATTACATCATTCATGACATGGTCAGTGACATCACTGATGACATCACTGATGACATCTCAAATGACATCACTGATGACATCACTGATGACAACATCCAGTGACTGTATGTTTCTGTAAAGTTAAAATATGTTTTACATATTGAAGAATGAGTGGATGTATAAGTGTCTGGATGAAGGATTTAGTAGGTGCATGACTGACTGTATGAGTGAGTGATTAAATGTGTCTCACTGAGTGCATGGGTTAGTGACTAAACTGTCTTAATTTGTGCATCATTATGTCTGTTGTTCTGTAAACTGTTGCATGTGTTGATAAGTAGCTATATGAGTAACTATATGGGTTATTGATTGGTTGCCCAAGTATTTGTATGGGAGACTGAGTGTGTGTGTGGGTGGCTGGGAGGTGTATGACTCTGTGCATAGATGTGTGAGCAGTTGATTCACTAGATGTATGGTTTCAAAAGTGCATGTGGAAACAGCTGTATGGGCGGTTGACTGTGTGCATGAGTGTATTGGTGAGTGAATGGATATCTCAGTGCTACATGTCAAAGTAAGTACATATGTAAAACACAGTACATGTGAGAGTTGACATATATAAATAACTGTGCATAAGAGCCAGTGAATGTGTGAGTGGCTGTATGGATCATTGTGAACTTGTATCAGGGATTGTATAAGAGAGTAAATATGTGTTAGTATATGTTTGAATAAGTAAAGTTTGTATAACTGTATAGTTGAGGAAATGGAGGTGTGATTGATTCTTTGCATGACTGACTAGGTGTGTGAGTAACTCCATGGATGAGTGACAGTCTGTGAGTGTCTGTTTACACTGATTGTATCTAAGGTTATATTAGAGTCTGAAGAGGTTCATCGTATTATCACATGAATGATATCATCAGTGATGTGATCAGTAATGTCAAATGAGATGTCATCAGTGATGTCATTTGAGATGTCATCAGTGATGTCATTTGAGATGTCATCAGTGATGTCATCAGTGATGTCACTGACCATGTCATGAATGATGTAATATGTGACATCATCAGCAGTGGATTGCGGGTGCGCGATATATAGTTAGTGCAACTAACTATATATGGAATTTCAATGGTTTTGTGTGAGTAAAATAAGGTTTTGTAAATGCGAATTCCTAACTATATATGGTCTATAACCTATGGTTTTTTCAGTGAATTTTCAAGGTTTTGTAAATGCTAATTCCTAACTATATATGGTCTATAACCTATGGTTTTTTTCAGTGAATATATATATATATATATATATATATATATATATATATATATATATATATATATATATATATATATATCTATATCTGTCACACCACTCCTCCCGAAGAAGAAGAAGAGACAACAGGCGGGGAATCTTGGAGGCATTTATTGTCCGGGGCTACAACATGGCAAATGCATTTCGGCTTTCAACCAACTTCTTCAGTGCCGGAGGTATTCGCAGTCAATAGGCACATTTAGCGGATTCCAATATCCCGCCCTGACCTGTGGCTCATCACTCGCCCCGCCCTCAGGTAAGTTTGTATGCGGCTCAGTGTGGTAAGCCTGCACATCACCCCCAATCCAACGGGATCCTCTTCGGCGGGGGCTCGGTAGAACTCCACCTTGCCCAGCGTGCAGCTGAATGGCGGCAACACCGCCCCAATTTCTCCCAGGACCGGGGGGGACCACAGCAATTCCAGTACCCTGGAAACACAGCAATCCGCTGAAACGGTGAGCCAGCAGTTCCGTGGTCAGCTTTGCGATGTGGGGGTCTCCAAAGCGTGTTACTGGCAAACACGCAACAATATGTCACACCACTCCTCCCGAAGAAGAAGAAGAGACCACAGGTGGGGAATCTTGGAGGCATTTATTGTACGGGGCTACAACATGGCAAATGCATTTCGGTTTTCAACAGCCTTCTTCAGTGCCGGAATTGTTCACAGTCAATAGGCGCATTTAGCGGATTCAAATGTAAATGTGTTTCGATTTATATAGCGCAACACTTTAACCCAGGGGTCTCAAGGCGCTTGCTTAGGGAACCCGTCCTGGTATTCTCCTGTGAGATACCCCAGCCGGGTATCCACAAGGTGAAAGCCAGGCATCCCGCTGCGAGGGGCCGTAGTGGAGATTAAGCAAGCTATTGCCCAGAGTCGCAGAGTGTGACCCCGTGAGTCGAGTAGGCACCGGAGCGAGAATTGTCGACTCCGTGGAATTTTTGAGCCCGAGACCCGCCGAGGCGGGGAATCGAACCCTGGTCCACGGCCGATCTCAGCTTCCGGGTCTGCCGCCTCTAACCACTGAGCCTGACCTGTGGCTCGTCACTCGCCCCGCCCTCAGGTAAGTTTGTATGCGGCTCGGTGTGGTAAGCCTGCAAATCCCAGAGTGCATCATTCAGGCTCTGTAAGGAGTCACTGGGGGGGGTTCTTTTGACGCCACCTGTAATGGACCCTCCATGATATGTTAATAGCCTCAGACAGCCAACGTCTCCTCGGGTCCCCAAAACCAAATCACCCCCAATCCAACGGGATTCTCTCCGGCGGGGGCTCGGTAGAACTCCACCTTGCCCAGCGTGCAGCTGAATGGCGGCAACACCACCCCAATTTCTCCCAGGACCAGGGGAGACCACGGCAATTCCAGTACCCTGGAAACACAGCAATCCACTGAAATGGTGAGCCAGCAGTTCCGTGGTCAGGTTCGCGATGTGGGGGTCTCCAAAGCGTGTTACTGGCAAACACGCAACAATATGTCACACCACTCCTCCAGAAGAAGAAGAAGAGACCATAGGTTTCACACACAATCTAGTTAGGAATTAGCATTTAAAAAACCTTAGAAATTCACTGAAAAAACCATCGGTTTCACGCATGTTATAGTTAGCTGGACATTTCTCTCATACAAAACCTTTGAAATTCCCCCGTTATAGTTAGTTCAGCTAACTATGACTCGTGCGCCCGCAATGCACTGCTGATGACGTCACATATTACATTACTCATGACATGGTCAGTGACATCACTCGTGACATCACTGATGACATCACTGATGACATCTCAAATGACATACCTGATGACATCATCCTTGTGAATGAGTGGCAGACCTCCTCTCAGCGTAATATGACCTTTGATAGACACATTCAAAAATAGTACCTAAAATTTTCCAAAAAATGGAGATACCAATACCTGCTACAACAACCTAGTCAGTAATTTCAAAGGTTTTATAAATGCTAATTTTAAAATATATCAATTATTGTCTTTTTTGTTATTATACAAATGTTCTATATTTTTAACAATATTAACATTTTTATTTCGATTTATGTATTATTATGTACCAATTTTTGATTTTTTTAATACTTCCGGCATTATTTTTTTGTTTTTTTTGGTGTTTTTTAAGGTGGTCACACGGTGTTCGCACGCATGCGCGCATGGTGTTCGCACCTTGCATTTTTTTTTTTTTTTAAATAAATTTTTTTTTTGCACTTTGAGGTCCTTCAGGGACCCCCTGAAAAGGCATAGGGGGTCAGGGAGTGTCCACCCTGCCCCATTTTCACGTTTTCGCCTTTTGTTTTTGACTCACTCCTGCCTCGAGGGTGTGTGCAACGTGCGCGCACCTCGCAATTTTCTTTTTTTTTTGAATTGTTTTTTTGCCCTTCGGGGTCCTTTAGGGACCCCCTGAGAAGGACTAGGGGGTCAGGAAGTCTCTTCCCTGCCCCCTTTTCACGTTTCCCACTTTTGCCTCAAGGGTGCTTCATTCACATGCGATGTGCGAAAACTGTGTGTGCACCTTGTGCGCACGTAAAAGTCATTTGACTTCAAAACAACACTTTTGATTGGTTCATAGTAGTTTCTTTTCCAAATCTTCAAAAACCCCACCCACTTCCCTCATAACCTGTTTCACTTTCTTTGGAGAAGGATCTTCAGTCTTTTCTTCAAGATTTCAACATGGCAGAACAGCAGCAGCCACAGGAATCTTCAGATAGTGATGTGCAGTTTGTACCCGAGGAACCTAAGGTGAAAAAGACCAAAGACGATTTTATTTGGAAATTCTTTTCATATCCAGAAGGGCAAAAAAAAGTAAATGCCCCAAAAGTTACATGTAAAATCTGTGGCTCGATTCTGTCAAGAGGAGATCCCACTAAACATTATTTGTTTATTATACACACTAACAACTATGCTTGGGCATCAACTCAGCATATGAGAGAAAATCCTGCAGCTGCTGTCCCCAGCACATCTTCATCTGCACCGGGTGTATCTACATCAACTGCTGGGCCAGACATCCGTCCAGAATTCGGAAATCTTATAATTCATTGCAAATTTTGCAATGAATTGTTATGTTATGGTGAACAGAGTATTGATTTAATTGTGCAAAAGGAGAGGCAGCATAGATGCTCTCATCGTAAAAATGTTCTTTTATTATTTTTGTTCCAGTTTCTGTTGAGTAGTTTTACGTTATCTGTTTACTTTTTTGTTTAAAAAAAACAAACAAATATAAAATTGTTAAAAAACTACAAAAAATACAAAACAAAAAAGACAAAAAAACTGTTATTTTCAGAACTAACTTCACTTCTCCAAGAAGAGCTATATTTCTGTGTCATAATTTTTTTTAATGAATGTGTAGTGTATAAATGAATGACTGAAATGACTGAGTGAAGGGGAGGACGAAACTGAGGGAATAAGTGAAGAAAGGGGAGTATGGTGAGTGAGGAAAGGGAAGTCAAAGAGTGACTGAAAGAAATGGACTAAGGGTAGAGGAGTGAGGTACGAGGAGTGAAATAGTAAGGGAAGGGCAGTAAGGAAAGGAGAGTGAGAGAGGGGGAGTGAGAAAAGGGGAGTGGTGGATGAAGACAGGGAAGGGGAGTAAGGGACGGAGAGGGTGAAGTAGAGCAGGGTAAGGGGTGTAAAGGTAAGGGAAGTGGAGTAACGGTGAGAGAAGGGGTACGAGGATGACAAAAGGGGGTAAGGGAAAGTGAGGGAATGGGAGTGAGGGAGAGAGAAGGGGAGTGAGGGGATGAAGGGAGTTAGGGAAGGGGAATGAGGGAAGGGGAGTAAGGAATGGAGTGAGAGAAGGAGAGCAACGGGAAGTGAGGGAAAGGGAGCGGGAAAGGGAAGGGTGAGAGATACAGATAGGAGGAAGTGGAGAGGGGGAAGGGGAGTCACAGTGAGTGAAGGGCAATGACAGTTAGAGAAGGGTATGAGGGTGAAGGAAGGGGAATGAATGATTAGGAAGAAAATTAAGAGAGAGGCAAAGTGAGTGAGGAAGAGAGAAGGAGTGATAGAAAGAGACAGGAAAGGAGATTAAGGGTAAGGGAGAGAGAGGGAGAGAGTGAGAGAGAGGGAGAGTAAGGAACTGAGAAGGAGTGAGGCAGTTAGAGTGAGTGAGACAGAGGGAGACAGGGAGAGAAACATGGAGGAAAAAAAGTGAAGGAGGGAATGAACGAAGGGGAGTAAGTGAGATGGAGTGAGGGAGTGAGGAAAGAGGAGCAAAGAAAGATGAGTGAGGGAAGGGGAGTGAGGGAAAAGTACTGAGGGTGAGTGAAAGGCAGTAACAGTGAGAGAAGGGGTATAAGGGTGACGAAAGGGGAATGAGAGAGAAGGAAGGAGATTAAGAGACAGGAAAAGGGACTGAGGGATAAAGTAGGAGTGAAGGAAACAGAAAGGGAAAGAGAGGAAGGGTGGGGGAGAGAGAGAGAGGGAGAGAACGAGAGAGAAAGAGAGGGAGAGCGAGTGACTGAGAGGAAGTGAGGCGGTTAGACTAAGTGAGACAGAGGGAGAGAGGGAGGGAGACATGGAGTGAAGGGGAGTGAGGGACTTAAGGAATGGGAGTTAGCAAAAGTGAATGAGGAAAGGAAGTAAGGGAAGGGGACTGATGGATGGAGTGAGGGAAAGAGAGTGAGGGGGAGTGAGGGAATGGGAGCAGGAGAAATGGAATGGAAGTGATGCACAGAGAGGAGAATATGAAGTAGGAGAAGAGGAGTGAGATTGAGTGAAGGGCAGTGAAAATGAGGGAAGGGATATGAGCTTAAGGGAAAAGGAGTGAGGGAAAAAGAAGCATATTAAGATAGAGGAAAAAGTAGTGAGTGAGAGAGAAGAATTTATGGAAAGAGAGAGGAAAGAAAAGGAAGATTGGTGGAGAGAGAGGGAGAAAGTGGGAGAGAGAAAGAGAGGGAGAGTGAGGGACTGTGAGGGAGTGAGGCAGTTATAGTGACTAAGACAGAGGAAGAGACTTAGAGACGGATCGAGGAAAGGGGAGTGAGGGAGGGAATAAAGGAAGGGGAGTGAGCTAAAGGAGGTGAGGGAATAAGAGAAGGGGAGTGACTGAAAGTGAGTGAGGGATGGTGTGAAGGAAAGAGAGTGAGGGGGGAGAGAGAAAAGAGTGAGGGATAGAACAAAAAAAGGGTAGTGATGGAGGAAGAAAGAAAAGAGAAGTGAGGGACACAGAGATGAATGAGGGAGCAGGAGAAGGTAAGTGAGGGTAAGGGAAGAGTACTGATGGTGAGAGAAGGAGTGTAAAGGTGAATTAAGGGGAGTAAAGAGAGTGGGGGAAGGGGAGTAAGATGAGCAAAGGAAGTGGAGTAAGAGACAGAGTGAAGAAAGTGAAAAAGGGAAAGAGTGATGAGAAAGTGTTTTTTGATTGTCATACTTACCTAGTTTCTCATACTTACCTTACAAGTAATGAAACATTAATAATATATATTTTTATAAATATAATATCAGTGGAAGAGAAGAAAAAATTAGTTATAATATATATTTTACAATACATAATAATTTGTACAATATGTTATGTATTTTATTTTGCTGTTCTCAGAATATATTGAATTTCACTGAAAACAGTGAGTTCAATAGTACTCATCATATAACAGCGGGCAAAAAAAAAGACAATCAATAAGATTGTCTTTAAAAAACCCATTCAACATTTTCATTAAGAATGTAAAAATTAGAAAAAAACATATCTTAAATAAGTTTTTTCGAACAGCAATTTCTTACGTAAGTATGGGATATTTCCAACAATCACAAAGTAACAAAACATTCTTACTTCTTTTTTATACACTCTAAATAAAGTTATGTACAATCATATGCTAACAACATTTACTCGAAATAGCCATTTTTTCTTTCAAATACCATTCCTCATGGCCAAATAGTATGTGTGAAATCCTTAGTTTGGAAGATACTTAATAGTACTCTTACCCAAGGGTGTGGTGATGGACCTTGCTCACTTTGCCACTGGATTCAAGCAAGCCAGGCTGAAGACGGCTGAATTGCCAGAAACCGGTCCTCGAAGCTTGTTTCCGGTCCAGGGAAGGCATGGCTTGGCAGTTCGGGCTGGACTGTTCCCATGAGGCCCAGGGTCAGACTGATTTGCATATGGCCATGTCTGAACTGGGGTGGCAGAGTCGGCAAAAAAAACAGTGATGGGTTAAACACAGATCTGTTGACTGGGTGTCAGTGTTTGATTGGTTCAGATGCTCTGTCCATCACCACCCCCTTTTGTACCGCTTTGTTCGCCATAGGTTGGCAGGGTATGCTCAGACATGAGTCCCTTGCTCACTTTGCCACTGGATTCGAGCAAGCCGGGATGAAGACGGCTGAAATGCCAGAAACCGGTCCCTGGAAGCTTGTTTCCGGTCCAGAGAAGGCATGGCTTGGCAGTTCGGGCTGTACTGTTCCCATGAGGCACAGAGTCAGACTGATTTGCATATGGCCATGTCTGAACTGGGGTGGCAGAGTCGGCTAAAAAACAGTGATGGGTAAACCCAGATATGTTGACTGAGTGTGAGTGTTTGATTTGTTCAGATGCTCTGTCTATCACCACCCCCTTTTGTACCGCTTTGTTCGCCATACGTTGGCAGGGTATGCTCAGACGTGAGTCCCTAGCTCACTTTGCCACTGGATTCAAGCAAGCCGGGCTGAAGAAGGCATGGTTTGGCATTTTGGGCTGGACTGTTCCCATGAGGCACAGGGTCAGACTGATTTGCATATGGCCATGTCTGAACTGGGGTGGCAGAGTGGGCTAAAGAACTGTGATGGGTTAAACCCAGATCTGTTGAATGGGTGTTAGTGTTTGATTGGTTCAGATGCTCTGTCCATCACCACCCCCTTTTGTACCGCTTTGTTCGCCATAAGTTGGCATGGTATGCTCAGACGTGAGTCCCTTGCTCACTTTGCCACTGGATTCAAGCAAGCCAGGTTGAAGATGGCTGAAATGCCAGAAACCGGTCCTCGGAAGCTTGTTTCCGCTCCAGGGAAGGCATGGCTTGGCAGTTTGGGCTGGACTGTTCCCATGAGGCGCAGGGTCAGACTGATTTGCATATGGCCATGTCTGAACTGGGCTGGCAGAGTGGGCTAAAGAACGGTGATGGGTTAAACGAAGATGTGTTGACTGGGTGTGAGGGTTGATTGGTTCAGATGCTCTGTCCATCACCATCCCCTTTTGTACCGCTTTGTTCGCCATAAGTTGGCAGGGTATGCTCAGACGTGAGTCCCTTGCTCACTTTGCCACTGGATTCAAGCAAGCTGGGCTGAAGACAGCTGAAATGCCAGAAACCGGTCCTCGGAAGCTTGTTTCCGGTCCAGGGAAGGCTTGGCTTGGCAGTTTGGGCTGGACTGTTCCCATGAGGGACAGGGTCAGACTGATTTTCATATGGCCATGTCTCAACTGGGGTGGCAGAGTGGGCTAAAGAACGTTGATGGGTTAAACCCAGATCTGTTGACTGGGTGTGAGTGTTTGATTGGTTCAGATGCTCTGTCCATCACCACCCCCTTTTGTACCGTAATAGGACTCTTAAGCGTCCGTTTCCCAACCTTCTGAATCAAAAAACACCAACATCTTTTGTACCATCTAACAATGGTTAGTTATACCTCCACCCGATGCTATTTATCATGTACATAGAACCCTAAACAACTAGTCTGGTAAAGTCAAATATATAAATCTTTCAGTGTCTATATTAGTACTACTTGAAAACGAACAATTGTCACAGTCATGTTGCCATTTAAAAGAAAGGAAAAAAAGATTTTCAATATCTGTACCTTCATCTTGCAATACAACAAGCATATACATTAGAAATATTCTGTGAAAATTGATTTAAACCAGAACATATGTCTAAAACATTTCGAATATCAGAAACACTTTCTATTTTAGTTTTATCACTACTACATTTCTCAAACACAGAATTCACCAAACAGCAAAATCTTTTGTTCTGACTTTCAACAATTTGTTGTAGTAAAGTTTTAAGAAAAAAAACAACAATAACCACTACATTAGCATAGCAGTTGACACCAGAACTGTTTTCAAACTAAAAACCAACAACCTCTTCAATAAAATAATTTTTCTTTTTGGTTACTATCACTGGGTCATTTAGCTTTTTTCTTTTCTCTGCAACCTCGCTACAATTTTTCTCATATCTTCTTTTTCGACTTACCACACGCTTTTCAAATACTGGATATTGAGGTAAACTGTGAGTGTTACATTCTCTCATGCTTCTGTATATCACTGTTCCTTTAATTCTTGTGGAATGTTGGTGACTTCACTTTGTGTACTTAGGAATGCAAGGGCAGTTAGAGCTTAGCTTTTCTACCTGTGGCATCTCTGGGTTTTATCTCTACAAATAAACTACAGAACTGCACCTGCTTCCTGTATTTCATACTTGTAAAAGTGGCGACGAGGGAGAAAACAACCCATCAAACCCCATCAAACCCTTTGATGTCTTCAAGTATATTTTAAAAAAAAAATTTTGTTTTTACAAAAGGAAAGAATACCAAAGAAACATCTCTACAGAAAAGGAAAGAAAGAAAAGGAAAAATCTTCAGAACTATCCTCATCTATGCAGTGAGTTGTGTCTATATTTTTTTTTTTTTTGTCAATATCTACTTATTTCGATTTTGCTAAAAAGCACTTTTAAATATAAAAGAAAAAGAGAAAAACGACATTCTTATGACTGTTATTTCGATTTTCATTGGAAACGCTTACAAACGCTTGAAAAACGACTCGTAATTGCCTTTTATTGTTTTTTAAAAGCAATCTGGAAAACCAGCGCTTTTCCAAATACCTTGCATCTTTTAAAAAAAAGCATCTTGTTGTCAGCGCGAGTTCTGTGGCCAGCGCGAGTGTGTACACGCGCGTTAACTTTGTCTCCTGATCAGCCTTCTGCACTCGGCATTCAGCGTCATCGCCAGGCGGAAGCCAACGGACAACAACGTCATCCAGCGTCACTTAGCAACCTCGCCAGGCGGAAACCATCAGACAAGTCAGGCGCTCTACACAACAGCGCTGCGTCGCGTAGCGGCCATTTATATTACCGGTTGCTCGGCAACGCTTTGCCGATATATTTCATAAACTTGTGTTTACAGAACAACTTTCGATCGGTAAATAAACGATCAACAAGCGCTTTATGAACGCTTACCAGTCTTTCTATGTTTACAAACATCAACAGTTTATATCAGCAATCAACAAATATCCTCGCATTAACAACAATTAAAGCAAAATCGACATGACACACTCACCTACAATTTTCTCCGTTTTTCTTCGCTAAGCATCCTGGGAAAATGACAATGCATTCTGGGAGATTTAAAAAAAAAAAAGAGAGAACATACTTTATCAATCAACAAACAATTTACTTTAAACGTTTTCTTTCAGCATTTTCTCCTTGAAACCAGCAAAGACAACGGTGACTACTTTTTGTGTGTTAATTTATTATTTTCTTTCATTTCTCCTTCATATATGCATTTTAATAGTATTATTGTCATTGTTGCATTTATTATGTATAGCATATTGTAACCAGTTATTCTCACCATGGAAACTAATAATATTTTAGCTCCCCCAAAATTTCTACAAGACCCTGGTGTACCTCCTATGAATTGGGAGGATTGGCGTGAATCCTTCGAAACTTATTTAGAGGCAATTGGTGGAGAGGTGTTTCTTGCCTCACGTAAATTAGCCTTACTCAAGCATAGTCTTGGTGTTGAAGGTAGGAAAGTACTAAAAACATTACCAATTGTATCTTCCATTAATTCAAAGGTATGTGTAGGCGGTGATGAAGATCTCAGTGAGGAAGAAATTGTATTTGATTGTTCAAAACTTGAAGCATCTTTATCTGATGAATATTTAGATGCACTTAATGCTTTAGAAGAAAATTTTGGTAAAAAAAACAGCATTGTTGTAGAAAGACACAAATTCTTTTCAAGAGCACAAATGGTTGGTGAAACAGTTGAACAGTATGTTACTGCCTTGAGAAGATTAGCAGTTACCTGCAAGTTTAAGGAGTTACATGAAGAAATCATAAGGGATCAGTTCATCAATAGAACTAACAATGTTAAAATCCAAGAGAAATTACTTGATTTAAAAGATCCATCCCTTCATAAAACTATTTCTATTGCCAGGAGGGTTGAAAATAATTCACGTTATGTTAAAGAGTTGAACAAAACACATAACACTGATCTAAAATTATCTGAAAACAAAAATTCTGGTGAGGTATGTGCTGTGTCCAGTAAGCCGAAAACCTTTGATGGTAGATATAATGTTAAACGTGATAATAGAATTAGACCTCGCAATCCTTCTAGTGTCAACAAAAGTACTGTATCATATAACAAGGCATTTTCTAATAAGACTATGATTCCTAACAATAAGCAATTTTGTTTCAGGTGTGGTAATGCCAAGCATACCACTGAAAATTCTTGGTGTCCTGCGTCAAGTGTCACTTGTTTCAAGTGTAACAAATCCGGTCATTTTTCAAAAATGTGCAGGTCAGGGAATCCCAATGCTTGGAAAAGTTCTGTAAATGTCATTGATGAA
The DNA here is from genome assembly GCF_964263255.1 of Lissotriton vulgaris. Classification (NCBI taxonomy): domain Eukaryota; kingdom Metazoa; phylum Chordata; class Amphibia; order Caudata; family Salamandridae; genus Lissotriton; species Lissotriton vulgaris. The sequence continues at coordinate 1,870,272,518 of NC_141694.1, read as the reverse complement.
TCTGTCTACTACAATAGTGATAGCGACATTGAAGTTATGACCATTTGGAATGATGATGAGGTCAATCAAATCTCTGATGAGATTCAGCCACCTAAATGTGAAGTCTCTATCAACAACCACAAATTATTTCTTTGGGCTGATTCTTGCTCGTTGTATACCATTATCGATAAGACCATGTGGGAAACGTGTGGTAAACCTGCATTAGTTCATTCACAAAGATCTCCTGTAGGTTATCTATGCATTAGACTACCTGTGATTGGATGTTTCACATCTGAAATCATTTTTAGGGATAGGAGCACTCTAGGTACTGTGTACGTAGTGGAAAAAGGAAGAGCATTATTAGGGTGGAAGGAAGTTTGGAACTTAGGATTGACTTTGGATCCTAATCATCCAGACCAGGTTTTACTATCTCCTAATTGGCATAAAAAAACTACTGAAGAAGTTTTAGTAACTCAGGATGACAATGCTGTGTTGGATTTGCATAATAAGTTCCCCAATTTGTTTAATACTAAATTAGGTTGTCTCAAAAAATTTGAACACAGAATTGTTCTCAAACCAGATTGTGTTCCCATTGTCCATAAAGTACGAAATGTACCGTTAGTGTTGAGAGCCCAACTCAAATTAGAATTAGATCGCCTTTGTCATCAAAATATTATTGAACCGATTGAAGCATCTGATTGGCTTAGTCCAGTAGTTTTGGCACGAAAACCCAACGGAAAATTGCGCATGTGTGTGGATTTAAGAGATTTGAACAAAAATATTTGGGTAGATCGCTACCCCTTGCCCAAAATTAACGAAATGGTAGCTTCTGTTAAAGATGCAAAATTTTTCTCGTCCATTGATTTATCCAATGCATACCATCAGATAAAGTTACACCCAGAATCCCGTCACCTTACATCTTTCATCACTCCTGAGGGTGCATTTCAGTTCTTGAGAATGCCTTTTGGGTTATCTTCTGCCTCAGCTGTTTTCCAAAGAGTCATGTGCAAGGTTCTTGAAGGCACATCTAATATGTTGGTGTTTCAGGACGATGTACTTGTATGGGGTGCAGATAAAAGTGACCATGATATGATTCTACATGATGTATTGGGTAAACTTCAAAAAGCTGGGTTAACTGTGGCTGCTGAAAAATGCAAATTTGCGACAAATGAAATAGAATATCTTGGGCATACTTTATCCGCTGATGGTGTTAAACCAAAAAAAAATTTGTTAGATGCTATCAAAAATGCTCCGGCACCATCTGATAAAGACCAGCTCCGTTCCTTTTTAGGTCTTGCCGAGTATTACTCGAAATTTGTACCAAATTTTGCTTCTAAAGTTTTTTGTTTGAGATTGTTGATGAAAAAAGGCGCCAAGTTTATATGGTCCACTGAGTGTCAAGCTGTATTTGATGATGTAAAAAGAGAAATTGCAAATGCTGTTGCACTTAAACCTTATGATCCCAGTAAGAAGTCGATCATAGTTGTGGATGCGAGTGCATATGGGCTTGGAGCTGTTTTGATGCAAAGGAAAGACAAATTTGAGTGGGTGGTAGCCTTTGCTTCACGCACATTGAAAGGTGCTGAACCTTCTTATTCTGTCATCGAGAAAGAGGCTTTAGCTTGCTATTGGGGTGTGAATTATTTCAGGAACTACGTCTGGGGCACTAACTTTGAGTTAAGAACAGATCATAAACCCCTTGTTGATATTTTTTCCACTAAAGGTGCAGGGAAGGCCACTCCTAGAATTGCCAAATGGATTTATAAGTTACAAGAGTATGATTTTTCGATGGAATATGTACCGGGAATCAAAAATGTCAATGCTGATTGTCTATCTCGCCTTCCTCTTGGAGGTGAAGATGTTGTGGGTGAACAAGATGAAGACTGGTCAATTGCTTCTGTGGATGAAGCATGTGGTGGTGCCATAAGTTTGGAAGTATGGAGACAAGCGGTTCAGGATGATGCGGTATTGAAGGAAGTAATTGCACGCTTAACATCACCATGCAATAATTTCTCTTGGAGTGATTCTGACTTGTCTGAATACAAAACAGTGTGGGCTGAACTTTCTTATGACCTTATGGTTGGTGTAGTTAGAAGAGCTGATAAACTTGTGGTACCGTCTTCGTTACGAAGTAAGTTACTGGATCTTATGCATGAAGGGCATTCAGGCATGTCTGGCATGAAAAGAAGATGTAGGTGTGATTTCTGGTGGCCAGGCATGGACAAGGATGTCGAAAGGTGTGTAAGGAATTGTGCCGCTTGCACATGCAGTGACAAATCTCATGTCTCCCAAGAAACTACAATCTCTGCTGTCTCATTTCCTGACGGACCATGGCAGAAGTTAGCTATGGACATTTGCGGTCCGTTCAGTGTTGGTAATATTACCGGGAAGTTCGCCATTGTATTAATGGATTATTATAGCAAATGGCCAGAGGTTGCATTCGTTAAGGAAGTTAAAGCTTCCAGCATTGTTAACTTTTGTGAGGAGGTTTTTCATAGGGAAGGTTTCCCTGAAAACATTACGACTGACAATGGCCCCCAGTTCATCGCTTCTGAGTTCCAAAACTATTTACACCAATGTGGTATAAAACATATTACCACGGCTGTTTATTGCCCAAGGGAGAACGGCATGGTAGAAAGGTTCAACCGTGTTTTAAAAGATTGCATACAATTAGCTGTGTCTGGTGGCAATGATTGCAAGGTTGCTGTCAAAAATTTGATTTGGAGTTATAGGAACACTCCACATTCTGCTACCATGGTATCTCCATTTCATCTTTTAAAGGGGCGTTCTGCTGGTAATAAGGTGACTCCTGCATGGATGCTCAAAATTTCTGCTGGTCGTAATTATAAAGAGGGTCTTGATAACAGGATGAATTCTTATCAGAAGAAGTATGTGGACAGGCATAATGACAAAGTTATGAAACGTGTAAATAGTTTTCATGTGGGAGAGTTAGTCAGATCTTCTCGCTTTGGGTTATCCAAGGATGGTTCTTCTAGATGGTCTCATCCTAAAAAGGTGTTAAAAGTATTGGGCAATTGTGTATTACTTGATGACGGACAGAAATGGAATTTATGCAATGTTACCAAGTGCAATGATCTAGAACGTGATCTTTGGTTGAAAAAGGAGCCTGGTTCCATTTCTGCCTCCTCTAGTTCTGTTCAGTCTCCTCATGTTCAATCCACGTCACCTGAACTTCCAAAGGAAAATGTTCCTATGTCCAGAAGATTATCTGGACGCATTATTGTGAAACCTGTCAAGCTTAAGGATTATTTGATGTGATTTTGTACATACGTATATTACTTATTTTCATTGCAATGTATATAGTTTTTTTTATTTGTTTTTTTTTGTTTTAAGAGAAAAGATGTGTTACATTCTCTCATGCTTCTGTATATCACTGTTCCTTTAATTCTTGTGGAATGTTGGTGACTTCACTTTGTGTACTTAGGAATGCAAGGGCAGTTAGAGCTTAGCTTTTCTACCTGTGGCATCTCTGGGTTTTATCTCTACAAATAAACTACAGAACTGCACCTGCTTCCTGTATTTCATACTTGTAAAAGTGAGCGTGTTCTCTTCTTAACCTATTATACTCTTTTACACAATTTACATCTGCACTAATCTTTGTTTCATCAAAATAAATCAGGTATAATCCAGATAAAGTTCTGACTCAAGATAAAGCAACATATGCCATACCCTCTTTAAACACAGTAATTCCAATATTCACCAAAGCACAATCTACACTTGAACCTTTAGATTTATGAATAGTCACCGCATGTGCCAAACAAACAGGAAACTGTTTTCAGCAGACATATAAATCTTTTACAAGCAAAAATCGAGCTGAACCACGACTCAATTGTTGTACTTCTTCAATTTCATCAAATTTGATTTTCAAAAATTCAATGTCATCTCTATTTGGGTAATTAACAAAATCAACAACATGACCCATTGCTCCATTTACTAAACCTCTTTCCACATGTAAATGACGTCGTAAATTTATACATGCATATAGATTCTTTTCTAAACCAGCAGTTTTAGATATTGATTTCTCTAAATAATCGAATTTTGACTTCAACTTTTCTGACAAAATAATAGTAGCTCCTTCATGCTATCAATAGCTTCCAGTTTTATAATTTCTAGATTTTCTAATTTGAACATTTTCTCATTGAATATTGAACATTCTTGCAGAGTTGGTAGTAAGCATATCACTGATTTCTTTTCTGCAATTTTTCAATGTATGTTCTCTGGAAGAATATTTTTATTTGCAAACAAATTTGTAAGTAAGCGTGCCTGTAAAGCTTCTTTGCCATGTTCACTCACTTTTCCAATTCTTATATCTTCAAGAATACTTTTATAATCAGCGTCCTTTGCCTGTCGCATATTTGTAATGAGTTCTGAATATTCGAAATATGACAAAATATTAACATTTCCAATGCTTCCCAGGCACTTTCGGGTGTCTTCATGTGTAACTGTTTCAAATACTGGCTGTCCTTTCACAGGAGTTAGTTGTAGTAGATTTCCAAAAACTATGACGTGTTTGCCTCAAAATATCACATCATACTCTGTTTTAAGGATTTGTTGCATTCTTAAATGCACAAAGGCAATCATTAAATTTGATACCATGCTTACCTCATCAATAATGAGAAGTTTCATTTTTGTTCAAGACTCTAGAAACTTCACAACAGCTTCCCCAGATAGCTTGTGGTATTCATATTTATTTTCATGGTCTACTGACAGCATCAATAAACGATGTAAAGTAATACCTTTAATGTTATGTGCTGTCAACCCAGTTGGAGCAGTAACAACACAAGAGAGTGACGACTCAGTTCTTTTCTGTAGATAAGATCCTTTAATTAGAAAACTTTTTCCAGTTCCTGCTTCTCTACTCACGTACAGTCGGACAGGTTTAAATGACGTACATGAGCACTTTTTTTCTCATGATATAACCATGTTCAATCTGTTCTGTCACTTGATCACATATTTGTTTTTGCTCAACATTTAGTTGTTTTTCCAATTCTTCTAAGTGTATTACATCCTCTTAAGCTTGTTGTATTGCTCTTTCCACCTCATTCATAGCAGTTGCTTCTTCATTTTGGATAATTGGTTCTCCTAGTGGATTCTGACTCAACGAAGCAGAACTTTGACTGTCTTGAGAACTGTCTCTAGCAATCTCTGCTGCAATTGTAGCTTCTTGCTGTATTCCGTCGTTCAACATTTTCAGATAATTAGTAAAAACCGGACATTCTATAGTATTTTTAGTTGCGTTGAATAAATCTTCATAACTGTCAAAATCTCCAAGTAGTTCCAGTTCTGTACGCCATGGCTTAAAGAGTTGCAAAAGAGCTAAATAGTAAAATTCCCTTTTGTCAGGAGTTTCGCAACTCAGTTTTCGGTGATTAATGAAATGTCCTTTTCTTTGTTTCACTAAACATCCTTCAGATCCAATCAAAGCATATACTCATTTATTGATGTCTTCTGTAATATTCCTCTTAAAAGTATAGGTTTGCAGTACTTCATAGAGACAAACGTTTTCAAGATGATTATTTCTATTTGGATGGTATGTATCCAACATATTTGTCTTCAAAATATCTGTACTGTCTGGTTCTCTCTCTGCTAAATACTCAATATCTTCTACAGATTTAAAAACTCAGTTTCGTGTTCTTGCAAGACCTAAACTCACCCAAATGATTGTTCTAGATTTGGAGTATAAACTTGCAGATGATTAGCGAACTGAACATTCATATGCTCCGATTTCTCGATGAGACAACATCTTCAAACTGTAGCTGTGCAATTTCTTACTTAGGCTCTTTTCATGAGAAATTTCTTCCCACATTTCCTTTAGTTCCGTTTTTTCAGTTTAGTAATGTAAGACGTTACATATCGAGCCACAGCAATGGAGTTGTCTGCAACATATTGAATATCCACGTTAGCATTCCACATGGATAAAATGACTGGGTTATAGTCATTTATTTATTTTGACTCCTTATTTATTCTTAAGTTGTAGGTATTTTCTGGTGATTTTCTTGTGACAGTATGTCACAAAGATGACATAAAATTGTTCACTCTTCCTTTTGATAATACTGGACGTGGAAATGCAAATCGACATTTTGTGTAGAACTTATCCTTTGATTTGAACTTTCGACGACAGTATTTTACACAACGATGGGTTTGAAACCATAAGACTTGATGTCTTAAATTCTTTTGTTCTGTACTTTTTGGTACAGCACATGTAGAATATTGTTCAATAAAATTCATCACTGTGTCATCTGAATGTGTTCCAAATTTGGGGGCATCTTTGATCCATAGCAGCATATGTACGTGACGAGCACCACTTGCTTGATACTCCTTTCTCCAAAAGAAATCCAGAACCTCTCCAAGAGGAGGATTTTTTTGTTTGTGATAAAAGACATCATAGTTTCAAATCTATGATTGAAATACCTGCATACATTAACTGGATCCAAAGAGCACAGATCTCCTGGTGTCTTGTATTCTATATTTCCTATATTTGCATTTGCCTCTCGAAGAAATTGAAGTAAATCTTCCCAAGCATACTCTGCACAGCTTAGAGTAAGGAACCATGTAGGAGTTCCTAAGTTTCTTAGCATAAATTTCAATTCCCCATGATGACGGTACCAATACTCATTAGTACCATTCTGACATGCCATGAGATTAATTAGTTGAGATTCCAAAACAGTATCTTTCTGTTGGACTTTATCCATAAAGTCCTTTGCCGAAACATTTTGCAAATTTACTCCACTTTTTAGTATATGGTTGCATGAGAAAGTCCAGACAAGTCACTATCAAACAGAAGATTAAACAAATATAGAATACATTGGCAAAACCTTGGATCTTCTGCATATAATCTTGATGTCCGGTATTCAGATGTAGGAATCTGCACGGGTCGTTCATCATATCGTCCACCTTTGCCTGTTGGAATTAACTGAGGGAAACAACGAGCATCCAAGCTTTCCTCCCATACACTAATGGGACTTCCTTTCGCTTCTTTCATTTGAAATAACTCAATAGTATTCCCCATTACTTCTTTAGAGCGAAGTGGTTGCACACTGTAATGTTCATAAATTTCTTCAGTTCTGGACACATCCACTTTTTCAATTTGTCCAGTTGACAAATCACTGTCCTCTTCTACAGTTCTTTCCTCTTCTCTCTCCTCTCTCTTGTTTCCTCTTCTCCTACATATACATTTTTATAGTATTAATTATTTTTTACCAAATACAATGTTGCCTTTTTCCCTTTCATTACATCCACTAATTCTTGCCAGATTTTCTTACTCTTCGTAGGAACGCCATTAACTAGAATAACTAGAGGGTCCTCTTCCACAACAGTATTTAAATCCATCAGTTCAGAAGGAATATTTACCAACTCAAGATTACTATGTACAGGTCTAGCAGGCATTTTGTTTTCATTTAATTTATTATAACAATATTTAAAAATACATTGATCAGAACCCAAATCAAAACAATTCTCTACCAACAAATAAGTTGCAAATTCCTACCACTCATAATTATTCTCCTTTTCACTTTTTTAATATAGATCAACTAACCTGGTCTGATTTTCATAATGAATTTGTCTATAACAAATACAAGAAAAGTTTGGCTTTTCACCCGAAACGACCTTAAACCTTGTAATTTCTTGCTCAAAATTTTCTGTACTAAAATTCTGTACATTTTCTTCCACATTGCCTTCTATTAATGTATCTGTTTCTGCACTGTCGTCTTCTGGACCAAAGTAACTAACCTCAATTTCTTCACAAATGTTGATTACATGTAATACAGATCCATGTAAAAGAGCACTGTTTAACTGTTTTAGCTTAAGTGCTGGACTTTTTGCATAATACAACCTTCTCACTAATTTCCTCACTTGAGTATGATGCACTTCTAACATCCTGAAATGGTGAAAAACACTCTGACATACTTTTTCAGAAAGACAAGCGAGAGAATGACCTTGCAAACCCGTTTTTTCTCTCACTCTGCAAGGGTCTAATTCTTGCAACATCTTAATCTTTTGTTTAACACTTTTCTTCGTATACTTACGTAAGAAATTGCGAAAAAAATCTATTGAATCCTGTCGATCACTACAAATACTACTACAATTCCAACTGTAGACTGGAGCCTTAGGACGCCTCCCTAAAACCTCATCAGCTAACACCTCTTCTGCATTTCTAGGGACAATTTTCTCTTTTTCAATCGAACAACCATTCTTAACCTCATAAGCTTGACCAGTGGTGTCAACTGCATGCATGAAATCATTACTCTGAATGTAACTCGCTTTATTAAAAAACGTCTCACAATTTGAACTATGTTTCCATTCTCCAGAAAAAACATTACAAAAATGTGTTTTATTAATTAGTTTTTTCCACTTACTTTTGGCCTTCATAACATTGATTGGCTTATTTAGTGTTCGAATCCTATTGATTACAAAAAAAGTAAAAAAAGATTTAATTCAAAAGCCTTCTCAACAATTGTTTCAATATGTTTCTTTTTTTTATAAAAAGCTGTTTTTCTTTTACAATTCTTTATATTTTTCAATAAATTTAAAATAACTCTATTATAAAACATTTGCTTGCGAATTTCAACAAACTGATTTTTTCGTCTATTACTATACACCTGGGGCTAGATGTAGGTAGAATAGATTTACTGATTTTTAATTACCGAATTTTACCGATTCGGTATTTAAAAATCGGTAAATCTAAGGGGTGGATATGTAGGTATTTCCAGATGTGGAAATACCGAATCTGTAACATTCGGTATTTACTGATTCTGTAAATACAGAATCGGTATTTCCCATTGATTCCTACGGGCTTTGAAGCCCATAGGAATCAATGGGAAATACCGATTCTGTATTTACAGAATCGGTAAATACCGAATTTTGCAAGGGTGCAGGGGGTGTCACTTTGATACCCTCTGGCACCCCACAAATAGGCATGTGCGCCATGTGGCACACAGACATGCCCTGAGGGCATGTCTGTCTGTCACATGGCTAGGTGTGCATGCACACATGTGCATGCACACCTGAATTCGGTATTTTACCACACAATAGGATTGTGTGGTAAAATACCGATTTTGTAGGGCCTTTGGGACTCAGAAGAGTCCTACCTACATCTGAGATTTACCGAATCGGTAAAAATACCGATTCGGTATTTTACAGAATCGGTAAATTTACAGATTCAGTAAATTTACCGATTCTGTAAAATTGTGCCCCTACATGCCAATTCTTGAATACCGGTCGGTAATGGCCGAAAATACGGATTTTCGGCCGTTACCGACCGACCTACATCTGGCCCTATATCTTTACCACATAGTTTTCCATCATTTTTCTTTTTTGTGTGGTTTTTCTTTGAAGTTACATTTTTTTTCCTGATTCTCCACATTTTTTTTTAGTTTGTTTTATTTTCCTTATAAAATCCTTTGTTGTCTTACCAGGAGCTTTCTTTGTTTTTTCCACACAATGTTGTTTAGATAAATCTTGTACTTCTTTTTTCTTGGAAAAGTAAGCCTGTTTATACCTTTTTATTTTCTCAGTCTTCGAAGGCATAATAGTTTTTCTTTCTGAAGATAATTAAAATCTGTTGTGAAGAAAAAAAAACATGTTTTTTTTTTACAATTATAGACCACTACTAGCATACTACATAGCAATTAGAAGCACTATATGCTGTAAAGTGTGGTTCACTCCATACGTAAGTTTAAGGCACAGCAGCAGTGTACAGGAAGTGTAGGAGATCATGCAGAGAGTGCTGTTTCAGGGTTTAGGGCAGTACAGTGGTGTTTCAACATTATAGGGGCATTCGCTTAGGATGGTGTTTCTGGGTTTAGAGCAGTGAAATAGTGTTGAATGAGAGTTTAGCAGGTTTTGCTAGGGGTGGTGTTTCAGGGTTTAGGACAGTGCAGTGGTGTGCAGGCAGCGTAGGGGGTCAAGGTGGGACTGAGAATGTAGAAATGAGAATTCACTGAAATGATTACTACATGCTGCAGAGAGAGTTGCTATGGCATTTCTACAGCACACCCAGGATCTTTATTACACAGCATGGAGACTATCCGGGCTTTCTGTGACCTGGCACACATGCTGCATAGGACTTTCTAGCACTAAATATCCTAAAGTCTGACTCACTCCATGAGTACATGTATACCCATATTTTTAAACACATCAACTAAGCAAATTATTCTGCCACAATTTTGTGAAATGAAGACTGACTCACACTGTGATCTTAGACACATGACAGTATGCCTTGCAATTCAGTAAAATGATTACTACAGAGAAAGAGAGTCTTGCTGGGAGTGCTGTTTCAGGGATTAGGACAGTGCAGTGGTGTTCAAGCAGTGTAGGAGGTCAGGGTGGGACTGAGAATGTAGAAATGAGAATTCACTGAAATGATTACTACATGCTACAGAGAGAGATACTATGGCATTTCTACAGCACACCCAGGATCTTTATTACACAGCATGGATACTATTTGGGCATTAAGAGGCCTGACACACAGGCTGCCTAGGACTTTATAGCACTAAATGTCCGAAGGCCTGACTCACTCCATGAGTACATGTATGCCCATATTTTTAAACACATCAACTAAGCAAATTATTCTGCCATAATTTTGTGAAATGAAGACTGACTCACACTGTGATCTTAGACACATGACAGTATACCTGGCATTTCAGTAGAATGATTAGTACAGAGAAAGAGAGTCTTGCTGGGAGTGCTGTTTCAGGGTTTAGGACAGTGCAGTGGTGTTCAGGCAGTGTAGGAGGTCAAGTTGGGACTGAGAATGTAGAAATGAGAATTCACTGAAATGATTACTACATGCTACAGAGACAGTTGCTATGGCATTTCTACAGCACACCCCGGATCTTTATTACACAGCATGGAGACTATTTGGTCATTAAGAGGCCTGACACACAGGCTGCCTAGGACTTTACAGCACCAAATGTCCTAAGGCCTGAATCACTCAATGAGTACATGTATACCCATATTTTTAAACACATCAACTAAGCAAATTATTCTGCCACAATTTTGTGAAATGAAGACTGACTCACACTGGGATCTTAGACACATGACAGTATGACTTGCAATTCAGTAAAATGATTACTACAGTGAAAGAGAGTCTTGTTGGGAGTGCTGTTTCAGGGTTTAGGACAGTGCAGTGGTGTTCAGGCAGTGTAGGGGGTCAAGGTGGGACTGAGAATGTGGAAATGAGAATTCACTGAAATGATTACTACATGCTACAGAGAGAGTTGCTATGGCATTCTACAGCCCACCCAGCATCTTTATTACACAGCATGGAGACTATTTGGGCATTAAGAGGCCTGACACACATTCTGCATAGGACTTTACAGCACTAAATGTCATACGGCCTGACTCACTCCATGAGTACATGTATACCCATATTTTTAAACTCATCAACTAAGCAAATTATTCTGCCACAATTTTGTGAAAAGAAGACCGACTCAAACTGTGATCTTAGACACATGACAGTATGCCTTGTAATTCATTAATATGATTACTAAAGTGAAAGAGAGTCTTGCTGGGAGTGCTGTTTCAGGGTTTAGGACACTGCAGTGGTGTTCAGGCAGTGTAGGGGGTCAAGGTGGAACTGAGAATGTAGAAATGAGAATTCACCGAAATGATTACTACATGCTACAGAGAGAGTTGCTATGGCATTTCTACAGCACATTCAGGATCTTTATTACACAGCATGGATACTATTTGGGCATTAAAAGGCCTGACACACATCCTGCATAGGACTTTATAGCACTAAATGTCCTAAGGCCTGACTCACTCCATGAGTACATGTATACCCATATTTTTAAACACATCGACTAAGCAAATTATTCTGCCACAATTTTGTGAAATGAAGACTGACTCACACTGTGATGTTAGACACTTCACAGTATGCCTTGCACTTCAGTAAAATGAATACTACAGTGAAAGAGAGTCTTGCTGGGAGTGCTGTTTCAGGGTTTAGGACAGTGCAGTGATATTCAGGCAGTGTAGGGGGTCAAGTTGGGACTGAGAATGTAGAAATGTGAATTCACTGAAATGATTACTACATGCTACAGAGACAGTTGCTATGGCATTTCAACAGCACACCCTGGATCTTTATTACACAGCATGGAGACTATTTGGGCATTAGGAGGCCTGACACACATGCTGCATAGGACTTTATAGCACTAAATGTCCTAAGGCCTGACTCACTCCATGAGTACATGTATTCCCATATTTTTAAACACATCAACTAAGCAAATTAATCTGCCACAGTTTTGTGAAATGAAGACTGACTCACACTGTGATCTTAGACACTTGACAGTATGCCTTGCAATTCAGTAAAATGATTACTACAGTGAAAGAGAGTCTTGCTGGGAGTGCTGTTTCAGGGTTTAGGACAGTGCAGTGGTGTTTAAGCAGTGTAGGGGTCAAGGTGGGACTGAGAATGTAGAAATGAGAATTCACTAAACATGATTACTACACCTTCTGCATAGGACTTTATAGCACTAAATGTCCTAAGGCCTGACTCACTCCATGAGTACATGTATACCCATATTTTTAAACACATCAACTAAGCAAATTATTCTGCCACATGCTACTGAAAGATTTTCTATTGCATTTGTGCATGTTTATTAGACTACAAGGAGACTACATGAGAATTCTAACCTTGATATACATGTGTGTAAGTGGTTAGGCCACTTCATGTAAACACTCTACATTTTTAACAACAGCACTGTACTGCAAAAATATCTCCTCAAACACATTAACATACCAAATGCTCCTATCACAACTTTTTTCCCGAAAGCAGACAATTTCAGAATCAGACTCTATAGAAATAAAGTTCTTCTTCTACATTAGAATAAATTTTTCTTATTAACTTAAAGTACACAACATAAATCCCTTTACAAATTTACAACTCACCTTTAATAATCCTTTTGTAGATTTAGAACAGTGTCAATCACACACCAGATTTTCTTAAGCAGAATCTCTGAATTGTGCAGCAGTCACTTGAACCATAGAATGGTATTGTTTCCCTCTCATTTTCTACACATATTCATGTAGATAACCAATGAAATTTCATCCCACACAAATTGAAAACCAAACTAACATTTTAATTGGTTATACATTTCTACACTTTCAAACTCACATAATGTTCAACCTCCCCCCACTGCTCTCTCTGCCTGTTACCATGGTAACACTCCATAGAACACCTAACTGAACACACAGGTGAAAAGTTCATCACCAAATGTTGCAAACCAAACTAGCAAGGGTGTTTGACTTCTCAATACACCAGCTTATCCTGTGCAATGTTCTTTTCAATGACTTTTTCTTAAGCAATACCATTTCTCCTTTTAAAAAAACAGTACCATGCACCCTAGTTTTCAATGTTGAATTTTCAGAAACCACCAATCATTTTATTTTTTCATGTGCACTGAATCTCATCTAAAAAAAATTCTAAAATCCTACTCTTCAAACTGCCATTTCATTTCCAGAGCCCATCTGAGTACAACCAGATCTCCCTTCAAAATGCTTAGAGTGTGGATTGTAGGACACAGCTATATTTTCCAGACAGAAAGGTATGCAGCAAATAGATGGTTTCTCAACTTTGATTTACCAAATGTGGATATTATGTGGATTGGCCAGAGAGGATTGAGATGTCATCAATTGATGCCATTGGTAAAATCCTTTTTGCATCTCCCACACCCTGACCTCATAATTGTGCAATGTGGTGGCAATGACCTAGGCACTTTGACTGGGGTAGGTCAGGAAATGCTTTTAAAGAACACCTTTTGGCAATTGATGTCACTTTTTCCACAAACTGCCTTTGTATATTCTAAAATATGCCAAAGGCAAAAATGGAACTGGTCCAACCAATACTGTCCACAGATTGAGAAAGCAAGGAAGCATGTGAATAAGTCTGTTGCTGCTTTCCTCAGAGACTATGGTATGGGTTCTCTATACCACAACAACTTGCGTTACAACATGCAAGGCATTTATAGAAGAGACGGTGTACATTTCACAGATGAGGGGAACAGAGTCTTCCTCTTGAACTTTAGACTCTGCATCGGTACTTACTTGTAGGTACAAAAACACTCAATGAACACAACAGCTCTTTTTAGAGCCAACCAACATCTAAACACTCAAACGTGTTATTTAGGAGAAGGCCTAGGGGGTCAAGGAGTCTCTACCTTGCACCCTTTAAATGTTCTCCACTTTTCTTTTTGACTCTCTTCTGCCTCGGGGGTGCGTGCACCGTGTGCGCACCTCGCAATTTAAAAAAAATAAATAATGTGACGCCATGAGAAGGCCTAGGGGGGGCAGGAAGTCTCTATTCTGCCACCTTTTCACGTTTTCCACTTTTGTTTTTGGCTCTCTTCTGCTTCGGACAAAAAATGGCGGTCAACACTTCCTGATTTCAACCGATTGGAATGTTGACAGACGTCAAACAGCAAATCAGAATTCCGCTTGCGCACAGCAGATGCGCGCACGGGTGTGCACACGGTGCACGCTTATAGATATATATATTTTTTCTTTTAATTTTCTCTGGAACTACTGGAGGGATTTACAACATTTAAGCAAAAGCGTGATCTGCGAATCAGAGTCTACCATTTTGCCAAATTTGTAGTAATTCTGTAGAGCCATTCGGGCTGTAGCCGTGTCTAATCGTCCTATGGAAAATAACATGGGGAAAACACATTTTGGGACCCCCTTTTTTCTCCGCCCCCACTTGATGAATCCCCCCAAAACTTTCAGGGAAGGAGCGGAGCAGAACGGGCCATCTTCTTTGAGAAATGCGCGAAGATTCATCAACCGGCGCCAAAGTTATTCCCAATAGAATGTTGCGGATTTCCTATGGAAACTAGGTCCTAACTATAACTACCTACTGGCAACCGCCAGTATATATATATATATATTACCTACTGGCGGTGAGAATTTGGTTAAAATTGCTCCAGTGGTTTTTAGGAAAATTAACTTCAAAAACACATATATATCTGGGCGGAGCCTAACCACACATCTCATCGTGAGATCTGATTGGCTGTCAGCACTTCATCCAAGATGTGTTGGCAGCCATCTTGGGAGCAATATATATGATGGCACCTCATTAAAAAGCATTGTAGTTAATAGAGGGTTTTAGGACTTTAGTTACATTATAAATCATTTGTTGGTGGTACCATACTCATTTTAGGAATTGTGGTGTGTTCGAAGGTGATTTTACCATGTAAAAAAGCCTTCTGCTGGGATATCATGAATCATGTTTGAAAGAAAACTATTATCTCATGCTTTTCCCACAGTGGTTTAGAAGGGGATCTATAAGCTAAACCGAAAGCATATTTTCTGTAAATTCACATTATCTTTCTCAGTCATGTGAGAATGAAGTCTGACATTGTCAGTAAAACATGTACATCCAACAAAGACAGAGACTGTCAGTTGATTCCTTTGTGTTCTACTGCAGCCTCCTATAGTGTTCTAAAGAACAACTTGAGCGCTAACAGTCCTACTTATTACAAAGGTATGGCACACCTGAAGCCATCTTGATTGGAATAAAGTGGTAACTCTTAAAACATTTAGTTTAAAAAGGAAGAAAATTAAGGGGTATATTTTACCATAGAAAGTATGATTAGTGCTGCAGAAAGAAAAATTAGTACACATTTTGAGTGACTTCTCAAATCCTCTTCTATTTCTTTAAAAGATTCTGACATGCAGTCTCCCAAGATGGCCACCAGAGACAAAAGAGCCCAAATGTAGCCCAAATATCACCCAGATGTAGCACAAGTATAGCCCAATGAAGAATGTCCCAGAGTGTTCTAAAGCACAACTAGAGCGCTAACAGTCTTACTTATGACAAAAGTATGGCACACCAGAAGCCATCTTGATTAGAATGAGTGGTAAGTCTGAAAACATTTAATTTAAAAAGGAACAAAATGAGGGGGTTAATTTTGCCATGGAAAGTATGATTAGTGCTTCGGAAAGAAAAATTAGGGCACATTTGGAGTGACTTCTCAAATCCTCTTCAATGTCATTAAAAAAAATTCTGACATGCAGACTGAAACATGCACTTTGAATACAAGCAGTCGACTTCCAAGGCAATCAGTAGCTTTACTACAGTGATCTAATGAGCAACTACAGTGCTAACATTTAGAATTTATGGCAAATGTGTGATACATCTGAATGCCTTCTTGATGGATCTAAAGTAAACAAGCATTGAAAATGAAATAGATCTCACCCTCGTTTAAGTTAAAGGCATTCTGTTTGTAATGAGGTGGTTTTTTAGCTTTGCTGTTATTAGTGTTTTTAAAACTTTCATGTAAATACCATGCATATGTATGCATATATGTATATGTATGCATGCATTTATATTTGTATTTATATAGGTATGCATATATATATGTGTGTGTGTAGAGAGAGGTAGAGAGGTAGAGGTAGAGAGGTAGAGAGGTAGAGGTAGAGAGTCAGTAATAGAGAGTTGAGAGTGAGTAGTAGAGAGTAGTAGAGAGCAGAGGAGGGAGTAGCAGAGAGTGAGTAGTAGAGAGTAGTAGAGTGAATAGTAGAGTGAGTAGTAAATGTAAATGTAAATGTATTTGAGCTAATATAGCGCACAGCTACCCACAAAGGGTTTCCCGGCGCTTGCTTAGGGAACCCGTCCTGGGATTGCCCTGTGAGATAACCCCGGCAGGGTATCCACAAGGTGAAAGCCAGGCATCCCGCCGCGAGGGGCCGTTGTGGAGATTAAGCAAGCTATTGCCCAGAGTCGCAGAATGTGAACCCGTGAGTTGAGAAGGCACCGGAGCGAGAGTTATCGAGTCCGTGGAATTTTTTGAGCCCAAGACCCGCCGAGGCGGGGAATTGAACCCAGGTCCAGGGCCGATCTCAGCTTCCGGGTCTGCCGCCTCTAACCCCTGAGCCACACTTCTCCACGTAGTAGAGAGTAGTAGAGAGTGAGTAGTAGAGAGTGAGTAGTAGAGAGTAGTAGAGAGTAAGTAGTAGAGTGAGTAGTAGAGAGATGCAGAGAGTGAGTAGTAGAGAGTAGTAAAGAGTGAGTAGTAGAGAGTAGTAGAGAGTGAGTAGTAGAGAGTGAGTAGCAGAGAGAGAGAATAGTAGAGAGTAGTAGAAAGTGAGTAGTAGAGAGTAGTACAGAGAGAGTAGTAGAGAGTGAGTAGTAGAGAGTAGTAGAGAGTGAGTAGTAGACAGTAGTAGAGAGAGTAGTAGAGTGTGAGTAGTAGAGAGTGAGAAGTAGAGAGTGAGTAGTAGAGAGTAGTAGAGAGTGAGTAGTAAAGAGTGAGTAGTAGAGAGAGAGTAGTAGAGAGTGAGTAGTAGAGAGTAGAGAGTAGTAGAGAGTGAGTAGTAGAGAGTAGTAGATAGTGAGTAGTAGGGAGTGAGTAGTAGAGAGAGAGTAGTAGAGTAGTAGAGAATGAGTAGTAGAGAGTGAGTATTAGAGGGTAGTGGAGTAGTAGAGAGTAAGTAGTAGAGAATAGTGGAGAATATTCCAAAGTTTGGCACAGCACCACTTGCACAACAAGTCCAATCAATTCATCAACCTTATTGAAGCGTGGAATCTTGGTGTATATTCAAATGCTTTTATTTTCCTTAAGTTTATGTACCACAGCCAGCCGACGCGTTTCGTTCTGTACAAACAAACTTCTTCAGGGCGTTCTTATTTCCCTTAAGTTATGTCGGTATCCTGTTGTCATATAACTAGATATTTCTTCCAAATGTTAGACGAGATGTAAGTACATTCTTATTCAAAGTGACTAGGTATCAATTTTAACCACACAATTTGGGCAGACTTGAGTAATTTATAGCATCCTCAAAGTCAGTCTCGCAAAAATTCCAAAGTATAGGACATGATAATCCAAATCCAAATGTTTCTCAAGACAAGTCATTTTCAATCGTTTGGAATATCGGCGTTTGGGCAGATATGACCCAGGGACCCCCAGTATGCAAGGGGCATTAGTCTCCCTCTGCAAACGCGCCAGTGGCCTGCGTTGCAGAGAGGTGTACAAAGGGGCATAGCCTCATTACCCATCTGTGCAATGCAGCCCCCTCGCGCATACTGGAAATTCCAGGTGGGCTAGTTGGCCCCCAGGGGTCCCCAGTATACAAGGGGAATTAGTTCCCCCTCTTCAAACATGCACGGGCGCAGCGTTGCAGAGAGGTGTAAAAAGGGGCGTGGCTTCATTACACCTCACTGCAATGCAGTCCCCTGACGCATACTGGAGATTCCTGGTGGGCTTTCAGGTCTTATATAGTTAGGAATGAGCATTAAAAAAAACCTTTGAAATTCACTGAAAAAAACATAGTTTTCAGGCCTTATATAGTTAGGAATTAACATTTCAAAAACCTTGCAAATTCACCGAACAAAACTATAGGTTTCAGGCCTTATATAGTTAGGAATTAGCACTTAAAAAACCTTTGAAATTCACTGAAAAAACCATAAGTTTCAGGCCTACATGCTGTCAATGAACAATAGAACACTATCAAAAATACTTTTACACCTAAATCGACATTACACACCAGCACACATCCTATTCACATATGAAGTCATCCTACTCACTTATGCAAACAATGGATCATACTTACATATTTACTTAGCTACACAATTATACAAACACAACTTCATCTATACATTTAGATTGTAAGTCATACTTAGTGAATTATAAAATCATTATTACAAGTATAAAGTTATCCATACAGTCACTCACACAATCATTGAGTCGTATGTGTACTTATTTATAAACAACAACTGACACATACACTGCCTTTTATTTTTCTAGTTTGTTGGACATGTACCTTTGAGAAATATATTTGCTCATCACCACACCCATAAAGATATTCACTCACCCAAACAACTGTTAGAACATGTAGCTTTAACTTCATATATCTAGTGAATCAACTATCCACACATCTTTGGGCAGTCACACACCCCCCACCGAACCACACACATTCACTCTCCCATACAAATACTCAGTTAACTAATCAATAACTAATATAGACTTTCACATAGCTATTAACCAGCTGGAGAACCACTTCACACAACAACTAACAAAGTGATACAGATATTCAAACAGTTTAGTCACTATCCACTATATTTAGTGAGACACTATACATTGGTCAAGTAAACAGTCAATTACACTGCTACTAAATCCTCCATCCAAATATTTATTTTTATATATCTACTCATTCTTCAGTGCAAATTACTATATATTTAAATATTTAAATAATGAAGCAAACCACATTCACTGGATGATGTCATCAGTGATGTCATTTGAGATGTCATCAGTGATGGCACTGACCATGTCATGAATGATGTAATATGTGACATCATCAGCAGTGGATTGCGGGTGCGTGAAATATAGTTAGTACAACTAACTATATAGGAGCAATTTCAATGGTTTTGTATGAGTGAAATGCCCAGCTAAATCTAACACCCCTAAAACTTATAGTTTTTTGAGTGAATTTTAAAGGTTTTTTAAATGCTAATTCCTAACTATTTAAGGCCTAAAACCCATGGTTTTTTCAGTGAATATATATATATTACCTACTGGCGGTCGCCAGTAGGTAGGTATAGTTAGGTTTATTTTGTATAGGGAATTCACAATATTCTATTGGAAATAACTTTGCCGCCGAATGAGGAATCTGCCTGAAATTTTCCTCAAATTTGCCTTGCGGCGCTTCGCTCCGTCCCTGAAAGTTTGGGGGGGATTCCTCAAGCGGGGGCCGAGATAAAAGGTGTTTTCCCCTTGTTAATTTCCATAGGGCGGTCAAACTCACTTTTAGCCTGAATGGCTGAATGGATTTCCACCAAACTTGACAAAATTGTAGGGACTGGTAGCCCGATGTGCCTTTGCTATGTCTCAAGATATGTGCTCCAGTGGATTTTGAGTAATTTAGGTTCAAATAAATATATATATCTATAAGCGCGCCCTGGTAAAAAAAAGAACAACAAAAAAAACGATTTTCGCGGGGGGAGCGCCCTGTACGCGCACCGGAGAGCGTACGGGGGACCGTAGCATGGGGAAAACCCAGTTAATTCACTGCGTCACCTCTACGACCCTTTCTTGCATCAATACGCCCCTTTTGCATACATTACACCTGACGTAGGTATAATGTTTCAGAAAAGGGGGTGGTGATGGACAGAGTATCTTTTCTGAATCGTTTTGTCCACCATAAGCGTGGAAGGGTATGCTCAGATGTGAGTCCCTTGCTCACTGCACCATCAGGATTCAAGCAGGCCGGGCCGAAGATGGCTGTAATGCCAGAAACCAGTCCCCGGAAGCTTGTTTCCTTTCCAGTACAAGAATTGGCTTGGTAGTTTGGTCTGCCCTGTTCCCATGATGCACTGGGCCAGGGACAGACTAATTTGCATGTAGCCAGGTTCTGAGCTGGGATGGTGCAGTGAGCTAAAAAACGGTGATGGATCAAGCCCTGATCTCTTGACTGGGTAGCAGTATTCTGTTTAATTCAGATACTCTGTCCATCACCACCCCCTTTTCTGAATCGTAGGTATAATGTGGCGCAGGGGTTTACAAAGTGATGCATCTACATAGATGCTTCACTTTGTAAATATGACTCAATAAGGTGCACGTTTTACGCTGCTGATGCGTCACAAACAGTGATGTACAGGTGGTGTAAAAGTGGCGCATGGCCTCATAAATAAGACCTTCAGTCTTCTACTCATGCGTCATATTTAATATATGACGCATTATGTCGCAAGTACTTACAGATACGTCAGTATTTCAGACGTATCTGTAAGCGCAAAAGTGATGCATTGCTGGAGTGTGTCACAACACTGATGCAACTTCAGCAATGCATCCTTTCACATGGGGCCAGGCCCATGTGAAAGGGCCTGCATCAGTCTTATGCCTGCTGTGAAACAGGCGCAAGATTTGGATACAACAGCGTCATAAAAGCGACGCAGTGATATCTCATAGATTTCACTGCGTCACCTCTACGACCCTTTCTTGCGCCAATACGTCCCTTTTGCATACATTGCACCTGACGTAGGTATAATGTGGCGCAGGGGTTTACAAAGTGGCGCATCTACCTAGATGTGTCACTTTGTAAATATGACTCAATAAGGTGCATTTTTAACAGCACTGGTGTGTCACAAAAAGTGACGTACCGGTGGCGTAAAAGTGACGCATGGCCTCATAAATGAGGCCTTCAGTCTTCTAGTCATGCGTCATAAAAAGTATATGACGTATTATGTCACAAGTACTTACAGATACGTCAGTATTTCAGACGTATCTGTAAGCACAAAAGTGATGCATTGCTGGAGTGTGTCACAAAAATTATGCAACTCCAGCAATGCATCTTTTCTTACCCTTCTACACCCCCGTTCTTTTTCTACATTTTCTTTGAATATCTACATTTTCCATGTTCACTCTCCTTCTCCTCACTCTCCTTCCCCACACTCACCTTCTTTCAGTCCCCCTACTTCACTTCCTTTCTCCTCTCATACCTTTCTGTTCTTTCTTACTCATTTTCCTTTTTTTATCAATGCACTCCACTTCACTTACTCTTTTTCATTTTTTTAAGAATATAGCTCTTTGATGAGAATTGGAGGTAGTTCTAAAAAGAACTTTTTTTTCTCCTTTTTTCTTTTTTTAGAACAAAACAAAAACATGGAATGGAAACTGCTCAACAGGAGCAAAAAATAATAAAAAAATTAGGGCTGGGAACGGCAGCGATGGTTCTCCAATGCTCGAACACTTTGCTCCGCATAGCAAAGTAGCTGATCACAGTCTCTGCATTTAAGGACGCCTTTGTTAAATGCAGGCTGAATGTTCGGAACCAGCTCTTGTGATCTCCTCCTCACCCATGTTGTTGGTCCTCCGGTTGATGTAGAGGCCCCATCACTGGGAACCTCTTGTGACAGAGCCCTGACACTTTCCCGGGCAAACGTCTGGGGGTGCCTCCTCTCCACATGGCGAATCATTGTGGAGTTCCCAAAAGAATATTTTTTAGTGGGGTCACCCCGTGACAGGACTGTGTGACAGATCCTGCACTCCACTTTTGGAGCATTTACCTTCTTCTGGTCCTCAGGTATGGAAAAAAACTTCAAGATGAAATGTTCTTTGACTTTTGGCTGAGGAGGCTCTTCATCGATGAATTCATTGGAGTCATCTTCACTGCTGGAAGGCCTGGCAGCCATGATAATCCAAGATATCCAACAAAGAACCGAGAGCAAAAAAGCAGGTCTTTCAGTCACAAAAGTGAAAGAAGAAGTTTAGGAAATGGGTGGGGATTTCTTTCTTTGTAAAAAAAACTGTTAGCAACCAATGAAAAGTGTTATTTTAAGGTCACATGACATGACACACTTACGGTGCGCGCACCGAAGCGCTTCCGGGGGCGCTTACGCGGCGCAAACATAGGAGTTTCCGGGGGCGCATATGCAGCGCAAACGAAGGCGCTTCCAGGGGCGCTTACGCAGCGCGCCTAAGTGATGTTTTGATAGTTTCACGGAAATGCAAAATCATTTTCATTTCCTTATTCAAAAATACTGCTTTTATATGTATGGTACTAAATGTCTTGCGTTATTATTTACTTTTCATTCATATTTTTTTACACGAACGCAAGTAGCGCTTTGGGTGCGCTTTCCAGAGAGCTTACCGGTGCGCGCACCCAGAGCGCCCCAGGAAAAATGATTTTAAAAAAAAGACATTGAAAAAATATTATTATAAAAAAAAAAAAAAAAAATTAATACTTACACAAAACAACAAATTGAAAAAAAAATCATAGGTTACAAACTCGATTTAGAAAGGAATTAGCTTTTAAAAACCTTTGAAGTTCAGTGAACAAACCAGAGGTTTCACAATCGTTATAGTTAGGAATTAGTATTTAAAAAGCCTTGGAAATTCACTGAAAAAACCATAGGTTTCACACCAGTTATAGTTAGGAATTAGCATTTAAAAAACCTATTAAATTCACTGAAAAAAACATAGGTTTGTCACCAGTTATAGTTAGCTGGAAATTTTACTGACATAAAACCATTGAAATTCCCACGTTATAGTTAGTTGGACTCACTATAACTTGCGCGCCTGCAATGCACTGCTGATGACGTTACATATTACATCACTCATGACATGGTCAGTGACATCACTGATGACACCATCCAGTGTTTTAAAAAAAAAATTGATTGGTTAACTGGCTTATTGAGTGTATCTCAGTGAATACATATATTAGCGAGTAATGTTTAAACATTTAAATATATGTATCAGTGTTTCACTTTGTGTATAAGTGGCTGCATAGGTTGTAGCTTTCTGATTTCCTGGTTTAAAATCCTTTTTTTGCACACTATTGAGCCCAGGTGCACCTGGTGTACTTTGCTTGATTTTCTTTTATGGATATGAGTTTGATGGCCAAATCTGTCCTCTAGGCTTGTAATCATCTTTTGCCAATTGTCCTGGTATGCTGATGGGCTTTTCCCATCAACTTCTGCCTGCGCTTTTTTCACATGTGTCATGATTTCTTCGACAATCTTTCCATTCCATACTGGTCGCTTGAGATTGTAGGGACTCGGGTTTCAATCAAGTATTTGCATGCTGGTGCCCTTAAGTGCTGAAAGCTAAGCTCGATTGATTGCAGACTATGATCACTCTCCGATTTGTGGATTATTCTGTAGATAACAATTATTTGGAATACCTCGAGGCCCACTATGGTATAGTCTAGAACTGCTAGAGCCTGTTTGACAATTCTGGTCGGGGATGCAGGCTGATCTTGCGGAAAGCGGCCGTTCAGAGTGATCATTCCGGTTTCATCGAACATTAGGCCACACTGCTGGCCGTGCTTATCCTTTTTCTGGTGGTTTGTTACTGTAGGAGGAATGTTTTTCCCATTCAGTTTGTTTCGTTGGATGTTGTGTGCATGGTCCCTTTGTAGTAGGAACATGTTCAGGTCACCGGACACAACCAGTCCCGCTCGTGGGTAAGTGGATTGCATAGATTTAACGAGTGCTTTCAAGGTCAAGATTTTCTCTTATTTCTTCTTGGATTCCGGACGTATGTAGATTTTGCAGATAACCAATGACCGAGACTCTAGAGCACCCGGCGGTCCTAGACTGGGGTCAGGCGGTAGCTTGATTTTAATGCACTGAATCAATGCTTGTTCCGTGTCAATTATAATATAAGACCAAAGGATGCTGGTGTTCAAATAGATCGATAGGCCTCCAGCTGCCCTGCCTGATAAGCCTCTTTTGATGGCATATTGTTGGATTTCTTTGAAGCCATTTATGTGATCGGATGTAGTTGACCAGGTCTCTTGGAGTAATATAATGTCAAATTGTTTTAAAAATGCTAATAATTCTGCATCATTTGTTTTTCCCCAAGTCCGTTTATATTCCATGAGCATACTTTCAAGTTCGGTTTTCATGCTTCATCCGTCATATAGTCTGTGGGGCTTGGCGTTGGGGGTAGGACTTTCCGGGTCTGGCTGGATCCTCCTGACCACCTTGGTGAATAATACGTAGGTTGGTCCATCCTCCTTTAATACTGTCCGAGCGACCAACTGCCCCCCGGAGTATTCCACTGTGGGCTGTAATCTTGCCTCTGCCAACATTGATAACAGGCCCGGGTATCTTTCAATTTCTACTGGTCTTATTTCGATTCCCCATTTTGTGAACTCTTCTCTGTGTTGCCAAAATTCTTTGGCTTTCATGGGATCCTTCCATGTTGCCACTGTCATCTCTCTCCCATGTGCGTTTGGGATTGGTTTAAATTCAATGCTTTCAATATGATTTGTGTTCAAATGTCTCAGTGTTTCAATTGAATTAGTAAGTTTTAAAATGGTGCTCCGATTGAGGATATCATGCTTCCCCCTGGAACTGTAGAGCGGAATAATTTTGTGTGTTAGTGCGCCTGCTGGGTAAGTTGAATCTGCCTCTTATTTTGGATCCACATGCCTGATTTGAGTATTTTTCTGGGAATTATCGTCTTGGTTGCCCTTATTTGAAGTAATGGGCTGTGCTGCTGGTTCAATGTCGAAAGCTGGCTGATGGAGTCTTGGACACTCTGGGCCTGCTGTGGGAACTCTTTGCTGCTGCTCATTGGCCAAAGGATTTTCTTTTTGTGCCTTGACCATTTTTGAAAAGTAGTGAAAAATGCTTTTTTGTTCTGCTTGAGTCTACTGCGTGGGTAAACAAACCGCAAGTTGCATTTTTATATTTTCTTGTATTGGGTTGTAGTATCTTTGGCTACAGGGATGTTCGATTAATGTGACTTTCTGGGACGGAGTTAGGGGTGGGGGGTCCTGCCGAATTTCCCCATGCTCTTCCTGGTCCTTTTTGCTTGACTCTTTACCCTTCAGTCCTTTCAATGTTGTTACTAAGGTCGGGTTTGTTTTTTTGTTGCTGGCCGTTGAAGGCTCTTGGTCCTGGTACCTATTAGGCAGTACTGTTACTTTTTTGCCTTGATGCTTGGTTTGTCTGTTTTGTCTGGCTTTCCTCAATCGCTTGCGTTCTCGTTTTGTTAAAGGGTTGGTTTGTTTTTGTTGCCTGTTGGTTAGTAGCCCAGGATCTTCTCTCCCTTTATTAACTGGGTCGTCGGTACCTTTGAGTTGGGATGGCATGTTTTTGGAGATTGCTGTCTGAGCGTTTAATGTAATATTTGTTGGGCTGCCTTCTGTTAGGCCCGCACTTGTGTCCTCACTGGTCGATATATCACTGCTAGTTGTACATGTCAAATGTTCAAGAGCATTTTCTTTACCAGAGTTTTCAATGATTTTATGATGCTCATTTGTTTTGTTTTTTACTTCGGACAAAATGTCTGTTAAAATGTCGGTAGAGCTTTGAGTTGGTTCATTGTTTCAGAGCACTGGCATTCGTGGTACATTGTGTGCGGGTCTTTCTGTGCCCGTTCGATGAGGGAATTTAGCTCTAATATCTTTCTGTCTATTCCCACCACGTGGGATGTAAGGAATTGCAGAAGGTCGATCTGGAACTCTAATTTTTCATAGTGTTGAAATAAAGCTGAAGAAATAGTTTCCATAATGCTTATAAATGGTGGCCACAGTGGAGCCGGTGCTGGTAGAAAAAGGTCTGTGTGATTGTTGCCGGCTTTGGGACTAAACCAGGCTTTGTCCCCTGGTTTGTTCCGAACGTAATCTTGTGGATCTCCACCCTGACCTGTGCCTGGAGTGGATGTTTGTTTATCCCTTTTTTGCTGGGAGTCAGGGCCTTTTGGTGGTGTTACTTTGTTTAGTGAGAAAGTAGTATGATGGAGGAGAAATTCTCCTGACAGGCCGTTTGATGGTTTTCCATTAGCCTCATGGCACATTATTTCACTGCTTATGCTTAAGCGGTCGGGTGCTTCCTGTGTTTCCAAACCTGAAGGAGATTTTGGTGTTTTATCATCCTTAGGTGGATCCTCGGTACTTGGTGGGCACACTTCAGTTGAAAGCTCATATTTCAAAAATATTTTCCATTTGCGTACACATGTTTGAAGATTTCAGTGTGTCCCTGCACATACTCCCATTTTAGGGCATTTTTGTTACTAGAGAGGACTACATTCCCCAGAAGACTAGGTTGAATTGCTTCTGAATAAACTTCTTTTGGACTTGGCCCTTTTGGCAGGTTCACCCCTAAACCTTTTGCCTTCAAAAGTGACCTGGTGTTAGTTGTTTTGGGGTTCTACGCACTTTAACACTGTGTCCCAGTGTAAAGTGCATTCGCAGTCTGAGTGCGTGTGGTGAGATTGGCCTGCCCTCCCATAGGAATGCATGGGAATGTGCGTGTCCATGGTAGTTCCTGATGTGTGGGGAGTGGTATGTGCGAACTCGTGAGATTAAATGCTGCACAATGGTGTGTGCAGATTTAATGTGTCTAGTGTCGAAGTGCCACTTCTAGAAGTTGGTAGGTCTGTGTAGTAAATGTGAATTGACCATCTGGCTTGTGATTGGCTGGAACTGGCTGGTGTGCCTGGCTCCAGGAGTCAGGATGGGTCTGCCCTGGTGGTAAATGGAGAGATCTCCATGTTGATGGGAGGAAGGAGTGCACCTGGGACCTGAATAGGCCTGGGCCTTTCCTACAGAATGCTGTCTTCGCTCCCTGTGGTGCGACTGATGTCCCTAGCCTATCCTGTGAATGGGGAGAGGGCTGACCACAACAAAGTGCTCCAGAACCAGCTGCTTCTGGTTTTCCCCCTACCCTGCACCCTCCAGACAAAGAAAATGTGTGTATAAAAAGGGGCTGTGACCCCATGAAAAATGTTCACTCTGGATCCTATCTTAAGGGGGGGCGGCTGCTGCTGGGCATCAAGAGGAACCGCCACTGGGGACTGCCTCCCTGCTGGTGGGTCCTCTGAGCTGGCCCCTGGGCCCAGCCTTTGCCCCCCTGCATTCCTAAAGTAACTTTCCCTGGACTTGAAACTCTGGCATTTTGTAGCGCCTGGAAGCGCTTTGGTTGCATCCTGAGAGGGACAGCGCTTCTAATTCCCCAGCAGCATGGAGCTGCAATCAATTTACAGAGGAACCCCCGGCGTGGGGATCCCCTGCAAGGGCTTTGATCGAGCGGGTGCCTACCCCGCAATCTGCCTGATTTTTGGTGCGGGAGCCCACGCCGCATAATTGCAGTGTTTCCTATCCCTAGCGGGTGCCCATCTCGCCAGGGACCTTGCCAAGTTTCTAATACCCCTAGCGGGTGCCCACCCCACCAGGGACCTTGTGCCATGATTTATATCCCTAGCGGCTGCCCCCCGTCAAGGACTTTGCATTTAAATGGGTACCTACCCCAAATCACCGCCGTTGGCCCAGGAATCCCCGGACGTGCTCCCTCGGACGTCACGAGGCCACCCCGCTGGGATTGGTCCCAGCCGTGGGCGTTGCCTCGCAACGAAGGGGGCTCAACTACCAGCAGTGCGAGAGGAAGCAGGAAGCCCCACCCTCGCAACCGCCGAGACGGAAGAGAGGGAATCACAGAAAGACATCGCCTCCCGCTAGGAGACGCCGGCTGAATCCCCGCGATCGCCAGCGAGGGGAGTCTAAATGTGGAGGGAGCTCGAGGCACATTGCCGGTGCATGCCCCTCCGCCGCCGCATACGGAGACCGGAGCATTGACGCCAAAGAGCCCAGGTGAGTGGGGCTCACAGTAGCTGGCAGAGGCACGCCATCAGAGCGGACACGTTGGGGGAGAGGGCCGCTCCAACGTGGGCTATATATGGTTAGAGGGCCAGGGGGACCCGGGAGCATTCCTTCATTTGGAGCAGTTGTTAGAGGGGGCATCGGGGCACATTGCGGGTGCCCGCCCCCCTCCAGCCAGTATTCACTCCATGGGGGGCATACTTGTTTCAGAGCCTCTGGGCTTCAACGTGTGGGGGCAACATTGTTAGCGAAGTCCCAAGGAGGACTTGGGGTCAAATGGTTTCAAGAGTCCCCCGAGTAGGGCCCCACAGTGGAGCAGGACTCCAACATTGGGGGCATATTTTGGTCAAGTACTGTTCTAGCCCAAGTGGTCCTTGAGCTGTAGGGCTCCAGCCAGGCATTTAGTTTCAGAGCCCGTGGCTCCAACGTGTGGCGCCATTAATTTAGAGGGCTACTGAGAGCCCATGCCACATTCCTTATTTTTCAGCTGCCCAGCAAGTAGTGGGCAGCTGCACCGTTTAGGTTCCTTATTTTTAGGGAACATGTTCTTTGGGATTCCACAGCTGCCCAGCAAGTAGTGGGCAGCTGCCACGTTTAGGCCCTAAACTCTTGTGCATTCTTCTTTGGCTGCATGCGCAGCCAGCCCTGACACTGTTGGACAAAGGGCATTTGAGCCCCACGGAAGGCCAGTTGGCCTGGGGTTAGTATCTCATGTGATTCTCGCACAAGGTGATGGTATATTGTGTTTATGTTGATAATAACCTGATGTCAGAGTCCACTTTCTTACCAACTCTATCCTCTCGAAGACTTGCACAGGAACAGAAGATGCTAGCTTTCCGACTCCCACTTCCAACCAATCAGAATCAGAAGTATATCATGACTCTAACTGATTAGATAGAGGGAAGGGGGAAATTGGATAAAATAACGAAAGAAATAAAACAGAGAAGAGACTGGTCCTGATCCTCTGGAGTTCCGTAGGAATCTTCAATCAGCTTGCAAATCAGCTTCTCAAAGAACCCTAGGAAAACTAAACACATACAAGATAATAAATCACTGTACCTGAGCTACTCTGGCCTCCCTATGACTAGTTCTAAGAGCACCTACCCAGGAATCTGTAACAACCTGCTGCTCTTCTATACTGAAGTGTAGGTTTTTTGAATGATCTGCATATTCTGTATTTTCAGATGACAGGTCTACCTCTTACTTCTGCAATATAATAAAAGTGTTATTGCCTTCTACTCTATGCTCAGTGCTTGTACTAAATGTATACTGCTTGTTTTCTCCACCTACCAGTGTTGTCTCTATGTTATCCTTATATTATGTTCTTCTTAAATACTGGTGCTTTCTCCTGAATAGATGAATTAACCTCATTCAACTCTCCAGGTAAGTTTTCCTTTTTCTTTTGCTTGTAATTTCTTTTAACTGTACTGAAAAACCTCTTTAACACTGTCCCTATCTCTTTCTAGATTAAACTTGAAGTCTTCTGTCTAGCACTGGTTCTGCAGACGAAATTCAACAATTGGTGAGTCAGGCTTTACTCCATTAAACAGTTCATAGACCTTTCCTTGCATTGAGAACGTTGTTATTACAATATTTACACAGTCACTTGAACTTGAACTGATAACAGAAACCTTCCACTTAGCTCTGTGTTTCTCCGCTACTTCTTCGAATGAGTCTCTCTCTCTCTCTCTCTGCTTCTGTGGATTAATGACTGGAATTCACTGCTCTGGTAAATGTTCTTCGCTGACACGCAGTTTAAATAGCTCTGATTTCTTTTTTGAAACGAAACTCTCCCTTGAATGCTCTATAACCTCTTGACTTCGTGACACCCCAAGGTCAAGGCAGCGAAAGCTTAAATAACTCTACACTGACTGGAAATGTTTCTTCCTTTCTCTCTCTCTCTGATGCGACCTCTGTGACCGGATTCCTCGGTGAAGTGTGCAGTTCCAAAGGAAAGCGCGCTGCACCTGGACTCTCAATCACGTGCTGGAAAGGCTAGACTGCTAACCTAGCATTCCACACATTCCACAACCGGGACCATGTGAAGTCTCGGCTGGCGCTCCATTTTCTTGCTTTTAAACGAATTGAGTTTGCATTAAGTTCACTAAGAGGAGGGATCTTGACAGTACCCCCCACCAAAGAGGGTCCTCCCGGTCTAGGTTTGGTAGGATTTCTTTGGTGAAAGAGACGCCCCAACCTAGGAGCATGAACATCCGACTCCAACTCCCAAGACCTTTCCTCTGGCCCATAGCCTTTCCAGTCCACTAGATAGTACAGTCTTCCTCTTTACACTCAAAGAATCTACTGCGCCGATGATTTTAGAATTGGGAATGATTGTTTGTGTCTTAATTTCCTCTTTTCCCTCTCCTGTACCCATTCGGGACAAGGCGTCCGCCTTTCCATTTTGAGCTCCAGGTCTGTAAGTAATGACGAAGTCGTAGTCGGCGAAATACAATGACCAACGAAGTTGCCTAGGCGTTAAGGTCCTGGCTGATTTTAAAAATTTCAAATTACGATGGTCAGTGTAAACTGTGACTACATGATGGGCTCCCATTAAGTAGTGTCTCCATTCTTTGAAGGCGTCTTTTATTGCTAATAGTTCCTTTTCGGTTATTGTATAGTTGATCTCTGCTGGAGTCAATTTCCGTGAACGATAGGCCACGGGGTGTAGTTGACCAGTTTCCTTATTCCTTTGAGAAAGTACACCTCCCACAGCCAAATCCGAAGCATCCGTTTCTACATAGAAGGGCTCAGATGGGTCTGCATGAAGAAGGATCGGAGCTGAAGTAAATTCATCTTTTAAGGCCTTGAATGCTGATTCTGCTTCTTCAGACCATTCAAATTGTACTCCTTTCCTCAGCAGTCTAGTGAGAGGAAGGATTCGGCGGGAGAACTCACTAATGAACCTTTGATAGAAGTTTGCAAAACCAATGAATGCTTGCACTTCCTTTACACTGGTTGGGGACTTCCATTCCAACACTGCCTGAATTTTCCGCTTGTCCATGTGAATACCTGACTGCGAGATCACAAAGCCCAGGAACTCAACTTCTGTGACATTAAAAGCACATTTTTCCAGCTTGACAAATAACTTGTTTTCTCTCAGCTTTTGTAGAATCTTTTGTACTTGATTCCGATGTTCTTGTTCATCGACAGAGTAAATCAAGATATCATCAATATAAACTATTGCACATTGGTCTATGTATTCACTGAGAACATCGTTTATGAAATGCTGAAAGGCAGCAGGAGCATTGCACAACCCATAGGGCATCACCTGATACTCGAACAATCCAAAACGGGTTCTAAACGCCGTTTTCCATTCATCCCCAGCTCTTACTCGGATGAGATGGTATGCCCCTCTTAGATCCAACTTCGTGAATATCCGTGCCCCTTTCACTTGGTCTAACAAGACGGAAATGAGAGGAAGTGGATATCTATTCTTCTTGGTTATTCGGTTGATTGCGCGGTAGTCAATGAAGGTCCTCAACTCGCCTTCTTCCTTCTTCGGCACGAAGAATAGAGGCGAGGAGACTGGGGATTGAGAAGGACGAATGAATCCATTTGGCAAATACTTGTTGCGGTACTCTTTTAAATTATCATGCTCCTTTTCGGTCAGAGCATAAACCCGACTGCACGGCATATTCGCCCCTGGTTCGAGGTCTATTTTACAATCATAGACACGATGCGGTGGTAACTGTTCCGCTTCCTGCTCGTCAAACACATCTTTAAAATCTTGATATTCCAGGGGTATCGACTGGGTATTGATCACGCACACCCTTGCATTGACTGAACATAAGGCTTGAGCCGGATTTTCCTGGTGGTTTTCCGTTTGGTTTCCAAAACAATTGTTCCTACAGTAATCTGAAGTCATTTCTATGGTTCTGGCAGCCCAATCTATAGTTGGATTGTGCTCAGTGAGCCAAGGAAGCCAAGAATGAACTGAAATTGAGGTGCGTCAATCAAATTAAAATGAATGTCTTCTCGATGGCCATCCTCTCGAATTAACTGCACCAATTCCGTGTGACTTACTATAGGCCCAGAAGATAAATTCGTTCCATCGATGGCTCCGACTGATTCACTCTTGTCTTTAGCTATGGCTCTCAATCCAATCTTGCTTGCGAATTTCAGATCACAAAAGTTCCCTGTTGCCCCTGAGTCTACCATAACTGTTATGCCTTCTCGCACTTCTTGACGAAACTTGATGGTCACTGATAATATGAGATGTGGAGAGGACGACTGTAGGGTGTTTGCCAATTGGTGCTCCTGTGGAGTTGATTCTTGACTCGCATCCACCTGTACAACTCCTTCTACAGGTGGTGCAGCTAGTTTTCCTTCGGCTTATAAGATCCTTTGGGTTTCTTTGGACAATTTCTCACAAAATGTCCACTTGAACCACAATACATGCATAAATTGCTAGCTCGTCTTTTCTCTTTTTCTTCCTTAGTAAGCGGTCCCCTTATCGTTCCAATTTGCATTGGTTCTGAGCTGTTGCCTCCTTCTGCACCTTTTCCTGGTTCAAACCTGGTTCTATCAAAACGGGGCACAGTGCTTCGAAACTCACGTTTTCTTTCACCCTTCCGTTCTCCTTGACGAAAATCCAATTCTAATACTAGATCTATCAGGGCAGATATCTCAGTAGGACGATTTGGTATTTGTGCCAGTCCATCTTTTAACTCATCTTGTAG
Source organism: Lissotriton vulgaris (assembly GCF_964263255.1). Taxonomy (NCBI): domain Eukaryota; kingdom Metazoa; phylum Chordata; class Amphibia; order Caudata; family Salamandridae; genus Lissotriton; species Lissotriton vulgaris. Next base: position 1,870,239,798 of record NC_141694.1, on the reverse strand, counting down.
GCCACGATAGAATATTGCAGTTCTTTTACTTTCTGGCCAATCAGTCTCCATAATTAACTTGTTAAACTGGGCCAAATACGCCACTAAGTCTCTATTGCCCTGTTTCAGATCCAACAACTCATTGTCCACTGCCTGTGAGATTCTTCTTCTGTCGAATATTCGCAAAAATTATTTTTTAAACTCATCATAATTCTGTAAAAGAGGATCATCTCTAGATACCAAAGGCATTGACCATGCTGCCGCATCTCCACTCAAATATGATAAGATGAATGCCACTTTAGATTGTGCGTCAGGGAAGATAGAAGGGCGACACATAAAGTGCAAGGAACATTGTGTGATAAACACCTGCGCCTTCTGGGGATCCCCATTAAATCTCTCTGGTGCCGCTAGGGGTATGACGGGAGACAAGGAATGTATTACCTGTGTGGTTAATTTACTAGTTTCCCCTGTAGATGTTATGGGAGTCTCCCTATTTCTTAAAAGTGATGGCCCAACTTGCTGCGCTAACTCTGCGGTTTCTTTCCTGGAGTTTATCACCTCTTGTCTCAACCTTTGGTTTTCTTCTTTTACCGCTACTAACTCCTTTTGTATTGTATCTAAGACCGCCCCCAATGTCTGCAAATTAATTCCCTCAACCATTCTGTTCGGGTGCAAGTTTTACAACGTGGGCACTTCACTCTGTCAGAGTCCACTTTCTTACCAACTCTATCCTCTCGAAGACTTGCACAGGAACAGAAGATGCTAGCTTTCCGACTCCCACTTCCAACCAATCAGAATCAGAAGTATATCATGACTCTAACTGATTAGATAGAGGGAAGGGGAAAATTGGATAAAATAACGAAAGAAATAAAACAGAGAAGAGACTGGTCCTGATCCTCTGGAGTTCCGTAGGAATCTTCAATCAGCTTGCAAATCAGCTTCTCAAAGAACCCTAGGAAAACTAAACACATACAAGATAATAAATCACTGTACCTGAGCTACTCTGGCTTCCCTATGACTAGTTCTAAGAACACCTACCCAGGAATCTGTAACGACCCGCTGCTCTTCTATACTGAAGTGTAGGTGTTTTGAATGATCTGCATATTCTGTATTTTCAGATGACAGGTCTACCTCTTACTTCTGCAATATAATAAAAGTGTTATTGCCTTCTACTCTATGCTCAGTGCTTGTACTAAATGTATACTGCTTGTTTTCTCCACCTACCAGTGTTGTCTCTACGTTATCCTTATATTATGTTCTTCTTAAATACTGGTGCTTTCTCCTGAATAGATGAATTAACCTCATTCAACTCTCCAGGTAAGTTTTCCTTTTTCTTTTGCTTGTAATTTCTTTTAACTGTACTGAAAAACCTCTCTAACACTGTCCCTATCTCTTTCTAGATTAAACTTGAAGTCTTCTGTCTAGCACTGGTTCTGCAGACGAAATTCAACAATTGGCGAGTCAGGCTTTACTCCATTAAACAGTTCATAGACCTTTCCTTGCATTGAGAACGTTGTTATTACAATATTTACACAGTCACTTGAACTTGAACTGATAACAAGAAACCTTCCACTTAGCTCTGTGTTTCTCCGCTACTTCTTCGAATGAGTCTCTCTCTCTCTCTCTCTCTCTGCTTCTGTGGATTAATGACTGGAATTCACTGCTCTGGTAAATGTTCTTCGCTGACACGCAGTTTAAATAGCTCTGATTTCTTTTTTGAAACAAAACTCTCCCTTGAATGCTCTATAACCTCTTGACTTCGTGACACCCCAAGGTCAAGGAAGCGAAAGCTTAAATAACTCTACACTGACTGGAAATGTTTCTTCCTTTCTCTCTCTCTCTGATGCGACCTCTGTGACCGGATTCCTCGGTGAAGTGCGCAGTTCCAAAGGAAAGCGCGCTGCACCTGGACTCTCAATCACGTGATCGAAAGGCTAGACTGCTAACCTAGCATTCCACGCATTCCACAACCGGGACCATGTGAAGTCTCGGCTGGCGCTCCATTTTCTTGCTTTTAAACGTATTGAGTTTGCATTAAGTTCACTAAGAGGAGGGATCCTGACACCTGATGGCTAATGTGATTTATGCGTAATGTGCAATGCCTTTATGCCTATACCTCTAAATGTGTTTTTATGGGTAGGAGGTTGTTTTACTAGTATAGTTTATGCTAGTGAGTTTATGGTTCCCTGCGTTATCTATGCCTAAGGTGATTAGTATTGCGTAGTGTGTACCTAGCTTTTACCAGTGGTTACTGGTTGTGTTCTACAAGTGTTATTTTGTATTGTATTGTATTGTAGCATACTTGTATAGCGCAACCTGTCACCACCAAGGGCATCCTGGCGCTTTGACCCATGATCCAGCGGAAAACAGTGGCTCAACCTATCCTGGGAAAGAGATGGGTTTTCAGAGCCTTTCTGAAGGCCAGAAGATCTTCAAGGCTTCTCAAGGAAATTGGCAGAGAGTTCCAAAGTTTGGCCGCCGCTACTCTGAACGAGCGGCCACCCATTCTCACTCTCTGGAAGCGCGGAACTATCAGTAGCCTTGACGACGAGGAGCGTAAGGCTCGAGATGGACAATACCAGGCAAACATTCGCCGCAGAGGAATAGGGCCCAGGCCGTGAATAGCCCTGAACACAATACAAGCTGCTTTATAGCGAACCCGCAGATGAACCGGCAGCCAATGAAGCTCTTGCAGCGCTGCCGTAGAAGAACTATGATAAGGGCGAGAAAGGGCGAGTTTGGCGGCGATGTTCTGCACCCTTTGCAGCTTGCCCAGAAGTGTTACCGGGGCCTCCAGAAGCAGTGCGTTACAGTGGTCTTGTTTACATGTAGATCTAGCTGCAGGTTGGGCCCAAAAGTAACGCCCAGATTGCGCGCAGATTGTGCGGCTGACACCGTCTCAGAAAAGGACGGAGGCCAAAAGTCGGCCGGCAGATCGCAAGGAACTCGATCTGTAGAGCAGTGTAAGACCTCCGTCTTGGTACCGTTGAACTGTAATGAGTTCAAACGGAGCCATTCTGCTGTTGCCTGCATACACCGGTGGAAAGTCTCCAAAGTGACTGCATCCTGACCCTCCAGAGAAAAGACCAGCTGGGTATCATCCGCATAATTGAATGCGGAGATACCAAAGGATTTGATGAGCTGGACTAGATGGCGGAGGTAGATGTTAAAAAGTATGGGGCTGATGGCAGAGCCCTGGGGAACACCTTGTCCCACTCTCCGCTCCTCTGAACTGAAGGGGGGTAGCGAAACCCTTTGCTGACGGCAGTCCAGATAGGAGATTAACCAATCCCTAGCTCTGTCTGTAACCCCGCATTCTTCCAGCCTAGAGATCAAGGTGGGATGACTGACCGTGTCGAACGCGGATGACATGTCGAGCAGCACCAAAAATGCTGCCCGACCACTGTCGACTCGCGCCCGCAGGTTGTCTAACACGGTCACCAGCGCAGATTCCGTCCCATGCGCAGGGCGAAAACCAAATTGCATCTCATCCAACCAGGTGTTCCCTTCTACAAAGCCGGACAGAGTGCGGGTGACCAACTTTTCCATGATTTTCACCGGAAAAGGGAGCAGGGAAATCGGCCGGTAGTTGGATAGGCATGCAGGGTCGAGCGTAGGTTTTTTTAAAAGTGGAGATACCACTGCCTTCTTCCAGCAACTTGGTACAATGCCTGTCTCAAATGACTGGCAGCAGATGGCATGCAAGGGCTGGAAGAGATCCTCTTGAAACACCTTCCAGAGTTTTGGAGGAAGAGGATCCAAAGGCGAACCCGAAGACACCGTAAGAGCTAAGTCTCCGAACTCCTTCAGAGAGGGAAGGGGAAAGCAACTCAGCTGGGGTCGACTGGCTTCAATCGCCGGAGCTCCCGAGCTGAGAGCTAGATCCAAAGAAGGAGAAAAGGGATTACTCTGCTGGGGTCGACTGGCCACCGACGCCGGAGCTCCCAAGCAGAGAGTTGGAACCAGAGGGGGAGGAGAGAAACTGCTCAGCTGGGGTCGACTGGCTTCACTCGCCGGAGCTCCCAAGCTGAGAGCCAGATCTAAGGGAGGAGGAAAGGAATTACTCTGCTGGGGTCGACTGGCCGCCAGCGCCGGAGCTCCCAAGCAGAAAGTTGGAACCAGAGGAGGAGGAGAAAAACTGCTCGGCTGGGGTCGACTAGCCACAGTCGCCGGAGCTCCCAGACAGTGAGCCGGGTCCAAAGAGGGAAGGGAGGAGCTACTCAACTGGGGTCGACTGGCCACACTCGCCGGAGCTACCAGACCGAGAGCCTGATCCAAAAAAGGAGAAGGAGAGTTACTCGGCTGGGGTCGACTGGCTTCCGTCGCCGGAGCTCCCAAGTTGGGGGGCTGCTCATCTGGTCGGGGTCGACTAGGGGATGTGGCCGGAGCTTCCTGACAGAGGTGAGTAACCCTCTGCAGGGGTCGACTGGCCATCTCCTCCGGAGCTCCCTCCTCAGTGGTGGAAATCCGTGGATCCTGCAAACCTGTTAAGATTTTACGGATTTTTTCCTCAAAAGCATCCGCAAGTGAGTCACAAAGAGCTTGCGATGAAGGAACTGCGCTAGCCACACACGTGGGGTGGGCAAGGTCCTTAACGATTTTAAAGAGGGCCTGTGCCTTGTTTGGGGCCTGATTTAGAGTAGATTCAAGAAAGGTCGCTTTCGCCGTCTTGATTTGAGCTTTATATTTTTGCATGGCCGACCTAAATGCAATTTTATCAGAATCTAGGTACTGTTTCCTCCAGACCCTTTCTGCGCGTCTACAGTCGAGTTTAAGCTGGCGTAATTCGCTCGTGTACCAAGGGCTGGCTCGGTTCACCCTTCCTCGGGACTTCCGAAGGGGAGCCAACTTATCCAATGTACTCGATATGGATTGGCAGAAGAGATTATAACTTTCTTCGACGGTGTTGCCAAGCTTGAAATCCTCACCTAAAATGTTCGGCCGTGGAGAGGTTTTGAGTATTCGGGACCAAGGTCTCTCTAGCTTGGATAGGGGTAATCCAGCCTTTCGCGACGAAGAGTCCTCCAAACGAAGGGAAAACCTAATCAGAGAATGATCCGTCCAAAACTGGCACTTGATGTCAACTAACGCAGCCCACTGAGGGTCTGCGAACACCAAGTCCAAAGTATGGCCTTTCCGATGCGTGGAGGCGTTCACCAGCTGTTCTAAGTTGATGTCAATACAAGCTTGGCTAAGAGAGAAGAAAGCATGGTCCAGCGAACTGCCTGCCCACAAATTAAAATCTCCAAGGACCAATAGCCTGGAGTGCGAGCTGGCAAGTTCGTAAATCAGATCGATGAGAAAAGATATGGTAGGTGCCGGTCCCGGGGGACGGTAGCAGAGGACACCCGAGCAGCAGATCAGCTCCTGCTGTTTAACTGTAAAACCCATCAATTCGAATCCCGGTACCTCTCGAATCTTTAACTGGGAGAGGGTGAGCGAGTCCCTATAGATATATCCAATTCCCCCTCCTCGATTAAGCGGGCGCGGAGAATGGCTGATTTTATACCCTAAGGGGCAAGCTAAGCCCAGCTCGACCTCACAGTCCTCCGAGTCCACGTTTCCGTGAGGAAGAGGACATCGAGCTGTTCAGACTCGATGAGGAAGGCTATTTCCGTGTGGTGCTTGCAAAGGGATCTGACATTAAGCAAGCCACAGGAAATGGGTCTGGAAGTTGGAGGGCTGCCCTGGTCCTGACCAGGTCTGAGACTAAGTAGCTCAGACCGGGTGTAGGCCAAGCGGTTTGGACCGGAGGGGCCAGAGGTAGCGGCCCTAAGCGCGTCCGTTGCGCGAACGGGCACAAACGGGCTTACCTCTGGCGCACCTCCGGCGCCCCTACGGCGCCCCCGCTGCGCACCGTCGCTGCGCACCTGTCTAGTGGCCATCTTAAATGGCCAGCAGGGTATCGCGTGGGTCCTGGCAGGGCGAGTGTCTCTCCCTCACCTAAGATGGCGCTCAGAGTGGAAGGACTTCTCCCCACTCCAAAATGGCGCTCAAAATCGGCGCGATGGTCCTGCAGTGCCCCCGAGTCCCTTCTGTCCCACAAAATGTGGGTATGAGATGGATATAGTGCGGGTGAGAGCTCCCTTATTTCCCCCTAAGCGGTCCTAATTGTTAAAAGCGCGTAGCGCTCGGCGCAGTAAAATACAATTTTTGTGCTAGAATTATTCTATGTTCTAGATCTACTATTTCTACTAAGTGCTATTTTTACTAAGTGCTATTTCTACTAAGTGCTAATTCTGATGGTGGCCCATGTGGCCCTGTCCTGTGTATATAATTCCCTGTAAATATTGCCCAATGCCAGTTGGCACAGTGTATCCGTGTGATCATGATCTAATGTGTTTATGGTAATACAAAGGCTATTTTTATATATAACCGTGTGTGAAGTTCCTTTTGGTGAAGTGCCTAGTGTGTTACTGCTGTGTGTGTGTGTTGTGCAAACGCTTTACTCATTGCCTCCGGGATAAGCCTTACTGCTCGTGTCACGCTACCAAGTGGGTGAGCAGGGGTTATCTTGGCGTCTAACTCCCTTGCCCTGACTAGAGTGGAGGTCTCAGCCTGGCTTTGGCTCAAGCCTTAGCCAACCAGAAATCCCATTTCTAAAAACGTCAAATAGCACAATAAGTTCCAGTTTCAAAACATTGTGGTCACTGTCCCCTCTTGGAACCCATGTGAGTCCAGAGATGCAAGGATTGAAATATATAATCAATCCCGCTTGTACTTTTTGAGAGTGTGTACGTCATAGCTCCTTCTTGATCTGACAGAGACCTCCCGTTGCAAGTCGTTAACCCAGATCTCAGTGTGATGTCCACAACTGTATAGGCAAGGGTGAGCATTTCTTTGCTTGGGAAATGCCTACTCCCGGGATAAGCCAAAAGCTGTCCTCCTGATCAGACATGGACAAAACGCAATTATGCAGTGGTTCCGTTGTCACATTAAAATCTCTGGCCTCTCTTATAAAAGCTTCATGGGAAGAGAACAGAGCTGGTCATCCAGAAGTGTAGGAGTAGGGGATTCCTCATTCATTTCCAAGGGCCTATTATACACATTTAAAAGGTAAAAACAAGTATTATCTTTGCACATCTGGAGTACAAAGAAAGCAGGTGTGGACCTATGCAGTAAAGTAACTTTGCAGTTCAACGAGTTTCTTACCTAAATTAGTAAGCCCCCTGTAGGAAGGCCTCTATCTTGAGCTAAAGTAGGGCAGAAAAATCTTGAATAGCCACATATGAACCAAGGTTCTCGACACCATGTTTTCTGAAAAACACATATGTCATGCTCATCAATACAAAGTCTCCAATCGGGATCCATACGTTTTGTCTTTAACCCAGCTAGATTCCATGAAAGAATATTCCACTGAGCTCTAGCAGCATTCGGGGGGAAGCTCAGAGGGGCCTCCTGATAAGCTTTGGGACGTTAACGCTGGTCCTTCAAAGTGACTGCCTGTTGCTGGAATAGTGAGTTAGCAAGATTTCAGATGTTGTCACGGTCAATAAACAGTCAATTCTTTTTTTTCATCGGAGAAGGTATATGACACTTGTTGCCAATGCTTTTGTGACGGTCAAGAGAAGTACGTTTTCCAGGTCCATGGATACCATCTACTGAACATAAGGCCCTGCTTCTTGGCCCTGCGGTGTTGATTTTGATTGTTACTGGAGAATCTCGCACTAGCATACATGTGCTCAGCATGCCCTATCAATGTGCACAAAGTGGTGCAACTTTGGTTTTTGGTAAAAGTTTGCAAGATCTGGCCCAGTTTTGGAATGGACAGAGGAGCCATGGGGAGGAATGGAGTGGGCTTCCATTGCTAAGAGTCCATCAACAAAGTCCTGACTTTACATGATCAGATTATTGTTGTCATGGCAACACAAGTTATTAGATTTTAGCTGGGCAAAAATCACATCTGTGTACACAAGTAATAATAATAATAACAAATATTTATTTGGATAAAATAAAAATATCCTTAAAAGCATTTCACAATAGATCAGCAGGTCGGCACATTGTAATAAGAAATACCGGAACATATTTTGCAACAGTTGATCAATAAGAATCATCCGAAGCCTGTTGCTCAATTTCTGTTGTACATTAAAAATGAAACAATTTTATGATAGCCAACAATAACACTTAGTACTAGGGCAAAGGGATTTGATGTACTGACATTTGGCGGCTTACAATTCATAAAAACCAAACAAATTTAAGAGAGTGAACTACTTGTGCCAAAACTCAGTCCAAATGGATAGGTCAGTAACACAGATATGATCAAATGCGATTAGTTGTAAACAATTTTTGTTTTTTTGTTTATATAAAACTTGAGGCTAAAATGCAGCTTAAATTAGACAGCTAGACAGGGGAGAGCAGGGATTACTGGTCCTACCGCCTTAACCATAAAGGTGCAGTATGCATGCCGAATGTAGATTGTAAAGGCAATATTTAGAGCTGTATTTTCGGGGCACAAGGAGGTGATGATTGCCTGTCTACAGGTCCGAATGCCCAACCTGTTCCACTCTGCTTTGAGATTGCGTCTACGTTGGGACATGAGGGCGGAACATAAGCAAACCACGTGCTCTAGTGTTTCGGTTGCCTTGCCGCACTCTCTGCATGTTACATCTTCCGTGGTGCGCAGCCGTGTGGGCAAATCTTTTAAGAATCGCCAAACACCCAATCTAATGGCCAGAAAGCTGTGTTTTAAATGCAGTGAGTAGGTGCAGGAGAGATAGATAGCGGGGGATATGTGCCCATAGGAGTTCATGACTGACCATGCGTGACTGCGTTTACAGAGGTGCGCTTTGTCAATAATGAGTGAGCACAATCTGACACTTTTTTTGATACAGGTTTTGAATGCGGTCGTGCTAGGGTTGAGGACCCATAGGTCGCCCGCCAACATTTCACAAATAGAATCTGTAAAAAAGGCGGTATTGGAGGACTCATAATTTATTAAGCCCAGTTCTAGCCTGATCTGGGCAGCAGAGGCAGATTGGGACAAATGGAGGACTTTTTTATAGATCTTGGTCACAAGTTGGTTTAAGGTTGTGTTTAGTTTGCCCCTAAATATCTCGATGCCATACGCTAAGGTGGGCCCACCTTTTGCTCTCAGGACTCCCAGTAGGAATGAGAGTGTTGGGCCGGACAGCTCTTTAGCGAGCTTAGATAAAGTAACTTGTAGGGTTGTGACTTTTACTGCAACCTCGTTGCACTGTTTGGAAAAGTTACCCCTAGAGTCAAAACGAACCCCCATGTATTTATATGTGCGTCCTGTTGTTAAGCTTTTGTTGTTATATGACCACACACCACCGCTGTTACGGTTTCTCCCGAAGGTCACGACTTGGGTTTTCTTTAAGTTTACCTCGAGTTGGTTCTTAATTGTGTAACTGTATAGCTTGTCCAAGAGGCCTCCGATACCGCGTAGTCACATGGCTTCACTCATGCTATAGGATTGCTGTCAGTTTGGGGGTCCACGAAGTTCTCTGGATTAACTATAGACTTATCATGGTCTCTCATGTGACCTAATTGGAAGGTCAAGGACTGTCACTCCATTAAAGAGGAGAAGATGAAGCTTATTCAGTTGAAGCCGTGTGACTACGCGGTATCAGACTCAGATTTAGTCCTATATTGGGGGCTCAAGGACCGCTATTCGTATTCGAAGTGAAGAAGGTGTGCACCATCAGGGACACCGTGTGATTACACGATCCACGTCCAAGAGAAGAAGATAACTACAGGAACACTGGTTCCCTCTCCATGTAATCTCACCTTTTGCATTTTAGGTCTTTATTATCAATATTCACTCGGTGGACTACTCCTGGTCGGGTCTTATGAGGCTGCGTGTGTGATGACCGTGGTTTAGATATTTGGTCACTTTGGAAGGGTTACGAGGTCCGCGTGTTACCGATGTCGTTCGCGACGGATAGGTTGTCTAACTGTACACCGTTTAGATACAGAAGGATCACTATACATTATATGCCTTGAAAAAGTCTCTGGATTGAGACGAAACACATGTCAGCGGTGTGAGCTGTGAAGTTTTTATCTATATGGCTTTTGAAATAAAGATTTTGAAGATTAGTTTCTGCACTGGATCTTTGCGTCTATATAAAACGTTACTGTTGGATTGGACTTTATTTTAGAAGGTGTTCTTTCTCCTTATACTAAAGATGTAATCATGAGTCACCTGGAGATCTAGTACTGTCTAGAATTGATACATTTAAGTCCACTTTTGGTGTGCTGGCAGGACCCTTCTTTTTCTGTATATATACCAATACATATCTTCCCTCCACATAGGCCAAATGACTCAGCAGTAGGAATAAGCAACCGGGTGTCAGCCAAATGAGGATTCCCCTAGCATATGAAGAATGTGTTGAGGAATATATTCAGCCCCTCCTTTTTTAGGTTGAGCCTCAATCCACCTGTTGTATCCTCTTCTGTAGCCTCTGGGCAAACCCACCGATTGCCATTGGTTATTACCTGTGGCATTCAGAAATATTTGCTTGTTATTGGTGCATTCATTGTAATTGTCCTGCCTTTATGTGCTTGGTTCCTTCCCAGGCAGTTTCACTCATTGTTTACCTTGTTTGGCCATCACTACGTGTTCACAGGTGCTCCTGGTCATCTGTGAGCCTTTACTTGTATTTGTTGCAGCTGGAACACAGTGGACTTATCTACAGCTGCTGCAGGACGAAAACATCATGTGACCCATAACCTCCTACATACGCCCTTTGGCTTCAAGCAAGCACACCTCTCGGCTTCCATGACTCAGAGAGGTTAAGACCTGCAGCCTGTAATACGAGACAGACTCTGATACTGCCCAGCAGGTGCCAAAATGCAGACTGAAAGACACTGTTTCCTAACTGTTTACGATGTAGGGAGGAGACCTGAAAATAGGCGACATTAATGAACTTTCGCTTTGATTTTTCCATTGCCCCAGAAGATATTGCTTAGACAATTACTGATATAGGTTAATATAATCGCCAAGCAGAGCAGCTGAAACATCATATAGTTAACAAGCAGAGTAGATGAAGCAGTTTGTCAGTCACACCTGATGTGTGAAAAGTTTTACGCACATTTATTTTTTCTACGGTTGTTCAGATTTGCTCGGAAACCAGACATGCAATTTCATAAAATATTGCTATTGTCATCAGTTTGATTCTAGATAGGCGAGTGCTGTGTTCCTTTTCTTTTTCCTCTCATGAAACATATTTATGTATTTATTTTTAATAGAAATTTAATTGCAAAACACATCGTTAGTTCCCCAAAACAAGAATCACAGAGAGTCACAGTCAGGAGGGATAAGTGACACTACTACGCGATCTATTAGAACGCGGTACATTACATTGCGGTTGTTACAATGCAAGTCATTAAAACGACTTGCGCTAGAGGCGCTGGGCTTTAGGAATAGTATGATTTACTATTTCAACTCCAGTGTGTGTAGCAGTAGGGAAGGTATTGGAATAGTAAATCATACTATTCCTTAGTGTGGAGTGCCATCCAGCACAAGTCGTTGCAACAACTTGCATTGTAATAACCGCAATGTAAATGATTCGCGGCTTAACGACTGCATTGTAAAGGTAATTTCCCGTCAGGAGTGGCTAATATAGTAATGGGCGTGACATAAAACAGGTAGTTAGAAATCTCTGAACTCCAGGGATATTAGTTTTGTGCGGTTATGGTGAAGATTGTGAGCCCCCTGCCTGGTGCACAGTTCTATTGATCTTAACTTGCAATAGATGGCGTTCTGCCACAGAATCAATCTGCACAGTCAGTGTCCTGATGAAGGTTGATCACATCCGAAACACACGTCAGCGCATTTCTGACAATACTCATTACACTAGAATAATTAGCATAATTGAGCAACAGTGTTTATCTTTTTTGATTGTGCCTTGTTTTCTGATGTTTGTATGTGACTTTTTGTGATATATAGTTTCTTGATGTATGTTGTTTTTATTATCACTGTATTGTTATCGGTTATATGTTTAATGTCTCTGTGCTGTATTAAGTTTAATATATGCACTGTTTGGTCCTTGATGTGGGTGCTCACGAATCATATATATTTTACTCTATAACCAAATGTGCTATGACACTTGTTTTTACTTTTAAAGGACTCATATAAACATATTTTTGTATCTAAGATGAATAAACTATATAAATTACTGGTCTGATTCATGGCATATTAGAACATATTGTCTTTGTTATATATCAAGTTTTTGGAGACGTTTTTGTTTGTGTGCACTGAAATCATGAGGCGCTGGCCTGTTCTTGCTCTTGTCTTTGATATTCAAGGTTCAAATTTCCATTCCTTCAGACCACACACATGATCCAGACTCAGGTGTCTCCTCCATCCTCTGTGCCTCCTGATTTTTGCCAGGGTTCTTCGGGTGTTCCCCGTTCATCCCACTGTTTTGTGCCATCACCCCAACGCAATCCAGTCATCTCCACGTACATTCAACCAGTCCCACACAGCACCAGGGATGTAAATAAATGTGTGCGGCCTCCATGGACAACTCTCAATTTAGCTGGGAACAAGACCATATACAAAAGCAAATACTGCAGTCCCATGGCCTGTAGCTTCTGCTTGACCCCAGTGAATGTTGCACAGACCTAGTGTAGTCAGAAAATATATCGAAGAGGTGTGGCGCAGCGGCCAGGGTGCCTGACTCCGGACCACGGGGTTCACTTTTCAATTACCTGGGGCCAGCGGCAGATTAGCCCGGCACCATGTGACTCTGGGAAATAGCTTGCTTAATCTCCCGATGGACCCCAGCTCTGGGATACCACTTCGGAGGTAGCTGTGCGCTTTACAAATGCTGGTATTTCATTTCATTTCATGTATTATGTGATTTTCGAAGGTGGGATCACCCTGCAATATAGCGTCCTGATGTCTGTAATTCAGTATCTTGGCTAGGATAGCTTAAGGGGTGGCCACAGTGAGAGGGGAGTGCACCAGCAAGAACAAAGGAGGACAAGCCAATGTCTGGAAGCTGTTCATGGATCCACTTTTCTAGGAACAATTCAGGACTAGATCCCTCCACCTCCTCAGGAAACCCCATGAAGTGCAGATTGCATTTCTGGGATCTACCTTCTGCATCTTCGGCATGCAGTTCCAATTGCCATGTGTAGGCTTTCAGAGTCAACACAGTAGCTTTTAGTAGTCCAAACAGAGCAGACCACATCCTCATTTGTCACGCATTCCTCAAGAGGGAAGGGCCTCACAGCCCTCAGATTTCACTCCGCGACCGCACCACTGCCTCGTTGTCCAAGGCGGTAGAGGCACCACAGCAGCCCCTACGTAATTGTGTGCGGCATTCACCCATCAATGCCGAAGGTAAATAACAACAATCTTCCCAGGGTCCATCCACTCCTGTGGGCTTTTTTTAAATAGGGAAGTTATATTTATTTGTATTAAAGCATCAATTGATCCTGCCACAAGCAGAACTCTTGCCCCTGGATCACAGCACAACGACCAAGGCTGGTGATGTGGGCCCTCAGTCAGATCAGTCCTGTGGACCCCTCTAGGCAACAGCATTCTGCAGCACACATAGAATGAGGAAAACACCTCCATGGATTGTTTTTGCGCAGGAAGGTGTCCCTTCCTACACAAAAGCAATCCTGACAACAACACAGATATGTTTCCACTATGGTGCAAGGATGCCTGCATTGGTGCTAGGCACCAAATTATGCACCAGTTCTGGCTTAAAGGCATAGGAATGGCCATATATCATAGAAACAGTGCATTTCTACTCTTTCATTTTGACACAGGGAAGCACAGAAAAAAAAAATTTGCTGTGCTGCCTAGTGCCAAAAACTTTAGTACATTACATTCTGGGCTTTCTATTCATAGAGCCTGCTAGTTTACACAGCACAGGCTTTGGGAAGTGAAAATTCTTAACTACAAAAGGCCCAAGGTTATTATATATTACAGTGCATGTAGTACATGTAAACATAGCATTTTACTTAATCAAAGGATGATGAAATTGGCTGTGAATCAAAGTGCAGTGGATTTCATGAAATAAATCCAAACGAGTTGTAATCTTTTAAGAACTTTATTTATGATGCATTACAATATTCATCCTTTTATATCACATTGTGAACACCTCCTCAAAGGCATGGCTTTCACACTAAGTAATACATTTAGAGGGGAAAAAGACACTGTAGTAGATGGAGGATTCACTAGAAAGAAAATCTTTCCTGATGTTAAAGAATGACTTGTACGGATTTTATGTCATTTCAACTCAAGTGAATGTTTGAATAAAACAATATTTGTCACTAAAGGTGTGCTATATGTTTTATACAGTGAACCAATGATTAATATTTGATATTAAATTAATCATTATCCCTACAGAATGTCAATTTATGAAGCAGTGCAAGCGGGGAGTGAAGCAGAGTCGGCCTCAATATCCCAAGAGAGCCATTGCTACAAACTAAGGAAGGAGACTCTTGTTGCAGTGGTGGAGCAGCAGGAGGGAGGGAGCACAATCCTTCTGATGCCAAGAGAAGAGCAGGAGCTTCATGTGAGACAGGATTCAGGCGCTATGAGGAAATATGGAAGAACACAGTGAGTTAGACACTATATGTGCACTGACAACACAAATCACAGTTGGGTCCCTGTGTAAAGCTCTTCATGCACAGATACGTGTTGGAATGAACAAAACACTGGAGGCAGGCTTCATGAAAAGAGACTCAATCTTTGTATAGTAGGAACAACATGCAACAGTTGAAAGAGGGCATCCCAAGTCCTAGTTACAAGTTTAGAAACATCCACAAACAGGTACATTTGTGACCATTCCGACTATCATCTGAACGATTCCCACCTTGGAAGTGGTCAGAAAGGTATTCCAGTAAAGTCTAATTTAAGTCCCAATCTGTGATGGGAACGATCATCCCCAAATTTGGTGAAGGGACTGGAATTTCTTCACAGGCAAAAGTGTGTGAGGGCACAGGGGGTGCGTTCCCCAGTGCAGAATGTTATGGAATGGGGAATTCCCTTCAGAGGACATAGGAGCCTAGAGGTGATGTTGCCTCACATTCTGGGCACAGCTTTCCCTGTGATGCAGGGAATGTTTGTGAATTGAACAACAAGTCTAATATATTCAAGCAGAAAGATCAATCTCTGGCCATACTTTTACATCTTCTTTCTGAACAGGGTCCAATATTTACAGACCAGTGATTCCATGAGGAGTGTTTGTGTATATCACATTAGGTGTAAGACTTTCATGAAAGTTTACAAATGGTGCAACATGAAAAGAAGTAAGAGTCTGCTGTGGCATATGAACATTGAGGGGCAAAGTAGTGAAAGCAGCACTTAGCATGGGGGTATGCACTGCATTTGGAAGCGGGGATTGAAGGACAGTATAGGGAACACAAGGGACTCTAAAGATAGTTGCTAGAGAGGGTATCATGCAAGAGGTTGCATAATGACAGGTGCCGTATCAGGGCCTGACCGCGGACGTCTCTGAATTCAATCACAAAAATAAAGACCGCTTGTAAAGAGGGAGGAGGTGATCAGAGAAGACTCCACTGGGAGCACTGATGCTGCACTGAGAGTCACTTGGAGTCAGACCTATGAGGAGGCATGAGGGCAAATGAAGATGAGAGAAAGCAAAAGTCTGGTCTGGGGGCTGCCCTCCAAGGGAAGTGAGAAAGGGGTGAATTTGTGGAAGATTTACATTAGAGAGAAAGATGTTTTGGAGAAAGGTGAAACAGTAATCAATACATTGTGATTATTGACAACAGTAACTTAGACAAGGCGAGAAGAAACCCCTGGAGCGATGTGGTAAAGAAGAGTGTCTAGAAATGTCAAAGTGAGCCAGATTAGGAGAGCAAAGTTGAAATGCCTTATCAGACTCACCTAAAGCGTGAACCATCAGCAAAAAGCTGAATTTTATTTGAGAAATTTGAGCAATAAAATTCTAGTAATTCATTCTACTGTGTAAGGCAGTGTGCAAAGGAATGAAATATAATGAGGCAAACGTGGTGACACAGCACCTCTTTTTCTGATAGAATATTAGGAGGAGGTCTGATACAGAGCATGGAAAGAATAAAAAAACTCACTTCTGTTGCATTTACATAATGCTGCCAACCGTAAGGATTATTAAATGATGAATACATGTTGGCAAAGCCGATATCAAATGAGCTCCCTTTATTCCTTTAATGAATTCGCTCCAGGAATCAATAACTACTCTCTAAGAACAAGCACTGGTATATGCAATAGGTTTTGCCAAGGTGATTAATTATACTTTTTTTCATGTACCTTTTAGCTTAGTGAGCAGTTATGAAATATAAGTTACTGATACTCTGTAAAATTGTCATGACTTATTTACTTATAAAGGCAATATATTGTGCAGTAACTGGTATAATATTAAGTGGGGAGATTATGGAAAGTGCAGAGGACAAAGAAAACATATGCAGGCAGCAAGCCTGCTTGAAATGTTTGCGGACATGAGGAGATTCAATCAAAAGTGTCAGACTATCAAAAACATGCAGCCGAAATGACACAAATTATATTCAGTCCTAATGAAATATCTACACCTTCCGCGAAGTCTTTAACTAATATTGAGTGAAGGCGTACAAACAGAGGGAGATTAGAAGAATAATATACAGCCATCAATAAAGTTATGCGAAGTCTATGACTTTAATGTACAATATACAGTAAATATATGCATTCAGTAAGGTCAACATGAGGAGATACGGTGAAGGGCGGAGGATTGAACTAAAATGAAATGCAGCCCAAAACGTTCTCCTCAAAAAATGTGAGCAACATGTTTTAGTGCTGTTGTGATTTAAGGGGTGGAACGGCGAATCGGAGAAACCCCGGGAAGATGAGTTAAAAGGTGTCATAACTTTTTTTTAAAAGGTGTAAACCATGTTCAAGTGAACTGCAATATGTAAAGAAACAACATTGACAAAGCCAATAGGTTTTGCATGGGCGAAGAGTGGTTGAAGAAGTGGATGTTAAATTGTGTTCTTTCTCTCTTGTGTGGTCAGAGGCATTTGTAGGACTGGTCAGAACAGGAGTGGTCCTGCCTCCTTAAGTCTAGTGTGACTCACTTTTGTAAAGTTTATCAATTATTTGCTTGGCAGGGTTGCAGACTTCCTGTGGGCACGTGGAACCGTGAAAGGAGTATGTATATAACTTTCATGCAATTTTTTCAGGAGAAACTATTGTGCAAATGCACCACACAGATTTCCCCTTGTGCATGCTTTGAAAGGCATGCAAACACAAACATTCAGAAGTGTGCATTTCTGTACAACTTTGGAAGGATAAAGGTGTGAGTGCAGGGTGAGTGGTGAATGAATGAAGGTTGATAAGAGTCAGAGAGCAGGCAGTGTGAAAGTGCCTCAATCCATAGTGATTAATGGTGTGTGAGTGCAACATTAACACTGTGTCAGTGGTGGATGAGGAGCATCTACCTGTCAGCACAATGTCAGGGAGACTGTGCAGGGTAAATGGTGGGTAGGTGTGCAAGGTGAACGGTGTACAAGAGTAGATGAAAGGTATGTAAGTTTTGTAAATACATGCCAACAGCACAACCTAAAAATGATCCTGTCTATAAAACACTCATTATGAATGTGTAATTAAAACATGACAATCACTAAATATTACTGAATCGCAAACGTGCAAAATTAGTCAAAGCCCTGCTGTGTCATAATATGAAAAACACACAAGATGATGGACGGAATGTTGCACATTGGCAAAACATTCACCCCCAGTCACAGATCTGGGTTTAATTCATCGTTATTTTGCTCACCACGCCACCACTGTTCAGGCATGACCATATGCAAATCAGTCTTGACCCTGTGCCTCATGGGAACAGTCCAGCCCAAACTGCCAAGCCATGTCTTACCTGGACCTGAATTAACACCTTGGCTGCTAGGCGTTTTCCCCCCCTGTGCTGGAAATTGCTCTTACTATGTATTCATGACGAGCTCAGCTCGTCATCAGCACAGCTCAACTGTGCATCATGACGAGCTGAGCTCGTCATCAGCATCGAAAGGGTTAAGCATCCTACGACCGGTTTCTGCCTATCAGCCAGGATAGCTTGACTCCAGTGGCGTAGTGAGCACAGGACCCACGTCTGGGCATAACCTTCCCACATAGGGCGAACAGCAAAACACACAAGATGATGGACGAAATGTTGCACATTGGCAAAATATTCACCCCCAGTCACAGACCTGGATTTAATCCATCGTTATTTTGCTCACCACGCCACCCCAGTTCAGACATGACCATATGCAAATCAGTCTTGACCCTATGCCTCATGGGAACAGTTCAGCCCGAAATGCCAAGCGATGTCTTCCCTAGACTGGAATCAAGCATCCTAGGGCCGGTTTCTGGCTATCAGCCATCATCAGCCAGACTAGTTTGACTCAGTCAGTCAATAAGCTTTATTCGGTTGAAACAAAGCAACCATAAAAGCACAATACAATTTTTAAAATACATTCATATCAATAGATGATAAAAAGAGATACCATACCAAAGGATAGATGAGTTCATACATACAATAGATTCACCACAGTATTACAAAAGGGTTTTAAACTATCCGAAAGTGCAAAGTGCATTAGCAAGAAATTTCATTTGTTTAAAAAAGGGGATACAACCCTCGCTCAATCTAGATGTAAACAGTCTAATCATAGCAACATTCCCACACTTAATACCGCCTCCCCTGCAGTTCTCCTGGTGTAGCACTAACTATGGTAATAGACAACCCCAGGCATCAGGGTTTTATTATCAGACCATTCAAGGATCAGTTTATCAGGTCAATACACCCAATCTGTATCGGAGAGTACAGAAAAACGATTCTGAGTGGGTATATTATAATTGCTGGGTGTATGGCCTTTATTGCCCCTACAGTGATTCTTTTCTGTCATTAATCTTACTGGGGGCATGTATGCGGTTCTGGGGTAAAAGTCTCTCAATTCCCTTATAACTATTGGGCCGTCACCCCTTTGAAGCTGCCAGCCTTGCAGATAAGGGACGACACAGGGATCCCTAAAATTTACGAGGATCAGATCACCCGCTATATCTTTAGTTAGAGGACCCAACCATTTCACCCTTCTGACGTTCAAAATTTTCCCGACGATGTTTGGTGGGAAGGGCCTGTTCTTTGTTAGCCAGAAAGATACCTTATTTGCCAATTCTGCATGTCCCTCGATCTTACCGTTACTTAATTCGGGCACACCTGAAAGAATGCATACAAATGGAGCGGCCTCCGGCGGTAGATCAATTTGGTTGATTTTTCTTTGCCTATAGCCATTGTTGGAGAGAGTCCCCGCTAAGGGCATTGGATCATTGGTCGACCCTACTCTGTTATCAGAACTCTGTGGTATGACAATTTTTGGTGTTGGCTGCCGAGTATTAGATATTAGTGGCTTTTTAGGTTTTTTAGGGGTAGATGACTGGGTTGGGGGGTACTGCTTTGTGTCAAAGTTATTGGGAGATCGGCAGTGGCTGGGGGTTCTACCTTGTTAGCTCCTACCAGACTTTCTAAAAGGATTGCGTTTGCCTTCATTGTCTCTTCTATAGATGTTACTTTTTCCCTTATTACCATAATTCTTTTAACCAATGGGGATATTAAAGATTTGACAATAAGTTCAATCAAGGCCAATGGGTCAGTTGGTATGATAGATAGGGGAGAATCTGAAGTTGAGCATGCCCTGAATGATTTTGGGGTATTGCTAGTGGCTGAGGGGGAACTTGCATACCGCTTTCTTTTAGTAGGGGGAGTCTGAGGGTTAGTTATTAAAAGAGTGCTATCTTTAACTGAAGTTAGAGAGGGGGTTCCCAGGTAGATTACTTTAGGATTGGGTGGTGTGTTTTGCTTAGGACTTATAATTATTGGGGCACCTGTTTGTTTATTTACCTCTTCAATCCAGGTGTGATTAGTTTTACAAAGCGCGATAAGTTCTTCCAATAAGGATAGTGATTGGCAGCAGTTAGCTGTCACCAAAGGGGATTCACGACTGGATTTTAAATTGTCCAAAGTCCCCTTCCCAGGCCCCCCATGGGAGTTAGTATTATTTATGGCCCCTTTACCAACCATAATGTGGGTTGCTTTTATATATGAGAGAAATATGGAAGCAACAACAAACACCAGTGCTGGGCCAATGTATAATGTCAATAGTCCTTTCCTGTTAGCCCAAGTGTGAGTCAAGGCAGTCACTGTTATGAGTCTATAAGTGTTACCTTCTTTATCCAGTGGAAATCAGGCGAGATGCAAATGGGGTGGCCCTGCCCTGCCTCTTGCGGCCTCGGAAGGCCACAGAGGGCTTGCCCTTTGCCCGGGCTCCGCCCGGCACCCGCCAGCGCGCGCGTCCCGCGGGGCGGGAAGTGAAGGTTGACTGAAATAGGCTCCGGTAGCAAGTGGGTGTGGCCGCCGCCTCCCGAGTCCTCCCGCAGCCTCCAGGTATGTCCGGGCTTCTCTGTGCACTTCTCTGTGCACACGCTGCACCTCCCGCGAAGCGGGAGACGCGAGGTCTGAATTCAATCCCCCGGTAGCAAGGGGGTGTGGCCGTTGCCTCCCGAGTCCTCCCGCAGCCTCCAGGTATGTCCGGGCTTCTTTGTGCACTTCTCTGTGCACACGCTGCGCCTCCCGCGAAGCCGGAGACGCGAGGTCTGAATTCAATCCCCGGTAGCAAGGGGGTGTGGCCGCCGCCTCCCGAGTCCTCCCGCAGCCTCCAGGTATGTCCGGGCTTCTCTGTGCACTTCTCCTTGCACACGCTGCGCCTCCGGCGAAGCGGGAGACCTGAGGTCTGAATTCAATACCCCGGTAGCAAGGGGGTGTGGCCGCCGCCTCCCGAGTCCTCCCGCAGCCTCCAGGTATGTCCGGGCTTCTCTGTGCACTTCTCTGTGTACACGCTGCACCTCCCGCGAAGCGGGAGACGCGAGGTCTGAATTCAATCCCCCGGTAGCAAGGGGGTGTGGCCGCCGCCTCCTGAGTCCTCCCGCAGCCTCCAGGTATGTCCAGGCTTCTCTGTGCACTTCTCTGTGCACACGCTGCGCCTCCCACGAAGCGGGAGACGCGAGGTTTGAATTCAATCCCCCGGTAGCAAGGGGGTGTGGCCGCCGCCTCCCGAGTCCTCCCGCAGCCTCCAGGTATGTCCGGGCTTCTCTGTGCACTTCTCTGTGCACACGCTGTGCCTCCCACGAAGCGGGAGACGCGAGGTCTGAATTCAATCCCCCGGTAGCAAGGGGGTGTGGCCGCCGCCTCCCGAGTCCTCCCGCAGCGTCCTAGGTATGTCCGGGCTACTCTGTGCACTTCTCTGTGCACACGCTGCGTCTCCCGCAGTTTGACTCCAATCTGAAGCTGGCACACTGGCCATTTGTAGTAAGCCTGATTTGCTAATATTGTCATTAGATATTAACATGCAGGGTCATAATGTTAGGCAAAGATATGCCCCTGAATTAAAGCAGATCTGTATGTTAAAGTATATGATACTCTGGTATTGTCAAAAAGTGGAAATAACAATTAACACGATTAACTGTCAAAAAAAAACACATACATAATTGAAAACCACACCGATGCACTAATATTATGAATGGGCATTGAAACACAGGGTCATATAGGAGGCAAAGGCATGCTTGTTAATAAAACTGGACCACCATGTTAGCTGCACGATAAAGTGCATGATACACTAGTATCTGAAACAAACTGGAAACAAAACTTAATGCAACTGAAGGTTAAACAGAAACAAATGAATATCTGAAAACTAAGCTGAAGCAATTAAAAGAATGCAGGAGATCTTAGGGTATAGACCTACAGGCATAATAATCAGCAAGAGGTAAGATCTGGAAGGTTGTTCCCTCACAATCGCCGCATTTTTTATTTTCTGGTATTGTGGGACGTGAGGGTCATGTGACTAATGCGCTCTATATAGCTTAAATGCTAGTTCCATATAAAAAAATCACAGCATTGTTAAAACCATTTTGCTGGGACATGTGTACCAATGCATGTACTTCGAGTAAACTGCCTCTCTGACGTCTGTGAGCAACCAGTGTGAGGTCAGTCAGGCAGGCAAATTAGTTCTAATGGAAACGTGGAGGGTAATTGCTTTTATCAATTACCATCAAAATAGCTTTTAAACCTGTAAGGGTGGTGCTCCTCTGCCCATTATCAGGTGCCGTCCCTGACCTGTTTGTGCATTACATTGCATGTTATGTCACTGGACAGACATAAAAGTTAAAACATGCAATGCATGAGAATATGCGTGTGTGGGGGCTGGGGAAAGCAGCAATGTTGGGAAAGAGGCCCTTTTTGAAAGTAATTAGTCAGCAATGTTCAACTATTCCTAGCCATGTTCTTTTGATCAACATCATATACCCTTATACGTATATCATTGTTTGTATCTCCTGAATTAATTTATGAAATGTATATCTTTATATAAAAATGTATTGTGATGTATGATAAATAAAATATTCTTTAACAATAATGCAATAAAAATTCCATAAAACATCCTGGGTGGGATTATTGTCGCCTCCGTGTCCTTAAAAGAATTGAAAATTCTTTGTCGCGAATGCTAGACAATTTTTCACTCTATGGCAGTCCACGGAGGCTCAAATAATGCTTGTTTAAAGTTGCTCCACTACACCGACGCAATATCCACATAAGGTTTGTGATAAAAGGTCTTAAAAGTGGACTCAGAGGACCAGTCTGCCACAGTCATGATGTCTTGTAACCTAGACCCGGTGAGAAGGGCTTTAGAAGCCATAGAACCTCTTACAGAGTGCGCTCCAAAAATGGAGGAATCAATACCAGATAAGGCCAAAAGCCAAGTAACCCACCTGGCGAGAGTAGCTGAAGAGACTGGACGGAAAGGTCTTTGGAGAGAATTTAAAAGTTGACCTGCCACATCATTTCGAAATTCTCTGGTACAGTCTTCATAGACTTTCAAACATTGCACAACACAAAGTTTGCTATGATGTGGAAAAGCAGTATAAGAAACACATTTAGAATTAGTCTTTGTACGGCAAGAGATTGTAAAAGAAACTCCAGAGGGAGTGAATACTCTACCTGCTAAGTCAAGAGCTCGATCATCAGACACACGTCTACATGAAATAAGACAAAGTAACAAAGTCAGTTTGGCCGATTTTTTGTTTGATCGACAAACCCTCATTAGCCGGCCAAGATTGCAAAAATCTTAAAACAATGGAAACATCCTATAATGTTTGATATCTGGGTTGAGGATGATTTACTAACCTGATACCTCGTAGAACTTTACAAACCAAAGGGTGTTCACCTACTGGTTTACCGCCAATATGAGGATGACCCGCTGAAAGGGCTGAACAAAAGTTGTTGACTGTCCTGTAAGCCATACCAGATTTGGCTAGTTCGGACTAGAAATTCACAAATACAGAGACTCGGGATCCCAAAGGATTACTCTGTTGTTGACCACACCAACGCACCCAACGCCGCCAAGGGGACTCCTAACGTTTGTGAGTGGATGGCGCCCAATATTGGGAGAGGAAAAAGAGAGCGTCTTGCGAAACTCCCGGCACTTGCCAGCGTCGCCGGAAAGTCTCCACGCCATGAGAGACAGTTGGCCCTGCAGAATCAACGGATGAAGAAGACCGACAGGGTTGGGCAACAATTCCGGGAAGGACCTGATTCGAATTGGAGGTGCACATGACAAAGTTATTGCCCCTGGAAACCACGCTTGAGCTTTCCAACAAGGTGACACTAGGATTATTTCCGCCCCCTGTTGACGAGTGTGGGCCAGCAATCTCGGGATCATTACGACCGGTGAAAAGGCATATAGAATGCCCGTTGTCCATGATTGAAGGAAGGCGTCCGAGCTGATCGCTAACGGATCTGGACGCCAACTGTAAAACAGGGGAAGTTGCCTGTTGAGTCGAGACGCAAAAAGATCTTGAACACATGGGCCCCATTTGGAGTTCAACGCTTGGAACACACTGGGATGCACTTTCCAATCGCTGGTGTCCCGTAGAAATCTGGAATTCCAGTCTGCCACCACATCTAAGGAACCCGGAATGTAATCCGCCGTCACTGAGATGTGATGGGCCAGACAATAATGCCAAAAATCCTTGACTATTTCCACCAATAGTCGGGATCTGGTACCTCCCAGACGATTGATGTAGCGCACCGCGGACACATTGTCCATGCGCAAACGTATAGAACAACTTGCTTTCTGAGGAGAAAGAGTCTGAATAGCAAAAGAGCCTGCTAATAACTCCAGACAGTTGATGTGAAGACGCAATTCCTCCTGGGACCAATGACCACTGGTCTCCAGAGTCCCGCAACGAGCTTCCCAGCCCCAGCGACTGGCGTCGGGCTCGATGATGGCATCTGGAATTGCCGCAAAGATGGCCTTGCCATTCCAAGCATCCATGTGTTGTAACCACCAATTAATTTCTAGACGAGCCTCCTGAGAGAGTGCAATCTGTTCTGCATAATGCAAGCCCCTGCGAAGTTGTAAGATCTTCAACCTCTGTAAAGCCCTGTAATGAAGGGTACCCGGAAAAATCGCCTGAATAGACGTTGCCAACAACCCGACGAGGCGGGCTAATGTCCTCAATGATATTGTCGGAGAGGCAAGTGCTCTCCTCAATTCCTTCTTGATAGCAGACCTCTTCTTGAGAGGTAAGAGAAGTTGAGACGTTACCGAATTGACTTGAAAACCCAAGAATTCGATCATCTGTCATGGAACTAGGAGAGACTTGGGAACATTGAGAGGAAAACCCAACTCTTGAAGGAGACGAATAGTTCAGGAAAGATGCAACTGAACTATCTCGACAGACTGACCCATTATCAAAATGTCGTCCAGATAGATAATGAGCCTCACTCCTCTCTCTCTTAACCACTGAACAACCGTTCGCATGTGTTTCGTGAAACACCATGGAGCGGACGACAGACCGAAGGGCATGGCCGTAAACTCGAACCATTGATTGCGCCACTGACACTGGAAAAAACAACGATGAGTAGGAAAAATGGCAACAGTCAGGAAAGCATCTTTTAGGTCTAACCGAACCATCCAATCATGGCTCAACAACATGTCTCGTAAGAGATGAATTCCCTCCATCTTGAAATGGCGATACACGACGCCCACATTGAAATACTTCAGGTTGAGAACAAGACAGAAACCAAGATCTTTCTTGGGCACAAGGAAAACTGTGCTTACAAAACCATGTGGATGCAGTTTTGTCTGCACAATAGCCCCTTTGAGCAACAAAGACTGGATCTCTTCGTCAATTAAACTCATCTCTACGGGGGAAAAACTTAGAGGTCTTGGAAGTATCGTCTGAGTGGGAGTGGAATAAAACTCTATCTGAAAACCCTGAACAGTTTGAAGGATCCAAGGATCCAAAGACAGTGCCTCCCACCTGCGAAGGAACTAAGCCAGACGACCTCCCACCATGTGATCCCCATAATGCAAAATGGGTACCTGAGTACAATGAGTCCCCAGACTGGAACTGCTGGCCTCGATAGTTGCCTCGTTAACCGTGGCCTCTGTCGCCTCTGTTTCTGGTGGGGTAGAACTTGGACCTCTGGGCACCTCCTCTGCCCCTTTTATCAGAACTTCTAGAGGTCTGTTGTCCTCCTCGGCCAGAACCTCGACCTCTGAAACGGCTGGCCCTATTAAAAACACCATTATGTAAGACTTTTTTTATATTAGCTTGCGCTTTATCCAGCTACATATTTCCCCATTTTTTGTACAAAATCGTCTCCAAAAAGCATGCCATTGGCTAAAGAACCTGGCTCTGTGGTAGCCATTTCTGTCAACTGAGGGTCAATACGCATTAAAAATGAATGTCTCCTTTCAGTAGACAAAGCAACATTTGCGTTGCCCAAAAAACACATGGCGTGTTGTGCCCATTCCATGATGTCCGAAGGGTCCAGCGGGGTAACCTTATCCTTAGCCACAACTGAGGCATCCAAAATTTTGGTCAAAGGGCCAAAATGTCCAAAAGTTTATCCTGGCATCCTTTCCAGGCTCTATCCAAACCCTTCTTTGGGTCCTTAGCAAATTTGTGCATAAAGGTAGCCATATTGGGGTCCAAGTCTGGCGTATCAGTAACTTTGCCAAGTAAAGAGGGTCGAGGGCACTCAGACCGTAGCGTAGCTCTGACCTGGTTTTCAAAACCCTGACGAATATTATTCTGAACATAATGCGCAACTTCCATACAAGGGTGCCATTCTGTGGATCGAGGATGGATTAAATTTTGAGGATTAAATAATAAATTTTTAGGTTGTACCTCCTCCTGAGCGTCATAAAAAGTGTGCTTTGTCTTTTTGAATTTATTTTAGTGCTTAACGGATTCATCTGAATCTGAAGAAGAAGTAGTACCAGGCGAAGTATCATCCTGTACATCCTTATCAGCCAAGGAACCATGGTCTAACAGCACATTTTTAGCCACATTCAACAGGGCTTCAGCTGAAGCACGAGAAGAAGAGGAAGAGGTGCCCGCAGATTAAGACTTCCTTTTACCAGAAGAAGCCAAAGACTACGCTAAAGCCGTCAGCGCCTTGAGAAGCGCCTTATTCATAAGACCCCGGCGTGGGTATCCAGGGTTTCAATGGTTTGCTCCCCCATAGTGTCAGCATATGGTTCCTCATACTCCTCATACTCATTGTATTCCACCCACTTGTCGTCCTTCTCAGCGTAATACGCCATACTGAAAATAGGAGGTTTGAAGTAGTTCGAAGGGGGGGAGAACCCAAGGGCAAACAGACCTCAGACAGTCAAAAAAGGAAAAAAGGAATAAGACCGGGGTCAAAACAACAATTCAGAAGTGGCAGGCGCAAGCCCTTAAATAACTCCCCTAATGCAGAGCATTAATTCTGGAAATACGCTCCAGTCAGCGTTCAAGTCAGAGCCAGGGATTCGACAGGTAAAGCATGATTAAATACTGTGTGAAGAGCCGGGCTTCAGAGGCAGTCACCGGCTGTTCGTGCATGCGCAGACACGCAAAGCTGGGCTTAACAGAGCCTGCTCCCTGTTCGCACCTAAGTGCGTAGCTTTGCTCCCTCACCACAGCCCACACAAAGGACAGCAACCAAGGGACACCGAAGCCTCAACTTCAAGTAAGCCGCCAAAAATGTATGCGCGAGAAAGCGCAAAGCGCTACCATCTAATTGCCGTAGTCGAGTATCGGAAAAAAGAGCACAGAAATACACAGAGAGCCAAAAGCAACTCCCAAAGCAAAAGGAAGACGCGGAAAGTCGCGTCTGACATAAGCAACGCAGCGCTCCAAATTTAAATACATAAGCAATACAATAATATCAATAAAATATCGAAAAAGCACTTATCTCGCTGCTGCAGCAGCAAAGAAAGAGGAAGTGCTTACGTCACTGGGACCTTTTATACCGATTACTGTCATGCTATTGGTGCATATCTGGAGGGGGTTGTTCTTCCGGGTTATGCTCGTTTAAAGTTAACTCTTTTGCTGCTGTATGTTTCAAAAAAGTTAGAGAAGCATTATTTTAGCCTCCATGGACTGCCATAGAATTTACGAGCCTTGACAGTCATCTGATTATAGGTATGGGAATGTTAGATATGCTGTCATTTGCTCACATGGTTGCATTTAACAACTAGTTGTGTTGACAGAACAACTTGTATTTTTGCAGAGAATCTCCTTTTGGAAAATCGATTGAGTTTACATTACGATAGAGAGTTTGGCTCTCACATTTTGAAGTGAGGTATTAAGATTATTGTATTGGTGAGCACATTGGTGATTCTTGTGGTGGTGGACTTCTACTCTATCTTTTTGCTTTATTGTGAGGAAGTTTAAATCAGACATGATGTAGCTTGTTTTCTAATGTTGTATAGTCCATATTTGATGCCTTCATGTGCTTGTATATTATTTTTAGATTTCATAGTTTCCCCTGACGAAGGGACTACAAACAAGTCCCGAAATGCATTGGGCTTTTCTACAAATTCAAAAATACGTTGTTTTTTTAATGATTTTCATGATGCTACATTGTATAAACATTGGTTCTACAAAGTGATTTTGAGTTTTGTTAGATTTCATTTCCTTCCATTTCTTGGAATTAAAAATAAACTGTATAGACTACTACCATAAAAATATGTGTGTTGAAATGTGAATTAACATTGTTATAATGACACAGGTAGTGCGCACCTAAGTTTCAGCTAGCACTTTGTTAGCTGACCACATGTTTACTTTACACATAAGGAGAAAGTAGGTCATACTTAATTAGGTGCAGCACACAGATCGTGAGAGAAAGAAAAAACTGAGTAACAAGTTTAAAAGGTGTGCTCTAGACACATCATTTACTAGGGGCCTCACAAACCATATACTAAGAAAGTGGTATAAGTACCACATGAGACTTAGAAAGCAGGCCTGGGGCCTGCCGAATCACGGGGGCTACACTAATCAACCAAAGGCAACCACAGGCGTGGGTTACCATTAACTTTCTATGGAGATCATAAAAGTTACAATTTAAGGACACTTCCGGATGGACTAGGATGGAACCCTTTTAAACTAGGACACTTCGAGAGTCAAGACCCACAGGAGCACCGGAGTATTCTATGGGTGTACCTGAGAAGGGGGTGGTTACACCCCTTTCCCTTTGTCCAGTTTTGCACCAGAGCTGGGGCTGTGTGCCCCAGCAACCAGTTGGAACTGGGCTATGCATGGAGTATCTTGTGTGCCCCAGGCAGTGTTTAGAAGCATTCACTGAATGCAGCCCTCCCTGCTCCAATACACAAAACCCCTGTCTCGGGAGGTGCCAGCACCTCCCTGGACAGGAAACCTATTGTCCAGGCCTCCCCTGCCAGAGTTTCGTCCAGCAAAAGGAGGTCAGACTCGTGTCTGTGGCAGCAGCATCCATTTTGTGATGCTGAGGCTCTGTTTAACTTTAACCGGGTAAACCAGTAACTACATGTCTTTTCCCTCTAGAAGGGTGGAATGCTACCACCGCTGCCAGAATTGGCGGGGGTAGTATTTCAAAGTGTTTGACACCTTACACAACATGTTTTGATAAAGCCAAACCAAAGTTAGCATTAACCGCGAGGATTATAATGCACCTAAGAGTTTATGGTATGGCTATATCATAGAACAGCTATGAGGAGATGGTTCTGAAAGCTGCAGAGGGGCTTAGCTCATGCTAGGGCACCCTCTCACATAAAACCAAGCACTCTGCCTCCAGGATTGTCAAAGCCTACCACAGGAGTGGCTTATAGGTGTATATGTGTCTATTTGTAAAGGTAGATATAGGTATACTATATCTAAGTTAGGGGTGATTACACCACCTTACCCAGGCTGTGTGAACAGACCTGTGGTGTCAGTTTAGAAGGCAAACCAGGGGTGGCAAAATACATACTGTAGCCCCTGGTAGGCCTAGGGTGCACCTATGCCCTGGGTACCTATGGTACACTATATAGGGGCTCACAAGGGTGACCCAGTAACCAATCTGGCATGCACCCAAATTACATGGTATCAATATAGCGAGAGAACAGCTGGGCTGTGGGTCTGATTGGCAGGCCCACAGCCACACTAAAGTTAAAAAAACAGAGAATCACAGCAAAAAGCGGGGGTGACCATAGGAAGCAGACCCTACTCTCCTACACAACCCCCCAAACGCAGGAACATTAAACTAACCTTGACCAGTTGAGTTTTCATGTTCTAAGTGGAAATATCTGGAGAGGCCATCTGCATTGGCATAGTCAGTCCCAGGTCTATATTCCACTGTAAAGTCCATCCCCGGTAGGGAAATGGACTAACGGTGGGCTGGAAATCTGTTCCATTCGTGGAATTTGTGGATTTTTGGCAAATTCGCGTTCCGCGAATCACGCGAATTTGCCCAAAAATCAGCAATTCGCAAGCTGGCGGATTTTTTTGCTTGGTCGCGCTTGAAAAATACAATATTGCGCCCGCTGCCTTGACTTACCGTGATTCTGAGTCCGCCGAGTTGTTTTTCTCCCGGTTTGCGTGTGCTACGCCATTTTGGATCTTGCTGCTTGATCGAGCGAGAGTTTTTCGACCGTGTGTACGTCATCGCGGCCCTCTATCTTGCACAGCGAGAGTTTGACAACGCAAGTACGTCATAAGGGCCTGCGATCAAGTATCGCAGGAGTAAATAATTGCGAACACGTAGTGCGCAGCTGACTTCCGGCAGGAGATTTGAACGGCTCGCTTTCCCGAACTTGCAAAAATTGCAATTCTGCACAAGAAATCCACCGCAGGCAGCATAAAACTTCTGAAAATGATGATTTTGATCAGAATAACTCCTCAGATTGAGATTAGGCTGCCCTTTTTTGTGCAAGGAGTCCGTTTTTTGGGGGGGGGGGAAGGAAGTGCCCCAGAGTCTCCAACTTCCTGTTCCTGTCCAGCAGGCTCCTCCCAGTGCTTTGTCCATCTCCTGGTCACTTTTCATTTGGATCTGAAGCTGGAAGGATTAATTTTTGTGGATGCTGCTGGAAGGACTTTTTGCACTTTGGAGTTTTTGTATCAATTTTAAATTTGAGATTTTACAAGTAAGTTGGTATTGTTTTTTTTGGGGCATTGCAGATGCTGCAACTACAATTTTAAAACTTTTTCACAACTTAAAAAAAAATATATTGTGGGTAGCCACAGTATCCAGTAGGCCCAGGGTTAGGCATGGGTGCATGGTACAACTGTTTCTGTGAGTTTTGTTGAACTTCAATCTCATTTATGTCATTGAATTTTAGCTCACTATATGTGTTTATTTTTATTTTATTTTGCGGTGCCTATAAAGCCACACTAGCCAGTAGGCCCAGGGGTAGTGAGTAGCGCATTGACCAAGTCTTTCTGTGGGGTGTCTTGAATTTAAACATCATTAAGGGCATGGATGGCATTGGATTGTGGTGATTTTTGTGTGTTTTTCGACTTTTTGGGATGTTGTTGGGGCCTGGCCATGTGGGTGGGGGCCATTTTGAGGCCTGGTCCAGGCAGGGCCTGGCCCTGTGGCTGGGGGTCAAGGGGCCATTTTGAAACCAGGCAGTGTGCTCAGGCCTGCACCCAGTTTGCCTTGCTTTTTAGTGCACTGCACTGCTTTATTTTAAAAAGACCTGTTTTCGGATTTCTTTTGGATTTCTTTTTACGTATCCCTTGTTTTTATCTCTGCTCCTGCCCCCTACCTTGCACCATAATTTCAAGGAAAAACCACCGCTGTTTGGCGGGTCCGGTTCCTAGGAGGTTGTGGGTGGCGAGTGACATCTTGCTTTGGGAAGGGAGTTAGAGCGCCATCTTGGAGCGTCCATGTGATCGGGGATGCGTAGAGCACGCTATTTAAAGCTCGCCCTTAGCGCGCAGTGGTGACGCGCAGCGGAAGCGCCTTCCCTGCGCCTGAGTCGTGCCAGAGTCCTGCCCGTCTGCGCTCGTCAGCGTCTCGGAGGTGGACGAGGTGGGACCCTGGTTCTTTTATCCACGGTTTTGTTTGTAGCTTTTGCTTTGTATCTGGTTCGTGATGACTGTTTACAGCTCCGCCGAGCTGTTTGCTCTGCGTAAACATACCCCTTTGTGCCAGTGTGTTTTTCCGGGAGGACGCCTTCTGAGGAAAGGCTGTCCGGCTTGTGGTTGGCGGCCTGTTGTGCCTATGGGACCGGTGTTGCCACCTCCTACTCAGTACTGTCAATGTGCTCTCTTGAACACCAGATCCCTTGGCAGACATTCCACGGAAATCTGCAATCTACTCTCTGACTTTAAAATTTCTTGTCTGTTTTTAACAGAGACTTGGCTTGGGGAATGCTCAGGCCCTGGAATGCTTGGCCAGTGCATTACCCCCGAATTATACCATCTTAAGGAAGGACAGAGTTGGGGGTAGGGAAGGGGGAGTGGCCCTCATTGTGGATAAGGATCTAGTGTGTACTACGTTTCCTGTCGAGAACATCTCGGGCTGTGAAGCCTTGGGCTTTACACTTGGCCTTTCGCCCCGTCAGACGTGCACTGGGCTCCTCGTTTATAGACCGCCCGGACCCATTGGTACGTTTTTTGGCGACTTGCAGGCAGCACTCTCTGTACCCTGTATGAGATCGGTGCATTGTATTTTGTTGGGGGATCTAAACCTTCATATGGACATTACAGCGGATCCTGATGCATCTAAATTGCAGGATATTACTGCGCTGCTTGGGCTTGTTCCTTATATTGACAGTCCCACCCATAATAAAGGCCATACAATTGACCAAATCTTTTACACCAGGCAGATTGCCGTGTCCTCGCCACTTCCAGTGCTATGGTCGGATCATTTTATAATAAATTTCGGTATCCCTTATGTGGCCATGATTGGCCAGAGAGTGCAGAAGGATTCCATTCGACAATCAAGATCTTTTCATCTAGTCACGGCGGAAATGCTGTCAGACGCCCTTCGTCTTCATCCTTGCGAGCTTACAGATGACTTGGAAGCTAACTTAGATTTGGTTCGTAAGTGGCTGATAGCCAGATTTGATGAGTTAGCTCCAGCCAAGTCAGCCAAATCAGCTCATAGTCATGTGTCCCCCCCTTGGTTCACTCCTTCATTGAGGAAAATGCGCCAAGATTATAAAAGGGCCGAAAGAGTGTGGCGACGCAAATATGAGTCTGAGGATAAATTAAAATATCGTGATGCTATTAAGTTGTATCACAAACACTTTACTGAAGGCAAAAAAGAATATCTTGAGCATAGAATGGATGAAGCGGATAATATGAGCAAGGAACTCTTTAGAATAGTAAAGGAGATTGCTTCCCCTGCTGCCTGTTCACCTTCTCACTCTCACACGGAAGTTTGGATCAGCCAACTCGGAGACTTTTTTGTACACAAAATTAAGGCTATTCAGGAGTCTTTTCCTATTGGGGATCTCAACGTGTCGGCATGTAAATCGATCTTTTTACCTTCATTAGTGGAAGAGAAAGGGCCCATACTATCGGTCTTTCCGCCGCTGTCTTGTGCCACCTCTTACGATCTTTTGTCCCGGCTTCAGTCTGGCTCACCTTTGGATCCTTGTCCAGCGAAGTGCCTGGGTAAAGTTGCTTCAGCAGTTAACAGCTTGCTAAGCCCTCTGCTTAATCTCTCCCTCAGTACAGGAACGGTACCTCCGGCATGGAAACACACGCTGATTCGGCCGTTACTCAAAAAGCCTACCTTAGATCCCCTTGTGCATGCTAATTATAGGCCAATCTCCCTGCTTCCTGCTCTGGCGAAGGTGATTGAGAAACATGTGCAGCTCTCGATCACCAACTTTATCGAGAGCAACAACATCCTCCATGATTCTCAATCTGGTTTCCACGCTAATTATAGCATGGAGACAGCCCTTCTTGAGCTCACCGAAGCTATCAGGGAAACTCTTGATCTTGGGGGAAAGGCTATTTTAGTCATGCTTGATCTGTCGGCCGCCTTCGACACCGTCCCACATGACGGTCTCCTCTTAAGACTCTGGGAGATCGGGTTTCGTGGGACGGTGTTGGACTGGTTTAAATCCTTTTTATCTGGTCGTCGACAGGTGATCTGGGCACCCCCTTTCTCCGCTGAAATGCCGCCGCTTGAGGTGGGGGTTCCTCAAGGGTCTATTCTGAGCCCCACCCTTTGTAATATCTACATGGCCCCTCTGGCGGCGGTAGCGGAGGCTTTTGGTGCCCAGATTATATCCTACGCTGATGACACCCAGCTCCTGTTTACTTGCAGGAAGGGAGAGGCTTTTGATGGCGCCAGGATCTCAGACTGCCTGAGTGCGGTCTTCACTTGGTTTCAACGGCACAGCCTGAAATGCAACTCAGGTAAGTCTGAGCTGCTTTTCTTTGGGTGTGCACCCGATCCTGGCTGGAAATCTTGGTGGCCTCAGGACATGTTTCCTCCTGAGAAGGGGTCGACACAAGCTAAGAACCTTGGTGTGCTGTGTGATGACGGCCTTTCTTTCAGACCCCAGATCATTGGGTTGTCGGGGAAATGCTTCGGCATTTTGAAAATGCTCAGGAAGTTTCTCCCGCTGTTATCTTAGCAGTACAAAAAAATTATTGTTCAGGCGTTAATTGGATCGCGACTCGATTACGCCAATGCCCTATATTTAGGACTGCCTAAATACTTGCTTTCCAGGCTGTAAATAGTGCAGAACTCAGCGGCAAGAGCCATTTTTGGCTTTCCACGCAGAGCAAAAGCATCTGATTTGCTCAATAGGCTGCATTGGTTGCCCATCTCTAAAAGAATCACTTTTAAGATTCTTACCCTGGCGTTTAAGGCCCTTCATTCAGGTGGCCCGATTTACATCAGGAAGCGTATGGCTTTCTATGCGCAGAGGAGGACTCTACGGTCGGCTGGGCTGGCCAAGGCCGCTGTGCCGACTATTAGACGTGCCCGGATGGGAGGACGGTCCTTTCGGTATCTGGCAGCACGTCGCTGGAACGAGCTCCCTGTCACCCTTTGGAAAGCCAACAGTCTCCTTTCTTTCAGAAGGGAGCTGAAGACTTGGCATTTTTCTGCATGATTCTTTGGACCACTGTGAGTTGCCGTGTTGTGTTTTTCAGTTCCAGGTCTCACTGCCAAAGCGCTGGGACACCCTTTGGGGTAGCCGTGCGCTATAGAAGAGACAGTACATAACATAACATTTCATCCATGAGGCCCAGGGGTAGTAAGTGGTGCATGGACCAAGTCTTTCTGTGGGGTGTCTTGAATTTAAACATCATTGAGGGCATGGATGGCATTGGAATGTGGTGATTCTTGTGTGTTTTTCGACTTTTTGGGGTGTTGTTGGGGCGTGGCCATGTGGGTAGGGGCCATGTTGAGGCCTGGTCCAGGCAGGGCTTGGCCATGTGGCTGGGGGTCAAGGGGCCATTTTGAAGCCAGGCAGTGTGCTCAGGGCTGCACCCAGTTTGCCTTGCTTTTATCCATTAGGCCCAAGGGTAGTGAGTGGTGCCTGGACCAAGTCTTTCTCTGGAGGGTCTTGAATTTAAACATCATTGAGGGAATGGATGGAATTGGATTGTGGTGATTCTTGTGTGTTTTTCGACTTTTTGGGTTGTTGTGTGGGCCTGGTCATGTGGGTGGGGGCCATTTTGAGGCCCGGTACAGGCAGAGCCTGGCCATGTGGCCGGGGGTCTAGGGGCCATTTTGAAGCCAGGCAGTGTGCTCAGGCCTGCACCCAGTTTGCCTTTCTTTCATATATTAGGCCCAGGGGTTGTGAGTGGTGCATGGACCAAGTCTTTCTGTGGGGTGTCTTGAATTTAAACATCATTGAAGGCATGGGTGGCATTGGATTGTGGTGATTTTTGTGTGTTTTTTTACTTTTTGGGGTGTTGTTGGGGCCTGGCCAAGTGGGTGGGGGACATTTTGAGGCCTGGTCCAGGCAGGGCCTGGCCATGTGGCTGAGGTCAAGGGGCCATTTTGACGCCAGGCAGTGTGCTCAAGCCTGCACCCAGTTTGCCCTGCTTTCATCCATTTGGCCCAGGGGTACTCAGTGGTGCATGGACAAAGTCTTTCTGGGGGGTTTCTTGAATATAAACATCATTGAGGGCATGGCTGGCATTGGATTGTGGTGATTTTTGTGTGTTTTTTTACTTTTGGGGGTGTTGTTAGGGCCTGGCCATGTGGGTAGTGGCCATTTTGAGGCCTGGTCCAGGCAGGGCCAGGCCATGTGGCTGGGGGTCATGGGGCCATTTTGAAGCCAGGCAGTGTGTTCAGGCCTGCACCTAGTTGGCCTTGCTTTCATCCATTAGGCCCATGGGTAGTGAGTGGTGCATGGACCAAGTCTTTCTGTGGGATATCTTGAATTTAAACATCATGGAGGGCATGGATGGCATTGGATTGTGGTGATTTTTGTTTGTTTTTTGACTTTTTGGGTTGTTGTTGGGGCCTGGCCATGTGGGTGGGGGCCATTTTGAGGCCTGGTCCAGGCAGGGCCTGGCCATGTGGCTGGGGGTCAAGGGGCCATTTTGAAGCCAGGCAGTGTGCTCAGGCCTGCACCTAGTTTGCCTTTCTTTCATCCATTAGGCCCAGGGGCAGTAAGTGGTGCATGGACCAAGTCTTTCTGTGGGGTGCCTTAAATTTAAACATTATTGAGGGCATGGATGACATTGGATTGTGGTGATTTTTGTGTGTTTTTTTACTTTTTGGGGTGTTGTTGGGGCCTGGCCATGTGGGTGGGGGCCATTTTGAGGCCTGGTCCAGGCAGGGCCTGGCCATGTGGCTGGGGGTCAAGGGGCTATTTTGAAGCCATGCAGTGTGCTCAGGCCTGCACCCAGTTTGCCTTGCTTTCATCCATTAGGCCCAGGGGTAGTGAGTGGTGTATGGACCAAGTATTTCTGTGGGGTGTCTGGAATTTAAACATCATTGAGGGCATGGATGACATTATATTGTGGTGATTTTTGTGTGTTTTTTGACTTTTTGGTTTGTTGTTGGGGCCTGGCCAAGTGGGTGGAGGCCATTTTGAGGCCTGGTCCAGGCAGGGCCTGGCAATGTGGCTGTGGGTCAAGGGGCCATTTGGAAGCCAGGCAGTGTGCTCGGGCCTGCACCCAGTTTGCCTTGCTTTCGTCCATTAGGCCCAGGGGTAGTGAGTGGTGCATTGACCAAGTCTTTCTGTGGGGTGTCTTGAATTTAAACATCATTGAGGGCATGGATTGCATTTGATTGTGGTGCTTTTTGTGTGTTTTTCGGCTTCTTGGGGTGTTGTTGGGGCCTGGCCATGTGGGTAGGGGGCATTTTGAGACCTGGTCCAGGCAGGGCCTGGCCATATGGCTGGAGGTCAAGGGGCCATTTTGAAGCCAGGCAGTGTGCTCAGGCCTGCATCCAGTTTGTCTTGCTTTCATCCATTTGGCCCAGGTGTAGTCAGTGGTGCATGCACCAACTCTCTCTGTGTGGTCTCTCTTCTATTAATTTAAACATCCATTTTGGATTAGAATTGGATTTTTTTTTGTGTCTTTCCGTTTTTGGGTGTGTTGTTGTAACAATAATAAATACAATGCCTAGTTGCAAATATTAATTGAAGCACGACATATGCAACATTTATTTAACTGATGTTCCTCTGGCTTCCTTTGCTTTAGGTGCACAAGAGAATCACATCAGTCATGGTTCATCATCAGTGCCAGGAAGAAGTCCTGCAGCAATGTGTGCAGCACAATGTCACATGACTTCACGTGTGGCCACAGACAACTCTGCAACTCGTACAACTGCGGCCTGCTGTTCTGACATCTGAAGAAGATGGGCCCAAAGAAAGGTGGCCGTAGCGCCTCTAGAAAAAAGGTTGTCAGTGCCACTGCCAGTATGAAGGAGCAGAAGAAGCAAGTGGCACCAACTACCAAGTAGACTGGTGTGCCCACAGACACCTTTTTTGGGAAAATAAACTATGCCCGCAGCAGCGGCGGTGTCCGCCTGGGACCAAACTGGGAGCAGCAACTCCGCTTCATTGGGCTCAGTGCCACCACCCCAAGTTAGGTACAAGACCATGAGTGCTGCAGAGGCAGCCACTGTAATTGCTCAATCACCATCGACCAGTGATGTTGGCTCATCGCAAGAAAGTAGCATCCAATCAATGCATGGTGTAACTCATCTGACGAGTGTTCAACAACCACAGCCGCAACGACAACCACAGGTGCAACTAGTACAAGCGCAAGTACAAGAGCAAGTGCAAGCGCAAGCACATGCCCAAGGAGAGGCGCAAGGAGAGGTGCAAGCGCTTGGAGTGGCGCAAATAGAGGCGCAAGGAGAGGCACACCTGCCCACAATGCTTGTTCCTCCAGAAGTAGGGGCACATCAGGAAATCGAGATTCAAGCAGAGGTATCATCCGAGGAAGCCACTCCTCCTGATGATGATCTTCCAGATCCCCAGCAAGAAAAAGGTCAAGGAGGGCTACTACTACAAGTTCTTCTTCAAGCACCCTTCCTTCTGATGATCTTGATGTTGATTGGAACCCAGCAATGCAGCCTGAGAGTGAGGCCCGCCATGAGCGGACAAAGGTAGCTAAGCCTAAAAGGAAGGTCCGCGCAAGGCTTCCACTTATGGGTGATGACGACGAACAAGTAGTGG
The DNA here is from genome assembly GCF_964263255.1 of Lissotriton vulgaris. NCBI lineage: Eukaryota > Metazoa > Chordata > Amphibia > Caudata > Salamandridae > Lissotriton > Lissotriton vulgaris. The sequence goes on along the minus strand of NC_141694.1, from coordinate 1,870,201,914 downwards.
TGTCTTCTGCTGCTGATGAACAGTCTTACGACGTCCCAGTCATCAAAGTCGTCACTCCAGCCCCAGCGGGCATGCAGACAGAAATTTTGACCCTATCCCGAAGTGCTGCTGAGCGGGATGTGGGCGGCGTGGCACTGATACCACCACCACCAAGCTTGGTACCAACTATGGTACCGGAGGCCAGAGAGGTCATCTCCAAAAACACCACACTATCATTTGGGAGGGTCACCTAAGGAAGATCCGGGAATACAAAAGTACAACAAATCCAAATGTATCCATTCATATTGCATATGATGATGACGAGGGGCTGATCATGCCGGGGGGAAGTGAAAAAGCGACAGACATTTTTTCTGGTACACCCAGTACCCCTGGCAGCAGCACTGCAGTGGTAGCGCCCACACCCTCTATACCTCAGCAACATGTATGAGCCACACTATGAGTCTGGGAGAGACATCAATGCGAAAAAGTACATCAATGAGCCTAACTGGTTTGAAGAAGTCTGCATCATCATCATCATCATCACGTAAAACGGTCCATACCACCATTAGAAGCATGTTTTGGTCGGAGGCACCATTTGAATGCAACCACCCAATGACACGTCTGTATGACGCAAAGCTGGCTAAAATGCTAGCGCTGGACCTTCTCCCTTTTTCTTTCGTGGAAGGGGTGGGTTTTCTAGAATTTGTGGCAACAGTCTGCTCTAAATGGAAGGTTCCTAGCCGGTCCTATTTTGCCAGGGCTGCGGTTCCAGCACTACATCAAGATGTGCTGGAGGTGATTGGGGCAGCTTTGCAGAAGAGTGCTGTTCACACGATCCACCTGACAACAGACATGTGGACCAGTTGCCAAGCCTTTGATTACATGTGCATCACTGCACACTGGGTCGCTTTTAAAGGAGTTAAATGCAGGTGTTGACCTGGACACAGTTTTTCAAGCTACTCGGAAACATGCAACAGTAGCTATGTTTGCCTTGGAGAAATCTCATACTGCACAAAACATTATGGATGAGTTTTATGGTCTATGAATGGCTGCATCCAAGAAAGCGCATGATTGGTTATGTTTCCACGGATAATGGCAGTAATATAGTTAAGGCCATGCATGAGGGTGGCTATTTCAGAGTGCCGTGTTTGGCGCACAGTATTAACATTGTTGTGCAAGATTTCTTGAAAAAAGAAAATACAGTCAGAAAGTTACTGACCACCTGCCGAAGAATCTGCACACATTTCAGCCATTCTTTTAAGGCCCAGAAGCAGCTAAGGAACATGCAACATGAACGTAGACTGCCAGTCAGAGGACTCATCCAGGAGGTGGTAACACGTTGGAACTCAACCTTCTACATGCTTGAGCGTCTGTCTGAGCAGTGGGTCGTAATCAATCAGTATGTGTTTGCACTGGGTTCTACTATGAAAGACATGTGGCTAGAGTTGGAGGAATGGAAGCTAGTTAAAAGCCTGACAGACATGCTTTGTCCTTTTGAGGTCTTCACCAGTGAAGTCAGCAGGGAGGACTGTACTTTGGGCAAAGCTATCCCATTGATGCGCATGCTGGAGCACCAACTGAAGGTGGTGTCTTCAACGTTCCGAGATGATGCTGAAAAGCAAGACGCATATCAGTTGGTGGAGAGTTTATTATTACGCCTAGTTGACAATGAAAGGCTTAAAAAAATACATACAGAACAACATTACATTTGTGTCACTATTCTGGATCCACTGTACAAAAAGGCCGTGGCCAGCAAAGCATTCATTCCTTTTAATTAAGCAGATGTTTCAAAGAACAAACATTGGCTAGCTCTGTCAGTCACTCGGTTCGAAAAAGAGCGGCTGAAAATTGAAGGAACCAGCAGAAGTACTACAGAATCAGCAGGCCATCCGGCGTCAAGTTCCACTTCTGAATCTGTGGCCGAAGGGAGTCACTTTCCCTCACAGCCGTTAACAACACCAGCAACCGTATCATCATCCTCACCTGCACCAGGCCCAGCCATAATTTTGTCGGAAGCGGATTGGGGAACTCATCAAGGGTTTGCTCGTTCTAGTGATGCAAAGGCCACTGATGGTACGCAAAGTGGAGCAACCCTGGAGAACCTTGAGTCGATGGTGTAGGCCTATCTGGATGACCCAACAGAGGTCTTTTTTAATCAGAACCAATTGCTGTATAGGTATGGGAAAAGGCCTCTATGGCGACTGGTCACCAACCTAGCTCTAAATTATTTCTCTTGCCCACTCGCAAGCGTGTCTTCTGAACGTGCTTTCAGTGCTGCTGGTGCCATTGTAACTTCAAAAAGGACCCGCCTCTCGCCCAGAAATGTGGAGAGGTTAACAATGATCAAGATGAATTAGCACTACATACCACCAGATTACAAAATACGTGAATGCGCGCAGGAAGAAGAGGACACCGACTTAGGTGACGGAAGTTCTTCTCTGTTAGCTGACCTACTCCAGTCTCAGGGATGGCCAGCACAACAGTGATTACACTCAAGACTCAAGACTCTGGTAGAAGCGCACCCGCTGAAACTGACTTCATCGACCATCATGCTCCGGGGTAACACGCTGGTGGGACGAGCAGTGTGCGACCCTCTTTGGACTATTACTTAGACAGGCTCCCTTGAGCCGGTGGAGCTGACGAGCTCAGGGTTATGCACCTGCGCGCTGCGAGAGGTATCAGGACATGTGAAGATTTTCGGCAGCCTACGCAGCAACCCCATACACATGCCTATTCCCTACTGATGAGAGGTAATGACCTCGAAACACGTGTCCAGGGATGGCCAGCACAACAGTGATTTCACTCAAGACTCAAGACTCTGGTAGAAGCGCACCCGCTGATACTGACTTCATCGACCATCATGCTCCGGGGTAACACGCTGGTGGGATGAGCAGTGTGCGACCCTCTTTGGACTACTCCCATCTAAATTCACAGAGTTTGAGGACGAGCTCTACTTCCCTGACACTGAGGCCTGAAAATGACTTCCCTTTTTTCGTCCTTATTCACTTTTATTCCTGTGTGTCTTTCTTTGTTTTGCAACTTTTACCACAACATAACTCTAATCACCTATTCACAAGTCCATCAGCAGCACTGTCTTCGTCTTATTTCCTTATTGATTTGAAGGTGCCGCAGTCTGCATTCCTGAGGTTCACAAGTTCACAAATCAATCATGCTCCTCTATCCTCCTCCTCCAGACTCCACCTATCCATTTCCCTCAAGGCAGATGGCTGGATTGCGCAGAATCAAGAAACTTTCTCTTCGTAGACGAGTCCCCTCAAGTGGGCCTGGAATAACTGACTACATGCTTGCTGAGTGCTGACAGTTACTTCTGAAATTGACAGGAGAGGCTGCCCTGTGAGCCCTCACTTTCAGAAGAAGATGCGGACAAAAAGTGGAACAGGTAATGAATAATGAGAAGATGGCATGCAGTGGACAGCAATGGCTGTCTGGCTCTGATGAAAGCAATTGCTATTTATTTGTTGTGCATGAAATGAATCACATGTCTTCTGTTATTATTTAATCTTTTACACACTAAATGTAACTCAAGTCTACTCTGCTTTTTTTTACCTTGTTTAATTGAAATTGTACTTCAACTGCAGGGGCCACTACGTTGCATTTTCCAAAATACAAAATGTCCTTGGACTTACTGTTTGCCAATATACCATGATGATTGATTAAATAATATATCTTTTTTCTTTTCAGTCACTCACTGGGATGGATGGATCCTCAGCGTTGGTTTACGGAGGAACTATGGCCAATTCGTGAGTGGCAAACAGGTAAACCAGTCTACAACAACTACTACAGCAGAACAACATGTCTGTCTAGTCGTGGTATGGAGTGGTCGAGGCAGTGTAGGGTTGTTATGCCAGGCAGAGTCCAGACAGCAGTTCATGTCAAATTGGGGCTATGTGGCTTGCTGCATACAATTAGATATGCTTTGTATGTCTGTGACAAAGAGCCTAGGTATGCTACATCAGGTTACTTCACTCGGTGGTGCCTGCCTTGACCGTCTGCATGGCCCTGGCACAAGCATGGGCCAAAAATCTGTTCTGCTCGTGAAATTTGCGGATTCTCGCCTGCAAATTCGCAATCTGCGAATCTCGCGAAATTGCAGAAAAATTGAAAATTCTCAAACACGAATCACAGGTAAAATAAGCATTTTGGGGAGGTAGAATAATGGGCTAGAACTCGGAGGAGAGGAAAGACTGACAGTAGTACTAGTAAAGTACTAATAGGGCAATTGAATTCACTAGCTCTGTTAGTGGCACTTTTGTACATTTTTGGACGTTTAGATAATACATGCTGGTAAGGTTGAAGAAACAAAACGTACAGTAACCCCCGCCCAAAACCACACAAAATAATATAGACGTGTACACTATGTTTAAGTATGTAAAATAAATGAATATATTTCCCCTAACAAAAATAAACTAACCCAAATCACCCCCCTCCCTAACCCCAACCAATGTCCAAATGTCCTTCTTCAAGTCCCTTTCCCCAATGCCCGATTCCCACCCCCTCAACAGTCTTTAAAAAAGGGGCAAGGGACAGTCACTTCCTCCAGTGGTGTCCTGTGGACAGGTGGTCCCGCAGCTCTTTGCGGAGATCCCGGAACTGGCGCTGTTGCTTCTCTGCCAAGTGCTCCAGGTAGTCCACTCTCTTTCGGAGGTGGCGCAGACGTGCATCCAGGCTTTGGGGGGGGCTGCTGTTGTTTTTGCTGCTGTGCGGTGGCGGCGGGAGGCTGTCGGGCCACTGTGCCGTTTCGCTGCAGGCTGCTGGCTGGTGGCGCCGGGGGCACTGGAGGAGGATGCAGTAGTTGCCGCCTCCTCCTCCTGTTCTTGAGCCCACAGCCGCTGATATTCGTCACAAATGGCCTCCAGCTTACGGGCCCTGGCCCGGACAGCCATCTCCTTCCGGGTGAGCTTTCTATATGAAGAAAGAAAGAAAAATGCTGTAGCCAATAGTCTTTAACATTAACTCAAAATATTTCAACAGAAAGTTGTTTCACAGTAACACTAACAACTTGAAAGCACAGAATAACATTTTGGCATGCATCTTTCCGCCATCTTTGTAGGCCTGTGACATTAGTGGGAGTTTCAGGAATTCTACTAGCAGCACTATGGACTCACTACTACATAATCAGGGACTACACCAGTCCTTTTCTTTTTTAGGTCGAGCTGGAGAAAGCAATGCGAAGCAATCCGAAGCAATGCGTCCAGCTCGACAACTAATGTTGCCTGCCTCCGGGGAATCTGAGACAGGGGTCGGGCACGCGCGGCCATTGGTATCTGTGAACGCGCATGTCCAGGCCGGCGCCGGGCACATCTCCTGCCTCAGATTCCCAGAAGTGCGCAAACACACACACATACACACACACACAACCACGCACGCACCATCCCCCCACCACTCACGGGGTCACGCGCACACACACAGCCATGCACGCACCCCCCCACACCACTCACGGGCTCACGTGCACACACACAGCCAGGCACGCACCCCCCCACCACTCACGGGCTCACGTGCATACACACAGCCCCCCTCCCCCACTCACCGAGTCTCTCAGGCTCCTCTCATCCCGCGGTGGTGGCGGCATTACACACGGACACATTCATTTTTGGTAGGCACCGGGTGAAGAGCAGACGCACTACGCCGCATTCAAGGTCTCTCTAGCACAACAGGGATTTCCTGGAAGTCCGCCTTACATCACAGAACGTACTCGCTCTCCTATTGGGCATCCTCTCTGATTTGTATGCCCCTCTAGGACCTGCATCATCAACTCCCGTTGAAACTCTCCTTTGAATAATTTTCAGACTCCCGCCCCTCTTTGAATTTGGACTCTTCATTGGCTGTTGGCTAGTTCCGGATAACTGAAACACTAGACGACGGGTTTAGTTTATTGCTGTCCTTTTGGTGGCCATTTTTGACATTGGTAAACATTTGTGCCCGTCGTCTCAGAGGCAACTTGCGGGTATCGTGCCCTTCGTCGCTGTTTGTTTCCTGAGAGCAAGTTCTTTCCGGTTCGTTCCGAGTTCTTGCTCTAGTTCTCACTTGTAGGAGGAGCGGTTATTGCTTGGAGCGTCTTTCTGGCTTCCTCTTTGGGAGATGGGTGTAGTTCAACTGGTGGTTGTACCCCGAGTTTGTAAAGTATGTGTTAAGTCTCTTCGTCCTATGAAGGGATGTCGAGAATATTTTGGGATGGCTTCATTTATAAATACTGGGCTTAACACAGAGTGATTGGGTTCAGAAGAAGAGTCATGAGACCACAAACTGAGGCACCATGGTGAAGAGATGTGTGCGGGGCACGGATGAGACTTGGAGAACAAGACGTTATTTTGTCAGATTTAGTGTAGTGGTATGTCTTGTTGAATGACGACCTCAGACATTATTTCAGTGTTAGGTGCACACGCTTCATCGATGTGCATGTAGGTCTACCTACTCCTCCATCGAACTTGCAGATAACTAGTGAACTAGATTGATGTTTCATATTCGGAAGTGATTCTCTTATGCAATAAATTCCAAATCTTTGTGCTTATTTTGAACTGATTGTAATTACAAGGCGGTCTCAATGTGCTGGGTTAACACCTGAGCTGAGTTCCATACTTCTTGAAGGGAGTATTGGGTGCAACTTTGATCATTTTTCTCAAGACAGCGCTAAAAATGTCTTTTGTTGCTTGCAGAACGACAAAGCAGCAGTGCAGAACTGGAGATGGATGGAAGGTTGTTCCATCACTTGGTATTTTCCCAATAAAAATGTCATTCTTGCTGTGAAGTATTTATACTTTTTCTTGTCAATTTAAAGAAGTCCATATACAGGGCTCGAAAAATCTCTATCTTCTGTTAACGTTTCAGTTTGTCAATAGACGAAGGCGAACTACTGCACATTCGAGGGAGATGCCAGGCTCTGGCTCAGGGTCAAAATAAGCCTAGCATTTATGTGGTATCTACCCACCTCCCGTCTATAAAGTCAATTATTTATTTATTTTATTTTTATAAATTAATTGTCCAAGCTCCCTCGTGTAGCAAAGGAGCTGTTGCTAGACCATGTGGGCCTTCTGCAGGTAGGCTGATAGATATGTCTCACCAGAGTGTTGTGAAAGTGCTCATTGAGGAACATTATGCCAGTGAATTTCCAAACAGTTTACTATGAAATCAGACGATTTGTAAATCATCAGCCAATACTGTAGAGTTCAAGACAAGCACTGATAATCTTTATATTGGAAATCGATTTATAGTTACCTTCTGAGTGAGGAAAAATATCGCTAATAAGTCGATTTCCAATTCTTAGAGAGTACAAGATATCCAAACGTATCCATACTAATGTAAAGATCAAAGACATTCCCATCCAGATGAATTGTTGACCTATCTAATACAGGGACAAATCCATGTATATGGAACAATGAGAATGTCTGCTACCCATTGGGTGCCATCCCAGATATGGTCCGTGATTGTAGTGAATGTAATACTGTCTTCACACATCAAGTATTGCACAAGGTTGCAAAAGAGAAATGAATTGACCAGAATGTACATATAGAATACAACTTGGTTGGGTTCATGAGAAGGCTGTATATTGTGACTGTTATGCTATTATAATTATTATGCATTATGGTTAAATAGATTTATGCCAGCAGTCTGCACATGTTTGAGAATCCCCCACTCACCCGGTCTGCAGGGGTAATCCTCCTCCACACTCCCTCTATGGCGCCAGGGCTCCCTCTGCACCACAGGCGCGAGCCGCAGGCCACGCTGATGTGCACGCTCACAGCGTGCACGCTCACGGCGTGCAACCCGTGCATGGCGCTCTTTAACTTTTTTCATTTGTGCAAATTGGCTCAAGCTGGGTAGGATAATCAGGCGGCACAGCCGGCAGGAGTCAACGTGGGCAGCGTCTTCAGGCCCAAACAGAATGGAAGGGGTAAGTTGTTAATTTAATTTCATTCATGACATTCTTCTTCCATCAATTCCAGATTTCTGCTCTTTTCATCAATACGTTACCTTTTTTCTTTGCTTCTATTTCCTCTTTAATATGATGTTGATTATGAATGTTCAAAGGCAACAACACCATTGATGATGATAGCAACAACAACGTACATTGCTTCCTCTTTTTTATATTATGCACCTCATTGCTTCCTGTTGAATGCACCTTTTGTGCATCACTCAGCACCACCACAGCATCACTCAGCACCACCACAGCACCACTCAGCACCACCACAGCACCACTCAGCACCATCACAGCACCACTCAGCACCACCACAGCACCACTACAGCATCACTCAACACCACCACAGCATCACTCAGCACCACCACAGCACCACTCAGCACCACCACAGCACCACTCAGCACCACCACAACACCACCACAGCATCACTCAGCACCACCACAGCACCACTCAGCGCCACCACAGCACCACTCAGCACCACCACAGCACCACTCAGCACCACCACAGCACCACTCAGCACCACCACAACACCACCACAGCATCACTCAGCACCACCACAGCAACACTCAGCACCACCACAGCACCACTCAGCAGCACCACTCAGCACCGCTACAGCACCACTCAGCACCACCACAGCATCACTCAGCACCACCACAGCATCACTCACCACCACCACAGCATCACTCGGCACCACCACAGCACCACTCAGCCCCACCACAGCACCACTCAGCACCACCACAACACCACCACAGCATCACTCAGCACCACCACAGCAACACTCAGCACCACCACAGCACCACTCAGCAGCACCACTCAGCACCACTACAGCACCACTCAGCACCACCACAGCATCACTCAGCACCACCACAGCATCACTCACCACCACCACAGCATCACTCAGCACCACCACAGCACCACTAACAGCACCACAGCACCACTCAGCAGCACCACAGCACCACTCAGCACCACCACAGCACCACCACAGCATCACTCAGCAGCACCACTCAGCACCACTACAGCACCACTCAGCACCACCACAGCATCACTCAGCACCACCACAGCATCACTCACCACCACCACAGCATCACTCGGCACCACCACAGCACCACTAACAGCACCACGGCACCACTCAGCAGCACCACAGCACCACTCAGCAGCACCACAGCACCACCACAGCATCACTCAGCACCACCACAGCACCGCTCAGCACAACCACAGCACCACTCAGCACTACCACAACATCACTCAGCGCAACTCCTGCATCACTCAGCACCACCACAGCATCACTCAGCGCCACCACAACATCACTCAGTGCCATCACAGCATCAATCTGTGCAACCATTCAACAACAACTGGTTCAAATATGTTCTCTCAATGTTTCAAGCTTTATTACAAATGTCACAAAAAGATGTTAATATTTCACTTCTGATCTTGGATTTTCATCACAAGAAAATACACTGAACATAATCTTCACAAAAGTTATTTACAAATGTTTATTGCTATTGTCATTATACATTACAATCACTTTTATTTAAGTATTTAAAAAAATTAAAAGCCATTGTTATTCGTAATATCAATACATCTAGATCACGTAAATACAAAACATGTTGCATTACAAATTCTATAGGTGTCACATTTGCGAAAGCTATAACTATTGGCATTGTAAATGACAAAGCTATTAATTTAGCTATTTTCAAAACCAAAACATAAATAAAAAAATTGTCATTTACAAGACCAATAGCAAGTTCAAGTTTCAAAGCTTTATTCGACAGCAAGTCATGAAAGCAATTATACATCCTACACTACACAATAAATACTACAAGTTAAATTCATTATTTTTAAAAACTCATCAAACCATAGTGCTGTCATGTTACAATTTAGGAAGACAATTTATACATGATAATATAAAAATAATTCAATAAAACATGAATTTTTAAAAGCTGATCTACATAAAACGGTGTCAGTTGATTCATCGAGCAGTGTCTAACTGTTGTAAAGTGCGGGTGCGTATAGTCCAAGCCCAACTTAGACATTTTGAAACGGGAATCGCCAAGCGGGGTGTGAAATCCGATTCCAGCATTCTTAACGCCTCTATACACCTATGTGTGCCCAAGTTTAAACACACAGGTTTTATCCACTTCCGTCATGGGCTTACATAAAGGGGACAAACAAACAGTATGTGAGCTATATTCTCAATCAAATCTTTGCAATGGGGACATTTGTCATCATAGATAGCTGACCATTTGTGGGTAAACGCCTTTAAAGGAAGGGTCCCGATTCTAAATTGAAAATACAATTTTCTATCAAACGGCCTTTCAATGATGTCCCAGTATGGCTCACAAATTGGTAAAGATTTGATGTCCAAAAAACATCCTGTTAAATTTGTGTTGGATCCAATATTATAAGCGGACGACCATACCATTTCCCAGTACATATTTTTCAATGTTACCTTTGATGGAAAGCTTTCAGCGATGGAAGAGTTCCATAGGTGGTCTAGTTCCATGTTAATAAGCAACCCTCTTATTTCCTTTAGCCACGGGATCGAATGGAAGCGATCTGCCCTGATGATGTCCTTTAGGGCAGTGGCGTAATGCACAAGTTCAGGGGTGGTCATAATGCGTCTCCAGTATAATAAGGGTCTCAGCCGTGCCAGATCCTCGATGTTTTTCCTGTCAAGGTCATAAGCCAGTGGAACGGTTGGGGTACTCTGGGGAACCCCAACAAGACGGCGTAAAAACCTGTTTTCCGACAGTTTTAGTTGTTTCAAATTGGAGAATCCCCAGAGTTCCGAACCGTATAAAGAGGCACTGATCACCTTCATGTTATAAACTTCTAAAGCAGGGGTGATTGGCTTGGTCAGTGAGGCTTTTGTTTAAGGGCCACAGCACCCGCTAGCTGGTGGAATTTTAAGACAGCCATGTCGATGTGGTTTTTCCAACTCATATTACACTGGAGGGATATTCCTAAATACGTGAAAGCCTCAACCTGTTCTAGGGGAGTGCAATTAAAATTAATCGAACCCTTAAAAGTGTTCCGCTGGTTCCAGCACATGAACTTTGTTTTGGAGGTGTTTATCTCAAGTCCACGTGTTTGACAGAACTCGCCAAAAGCGTTAGCTGCCTTCTGGAGCTCACTCGGTGTTCGAGAAACTATGAGCGTGTCGTCCGGAAACATGAGGACTGGCACGCGTGCCCCTGCTAGAACAGGCGCATCGGTGGGAGAACGGCTTAGATGGTCTACGATGCCATTGATGTAAATAGAAAACAGTGTCGGTGCCAGAACGCTTCCCTGTCGGACCCCGCGTTTGACAGGGAATGAGTCCGTCACCTCACCCTGAGCCCCCCCACCTGATTCTAGCATAGTTGTTCTCATGTAAGCGGACAAGAAGCGTCAACAGTTCCGGGGCCAACCCAACTTCGTCAAGTACCCTCCACAGTTTAGAGCGAGGGACTAGATCAAAAGCTGATTTTAAATCTACGAAGACAGCGTAAAGGGTCCCATTTGTTAGCATCACGTTTCTCCAGTATAAAGCTATGAAAAAAAAGACCTGGTCAACTAAACTTGTACAGGGACGGAAACCTGCTTGATAAAGGGATAGAATATCTTTTTCTTCTATGCAAGTTTGCAGTTTGTTTTGGACTAGTCGACCTATTAACTTTTGGGCAGAGTCTATAAGACTGATAGGTCTGTAATTACTTGGTAATGATTTGTCTCCCTTTTTAAAGACTGGAATTATTTCTGCACCCTTCCATGATGTCGGTATTGGTGCACCCCTGGCCACAGAATTAGCAAGCCACTCAAAGTACTGACACCAAGATAATCGATCGCTTAAAAACACATCAGCCGGTATAGCATCCATTCCTGGGGCTCGGCCCCCTATCACGCAGTCTAGCACTATGCTAACATCTTTTTTGGTAAATAGCTGACATTGATAAAAAACTGTGGGAGGTAGGATACACTCTCCTTCCACTAGATCATGAGCATATTGTGGTTTAAAGAAGTCTACCCACTGATTTTTGGCAACATTATTTTGCGGGTTGTGCTACCCCCCCTCTATCCCACTTAACCAAGGCCCAAAATTGGCTTTGGTTCTTTGCATCACATGCAGATTTAAGATCACGCCAGTGTGCCTCATCCCACTGTTTCCTGGCCTCTTTTTGTGCCTTCCTATATGTTTCCCTCGCCTTTCTCACACCTAGAATGTTCCTGTTTCTAAGTTCGGTGCTGAGCTTCTGGCGGGCTACTCTGCAGGACTTGTCGTACCATCCCGTTCTGGGTATTTTTTTATAAACATTGTCTGATTTTGTGGGCTTCTTAAAAAACTCCTGGAGCTTGGCAAAAAAGTTTGTATGAGCCTCAAGCATAATTTCAGGGAAGTTTTGATTTGTAGCGTATGAATTTATCTTTCCCACTTCTTCGACCACCACTTTTTTTAAGTTCCTCCATCCTCTCTGTGTTCTCAATTAGTCTACCCCATTTTATGTGGCGAAGGTTGTTCGAAGCTACAATGTCTAAGGTGACTTTTCCACCCCCATGATTTACTTCTCTTAGCCCCATATTTTCTTTAAAGACCATGCAGAGAGGGTTATGGTCGCTCTCCATCCTGTTTTTTACGGCCATGTCAGTCAACCTATGCCATTCTCTAATATCCACTAGGAAATAGTCTATTCGACTAGAGAACCTACCATTGTCAAATGTTTTGTTCCCCTAGCGATCTGAAGAGGTGCGTCCATTTACTGCCCTGAGTCCTCTTGCTAGGCATGGGTCTTCAGTTGGATGGCCATCGCTGTCCATCTTCTAACTACGGGTAGATCTAGCTGAGGGACATTCCACTTGCTATCCTCCTCTTCTGCTAGGATTTGGTCTTCTTGGCCTAGCAATTCAAATGTGGTGTTAACATCACCCCCCACTATAAAAGACAGCTGTGTTGGGAGTGCCTCAAGCTCGAGGTCAAGAGCGGCAATTACGTCTGATGTTTGAACTCCCGCTACTCCCCTAGCATAGATGTTGAATATAACTACCCCTTGACCGTTAGCCCATGTAAGGTTAACTGACAAAGTGTCATCTAGTGGAGAACTCCTTTGCTGGATTCTACAGCGTAATGTTAGGCGGACCCAAATTATCAGGCCCCCTGATGGACGACCCTTTGGATTTTTTGTAGCTGGGATTTGGAAATTGAGAAACCCTAGATGATGTAATGGGGTCACTGACCATGTTTCCTGGAACAGTAGAATGTCAAATTGGTCTATAAAGTTACACCATTCTGGAGATGACAACTTATTAGTAATTCCAGCAATATTCCAGGGAAGAAAAAACAACCCTGTCTCATCAACTTCGTCTGCTACAAAACATGTGGGTGCCTGAGTTGTTAATATACCTTGGGTTTTATCTTCCAGCCCTGAGTCTGATTCTATATTAATATAGAATGGTAACCTAATTGTTCGGGTGGAGGTGCTTCTGGACCAGGAACAAGACGTGGTACTGTCAAGGTATGGACAGACTGGAGCTTAGTGTGTTTATTCTCTCTTCTATTTGCTAAAATGATTGGATCTTCTGCCCGTTTCCCTGGGGTTAAGGAAGTAACGTTTATAGGACCAATCCCATCGTCTATGGGAGTATAAGTTCTTTTTAGCTCAGCTGATTCATTGAACACTACGCTGTCTACCCTCTCAAGTCAATCGCATTCGTTCAAGTCTGACGATGCCGCAAATCTATTTTCGAGACTGATTCCCCATTCCCTGGGATGGGCACCGAATTCCACTTTGTCTTTAATATACTTGGATTCCCTATGCTACCTCTATGATAGGAAAAATCTAGAGTTAGCGGGATGATGTCAGTGTTCCTGCGTTGTGGGGGAAATAGATTTTTCAAGACTTCGGGAAGTACTCCTGGACTTAGAAAGTGCAAAACTACACAATCTCCTTTACATTTTTTCACACTATTCCCTATCCAGTCCACCCTTCTTGCCATAGTGATTTCCCCAGCTAGCTGCTGTTTACCCCATGGGGATATCATCATGTTATTAGATAACCAGTGAAATGATTTACTGATCAGGGCAGATGTAGATTCCACTTGACCAGGCTTTAGGGGGAGCACATTGGCCAAGACCAGGAAAAGGGGGGAGGCCTCTACAATAAGGTGGACTGGGCCTTTTTCTATACCCGTCCCAGTGGATTTTAGTGGGAGGTCTTCATTGGCTGTTACCTGCACACCGTTGGGTACTGGGTGCTGGATAAGGGGAGGATTTGATACCACTTTATCCCTACCCCCAGTCCCACCCCCAGGGACATTCGCAGTTGGTTCAAATAGGTTTGAAACTAGAATTGGTGTATTGCCCACCTCCTCCACAGTCTTGTTTATGAGTCCCCCTAGCCTATTTACCTCTGCCGTTAGCTGGTCGATTTTAGCTACCAACGGTTTAATAATACATTTGATCTTGGATTCAATCATACTCACTAGTTTTTTAATTAGATCATCCTCCAATATCTCCTTCACACCGTACTCCCCAGTTGCCTCTTTTGTAGCCATGTTTTTGGGTGGAGTGGCAGTCCTTTTCCTACTAGAGCATAACTCACCACGTTTACTCTGACCCTTTCTACATGCTCTGACTGCTCTAGTTACAGGCACGGACACAGGGGAGGGGGAATTATCTTCTATAATATTTGACTGGTCTAAAGAATCATTGTCTAGATCAACAACAGTAGGTATGTTTTGGTCAGGATTGACATCAGGGGGAAACACAATGTCTGGATCATCACTGCTATGCACCTGTATTGGGACTTCTAACAGAGTGGGTTCTGGCAGAGAGCTCTGTGTGGGGGTAATAGGTGGAGAGCTCAAGCCCAGTTAAATCCTTCTCGTGCTGTTGATTTTACTCACAACCTGCACTAGGTAATTATCCATAGTGTTAGAGACAGAAGAAGACTTTTGCTTAGACATGTTACTCGCAGCAAGCCTGGTAACCCTAGGGCAACAATGAATAGCGATTGCCAAATGGACGGAAGTACAAAAGTATTAACAACAGTGAGTCTTACTATGAGGAAGCCCCAGATGGGCCACAGCAGCAACCGACAGGGATCCTGGCCCAGCCCAGTCACGGTCAGTCTCGGACTGTCTCAGACTGTCCGCCCTTTGTCCGGGCTTCGTCCGGCGCGTCTGGCGCGCGTCCCGCGGGACGAGGGACCAGGCGGGGCTTTATGCACCTCCTGGCGCTCTGCAAAGAGTGTTCCTGCCCCGTGGGATCTTGGGGATTGTGGTCCAGAAGAGCGTGACCGGCGGAGCCAAGCCCGGCCGGTCAGATGCCTCAACATCTCGGTGAGTGTACGGAGGAGCTGGGGGGCAGAGCCAAGCCTGGCCACTGGAGTGCTACAGAGGATTCCGATTTCCACGAACACCCGCGATTTTCCAAGCTGCTACAGGGGACTCAGCCCCAGGCGGGGCTTTATGTGCCTCCTGGCGCGCTGCAAAGAGTGTTCCTGCCCTGTGGGATATTGGGGATTGTGGTCCGGAAGAGCGTGACCGGCGGAGCCAAGCCCGGCCGGTCAGATGCCTTAACGTCCCGGTGAGTGTACGGAGGAGCTGGGGGGCGGAGCCAAGCCGGGCCACTGGAGTGCTACAGAGGATTCCGACTTCCACGAACACCCGCGATTTTCCAAGCTGCTACCAATAGCTCAAACCTTCTTAATGCGAGACCTATTACATTGCAAATGCTTGTTTCTCTTGTTTTGCA
Organism: Lissotriton vulgaris; assembly: GCF_964263255.1. NCBI lineage: Eukaryota > Metazoa > Chordata > Amphibia > Caudata > Salamandridae > Lissotriton > Lissotriton vulgaris. Next base: position 1,870,186,273 of record NC_141694.1, on the reverse strand, counting down.
AAAGAAATTACTTGTAGGTGAACTTGTGGTAGCCGGCATAATGCCAGCTCACTCAGCTTGCACCCAAGAAAAACAGACACAAGCCACGATGACGCAGACTCGCATTATTTTAAGCAGGACATGCAGGTGGGGATAGGGAAGCTCTTACTTTTCTATAGGGGTAGCACTTGCCAATATCGGTTACATCAAGGGCTACTGCTCAATGTAATTTATATTTTGCACTGCCCCCCCTCCCCCCCCCCCGGGCCTTGACTACTACAAAAGGAAAATGAAGATTATTCATTTCTGTTCATATACCCTGCCGATCACATGATCTTTGCTTATATGATGGATGACTTTAGGTGCTTTGTTTTGATAGATTGAGTGAACAACAGCGATAGTCTTCCCATGACACAGCTGAAAGAAAATTATTAACATAGGGAGTGAGTGTGGTACCCATAATTGCCGGAGAAGGGACTTGGCTTGATATAATGTCAACTATACAATACATACTCAATATATGCTGTGCTTGCAAAGTAAACTACTGTACTGCTAGTCAAGGGAGTATTTCTGAACAATCACAACTTCTAGTATTTGGATTTCCTCAGCTTTGCTTCTCTGGCACGGACATGCTGTTCAAAGTAACCCTCTTCATCCACTGAGCGTCTGCTCTACTACATACACCTCTGCTATCTATGAGGAAGAAGAAGATACCATCCAGGCTTCCAAAGTAAGCGTCTATCATTCTTCTTAATGTCTCAACTGTACCAAGTTTACTTTTTCTCAACAACCAACTAACACTATTTGGTAAACCACCGTCTTGACTTGCATTTGAGTTTGACCCAAATGATATATTGCAATGCACACCACACTTGCATGTTCTGATTCACCCACACAGGCAGTCATCTTTTCTTTCTCCTCCAACCATCCTTGCTTCAATCAGCCTTGCATCCGATTCCTTCTTATCAGCCACCTCTGCCTGCATTCAAAAACATGTACCATTCTTTACAGTCATAAATGTTACGACTCGCTCGTCCTTCCTTTCACCCTTCTTTCCCTTTTCGTTCTTCACATCCCTCAAGTTCATCTGATATGACTTGGCTTCTTGATAAAAGTTTCCCAGCTGAGTTGAAGTCAAATAGAGGGGGCCATTGCTTACCCGAGAACTACCGCCGCTAATGCTATTGCTATCGCTAATGCTATTGCTATTGTCAAGGTTGACTGTCTTTTCCGTGATTGGCAAAAATGTAGTTCTAAATTAGTAACTGTTCTTAACAGTACAGTGTACTTGTACTAGTGTACTGTCTACTGTACAGTACACCATACACTCCTTTGCTAGCCTACTCAAAAATGTCAATAAGTAAGGAGTATAATAACTTACCACCGTCCGCCGCCGCTGAGCCATCCCCCACAGCTCCTCCTGGTGGCACTTGTGGGGCCGCCGCATCACCCCCTGGAGTGGACCCCTCCGCACTTCTGGCCCCGGCACTGGTGGTGCCGCATCCGATGTTGTGACATTTAGAGAAAACATGTCATATTTTCAGATGCCATATACCACCCCCTATTTCGTCTCGTAATGAAGAAATTGTAATACATAACCAATTTTTGATTATTAGGAATGGAAAAAAGTGACGGTTTTGGGGAGGGTGTTAACCTTTTATATGGTTAGCCATTAAATGCTACACTTTTTGGAACAACTTATGAAGGCTTGCTTTTTAACGTGCACCATTTTTCTAATTACAGACAGAAGATTCCATTGCCCTTCTGCCAACAGGACAATTCACCACCTACTCCTCATCACCAGCAGTACTTTAAGTACTTTATAGAAGGTGGGGGCTCCTGCACAGTTATTCTAATAATTTGATTGTATATTCATTCAAGAGAATGTTTTTTAAACTTTAATGTCATCTATCACCAGTGCTCGCTCGGAATACTGCGCTATTAAAAATAATTAAATAGTTTTTTTATTTCTTATTTGAAAATAAAACTTTAAAACTAACAAACACTGTGTGCTTTTTGTTCACGAGTGAGTGAGCGGAAGGGTTTGAACTACTGCACTTTGCAGGCATGTTTCCATGACTCTGATAGGTCGGGACTCGGCGGAAGTCTTCTTCTGTTCTTCTGGGTCGTAATCATTGGTCGGACACACTAGATAGTCGGTCAGGGGACTGGGGGTTCAACTTCTGTTTGGACTGAGATATGTGGAAAGTCGATCTGCACCTATCATCAACAATGTAATATTTCTCTTGTCCATACTTCTGTATGTGCAGGATAGTCTCTGCAACACTAGCGGTATGGTATGTGCTCCTATCAAATCAAATAAGCCAACTACTAGCTTATTCTTGGTGGACACATTGACATTTTGTTGTTGGAAATTGTCAAAGCACTTACATTAGGAAGACTGGAATAGACAGCAAGGGCAACCCTGAGGACTGCACTCAGTGCCTATAGCTACTGCTGGATCAGATTTTTGTTTAACACCGTTTGCTGACTGGGCAAGCTTAGCTACCTACATAGACCGACTCATAATAATAGTAAATAGTAGTATCACAGAGAATGATGGTAGAGGCAGGGTAAGAATGTAGAAACAGTCTAGAAGAAGATCAAAGACTATTTTGTAAAAAATAGAAATAGGAAACAGTTTGTAATGAATAGGAGCTGTAAAAGTTAGGGAAGTATAAGTATTAATACAACGATAGAACAACTTACTGGGGCCAGTAGAAGAGCCTACAGAGGACCGATCCTGCTGCCCACCTTGTTCCACCGGAGTCTCTGTTGTGGTAGTCTCCTTGCCCCTGGGAGGTGCTGATGATCATGAAATAAACACAAACATGGATAATTGTTTTTTTGAAATATTTGATTTCTTTGACCACAATCTAAAATTATCTCGGGGAAACAAATTACCAACAATTGCACTACGTGTATTGACCTATCTGATCTGGTCAACTAGGAGGATAGTACAGTATTGCTGGATTCGCAGGAAAGTTATGTAAATCACTAACTACACCAACAACAAAAAGGTTCTACTACGACTATCCGCACTCAGCAGCACGCGACGTGACAGATACAGTCCGTCATCATGATTGCAGACCACTAAAAAATGTCCTACTACTAAATAACAAGTCATAAATATTATACTCAACCTATCAATCCACCACTATCTCTTCCTAGTGGCAGCAGGAGTACAAAGGAAGGACTAGACTTGAGCCTCTAGTCTCTCTAGCATTACGCAGTTCTGCTCTCAAATGAGCACAAAGTTGCAAACAAGTAAGCATAGTAGCAACGCCACTGAGCAGGCGAGCACCTTCAATCACAGAAACTATTTAAACAATAATTTACCTGCAATGTAATCGAATCAGCAGCATTCTTGCTCTTCGGGAAAAACATATATTAGCAATATCACAAAGAGCAGAAGAAAACAATGTAGTTATTAAATAGGTACTCACCGAGGCCAGGGATCTCCACACCTATCAGGTGGACCAGGTCCTGCTCCCGGTCAAGGAGGTCCGACCACCGGTGCGTCGCTTGCTGGTAGGTGCGCCGGACCCCTGACTCCCTACGCCTGGCCCGGCACACCTTATCCCACAGCTGACGATGCTCCTGGAGGCCATACCCTAAACCGAGCCTTTCCCTACTGCTGCCACGGTCTTCGGGGGGTGGCGCTGCACATAGAAGATGAGTGCGGACACCTCCATCACACTAAAGACTTCCCTGGCGTGTACATTCTCTGCCCTCAAGCGCCCGCAAGGGAGCAGGCTACGGGGTGGGGGACCCTTCCCCTTTGACTTGCCGGCTCCCTTTGCCATGGTCCTGGGCGAAAGAAGAAAAGAATAGGGGGAAAAAATATTAATAAAAGAGAGAGCTAAACAAAAAAAGTAGTTAGTAAAGTAACAAAAAGTTGAAAAAAACACAAAATATAGATGTAGAAAAATAGAGAGATAGATAATGAGCAAAAAAGATTTTAAAAAAGTTCGAAGAAACAAAGGATTGCAAAGATTAGGGAAGGATTGAAATAGCATGCCCAGAACCATAGCAATGAATGAAAAACAAGATGGCCGCGCCCATTGAGGACGACGTGGGTAAGATTGCGAAATATTTCTCTCGCGAACACATAAAAAACTACGCAAACACGTAATTGCGGCCCGCACGTAGGAAATGCACAACGCGAGCATGCAACTGGCGCCCAGAACCGGAAATGCGCGACGCGAACGGGTGAAACAAGATGGCCGCGCCCATGTACGACCGCATGGATAACTTCGCAGTCATTGAGCTGAAAAAAATCCTGCAAACAGGCTAAGCGCCCCGCGAACACGCAAAAAAAAAATCCGCAAATTTGCACAAATTTGCGGATTTTGCGGACCGCAAATTCGATTTTGCGCATTTCACCCATACTTAAAATGGACCACCTGAGCAGTTTGGAATTTTCACCCTTTATCTGGTTTAGCCACAAGAGGGGCTTATGGTCTGTCTGAATCTTGAAGTGGGTGCCAAACAAGTATGGCCTCAGCTTCTTTAGGGCCCAAACCACAGCAAAGGCCTCCCTCTCAATAGCTGACCAACGTTTCTCTCAAGGGGTCAGCTGTCAAAGCCCAGCTCACCTTAGTTTCTGTTCAGTTCTGATGGAGGTTGAAGACAGTCTGACCCCACCCTGAAACTGCTTGTTCCAGCACACTAGTTTTAAAACAGTGCACTAAGAACCAGAAGCTCAAGGGAAGGGGGAAGTGGATAAAAAAAAAAAAGAGAGACAACACCGTTCTTGCGTTTCCACTGTAGAAGAGCTGCTAAAATCTGTGGCCCTCCCTGACTTCTGTAGAAACTGGTGCCTAATGAAACATAAACAAAGAACAGATAAGTGCAACCTATCCCTAAATGTGTTCCTGACTAAACCTTAATCTTATTAGAAATTCTGTTCTAAAAGTACCTCTTGGATCCTGGTCTCAAGCTTCCAGGTTTGGAATGTGTTACTGTTCTGGGATGTGCTTTCTATTACTCTAAAAACTCTGTAAAATCAAGCGAATATCATTATCAGAATTACCAACGTCTAATATTCACCTTAATATAACTAAAGCCTAAATTCTTAATAGCAAACTCACTTTTCACACATTTCCAGACTTTTTATAAAATAAATACTGTACTTTTACATCAAAATATAGCAGGTAATTTGTAAAAGTCCTTGATTTACTGTGTGCCTTGCTGTCAATGGTTTCCTCTGTTCGATTCTTAAAAAAGTTCCATGTAAAACAATGTTTATTTCACAAAGTTCCACAAAGTATTCTTGTAACAAAGGGTTTGAACCACAAAGTTCATGGGAGATATCTTGTTCCAAATTGTCTTTACATGAATCCAGAAATCGCCGATAAAGTTCTTTCAGGTAATAAAAGGTTTTGCACTTACTTGTTGCTGAAAAGGGATACTGATGAGTCTAACCTTGACCTCTTTCTCTTTTGCAGGTCGATTGCAGTGGACAGAAGAGGGGTTGAGGCAAGAAGTAGCCGGAAACCAGAAGAAGAAAGAGCCAGAAGCCGTGCCCGTTGAAGTCATGAAGGTCTGGAGAGAGCAGGAGTGCAAGCGCCGAAGGATCTGTTCTCAGGTAAGTGGGAGGTAGACGAGCACAAGCACTGGGTGAGGCTCAGGGGCTGCCTTTTACAGACAGGGCTGGGTGTGGTTCGAAGAGCTGGGTGTGGTTCGAAGAACTGGGTGTAGTTCTCACAAGCAGGTGTGCAGAGCTTCAGTTATTATGCTAATGAGTTGAAGTAACACATGGCCTAGGGAGGAGTGTTCTAAATAAGCCTTAGTAAAAGCAAGGTCCAATGTTTTCTAAATAAGCCTTGGTAAAAGCAAGGTCCAATGTTTTCTAAATAAGCCTTGGTAAAGGCAAGGTCCAATGTGCAAACAAGACAGCAATGTCCATACTTGTGAATACATTGAGCAACATACACAGAAGTCTTAGGGAGGGGCTGAGATAACAAGAAAGGCTTTCAGTAGTATATTTAAAGAGAGCTATTACAGAGACCACTAGTGCAATGAGAGGGGACATGCTCTTTGCTGTGCACAAACCCTAACATCAGCCTTCTGCTAATAAAAGCTACTGGCTGGTCTTGACCATCTTTATTCAGTTGTGAAAGAACAGCACCTACCCCAACTCAGAAGCATCTGTTTGGACAATGAATTATTTGGAGAAGTCTGGACTTTGCTGAATAGGAGCAGTGCACATGGCCTGCTTCAGGTCATCAAATGCCTTTTGACAGCTGACTGTCCACTGAACTTTTTTTGGCATTTTCTTGGAAGTTAATTCATTCAGGGGTGTCACTATGGAACCATACCCCTTGAAGAAATTCCTGTCGTACCCAGTCAGGCCTAAGAAAGCTCTGACCTGAGTCTGGGTGGTTAGAGCAGTCCAGTCCATTATGGTCTGGATCTTGCTCTGCAATGGTTGAACCTGGCCTCCACCTACAAGGTGGCCCAGCTATACAACCTGACTCTGCCCTATATGGCACTTGGTAGCCTTGATAGTTAGGCCTGCCTTTTGCAGGGCCTCCAAAACATTCTTCAGGTGGATCAGGTAATCTTCCCAAGTGGAGCTAAAGACAGCAATATCATCTAGATAAGCTGCACAAGTAGTCATCCAGACCTGAGAGGACTTGGTTCACCAACCTTTGGAATGTGGCAGGTGCATTTTTCAGACCAAAGGGCATTACCATAAATTGATAAAGCCCACCATGGTTTGAAAATGCTATCTTTGGCGTTGCATCATCAGCTAGTCTGATCTGCCAGTAGCCAGCTGTCAGGTCAAATGTACTCAAAAACTTGGCAGATGCCAATCTGTCAATGAGTTCATCTGTCCTGGGTATTGGATGGGCATCTGTCCTAGTGACAACATTGAGACATCTGTAATCCACTCAAAACCTCATCTCTCTCTCTTACCATCATGGGTGTGATGTTTAGGCACCAGGACTACTGGACTAGCCCAAGGGCTCTCTGAGGACTTAATGACTCCCAAATCCAACATCTTTTGTACCTCTGTCCTGATACAGTCCCTGACAGGATCAGGTTGCCTGTACATCTTACTTTTAACAGGCAGACTGTCCCCAGTGTCCACTTCATGAGTGGACTAGGTAGTCTGACTTGTAGTCAGTAAAAACATATGTCTGTAGGACTGTAGAACTTGCCTGCAGTCCTGCTGCTGTTGGTCAGTGAGGCTGCCTGCCAAGGCTACACCATCAACTGAATCATCATCATGGTTCTGAGAAAGCAGGTCTGGGAGAGGGTCACTCTTGTCCTCCTGTCCCTCATCAGTAGCCATGAGCAAGCACATGTCTGCCCTGTCAACATATGGTTTCAATCTGTTGACAAGAAGCACCCTGTGGGGCTCCTGGGAGTTCCAAGGTCAACCAAATAGGTGACTTCTCCCTTCTGCTCAACAATAGTGTGGGGTCCACTCCACTTGTCTTGGAGAGCTGCTGGGGCCACAGGCTCCAACACCCACACTTTCAGTCCTGGCTGGTAAACAGTCAGCACAACCTTTTGGTCATGCAAGGCCTTTTGCAATTCCTGTCTATCCTCAAGGTTTTAGGATGCTTTTTTCATGTACTCCGCCATCCTGGAGTGGAGACCAAGTACATAATTCACAATGTCTTGTTTAGGAGGTTTGAGAGGTAACTCCCATCCCTCCTTCACCAGACAAAGGGGTCCTCTTACAGGATGCCCAAACAGAAGCTCAAAAGGGCTGTACCCAAATTCCTTCTGTGGAACCTCTCTGTAAGCAAACAAAAGGCAGGGCAGCAGGATGTCTCCGGCTAAGCTTTTCAGGGAAACCCTTAATCCTGCCCTTTAAGGTCTTGTTAAATCTTTCAACTAGACCATTGCACTGTGGATGATAGGGTGTGGTGAACTTGTAGTTCACTCCACACTCCTTCCACATAGCAGTTAGGTATCCAGACATAAAGTTTGCACCTCTGTCTGAGACAACCTCCTTAGGAAAGCCCACTCTTGAGAAAACTCCCAGGAGGGCACTTGCCACTACAGGTGCTGTTGTGGTCCTAAGTAAAATTGCTTCTGGGTATCTGGTGGCATGATCCACTACCACCAGAATAAACCTGTGCCCAGAGGCTGGTTGGGGATTTATTGGTCCAACAATGTCAATCCCCACACGTTCAAAGGGAACCCCCACTACAGGTAGTGGTATTAGGCGGGCCTTTGTGGTACCACCTGATTTGCCACTGGCTTGATAGGTGACACAGGAGCAACAAAACTCCTTGGTATCCTCTGACATATGAGGCCAGTGAAAATGAGGGACAAGCCAGTCCCAAGTCTTGTTCTGGCCAAGATGTCCTGCAAGGGGAATATCATGGGCTAGTGTGAGAAGGAAGTAAGTATGGGCCAAAAATCAGTTCCGCTCGCCAAATTTGCGGATTTTCGCCAATTTCGCCATCCGCGAATCTCGCGAAATTGCCGCAAAATGCGCAAATTTGCTCGCGGGCGGATTTTTTTGTTTTTTGATGGCCAGCTCATTCAAGGGACCAAAGTTACAGGCACACAGGGTCACTGGAGGCAAATCTTCTGTCCCTTTACGCAGCTGCAGTGTAGGGAATATTTACAACAAGTGGTGGTGAGGGACAGAGTCTCTGAATTAAGCAGAAAGCTCTCACCCAGTCAAGAGATCAGGGCTAGATCCAACACCGTTTTTTAGCTCACTGCACCATCCCAGTTTCAGAACCTGGCTTGTATGCAAATTAGTCTGTTCCTGTCCCAGTGCATGATGGGAACAGGGCAAACCAAACTACAAAAGCCAATTCTTACACTGGGAAGGAAACAAGCTCCCGGGGACCGGTTTCTGGCATTACAGCCGTCTTCGGCCCGGTTTGCTTGAATCCTGATGGTGCAATGAGCAAGGGTCTCACAGCTGAGAATACCCTTCCACGCTTAGGGTGGACAAAAATATTTACAACAAGGGGTGGTGAGGGACAGAGTCTCTGAATTAAGCAGAAAGCTCTCACCCAGTCAAGAGATCAGGGCTAGATCCAACACCGTTTTTTGGCTCACTGCACCATCCCAGTTTCAGAACCTGGCTTGTATGCAAATTAGTCTGTTCCTGTCCCAGTGCATGATGGGAACAGGGCAAACCAAACTACAAAAGCCAATTCTTACACTGGGAAGGAAACAAGCTCCCGGGGACCGGTTTCTGGCATTACAGCCGTCTTCGGCCCGGTTTGCTTGAATCCTGATGGTGCAATGAGCAAGGGTCTCACATCTGAGAATACCCTTCCACGCTTAGGGTGGACAAAAATATTTACAACAAGGGGTGGTGAGGGACAGAGTCTCTGAATTAAGCAGAAAGCTCTCACCCAGTCAAGAGATCAGGGCTAGATCCAACACCGTTTTTTAGCTCACTGCACCATCCCAGTTTCAGAACCTGGCTTGTATGCAAATTAGTCTGTTCCTGTCCCAGTGCATGATGGGAACAGGGCAAACCAAACTACAAAAGCCAATTCTTACACTGGGAAGGAAACAAGCTCCCGAGGACCGGTGTCTGGCATTACGGACAGAGTCTCTGAATTAAGCAGAAAGCTCTCACCCAGTCAAGAGATCAGGGCTAGATCCAACACCGTTTTTTAGCTCGCTGCACCATCCCAGTTTCAGAACCTGGCTTGTATGCAAATTAGTCTGTTCCTGTCCCAGTGCATGATGGGAACAGGGCAAACCAAACTACAAAAGCCAATTCTTACACTGGGAAGGAAACAAGCTCCCGGGGACCGGTTTCTGGCATTACAGCCGTCTTCGGCCCGGTTTGCTTGAATCCTGATGGTGCAATGAGCAAGGGTCTCACATCTGAGAATACCCTTCCACGCTTAGGGTGGACAAAAATATTTACAACAAGGGGTGGTGAGGGACAGAGTCTCTGAATTAAGCAGAAAGCTCTCACCCAGTCAAGAGATCAGGGCTAGATCCAACACCGTTTTTTAGCTCACTGCACCATCCCAGTTTCAGAACCTGGCTTGTATGCAAATTAGTCTGTTCCTGTCCCAGTGCATGATGGGAACAGGGCAAACCAAACTACAAAAGCCAATTCTTACACTGGGAAGGAAACAAGCTCCCGGGGACCGGTTTCTGGCATTACAGCCGTCTTCGGCCCGGTTTGCTTGAATCCTGATGGTGCAATGAGCAAGGGTCTCACATCTGAGAATACCCTTCCACGCTTAGGGTGGACAAAAATATTTACAACAAGGGGTGGTGAGGGACAGAGTCTCTGAATTAAGCAGAAAGCTCTCACCCAGTCAAGAGATCAGGGCTAGATCCAACACCGTTTTTTAGCTCACTGCACCATCCCAGTTTCAGAACCTGGCTTGTATGCAAATTAGTCTGTTCCTGTCCCAGTGCATGATGGGAACAGGGCAAACCAAACTACAAAAGCCAATTCTTACACTGGGAAGGAAACAAGCTCCCGGGGACCGGTTTCTGACATTACAGCCGTCTTCGGCCCGGTTTGCTTGAATCCTGATGGTGCAATGAGCAAGGGTCTCACATCTGAGAATACCCTTCCACGCTTAGGGTGGACAAAAATATTTACAACAAGGGGTGGTGAGGGACAGAGTCTCTGAATTAAGCAGAAAGCTCTCACCCAGTCAAGAGATCAGGGCTAGATCCAACACCGTTTTTTAGCTCACTGCACCATCCCAGTTTCAGAACCTGGCTTGTATGCAAATTAGTCTGTTCCTGTCCCAGTGCATGATGGGAACAGGGCAAACCAAACTACAAAAGCCAATTCTTACACTGGGAAGGAAACAAGCTCCCGGGGACCGGTTTCTGGCATTACAGCCGTCTTCGGCCCGGTTTGCTTGAATCCTGATGGTGCAATGAGCAAGGGTCTCACATCTGAGAATACCCTTCCACGCTTAGGGTGGACAAAAATATTTACAACAAGGGGTGGTGAGGGACAGAGTCTCTGAATTAAGCAGAAAGCTCTCACCCAGTCAAGAGATCAGGGCTAGATCCAACACCGTTTTTTAGCTCACTGCACCATCCCAGTTTCAGAACCTGGCTTGTATGCAAATTAGTCTGTTCCTGTCCCAGTGCATGATGGGAACAGGGCAAACCAAACTACAAAAGCCAATTCTTACACTGGGAAGGAAAAAAGCTCCCGGGATTAATAACGGTGATGGATCAAGCCCTGATCTTTGGACTGGGTAAGAGTGGTCTGCTCAATTCAGACACTCTGTTCATCACCACCCCCTTTTGTAAATCGATTTTGGCCACTATAGGTGTGGCAGGGTATACTCAGACATGAGTCCCTTTCTCACTGCTCCATCAGGATTCAAGCAAGCCGGGCCGAAGACGGCTGAAATGCCAGAAACCGGTCCCCGGTAGCTTGTGTCCTTTCTGGTAAAGAATTGGCTTGGTAGTTTAGTCTGCCCTGTTCCCATGATGCACTGGGCCAGGGACAGACTGATTTGCATATAGCCAGGTTCTGAGCTGGGCTGGGACAGTGAGATAAATAACGGTGATGGATCAAGCCCTGATCTTTGGACTGGGTAAGAGTGGTCTGCTCAATTCAGACACTCTGTTCATCACCACCCCCTTTTGTAAATCGATTTTGGCCACTATAGGTGTGGCAGGGTATACTCATACATGAGTCCCTTTCTCACTGCTCCATCAGGATTCAAGCAAGCCGGGCCGAAGACGGCTGAAATGCCAGAAACCGGTCCCCGGTAGCTTGTGTCCTTTCTGGTAAAGAATTGGCTTGGTAGTTTAGTCTGCCCTGTTCCCATGATGCACTGGGCCAGGGACAGACTGATTTGCATATAGCCAGGTTCTGAGCTGGGATGGGGCAGTGAGATAAATAATGGTGATGGATCAAGCCCTGATCTTTGGACTGGGTAAGAGTGGTCTGCTCAATTCAGACACTCTGTTCATCACCACCCCCTTTTGTAAATCGATTTTGGCCACTATAGGTGTGGCAGGGTATACTCAGACATGAGTCCCTTTCTCACTGCTCCATCAGGATTCAAGCAAGCCGGGCCGAAGACGGCTGAAATGCCAGAAACCGGTCCCCGGTAGCTTGTGTCCTTTCTGGTAAAGAATTGGCTTGGTAGTTTAGTCTGCCCTGTTCCCATGATGCACTGGGCCAGGGACAGACTGATTTGCATATAGCCAGGTTCTGAGCTGGGATGGGGCAGTGAGATAAATAACGGTGATGGATCAAGCCCTGATCTTTGGACTGGGTAAGAGTGGTCTGCTCAATTCAGACACTCTGTTCATCACCACCCCCTTTTGTAAATCGATTTTGGCCACTATAGGTGTGGCAGGGTATACTCAGACATGAGTCCCTTTCTCACTGCTCCATCAGGATTCAAGCAAGCCGGGCCGAAGACGGCTGAAATGCCAGAAACCGGTCCCCGGTAGCTTGTGTCCTTTCTGGTAAAGAATTGGCTTGGTAGTTTAGTCTGCCCTGTTCCCATGATGCACTGGGCCAGGGACAGACTGATTTGCATATAGCCAGGTTCTGAGCTGGGATGGGGCAGTGAGATAAATAATGGTGATGGATCAAGCCCTGATCTTTGGACTGGGTAAGAGTGGTCTGCTCAATTCAGACACTCTGTTCATCACCACCCCCTTTTGTAAATCGATTTTGGCCACTATAGGTGTGGCAGGGTATACTCAGACATGAGTCCCTTTCTCACTGCTCCATCAGGATTCAAGCAAGCCGGGCCGAAGACGGCTGAAATGCCAGAAACCGGTCCCCGGTAGCTTGTGTCCTTTCTGGTAAAGAATTGGCTTGGTAGTTTAGTCTGCCCTGTTCCCATGATGCACTGGGCCAGGGACAGACTGATTTGCATATAGCCAGGTTCTGAGCTGGGATGGGGCAGTGAGATAAATAACGGTGATGGATCAAGCCCTGATCTTTGGACTGGGTAAGAGTGGTCTGCTCAATTCAGACACTCTGTTCATCACCACCCCCTTTTGTAAATCGGCAGTGTAGGGAAAGCACCATACATTTACCCAACGAGGTAGCACTTACTGATTAGCCAGTAGAAAGTACTACAGTTGAGTAGTCAAGTTTATTTCACGTTTATTCGGACCGTTGGTCCACAAACAATACATGTCGCTAAAAAATTCATCCAACAAGTTAAGCAAAACATTTCATTAACACACATAAAACCTCCTAAAACATATTTGATCTAAAAGCCCACAATTATCTGATCTAAAAATAGCTATTTGTTAAAACTCGTTAAAAAGACATAAAACTGCCTTCACTTTTTGCATATATTTCCCCATAGCCACAGCAATATCTAAGTGGGCCATTTCTGTCATCAGTATCACAGCCTGGGTCCTAGTTCTAATCTCATATTTCATAAAAATTGGTTTTAAAAATGTAATACGTAAATCCAAAAACTTCAGACAATCAAACAAGAAGTGCAGCATATCACATTTGGACCCCAAAGAGCAAATGCAGCTTCCCTCCTCATTGATCATACCCCACTTTACAGAGTTGTTCATATAACAAGGGTTTACCCCAATTCTTACCCTCAGAACCTCATTTCGTAATTTGCAGTCCGGTAACTTATCAGTGTAGGGGAAGCATTGACCATTATTCCATGCATCGATCATAAAACAGATCGAAGATTTACTTGCAAGATAGATTTTGTCCTGTGCATACGATACTTCCTTCCCCGTCGACCTAAATAATTTTTTATCAATATTAGCCACGTAGACAGTAGAGCATACATTAACGCTCATCTTCTTGCATAACTTTGTTATTATCCCCCTGGTCTCTCTTGCCCATTTTTGTTCACTTTCCTGAATTTTGTTTTTGCAACATTGTGATATTTTGGTAAATGCGCCTATTTCTAGGCGTTGCCAATAGCGCAAAAAGGCCATACCAACTTGCGTACCCTATGAAGTCAGGCCTAATTCCAGTCTTACTGCCTGAACCATTGCTGAACGGGGGAGGATAAATAACTTTTTTAGGTTTTTACCTTCTTCCACATCCCAGTTTTACTTACCACTTAGGAACAACAATTCAGCACCATACAAAAATTGCGGGGGTACAATAGCAGCATAGGCTTTTAGCACTGGATTGTCGGTCATAGCACCATAGGCTTTCGTAAACAATATCAGACCACTAATCGAAGCAGAAGTTCTTAATTTAGATGCCTCTAAGTGGGTATTCCATTTCAGATTCTGCTCGAACCATAACCCCAAGTATCTATACTCTGTTACTGATTCAACTTTTTCTGACCCAATCCACCATGAGAACTCAGTTTTCCTCCGGCCAAAGCTCAATGTTTTGGTCTTGTCCATATTTATCACAAGTTTTTTCCTTAAGCAGTAGTCATTAAATACATTTAGTTTTCTTTGCAAGCCAACCTTGGTCTGGTCCATAATCACCAGATCGTCAGCATAGAGTAAACATGCTATCTGCTTGCCATTTAATTTCGGACTTGCCCCAGTTGTATTCCCCAGCATTGATGGTAGGTCAGCTAGGAACAGAAAGAACAACAAGGGAGCTAATACGCATCCCTGACGCAGGCCATTTCCAATTTCTATTTTCCCTGATAAACTGCCATCAATGTCTAAGATTATCTGTGTCCAGTTTTTAGAATGGAGCATTTGTAGCAGCCGCAGTATATCATTAGGAATACTCTGACTAATTAGGGCCTCCCACAGCAGTTCCCGGTCGACTAAATCAAAGGCTGCACGGAAGTCAACAAAACAACAGAATAACCTACCCCGAGATTCCATTGACTTCCGTGCTATGGCTCAAAGAGCAAAACAATGATCAATTGTTGAATGGCCGGATTTAAACCCACCCTGTTCCGGGGGAATGATTTGGTTTTCCGCTGCCCAATCTTTTAATAAATTTAATATTACTTTTGCAAAGACTTTTTCCCCTATATCCAGGAGGTTTATCAGCCTATAGTTTTTTAGTAATTTGTGGCTGCCCTTTTTACGAATGGGCCTTATAATTGTGCCTTTCCAACTTTCTGGAACAAATCCCGTGTCCAGGATTACCATGAACATCTTTACAAAAAACTCTTCCCACCATTCTGGACACGTTTTAATTATCATTGCCGGGAGGTTATCTGGTCCTGCAGCGCGGGCGAGGTTCAAGCAAGCAATAATCTCCATTATATATCTTGGGGTAAAGTAGTCCTTTATATCGTCCCTCATCCGTGACCAAACTAAGGTTCCTGGTATTGATTGTGTCGGCCATCTTCCATAAATTTCTTCCAGATAGCCTACCCAGTCATCTTCAGGGACCATACAGGTCAGGGAATCAGATTTCCCCCACACTCTCTTGGACTAAATTCCAAAACCCTCTTGCATCCTTGGATTCAATCACCTCCAACATGTTTGCCCAGCATTTCTCTAAATACCTCCTTTTTTCATTCCGAATTAATGTTTTATACTTTAACCTTAGTTGCTGAAGTGATTGGTATAGATCCACTTTGAACAAGGCCCTTACTCTTCTCTCCTTCTGTCTTATCAGGGCCTTAGCTACCCTGCATTCTTCATCAAACCAGGGTTTCCTATTTTTATTATCAACATAGCTACCCAGTCCTAACTTTTTTGACTTGAATTCCTTCTTGAGGGAATCTGCCAGCTTACCTAAGGTTAGTTCAAACCACGGAATTCCTGCATTAGGATTAATTCCTTCAGTTGGAATTGACTTTTGAATTAGCTTAAGCTTTTCTATCTGTTCATCTGATATGCAGGTTGATAGTCTTTTGGGGTAGTCCACATTGACCTGTAGAGCCCTATCTCTAATTTTACGTTTCGGTATGTGTATTTCTAACTTCAAAGGGAAGTGGTCACTACCTGTCATTTTCACCACCTCAAAATTACCTTTTTTACCAAAACACCAGGCCTGACAAAATACGTAGTCAATTGGGCAGAGTTGCTGGCCCCTCATGAAAGTCCTTTCCGCTGGCCGGTGTTGCTGAAATCTTCCATTTGCACATACCATGCCCAAGGACCCCATTAGCTGACTAAATGACTCATCCTGCTGTGAGAGTTCCCCCCTTGGAAAGAGTGCTACTTCGATATTATGGGCTTCAAGCAATTCTTTGTGCTAACTGTCAACCTTTCTGGGATCTAATCTATGATTAAAATCACCTACTGCTAGTATTAAATCCTTCTGATACTTAGCGCAAGTTGACTCCAGATCTTCTTTCAGTTTACCCAGTTTCTCCTTATATTCATGAGCCTTTCCCTTCTGAATATACACATTTATGATGCATATTCCCTCATATCGGGGATCTACCTTCTGCAATAGGATTCTGCAACCTAGTGCCCACTCGCTGAGTAATTTTAGCCTTTCAGCCCGTCTAACTATCTGTGAGGAGATTAGCGTCAATTGACCCCCTGATGACCTCCCCAGATTATTTTTTTTTTATGCTTTAGAGTATTGGGCAAATCCTTCTGTAACTAAGGACTTTAGGGTATCGTCACACAGCCATGTCTCCTGGAGGCACACGCTGTTGTTACTCTTTAGAATTTTATCGAATTCTATCTGTGCCGAAATTTTCTTGTAACCATTTATGTTCCATGATAAGACTGCAAGGCTGTGTGACGACCCATACTCCTAGTCGATTTCACTAAGAAATCCCTCCTCATCATACTCCCTAGATTCTGGGGATGCTAGGGCTTCATATCTATTTCTGGCAAATACACCTTCTCCATACCCTGCAGCATTACGATTAGTTACAGTGATTGCAATATCCTCCTTATTATTCCAGTTCGAAATAATTAGCCTTATCTGCCGTACACCTAGACTAGCATGGTTTATCAGGAAATACTGTCCCTGTATTTCCTCCTTCCTTACCAGTCTGATCCCCTCAATTTGTAACTCATTTTTCACTTTTTCCACCGCTTCTTTCACCCAAGCAGAACGAAAGAGGACCTTAGTCGCCTCCCCTCCTGTACTGCTTGGAACAAACCCTACTTCTTTGAGGTCCATTGTACCAATACTCCTAAGACTTGGGCATTTTCCCATTATAGATAAAAGTTGAGATCGATTTAATGGGTTTAGTTTTCTAGCTTTTTTCCCCCTTTGCCACCATTTTTGGGTTTTAGAAAAATCCATAGGTCATTAGTGCCTGTTTGCTTGACCCCATATTTAACCCCCTTTGAGCTGGCTTCCCTTTTCATTGACATTTGATCACTCATGTAAACTTCCATCGCGGCCCTGCTGCACTTTGGCTTTCCTCGAGATCCTGATGGTTTACTTTTCATACTTTTCTCCTCTCTATCCTCTAACTCCCTTATTGTAGGAGCCAATCCACATTTATTAGGCTTTGGTTTTACCGATCTTTTCCATTGTTCTTCCTGTTCCATTTGTGGCTTTACTTTATTCACCTCTGATCTTTGAATTTTTTCCCCCTTAATACCTCCTACTTTCATAATTTCTCCTTTCCCTCTTCTCAAGTTCCTTTCCCAACTATGCCTAGGCTCCTTTTGACGCAGTGGCAAAGTTCCAGGCACACATGGTCAGTGGAGACAAATCTTCTGGCCCTTTACGCAGCTGCAGAGTAGAAAAGCAATTTACATTTACCCAATGAGGTAGCACGTACTGATTAGCCAGTACTCCAGTTGAGTAGAGGCATTGCACAAAACTGTGGCATCTTTGTGGATAACTATGCAGGGCAGGATTCATTCTGGCACGAGGCTCCTGTGACAAAAATTAAACCTCAACAGGAAGCACTTACAGATATAGCAGGTTCCCGAGTTGAAGCAAACTTTGTAACCATTTTAGAATGGCGCCGGCAAGCTGCCAGAGTTAAAGTTGCTTAGTTGCAACTTCAACTCTGGCAGCTTGCCGGCGCCATTCTAAAATGGTTACAAAAGTTACCTTAAACTTGGGCACCTGCCTTAACTCTGTAAGTGCTTCCTGTGGACCAAAAATTAAACCTCAACAGGAAGCACTTACAGATATAAATAAAGCAGGTGCCCGAGTTGAAGCTCAAATTCAGTAACATTTTTAATCAGCCCAAAACATTAGTGAGCACGGTCGAGGCTGGGCAAGTGTGCTTTAACCCCATATCTGCCATCGAAAATTAGCTGTAACCCGAGGGAGGTCTTTGCATCCCTGAGTTTCTCGAGCGTAATCCCCGTGTAGTTCCTGTGACCAGGAGGCTGCTTTCTCCTCACCTGCTGCCCTGCTCGCGCTCTGACCCTTTATACACAAGAGGCATTGACATGCATAGAAGCCCCGCACCACACACTAGTGGTATCAAACTTCTTCCCGCCCTTTCCCAACTATGATGGACAGCTCACTCACGGGACCTCAGTGCCTTTTGGTGCAGTGGCAAAGTTCCAGGCACACATGGTCAGTGGAGACAAATCTTCTGGCCCTTTACGCCGCTGCAGTGTAGGAAAAGCACTTTACATTTACCCAACAAGGTAGCACTTACTGATAAGCCAGTAGAAAGTACTCCAGTTGAGTAGATGCAAATCGCAAAAAAATCTGCAAGTTTGTTTTGCGATTTCGTGCGAATTTGCGGACCGCAGATCCGCAAAACTCACCCATACTTAGAAGGAAGCCCCTGAATGCCAAAGGTATGACCAACCTCCTGGAAGCTCCAGGCTTTGGGTCTCTAGCTTCTTAATACAGGAACCCATCATCCCAATAAACTTTATGGGCCCCACTAGCATTCCCTGCAGCCTCAGCAGTAGCTTGCTGTCTGAGGGGTTCAACAGAAGGGCAGTCCAGCTGCGCCTGCCTCGGATCGGCCCTGGAGGGTCCCCCAAAACTCAAACTGATCAGGCTAAAGCTCTTCTAGGACAGTTTCCTCCTCTGTATCACAATCAGATTCCTGAGAAGTCTGATCCTCTTCCTGAGGCAAGGGGGAAGGCACTGCCTTAACCTACTGTTTCTCCTCCTGGTAGGCAACTGATCCATTGTTCCAGAATCCAGTGCCTGTTCAGTGTTGCAATTTCTGACCTGTGACCTAGTCACAGCAAGGACATGTGCTGATATCCCTAACATTTCTGCATGGGTCCTATACTCCACTTCAACCCAAGCTGAAGTCTACAGGTCATTTCCAAGCAAACATTCTACAGGGAGGTCTGATCTAACCACAATCTTTTTGAGGCCAGTTACCCTTCCCCAGGAGAAATTAACATTTGCCATACTGTGAGTGGTAGTAACATTGCTAGCATTGGTCACTAGGTAATTTTCACCTAGTCCACAAAGCCAGGCATCACCATTGTGACACTGGTAAATGTGTCCCTGTAGGCCTGAGACACTTTGTCATTAATTAAAGGAGTTTGTATGTACTTGCCTAAGTTATTGGGACTTACAGTGGAGGAACAGCTTGAGTTGGTATTCTGACTAGGCAGAATCCATATCAGTTCCCAGGGTTAACCCTACTACACCCTTTTGTTGGGAACCACCACTTGGAGCTGAACTAGGGGGAACAGTTGACTTAGGGGCAATGGTGGCTGGAGCAGCCTCCTTCTTGGTGCACTCACTGGTACAGTGAGTAGTAACCTTACAGAACTTGCACCATGGTTTCTTTGGGCCTTCATTCTTTTTAGATTGTTGGGAACCCCCACCATTAGAAGATTTTTGGGGACCTTGAGAAGACATCTGGTCTTTTGCTGTCTCCCCACCCTTTTGGTCTTGCTTCTTCCTATCAACACCTTCGTTCTGTACCTTCTGCTTCACCCTGGTTCTGACCCAATTGTTTGCCTTCTTTCCCAATTCTTGGGGAGAGGTCAGATCAGAGTCAACCAAGTGCTGCTGCAATAACTGGTTTTGACAGTTGTTAAGAATTTGTGCTCTCATAATAAGGTTATACAATTCTGTATAGTCACTTACTTTACTGCCCAGCAACCAGCCTTTCAGAGCCTTAGTAGCACAATCTACAAAATCAGTCCAGTCCTGAGTCTGTGTCTTTTGGGTATCCATGAACAGCAACCTCTACTGCTCAGTGGTTAGGCCAAACTCATCTATCAGAGCACTCTTCAGGACAGAGTAGTTGTCAGCATCCTCTTCTCTTACAGTGAGGAGCTTGTCTCTTCCTTTGTCTGCAAAGGAGAGCCACAATATTGCTGCCCACTGACTTTGGGGTACCTGCTGTACTTTGCAAGCCCTCTCCAAAGCAGTAATACATTTGTGGATAGGGAGGGACAATCTTGTTCAGGTTTCTATGGTCATGATACCTTTCCCTATCTCTAGGAATTATGCTGCAACCAGTGGGCTATAGCACACTCAATTTATTCTCTCTTTCAAGAGCTAGGGTCTCTTTTGCCAGGGCAATTTATTGCCTCTTGATCCTCAGCTTGACCTCTTTCATTCTAGCTTCATACTCTATCCTCTGAGGGGAAGTCATTCTCCTCAGAGCAGAGGAATTGGACCCTACTGAGGAATCAGAATGCTCAGAACCACTGGAGTGTGATCTGCCCCTTCTGTTTCCACTGTTAGGCCTACTTGGAAGGTTAGAGGGGGGGCTACCATGGCCCTCTCCACCCCCAGATAGTCCTGTGTTGCCAAGGTCAGTTTCATCAACCTCATCTTGGTCATCATCTGCATCATCATCATCAGAGACCACTGGATCTTCCCCAGTTGTGTTCTCCTCTGTTGAAAGATGGCCCCCCACTATACCCCCCTGGCTACCTGGGTCTGATGCATTCTCTACATCATAAGCCACTAAGATATCTACCAGGTGGTTAAAGGTTGGACTCTCTCCTTGTGTCAACTTTCTGACGGCACACAGGCTTCTCAATTCCTGAAAAGAGAATGAGTCATACTTAGAAGGCAAACTCTGGTTGTCTTCTTGAAGAGGTCCACTAGGCCCTGCTTCCAAGGACATTTTCTAGTGAGGTGGGGTGTGTGCACCTACCTACACTATTTGGTTTCCTACTAGAACCTCTCTAGGAGTTTTAGTCAGGGTGGGCTAAGCCCTTACCACCTACAGCTACTAAGTTCAGTAGAACTTATGTATATAACACTATATTTATATGTACCTACAGGTACCTTGATATGATCTTTCAGATGATATCTCAAGATTATTTGGTAAACCAAATTGCAAGCTCTTATCCCAACCGCTGCACACCAATGTGAGAAGTTAGCCAGGCATATGATGTCCACTAGTTCTAGTGGGCACCTTGCACTAGTCTAATCAACCCTTTATGATGGTGGTTGTAAAGTCAACCTTATAGAAAGCTATCCTAGTGGTAGCATGAACCAGCAGTCTTCAGGCTAAGACTTCAGTAGGCGAGTTAAGAAAGTTGTTTTACCACATATAATCCCTTGAGTACCAAATGAAAGGAAAATACACAAGGTATATATCAAATATATATGTTTTTAATCTAAACACACCCCCTCTGCACTCTTTATGAGGTCAGAAGTAAAAATACAAGACAAGTCACACAGTTAATATACGATAAGTTGCACAGTATGCGTTATGCCCTAGGGGCCTCACAAACCATATACTAAGAAAGTGGTATAAGTACCACATGAGAGTTATAAAGCAGGGCTGGGGCCTGTGGAATCGCTGGGGCTACACTAATCAACCAAAGGTTAGGAAGTAGGAGGCCCACAGGAGCCGCGTGCAGTGTCTAAACACAGGCGTGGGTTACCATTGACTTTCTATGGAGATCGTAAAAGTTACAAAGTTACAATTTAAGAACACTTCCGGATGGACTAGGATGGAACCCTTTTAAACTAGGACACTTCGAGAATCAAGACCCACGGGACCACTGGGATACTCATGTTACCTCACCCAGGGAAGCCCGGTGCATAGGTGTCTTTTCGTGTCGGGTTTCGTCGTCGTTTTCAATAGAGAGCTGCAAAGAAGTGCTGCAGGCGACCAGAAGATAAGTGTCCAGGTGGATCCAAGGGTGGATCGGAGATGTGAAGAACCTGAAAGCAGAGGGGACAGAGTCTGGGTCACTAGCCAGTGACTAGGAAGGTACCAGGAAGGAACCAGGCGATGTCAGGTGCTTGAAGGTGAAGAAGATGAGTTTGTCTCTTCAGCCCCGAGGTCCAGGAGGCATCGACGATGACCAGGCACTGGATTCTAGCTGTCCCACAATGGTTTTAGAGGACTGCAGTGTTGGTATCCTAATTAGACCAAACAAGCCTTGGCAACCGCAACCCATGCAGGATATTGAGATTGGCTCTGTTGCAGACCAGCAAGGTCTGTGGCACTTCTCCTTTTCTGGAAAGTTGGAGAAACCCTGGAGCAATCAGGAAAGCAAGTTAAATTCAAAGGAAGGTCTTGAGGGGGCTCACAAGCCAATGAGCAATGAACCTGGAAGACGTAATGAGCTCAAATGCAAAGGCGGGCCCACAGGACACTCGCAGAGTGTGGGGGCCTGAGCTTCAGTGCACATGGTGCTCGGGGCTGGGGCTTCTCGTACCACAATGCACAACTTACTGATGTTTCATGAAAGGAGTGCAGGTAGCAAAATGCAAGAAGTTCAGGATGTCTGGTCCCACATCTCTCTTGTCTACCACGTGTCTCAGCTTTGCTGTGGATGTGGGTCGGATCAGAGTAGTCTGAAGTCCAGTTCTTGTGTCACAGAGTCTTTGGGTTCGGAGGGAGCCTTGAAACTGCAGACTGGCAACTTTGCTGTTGGTGCCTGTTTGCACAGGGTGGTCACTCATTGACCACAAGGGAGATGTCTTCCATCTTCCATTCAGAATGGAATGTCGATGGTCCAAGATAGGTCTTTCAAAGATTCATCCAGGAAAATCTAAAGTCCTGGGGACACAGCTCCTATTCTTATACTAAAACCAAGCACTCTGCCTCCAGGATTGTCGAGGCCTACCATAGCAGTGGCTTATATGTATATATGTGTCTATTTGTAAAGGTAGATATAGGTATACTATATCTAAGTAATGGGTGATTACACCACCTCACCCAGGCTGTGTGAACAGACCTGTGGTGTCAGTTTGGAAGGCAAACCAGGGGTGGCACAATACATGCTGCAGCCCCTGGTAGGCCTAGGGTGCACCTATGCCCTGGGTACCTATGGTGCACTATACAGGGGCTCACAAGGGTGACCCAGTAACCAATCTGGCATGCACCTAAAGTACATGGTATCAATTTAGAGAGAGAACAGCTGGGCTGAGGGTCTGATTGGAAGGCCCACGGCCACACTAAAGTCGAAAAACCAGAGAATCCCAGCAAAAAGTGGGGGTGACCATAGGAAGCAGACCCTACTCTCCTACAATGCCTAAATAAGGACTGGAATTCTATGCCTAAGTAAGGGCTAATGGGAGTTGTGCCTATATAAGGCCATGATTCATGAAACCTATGTACAGGTATCTAAATCAAAACAGAACAAGGTTACTTCCTATCACTAGTCACAGTCAAAAAGGACATAAAAAGGTGTTGTTTTAAAGGATTTATTTTTACTTTTTTTCTAAGAGGGAAGTGATATCTATTGAAGGAATGAGTGCTCTTTTAAGAGGGAAACTCAGAGGTCCAGACCTTCTTTTGCATCAGGCCCTACACACCTTATTTTGAATCCAATGAATGCTCTAGGATACTTAAGACTACATCAGAAAGGAGACCTGTAAAGCTTTTCAAGTGAATGCAAACTTGCCCTCCAGAAATACTAAGACCTATTGCTGGTTTCACCATTAGGGCAAGGCGAAGTTACACATGCAGGATGATTTTGGGTGGCAATGGTTGGTTAGTTGACATTCTTTCAAAAGAGGCAGCCGGAGGAGCTGTACCAACCAGCATTTAAGCAGTATTGGACGCTGATTTTCATGAAGAGGACCATGGTGGCAACTGCGCCAATGAAGAGGTGCTGTTGACCATTGTTTTCAAGGAACCAATCATCTCATGTTATAGTGCACAAAACGTTGCACTCCACTCTTGCTTCGTTTCAGTTTCATTTCCTTGCTTGTGCTGAGGTTTGGTCCTTTTTCATATTCTGCTGGGTCGAGCTTGCGGTAACCGTAGCTGTAAGTGAATATAGGTGTGTGTTTTAAGGATGCAGGAGCTATGGCAAGCATGGGTTATGCCTCTCCCTGATTATATCTCTCTTGCTCTTTGCTTTCCACTTCCAGGTATAAAGATGATCATAGTGTAGAGAGCGCAGTGGTTTGAGGGGAAGTGTTGTGACAAGAGAGGACACGCTGGTCACCTCTCAGGAAGAGCTGGAGAGAAATAGCTTTATCCTGTCCAGGGGTCAGTGAATAAATTAAGAATGTGTAGGATGTGGCCAAGATATTTCTAAGCAGCTCAAATTATGAATGCAAAAAACATATTATTCTGCACTTTAAATACCTATATAAATACTAACTTATATTATTACTGAGCACTCATACAAATGCTTTCAACAATATACTGCGGAGGAATACCGCCTTACTATGGCCACCACCCACCTATAGTGCAAGCAGAAATGACCCAATCAGTACTGGTTCGAACATAGAACCATAATGTGAAGTCAAAGGATTGTTGTTAATTTACAAAATGTTGTTTATTCATCTGATGTAGTGTAGTTCTAATATTCCCAATAGGCTCTGTGCATTGTAATAATATACGCTATAGATTTGACATAGGACTGAGGTCAGTATGTTTCTATCGAATATATTAAACTTAATTGTGTGCGTGTCAGCTAACTCAGAGGTCACTAGAAACTTTCTCTAATAAACAAGAAGGGATTAGTTTCTGACAACTGCATAAACATGGCAACTTTGTCACTTCTAGAATTGAAACAATATCTTAAGAGTCGTGGAAACAATAGATAACTATTTCACCCCAGTCATTCGTGCATGCTTCCTTTCTACAGAGTTGCAGAGAAATAGTGGGACGGGCATTTTCAATGAAAGGGTTTATTGAACAGTCTTATTTCTCATGTAAGAGATATGAATAGCTTCAATCATTAGACAGAATGCGAAGTATAATACGTACAGCGTAAACAATTATATAAAATAATACTGTATTAGTATTGTCTGTTGCTATGACATATATAAAAATACATACATATATAACACAGGCTAAAATACTCAACTGGGGCTTCTAAAATTGGCCTACCCCAGTGTACCTAACCTAGGTCTAGTACGAGGGAAGAAGTAGGTGCTGTCTTTAGCTTTAGTTTAGTTTTGCCAAGAATTTCCAAAGGTTTCTCTAAGTTCTAATCAGCTCCATACCTTAGAATGAGAAAGGCGGTATCTCTTTCCCTGGACTTGATCTCCCAACACCCCACAAGAGGAGTCACAAACTCTGGAGCTAGATTCTCGGCAGGAGGATGACAGCTTCTTGTCAGTGCGTTAGCTGGAGAGTTGGCTTTCATCGGGACTTGCTGTGACGAGCTGCGTCCTGCAAGTAGGTAGTCGAACTGCACCGAACCACACCGTGCTTTGCCATTGCAAGTGAAGGTATATGTATACCTTGAAGGTGTTTAGGAATGCCAGGATTGAAGTAAAAGTTGGGCATATGAATGTCATGAATGAACCCCTAAGGCATAGATGTTCATGCATAATAAATGAGTTCTTGGAGAAATTAATATCCAAGCAAGGGGAAGTCCCTAACGGCTTAAGAGCCTGTTTTTTTCCTAGAACTCGCTGTGACATAGATGAGCGGATAGAAGCACCCATGCCTGTATTTGGATAGCATGGGCTATGCCTAAATAAGGACTGTATTTCTATGCCTATATAAGGGCAAACTGAATTGTACCTATATAAGGGCATGAATCGGGAAATTCATTCGGAATCTAAATCGGTACACAACACCCACTCCATTTTCTTATGTACGATGTTACTAAGTTCTAAACATGGTAAACATATCTAAATCATATCTATACTAAAAGAAGAGCTAAAAGTATGTTTCAAATACATTGTAATGATGTATCCAAACTAAAGCATTGGTGCTGTACACATTAAAGCAATGTTTCATTCGAAGAATATATGTATGGTCCGGGATGCCCGCCACCCCTTCCACCACCAATCCCA
This sequence comes from Lissotriton vulgaris, assembly GCF_964263255.1. Lineage (NCBI taxonomy): Eukaryota > Metazoa > Chordata > Amphibia > Caudata > Salamandridae > Lissotriton > Lissotriton vulgaris. Next base: position 1,870,160,379 of record NC_141694.1, on the reverse strand, counting down.
ATGGTAGGAGACAGACACAGTTTGAAACTTTTGGAAGGCAGGGGGGCCTCACGACCCCCCGGCCGTATTTATTAAAATATGCAACAAAATTTAAAACTTTAAATTAAAAACGTTTCATGTATCATGTACAAAATTCAACTTTCATTACACTTCATGAAGACAGGTATCCAGGCTAACCTTAACAAATCTCTAATACAAATATTTTCCTAACCGAGTCTAACATCATGACATAATGCATTGCATACGAATTTTGTACATCATTTTGTTAGGGGCCAACGGCAAGGTCTTAACCGGTGTCAGATCCCTATCACCAAATTTCCGCCCTCACATGTGAGTGGCGCATGCGCAGAGGGCTTTACCCTCGTAGCCAACTGTAACTTCCCTTGTCATGGGGGCCCCCTTTCACTCGGTGCCATCTTAGTGTCGTCCGAGTTCCCGTGCGGGGTATCCGTAAGAAGGACAGCGTGGACTCCCCCCCTTTCCCCACACTCTCTTCCCCCGGAGTGGATATCCGGCCCCCGGGAAATTGGTGGGAGGGGCCTATGGCCGTCTCCCCCCTGGGCGATCCCATCCGTAATGGGTGCCGCCCCCCGTGGGAGGGGCCAATGGCCGCCTCCCCCCGGGCGCTCCCATCCATAATGGGTGGCGCCCCCACTTGGGACCTCGAAATCACTGCTCACCGATCATGACCTTACCACCACAGGCCAGATAGTTGACCGACTATCTGGCCCCCCCACACCTCCTATAGGTCATGTCTCCTCAATCCCACTAGCCAAGCTATCATGTCTCCTATCAATAATTTGTTCCCCACCCTGGACAGGTGTACTCCATCGTCTGAATAACAGTGGTCCCCCCAGATGCACCCATGAGATATGCTCAGAGCAGGGCGAAACAATTTCTCAATTTTTTTGTTGACCCTCTTTATCGAATGGTTCAACGCTGTCGTGAACAATCCACCCCTCCATACCCTCCTCGGAATCATGTGTGACCAAGCTATTGTGCACCCCGGGAGCGTCTTTGCTAACCAACTAACTGCTGAAAGTATGTGCTCGATTAAAGCTCGTCTGCCCAACCTTACCAAGTCATTGCCCCCAATGTGCACTATGACTACTGATGGCGGTGACCTGTGCCGCACTAACAATTCTTCCACAAAACTGTGCAGTGGGTCAATACATAGGCCGCCCTTCCCATGGAAGGACACCCTGAAACCATATTCCTCAGATGTGTGGATCGCATCACCTGCCTTGAATATGTCCGCGGCACTCCTCACGTATGAGTGGCCCACGACCCAGACCACTCGTCTTCCATTCCTTGTTCCTGAAATGGTGGTTAGCTGATACTGGGCCAGTCCCAATTTCCGCCCTGCGTCACAGGCTCATGAAACTGTAATCCAAACAAAATACAACAAGCGTGAGTGCACTTCTTAAGTAACTTACAACATGTGCAGCCGCACGTACCGTTTGAAACAATTCGAAGACCAGCGGCCTAATTGTTTAACGTCTGCCCGCAGACCCCCAGCCGTTGCTTCAGTAGCGGCCCCTATCCTGAATGAATGAGTCCCAAAATCACTCGGGCTCAAGCCCGCAGCTGCAATCGTGATTGCCAGCACCCTCTGAAACTGAAACTTTGTTAACTGGGTGCTGTCAGCATGTTGCAGTAAGGCCCCCCCCCCAATGTCGTCAACCTTTGTTTTAGGTAGGCCTCAACATGCCTCACTGGACAACAGGGACTACCCGGAGCGCATTGCAACACAATGCTATTCCCCTGGGCCTCCTGGTCTGTCTTTGACCTGGCTATCGTGATCAGCAGGGAATCCTCCCTCACTTGCATGTGGTCCCTGGGCAGACCCCCCTCGGTATCTCTTTTGTTGGCAGCCACTAGTTCGCTTACCCGCAGGGCCCCATAGAACTTCAACGCAAATGCTGCCCGGAATAGGACGACCTCTCTAGGTGAGGAGCATGTCTCCTCCAATTTAACCAACTAACTGCTGAAAGTATGTGCTCGATTAAAGCTCGTCTGCCCAACCTTACCAAGACATTGCCCCCAATGTGCACTATGACTACTGATGGCGGTGACCTGTGCCGCACTAACAATTCTTCCACAAAACTGTGCAGTGGGTCAATACATAGGCCGCCCTTCCCATGGAAGGACACCCTGAAACCATATTCCTCAGATGTGTGGATCGCATCTCCTGCCTTGAATATGTCCGCGGCACTCCTCACGTATGAGTGGCCCACGACCCAGACCACTCGTCTTCCATTCCTTGTTCCTGAAATGGTGGTTAGCTGATACTGGGCCAGTCCCAATTTCGCTCTGCGTCACAGGCTTGTGAAACTGTAATCCAAACAAAATACAACAAGCGTGAGTGCACTTCTTCAGTAACTTACAACATGTGCAGCCGCACGTACCGTTTGAAACAATTCGAAGACCAGCGGCCTAATTGTTTAACGTCTGCCCGCAGACCCCCAGCCGTTGCTTCAGTAGCGGCCCCTATCCTGAATGAATGAGTCCCAAAATCACTCGGGCTCAAGCCCGCAGCTGCAATCGTGATTGCCAGCACCCTCTGAAACTGAAACTTTGTTAACTGGGTGCTGTCAGCATGTTGCAGTAAGGCCCCCCCCCCCAATGTCGTCAACCTTTGTTTTAGGTAGGCCTCAACATGCCTCACTGGACAACAGGGACTACCCGGAGCGCATTGCAACACAATGCTATTCCCCTGGGCCTCCTGGTCTGTCTTTGACCTGGCTATCGTGATCAGCAGGGAATCCTCCCTCACTTGCATGTGGTCCCTGGGCAGACCCCCCTCGGTATCTCTTTTGTTGGCAGCCACTAGTTCGCTTACCCGCAGGGCCCCATAGAACTTCAACACAAATGCTGCCCGGAATAGGACGACCTCTCTAGGTGAGGAGCATGTCTCCTCCAATTTAACCAACAAGGCGGTCAAATCCGATCGGGTGCCTGGTATCCTTTTTGCGACCCTCTAGGCGCCGCCAGCCGCGCAGCGCCTTTCTGACTATAAAGGAATCCGTCAGGTCCCTGATACCCTGGAGCTGAGCCATAAACGATATGGTGGCCTTATACCGACTGGCGGTTGCCACCGACCGGCCCTCCTCATGAAGTGCCACTTAAAATTGGGTAAAGGACCCCTCCTGACCCCATCTATGCTCCCATGTAGGGCCCAAAAAGGCGCAGTACGAGCGGAATGCCCCTTCATAAGCTTTTCTTGTCCTGGGCACTAAACCGGCTGCCACAAGGTTTTGTAGTCTGGGGCGCCAATTTGCCATAATGCTTCGGGAAATGGCGCTGCCACGAGCTCCGCTGAGGGTAAACAATCCCTGAAAGCTTGTATTTTGAAACGAGAGAGTGCAGCAGCTGCATTATTCCGTGCTCCCGGCACATGTTTTGCCCTGAATTGTACATTTAGTCTCAAGCATTTCAACAAAATTTCTTTCAACAATTGCAATATCCACTTGCAGCGTGCTGCCTGCTGGTTAATGCACTCGACTACGGTCATGTTATCAGACCAAAATATCACCGAGTGGTTTCGGAACTCTTCTGGCCAGGCCGACAACGCTACCCAGATTGGGAATAGCTCTAGAAAACCAATGTTGTTAGTCAAACCACTTGTTTACCACCATGCTGGCCATTTCTGGGCCGACCATCGGTTACCAAGGATCGCGCCAAACCCCACACTGCCCCCAGAGTCGGTCCATAAACCTAATTCTGCCGACGAGGCCGGGGCTTTGCTCCAGACTACTCGGCCGTTGAAATCCGCCAAGAATGCCAGCCAAATGAGCATGTCCTGGCGAACCTCTGCCGACAGCCTCGTACGATGATGCCCTTCCTTTAGGCCAACCATGTCCTGGACAATTGATTGGGAGAAAGGGCGAGCCATCGGTATAACCCTCAATGCAAAATTAAGCTGTCCCTCTGTTTGCTGTAGTTTGTGAAGTGTCACTTTGTCGTTCCGGAGACATTGCAACAAGGAGGCCCTGAATTTGGCAATCTTCTCCGCCGGCAAATGGAAGCAACCCTCCACGGAGTCTAGTTCGATACCCAGAAACTCCAGGGAGGTAGTTGGACCCACGGTCTTACCTGGCACCAACGCTAACCCGAAACCCCGCATGAGCACACAGAAATCCTGCAATGCCCGTGCACAGTCCCGAGAGCCCGCCGGGCCGAGAAACAGGAAATCATAAAGATAAGGCATCACATGTTGGCCTTTGAGAACGCCCACTCCAGAAATGAGCTAAACATTTCAAAATAATTCAGAAAAGGGGGTGGTGATAAACAGAGTGTCTGAATTAAGCAGACCACTCTTACCCAGTCCAAAGATCAGGGCTTGATCCATCACCGTTAATTATCTCACTGCACCATCCCAGCTCAGAACCTGGCAATATGCAAATCAGTCTGTCCCTGGCATAGTGCATCATGGGAACAGGGCAGACTAAACTACCAAGCCAATTCTTCACCAGAAAAGAGACAAGCTACCGGGGACTGGTTTCTGGAATTTCAGCCATCGTCGGCCCGGCTTGCTTGAATCCTGATGGTGCAGTGAGAAAGGGACTCATGTTTGAGTATACCCTGCCTTACCTATAATGGCCAAAAACGATTCAGAAAAGGGGGTGGTGATGAACAGAGTGTCTGAATTAAGCAGACCACTCTTACCCAGTCCAAAGATCAGGGCTGGATCCATCACCGTTATTTATCTCACTGCACCATCCCAGCTCCGAACCTGGCTATATGCAAATCAGTCTGTCCCTGGCCCAGTGCATCATGGGAACAGGGCAGACTAAACTACCAAGCCAATTCTTCACCAGAAAGGAGACAAGCTACCGGGGACCGGTTTCTGGCATTTCAGCCGTCGTCGGCCCGGCTTGCTTGAATCCTGATGGTGCAGTGAGAAAGGGACTCATGTCTGAGTATACCCTGCCACACCTATAGTGGCCAAAAACGATTCAGAAAAGGGGGTGGTGATGAACAGAGTGTCTGAATTAAGCAGACCACTCTTACCCAGTCCAAAGATCAGGGCTTGATCCATCACCGTTATTTATCTCACTGCACCATCCCAGCTCAGAACCTGGCTATATGCAAATCAGTCTGTCCCTGGCCCAGTGCATCATGGGAACAGGGCAGACTAAACTACCAAGCCAATTCTTCACCAGAAAGGAGACAAGCTACCGGGGACTGGTTTCTGGCATTTCAGCCATCGTCGGCCCGGCTTGCTTGAATCCTGATGGTGCCGTGAGAAAGGGACTCATGTCTGAGTATACCCTGCCTTACCTATAATGGCCAAAAACGATTCAGGAAAGGGGGTGGTGATGAATAGATTGTCTGAATTAAGCAGACCACTCTTACCCAGTCCAAAGATCAGGGCTTGATCCATCACCGTTATTTATCTCACTGCACCATCCCAGCTCAGAACCTGGCAATATGCAAATCAGTCTGTCCCTGGCCCAGTGAATCATGGGAACAGGGCAGACTAAACTACCAAGCCAATTCTTCACCAGAAAGGAGACAAGCTACCGGGGACCGGTTTCTGGCATTTCAGCCGTCGTCGGCCCGGCTTGCTTGAATCCTGATGGTGCAGTGAGAAAGGGACTCATGTCTGAGTATACCCTGCCACACCTATAGTGGCCAAAAACGATTCAGAAAAGGGGGTGGTGATGAACAGAGTGTCTGAATTAAGCAGACCACTCTTACCCAGTCCAAAGATCAGGGCTTGATCCATCACCGTTATTTATCTCACTGCACCATCCCAGCTCAGAACCTGGCTATATGCAAATCAGTCTGTCCCTGGCCCAGTGCATCATGGGAACAGGGCAGACTAAACTACCAAGCCAATTCTTCACCAGAAAGGAGACAAGCTACCGGGGACTGGTTTCTGGCATTTCAGCCATCGTCGGCCCGGCTTGCTTGAATCCTGATGGTGCAGTGAGAAAGGGACTCATGTCTGAGTATACCCTGCCTTACCTATAATGGCCAAAAACGATTCAGAAAAGTGGTTGGTGATGAATAGAGTGTCTGAATTAAGCAGACCACTCTTACCCAGTCCAAAGATCAGGGCTGGATCCATCACTGTTATTTATCTCACTGCACCATCCCAGCTCCGAACCTGGCTATATGCAAATCAGTCTGTCCCTGGCCCAGTGCATCATGGGAACAGGGCAGACTAAACTACCAAGCCAATTCTTCACCAGAAAGGAGACAAGCTACCGGGGACCGGTTTCTGGCATTTCAGCCGTCGTCGGCCCGGCTTGCTTGAATCCTGATGGTGCAGTGAGAAAGGGACTCATGTCTGAGTATACCCTGCCACACCTATAGTGGCCAAAAACGATTCAGAAAAGGGGGTGGTGATGAACAGAGTGTCTGAATTAAGCAGACCACTCTTACCCAGTCCAAAGATCAGGGCTTGATCCATCACCGTTATTTATCTCACTGCACCATCCCAGCTCAGAACCTGGCTATATGCAAATCAGTCTGTCCCTGGCCCAGTGCATCATGGGAACAGGGCAGACTAAACTACCAAGCCAATTCTTCACCAGAAAGGAGACAAGCTACCGGGGACCGGTTTCTGGCATTTCAGCCGTCGTCAGCCCGGCTTGCTTGAATCCTGATGGTGCAGTGGGAAAGGGACTCATGCAAGCCGGGCCGAAGAAGGCTGAAATGCCAGAAACCGGTCCCCGGAAGCTTGTTTCCTTCCCAGTATAAGAATTGGCTCGGTAGTTTGGTCTGCCCTGTTCCCATGATGCATGAGATGAGATCTCAATGAATGCCGTTTTCAGAATGGGTAGCCGCTGGGGACAACACAAGGCATGGGCCGTTACTGGTTCAAGTAAAGCATCCATTGGCATGACTGATAGGAGTGTGAGACATGTGTCTAACAAGAATTCTTCTCCACATAGCAGGCAGCGTAGAACAGGTAAGATGCAATCTTGCCAAATTGGTCTAAATGACAAAAAACATGTGGTATTTATTCTCGTAGACGAAGTAACCCCAGAATTTGAACGATGCGCTCACGACACTTCTTCGCCAGTAGAGTTGTCTCAATGGAGAACTGGGTGTCGCTTGTGATTTGGCTTGCGATATCGTAGAAGTAGGAGCAAAAATAGTATCCCTGCAACAAGTACCAAAAGTAGGGGGAGTCTGCCAAACACAGAGCGCCTGATATTTGAATGATTCCTAGGACTACGGAAAAAGGTGCTAACAGCCAGGAAAATACGGTCTTGAATACATTTACAAAACTGCTCGTATCAGACATCTTTAAGATACAACTTAACATTTCTGAGAAATGTATAGGGCAGTTTGTATTTAATAGGGCATGTATCTCAGCAGAAGTCCTTGCGACCTGTAGATCATAGGTCTCTTTGGATGAGGTCAGTGGCACAGTTTTTTGCAAAAGAATGGCTTTCATTCTGCTTAGAGTATCAATTTGTATAGAAGAGATGTTTGGTGAAGGCCAAATTGGCAACTCCTTGGCTTGCTTGGTTTTTGGAAACAATACTTGCATACAGCAAGGGAGCCTGGCTGACACAGTTACTAGATATGGTATCCCTGGCAACAAGCCACAGCAGCTGTGATCGTTGAACATGACGTAACTTCCATTAGAAAGCTGTCCAAAAATTGGATCAATCACTGTAGCTGGTAAACCTTGCAGGTGACATGATAAGTTGTTAGAGGAACCATCTCAGACCCCGTATAAATTAATACCTTGACAAAGGAGAGAACCACTTAGTGCGTTTTTACAGTTTGAACCGCTAAGAAACAATTTACGCCCCCACTCCAACATCTGTGTGTGTATGGTAATTCCCCGGATGTCCTGATGTATTCTTTACCCAACCTTTCATATGTGCCTGCTTGTATGTATTTTAGGCAATACTGAAAATGGAAAATTGTAGCTTGTTTCTCTTCTACTGTGAACGGCTATCTTTCCAGTTTTCAATGCTCAGCGCCATACAGTCTCCTCCCCTTTGTGCCCATTTGATCTGTTTATCAGTGAGATTAAATTCCGAAAACAGCGACGTAGTATTGATTAAACGGCAAGGCACATAGCCTGAATGAAGGTTTTGTAACGTCCATCCTAATAGCATGGTAGAACGTAGTTGTGACTGACCATGTTGCAGCATGGTCAAGTCCTGTTCCATGATGTCTATGGCAGAGGATACTATTTCTGTCTAATGAATATACAGAGTCGTTAACGTATTGTTAACTACAGAGAGAGATTTCTGTAAATTAATACGATCAATATCTCATATTCTTTCAGCAGTCTCTGCTTGCGCAATCTTCCAAATTTCATTATAAGCAGCATATATATCTGCATATATAAAAAGTTTTTGACACGTTTTTTGGGTCCTAGCAAGAATTCCCTAAGATCTGCACCATCTTTAAGTAAAGATAAGTGTTGCCTTACATCCTTAAGTGTAGATTTCAGGTGCCAAAAAAGGCTCGTTTCCCTACACTGTATGTTGTTACTATTCCAGGATGCTGTCGTTGAACATATCTTCAATCTGGCCTATTGAATGTGAAACCCTGTGTTTTGTTCAGGAACCTATCTTGACAGTTGTTTATGTCTGTGGGCCAGATCAACCATTTATTCCAATCTGGATGTATTCTGTTGTGATGCAAAATAGTATGTACGTCAACCTCCACCCTCTGAAGTGTTATAACTATCAGGTGTAGGTGTAGGTGTAGGTATGGATGGATTGTTCAGGTCTTTGATCTTGGCTAACCCAAGGCAAGACATCTGTTGGACAGTGTCATTCAAAAACATAATTTGCACAGGGATGATGCATTCTCTAGACAAAGCTTCTACCCCCTGCACTTGACAATCTTTCGTACCCCAGACAGTATTTGTCTCAATGTTGTCTTTCCAAAAGTCGAAACATAGTCTAGACAGCTGGGCATACAAGGCTGCAGAATAAATCTGTTTCGTATTGGGCAACATACTTTTCATTCCTGTTTTCTTTACATTTTTAAAGTAAACCGATTCTGCATTGGATACATTGAACCCTGAAAAGTACGGAAATTTCATAGCAAATATTTTTGAGCTACCCTTCCCATTGGTTATACATTAATACATTTCTAGGATTTGCAGATTTGTGCAAGAAACGATGACCAAAATGTTATATTAATACATTTGTTCACAGTCTGATGAACCTTCTAAATAATCCTGATTTATGAATACAGCTGACCCCTCTACATCAGAGATCATATTATTAACAGTCTGGAAGTCCCAATCATCAGAAAAGTTACTTGATGAAACAAAGTCACTTAATAAATTCTTGAATAAGTGTGGAATCTTCAACAGCTCCGATGGGCCAAAAATGTCATATTCTGTTTTGTCCCAAGCCACACCATCAGGTATAGGAACGGCTGTGATGTTCACTGATGACAAGTCTCTTTTTTCACGATGGGATGATTTGTGTGGCTTGAGGAGTAAGTTGATGCTCTTACTTGCTGTGTCCATTTTTACATATCTTCTGTTTATCAGCATACCCAGAGTTATGGCCAGAGCCAACCAAAGTAGAAGAAAAAATATACCCAACACAATCCGTAGTTCAATCCATGGTAAAACAAGATAAGTCTTTTCCAGGTGATGAAAAAGGTTAGTTGCTTGTTCTTTGAAAGTTATTTTTGCTGATGTTGTTTCAGGTTTGCTGGGATCATCAGAAAACGTATCAAATTTAATGAAATAGCCGGAGGCAGTTCTGTCAATTATTGGAATTGCATCAGGATTTGTTGAAATCACTGGAACCACTTGATCACTTGTTACTTTGGTGTAGACAGGTATTTCTTGACGAACTGTTATTTGGATCTCAAGCGGTACAAGTTCCATAGCTTTGTTGCATAGTCCTTCTTTTCGCACGGCAGATTCTTCAAAGGGGATGAGTCTCTCAGTTTGAACTAGGTGTGGGCGTAGTTTGCGAAGTAGCGCTACGCGAAGCTACGAGAAGTGCACTTCGCATTACGCGAACTTCACGTAGCACTACGCGAGTTGCGTAGTAGCATGTTCGCACTGTGCAAGATGCGTTTTCAATGATTTCACAGTGTGGACAAGCATCCGGCACTGTGCAGTCATTGAAAACGGCATCTTGCACAGTGCAAGCTGTAGTTTTCTGCTGCTCGAGGAGATTTTTACTCGAGCGGGAGTTTCTCAACGAGGACTGGTAGTTTCTCATTGCAAGCGGACGCGAGCATGTGCGACCACTCGCAATGAGAAACCTAACCTTCCCGCATTGAGAATCTCGCCGGGATGTCATTTTGCTTGCTATTGGTCGCGAACATGATGTTGAGGACCGCAAATAAGAAAAAAATGACCGCGGCACTACGCTACGCTGCGCTACGCACGTTCGCACTGTGCTACGTGCAGCTCCCGTAGTGCGAAGTTGCACAAACTTCACAAACTGTGCGTCTTCTACATTGGAATAGTCCACTTGGCCTACTGCTTAGTATTGGCCACATATTTTGGTTTGATCAGGTCGATGGACACAAATCTGTTCTCCTATTTACCAGGAAGGGGCGGCATTAAAACTGTTCTTGATCCATGGATTGCTAAAACAGGTACTGGTTGTCTGTAAGAATGCCCAAATTCCTTCTTGTCAGCGATCACCAAGCTTTGGGATCCAGACAGGCTTTGCTGGGTCGGTTCTTTTTTCCCCAGTGGTGGTTGGCTTCAGGAACACATTGCTTTGCTTCGTTATTAGTTCATTTAAGTCCAGTAAAACAGCCAAACGATCTTTGATATCAAATGTCTTTTGTTCCACCACTGATGTCTGACAATCAAGGTCGGGGACAAACATTCTTGTCCCAAAAAGGACCTCATATGAAGTGATACCCCCTAGAGAACTTCTTGGCAAGTTATTAAGACTATGTTAGATACTTAATTAATGTTTGACCCACCTGTCACCCGAGCATAATACCCTAGCTGTTATTGATTGCTTTATGTCCCAGTTTTTTCTCTTCACAACCAAATTCCCCTCAGGATGGAATGGACTAGAATAACGACAATGCAACACCCAAATTGGCCATCGCTTCATTGTAAGCTCGAGAGCTAAACGCAGGACCCTGGTCAGAATGTAGCGTGCTGATTGCCTATGTGCCGACAAAGACTTGCAAATCTTTTATAACACTTCAAGCGTCAGCCGAGCGCTGAGGCCACATCTAACCTCTGATCTAGTAATTGTGGGAATGCATGTGTCCACAGGGACATTTGCACATAGATAGTCTAATGCTGTAAAACAATGGTGTCTGAACTGGGCTGGCGACTTTGTAGTCAGGTTTCTGGTGGCGTTCTGTACTGCAATCTCTATTGCATGCTATACATTCGTTTATGAAGATGTGAATTTGAGTATTCATCCCTGCCCACCAGTACGTCTCTTTTAACTCTAATATTGTTTTTGAGATCCCCTGATGTATCAGACCCTCTCCCAGATGTGCTTCGTAAATCAAAGTCATCCTACGTTCCATGTTTGGAATCACTCTATCCCCCACTCCAGGGATTTCAGCAAACGTAACGCCATTTGCATCAATTATATATGAGTATTTAAGTGAAAACCTGTTAGGTAACGCTGCCCGCTGCCTTTGCTTGTAGCATTGTCATCGAGCTTTATTTAACTGTCTATTTTAGTTTTTGAATGAGTGATTGCAGCTACAGAAGCCATTTGCACAGCTGCCTTCGCGGCTTCATCAGCCAATGAATTCCCTACCACGTGAACGCCATCACGTTGTTGACTCAGCATGTGTATTATGTGAGTGTTTTGTAGTCCTTATCTTAATTGAACTACTTGTTCCCAAAGCATTTTATGCTTATTTGTGCCACCTTTTGCATCTTTGAAACCATTTTGAATCCAGTTCTGTAAATATTCATTGTAGGATGGAACACAGTAGAAAGAATCGCACACTATGAGTGTGGGGAATTCGAAATCTGTATTTTCAAGTGCCATTTTGAATACTTGTAGTTCAACTCGCTGAGCTGTACAATCTCCGAGAGATTGCATTTTTTTGACCATAGGTCGGAATTTTCCATCGCACCTATGACCTTTAACGATTACGCCTGCAGACTATAACGGGTTGAGCAGATCCGTCAGTGTAAATTATACATTCATACTGGTCAAGAGGGAGAATTTCAGTAGGCAGAGGACATTCTTGTTCATATTGTAAAAATGCTTCTGTTTTCAACTAAGGATCAAAAACGTATTCAACATCAGTTGCAGCAAGAGAATTAACCCATTGTATCCATCTTGGATGGAAAGATTTAGCATTTAGAATGCTCGCTTTTGTCATTGCCTCTAAAGTGGGTTCAGGTGTCACGACTGTTATGCGTTTTCCCTGTGCAAGGGCTCTCTCTTTTGCTACAGCAGTTTGAACAGCTGTCAGAATTTTTTCTGTAGATGTCAATTTCATTTCTTCTTGTGTGTACAAGTGTGATTTGTAAGCTATTGGTACTTTTTCACCTAGGTTAAAAGTTAAGTACGTGAATCTGCATTGTCCTCAAAGGATTCAGATCACTAAGTTGTGTTTTGTTGCTAACATGTCAGTTTAGAGTGAACACAAAATTTCTGTTTGTTTTTGTGTCCAATTTACTGTTTTAAAATCAGGTTTGATTAATTCGTAGAGAGGCTAAACCCTTTCTGCGTAGTTTAGAATGTAAGTTCTTCTGAAATTCAGGAAACCTAGAATTGACTGTAAGTTTTTTTGCGTTTTTGGAGGGTAGAGCAGCGCACACTTTTCTAAAAAGTTTGCTGCCAGACTTTTGCCTACACTTGATAACTCATATCCTAGGAAAAGGACTTTGAGATGGGTAATTCTTGATTTCTTAAAATTGAATTGTACCCTGCAGAGGTGAAGCCCAGTATTATGGTGTTCACCCTGTTCAAGTGCCTGTCCAAGTCATAGTCTGTCTGATAGATGTCATCGACAAATGACACTGCTTCGTCATCATAAGTTTGTGGTAACTCTGCTGCTCTTGCTGAGAATAACCCTGGACTATTCCTGAATCCTTGAGGGAGACGACAGAAGTGACATGTGTCCCCATTATTGGGAAAGCGGTCTAACACCTGCTTTCAGGTGCAATGTTTAGACAGAAGAAACCGTTAGAAATATCTAATGTGGTTTTGTATTTTTTACACACAGTGTTAATTATTAATGCTGTACTGTGTGCATTTTGCGCTGCAAATGTTTTGCAACAAGAGTTTAGATGTCTGTAATCCAAAACTAGATGATACGTATTGTTTTGGTTTCGAGACAGGAAACAAAGGAGTGTTCATTGAGCAGGTGCATGTTTCAATCACCCCCTGGTATTCAAGTTGATCTAATATCTCCCTGACCTCTTTTTTAGCTTCTTGCTTAACTGGATACTACCTTTGTGCAGTTGGTTGATTTTTCAACTGGATCTTATGGTGAGGCAAATCCTCATCTCATCCTACATGATTTGTGTATAATGTAGAAGCTTGGGCAACTGCCCATTTCCTAGCATAAGTATATTTTAAATGTACTGGAACATGGTTAGAGAAGGCTGTTATAATGATGTCTTCACCATGTGGGAACTCCCTGACAAATTGTGGTGTCCAGTCTTTTTCAGCTAGAAGTATGTCATAACACCTCGAAAGTCGCTCCCAAAAGAATGCTTTCAATTTTTGTGGTTTGTCTCCCTCCATCCCAAGTTTTATTTTGTATAACCTCCTGTATCCCGAAATCACAGCTGCACCCTGGTTTTTTTTTATGTTTGTTGTGTGTGTTTGTGTAAGGCTGTAAGTGTAATAGAGTGTGTATGTGTGCTTGTTAATGGTGGGTGCAATTGTCCATTCTTGTGTCTGCTTGCAGGCCAGGTCGCCCCCTACTGCCGAACACCTTCACCTGTCTGCCTGCTCGCCACTGCTCGGAGCACGAGTTCCAGCCTTCTGTGCCCTGACTGCCTCTGCCCGCCCCTGCGCCTTTTTTACTGTATTATCATTAGTGTCTTTTCCTCCCTGTACTTGTCGTTTTCTGTACCGTAGTCACAGCACCCGCTCTTCTGTTTCCCCCCACTGCCCCCTTCTTGTTCCTGCACCCCTGTTTTTCCTGCCGCTGCCCCCTGCGACCCGCCCCCTCGCCCCCCTGCTCCCACCTCCCAGCTGCTCCTCCCTCCCTCCCCGCTTTAAATGGCGTCCGCTGCACGGACGTGCGCAGCTGGCAATCCAAAGGCAAGCCCGTCTTCGCTCGTCCGCGCCCAGCGCCAGAACCCCTGGACACCACGAACACCACAACACCAGAATCCACTACTACGCCAACACCCTCCAAGCACTCAACGCCGGCCGAAACCCCAACTGGTTCCGGGCAGCCCCGAAAAGGACCCACGGACCCTTCTCCTGCTGCTCGTGCAGTTTTACCTCCAACAGAACCACCAAACCTCCTAGGACTGGTCCCAACCACGTCCGCTGCATACTCCTCAACTCCCGCTTCGCATGCAAACATGCCGTCGAACTCTGGGATCTGATCGACACCTCTGCCTTAGACATGGCCTTCCTGACCGAGACCGGATGGAACATCTCCTCTGCACCCAACATCTCCATAGCCATCCGGGATGGTTACAAGATCACCTGCAGGGACCGCGCCAACTGAGTCAGAGGAGGAATAGCCATCGTCCACAAATCCACCCTCAAGGTCTCCACCCACGCAGACGACACCCTCAACACTCCCGAACACCTGCACTTCCGGATCCAAACCGACCCCAACACCATCTACAGACCCCCCGGACAACAGGCTCAGTTCTGCGATCCCATCGCCGACCTCGCCAGCACCCACGCACTCGACTCAACGGACTACATCCTCCTCGGGACCTGAACTTCCACCTCGAGAACAACAATGACGCAAACTCCTCAACCCTCATCGACAACCTAACCAACCTCGGCCTCAGACAACTCATCACCACAACTACCCACTCCACCGGCCTCACTCTGGACCCTGTCTTCTCCACAGGCTCCCACGTCACCTTCGACCACAACACCGTACTCCACTGGACCAACCACCGCTGCATTCATTTCACCCTCAAGAAACCAACCACACACCACCGCACCCAAAAGCTACTTCGCCGCTGCTGGAGCAAAGTCACCAATGACCAGCTGATCACCACCCTCGCCCAGAACCCCCCCACGACCCTACCAACGCAGACGCCGCAACCCGTAATCTCAAACAGTGGATTGAAGACTGCACCAACACCCTTGCCTCGCTCAAGATACCATCCAACAACCACACCAGCAAAATAGCCACCTCGTTCACCGACAAGCTCAGTCCTCCAAACGCGCATGCCGGAAACTGGAGAAGACATGGCTCCACTAACGCACACTGGACACCTACGCAGCCCATGAGGACGCCACACACAGACATCACCATCTCATCAGACTAGCCAAGAGATCCTCCTTCAAAAACTGCCTGCACAACAATGCACACGACAACAAGGAGCTCTTCAGCATCGTAAAGGAACTCTCCAACCCCAGCGCCAACACCAACAACATCCCGCCCTCACAAGAACTGTGTGACTCACTAGCCATCTTCTTCCACTGCAAGATTGCTGATATCTACGACAGCTTCAACACCACGACAACCCCTACCACACCAGTCGCCACATCCCCTGCGAACACCACCAGCAGCAACCTCCTGACCTCCTGGGACAACGTCAATGATGATGAGACACGCAAGGTCATGAACTCCATCCACTCAGGATCCCCGTCAGACCCTTGCCCACACCACGTATTCAACAAAGCAGACGCAGCCATTGTACCCCAACTACAGAAGGTCATCAACATCTCTTTCAAAACAGCGACATTCCCGGGAAGCAGGAAGCACGCCCAAATCAACCAGCACAGCTCCATCGCTCCCTTCCGCCGCCGCAAACCAAGACCAGCCAACGGCCGCAGTGCGAGGGGGGTGTTCGGCCCAAAACTACATTACCCAGATGCCCTAGCGGTGGAACACGCCGCCACACGTAATTCCTGCGCCAGGAGGCGCTTCAAAAGGACTCCAGCCCCCGCGTCGCGGAATCGCGCGCGGGTCGGCGCCGGGAGAAGCCCGGGACAAGGGCGGGGCCATCTGTGGCCATCCGTGGCAGACCGAGGCTGGGCTGGGCCACGGCTTTTGGTTTTGCCCCCAGACACCCCAAAACAGTGAGACTATTCTTGCTATGTATTGTGGACCTCTATATGTGTAGTCTTAGCTGTAGCAATTTTTAGCAAAGCTCACTTTCTGCAATAGTAACGGTGCCTTAAAAATATTGTTTAGTAACTGTCATCTTGAAACATAATAATGTCTAAACTTAGATCGGCTAAAACCCCTCTTGTGACGAGTACAATGGACAACTACTTGGTCAAGGTAGTAAGTAAAATTAACAAAGAAAGGCGCCTTTCATTAAATCGGGTAAGCCCTCCAGCTTCACCTACAAGCCTGCATGTCCCCCCAGTCACCCCTGTCCTAGATCGTAGCCGCACTGAAGGCCCGGAAATAATTATTGATAATGAAACACTTCCAGAACAGAGGCTGGAAGTGCTGGAGAAACTCCTGGACACTTCATTACAACTTTCCCCAACACCTTCACCGGCATCCACCCCGGTACGAAGAGTAGTAAGGGCCTGCAGGAAGTTACCTGTAAAGTGGGAGGGATTAGGAAATCCAAAAAAGCTGGGACCCCACCTATAAGCACAGGGGGTGTAAATGAGACCTCAAATAAGGCTGAGATGATTAACCTGTACCCTGACCAAATTGACCTCCTGGCCAGTATTATTGAATCCAAATTAGAACTTATGATTAAACCTCTTGTGGCAAAATTAGATCAGGTAACAAAAGAAGTATCGAGACTGGGTGGCCTTTTGAATTCTCATCTAACCTTGACTAAAACAAATAAGAGCTCTAAGGTTGGCAATAATGTCAATGGGGATGCAGCTGCTCCTTGCAATGGGGGGTATAGGATCACACACACCGCACAATCTGCACTAGCCGCTCAATCGCCCCCTGTACCAGCCACTCCACCACTCCCTGTGCCAGCTATCAAACTTCCCCCAATGACTACTAGTAACCAACCTATCATAGTTGGGGGGAACAACGAGGGGAGGAGCATGGCTAAAAGAAGAACATCAGTTAATCTCCCCCCAGATTGTGTTCCATATACAGTTATATTAACAAACGTACCTGAGGTGGATTCTCATCTTACTGACTCTCGGCTAGAAACCCACGATGCCCTGAAAAATAAATCATTATCGTGGCTGAATAGGAATTGTGGTTTTCCACTTGCCTTCTCTAATGACATAATATCTACCGAAGAGTTAGCTGGATAGGGAATTCTAGGAAAAACAACAGTGGGGATTGTATTATTGTTAATTTTAAGCATTTGCAGCATGTCCCCACAGTCTTACTCAGTTTCAGTTTCAAAACTTTTATTCGATTAGCACTTAGCAAATCATAAAAAGTACATCATAAAAGTACAGTACATGTATTAAATCACAATACATGATACAAATAAAAACTTATTGACTTTGAAAACTATGGATAAAAACAAATTTGACAGATTGTGCACAGAAAGGCAATAAATCATGAGAACGGTTGCTCAAATT
This sequence comes from Lissotriton vulgaris, assembly GCF_964263255.1. NCBI lineage: Eukaryota > Metazoa > Chordata > Amphibia > Caudata > Salamandridae > Lissotriton > Lissotriton vulgaris. Next base: position 1,870,142,800 of record NC_141694.1, on the reverse strand, counting down.
GTACAGCGAATTTGCAAAACAAAACAAAGCTACACATTTAGCTGCATTTTGTGAGTCTAACGACTGCAGGACCAGATAAGCTGGACAACAAGTTCTCATTCCCATTGCACGAAGGAGGGGGATAATCCAGCGCTTGCGGGGTTGTTCATAGTATCGGCAGAACAAATTTACGAGTATTGTGGACTGAGATGATATTCCATCACACGGGCATTTAATCAAATCATGGGACCAGTTTGATTCAGTGGGGAAGGTAACAAGGCGAAAAAAGGAATTAAAATGAAACCTAGTTGAGACAAGTTTTTCATAATTGGATAAGAAAAAAGTTAAATATGGTTGGATACCAGGAGAGGTCTGAACCATTAAAATCTGCACGTTAGTTGGTTTATTTACTTCTTGAGAAAGGCGCAAATCTCTGAGATGGTTTAAACCAAACCATCCTGGAGGGCCGGATCCATGCCAGAATTTTTGGATATCCCCATTGAGATACATGTAGTAATTTAAAAAATCTGGCATGGATCCGGCCCTCCAGGACCGGTTTGGGGACCCCTGGTTTAAACAGAGATTTTTCAGGGCACTCCTGGAAATGTCTGATGTTGAAATGGGCTCAGAGAAGTAAGATGTGCAGTTCAAATCCTTCAGAAAATTGAAAACATAAAGGAGCCAAGAAATTTGCTCCAACAAGCCAAGGATAAACAGTCAGTTATTAATGAACGGGTTAAGTTGCATTGCGGTTTATTCCATGTACGGTGCCATAAAAGAATCGGTTGACATCTGATGTTATCTATTAAATAGTCGATGCCCAGCTCGATATGGCAACCGTAAATTGGAGCGCTTTGAGGAAGTGCCAAGATATATTTTAAAAACTCGTTTTGGACCTTTTGTAGATCATCTACGGGAGCGTAGCCCCAAACACCTGCGCCGTAAGTTGCTACGCTATGACATTTAGCGTGATAAATTTTAAGCAACTCGGTTGGGGCTGGTTTGCCCAATTTTCTAGAACAGGAAACAAGAGCAGAGGTTGCTCTCTGATAGAGTAGCTTTTTACTAGACACTGCTTGTTTCCAGGATAATTGGTCATCCATTAAAATGTCTAAATAGGGATATTCCCCTGGGCGTTCCAATCTGACTTGTTCTATAAAAGCAGGTTTAGGGTTCTTCGCCTTGGGCGCGCAATGCATAACAAATGTTTTGCTTTTGTTTACTTTCAACCCCAAGGAAAACATAAACTGGCAGTATTTGTCTAGTTGCCTTTGTAGCTGTATTAATGTTCTGGCTAGGATGACTGAGTCGTCCGCATATAATAGAGCGGAAATAGGGCGGTGGTTAATAGATGGAAGGTCCTGGCTCCCTACTAGCATGGCCGATTCCAGCCCGTTGGTATACAAATTAAATGGGAAGGGAGCCAGGACACAGCTGTGTCCGACTCCTTTGGTTACTGGGAATGAAGGAGATAGTTTGCCGCCGATCCCGTATCTCACGCAAGCAGTAGCATCTGAGTAAAGCTCGCGGAGAAATTTTATAAGTGGGGGGTCTACCTCCAATTCAGTGAGAATAGACCACAGCCTAGAATGTATCATGCAGTCGAATGCTGAGCTGAGATCGACATAAACTAAATACAAATTACCTACTTTAGCCCCTACGTACTTGCCTATTAGGAGGGCGAGATTCAGTGCCTGTTCAACAGTGCCAAGTCCCTCCTGGAAACCGTACTGGAGATCGGTTAGGATGTTATTCTCCGACGCCCAATCCTGGAGACGTACTAAGATCAGATGGCCTGCAACTTTCCCCAAGGAGTCCAGGAGGGAGATAGGCCTGTAACAGGCTGGATTGTTGCGTTCACCTTTTTTAAAGATGGGGAGCAGAATGGAGGAGGACCAGGAATCTATTAGGCCTATCTTTGACACTGCTGCCATTACCTGTGTGACAAGGGGTGACCAAAGTTCTATATTACTTACAAAGATATCAAGTGGGACTCCGTCGGGGCCGGGGGCCTTACCAGTTTTAGAGGTTGATAGCGCATTAATGACTTCATTTAGATCGAAGTAGAGGTCAATGGGATATATTAAATCCTTGGCACTATCCTTACCCGTCCGAGCTACAGTTGTAACATCGCCGGTTGAATCACCGAATATCTTTGAAAAGTGCGCCACCCACTCGTCGGCCGGCACAGCCACGTTTAAGTGTTGAGAGGCTGTGGCATCAACCAAAAAGGGAGATTTAACTGTGCGCCAAAACAGGGAGCTGTCTTTATGTAGACAACTCTCATGTAGTTGGGCCCAAACATTTTTCTTTATTTCCTTTTTGCGGTTGTGTTGTGCCCATTTGTAAGCCTTTCTAAGATTGGCAATTTCAACTAGATCTCCATTTTGACTGTGAAGGGCTCTTTTTAGAGCAGTTAATGCTTTACGGCAGGTAGAATCAAACCAACCTATTGATTCCTGTTCTCGGGGTTTATGATGACAGAATAATTCTGCCCGTATAACTTTTAGGATCTCCAGAAAGCTGGATATGATCAACTGAGGGGTGGAATCCTCTGCTTAGCAGTTATTTAACCAAGGGAGGGCTTTGGAAATAACTTTACCAGTAATTACTTCGGGGTCAACTTTGGACCACTTTACTGAAAAGTCATTAACCTTATCCATGCTCAGAGATTGTTGGTTTAGTAGACTAATCCTAGTGGGGTGAAGTAGGGGGATGTTAATTGACAGTAAGATACTATTTGGGAAATGGTCGCTGGAAATATCAGAACCTGTATTAAACTGTTGCAGTTGTCCCTTCAATATTTGGGAGCATAGAATGTAGTCGATGAGACTTGACAGACCCCTACCGTGAAATGTAGGCTTAAATTCGACGGGCAGGTCGACAAGGTCATTAGCATATTCCAGCTCCAGGGAAAAAAGACAGTCATTCAGGGTATTGCCTAAATACGAATGTGTGAAATGGGACAAGGAGACCACAAATACCTTTCTCATGGTTATTACAGAATGGAACATTGAAATCCCCCCCCCCCATATTACATAGCAAATACGAGAAGGGTACTTATTACGTTGTTCTTTTATAAAAGAAGTAATTTCAGTTAAAATCTTGACACAATCAGCAGGGTAAAAATTATTATAAAAATTAATGAGCAAGTATGACATGCACTTATTGAATGAGACCTTTATAATTTGAAAACTCACATTAGTAAGAAGGACTAATACATTCATTGGCGGTAAATTGTTTGAGAAATATGCTACTAAGCCTCCCTTTGATCTACCATGTGTTGTAGAACCGGCTGAAACGTGGTATGTTCTGTAGCCCTGAATATGCATGGGCTCGGTGGCCCAAGTTTCCTGTAAACATACTATTTGGTGAGCATTCACGATATCTAACCATGGTTTAAGATTTATCTTAGAACGGAGACCCGCAACGTTCCAAAATAAAATGGAGAGCGTCCGGCTAGAGGTAACTAAGTTACTTGTACTCAAGGAAACATCAGAAGGTAAAGTTCCTGGGCATGGGATGGTGTGTGTTGTTGAGGCAGTGGAATAGGGTACCAAATGATCCTTGGGTCCAGGGGGGTTGTCTTGTATTAAATCAAAGTCAGTTGAACTTGGAGAAGGTACTTGCCTGATAACACCAGGGGGCTCAATCAATGCTATTGCTTCTCAGGGGACTGATGGTTTGAGGGCCAATTCTACAAGAGAGGGTGGTATTAATGGTTTGGAATTTGGCAATGGAACTACAAAACCATCCATACAGTGTGGGCTCGAGGAGCAATAAACTGGATGCAGTAATTTTGCCTTGTGGGAAGGGAGACCTAAGCTATCCTGACTGATGCCGGCTGGTGGTCAGTCCAACATTTCCAAGCAGTCATATCTATTTGTTAATGGAACACCCCTCCATCCAAAAGAAGGAGCTGTGTCTCTACCTCCATGACCTGACCAGTCAACCCAATCTCGTCTTCAGTCCCAGTTACCAACTGGGGTCCAGTTCCATTCTGGATTATCATTATATCTGGGTGTCGGCGGGTAGAAATAAGAAAGCCTTTTGGTGTCTTTCCCATCGTTGGTTAATTGCGTACCCCAGGAGCAAATATGCTCAACTGTGTGTGGATCCTCAAAATTAACGATGACGCAGTCTCCCTGGGTTCTTTTTGGCTCTTTACCTATCCATGGGACCCTGCGAACAGTAGAGACTCTGGTGACTGAGTACGTAGGAAGAGACCTGTTGATGGATAACCAATGTAATACTTTATTTCTCAGGGACCAGCCTGGTTCTTCCGTATTCGGACTCAGCTCAGGAACCCCGGTCGGGATCACCACATACGGACTGGCTTCTGGAGGTAGGTGGATCGAATGACCACCCCCCCTCCTTGTCCTAGGGATAGAATTTTGTACCCCTAGTGGCTTAGCTTGGACGGGCACCTGAGTAGGTAAAAGAGCAAAAGCTTTTGCTACAACCGGACCCTTCTTCATGGTTGTAGGTGGGAGTTTTCGTAATGCAGCTGACACTGTGGTGGCCGGTTTTGGTGCTACTGCCCCTTCCTTAGTGGTTTTGGAGTTAGATCTTTGCACCATAGTTTGACCAAGACCTATACCCTTTTGGGTTTTAGAAACTGAGGTCAGTGCTGCTATCTGTTTTTCGATTTTTAACAGAGCCTGTTCTATAGGTTGCACATAAGATTTAATTAGTTCCCCTAATTTAGTCAGTAGTTGGTTATTTGAGCCACAGATTTCACACCCTCCATCCGCTTTACTGATATCACTAAGGTTAGCGGAATTTATGGAGAGGTTAATTGTTTCTACAGGTGTAGGATTTGGCTGTTGTTGTAATGCAACCGCTTGATGTGTAGACAGGGTGATAGGTGAGGCTAGATGATTTGACTGGTTCGTGGTACAGATCGATTTACGAGATTTTTTATTTAGGTTTTTCTTTTTCTTGGGTATCGCTCCCTCCCTCAATCCCCTGTTTAATGCTATGGTGGGGTCCTCCCTGCTCGGACTAGAAAACAGAGACAGGGTTTTCTCCAATGATATTGATGTCTGTGAGTCTGATAGCTCTGAGGATAAAGACAGGTCAACAGTACCTGAGACAGTATGTGGATCATCCCGCTCTTCCAGTAATGTACCGGGTTCTGAGGGGCGCAAGGGAGTTTTAGCGGCGGCTAGCAAGCCCAATGAGGACCGTTTGGCCATGACCAAGACCTGCGAGACCCTCCTTTCCAACAGAAGTATGCCTTGGTCAATGGCCTCATCTGCCCTGGAGATAAATTGGTCAATAGGGCCGGTTACCTGGGCAGCACTTTGTGTTTTTTTTACTTCTGGTAGCTCTTGGTGACATAGTCAAGATAATTCAACAATCAAGAAAGTTACGGTATAATAGCAAATTTAGAATGGTGGTAAAATGATGACAATATGTGGCGCTCAGCAAATGTTAATGAGGTGGGCCAGTCCAGTTTTACCCAGTCTTTAACGGGCTTAAACGGGCCCGCCCTTGGCCCGGGCTTCGCCCTGTGCTCCGTCCCGCGCGCGTCCCGCGTCGGGGACTAATGTAGATGATTTTGTACCTCCAAGGCGAGTGCCGCTGCAGGAAGAGGCTGCAGGTGTGTCCTGTTCCTGCCTCGCAGTTCCACAGCAGTGCAAGCAGGGAGAGCGGCATGCCCGTTGAGCGGGAGCCGCGCCTGTTGAAGTCCATAGGTGAGCCCCGAAAGGAAAGGAAACAGCAATCCGCCCAGTCAATCCGCTGTGAGCGGCACCCGCACAGCGGGTGCAGCGAAAGTTATGAGCAAGCTGAGGGGCGTAGCCGCTGCATGAAGAGGCTGCATGTGTGTCTTGTTCGTGCCTCGCAGTCCCGCAGCAGTGCAAGCAGGGAGAGCGGCACGCCCGCGGAGCGGGAGCCGCGCCTGTTGAAGTCCGTAGGTGAGCCCCGAAAGGAAAGGAAACAGCAATCCGCCCAGTCAATCCGCTGTGAGTGGCACCCGCGCAGCGGGTGCCGCGAAAGCTATGAGCAAGCTGAGGGGCGTAGCCGCTGCGGGAAGAGGCTGCAGGTGTGTCCTGTTCCTGCCTCGCAGTCCCGCAGTGGTGCAAGCAGGGAGAGCGGCACGCCCGCGGAGCGGGAGCCGCGCCTGTTGAAGTCCGTAGGTGAGCCCCAAAAGGAAAGGAAACAGCAATCCGCCCAGTCAATCTGCTGTGAGTGGCTTCCCTACCTGTTGCTGATAACATCGTATGTGCACTTCCTCTTGGTTTCTTTTATAATCATCTCAATATTACTCCGTACTTACATACTGATCAGCCCAAGTTCTCTTCATCCTTACCCAGACGTGGTTTTGTTACTCCTCTACAAATTGGATATCAACCTTCAAATGGACTGGAGCCATATTGTTATCGGTTGTCCAGGCCACATAGCCAATTTGATCAAGCCATCCCATTAGCCAATCGTTACACCCCCCTATCATCTTTGGAGGAAAATGATTGACAGTCAAATGAATCGAGGACTAATGTACAGCCCCCACACCCTATTTTTAGGATTATGACATGGAACATTGCTGGTATTAAGGCTAAAGCAGGGAACAATACTTGGATTAATTAATAAAAAAACAATGACATTATAGCATTTCAAGAGACATGGGACCAGGCAAACAGTTTCTCTCTAGATGGGTACAGAAACCTCTGCATTCCAGCAATTAGTAGCGTGGCAGAGCTAAGGGAGCCTTACTAAGTTTATTTAAACTTGACCTAGAGGGTACACTAACTCAGTGTAATTCAGGATGCCAGAACTGTTTAATTGTTGAACTATCCTCTCCTGACAACCCTAAGATCTTATTTATTAACTTTTATAATTCATGCGCCCACGAGTGCAGCAGTTATAATATGGATTTATTGGAGAAATTTCTGTCAGTCTATAGTATTAATGTGAATACTTTTGAAATAATATTCCTTGGGGACTTTAACATTCATCCCTGTAACCAACTGACTGCCAGCATAGAAGAAGAAGGCCCCCCATATTCTTCCCCCATGCACTTTGAACATTCTAAACGGGGGAGGCCCTTGAAAACTTCCTGGCAAGATGGAACCTTTACGAGTCTCGTTGCGAGGGAGGTGGCTCTAGGTCCCCCACATTCAAAGGAACAGACGATGGTACTATCATTGACTACATTTTTATGTCTTCTTTTATGTTGTGTAAAGTTTTAAGGTATAAGACTGAGGTTTCGGTCTTTAGTGACCATAATCCGGTGTTAATAGAGATAATGTCTGCGGATTTATTATCCTTAAAAACTGTGACTCATAAGGGTGGCCTAAACGTGGTCATTAAAGACCAAGGATTTAGGCTAAAATGGTCAAATATGGTCCCTGGAACTTTTTTGCAAGAAGTATTGGATAAGTTTGAGGACGATGTGGCCGTATGCCTAGAGATCAGGCTCAAATCACACATGTGATTACTGCTTTTGATAACATCTGTAGACAAATTAACCAAAGTTTACTTGTTGGTCTTAGACAGAAGACACATTATGGTAAAAGATGGTTTAATAAAAGATGTTCTAGGGCACATGGTGTTTTACTTAAGGCTTTGAAGGCCACCCCCAAAGACCAAGCTCGAATAGCCAGCTAAAGATCTGCTTATAAGAAAGCTATTCAAGATAGGAAAAATGAGCTGAAAGAAGAGGCCTGGTCACAATTACTTGCCCATGAGACCCTAAAAAATAGTGGTCAGTTCTAGAAAATTGTAAATCAACCGTTATTCTCGGGTGAGGAGAATTCTCCACTTGAGTCTAATATTCCAGATGAGGGCTAGATAACACAATTTGGTAAAATATACTCTATTCCATGCCCTGAAAATCAAATGGTTGATACCCCTTCTAGACCTGAGGGTCCCCAAGTGACCTTTGAGGTCATAGAGGTAGAAAGAGCGATTGAACTGACCCTAAAAAACAAGGCTTCAGGTCCTGACGGGGTTCCTGCAGATGTTTTTAAATGCACGCCAAAATTCTGGTCTAAGACTTTGTGCAGTGAATTTAACGCTCTAAATCAAAACAACATACCGGTCTCCTGGAAAAAATCTATCATTATTCCAGTCTTTAAGAAGGGAGACAGGCAGGACCCCTCTTGTTACAGACCTATTTCCCTAATAGATTCCTCAGTCAAAATTCTGGGGCGGGTTATCTTGCACAAATTAAATGAATGGGTCAACGATAGAGGGGTCCTGTCCAATGTGCAATATGGGTTTAGATCGAAAAGGAGCACATTGGACCAATGTCTCAATTTGCAATTGTTACTGGATAAATATACCAAGGCCAAGGAGGGGTCCATGTATCTGGAGTTCATGGACCTCTCATCAGCATTTGACCTTGTAAACCGGACAAAGCTATGGCAAATTTTACTTAACATGGGACTTGATTGGGCCTTAGTTAACCTTTTGGCGGGCCTATGGAAAGGGGGGTCAGGCAAGGGTGCATCCTGGCCCCCCTTCTTTTTACGATATATATCAATGCTCTAGAACCCTAAAGGAGGCTACTCTTGACATTTCGCGTATAGGGGAACTTGGTATCCCAGTTCTCCTCTACGCGGATGACGCTGGCCTGCTCTCACGGACAGGGGTTGGATTACAACGGCTGCTAGACGTCTTCGGGAACTTTATGTGATCCCTGGACCTTAAAATAAATGCAAAGAAGTCCCAGATTATGATTATGGGGAGGTGCTCTAGGAAGAAGCAATCTTAAACTTTATTCTGCTGCAACGAAGAACTTTGTAGAGTGCCCACATTCCCTTACCTGGGGATTACCTTTGATGAGAGAGGGAACTGGGGCTCGCAGCATAAAAATAGAAACATCTCCTTCGCAAGAACTACTTCTGCACTCCAGAGTTTCACAAAAAAACTGGGGGCAAGACCGATAGTAGCATTAATGAAGATATATAAAGCAAAATGCCTCGCAGTAGCCACATACGGTTGCTCAATTTGGGGCTACAGTGCCCCAGATTGTTTACAGATAACCGAAAATAAATTCATGAGATCTGTCCTCTCAGTGCCACAGTCTACTCCCTCATACACTATCCATTCTGAACTTGGGGTAGGCTTTATTTCTGACATAAGAATGGCTCCTCTAATATGCTGGATGAAGACCTGGTTAAATCAGGAAATCCCCTTGAACCACATTATCATGAAAGATTGTCTCCTATTAGATAACTACAATAAGATTAAGTGGCTGACATACATTAAAAGCAGTCTTTATAAAGCAGGGAGACCGGAGCATTTCTCCGCACCAGAGTCAAAAACATCGAAGGACATTGCACTAATTAAAGGAGCAATGGCACAAATGCTGACCCTGAAGAAGGAAGGAACTAGAATTATTAAAAAACACTGTAAGGGCTAATCTCATTATAACTAGCCCACTAGGACCTGAAATCTACCTTAATGTGGTGAACAGTCCATACCATAGGTTTCTTTTAACTCGTTTTCGTCTTAACATGATTCATCTGAATTTAGGCTACTTTCCCAACTGGAGTACCCCTGAAAATGCAATGCCGTGTTCTTGTGACAACTTTTCTACCCCGAGCTCAATGCACTTTTTGATGTTCTGTGATCACTACACGGAATTAAGGATGACATTTCTGGTCCCAATACTTAAGGAGGCTGGGTTCTTGCAGGTCAAGCCTCCAGGACCATTTTCCATGTTGCTAGTTTTTTAGTGGGTGCTGTCAGGACTAGGAATAGGAAAATGATTAATTGGTTCTAAATGAATTTGGATGTAATTCTGTATAATGTCTGCACTGTGAAAAATGATAGTCAGGGTAACCAAAATGATCGATGTTTTTATTCTTTTTATTATGATCTTATCTTATGAAACTTTTTGGGGAATTTTTAACTGGTTGAATATTCTGTTTTTACTGTGTATAAATAATGTATTTTATGCATGCTCTGTATAGTACTATTGTCTTTTTATGATATTGATTTATCGAAATAAAGTATTCTGACTGACTGACTAACTCCCTCCTCAAGAAGGCCAAAGCGGACTCCAAGGACCTCAAGAACTTCCGGCCCATCTCCCTGCTCCCGTTCCCGGCAAAGGTTGTCGAGAAAATCATCAACATCCAATTGGCCCGCCACCTGGAAGACAACAACATCTTAGACCCATCCCAATCCGGATTCAGACGCAAACACAGCACCGAGACAGCCCTCATCGCCACCAGAGACGACATCAGGTGCCAACTAGACAACAACGAAATATCAGCCCTCATCCTCCTGGACCTATCAGCCGCCTTTGACACGGTATGCCATCACACTCTAAAAACACGCCTCCTAAAAGCCGGAATCCAAGAGAAGGCCCTCGACTGGACCACATCGTTCCTCTCAGGCAGAACTCAGAGAGTTTGCCTCCCACCCTTCCGATCAGAAGCCACCAACATCTTCTGCGGCATCCCCCAGGGCTCATCCCTCAGCCCGACGCTGTTCAACATCTAAATGGCCCCCCACATACAAGTGGCCCGCCATCATTACCTCAACATCATCTCCTACGCTGACGACACCCAACTCAGCCTCTCCTTCACCAAAGACCCACTCACCTCCACGACAGAATGAAGGCCGTCACCGACTGGATGAGGAGCAGCCGGCTGAAGGTCCTCATCCTCTGACCCACCCCCTCAGCCTGGGACAACTCCTGGTGGCACCAACACCCACCGAACATGCACGCATCCTAGGCTTCATCCTCGACTCCTCCCTCTCCATGTCGAAACAGGTCAACGCCGTCTCCTCCTCCTGCTACAACACCCTCTGCATGCTCCACAGGATCTGCAAGTGGATCCTGACCAAAACAAGAAGAACCGTTACACATGCCCTCTTCAGCAACAGACTGGACTACGGCAATGCACTCTAAGCAGGAATCCCAGCCAAACATCTACGCCGACTACAACGCATCCAAAACGCCTCCGCCCGACTGATCGTCAATGTCCCCCGCCACAACCACATCACCCCCCACCTGAGTAACCTACATTGGCTCCCCATAAACAAGAGAATCACCTTCAAGCTCCTCACTCACGGACACAAAGCACTCCACAATGCCGGACCAGCCTACCTGAACAGCAGACTCAGCTTCCACACCCCCACCTGCCAGCTCCGCTCCGCCAGCCTCTTTCTCTCCGCTGTCCCCCGCATCCAACGTACTACCTCCAGTGGCAGATCCTTCTCCTACCTCGCCGCAAAGCCCTGGAACACCCTCCCTGCCCACATATAACAAACCCAAGACCTACTAGCTTTCAGAAGACTCCTCAAGACCTGGCTCTTCGAATAGTAGCAGCTCCCCCCCCCCCCACCGCCTTGAGTCCCTCACGGGTTAGTAGCACGATTTACAAGTATTATGATTGCTTGATTGATTGATTATGAGTGGGAGTGAGTGTGTATGTAGATCTGTGAGTATGAATCTGTGTGGCCTTCCTGACACCCACCTGCTCAAATTACGAGTCTCCAGTGCTAGTCGAGCATGCTCCAATACAGTTTGCTAGAGAATGGTATGGCTGACTTAATATTGTATACCTATAGAGCCACCTTAAAATCAGCCCTCAACAACTAACATCAACCGATCAAAACTTCAATAAGGAAGGCGCTGACCTTGGATTGACACTAGCGCCAACCATGCTAAGTAACTCTTCACCATCATCAGAGAGTTCCCCTGCCCATCAGCCAAAGAAAACTCCATCTCATCTTCACAGAAACTCTGCACAGCCCTTGGCAGCCACTTCTACTACAAGACAGTAAGCATCTATAAAAACTGCCATTTCAAACCCTCTGCCCCCTCAGCCTCCGATCGACCACTGCTGCTGACCAACTGCTCTCCACTTTGAAACAGCCAAGCACACCAAACACAGCCACCCACATAAACTCCAACTACTCAGGGGCACCCAAAGACCCTTGTCCCCACTGACTCTTTAACCTTGGAAGAGACGAGATCAGCCACCAACTTACCACCAGCCTCAACACCTCATTAATCACTGCTACCTTTCCAGACACTTGGAAACATGCCATCCTTTCCACACACCTTGCCCTAACACAGATCTCAATGCATATGCCAGAAGACGCTCCTTCTCCAGTCTTGCTGCAAAAGTCTGGAACAAACTACCCCTCCACCTATGTACCTCACCCACACTGACAGACTCCAGGAAGGTGATCCAGACCTTACTTTTCCACTGAGGCCTTCACCTGGTGCCTGAATACACTCTCGGGTGACAATCAACGATTCACAAGTATGATATGATTGATTGATTGATTTATTGATTGATTGAGTTGCCTAGAGTGTAGGAGAGTGCCTTAGAGTACAGCAGTGTATAGTGGAATGTGGAACAGTGGCATAGCATGGGGTAAAGTATCGTATAGTGGAGTAGGGTGAAATGGAGTTGAGTAGAGTCACAAAGAGGTAATTGTAATACATTGGAGTGATATGTTGCAGAGTAGAGTGGCATGAAATGGAGTAAAGTGACCTGGTGTAGTGTACAGTGGAGTAAAGTACCAGAGTGGAGTGGTGTGGTGTGTCATACAGTCAACATCCTGTTTCGGTCAATTAGCAACTTAGGTCGGGTCCCGGAAAGCTGGAGGGGTGCTATCATCAATCCCATCTATAAAGGCGGAGACCACAAAAATCCAACCAATTACCGCTTAATAGCCCTGATCGATGCGGAAGCCAAATACTACGCATCCCTGGTGCTAGCCGATCTAGCTCAATGGTCGGATATGAACAACAAAATACCGTTAAACCAGACAGGTTTTCGTCGCGGAACAGGCACTATGGTAAATGCAATGGCGTTATGCTTGAATGGTGAAAAAAGTCTACAAAACCACCAGGAACTTTATACCTGCTTCATTGACTTTAAGGCGGCCTTCGACCGTGTCAACAGAAAATTACTATGGGCCAATTTGAAGCAGCAGGGCCTGCCAGACTCAATCCTAACGCCGATCATTGACCTGTATAGTATTACCTGGATGCAGGTAAAGATCGACAACGGACAGAGGTTAACCCGGAAGATCAATGCCCTTGATGGATTAAAGCAAGGCTGCGTCCTGGCCCCTCACCTTTTTAATTTATTCATGGCGGATCTAACAGTAAGCCTTGATCAGATTGATGCTCATCAACCACGGCTAGGTAATCTTTGTATAACACACCTATCCTATGCCGACGATGTGGTCCTACTAAGCCAGACAAGAATAGGCCTGCAACGTCTACTACAGGAATTGACCCGCTATACCAAACGGAATTTGCTAGTAATAAACAGTACAAAAACTAAGACTATGGTCATAACCCGACGCCACAAAGTGCAACCAACCTTCACTATAGACAATGTCAAACTGGAAGCGGTTGAAAGTTATAAGTATCTTGGGATACTACTGGACAAGCGTCTTAACTTTGCTACGCATCTCAATAGCATGGAAAAGAGGAGCATGGTCCTATTGCACGCTTTCAGTAGCTTGGCGACCGAATTCAGAGGCCCCCTGGTCTCCCCCCTCCTAACAATAATGAAAGCCAAGCTACTTCCAACAATAGCTTATGGGAGTGTGTTACATCATGGCAAGAGTGCACAACTCTTGGACAAAGTTCAAATAAAAATCTACAAGCGTGTATTTGTGTTACCAAGCAATGCATCACCCGCACAAGTCATACTTGAATTTGGCTTGCAATCTCAAGTCCTGCTGAAAAAGTATGAGACCATAAAATTCTGGTACGATGTGTGGATGAACCAGGAAATTGCGCTGTACTGTGCCATGTGGGAAACAATTAGTAAAAGTCCCTACTCGCCCTATGCCAAGTACCTTAAATCATCACTAGAATCAACTAACTTGGCTGCACTTTGGGAATCTAAGCTTCCAGAGCTTTCCTTTAAACAGTTGATAAAAAAGGCTGCCAACAGGCGTTCGTTGCTCAATGATAAAATACCTTTTAGTCATCGGTCCCATGCTTGGATGACAATTCAATCTTATAAAAAACTAGCACCGGCAGCCTTCCTAGACCTTGCTTTCTCGCCATTCATCAAACAGAAACACCTCAATTTAAGGCTGGGCAGCTTACCAACAAATGCTGAGTCACCAAAATGGAAGCCCCAAGAATGTAATGGGTGTTGTTTATGTGGCGCAGGAAGACAAGACTTTATCCATCGGATCTGTATTTGCCCGGCCCTGATCCAGGAACGTCGGAGTTGGTTAAAGACCAAGTTTAAGTAATACGGAACACGCACCTGCAGGTCTGTGATCATGCTAATCCTGTGCTCAGTAGATCCGCAACTCATTTTCAGGGCAGTCAAATTCATTGACAATTTCGAGAAAAAGCAAAAAACACTGGCAAAGTCTTGAACCCGGAACACTTTTACTTTTCTAACCTGAAAGACGTTCTCATTTTATAACTTTTTTTATTCACTCAGCAGTGTAAATCTTTTTGTGTTTTAATAGTGCCGTATTTATATTTTGTAATGGTTTTTACTAACTATACAATAAATATTATTATTATTATTATTATTATGTGTCATACAGGGAAGCGTTCTGAGGTGTAGTACAGTCTTGGAAAGTGTCATAGATTGGAGTACAATGGAGTGTCACAGAGTGTGTTACATTGTGGTGGAGTTGTAGGAGGACGCCATAATATATGGTGATCACTTATGTAAGTGTAGCACCTTACACTAATCCAGACAACCCTTATGGTGATTTTATTGGTCTTACACAATCATAGAAAGCTCTCTTTGTGGTAGCTGTGGAGATCAGCCTTCACGCTTAGTTCAGAAGGAGTGCAAAGCAGCTTTTTTTACCAATACGTAATCATATGGTGTAGGTCAAGTGAAAAAGAAGCACACAGTGTACTTATAAAAACAGTTGATTATAACACACACTCACTAACACATTGCAATATCATCTAAGGGTATGTCAGTAGCCAATCAGGAATGTACCAAGGTACTTACCATAGCCAATTTAGGGGAGAAGCACAGACTCTGGGGTCCTGGTTAGCAGGAACTCTGTCAGATGAGTCAGAAAAGCAGTATGGTACCAACAAAAGTGGGGGTAACCTTGAAGGCAGATCCTAATTTCCTACAGGAGTGGTATAAAGTGGAGTGCCCTTCACACTTGCAGCAAGGGATGAAGTTCTGGCACTTAAAATCAGTGCAAGCAGTGTGACTGATTTTTTACGTCACTTCCTTGAGTTTTCATGTATAGTTTTACAAGCTCCATTTTGTGCTTGGTCGCCCAGGCGAGACTGAGCTTTAAATGCAGATATTTCTCTCCCCGAAGGGTCGATTCTGACTTTTCATGGGTCCTTTCAATCCTGGCAGCCAGCTCTAACCACCAGCAGGTTATTTTTCAGGGCCTCTGGCCTTCAAAGGATTTCCAGACCTTTTGCACAAGACCGGTCCTCTGACTAACCCCTGATGCTCTCTCCTGCTTGTGGGAGCATCTTACACAGTCCAGCCAGAAGCAACAAACACAACACCCTCTCTGCTGAACTCCCCAGGCACCAACGCTTTAGTCGTCTCTCAGGAGACCTGTGTGTCAACGGAGTCAGTGGCAAACGTACTTATAGGGATTAAGCAGCTGCAGGACTAGTCCATAAAAGTCTCAGGACAAACTCCCAGGGCCCCCCAGCAGGCTCTCCAACTGCTCCGTGGGGTTCATAAAGGGGCCAGCACAACTGACCTTGGAGAGACTGATTCGAATCCTTCAACCCATTCTTGTTGTGACATCATGTGGCTCCTTATTTCAGCTGGGCGTTCTTTCCTCCACTGTAGCTCTCAGGTCAAATTTACCCTCAATTACTCTTGACTGGTTCTTAATGTTATTGCCTATACCTTTGATTTATGTCTATTGTTCATTTACTTTTTGTTCTCATAACCTGCCTTTCCTTTATGTTTCAGCTGTTTATTATATTAGTTTTTATCTTTTGTCTGTAAAGCGCTCTGATACCCTTGGGTCCTGCCAGCGCTATATAAAACTGTTTAAATAAATAAATAAAAATAAATAAATAAATGAATAAATCATTCATCAGGCTACCTGGACGCAGAAACTGGTCTGGTAGCTCCACACTGTGAGACTTACTCACAGTGAATGTCAAAAACTGGGCAGTCCTAAAGTGCAACATTCAGGGAGTTTTACTACACTCCTCCCTTGTGTAGTGCAGCTCTTTGCTGCAGTACTGATTCTTTCATAGCTATTGGGCAGATGCACACACCAGAAGCAAGTCTTCCAGTCACAGTGGACATGGTACACATTTAGATTCCCTCTAAGAACAGCCCCACACCTGGAATCCATAGAGAACTTGTTTAAAATGATAAAGTGTGCATTTGAGCAATACATGTACAATGTTTATGTTTTTCCCAAAACCTACGACAGGGCTACAATTACGAATACACTTGGTAATGTTGTTACAACTTGTAACGTTTAAAGGTCGGATACTGGACCATCCAAATCCAAGCATGGTCTGCAGCTTGCAAACAGGTCTCAAGGGAGTGCACATCAACACATTCTCTAACAAGCTGTAATTTTTGTTCTGTTCATAGACAAATCTTTACTAGTACTCTACCTTGTACGCAGGTTCAGTACATGTGAAGCCACAGTTGATAAAGCAGCACTTCTGGGATTCAGGGCATGATTCGTCCGATGAGCAGTGCCAGGAAATAGAAAAGGACAACGAGCAGGGAGACTTTGGGCACTTACCAGGCCTCACTGCTGTAAGTAAAACAACATTTACCACATATCAGATGAGTCAATGACGCAAATCAAGAATCACCACTAAGAACAAAATCACCAAATGGAAGCTTCACTAGAAAACTGCACAATGTCCTCACACATACCTTTTCAGTAGCAAAAACATCCTATACATCTCCTTACAAAAGAGAAACATTAATTTCCTACACTAATTGAAATTACTAGCCCTGTAATTGAAGAGATGTGTATATCACAACATACATGTGTCTCAGTCTCAGCTCGAAAACACCCCTGTCACAAGTTCAAACAGTACAATGCAATGTGGAATGCCTTATAATTCAACTCTTTTTTATTTGTACTTTTTGTTGCCAGTGTAACGAGTACAGTGGAATCAACATTTCATTTCTTACTTCATCTTCACAATCACGAGAGTAGTCACCACTCCTCACTTTCCCTTTATCCTGAGTGATATTGAATGTTTTGTACAAATATTTTCCATATAAAATCAATTGATGTTCATCCATCTAATCTAATCCTTCCCACCCCTCACCTTATCTCAGTCCTTTCTCCTTCATCGTTGCATGTGCCGTAGGTGTCAATCATGTGTAAAGCCTGATGCCTGGGGTGGGGCATGTTATTTCTCCCCAATCTTGCCCCATGGTATCTAGTAGTTTCCAACTCCTCCATTCACTGCTTCCCTTGTCTTAGGCATAATTCCTAATACTGGCAGTAGTGTCTCTTGGATTTAGGAATCCCCTTATATCCTATGGAGGACAGGTCTTATTTCACCTATATTTACACCTTGGGTCAATTCCACCAGTTGTGTATGTGGGTTCACATCCTCTCCAACATGGACTTGGGCTTCCCAGGAACACCCTGTGTATTTTATCGGGTGTATTGTACTACCACATCATGATTTTATTTCGAAGATACTGTGTGCCACTGTTTTATTGCAAGTTATAACTCTCCTCTACTCATGTGCCCATGTCTCTTAGCAAATTTCCATACCTAGAATTGCTACCACTTGTCCAGGTAGCCTCACTGTTTGGTAATGGTCTTGTGTGCTGCTGACCAACAGGTAAATATCAAAATTCAGTCCTTTGTTAACGAAGTGGATGGTGATGAATTTATCAAACCCAGGTTGGTCGCTGCTGCTTTGTTCAGGAGGTGTTGTATCCTATGTTTCCAGTAGTAATATTTCCTCTTGTTCCTCCATAACATACATGTGTTTACATTCCTGTGATTCTTACTTTGTTGAATAGGTCTGCTATGATCCTCTGACCTTGTATCCAGCCTTTGACTCTGCCCCCTTTGTGTGCCGGGCTGAAATCCAGATGTCAGGGGATCCATGTGCCCTGTTAGTCGCTATCATGTAGCTTACTCCCAGAATGTGCTGTTCATTTGACGATCATACGTATATGCACCCTGCTCATTTGGTCCTTCCTGCCAGGGGTATCTCCATGTACGACAAGTGCCATCTGAGCTTCTCAGACATCATTCCCGGGTTATTCCCGGGTCCGCCTTGATTTCCCTTCTTTCTATAAGTTATAATTTTTCTGGACACTCTCCAATTTTCCTCACCATACCAAGTCTGTCAGAGTCTTCCGGGTGGTCTGGAATTAGGAGGCCCTGAAGGTGTCCAATACATCCGCACTTCTGCTGCGACTCATGCTAACCCCCTCTGGCCTCAGCACATGTGCTGACTGTGCTTTGACCCCAACAATAGCAGAGCTTGTGTGCAGAAGGCAAGCTTACCTTAGCATGCTGGCAGCAACTTCAACAGAGGGAGGATACTGAGACAACTTCCGGTATTTGTACCAGAAGTGAAGGATTAGGATAGCTTCCATAAATATAAATGAAGCAAAGGACGAAGATAAAACACACAAACAATGAGGGCCCAACGGTGCAGTGCTGCGTTTATGACAAAATACAGGGAATGCTATTGTCATCAGCAGAAATCAAACATAACTCCTAACTCACACCAAGGGATAATCAAGCGAATAAATATTCAGTGACAAAAAATACTGCTGTTTGCAACAAAACCAGCGATACAGGCTCAGAGGATTTAAACTCCACTCAACCTATGAGCTTCGAGCACACGCCTTAGGATATGTTACATGCAAACTTCAAATGTTCTTAACCTAGCACATCACACTGCAAACCATGAACTGTCCCGTACGGAAAACTCACAGTAAACGAAAAGACAGAAATAGAGATTACAATGCAGTATAAACAGTGCCATTGTCTATAGCAGCATACAAAGTCCAACATTTACTATATAGATACAGATCCACATAATTATAGGAGGAGGTCAGTTGACATTCTGGACATCCTGGGTTCTTGTAAATATAAATTACACATTTTTCTCCTACATAATTCGTAAACTTAAATCAACACTTTGTGATGGTCACCACTCTGTAAGACCGGCAAGAGACATGAATCTGAATAGTGGCGCAACCCACTTGTTCCATCGCTTTGAAGACAAGGCTGGCAAAGCTGATGCGTTTCCATTTATCTTCGAACTCAACAAGGCTGACATCCACAATCAGTTCTTTGCTTTCACTCACATCAAAGTAGTCCATTTTGGTGGCATGCAAATATTTCTAGAAATGTGCCTTACTCTTCATTTCTGAACTAGTGTTTGTGGGGGCTCCACAGAACAGCCATGTGGGAGGATTCTTTCTCAAACAATATCAACAGTAGATGCGCTGCCCCTTTTAAAGGGCGGTATGACACAGCTGGAGCCCAAGACAGGCCTCTGTGACATCCCTGATGAAGTTATATATTTGGCCAATGTTGGTGTGCAAGAGATGAAAACATTAGGAATCACTCTCCTGAAAGCCCGTAAAAAGAAGTGTCGACCTTGCAAATAGACACCAAAAGAGCCTGGTGGTTGGACAAGGAATTCCAACAACAGATGATGAAGGAGACATTGAATAACCCAAACCGGTTTCAGGCTCTGTATGGCAACAACAACAAAATGCAACAGGGAGGAAAACCCAGCTGTTTTCCTGGGTGCTTGTTTCATGGATCTCAAATTGGCATTTGACTGAGTGCTGTGGGACTGTGTTCGTGCCAAATTAGAACAATGTGGTATTCCAGGGAAAATGCTAAATGCAATCACAGCATTATGCAGTGACACATGGGCACAGGCAGAATTTGGAGACAGCAGCAGAGTGACTTCAAAAGTTAACATCAACGCAGATTGAAACAGGGATGTGTTCTGGCCATGAGTTTGAGTTTGTTCAACTTATACTTAGCTGACTTAGCTGACTTGAACAGCTATCTGACAAAAGTAGCTAGCCATCCACCAAAATTGGAAAATGAGAAAATCCTATGCCCAGGGGGCGTGGCTTGGACGCCGAGGCAAGATGGCGGATCCGGTGTGAGCTTCGTGATTTTGGCGGAGCTCGGTAATCCTAGCAGAACCTTTCATCACGGTTCTTTCCTCCAAGGCGCAGTTTTATGCCACTGGAACATGCGCTGCATCTGCTAACCGCGTTTAGACCTAATTCCTGCTCCCTTTGCTGAGTTTCCAGCAGCGGTGATCTCCCTTCATCTCCATTGCCTTTTAACCTATCTACATGTTTATTATGGAATGGGAGTCTAACCTCATAGATGCTAGTAAACATCCCTCCCCAGTGCTGCGCTGTCCATTGGAACTAGTGCTGAATGGACGTCCAATGGTCGTGCGCAGCACTGGGGAGGTAGTGCTGCCGTCGGCCAATGCACCGACGCAGCACTTAAGGGGCTAAGCTGCATGGTTGTTCTCATCTCTTGGACTAATGCTCTATTGCCTGTGACTTTATGGTAGCTGACAGCATCTTCCCATTGCTACCTGACGTTCTGGTCATTTCCTACTGCTTGGGGATGCTAGTATTTATCACTTCAGGATAGTGCGCTCATGTTTTTTTTGCCACTTTGGTTGCCTCCATGCCTTTATAGCTACTATAGTGTCTAATGAGGTAGCCTCTTTTTCTTCTTGTCCAAGGATCTAAGTACAAGCACTCTTTCAGCTTTGATATAGAGGAGACCCTGCGTTTGTGGCGCTGTTTTTCGTTGCCTTCTCTGTGTTACCTCTGGATCTTTATTGACTATTCAATTGTAGTTCCTATAACCTATGATGGCTAACGACTCTCATTCCGCCCGAGCTTCTGCAACAGGCGCAAAACCTAAAAGACAAAAGAATGACCCGCCATCCCCAATCCATACTTCTAAGAATCCGGTCCTGGACTCCATTTTAGAAGAAGTTGGCGGGCTTCAACAATTCATGTCCACAACTAATAAGAAATTGCGCGAGATCAAGGAAGGTGGATTGTGATGGAGAGCAAGGTATTAAATCTGGAGCAGAGGGTCAGTGACATACAAGATGTTACCACAAAAATTCCGTTGCTTGAACAAGAAATTCATAAGCTGCAGCTACACACAGAGGACCTTGAAAATCGCAATCGTAGGAACAAGCTTCACCTGTATGGCCTTCCGGAGAATGTTGAGGGGCCTAATATGGTACTCTTTCTTCAGAAATTTCTCCTAGACCTTCCATCTTCATCTACTCCTTTCAACATAAAAAGAGCCCATCTCTTAGGTCGTCCTACTACTAATGCTACGAATCCTCGTGGAATTATCATGCTTTTCCTGGAATTCACTGAACTTATGACAGTCCTGAAAGCAGCAAAACTCAAAAGACGTCTTATTTGGTTCGGCCATAACATTTTCACTTCACAGGATGTTTCTACTGCCACCAATGCGCGTCATAAAGAATTCCTCGCACTTCGCCGTCAGATGCGTCATTTGAACATTCAATATGGAATCCTTCATCCTTGTCTTTGCAAGATTACTCATAATGGTCAGTCTCGCTCCTTTGATGATCCGGATAAACTCAAATCTTTTCTCCACAGCTTCTTCTCTTCCGGAATGGACACTAATACTTGACCTCTCTAGTTTTATTTATTTCATCTT
The DNA here is from genome assembly GCF_964263255.1 of Lissotriton vulgaris. Lineage (NCBI taxonomy): Eukaryota > Metazoa > Chordata > Amphibia > Caudata > Salamandridae > Lissotriton > Lissotriton vulgaris. The sequence goes on along the minus strand of NC_141694.1, from coordinate 1,870,121,197 downwards.
GTTCTCTCTGTTCCTTCTTTGTCCTACCTTTCTCGTTCCGGCATGTTAGGTCTAGCCTATTTTAATCTCCTTTTCCTCTTTTTCGATTGAGGTTCTCTATGTCCTATTCTCTTTATTATTATGCTGAGATCCGTTTTGCCTTGTGTCTCTATGCTCCCTCCATATCTTCTTTCTCTTTTCTTACAGATCTGGTTGTTTTGCCTAGATCTGTTTATTCTTCTTCACTTTCTCTCTCTTCCTTTTTCTTTCCTAGGCGGCTTTTCTCAATCTTTTCCTGTACTCCCTCTTTTTCTTTTTATATTATTTCTTCCCTTTTTCACCTTTGTTCTATCACTTTTTCTATGCTTCTTTTTTCAACGTATTATTTGGTCACTAATATCCTCTGTTTCTCCTTCCTCTTTTATATCTTATGGTACTGTTGATCTTTTTGTTGTTTTTTCACATTACTACTTTTTTTGTGTTGCGTCCTTTTTCGTAGTTTTATCGTTGAAATGTATCTACTTTTAATATGTTGTGGTACTGTATGTCACTTCTCTTGTACTAGTTATTTGGTATATCTCATGAGTGTTGTTCCATTTTTTGTAGATGTGCTCCTGCTGTGTTTCAATTCCACGTGTGTTTTACCCTCTGTCAAGGATGCACTGGGGGGGGGGGGGCAGCCCGTAGAAGTGAAAGGAGGTTCGCTCAGAGAGAGTTCATATGGGGAAAACGTTTTTTTATTGTGTTGTGCTTCAGAGGGGGTAAAGAAAACAACAAGAGTCTTGTGTTCCGAGATGGCAAACAAAGTCTTGTTAGGTCTGGACGCTGTTTATTTCCGGCCAGCTTTAGATCCTTCAGTGCAGTCTTCCAGGGTTTAATCCAACAAAAAGGATTCATGGTCTGAAGGCACTCGAAAGAAGGAAAGAAATGAGACCCTGGGTTAACGGTGTGACCGATACTCCGGTTATGACAGAAGGGGGGTGGGGAGTGAAGGGGATCACCAGGGACCGTTATCGAACTGTGCAATGAAAAACAGGCTTCCCTGTGTACACTCGGGGATGTGATAAGGCTCACACATGCGTGTCCTGTGACCACCCTCAACCACCTCTACCTGTTACCTCCCGGTGCAAAGAACAGTCCCCTTACTCTCGCCCATACCTTGTGGAGCCACACTTCTCCTCCTGAAGTGTGGAGGGGCGGAGCGTGGTCTCGTTGGCCTCCCGGCTTTCTCTTCTCCTGGGGCGACGCGGCTTCTGTGTCCTCTCTCCTCTCTTGGGGCGGCGACGCAGCTTCTGTTTTCTCGCGCTGTACACCGAGGTCCTCCCGAGGCTCGCTGGACGCTTCCTCCTCTCCTGTTCCGGTCGCCGCGTTCTCTTCGGGACATTGCTCTATCAGTACCTCCGTTGCTCCCGATTGGTGGAAAAAGGATGGTGTCACCGGCGGAGTTCCCTCCTCCGGGTAAGCCCAGGCTGCCTTAAAGGGAGCGTATCCATCCTGCGTACGAAGGTGTTTAAAGGAATACGGGTTAATGTCAGTACCCGACTCGTGGCAGGCAGGGACCCCCTGACACATCCCTCCCCCAGGATTTCCCCAATCGGGGGAAAGAGGAAATCGGGACAGAAAGTCAGCGTTCCCCTGTTCCAGACCCTTGCGATGACGGACCTCAATTTGGATGGGTTGTAAACCACCTGAGGATACGGCCATTGTGACCACGGTTGCGTTGAAGCCACGTTAGTGGGGCATGGTCTGTATATAAAACAAAGGGCCTTCCCTCCAGATAGTACCTGAGTTTGTCCACACTCCAATGGACCGCCAAACACTCCTTCTCTATAGTAGAGTAGGCCAGTTCTCTGGGGAACAATTTATGGCTGATGTAAAGAACCGGTCTTTCCAACCCGTCTGAGTCTTCCTGAGAAAGGGCTGCCCCAATACCAACCCCTGCGGTATCAGTCTGGAGGATGAAGGGTTTTGTGAAGTCCGGAAAAAATCAAGACAGGTAACGTGGTAAGGACGGTTGGTAGGGTCTGAAAAGCATTGGTTTCTTTGGGAGTAGGGGCTGGTAACCTGGGAGAGGACTGTTTTTTTTTAACAGGTCTGTAAGAGGCCCAGCCAGGTCAGCGAACTGTGGAATAAACCTCCTATAGTATCCCACCAGGCCCAGGAATGCTCTCAGACCTCTTTTGGTCTTAGGATAGGGGTGTTCTAGGATAGCCTTCACTTTCTCTGTCTGTGGTTCTATCATTCCATTACCTAAGACATAACCTAGATATTTCACCTTTCTGAAGGCTACTCTGGTCTTTTTGGCATTTATAGGGAACCCTGTTGCCCTTAGACTAGTGAGTATCTTTTTAAGATGTTTTGTATGGTCTTCCCACGTTTTACTGTAGACGACGATATCGTCTAAGTAAGCAGAGGAATATTCTTGGTGGGAAGACAAGACTGTGTCCATTGCCCTTTGGAACGTTGCCAGAGCGCCGTGCAGACCAAACGGGAGAACAGTGAAATGATAGTGGCCAAAGGGGGTAGAAAAAGCTGTTTTCTTTTGGTCTGCAGTTTTTAGCGGAATCTGCCAATACCCCTTGGTGAGGTCTATAGTAGTGATAGACCGAGCTTCACCAAGGCGTTCTAGCAGTTCGTCCACGTGAGGCAGTGGGTAAGCGTCTTGTTTTGAGACCCTATTTACTGCTCTGAAGTCTATACAGAAACGAATACTGCCGTCCGGTCTGGGAACGAGTACTACTGGAGAACACCAGTTGCTGTGTGAGGGTACAATCACCCCGGAGCGCAACATCTGGTTGATCCCATCTTGGAAGGCGCTTCTTCTAGCTTCGGGGACACGATAGGGCTTTTGTTTAACTACAGTCCCGGGAGGAGTAGGTATGGAATGTATCGCTATGTTTGTTTTTCCTGGTTGGTCTGAGAAGACATCTGAGTAACGGAGCAGAAGAGATACAACTTCTTCTCGCTGTCCTTCTGTTATGTCTGGATTTATAGGAGTGTCATGTACAGTATGAGGGGCAGTCGTGAGGGTATGGACCGCTTGAGGGGGTTTCCCCAACCACTTTTTTAACAAATTTATGTGGTACATTTGTGTCTTATTCCCCTTAACTCGCAGGATGTAAGTGGTTTTACCGATTTTCTGGAGGACCTAAAAAGGTCCTTGCCATTCTTTTCTGAGTTTATGCGTGGAGGAAGGTAACAACACCAAAGCCCAGTCACCAACATCAAGTTCCCTCAGCACAATACAAAAGGTGTTCCTTGGTCTGTAATGATTTCGCGAGGAAATCCCATTCTAGAGAAAACCTCGACGAGCTTTTGAGCAATGGCTGATGATGTAGCTGCCTGGAGGGGATACGCCTCGGGTTAGCGAGTGGCATAGTCTACTAAAACTAAGGCATATAGATGACCTCTCGCAGACTTAGGCAACGGGCCTATAAGGTCCATTCCTAATCTATCAAACGGCTTCCCTATGATGGGTAACGGATTCAGAGGAACCGCAGGGGGAATATAGGGGTTTCGCCGTTGACAGATCTGGCATGCCTGTCAATAGCGTTGTATTTGTGCATACACTCCCAGCCAGAAGAAGTGCTGTAAAATGGCCTGCACTGTCTTTTCTGTGCCTGAATGTCCTGAAAGTAAATGTGCGTGTGCAAAAAAGAGTATCTGGTCCCTAAAGGCAACAGGTACCAGCAGCTGGGGAACTGCATCAGGTTTAGCCAGCCTATACAACAACCCATTTTTTTCAATGAAAGTAGGATAGGTTCTATGTACAGGGTCCTGGTTGAACGGGCTATGTGCCAAGCATTGGTGAGAGAGGTATTGTTCAGCTGTGCGGTCCTGAAATGGGTATCCCTAGCCCACGGTTCGGAAACAAGCAGACTGTCACGTGGAGTGCATTGTAAGGCATCAGACATAAGGGCGTTGAAGCCCGGGTTGTCAGTTCCTATTACAACTGGTTCAGGAAGTGAAGCCAAAACCCCAACCACTACTTCAGTTCTAGTTCCTGCAGCGGTACAGAGGCTAATGCTAGCTAATGGATACTCCCTAACGTCCCCATGAACGCACCTTATGTGAACACTTTTCCCTGGCATTAGGCAGGACAAAGGAACTAATTCTTGTCTTACTACCGAATGCCTACATCCAGAATCTAGTAAGGCATTAACCACCTTCCCATAAATGTTCACACTCACATAGAACACTGGTCCTGTCTCCTGGGCGTATAGAAGAGAATGTGGGGTTGTAGCTAACGTCCATAGGCTCTTCTTCTTTCTCCTTTTTTGTTTTTTTCTGCAATACCTTGCTATATGGCCCCACTCACCACAGTTATAACATTGAGGGCTAGCGTTGGGCTGAAAGTCTGGTTTGGGTAAACGTGGTCGTGGAGGTTCTAGCGGTGGTTTGGGGTATTTCTTCTCGAGCTTTCCGGGTATAGTCATACTAGTTTTCTCTGGTTCTTTTACAGGGGGCGTCCTTGGGCCCGGGCATATGAAGTAGCCATTTCAATTGTGTGTTCAAGAGTCAGGCCTGCATGTTGCTTCAGCCAACGCTGTGTCCCATAACGTAATGCCTCCCAAAACTGTTCAAGATAGATTTTATTCATCACCTCTTCTATATTCCCTTCCTGTGGCTTAAGCCACAGGTCAGCAGCAGCTTTTAGCTTGTAAAAAAGGGGCATATGAAGGTCTCCTGGGGTTCCACATTCCTGTCGGAATTTAAGTCTGTGGGTCTCTTCATCCACACCCAGACAGTCGAGGATGTACTGTTTAACCACAGCATACACAGAGGTGCGGTCCTTATTAACCATCTGGTAGGCGGCTTGGGCCTCACCCTCACCCAGGGGCGAGGTAAAAAGGCCACTGGTCACCAGGCCAAGCACTGGCCCTAGCAGCCCTCTCGAAATTCAAAAAGAAGGCCAAAGGATCGTCCCCTGGTGTGAACTTTTTTAAAGGGACAACCGTTCCTGGAGGTGGGGCATTCATTCTTCCTTGTCCCAATACCGCCATGAGTTGGTTTTGACCTTCAGGAGATTTTCTGACTGTGCCTGTGTGGCAGTGGTGAACGCAGTGCGGTCCGCTTCAGCCTGAGTGAAAGTTTGTCCAATGGCCCACACAAGTTTATCCTGGCCCTCCTTCATTTGTTGAATGAGGGCCTCCATCTTGTATCAGAGGATGGTTAGGCTCCTATCTGGCTCGCCACTTGTCAAGGATGCACTGGGGGAGGGGCAGCACGTAGAAGTGAAAGGAGGTTCGCTCAGAGAGAGTTCATATGGGGAAAACGTTAAACAAAACTTGTGTTCCGAGATGGCAAACAAAGTCTTGTTAGGTCTGGACGCTGTTTATTTCCGGCCAGCTTTAGATCCTTCAGTGCAGTCTTCCAGGGTTTAATCCAACAAAAAGGCTTCAGGGTCCGAAGGCACTCAAAAGAAGGAAAGAAATGAGACCCTGCGTTAACGGTGTGACCGATACTCCGGTTATGACAGAAGGGGGGCGGGAAGTGAAGGGGATCACCAGGGACCGTTACCGAACTGTACAATGAAAAACAGGCTTCCCTGTGTACACTCGGGGATGTGATAAGGCTCACACACGCGTGTCCCGTGACCACCCTCAACCACCCCTACCCGTTCCTTCCCGGTGCAAAGAACAGTCCCCTTACTCTCGCCCATACCTTGTGGAGCCACACTTCTCCTCCTAAAGTGTGGCGGGGCGGAGCGTGGTCTCGTTGGCCTCCCGGCTTTCTCTTCTCCTGGGGCGACGCAGCTTCTGTGTCCGCTCTCCTCTCTTCGGGCGGCGACGCAGCTTCTGTGTTCTCGCGCTGTACACCGAGGTCCTCCCGAGGCTCGCAGGACGCTTCCTCCTCTCCTGTTCCGGTCGCTGCGTTCTCTTCGGGACGTTGCTCTATCAGTGTCTCCGTTGCTCTGGATTGGAGGAAAAAGGATGACGTCACCGGCGGAGTTCCCTCCTCCGGGTAAGCCCAGGCTGCCTTAAAGGGAGCGTATCCATCCTGCGTATGCCGGGGTGGAAAGGAATACGGGTTAATGTCAGTACCCGACTCGTGGCAGGCAGGGACCCCCTGACACCCTCCCAACCCTCCATTATGTGTAAGTTAATTACGTGGAACGTTCGTGGTCTCGGACACCCTGTCAAACGTCAGAAGGTACTGTCTCATTTACCTAAACTTGATTGCAGAGGTACATTAAAAAGAGACTATGATATGGAATTTCGGAAAATAACATTTAATCAATTGTTACACTCAAACAACCTGCTACTTTTCACCACTTTTAGGGACTTCTGTTTTCTAGAAATTGTGATTGAAGGCCCTACATGGTGTTTTAATGTATTTTTATACATAAGCTATGCACTTTATGGTTAGGAATAACCGAATAGACTGTTTTTCATAATATCCTGGAGGACAGCCAAAATGTATTTAGATCACTGCATGTTTTAAACACTTATTTTCCTCTTGCACCTTACTCTTGAACTTCTTGAAATATGAGGCACTATGTATTATTGTCTGTCATCAGCTGTATTTGTGTACATTTTATTTTGATATCTTTGTACTGGCCTACTTCAAAACTTGCTGCCAGTAAGGTAAACACTAGAATTGTAGAATTCTTTGTTCATTGACCCCACATGTCATCTGATTGTGGTATGTGGGACCAATCTATTCCTCTAAGGAAGACAAAGACAAAGAGGGCCCACTGTTTTCTCTGTTTCAAAATGTGAGAAATGTATATGGCCTTGCAATGAGTCTTAAAGAAGTGTTTAACTTCCACATTTGCCTGTGGCCATCAAGCACCAATCATGAAATACTTGATGTATAAAGAGGCAAGGTACCTTGATAAATCTTGCCTTTCAAATGTGAGCTCATTATCAGTTCTTAGCTTTTTCATCCCTTGTGGCTAGGCTTGATTTTCTCCCATTCTTTTGAATCAGCTCTTCTGCTAATATGGATTGCACAACATCTACCTCATGATACTTAGCCAATGACCACAAGACGATGATGACCATCCTATAGAGTCTTAAAGTCTGCATTGGATATCGGCCATGGATAAAGTAGGATTTATTCAGTAATAGGACATGGCAAATTGGGAACGCAAGACACTTGGCAATGAAGACAATCGTACCACTGTGTTCGCCACAATTCAGTCTAAGCTGGGAAACCAGACTTTCCTCTTTTCTTTTGCTTCTCACAACTCACTGGATCAGGGAATGAGTGGGTGCATGCCAGCCACCAACAAAACTGCAGCTTATGTCTTACATTGTATAGCAACTAGTGAGTTTGCAGTGTGCTTCTGGCTTTCAGGTATATAGGTCAGATTCCAGAAGTCTCCAGTTCCTGTTTCAGTTGCTTGGATGGCAAACTCCAAAAAATCATTGTGTTTGTGACTTGGAATTCTTTAAGTGACATTGGCCTACAAGACACTCAACTGAAATATTCTTTCATTTCTGCAGCATCTTTCATCTCATGTAATGTTACTGACCAAGGATGTCTCAACAAGTAGTCTATGGAGTTCTGAGTCCTAGTTAGTTGATTGCAGAAAAATAATATTCTTGTAACACAAGAATCAACTTTGAGTTGGTGGTTTAGAGAATAACCCACAGGACAGGAGAATTAGTATTTTTGTGACTAAAAGAATGTCCATTAAAATGTGGGTGGAAGTGATTACACCTACTTTTCAAATGGGAATAACTGTGTTTAATTAGAGTAAAGACACATACTCCACAGTTTACTGGTGGATATGCTCCATACAACCGCCTCTGAGAGAGTACTGCTCCCAAACCTGATGAACCGCTGTTGACTTATAACTCTGTATCCTTTGATGGATTAAGCCCCTTGAGAGTTATCTCTGCTAACAGAGAACCCTCCTCCTTTGCGGTTTAGAATGCTACATCCTGCGTTTCACTCCAGGCCCGAAGCTGTTGACTTTGTTAGGTCCCATCAGGGCGGAGAAATTCTTGATGAAGCTTCCATAAACTGCTACAATACCAAGGAAGCCCTGAACCTCAGATACTGAGGTAGGAAGAGGTGTCCTCTCACTTGATATTTTCCACTTTCACCAGGTCATGGGTAACTCTATCTGCTATTCACTTATAGACAAAGAAATTGATGTTCCATTCAGGACTTCACAATAATTTTAGTTTAGTGTGAGCCATATTCACTTACGGGCTGATAGACGACCATTGGATTTTGCGACTCACAATTTGCAACAAATTGCGAGCCCAATTTGCGAGTTGCAAAATCCAATGTATAACATTGTCTCAGACCCTGTTTGCGATTCCAAATGGGTAACAAATTGCATGCCTCATGAATATTAATGAAGCTGTCGCAATTTGTGACCCCATTGGGATTGGCTGGCATTCCCAGGAATGATGGCCTGCTGGGGTCAGCAAACCACAATGTCTGGGACTGCTTTGTCAATAAAGCAATTTTTTTTATTAAAGGCAGCCCGTTTTCCTTAAAGTAAAATGAGATGCATTTAAAACTGAAAAATGAAACTTTTCAGTTTAATTATTTAGGGGCAGACAGTCATCAATGGGACCACTGTATGCTCTTACAAATTCTTTGCAGATGCATTCCCAAGGGGGAAGGGGTCCCCTGTGAACATCTTCCTGTTTACAAGTCCCCTATCAACCTTCTGAGAAGGGTGGTAAAATGTGAGTGTTTTGCGACCGCAATTGTGGTTGCAAAACATTCATATATAGGTTTGGGAGTCGCTATTAGGAAGGTACTCTCTTGGCACGCCTCTTTCTAATAGCGAGTCTCTAACCGTATCTTGCGAGATGCTAATTGAGTAGTGATTCGTAAAACAGGGTTGTTACATTGGACTTACCACTTTTGAGGTTGCAAAGGGGCTGAAATCCCCTTTGGGACCACAAAAAATGGTCGTACATCTTGCCCTAAGTCTCTCAAACACCACACTTAGGTCAAGTATAATTTTCTTGCAGTGTTTTGGAATGTACCAGAATGTCATCACTGACATTGATGTTGCCTGTTAAGTCCAATCGATAATTCTCTAATTGTGTTCTGAAAAACTTTGGCTTTGCTTGATGTGCTGAAGTGGAATCTTTTGAAAAAGTAAAGGCCACAATGGGAAGGAGAAATGGTGATATGTCTTGATCATAGAACCAGAAGGAGCTGGTGGCAACCAGCATTTAAATTGACTTTAGGAAGCCATAAGGACCCACTTTCTTTTTTTTTTATTCTTTTTTTTTCCATATTAGCAAACCATAGATTAGATGCAACTGCAGCAAAGAAAAATCCAGTTAAAGGATAACATTATAGAAAAACAATAACAGAAAAATCATTGTACTTTAGAAATACCATATTTCTTCTTCATCAATCATTATCGATTCAAACATTTCTTATAAGCACTTGCTTAATTTCTCTCTATTTTCAAGCACAAACAAGAGAGCAGGATGCTATCAGAATAACCACAGATTCCTCAAAAATACAAAGATCATAGAGCATACGTCTTTATACTCAAAATTCAAACAGTTTGACAGTATTATTTAAAGAATCCAAATTAAACAAAAACCTAGGTATTCATTCTGTCGGAGAAAGTTGGCAAATCCATATTGATTGTGGCCTCCAAATTTTTTACCTTTGATCCCACTTTTCCTGCCTCTCTGATCATATAGCGTTTTTTCAAGATTAAATATATGTAAGAAGGGACCTTTCCACTGATGGAAAGTTGGCGGAGAGGGATCTAGTCAGGCTGATGCTACGCAAAGTTTAAACTCTGCCATTGCTATATTCGTAAGCTCCTCTCCAGTTTTCCCAATTTGTTCATTTACTCTTAGAAACATCAGCTGGGGTGAGAGCAGAACATCTTCTTTCAATATATGCTGCAAGACGCCCGCTATTTCTCACCCAATAGGTCTATTAATATGCATGTAGCAATTTATGAACCAAGTCCACACCATATGTTTTACACCTGAAGCATTGTGTCCCTTACCCTCTACCCCACTTTGCTATTTTTGCAGGAGTAAGATATGGATCAAATAGGGTTTTAAAATGTTGTGCCCGCAAGTATGCAGCACATATTATAGAGTTACCTATCTCCAGTGACTTCATAAAATGTGATTTCCGGACCCCAAGCCTGTCATTCCACTTCTGCCCATGCCTATCCACATCGTCTGTCATGTCATGAGGCCCTGTATAAAAAGAGGGATCTGGAGGTCTGCCTCCATAATTATGGTTTGTTGCATAGGGAGGTGAGGAAGCGAGGTGAGGCGCTGTGGCATCTCTCGCTATCTCCATCACACAGACCTGGGTGGTCTGGATGCTTTCAAGGATAGGGGGAGAGTTAAGGTGAGAGAGGGGGGCTTGTAGAAGGGTCACTTGGTGGAAAGTCATTATGCAACATGCAGCCTAATAAAATGTTGTGCTTATTAGAATTTTGTGATATTTTGAAATTGATAGTCAATCAGAAGCATAGGTATACAGACAACTCTAAGATGAAGGATATTTGCTCGGACAAGATGTCACAGTATCATTATGGCTAAGATTCGTATAGCATCTAAAAGAAGGAGGATTAGTGAGGATCTTACATTTCTACAAGCGTATTTGGTAATGATAGTAATTTGTTTAATTCTTTAGGCTCAAAAGTTCTTGCCCATACAACACAAGATGTTAGGAGTAAGGTGGGGCCATCATGCTTGGGAGAAAGGCTGTAGACAAAAACGGTAGATAGATAATTATGAACTATAGCGGCAGGACAGGAAAGTTCACGTTATGCACCATATATGTTCCAGTTCTGGATGATTCTGAGCTATTACATTTTCTGGCTAGCGAGCTACCATCTTGGCCTTCTCCGTATATAGTGTGTGGGCATTTAAATATTAATGGTTCTAGGATAAACACATAGAGGGATGGGGTATTTAGCAAAGGTCAGAAACCTAAGTCATCTAAGGCAATGAAAAACTTTACAAGGGATATCAGCCTGATGGATGTATGGCTTAGTTTGAGGGCTTAGGAGCCAGGCTATACTTATTATTCTGCACCACATGTTAAGTTTGCAAGACTTGATTATTTTTTTATTTCACCATCCCTACTTCAGGAGGCTCGGTGGAGCTTTTTCCCAGGGTGATGTCAGTTCCCAATCCCCTTGTTTTGGAAGTTTTGCTGGTAGGGCTTAGACAGGAGCAAAGGAAGTGGTCCTTTGAGAGAGCACTCCTTACAGATCAAGAGTATGTCGAGCATATGAAGGGATGTATCGCAGATTTATTTTGCGATAATAAAAATAGTGCCCCTCCTGGAATGATTTGGGATGCCTTTAAAGCATCATTAAGAGGATAAACCCTTCAATATAGTTTGACTAAACAGAAAAAAAGAGCAGCTCAGATTAAAGAATGTATTCATATTGTGAATAACGGAAGCAATATTACTTTAGTTATGAATTTAATAGCTATCACTAAGGCCTCTATAAAATGCTTTGAATGTTGAGAAGACAACAGGTAAATTTATAGCAAAAAGACAACAGTGTTACGAATATATCGAGAATATCGGCCAACTGAAAGCTGATAGGGCTAGGCAACAAATTGGTGCAGAACATATCAAGCAGGTTACGAATAAGGAAGGAGATATAGTCTCTGATACCGCAGATATCAGGGAGGCATTTAGGGGGTTCTATAGGGGTTATATACGGTACTACCTGGAAGGGACTCTTATAATCAAGAGACCTGGGATGAGTTTGCTCCTCGGATAAGGATTCCTGTTGGGATCAGAATTTTCTCAGGAGGAACTTCCTATAGCTTTGCAAGCTCTTCCATCGTGAAAGGCTACATGGACTGACTGTATCCCATTAGTATTCTACAAAACTTTTGCCATGGAATTTACCCAGGAATTACTTGGATTATTTTAAGAGGTAAGGGAGAGGGCGGCACCACCTTGTACATGAGGCACTGCAAATATTGTTATTTTTTAAAAGAAAGGTAAAGATCCCATGAAACTAGGTTCCTATAGGCCTATAACTTTCTTAAATAGCGATACTAAGCTTTACTCAAAGATCCTCATCACTCGATTGAATAGGGTAACGCATCATTTAGTTTCAGTATGGCAGCAGTATGGCAGCAGGATTCATTCAAGGGAGAGGGACGGCTGACCATGTGAGGCAAGTCATTTCACTTTTTGATGCTACTGAGGCTCTCACGAAATGCCGAAAAGGCTTTTTGGCAGGGTTTCGCGGGGGTGGAGGGTCTTGGAAATAAATGGTCTTGGGAGTTCCTTTATCAGATTAGTATAGATTCTGTACTGTAATCCTACAGCGCGACTGCAGGTTATGGGCGGAGAGTCTGGGACTTTTTTAATCGGTAGGGTAACCATACAAGGGTGACCCCGATTTTCTTTTTTGTTCGCGTTATATATAGACCCCTTTCTTAAGAAATTGGAGGCATCCCCAGATATAGCACCAATAAACCTACAAGGCTGGGATACGAAAGTATTGGCCTATGCCGATGATGTAGCAATAATAAAGGCCGACCTTCATAGAGCAATGCTGGCGGTAGAAACCATTACCGAAAATTTTGGAATATACTCAGGACTCACTCTGAACAGTATAAAAACTCAAATTTTGACAAATAAATGTATTATTTCCACTGATAGCAGGATTGTTGAGGCTGCAGTTTAATTAGGAATACACATCACAACAAAGATAGATGACATAAATTTGGCTCCTATAATAGAGAATTTAAATAACGATCTACGACGATGGGATCATTTAAAGTTGTCTATGATGGGAAGGTGCAATCTGATCAAAATGATGATGTTACCAAAATTACTATCTCTTTTTCCCACGATTCCTCTGAAAATACATATTGATTTGTTTAGGTTAATTGAGAGAAAGGTGGCTCGATTCATCTGGTCATATGGCAGAACCAGACAATCTAATATATTTTTATCCCTTCCTAGGGCAGAGGCAGCTTTGCAATCCACAATTATAAACTATATTACCTAGCCTCATCTCTGCAATATTGTAAATGTAAATGTAGCAGTATTTGTATAGCACATCGAATCGACCCCCAAAGGGGTATCTCAGGCGCTTGTACGTATACCGCTGTGGAACCCTTCCTGGCTTTTCCCTGTGAAGGGCCCACTCCTGGGGGAGAATTATCAGGTCCGCGGAAATTGAGCCCAAGACACGCTGAGGCGGGAATTGAACCCTGGTCCCGGGCTAGACCTCTGCATCAGGGTCTGCCGCTCTAACCATTGAGCCACACTTCTCCACGCAATATTATTGGCCTCTCTTTGGCACCAGGCCTGGAGAAGTATATGGCTCCAGTTTTATCCCATTACTTAAGAGATGTTGATTGGACCACGAGCTAATGGACGCCCCTTAAAGAACTATGAACCAAGTTATTTCAAAAGGACATGGATCAAGACCCTGATCACCGCATTTTGAAACTGGGCGGGCGTTGGAAAAAAACTAGGAATAGGACGATTTTGCAGATTCACACCCCTAGTTCATAATGATCAACAGCCAAATGCTCTGCAGGATAACTGCCTGGCAAGGTAGGGAAAATCCAACTTCTTTAGGATAGAGGATATGTTGGCAGAGGATTATATAGCATTGTTTGAAATGATCTGGAAAAGATTTAGTTTGGGTGTTTGGGATTTCTTCAAACGTTTGCAATTAGGAGACTTTCTTTTAAAAAAAGCAGTTAGAGTCTCCGGCTTCTCAAAAGTATCCCTTATGGATTTATTAACAAGTCCTTCCAGCACTACGACCTCACAATTATATAATTGTATGACAAGACCCATTTACTATGGATAGCAGGTCATAGATAGCTGAAGTGAGACAGCATTCCCTAATGATTGAGGGATTCGGGAGGTAGATATCTACACCTTTGCGCACATCATCAAACATTTTATACAACCTGAGGCAAAACAATTTAATGAATGTAGTTTACACCCACTTGCAGCTCACACTCACCCTTTCAACTCAAACCCTTCCTAACAATAAAAAACACACACTTTGCCTAAATCAATTTCATACAGACTTATCAGTCACTGTAGGGTGTCTCTCACACAATACAAGACTATTCAGGTTTTTCTGCAGGGATTCCCCAGAAATCAATTGATCCTGAGAACCTGATCCCTGACTACTCACCTTCAACCACTGGAAGTGACTCCCAGAGCCCAAGGAAGGTGACAAGGAGCAAGATGACACTTACAGTCTTCATTATGGTTTGGGTCGCAGTTTCTAAATCTTGTGCTTACCAGTGTCTGGGATTTATAGGATAACATGGGTTGAGAAGGAGGGAAGGATGACGCTAGCAAATACAGACTGGACAACAGCCAAGGGCCATTCAGAACAATACCTACCATATGCTACAGCGCCATACACACTCCCAGCCAAACTGGGTTTCTTCATTCTTTTCCCCTTGGTTAGAGACAAAATAAATGTTTGACTACAGTATGTGACTTTAGAACTGCCTCAGAGGATTTGACAGAAATACTGACAAATCTATGTGCTCTGTGCTGTTGCTGGACAGAGTGCTCCATCAGTTCCAGAACTCCTCTGTAAGAGAACATTTTGAACATATTGAGGCAGTCGGGACTGTTGAGTTGATTGATGATCAGAACAGCAGAGGACTATTGCACCAGGGACCATCAACCCCAAAGCACTGACTTGCTTTCGACCCTTGGAACTGCTTTTTCAACCTCTAGCAAAATGGTTCAAGAAGTTAAACAGTATGTAGATAAAAACTGTTTACTTTTCTATAGCTTCCAATGGAGATGGCACTGGAACTTTATGTTCTATAAAATAAATAAATACAGCAGCGAAATTATCACTCCTGTGATTAAATAAGTTAAAGAAATAAAACACATTTTTAAAGAAGTTGCCATGTTTCATTGTTGTAATTACATAGAAAGGTTCTTCATATGCTAAAAAATGCATTCACTTTCATATAAAACAGCTCCACACCAAGGATTTATGTGGCTTGTGGGAAAGGTAATTGTGTTGTCCTGTATTGCACAGTAGAAAAGTATCCCCATGTTGTACAAGATGAGGATATTCGACCTCACTTCAGAGTTCCAACACCATATTAAGGAACTCTGCCTTTGATCTTACTTTTCCGTATGAGCCCACGCTCCATCCATTTGTAAAAAGTGATATGCTTGATTGTTTTTAATTCTGTGAACCAAAACGGAATATTCATCTTTTTAAAATTACTTGTTATTCGCATTCTGGCACGCACTTCACCACACTTGAGACTGGTGTACTTTTGATGTTAGAGACGTACCTAGGACCGCTGAATCGTCTTCCCTCTGATTGGAAGGGGGAGGACACCACTTCCTGTTTCGAACTGCTGGCGGTTAGCGCTCTAGCAGCTGGGTCTACCGGGGCTATTTAGCCCTCGCCCCCTACTGAGCGTGCAGCAGTGGCGCGCAGTGGAGCCGAAGCTACACCGAAGAGTAGCCAAAGAGTAGCCCGTCCATGCCAGGACGGGGCCAGGGGACACCCACCTTGCCCTTTTCTTGCTATTTTCCCGTTTGCAATGGCCACTCCTGACAACTATCTCCTCAGGTACTCATCACAAACTTTACTAGCCCTCCGTCCCCTGGGTTCCTGACAATGTGCTCATAACAGCTGGCTATGTTCTGAAGGTCCCTTTCTCTGCTCCTTTTGTGGGTTCCAAGCCACCTCCAACAACATTATATCGGGTCCCCTACAAATCAACAAGCCTGAAATAAAAGGCTGGAAAAGCTTTCTCCTAAATGTTCGATCACTACCACGCCATTGTACTGAGATATGGGACACTATCCTTAGCATCGATCCGGAAATATGTTTTCTCACGGAAACTTGGTTAAAGCCACACACTGTACCAACTGTCACGGTAGGAATTCCCTTAGGGTACAAAATATTGCGACAAGATCGCCCGATTAAAACAGGCGGTGGCACTGCTATAATATACAAAGACAGCCTTCGCATTACAATAATAGAACAAGCCGTACTCCCTTCTATGGAGATTATGATTTTCAAAACTAATGTCGGAACTAAGAACAACTGGAAGGGAGCCTTAGTATATCGACCCCCTGGCCCTAAAACCAGTTTCTCATTAGCCTTAACTGAAGCACTTGCCCCACACATGAAGGACGGAGAGCATTTCATCTTACTTGGGGATTTTAATTTCCATGTAGATGTACCAGAGGATCCTGAAACCAAGCTTCTCTTAGCTGACTTTGCCCTTTTAGGCTTATATGTGCGGAACAGTGGCCCTACCCATAGGGGAGGACATACTCTAGATCTTATTTTTTCCAATGCCCCATTCATCCACTGCCACTCTCCCAGATCTGTGCATTGGTCTGATCATAGCATGCTGGAATTCTCCATCCTGCAACCAAATAAACCAAATGACCCTTCTGCTAATCTGACCATCAAACGAAGACCTTGGCATAAGGTCACCCCAGAGGCATTTGTAGAAGCCTGGAGTACTACGACTTTCACTGACTCTGACAACTCCGAGTCGGCCCTAGCCAAACTCAACAACACTCTTCTTGACACTATAAACCTTTTAGCCCCACAAAAACTAGTCAAACAACCAACGACTAATAAAAAGGAACCATGGTACACTGAAACGTTAAAATTAGAGAAACAAAAATGCAGGAAGCTAGAAAAACAATGGAAAAAGAATCATTCCTGTGAAAGTAAAGCGCTTTACCAACAGGCTGTTTCCTCCTACTATAAAAACATCAAAAAGGCTAGGAAAACCAGCCTTCAATCTCAAACAGATGAAGCAGATAATTCGACTAAAGAATTATATAAAATTCTTCGGAATTTCACCAACCCCCCAGCATGTGAAAGTCCTGACACCTTTTCCCAGGAGTTGTGTAATAATATCTCACAATTCTTTGAAGACAAAATTGACACCATCTACAACAAAATCCTGACCAAATATCCCTATATCACAGAGACCCATAGTACCTCCTGCACTCTGTCTACATCTGAGACTTTCACTGATATCCCTGAAATTGTGGTGGATGATATAAGATCACTCCTCAATAATATAAAAACTGGATTCCCCCCTTGACCTTCTTCCTCCCAGAGTAATGAACACTCTGAGCACAGCTCTCTGCCCTGCTATTCAAAAAATCTTGAATCTCTATTACAAAGAAGGTAAACTTCCCCAACAATGGAAAGAGGCAGTGGTGAATCCCATTCGAAAAAACTCCACCCACCCGTGGACAGAACTCTCCAATCTCCGCCCTATCTCTCTTCTGCCCCTCCTGAGTAAACTGGCCAAGAAACATGTCAACACCCACATGTCCAGTTTCATTGAGGCGACAGGGGGCCTGGACCATTCACAATCTGGGTTCAGGCCCAACTACAGCACCGAATCAGCACTCCTCTCCGTGACCGACAACATCAAGATGTCACAGGATAGAGGAGGCTCAACGATTCTGGTGCTGTTAGACCTGTCGGCCGCCTTTGATACTGTGTCTCACAAGATCCTCATAAGCCGTCTAAAGGGAGTGGGCATTGGAGGTCAGGCCTTTCTTGGTTGGAGAGTTTCCTGTCCGGGCGCTCACAATCCGTCAGCCTGGGACCCTACCGATCCTCCACAAGGGTGCTCACAAAGGGGGTGCCACAGGGCTCATGCCTAAGCCCCACATTGTTCAATGTGTATGTGGCCCCCCTCGCTGAGATTGTGAGGAAATATGGATTCACCCCGGTGTCTTACGCTGACGACACCCAACTCCTCTACCCTTTCCATTCCCTCAGCGCTAATGTTAGGGAAAATTTCGCCGAAGGAATGAGGGCTATTTCCAATTGGATGGCTTTCAACAGCCTCCAATGCAACGTCGGCAAGACGGAACTAATGCTCTTTGGAAAAGCCTCTATACTGTGGTCCCCTGAGTGGTGGCCCCTGGATCTAGGTCCGGTACCTTCCCCAAAATCAACAGTAAAGAATTTAGGGGTGAAGTTAGATCAAAATCTAACCTTAAAAGAACATGTGAACGTGATTGCGGGGGCATGTTTCCATACCATTGGACTGTTGAGACAAATCTTCCCCTATCTCCCGGACAATTACAGAAAGACCCTTGTACAGACCATGGTAATAAGTCGCCTTGACTACTGTAACGGGCTCCTGATACAAGCCAATGAGGATGCCATAAACCGTTTACAGGTGGTACAGAACACGGCGGCAAGATTGATTCTGAATGCTCCCACAAGAACCCCCTCCAAGCCCTTACTAAAAAAACTTCACTGGCTCCCAATACGGCAACGTGTTAAATTTAAAATCTGCTGCACCGTCCACAAGTGCCTACTCGGGAATGGCCCCAAATATCTGAGTCAAACACTACACCCTTACAAACCAGATAGATCCCTACGTTCAAGTAACCAATTGCTGATAAAAACCCCTCTTGTAAAAAAAAACAGGCAGGGCGGCCGTGCCTTCTCTTTGGTGGGGCCCACCCTATGGAACAGCCCTTCAGTTTAAGACAAATTTCCAACCATCTCGCTTTCAGGAAAAAGCTAAAAACCATACTGTTCCTAGAAATATGATTGGACCGCCCTGCCTACCAGTCCTCAGCTCAATTACTACAACTCCTCTATAAGTACATCTAAAACGAGCAAAGCGCGGAGATACTCCGTAAGGAGTTTATTCTTGCGCTATACAAGAAATTAAATAAATAAATAAATAAATATGATCATGTAACTTTTCGATGGCTTACAATATCCTTATACTGCACGGCGTTTTATAAAATAATGGCATATGCCATAATATGTATTTATTTATTTTTTGTAGAACTGCTTATTACAAGAATATGGTCATCACAATTGAGCGGCAAATTCCGATGTTGGACAGACCGACCGACCTGCTGTCATCAGTTACAGCCCTGCTAGTACGATGCAACTGAACAGGGTTTGTTTGCACTTGTATACTTACCAATACAGGCATGCATTCTGAGTGGAATGCATGCCTGCATTGTTGAAAGCAGGGGTGCAGTTCATCCCTGCACACTGTGACCGGAACACCAAGGTGCCTGACACCGGATGCAGCGATCAACTGAGGGGCACCAAAGGTGCCCCCAGGCCGCCATCTGGCAGCCTCACACCCATGGGGGCCCTGCTGGGGGCCCCCAGAGACAGCTACCAATTTTTTTTCGTGCTGGACACACTGGCACAAAAAGGCAGTGGAAAGCTGCCATCGTACTCCCTCAGTCGTAAAGAGGCGAGCTGGGGATTACTGAAGGATTTCCAGACAGGCTCTCCGAGACTGTCGTCCGCAATCCGGAAATCCAAGTCGGATTCCTTTCCGATAGAGCCCATCAGAATGGCTCAGTCGGAAAGGAATCCGGCCTGCACATTCCGGTTCGGTCGGAAGGGCTCCGACCATCGTTCGGAGAACTTCCGACCGAAATCGGAATCGCCCCCTAAGTAGTGGAATGTTTTTCCTTTTTTTTGTGTCATATGTTTGCAATACTAAATAATGAACATCAGGCATGCGGCCAAAGCTAGACCTCTATTGGGTTAGCGACTACTTGTTACATTGAGGTAGCAACATACTTCCTTTCTGCATACCCACAAGTAAACATTCTTTGAACCAGGCAATAAGAATTTTCCCCTACTCTTTAATATTATGTTTTTAAATGATCATGGAAAACTTATCACAACATTGGGCATTTGATTTACTAGAGCGATTTACATATTTTTCCAATCCAGTGTCATGAAACATTCAAGTTTCAGAGTAAACTACTATCAGCAGTATAGGGTGCATTTAGTACTTTCACATAATCGCACAAGATTATACCAGGTATATTTACGTCTGTTTGTGGAGACTTTGTTCCCAAATTGCACAATATCAAATGTCAATACCTTTCAGAACCTTTTCATTTTGGTTCTTCATGTAAAGTACAATATATTTCCTTTAAATTCTGAAACAATTTCACCATGCATCTGCTGTATTCTCAACTCCAGCCTCAGTAAGATTCTTTTACTTTTCACCTTAGATGCTGTAATTTCATACTTCAATCTGATCTTATTATTCAGCTGGGATTTTGTACACATTCATTTTTTTAACTTTGAGGACCCTTGGGCTAGCTTCTTCATGGCCACCACAAGGTTTAAAGAAGTTACGTATTTCTGTCACACTACATAGGATTACATTTAATTTTGTTTTCTATTTCAAGACCCTACCCTTTGCTCTTGCCATCACAGATCCCATCTTTTGTCCTCTTTCCAGCTCTGCAACCTCAAAAGGTGCTTTCATTTAAATTCTGGGGATTCCAGCCTGCACAAGCAAAGGATAAACACTCCTGCATTATGATCTGTGTGTGCTGCCTTAGAACAGCAGACAGTGTCTTCTTTGTCAGTGTGCTAAAGCCTTATTTTCAGAGCTGTGTCCTGCAGGGTTATCAAATGTCAGTTATGAGCAAAGCTGGACACTGCAGCACATTTCTTCCACAGCACATGAGACAGTAAATAGGCAATGATGACTGCAGAGTGAACTTCGGAGACTGAACATCTGTGAGTGTATGTCAGTGCAACAGATGCATTTACCGCAAATGCCTTTACCACACGTCCTTTACCATGCAATGCCTTAACCACATATTTCCTTTACCACGCAAGTCTTTACCATAAATAATGTAATGTAAGGTTGGCTTCTTATATAGCGCACTAATCACCCCAAAGGGTCTCAAGGCGCTTGCTTTGGGAACCCGTCCTGGTTTTTCCCTGTGAGATAGCCCCTACTGGGCATCCCTAAGGTGAAAGCCAGGCATCCCGCTGCGGGGGGCCGTAGTGGAGATTGAGCAAGCTATTGCCCGGAGTTGCAGAGTGTGAACCCGTGATTCTAGCAGGAACCGAAGCGAGAATTATCGAGTTTGTGGACATTTTGAGCTCAGGACCCTGCCGCGTCGGGAATTGAACCCTGGTCCCGGTCTGACCTCTGCTTCAGGGTCTGCCTCCTCTAACATCCTTCCTGAAATGGAACATTCGCAACTGCAGGTAAGCAGTTATCAGCTGGTTGGCGGTGTAATGTCGAGTAAACATTTTAGATCTGGTAAACCAACTTCTCCGAAGAGGGACTTGCCATGTCACTTCAAAGCAAGGACAGTCCAAGCCCAACTCAATAAACATTAAGGACTACGAAACATGCCTCTTTACAGTATAACATCTGACAATATGTTTCAAAAGCCAGGGAGCAATTTTCTCAGCCCTAAATGCACATGCTTTTAAAATAAGGGTTGGTAGTACTAGGATCTTGGGAACTAACTAGTGCAGAGGTACATTAGAAAGAGACTATGCTATGGAGTTTTGGAAAATAACATTTATTCAATTGTTACACTCAAACAACGTGGTACTTTTCACCACTTTTAGGGATTTCTGTTTTCTAGAAATTGTGATTTAAGGCCCTACAGGGTGTTTTAATGTATTTTTATACATAAGCTATGCACTTTATAGTTAGGTATAACCAAATAGACTGTGTTTCATAATCTCCTGGAGGACAGCCAAAATGTATTTAGATCACTGCATGTTTTAAACACTTATTTTCCTCGTGCACCTTACTCTTGCACTTCTTGAGATTTGATGCACTATGTGTTATTTTCTGTGTACTTTTCTCAGCTGTATTTGTGTACATTTTATTTTGATATCTTTGTACTGGCCTACTTCAAAACCTGTACCAGTAAGGTAAACACTAGATCTTCTGTGCGAATTGTGGAATTCTTAGCCGTGCTTTTAGATGTAGATTGTTCATTGACCCCACATATAATCTTATTGTGGTATGTGGGACCAATCTATTCCTCTAAGGAAGACAAAGACAAAGAGGGCCCACTGTTTGCTCTATTCCACAATGTGAGAAATTTATATGGCCTTGCAATGAGTCTTAAAGAAGTGTTTAACTTCCCCATTTGCCTGTGGCCATCAAGCACTGATCATGAAATACTTGATTTATAAAGAGGCAAGATACCTTGATAAATCTTGCCTTTCAAATGTGAGCCCATTGTTAGTTCTTTGCTTTTTCGTCCCTTGTGGCTAGACTTGATTTTCTCCCATTCTTTTGAATTAGCTCGTCTGCTAATATGGATTGCACAATATCTACCTCACGATACTTAGCCAATGACCACAAGACGATGATGACCATCCTGAAGAGTCTTAAAGTCTGCATTGGATATCGGCCATGGATAAAGTGGGATTTATTCAGTAATGGGACATGGCAAATTGGGAACACAAGACACTTGGCAATGAAGACAAACGTCCCACTGTATTTACCACAATTCAATCTAAGCTGGGAAACCAGACTTTCCTCTTTTTTTTTGCTTCTCACAACTCACTGGATCAGGGAATGAGTGGGTGCATGCCAGCCACCAACAACACTGCTAGCTTATGTCTTAAATTGTATAGCAACTAGTGAGTGTGCAGTGTGCTTCTGGCTTTCAGGTATATAGGTCAGATACCAGAAGTCTCCAGTTCCTTTTTCAGTTGCATGGATGGCAAACTCCCAAAAATTATTGTGTTCGTGACTTGGAATTCTTTAAGTGACATTGGCCTACAAGACACTCAACTGAAATATTCTTTCATTTCTGCAGCATCTTTCATCTCATGTAATGTTACTGGCCAAGGATGTCTCAACAAGTAGTCAATGGAGTTCTGACTCCTAGTTAGTTGATTACAGAAAAAGAATATTCTTGTAACACAAGAATCAACTTTGAGGTGGTGGTTTAGAGAATAACCCACAGGACAGGAGAATTAGTATTTTTGTGGTGAATGTTGACACTAAAAGAATGTCCATTAAGATGTGGGTGAAAGTGATTACACCTACTTTTCAAACGGGAATAACTGTGCTTAATTAGAGTAAAGACTAAGCATGGGTGAAATTTGCGAATTCCGCGTATTTCCACGCAAAATCGCAAAAAAACACAAATTCGCAAATTTGACCACGAAATCGCAGATTTTTTTGCGATTTGCTCTGGAGTACTTTCTACTGGCTAATCCAGTAAGTGCTCCCTTATTGGGTGAATGTATAGTGCTTTTACTACACTGCAGCTGCGTAAAGGGCCAGAAGACGGGTCTCCAGTGACCATGTGTGCCTGTAACACAGGCACAGGCACACATGGTCACTGGAGACACATCTTATGGCCCTTTACACAGCTACAGTGTAGTAAAAGCACCATGGGACAGATTTACAAGCTGCTTGTGCCTCTTTTGCGCCGCAGTTGCGTTACTTTTGTGACGCAGCGGCAGCACAAAAGATGCGCCATGGTGCTGGGTATTAACAACGTGACGCATCTGATAGATGTGTGACGTTGTAAAGCCCTGCGCCCTCAGGATGTGTTCCGGCGCAGGGGAGGGCGTTCCTGCGCAGGAACGCCTCCTAAAAGTGGCTGAGTGAAATCTACAGTCACTTTAAGGCAAATGCTGTGCCAAAACCCTGCGCCTGCTTGAAGCAGTCGCGAGGCTTGACGCAGCATTGGGGAGATAGGGCCCCCCAGTGCATTTCTGGAGCTGCGTCCAGCAATGCTGAGAGATGCGTCACGTTGTAAAGCCAGGAGGCGTTCCGGCGCAGGGGAGGGCGTTCCTGCGCTGGAACGCCTCCTAATAGTGGCTGAGTGAAATCTACAAGATTTCACTCAGTCACTTCTAGGCCAATGCTGCATCAAAACCCTGCGCCTGCTTGAAGCAGGCGCAAGGCTTGACTTGACGCAGCATTGGGGAGATAGGGCCCCCCAGAGCATTGCTGGAGCTGTGTCGCGCTTGCGACGCAGCTCTAGCAATGCGCTGTTTTTGCCACATGGTGCGCCGCATTGTACAATGCGGCGGACCATGGGTGACGGAGCTGCGGCGCACAATAACTGGCGCATCCCTGGGGATGGGCCAGTTATTGTAAATCTGCCCCTATACATTTAGCCAACGAGGGAGCGCTTACTGATTAGACAGTAGAAAATACTCCAGTTGAGTAGAGGTATTGAACAAAACGGTGGCATCTTCGTGGACAAACACGCAGGGCGGGATTAATTCTGCCCCCTGTTAAACTCGTTTTGTGTGCCCTTCTGCCCTCTGTTAGACTCGTTTTTCCCTTGTTTTTCTGCCCTTCTGCCCTCTGTTAGACTCGTTTTTCCCTTGTTTTTCTGCCCTTCTGCCCCCTGTTAGACTCGTTTTTTTGTGGCCTTCTGCCCTCTGTTAGACTAATTTTTTGTGCCCTCTGTTAGACTCGTTTTTCCCTTGTTTTTCTGCCCTTCTGTCCTCTGTTAGACTGGTTTTTTGTGCCCTTCTGCCCTCTGTTAGACTCGTTTTTCTGCCCTTCTTCCCTTTGTTAGACTGCTTTTTGTGCCTTTCTGCCCTCTGCATCACCACGAATGAACAACAGAATTGCCAGTACTGTGCAATTATTTGTAATATTTGACGAAAAGTTGAGCGAAAGTTTGCTCAACCCACAGACCACTATTTCAGTCTAGAATCTTTTGAAAGATAATTTATTTAGTAAATATATATTTTTTTATTTTCTTTTTCTTTTTACTTTCTCATAGAAAATTGTAACAGAAAAACAAGTCAATTTAAACAGAAAGGCTTATTTCAGGTGAGTATTACACCAATTCATCTAAGACTCAACACCTAAATCACACTTGTTTAGAGATGTGTATTGACACGGAAAACAAAAAGGGGTACCAATACCCAAATCACAATTCAAAGGTGAAACAAAGACAATGACGCTTTTAGACAACAATTAGACGATAGACAAACATGTAGATGTAATGAGGCTGGTGAGGAAGATGCCTCTATTTTAATTCAAACTATTTGAGATAGGGCCCGTAGCAGAATATATGCTCAAATCTAGGATGGGCCTATATATCTAAATGAAAGCGTACCAGATATAACGTCTTTTTGCATATACGACCACACACTATTATTATACTTTACACATTTTTCAAAAAGAAGAGTTGGTCGCAAAAACAGAATGAATCTGAAATAATGAGGAGAAGGGGGTCGACGCGTTTCGAATCTCTGCATGAATTCAGAGATTCTCTTCAGGACCAACAGACATAATCTGAAAAACATAAATAAACAAACACTCAGTCAGATTCACACATGAGCGACCTTCAACTCGCATACGGGTCAGCACTTTCAAAACATCATACCTGTATTTTCTTGTGAAAGTGTTCAAGTCTCGAAATCTGAAACAGAAAGAATGAACTATTCTAGATATGTATGATACAAACTTTGTAAAGAGGGTGCAGACAATGTAGGCACAACGAAAATTAGGTGATAGCAACTTACATTATTGGTGTTTGCAAAGTCCAAAAGTTGATTGGAAAGACAAGTGGAGAATTTCACCAAACGTCTTGGTCGATGTGTAGACAACTCCTAAGAAGAATCACATGCGATTGTGTAAATAAAGCTGCGTGTTGGTCGCGGAGCAACAAAACAAACTCGCCTAGTTGGAAAAGAGTCGATTTTGCTCGCGTTCGAATTAAGTCAGAAACTCTTATACAAGGGTGTTTTCCGCGTGGTCAAAATGCATCCGAGAGTAGCAATAAGCAAACGTACGAGTCGCTTGGAAAGCCATAGAATGGAGCGTTTGAAAGATCAAACGGAGCGTCTATTACCTTTAATTATTCCTGTGTCCTCCTTCACTCACTCTCGTTTTCAGAGAAGACGCCGTCAATCTGGCATGTCCGGTTCCGTGTTCGTCCGGAAGTTGTTATCAAGTCTAACAGGTATTCATGGGAATTGTAGTCTCTGCTGGGAATTGTAGTTTCTCAAGTGAAAAGTTCGAGAGTAACTTTGTGACTTATTATGAATTTAAACACAGGAATTATATATTTACGCGATGGGCGCCCAACATGTGGTTATAAATGAAAGAAATTCCAGGGTAGTTGTTATTTTTTTGGACGACTAGTCAAAATAATTAGCAGAGGCTGTTGTTGTTAGATCACGACAGTGTTCATGGGACTTGTAGTTGGCGGTGGGTTTTGTAGTTTGCTGTGTGGATGGCTGTGATCCCTAATGGGTAATTGCTTCAAAAATAAAACGAAACAGAGTTGATTTTATCATATTTTACATCGCCGGCAGTTCCTTAGTCAGAAAAAGTTGTCTCTGTACAAAAAATCGCTTGCGTTGATGATATGGGGCTCTTTTTTATATAAAAGTTTGGACTCACTTCTCAAGTTGGTGTGTGTTGTGCCATTAGGGAAGAGCATTCCCCTCAGTAGGTCTGTAACTAGGGCAAGTAGCCCTGCATGGAATGTTCAGATTGCTTCACAGATGGTATAGTTCAGACATCTCATTCAGGCCTGTGATAGTGGTGTTAAACTTCAAGATAAGCATCGCTTCTCTCTGTCTTAACTTGGCCTCCAAATCACCACCTCGTGGATCTGGGTCGATTTTGGATATAATTGTCCATTTAAAGTCCTCATCCCCATGAGCTTCATCAATCCAGTGTTGGACAAGTGGGGCTGTTAGTACTTTCTTTTTTATACGAGATTTATGTTGTGACATTCTTTGTCTGGCCTCTTGATTGGTTTTTCCAATATACAGCTTGTTGCAAGTGCAAGTAATGGCACACACTATATTCCGCGTTTTGCAGTTGGTAAATTGATCATGTTTCCATGACACGCCCTCATGTTGGAAGAGGTTGCCTTCAACGGTTGAATTGCAACATAAACAAGTGCCGCATTTTTGATGGCTGGTAATTGGCGGGAGGCTTACATAGTCTCGTAGGGTCCTTGTCTTTGGTTTGGGTACAGCTGCTCTGACAATCTGATTGGCTATACTTTTTGAAAGCGAAAAGTGGCATTTCTTTTAGTTGTTCATCAATTTCTTTAACTAAATGCCAGTTTTGGTGGATGATCTTTTTCAAAAAGTTAGATGCAGGACAAAAGGTTGACACGCAAACAGTCCGATTCAGTTGTTTCTTTTCTTTCTTTTTGAGGAGTTCTTCATGCGGTGTCCACCACGCTCGTTTCATTGCTTGTTTCAGCAGTTTAGCTGGGTATCCACGATCTAATAGTCTCTCTTTCAGGTATTCATCCCTGAAGGTACAATTTCTCCGGATGCGGAGAAATTGTCCTATTGGTAAGTTTTGTTTTAAGTTTCTCGGATGATTGCGGGAATAGTCCAAAGCCTTGTTTCGGTCAGATTTTTTCCGATATAAAGTTGTTACTAATTGGCCATTTGAACAATAAATTTCGACATCTAAGAAAGAGAGGCGTGTTCTCGATGACTCAAGACTGAATTTAATGTCTCTTGTTCTATCATTGAGCCATGCGTGAAATAGTCCAAGCTGTTCCTTATTCCCAGTCCATGTGAAGAAAACATCGTCGATGAATCGGACCCAACCTCCAATCCACTCAAGGAAGGGATCATTGTTGTAAATATATTTGTCCTCATACTGACTCATGTATAATATAGCCAGCTCAGGGGCAAAAGGACACCCTATTGCAACTCCCTTGATTTGGAAGTAGAAGTCGTCTTTGAATTTAAAGTAGTTCTTGGTTAGGGCCATTTTGGCTAGTTCCAGGATAAATTCAGTTGGGATTTTTGATGGCATCTCACGTTTATTCAGGAATATCTCTAAGACTTATAAAGCTTGATCTTGGGGGATTTGAGTGTACAATGAAACAATGTCCATACTGACTAGAAGGTCTTGTTCCGGGTTGAATGGAAGTTCTTGCAATCTATTCAGAAAGTCTGTTGTGTCTTGAAGAAAAGACTTGACATTGGTGCAAAAAGGTTTTAGAAAGAAATCGATGAACTTAGAAACCGGTTCAAACAGTGAACCACAGCCCGAAATAATCGGTCTCCCCGGTGGCTTTTGCTCGTTCTTATGTACCTTGGGGAGTACATAGAACAAAGGGATCCGTGGGTGTTTATTGGCAAGATAGTTATGTTCGTGTTTTCCCAAAAAACCTTGTTCCAGTCCTCTAGTCAAAATTTTTGAAAGTTCGTTTTGGAGTTCCTTTGTTGGGTCGTAATTGATTTTGCGATAGCACTGATCATCAGTCAACTGTCTTGTAGCCTCCGCCACATATTCGGTTGTTCCCCAGATGACGAAAGATCCGCCTTTGTCGGCTTGTTTTACTATGTTGCTCGCATCATTTTTGATTGAAAGTAATGCTTGTTTTTGTTCACGAGATAAATTTGGTGAGGCAAATCCTTTATTCCTTTTCTCATGGGAGGCGATGGCAGATAACACTGTTTTTCAAAGTACACAACCTCCATGGGTATTTTGTGAATGGGTGGAGTGAAATTGGATTTATTCCTTAATCCAGTAGTCTCTGTTTGTCGACCCATTTCTTTATCTGCGAAGAAAGTGATTAGACGTATCTTTCGACAAAATTCAATGAACTCTAACTTGAGCCTAACAAAGTCAGTGGCCTTAGATGGTACAAAAGTGAGTCTTTTTTGAAGCACACTTATTTCACTTGAGGTGAGAAGTTTATTTGAAAGATTGTAGATGGACGTGTTATTCAATTCTTGTAATTTTGTCTCCTTGTTGACATTTCCCAAGGTTGTTGGAATCTTGTTTTGCCTCTGGTTTTTTGTTGGTCCTGTTCTAAAAAAGGTTGTTGTTGTTGTTGTTGTAAATTCGCTTGTTGGTAGTTAGAGTGAAACCATTGTGGAGAAGTGTGGCTCGGGGGTTAGAGGCGGCAGACCCGGAAGCTGAGATCGGCCCTGGACCAGGGTTCAATTCCCCGCCTCGGCGAGTCTTGGGCTAAAAATTCCACGGTCTCGATAATTCTCGCTCCGGTGCCTTCTCGACTCACGGGTTCACGCTCTGCGACTCTGGGCAATAGCTTGCTTAATCTCCACAACGGCCCCTCGCGGCGGGATGCCTGGCTTTCACCTTGTGGATACCCTGCCGGGGCCTCTCACAGGGGAATACCAGGACGGGTTCCCTAGGCAAGCGCCAGGATGCCCTTTGTGGTGACAGGTCGCGCTATATAAGTATACCTACATTTACATTTACATTTACATTGTTGGTATTGATTTTGGTTTTGATAACCGCCTCTCCGTGTGAATTGTGGGCGCTGATTACCCTGGTCTGACTCACTACCTGCTGATGACGAAGAGGTGTCTGAAAAAGTCAAATATTTTGTGCGTGATCGTCCTTGATTGTCCGGGAGAAAACGACGCGCCTCTGGGCGCGAATAAAAATCTTGTTGAAGATAAGGATATGCTTTTTCGTAAGTGAAGTTACGTTTATCTCGATCAAAATTACTTTCCTTTTGCTGTACTGTAAAATCTTTAAATTCAAGAATCGCCTTTTCAACTTTATCAAGTAAATTTTTTGAGTCCTGGAACAAAGGATTTGCTTTTATTTCGGTTTCAAGAGCTTCAATTTCTTCCAGTTGGAGTTTTGATAATCTCTGTGCTGTTTCTATAGTTAGCACCATGAGGTCTCTACTGCATTTCGTTTCGATGTAACTGAAACCTTTCTTGTAAATAGAGTCTTCCGTGAAAATCACCGGTATGTTTTTTACAATAAGACCAGATGGTATTGTGCCAGACCTGAGGTGTTGAAGTAGGTAATGGCCATGTAACTCTGTGCGAATTTGCTTTTTCTTAAGGCGTATTAGCTTGTCCGATTCGTTGTTGGTTTGAGCACTACTGCTTAAGGTGGCTGATCCGAACTGAGGAGGGTCGCTCAATAGTTTCTTTATATGTTCTTCACTATAGGCGAATGTTTGTTCCTCTGACATTATAAAATGTTCACGAGTCAATAGTGGTGTACTAACCAGATCTAACAAAACACTTTGTTCAAAATACACTGTCCATTCAGTCAAACAATACCTTCATACGATTCAACATACACAAAAAATAATAAATAATAAAACAAAAAATAATAATAAGGAAACTTAAATAGGGGTCAAATGGGGGGGGGCCAAAAAATGGTTACCGTGGACGAGCTAATATTTTGTCTCCACTGTTGTAGTTAGAAACCTCGCGAGCCGGCGCCCGCTAACGTACTATGTAGCAAAGAGGGTTTTGGCAAGAGCACAGTAAGGCTGTGCCAGAAACAGAATGAACAACAGAATTGCCAGTACTGTGCAATTATTTGTAATATTTGACGAAAAGTTGAGCGAAAGTTTGCTCAACCCACAGACCACTATTTCAGTCTAGAATCTTTTGAAAGATAATTTATTTAGTAAATATATATTTTTTTATTTTCTTTTTCTTTTTACTTTCTCATAGAAAATTGTAACAGAAAAACAAGTCAATTTAAACAGAAAGGCTTATTTCAGGTGAGCATTACATCAATTCATCTAAGACTCAACACCTAAATCACACTTGTTTAGAGATGTGTATTGACACAGAAAACAAAAAGGGGTACCAATACCCAAATCACAATTCAAAGGTGAAACAAAGACAATGACGCTTTTAGACATCAATTAGACGATAGACAAACATGTAGATGTAATGAGGCTGGTGAGGAAGATGCCTCTATTTTAATTCAAACTATTTGAGATAGGGCCCGTAGCAGAATATCTGCTCAAATCTAGGATGGGCCTATATATCTAAATGAAAGCGTACCAGATATAACGTCTTTTTGCATATACGACCACACACTATTATTATACTTTACACATTTTTCAAAAAGAAGGGTTGGTCGCAAAAACAGAATGAATCTGAAATAATGAGGAGAAGGGGGGTCGACGCGTTTCGAATCTCTGCATGAATTCAGAGATTCTCTTCAGGACCAACAGACATAATCTAAAAAACATAAATAAACAAACACTCAGTCAGATTCACACATGAGCGACCTTCAACTCGCATACGGGTCAGCACTTTCAAAACATCATACCTGTATTTTCTTGTGATAGTGTTCAAGTCTCGAAATCTGAAACAGAAAGAATGAACTATTCTAGATATGTATGATACAAACTTTGTAAAGAGGGTGCAGACAATGTAGGCACAACGAAAATGAGGTGATAGCAACTTACATTCTTGGTGTTTGCAAAGTTCAAAAGTTGATTGGAAAGACAAGTGGAGAATTTCACCAAACGTCTTGGTCGATGTGTAGACAACTCCTAAGAAGAATCACATGCGATTGTGTACATAAAGCGGCGTGTTGGTCGCGGAGCAACAAAACAAACTCGCTTAGTTGGAAAAGAGTCGATTTTGCTCGAGTTCGAATTAAGTCAGAAACTCTTATAAAAGGGTGTTTTCCGCGTGGTCAAAATGCATCCGAGAGTAGCAATAAGCAAACGTACGAGTCGCTTGGAAAGCCATAGAATGGAGCGTTTGAAAGATCAAACGGAGCGTCTATTACCTTTAATTATCCCTGTGTCCTCCTTCACTCACTCTCGCTTTCAGAGAAGACGCCGTCAATCTGGCATGTCCAGTTCCGTGTTCGTCCGGAAGTTGTTATCAAGTCTAACAGGTGTTCATGGGAATTGTAGTCTCTGCTGGGAATTGTAGTTTCTCAAGTGAAAAGTTCGAGAGTAACTTCGTGACTTATTATGAATTTAAACACAGGAATTATATATTTACGCGATGGGCGCCCAACACGTGGTTATAAATGAAAGAAATCCCAGGGTAGTTGGTTTTTTTTTGGACGACTAGTCAAAATAATTAGCAGAGGCTGTTGTTGTTAGATCACGACAGTGTTCATGGGACTTGTAGTTGGCGGTGGGTTTTGTAGTTTGCTGTGTGGATGGCTGTGATCCCTAATGGGTAATTGCTTCAAAAATAAAACGAAACAGAGTTGATTTTATCATATTTTACATCGCCAGCAGTTCCTTAGTCAGAAAAAGTTGTCTCTGTACAAAAAATCGCTCGCGTTGATGATATGGGGCTCTTTTTTATATAGAAGTTTGGACTCACTTCTCAAGTTGGTGTGTGTTGTGCCATTAGGGAAGAGCATTCCCCTCAGTAGGTCTGTAACTAGGGCAAGTAGCCCTGCATGGAATGTTCAGATTGCTTCACAGATGGTATAGTTCAGACATCTCATTCAGGCCTGTGATAGTGGTGTTAAACTTCAAGATAAGCATCGCTTCTCTCTGTCTTAACTTGGCCTCCAAATCACCACCTCGTGGATCTGGGTCGATTTTGGATATAATTGTCCATTTAAAGTCCTCATCCCCATGAGCTTCATCAATCCAGTGTTGGACAAGTGGGGCTGTTAGTACTTTCTTTTTTATACGAGATTTATGTTGTGACATTCTTTGTCTGGCCTCTTAATTGGTGTTTCCAATATACAGCTTGTTGCAAGTGCAAGTAATGGCATACACTATATTCGGCGTTTTGCAGTTGGTAAATTGATCATGTTTCCATGACACGCCCTCATGTTGGAAGAGGTTGCCTTCAACGGTTGAATTGCAACATAAACAAGTGCCGCATTTTCGATGGCCGGTAATTGGCGGGAGGCTTACATAGTCTCGTAGGGTCCTTGTCTTTGGTTTGGGTACAGCTGCTCTGACAATCTGATTGGCTATACTTGTATCCTTTTTGAAAGCGAAAAGTGGCATTTCTTTTAGTTGTTCATCAATTTCTTTAACTAAATGCCAGTTTTGGTGGATGATCTTTTTCAAAAAGTTAGATGCAGGACAAATGGTTGACACGCAAACAGTCCGATTCAGTTGTTTCTTTTCTTTCTTTTTGAGGAGTTCTTCATGCGGTGTCCACCACGCTCGTTTCATTGCTTGTTTCAGCAGTTTGGCTGGGTATCAACGATCTAATAGTCTCTCTTTCAGAGTATTAGCATGTATCAGGTATTCATCCTTGAAGGTACAATTTCTCCGGATGCGGAGAAATTGTCCTATTGGTAAGTTTTGTTTTAAGTTTCTCGGATGATTGCTGGAATAGTCCAAAGCCTTGTTTCGGTCAGATTTTTCCGATATAAAGTTGTTACTAATTGGCCATTTGAACAATAAATTTCGACATCTAAGAAAGAGAGGCGTGTTCTCGATGACTCAAGACTGAATTTAATGTCCCTTGTTCTATCATTGAGCCATGCGTGAAATAGTCCAAGCTGTTCCTTATTCCCAGTCCATGTGAAGAAAACATCGTCGATGAATCGGACCCAACCTCAAATCCACTCAAGGAAGGTGTTATTGTTGTAAATATATTTGTCCTCATACTGACTCATGTATAATATAGCCAGCTCAGGGGCAAAAGGACACCCCATTGCAACTCCCTTGATTTGGAAGTAGAAGTCGTCTTTGAATTTAAAGTAGTTCTTGGTTAGGGCCATTTTGGCTAGTTCCAGGATAAATTCAGTTGGGATTTTTGATGGCATCTCACGTTTATTCAGGAATATCTCTAAGACTT
Organism: Lissotriton vulgaris; assembly: GCF_964263255.1. Taxonomy (NCBI): domain Eukaryota; kingdom Metazoa; phylum Chordata; class Amphibia; order Caudata; family Salamandridae; genus Lissotriton; species Lissotriton vulgaris. Next base: position 1,870,087,998 of record NC_141694.1, on the reverse strand, counting down.
CTAAAGCTTGATCTTGGGGGATTTGAGTGTACAATGAAACAATGTCCATACTGACTAGAAGGTCTTGTTTCGGGTTGAATGGAAGTTCTTGCAATCTATTCAGAAAGTCCGTTGTGTCTTGAAGAAAAGACTTGACCGTGGTGCAAAAAGGTTTTAGAAAGAAATCGATGAACTTAGAAACCGGTTCAAACAGTGAACCACAGCCCGAAATAATCGGTCTCCCCGGTGGCTTTTGCTCGTTCTTATGTACCTTGGGGAGTACATAGAACAAAGGGATCCGTGGGTGTTTATTGGCAAGATAGTTATGTTCGTGTTTTCCCCAAAAACCTTGTTCCAGTCCTCTCGTAAAAATTTTTGAAAGTTCGTTCTGGAGTTCCTTTGTTGGGTCGTAATTGATTTTGCGATAGCACCGATCATCAGTCAACTGTCTTGTAGCCTCCGCCACATATTCGGTTGTTCCCCTGATGACGATAGATCCGCCTTTGTCGGCTTGTTTTACTATGATGCTCGCATCATTTTTGATTGAAAGTAATGCTTGTTTTTGTTCACGAGATAAATTTGGTGAGGCAAATCCTTTATTCCTTTTCTCATGGGAGGCGATGGCAGATAACACTGTTTTTTCAAAGTACACAACCTCCTTGGGTATTTTGTGAATGGGTGGAGTGAAATTGGATTTATTCCTTAATCCAGTAGTCTCTGTTTGTGGACCCATTTCTTTATCTGCGAAGAAAGTGATTAGACGTATCTTTCGACAAAATTCAATGAACTCTAACTTGAGCCTAACAAAGTCAGTGGCCTTAGATGGTACAAAAGTGAGTCTTTTTTGAAGCACACTTATTTCACTTGAGGTGAGAAGTTTATTTGAAAGATTTTAGATGGACGTGTTATTCAATTCTTGTAATTTTGTCTCCTTGTTGACATTTCCCAAGGTTGTTGGAATCTTGTTTTGCCTCTGGTTTTTTGTTGGTCCTGTTCTAAAAAAGGTTTTTGTTGTTGTTGTAAATTCGCTTGTTGGTAGTTAGAGTGAAACCGTTGTTGGTATTGATTTTGGTTTTGATAACCGCCTATCCGTGTGAATTGTGGGCGCTGATTACCCTGGTCTGACTCACTACCTGCTGATGACGAAGAGGTGTCTGAAAAAGTCAAATATTTTGTGCGTGATCGTCCTTGATTGTCCGGGAGAAAACGACGCGCCTCTGGGCGCGAATAAAAATCTTGTTGAAGATAAGGATATGCTTTTTCGTAAGTGAAGTTACGTTTATCTCGATCAAAATTACTTTCCTTTTGCTGTACTGTAAAATCTTTAAATTCAAGAATCTCCTTTTCAACTTTATCAAGTAAATTTTTTGAGTCCTGGATCAAAGGATTTGCTTTTATTTCGGTTTCAAGAGCTTCAATTTCTTCCAGTTGGAGTTTCGATAATCTCTGTGCTGTTTCTATAGTTAGCACCATGAGGTCTCTACTGCATTTCGTTTCGATGTAACTGAAACCTTTCTTGTAAATAGCGTCTTCCGTGAAAATCACCGGTATGTTTTTTACAATAAGACCAGATGGTAGTGTGCCAGACCTGAGGTGTTGAAGTAGGTAATGGCCATGTAAGTCTGTGCGAATTTGCTTTTTCTTAAGGCGTATTAGCTTGTCCGATTCGTTGTTGGTTTGAGCACTACTGCTTAAGGTGGCTGATCCGAACTGAGGAGGGTCGCTCAATAGTTTCTTTATATGTTCTTCACTGTAGGAAGGTGGATATCTGACTATGGTTACCCCCAAACTTTTTGCCTGGTGTTTAGCTGGTTTTTGGCATAGTTGGCCTGGGATCCTGCTATTCAGGGCCCCAGGCTGATTGCTCTCTCCTTAAAATGGACTCCATGTGCCTTAGGTGCATACACAATTGGAACTGGTTCACCTTATAGGCCCCTGTAACAGTGTACCATAGGTACCCAGGGCATAGGTGTTTCCAAGGCCTACCAGGGGCTGCAGCATGTATTGTGCCACCCCTGGCCTGGCCTCCATATTTGACACAACTGGCTGATCACTCAGCTGGGGTAAGTTGGTGTAATCACCTCTTACTTAGATATAGTATCCCTATATCTACCCTTAAACTGGACACATATGTACCTATCAGCCACTCCTATGGAAGGCCTCTTCAATCCTGGAGGCAGAGTGCTTGGAAATATGTGAGATGGTGCTCTAGCATGAGCTGAGCCTGTCTGCAGCTGTCGGGAACCACTCCCTAAGCTGTTCCGGGATATTGCCATACCATATACTCTTAAGTGCATTATAATCCTCGCGGTTAAATGCTATCTTTGGTTTGGCTTTATCAAAACATGTCGAGTAAGGTGTCATACGAATTGGAATACTATCCCCTCGACAGTTCTGTCGACGGGGATAGCATTCCACCCTTCTAGAGGGACACGACATGTGTGTAGCCTTAACCCCGGTTAAAGTTAACCAGAGCCTCAGCATCACAAAATGGATGCTGCCACCACAGACACGAGTCTGGCCTCCTGCTGCTGACCGAAATTCGGCAGATGGTGGCCTGGACAAAGGGTTTCCTGCCTTGGGAGGTGCGAGCACCACCCCAGACAGGGTTTTGTGTATTGGGTAGGACAGGGCTGAATAGAATCAGACATGCCCGGGGCACACAAGGTGTCCCCGTGCATAGGCCAGTCCAAACCGGTCCTGGGACTTTCCAGACCCAGACTTGGCGCGGAACTGGACAAAGGAAAGGGGGTGTAACCGCCCCCCTTTCTGGTTCCTCCCAGAGGAGGGACCTAGTAGGTGATCCACCCCTCAGATTGGGAATAAGAGTGGGAGCAGTGCCATTGCACAGCAGATCATCCTGAATCAACTTTAAACAAAGAAGAAGACTGGACTTCGACATTCTGCTGCTCAGAAGACTGAAGAGAATCTCCCTTGTGGCCTAGGAGTGGCCACCCTGTGAACACAGGTACCAACCAGCAACTCGACATCTGCTTTGCCGCCGCCTCCCGCCGGAGCCCGAGCCCAGAGCCCAACAAGAACCAGACTCCCAGACCTCTCAGAGCCCGATCCACAGTCCCTGCAAAGAGGGGACCCGTGGAGGCACCGAGTGACGTGGGACCGGACCTCTTGGAAGACACTCGAAAAGCTGACTGCGCAGCTTCTGAGGCATCCTCGATGTTGTGCTTTGGGGACTGAGAACCCCCACCACCGAGCAGCCTTTGCACCGAAGATCAGCCCTCCAGCATCTCCGCGATCTGCGTGGGGCCCTTTTGCATTGTGCCACTCGACGCGCCATCCCGGCCACTAGCCACGTGGTCAGCGGCCATCCTGGCAACGAAACTGACAATTTACACAGCAGGTCTGGTTGCTCCTGACCTACCTAAGCTCCTGTGAAAAGGAGCACTCGCTCTGACCTTGCTGGTCCGAGTGTTAAGCATCTTTCAACTTCTGCGTGGCTTGCATTTGCCAAGGCCTGTTTGCTCCGATCAGGTCGCCGACACCGCCAACAGCGAGAAGCTTGCGTGGGACAGCTCGTGACCGACTCCTGGACGTCCTCGACCCCGGGTGTCCACGTGGCTGCAGAGAGAAGCTACCCAACAACGCCTGTTTGCACCCGACATCGCCTGGTTCCAATCTGGTTCCACGGTAGTCACTGGCTAGTGACTTTGAACATTGTCCCCTCTGCTTTCAGGTCTTCACAACTTCAGATCCACCCTTGGATCCACCGGAACTCTTCACATGGAGCCGCCTGCAGCATCTTCAGCTCCAAGCACCATCGACCAGCGTGACGAAACCCGACACTACTTTGACCCTGTGCACCCGCTTCCTGTGGGTGAGGTAACTCAGCTCCGCCGGTGCTCCTGCACTGGTACACATCTCAAGGGCCTGTGTCTTAAGTTTCAACTCCGTAGGTCACTCGGAAGGTTCCTAACTTTCTAACTTTGTACTTTTTACGCACCATAGACTTTGCATTGGAAAGTGCTTGCACTTTGAACACTGCACCCGAGTCCCGCGGGCCTTTCCCGACTTAGTCACTGCTAGTCTCGAATAGCTCCAGCGATTCCCAAGGCCCTAGGCCTGTTCCCTTTCCTATTGGTATCTATTATACCACTTTCTTAGTATATGGTTTAGGTGGCCCCTAGGGCTCATCCATATTGTGCAACTTTTGTGTATTTTAAACTGTCTTGTGATTTAACGCTTGTGCTTCTGTGCTCATAAAGAGTCCAGGGGATTTTATAGTTAATAAATCAATATATATTTTCAATATATATCTGTGTGGTGTCCCTTTCATTTGGTATTCAAGGGGGTTGTGTATGGTAATACAGCTGGCTTCACATGCCTTTCAGAGTTTAGCCTAAGACTGCTTTGTCCACGTTACCACTAGGATAACTGGTCTACAAGGTTGAATTACAACCATCATCATAAGGGTTGCTTGGCATGGTACAAAGTGATCACTAAGAATTAGTGAGCATTATATACCAGGCCAACTTCTCACATTGGTGAGCAGCGGATTGGGATCTGAGCTTGCTGTTGTTTTACCATTACAATCTTTGAGATTATCATTTGAAAGATCACACAGGTACCTGCTAGGTACATATAAAACAAGACTAGTATACTTAAGTTCTACTGAACTTAGTTGTTGTAGAGCAAAGGGAGTAGCACACCCTAGCTACAACTACTAGATAGGTTTAGTAGGTAAACACCAGTGTAGGTAGATTGCAACACATCCACCCACACTAGAGCAATGTCTGGAGCAGAGGGTTCCACTGGGAATGTCTCTGTTGAGAGTGACCCTCCAAGGGCACCATCCAAATTTGCTATTTTTTCCTTTAAGGAATTAAGACAGCTTTGTGTCTTAAGGGGTCTGAAGACAAGGCCTTCCCCTACTACAGACCACCTAAGAGAGCTCTTAGACCAGTCTGAGACTCTAAAGCCCTCTAAGGCAAACCCCACAGGGAATGCTGAAGGAGGCCATCCTTCAGAGGATGACACTGTAAACACCCCTGGTCCTATCATCCTAGTAGATGAGGAAGCCCCCATCACTGGAGCTCCTCAGGTAGATGAAGAGGAGGAGGAAGAGGAAGAAGAGGAAGAGGTGGAAAGCAGTGAGTCAGATGATGACAGAAATAGTCAGGTGCTGGTCAGTAGACTGAACCAGGCTAACTTAAGCCTATTTGGGACTGAATCAGGCAACAACCCATTCAGACCCCCAGGTGGACTTAACCAGAAGCCTAGGAGGAGGAGGACTCACTCAGGTGACTCTAACAACTCCCATGCTTCTAGAGGTTCTCATGGTCACTCCAGGAAGGAGATGACTAGCCCTCAGAGAAGGGAACATGAGGCCAAGATGAGAGAGGCTGATCTTAGGATCCAGAGACAAGAATTAGAAGTTGCCCTGGCCCAAGAGAAACTTGCTAGAGCAAGACAGCCTAGAGAGAGTGGATTAGGATCCACTGGTGGCAGCACTATCCAGAAGGATAAAGACAGGTCCTTTGATACAAGAAACCTGAGTAAGATTGTGCCCCCCTACAAAGCTGGGGATGATATCCACAAATGGATGACTGCACTTGAGAGAGCCTGCATGGTACAGCAGATCCCTCAGGAGCAGTGGGCAGCAATCTTGTGGCTCTCCTTTGAAGGTAGAGGCAGAGACAGACTCCTCACAGTTAGTGATGGGGATTCTAGAAACTACATGGTCCTGAAGAGTGCTCTGATTGATGGGTTAGGCTTAACCACTGAACAGTACAGAAGACACAGACTCAGGACTGGTCTGAATTTGTTGAATGTGCCACTAAGGCTCTGGAGGGCTGGTTGCTGGGAAGTAAGGTTACTGACTATACAGGATTGTATAATTTAATTATGAGAGAGCAAATCTTAAGTAATTGTCAAAATCAGCTTCTACATCAGCACCTGGTTGACTCTGATCTGACCTCCCCACAAGAATTGGGTAGGAGGGCAGACAAATGGGTCAGAACCAGGATCAGGCCTAAGAACCAGGGTGGTGACCAAAAGAAAGAGACTACCAAGCCTCAAGAGAAGGGTGGGGATAAAAGTAAGGAAAAGACTTCCCCAGGGCCCCAAAACTCCAAGAATGGGGGTGGGTCCCAAGACACTTCTACAACCCAGAAAAAGCCTTATTGTCATACCTGTAAACAGGTGGGGCATTACAAAACAGATAGCTGTTGTCCCAAGAATGGCAATAAAGAGAATATACCTCCAGGTAAGGCTCCAACACCTCCTGTCACTGTTAGCAGTGGTCCCCCAGGTGGTGGGAGTACCCCCAAGAATATGGGTGGGTTTACTTTTGGAGGACAGGTGGACTCTGGCCTATCCAGGTCCCCTAACTCAGATACTCTTGTATATGAGACTGGCATGGGGGTTGCCAATTTCACAGCTTGCCCAAACACTTTGAGCAAGTATAGACAGGAGCCCCTCATCAATGGCTTGAAAGTTGAGGCCTTCAGAGACACGGGCTAGCATCACCATGGTGGCTGAATGTCTAGTCCCCTCAAGGCAACTTTTACCTGATGCCAGATATCAGGTGACAAACATTGATGGCATAGAAACCAATCATCCCATGGCAGTAGTCAATCTTAGCTGGGGAGGTGTCACTGGCCCAAAGAGAGTGGCAGTGTCAGCAAACTTGCCTGTAGATTGCCTACTGGGTAATAATTTGGAAATCTCAGCCTGGGCTGAGGTTGAACAGCAAACCCATTCTAGAATGGTAAATCTCCATGGAAAGGTTAGTGGGGCTGTGATGGCTACAGCCCCAATCCAAGATGTCCTTCCTGAAAAGGTTGGGAGGGCTGAGCAAACCTCAGCCCCATCTTTAGCTAACTTCCCTCCTGAAAAGAGTAGCAGGGCTGTACTGGTAACAGCCCATACCCAAACTGAGTCTCCCCTTGAAAAGGTTGGAGGGGCTGTGATGGCCACAGCCCAAACTCAAACAGATACATGGGTAGTGAAGCCTGAAATGATGGATCACTCCACCCAAACTGAGAGCATGGAGGAGGAAGAGAAATCTCCCTCCCACTAGACTTTAGGAAAGGATCAGCCTCCTCAGGGAACTGATCTTACCCCTGACGAAGGAACTGTCCCAGAGGTTGTTAGGCCTGGCCTAACAGAGCCTCTGATGGCAGTGGACCCTTCTCAGGTGGGACCCAGTCTGGAGCAGGTAACCTGCCCCTCTCTACCTTGCTTTACTCAGCCCAGGGCTGCAGAGGACAAGAAGGACAGTGAGACCCAAAGGGCCCCCTGTCAAATAAAGCACCCCCATCAACAGATTAGGGGCACCGAAACTAGTAGCCCTAGTGAGGTGCAAAATTTAAAAACTCCTGAGGGATCCCCCTTAAAAGTAGTTAGGGACCTCCCCCAGATGGATATTGTTGGGCACAGCCAAACCTGGGACCCTCAGGGCCCAAACCTGAACTGTCCCTCCAGTAAACCAAACAGAGGGACCCAGCCTCCAGCTTTAGGTAGCCAGAGGTTGACCCTGAGAGCACAGTGCAACTCAGTCAAAGAAAGAAAGGCACACATGGTGGAGAGTGATTGGAGGAAGCTGAGCCCTACAGAGGAAACTCACTTCAGTACTCCATCTCAACACCAGCCTTTGACTTTGCAAAGACACACCACAGGTAGAGATTCCCTATGGTGGAGACCCTCAGATACCCTTAGGGTGAGGGATTGCTTAGTGGACCATAAGACAGGGGGTAACCAAGCCAGAGCTGGTACTTCCTTATATGGCCACTTAGGCAATATAGGCTTACCTGGTCAAGGATAGCCTTATCTCCTTTCGTTTTGGGGGGGGGGGGTTATGTAGGAAGGTGGATATCTGACTATGGTTACCCCCAAACTTTTTGCCTGGTGTTTAGCTGGTTTTTTACATAGTTGGCCTGGGATCCTGCTATTCAGGGCCCCAGGCTGATTGCTCTCTCCTTAAAATGGACTCCATGTACCTTAGGTGCATACACAATTGGAACTGGTTCACCTTATAGGCCCCTGTAACAGTGTACCATAGGTACCCAGGGCATAGGTGTTTCCAAGGCCTACCAGGGGCTGCAGCATGTATTGTGCCACCCCTGGCCTGGCCTCCATATTTGACACAACTGGCTGATCACTCAGCTGGGGTAAGTTGGTGTAATCACCTCTTACTTAGATATAGTATCCCTATATCTACCCTTAAACTGGACACATATGTTCCTATCAGCCACTCCTATGGAAGGCCTCTTCAATCCTGGAGGCAGAGTGCTTGGAAATATGTGAGATGGTGCTCTAGCATGAGCTGAGCCTGTCTGCAGCTGTCGGGAACCACTCCCTAAGCTGTTCCGGGATATTGCCATACCATATACTCTTAAGTGCATTATAATCCTCGCGGTTAAATGCTATCTTTGGTTTGGCTTTATCAAAACATGTTGAGTAAGGTGTCATACGAATTGGAATACTATCCCCTCGACAGTTCTGTCGACGGGGATAGCATTCCACCCTTCTAGAGGGACACGACATGTATGTAGCCTTAACCCCGGTTAAAGTTAACCAGAGCCTCAGAATCACAAAATGGATGCTGCCACCACAGACACGAGTCTGGCCTCCTGCTGCTGACCGAAACTCGGCAGATGGTGGCCTGGACAAAGGGTTTCCTGCCTTGGGAGGTGCGAGCACCACCCCAGACAGGGTTTTGTGTATTGGGTAGGACAGGGCTGAATAGAATCAGACATGCCCGGGGCACACAAGGTGTCCCCGTGCATAGGCCAGTCCAAACCGGTCCTGGGACTTTCCAGACCCAGGCTTGGCGCGGAACTGGACAAAGGAAAGGGGGTGTAACCGCCCCCCTTCCTGGTTCCTCCCAGAGGAGGGACCTAGTAGGTGATCCACCCCTCAGATTGGGAATAAGAGTGGGAGCAGTGCCATTGCACAGCAGATCATCCTGAATCAACTTTAAACAAAGAAGAAGACTGGACTTCGACATTCTGCTGCTCAGAAGACTGAAGAGAATCTCCCTTGTGGCCTAGGAGTGGCCACCCTGTGAACACAGGTACCAACCAGCAACTCGACGTCTGCTTTGCCGCCGCCTCCCGCCGGACCCGAGCCCAGAGCCCGACAAGAACCAGACTCCCAGACCTCTCAGAGCCCGATCCACAGTCCCTGCAAAGAGGGGACCCGTGGAGGCACCGAGTGACGTGGGACCGGACCTCTTGGAAGACACTCGAAAAGCTGACTGCGCAGCTTCTGAGGCATCCTCGACGTTGTGCTTTGGGGACTGAGAACCCCCACCACCGAGCAGCCCTTGCACCGAAGATCAGCCCTTCAGCATCTCCGCGATCTGCGTGGGGCTCTTTTGCATTGTGCCACTCGATGCGCCATCCCGGCCACTAGCCACGTGGTCAGCGGCTATCTTGGCAACGAAACCGACGATTTACACAGCAGGTCTGGTTGCTCCAGACCTACCCAAGCTCCTGTGAAAAGGAGCACTCGCTCTGACCTTGCTGGTCCGAGTGTTAAGCATCTTTCAACTTCTGCGTGGCTTGCATTTGCCAAGGCCTGTTTGCTCCAATCAGGTCGCGGACACCGCCAACAGCGAGAAGCCTGCGTAGGACAGCTTGTGACCGACTCCTGGACGTCCTCGACCCCGGGTGTCCACGTGGCTGCAGAGAGAAGCTACCCGACAACGCCTGTTTGCACCCGACATCGCCTGGTTCCAATCTGGTTCCACGGTAGTCACTGGCTAGTGACTTTGAACATTGTCCCCTCTGCTTTCAGGTCTTCACAACTTCAGATCCACCCTTGGATCCACCGGAACTCTTCACATCGAGCTGCCTGCAGCATCTTCAGCTCCAAGCACCATCGACCAGCGTGACGAAACCCGACACTACTTCGACCCTGTGCACCCGCTTCCTGTGGGTGAGGTAACTCAGCTCCGCCGGTGCTCCTGCACTGGTACACATCTCAAGGGCCTGTGTCTTAAGTTTCAACTCCGTAGGTCACTCGGAAGGTACCTAACTTTCTAACTTTGTACTTTTTACGCACCATAGACTTTGTATTGGAAAGTGCGTGCACTTTGAACACTGCACCCGAGTCCCGCTGGCCTTTCCCGACTTAGTCACTGCTAGTCTCGAATAGCTCCAGCGATTCCCAAGGCCCTAGGCCTGTTCCCTTTCCTATTGGTATCTCTTATACCACTTTCTTCGTATATGGTTTAAGTGGCCCCTAGGGCTCATCCATATTGTGCAACTTTTGTGTATTTTAAACTGTCTTGTGATTTAACGCTTGTGCTTCTGTGCTCATAAAGAGTCCAGGGGATTTTATAGTTAATAAATCAATATATATTTTCAATATATATCTGTGTGGTGTCCCTTTCATTTGGTATTCAAGGGGGTTGTGTATGGTAATACAGCTGGCTTCACATGCCTTTCAGAGTTTAGCCTAAGACTGCTTTGTCCACGTTACCACTAGGATAACTGGTCTACAAGGTTGAATTACAACCATCATCATAAGGGTTGCTTGGCATGGTACAAAGTGATCACTAAGAATTAGTGAGCATTATATACCAGGCCAACTTCTCACATTCACTATAGGCGAATGTTTGTTCCTCTGACATTATAAAATGTTCACGAGTCAATAGTGGTGTACTAACCAGATCTAACAAAACACTTCGTTCAAAATACACTGTCCATTCAGTCAAACAATACCTTCATACGATTCAACATACACTAGACAAAAAATAATAATAAGGAAACTTAAATAGGGGTCAAACGGGGGGGGGGCATAAAATGGTTACCGTGGACGAGCTAATATTTTGTCTCCACTGTTGTAGTTAGAAACCTCGCGAGCCGGCACCCGCTAACGTATTATGTAACAAAGAGGGTTTTGGCAAGAGCACAGTAAGGCTGTGCCAGAAACAGAATGAACAACAGAATTGCCAGTACTGTGCAAATATTTGTAATATTTGACGAAAAGTTGAGCGAACGTTTGCTCAACCCACAGACCACTATTTCAGTCTAGAATCTTTTGAAAGATAATTTATTTAGTAAATATATATTTTTTTATTTTCTTTTTCTTTTTACTTTCTCATAGAAAATTGTAACAGAAAAACAAGTCAATTTAAACAGAAAGGCTTATTTCAGGTGAGTATTTACATCAATTCATCTAAGACTCAACACCTAAATCACACTTGTTTAGAGATGTGTATTGACACGGAAAACAAAAAGGGGTACCACTACCCAAATCACAATTCAAAGGTGAAACAAAGACAATGACTTTTTTAGACAACAAATAGACGATAGACAAACATGTAGATGTAATGAGGCTGGTGAGGAAGATGCCTCTATTTTAATTCAAACTATTTGAGATAGGGCCCGTAGCAGAATATCTGCTCAAATCTAGGATGGGCCTATATATCTAAATGAAAGCGTACCAAATATAACGTCTTTTTGCATATACGACCACACACTATTATTATACTTTACACATTTTTCAAAAAGAAGGGTTGGTCGCAAAAACAGAATGGATCTGAAATAATGAGGAGAAGGGGGGTCGACGCGTTTCAAATCTCTGCATGAATTCAGAGATTCTCTTCAGGACCAACAGACATAATCTGAAAAACATAAATAAACAAACACTCAGTCAGATTCACACATGAGCGACCTTCAACTCGCATATGGGTCAGCACTTTCAAAACATCATACCTGTATTTTCTTGTGATAGTGTTCAAGTCTCGAAATCTGAAACAGAAAGAATGAACTATTCTAGATATGTATGATACAAACTTTGTAAAGAGGGTGCAGACAATGTAGGCACAACGAAAATGAGGTGATAGCAACTTACATTATTGGTGTTTGCAAAGTCCACAAGTTGATTGGAAAGACAAGTGGAGAATTTCACCAAACGTCTTGGTCGATGTGTAGACAACTCCTAAGAAGAATCACATGCGATTGTGTAAATAAAGCGGCGTGTTGGTTGCGGAGCAAGAAAACAAACTCGCTTAGTTGGAAAAGAGTCGATTTTGCTCGCGTTCGAATTAAGTCAGAAACTCTTGTAAAAGGGTGTTTTCCGCGTGGTCAAAATGCATCCGAGAGTAGCAATAAGCAAACGTACGAGTCGCTTGGAAGCCATAGAATGGAGCGTTTGAAAGATCAAACGGAGCGTCTATTACCTTTAATTATTCCTGTGTCCTCCTTCACTCACTCTCGCTTTCAGAGAAGCCGCCGTCAATCTGGCATGTCCAGTTCCGTGTTCGTCCGGAAGTTGTTATCAAGTCTAACAGGTGTTCATGGGAATTGTAGTCTTTGCTGGGAATTGTAGTTTCTCAAGTGAAAAGTTTGAGAGTAACTTCGTGACTTATTCTGAATTTAAACACAGGAATTATATATTTACGCGATGGGCGCCCAACACGTGGTTATAAATTAAAGAAATTCCAGGGTAGTTGTTATTTTTTTGGACGACTAGTCAAAATAATTAGCAGAGGCTGTTGTTGTTAGATCACGACAGTGTTCATGGGACTTGTAGTTGGCGGTGGGTTTTGTAGTTTGCTGTGTGGATGGCTGTGATCCCTAATGGGTAATTGCTTCAAAAATAAAACGAAACAGAGTTGATTTTATCATATTTTACATCGCCGGCAGTTCCTTAGTCAGAAAAAGTTGTCTCTGTACAAAAAATTGCTCGCGTTGATGATATGGGGCTCTTTTTTATATAAAAGTTTGGACTCACTTCTCAAGTTGGTGTGTGTTGTGCCATTAGGGAAGAGCATTCCCCTCAGTAGGTCTGTAACTAGGGCAAGTAGCCCTGCATGGAATGTTCAGATTGCTTCACAGATGGTATAGTTCAGACATCTCATTCAGGCCTGTGATAGTGGTGTTAAACTTCAAGATAAGCATCGCTTCTCTCTGTCTTAACTTGGCCTACAAATCACCACCTCATGGATCTGGGTCGATTTTGGATATAATTGTCCATTTAAAGTCCTCATCCCCATGAGCTTCATCAATCCAGTGTTAGACAAGTGGGGCTGTTAGTACTTTCTTTTTTATACGAGATTTATGTTGTGACATTCTTCGTCTGGCCTCTTGATTGGTTTTTCCAATATACAGCTTGTTGCAAGTGCAAGTAATGGCATACACTATATTCCGCGTTTTGCAGTTGGTAAATTGATCATGTTTCCATGACACGCCCTCATGTTGGAAGAGGTTGCCTTCAACGGTTGAATTGCAACATAAACAAGTGCTGCATTTTCGATGGCCGGTAATTGGCGGGAGGCTTACATAGTCTCGTAGGGTCCTTGTCTTTGGTTTGGGTACAGCTGCTCTGACAATCTGATTGGCTATACTTGTATCCTTTTTGAAAGCGAAAAGTGGCATTTCTTTTAGTTGTTCATCAATTTCTTTAACTAAATGCCAGTTTTGGTGGATGTTCTTTTTCAAAAAGTTAGATGCAGGACAAAAGGTTGACACGCAAACAGTCCGATTCAGTTGTTTCTTTTCTTTCTTTTTGAGGAGTTCTTCATGCGGTGTCCACCACGCTCGTTTCATTGCTTGTTTCAGCAGTTTGGCTGGGTATCCACGATCTAATAGTCTCTCTTTCAGAGTATTAGCATGTATCAGGTATTCATCCTTGAAGGTACAATTTCTCCGGATGCGGAGAAAATGTCCTATTGGTAAGTTTTGTTTTAAGTTTCTCGGATGATTGCTGGAATAGTCCAAAGCCTTGTTTCGGTCAGATTTTTTCCGATATAAAGTTGTTACTAATTGGCCATTTGAACAATAAATTTCGACATCTAAGAAAGAGAGGCGTGTTCTCGATGACTCAAGACTGAATTTAATGTCTCTTGTTCTATCATTGAGCCATGCGTGAAATAGTCCAAGCTGTTCCTTATTCCCAGTCCATGTGAAGAAAACATCGTCGATAAATTGGACCCAACCTCCAATCCACTCGAGGAAGGGATTATTGTTGTAAATATATTTGTCCTCATACTGACTCATGTATAATATAGCCAGCTCAGGGGCAAAAGGACACCCCATTGCAACTCCCTTGATTTGGAAGTAGAAGTCGTCTTTGAATTTAAAGTAGTTCTTGGTTAGGGCCATTTTGGCTAGTTCCAGGATAAATTCAGTTGGGATTTTTGATGGCATCTCACGTTTATTCAGGAATATCTCTAAGACTTCTAAAGCTTGATCTTGGGGGATTTGAGTGTACAATGAAACAATGTCCATACTGACTAGAAGGTCTTGTTCCGGGTTGAATGGAAGTTCTTGCAATCTATTCAGAAAGTCTGTTGTGTCTTGAAGAAAAGACTTGACCGTGGTGCAAAAAGGTTTTAGAAAGAAATCGATGAACTTAGAAACCGGTTCAAACAGTGAACCACAGCCCGAAATAATCGGTCTCCCCGGTGGCTTTTGCTCGTTCTTATGTACCTTGGGGAGTACATAGAACAAAGGGATCCGTGGGTGTTTATTGGCAAGATAGTTATGTTCGTGTTTTCCCAAAAAACCTTGTTCCAGTCCTCTAGTCAAAATTTTTGAAAGTTCGTTTTGGAGTTCCTTTGTTGGGTCGTAATTGATTTTGCGATAGCACTGATCATCAGTCAACTGTCTTGTAGCCTCCGCCACATATTCGGTTGTTCCCCAGATGACGATAGATCCGCCTTTGTCGGCTTGTTTTACTATGATGCTCGCATCATTTTTGATTGAAAGTAATGCTTGTTTTTGTTCACGAGATAAATTTGGTGAGGCAAATCCTTTATTCCTTTTCTCATGGGAGGCGATGGCAGATAACACTGTTTTTTCAAAGTACACAACCTCCTTGGGTATTTTGTGAATGGGTGGAGTGAAATTGGATTTATTCCTTAATCCAGTAGTCTCTGTTTGTGGACACATTTTTTTATCTGCGAAGAAAGTGATTAGACGTATCTTTCGACAAAATTCAATGAACTCTAACTTGAGCCTAACAAAGTCAGTGGCCTTAGATGGTACAAAAGTGAGTCCTTTTTGAAGCACACTTATTTCACTTGAGGTGAGAAGTTTATTTGAAATATTGTAGATGGACGTGTTATTCAATTCTTGTAATTTTGTCTCCTTGTTGACATTTCCCAAGGTTGTTGGAATCTTGTTTTGCCTCTGGTTTTTTGTTGGTCCTGTTCTAAAAAAGGTTGTTGTTGTTGTTGTAAATTCGCTTGTTGGTAGTTAGAGTGAAACCGTTGTTGGTATTGATTTTGGTTTTGATAACCGCCTCTCCGTGTGAATTGTGGGCGCTGATTACCCTGGTCTGACTCACTACCTGCTGATGATGAAGAGGTGTCTGAAAAAGTCAAATATTTTGTGCGTGATCGTCCTTGATTGTCCGGGAGAAAACGACGCGCCTCTGGGCGCGAATAAAAATCTTGTTGAAGATAAGGATATGCTTTTTCGTAAGTGAAGTTACGTTTATCTCGATCAAAATTACTTTCCTTTTGCTGTACTGTAAAGTCTTTAAATTCAAGAATATCCTTTTCAACTTTATCAAGTAAATTTTTTGAGTCATGGATCAAAGGATTTGCTTTTATTTCGGTTTCAAGAGCTTCAATTTCTTCCAGTTGGAGTTTTGATAATATCTGTGCTGTTTCTATAGTTAGCACCATGAGGTCTCTACTGCATTTCGTTTCGATGTAACTGAAACCTTTCTTGTAAATAGCGTCTTCCGTGAAAATCACCGGTATGTTTTTTACAATAAGACCAGATGGTATTGTGCCAGACCAGAGGTGTTGAAGTAGGTAATGGCCATGTAAGTCTGTGCGAATTTGCTTTTTCTTAAGGCGTATTAGCTTGTCCGATTCCTTGTTGGTTTGAGCACTACTGCTTAAGGTGGCTGATCCGAACTGAGGAGGGTCTCTCAATAGTTTCTTTATATGTTCTTCACTATAGGCGAATGTTTGTTCCTCTGACATTATAAAATGTTCACGAGTCAATAGTGGTGTACTAACCAGATCTAGCAAAACACTTCGTTCAAAATACACTGTCCATTCAGTCAAACAATACCTTCATACGATTCAACATACACTAGACAAAAAATAATAATAAGGAAACTTAAATAGGGGTCAAACGGGGGGGCCAAAAAATGGTTACCGTGGACGAGCTAATATTCTGTCTCCACTGTTGTAGTTAGAAACCTCGCGAGCCGGCGCCCGCTAACGTACTATGTAACAAAGAGGGTTTTGGCAAGAGCACAGTAAGGCTGTGCCAGAAACAGAATGAACAACAGAATTGCCAGTACTGTGCAATTATTTGTAATATTTAACGAAAAGTTGAGCGAAAGTTTGCTCAACCCACAGACCACTATTTCAGTCTAGAATCTTTTGAAAGATAATTTATATAGTAAATATATATTTTTTATTTTATTTTTATTTTTACTTTCTCATAGAAAATTGTAACAGAAAAACAAGTCAATTTAAACAGAAAGGCTTATTTCAGGTGAGTATTTACATCAATTCATCTAAGACTCAACACCTAAATCACACTTGTTTAGAGATGTGTATTGACACGGAAAACAAAAAGGGGTACCAATACCCAAATCACAATTCAAAGGTGAATCAAAGACAATGACGCTTTTAGACAACAATTAGACGATAGACAAACATGTAGATGTAATGAGGCTGCTGAGGAAGATGCCTCTATTTTAATTCAAACTATTTGAGATAGGGCCCGTAGCAGAATATCTGCTCAAATCTAGGATGAGCCTATATATCTAAATGAAAGCGTACCAGATATAACGTCTTTTTGCATATACGACCACACACTATTATTATACTTTACACATTTTTCAAAAAGAAGGGTTGGTCGCAAAAACAGAATGAATCTGCATCACCACATCATCCATCAGGGCTACCCCAGCATCACTCAGCACCACCACATTATCACTCAGCACCCCCACAT
Organism: Lissotriton vulgaris; assembly: GCF_964263255.1. Classification (NCBI taxonomy): domain Eukaryota; kingdom Metazoa; phylum Chordata; class Amphibia; order Caudata; family Salamandridae; genus Lissotriton; species Lissotriton vulgaris. Next base: position 1,870,071,124 of record NC_141694.1, on the reverse strand, counting down.
TATCACTCAGCACCACCACAGCCCCACTCAGCACCACCACAGCATCACTCAGCACCACCACAGCATCACTCAGCACCACCACAGCACCACTCAGCACCACCACAGCTTCACTTAGCACCACCACAGCACCACTCAGCACCACCACAGCACCACTGAGCGCCACCACAGCATCACTCAGCGCCACCACAGCATCACTCAGCGCCACCACATTATCACTCAGCACCACAACAGCACCACTCAGCACCACCACATCATCACTCAGCACCAGCACAGCATCACTCAGCATAACCACAGCACCACTCAGCACCACCACAGCACCACTCAGCACCACCACAGCATCACTCAGCACCACCACAGGATCACTCAGCACCACCACATTATCACTCAGCACCACCACAACACAACTCAGCACCACCAAGGCATCACTCAGCACCACGACAAAATCACTCAGCACCACCACAGCACCACTCAGCACCACCCCAGCATCACTTAGCACCATCCCAGTATCACTCAGCACCACAACAGCACCACCCAGCGCCACCACAGCATCACTCAGCACCACAACAGCATCACTGAGCACCTCCACAGCACCACTCAGCACCACGACAGCATCACTCAGCACCACCACAGCATCACTCAGCACCATCACAGCACCACTCAGGACCACCACAGCACCATTCAGCGCCACAACAGCATCACTCAGCACCACAACATTATCACTCAGCACCACCACAGCACCACTCAGCACCACCACAGCACCACTCAGCACCACCACATCATCACTCAGCACCACCACAGGATCACCTAGCACCACCACATTATCACTCAGCACCACCACAGCACCACTCAGCACTACCACAGCATCACTTATCACCACCACAGCATCACTCAGCACCACAACATTATCACTCAGCACCACCACAGCACCACTCAGCACCACCACAGCATCACTCAGCACCACCACAGGATCACCTAGCACCATCACATTATCACTCAGCACCACCACAGCACCACTCAGCACCACCACTGCATCACCCAGCACCACCACAGCATAACTCAGCACCACCACAGCACCACTCAGCACCATCCCAGCATCACTCAGCACCATCCCAGTATCACTCAGCACCACCACAGCACCACTCAGCATCACCACAGCACCACACAGTGCCACCACAGCATCACTCAGCGCCACCACATTATCACTCAGCGCCACCACATTATCACTCAGCACCACCACAGCACCACTCAGCACCACCACAGCATCACTCAGCACCACCACAGCATCACTCAGCACCACCACAGCACCACTCAGCACCACCACAGCACCACTCAGCGCCACCACAGCATCACTCAGCACCACCACAGCATCACTCAGCACCACCACATTATCACTCAGCACCACCACAGCACCACTCAGCACCACCACAGCATCACTCAGCACCACCACAGCATCACTCAGCACCACCACAGCACCACTCAGCACCACCACAGCACCACTCAGCGCCACCACAGCATCACTCAGCACCACCACAGCATCACTCAGCACCACCACAGCACCACTCACCACCACCACAGCACCACTCAGCACCACCACAGCATCACACAGCACCACCCCAGCATCACTCAGCACCATCCCAGTATCACTCAGCACCACCACAGCACCACTCAGCATCACCACAGCACCACATAGAAACCTCCACAGCACCATTCATCGCCACCCCAGCATCAATCTGCGCAACCATTTAACAACAACTGGTTCAAATATGTTCTCTCAATGTTTCGAGCTTTATTACAAATGTCACAAAAAGATGTTAATATTTCACTTCTGTTCTTGGATTTTCGTCACAATAAAATACACTGAACATAATCTTTACAAAAGTTATTTTCAAAAGTTTAAGCTATTGCTAAAATGAATTAAAATCACTTTCATTTAAGTATTAATTATTTAAAAAAATTAAAATCCATTGTAATTTGTAGTATCAATACATCTAAGTCACGTAAATACAAAACATGTTGCATTACAAATGCTATAGGTGTCACATTTGCGAAAGTTATAACTATTGGCATTGTACATGACAAAGCTATTGTTGAAGCCATCTTTTCCTTTGATACCAAATGTAGTAGCTTCAGGCCTAATAACTTAGCCTACATCTAAAATCCTCCATCTTGGGAAGTTTTACCCTGTCACCGTTTAAGTAATGCTGTCGTTGCATTTCTCTACGCCCAGACGAGATACGTGACACACTGCTGGCACAATACATTTTATTAGCAATAACAGATTTCACAATATTTCTCATCGCCTTGGCTATGTCGCAGTTTTGCATGGAAATATACCAGGCCATGGCAGCTCGCATTTTGATTGACTGACCCCAATACTGACCATTCAGATCACATGGTTAGCTACAGTATGTGTGCATCAGATGTATCAAACCTTACAAGCAGACTTCTTGTTACAGATCTTTGTCCATTGGCTGTGTGAATCATGGTGGACTGTACTACGTATAATACTTCTTGTTACATGTCATATGGGTGGTCTTGTGGTTTGAGTCTATAAAGTATACCAAACACATTAAATCTTTGGACATTCAGGCTTCTATGCTGATTGTCTCTGTGTTACACGTTAAATTGCTATTTGTTGTGCTAATAAATCTACCATTTTCTGGGCAGACAAAGAGCTGTGGTTGTGTTAACTTTCTATCATTTATTATTCCTTATATTACAGATTTCACTTCTACATTTTGGTGGTGGATGCGGCTCCGGACTTCATGGTGACATCGCCTGCGGAGGCTGCTGCTGCGCCGGCCTTCCTTTGGGGCTCGAGTTTGGTGTGTGGTGACTTTCTTTCTTTTTTTTTTATCTGTCCTTCTCTCTGCCCAGCTCCATTGGACGCCGGTGGCCTGCAAGCCCGTGAGCTGCCTTGTTCATCATATTTCTGGTTTTCCTGATCCGTTTTTGTCTGCTCTCTTTCTCAGCTCGGTTTCTGTGGTATTTCTCTTGGCTCTGCCCTGTTTGTATGGCTGGTTTCTGTGATTTGTCTTGGTTGGGGGCGATGTCGGTTTGTGTCTTCATCTGCATAATTCTAGTGGCTCTTATTATTTATTTTTTGCTGTCACCATTCTGTTGAGGACTGTGTCACTGATGGTCCAGTTTAGGTTTCAGTTCTTTCACTTATTCCCTCTTCGGCCGGCTCCGGTCCTCGGGGTTACTTCGTGGCTCTGGACTCCTTTCTGATTTGCTGTTTTTTCCTTGCATCCTAGTACTGGCCCCGGTCGCTCTCCACCCCTACCGGCGATGACGTACCTCACAGAGTTCCATGCATGCAGTGACTTTCTGATGCCCATGCAAGTTGGCTGGTCGTGGTCCGAGGGAAGGCGAACTACTGCAGTTCCCCATCTAGCCGGTGAGAGTCCAGGTTGGGGGTGGACAGCTGCCGCTGATTGTCTGGTGCAGAGGTCAGTGGGTTTGACAGACTTCGTGTTATAGAGGTGATGTTCGTTTGAGGTTTTTGTCCTCTGATGTTGGTTGAGCGGGGGCCCTTCTTCTTTCATGGGGTTTCCTGTAAGTGCTCCCATTGTGGGTTGTAGCCGTTTGTTCCCCGGATTTGTGGTGGCGCCTGGCCTTGTTCCACAGCCTTGTTGGGCTAATACCAGGTGCACTAGCGTTTCCTTCGCTTCTTTTCCGGTGCTTTATTTGTGGTCTGGGTCTCTTTTGTTTTTTTTCCCTCAGCCGCGACCGCTCTGTGTCTGTGCCTTGAGGTGGCCCTCGGCACATATGCAAGATATCCTTGATTATCGTTGCTCTATGCCTCTGGGAATCATTGCATTTCTGTGTATGAATTTATATGTGCCTTATTTAGGATTCTGGTGCACTATGCTTAGTGACTGACTTGACTGTGTCTATTCCTGACACTCCGACTTAACCACATGTGCTGGCTGGCTGCCTTAGTACAAATAGCATGACAATGTATTAACCGCTTGCCTGCTCTGTTTTCATCGGGTGCGTAGAGTTTACTTATCCGGTACCCACCCACTTTCTGGGCTCTAAAGGTGTTACACACACTCACCTTACATGCACATTTTTGCAGTGCTGCGGGGAAGGATCCTAGGTTGCTTATCTGTTACGCTGTTTATCTGTTTATCTGTTCTTTGTGAATATCTGGACGGCGGAAGAAATTCCACCATCTCTATCTTCTTTGTTTGATTGACGTATGCATGAAAATTCGCATATGTTCTGAGTGTTTTCAAAATCTCTCTGTTCAGTCGCCCTCTTCTCCCAGTTTTATGGGATCAAGGAGAAATGCAAGGGGACGGAGAGTAACTGTTATTTTTTCATCACCCTCTTCTTTCTCTTCTTCTTTTCAGTCAATGGGACGCCAGATACCATAGCACCCAAGACTTGATATACTTTTTTCAAAACTCAGTGAAGGATGTGGTGGACTGGCATTGGCTGATTTGTCTGTGTACATGGCGAACGGCTTCCTTTGGCTTCCTCTGTGAAATAGCACGTGCAAATGTTTGTGACCATCTTGTATGTGTCAACTGTGCAACGCGCACCCTTTCCCCATCATTTGTCTGGTACGATTGCATTGTTTTCATTGTGGTTATAAATTATCTTCGGGCCAGACCTTGCGCTGCGTCAACGGTACATACCACACACACCTTACACACTTCCTGCTCATTTTTCATCTTGGGGAATCCTTTAACTAAATATAGTTTGGATAGTTGCCAGCCAGCCCCCCCGAAAGGTTCACCTGCACACGTGGTAGCTTTACGCCTAGGACTGAGTTCCATTTTGTTTATTAAAAAATGGCAAGACTTGACTGCAAATAGGCCGGACTTACAGTTTCCATGTCAAGGTACATATGATGTGAATAAACTGGCATATTTGAAGCAGATGTTGAGGTTAAAGGGTAAGAAAATCCGACCTGCAGAATAGGAGACATACTATAGTTGGCAAGGGTTTGTAAAGGATTTATGTGCTACTAATGATATAAAATCCAAGGTGCATAGAGAACTGATCCAGGTTAGAAATAAAGTGTTGCATGACATGGCTACAAAACAAATTAATGAGGATTAGAGGCGGACACAATTAGAGGTAGTGGGAGTATACCCAAGCCTTGCTGTGGAGTTAGAACAGGATGCGGGACTGGAAGGCCAACTTTTAGAGGACATTTTATGGGTAGATTGGGTACCTCAGCTGTAGCAGCCCAGCCCACTGCGCTGCCTAGCGAAGACCAGAAAAAAGAGGCCGTTTGTTTAACGCGTCGCCTTCTGGATGAAACATCTAAGCGTGTAGATTTGGAAGAGATCCAAGACATGGCAGTGCTTCAGCAAGTAAAAAAGGAAGCAGCTGCAATTGCTGATAAGCAATCTAAGAGAAAGGACCTATTATTAGCTTGTTGCACGCAAAATAATATATTACCTCCTAACCTGCTTAATAGCCCATAGATGCAATGTTTTTCTGATAGATCTCTAGATGACAATTTCGCGGACGCCACTTTCTAAATGGCACAACCTGATATGGACTATATGTACATATGTATTAAACACTAACCACGATATTGCTATTCTGGCAAGGGCAGTTAGTGAGACTGACAAGCAGGTAAATGTTCAGAGGCGGACGAGCTTGCCTATAGACTCTACTCTGCCCCGCCCTGACTCTACTGGGTCTCGGCAGGGTTCCCCAGCCGCGAAAAAAACTATGCTGCTTAGAACTGATACGGAGAAGTGTGAGGAAGGGCTGCGCCAAATGATAGATGAGAAACTAACAATAGACAAGTTCACAGCGGGGAAGGGGAGAGCATACCTAAAAAAAACATTATCCATAGCACGAGCAAAGCTCTTAGAAGAGTGTGCAGAAGCACATAGCACATACCTACAACAGGCGAAAGCAGATGGGTCAGGTGCCACAGGAGTGCCCCCACCTCTGCCTCTACAATATGAATGGGACATAACTAAGTTTACCTTTGTAGACGCAGACCTGCAAGCATGGCCGGAAGCAGAATTGAAGGACAGGCTACAGTATGCAATTGATAAGCTGCGACCGTGGAAGCAGCTAGTGCACACATTTGCGGTATTAGAAGTGGTTAAATCATTACACCCACAGGCACCGCCAACACTGATTATGCCTTTTTGGGAAATACCCCCACCGCCAGGAGGCAGGGATAATGCATATGTATTTGTACCATGGTCCAGGCAAGATATCATTCACGAAAGACTTCCCGAAACTCCGTGAGGAACCACGGAAATGGTACACAGAAGTAGATAAAATGGCTATATTAAGGGGACTTTTATGGTGTGACTTTGATACCCTGTTTAACATCATAGTACCAAAGGACCCGTGGTAGGAATGCAAGGGGAAAGTGGAATGGCCGAAAGCAGAGCCACAGAGGGAAAGGGGTGGATCTCCGGGAGATGAGGTACAGGAGAAATATAATGAAGTGATTAAATACTTAAAGGAAAGAGTACCGGAAAATAAAGTAGATTGGAATAAAATTACCAATACAAAGCAAGAAAAAGATGAGAGTGTAAACTCATTCTTTGACCGTCTGTTGCAGGTATATCAGCAGAATAGTGCGTTAAATAACCCTATGGGAGATGCAATGGCAGCGTTTGTAACAACATTTGTTCAGGGGTTAAGCACACCAATAAAAACTCATCTACAGCAATCTTTTGTTTGCTGGCAGATTGAAAAAATCCTGTCTGCAGCTAGGTACTGTTCTGATTACCAGGCGAATGCACAGACAATAGAAGCTGAAAAGCTGAAAAAAGAGAAGGTAAGGTTGATGGTGGCGCAGGAAAGATTCTACACAGGACAACAAGGGAGGGGAAGAGGTCGAATAAGAGGGAGAGGGGGTGGACACAACTTTAACGAAGGTTCAAAATCCCTACCCCCACCAGGCACAGCGTGTTTCAACTGCAAAGACCCTAGTCATTGGAGGTCTGCTCTGATCCGTTTTTGTCTGCTCTCTTTCTCAGCTCGGTTTCTGTGGTATTTCTCTTGGCTCTGCCCTGTTTGTATGGCTGGTTTCTGTGATTTGTCTTGGTTGGGGGCGATGTCGGTTTGTGTCTTCATCTGCATAATTCTAGTGGCTCTTATTATTTATTTTTTGCTGTCACCATTCTGTTGAGGACTGTGTCACTGATGGTCCAGTTTAGGTTTCAGTTCTTTCACTTATTCCCTCTTCGGCCGGCTCCGGTCCTCGGGGTTACTTCGTGGCTCTGGGCTCCTTTCTGATTTGCTGTTTTTTCCTTGCATCCTAGTACTGGCCCCGGTCGCTCTCCACCCCTACCGGCGATGACGTACCTCACAGAGTTCCATGCATGCAGTGACTTTCTGATGCCCATGCAAGTTGGCTGGTCGCGGTCCGAGGGAAGGCGAACTACTGCAGTTCCCCATCTAGCCGGTGAGAGTCCAGGTTGGGGGTGGACAGCTGCCGCTGATTGTCTGGTGCAGAGGTCAGTGGGTTTGACAGACTTCGTGTTATAGAGGTGATGTTCGTTTGAGGTTTTTGTCCTCTGATGTTGGTTGAGCGGGGGCCCTTCTTCTTTCATGGGGTTTCCTGTAAGTGCTCCCATTGTGGGTTGTAGCCGTTTGTTCCCCGGATTTGTGGTGGCGCCTGGCCTTGTTCCACAGCCTTTTTGGGCTGATACCAGGTGCACTAGCGTTTCCTTCGCTTCTTTTCCGGTGCTTTATTTGTGGTCTGGGTCTCTTTTGTTTTTTTTCCCTCAGCCGCGACCGCTCTGTGTCTGTGCCTTGAGGTGGCCCTCGGCACATATGCAAGATATCCTTGATTATCGTTGCTCTATGCCTCTGGGAATCATTGCATTTCTGTGTATGAATTTATATGTGCCTTATTTAGGATTCTGGTGCACTATGCTTAGTGACTGACTTGACTGTGTCTATTCCTGACACTCCGACTTAACCACATGTGCTGGCTGGCTGCCTTAGTACAAATAGCATGACAATGTATTAACCGCTTGCCTGCTCTGTTTTCATCAGGTGCGTAGAGTTTACTTATCCGGTACCCACCCACTTTCTGGGCTCTAAAGGTGTTACACACACTCACCTTACATGCACATTTTTGCAGTGCTGCGGGGAAGGATCCTAGGTTGCTTATCTGTTACGCTGTTTATCTGTTTATCTGTTCTTTGTGAATATCTGGACGGCGGAAGAAATTCCACCATCTCTATCTTCTTTGTTTGATTGACGTATGCATGAAAATTCGCATATGTTCTGAGTGTTTTCAAAATCTCTCTGTTCAGTCGCCCTCTTCTCCCAGTTTTATGGGATAAAGGAGAAATGCAAGGGGACGGAGAGTAACTGTTCTTTTTTCATCACCCTCTTCTTTCTCTTCTTCTTTTCAGTCAATGGGACGCCAGATACCATAGCACCCAAGACTTGATATACTTTTTTCAAAACTCAGTGAAGGATGTGGTGGACTGGCATTGGCTGATTTGTCTGTGTACATGGCAAACGGCTTCCTTTGGCTTCCTCTGTGAAATAGCACGTGCAAATGTTTGTGACCATCTTGTATGTGTCAACTGTGCAACGCGCACCCTTTCCCCATCATTTGTCTGGTACGATTGCATTGTTTTCATTGTGGTTATAAATTATCTTCGGGCCAGACCTTGCGCTGCGTCAACGGTACATACCACACACACCTTACACACTTCCTGCTCATTTTTCATCTTGGGGAATCCTTTAACTAAATATAGTTTGGATAGTTGCCAGCCAGCCCCCCCCGAAAGGTTCACCTGCACACGTGGTAGCTTTACGCCTAGGACTGAGTTCCATTTTGTTTATTAAAAAATGGCAAGACTTGACTGCAAATAGGCCGGACTTACAGTTTCCATGTCAAGGTACATATGATGTGAATAAACTGGCATATTTGAAGCAGATGTTGAGGTTAAAGGGTAAGAAAATTCGACCTGCGGAATAGGAGACATACTATAGTTGGCAAGGGTTTGTAAAGGATTTATGTGCTACTAATGATATAAAATCCAAGGTGCATAGAGAACTGATCCAGGTTAGAAATAAAGTGTTGCATGACATGGCTACAAAACAAATTAATGAGGATTAGAGGCGGACACAATTAGAGGTAGTGGGAGTATACCCAAGCCTTGCTGTGGAGTTAGAACAGGATGCGGGACTGGAAGACCAACTTTTAGAGGACATTTTATGGGTAGATTGGGTACCTCAGCTGTAGCAGCCCAGCCCACTGCGCTGCCTAGCGAAGACCAGAAAAAAGAGGCCGTTTGTTTAACGCGTCGCCTTCTGGATGAAACATCTAAGCGTGTAGATTTGGAAGAGATCCAAGACATGGCAGTGCTTCAGCAAGTAAGAAATGAAGCAGCTGCAATTGCTGATAAGCAATCTAAGAGAAAGGACCTATTATTAGCTTGTTGCACGCAAAATAATATATTACCTCCTAACCTGCTTAATAGCCCATAGATGCAATGTTTTTCTGATAGATCTCTAGATGACAATTTCGCGGACGCCACTTTCTAAATGGCACAACCTGATATGGACTATATGTACATATGTATTAAACACTAACCACGATATTGCTATTCTGGCAAGGGCAGTTAGTGAGACTGACAAGCAGGTAAATGTTCAGAGGCGGACGAGCTTGCCTATAGACTACTCTGCCCCGCCCTGACTCTACTGGGTCTCGGCAGGGTTCCCCAGCCGCGAAAAAAACTATGCTGCTTAGAACTGATACGGAGAAGTGTGAGGAAGGGCTGCGCCAAATGATAGATGAGAAACTAACAATAGACAAGTTCACAGCGGGGAAGGGGAGAGCATACCTAAAAAAAACATTATCCATAGCACGAGCAAAGCTCTTAGAAGAGTGTGCAGAAGCACATAGCACATACCTACAACAGGCGAAAGCAGATGGGTCAGGTGCCACAGGAGTGCCCCCACCTCTGCCTCTACAATATGAATGGGACATAACTAAGTTTACCTTTGTAGACGCAGACCTGCAAGCATGGCCGGAAGCAGAATTGAAGGACAGGCTACAGTATGCAATTGATAAGCTGCGACCGTGGAAGCAGCTAGTGCACACATTTGCGGTATTAGAAGTGGTTAAATCATTACACCCACAGGCACCGCCAACACTGATTATGCCTTTTTGGGAAATACCCCCACCGCCAGGAGGCAGGGATAATGCATATGTATTTGTACCATGGTCCAGGCAAGATATCATTCACGAAAGACTTCCCGAAACTCCGTGAGGAACCACGGAAATGGTACACAGAAGTAGATAAAATGGCTATATTAAGGGGACTTTTATGGTGTGACTTTGATACCCTGTTTAACATCATAGTACCAAAGGACCCGTGGTAGGAATGCAAGGGGAAAGTGGAATGGCCGAAAGCAGAGCCACAGAGGGAAAGGGGTGGATCTCCGGGAGATGAGGTACAGGAGAAATATAATGAAGTGATTAAATACTTAAAGGAAAGAGTACCGGAAAATAAAGTAGATTGGAATAAAATTACCAATACAAAGCAAGAAAAAGATGAGAGTGTAAACTCATTCTTTGACCGTCTGTTGCAGGTATATCAGCAGAATAGTGCGTTAAATAACCCTATGGGAGATGCAATGCCAGCGTTTGTAACAACATTTGTTCAGGGGTTAAGCACACCAATAAAAACTCATCTACAGCAATCTTTTGTTTGCTGGCAGATTGAAAAAATCCTGTCTGCAGCTAGGTACTGTTCTGATTACCAGGCGAATGCACAGACAATAGAAGCTGAAAAGCTGAAAAAAGAGAAGGTAAGGTTGATGGTGGCGCAGGAAAGATTCTACACAGGACAACAAGGGAGGGGAAGAGATCGAATAAGAGGGAGAGGGGGTGGACACAACTTTAACGAAGGTTCAAAATCCCTACCCCCACCAGGCACAGCGTGTTTCAACTGCAAAGACCCTAGTCATTGGAGGTCTGCTCTCCCACTGCTTAAAAAGAGATACGGGGGTGACACAGCCTCACAGAACAGGGGGCAGGGTCAGAAAGGTTTTCAGCAAAACCCCCAGCGCCATGAGCATAGGGACAATGACCAGCACAGACAGGTGCAATCAGATCCCCAAGGTCACCAGGACTGGACAGGGGCAGATTGGTGGGGTGCAGAGAGACAATGATTTCCCACCACCGCCACGGCCAAGGAGTTCATACTAGGGGTGCCTGAAAGTGGAAGTCTGCCTAATAGCTCCAGCAATTGAGTGGATCAATCCGGCCCAAATGTAGAGGGATCAATTATGGGCCAAACTATACCATTTTTGATTGATACAGGAGCTCAAAGATCAATGCTTAAGGCATCTGAGATGTCTATGGCACCACTTTCTGGGACATTATTCTCTGCAGTCGGGATGACAGGACAGCCAATAGATGAGTATTTGACTCAACCACTAAAATTAGTGGTGGGCAACATAACTGTTACCCATCAGTTCATCTTCAGCAGATTCTGTCTGGTTAATGTACTAGGTAGGGACTTGCTCTGCAAACTCCAATGCACCATACACTGTTCATCAACAGGGGGTTTTCTGGAGAGTCGCCCAAATGGTCTGATGTTACAGGCTTACATGACATGCCCCAATCCTGCTGTACCCTCTAGGCTACATGGCACTGTGCCACCTAAGGTGTGGGCCACAGGTGCTAATGATGTAGGACAAGTGTTAGATTACCCACCAGTACGAATAAAACTAAAACACGGAGCCCGTCTCCCTAGAGTACCACAGTACATGATTTCAAAAGAAGGAGAGGAGGGGATAGCACCTGTCATACAGGATCTTCTAAAGCAGGGTATAATCAGGGAAATACGCTCCAGTCCATGCAACACACCTATACTCCTGGTAAAAAAGGCATCCAAGGGCCCAGATGGGGCCCCTGTGTACCGCTTTACTCAGGACCTGAGAGAATTGAACAAAATAGTGGAGCCCTCATTCCCAGTGGTTCCAAATCCTGCAACAATATTATCCAGCATCCCTGTAACAGCTACACACTTTACAGTGATGGATCTTAGCTCCGCCTTCTTTACAATACCACTGCATCAAGACAGCCATTACCTATTCAGTTTTGTATTCCGTTCCGGGAGATTCACTTGGTGCAGGTTAGTGCAAGGGTATACAGAGTCCCCCTCCCTTTTCACAAATGCACTGAAAACAGACTTAGACTCCCTGGTACTTAAGGGAGGCTCCACTCTCATCCAATACATCAATGATTTGCTTTTGGCCTCTCCATCACAGGAGGCCTGCAAGGAGGACACTATTACAGTCCTCTGTCATCTGGGGCTGAAAGGATACAAGGTGTCCCCAAAGAAATTACAGTTCTGCCACACTGTAGTGAAGTATCTTGGGCATGAATTATCAGAGGGGGCGAGAAAACTGTTGCCTGATAGAATTTCCACCATCACTGGTATTCCCCGTCCACGTACACAGAAAGAGGTCAGGGCATTCCTAGGGGTGGCGGGATACTGTAGGCACTGGATACCAAACTTTTCCCTGATTGCCAAGCCACTGCAAGCATTGACACACAAAGAGATTCCTGATAAGGTGCCATGGTACTCAGACTGTGAATTAGCATTCACAACACTGAAAAGTGAATTGGGCGGTGCCCCAGCACTTGGCTTACGAGATTACAGCAAGGAATTTCATTTGTTCTGCCATGAGAAGGGAGGGTGCTCATTAGGGGTGTTAGGTGAAAAACATGGTTCCTACTACCGTCCTGTGGCTTACTACTCAGCCACACTAGACCCAGTAGCTTCTGGGTTACCACCGTGCCTCCGAGCGGTGGCCGCTGCAGCACTAGTGGTGGAACAGTCAGAGAACATTGTATTGGCCCATACCCTTGTTTTACACATTCCCCATGCTGTTGATTTTCTGCTTACCTCCACCAGGACACAGCACTTAACAAATGCACGCCTCACCAGATATGAGCTTGTGTTGTTGGCACCCCACATTGCCATCAAGAAATGCACCACCTTGAACCCTGCATGCCTCTTACCAACAGAGCATGCTTTGGAGGATTTTTGCTCAGATGATGCCTTTCATGACTGCACCCTAGCTATAGACAGGCATACTAAGGTACGTCCAGACCTACTAGACACCCCATTATTAGATGCTCAAGGGGACCTGTTTGTAGATAGGTCATGCCTGAGAGATGAAAGAGGGGATTTACAGACATCTTATCAACAAACTACTGGAGGGAGGGAGGCTGACAGCTGCCAGGAGTACACAAGCGGCTGAACTCGTGGCACTGATGAGGGCATGCATTCTGGCTGAGGGTAGAAAAGTAAACATATATACCAACAGCCAGTATGCATTTGGTGTAGTGCACAACTTTGGTCAGTTGTGGTCAATGAGGGGGTTCCTCACATCAGCAGTGCAACAGATACAGCATGCGCAGTTGATCTGTGACCTCCTCCAGGCAATGCTACTCCCATCAAAGGTAGCTATCATGAAATGTGCAGCACACACATCATCTACAGACTATGTATCAAAGGGCAATGCATTCATAGATGGAGAGGCAAAGAGAATAGCACTTACGGGCTGCCAGCTAGCAATAGTACAGATACAGAGCAGCAACAAAAAGGTGGACGCTAAACAAGACTCATTACATTTTGACCCAATCCACATCCAGAAACAAGTTGACATTGAGGAGAGATGACCGGGCGGGCAAAAGGAGGGTGTGTGAAAACAGAGGAGGGATTATGGACTGGGGCCAATAGGAAGATATGCCTGCCTTCATCAATGCTTCCTTCAATGGTACGTCTCTTCCATGGCCCCTCACATGTGGGGAGAGATGGAATGATTAGACTGTTTTCCCAGTGCTGGTATCATGGCAAGTTTCGTCAAGCAGCTGAGAGACTTTGCAGGCAGTGCCCTATCTGTGCACCGTATAACACTGGTAAGGGTACCCATACTGCACCTGGTCACTTCCCTCCACCCCATGAACCGTTTGAAAGCCTGCAAATGGATTTCATTGACATGCCCCCACCCACAAATTCAGGCATGTTTTGGTCATTTTCTGTATAGTAAATAAGTGGACAGAGGCATACCCCACAAAGAACTGTGACACATTAACAGTTGCTAAGTGTCTCCTGAAAGATTTGGGATCCCAATCCTTCTGGCCTCAGCCAATGGGCCTTCGTTCATTTCTCAGGTGATAAGGGGTCTATGCAAAGGTCTTGCAGCAGGTGCAGTGGAAAGGAAAAATGGGGTCTTGAAGAATAAAATTGGGAAAATCTGCGCTTCCACAGAACTGTCATGGGTGGATGCACTGCCAATAGCCCTTCTAGCAATGAGAAGTACGCCTGACAGGATAACTAAGCTGAGTGCGCATGAAATTTTGTTTGGACGACCCATAAACATTGCGGGTCACATGTCCACTGCGCCTCTGCCAATAGTAGACGATCTACTTTTGTGTTACTGTAAAAAACTAACAGAGACATTACGTTATCTTCACCGCCAGGTCCTGCAAGCTCTTCCAGAAGCAACAACTCCACCACCACATGACCTGCAGCCTGGGGACCGGATCTGGATCAAGGCCCACACCCGACGGCACTGCCTCCAGCCTAGGTGGAAAAGCCGCTACACTGTCCTCCTGACGACAGCGACCGCCGTGAAGTACGAGGGATTGACTTTGTGGATCCACAGTTCTCACACCAAACGGACAGTGGACCAGGACGACAGGTGGCAAGCTCCAGCAGCATCACCAGTAGCACCTGAGGTGGACCATAGGTACAACCTCTGATCCAACAAGAAGGACCAGCCTGACCAGCACGACAGGGGATAAGGAAGAAGAGATCTCCTGTTGGCTGCGGGCCATCCCTCCAACAGACCGACCAACGCAGCTCTCTGCTGTGCCTGGCAGACACGGCCTCCGGATGACATCATAGATACCTCTGTCTTCTCCAAGTGCCTATCGCCTGTCATGTGGTAGTAACCTCTGACAGATTCAGCAGAGGCGCTGGGTGACATCATAGAGACACCTGTCTCCTCCAAGTGCCTATCGTCTGTCATGTGCTAGTAACCTCTGGCAGACCCAGCAAAGGCCCCAACGTGTTTTATTGCAAATGGTGCTGGTGTCTGTATCAAATATAGGGATACAAGACCCTGCTAGTTAGACATTCGGAACTGACAGCACAACACGGAATAGTGAAGCACTTGAAGAACATTGAACTGTGAAAATAGACTATATTCAGCTACATGACTACCACTGCATCTGGTCCACCTTTGATCACAACAAGGAGTGGTAGACTGATGCGAATGACAATAGAAGTGCAAGAGTCTGTATTGGTGATAATTATACGATTGTTGTGGCCAGGAGTGGAAAAGAAGGGACAAGTACAGCTGATTGTACCAAAACCACCACTAATGAGAAAATTGGCGGACTTGATATTGCAACAGCTCACATTCCCCACATTAGGTAGCCAAGCACGGGCCCATGAACTGGCAGACACACGCCTTGACATCTTGGACAGGGTAATATCTGGTCTACAGCACATTGGCTGGGGGGCAATAATGGATGTTGTAACCACAGTTTATTAATTATTAATAAAGATAAGAAATGCAGGTTGCACCACCTGCAGTACACAGGTGGATAACGATACGGGTTGTGGAAGAAAGTGTGTTGTATTTAACAATAAGGTCAGCAGTGGCAACATTATCACCAGGAATAGAGGTAACAACTGTTCAGAGAGTAGCAGTGCCAAATCCCCCAAAATTGAGCGGGATGCAGACACTTATACTGAATGACCTTTCATTCCCAATAGTTGGCTTCCTGCCATCAGCCCAGGAGCTAACAGCAGTGGGAACTGAGGTTTTACAAAGTATTATAATTCCATAGAAAACAGTGGGTTGCATATTGTCGCAGATGTCAATTGGTGCAAAAATAACAGCTTACTATTAGTCCCATAAATGTATAATAATGCCTAGGCCAAGGACAAATGAGCGTAGATGTCCATATATACTGGCAGCTGTATTATCACCAGTACCTGGGATAGTTCTGACCATATTTATATTGTTTGCAGAAGAGTTTGACATCCCATTTCTTCATGGCAAAGTGGGTGATGAGAATAATACAGTTATACAACATGAGGAGCCAAACATTGTTGTGCCAGACCAAATTCTGTTGGGGAAGAAGGAGGTTACGGAAGGGGATGACAGAGAATTGTGGGAAGAATATGAGACTAGATCATGAACATTTCAGGATGATATGTTTGTACCCACCTAACAACAGATACACAGCACAGCATGAGCTACATTGTACTACCAGTTTCCAAATATATGGGTTGTATTCTGATGCATTAGTTACTCTCCACTGAACACAATATGTCAGTATTAGTTGCACAACCGAACACTGGCCTCACGGCAGCTCCAACACTGAATGTTTCCAATACAGCGGGTGTCAGACAGGGTGCCAAGGAGCATAAGAAGAAATGGGCACCATGCAGGAATATGCACCCTACAAGGTCAGACACTGAGAGGCTTAGCACATTTGACAGGAGGTCCGGAAACAGGGCTGAGGAGGATGACAATGAGCAGAGCAGAAATAAGGAAGGTAGTATACCAAGGTTTAGAGTAGAAGAGCTGTCCCTAGCCCCATCCTGCATCCTATATGATGAAGGGGGACAGTGGGACAGAGTACCTAAATTACCTTCAGATATATCTACAGCACATAACTGCTCAACACAGCAGTCATACATACCCTACCCCTGTGTGTTACAGGATTTACTGCAGGGAAAACAAGGACTGTTGGCATGTAAGGACAGGATAAACAAGATGAGGAGAATAATGGGACCTAGGAAAGTGAACCAAATTTTTGTGGGCAAAAGTAACTGCACACACATCACGAGGCTGTCATGTATCAAGGACAGCAATTCTGGGTCCTCACCTGGACTGGTGGGTTACAAGGGACTATTTTATGTCTGCGGACCATGGGCATACTTTTACCTGCCTCCAGGTTGGTACGGCTGTTGTTACCTTGCATCAATAATACCACGTATGGTCCACTTCTCAGACATAGCACAGGCTAGGAGACCAGGTGTGAGGCATATGAGGTTGAAAAGGTCAGCTGGATGGGTTGATCATTTTATGACAGCAGTTGGAGTAATGGTCCCAGGTGCCCGAGTGGTGTACACCTCCCAGAGGATACATGAGTTAGCTAGAATGATTGAGGATCTGGCTGACTCTACTGCAGCAGGGCTGGGAAACATAACAGCAGAGCTGTCCGCCATGCGGGCAGTGGTGATCCAAAATAAGGTTGCTTTGGACATCATCCTGGCCAAAGAGGTTGGGCTTTGTCGCGTCATCCATCAAAAGTGCTGTTCTTATATTCGTGACAACAGCCGGTACATAGATAAGGCAATCCATAACATAAAGGGTATTAGGGATGAGGCAGAGGGCATACACACTGGTGAGTTTTGGGACAAACTGATGCAAAGGCTGTCAGGTTGGGGCTCATGGATCATAAAGGCTGTTATCATAGTAGCAGCTGTGTTGTTGACACTCTGCATTATAATACAGGTCTGCCGAGTCTGCTGTTTTTTGTAATAGCAAATACCCAGGCAGACTTCAAACACAAAAGCTGGCTAAATAGTAAAGATAAAAACATAAATGTATACTAGATAAAAAGTAATGCAATGGACTGAAATGATATAAAAAATAATTGAAATTTAATAGAAATACACTTTTCATATAAAATACATAAAAAAACATGTGGCTATTATTTAAGTATATATTAGAAGCACATCATGATACATAAAAAAAGGATCTTTTGTTTTCCTTTTTATGAAGAATAGGGCTGTGTGTCAGTCTGCTGTGCATCCCTTGTCTCTTACTGCTTACGCTGTATGCACCGTGGCCATAAGCAAAGCCATGAGCCGGAGCGACAGGAGCAACAGGCAGTGGCTGAAGTGCCAGCCATGAGTATGAATCTGTTGGCACGCAGGGTATATTGATTTGGTATCAGATTTGGGAAGTGTTGAAGCCATCTTTTTCTTTGATACCAAATGTAGTAGCTGCAGGCCTATTAACTTAGCCTACATCTAAAATCCTCCATCTTGGGAAGTTTTGCCCTTTTACCGTTTGAGAAATGCTGTCCTTGCATTTCTCTACGCCCAGACGAGATACGTGACACACCGCTTGCACAATACATTGTAACAGATTTCGCAATATTACTCATCGCCTTGCTTATGTCGCAGTTTTGTATGGAAATATACCAGGCTATGGCAGCTCGCATTTTGATTGACTGACCCCGATACTGCCCATTCAGATCACAGGGTTAGCTACAGTATGTGTGCATCAGATGTATCAAACCTTACAAGGAGACTTCTTCTTACAGATCTTTGTCCATTGGCTGTGGGAATCATGGTGGACTGTACTACGTATAATACTTCTTGCTACGTTTCATATGGGTGGTCTTGTGGTTTGTGTCTATGAATTATACCAAACACATTAAATCTTTGGACATTCAGGCTTCTATGCTGATTGTCTCCGTGTTGCACGCTAAATTGTTATTTGTTGTGCTAATAAATCTACCATCTTCCGAGCTGACAAAGAGCTGTGGTTGTGTTATCTTTCCACCATTTATTATTCCTTATATTACAGATTTCACTTCTACACTATTAATTTAGCTATTTTCAAAACCAACACATAAATAAAAAAAAATTGTCATTTACAAGACCAATAGCTCAAACTTTCCTAATGCGAGACCTATTGCATTGAAAATGCTTGTTTTTATATCTGTCAGTGCTTTCTTTTTCGTGACAAGCGCCTCATTGCCTACTTGTAACTATTCTCTGACCCTGCTTGAAGGGTCAGAGCTGGGTCAGAGAATAGTTGCTAGAAGGCAATGAGGTGCCAGGAAGCACTTAAAGGCTTACAGCTGCAGGTGCCCAAGTTGAAGTTAATTTCTTTGTAACCCTTTTGTAAAAGGTTACAAAAAATTAGCTTCAACGTTTGCACCTGCTGCTGTAACCCTGTAAGTGCTTGGCTGAAAATTCGTCCCTGCTAATTCGCGGATTTTACAGCGATTTCGCGAGATTCGCATATCGCAAAATCGCAGAAAATCCGCAAATTCCATAAGCGGAACAAATTTTCAGCCCATGCTTAGTAAAGACACATACTCCACAGATTACTGGTGGATATACTCCATACAACTGCCTCTGGGAGAGTACTGCTCCCAAACCTGATGTTGACTGATAACTCTGTATCCTTTGATGGGTTAAACCCCTCGAGAGTTATCTCAGCTGACATAGCACCCTCATCCTTTGCAGTTTAGAATGCTGCTTGCTGAGTTTCACTCCAGGCCGAAGCTGTTGACTTTGTTAGGTCCAATAAGGGAGGAGAAATTCTTGATGAAGCTTCCATAAACTGCTACAAAACCAAGGAAGCCCCGAACCTCAGATACTGAGGTAGGAGGAGGTGTCCCCTCACTTGATATTTTCCACTTTCACCAGGTAATGGGTAACTCTATCTGCTATTCACTTATAGACAAAGAAATTGATGTTCCACTTCAGGACTTCACAATTCTTTTAGTTTAGTGTGAGCCATATTTACTTATGGGCAGATAGACGACCATTGGATTTTGCGACTCACAATTTGCAACAAATTGCGAGCCCAATTTGCGAGTGGCAAAATCCAATGTACAACATTGTCTCAGAACCTGTTTGCGATTCCAAATGGGTAACAAATTGCATGCCTCATATATATTAATGAAGCTGTTGCAATTTGTGACCCCTTTGGGATTGGCTGGCCTGCTGGGGTCAACAAACCACCATGTCTGGGACTGCTTTGTCAATAAAGTAGTTTTTTTTTTCATTAAAGGCAGCCCATTTTCCTTAAAGAAAAATGGGATGCATTTAAAAAATAAAAATGAAACTTTTCAGTTTAAATATTTAGGGGCAGACAGTCATCAATGGGACCACTGTATGCTCTTAAAAATTCTTTGCACATGCATTCCCAAGGGGGAAGGGGTCCCCTGTGAACATCTTCCTGTTTACGAGTGCCCTATCACCCTTCTGAGAAGGGTGGTAAACTGTGAGTGTTTTTCACCGCAATTGTGGTTGCAAAACATTCATATATAGGTTTGGGAGTCGCTATTAGGAAGGTACTCTCTTGGCACGCCTCTTTCTAATAGCGAGTCGCTAACCGTATCTTGCGAGATGCTAATTGAGTAGTGATTCGTAAAACAGGGTTGTTACATTGGACTTACCACTTTTGAGGTTGCAAAGGGGCTGAAATCCCCTTTGGGACCACAAAAAATGGTCGTACATCCTGCCCTCAGTCTCTCAAACACCACACTTAGGTCAAGTAGAATTTTCTTGCAGTGTTTTGGAGTGTACCAGAATGTCATCACTGACATTGATGTTGCCTGTTAAGTCCAATCGATAATTCTCTAATTGTGTTCTGAAATACTTTGGCTTTGCTTGATGTGCTGAAGTGGAATCTTTTGAAAAAGTAAAGGCCACAATGGGAAGGAGAAATGGTGATATGTCTTGATCATAGAACCAGAAGGAGCTGGTGACAACCAGCATTTAAATTTACTTTAGGAAGCCATAAGGACCCATTTTCTTTTTTTTTATATTCTTTTTTTCCCATATTAGCAAACCATAGATTAGATGCAACTGTGTTGTGAATGTATCTAGGACCCTAATTAGATATTCCCGATTTATGCCCTTGTGTGGTTATAATAAATCATATCCATATAGAGGCATAATAATCATATCCATATTAAGTCATAGCCAATGCAGTCCAAATACAGGCAAGGCTACTCCCATAGACTCCTAGAAAGTACAACGCGTTCTTAAACAAACCAAGCCTCCAGCAGCCCGGGAATTTCCCCTGCTTCTGTTTTGACTTGTCCTAGAACTCCTGAGAGTCCTGAAAGAACTGCCAGTTCTTAGTGACGTCTTATGTCCAACCTTACGTCAAACTCGCCACCTTCCAGGTATAAATATACCAGCATCTGCCTTAAGCAAACACACAGTGGTTTGGAGCAGATCGGATATCTACCTGCCTGATGCCCAGCTGATACGAGTGCCAAAGGAAGCTGACCCTCCCTGCTGACGCACTGAGAGAGACGCTGTCTTTTCTCCTGCAGATAAAATCCAGCTCCTGTGTTTCCCTGACACCCTCGCAGGTTTCTGGGAGATCGAGTCCTGAGAGAGAGATACAAGACCTCCTTCATTCTATACCCAAGGTACGGAACTTATTAGACCCATAGAGAATTATTGATTCAGATTCTTGGCAAAAACTGTAACTCATCTACTCCTTCCCTGTACTAGGCTTAGGTTAGGTACACTGGGGTAGGCGTATCTTAGAAACACCAGTTGAGTACGTTTAGTCATTATTTTATCATTGTATCTATTTTATCCATTTTAAGTATCTTATGGCTTAGAAACCATATAAATGCTTTTACAATATTATTTCATAATACTCCTTTTACTGTACGCACTTTACTTTATGACAAGTATTGCAATTGTGGCAATTCATTTCTCTTGCTAGAGAAAGAAGACTGATCAATAAATAACCCTTTTATTGAAAACGCCCGTCTCTCTATTTCTCTGCATTTCTGGTAAAACGAACTATGCACGATTGACTAAGTAAAATAGCTATCTATTGTTTCCGCGACTCTAGAGATATATTCCTTTTTGCAGGGGGAACAAAGTTGTCATGTGATATGGTTGCCAGAAGCTAATCCCTTCTTGTCCATTCAGGAAAGCTCAACGCCTTCTTGTTTATTTGAGAAAGTTTCTAGTGACCTCTGAGCTAGCTGGCACACACAATTAAGTCTAACATATTCAATAGAAACCTAGTAGACCTCAGTCCAACATCTAAGCTATCGTTTATGTTATTCCAATGCGCAGAGCCTCTTGGGAAAATAGGAACTACACTACAACTGCAGCAAAGAAAAAGCCAGTTAAAGGATAACAGTATAGAAAAACTATAACAGAAAAATCATTGCATTTCTTCTTCATCAATCATTATTGATTCAAAAATTTCTTATTAACACTTGCCTAATTTCTCTCTATTTTCAAGCACAAAAGAGAGAGCAGGATACTATCAGAATAACCATGGAATCCTCAAAAATACAAACATGATAGTGCATACTGCTTTATACTCAAAATTCAAACCGTTTGACAGTATTATCCAAATTAAACAGAAACCTAGGTATTCATTCTGTCGGAGCAAGTTGGCCAATCCATATTGATAGTGGCCTCCAGATTATTTTACCTTGAATCCTACTTTTCCTGCCTCTCTGATCATATAGCGTTTTTTCAAGATTAAATATATGTAAGATGCTACGCAAAGTTTAAACTCTGCCATTGCTACATTCGTAAGCTCCTCTCCAGTTTTCCCAATTTGTTCATTTACTCCTAGAAGCATCAGCTGGGGTGGGAGCAGAACATCTTCTTTCAATATATGCTGCAAGAAGCCGGCTATTTCTCACCCAATAGGTCTATTAATATGCATGTACCAATATATGAACCAAGTCCACCCCATATGTTTTACACCTGAAGCATTGTGTCCCTTACCCTCTTCCCCACTTTGCTTTTTTTGCAGGAGTAATATATGGATCAAATAGGGTTTTAAAATGTTGTGCCCGCAAGTATGCAGAACATATTATAGAGTTACCCATCTCCAGTGACTTAAAATGTGATTTCTGGACCCCAAGCCTGTCGTTTCACTTCTGCCCATGCCTATCCACATCGTCTGTCACGTTATGTGGCCCTATATAAAAAGAGGGATCTGGAGGTCTACTCCATAATTACGGTTTGGTGAATAGGGAGGTGAGGAGGCGAGGTGAGGTGCTGTGGCGTCTCTCGCTATCTCCATCACACAGACCTGGGTGGTCTGGATGCTTTCAAGGATAGGGGAGGGTTAAGGGGAGAGGAAGGGGACTAGGGGGGTTGTAGAAGGGTCACTTGGTGAAAAATCAGTATGCAACATGCAGCCTAATAAAATGTTGTGTTTATTAGAATTTTGTGATATATTAAAATTGATAGTCAATCAGAAGCATATGTATACAGACAACTCTAAAAGGAAGGATATTTGCTCGGACAACATGTCACAGTATCATTATGCCTAAGATTCGAAAAGCCTCTAAAAATATCTGTGGTTTAAACGACAGAGGTAAAAGAAGGAGGATTAGTGAGGATCTTAAATTTCTACAAGCGTATTTGGTAATGATAGTAATTTGTTTAATTCTTTAGGCTCAAAAGTTCTTGCCCGTACAACACAAGATGTTAGGACTAATGTGGGGCCATCATGCTTGGGAGAAAGGCTGTAGACAAGAACGGTAGATGGATAATTATGAACTATAGCGGCGGGACAGTAAAGTTCATACGCACTGTATATGTTCCAGTTCTGGATGATCCTGAGCTATTGAATTTTCTGGCTATCAAGCTACGATATTGGCCCTCTCTGTATATAGTGTGTGGGGATTTAAATATTAATGGTTCTAGGCTAGACACATAGAGAGATGGGGTATTTAGCAAAGGTCAGAAACCTAAGTCATCTAAGGCACTGAAAAACTTTACAAGGGATGTCAGCCTGATGGATGTATGGCTGACTTTGAGGGCTTAAGAGCCAGGCTATACTTATTATTCTGCTCCTCATGTTAAGTTTGCAAGACTTGATTATTTTTCAATTTCACCATCCCTACTTCAGGAGGCTCGGGTGGAGGTTTTTCCAAGGGTGATGTCAGTTCACAATCCCCTTGTTTTGGAAGTTTTTCTGGTAGGGCTTAGAAAGGAGCATAGGAAGTGGTCCTTTGAGAGAGCACTCCTTACAGATCAAGAGTATGTCGAGCATATGAAGGGATGGATCGCAGATTTTTTTTGCGATAATAAAAATAGTGCCCCTCCTGGAATTATTTGGGATGCCTTTAAAACATCATTAGGAGGATAAACGCTTCAATATAGTTTGACTAAAAAGAAAAAAAGAGCAGCTCAGATTAAAGAGTTCTATCAAAAACCTGCCCTTCTTGAAACAGAATGTATTCATATTGTGAATAACGGAAGCAATATTACTTTAATTATGAATTTAATAGCTATCACTAAGGCCTCGTTAAATGGTTTCAATGTTGAGAAGACAGCAGGTAAATTTATTGCAAAAAGACAACAGTGTTACGAATATATCGAGAATGTCGGCCAACTGCTAGCTGATAGGGCTAGGCAACAAATTGGTTCAGCACATATCAAGCAGGTTACGAATAAGGAAGGAGATTTACTGGTACATGCATCATTAAATGAGTTTGCGATTCCTTATTGCGAATTTTAAGGAATCGCAAATAAGGAATGGCAAAACGCGATGCATGGTGAAAATAGCGAAAAAATAAGCCGAATTCATTGCGATTTCTTGTGTTTGCGAACTCGCAAATTGCGATTTTGCTAATTGTAAATTCGCAATTTCCGGGGTCGCACATTGATGCATGTTGATGACATCAGAACCAGGAAGTGTGCTCTCCAAGCCTCATTTTTAGTGCTGAGGCTCAGGGGGAGGAGGGAGCTGGCTCTGGGAGCAGAGGATAGTGAGAGGGAGAGTGACTGAGAACACCTGCAAACAACTGAAAAATGGAACCTGAAAATCCAGCAGAGGACAGCCAAAGTGCTAGGAAAAGAAAAGTTAAATTCTCAGAAAAAGAAATAGAATCTCTAATTGAGGGTGTAGTGCACAGCAATGACAAGCTGTTTGGAAAAGCTTCACTGAAGGTACCTGAGCAGGAAAAAAGGAATATATGGATCAGGATTCAGAACCGAGTCAATGCCATTCGGGTGACTACCGTACCACAGAGGAACTGAAAAAGAGATAGTACGATCAGCGCAGTCGTGCCAAGTCGCGCATTGCAGACCGTTTGAAGGAGGCACATAAGACAGGAGGGGGTACACCACCAGACACTGGAAACACTCCCATGGAGGAATTGGTGGAGTCAACAATCCAGCCAGAAGCTGTTGTTGGTGTCACGCAGCTGGACACCTCAGGAGCTGCACACGTCTGAAGGTAAGAGGAATGCATGTTTACATTGTCCCATTGTCCCAATTACTGAAGTCAGGATGTCAGGATGTCAGCTCAGCACAGTGTAAGCGCACACTGTAAAGCATGTACTACAATTCCATTACTAAGGGAAGTGCATCATGGGAGTTATAGTCAGGCCAAGTGGTTACAATGACACACACACACACACATGCGAAAAACGGTTTCAAATAGTGTAGCAGATGTTCAAAAGAATATGAAATGTATTAATTGTGAACTGTGACATAACCTCACAAGCATACATTGATGCTGTTTTGCACTGTTTAACCTCACAGATGCAGAACGTGATGAGGCTGGGGACAGTGAGGGTCTGGAAATGCACAACAGCAGCGCATCGGAACATGAGGACACACCAGCTAAGCCAACTGCCCAGTCACGTGTGCCTCATTCCCGTAGGTCACCTGACCCAACACTGCTTCTCATGGCATCTGATGATGAGGTCAGTGCTGCACCTGCAGTCAGTGTACGTCAAAGATTTAGCTCCACACCCACACCAACACAGATCCGGAGAGGCAATCGCAGATTGCAGTGGAGAAGACGCAGAGCACGCAGACCACAGCAGGTGGAGCAGACAAATCCGGTCTGGGGTGGCTTGGAGGGACAGATGCTCCGTTCACATTGCCTGAAGGGCAAGAACACTCGATTAGTGAAGGAGGAAATAGCTAAGATGTCAGGCAACATTGCAGTACTGGCCAGAAGTGTCCAGGAACTGACAAAGGTCATGCAGGAGGGCATGCATCGCGCAATAGACAGCACCGGCAACTGATGCAGCAGCTCAAACAGCAAGGAAAGTCTAACAATAGGCTGGCCACAGCCACAACACTGCTGGCGCATAGATCTGTGACAATGCAGACCGAAATGTGTCATTGGAGCGGAGATGTTGCCAAAGCACTAGATCAAGTGACAAATGCGGTAGAGATGATGAATGCATCTACTAGCAGAGTGAAAATGACTGCACAGGAAGAAAGTAGTGAGTGTGCCTCAAGCCTGAGCAGTACAACAATGCCTGTTGCAAGTGTAGTGAGACGCAATACACGCAGCGCCACCCCATCCACTACCAACGTAAGGCAAGAAGATGCTGCCGCAGACAGATGTCTGGGTGTTCGAGGGAAAAAAACGCTAGGCTCCCATGATCAATTTGGCTTGAAATGGTGACTTGACCATTGTTACGATGTGACCTAATCACTGGCTCTCAAGTACATTTCATTTGAAATTTAGATTTATTGTTTTTGGCCAGGACTCTTGTGACATTAGTCACTTTGGAAGTTTGCTTCAGTTCCCTGGTCACAATTACTTTACATAAAGTATACTTTTCATTGCATGTACTGTGTTTGTGTCATCATTACTCACCTTAGAAGTAATTCTGTGTAATCTCCAATCTGTGCCTGCGCCCTTCTGCTGCGCCTGATCCTTGTAGGGCAGGGTGGTGTTGCACTTGTTAGTTCCCATCCTCCGAGTCACTGTCAGACAGCTCCATTTCCAAACCTCCCTTTGTCGCAATGTTGTGCAGCATGGCACACGCTGCCACTATCTTGCAGCATTTTACAGGATTGTATTTCATTGCTCCTCCGGTCTTATGAAGGTGTCTAAATCGGCTCTACAGCAGCCCAAATGTTCGCTCTATCACGTTCCTTGTTGAGATATGTGCTGCATTGTGTCTCCTTTGTGCGGCAGTGGCAGGATTGCGATATGGTGTCATCAGGTAATTTCGCAGCGCGTATGCGCTGTCACCTACATGTGAGGTATGAAAGGCTGTCAGTAGTTGTTTGACATTAACATTTGTACAAGGAATGGAATGATGTATTGCACATATTTACCTAGCAAATGTCCCTCTCCAAACTCTCCTCTTGCTAGACGGGTCTGAATGCCACTTTGCCTGAAGATATATGAATCATGTGCACTGCCAGGTAATTGTGAAACAATGTCCGTACTGATGTTTTTGGCATTACACACAACCTGAATATTGAGGGAATGATAACATTTTCAATTCCTATAAAAATATTTCTGAGCTGCAGGGGGACATATTGCCACATGGGTGCAATCAATACAACCCAGTACTTGGGGGAATCCATCAATTTGGTAAAACTCCTGCTTGGTCTTTACAATTTAATGGACTGTGATAGGGAAACTTATGTGTGTGTGTATCCGGACCATCATGGCATCAAGGAACGCTTCGAATATTCGTGACAATGCACTTTGCGACACACCTCCTGCTACTGCAATTACTCCCTGAAAAGTGCCTGACCCCAGTAGATGTAGGAAACATAAAATCTGGACATGCGTTAGAATTGCATTGGTCCTATGAGTCTGTCGTTGCAGGATGGGGTCCAATTCATTGATTAGATCATATATCATTTGGCCATTCAGCCTATACTTATCATATATTTCGTCCTCCTCCTCTTCTAGCAAAGTTATGCAGACTCTGAAGATGCGCTCATTGATTTGCCTCCCTCTCTGTTGAGCAGCTTGCAGCCTCATCCTCCTCGCCATCAGGTACAGCCGAGCCATTTTGATTTCTAGGACCTCATTGTGGGTGTGTTTAAATCAGTTTCTGTTGTTCTTCAGCTGTTTCAGATATGCACTCATTTTAACCACCTGGTTGTGTCCCTTCTTAAATTGCGATTGCAATTTTGCGATTTCTATGAAAATCGCAAAGTTATGCGGACTCTGAAGATGCGCTCATTGATTTGCCTCCCTCTCTGTTGAGCAGCTTGCAACCTCATCCTCCTCGCCATCAGGTACAGCCGAGCCATTTTGATTTCTGGGACCTCATTGTGGGTGTGTTTAAATCAGTTTCTGTTGTTCTTCAGCTGTTTCAGATATGCACTCATTTTAACCACCTGGTTGTGTCCCTTCTTAAATTGCGAATGCAATTTTGCGATTTCTATGAAAATCGCAATTTGCGATTTTTCATGCATTTCAATTGCGATTCCTTATTTGCGATTCTTTATTTGAGAATCGCAAATGAGAAATCGCAATGGTTCTCTCAGAATAATTTAGCGATTCCTTATTTTCGCATAAAGTTACACATTTTCGCAAAAATAAGGTTGATGCATTGCGACACTGTAAATTGCGATCGCAATTTCTCTTTTTTGCGATTCGCAATTTTTGCGACTTCAAAATCGCTTGATGCATGTGCCTGTTAGTCTCTGATACCGCAGATATCAGGGAGGCATTTAGGGTGTTCTAAAGGGGGCTATATTCGATACTGCCTGGAGGGGACACTTATAATCAAGAGAACTGGGATGAGTTTGCTCCTCGGATAAGGATTCTTAAGGAGGAGAGCCTTCTGTTGGGATCAGAATTTTCTCAGAAGGAACTTCCTTTAGCTTTGCAAGCTCTTTAATCAGAAAAGGCTACAGGGACTGACTGTATCCCATCAGAATTCTACAAAACGTTTGCCAAGGAAGTTACCCAGGAATTATTTTGATTATTAAAAGAGATACATTCTCTATCAGTTTCATTGGAGAGGCAGAAGTCACAATGCCAGGCCTAAGCCAAAAAAAAGACCAACTCCTGCCATATCGCTCTGATAAATGTCTACATATTTCTAGAGACCTGAATGAGTGTGTCAGTGCCTTTCTAGAGGCAACAAAATGCATTCAAACCACCCTGTACATACTAGTGATGGAGCAACAATTCAAGAAAACGAAACTTGCTCGGAGCAATCCTTCATTAACTTCACTAACCATTTAAAATTATAGATAAGACAAGACCAATACGCACCAGACATTAACACATGGGAGAAAAGCTTTACGCATGCTTAATTAATGTGGGATAAAATGCAACACAACTAAAACCTACTTTAAAACAGAAAAACGCTTTGTGCATGTGCAAATCCGAATTATGTAGAAAATAAAGTGGCTAACCCGCTTGAGAGGGAAAACTCTCATGCATGTGCAGGAAGAACTAATATGTGGTCTCAAGGAACCACATGTCCGGCATATGCTGTCTTGAACTTAAAAGAAAGCTGCTATTGCTAATGCTTTTGCTCAAGAGAATAATAATAACATGGGATAGAGTAGAAGAGGGTGTTAAACAGTGAGAACTATATATTTGAGAAATTAACATCTGGTTATGATTTCTTTATTTATAATGTGCATTTTGGCCTGCTGTCACACATGACCAAATTAAAATTGCAACGGAAAACTAGAAATGGATTCTTGCCCAGTAAATTCATGATGTGTCCCGATGACCGAAAGAGTTGAAAGACTGCCAAAGAGTCATGACAGAAGACATGGGAAAACAAAAATATGTATCCCTCGTCAATAGAGCCTGTAAAGAACGTTAATAATATTGCAACAATATATGTATGAGAATTAAAAGTAATGAATGAGCTAAGGGGAAGGGTGTGCTGAACAATAAGAACCTTAGTAAAAGATGCATATGTCAGCATGCTGTGATGAAAACTCCCCTGGCCCCGTCCAATCGTATTCCGTATTTCATCAATATTTACAACTCTTTAAGGTGGGACATGTAGAAATAAAGACTATACCTAGAGTGACTTAAGTTTATTGGGAGAGATAGAGAATCAAGACTTTGATTCTGAGAGAGAAGAGAGATGCTAGAAGGATTCAGATACAAAGAAAGCCTGATTAGATTTGAAGATATCGGAAGAACATTGAGGAGGGAGAGAGAGTAAGAGAGGGATGCACTCTAGTGCGTTGGGTTTTATAGTGAAGTCTAGTAAGTATTTACCCAGTCCTAGTCCTAATCCTAATCCTGTTCTATATGTCTTTGTCTCCTGATCCAAATTCAAGAGACCCCCTGCAGTCCTTTGGCCAGAGGGGTGATTTTCAGTATTTCATTTGGTAAATGTTATTTTGTCTTTAATTTACATACTTCTTTGCAAATGTATCTTATTTTGTGCCTTTTGTCTCTCCATCTATCCACTCCTTGCATTTGAATTGTTGAATGAAGTCTGTGTAAAATAATGTATTGGCTAAATGAGATTTTTCCTACATTAAGAATGATTTTTGCACTGTGAATCTGTATTAAAAGTGTGTTCGATTTTATGACTGAAATCTTAGGTAAAGCGTATGAATCCTACCCAGAGTCTGTGGTTATTTCACTAGTATCTGTGGATTAGTTAGATAGTTGTTAATATCACCATCAACTAACTCAACTAATGGTCTATCTCCCAGACAAAAGAGTGTTGATTCGTGAAGATTAGTTAGGTATTGAGTTTGTTTACAAACTACTTTATGTTTACAAAAACTAACTAATAATGTGCATGGGCCCTATTGAGATATCTGTTTTGTGAATTGTTCATCCCTGGGGTTTTCTGCTGGATCACTAGACTACCCCTGTTACACACCACATGCTTTCTAAGTGTCTGTAGAAAAGCTGCATGAATCACTTTCTTCTCATTACAGAGCACAGCTGGGTATGACGGTGTGCGTACAAGTATTATCATTATGCCTGCCTAGATAAGACATCTGTGTTCTGCGACTGCATGCTGTAGTAGCTCTGTCAGCATTTGTGCAGTTGTAGAATACGCTTCATAGTTTTTAAGTTGGGGTCATCAGCAATCCCACACATGTCAGAATACATGTAGAAGTGCAGACATTCCTGATACTTGGTAGCAGTCGGACATTCAAACTTGTCTGATTATATTTTTTCAGTTTAAAGCACACACCTCAATATCTACGGCCTACTTGGAACAAACCTTTGCAGACACTTATTTTGAGTAAAATACAGGTTAATACATATGCCAACATGTTTTAAACCTCACTTTTTCTGTAACAGCTTGCTTTGAAAGTCAGAGTTGACAATGCCAAGCGTACACTAACACGAAATGCCAACCCTTCTGATGCCACTCTTGGGAGTCTCAGCTTCTTTCTAAACACCCCAGGAAGTATCTATACACCTTTTACTAGTGATATGGCACATCAAAGAAGCCTTAGGTATTATACTATCACGGTTTCACTTTGCACCTCTCAAAATATTTGTAAAAGTAGCTGTATGGATTACTTTATGCTCATTATACAGGACTGACGCATATTTAACTCTGTATTTGAGTGCTTCTGTGACAGCTTCCTAAGTAAGGGATCTGTGCTTCTGCAACAGAATACTGTAGTAGACAGACAGGATTTGTGCAGCTGTATGATATGCTACATAGTTTTTAAGTTAGAGTCATCAACTGCACCACACCTGTCAGATGTACAGACATACCTGAAACATGACAGCAACCAGAAACTCAAACATCACAGAGTACACTTTCATTTTAAAGCACACACCCACATTTTTATGGCCTACTTTGAGTGTACCTTTGTAGAGACTCATATCAACTAGGATACATGTTAATACATCCACCAACATGTTTTAAACCTCACTTTTGTGTTCCAGTTTCATAATAGAATGACAGCTCACAATGGCAGGCCTACGCAAAAATGAAAGGCCGACTGTGACTTTCTAAAGACGTAAATAAGTGTGTCTGTTCCTTTTCGTGGTGAGATGACACATCTATAGGTACTAGTATAGGTCTATTTCACACCATATGCTTTCTACATTTGAGTAGAAAAAAATATGGATTTGTTTCTGCTCATTTTACAAGACATACACATGTTGAATTCTGTATTGCAGTGCTTCTGTGATGCCTACCTAGGTAAGGGATATGTGCTTGTGCAACAGAATGCTGGAGTAGC
Source organism: Lissotriton vulgaris (assembly GCF_964263255.1). Classification (NCBI taxonomy): domain Eukaryota; kingdom Metazoa; phylum Chordata; class Amphibia; order Caudata; family Salamandridae; genus Lissotriton; species Lissotriton vulgaris. Next base: position 1,870,039,439 of record NC_141694.1, on the reverse strand, counting down.
TCTGACATGATTTGTGAAGCAGTATGGTAAACTGCATAATTTTTAGGTTACATAGTTTTTAAGTTACATTCATCAGGTCTCAGACTACTCACAGAATGACACACATTTTAGCAGTCATTCACTTAAACTTAAGTATGCTTTCAATTTAAAGCACTCACTTCACTAGCTGCAGCCTACTTAAAAAGTACATTTGCAAACAGTCATATGGACTGGGATAGAGGTTAATACATCTGCAAACATGTTTTAAACCTCATTTTTCCATACTGCTTTTATTACAGAATTGGAGCTCACAATGCCAGGCCAAGGCCAGGCCAAAATGAAAGGCTCACTCCTCTCATGGCACTCTGATTTGCACAAGGCCATGTCTGAAATGGAGGGGTGGAGTGAGCTAAAGAATTATGATGGATTAAACCCAGATCAGTTGACTGTGGGTGAGTGTTTGATTTGCTCAAACGCTCCGTCCATCATCCCCTTTGGTATTACTCTTATGTCAGCATCTTTCTAAACACTTTAATAACTGTGTCTGTGCCTTTTAGGGATAGAATAACACATACAAAGAAGCCTATAGATATCAGACTATTCCTGTTTCACAATGCATACTCTCTAAATGTTTGTAAAAAAAAAAGCTGCATGGACCACTCACTGCTACTCTTGCATGGTAGGCCAGTATGGTGATGGGTGTTTGAGAGCTTCTGTGATGCCTACATAGCTACCAGATTTCTGGCTCTGGACTGAAAGCTGAAGTACTTCTGACAGGTATTCACCTGTTACAACGCATTTTTTACAACGCACTACCACTACAACGCAGGCATTACAACGCATACCATTACAACGCATTGCGCTGGGGGGCGCTCTAGGATAAGAGGTAAGTTTAATTTACTATCCAACACCTTCCCTAGGGTCCACGGGGACTGGAGTTAGAATAGTAAATTATACTTACCACTATCCAGCACCCCAAAGCGCTATGCGTTGTAGTGGTATGCGTTGTGAATACCGCGTTGTAATGGTATGCAGAGTAAAAGTATGCGTTGTAACGTCATACATCCCTTCTGACAACATTTATGCAGGAGTTTGAAAGACTGCATAGTTTTTAACGTACAGTCATCAGCTGCACCATACATCTCAGACTACAAGTCTTAGCCGAGTCAAGATAGCTGTCAGACATTGAAACTTGACAGAGTACACTAACGGCCTACTTAAAGTGTACATTTGCAAAGACTTATATAAACTATGGTAGAGGTTAATATATTTACTAACATCTTTTAAACCTCTCTTTTCTTTATCAGTTTCATTAGAGGGTCAGAGCTCACCATGACAGGCCTACACCAAAATGAAAGGCCGACTCCTGTCATGCCATTCTAGTCAGTCTCAGCATCTTTCGAAACACCTTAGTAAGTCTGTGTATACCTTTTAGAGGTAGGACAACATAAGTATAGAAGCCTTGTGATGGTTTGCGACCACCAGACGGCGATGACCATTCAACATGACCGCCGCGAAACTCAGAAGTGCAGTCACTGGTCTAGTTAATGTGCACAGCCGGGCGGACGTGGGTGTTGAAAAGGACGGGTGGCAGGTGAAAGAGGGGTCAGGTGCGTCAGACTGGAGTTCGGGAGGAGAGGATGCCACGCGACCCCAAGAAGAGGAAGAGCGGAGAACGAGGAACGCGAACCACAAGGAGGAAGAAGTGAGCCTCGCTAGCAGAGGAGGAACAACGTAGGACCTGCATACCAGTTGGGTGGAAGACGGAGAAGAGTACAACTGCTCAAGGAGCATTGTCCACGGGACCACTGTTCTCCCCAACAGCGAGGAGGCTGGGTCTCCCATGAGCACAATTGTTCGCTGTACACTAGACACCCCACACACGTTAGGGCTCTGGTGACGGTGCACGCTTTCCCCTTCTCCTATTTTCCAGCATGAGAGATAAACAGTAGCCTGAGCCCTCTTTTCTTTGTTTTTACTTTCTGGGTCAAAGTTCGCCTGACACTGTAAGAAGAAGCCTGGGACACAGAGAAGCAGAGAAGCCCTCAGTCGTGGATCCCAAGAGCTACATTCCATTTTTCATGTTCTAGATGGACTTTGATGTATGTGAAGATAACATACACCGAGTAATAAAGAAGGAGAGTACAAAGATACTTTAGTGTCGTAGTAAATACCTAGCAGAAAGGGGGGTGAGAATATTGTCCCGGGATACCACGACCACTGTGGTGACAGAAGTGGGATTTGCTGTCTAGAAAAAGACAGTACCCTACCATGGAGGTGATTATTACCCAATTAGCAGAGGAGCAACACCATCTACAGCTAGTCTTTGAACAGCAAACCAAACAGGCACAAAAGGAAAGAGAGGCTCTACACGCAGCTCTAAAGGATCAAGCAGCTCTCCTAACCGCAAATCAACAGGTTCAAAAGACTGCTGTTTTGCGCCTTACAGACACCATCTCAAGTGCCTGGGTACTTCCAAAGGTACCAAGTTTAGTACTTCAGAAGTTTCAACAAGGGGATGACCCAGACTATTTCTTTGTAAACTTTGAAAGGGTGGCCTCCGCAGCCACATGGCCACCAGAAATATGGGACAGTACATTGCGCCATTATTTTCAGGAGAATTACAGGCTGCCTATCAAGGCGCCAACCCCGCCGATGTCATTAGTTATGCTGACATAAAGAGGGCAATTCTAGAGCATTTAGGCTGTGATCAGGAATACTATTGTTCTTGATTCAGGAAGGAAAAATGGTCTGTGTGAGAGAATCAAGGGCCCTGTATTATAGAATAAAGAACTTGGGTAATCGTTGGTTGCAACCTACCACCTCCTCCGTGGAAGAACTCACAGAAAAATTATATTTAGAGCAGTACTTGGAAGCCCTACCCTTTAACACAAGGGCATAGATTAAACAACACCCCATTCTATCAGCTACGGTGCCGGTGGACCTTGCTTGTGCATATCATCTATCTACTGAGTTCAAAGATCCTGCCCATAGAACCCCAGTGGGGCCCCCAAAGATACCGAGCAAAACCGCCACAAACCCCATAGAGCAGAGACCTACCACTTCGAGTCCCGCCCTACCCGGACCAAAGTGTTTCCACTGCGTGGAGTTGGGACACATAGCACGGCACTGCCCTTCCTGTCTTCCCCCTCAGGAGGCTATGGAGGTAGGGTACAACCGGGGGCAGGTATTGGTGACAGGAAAACCCCCAGAAAGGTACAGAAAACAAATATATATGAACGGGAAACTGGTTCTAGCATTTCTAGACACAGGGTGTCATCATACAGTAGTCGACAGGGCCCTAATACGTGACTGTCAAATAGTGGAAGATAAATGCATACAGGTGACATGTGTTCATGGGGAAAAGAAACTATACCCTTTGGCTGAGGTCCTGTTGGATATAGATGGAGAGTCACAGTTGAGGAAGGTGGGGGAGGTACCAGATTTTCCTAAGTCAGTCTTGTTGGGAACAGGCCTCATATTTCATGAATACCTACAGGCATATGCTCCCTCCCATCTTCCAGTGATCTGGCTGAATAGTACCCCTTTCAATGATGAGGAGATAGAGGAGACACCCCTAAGGTGTCAAAAACTCATAGGGAGAAAAGGAAAGAACTGGCCATGTATTTACAGACTGAGCCTCTCTTATCCACTCATATCTTTACTTCCTCAGAGACACCGAAAGAAGCAGGACAGAGTTTCTGAGCGGCCCACAGAGATGACACTACACTACAAAATCCATGTGAACAGGTAAGGAAGATCAACCGGATAAGGTAGGCCTCTTCTTTTGTATTAAAAGGGACTCTTGTATAGAATATTGCAAGAAGGGTTTAACAGGAAAGAACAATTACTAGTACCATGACCATTCAGAGAACAGGTGTTGTGTCTAACCCACAGCCAGACTGGGGGTGGGCATTACGGTAAAGAACACACCCTAAAATATTTACTGCCCAGGTTCTATTGGCCTGGGGTACACCAGGAAGTTGGCAGGTATTGTGCTACCTGCTCCCGCTGCCAGTTAGTTAACGCACCTGCTATTCCCAGATCGCCACTCCAGCTCCTTCCTATCATAGATATTCCGTTAAAAAGAGTAGGGATGACCTAGTGGGACCTCTGATTCCATCTACCTGGGGACATCAGTACATTTTGCTACTAGTAGATTATGCCACGAGATACCAAGAGGCTAAACCTCTGTCCTCCACTACTACCACAGCATTTGCCCTTGCCATGGTCACCTTCTCGGTGGGGTCTCCTAATGAGTTTTTAACGGACCAGGGAACCCCATTTATGTCCCGTTTAATGAGACAGGTATGTTCCATACTCTAAGTAAAGCAGATACGCCCATCAGTCGACCATCCCCAAACAGAGGAGTTAGTGGAGCAGTACAACCGCACGATAAAGACCATCTCAAGGTAAAGCATAGACAAGGCAGGGAGGGATTGGGACACACAACTACCCCTTGTCCTGTTTTCTATAAGGACAAATAAACAAAGGTCAACAGGGTTTTCACCTTTCGGGCTCCTGTTTGGGAGGCGACCTAGAACACTCCTAGACATGATTGTAGAACAATGGACGGAGGAAGAGGATGAGGGCAAATCCCAACTCCAATATTCTGCTTCCTTGAAGGACATGTTGTCTTCCCTGTGGGAAGAGGTGTCAACATGGAAAGTGCTCAAAACAGACAAAAACATCAGTATGACCGACACACTAAACTCAGGGAATTCAAAACCGAGGATCAGGTTCATATTCTTCTACCTAGCGCCCAAAAAACTCTTAGCTACCTGGCAAGGGCCCTGCAAAATACTGAGTAGAGAAACCCCTGTAACGTACAGAGTAGACGTTCCACATAAACAAGATGAGGGCCAAATATATCACGTAAACCTACTTAGGACATATGAGGCACCTGTTCCTGTAACCCCAACCTCAGGAACTACCATACATCACATAAACGTGGACAAACCTATGGAAGTGGCCTTCAGCCCTCAAGGACGTAAAGAAGAGACCCACATACAGGTAGGACCACAAGTGACGGAAGAACAAAGACATCAAATACTCTATCTTTGTGAGAAATATTCCTCTGTCTTATCAGGAACCCCAGGGCGAACTACTTTAGTAGAACACAACATTAATACAAAAACAGCCCAACTGGTCAAGCTAAAACCTTATTGCATTCCCGAGGCCAGGAGGCAGGCAGTGGACCAAGAAATACATGTTACAGGTCGACATAATCGAGCCTTCTCATAGTTCTTGGTCATCTCCAGTTGTCCTTGTACTAAAACCTGATGGTAGTATTTAGTTTTGCATAGATTTCCGCCAGGTGAATTCTGTGTCAAATTTGATGCCTACCCTATGCCAAGAGTGGACAAATTAATTGAACAATTAGGAGAAGCCAGAGTGATGTCTACCTTAGATTTAACAAAAGGCTATTGGCAAATCCCTTTAACCTCGGCAGCCAAGGAGAAAACAGCCTTTTCAACACCATCAGGCATGTACCAATTTAAAGTTCTGCCCTTTGGCCTCCATGGGGCTCCTGCTACTTTTATAGTGATTGATGGATGCCATATTAGCACCACACCAAAGGTTTGCTGTTGCTTATCTAGATGACATTGTTCTGTATATTCCCACTTGGGACACCCACCTACTGCATCTAGAAGCGGGCTTAAAATGTTATAACAAGCAGGTCTTACTCTAAATCCCCCAAAAACTACCTTTGGAACTGAACATATTGAGTACTTAGGATACGATATCAGGGAAGGGTGCATAAGACCACAAATCAACAAAATAGAGGCCATCTCAAAAATACCCTGACCCTCCTGTAAGAAGGATATCCGTTCCTTCCTCGGGTTGGTTGGCTATTATAGTAGGTTCAGACCAAATTTGTCTGAAATTGCCAGTCCCCTCACTGATCTGCTTACAAAAACACACACACAGGAAAATACCTCCATTGGTTGGTTCCCCAAGGAGAAAGCTTCCAAAGGCTAAAGAGATCTCTGTGTACCTCCCCTGTCCTGACTTTAAGAAGATCTTTGTCCTCCAAACCGATTCCACAAGAAGAGGCCTTGGGGCCATACTATCCCAACCAGATAACTCTGGAGATTTACGCCCCATCCTGTTCCTTAGTAGTAAGCTATATCCCAGAGAAGCTAGATACGCTCCAATTAAAAAAGAGTGCCTTGCCCTCAAGTGGGCTATGGAAGCCCTACAATATTATCTTTCAGGATGTTCCTTTCTTTTATTGACCGACCATGCTCCTGGTACGTGGCTGTTACTTCATAAAGACTCTAACCCCAAGGTCTTACAATGGTTTCTTGCCTTACAGCCCTTTACCTTTGAAGCCATACACATACCAGGAAAACTACAGACGAATGTGGAATATCTCTCCATTTCCTGTCATTGAATGGCCGGACCAACCATTCTGTGGGGGGGGGAGGCCGTGTGATGGTTTGCAACCACCAGACGGCGATGACCAACCCAACATGGCCACAGCCGCCGAGGAACCCGGAAGTGCGGTTAGCGGTCTAGTTGATGTGCAAAGCCGGATGGACGTGGCCATTGAAAAGGACTGGTGGCAGGCGAAAGAGGCGACAGGTGTGTTGGACTGGAGTTAGGGAGGAGAGGATGCCACGCGACCCCAAGAAGAGGAAGAGCGGAGAACAAGGAACGTGAACCACGAGGAGGAAGAAGTCAGCCTCGCTAGCAGAGGAGAAACAATGTAGGACCTGCATACCAGTCGGGTGGAAGACGGAGAAGAGTGCGACCGCTCAAGGAGCATTGCCCACGGGACCACTGTTCGCCCCAATGGCGAGGAGGCTAGGTCTCCCATCAACCCGGCCCAGGAGGGTCATAGGAGCAGGCAAGTGCCGGGCGCATGCTCTAGGTAAGTTAAGGGGCTGTGGGCACACTTTAAGTGGCACCAGTGAATGAGCACAATTGTTATCTGTACACTAGACACGCCACCAGCATTAGGGCTCTGGTGGCGGTGCACGCTTTCCCCTTTGCCTATTTTCTGGCATGAGAGATAAACAGTAGCCTAAGCCCTCTGTTCTTTGCTTTACTTTCTGGGTCAATGCTTGCCTAACACTGTAAGAAGAAGCCTGGGACACAGAGAACTAGAGAAGGCCTCAGGCGTGGATCCCAAAAGCTACAATCCATTTTCCCCTCTGCTCATGTTCTAGATGGACTTTGATGTATGTGAAGATAACATACACCGAGTAATAAAGAAGGAGAGTAAAAAAATACTTTAGTGTCATAGTAAATACCTAACAGAAAGGGGGAACAGTCAAGAGCTCCAGGCCCTACCTGATTGCTGCGGGGGGCAGCGGGACTCCATACCGCCACTCAGCCGCTCCCAGCTTGCGGCCAGGGCTTCAGGCGAACTACAGCCCCCAGGACGCTTGGTGGCGTCCACGTCCACTTCCTGGCAGTTTCGCGCCCGGAGATGCTTAATACACAGGAGGCTCTCTCGGTGGAGCGGGGGAACAGTCAAGAGCTCCAGGCCCTACCTGATTGCTGCGGCGGGCAGCAGGACTCCATTCTGCCACAGAGCCGCTCTCAGCTCGCGCCCGGGGCTTCAGGCGAACTACAGCCCCCAGGACGCTTGGCGCGTCCACGCCCTCTTCCCTGCATTTTCCCGCCCTGAGGCGCTTCATACACAGGACGGGCGCAGGCGTCGCCGAGCTGAGCCCGGGCAGAGGGCGGGCCATCTGTGGCCATCAGGGGCCAGAGGAGGCCGGGCTGGGCCTCCCCCTAAGCTTCAGATATGGGTAAGCATAAACATCTGGGTAATGAGGGACAAGGGGCCAAAAATGCTAAAGTTCCACGTAAAGCTGATACCATAATCTCCTACCTGACGTCAGCAGTAGGTGCTATTAATCAAAAAATCGCTAATGCTAAAAAAGAGCTTGAACTGGAAAGGGCGAATGAATCACCTACCCCAGATCCACCACTTGTATCCACAGAGGTCTTGTGTGAGCGCACACATGCTGAGGTGCTAAACATTCAGGATTCGGCACTTCACACCTCTTTGTTAGGATCTGTAGAGGGACCCAGCTCTAGTGAACCCTTAAGTTCGGACAGACCAAAAACTGAAAAATGCGCTCGCAAAGTTAATCATTTGCACTATGAACAGGACCACGTCATTCTTACTAATCTATTCAATGCACGAATAGAGCCTCTGTTGGTGGGCATTGGCAAAGACATTATTGATTGTATGAATACATGCGTAGCTGGTCTACTTAAGAGGTGTGAAAGAATTGACTCTTTTATAAAAGAATATCGCGGCCTAGAGCATCACTCGGCAATTGACCAGAAGACTGTTGAGAATCAAGATATAGAGCCTATGGTACGATCAGGGTTAAATGTCCATCCAGGGAGTCCGCGCCCTCATGTGCCTCACAAATCTCTGTCACCATCCAAAAACCTGGATGCTGCAAGATCTGGCACCGGAAGCCTCTTGACTCATCCAAGAGTTGTATCAGCCAAAATGACTACTCATAAGAAACAAGCTCTACATCCTAACACCATCAACATTGCATCTAACTCTAGTAGCCCCAGGTTGCACCTTCCGCCGGACGCTGCCCCTTTTGTGGCAGTGTTAACGGGGGTCCCGCCTCTAGAACATAATGGGAGAGAGACTACTGAGGACCTCTTAGGGAAATACAGGGAATGGTGCAGACAATACTCAAGTGGGGAGAGTGACATATCCTCCTCTATCATCATGGCCAGAAGGGTGGGATGGGCAGGACACGGAGCCAAGATCATTACAGGGGACTGTATTGTTTTACATTTTTGTGGGAGAAATGTTGATGAAAGATTGTTCTGGGATGGGTCTGACCTTACAAACACTGGAATTAGACCATTACCTCTTGGCTATTTCTATCCTCCATGGGGTAGCCAGAAAACATGTTTCCCAGCCCAGAGATTAACACTAAAAAGATATACTCCCACCCTAGGACCATGTGATTTCGCCAGGCACCCTGAGAGTGGTGTCTCGGTCATTTCACCTCAGCATCCCCCCTCACTTCCCATAGCCTTGCAGATCCCTGAAGGTACACAGAGTGGGGGCTTGTCTTTGTCAAATCGCTTCTCACCCCTGCTTCAGTTAGAGAATTCTGATTGACTACAAAACCCATGTGGCACTAAAAACTTGATTGTTTCTAATTTACGCCACAGGAATACTTGTACAATCCTTAGTTGGAACATCACATGTAGCAGATTGAAAAGCCAGGATGAGAACTGGGTGGGTTTTGTTACATGCTACGACATAATAGCCCACCAAGAAACCTGGGACCCAACAAATAGTCTCTCGATGGACGGGTATGTCCACTTTAGCATTCCCGCCGTACCTAGTTTGGCGGGGAGGGCGAAGGGAAGACTAGCCCTACTAATTTCATTGAATGTGAAAGGTACAGCAAAACAGCTAGAGTCAGGTTCTCAACACTGTTTAGTAGTAGAATTGTTGGCTGTGAATTCCCCCACTGTTTTATTCATTAACTATTATAATTCACCAGTTACTGTCAGTCTAAATCAACATTTAGAATCTGTTGGGGAATTTTTAGACACGTACAGAGCATCACACAATAGTTTTGAGGTCATCCTTATGGGTGACTTCAATACACATCCTTGCAGATTGGAGTGTACTATGAAAGATAACGGGGGCCTGCTCACTCGCTGCCCACGCACTTTGAACACACGAAACAAGGGGGGGCTTTGGAGAGCCTCCTGGCCTCCTTCAATCTTTATTAATCAGGCTGCTGTGTAGATGGGCCTAGACCCCTCACGTTTAAAGGAAAAGACACAGGATCAGTTATTGATTATATTTTTTTATCTTCTCTTGTTTTGCCTATGGTTTTAATCTATAGGGTAGAAGACACTATTTTTAGTGACCATAACCCTGTGACATTAGAGGTTGCCCCAGGGGGGTTATTGGATTTCTTTTTTTTTGAATATTTTTATTATTGCAGGAAGAACAAAACAACAAAGTTCACATATAATATATATCTCAAAAAGGAAGTTATAGTACAAAATGGAGAAGCAATTTACCGACAAAGAACGTAAGAAACAGAGGTCTGACAAATACAGATCTTGACAAGAATAATAGATAAAGATATAGTCTTACAAGTAATAAACATATATTTGAACTGGCCTCGTTCTCTTCTGATTCAGATAGATCATAGTTCAAAAAAGTTTAAACACATTTTTTCTTTCTTTTGCAAAGCCTTAAGACCTCTATGTCTTGCTAACGAAAGTTCCATGGTATTTATTTCGTTTGTCAAAAGCCACCACTCGAAAACATCTGGGATATCTTTTAATACCCATAGTCTTGCTATGACTAGCCTAGCACATGCATAAATGATGGTTATTATGTCTTTGTGAGGGCAGTTGATTTCCTGGATGTCTAGTAAAACCAGTTGTGCTGTCAAAGGTGTGGTGACGATTTGTTTGCTATTTAAAACATCAGACAGCCCTTTCCAAAATGGTATTAGCGCCGGGCACGAAAAGAGCATATGCTCTATACTTGCAGCTTCTAAATCGCATTTCGGACACTTTGTTTTCTTATTTGCCTGGTTACCCTGTGCCCAACTAGCTATTCTCTGTGGAGTGTAATACAATTGTGTGATGGTTCTGTACGACTGTAACCTCAAGCTAGTAGACTGGACAATCAGGTTTATATGGCGTAGAGAATATGAGATCTGTGTTGAGTTTATGTTCATACCCAGTCTGGAAGACCATTTAGCCGCTATTTTTGTGCAATCTTCAGTTTTGCCTTGTGTTAAGTATCCATACCCCTGACTTATTAATGATTTTACTTTATTCGAGTATAAACATATAAATATGTCTGATTCTACTACTTCCATAATTTTCATCTTAGAGGGCAGATAATCCCTTATTTGAATATATTTAAAGTGCATATTATCCCTTAAATTAAATCGAATTTTTAGTGCATCAAAATCCATAAAACCATTTTGACCATATAAATCCCCCAGTGTGTTAATACTGTGTCTCTCCCAGAGAAGACCTGCTCCGTCAGAGAACATATCAGGTAGTCCTGGGTTGCCCCATATTCTAATCTCCGTATTATAGAAGGAGATTTTCCCAATTGTCAGAATTTGGTCCCAATTTTTTTTAATGTGCCTGGCTGACTTAAATTTCACTCATTTAAAGTAGTTAGGGTCATGCAAACGGTGTAAGAATTGATTACAATCAGATCCCAACATGAGCCGGTGGTAAAATAACGAACTATCGTTTTTTATCAGACTTTGTATACGATGAAAGAAAGTGGCTAAAAAATAAAACCTACAGTCGGGAAATGCTAGTCCTCCCTTTTCTATTGAGAGTTCTAGTAGTTTCAGTCATCAAAGCCAACATTCCCCCTCCCCACTTTTTCTACCCCCCAACCCCCCGACAATAACTGGTCTTTTACCACCATCCCCCACTCACGAGAGAATCCATGATTTTGCTACTTAGGCGTGTTAAGTCGGGCTCTCCAGCTGACATTGGCCCAGCACGTATTCTTTGTCAGCTCTTCTCTGCGTGTCCCTCCCTGCCAATTCCCTTCTGAACAATTGTTTTACCTCTGGCATTGTTCCGGCCCCCTTCAAGACTGCCACTATTCTCCCCATATTAAAAAAACCAGGAGCGGACCCTTCTCTCCCTGCTAACTACCGCCCCATTTCCCTTCTCCCTTATCTGGGAAAAGTAGCAGAGTCCCACGTCACCCAGGCACTTAGCTCCTTTATAGAGAGCAGCAACTATCTCGCACCCGGGCTTCCGCCCCCGTCACTCCACTGAGAAGGTGGTCATCTCAGTCATGGACCAGCTCAGGAAGGGACTCGACACCAACATCCCCCAGGGCCTGGTCTTCCTCGATCTGTCCGCCGCCTTCGACACGGTGGACCACTCCATCCTCCTATCCCATGTCAGGGTGGCGGGCATAGGGGACCAGGCTCTTACCTGGATTGGATCCTTCCTGGAAGGTCGCACTCAGGCGGTCCACCTTGCCGAATTTTCGGCCCCACCTAGCAGGGTGAAATGCGGGGTTCCTCAGGGCTCTTCTCTTTAACCTCTTTTATTTAATCTTTATATTTTTCCTCTCATTTTTGCACTTCAACAAATGGAGGTCACAGTTTACAATTATGCTGACAACTTCCAACTCATTTTTAATTTTTCTGACCCCTCTTTAGGAGCCTCCCGCTTCCAGTCTGTCCTGCTGTTTATCCGGGCTTGGATGAATGCAAACCATCTCAAACTCAACCCGGATAAAACAGAGCTGATTCTGAATGGAGGCGGCAGCAATCCCTGGTCACCTTCCTTTTGGCCCTCTTCCTTTGCCCCCCCCACTCCTTACCATTATCATCATGCTCAACCACCATCTGACACTTCACACCCACATTAGCACTATTGTTTCTTCTTGCTTTTTCACCTTACGTATCATCAGGAAAGTGTCCCGGTTTTTCTCTCCCTCAGCACTCAAGCTGATTGTGATGGCCATGGTCTTATCCAAGATCGACTATGGGAACATCATTTTTAATGGAGCCCCCGCCTACGCACTTCAACGTCTTCAGATGGTGCAGAACCAGGCAGCTCGCCTGGTGTATGGCCTACCGAAATATCATCACTCCTCCCCCTCCTCTTTACCCTTCACTGGCTACCAATCAAACAAAGAGCCCTTTTCAAACTTGGCTGCCTTACCTTCAAGCCCGGGCAGGCACTGCCCCTGCGTTCATCAATTCCGCCATCACCGACTACTGCCCTGCTAGAGACCTACGCTCCGCGGCCAAATCTTTGCTAGTCATTCCCCGGTTCAAGAAAAAACGTTCCGGAGGTCAGAAATGTTCATTACTCGCACCTACCTTTTGGAACTCCCTTCCCCTTCCCCTTAGATCCTCCCCCTCCTACTTGGAGTTTCGTAAAGCTCTAAAAACCTTCCTATTCCAGCAAGCCTTCAGTCCATAGTCCCTGCTGTCCTCCTCAGTCATGAAATCCTATAGCGCCAAGAAACTGCTCAGTGAATGCGCGCTTTACTAATAACTAAAAATTCAAATTCAAATTCAGTGCCCTACGCACTTTTTTATATCTCCATACAAAGCTGCTACAGATGCCCTCTAGTTTTTTAAAGAAAAATATATTGGGTTGCAGAGGGATAGAACTAAATAAATATAACACCTTCGGTAGAATCTTCATCTTCACTAAGTTTATACGACCCACTAAACTAATCGGAATCTTGTGCCATTTTTTAAGGGTCGTTTCTGTTTCCTTTAGAAAAGAATCATAATTCAGCGTAATGATTTTATCAGTGCTTGACGCTAGTCTAATACCTAAGTTAATCGCACTTTGACATATGCCAGTGATCGGTTCCAAAGGTTTATAGTTGGCAATAACCTGCGTCTTTCCTACGTTAAGTTTATATCCTGAAACATTGCCAAAGTGTGCAGCCTCTTTTATTATTTCAGGTGTAGCTTTAACTAGATCTGTAGTAAATAAAGCGATGTCATCTGCAAAAGCAGTTATTTTTAAGCTCCCTCCGCCGTGCAGAAATGGAAGAATATTTACCTGCATAAAGAGTGCGTTTAAAAATGGCTCCAAAGATAGAGCAAAAAGCAGAGGGGACAGAGGGCAACCTTGCCTAGTTCCTCTCCCTATGAAAAAGCTCGTTGATTCTTTTCCCCCAAAGCTGACTTTGGCCAGCGGTCTGTCATACAATGAGCACACCCACAAAAGTAATTACCCTGAATACCTGCCTTCTTTAGTACTTCCCACAGATACTCCCACCCCACTCAATCAAATGCTTTTTCTGCATCTAACATGACCATTCAGAGTGTGGTGGGAGTAGTTGAGGCAACATCGAAGGCTTAGATCGCAGTGTTAACATGGGCCGTTGTGTCTCTCCCCATAACAAACCCATGTTGTTGAGTGTTAACCAAAGTCGGCATAATGGGCGCTAAGCGATTTGCTAGTATCTTAGAAAAGATGTTAACATCTGCATCAAGCAGGGAAATCGGCCGGTAGGAGCCACAATCTTCCGGAGGTTTTTTTTTTTTAAGAAAGAAAATTATTTTAGCTACTTTCCATGATGTAGGGGCTTTCCCTGAACTGTCTATAAAATTAATGACAGATTCTAACAGAGGTAATAATTCTTGTGCACAAGTCTTGTATAATTCAATAGGCAGACAGTCCTCTCCGGTGGCTTTTCCCGGTGGCAGGCAAATGGCTGTATTTATTTCAGCTTGTGTTATTTTTAAGTTAAGTTGTTGTAATTTTCTGTTAGCGATGTCTCTTTGTATGGGCATATATTTATATAAATATTGTGTAATTTCAACTCTAGTGGGAGTATTGTCTGGAGTGTATACATTTTGGTAATAGTTAACCAACTGACCAAGAACCTGTTCTGGCTGATCATATTTATGTGAATCAGACCCTTTGATCGTTTTAATCCTGGTTCTCCCTTTCTTGTCCGCAACCTTATATGCCAGTACTTTTCCAATTCTATCTCCTCCTTCGTATTGAGTTAATTTATACTTATGTATTTTGGCACAGTGTCTGTCTCTTAGTATCTTTTTGAGAGAGGATTGTAATTTTGGAAGTTCTAATCTTAGCTCCTCAATGTTTGTATTTAATTGTTTGGTTGCGTCTGCTAATTTCTGCTCCATTTGCAGTATATTAGAAGTGGTTTTCTTAGTAGCTCTGCGATTTTCAGCATTAGTTCTAAAAATGTGTGGTTGAGCAAACCCCCTTATACTGCATTTACATGCGTCCCAAACTACATTAATAGTAGTTGAATTAATGTTCAATTCAATAAATTCTTTAATGTGTTTTTTTAAAGAGGTCACGAAACCCAGGTCGGTAAGTAAGTATCTTGGAAATGTAAATTGTCGTACATCCGGCCTCGAATCACCATTCTCGAAGTTTAATAGCATCGGGTTGTGATCTGAGGTGATCCTCGGACAAAGTTCTATCTTACAATTGCCCACTATTTGATCAGTCGCCCAAACCATATCAAGTCTTGAGCAGGATCTGTGGGGCGCTGAGTAGTATGTATGCCCCGCAAGATTAGGATGCTTAGAGCGCCACACATCTTTTATATTAAGCAATCTACCCAGTTCCAAAATTGCAGACCTGACCTTACGCATCCTGCGGGGAGAACCCTGTCCTGTAGAGTCAATTTTGTAATCTATTACGCAATTAAAGTCTCCCATCACCAATATTTCGACCTCCCACTCTAATAACTCAATACTTAGTTGCTCAAACAACTTAGGGTCATCTATATTGGGGCCGTAAACTAGACATAAAACAAGTTTCTTATGTTCCAGTTGAACTTGGGCTATCGCCCACCTTCCCCGTTAATCTGATGATGTTTTTAAAATTTCAATCCCCAATCCTTTCTGTTTTAGTATGGCCACCCCCCGAATGGAGGCCCCCAAAGTTGAACAGACAACAAGCTTGTATCCCATTTGTGAAAGCAAATTCCTATCTTGGTAACTAATGTGAGTTTCTGAAAGAAGAGCAAATTGTGGTTTATACATGCCTATCTCCTCCTGTACCAATCTCCTCTTTTGCTTGCTATTGAGGCCAGCAACATTCCAAATTAACAATCTTGCCTTAACCATTGCTTACATCTTTGTTTTTTGAATTTCCTCTGCATATAGTCTCTAATAAAACATTTCAATACTTTGTCCGCACCATAGTTCTTCCTTGCAATACATTTTTCCCCCCCACCCGCAGCGCCTTCCCTTCCCACCCCTCCCAAGTCCCTTTGGGGGGAGCACCCCTCTATCCCCTGCTGCCGCTGGAGTGGCAGCCTAGTGAAGTGGCACTCGCAGAGGCAGATTCTGCCCGCTAGTCAGTGATATTATTCAATACATCCGAAAGGAACAGGAAGAAGAAGAAAAAAAAGTAAGAAGAATGTGAGAGTTTTATATATATGAAGCAGTGAAAAACAAACACACATTGCATATATTCAACCCATTTTTATCCCCTATTGTGTTTTTATATAGTTCAGCAAGTATGAATGAAAGGAGCTCCTTATGATCAGAAGTGCAATCACCCATCGTTAATGTCAGTTTCATTTCTGTCTTTCAAATGTAAATTTTTCTAAAGCCAAAACCGCCTCATCTTGGTCAGTGAAAAAGAAAGACCGCCCATTTCTGATCACCCTGAGACAGGCAGGCTCTTGTAAATATACTGTGCAGTCAATAACTTTAAAGGAGTCTATCAACTTTCGAAGCTCCCACCGTCTATCCATTGTTCCCTTACTTAAATCTGACTGTACAAAAAAGGTTAGATTGTCAATAGTGACCGGGCAGTTGGGTATAGCTTTAAGGGATACAGCTTGTCTTAGCAAAAAGTTGCCAAAATATATCAGAATTGGTCTAGGGAATTTGCTTTTTTGTTTTTTTGGAAGAGAGGAAGTCTATGTACTTGTTGTAGTTGGGAGTCCCAGTCCCAATCTGATAAGTCGCTAAATGCTTTTTGAAATAAGTTCACTACGTATGATCTGGCATCCGCTCTCTCTGTCCCTTCGGGGATCCCAAACAGCCTGAGATTATGTCTACGTGCCCTATTTTCCATATCCTCGACCTTTGCTTCAAGTTTAGATATTCGTGCAGCGTGTTGTTTAGTTAACTCGTCTGAGCGAGTAGCTCCTTCTTCAACTACCACAACTCGGTGTTTAAGATCTTCCATCTCTTGAGTGACTCCTTCAAGCTTCTCGCACACTTCACTCATAAAAGCCTGGAGTTTTGTGTTGTCTTCTCTTAGCTGCAAGAAATGCTGCTGGCTTTCTTGTCTTTGAGCTATAAGAGTCTTCATGATCATATCCATAGTTGCCACGTTTGGATGGTCTTCAGTTGTTGATGCCCTCAAGGTCGTTTTATCTTGTATTAGACTAGCAGATTCGATGATATCCGACCTTGGTATTAACACATTAGCTAAACAGGGTCCATGGCTTATTTTGGATGTTCTCTTATCTAATCTGTAGGTCATTCTCTGTATCGTTCGCTGTGCTGGTTCTCAGTACCGTATGTTTAGAGACTGTATCCGGTGTGGTTATCTGTGAGCTTTTTGATCTTTGAACACTAGTTAAATCAGCTGGAGGATTTATAACAGGGGAAGTCAGGTTTAAGTCTGTTATTATACCTGTATCACTAGGCGCCACATTAGATGGCGATGTGGTTACGTCTGTGGTGACATCTGTACTTATTGGTGTTAATAAGCCTGGGTTTTCCAATCGCGGTGTCATTTTCTTACCCCCTTTTGAATGCTGATCTTCTTCGAGGCTAGCTCCAGAAAGCCTCATTGCCATGTTATTTACCCCTCCCTTAGCTTGTATCCATTTTCTGAGTGGGCTATCATCAACATTAATCTTGGTCTTTGGCGCCATTTTAGATGTGGAGGAGGAGGTGTCTTTAATCAATGATTTAGTAAGAGCTTTTTTCAACTTGCTCCTAGCTTTGGTTTTAATTTTCCTTAAAACTGATGATTTGAGATTGTTAGATCTGTTATGCATAATTTCTGTCTCACTATCATCCCCTTCAGACACCTCTTCATAGTCTAGGTTAGGACCATCATGTTTGCTTCGTCTTCATCTATCGGTGTACTTTCTGTTATTAAAGTCTGAGATGTCTGAAGTTGCGTCATTTAAACATTCTGATTGATTTACACTCCCAGCCACTTTCTCACAATCAGACTTTGTCGTGGCTCCATCCCTGTTCATAGTATTAGATTTTTAAGGTAGGATCACCCTCTGATAGTCCCTCGCCTTCTACCGTATCGTCTAGTACAGTCTGCCCAGTATTATCTATAGACGAGTTAGGTATTAGATTTTGATCAATTGAAATGGTATTCGGATTTTCCTCTTCACAAGAATATGTCTCTGTCTCTGTGTTTCTACCAGCCCCCTTAGCAGACACACCCGGGCTGGTTGTTTGACTCAAAATCAAACTTGTATTTCCTTTAGCCCCATTTGCTGCTCCTACTGCCGCTTTCCCTTTTGTATTGTTAACATTTTCGCCCAATTTCAAATTGCTTTTGGAAGCTGTAGCGTTAGGGGTACCTGACACATCCTGTCCGCCGATTTTACTGGTCCGTGTAGATCGGGTATTCAGCTTAGGAGCCACACCGGTATCGCTCTTCCGTGTAGCTCCCGGCATTCGGTTCACAGCTGTTACTGTGTCAAGCTGCGCCACGAGCGATCCAAGAGCCGCCCAGCTGAACCAGCGAATTTGTGGCTGGGAGGTGCGTCTTTGCTTCCACACCGGCAGTATCTTTCTGCCCAGACGGCCCAAGCGGCAAAGAATCTGCAGCATTCAGTTAAGTGAAGGTAAATTCCTGGGTATGAAAGTTTTAGCTGCTTTAAAGTTATCGCTTTATCCGACTTCTTAAATGCTCAATCGCTCGGTTGCTCGAAAATCAGCACTCAGCTTCCCACTCTATTATCGAGTTTTGTGGTAGTTAATACAGCTGTGAGCATCGTAGACTCTGCAAACGCTATCAGCTATCGGTAGTTCAGCAACCTCAGCAAAGTTATTCCATAGCGCTATTTTGGATCATTCTCCTTTTGATTATTCCGCTCTGGTTCACCAAAAATAGGTATTTTTCACTGTCGGCTTCTTACATTTATCGCTGCGGGAAGACCTACCACGTGTTGCCTGCTTCACCTGGCGGCGTCAACCCGCCATCTTGACTGCGCCCCTCAACCTGCCATCTTGACTCTGCCCCCTCAACCCACCATCTTGACTCCGTCCCCCTGGGGTTATTGGATTTCAAAGACATTCAGGCTTCATGTGCAACGGACCTGATACCAAGAGATCAGGGTGCGAGGCTGAAATGGCCCAAAGTGACCTCTGTCACTTTTCGACAAGATGTTTTGGCCAAGGTTGAAGTGGAGGTTGGTATTTGCCTAGATCATGCTGGCTCCAATATCAGGATAATCAACGCTTTTAACACAATATGCCAACAAGTGAATACAGATCTAACGGTTAAAACCAAACCAGGTGGGCTAAGAGGAAAAAGATGGCTTGATTCAAACTGTACCAATGCACACTCTGCTCTCTTAAAAGCACTCAAGGAAACACCTAGAAGCAGAGCACACATAGTATTCCTTAGGAAGCAATATAAACAGGCCATTCAGATTCGTAAAACCCAGATTAAGGAACAGGCCTGGAGTGACCTGCAATCAGAAGAAGTTCTGCAGGATAGTTCTAAATTGTGGGCGGTTATTAATCAGCCCTATTTCTCGGGGGTGGAAAATCAGGGTGTGGAATGTACTATTCCAGATGAGCAGTGGCTCGCCCACTTCGGAAGCATTTATAGCCAGCCAAACCCTGGACGCACACAGGAGTCTTTATCTTTCGACCATATAGGGCCAGTTTTGGGCTTTGCGGACTTATATAAGTGTGCACCGAAATTCTGGGCCAAAATATTGACCAACATTTTTAACACCGCAAGAGAAAACAACTTTCCGGAGTCCTGGGCAAGGTCTACTATTATTCCAATCTTTAAAAAAGGCCAAAGGGGTGATCCTGCCTGTTATAGGCTTATTTCCCTAATAGACTCTGCCGTTAAAATCTTGGGCAGAGTCATTCTAGGTAGATTGACATCGTGGCTAGAAGGCAGAGGAACCCTGTCTAATGCCCAGTATGGCTTTAGGGCTAAAAGGAGTACATTGGATCAATGCCTAAACCTTCAATTGCTCATCAGCAAATATACAATTGTGAAGGAGGGGTCCTTGTACATGGACTTTATGGACCTCTCCTCAGCATTCGATCTGGTCAACAGGTCGAGGCTGTGGAGGGTCCTTTTGGACATGGGCATCGACCCCCCGCTGGTTGGTTTTTTAGCTGACCTGCACTGCGGATTACAAGCTTCTGTTAGAGTCACTCGAGAGGTCATGATTGTTGGACCGACCAGTAGGAAAAGGAAATCAGTGACATTTTCTTGCACAGGCAAAGAAGTAAAGAGGGTTCCAATCTTCACCTATCTGGGGGTCATCTTTGATGATAGAGGAACCTGGGGTCCCCAATATAAGTCAAAAAGCAACGCAGTATCAAGATCGGCTGCAGTCCTGTTGAGCTTTGCTAAAGGGATGGGGGCGCGAACAATGGAGGCTATTCTTAAAGTATATAAAGCCAAATGCTTGGCTATAGCCACCTATGGCTCTGCCATCTGGGGTTACACAAAACCTGATAACATCCAGAAGGTGGAGAACACATTTTTTAGATCCCTGCACTCTGTTCCCCAGTCCACCCTCACATTCATAATACACTCAGAGCTAGGCATGGGGTTTGTAACAGACTTAATAAAATCCGCACCTGTAATTTGCTGGGTAAAAACCTGGCTTAACCAGGAAATCTTCCTAAATCACTCGATTCTTAAATACTGCCTTGCCCTGGACAGAGCTCACAGAATCCCATGGTTGGTTTATGTTAAAGCAATGCTCATGAATGTGGGGCGCATTGAGCTCTTTCATTTTCCAGAACATATTAAAAAAGAGGATGTCATGGAGATAAAATCCGCACTGGTAAACCTGTTCACGGCGGAGCGGGAGGAGATAGAGATGAGAAAACTGCTGGTTAGAAGGAACTACGCACTCATAACTGTACCAGGTCCTGAACCCTATCTTGTTTTTGTAACTAGACCGTTTCATCACTTTCTCCTAACCATATTCCGTTTAAATTTGATACATTTTATGTTGGGTTCTTATCCTATTTGGGATACTCCTTTAAACGCAAATCCATGTGATTCCGATCACTTTTCCACACAGGACACGCTACATTTTATCATGTTTTGTGAACACTATGCACAGATTATGAAAAAATATTTGTTACCTATTTTGCGGGAGGCAGGCTTTTTACAGGTCAGGCCAGCGCTCCTGTTTTTACAACTTTTATCTAGTGCACGCGTAACATTTCATGTAGCAAGTTTCTTAGTGGCAGGTGTTCGCATTAATAAGAAGTGTTTTAATTTACAGCTCAGACCTATTACAATCGAATTATCTCAGTAGTATTGGTGCCTTTTAAAACTTTGAAGCTGACTGTCAAATGGAATTTTTTTAAAGAAATAATATATATTCTTAAAATGTTTTACTGAACACATGAGATATGTTCATTTTAAACTTGATATGTTTTTATTCTTTATTTTTGTAATTGATTGTAATCGTGTGTATTGTTGTATTGTATTATTGGTGACTATTTGTATCTTGTGTCTTTTTCTGATTTTTATTAATCGAATAAAAGTGATTGACTGACTGACTGTCCCGAGGTACCATGACCAGAAGCCTATAGGTGAATCTTTACCTCTGTTTCAAACCACATGCTTGCTAAATGTGTGTACAAAACCCTGCATGAACTACTTTCTACTCATTACAGAGGGCCACAAGGTATGAATGTATGTGTTCAACTGATTTCCAGCTCCTTGCCTAGCTAAGACTTCTGGGCTTTTGGTTCTCAATGCTGAAGGAAGCTTCACAAGATTTGTGAAAGGGGATGATAGCCTGTATAGGTTTATTGAGTTAGGCTGATCAGCTGCACTACACATATCAGACTACATGTTCAAATGCAGCCATAGCTGAGACATTGTACTGGTCAGAAATTCAAATGTGACAGACTATGCTTTCAGTTTAAAGCACACACCTCACTATCTAGGGCCTACCACCAGTTTACCTGTTAATAAAATTATTTGCACTAGAATAGAGGTTTATACATCTGGAAACATGCTTTAAACCACATTTTTCCCTCCCATTTTCATAAGAGGGAGAGAACTCGTAAAACCAGGCCTAAGTCAAAATGTAACACTGACTCCAGTAATGCCACTCTTGTTAAAGTCAGCATGTTTCTAGAGACCTCAGTGAATGAGTCAGTGCTTTTCTAGAAGCAAAATAATATATGCAAACAAGCTTTCACGTACTAGACTACTCCTGTTTCATATCACATGCTGTCTAAATATGTGTAGAACAACTTGCATGAATCACTTTCTGCTTAATACACAGGGCACTCAGATATAAACATGTTTTTTCAACTAATTTCATTTTGCAGGCCTGGCTCATAGAATGAAAAAGCGTCTCTCCTCAGAGGAGTCATATTAGTGTTACCATGATTCTACACACACATATAATTGTCTCAATGCCTTTTAGGGGTGAGGTAACACATGCAAAGGACAGTATATATACACAACACTACCTCTATTTCACTCCTTATACTGTCCAAATATGTTTTTAAAATAAACTTCTTGGATTTTGTTCATACTATACAGAGCAGTCAGAGATGAAATTTGTTTCACAAACCTTGTCTACCTAACTGATAACAGAGAAACCGTGGCCCTCATCCTCCTGGATGGTCAGCCGCCTTTGACATGGTCTGCCACCACACACTACGAACATGCCTCCACAACGCTGGGATCCAAGAGAAGGCTCTGAACTGAACCACCTCCTTCCGCTCTGGCAGAACACAGAGCATTCGCCTCCCCCCCTTCCACTACGAAGCCACCGAGATCATCTGCTGCGTACCCCAGGGCTCATGCCTCAGCCCAACGCTGTTAAACATCTACATGGGACCACTCATCCAGGTCGCCTGACTGAACAACCTCAACATCATCTCCTATGGTAACAACAGCTAGCTGATCCTCTCCTCATCAAGGACCCCCACACCACCAAAACCAACCTCAAGAAAGAAGGAAGACCATCGCTAAATGGATGAGGAACAGCCAACTGAAGCTGAACTCAGACAAGACAGAGGTCCTCATCCTCGGATCCATCCCTTCGGCCTGGAACGGCTCCAGATGGCCGACCCGACCACACTGGGAACGGCTCCAATGCCCACTGACCACGCACACAACCTATGGGTCATCCTCGATTCCACCCTCTTCATGGCCAATCAAGTCAACGCCGTCTCTTCCTACTGCTTCAACACCCTCCGCATGCTCCGCAAGATCTGCAGGTGGATCTCCACTGAAACAAGAAGAACTTTCACTCAGGCCCTCGTCAGCAGCAGGTTGGACTACGGAAACACCCTCTATGATGGAGCCTAGGCCAAACTCCTGAAATGGCTTCAACGCATCCAGAATGCCTCCACACGCATGATCCTTGACATCCCTCGCTGCAGCCACATTACACCCCACTTTAGAGACCTGCACTTGTTCCCCGTCAAAAAGAGGATAACCTTCAAGCTCCTTACCCACGCATACAAGGCACTCCACAACACCGGACCGTCGTACCTCAACAGCCAACTCAGCTTCTCCACCCCCACCTGCCAGCTCCGCTCCACCATCCTCCCCCGCATCCAAAGAGCGACCTCCTGTGGCAGATCGTTCTCCGACCTCGCAGCCAAGACCTGGAAAACCCACCCCATCCACCTACGGCAGACCCAAGACATGCTGTCCTTCAGATGACTCCTCAAGACCTGGCTCTTCGAGCAGTAGCAGCATTCCCCACCCCCAGTGCCTTGAGACCCTCACGGGTAAGTAGCACACTCTACAAATGCTATGAGTGATTGATTGATTGATTGCAAAATACAATACTAATGTACCTTTCACAATCTTTCTGTAGGGGTATGACAGACCGAATATACATCACATGTGTCAAATTACACAGGAAACTACAAATAAATCTGACACTTGTTACCAGTTCAGCATTAAAATTTCACCAGAAAATGCTTCTACTTTCAAGCACAAGTATCAGTATCTATGTGAAATCTTCATTTCAATATAATTATGTATAGAGTACAATACAGGTTCCTACATTTGTTAACATGTTTTAAACCTCACATTTTTCTAATTCTTCCCAAATTTTAGAAATACTGCATCTCAAAGTAAAAAAATGTAATTAGAATCACTGAACCACTCCTACACCATACATAACATGCCTCACACATTTGTAACGTACCTCTGAAATCCTGTTGTTCAAGATGAAAATATCAGAAATTATAAATGTGATGCACCACCCTCAATAAGGAAAAAACTGTAATGCCAAATGTTCCCTCTCATTTTCCACATAAATGAATGTATGTATCTTATCAAAATATTCCCTTCATTTTTTTCAAAATCTAAACTCACTTTCTATTCAATGCTCGTATTAACCCTTTATCATTCTCTTTGTAAAGCCCAATCTGCTTCTGTAATTCACTGACAGTTGCGACTCCACCACAGCGCCCCAGTGTAAAGTCGATATGAAGTCAATATCCCATATGAGAGTTCAAAAACCCTACAGTAATACATTGAAACACTACAAATGGACACCACCCAGTTTAGAAAAATAAGTCATCTTTACTAGACCTAACAAAAGACCAAATGGCAAAAATCCACAATACTGTAATCAAAAATAGACTATCAAATGGTAGAAATAACTTAGTTCAATGGTAAATGTAACACTTTACTCTCAAAGTACCTTAGATGTGTCACGCAAAACAAGCAAAAGGGTCGCAGGGAAGGTGATGCACCGTTCCTTACACTTAGGGGAGTGGATGCGATGGTTCCTTATTGCTGCACATGGAAGTTAAGGCTTGCTTCCTTACTGTGTGGGGAGTTTATGTGTCGTTTCTTATTGCGGCCCGTTGACAATGCGACAACATGGCGCCTCAATGCGATGCAACAACATGGGATGCGATGCATGCAAGCCCAATGGTGGTGCAGCGCACTCAGTAACTTCTGAGCCGTGACAGGCCCTGTGACACGCTTCTCCAGTGATGCTACAGCGACCTCTGCTGTGGCGACACGCCTCTCCGGTGATAGGACACACTTCATTGGTGATCCTACCATGAACAGCTGTGGCAGAGACATGCTTCTTCAGCAATGCGATGGCAAGTGCTGCAGCGGCGACACCCTTCTCATTGCGTTGCGCTTCCAGCTCCCAGCGACACGCAGTCTTCTCAGAGGGCCCAAACAACAGTAGACACCTCTCTGCAATTAGAATTTCCAGCAAGGAAATTCAGGGGGAGCTGGTGGTGAAGTCTTTGTGTCCCTGAGACAGGAGACAAGTGCAGCTTCATGCCCTTGGAGATCTTCCTCAAGATAGTAAAACTACACGCACAGTTCCTTTTCTCCTTTCCTTGGCAATAAAGTAACCACTGCAGGCCAACCTCAACAGCACAGCACAGGGGCAGTCTCCTCCTTCAGCTTCCTTGGTTCTTCTCCTTGGCAAAGGTGTATCTTGATTCCCAGAAGTGATCTAAAGTTCTGGGGTCTGGGTCCCCCTTTGTATAGACACATATCCTTTGTCTCTGAAGGCTGATAGTGTATGTACCTAGTCCAAACCAGTTCTGGGTGCCCTTTGAAGATACACAACTTCTTCCTGTGTCAGTGTGGGCCAGGGTCATAAGACACACCAGGGGAGGTGGATCCAAGTTTGTGGAAGGCAGGCAAAGCCCTATGCAGGCTCAGGTGCTACTTTTCCCACCACTCCCAATGCAGATATGTCTAGTCAGCCTAGTACTGATTCACCCTGACTCCTGGAGCCACCACAGCCCCTGTCACTCACAAACCAGACATGCAATACACAAACTAGCAGAGGCAGGCTGGATGGTTAGATAAGAAAATACCTACTTTCTAAAAGTGGTATTTTCAAACACAGAATGTCAAAACCAACTTTACTAAAAGATGGGGGACAGGTAGCCTTCCAATATTGAAAACATGAAAATGGCTGTAATTTACTATCAGGACATGCCACACACAGCAGAGCATGTCCTACCTTTCACATACAATACACCATGCCATTGGGCCTACCTTAGGGGTAGCTAACATGCAGAAAAGGTAATGGTTAGGGACTGGTAAATGAGTGCACTTACCAAGTCAACATGGCAGTACTGGACTGCACACAGGCTCTGCAATGGCAGGCCTAAGACACACTTTACAAGCTGCTTCTGTGCTTGGCACAACCAGTGCTGCAAACCCAGCAGCAGTATTTGATTTACAGGCCCTGGGCACAGATGGTGCACTGGACTAGGGTCTGGCAAGTAAATCATATAAGCCAATCATTGAGTCACTAATCCATTGCAACAATTTACAATAGGGAGCACTTGCACAGTGGCACTGAATAGCAGTGGCACAGTTCCCAAAGCATCTAGACCAGAAGAAACATAGCAACACATAGAAGGCAACAGTGAAAAAATGGAAGAGAGACACACACCAATTGTGTAAGGTTTAACGCTACTGATTTGGGAAAACATAATTGACAGGCATATAAAATATACTTTAAATCCACAGTTTACTTTAAACCCTTCTCCCACACTGATTCAGCTTAGTTTCCATAGTAACAGTTTCTGCAACATCCAACTGTACCAGTAAGTCAGATGTTCAACATATTTTTAAATGCAGCATTCCAAATCCAAATAACAGGTGTGGTTGACATTTGCAAAGTACAGTCTGCTGTACCTTTCAAACTTTTCAAACTTTTCTCCATAACCAATCAGAAAGATACCTGTTTTCCAAGGTAACATGCAACCTATTTTAAGGTAAGCTTGTGAACAGCCAA
Source organism: Lissotriton vulgaris (assembly GCF_964263255.1). Classification (NCBI taxonomy): domain Eukaryota; kingdom Metazoa; phylum Chordata; class Amphibia; order Caudata; family Salamandridae; genus Lissotriton; species Lissotriton vulgaris. Next base: position 1,870,013,005 of record NC_141694.1, on the reverse strand, counting down.
TGACTTGCTTTTTGTTAAACAACATTTTGTCATCCATTTTAGATACCTCTCATTATACCAAGTGACTTACTCAGCTACAGACATCTTTTGGCACTTGGCACACATCCCTTCAGAATGCTTACAGTATGGATTGTAGGGCACAGCTATATTTTCTGGGGCACAAGGTATGCTGAACACAGAGGAATTTGCAAAGACCTTAATTTGCAAAATGGTCTACGCAGAGAGTATTAAAGTGGCACCAATTGCTGCCTTTGGTTGAAACCTTTTTGACTTTCTAACCACCTCACTTCATGATTGTGCACTGTGGTGCAAAGGCCCAGGCACGCTTGTAATGTTACATTTCCCTCACACTGTATATGTGTACTCTAATATATGCCAAAGACAGAAATGGAAGTGATCACATCAGTTCTGCCCACAGAGTGACAATACCAGGAAGCATGTTAATAAACTTGTTTCTACATACCACAGAGACCACAGTGTGGGCTGTATCTACAACAACAACCTATGTTTTGAGATGTATGACTTGTACATTGTTTCTGTACTTAACTTCACAGATGAAGGGAACAGGGTGTTTCTCAACAACCTCAAGCTGTGTATCCACACTTACATGTAGCTGCAACAAACTTTTAATGAACACAAAGACTCCTAGTAGACTCCTTCTATAACCCAACAGTGAAAAGTATATATTTTTAACAAATATACTCTTCATAAACATTTGCTGGATTCACAAATCCATCATGAATCCGCAAAACAAAGGCAAGAATTCAATGAACAGAAACACATTTCAATTTTTTAAATTTCTTTTTTAATTTATATATTTTCAAATGCTTTCTAACTCAGACAATATCAATATGATTATATACTTCACTCTCAGTAACTCTATAAATGACTTCACAACTGTAAGAGTACCTCTATATTATATAACATTAATTTATTTATTTAAGGTTCGCAGCTTAACCGTGATGTTACACTGGGGGCCTCGCTGAGCACCATGTTTGGGTAGCGACTTCTACTACATGTGAAAATATATATATATACGTATATATATATATATATATTACCTACTGGCGGTCGCCAGTAGGTAGTTATAGTTAGGATTGGCTACCATAGGAAATCTGCAACATTCTATTGGGAATAACTCTGGCGCCGGTTGAGGAATTTGTGTGTAATTTTCCAAAATTTTGGCCAGCTCCGCTCCTTTCCTTCCCTGGAAGTTTCAGGAGGATTCGTGAAGTGGGGGCTGAGAAAAAAGGGGGGTCCCAAAACGTGTTTTCCCCATGTTAATTTCCATAGGACGGTCTGACAAGTCTACAGCCCGAACAGCTGAACGGAATTACACCAAACAAATTTGTAGGGACTGGTACGCAGATGTGCCTTTGCTATGTTCGGTGAAAATTGCTTCAGTGGTTTTTACGAAAATTAACTTAAAAAACACATATATATCTATAGGCGCGCTCCGAGCACTCACAGGTGCGCGTACCGGGGAGCGCACCCGGCGCGCTACGGGAGTGCACGAGCGGAAAGCTGATTGGCTGTCGGGTGTCTGTCAACATTCTAAACAGTCCGGAGAGTCCGCCATCTTGTGTCTCAGTAAAATCAAGACACAAGAGGTGAAAAAGAAAGGGGGAAATGATTAAAAGGGGGCAAAGTAGACACCCCCTGACCCCTTAGGTTTTCTGAGGGAGGCCTAGAAAGACCTTGAAGGGCAAAAAAACCTTTTTTAAAATTTTTTGAAATTTCCGCGGGTTAAGCGCTGGCTGCGCTCCCCGGTACGCTCTCCGGTACGCGCACCCTGAGCGCACCACGGGGAAAAACAGTGTAAAAAAATAGAGTAAAAAAATAATGTAGTGTTTAGAGGTAAGTTAGCTCTGAAAAGAGCTGTTGTGTTAAGTGGGTGTTTTTTGTACCTACAAGTAGGTACCAATGCAGAGTCTTATATTGAAGAGGAAAACTTTATTCCCCTCATCTGTAAAATGCACACCATCTCTCCTATAGATGTCTTGCATGTTGTAACGCAAGTTGTTGTGGAAAATGGAACCCATACCATAGTCTCTGAGGTAAGCAGAAACCGATTTATTTACATGTTTCCTTGCTTTCTCAATCTGTGGACAAAATTGGTTGGACCAGTTCCATTTTTTACTTTGGCATATATTAGAAAATACCAAGGCAGTTTTTGGAAAAAGTGACATCAATTGCCCAAAGATGTCCTTTAAAAGCACTTCCAGACCTACCCGAGTCAAAGTGCCCAAGTCATTTCCACCACAGTGCACAATTATAAGGTTAGGGTGTGGTAAATGCATAAAGGATTTTACCAATGGTATCAATTGGTGACTCCTCAATCCTTTCTGTCCAATCCATACAATGTCCACATTTGGTAAATCAAGATTGTAAATACCTCTGTTAGCTGCGTAATTTTGACTCCAGTGGACATAGCTATGACCCACAAACCAAACTTTTGTCATTTTGAAGGTGGATGTGCTTCTAGTCAGATGAGTTGTGGAAATGAAATGGCAGTTTGATTATGGAAAAAGTGCTTAGGAATCAGTGCAGTTGAATAACCAGAAATGATTGGTGCTTTGTTGAAAATCTCCACTTAAAATTAGGGTGCATGCTTTTTTTTGTAAGAAGTCATTTCAATGGTTGAGAAAAAGTCATTTTAAGAAACATTGCATTTCATTAGCTAGTAGATTGAGAGGTCAAACAGCCTAGAAGGATTGTTTTGCAACTTAGTATGCTGAACCTGTGAACTGTGTGCTGGTTTAACCCCTTCGATGCTGATGACGAGCTCAGCTCGTCATGAGGCACAGTGGAGCTGTGCTGATGACGAGCTGAGCTCGTCATGAATAATGGGAGTTATGAAATATCAGCACTGGAGAAAAATCTCCCTAGCAGCCAAGGTGTTACGAGGGAGTTACCATGGTTACTTGGTTAATGAGTACAGGGGGGATGGGTGAATGTTATGTTAGTTTCAAAGTCTTGAAATGTACAACCAATTAAAATGTGCAGTTTGGTTTTGAATTTGTGTGGGAACAAATTTTATTGGCTATGTACAAGAATATGGCTCTGAAATGAGGAATAATATGTGCCATTATTGAAAGGCTCCAGTGAAGGAAGCATTGTTCAGAGATTATGGTTAAAAATATCTATTGACTGTGACTGACACTGTTTGACATCTTCCAAAGCATTTTTAAAGGTGAGTAATGATTCTTTTAAAAAAGATAGAGAGCTTACAGATGTTTGACAAGTATCATAGTGAGTGTCTGTGTGAATTAAGGAATTATATTTTTACCTTTTTCCATAATGTTAGCTGTGTGTTTATAAGGTAGACTTCTTTATAAGTTGGTTTTTATGCTTGGATTCAATGCTGGTTTAGAAATTGTGTAATAGTTTCATTGGACTTGTAAATATGCTCCTTTTTATTAAGCGCCTTGTGCAACCTCTAGCATGGGTGGAAGCAGTGAATGTATGGAGAGTGATAGGAATAGCAGATAGAAAACCATATGACATGGTGTGGGAGATGCATAAAGTATTTCAGTAATGGTATCAATTGAGATGGAATATAAGATAAAGAGGGGCATATTTAGAAGACATTTGCGCAATTTTTGACATGGGTAAAAGCAGAAAATGCATTCAGAATAATAAAATATGCACCCAGACAAGAATATGAAATGCCGTGAGAGATGTTTAAAGCTTTTTTTTAATGGCATAAATTGAGATAGAATGTACAAAAAAAGAGAAGCATATTTACTAGCTGTGTGCACAATCTTTGACATAGCTGTGTGTTTATAAGGTAGACGTCTTTATAAAAAAAAATTTATGCTTGTTTTCAATGCTGGTTTAGAAATTGTGTAATGTTTCATTGGGCTTGTAAATATGCTCATTTTTTTGAAGTGCCTTGTGCAACCTTTAGCATGGGTGGAAGTAGTGAATGTATGGAGAGGGATAGGAATAGCAGATAGAAAACCATATGAAATGGTGTGGTAGATGCATAAAGTATTTCAGTAATGGTATCAACTGAGATGGAATATAAGATAAAGAGGGGCATATTTACTAGACTTTTGTGCAATTTTTGACATGGGTACAAGCAGAAAATGCATGCAGAATAATACAATATGCACCCAGACAAGAATATGAAATGCCATGAGAGATGTTTAAAGCTTTTTTTAATAGCATATTTTGAGATAGAATGTACAAAAAAAGAGAAGCATATTTACAAGCTGTGTGCACAATCTTTGACATAGCTGTGTGTTTATAAGGTAGACTTCTTTAGAAATTGTTTTTTATGCTTGGATTCAATGCTGGTTTAGAAATTGTGTAATGGTTTCATTGGACTTGTAAATATGCTCCTTTTTTTGAAGCGCCTTGTGCAACCTTTAGCATGGGTGGAAGCAGTCAATGTATGGAGAGGGATAGGAATAGCAGTTAGAAAACCATATGAAATGGTGTGGGAGATGCATAAAGTTTTTCAGTAATGGTATCAATTGAGATGGAATATAAGATAAAGAGGGAAATATTTACAAGACTTTTGCGCAATGTTTGACATTAAAGCTGATACAGAGATAGTGCATTGGTTTCATTGACATATTTACAAGCTGCGTGTGCAATGATTGACATTAAAGCTGATACAGAGATTGTGTATTGGTTTCATTGGCATATTTACAAGCTGCGTGCGCAATGTTTGGTATTAAAGCTGATACTCCCACATCCATTTAAAATCAAGCTTCACTCACAGTGTGATCTTAGGCACATGTCCACGATATTACATGTAATCTACCATCTCTGTCTCTGCAAGCAGTATGTGTGTCTCCGCACAAATTATTTCTCTGTATCTACAGGTCAAAAACAGGCCACCTATATATAAACAAGATATAACAGTAATTAGTAAATTATATCTAACATTGTGGAAGCGGCTTGTAAGTATGCCAATGAAACCTTTACACTATCTCTGGACCAGCATTAATGTCAAACATTCAGAATTTATGGGAAATGTGTGGCACATCTGAATGCCTTCTTGATGGAACCAAAGTAAACAAGCATTGAAAATGCAATAGATCTCGCCCTCGGTGTCAGACATACTGTTGGCAGTGACAGACATGGTACAATATATCTAAAATCCAATTAATCTGCATAAGATCTCACTGTGAGTGAAGCTTGAAATAATGAGCAAATAGAGTGCTAACATTCTAAATTTATAGCAAATGTGTAACACATCTGAATGCTTTCATGATGGAAGCAAAGTAAACAAGCATTGAAAATGCAATAGATTTGGTGTGATGTTAGGCACATGTCCACGATATTACATGTAATCTAGCATCTCTCTCTGTGCAAGCAGTATGTGTGTCTCTGCACACATTATTTCTCTGTATCTACAGGCCAAGAACAGGCCACCTATATATAAACAAGAGATAACATTAATTAGTAAATTATATCTAACATTGCAGAAGCGGCTTTTAAGTATGCCAATGAAACCTTTACACTATCTCTGGACCAGCATTAATGTCAAACCTTCAGAATTTATGGGAAATGTGTGACACATCTGAATGCCTTCTTGATGGAGCCAAAGTAAACAAGCATTGAAAATGCAATAGATCTCACCCTCGGTGTCAGACATACTGTTGGCAGTGACAGACATGGTACATTATATCTAAAATCCAATTAATGTGCCTAAGATTACACTGTGAGTGAAGCTTGAAATATTGAGCAACTAGAGTGCTAACATTAAACATGCACCCAGACAAGAATATGAAATGCTGTGAGAGATGTTTAAAGCTTTTTTTTAAAGGCATAAATTGAGATAGAATGTTCAAAAAAAGAGAAGAATATTTACAAGCTGTGTGCGCAATCTTTGACATAGCTGTGTGTTTATAAGGTAGACTTCTTTATCAATTGTTTTTATGCTTGGATTCAATGCTGGTTTAGAAATTGTGTAATGGTTTCATTGGACTTGTAAATATGCTCCTTTTTTTGAAGCGCCTTGTGCAACCTTTAGCCTGGGTAGAAGCAGTGAATGTATGGAGAAGGATAGGAATAGCAGATAGAAAACTATATGAAATGGTGTGGGAGATGCATAAAGTATTTCAGAAATGGTATCAATTGAGATGGAATATAAGATAAAGAGGGACATATTTACAAGACTTATGCGCAATGTTTGACATTAAAGCAGATACAGAGATTGTGTATTAGTTTCATTGGCATTTTTACAAGCTGCGTGCACAATGTTTGACATTAAAGCTGATACACCCACATCCATTTAAAATCAAGCTTCACTCACAAATTTTTGCGGGGTAAGCGCTGGGTGCGCTCCCAGGTGAGCGATCCGGTACACGCACCCTGAGCGCACCACGAGGAAAAACAGCTAATAAAAAAAAAAATCTTAGGTTACAAAGTCGATATACAAAAGAATTAGCTTTTAACAAACCTTTGAAATTCACTGAAAATACCATTGGTTTCAGAAATGTTATAGTTAGGAATTAGCTTTTAAAAAACCTTTGAAATTCAATGAAAAAACCATAGGTTTCAGAAACGGTATAGTTAGGAATTAGATTTAAAAAACCTTTGATATTGACTGAAAAAAACATAGGTTTCACACTCGTTATAGTTAGGAATTAGCATTTAAAAAACCTTTGAAATTCACTGAAAAAACCATAGGTTTCACACCACTTATAGTTAGCTGAACATTTTACTCATACAAAACCATTGAAATTCCCACGTTATAGTTAGTTGGACTCACTATATCTCGCCTGACCGCAATCCACTGCTGATGATGTCACATATTACATCATTCATGACATGGTCAGTGACATCACTGATGACATCAACTATAACGAGTGTGAAACCTATGGTTTTTTTCAGTGAATATAAAAGGTTTTTTAAATGCTAATTCCTAACTATAACGTTTCCAAAACCTATGGTTTTTTCATTGAATATATATATATATATATATTCAGTGAAAAAACCAGAGGTTTCACAATCGTTATAGTTAGGAATTAGCATTTAAAAAACCATTGAAATTCACTGAAAAAAACATAGGTTTCACACCAGTTATAGTTAGCTGAACAGTTTACTCATACAAAACTATTGAAATTCCCACGTTATACTTAGTTGGACTCACTATAACTCGCGCGCCCACAATCCACTGCTGATGATGTCACATATTACATCATTCATGACATGGTCAGTGACATCACTGATGACATCACTGATGGTATCACTGATGAAATCATCCAGTGTCTGTGTGTTTCTGTAAAGTTAAAATACAATTAAGTTATTAAGACTGACGCAAGCCCTTTCACATGAGGCTGGCCCCATGTGAAAGGATGCATTGCAGGAGTTGCATCATTTTTGTGACACACTCCAGCAATGCATCACTTTTGCGCTTACAGATACGTCTGAAATACTGACGTATCTGTAAGTACTTGCGGCATAATGCGTCATATATTTAATATGACGCATGAGTAGAAGACTGAAGCCCTCATTTATGAGGCTATGCGTCACTTTTACGCCACCGGTACGTCACTTTTTGTGACGCACCAGTGCTGTTAAAAATGCACCTTATTGAGTCATATTTACAAAGTGACGCATCTAGGTAGATGCGTCACTTCGTAAACCCCTGCGCCACATTATACCTACATCAGGTATAATGTATGCAAAAGGGACGTATTGACGCAAGAAAGGGTCGTAGAGGTGACGCAGTGAAATCTATGAGATATCACTGCGTCACTTTTATGACGCTGTTGAGTCCAAATCTTGCGCCTGTTTCACAGCAGGCGTAAGACTGATGCCCGCCCTTTCACATGGGCCTGGCCCCATGTGAAAGGATGCATTGCTGGAGTTGCATCATTTTTGTGACACACTCCAGCAATGCATCACTTTTGCACTTATAGATACGTCTGAAATACTGACGTATCTGTAAGTACTTGCGACATAATGCGTCATATATTTATTATGACGCATGAGTAGAAGACTGAAGGCCTCATTTATGAGGCCATGCGTCACTTTTACGCCACCGGTACGTCACTTTTTGTGACGCACCAGTGCTGTTAAAAACGCACCTTATTGAGTCATATTTACAAAGTGACTTATTTAGGTAGATGCGTCACTTTGTAAACCCCTGCGCCACATTCTACCTACGTCAGGTGTAATGTATGCAAAAGGGACGTATTGACGCAAGAAAGGGTCGTAGAGGTGACGCAGTAAAATCTATGAGATATCACTGTGTCACTTTTATGACGCTGTTGCGTCCAAATCTTGCGCCTGTTTCACAGCAGGCGTAAGACTGATGCAGGCCCTTTCACATGGGCTTGGCCCCATGTGAAAGGATGCATTGCTGGAGTTGCATCATTTTTGTGACGCACTCCAGCAATGCATCACTTTTGCGCTTACAGATACGTCTGAAATACTGACGTATCTGTAAGTACTTGCGACATAATGCATCATATATTTAATATGACTCATGAGTAGAAGACCGAAGGCCTCATTTATGAGGCCATGCGTCACTTTTACGCCACCGATATGTCACTTTTTGTGACGCACCAGTGCTGTTAAAAATGCACTTTATTGAGTCATATTTACAAAAAGACGCATCTAGGTAGATGCGTCACTTTGTAAACCCCTGTGCCACAGTATACCTTCGTCAGGTGTAATGTATGCAAAAGGGGTGTATTGACGCAAGAAAGGGTCGTAGAGGTGACGCAGTCAAGTCAAGTCAAGTCAAGTCAAATGATTTATATAGCGCACTACATACCCAGAGGGTCTCAAGGCGCTTGAAGAAGGGTGGGGGAATTACTTGTCGAATATCCAAGTTTTAAGTTGCTTTCTGAATGCTAGGTGGTTCTGAGTGAGGCGAATGTGAGTGGGAAGTGAGTTCCAGGTTTTAGCTGTTAGGTAGGAGAAGGATCTACCTCCCATGGTGGTTGTGTTGATGCGAGGTACAGTAGCAAGGGCTTGGTTGGAGGATCGTAGCTGGCGGGAGGGGGTGTAGAAGGAGAGTCGTGTGTTAAGGCAATCGGGTCCAAGTTCGTAGAGTGCTTTGTGAGCGTGGGTTAGGAGGCGGAAAGTAATCCTTTTATTGACGGGGAGCCAGTGGAGGTTTTTCAGGTGACCAGAGATGTGGTCTTTACGCGGGATGTCTAGTATGAGTCTGGCTGAAGCGTTCTGAATGCGTTGGAGTTTTTTCTGGAGTTTTGCGGTGGTACCGGCATATAGGGTGTTTCCGTAGTCCAGGCGGCTCGTGACCAGAGCGTGGGTGACAGTTTTTCTAGTTTCGGTGGGGATCCAGCGAAATTTTTTTTTGAGCATGCGAAGAATATTGAAGCAGGATGATGAAACGGCGTTGACTTCACTGTACATGGAGAGTGAAGAATCCAGGATGACGCCCAGGTTCCGTGCGTGGTCCGTCGGGATGGGTGCTTTTCCAAGGGCCTCTGGCCACCAAGAGTCATCCCAGGCGGAGGGGGAGGTACCTAGGATAAGGACTTCTGTTTTGTCTGAGTTCAGTTTTAGTCGGCTGTGCTTCATCCACTCGGCTACTTCTTTCATTCCTTCATGTAGGTTGGTTTTGGCCGTGTTCGGGTCTTTGGTGAGTGATAGGATCAGTTGAGTGTCATCAGCGTATGAGATGATGTTGAGGTTGTGTTGGCGTGCGATGACCGCGAGGGGGCTCATGTATACGTTGAAGAGGGTGGGGCTGAGTGAAGATCCTTGTGGCACGCCGCAGATGACTTCAGTGGCTTCAGACTTGAATGGTGGGAGGCGGACTCTTTGGGTTCTTCCGGTGAGGAACGAGGTGATCCAATCCAGTGCTTTTCCTTGGATTCCGATGTTTCTGAGGCGCTGTAATAAGGTGCTATGACAGACTGGGTCGAAGGCTGCGGAGAGGTCGAGGAGGATGAGGGCGACTGTGTCTCCATTGTCCAGTATGTCGTCTGTGGCTGCGATGAGGGCGGTCTCAGTGCTGTGTTTGGCTCGGAAGCCGGACTGTGAGGAGTCGAGGGATTTGTTGGTTTCGAGGAATGCAGCTGGTTGTTGACAGCTTTCTTGATGACTTTGGCCGGGAATGGAAGGAGCGAGATGGGGCGGTAGTTTTTGAGTTCGGTGGGGTCAGCTGTGGGTTTTTTCAGAAGGGCGCTGAGTTCGGCATGTTTCCAGCTTTCCAGGAAGGTGGCGGAGTTGAAGGAGCAGTTGATGACGTCTCGGAGGTGTGGTGCTATGATGGAGTCTGCTTTGTTGAAGATGTGGTGAGGTCATGGGTCTGTGGGGGATCCTGAGTGGATGGAGTTCATCAGGCGGATGGTGTCCTCAGTGGAGATTGGGTTCCAGTCATTAAGGATGTTCAAGGGGGGTGTAGGTCCTGCAGAGGGTTGGGTGGGTTGGTCTCCGAGTCGGTTGTCGAAGCTGTTGTGGATGTCTGCGATTCTGTTGTGGAAAAATGAAGCTAGGGAGTTGCAGAGGGTTCGAGAGGGGGTGATGTCGTTGGAGTTGGCTGAGGGGTTGGTAAACTCTTTGACGATGTTGAATAATTCCTTGCTGTTGTGGGCGTTGTTATCTAGTCGGTCTTTGAGTGCGGCTTTCTTGGCAGACCGGATTAGTTGGTGGTGTGGGCGGGTGGCGTTTTTGAATGCGTCCCTGGTGCTGGTGTTTGGGTCTTTTTTCCAGGCCTTTTCGAGGGAGCGACAGAGTTTCTTAGATTTCTTAAGATCGTCGTTGAACCAGGAGGCGTTCTTGCTGCCTAGCTTGATTTGGCGTTTTTTCAACGGTGCTAGGATGTCGGCGCTGTTGGATAGCCATTGGGTGAGGTTAATGGCTGCTTGGTCGGGGTTTGAGGAGTGGACAGGGGGGTTTTGAAGAAGCGATGAGGAGATCTGGTCGATGGTGATTTTGTTCCAGTTTCTTCGCAGAGTAGGTTGAGGATGGTTGTGAGTTGTGGTCTTATTGTAGCTAAAGTGAACGCAGCTGTGGTCCATCCAATGTAGAGTTGTGGTGTGACTGAAGGAGACATGTTTGCTGGAGGTGAAGATAGGGTCGAGTATGTGACCTGCGATGTGGGTGGGGGTAGTGACAAGTTGTTTGCGTCCGAGGTTGGCGAGATTACCCAGAAGGGTGGTGGCGTTGCTGTCATTGCTCTTTTCCAGGTGAAAGTTGAGGTCTCCCAGTAGAATGTATTCCTCGGAGGGGAGGGCGTGTGGGGTGATAAAATCAGTGATGTCTTCAGTGAATTGAGCATGGGATCCTGGTGGTCGGTAGAGGAGGGTGCCTCTGAGTGTGGTCTTGGGATTGGTGTGGATCTGGAAGTGAAGGTGTTCGGCGCTGGTAAGGTTGACGTCTGAGCTGATTGAGATGCGGATGGAGTTCTTATGGACGATAGCGATGCCTCCTCCTGTTTGGTCGGTGCGGTCCTTATGGATGATCTTGTAGCCTTCCGGGATGGCAATGGTGATGTCTGGGGCAGAAGAGGCGTTCATCCATGTTTCTGTTAGGAAGGCGACGTCCGGAGAGATGGTGTCTAGTAGATTCCAAAGGTCGATGGCGTGTCTGTGGACCGAGCGGGTGTTGAGCAGGATGCATTTTAGGTGGTTGGTGTCAGATCTCTGTTTGGTGTTAGTGGGTGAGGAGTTGGTCTTGGTGCCGTCATACTTGCAGGAGTTGCAGGAGAAGGGTCCATGGGTGTGTCTATTAGTGGCTTGGACGCAGTTGGGGAGACGGCCGGGGTTTAGGGCTAAGAGGGTGGTGGCGTCGTATGTAATCCGGGTGGGGTAGGTGGTACAAGGGCCAGGGGGTCTGGCACTGGGCGCGGTCCAGGCGCGGACAGGCGTAGACGGGCTTACCTTTGGCGCACCTCCGGCGCGCATGGGGCGCGACCGCTGCGCGTGAACGCTACGCGCAAGAGCATCTGTCATAAGTGGGAGGGGCGAGGGAGGAGCCGCTGGGAGTCGGGTGCGTGGTGGAGGGGGCGGGCTCTGGGCAACAACAACAACAACAGCTATGGCGGCTGGGGCGGAAGCGCCGACCGGGTCGGGTGAAACCGACCAAATAACTACGCGGGGCAGCCACACAAATGCCAATGCAGGGAGCAAAAATAAACAGACAATGAAGCAATTAACAACAAACACGGGCACACGATCTCAAGGCAGCTAATGCAGGGGTATACACAAACAGATAAATAATGCAGCAATTAACAACAAACACGGGCACACGATCTCAAGGCAGATAATGCAGGGATATAAACAAACAGATAAATAATGCAGCAATTAACAACAAACACGGGCACACGATCTCAAGGCAGGACAATACAGGTGAAATATACACAAATAATGCAGCGAATGTCAATTTCTGTGGTTAGCAGCGGATCTGCGCAAACGATACCCAGCTTGAGGCAGGAGAGAGCAGGGGCAGGAGGGAGCGACCGTAACTGACGAAGTCAGGACGGTCACCATCATAAAAGTGACGCAGTGAAATCTATGAGATTTCACTGCGTCACTTTTATGATGCAGTTGCGTCCAAATCTTGCGCTTGTTTCACAGCAGGTGTAAGACTGATGCAGGCCCTTTCACGTGGGCCCGGCCCCATTTGAAAGGATGCATTGCTGGAGTTGCATAATTTTTTGTCACACTCCAGCAATGCATCACTTTCCTCTAAACACTCAACATTTTTTTTTCTCTATTTTTTGACACTCTTTTTCCCCGTGCTGCACTGAGGGTCCGCCTACCGCAGTGCAAATTTTTTTTAAAAAAAAAGGTTTTTAGCCCTTCATGGTCCTTCTTGGCCCCCCTCAGAAAACGTAGGGGGTCAGGGTGTGTCTACTTTGCCCCCTTTTAATTATATCCCCCTTTCTTTTTTAACCTCTTGTGTCTCGAATGTACCGAGACACAAGATGGCGGACTCTCTGGACTGTTTAGAATGTTGACAGACACCCGACAGCCAATCAGCTTTCGCTCGCGCACTCCCGTAGCGCCCTGGGTTCGCTCCCCAGGTACGCGCACCGGGGAGCGCCGGTAGCGCACCTATAGATATATATGTGTTTTTGAACTTAATTTTCATAAAAACCACTGGAGCAATTTTCACCAAACATAGCTAAGGCACATCTGCGTACCAGTCCCTACAATTTTGCCAAGTTTGGCGTAATTCCGTTCAGCGGTTTGGGCTGTAGACTTGTCAGACCATCCTATGGAAATTAACATGAAGAAAACACGTTTTGGGACCCCCCTTTTTTCTCAACCCCCTTCACGATTCCCCCCGAAACTTTCAGGGAAGGAGCGGAGTGCAGAGAGACCATTTTAAGGAAAATTACAGGCAGATCCCTCAATCGGCGCCAAAGTTATTTCCAATAGAATGTTCGGAATTTCCTATGGTAGCCAATCCTAACTATAACTACCTACTGGCGACCGCCAGTAGGTAATATATATATACATATATTTTACCCCTGCGGCCGCTGCAAAGCGTGCGCAGGCAGTAAACGGGTCCTATCGTACACAATAACAGAAACAGGGAGAACAATGACTATCAAAAAGTTTATCACCTGTAGTACGCAGTATGCCGTCTATTGCTTACATTGTCCGTGTGGCCTCCGCTACATTTGAAGCACTATTAAAGAGTTTAAATTAAGAATACTAGAACATCTCAGAGCAATAAACAAGGCAGACCCGGCCTACCCGGTTGCTCACCATTTCGCTGAGGCCCATGGGCGGGACCGTAACAAACCAATATTTTGGTATAGATATTGTGCCCCCAAATGTGAGGGGTGGTGACCGCCTAAGGCGATTGCGGAGGTTGGAATCGAGATATATTATAGACCTCTCTACGAAACATCCGAAAGGCTTTAACAGTGGGGAAGAGATGGCATTCCATCTAGGCAAATAAGAGATATAGCTCACAGTAATGAACTTAGAACTTGAACACAGATTGAGCACTATCTTGCAATGTGATCTAGAACTTGCTGGAATTTATCTCTTAGTATGCCGTCCTCCTTATTGTACATGATGGTTCTGTATACACAATATTTGATATTTGTCATGTTAACTAAAAGTTTATTCAGATCCATTGGATCTGATCTGATCTTTATGACTATGGATTTTTGAAACTATGAATTAATTATTGCATTATGATGAAACCTATAATCCCAGTACCTGCAGATAATATTTTAGTATTAATGACTTATGCTGAGTTTATATTAATTATGCAACCTTATACGAGTTTATACCTATGATTGTCTGATAATGCTGCCATGATTATGTCTTAGAGGGTGTAATAATTCCCCCTTTTTTATCTCTGAATAAGTGACTAACGTTGATGAACACCACAACTGATATTTAATAGCCCTAGCATCACTTAGATATACAACCCAGCAGGACTGATATACTGAGTTGATTGAAATAATGAGTTGTCATGCCAATTTTTCCCGCTGTTACACCCACTGCATCTGTCTGTATAGCTTTTTCCCCCTTCACAAGTGATTTTTCCATGTATGGAATCAAAATGTAATTTATGAATTATGTTGGGTATAATTGACATGTAAGATAAAGGACATTAGCCGATCCACGGCTTGGTTTCTTGTTCATCCCAAGAACTTCTGTATATCATAGGCATCACTATTTCACAAAGGGCGATTGCCCATCTGTGGGCTTAACTGTACTCAATCTTAAGTACTGATTGTGACACATCACATCTAATGTAATTCAAAAATGGCGCGCCCTTTGGATGTTGTGATGATAGTCCTTTATCCATGTTCATGTCTCTAATCAGCTATCATCGTTTAAAACATGTCGACATTGTATTCGGTGTAACACACACTGACGAAGGCAGCATACTGAAACGGGTCTGTGTGAGCCCCTTCCGCGAAAATAAAATCAGCGTGATTGGCAAATCTACCTTTCCGAGTGCTGTTTGTCTTCTGATTTATATCAGGAGGAATTGGAGCGTTTTATATATATATATATATATATATATACATATATATATATATATATATATATATATATATATATTCTCAGTGCTAATTTGGACCCCATCCCGGGACCAGGCCTTCAAGTATAGTTTTTAATAATACGTCCCTCCTCCCCAGGTTGATGGTGCCGCGGGGACCCCATGCCCCGGGGCATGGCATCTTGTCCAGAACTGCAGGGATAGTCTCAAAGCCCCCGCGGTCCTTGCCGGCTTCCCACTCCCTGCAGGAGCCAGCATTGCTTTTGGCACAATGAGCAGCTGTTCCTTCCTCAAAGCCAGCCAGTGATCAAGGGAAAAGAGTTCAAGAAACGCGTTTGGCAAGATGGCTCCAGAGACACTTTGAAATTATTCTTTCACTTGGGAAAGCATTACCTGTCCTGCTGCTGCCCGCCTAAATAAAGAAGGTGAAAATTACTTTGTGTGTGGTGCTTTATGCAAGAGCAGCTGCTTTTGGATGTACATGTGGCCCGCTTTGGTCACGAGGATGCCCCGCTGCGAATGCAGGTCCGGTGCTTTATCTTTAGAGCACTGTAAGGAACGTGGTCACTGATTTGGGAAGACACAAATTTAGCAGCAGGGACGTCTTGCATGAAACAAGTGACCCGATGGATTTAAAAAACTAAACAAATGAGGTGAAATCCGAAGGCACAGCAAAAACTACTAAAACAAAAATACCTAAAAACTACATTAACCAGCGTGCAACTGATGCCGATCCGCCCAGATGGGGCAGGACTATAATAATGAGGCACAATGAGCAGCTGTTCCTTCCTCTAAGCCAGCCAGTGATCAAGGGAAAAGAGTTCCAGAAACGCGTTTGGCAAGATGGCTCCAGAGACACTTTGAAATTATTCTTTCACTTGTTAAAGCATTACCTGTCCTGCTGCGGCTGCTGCCCGCCTAAATAAAGAAGGTGAAAATTATATATTGGTTAATGCCCCCCTTCTCTGTGCTAATTTGGACCCCATCCCCCGGGACCAGGCCTTCAAGTATAGTTTTTAATAATATGTCCCTCCTCCCCAGGTTGATAGTGCCCCGGGGACCCCATTCCCCGGGGCATGGCATCTTGTTCAGAACTGCAGGGAGAGTCTCAAAGCATCCGCGGTCCCTGCCGGTTTCCCACTCCCCTGCAGGAGCCAGCATTGCTTTTGGCAGAGGAGTTGCTAATATGCAGATTCATCTTCCCAAAAGCAATTCTGCTCTGCATCTAGGAAGCAAGAGCATTTTTCATGCTCTTGCTTCCATGAAGCAGAACAGAGTTTGAAAAGGCTTGGCGGGTGCAGTGCTTCCCCTAAGCCATAGCAAACTGCAATTTCCCTGGGTTGGGCACCCCTGAGAAATTGCTAGAGCCAGCCCTGGGTGGGAGCTATTAAGGGCTCCTGGAGGGGGGCCCTAAACCCATCTACACTGCAGCCCCAGAGAGGGGTTGGTCGCCGGGGCTGGTGGTCCACAATGGACTTAATTTGTGCCCCAGGGAGATGGCTGTCCCTGGCGCTGCAGGTAGGCTGTGTTGCCCAAGTACTTCAGTACATTAGCCCAGGGGAGGTGGCAGTTCCCCGAGCTGCCTGGGAGGGCTGCAGCCCCCACACATTTTAATATGTGTATAGCCACGGGGAGGTGATGGTCCCCTGGGCTGATGGGGCCCGTTCAGTCCCTGCATCATAAATTCAAATTGCCACTGGGTCCTCGCCCGTTCGGGGCCTAATTAAACAAAGCACGGGATTCTGAGCTTCGTTTTTTTTTTAATTTTCAGTGGGATTTGTGGATCTACCGCGAATCCTGCCCAATAAATAATTTATTAATACTTTTTGAACCTTACGGGGGCCCTTGTGTGATCCCCCAAAAAGACCAGGGGGTGGGGGTTACTACCATGCCCCCTTTTCTTTTTTGATGCTTTCTCTTGTAACTCAATTGAACTGAGTCACTAGTTGGCTGGCAACACTTGGTTTGAAGTGTTGGCAGCCAATCAGATCGCAGGCACAAGATTGGAAGTGTTCACAGAACCTCAGAGGCTGAGAAATCTTTAAATTTATCAGGATCTACTGAACGGATTTCGTCATTCAACAAAAAGAGTGCTTACTGAACAAAGAGCTACCTTTCTGCAAAATGTGGTGTCATTCCATTCAACAGTTCGGGCTGTAGCTGTGTCTGAAGTTTGCTATAGAAATTAACATGGAGAAAAAACATTGAGGGACCCCCATTTTTTCTTAGCCCACTCTTGATGGATCACCCCAAAACTTTCAACACAGCAGCTGAAGTGAGTAGCGTATTAGTTTTGGAAATGTCGTGAATATTTGTCAGTGTGTGAATGCTGGGTTAAGAGGATGTATGGGTAAGTGTGTGGTTGTGTGAGTGGCTGTATGGGTAATTGACTGCTTGTATAAGTAACTGTATGGCTGACTGAGTGGTTATGCGAGTAGCAGTATGAGTGAGTGAGAGGGTGAGTAGTTCTATGGATGAGTGAGTGGCTGTTTGAGTACTTGTATGGGTGTTTGATTGAGTTTTGAGTGGTTGTTTGTGGGTATGTGTATGTATAAGCAACGGGGGTTGGTGGCAGCTTCCTCCTGAACTCGTTCGTGGCCCAAGGGGATCCCACTTTACATTGCTTTTAATCAGATGCAATTTTAGTGTTTGTGCACTTTATGTTTTAGAAGTGAAGGGGACACTCTGACAGTTGAAGGGGAATTTTTGCAAGTGCACACGCGCTTACTGGGCGCTTTAGCCTTACCTGGAAAGAATGTAATCCTGATCTCGGTGATCTGTCCTACCCGCCCTGGTCCGACGCGGTAGCTACTACCGTTGCGCGGAGGGCGTGGTAGGTATATTCAGGCACTTCCGGTTTTGAGGGTTAGCGTTCTAGTTGCAGGGGAGAATCCTGCTTAAATTTTGCTTGGACCAGCGGTGGCGCTATGAGCAAAGGGGTTGGTGGCAGCTTCCTCCTGAACTTGTTTGTTGGCCCAAGGTGATCCCAATTTACATTGCTTTTACTCGGATGCAATTTTAGTGATTGTGCACTTTATGTTTTAGACGTGAAGGGGACACTCTGACAGTTGAAGGGGAATACTTGCCGCTGCACACGCGCTTACTGGCCGCTTTAGCCTTACCTGGAAGGAACGTATGCCTGATCTCGGTGACCTGTCCTACCCGCCCTGGTACGACGCGGTAGCTAGTACCGTTACGCGGAAGGTGTGGTAGGTAGAGTCAGGCACTTCCGGTTTTGAGGGTTAGCGTTCTAGTTGCAGGGGAGAATCCTGCTTAAATTCCACATGCCCCAGCGACCATGCAGCGGACGCGCGCAGCGGACGCGCGCAGCGGACGCGCGCAGCGGGTGCACTCCCGGCACGCAGAAGGCGTGCCAAAGGCAAGCCCGTCTGCGCCTGTCCGCTGCCGGACGGGGCTCGGGCCAGGACCCCTGGAGGAGTTCAGGTAGGCCTTACCTACTCACGGCAGGAGCGATGGGCTCTCCCCACTGGCATGATGGTTAAATGCAGACATAGTATGGACCCTAATGGGGGAGGCTGCACTAAGGATTGTAGACACTGTGGGTTCTCTACTAATCCTCTTGTACGGACAGTAGGGATTGACAAGGTGCTCAGATGTGCCTAATCAATAGTAGGTCTCCTAAGAAGCATAGTGTAGAAACACGAGACCTTCTGGTTGATAGTCATTAAGCATGGGCGGAAAATCCGTTTCACTCGTGAATTTTGCGGATTTTCGGTAAATTTGCGATCCGCGAGATTCGCGAATTTCCCGCAAAATCCGCAAATTTGCATGCAGCGGATTTTTTTTTCTTGGTGATACAATTTTGCGGCGTGCGGTGTTCACTTACCATCATTCAGCGTTTGCCGAGTTGTTTTTCTCAATATTTTTGCGAGTGCTACGCTATTTTGGATCTTGCTGCGGGATCCCGCGGGAGTTTGCAATTCTGCACAAGAAATCCACTAGCAAGCAGCATAGACCTTCTGAAAATGATGATTTTTATCAGAATAACTCCTCAGGTTGACATTTGCCTGCACTTTTTGGGATTTGAGGCCTTTTGACTCTCTTTGGATCACTTTTGGATTAGAAATCAACTTTCATAAGTAAGTTTGTTTGAGGCATTACAGTTGCTGCTCTGCAGAAAGCACTCAGCAGGTGCAAAAGTTCACTCATCATTAGTAACCATTCCCTGTAGTACTTCCTGAGGGCCCCCTCCAGAGTTTATTTGCCTGTGTTTGTTTGGGGCATTACAGTTGCTGCTCTGCAGAAAAACGAATTTTCAAAAATGAAAGCACTCAGCAGGTGCAAAAGTTCAAACTCATCATTAGTAATAGTAACCATTCCCTGTAGTGCTTCCTGACTGGGGCACCTCCAGAGTTCAGTTGCTAGTTGCAACAATTGTATGACCCTGCTCTGACCCTCACAGTAGGCTCATAGAATAGCTACAAGTAGGCCACAAAGGTCCTGGAAAAAAAAAGTTGCACTGCAACAGAAAGCAAATTACGGATAAGGAAGCAGGTGCCAGACTGGAATTTTAAAACAGTGACACATTAATAAACCAACCCCAAATTAATTCATGTCAGTTGAAGCAGGGCAGGTGTGCTTGCTTTCCCCCCCCATAATCTACAGTGATGATGAACCAGAGGGTGGCATTGATGTACCAGAGGGTGGCATGGGTGAAACAGAGGGTGGAAGTGGTTAAACAGAGGGTGCTGGGAACCTGTGATGATGAACCAGATGTAGAAACAACATAGTCGCGACCGTTGCGAGCCGACAAGTAAGTTCGCAATTGCGAACTGGTACCAAACCCTCGCGAACTGGCAGAAACTCTTGCGAACACAAAAAAAACGCAAATTCGCGAGAATTCGCGGATTTTGCGGATTGTGAGTTCGCAAATACACAAATTCGCGAACGCCAGATTCGCAAAATTCGCCCATGCTTAATAGTCATTTGGATATTCTTTTTATAATGGAAACTTGGTTGGATGAGGATTTGACCCCTGAAATATTAAATGCTCTGCCCCCTGGATATGGGATATGCAGGTTGGATAGACCTTGCGGGAGGGGGGGAGGGATCGCTGTGATCCATAAGGGCAATATTAAATGTACTTTGGAGCCAGTGACTGTATCTGATAGTGAAGCTGGCGCCTTTTCTATAACAGTGTCGAATAACTATAGAATTAAGGGTCTTCTAGTTTACAGACTGCCGGGTGGCAGCACTCAATTTTCTGCACGCCTCATACATAACTTATTGGCCCCCGCTATGCGATATGAGAAATTAATTCTGTTAGGGGATCTTAATCCGCACTTCGAGTATACCTCTAATGCTCTGGCCCAATAGCTTCGAGAGGATTTATTAACTCTGCAATTAGTATTAAAATCTGAGCTTCCCATACACCGGTTAGGACATCTTCTGGACCCAATCTTCTGTAACTGGGAAGCCCCTAAAATTTATCCTCCTTTGCCGATGGTTTGGACGGACCATTTTCTGGTACCTTTCAAAATTAACTATACCACGGGAAATACCTCGGGGAAATCTGTAGGTACTAATAAAAGGCATAGAAAATGGGCTAAGTTCTCCCCAGCAAACTTCTGCACCACCCTGGTGCAGGGTGGGTCTCCAGAAGGATTAGGTTCAGTGATTTATGGTGCTTGTGAAGCCCTGGACCATCGTATCCAGCTTGCTCTGGACAAGACGGCTCCTTGGTCCAGCACGGGTCCCATGCGGCGAACTAAATCTGCCGCAGGGTTTAATGCTGAATTAAGAGAGGCTAAGACTGTATGTATGCGTCTTGAAAGACGCTGGAGAAATGGTTACCTGCCAGCCGGGAGAAGGCATATAAATCTAGCCTTAAGAGGTGCCATGCCTTGATAAGGAAAATCCACTCTGCCTACTACACTGAGCGGATTTACTAGGCGGACTGTTCCAGTAAGGAACTGTTCGTGGTATACAAAAAGTTATCCTCAATGGCCTCTATTGGGGATCCGGAGGCTGGCTCTGCTGAATACTGTTATCAGATAGCTGAATTTTTCTCCAATAAAGTGAAGGAGGCTAGGGCTTGTTTCGGTAGTGAGGTGACACCTTTGGATGAATCAATGGAAAAAGATTGCCTAAAGGCGTTCATGGTCCCAGATGAGGATCTGTTGATTAAAGTAGCTAGAGGTGTGAAATCTGGCTCACCTAAAGACACTGCCCCGGCAAAAATCCTGAGAGGAAATATTGAGGCGTTAGCACCTTATATTGTTCACCTGCTAGAGCTGTCATTTGGATCTGGCAAGGTGCCGATAACCTGGAAAAAAGCAGTGGTTCTTCCACTTAAGAAAAAGCCACAGATTAGTATGGACCAACTGAGTAATTTGCGGCCCATATCACTCCTTCTCTACTTTACTAAAATAGCTGAAAACCTGGTTAATCAGCAACTTACAGCTCATATTGAAGCTCATAGGCTCTTACATCCTTCTTGGGCTGGTTTTCGCAACTGCCACTCTACGGAGTCTGCCTTGCTCTTCTCCACAGAGGCCTTGCGTAGACATGTGGATGAGGGTCAGACCGCGGCACTGATTCTTCTTGATCTCAGTGCCGCGTTCGACACTGTGGCGCATCACACCTTGCTGCAGTGTCTGGGGAAGGGTGAAGTGGTAGGGAAGGCATGGGACTGGCTGGACTCTTTTCTCCACAAGCGCAATTTTCGTGTTGAGCAAGGGCCCTACAGGTCTAAGGCTTTTAACCTGAATCAAGGGGTTCCACAGGGTTCCAGCCTGAGCCCTATCCTTTTTAATCTGGTGATGACGTATGCAGATGATACGCAGCTGGTTGTGGCTCTGACCCTGAACATTCCAGACTGATTTGCATATGGCCATGTCTGAACTGGGGTGGCGGAGTGAGCTAAAGAATGGTGATGGATTAAACTGAGATCAGTTGACTGGGGGTGAGTGTTTGTATTGTCAACGCTCCGTCCATCATCCCCTTTGGTTTCCCTTTTTCGCCCTAAGTTGGCAGGGTATGCTCAAACGTGAGTCCCTTGCTCACTTTGCCACTGGATTCAAGGAAGCCCGGCTGAAGACGGCTGTAATGCCCGAAACCGGTCCTGGGAAACTTGATTCCGGTCCAGGGAAGACATGGCTTGGCAGATCGGGCTGGACTGTTCCCATGAGGCACAGGGTCAGACTGATTTGCATATGGCCATGTCTGAACTGGGGTGGCAGAGTGAGTTAAAGAACGGTGATGGATTAAACCCAGATCAGTTGACTTGGGGTGAGTGTTTGTATTGTCAACGCTCCGTCCATCATCCCCTTTGGTTTTCCTTGTTCGCCCTAAGTTGGCAGGGTATGCTCAGACGTGAGTCCCTTGCTCAATTTGCCACTGGATTCAAACAAGCCCGGCTGAAAACGGCTGTAATGCCAGAAACCGGTCCTGGGAAGCTTGATTCCGGTCCAGGGAAGACATGGCTTGGCAGTTCGGGCTGGACTGTTCCCATGAGGCACAGGGTCAGACTGATTTGCATATGGCCATGTCTGAACTGGGGTGGTGGAGTGAGCTAAAGAACGGTGATGGATTACACCCAGATCAGTTGACTGGGGGTTAGTGTTTGTATTGTCAACGCTCCGTCCATCATCCCCTGTGGTTTTCCTGATACTCAATAACAGCCAGCACCTCTGTTTTGTTTGCAAAACAGTCAAATGTCAATCTATTTTAGGCGTGCTCCATGCCACTACACCGTGCCACCCACGGTGCTAGTTATCATATACAGAATCCTCTATATATAAACAATATTACAAAAACAATGACAGAGCACAACCAGGATAAGTATATGTTTGACTATAAACAGTCAAGAAAGTTATTTAATATACAAAATAAGAAAACATATAGCACTTTATTCAGCATGTTAATCTTAACCCCTATTGCCTAGTTTTTGAAGCAATGGTACAGCCGACACGTGTTTCGTTGTGATTTGCGACTTTTTCAAGGCTGTCTTCAATATCTGTATTAAGGAATTTCTTGTAAAATCGTAATCGTGCTATGTTCGGAAGTCGAGAATCAAAAGTTGTGTGGATAACATTCGCCCAGATCCCTGTCACAATGTCAATTGTGGCTAATAGACTCAAATTTTACGATTTCTAGGTTATGTTTCTTCCCCAAAGTAATGTATTCGTTACGTTACGTTACGTTACATTAAAATTATTTATACCGCGCACTTTCACCAACGGTTTCATGACGCTCTTTGACAGTTACAGTGATCAAGGTGAGGGGGTTATTCGTAGGCAGATTGGAAAAGCAGGGTTTTTAATAGTCTGCGAAAGCAGTCATAGTTGGGACAAAGACGAAGTGAAGGTGGCAGGGAGTTCCAAGTGGAGGGGCCCAGAACAGAGAAACTCAAACCACTGTGCTTTTTTCGTTTGAATTTGGGGACCACAAGGAGGTTGAGAGATGCTGAACGAAGAGCTCTAAGAGGAATGTGGCGAGTCAAGACAGAAGAGATGAACGCAGGGGCTGCATCAGAGAGGGCCTTGAAAGCTGAGCATGCCAGCTTGAAGGTGCAGCGTTTGGAGACAGGGAGCCAATGCAGACTGCGGAGGAGGGGAGTGACATGCTGATGTTTAGGCTGAGGGAAAATCAGGCGGGCAGCCTATTCGAAGAACGTAGGTAGACGTAACCCAGTAAATCTTTCGTCATGTATCAAAAAAGGTCACCTGCCAAATGAAGGTTTATCCGCAAGAGTACCACATCAGTCCCCCGGCGTCCCGTGTCCTGCTGCATGTTTTTAAAAAAAGTGAAAAACATATATAACACATATAGAAAAGTATGTTTGACACTATGTGCTTTTAAGATAATCTTGAAATGAAGGTGGCTGTGCTAAGATTGTATTTGGTTTTCTCTCTAGAAGTTTTGTTTTCCCCAGGGATTCTGTCACTTAAAGGGGGACTTAAAATTATTTTGTTTCACTTTTTGTAAAGGTAGCTGAATAGTGTCACGGACTGAATTTTGCCGTATGTTTACAAAATTGCAGCAAGAAATGACTTGTTCATTCAAGACCTAGAGCTGATGTGATAGCTGAAAGCAGCACAAAAGTTGATCCTTAAAGTATCCTGGCACCTGATGGCACAGGTGTTTAAATAGCTTCAGTAAATGGTAGTCTTGTAAATGCTTACCTCACGCTTTTCGCACCGGCCCACAGACCCTTAAAATAAAAATAGGGCATGGCTGTGGTCCAGGGTTGATATCCATTGTATTTTTTTCTGAGTGAGAGCCCTTCTGCTGTGTGGGCAGCTGACTAGCAAACACTGAGAGAAGCTGCAGTGTTACTCTAATTGGAAAATCTGCTGGAGAATATTTTGGCCATAGAACAGTTCAACAAATTGAAGTAGCACTCCCAGGATACTTTAAAAAACTGACAGAAAACATGGAAATGTGTGTGAGACCTGGACTCTGCCAGTGGTGTATGCTTCAAAATCTATGGGTTTCAGATAGTTACTTTCCAAAACTGGACCAAATAGAAGGGTATGTGTAGTTAGAAAATTGATGGGAAAAAGTAGAAAGTGAAAGAACTTTCTATGGGAAGAAGAATATTGGTCAGAAAAGAACATCTTGTAGGAATTGCTTCCTTTTTGATAGATTTGCATTTCTCAAGTGATGATATTGCCCCTTGAATAGTAAAAGTATGTCTGTTGTATTAGGAAGTCTCATTGCCCATTTCATAGCACATGACTTGCCTGAACGTTTCTAAAGTACAGTCATTATATCACCAGGCCAAGGGAGTGCTTCTGGGGGCGACTTCGATGAGACTTTTAAAATAGTTACTTATCACCCTCTGCAATAGATCAGCACCAAGTGATTACCTTATTTATCAGAATACCAGTCTTGGCGTAAGCAAAAATCCAGGTTCATCGACTATCGCATCAACAAAAAAAACAAGGTCACCTGCGACCAGAAGGCATCAGAAGCAACTAGAATGCAATTGTATTAATTCACCCATTTGAGCAATTTCTTCCTGAATACTAACCACTACTGTAGAGAGGACATAACTGTTTTAGAATCGCCTCTGTTTGGCTCGGTCAGTTCAAAAATGTACCAATCAATGGTGGGTTGACCTGACAAACTACCTGACAGAGCTTGATTGTAAATGACCCGTCACTTCACTGCAATGCGAGGCAAGGACATTGTATTTGGGTATGCCAAAGATAACGCCTCCTAAGACTAGTTTCAGTGGGTCACATCATGCCTCCTGGAACATCCTTCTGTTAGAATGGGCCCATAAAGCTTGGCTAATGTTACATATATTGGTTGCTTCTTCAATTGCGTCCCTACTTAGCTTGTCGCCTCAGGATATGTCTTAACCACCTCGTATATTGCCTCCTTTATGCCATTCAAGATATAAGATTGATACTATCAAGACAGATGACCAAATCTTTACCAACTCTTCTGCAAGAAACATTACTTTGCTCAGCCGAACTTGAGACAGCCAACAGGTATATGCAGGAACAGCATTAGCTCCCCATGCACGGCAACCTCACACTCCCTTTTGAAGGACATGGCCTCTCCAGTCAAAGAAATAAGTTACTATGGGGTAAACCAGTATCTCTCAGAACCTGGGCAGTACTATGTTATTTAAATAGTCGTTCTGTTGGGTAAACACTTGATTGCTTCAGAAAAACCATAATTCCTTCAGCAATTCCTTGAGTTATAGTCTCAATCACTCTGAACAAAACGGAGATGCAAATCCAAACCAAAACAGGGTATAAACAAATTATTTTATGAATTTAGTTCCATTCATTAATACCCCGTCTCAATAAATAACAATTCAAGTGTATTCAGAGAATGGCGCATCAAATTGAGGTGATTGTGATACTAGGTGTGCAATGACATATTGTGCAACAGTGACATATAATTAGTGCCTTTATGTACAAGTGAAGAGGGGAGAACAGGATGTTGGTCAATGCGGTATTAAATTGCAGTTATTCCTTTGTGCCACTTCTGTTGGCTAGTTTTATGGAATACTCTCTGTTGGTCCAATGGCTTGAGCCGTCAACGTTTCGACCCTATTAATGCCCGGTTTGCGGGTCAATGCGGGTCTTCATCAGGACAGGGGGGTGGGAAAGGAGTGATGTCACCTCTGAGGAACGAGAGAGGGCGCACCCATGCTTGACTTGTGGAGAATTCTTGTTGGTATTGTACTTTGGCCCATATTGAGATTCGATCTCCCACTTCGAGGGTAAAGGAGCCTAGTCAGTCAATTTGTTCCTTCAAATCAATGCCCTCTGCACAATTCGTTACGAGGTTATGGCATTTGTTACCTTCTCGTTGTCAGCATTTGATTGAATACTTACAACGAGAAGGTAACGAATCATGGCAGACCGAGTTGCAGGAACTTCTAGTTCATAATCCAAGAATGCCAAAACCTCGTAACGAATTGTGCAATTTATATAATACAGAGTGACATGTCCCTCTTACCACATGGACTGAGTCAGCTCCGATTCATCATGTTATTAAGCTGGACTTTACAAATTCTGGACCAGATTACGAGTTTGACGGTCTGACTGCCATGGAACTGTGCCTGCCTATTCCACACCACTGCTAGCTTCATAATAGAAGTTGGGCAGTCTGAAACACACCACCAGCATAAAGATCCTATCAACGGTCCTGCCCGCTAAACATATTACGAGTGCAAATTGCTACTGGTGGTCTCACAGTGGTGCACAGCCAGTGGCAAGTCATGCATAGGCTGTCAATTGCTGAGGTACGAGAAGCAAAAGAAATGATTACTTTCAACACAAACCATTGGATGGATTCAAATACCACACACCTGAAGTTTTGTGACAAGTGGGCACACCTTCAATTCACACTATATAAAACACACCCCAACCCTGACCAGAGTCCTTTGCTATTATAATCAAAACAGGCACATATACACCGAGTACATCACTGTTTAACACAAAAACATTTTTTCAATATTTTCACTTATCATTCTTCACCACCCATTTACCATTTTTTTAACCTATCTCATCATCCTGTGTTTGTATATTTCAGTTAAACCTGCTTCTCATTTTTTTCCTTCACCAAGGGACCTAAGAAACCTGCCTTCCCTGAATCCAAATTAAGATTCATGGTGAACAAAATCATTAGAGTAGAGCCCTAATGTTTTGGAGCTCAAGTACAGTATACTTCTCACAGCACGAAAGTGGCAAATGTGGAAGAGTATAGTCAACAGAGTGAATGCTGTTAGTTACACCTTGTGCACACAGAATGACATGAGAAAGGTGGAATGAACTCATGAGTTGGGTTGGGCATAGAACTCCTCTCCGCCAGTGGAAGGGAGAAAGCCAGCCACCCCTGGCCCATTCCTGCTTTTGAACCCAGCCAAGTCGGTTGAGCCTGCCCTGGTGCCGATGGACCCCCGTCCCCAGCTCCTGAACCCTTGGATGCCTTGCAGGACCAGGGGGCTCCCGTACCCCGTGGCCCGCTGGACAGTGCTCAAGCCCTAGGACCGGTCTCAACTTTTGAACCCTAGCCAGGCCAGGAGAGCCTTCCGGGACCCCAGTGGACCCCCATCCTCCACGATCAGACCCTCAGCTGACTTGCAGGATGGGGGGATTCCGCACCCCGAGTCTCGCCAGATTGAGCTCAAGCCCAGGGCCTGGTCCCTGCTTCCGAACCGTAGCCTTGCTGGGTAAAGCCTCCCTGTGACCCGGTGGACCTCCATCCCCACCACCCACACCCTCACCTGACTTGCAGGATGGGGGGATTCCGCACCCCGTGTCCCGCCGGAAGGAGCTCAAGCCCCGAGCCTGGTCCCTGCTTCTGAGCCCGAGCCAGGCCAGGAAGGTCCTCCGTGGGCCCTCGTGGACCCCATACCCAGCGATCAGACCCTCAGCAAGCTTGCAGGACCGGAGCTTCCATACCATGGAGTCCGCTGGAAAGAGCTCAAGCCCATGGCCTGGTCCCAGCTCCCAAATACTAGCTAGGCCGGGAAGATCCTTCCTGGGCCCTGGTGGACCCCCTTGCCCAGCACACAGACCCTTAACTGGCTTGCAGGACGGGTGGCTCCTGCTATCCAGATCCCACCAGATGGAGCTCAAGCCCCGGGCCCTGCTTCCAAACCTTAGCCAGGCCCAGGGAGATCCTCTGAAGGCCCCGGTGGACCCCCCTGGGTGGCAAGGGGCATCCGCAAATTTCTGCCATCCCAGACTTGGCCCCGGCATCTCCTGCTCAGGGCTTCTCCAAGCTCTCCTGGGACTCCAGCTCTGGCTTGGCCCCCTTTCATGCAGGCTGGTCTCCTGCCGCTCCTCGTCCCACACTGCCCTGGCTACTGACTGTCACCCCTCATACCCGGACCCTTGGGCATCAGGGCACTGACTCCGGTGGGTGTGCCTTCCCTGGAGCCTGGTGGGAACGAACCAATGAGGCCACGTCCTCTCCCCACCAGCCTGCCCGTGGAGCCAAATTTTTCCTGTCTATTACCCCCACATAGTGGGGGCTTACAGAACCCTGGGGAAGGACAAAGGTTAGAGTTAGCCGCACTCCAAGGCCACTGCTTGGGTGGCTGCTTACCCAGGGCTGCTCACCTCCCTGCTTGACTTGCGTTGGAGCAGTGGGAAAGGGAGGGCCCGGGCTGGCCCAGGTCATCGGTCACCCAGCTGAAAAGCAAGGGATGGTGGCCCCCATCCCTGCACCCTGGTGGGGCAGGGACAGGAGGGGGTGTCCCCTGTGCCGGATGGCATGTGGTGGAGGCAGCCTACCGCAGGCCCACGTCACACCTGCACATCCCTCACGCCATCCCAGTGGCAGAGGTACCCACCCCTGGGTATTATTTATTATTATTTATTTATTTATTATAAAGTTTTGTATAGCGCGAACAAGACCCAAGGGTATCAGAGCGCTTCACATAGGCAAGTTACATGTTAACGGTGTATGTACAATAAAAACAACATACTAGTAGGAGGTATAACGTTATAAGGTTTGGGTGGATATAGAACTATATCCATTCCAAATGTGCAATATGTGATAAGAGGTAGGTTAAGGCTAAAACTTATATCATGTTCTATTACGCTAACATATAAAGGTAAGGATTATCTGGATTTACCCAGTGTGATAAAATATAAAGTGAAGTGAATATATACGATTGTCTTTACTTGAGGTAGCTTTTTGTTTACAGTTTAGACTCGGTGGAGTCACCAGTCTCATATCGTCTCAGCAGAGTTCAGTAATCGGACTGCACTTGATTGTAGTCGAACAAGTCTATGTGGAGAATTTTTCCATCATGAGACTCTTCACTTCCCGTTTAAAAGTTGAGGTATTTTGGATCTTCCTAATTCATGGAGGGAGTGAGTTCCAAATTCTGGGGGCAGCTCCCGAGAACGCTCTGTCATAGGTTTTCTTCTTTCGGAAGAAGGCTGGCCTTAATAGTAGCTCCTTAGCACTCCTAGCTGGTCTGTTACCTCCAGACAGCTCAATTTTCTTGGCTAGGTATCTCGGCGTGTTGTAATGGAGCGCTTTATGGGTGATACATGCTATCTTTAGTTGGATTCTGGCTTCAAAGGGTAGCCAGTTTAATGCTTTCAAGTGTGGGGATATGTGGTCGAATTTTCTTGATCCCGTGATGAGTCTTGCCGCTGCGTGCAGGCAAGCTTTTAGTGGTGCTGTCGACGTGTTTGGTAATCCGGCTAAGGTGGTGCAGCCATATTCAATCCGAGAGATGACTAGGGATTGGATAGCCAGTTTAAGATCGGCTTCTGAGATGAATGATTTCAGTTTCCTTAGGTAATTCAAATGGAAGCGGGCACTTTTAGCCATTAAGTTGATATGTGTTTTCATGTCAAGATTTTCATCTAGAGTGATTCCTAGTGATTTAGCTGAGTTGACTAGGGTGGGGGTGCAGTTTAGCGCCGTCACTAGCTTGATCCATTCCTTTATTTCTGCTTGGCTCCTTGTTGGTGAGATTAATAGGAACTCTGTTTTATTAGCATTGAGTTTCAGATGATTGGCCTTTAACCATTGCAATGCCATATTTAAGGTCTCGTTCATTAGCTTAATGTCTTCAAGGGAGGCAATCTTCATATATATCTGCGTGTCGTCCGCATACATGTGATAGGATATCTTTGAATTTCGGAGAATTTCTGTGAGGGGTTCAACATAAAGGTTGAACAGGTCAGGTGATAGCGACGATCCTTGTGGAACTCCGATTGAGTTAGGGCATGTAGGAGAGATTGATTGGTTGACCAGGAATCGTTGTGTTCTGTTTTGTAAGAAAAACTCGAACCATTTCAGAACCTTTCCCTCCAGTCCCATCCTGTTCCGCAGCCTGGTCAGTAATGCTTCATGGTTTACTGTGTCAAACGCCGAGGACAGGTCTAGGAGAATTAGTAGGCAAGCTTGGTTTTGGTCAAGGGCCTGTAGCGCATCATCCGCGATATGGAGGATCGCAGTTTCCGTACTATGCCCTGATCCGAATCCTGATTGACATTCATCTAGTAGGGAGAACTTGTTGATGTGTTTGCTCAGTTGGCACTGCACACATTTCTCAATTACTTTGGCCAGTAAAGGAATGTTGGTAACTGGACGGAAGTTGTTCGGATCTGATGCATCCGCTGTAGGTTTTTTGATTTTGGGAACAACTTGTCCTGTTTTTAGGCAGTCAGGGAGGATCCCTTGTGATAGTGATGCATTTATTATTTTAGTCCAAATTGGGACCACGATATAGTTGATTTCTTTTACGCACTTCGCGGGTAGAGGGTCATGATAGTGGTTGTTAGGCTTGATTTCCGAGAGCGTTTTGGCGACCTTCTCCTGGTCAAATAGTTCGAATGTATCCCAATATGCTTTGTTTTTTGATTCACTGCGCTCTATAGCCCTGTCGTGTTCGTTCGCAGTCAATGGTTGGGTTGGCAAGGTAGCCGCTGCGCTTGTGTGCTCCACTTCCAGTGCTTTGGCCTTCTCCGTGAAAAATGTCGAGAAATCCTCGCAGCTTAGAGTAGTTTTTGAGTTCTCATGGGCGGTTTTGGCTAACTTATTTGATTGTTGCTTTAGGATCTCGAAGAGTTTCCGTGGTCTGTTTTTGGCATTGTCCAGTTCGGATCTTATATATTCCCTTTTGGAGTTGATGACCTTTTTATTATATTGCTTTCTGATTTTTCGGAGTGCTGTCAGCTCCGGGGATGTAGGGTGTTGTCTCCATTTTCTTTCGGCCATTCTCAATTTGCGCCTCTCTTCATTGAGTGATCCATTGAACCATGGATTTTTTTCCTTTTCGGTGACTCTTTTCAATTTTAGTGGCATTGCGTCGTTGACGATGTTCCCGATTGTGGTTATTTAGTGTTCTGTCATCTCATTTACATTCTGCAGATTGCTAGGTACCTTCAGGTCTCTCTCACACCTATCTACAAGTTGCTCCATATTAGCCTCTTTTGTAGCTCGACTCCATTTTCTGAGTGTGAAGGGTTGAACGGTCTTACTTTTTTTCACTACCGGTATCAAGAAAGATATGGCATGGTGATCAGACCAATCACACGGGTCTATGGAGAGGATTGATGTGTCTTTGGCTCCTGAGATAATCCAAAGTGTTGCTCCTTTCGAGTGAGTAGGTTGTGTGCATGCTTGATTGAGGTTTAGCTCGACGAGGAAGTCTTTAGGCGCGTTGACAGTTTTGTCATTGGAATCCTCCCAATGTAGGTTGAAGTCGCCTAGGTATATATTATTGGAGTCGATGTTGGAGTTGGCCGTAATGATCTCCATTAACTGTTCCGTGAACTTTGTGTTCTCTCCCGGTGGGTGATAGAACGCATGCAAGTTGCATCTTTGATTGGTTGCAGATCTTACATTGAGACCTAAGTATTCACAGGATTCGAGTGGGTCAGATTGTATTAGGTTGACCTCTATATCCGATCTATGAATGCAGGCTATCCCTCCTCCGGTTTTTTTTTTCGGCCTATCTCGTCTCATAATGTTATATTGTGGAGGTACCAATAGATCTAGAGTTGGCGATGATGATTCTTTGAGCCATGTTTCTGTGAGGATCGCCAGATCAATTCCATTATTGATGATGAGGTCTGCTATATCGGACGCATGTTTGGTTGCCGATCTACAGTTGAGTAGGAGGCAGTTCAATGCAGTCCCAGAGCTGCTAAGGTTCGTCCTTTCTGTTTCGGTTATTATCTGGATTTGATGTAGGTTATCGAGGTCCGGTTTTCTATCGTTCTTTCTGGATATTCTATTGGAGTCGATTGGAACTATTTTGATTCTTTCCTCCCTCGTATGCATCGCGGGTTCATACGTTCTGAGTAAGGCCAGCGATTCCTCCTTCGACAAGGGCTTAGTTCTGTTTGGTCTGTTGTGTCTATTTGTTGCTGGCATGGCCATCTCGTTGCTCCTTCTTTGCGAGTAGTGTACAAGGTTTTGTAAATGCGTGACTTTGGAGTGTGTGCTTGCCGTTATTTCCAGTATTTTTTCAATCGCTAGTCGAGAACTAATTGTGTCTTGAGCCATGTAGCCAACTAGTTTCTGAAGATCTTTGATATCTTTCCGATATTGAGGGGACTTCTTAGAAATGGTTAGTCTGCCTGTCCTTGTTCTGCCTTTTTCTCTTCTCTGTTTTTGGTCTGGTCTTAATGTCAGAGTCTTTTCCATTATGTTCACTGTTCGATTGTTTGTTCCGCTTCTTTTTGATATGTTGTGTATGATATCTGCGTTTGGAGATGCTAGTCGGTTTTTTGTTGACGAGGCTCTCTCTGAGTCTTTTATGATATTGGAAGGAGGTAACGGGAGCTTGTTATCTTTGATCATATTTATTTCCCAATTCTCATTATGTGGCTCTTTCAAGCTAGGTGTGCGCCCAGTGTCGAAAGTCCCAGCACTAGAGATTAGCGTCGGCTACTCCCTAAGGAGTAGGTCTTGTTCGTTGTTCTCGTGACTAGTCGACCTTCCTGTCTCTTCAGCCTCCTCATTCGATACTGTCAGGTCTGTTTCATTTCTATACCTTGTGTTAATAGCCAGACCCTGTGCCTGGTGGCTTCCATTTTGATAGGCGTCTCTGGGGGTAGAGCTGGTGTTTCCGGGGACGACTTCATGAGTGCTCAGATCTGGTTGGTGTCCTGGTCCCTCAAGCCGCTCTTTTACGGATGGGAACATCTTGTTGAATTTATCTAGTTCGCTGTTCGCTGCTTGAATCAGCACTATCCCTGTTTTATATATGGTAATATATAGTTCGGCTCCACCTCTAATTGAAGGCGAGGTTGTTATTTTAGTGCCATATGGGATGTTCTTTATAGTGGAGGAGGGTATCCGCGGGCGCGTCACACAAGGAAAAACTAAATATTGGTTCAGAGCATGATTTTCAATAGTTCGCAGGGAGGTAACTGCTCTGCTTCTTACGAAACCCTGACCCAGAAACAGGTTGACCATGAATGATTTAGCACCAGGTAGGAAGTAATCAAAATCAACTGAAGTAATCAAAATCCTTCTCAGGGGTCTCACTGATACTTAGTCCTTTTAAACCAACAAAGAAGAAATTGGCACAGAAGCTGAAATATAAAAGATAATTTTTATTAAACTCAAATGAGCTGAGACTACGTCACACTGAAGCCTTAGCAACTGAATGAGGCAGTCTAAAGAGTACAGAAAACTGGGGCTTTATATATGCTTTAGAGTTACATAGTAAGCATAAATGCAAGGGGCAGTCCAGGCTCATGTAAGCATGCAAAATGACTAAGTTGGGCATACAAGAGCTACTTGCTCAACAAAGTGGGAGGAGAGTTACTTCTCCATACAACAGCAAAAATAGCCTGACAGTTATACTAGTGAAGTGTGGAAAAGTCAGCCCATATGACAACCGATGCCCAGGCTGCTGGCGCAAGGCGCCTCTTAGTTCCCATTTTGAATAGTTACCAAACAAAGAGACGAGCGCTGGAAGTAGGGACACAAGAACAGAGTTTATTTCTCATGAGGACAGCCTGTCATTTCAGACACGAAACAAGGTGTCATCGGGAGGTGCTCTAACAAGTGCTCTGAGACATCGTCTTTTATACCTTACAAAACACTCCTTATTACAATAACGACATTGTGAAACAAGGAAAAGACATCCCTGTAATCCTCGTGTCAATCCCACCCCACATATATCCACAATAGAGGCCCTTGAACTGCCGATAAGAGGAGGGGGCAATCACGCAGCTGAGTGTTCCGCTGATTCTTAGGATGTGTGCTCCTGATCGTACCCCAGGGGGTGGGGAGGCCATGATCAATAGTGGGTCCTTTGAAGAGGAGTGACTCCATACAATGGAGTGCAATAAACTGCATCTCTCGGCTTAGGCGATGGCCTCGGACCTGTGTGGACAATCGAACTCGGTGGAAGGGGTCATCAAAGGAGAGGTATTCATGCCGCGTGGACAATCAAGTGCAGAGGGAGAGTTTACCAACAGAGGGGTATTCATAAAAGGAAAGGAGGTGTTGGTCAGGCGCGAGCGTGACTCCCAAGGACAGAGTCGCACAGAGAGAGAGGTCTTATGACCCGTGCATGAGAGAGCGGGGGCAGTCAGGCACAGCTGGGGGGGGTTATGTCAGCTGAGGCGAAGGATGCTTCTTCAAGAGGAAATGGGGCGGTTTGCGTGGGTCAAGCAGGAGGGTTGCTTTTCAGAGCAGGGTCGCGCAGAGGGAGAGGGTTTTATGGTCTATGCATGTGGGAGGGGGGGTGTTCAAATACGCGCAGGAGGGAAGCCGGGGATTCCAATGAGCGGGCAAAAGGCCATGGTGCCTAAAATGGCTGTCATGTACATATGGGCACGGGCTTTTACTGGCGGAATGATGCGGTCAATGTTTCACGGTATTCATGGTGCCTACAGGGAGGGGAATGGAAAAAGGCAAATGAACGCCGCTTATGTACATTAATTTTTCTAATTTCCACAGTCGCCGCTTTTTACATAAGAAAGTTCATTTCCTAATCGATGGGTGTACATATAAACATGTGGTTGATGAAGATTTGTCAATACTAGCAGATTGCATATAAACATGAGCAGTCGATGTGATTGGCAGAATGCAATACATAGAAATTCACATTTGTTGGGTTACTACAAGCCTAGAGTGCAGCATACTACACAGTATAAATGCTTCTGACTTTCTCATCAATGTACAGCTCTAAAGGTGACCGAAAAACATTTTGAAAACAATACCAAGTGGTTGAGGGAGGAATTCAGTCCAATATATCTTCGTCACAGTGTCTTTTCACTGGTAGGCTCTCGTCCGTATCTTTTCGTTGGCGCTGTTGAGCACCGGCGGTGGAGCTATAGGTCCAGCTCGGATCTATCCTTACGCGTTGCAGGGTGCGGTCAGTCCTCTGCTGTCAGACCACAGTCCTGTTCCCTAACCAATTCTTTAAGGGTGCCTTATGCTCGGCACCTGTGTTTCCTTTTTCCTTCTGTGGCAAACCCCATTTCCATCTAAATGCTGTTCTTCTTGTCTGAGTCAAAAAGTCATGTGGGAAAGAGGGGGTGTCGGATAGTCGAGGGAAGAGAGGGCGGAGTGGGGTCAGATCTTTTCAGACACTTCCAAGGGACCAAGGGAGCAAAGGATAACGGGCAGGCAGGCCCATCAATCGGGCCCAAAAAGGGGGCGAAGACTTCAGGCACACGTGGGTTAGCAGACTGAGGGCTTCAGGGCAGCCCGTCAACTTTTCATTTTCCACGTTTGAGATTGCTGTCTCGTCCCGTATCTTGTTGCTCTGCAGCTCCACCTTCGGTCGAGGTCACATGTGTCTCAAGATCTGCAGCCAGGCTGTTCGTCACGTCCGACCCTTCTCCTCCGGCGATCGTATATCTTTGAATAGGTACAAAACAAGCTTTAGAGAACTGGCAGGAGAAGACATTTATGCATGTGAATTCCTCCTTCAATCCTACGCACTTGGGAGATACGTTCATTGGTCACAGTCAGAAGTCTATTACCATGCAGTGTATATGTCGGCATTCCTACTGGGTTCATGCCAAGTTTATTCATCGTCTATTCATGACACATATGGAGAGAAATCAGACTCCTATCAACTGCGCATTTCATCAAACTCAACATTTCGGAACCTCCAGGGAGACTCGTCTTTCTAACCCGAGCCTTAACAGTCTAACATTTCCCTTCAGAGCTGGTTAACCCTTTCAAACAGGGCGGGGGTGCTATCATCGAGAGACAGGGTTAAACAGGTTTTTCTCGAGGGGCGACAGTTACTCATGGTCATTAGTTATACATCGGGGACAGCAGTTGGGGTCAATCAAGTGGGGCGGGGACGCTTCGGGCATTCGCGCTTGGGTGCAAAGGGGTGGGGCAATCTGGGCATTAGGGGTCAATCTAGACGTTGGCGCTTATCTCTGATGAACTGAAAAATAGGGTGCCAATGACTTATAGTTCCCCTATAGAAGGCCAGATTGGGGGACCTTAGTCGTCTTACCTGTCCTTTCTTTCTTAGCCAATTCGAGTTCATTCATTTTGCAGAAAGGAGAGGTAGTAATATGGCGAGATACAATCATTTTAGTTTCTGTCAATTTCGCTGAACACCTTCGCGTTCAATAAGTATCCAATCAGACTGGTGCCAGCGAGGCACAATTTTACCATAAGAAGGAAGATGGAACAGGGGGACTCTCGTAGAGAGTGAGAGTCGTCCGCAGTCTAAACGAGCCATTCGGTACACGTATGACATGTAGGGAGAGAGAGAGAGAGAGAGAGAGAGAGAGATAGATAGAGGGGGAGAGAGAGAGAGAGAGAGAGAGAGAGAAAGAGAGGCGTGTACGAAAATAGGTCATTTAGTGCGCTCACAACACAGAACAGCAGGGGTCAGGTAACAAAGAGACGCGAACAGAGGGGAGACATAAACCCATACAGTACATACGCACAAACTCAGACGAAGGAAGACAGTACATGTATTACATACAAAGATATTTACGACAAAACATAGAACAGTTATTGGCCAAAGAAAAAATCTCTTTTTGCATGCTGCGCATCTTAAATATCTTATTTATCTACGGGCTGAGCTCTTTTTACCTTTTTCCTCCTTTTTCCTCTCGCTTGCTATCTTTTCGAGCGTTCTCGTTGGCTAATACTTACACCTCAGTCAGCCGGTCAGAAATTAACCTGGTCGGGCTATTGCCCATGGTTGGATCCTAAATCACTTTTGACTCTCTTCTTTTGGTGAGAAGTTCTCCAGGCTGAGGCAACAGAGGGTATTGATCGGGAGAACAGTTGGACAGCTTGGCTATATCTATAAGAGTGTGAGAAGGAGGTGGTACATTTTGAACATCAACAACATTCCTACCTTCCCAGACGGGTGGTGCCTGGGTAACCCTTACCCCAGGA
Source organism: Lissotriton vulgaris (assembly GCF_964263255.1). Taxonomy (NCBI): domain Eukaryota; kingdom Metazoa; phylum Chordata; class Amphibia; order Caudata; family Salamandridae; genus Lissotriton; species Lissotriton vulgaris. The sequence goes on along the minus strand of NC_141694.1, from coordinate 1,869,975,781 downwards.
CTTTTCCTTGTCCTTTCCCTATCGAGTTAAACGTCATAGTTGCACTATCTAGCGTGCTAGTTCGAGTCAAATTCCGTCATACAGTACTAACCCGTCAAGTTTCTATGTCAGTCCATCCTCCCAGTCGCTACGTTCTAAGGAGGAACAGTCATATCTAAGTCTACGTCTTTCAAAATCCGCTAGCATAAGTACTATGCTCAAATCCCCTCCTTCCCCTTTCGTCGGTCATTCGATCATCACTCCTCCATACTTCAGCCGATGTTCCGGCGCAACCTGCAGAAGGGAGGAGAAAGAAGGGGGTGGGGGCAGCATTCAAAACACATCAACGCGCATAAATCTGAAAATGTTTTTACCTACCACATACTCGACCTATCTCCACGGGGCGCATTCTCTACCATCTCGGCGTTTAAGCCCAGAGGGACCAGTAGTGTTAGATAGATAATCGTCGATGGTCTGCGTATCTACATGAATCACTTGATCGTGGCCTTTTAGGTCATGTGCAAAGGTGGTGGTCAAGTGGCATTTCTTTGGTATCGCTTAGGGGCGTCTAAAACACTTTTCCGGCTGCCTGTGACACATAATGTAGCTGCTAAGTATCGGGCCTTTTTACCCTTCAACCTTAATGAGGCTGCTTATTTTTCGCTTATGTTGGAGACAGTAGTAACACATTCGAAACTTATTAATGCAATCGCTACAATTATACTTTCCTTTTCAATAAACCTTTAATTAAAAAATGTTGGCGCACAAATACGGGCCTACAACCCAGTGGGCCGGCTATGGAGCAGACTGGAACTGTGCATAAGAGGAATGAAGTCGGTGGCCATTCATTTCATAAAGTGCAGCAGTGTAATAAAATCGTATCGAACTTTCTTACAGGGCGAGTATGATGCATGTCAAGAATTCAAGCTTTCAATAATATTACCTCATTGTCCAACTATTTACTCAAGACCTAACGTTTATCAATTCATTGTCCAAATGCCCAATCAGTGCTTATTTCATACCAATTCATTGCTTCCAAACGTAATTAGTACCCACCCTAAATCAGTTCACTGTCCCAACACATAATCAATATCCATCTTATATCGCTTTCTTTTCTAAGCACATAATCACTATCCATCTTATCGACTTTCATTGTCCAAAAAATGCATACATATCTCGGAGCATCAAGGTTTGAGCAATCAGGGTGAACAAGGAGTTTGAAAGTTTCATTTTGTATCGGCGCCATTTTGGGCGAGGTCAGGCAGGTCCCAGTATAGTCAGAATGCCTCCACCGACTCGTGGTTGGATCAGAACCTCTTTTGGCAGTTCAAAAAGTTTTTCGCAATGGGGTAACACAGACTAGCGATATGAACCATCAGTCAAAAGTGGGGAGGGAGGCAATAATCTTTCCTACCGGGTCATTCTGGTGTTCCACCGGAACTGAACAAATCTGTGTCTTTGCAGGATTTTAGTCATTTCCAAACTGAGGCTGGCGCCGGCAGGAGTGCGCCGACGTCTCGTGGCTCCATCGGAGGACGGGGCGGGGGCACCTCGTGGAGAGGTCGGCCCCCCCGGCTCTTTTAGAATCTTCAAGGTTGAGGAGCACAGGGCGTGTGCCCGTCCCGGGCAAGGAAACCCGCTTTTTGATATGGACCCTCTTCAAGCAGGAGCGTTGGGGTGTCGCTGGAAGCCTCCACCTGGAGGGAGGTGGGGGAGGCTCGTTCGCGCCGCCTCCCCCTTCCAGCGACCCCGCGCCGTTCTTCGGCTCCAGCGCTTTGGTATGGCCGTGCCAGGCAATGAAGATGGGGGGGGGGGGGGTCGGAGGCAGCAAGACATCCCCCCCCCTCATGTGGCGGGACTACCTGCAACTCAAGTGTTGCCGCTGAAGGGGCTACCTGCAACTTTCCAGAGTTATCGCTGCGGAGCTACCTGCTTTGGCTCCGGTTTTGCTGACGGCCGGAGCTGGTGATAGAGAGGGGGGGGGGTCGGTGGCTGAGGCAAGACATCCCCCCCCCCGTGGCCCGCAGGGCAGAAGGAAAGAAGGGAATGGGGAGACCATAACAACCTTCGGGCCGTCCGCCCCACGGTCTCCCCTTCCGATGGCGGCCAGCCGAGCCCTGCTCTGCACGCATCGAGGCCTCGCCTTCCGGATGGGCGTAACCGCGGACCTGTTGCATTTCGGGAGCTTCCGGAATGGGGGTAGGTATCTATTGATTTGTATCTATTCCATGTTACCGTTATTGGGCGTGGCGGGCGGTGGGATAGACATGTTTGGAGCAGTGAGGGGCGGTGAAGCCTAATCTACCTCGTGTCTGCCTTGGTGTCAAGCTTGTCTTCCCTCGCCTTTTTTATGTTTCTTATTGCGGGTTATTTCTAACGTTTCTTATTTTATTTTTAGCGAAGTTGATAACTCATCAGTGGCCTACTGATTTCGCTCGACTCTTTTTCTTGTATTTTTATGCCAAAACCTATTATAAACTATAGCGACTAGTCCACACTTAATGAACATGTCCTTATTAGGTGTGCCCTCCAGTGGAGCTGGATGGTTCATCTCTAATAAGCGGTCCGGGCTAAACAGGCTACCAATCAGTGGGGAGAAGATAGGCATGACGGATTACAACGGGGACAAAAGTGTGCACTACCTATCTTATCACGGCGGGCAAAGACTAGACAGAATATTTCTATTCTCCGTTGTTTGCAGGCGGTGAATACCTCAAAAGAACCAATATCGAACAATCAATGTTCGGTCAATCAAACAATCAGTGGGGAGAATAAGTAGGTACGACGTGTTAAAGGTTTGCGTTACCTACCTTTTCGCTACCTGCAAAGAGAGACCTTGTTCTTCCCTGTTTGTAGACAGAGAATCTCCAGACAATAATCCACGAACAACAGTTCGGGAAACAGTGGGGGAGGAAGATAGGCACGACGGATTACAACGGGGACAAAAGTCTGCGTTACCTATCCGTCACTGCTTGCAAAGGGAGAGCCTGTTGTTTCTCCGTTTGCAGACGGTGAATCTCCAGAGGAACCAACAAAAGAGTAATACTAGTATTATCCAAATCAAACAATCATTTCACAATTTGTCGCATTTACGCGACCTTACCCGGACCGGACCGTGTGGGCAGTTCTTCGCCTTCCTCCATGATTTTACCGCAGCAGTCCTGTGGGATCCCAGTCAGGACAATGGGTCACTCGAGAGAGGTCCGTTCGGAATCGGTGAAGTTCATTCAATCAGCATCCGGACGAGGGTCCTCTCAAGGCAGGTATACTCCGATCGTTTAGATGTTCACCCCATCGTCTGGACCTCTCTTACCGGACCTTATGTCGCTGATGGGCCCCGCGTTGGGACGCCAATTGTGGAAAAGTCAGCCCATTTGACAACCGATGCCCAGGCTGCTGGCGAAAGGTGCCTCTTAGTTCCCATTTTGAATAGTTACCAAACAAAGAGACGAGCGCTGGAAGTAGGGACACAAGAACAGAGTTTATTTCTCATGAGGAGAGCCTGTCATTTCAGACACGAAACAAGGTGTCATCGGGAGGTGCTCTAACAAGTGCTCTGAGACATCGTCTTTTATACCTTACAAAACACTCCTTATTACAATAACGACATTGTGAAACAAGGAAAAGACATCCCTGTAATCCTCGTGTCAATCCCACCCCACATATATCCACAATAGAGGCCCTTTTGAACTGCCGATAAGAGGAGGGGGCAATCACGCAGCTGAGTGTTCCGCTGATTCTTAGGATGTGTGCGCCTGATCGTACCCCAGGGGGTGGGGAGGCCATGATCAATAGTGGGTCCTTTGAAGAGGAGTGACTCCATACAATGGAGTGCAATAAACTGCATCTCTCGGCTTAGGCGATGGCCTCGGACCTGTGTGGACAATCGGACTCGGTGGAAGGGGTCATCAAAGGAGAGGTATTCATGCCGCGTGGACAATCAAGTGCAGAGGGAGAGTTTACCAACAGAGGGGTATTCATAAAAGGAAAGGAGGTGTTGGTCAGGCGCGAGCGTGACTCCCAAGGACAGAGTCGCACAGAGAGAGAGGTCTTATGACCCGTGCATGAGAGAGCGGGGGCAGTCAGGCACAGCTGGGGGGGGTTATGTCAGCTGAGGCGAAGGATGCTTCTTCAAGAGGAAATGGGGGGGTTTGCGTGGGTCAAGCAGGAGGGTTGCTTTTCAGAGCAGGGTCGCGCAGAGGGAGAGGGTTTTATGGTCTATGCATGTGAGAGGGGGGGTGTTCAAATACGCGCAGGAGGGAAGCCGGGGATTCCAATGAGGGTGCAAAAGGCCATGGTGCCTAAAATGGCTGTCATGTACATATGGGCACGGGCTTTTACTGGCGGAATGATGCGGTCAATGTTTCACGGTATTCATGGTGCCTACAGGGAGGGGAATGGAAAAAGGCAAATGAACGCCGCTTATGTACATGAATTTTTCTAGTTTCCACAGTAGCAGGTGCATTCTACTAGCTAGGCCCTTCTGGGCATGTGCGAAGTGGAAGATGCTAAATATAGTTTGTCTCTAGGCAGACTACAAGAGCAGTTAACAAAAAGATAGGACAGAGCACATGGCAAACAAAATGGCTGCCAGAAATACAAAATGGCTTTCACAAAGCGGATGAGATAACTTCTAAATACAAGATGGCTTCAGCTAAATGCTAACCTGTTGCAGTCAATTTACGACAGGTGCCCCACGCACATGCGGTGAACTAAGGGAATGAAGGCAGCCCCCTTCCATCCGTGCTCTGGTACCCAAGTGAGCGGCTCCACGCACCGGATCCCCAAAAGAGGCCGGCACCCCCAGGCTAACCGAGGTTCCAAGGCACTGCAGTATTGTTACGGTTTAGGGGGGATTATGACTTAAAGGCATTCAGTCATAATCCCACAAATGCTAACTTCACCCCATTGGCTCCTCAGCCAACCACATACACCAAATGTTCCTGCGGTTCCTCTCATACTGAGCAAGATTACTATTGCAACAACACATCATCAGTAAGGTCAAAATACCCTGTTTCACGACGGTCTAAACCAAGCTCACATGCTCCTTTTAGTGGGTGAGCAATCCAATGCTTGGTGAATTCTGCTTCACAATGATAGGAAGAACCGACATCGAAGAATCAAAAAGCGACGTCGCTATGAGCGCTTGGCCCATTATTCACGTGGCAACTTTTCTGACACCTCCTGCTTGTCAGAAGGATCATGAGGCCCGCTTTCACGGTCTGTATCTATACTGAAAATCAATTTCGTGTGAGCTTTTGCTGTTCTGCTCCACAGGAGGTTTCTGTCCTCCCTGAGCTCACCTTAGGAAACCTGCATCATCATTTGAAAGGTGTACCGCCCCAGTCAAACTCCCCACCGATCACTATCCCCAAAGTGGGTCACACATGGTGGGCACCGGGTGCTTGGAGCCAGAAGCGCAAGTCTCACAGGTGTCTTGCCCCCCACCTCACCGGGTAAGTGAAAAAATTATAAGAGTAGTGGTATTTCATGGGAGGCCTAAGGGCCTCCCACTTATCCTACACCTTTCAGGTCTCTTCACAGTGCTAGACTTAAGTCAAGCTCAACAGGCACTTCTTTCCCCACTGATTCTGCTAAGCCCGTTCCTGTGGCTGTGGTTTTGCTAGATAGTAGGAAGGGACAATGGGAATTTCGGTCATCCATTCCCCTTCATTGCACCACAGGGTTCCACTCGGACCTCCGACTCTTGCACGTGTTAGACTTTCTGGTCCGTGTTTCAAGATGGGTTTGGTGAGTAACCGACATCCAACAGGGGCCTCCCCACCTTGCGGCACCATGCAGTCGGGGTGCACTGCGTACAGATGGCCCCAAGTGACAGTCATGCCGGGAGCAGGGGGCCCCATACCCCCTTTATTGCCCCAGCACCCCCGGGGGGCAGCCAGGAGCAGGTGCAGAGGGGAGTGCGCGGAATTGGTAGAATCTCCCTCGGCCCCACAGAAATGGCAAAGCTACTGCCAGGGGGACTGTAACACCCTCTGCCAGAGCGGAGGGCCACCAGCCAACCCGGAGCCAGTTTGGGCGCACGACCGTGGAGGAATTGCGTCCAGGCACCAGTCCCGCGAAAGACATCTGGAACTCCCAGGCCACCGACCTTCCTGCCGTGTTGAATCCTCAGGGCAGACTGCACAGACCCCACCCGCTTACCTCTCAGTGGTTTCACACCCTCTTGAACTCTCTCTTCTAAGTTCTTTTTAACTTTCCCTATGTTACTTGTTGGCTATTGGTCTCAGGCCCATATTTAGTCTTAGATGAAGTTCCCACCCGCTTTAGGCTGCATTCCCAAACAACCCTACTCAGAGAAGACTCGATCGTGGCACGCCAGGGGCCGCTACCAGCCTAACACCATCCGCAGGGGGAGCCTCGATCAGAGGTACTTTGGCCTCTTGAGCGAAGCCTTGGAATCGGTCTTCTGTATGCCACATTTCGCGCACCTGCCACAGGGTGGGGATTCGGCACTGGGTTCTTCCCTTGTCACTCACCGTGACTGCGGGAATCCTGGTTAGTTTCTTTTCCTCCGCTTAGTAATATGCTTAAATTCTGCAGGTTGCTGCGTCAGGTCTGGAGGGGTTTCGCCCTCCCCAGGAAGCCGGCTATGGAGGTGGACACCCGAGGCATGTGCACGTGGGCAGCTGATGGGACATCACAGACAGACATGTGTGACATGGCCCGGGGCAGACCGGTCACCGGACCCCCTTCCCTCTTGAGGTGGGTACCCAGGACTAGGTCGCAGGCGGTGTACTTCCGCAGCAGGACCCAGTAAGGGACCCTGCCACGGGTGCTCAGGGGGTCGGACCTTGTGGGGAATGAAAGGAAGTGGAGCTAACCCTGCAGTGGCCCCAGCTGTGTCCTGGGGAAGCCCCGGGGCGGTTGGTGATCGAGGGACCCTCAGACAGGCGTAGCCCCAAGAGAAACCCAGGGCCACAAGGTACGTTTGAAGTGTTGATGATCAATGTATCCTGCAATTCACACTAATCCTTGCAGCTAGCTGCCTTCTTTATCGACAAGCGAGCCGAGTGAACCACGGCTCACAGGCAACTTTTTTAAAACGATCCCCCACCTGCAGGTGCAGGAGAGGCCCGAGGAAGACCGCACTGTTCAACTACCACCCACGCGGTGAGATGGCCCGGGCTTCCCTTCTGGGAGTCAGACTGTACCGGGAATGTGCTGGGCGGAGAGAAGTGACGGTGGGGCATGTGGGACTTATGGACCTGCCGCGCACCAGCGTCGGAGGGCATGGCGCCACCCAACCCCTTCCACTCGGGTCAGACCACTGGGGGGCATGACTGCCGGGGGCACGTGGCCTTCGCTCTGCTGGGTAGGATGAAGGGCTGAGGTTCTTTGATATCTGGCTTTGTCCCGTATCTAGCCGCCATTTTGTGTTTCATCGCCATTTTGTGTTGCCCTCACCCAGGCAGCACGGCAGACGTTGTGTTTTTGCTTTTCTCAGCTGCTACGTATCCTTTCTGTCAAAGAGTAACTCCTTTGCCCTTGTTTACGAAACCGATGCCAGGGTCTGGCTGAGTTTGCTAATCCATGTCTGGGTTGATTGATCCCCGTCTCGACTGACTATTTGCCTTCTCCTATTCTTTCCCTACATTATCTTATCCGACTGGCCTTCGCTATTCTCTCCTTGTGTTCTTTTGTTACACATCTATCCTTTGAGGCACACAAATACGTCCTGCTACCTGCAAATTAGATTGTTGGTACTAGTACTGATTAATTTGTTGGGAGGGGTAACACACAGGGTTTGAGAGAGGGGCATATTTGAGACACCTGATAGCTTGTTTTTCAACTTTTCTCATTGGACCGTTTTGTATGTGTAAGGAGTAAACTTTGTAAAGGTGTTTTCCTATAAAAGATTGTGCGCCACGGATTGAAGTGGCAGTCTCCTCAGAACCCACCTTGTGTGTAACTTCTGGGATAACTGTGCTTAGCTGCAGCTAATAAACCAGGTTTCCACGCTCAACGGAGTGTCTTGTGTCTCTGTTCGACAAGGCAGGTGAACTCGGGGATTTAAGGTGCGCCCTGCTGTCGTAATTTGACGGTGATCGGGTTAGTGTTAAGCTTTGCTACACGTGTTTTCCCCTTATCTTGGCTATAGTTGTTGAACGCCATTTTGTATGTAACAGCGGCCATTTTAGTTGAATGCGTTGCCTCGTGGTCAGCATGCCCTTTGTCCTTCCTCTGTACCACTGACCACTCGAGTTTGCCCTTCAACAGGCTATTTTTAGTAATGGTCAAGCTCACACATGCGCAGTTTAGAGTAACCAGTCATCACTTAGGAATGTTCCGCCAAACTGACCAGTGGTGTTATAGCTCCTACCATGAGTTGGCTGTGTTCCAAAAATGACCATATATGTACCTAAAACTCTGTAACTGTGTACCGCCTACCTTTTTATTACTGTAAAACTGTATAAAAGAAGGACTTGCACTGATGTTCGGTGTGATACTTCTTGCATTACCGAAGGGTGCTGTAGGAATGTACCACCACCCCATGGGGTCTTAATAAACTTGTCTTTTGCATTTTCTAGTTTCCGTGCCAACAGTTCCTATGGTGTAGAGGGTATTCTGCGGAGTATGTAGGCCTGGAGAACCCAATACCACAAATTGGCGCCCACGAAGGGACTCATCGGCAACTCGGATGCCCGAAGGAGAGGTCGTGACGAAGGATTGGAAACTCGCCATGGACGCGTACGCTGCCTCTGAGTGACCCGAGTCTTGGCACCCACAGTGTTTTCTTCCTTTCCTTCCGATCTGACCTTCCAGGTGGCGCCGGTCCTCGACTGAGATCCTGCTCGTTCGAGTTGTCGTACAGTGCCGATTTGGCTGATTTGATCACAGACCTTGGCAGTTGGAACCTGGATATCTGAGATTTTGGTAAGCTTGTGATTGGTAAGGTAGTCTACGGACGCTTACTATGGTTCTATGAATATGTTTTGAGTTAGCTAACATTTGATCCTATGATTTGAACTATATGTGCAGTGCACTTCACAAAGGCAGGCATGTAGAGATATTTCTCTGAATTTGTTTGTGTTTGAGCGGCATATTTGTGTGAAGTATAGTAAGTGCCATTTTTGTGGTATCACGTTTCCGTGATACTTTTTGAACATGCCTGTTTTAAGCACACTCCGAGGAATGTGCTGTCTTGGAAATTATACCACTTATCGATTAAACGAATCCCAGCCGGCTCCCCCAGAGGGGACTCCCAATTGAGAGATGTATATAAAGTTTGGCCTTCCCCCTATATTGTACAGTAAATTATGGAATAAATACACCAAATCTGATCCCGAGTTGCAATGGCCTCTACATGGGTCGTTTGACTTACGAAAGGTGCAGTTTGTGGAGCAATGTTTGTTTCAGCGCAGATCTAGACAAAATATGTTTGATTGTGTACGAATGTGGGAGAAAGCAGTGCGTGAACGAATGAAGCGTGAAATAGCCTTGGCGGAAAAAGAGCAGCGGAAGGCTGCTCGAGATAAGGCTTTACAGCTGGAGGAGAAGGAGTTGCAGGAAAAGAAAGAGAGGGAGGCACGGGAACGTAATTTGCAAACGAGCGGTCAATTTCCTATTCGGCGTCCGCTTTACCCTGTCCTTACTAATGAAGTTGATGATTTTTCATTACTAGATCGGTGCCCGCCTCCATACGTTTCGCCTACGGCTCCGGACGAGGACTCGGACAACGATGGTTGCGGGAGTAAGAGTAAGAGGTTAACTGCTAGTGAAGCTGCGGAGTTGCGCAGTTTTGCTCGGAAACTCAATTTGAATAAAATAACTATGTCAGAGATTAATATTGAAAGGAATAAATGGTCAGAGCGAGAACAGTTGTATTTTTTAAGTGCTTTCGGAGATGAAGTTGTAGAACGATTTAGGAAATATTCAGATGATCTAGAACCTAAGGACATATCAGTTCATCGTGAGAATATGCGTAAAGGTTTATTTGTTATTACAGATGCGGATGGGTTTTTCCAACGGTTGGTCCAGCTACGGGATGAGGCGTCCAGATTGCGGGAAGCACAGAAAGCATCAGACGAGTCTGCGCCGGGGTCGACGGAGCAATCCAAAGAGTGTTCTATCTTTGGAGCAGATAAGAGTTCTAAAGTTCATGTTATGCCTATGCGTGAAGCCGCACCTTTGTATGTTCCCCCTAAAGGGCAAGGTACCAGTGATGATAAATTGTCTGGGGATGCAAAAGGGTATTTCATATATAATTGGGTATATACGCCTTGGAATAGAGCAGATGTTATGGCATTGAAAAACGCTTTACCTGATCCCCTTAAAAATCCGGCAGCTTTCTATGAAGGAGTGGAGGGGGCTATTTCTTCCTGTGTTATGACATTAGTTGATATCGATCTTTTCTTTGGGTTAATACTGCCCCCTGATATGTGGAGAGCGATTCGTAAGTTTGATGACCAAACGATTTTAGGAGCGGATTGGAAAGCTATAGCCCAAGCTGATTTAGACAGAGAACCTGCATGTAAGCCCTGCCAGTAAATTCCAGATCTCCCAATAAGTTAAAAACGCTTGTTCCCCCTAAAAAGATCGATTGGACTATGTTAGCCTCTTGCAAACAGAAACAGGACGAGTCGGTATCTGACTTCTTTTCACGTTTCAAAGAAGCGTTTTATGATTACAGTGGGCAATTATTAACGGATGATACGGGTAGGCATTTGTTGGTCGATAAGTATGTGGCTAATCTCCTACCGGAGATTGCAAAGCGATTGAAAACTAGTGAAAGTTCCTGGACCACGGCGACCCCTGCGTCTTTGTTAACTATGGCTCAGTATTATGAGCGGCAGGAATTAGAAGCTAAAGAAAGTACCGATAAGAAGGCGGAGTTAAAGACGAAGGTGATGTTGGCTCAGGTTCGTGCTACACAGCCAAGGGGGAATGATAGAGGCAGACAAGGAGGGTATGGTACGTCTTATGGTCGTACCGACATTGCTGAGGACCAATGTGCATACTGTAAAGAGTTTGGGCATTGGGCTGAAGATTGTCCGGTGCTTCGTGAGCAACGTAGTCAGCGTGGTCGAGGAGGTGGAAGGACACGGAATAGTTATTCGGGGGTGAGAGGTGGAGGAAGTGATCGTGGTAGGTTTGAGGCGAGGGGTCGTGATCAGGATGATCGTAATACCTTTGATCGACGGAATCAGTACCAGAGATCGGAGGGTGAGAACGTGGAGTGCACGCATAGGATTGCGTAGGATGGGGTGTGGAATCGGTTGAAGTGCCAGTAGATCAAAGAGGTCCATATGTATCAGCGGGCGTTTTGGGTTCTACTGATCAGTTTTTGGTTGATACAGGAGCTACTCGTAGTGCTCTGTCTAAAAACTTGGTTCCAAGGGCTCCTCTGTCTGGCGAAACGATTACATGCATAGGGTTCGATGGCACACCCTCTCCAAGCCCACTATCACAACCTCTTACATTTTGCATTGACAGATTCTTTGGTCTATGTCCATTCTTATTGTCGCTACATACCCCAGACAATATTATGGGCATAGATTTGCTTAAATATTTCCGAGCAACAATACGCTGCGCTCCTGAAGGAGTGCGGGTTATTTTGAATGACAATTACCCGGATGCAGGAAGACTATGTACCATGCAGGAAATTGAAGCATTAGCCTCTCTCCCACACACATTATGGGCTACGTCAGACACGGATGTGGGACAGATGCTCATTCCGCCTATTCGAATAACTGTTAAGGAGGGAGTCTCTTTGCCACGTGTACCCCAGTATAAGATATCTAGAGAAGGTGAAATCGCCCTGACGCACATTGTTCAGGATTTGATTATCGCAGGAGTTGTGGAGGAGGTTCCCTACAATGTTTGTAACAGTCCGATTCTTCCGATCCTCAAGAAAGACACTGATAACAAAGTCTATCGATTTATTATTGATTTGAGAGGAATAAACAAAATTGTAGTGCCCCAGTACCCGGTGGTGTCTGATATAACCACCTTACTTACTTTGGCCCCCCCCCACTGCTACCACGTTTTCTGTAATTGACCTTAAAAATGCCTTCTTTTCCATTCCCATCCATCCCGACAGCAGATATCTATTTGGCTTCACGTTAAATAATAAATCGTTTAGATTTTGTTGTGTTCCTCAAGGCTATACAGAAAGTCCTAGCATTTATAGCCAGGCTTTAAAAAGACAGCTTGATTCTTTTGATCTGCAATCTGGGGTAGCTCTTATCCAGTATGTGGATGATCTTTTACTGGCCGCAGACACATATGCGCAGTGTGAGGAGAGTACTCTTGCTTTGTTCTCTTTTCTTGCCCAAAACAATCACAAAGTTTCTAGGAAAAAGTTACAATATTGTAGACCAAAGGTGACCTACCTCAGTCATCTTTTGTCTAAGGAGGGACGTGCATTAACATCTGATCGAATTCAAGCAATTGTAGATACACCAGTCCCCCGCACTCAGAGAGATGTGCGTGCCTTTTTAGGTTTAACGTCCTTTTGTAGACAGTGGATAATGGGGTTTTCACACATTATAAAACCTTTGTTAGCATTATTGTCTAAAACTACACCAATGCCTCTTGAATGGACAGATGAATGTCAGAATGCTTTCGAACAATTGAGACAAGCCCTTTGTTCTGCACCAGTGTTAGGTACACCAGATTACACAAAGATTTTCACGTTGTATGTGCACGAGAGAGATGGCTGTGCATTGTCGGTGTTAGTGCAGACACACGGGGATAAGCAGAGGCCCTGTGCATACTTTTCCGCAATACTTGATCCTGTGGCACGAGGATTACCTGGGTGCTTTCGAGCGGTTGCAGCAACAGCAGTAGCTATACGGCAGAGTGAGGGAATAGTTTTGTCACACAAACTGTTGGTGTTAGTTCCCCATGCGGTAGATGCTTTGTTAAATCAAACGAAAACCCAGTAGCTCACGAGTGCACGTTTAACAGGATATGAGCTTACACTTTTAGCACCACACATCACACTAAAGAGATGTGCTACCCTGAACCCTGCCACTTTATTGCCGTATCCGGTTGCTGAGGGCCAGGAGGAAGAACACCATGATTGTGTTTCCCTGACCGAAGAACAAACAAAGGGTTGTGTCGACTTACAGGATACGCCACTTCCAGATGTGGATGGGGAACTGTGGGTTGATGGATCGTGTTTAAGGCTGCCAGATGGCACAACTTCTGCAGCATATGCGATCACGACACTTAAGACAGTGGTAGAAACAGCACGAATACCACAGAAATCGGCCCAAGCAGCGGAGCTAATAGCTTTGACAAGAGCCTGCGAATTGAGTGCTGGCCTATGTGTGAACACCTACACAGACAGCCGGTACGCCTTCGGAGTAGCGCATGACTTTGGCCTACTCCGGAGAGAGCGTGGGTTTTTGACTTCGCATGGAGTACACATCATGCACGGAGAACTAGTGCGTGATCTTTTGAATGCGTTACTTTGTCCAAAGAAAGTGGTGATAATTAAATGCAGTGCACATAAAACGGTCACTGACAAAGTGGGACAAGGTAACGCTTTTGCAGACAGTATAACAAGACAAACGGCTATGTTATGAAATGACACGCCAATGTATGTGATGAAATCACAGGCTGGGCGATTGCACGATGCTAGAGAGGAGATACCAGATATTCAGAAATCAGCGTCTGAAGCAGAACTCGCAACCTGGGCAGCAGAGGGAGTGCTGGATGATGAGGGTTGTTGGCGAAGTAAAGACATGGAAAGTGGGAAATTGCCTTCAGCTTACTTGCAAGCGATGGTCCAAATGACACATGGATTGGCACATGTTGGAGCTCTTCAATTACTCGATTGCTAACGCGAGTTTGGGAGCATCCTGAGATTGCCAATACGGCCAAAAGAGCAGTGCAGACCTGTCTGATATGTTTGCAGCACAATCCTGTAAAAGGGACCCATACTCCGAAAGGAGGGTTTGCTCCACCTACTGCACCGTTTGAAGTACTGAAAATGGATTACATCCAGCTTGAGCGTTGTAATAACCTTAAGTATGTCTTAGTGGTGGTGTGTGCTTTCATTAAATGGAGTGAGGCCTTCCCCACGAAGGATAATACAGTGTTGACAACAGCAAAGGCTTTGCTCAAAGAGTACTTCCCTGTACTTCCCTCGATACGGCGTTTGTAAATTTTTGTGGAGCGACAATGGTCCTCATTTTGTTGGGAAGATTGTGGAATGCGTGATGAAGGGATTGGGAATTCAGCAGAAATTTCATGCTGTGTTCCATCCTCAGTCAGCAGGTCTTGTTGAACGATATAATGCTACTCTGAAATTAAAGCTAGCAAAGATTGTGGCATCTACGTCTTTGAAATGGCCGGGCGCTTTGCCTCTGGCATTGCTATCTATCAGATCAGTACCCCATTCCCGAACTGGCCTCACACCTTATGAAGTGGTGTTTGGAAGGCCTATGAATATATGGGGAGTTCCTAAACCTCGATTGTTACATGATGTGCCTTGTATAATGATGAATGATTATTTGGCACGATTAACAAATGATTTACTTTCTATTCATCAACAGGTTCGAGAAGCGCTCCCCGACAATTCCATTGGAGAGGCTCACAATCTCCGTCCTGGGGATCATGTTATGATCCGCTCCTTCGAGAGGACGATCAGCTTGGAACTGAGGTGGCGTGGCCCCGAGCAGGTATTGCTCGCAACGCGTACGGCTGTGCGAGTTACCAACAGGAAGCGGTGGGTGCACTCTACTCACTGCCGCCGTGTCTCTCCGGATCTGGTGAGCCCAACTGTGCTGTCTGATTATCGAGACATCTTGGACGAGGAGAAGAGCCCAGCTGTAACGTCTGCCGAATCAGAGGGAGCCTTCCCGGACCACACTGTTTCTGGAAGAGAAAGATACAACCTACGACCACGATAAGAAGTTTTTTTTGGTGCGAGACTGGTTGAGTTACCGCTCTGGGATTTGTGAAACGGAAGCCGGGAATATCAAGGGGGGGGGGGATCTGTTCTGCCAAGTGTAGCGACACCCGTCTTGAATCTCGGAGAAGAAACCAACGGCTACCTCGGAGCTCAGCACTCATATTTTTATTTTTTAGTTGTGTTTTTGAGACATTTTGGACTTTGAACTATGGCATCTTCCGCAGTACGAGACAAAAGAATTCTTGGTGCAGTACTATTTGTTTTGACAATTGTTGTGATAGCTGTGATAGCTTGGGTAGTAGAACTTGTGGTGCCAGTACGAGAACATTTACTGCCAACTACCCCGATTCCATCTGAACATTTTCATTTTACTCTGCCTTATCATGAAGAACGACACCGACAAACTTATTTGAACAATAGTTTTATTCAGATTCTGCATCACACCCATAATATGACTAACACTTCGAACTGCTGGGTATGTGGGATGTTGCCTGGACATCAAAATAAAGGAGGCACACCGCTTATTCCACTCCCGTTTTCCCATAATGGCTCTTGTAATGCTTGGCACACACTCCTATTCACTTTGCGATGGCCAACGAAAGGGGGGCTGCTCTTTCGACTCAATAAGATATGTTATAATGACCGAGATGGCTATCCGCAAGCTGAAGGAACTAAGTTTGAATGGGAGGAGTACCGCCCGACAACGTGTCAGCACCACGAGTCTATAATAATCAACGGAGTGTCAATAAGTCTAATTCTCATGTAATTACTGTTATCGATACCAAAGCCGATCTCTGTGTTCGTAATAAAGGTACAATCCCAGTTGGCAGAAGTGAATGTAACACCACTCTTACCTTTGATACTCCAAACGGCATTTCATTTGTGGCCTCCCGGAATACGTATTTTATATGTGGAAATAAAGGCTATCATCGTCTCCCTATAGGATGGTTAGGAACATGTTATATATCTTTTGTATTACCCCCTGTGTTAATTGCCCCACCTATGTATCATAACAACTACATTCTTTATCACGATTTCATATTGAATCGGGTAAAGAGAGCATTAGTCCTTGAGGACATAGACCAAACGGACACTGCGTTGCAACAATATGTCGATTTTAATTTAGGCCTGTTTTCTTTTGTTGGAGCTGCTCTGAATAGTCGAAAAATACGAAGGTTAACTCGTGTTGTAGAAGCTGTTGCCAATGGTACTGCTTTTGCTCTAGGAAATTTAACTGAGGAGCTTCAGATAACTAGAATTGTAATGCTTCAGAACAGAATGGTGTTAGATGTAGTATTAGCTGATCGTGGGGGAGCATGCCGCATTATCGGAAGTAGCTGTTGTGTATATGTGCCAGATAATTCTCCTTCTGTGTACGATGCAATATCCAAATTACATAAAATTGCTGCTGAGTTACATCCTGATAATGGTACATGGACATTTTCGGGGTGGTTTTGGTCGATACTCAGTACATGGGGTTGGAAGTTGCTGACGATTCTATGTGTAATAATTGGGATATTATTCTTTTTATGCCTTTGTATCCAGTGTGGCCCTGTATTATGCTCTATGTGCCTTTCTGCTTGTATTCCATCTAAACGAGCTTTTGCCAAACATGAACAAATGATTCATAAAGAAGTGGCACAGATTATGTCTATTGATATAGAAGATGAGTACCCCGACTATGTCCACTATGAGGTAGCTTCAGCTAAACGCTAAAAGGGTCGTCTGTCATAATTTGACGGTGATCGGGTTAGCGTTAAGCTTTGCTACACGTGTTTTTCCCTTATCTTGACTATAGTTGTTGAACGCCATTTTGTATGTAACAGCGGCCATTTTAGTTGAATGCGTTGCCTCGTGGTCAGCATGCCCTTTGTCCTTCCTCTGTACCACTGACCACTCGAGTTTGCCCAGCAACAGGCTATTTTTTTAGTAATGGTCAAGCTCACACATGCGCAGTTTAGAGTAACCAGTCATCACTTAGGAATGTTCCGCCAAACTGACCAGTGGTGTTATAGCTCCTCCCACGAGTTGGCTGTGTTCCAAAAATGACCATATATGTACCTAAAACTGTGTACTGCCTACCTTTTTATTACTGTAAAACTGTATAAAAGAAGGACTTGCACCGATGTTCGGTGTGATACTTCTTGCATTACCGAAGGGTGCTGTAGGAATGTACCACCACCCCATGGGGTCTTAATAAACTTGTCTTTTGCATTTTCTAGTTTCCGTGCCAACAGTTCTTATGGTGTAGAGGGTATTCTGCGGAGTATGTAGGCCTGGAGAACCCAATACCACACTGCGCCGCCAGGCCCATAAGGCCCGGTTCTCCGACTGGCGCCCAATGTGGGGCGGTTTCAGTGGTAGCGGTTCAGCCCGAGGGACCGTGGTTGCTTAAGAAACATACCAATTGTAACACTGAAGGCATTATATACTTGATAACCTGCCCCTGCTCACTCAGGTATGTTGGCCATACTACTCGAAAAATGAAAGTTCGTATCAGCGAACATAAGAGCACCATCAGGCGCCAGAAACAGTCCACATGCCTTACCAACCACTTTCTCTCCATGAAACATCAGGCTGAGGATTTACGGTGGGTGATCCTTGAGCACCCGTATATTCCACCACACATCAGTGATGTTTCTAAATTTCTATTTTTGACAGAACAGAAGTGGATTTTTAAGCTTCATTGTGACACCCGGGGTTTCAATGATGCTATCCCCTGGGTTTCCCTCTAATCTGTATTATCCATACTACCACGTTACAGTACGCTAGTGATTGACACAGGGTCGAATTTCTATTCCCTTGAGTGGCAAACCAATATCGAAATGTTTTGCGTTATTTCGACTACAAAACACAATCAATTACTGTCAAGTGTTGTTTTTGTTGGGATGTGGCAAATATGCCCCCCCCCTTTTTTTATCATCTGCTCTTCAGTTGAGCCCCCCTCTTTTTTATCATCTGCTCTTCAGTTGGGCCCTTTTTCCTCCCCCCTTGTCAGTGGGGACCTTCTAAGTGACCTTCGCTAGCACAACGCACATGCCCGTTAATATAGTGCTAGCCTCCCTGCCAGACATTGTCCACATTGCCATTGCATGAGCTTGGGAGGATCATATCATATGAGTAGCATTCCTTTTTGATACCTTTGTGATTCTTGCACATTGGTTATTAAACAGCTCTTGCATTGCACTGAATAGCATTTAAATCCATCGACGCCCATGTGCGTATCAGTTTAGTCCTACAATTTCTTTTTTGAGCAGGCGCTCTGTTCAGTGTAAGAGCGCGCAAGTGAACGTCTCTTGACGGGACAACTCGTTACCGCCCATGCGCGTAGGAGTGTAGTGTCATGTTCAATCTCCTGAGCATACGCGGCTCTGAATGGAAATGCGCTTTAGCAACTTGTTACGGCCCATGCGCGTAGGAGGGCAGTGTCATGTGCAATTTACTGAGCATGCGCGCCGTTAAATGAAAACCTGCATTAGCAACACTACTTTGCGCACGCGCTCATAAACGGGGTAAGAGAATAGTAGTTGCCAAGTAACACTGCGCGAACGGAAAGGCGCCGAACTTGGTACTAATTGGCTGCTTCAATTGGCGATTAGACCAATCAACTCCAGTATAAATACATCAAGGGCTGTCCTGTCGGTACCTCCACTTCCTCTTGGACGCCTGAGAGAGGTACCGACGGACAGGTGAGACTTACAGGCTACTTTTGGTATTTACAGAGAAGGAATAGTCCTCTGTCATTTGTTTTAGTGCCCTCTAGGTGCCACAGTAACATCGTTCTGGCCCCCTTGCCTATTTACTACCTTTCATCCTTTGATAAATTGAGATAGAAGACAAGGGGGTTGTGACTTTTTACTATTATTTTGCTTTATCCTACTTAGCAACATTAACAATTGAGATATCATGCCAGTCCTGCATAAGTCGGTTATGGGCCTGATGGTGTGAGGTCCATTACTTTGTGAGCTAGGTTTTTATGCAGAAATGAAATGAAATGAAATGAATGAAACTTATATAGCGCACGACTTACCCTGGGGCATCTCAGCGCTTGCTTAGGGAACCCGTCCTGGTATTCCCCTGTGAGATAACCCTGGCAGGGTATCCACAAGGTGAAAGCCAGGCATCCCACCGCGAGGGGCCGTTGTGGAGATTAAGCAAGCTATTGCCCAGAGTCGCAGAGTGTGAACCCGTGAGTCGAGGAGGCACCGGAGCGAGAATTAACGAGTCCGTGGAATTTTTGAGCCCAAGACCCGCCGAGGCGGGGAATTGAACCCTGGTCCCGGGCCGAACTCAGGCTCCAGGTCTGCCGCCTCTAACCCCTGAGCCACACTTCTCCACATAAGCCAGAGCCAGTGAGCTGGACACAACGCTTGATCTAATTTGTGTCCTTATTATTCTTTTGCATGTAAGAGCGGGCCTCACTTTCCCGAGTAGGTTGCCGGGTGAGGTGAGGTCTTCTCCCACACAAAGCTAGGTGAGTATCTCAGTGGAGGCTAATACCTCTCTGTGAAAGAGATTTAACACTCTTTGGCTGTTGCTAAGTAAATAGAACTTATGCATGTGTGTTGTTTGTGCAGTTTCTTTGCGTTTTGAGTGGCTATATATGTGTGTTGTAAACTGTCTTTTATATTAACAGGATAAGAAACACTTAATTCTCATGGATACATTGGGGCTCCAAGGTCTTTTGAGACTCCTGTATTGTTAAGTATCAATTATTGTTTTTCCACATTTCACTTCACTGTGTATTATTGCAGTAGCTATTTCACCTCTGGGTCCTGAAGAAAGCCGGATGATTCATCCATTAGGCTGAAACATGTTGACCGTCCTGCACAGCGCCACTTTGTAGTTATTAATTTCCACTACAGGGCGTGGTTTTAACCTTGACACCTAGACAATCTCCATTAAACATATTTTTTGTCTAGTTAGTCAATTTTAATTATCACTTTCACCAATGCACTTCACTTATTTCTCTCACTCTTAGAGCATTATCTTGGCTAGAGTTTTTGAAGATCCGTATCCACACCGTCATCTGATGGTCTGGGTGATATTGAGATCAAACATCAACTCCCACATGACGATAATCCGCCAAAATAAGGGTGGTCAGATGGGAATTTCTCAGCCAGATATGACTCATTCTACATAGTATGTTGCATACTTTCCTTAGTTTTCTGTACAACAACACACACAAATTCTTTGGACCAGGCTCCCCTGTTTTGTGGTTTGTTAATTGAGTAGGGGAATGGGATGCTAGGTCGGTAAATAATCCCCTTGACCCTCACTATATAGTATTGTTTGTGGGGTCATACAGGCTGCCCAGCAGTTCAAAGATGATGAGACTGATCGAGCGATAGAGGTCTCAGATAGACAGCATCGTATGGCAATTGATAGATGCTACCCTGTGTTGCCTACTTCTCCACAGAATAAGGATCTTGACGAAGATCCCTTAATGTCTCATTTGCTGAGATTGCCTCCGCCTTATGTGCCAGGTGCTAATGCACCTGTATTGTTGTACTGTTGCTCAACTGGGTGCTCCGGTTCCTCCGCAATTGCCTCTTCCTGCATTGCCACCTGCACCTCCTTTGCCGCCAACTTCTGTACCTCAGTCTCCTTCATCTTCAGGTTCACTCATAACGGCTGGTCCTTCTCCTCCTTTGCTTAATACTACAACTCCAGTTTTACTGTCTGCTTCTTCCCCGACTCGTAGTCGATTGGTTAACACTGTTTCTGGTCTTTTATCCCCTCTTTTTGGGTCTTTTAATAGGACTCCTGTTTTCTCTCGAAGGCAATCCTGTAGTCAAATTCCAGATTCTGCCGAACGAGTTGTATTTGACTCTCTTGCTCACAAATGGATGATGAATGGTCCACTGTATAGTGTACCTGATATTCTGAATACCTTTCTCCAGTGGAATGCGCCTACTCAGAGATATGTTTTTAATGTCATGTGTGACGCTCTTGTCAAAGGATGGGAGGATTTGGAGTTGGATTTAACTCCTCAGGGTCTATTAAATATACAGGATAGGTTTGATAAAGGACTTATTATGGGTTCTGAAGTTGAGGATGCTGTAAAGACACTTGTTACTTTTAGGTCCTTATATTCTTCCCAGACTATTCCTGAACCTGATCCTGCAGTTAGACAGAGAACGAAATAATTACCCTATGAGAGAAGTTCCTCCATATTGGATAGAAGCGGTTCCACAAGCTGGCGCTGTCCCGGCTGTCCCTGCTGTCCCTGCTCATTTCCATAGTATATGGGTGCACGTCCCCTGGAAAAGATCTGAAGTTTTGGCACTTAAACAGTCTCTACCGGACCCTCGTAAAAATCCTGCGGGATATTATAAAGAGCTGTCCCAGACTGTTGATGCATGTATTATGAATTTGGCCGATATTGATATGCTGATGGGGAATGTAGTTCCGCAAGCGTTATGGGCTCGGATTCGTAGAGAGGACCACGACCAAGCTTTAGGTGGTAATTGGGCTGATATAGCTGCTGCGGATGCAGCACAAGTGGGTGGTGCTAAACCAGATAATTTGATTACACAATTGCCTGGTAGAATCATCGCTTTAATGAAGACGATGTTGCCTGCCTTACGCGTTAACTGGGATAAGTTAGCAGCGTGTAAGCAGAAGAAAGATGAGAGTGTCTTCGATTTCTTTACCCGTTTTGAGGAGACTTTTATTGATCACAGTGGTCAGGATATGACTACTGAAGGTGGACAGCAATTATTTGTGGATACATTCGTATTTAATTTACTTCCTGAATTGTCGCATAAGTTGAAAGACTCCGAAAGTTCCTGGGCTGTTTCTTCGTCTGCCCAGATATTAGCTACTGCTCAGTATTATGAGAATAGGGATAAAGAAGAGAAAGATAAGATGGAGAAGAAGACTAAGGAATTAAAAATGAAGGTACTTCTTCAGCAGGCTTATCCCCCTCGTTCTGGCCAGCGTCAATTTCAACAGCCTCCCCAGCCTCAGAGGTTGTTACAGAAACCTGAACCCTTTGTTCCATGGCCTTTGCTTGGTCCTAATCAATGTGCCTATTGTGAGGAGGAAGGCCATTTTAAGAATAGCTGTCCGGTTTTATTGCAGCGTAATGGTGGATTCCCAGGGCCGCGAGGCCATGGTGGTTTTCAATCAGTACCTAGAGGTAGAGGGCGAGGTGCGTTGCCTCAGGGACAGCGTTCCTTTCCCCCTCAGAACTCTTTGAATTATTTTGATCAGCAGAATGCTCAGTCTTTGCAATATTATAATGACGATTATTGTGTTGAGAGTGAGATTCAGGATTTTCATTCTAGTTAGGACAGCCATGGACAAAGTAAGGGAGTTGTATCAGCTCCAGTGGATCAGATTGGGCCTTATGTTGAAGTTGTTGCATTGGGTGTTGCAGAGCCATTTCAATTGGATACTGGTGCAATGAGAAGTTCTATCATTCATTCCATACTCCCTGGGGCACCTTTGTCTGGCTTAACGAACGTTTCTGTAGGGTTTTCTGGCGCCCCAGTTGCTAACCCGGTTTCTTGTCCTTTGCCTCTTTCGATTGGTCCTTACAATCTGGAAGCTCTGCTTATTTTAACAACTGGTTGCGGAGAGAACTTGTTGGGTTTGGATTTGTTGAAGCGTCTTCATGCAACGTTGTATTGTTCCCCTTCTGGTGTGCATCTTACCTTGGGTGAGAAACTGGTTTCTCCTATGTATTTATCAAAAGAAAATCTTCCACCTGAATTGCAGTCTCTTCCTGCTACGCTTTGGGCTACAGGTCCGAATGATGTTGGTCTACTCCAGATTCCACCTTATGTGGTTACTATTAAGCCTGATGTTAAATTACCACATATTCCTCAGTATAAGATTTCTAATGATGGTGAACGTGCTTTGTTGGCTATTATCTATGATCTGGTTCAGAAGGGTGTGGTCAAAGAGACGAGAGGAAATGTTTGCAACAGTCCTGTTCTAGCTGTTCTTAAACGTACTGATCCTTCTCAGCCTCCTGTATATCGCTTTGTGATAGATCTTTGGGAGGTCAACAAAATTGTTGTTCCCCAGTTACCTGTTGTCCCAGATTTCACTGCTTTGCTTACTATGATTCCAGCTTCAGCGGCATGGTTCTCTGTTATCAATTTTAAGAATGCTTTCTTCAGCATTCCTATTGCTGAGGAGAGTAGGGATAATTTTGGCTTCTCTCTCGGAGGCCGAAGTTTCCGGTTCAAATGTGCACCTCAAGGCTATTGTGAAAGTCCCCCAATTTACAGTCAGGCTCTGAAATCTCAGCTTGACGCTTTCATTTTGCCTCCAGGTGCCACTCTGATTCAGTATGTGGACGATTTGTTAGTTGCTGCTGATTCGGAGGATATCTGTAAGGATGTGACTGTTTCACTGTTACGGCATTTGTCAGACCTGCATCATAAGGTGTCCCCCTCTAAGTTGCCATATTGCCGCCAATAGGTTACCTATTTAGGTCATCTCTTGTCGAAGGAGGGAAGACGATTGACCCCGGAACGAATTCAAGCAATCGCGCAAATGTATGTGCCATCCACACAAAGGGAGGTGCGTGCCTTTCTAGGCATAACCTCTTATTGTAGACAGTGGATTCCGAATTTTTCATTATTGGCTAAACCTCTGCTGGCACTTACCCTGAAAGACACACCCCAACCTCTTCCTTGGACTGATGAATGTCAAAAGAGTTTTTCTGACTTACGTACTGCCTTGTGTTCTGCTCCTGTGTTAGGTACTCCAGATTACAGTAAGCCTTTCACACTTTACGTTCATGAAAGAGAAGGTTGCGCGTTGTCAGTTTTAACGCAGCAATTTGGAGACAAGCAACGGCCATGTGCCTGTTTTTCGGCTACTTTGGATCCAGTAGCCAAGGCATTGCCTAGTTGTCTCAGAGCTACAGCTGCTGCAGCGATTTCCATTCGCCAATCTGCTGGATTGGTATTAGATAACACTCTTGTTGTTATGGTACCACATGCAGTAGATACTCACGAGTTCTCGCTTGTCTGGATATGAGTTGATGCTTTTGGCTAGCTATATACATATCTAGCGGTGTAATACTTTGAATCCAGCAACATTGTTGCCCATCCCGGACGAGAAAGGCATTCAAGAACAGCATGATTGTTTTCTCCGAACAGAGGAGGAAACGAAAGGCAGAATGGATTTAAAAGACACACCACTTGTGGACCCGGATGGGATCCTATGGGTGGATGGGTCTTGTTTCAAACTACCAAATGGCGAGACGACTGCAGCTAATGCTGTTACCACCTTGCATACGGTAGTAGAGACAGCACGCATTGCACAGAATTCAGCCCAAGCAGCTGACCGAATTGCCCTAACGAGAGCGTGTGTGTTGGCTAAGGGAAAGAGAGTGAATGTTTATACTGATAGTCAATACACTTTTGGTGTGGCTCATAGCTTTGGTCGTTTGTGGAAGGAAAGAGGATATTTTACTTCGCATGGTACCAAGATACAGCCTGGTCAGTTGGTGACTTACCTTCTAGAATCACTTGCGTTGCCTACCCAGACAGCAATAATCAAGTGTAGTGCTCATAAGAAGGTTACTGGTGATGTGGGTCACGGGAATTCTTTTTCAGATGAGATAGCGAAAAAGACAGCGAGAGATGCTACGAGTCGTATGTGTGTTGCATGCCCTGCAAGATAGATCAGAGAGAGAGGAATGTGCGAGGACACGATAGAAAGTGTGAAAACGATTCAAGAAGAAGCTACTGAGAAGGAATTGGGTAAGTGGAGAGAAAGTACAGGAATGTTGGATGCGATTGGGTGTTGGACGGATTTGTCAGAACATCAGCGTTGGCTGTTACCAGACGCCTATGTACTACCTGTAGTTACTATGGCGCATGGTCCAGCCAAAATTAGTTCAAAAGGCATATGTAAGCTACTGAGAAGGAATTGGGTAAGTGGAGAGAAAGTACGGGAATGTTGGATGCGACTGGGTGTTGGACGGATTTCTCAGAACATCAGCTTTGGCTGTTACCAGATGCCTATGTACTACCTGTAGTTACTATGGCGCATGGTCCAGCCAACATTAGTTCAAAAGGCATATGTAAGCTTCTGTCTCCAGTATGGTAGAATGAAGGAATTCCTAAATGCGCAGAAAACGTGGTGAAGCATTGCATTAATGAAATGAAATGAATGAAACTTATATAGTGCACAACTTACCCTGGGGCATCTCAGCGCTTGCTTAGGGAGCCCGTCCTGGTATTCCCCTGTGAGATAACCCTGGCAGGGTATCCACAAGGTGAAAGCCAGGCATCCCACCGCGAGGGGCCGTTGTGGAGATTAAGCAAGCTATTGCCCAGAGTCACAGAGTGTGAACCCGTGAGTCGAGAAGGCACCAGAGCGAGAATTAACGAGCCCGTGGAATTTTGAGCCCAACACCCGCCGAGGCGGGGAATTGAACCCTGGTCCGGGGCCGAACTCAAGCTCCAGGTCTGCCGCCTCTAACCCCTGAGCCACTCTTCTGCATTATTTGTTTAATGCATAATCCAGGAAAGGGAACCCCAACTTCAGCAGGTCATTTTGCTCCTACTACGTATCCTTTTGAGGTATTACAAATCGATTACATTCATATGGATCGTTGTAATAACCTCAAGTATGTTCTGGTGGTGGTGTGTGCCTTTTCCAGATGGATAGAGGCCTACCCCCTAAAGGACAATACTGCTTTGTCTACTGCCAAAGTCCTATTGAAAGAGTTTTTCCCGAGATTCGGTTTGCCGCTCATTGTCTGGAGTGACAATGGGAGTGAATTCGTAGGCCAAATTATGCAGAAAGTGTTTACAGGTCTTGGTATTAGGCAGAAATTCCATGCGCCAAACCACCCTCAGTCAGCAGGTTTGGTAGAATGCTATAATGGCACTCTCAAGCTTAAATTGGCGAAGATTCAGGCCAGCACGGGTCTTGCTTGGCCTGATGCTTTGCCTTTGGCAC
The DNA here is from genome assembly GCF_964263255.1 of Lissotriton vulgaris. Taxonomy (NCBI): domain Eukaryota; kingdom Metazoa; phylum Chordata; class Amphibia; order Caudata; family Salamandridae; genus Lissotriton; species Lissotriton vulgaris. The sequence continues at coordinate 1,869,949,980 of NC_141694.1, read as the reverse complement.
TTTTATCCACGAGAACTACTGTGCATTCTCATTTAGGACTTAGTCCTTATGAGGTCACTGGGGAGTCCCTCGACCTAAAAAGTATTCTGACATCCCATACCCAATGTTGATTGACTACTTGCATGACCTCACCACTAAATTACGTGTTCTTCATCAACAGGTTCAAAACGCTTTGACGGAGGCCTCTGCAGATCCAGGTCACTCCATCCAACCCAGAGACTGGGTCTGCGTGAAGAATTTTCAGCGGAAAAAGAATCTGGAACCTCGCTGGGGCCCGCCGCGGCAAGTTTTGTTGGTGACACGTATAGCAGTAAAAGTCGTTGGGAAAAAGAACTGGGTTCATGGCGTACACTGCAAGAGGGTACCTTTGCCTTTACCTTTTGATCAATGGGTTCGTAAGAGCATGAGTGATAGTGAAGGCGAAAGGGTCCCTCGATGTGTACCTTTTAGTAGTGCACGCCTGAATCAAACGAACTCTGAGAAAGAAGACGACGACGTGTTGCAAGAAGCTGTACCATCACATCTGCGATTGAATACAGTGAATCCAGAAACTTTGTTTAAGGAACAATCGATCCCTAATAAGACTCAGTACGATTTAAGACCCCGACAAATAAAAGACAATTACATTTTTCTTTTTCATTTTCTGATTACATTTTTGAGAGACATTAATGTTTTTTTTCCACTATACATTAAGTTGCAGGGTCACGGTAGGAGTCTTAAGCTGTGACCTGAGTAGTGACATAGGTCTGCAGGACTTGCAGTGCCATAGGACGGCTAATAACCACAGCTAAGTGATCTAGGAAGATTGCCGTGAGCAACGCTTTAGAGTATGGATACTAAAGTGGAAAGTAATGATAATAATGTACAAATCAAAAGAAAATATAAAGAATTGATGGTTAGTCCATGTGGCATAATATTATGTGTTCTGATATGTTTATGCACTTTATTGGCCTGTGTAAGTTTGGTTGTTTATACTGTGCAGCAAGTACCTGTTCCAACCTCTTTCTCTTTATCTTTCCCTACTACTGCCTCCCCACATCGGTTTCATACACTCCCAGAACATGAGCAGATTAGGAGAACAGAATATTTCAATAATTCATTCATTCAGTTATTGCACCAGCATCAACTGGTAATGAATACCACTGATTGTTGGGTCTGTGGGCTCATGCCCCATAATACAGAGAGAGGGATATTTAGTCCTTCCATTTTCTTATGAAGGCTCCGCTTGGGCTTAATTGGCTATGTTCTCTAATGTTTATCAGAACCAACTACGGTATCCTCCTGGTAGTCCATATGGTGGTGGTGCAGATTTTAGTCACAGTTCTTTGATAAAGAGAATAGTGGCTATGGCTAGAATTGCTGAGATTAGTAAGATTCCCGTGGATGAGAAAGGAGCATATGATGGCTGGAATGTAACTCGTTATGTTACTAGTCTTACAGAAAAGGCTAGGTGAAGGAGATCCCCACCAATTTGGACTGTACCTCATCGAGGTCATTTCTGTCTACAAATTAATGGCCAGAATGTTAAAAAGCAGCAGGAGAAGAGTGTCCGTTCCCATACTTATGTTTATACACCTCAGATCTCCTCACTGTTAGTGCTATCACAAGGCACCTATTTTATCTGCCATGACAGAGCCTATACATGGCTTCCTACCTACTTTTCAGGAACTTGTTATGTGGCTTTTCTTCTTCTTCTGACATATACTGCTCCTTCAGGTTATCATAGGAAGAGATATCTCAGGGGAGTTATTGACTCAAAAGACACAGCAGGAGAAGAAGGAGGTGACTTTATTAAAGGGTTGCTTCCTTTCTGGGGCCCAATGGCCAATAGCTGAGACATCAGACAACTAGTTTGTGTTGTTGAGGCTACCATAATTGTAACTTCTGGAGCCTTGAGTCATCTGACAGCCGAACTTCAGGGGGATCGCCTTATGACTTTGCAAAATCGGATAGTTTTAGATATTATCCTTGCAGATTGTGGAGGAGTCTGTAAATTGATAGGGTCTAGTTGCTGCATTTACATTCCTGATAATGGCCCTACAGTATACCAAGCCATTTCCAAGTTACATATCATTTCTGAGTCTATACATCAGGACACAGGAGATTGGTCTGTGATGGGATGGTTATGGGGACTACTGTCCACATGGGGATGGAAGATACTAACTTTCCTTGGAATGGTCTCAGCCATCGTTTTTTCTTATTGTCTTTGTGTACAGTGTGGACCTGCCATCTGTGGTCTTTGTGACACCATGTGTGTCCCAAAGCCTGTGTCACAGAAACCAGAGAATATTAGAATGATGCTACAGCAACAGCTCGATGACCTCATGGCCATTGACATCGACTCAGACTGACTTGAGTCCCTGGTGTTTTGCCGGAGTAATGGCAAAATGAGGGTCTGAGGTTCTTTGATTTCTGACTTCGTCCCATATCTAGCCGCCATTTTGTGTTTTGTCGCCATTTTGTGTTGGCCTCACTCAGGCAGCACGGCGTACGGTATGTTTTTGCTTTTCTCAGCTGCTATGTGTCCTTTCTGTCAAAGAGTAACTCCTTTGCCCTTGTTTACGAAACCGATGTCAGGGTCAGGCCGAGTTTGCTAATCCATGTCTGGGTTGATTGATCCCCGTCTCGACTGACTATTTGCCTTCTCCTATTCATTCCCTATATTATCTTATCCGACTGGCCTTCACTATTCTCTCCTTGTGTTCTCTTAGTACACATCTATCCTTTGAGGCACACAAATACGTCCTGCCACCTGCAAATTAAATTGTTGGTACTAGTACTGATTCATTTGTTGGGAGGGGTAACACACGGGGTCTGAGAGAGGGGCGTATTTGAGACCCCTGATAGCTTGTTTTTCAACTTTTCTCATTGGTCCGTTTTCTATGTGTAAGGAGTAAACTTTGTAAATGTGTTTTCCTATAAAAGATTGTGCGCCACGGGTTGAAGTGGCAGTCTCCTCAGAACCCACCTTGTGTGTAACTTCTGGGATAACTGTGCTTAGCTGCAGCTAATAAACCTGGTTTCCACGCTCAACCGAGTGTCTCGTGTCTCTGTTTAACAAGACAGGTGAACTCGGGGATTTAAGGCGTGCCCTGCGCCACCAGGCCCATAAGGCCCGGTTCTCCAGGGCCTCCTGCCAGGTGGCAGACCCTCAAGTCGGACGGTCCATGCAAAGTGGAAGCTCCTTGCTTGAAACAACAGCCGAGGCTGGCCAAGCAGTCCATCCTTAAATGGACCGAGAGTACCCAATCGATCGGAATACGGTTGGGGCATCCCCTGGCAGGCGGCCCTGCATGGGGGATGCCGACTTCATGTCCCTGCCTGCTTCCAGGTGAGAAGGCTTGGAGGAAATGCCCATCAGGAAGGGGCTGAGAGGCATGCGCAGACCCGGTCACCTGTAGGCCCAGGAGGGCGGACCCGGGTCCTACCTTCCCCTGTCTCAGATATGCCAGACCTCATGAATGTCTGACTGATCCTCTACCTAGTAACCTAACGGAAAATGATCCCCCTTTCTTGTAATCTGTGCACACCAAGTGGCGGAGGGGACCCAAGAAGTAAACATGCCCGATCTCCTGGAAACCTCCCTGGGACTGGGGAGTAACAAATACCAACAGTGAATTGGAATGAGTCAGTGGCCCAAAAAATGCAAAACTGACATTACTTTAACAAGTGGGTGATACTTAGTGGACTGTTAAGTTCTGGTAGGAGGTCCGGCTCAAAATGATCGGTCAGGTCCAGTATAGTCTATTGATTTAATCAGAATTTCTGGTTAACGTGCCAATCCTGCAGAGTCTTCAGGTCAGGAAATAGGCGGAACAGTGAAGGATACACTCCCCTCTCTCGCCCAGGGTACCTATGTGAGAAGAACTTGCAACCTTATAAGTGATCTCAGTTTGCAACTTTACATGTAACTGACTAGTAAGGGCAAAGTCACGTGCCAGGACATTTTTAGCCACTAGAAGGATTAAATCTGTGAGTTCATGACTGAAGATTTACAAAATCACAATCACAGGTCTTTAACTTGGTTATGCACAACACCATATAAAAGGGGGGAAACAGCACTAAAGTGAGGCGTTACAGACATGTATAAGCAGGTATAGCATTACACATGTTGCTGATCCTATGCAGATATTTGCTGATCAATGCAATGCATGAATATAGTTCTGTACAATACATGAAATGGGATAGGAGCGTTTAAAGTATCAGGGTCACATTAATGTGGTGTTGTGTTTGTGCTTTATAAACTGTCAAATAGACACTCAGCAAGTGTTAATATGCAATTTGGACCCAACTAAACATACACATTTGTGGGCCAGATGTACAACCCTATTTTGCATGTGCAAATGGGTTTGTGGCCCGCTTGCTCATGCAAAATGTCACAGGGCCATGTACAATTCCTAAATAGCGAGTCGCAATTTATTTGCGACTTGCATTTTAGGAATTGCGAGGCGCTATTAGGAAGGGTTGTTACCTTCCTAATAGGAACCCCAAAGCCATTTATGAATGTTTTGCAACCGCAATTGAGGTTGCAAAACACTCACAAATTACCACCCTCTTCAAGAGGGTGGTAATGCAGGCGCAAAAGCAGGGGAAAAGATTTTTTAGGGGAAGGCAGTGGTCCAAGGAACCGCTGCCAGTGCTTAAAAAATGAAACTAAAACGTTTCATTTTATTTTTTAAATGCATCCCATTTTTCGTTAAGGAAAACAAGCTGCACTTAAAAAAAATTCTTTATTGAAAAGCAGCCTCAGACATGGTGGTCTGCTAAGCCCAGCAGGCCACCATCCCTAGGAGGTACAGCCATTCCAAATGGGGTCGCAAATTGCCAGTGGGTCATTAATATTCATGAGCCTTGCTTTTTGCGACCCCATTGGGAATCACAATCAGTGTCTCTGAGTTTGACACAGAATAATCAGTGGGGACGTTTTTCAATAAGCATTTATTGAACAGGCATCATTCTAATGTAAAATAGGTGTGCTGTAACAACCATGAGACAGAAACAGATATAAATTATCCTATGCACCAATAGAGTAAGAGGATGGTATTCAATTCAATTCAATCCAAATAATTTGTATAGCGCGCTACATACCCAGAGGGTCTCAAGGCGCTTGAGGAAGGGAGGGGAATTATTTGTCGAATAACCAGGTTTTAAGTTGCTTTCTGAATGCTGGGTGGTTCTGAGTGAGGCGAAGGTGAATGGGAAGTGAGTTCCAGGTTTTCGCTGCCAGGTAGGAGAAGGATCTTCCTCCCATGGTGGTTTTGTTGATGCGAGGTACAGCAGCAAGGGCTTGGCTGGAAGAGCGTAGCTGGCGGGAGGGGGTGTAGAAGGAAAGTCATGTGTTGAGGCATTCGGGACCAAGTTCGTAGAGTGCTTTGTGTGCGTGGGTTAGGAGGCGGAATGTTATCCTCTTCTTGACGGGAAGCCAGTGGAGGTTTTTCAGGTGACCAGAAATGTGGTCTTTACGCGGGATGTCTAGTATGAGTCTGGCTGATGCGTTCTGGATGCGTTGGAGTTTTTTCTGAAGTTTTGCGGTGGTACCGGCGTATAGGGTGTTTCCGTAGTCCAGGCGGCTTGTAACCAGTGCGTGGGTGACCGTTTTTCTAGTTTCGGTGGGGTTCCAGCGGAATGATTTTTTGAGCATGCGAAGAATGTTGAAGCAAGATGATGAAACGGCGTTGACTTGTCTGGTCATCGAGAATGAGGAGTCCAGGATGACGCCCAGGTTTCCGTGCGTGGTCCGTCGGGATGGGTGCTTTTCCAAGGGCCTCTGGCCACCAAGAGTCGTCCCAGGCGGAGGGGAAGGTACCTAAGATAAGGACTTCTGTTTTGTCTGAATTCAGTTTCAGACGGCTGTGCTTCATCCACTCGGCTACTTCTTTCATTCCTTCATGTAGGTTGGTTTTAGCGGTGTTAGGGTCTTTGGTGAGTGAGAGGATCAGTTGAGTGTCATCAGCGTAGGAGATGATGTTGAGGTTGTGTTGGCGTGCGATGGACGCGAGGGGGCTCATGTATACGTTAAAGAGGGTGGGGCTGAGTGAGGATCCTTGTGGCACGCCGCAAATGACTTCAGTGGCCTCAGACTTGAATGGTGGAAGGCGGACTCTCTGGGTTCTTCCGGCAAGGAATGAGGTGATCCATTCCAGTGCTTTTCCTTGGATTCCGATGTTTCTGAGGCGTTGTAACAGGGTGCTGTGACAAACTGTGTCAAAGGCTGCAGAGAGGTCGAGGAGGATGAGGGCGACGGTGGTAGATTCCTACCATACTGTTAGACCAATGAATACAGGCAAATATCAAAATACATGACAGTAATAATGCGTACTCCTAAGATGCGACCCTAACTAAATGTATCTAAGTGTACCTAGCATGTGTCTAGGTATAGAGTCAAGAACCCCTCTACGATAAAGTCAACCCCATTATCTGAAGAGATAGACATTTGGGACCACGTCTTTGTCTCGAGTTTGACGCCCTGCAAGGGATTTCAGACCACTACAAGCTGTAGTGTCTGCGTGCAGGAACCTTAGCGTCTCTAGTCAGCGTGTCAGCATGGAAGTCGTTTTCCCCTCTCTTGCCTCAGCAAAGATAGGGGGTTTATATACCCAATGTGGTACCCCACAGGGGATATACCTTGCTCTGTCACGTTATGTTAAAATTATTTATAGAGCGCACTTTCACCAGGCGGTTTCATGCACTGTGAACGGGGGCAGCAGAAGAGTGAAAGGTGGGCATTGCGTTACTCGTAGGCCTGACAAAACAGCAGGGTTTTCAGAAGGGATCTGAAGTGGGTATAAGGTGTAGTTAATCTAAATTCCAGGGAGAGTGATTTCCAGAAGTGGGGGGCAAGGAAAGAGAATCTAAGACCACAGTGTTTCTTACGTTTGAAGGGGGGGAGGTAAGCAAGGCCAAATGGGAGGAGCAAAGATCGCGAGAAGGGAGATAGCGGTGGATTAGAGAGGAAATGGAACCTGGACCAAGACCGGCCAATGCTTTGAAGGTGATGCAGCCTAATTTGAATTTGAAGCGTTTGGCCACCGGGAGCCAGTGACGGCTCGTCAACAGGGGACGAACATGGTAGTGTCTAGGTTGGTGAAAGATGAACCTAGCAGCCTGGTTTTGTACCAGTTGCAGACAACGGAGCTGGTAGGCAGGGATGCCAACGTAAAGTGAGTTGGCATAGTCAATGGGGGAGATGACCAGGGCCAGAAGAGCAAGGGGTGGGCCTCTGTGGTTAAGAAACTACAGATCTTTCAAATTCTGCGAATGTGGAAAAAGCAAGATGACACCACTGCGCTAATCTGTGGCTTCATGGATAGGTCTTTGCAGATTATATCCCCCAGGATTTTTGCAGATTCTCCAGGACAGGGAGGAATGCCTAGGAGGGGGGCCAGAAGTTAGTGTTCCATGGGTTAGAAGGGCCTCCAGTCAGGATCAGCTCAGTCTTATCGGGGTTGAGTTTTAAATGATTGCCCACCATCCAATCGCGCATAAGGCACATAGTGGACTGGAAGTTGTTGACTGAGTAGTCAGAAGAGTCAATGTCAAACAACAGCTGGATGTTGTCCGTGTAGTTAAAAGCAGCGACCTTACTTTCGCGCAAGGACCGGATTAGGGGAGTCAGGTACAGGTTAAAAAGAAGGGGAGAGAGGGAGGATCCCTGGGGGACACCACAGGTCAGCCTAACTTTCTCAGCAGAGAAGTTGGAAAGGAAAATGGCCTGGTGTCGGTTACTGAGGAAGGAGGAAATCCACCCTAGAGACGACCCCTGGACGCCAGCGTCGCCGACACGGCCGATCAAGATGTTATGGTCGACCGTGTCAAAGGCGGCGACAAATCCAGGAGCACCAAGTCCTGACTGATGTTATCGTCTGCCCCCCTCTTCAGTTCATCCATGAAGGAGAGAATGACTAGCTCGTTAGAGTGTGCTGGTTTAAATCCTGCTTGTTGGGAGTCAAGGAACTGCGAATGTTCAATGAAAGAGCTGAGGAAATTGGTGACATGAGCTTCAAGCAGCTTGCTGAGGTAAGGGAGCAGCGAGATGGGGCGAAAATTACTCATCAGAGAAGGGTCGGCATTGGGTTTTTTTTAGGATGGGGACAACTTCGGCTATCTTAAAGGAGTCGGGGACGAAGCCTAGTCGGAGAGAGTTGTTGAGGAGTGCAAGTGGAGGGTTATGGCTGGTGGCAAAGACTTCTTGTAAGATGTGGGATGGGCAGCAATCTGCGGGGGAGCCTGATCCAACCTTTTTTAATAGAGCGATAAACTCATGCCTAGATATCAGGGGTATTTGATCCACCACCTGGGGGTTTTAGAAGTGGTAACAGAGGTAGTAGAGGGTGTGGGGGAAGGAATGCTGCTTTTGATTGTGGCAATCTTCTCCGTGAAGTATAGGTTAAGGGAGTCACAGAGTGTTTTAGAAGGGAGTGGCTTAGCTGTTACTCTGTCCGGGTGTGACAGCTCCTCAACTATGGAGAATATATCTTTGGTCTTAGTAGCAGAATTGGTGATTTTCTGGGAGAAATATGTAGTTTTGGCCTAGAGAATTGATTTTTTGTAGTCTTTGAACAGCGTGATAAACAAAACTTTTTTCCCTGGGGCGCAGTCTCGTCTCCAGCTACGCTCAGCCTGCCTGAGTGTCAGTTTCTTATTTTTTAGTTCATCCAAGAACCAGCTCTGGGCGTCATAGGGACGCTTAAGTTTGGTTCTCCTAATAGGTGAGACGATGTTGCTGGCTGATTCAAGCCAATGCTTAATGCTGGTAGCCTGACTATCTAGGGAGTTCTGTTTGATAGGAGACGAGGCGTTAAGTAAGGCACAGAACTCGTGGAGGTTGGCCCGGTCCAGTTTCTTGCCAGGAGGCAGAGCTTGCGGCTTGGAGGCGGAGCTTCCGGCCCAGAGATGGAGATTTCAGCCATGGCTAAATAGCCACCTCCAAGCCGGAAGCTCCGCCTCCAAGCCACAAATCTCCGCCTCCGGCCCGGAAGCTCCGCCCCCAAGCCGGAAACTCCGCTCCGGATCGGAATTTATGGCCCGAGTGCGGACGTAAAGTTAGTAGTCTTAAATCTATTCTGTGAATACCGAAAGTAGTAAGTTAATTCTGTGAATCCCGAAAGTAGTAAGTGCATTCTGTGAATACCAAATAGTAGTAAGTTTAGGATTTAGTCTTAAGTTCATTCTGTGAATCGGGCCCCTTGTTCTTGGCTAGTCCAAGACAGGAACTCTGTTGCACTGTGTCATTCAAAAAGATGATTTGCTGTTGGATGAGTCAAGCTCAAAATAGTGCCTCTGTTCCCTGAACCTGCCATTCCTTTGAACCAAGACCGTTTTTATGTCTATAGTGTCCTTCTGTAAGTCAAAACCGTCTTCAGACACTTGAGTGATAAAGGATGCAGAATACATCTGTTTGGTGTTAGTTACCAAATTTTTCTGTGCGGTTGTAGTTGCAACCTTATAGTAATATAAGGTTGGGTCACAAGTGTTAAACCCTGAACAATATGAACATTTCTGTGCAAACGTTTTTTTTTTTTACAATTTTTTTTTGTTATTTCATCGTCATATAAGTTTGAACAGCAATAAACAATAATCATCTCCACATACAAGTAATTGGTACATCCTACAGTGCAATGCATACATGACAGTTTTGTCTCGACCTCTAAGTAATGCATGTTATTCCATTGTCATACACGTTTGTTCTTCACTAAACAGTAATCCTCTCCATCTGTAAGTAATTGGTGCACCTTACAGTGTATTGCATACACAACAGTTTCGTCTCGTCCTCTAGGTAACACATTTACATAACAACAGATGACACCCATTCTCCCAGTGTCGCCCCCGTGTCCACACCACCCAGTCCCATCCATCACCCAGTCCGCCTATCCCGCTTTATAGTTATGGACTAGCTTCCGGGGTAGATGTCGTTTTCGGAGATTCACAAATATTTCCTCGGAATTCATTCCACTTTCCCCATACTCTAGACCATTTTTTGGGACATCCTCGGTGTGTGTACATTGCTCTTTCTGTCACCATGGCGATGTCCATGTCGTTTTCCCATTGATGCCTTGTGGGTAGCACCCCGGAGCCCCAGTTCGTTGCAATGTTGCCCTTAGCAATCATTAGTCCAAGTGCAGCCCAGTTCTGCAGTGCCCGGTTTAAGTCAGTAGGTTGCCAAATATTTAATAAACAATATCTGGGGTCTTGCTGGACCTCTGCCTTTCCCACCTCCGAGTTCTCATTTATTACCCTTTCCTAGTAGGCCTGAATGTTTGGGCAGTCCCATAGTATATGATAAAATGTACCAACTTGTCCGCAGCTTCTGAGGCAGAGCGAATCGGGTGTGTATCCGAGTTTATGCAAGGTGGTGCGGGGGTAATATTACTTTGAGTTGTACGAGTTTTAATCTAGATGGAATTGCGGCCTCACGGGCCGAAGCCAGTGCGTCCATCTATTCTGAGTCCTCTAAGTCTCCCAGGTCTGTTTGCCATTTCCCCCGCAGTGCTACCATGGGATCAGGTTGATTATTAATCACGGTAGGTCTGTGACGTGGCTTTTTTGTCCATGTAGTCCGTGAGCAGTCTATCTTCTAAGGGGAAAGATTCTGCTACTACACTGCCTAGGGGGGTCGCACTCTGAAGTGCATGTTTAATTTGACCATAACGATAGAATTCAGTGTCTGCCATCCCGTATTTTTCTTTTAGGTTTGCAAAGGTAAGGATCTCTCCCCTCACCCAAAGATCACCGATTTTGGAGATACCTATGAGGTCCCACTGCCTAAATCCTTTTGAGTTCACCAGGGTTCCCAGGCGACGCATCTCCCATAGGGGGGTGGCTAGTGCCAGTACTCCTTCCCAACCCAGCAGCCTCTGTGCAGTATGCCAAATTTGGACCTGTGAGCTTGTGTCGCCTCTTGTTGGTGTAGAATGCCCTCATTAGACGGTCTGCGGGTAGCAGATTTCTGTCAAGTCTAAATGCTGGTTCATCCTGCGGGACATGAATCCATTGATTTATTACCATTAGTTGCGAGGCCCAATAATACAATTTAACGTTTGGAGGGCAATTCCCCTGTCATACCAGCTACACGTTACTTTGTTTTGCGCTATGCGGGCTGGCTTACGGTCCCAGAGCAGTGAGGAGGCTTCGGCTTCAATTGCTGTAAAGTAGGAGGGGGGAACCTGAAATGGGTTATTGTGTAGCCCATAGAGAAATCTAGGGAGTGCCATTATTTTAAATAGTGCCGCACTTCCCAGCATCGTCAACGAGAGGGATCTCCAGTGTTTAACATCTGCTTTGAGTCTCGTCAAGGCTCTCATCAGATTTTCCTCCATAAATATAGGGTCCGGCGGGGTGACATATGTTCCGAGGTATTTAAATCCTCTGCTCGCGATTTGAAGTTCGCAGCCAGAGGAAGTCTGGGTATAGGGCCATGTAAGACATAGAGAAGGGATTTTGTCCAATTAATAGTATATCTTGACATTGTCCCGTACTCTGTAAGGATGCCAAGTAGGGCGTTCAGTGACTCTGTCTGGGACGTTACATATATTAATACGTCATCCGCGTAGAGTGATATCCGTCCTCCCAATTTGCCTCCCATTTTATCCCGCGGACGGTAGGAGCCTGCCTTATCCATGCCGCAAGTGGTTCTAGTACTAGGGCAAAGAGGAGTGGAGACAAGGGGCAGCCTTTCCTCATCCCCCTCCCCAGTGTGAATTTTCTCGATATGCGGCCATTCGCGACCATGTGTACTAGTGGTGGCGTATATAGTAATTTTATCCAACCACAGAATTTTGGGCCGAATCCCATCTTGCGGAGTACCGCGAATAGGAACTGCCATTCCACATGGTCAAACGTCATTGTGCGTCTAATGAGAGGATGGCCGCATCTTCCCGAACCATAGGCGTCCGGGCCAGTACGCTATGCAGACGGCGTAGGTTAAGGGAGGTGTTGCGGCCAGGCATGAAGCCGGATTGGTCTGGATGAACCTGCAACTGAAGATGGGGCTGCAGTCGGAGTGCCATTGCTTTAGCTAACAATTTGACCTCTGCGTTTATTAGGGATATCGGACGGTAGGAGGAAGTTGCCGTCGCAGGTTTACCGGGTTGGTTAATCGCCACTATCGTAGCCAGCCTCTGGTCTCTGGGTAGCATGCCCAGCTCTAGAGATTCATAGTACATATTAAGTAAATGTGGCGTGACAGTGTCTGCCACCTTTTTGTACAGTTCTACTTGCAGACCATTAGGTCCCATTGCCTTCCCCGTGTGAAGTGCATTCAGGGCCGTTCGCAGTTCCTCGGCCGAGAAATCTGCTTCCAATTTGTGCATGTCATCAATTGGCAGTGTTGGCATTACTATAGCGTGTAGGAATTGCATATTTTCCTCAACTGTGGCTGTGGCGTGCGGTGTATATACCTTTTCATAATATGTTGCAAGCTCCTCTACTATAAGTTGGGGCTCAGTCGTTACTGTGCCGTCCTCTAATGTCAGCTGCACGATCCTGCTACTTGCCTTCTCCCTCTTCTCCAACCATGCTAGCATTTTCCCCGTCTTATCCCAAGTTCATACATTCTATGCAGTGTATCAGCGTGTCGCGTTTTGGCCATTTCCCACTCATAAGTTCTAAATTCTTGGGACATTAATGTCAGGTCTTGTGCTGTGATATCAGTGGGGTTTGCAGCATGCGCCATCTCCGCCCTCTGTGTTGCTTCTTCTAGGGTATCGAGATGTTCCCTATTTTCTCGTTTGTGGCTAGTAATGGTGGATATGGCTTGTCCCCTAATTACTGATTTGTACGCTTCCCATAAAATGCACGGCGAATGTATGGATTGTGTGTTTTCCGTGAAGTATTGTGTAGTAGATCTGACAAGGGCCTTAGCGATCTTATGGTTCCTTAAGTATCCCGGGTAAAGCGGGCAAAGTCTCTGCCTTCCGGGGAGCTGAGTAGTTTATATGAGTTGCAAAGGTGAGAGATCAGAAATGCCTCTTGGTAAGTGTACAATCTTACTTACCCGTTCCGGTGTTATCGCTAGAGTCAGGATATAATCTATGCAGGAGAGACTGTTTTGAGCCGCTGAGTGAAAGGTGTACTGGTGTTCTGTGGGGTGTTTCAGTCGCCAAATGTCAACTAGTCCCATTGCGTCTATAAATTCCCTCAGGGCCTGATTAGAGCTGTTTGTCTCCCTAGGTTGCTTGCGGTCTATGGTAGCATCCGCTACTGTATTATGATCCCCGCCTATGATCAGTTCCCCCTCAGGAAGGTCAAGTAGGAGTTTCCCCAGGTCCTGAAAGGCTGTCTGGTGAAGCGTCGGGGGATGTACACTGAGACCATGTTGTATATACGCCCATCCCATTGGCAGGACATTGCGGCGAAGCGTCCCTGGTCATCAGTCCAAGTCTTTTTAACCACCAACAGGGAGTTCTTATGTATCAGTATACCGACCCCTCGGGACCCCGATGTGAACTCCGCATGAGCAATCATTTTGAATGCCCAGCAGTCAAGTGCTTTGCTGGCCGTTCCCATTAAATGTGTCTCTTGGAGTAAAGCCACAGTAGGGCCTTTCCGTTTTAAATATTAGAGTACCAGTCCCCTCTTGATCGTATGTCCCAACCCATTTACGTTCCATGATAATATGAAAAGGGGGTGCCTGGCAAGCGTGTCGACCGTGAGTCTGTGTTTTGAGTCCTATTTCGAGACATAGCGTGTGTAGTTTAAAAGCCTTAAATCCATTGTATGTCCTGCATAGTTTGTCCTGAGGTGTATGCCATGTGCGCAAATATACTGTGTCGGTAGTTCCAACTGTCCAAGTTGTGTGTGTACATTTCGTGCCATCATCAACAAAGTTCCCGTGCAAACGTTTTTGAACTACGTTTGGTGGTTTCGGGCAATGTTTCCATAGGTGGTATGTAAAAACTATGGGATACTGGATTTGTGTAAAAAGTGATGGTAATGATTGTAAAAGTAGATAGTGTCATAGACTGATGTATCTTCTAATATTTCAATGCTTGGAAATGTACTGGAGGTAATGATATAGTTTAGAGAAATTTTAAATAAAGGTGGTATTTTCAAAAGTTCAGTGGGACCAAAAACATCATAATTAACCTTGTCCCAAACTATACCATCAGGAATTGGAGCAGCTGTAATGTTCACGAAGTACAGGTCGCCCTGTTCACGATGTGATGACGTATGATGTATCAGGACCACGTTCCTTTTGGAAACTGCAGAGCATTCTGGGAGATAAATACCATTCATGAGTAAGCATAAACGTTACAAGGCCATTTCAGAATAGAATAAACAATATTCCTGTTATTATCCAGAGTTGTAGCCAATGTGGTATTTTACAGAAAAGTGTAGAAATAACACATGTATTGCTTATGGTAAACTGGAGCTGGCATTGTCTCAGGTTCACTCGGATCAAGAAAGAAAATATCAAAATCAATGAAGTAGCCAGAAGCAGTTCGATCTATCTTTGGTAGCTCAGCAGGTTTTGTTGAACTGGCAGACGTCTCTAGTAGAGGAATATTTATATGGACCTCGGCCGTAGGCCATATTAATATTTGCCTTTCATTTGTGTTTTGATGTTCTCTTTCTAGAGGAACAAGTTCCATTTCATTGTTTGAAATTCCATTATGTGGTATTGGTGACTCTTCAAATATTATGAGAGTGCCGGCTAACCAAAAGCCCACAAGGCCTTCTATTCAGTATCAGCCAAATAGTGTGGTTTGATCAGATCAATTGAGATGAGTGGCTTTTCTTTTTAGTAGGCAAGAGGTGAAAGAAGTGCTGTTTTTTGATAGCCTATATTCTTTTTTGTCCACAATCTTTTCTCTGACCGAATTCCCGACTTTTGGGATCCAGGCAGGTCTTGCCATGAATGATTTGAATTCCCCAGGGGGGTGTGTTTTACTTGCACATTACTTTGTAGTGCCCAAAATTCATTGAGATCTTGTAAAACAACCAAATGTTTATTGATGTCAAATGGTTTCTCATCCGCCACAATCAAGATCAGGAACCCACATTCTCACCCCAAATAGGACTTCGTAAGGAGTGACAGAACTTCTTGGCATATTGTTACGGGCTCTTTGGACCCATATAAGTGATTGACCCAACTGATACCCGAACCAAACACTCTTGCTTTTAAAGATTGATTTAAGTCTTGGTTTTTCCTCTCCAAGACCAAATCTCCCTTGGGATAGTATGGCGAGGAGTACCAGAATGCTACACCCAAACCACCCAAACCTCCCATGGCTTCCTTGTAAGCCATAGAGCTTAATGTGGGCCTACAGTCAGAATGTAATGTGGCAACTGCATATGTCTGTATGAAGATTCGCAAATCTTTTACAACAGTTTGAGTGTCAGCCGAGTGCTGAGGCCAAACTCAAAGAAATCTAGAGCATGAATCCACTGCCACCAAGATGTACTTGTAAGCCCCATCCAATTGTTGGGGACTGCAGTGGTCCAAATAAACACAAGCAAATGGTCTGTCTGATATCAGTAATGGTGTCTGTGCTGGAAGTGTTATTAATATTATTATTATACAGCTGGTTACTCCAACGGAGTGTCCCCGTGCTAGCACACCAGATTAGTACCCAGCAGCAGGGCCAGAAACCACCCACCCACCCTGCAGCCAGATCCTCCTATGGAACAGCTACATAGGGCCTATTTCCGGCCAACAGGGGGAGATCAGAATAGCCACATCTTTATTTTTTTCCAAAGCACAGTCTCCGACAGGCACATCCTTAAGTCAACAGGGAGGTCCTTCCAGGCTTTCGCCACAAGGAAGCCGAAGGAACTTCCCCCCGCCCGTACCCTCTGAACCTTAGACACACTCAACTTTGCTGTACCCAAGGACCTTAGGCAACGTTCAGGTCTATAGGCGGTTAAAAGGGGATGCAAAAAGCCACAACCTTTCTTATTGAAGATCCTGTGAGCGAAACACAAGGCCTTAAAGGTGACTCTGGCCTATATAGGGAGCCAATGTAATTTCCTAAGAGCCTCTCCTACCGAGGCCCATCTAGGAGGACTGAGGCCCGGGGCGGGGCCTGTGTTATGGTAGAACCCTTCATCTGCTGACAGATGTTCCAATTTAGGACAGAATATTTGTTCTGTTAAGTCAACTCTGGCCACCAATAGGGCTGTTTCAATAAAGAAACATTGCAGTAATCTCTGCATGTGTAGAACCTAGACCCATGTTTGAGCTAGAATAAAACCTGATCTGCGATCCATGTTTGGTATTACTCTATCCCCCCTTCTTGAGTATACAGAATGTTATTTGCATTTAACTTGTATGAGTAATTGAGTGGAAAATCTTTCAATAAGGCTGTGTTGTTTTTGCGTGAAGTAATGACAGCTGCCATTATCTGTCTATTCTCATTTCGGTGTGCATCTACCGCAGCAGTTCGTACTGCCCCCTTTGCAGCTTCATCAGCCAATGAATTCCCTTCAACGTGAAAGCCATCACGTTGATGACTCAGCATGTGTATCATGTGAGCTTTTGGTAGTTTGTTTCTCAAACTCAGCTACCTGTTCCCATAGCATGTTATGATTGATTGTGCAACCTTTTGAGTCTTTAGACAAATTCTGGCCCCAGTAGTGACGATACTCATTGAATGACTGGACACAATAAAAAGAATTGCACACTATCAGTGTGAGGAATTCTCGATCAGTATTTATTAGTGCCAGTCACAGTGACTTTAGTACTGCTAGCTGTGCTGTGTGGTCTCTTAGAGACTGTGTCTTCATACTGCTAGGATGTAACTTGCCTTCCTGCATATGACCCATCACAATTGCACACGTGGTGCTCTATTGCTATTTACCCCCTATGGCCAGCGGGGCATATCCTTTAGTGTATATACATATATTCATGCAGTTCTAGAGGGATTATTTCATTTGGGAGAAGTTATTCTTGTTTGTATTGCAGAAATGCTTGTGTTTTAATTGCAGAGTTGTATCTGTATTCTACATCTGTGTTAGTGAGAGAATTAGCCCATTGTATCCACCTTAGTTGTAAGGCTTTAGCTTTAGGAATGCTAGCCTTTATAACAGCTTCTAAAGCTGGTACTGGAGTTATGACAATTATTTGTTTATCCTGAGCCAGTGCTCGTTCTCTTCCCACAGCGGTTTGCACTGCTGTAAAAAAAAATTCTGTTGAAGAAAAACACATTTTTGAGTTTGTGTACAGGTGTGATTTGTATGCAATTGGGACTGTCTCACCTTTCTTGAAAGTGATGTAGGTATATCCTGTAACCTGGGGATGACCCGTATCACCAGGTTGCGGTCATTTACTCGAGTCTGCAACTGTTTTGATGCTATTATGTCAGCATGGAGGGATCGAACAATATCTCAGTGTTCCTGTGTCCAATGCCTAACTGAATAAATCAGGTCTTATTAAGTCGTAGAAAGGGTTAAATTTTTCTGAGCAGCCCACACTTTACTAAAAAGTTAGCTGCCAGGCTTTTTCCTTCACTAGAAAGCTCATGTCTCAAAAATGTATCCTATTCGCAAACACATGTTTGAAGATTTCAGTGTGTGCCTGCACATTCCCCAATTTTAGGTCATTTCTGTTACCAGAGAGGACTACATTCCTCAGAAGACTAGGTTTTATTGCTTCTGAATAGAATTCAAATAGCACAATAAGTTCCAGTTTCAAAGCATTTTGGTGTCTGTTCCCTCTTGTTATTACAGTCATAGAACCCATGTGAGTCTAGAGATGCAAGAATCAAAATATATAGTCAATCCCACTTGTACTGTTTGAGAGTATGAAAGTCATAGATCCTTCCTGACAGAGACCTCCCATTGCAAGCCCTTAACCCAGATCTCAATGGGATGCTCAACAACTGTAGGAACAAGGGTGAGCATTTCTTTGCTTGGGAGATGCCTACTCCTGAGATATGCCAAAAGGTGTCCTCCTGATCAGATATGGACGAAACACAATTATGCAGTGGTTCCATTGTCACATTAAAATTTCGGGCCACTATTGTAAAAGCTTCATGGGGCAGAGAACTGAGCTGGTCATTCAGAAGTGTAGGAGTAGGGGATTCCTCATTTGTTCCCAAGGGCCTATTATACACGTTAACAAGGTAAAAACAAATATTATCTTTGCACAGCTGGAGTCCAAAGAGTGTGGACCTATGTAGTAAAGTAAGTTTTCAGTTCAACAAGTTTCTCAACCAAATTTGTAAGCCCGTTGTAGGAAATCCTCTATCTTGAGCTAAAGCAGGGCAAAAAAACTTGAATAGCCACATATTAAAAAAGGTTATCGATGCCATGTTTTCTGAAAAACAAATATGTTGTACTCATCAATATAAAGTCCCCAATTTGGATCCCTATGTTTTGTCTTTAACCCAGCTAGATTCCATGAAAGAATACTCCACGGAGCTTTAACAGCTTTCGGGGGGACGCTCAGAGGGACCTCCTGATTAGCTTTGGGACGGTTGGACGCTGGTCCTACAAATTGACTGCATGTTGCTGGAATACTTGAGTTAGCAAGATTTCAGATGTTGTTACGGTCAATACATTATAAATACTTTTTTTTCATTGGAGAAGGTATATGATCTTTTGTAGAAAAGAGAGATTTGGGGACCGGGAGCCAATTCTTTAAGCAGGTCCTGCACACGTGGCTCCAATAGAGCATGAAGAGCAAGGAGAGTGCAGTTCCTAAGGTGGGGAAGGGGATGGGAAAGACAAGTCTTTTGTCATGTTGCCCTCACACACCCCGAGAGGTGTCATGCTTCATCATTGGGCCTTGCTCCTCGTCGGGCCGGCGCTGCAATGCTCGACGGGCTCACCGTTTCCGGGGCTCTTTATCAGAGATCATTTTAAGGAAGCCGTAGGGTGCGTGCGGGTGTGGGGGCAAGGAAATTGTGTGTGCACTGAGGTGGTGGTTTTAAAATAGGTAAGGCACAATCTTGTATAAAACTTTAATGTTCATGGTAGTGCCGGCCTAGATAAAAAAGAGGTGGATGTCCTATTGGGATATAATGTTCTCGATGGACAATCGCTAATGTGAGGTCGACATGTTTCGTGCCTAGGTGTTCCAAAAGGAATCAGGTGGCACTTCTTCAGGACCTATTCTAAGTGTGGTGCACTAATAAAGGCAGGTTCCGAATTAGGGGAAGGTAGCCTGCCTTGGAGCCCTAGTAGTCCTGTACTGGGCACTTTGGTGACCCGAGAGACAGAGACTCCAGCCTGACGGGGGTGCGATGGAGCATGGTGTTGCTCCACTCGGCTGGGTGGCGGCAACTTGCTGTGAGCCTACCCTCGCTCCTGTTGCCCTGTTGACCTTTGTTGCCAATGCTTTTGTGATGGTATAGGGAAGTAAGTTTTACAGGTCCATGGATATCATCTACTGAACATAAAACCCTGCTTCCTGGCCCTGTGGTGGTGATTTTGAATTGTTCCTGGAGAATTTCGCACTAGAATCCATGTGCTCAGCATGCCCTATCAATGCGCACAAAAGTTTGCATATTTTGGTTTTAGGAAAAATCTATGGTAAAGTTTGCAAATCTGTGGCAGTTTTGAACTGGACTGAGGAGCCATGGGGAGGAATGGAGTTGGTTTCCATTGCTAGGAGTCCATCCACAAAGGCCTTACTTTTTATGATCAGTTTATTGTTGTCATGGCAACACAAGTTATTATTAGATATGAGCTGGGCAAAAATCACATCTGAGTGCACAAGTGAGAGGCACTTGTGTTTGTGTCAGATTTAGTGGGAGATATTATTCATTAGGGAGTGTGTTGTCTCCCTCAGAAAATGTGCTAGTCTAGGGACCCTTTTCATGTATATAGTTCCTCCTTGCAGGTTTGGTAGCAGTGTATGGTAACACCCTTTTAAAGGGAGTGATGGTACATTAGGGAAAGGATCCATGTTTGAAGGATTGTATGGATGCCAATTGCCATTTTGTGAGCTGGGCTCAGCTGATGGTACTAGTGGCAATGCAGATTGGATAAATGAGGGTTACCGAGAACTGGATAAGTGATGGACATCCGCCACAATCAAGATCAGGAACCCACATTCTCACCCCAAATAGGACTTCGTAAGGAGTGACAGAACTTCTTGGCATATTGTTACGGGCTCTTTGGACCCATATAAGTGATTGACCCAACTGATACCCGAACCAAACACTCTTGCTTTTAAAGATTGATTTAAGTCTTGGTTTTTCCTCTCCAAGACCAAATCTCCCTTGGGATAGTATGGCGAGGAGTACCAGAATGCTACACCCAAACCACCCAAACCTCCCATGGCTTCCTTGTAAGCCATAGAGCTTAATGTGGGCCTACAGTCAGAATGTAATGTGGCAACTGCATATGTCTGTATGAAGATTCGCAAATCTTTTACAACAGTTTGAGTGTCAGCCGAGTGCTGAGGCCAAACTCAAAGAAATCTAGAGCATGAATCCACTGCCACCAAGATGTACTTGTAAGCCCCATCCAATTGTTGGGGACTGCAGTGGTCCAAATAAACACAAGCAAATGGTCTGTCTGATATCAGTAATGGTGTCTGTGCTGGAAGTGTTATTAATATTATTATTATACAGCTGGTTACTCCAACGGAGTGTCCCCGTGCTAGCACACCAGATTAGTACCCAGCAGCAGGGCCAGAAACCACCCACCCACCCTGCAGCCAGATCCTCCTATGGAACAGCTACATAGGGCCTATTTCCGGCCAACAGGGGGAGATCAGAATAGCCACATCTTTATTTTTTTCCAAAGCACAGTCTCCGACAGGCACATCCTTAAGTCAACAGGGAGGTCCTTCCAGGCTTTCGCCACAAGGAAGCCGAAGGAACTTCCCCCCGCCCGTACCCTCTGAACCTTAGACACACTCAACTTTGCTGTACCCAAGGACCTTAGGCAACGTTCAGGTCTATAGGCGGTTAAAAGGGGATGCAAAAAGCCACAACCTTTCTTATTGAAGATCCTGTGAGCGAAACACAAGGCCTTAAAGGTGACTCTGGCCTATATAGGGAGCCAATGTAATTTCCTAAGAGCCTCTCCTACCGAGGCCCATCTAGGAGGACTGAGGCCCGGGGCGGGGCCTGTGTTATGGTAGAACCCTTCATCTGCTGACAGATGTTCCAATTTAGGACAGAATATTTTTTCTGTTAAGTCAACTCTGGCCACCAATAGCGCTGTTTCAATAAAGAAACATTGCAGTAATCTCTGCATGTGTAGAACCTAGACCCATGTTTGAGCTAGAATAAAACCTGATCTGCGATCCATGTTTGGTATTACTCTATCCCCCCTTCTTGAGTATACAGAATGTTATTTGCATTTAACTTGTATGAGTAATTGAGTGGAAAATCTTTCAATAAGGCTGTGTTGTTTTTGCGTGAAGTAATGACAGCTGCCATTATCTGTCTATTCTCATTTCGGTGTGCATCTACCGCAGCAGTTCGTACTGCCCCCTTTGCAGCTTCATCAGCCAATGAATTCCCTTCAACGTGAAAGCCATCACGTTGATGACTCAGCATGTGTATCATGTGAGCTTTTGGTAGTTTGTTTCTCAAACTCAGCTACCTGTTCCCATAGCATGTTATGATTGATTGTGCAACCTTTTGAGTCTTTAGACAAATTCTGGCCCCAGTAGTGACGATACTCATTGAATGACTGGACACAATAAAAAGAATTGCACACTATCAGTGTGAGGAATTCTCGATCAGTATTTATTAGTGCCAGTCACAGTGACTTTAGTACTGCTAGCTGTGCTGTGTGGTCTCTTAGAGACTGTGTCTTCATACTGCTAGGATGTAACTTGCCTTCCTGCATATGACCCATCACAATTGCACACGTGGTGCTCTATTGCTATTTACCCCCTATGGCCAGCGGGGCATATCCTTTAGTGTATATACATATATTCATGCAGTTCTAGAGGGATTATTTCATTTGGGAGAAGTTATTCTTGTTTGTATTGCAGAAATGCTTGTGTTTTAATTGCAGAGTTGTATCTGTATTCTACATCTGTGTTAGTGAGAGAATTAGCCCATTGTATCCACCTTAGTTGTAAGGCTTTAGCTTTAGGAATGCTAGCCTTTATAACAGCTTCTAAAGCTGGTACTGGAGTTATGACAATTATTTGTTTATCCTGAGCCAGTGCTCGTTCTCTTCCCACAGCGGTTTGTACTGCTGTAAAAAAAAATTCTGTTGAAGAAAAACACATTTTTGAGTTTGTGTACAGGTGTGATTTGTATGCAATTGGGACTGTCTCACCTTTCTTGAAAGTGATGTAGGTATATCCTGTAACCTGGGGATGACCCGTATCACCAGGTTGCGGTCATTTACTCGAGTCTGCAACTGTTTTGATGCTATTATGTCAGCATGGAGGGATCGAACAATATCTCAGTGTTCCTGTGTCCAATGCCTAACTGAATAAATCAGGTCTTATTAAGTCGTAGAAAGGGTTAAATTTTTCTGAGCAGCCCACACTTTACTAAAAAGTTAGCTGCCAGGCTTTTTCCTTCACTTGAAAGCTCATGTCTCAAAAATGTATCCTATTCGCAAACACATGTTTGAAGATTTCAGTGTGTGCCTGCACATTCCCCAATTTTAGGTCATTTCTGTTACCAGAGAGGACTACATTCCTCAGAAGACTAGGTTTTATTGCTTCTGAATAGAATTCAAATAGCACAATAAGTTCCAGTTTCAAAGCATTTTGGTGTCTGTTCCCTCTTGTTATTACAGTCATAGAACCCATGTGAGTCTAGAGATGCAAGAATCAAAATATATAGTCAATCCCACTTGTACTGTTTGAGAGTATGAAAGTCATAGATCCTTCCTGACAGAGACCTCCCATTGCAAGCCCTTAACCCAGATCTCAATGGGATGCTCAACAACTGTAGGAACAAGGGTGAGCATTTCTTTGCTTGGGAGATGCCTACTCCTGAGATATGCCAAAAGGTGTCCTCCTGATCAGATATGGACGAAACACAATTATGCAGTGGTTCCATTGTCACATTAAAATTTCGGGCCACTATTGTAAAAGCTTCATGGGGCAGAGAACTGAGCTGGTCATTCAGAAGTGTAGGAGTAGGGGATTCCTCATTTGTTCCCAAGGGCCTATTATACACGTTAACAAGGTAAAAACAAATATTATCTTTGCACAGCTGGAGTCCAAAGAGTGTGGACCTATGTAGTAAAGTAAGTTTTCAGTTCAACAAGTTTCTCAACCAAATTTGTAAGCCCGCTGTAGGAAATCCTCTATCTTGAGCTAAAGCAGGGCAGAAAAAACTTGAATAGCCACATATTAAAAAACGTTATCGATGCCATGTTTTCTGAAAAACAAATATGTTGTACTCATCAATATAAAGTCCCCAATTTGGATCCCTATGTTTTGTCTTTAACCCAGCTAGATTCCATGAAAGAATACTCCACAGAGCTTTAACAGCTTTCGGGGGGACGCTCAGAGGGGCCTCCTGATTAGCTTTGGGACGGTTGGACGCTGGTCCTACAAATTGACTGCATGTTGCTGGAATACTTGAGTTAGCAAGATTTCAGATGTTGTTACGGTCAATACATTATAAATACTTTTTTTTCATTGGAGAAGGTATATGATCTTTTGTAGAAAAGAGAGATTTGGGGACCGGGAGCCAATTCTTTAAGCAGGTCCTGCACACGTGGCTCCAATAGAGCATGAAGAGCAAGGAGAGTGCAGTTCCTAAGGTGGGGAAGGAGATGGGAAAGACAAGTCTTTTGTCATGTTGCCCTCACACACCCCGAGAGGTGTCATGCTTCATCATTGGGCCTTGCTCCTCGTCGGGCCGGCGCTGCAATGCTCGACGGGCTCACCGTTTCCGGGGCTCTTTATCAGAGATCATTTTAAGGAAGCCGTAGGGTGCGTGCGGGTGTGGGGGCAAGGAAATTGTGTGTGCACTGAGGTGGTGGTTTTAAAATAGGTAAGGCACAATCTTGTATAAAACTTTAATGTTCATGGTAGTGCCGGCCTAGATAAAAAAGAGGTGGATGTCCTATTGGGATATAATGTTCTCGATGGACAATCGCTAATGTGAGGTCGACATGTTTCGTGCCTAGGTGTTCCAAAAGGAATCAGGTGGCACTTCTTCAGGACCTATTCTAAGTGTGGTGCACTAATAAAGGCAGGTTCCGAATTAGGGGAAGGTAGCCTGCCTTGGAGCCCTAGTAGTCCTGTACTGGGCACTTTGGTGACCCGAGAGACAGAGACTCCAGCCTGACAGGGGTGCGATGGAGCATGGTGTTGCTCCACTCGGCTGGGTGGCGGCAACTTGCTGTGAGCCTACCCTCGCTCCTGTTGCCCTGTTGACCTTTGTTGCCAATGCTTTTGTGATGGTATAGGGAAGTAAGTTTTACAGGTCCATGGATATCATCTACTGAACATAAAACCCGTCTTCCTGGCCCTGTGGTGGTGATTTTGAATTGTTCCTGGAGAATTTCGCACTAGAATCCATGTGCTCAGCATGCCCTATCAATGCGCACAAAAGTTTGCATATTTTGGTTTTAGGAAAAATCTATGGTAAAGTTTGCAAATCTGTGGCAGTTTTGAACTGGACTGAGGAGCCATGGGGAGGAATGGAGTTGGTTTCCATTGCTAGGAGTCCATCCACAAAGGCCTTACTTTTTATGATCAGTTTATTGTTGTCATGGCAACACAAGTTATTATTAGATATGAGCTGGGCAAAAATCACATCTGAGTGCACAAGTGAGAGGCACTTGTGTTTGTGTCAGATTTAGTGGGAGATATTATTCATTAGGGAGTGTGTTGTCTCCCTCAGAAAATGGGCTAGTCTAGGGACCCTTTTCATGTATATAGTTCCTCCTTGCAGGTTTGGTAGCAGTGTATGGTAACACCCTTTTAAAGGGAGTGATGGTACATTAGGGAAAGGATCCATGTTTGAAGGATTGTATGGATGCCAATTGCCATTTTGTGAGCTGGGCTCAGCTGATGGTACTAGTGGCAATGCAGATTGGATAAATGAGGGTTACCGAGAACTGGATAAGTGATGGACATTGGAGCAGGAGCATTATTTCCATCACTTGATCTTCAGTAATGTACACTGCCTCTTCTGGTGGAGATATTTGCTGATGTATGCTTACACTGGCTTTTGTGGTAATAGATGGTCTGTGGCATATTTGCAAAAGGGGGGATTCTAAGGGACATTTTCTCCCCGCCTATTGGCACATATAGTGATATTTTTATACTTGACATCATTAGGGTGGTCTTCCCCCAAATGTTTAACCTTTTGCCTCCTCTTTTTGATCATTCCGTTTGTTGACCTTAGGAGTCTGTGCACTTTACCAATTCTAACTGTTGCTAAAGTGAATGTGAGTCTACCCTAAACATGGCCCTATTGGTGTGTAAATGATTAACATATCTAGTTTACTTGTAAATCACTTGTAATGTGGCCTACCATATACCCAGGGCCTGCAATATCAATTCTACTAGTGGGCCCCCAGCACGGATTGTGCCACCCACATAAGTAGCGTTTCAAACCTGTCTTAGGCCTGCTATTGCAGTGTCTGTGTGTGCAATTTACTGCCACTTTGACTTGGTATTTAAAACATCTTGCCAAGCCTTGGACTCCTCCTTCATTACACAAAAGTCACTCATAAAGTAGTCCCTCCGTAGCCTTAAGGGTATGGTGCTATGTAAGTAAAAGGTGGAGCATATACTTTTATGTTTTGCAATGTCCTGGTAGTGACAAACAGCTGAATTTGTATTTCACTACGGTGAGGTCTACTGCTTATTGGTTAACATTGGGTATTACTTAATACGCTTTTAAGTTGTAATTCCTCATTAGAAAGGATTAGTAGTTCCATGTTTTATATCTTTGGAATGGTATTGATAACCCTCCTTATTGGTGAAGTTGGATGTAACATACTGCTTTAGTATTGCCACTTGTTGTGTTATATGTAAACAAGGGAACCCAATTTGATAGTTCAGGGACCTTGGGTATGTGTATTTTATACAAACAGTGGTCCCTCACAGAAAGGATTAGGCAAATGGGTCCGTATAGCAATATAATGAGATCTATATTAAGTTGTCCGCCCGGACCAGAATTCTTTATTATATTATATTTGCAAAAAGACAATGAAGTGGAATGCAAACACTGTGATATTTAAAGGGAAACAAAAAAGGGGGGATCAGGCATTTCTAAAAGTTTGAAAAGGAGTAAACAATTGTCAAGCAAATATGAAGTCAAACACCATAGCACAATAAATTAGATAATTAATTTGACAGTGTCAAGATGTCAAAAAGTCGACAAAGTTTCGAGCCCTTTCAAGCCGGGATCATCATCAGGACTTAGACATGTATACCTGAGACTAATGCCTGTTGATCTATGGGAAGAAGGGGAAAGAGAAATCACACTGTGGCAATGCGATTAGTCGTCAGTTATCTTACCTAAACAATTTGAATATGTATGACCGTCATTGGCTCTCACCATGTATATACAATTGCTCGTCACTTGTCTTATCAAACCACTTCGCATGTGGATGACTGTCTTTGGTATCCATCCACATCTCTTGATTTTAACTTGCAATTCCTGGTTTTTAATCCCCTTATCTTATTTTTTCTATTTTTTCCCCTTTTTCCCTTGAAATCAGGTGAGTTTGCCTCAGTCATTTGCTAAGTGCTTATTTGACATGGTTTACATTTCTGACTTTTCCCTTGTGGACAGGATACTACTGCTATACCATGTAGAAGATAGATTTGTAAAGGATTGGTGCTACACAGAGCAAACAATGCTTTCAGCTAGTAGTATTAAAAGAGCAATACTGGGAGCCATGCTAACTGTGCCAGACCATTGTCATTCTGGTCAAACACGTTCAGTCTCAATTTTGCTGTGGTCTAAGAATGAACTACAACCATGTTGCTGATGAAAGCAGTGTGTGAAAGAAACCGTTTGATAAGGTAATCTAAAATTGCAGTCACATCATCTGGACGAATGCTTGAATGCCTGAAAATACTGTACTCGCTTTTTTATCCGAAATTGTTTGTTTTTGGTATGTCTTTCTTAAAATTTTTAGACAATACACAACAGCACAAAGACATCGGTTGGTGACTGCAGATTTCTCCAATAATCTTATGTAAGTATGCATTACAATATCTTCAGTTTTCAAGAAAAGGAATCAAATCAGCATAGGAGAGGGACAAATAATGGTAAAAGGGGCACAATATCAGTAGAAACAGTCACATGATATCCATCACCCACGGGGGAGAGAGAGGATGCAGTTTGTGGCCCAGATAAAAGGCCCACAAAGGAGAGTAAAAAGGGTCCAATGCAACCCACACCAGCCCGGGACCCTCGATCAAATCCTGCAGTCCGAGCAAGGTATATGTTTGCCAGTGCAAGGCATAAATTATCAACATCCCCTCACATCTCAAATCACAATCTGGAGGAAGCAGTGGAGTTCTGAGATCCCATGAAAGAGCAGGCGTAGCTTGAGTTAGAGTACATTGACTCCTCACTGTTATCCCCACATGCGATTAATCATCAGATCAATATTTCTCTTCGTATTCTTATCTGTACGGACACTGTAGAGACGAACAGCCTCTGCAATGGCCCATTCCAATTGGTGAGATCTCCATTTTTCATGTTTTTGGGCTGCCACCAAGCCCAATGATTAGCTATCCAGTGCATGGCGACTACTAGGGCTAAGTGTGCAAATTTATAACCCATCTTGTGTCCCTCCCTAGGGAGAGGTAGGAGACCCAATAGGCAGTGTTTAATGGTGAGAGCCAATCAGACCTCTGTTACCCTGTTTACCTTGGAACTAGCCTCCCCCCAATACACCTCAACAGTCTACAGTCCACTTCAACATGGGTAAATTCAGCTCAGGAAAACCCACGTCTAACACAATCTACCATTCTAGTAGGGTAAATGCGAGTGAGGCGCTGAGGTGTTAAGTAAGCTGTAAGGACATAATAAAATTGTGTATGTTTGAATCTTGTATTACTTACAGTCTCGTGCACCAATGCCCTTGCTCTACACCATTCTGCATCAGCCATAGGGACCTCCAGATCCACATCCCAGTTATGATGCAACTTTAATATATCAGTTGACCTATCTACTTTCATGGCCGCATGCAGAATGGAAACCAGCCCCGTCTGTGAACCTGGGTCCAACAGGACACCTTGGCCCCTATTACGAGTTGGGCAGTTAGGCCTCCCTGGGTCTGCTGACTCCGCCAGAGAGTTGTAGAATGAAAACTTTTTCATTCTACAATGGTAGGTACAGCTTCTGAGGGCCATATAACAGGGAGCACAGTCTATTGTTACGAAGATTAAAATTCGTCATCCTTTTCTATTCCCCACAGACAGACTAATTGTTCCCTGATGAGATTCCAGGAAATAATTACCTGGATTCTAAACGCGTCGGCCAATTAGAGAGGATTACCCACGATTTAGTTCTTCATACCAGCACTTGCTGGTTGCAAAAAGATTTACAAATTCACTTTGCTCCTTTTCTAATTTTCCCCTCTTCTTTCAAACTTTCACTTGCTTCACTCATTTTTCTTATTTATTAGAATTTTGCTTATTAGTTAATGTTGTATATGTTCAATTTTTCTGTTTGTTTCAGATTGTTCCTTATTCTGTGTTTGATCATGTTGTCTAGTTTGTAATACAATTGTTTAGAGAAAAGCATAACAACTTTGGTTGAAGTCTTCAATGTAAATAAGTCTTTGTATGTCTGCGATTTCTTGTTTTTGACAAACTTCGTTCAATCTTAAAAATGTTTTGGTATAAATTAAAATGCCCAGTTGATAGCGACAGCTAGCGCGTTCAACTTTCCTTAAATGTGGATTTAAATGTAGGTGGCGGGGCAACTTTTTGCTGTGTTTACTAAAATTAAGGCCCAGCCTCCCCACCTGTCCCTTTGGGTCTGGCTCCCCTTGTGCTTCTCGTTCCCTGGAGATGGCAATGCGGTCAGAGTTTGCAATATGCTTGGTGGGACTTTTGCAGTCTTGCCACGTATATTGCAAGTTTTATCTTCGCCAACAGTGACATGGTGGTTGTTCCTCCATGACAACCCTTTCAGAGAGTAAACAAAGGGGGCACTAGAAGCCCCACATGCCTCTTAAGTTTATGGAGGCACACTTGGGGGCATAACATGTACCCCCCTTAGTTCATGCACAACAGTTCTTGCATGGCATGGACTTTAAAGTCAATGCTATGCAGGAACTTTCTGAGGCGTTCCCATTGTGGTGCCTTATTCAAAGCCACTGCCACCTTTGAAAGAGGCATTGTCTTGGAATCGCCACGTCTTCTGCCTGCCAGACTACAAAAAACATGTAGGCAGGCAGTGGCGCGGCATGACTGTTTGGAGGCACACCAGTGGTCAGCCGCCTGCGCTTGCAACGCAAAAAAGTGGTAAGCCGGACCCTAGTTTCTGGGATTCCATTGGCTCATCCGGATATCCAGTATACACCACCCAGGCCATATGTGACAGGGCAGCATATTGTAAGAAGTGTTCCGGGCCAATCAGAACAGTTCATCCACCTCCAAACATGTGATGAAGGCGCCAATAAGATATAAATCACCCACGGTTCAGCAGTTCCCTTCAATCCAGGGCTGTACATTCATAGTGACTTTTTAGGCATAAAAAGGGCCTAAGCCACCAAAGTGGAAGCATAGTAGCGTACGGTGCACACTTCAGCACATATGTCACCGCCCTCTCCCAATTAAATGCCACATGTATGACTATAAATGTTGTGCCAACTGGGGTATGCTATCTCCCCATCAGCACCAATCTCTCCAGAAGCTGTTTCTCCAAGTTGGATTCCTCCTCACACCACAAAGCGACATATTTAATCAGTCCCGACAAAGTTTTACATCTGGAGGTGAGGGAGTACCGTCTGACCCTGATCCTGATCTTGCGCCAGGGTCTCCAGTTGGTCTGCTTGTTCCTGCCCAGACCAATGACAGTAGGAGGCCATCCAATTTCCTAAATAGCATAAAAGAGTACATGCAAAAAGAGTTTCGCATCAGATCTAAGTATTGTGGTGAAAAAACATTCTGCTCAGTGCCACATGGCCCATAACTGAGAGCAGTAGAGTTTTCCAAAATTCTATGGATCGTGTAAGGTCCACCAGGACATGGCCCAATATCAGGTCATAATGAGTATTATCATGAGTCACCTGAGTCACCTGGATTCCTAAATACCTAACATTTCAAGACTCCTAGAGAAAATCCAGCACCGGAAGGACATGTCTTGGGCACAAGGCCAATGCAGCCAAGGAACACAGCACTTTTTTTTACTATTCGCAAGAAGACCTTACACACCTCCAAAATTGGCCAAAAATTGAAACGATATCAGGACTGAGCAAGTCGGGTCTGTCACATACAGTAACATGTTGTTGGCGTACATCGACATTATATGCATTGTGTAGCCCACCCGCATCCCCTTATCACTGAGGTCTCCACGGGCAGCTCTGATGGGCGCCACACCCAATATCAGAAACCTCTGAGACCGTTTGTCCTGTCCTCATTTGTTCCCTTGATGCCTAGTATAACAAGCGCATCCATGCCATATAGGCGGATCAAACCCCATGCGCCTAAACTCCTCTCAGAGGTAAGTCCAGGATAAGGTGCCAAAGGCTTTTTCTAAATCACGACCATGCCTCTGATGGCCTGTGAAAGCCTTCCAAGGTTTATGTGTGCTCCCCTAACCGGCATGAAACCACACTGATCAGTGTGCACCAATCGTGGGACCACCTGCCTTAGTAGCATAAAGAGAACCTTCGCTAATAACTTAATATCCACATGTATGTAGAAAGTGGTCTATGAGAACTTGGGTTGTTAGAGTCCTTACATGGTTTCAACAGCATGATTATAAGGGCTTCCCTCATATGTTCCGGTAGGATTCTCACATACACCGCCTCCTGGACTGTTCCCAAATGTTTGGGCAAGAGTTCAGTTGAGTACATCTGATAGAACTCCACCAGAAGGTGATTCAGGCCAGGAGACCTTCACTTGATATATACTGGAGATCAACCTTCAACTCCTCACGCTGACTATCTTCCTCCAAGTTCTCTCTATCAGATGCCAATAAATAAGGGATAGAAATCTCTCTTAAGAACTAAGCTGAGTCCAATGTCTCAACCCATGTGGGTGCTCAGTAAACCTCAGCCAAAAATCATCTCAGTACTAAGTTTATAGCGAATTGGCCCACCACAACCCATCCATTTATTATTGCCAATGAGAGTATTACAGGGGGCTCTCTCGCACAATAACCAGGCCAACGTGCGTCCGGAGCGGTTTCCCTCACTGTCAAGTCACTGTCAATAGTTCTGCAACACGTCAGTCCCATCTATTCCATATTTCTTCCACTTTTCTACGTGCAGCTGCAACGTACCACAAATTTCAACACCTGTGCAGACCTCTATGCAGGTGAAAGAGGAACTAAAATGTATAGACTAATAGGGCATCCCTTATCTAAATTAGGAGTTGATCTGAACCTCAAGGATAATGACACTATCACACATATGATTTCTACCTTATAAAGGGTATGTAGAGTAGATATACATCCTCTGGATGGTACCATAAAACTGTTGTGCTCCTGAAGAAGGTGATAGGTAGTATCATATGTCCACATCGAAACGTGCGTTGACCTATTGTTAGAAAGTAGATCTCAGTGCAGAACACCACAGTGGATAACAATTTATTCTGTACTTCTGCTGAGGTGTGTTTTCATGTATGTGTAGTATGATGGGACGTCAGTATTAATGCTTAGTATCGTAGTGTTACAGTCTGAATGTTTGTTTGAGTGAGAGGTTTGGTTATGAAGAGAGGTGGTTAATTTTTGTAATCATGATACTCTGTTTCTATAGAAACAAAAAAAACTTGTATTATTATTCCTGATACAACAGGTATGTCACAATACATTGGAAGAACTGTTGAAATGTATTTGTAGACTGTATAAATAAGTGTGCTGTTTTCAAATTAACTTATATGGATTAAGAGACAGTTTGAACAAAATAAACTTGATCTTATGAAAAACTGTACATATACGTAAATATTTTATTATAAATGAAACAGAACCAACAACATAAATTAGCTTAGTTGAAAAAATGCAGATCAAGTAGGTGATTCTTTCTTCCCTATTAGTTTTTCTTCCCCCCTGCACTTAGATCTCTAAGTACTTCACTATGGGTTTACCTTTTTAGATTTGGCTCAGTAAACCTGAGCCAAATAATCTCTCAGAACCCAGTTAAAAGTGAATTGGCCCGTCACAAACCGACCATCTATCATTGTCAAGAAGAGTATCACAGAGGGGATTCTCTTGCACAACAACCAGTCCAACATGCGACAGGAATGGTCTTCCTCTCTGTGGAGTCGCTGTTGATAGTTACGCTGCACTTGTCCGAATCGTCTATCCCATATTTCTTTCACATGTACCCCAAATCTTCCTCTTCTCTCCTCAATCCACACTGTAGATGAGGAAGTCAGGCCTCTCCCTCCCACAACTCCTTCCTCAAACTTCCTCTTTGACCTGTAAAGTTTACCCAGGCATTCCCCATTGATCACCTCTTTACTGGCACGCCATTCAGTACCCCAGTACTCTGTAGTATTCAAAAAGCCCTGTAAGACCTGTTGTATGCCAACTTGAAACTCAGGGTTTCCCAACGACTCCGGACAGGGTCGCCACAGCGGGATCAGCATGCGGTTCCTACTCATATCACATTCAAGTAGTGGGGGGCATGATCAGGATGAAACCAAACCTGAATTTCAGCACCTTCCCATGGTGATAAGAAACCAATCGAGTCTAAAATGGACATGGTTGTTGGGGGAGTACTCAATCCTCGCTGGAAGTAGGTCTCTCAAAATATCCCTCTATTGTAAGCTGTGCATAGTCTCCGCAAGGCCAGTCAACATAGCAGGCTTAATGCCCTCACATTGAGAATGGCGATCCAAGACACTGTCAAGAACACATTTAAAATCACTCGTACAAATTATCGGCATATCCACATAAGGAAGGAGTTCAGTCTCCGCAGCCGTAAAAAACTCTGTTGTCCACGTTTGAGGCATAGACATTTAGGTGGCCCAATTCTACCCCATCTAGCTTACCATATACCAATCCATATCCCCCTCCACATAAGCCAAATGACCCAGGTGTAGGAACAGGAAACCGGATGCCAGTCAAATGGAGATCCCCCTAGTGTTGAAGAATGCATTAAGGAATATCATCCGCCCCTCCTTTTTTTGGTTGAGCCTCAATCGATCTATTGTATCCTCTTCTGCGGGCTCTGGGCAAACCCACTGATTGTCATTGGTTACTACCTGTGGCATTCAGAAATATTTGCTTGTTATTGGTGCATTCATTGTAATTGTCCTGCATTTTTGTGCTTGGTTCCCTCCCAGGCGGTTTCACTCATTGTTTACCTTGTTTGGCGATCACTACGTGTTCACAGGTGCTCCTGGTCATCTGTAAGCCTTTGTTCAGTTGGAACACAGTGGACTTATCTGCAGCTGCCGCAGGACGAAAACATCATGTGACCCATAACCTCCTGCATACGCCCTTTGACTTCAAGCAAGCACACCTCTCGGCTTCCATGAGTCGGAGAGGTTAAAACCTGCAGCCTGTAATACGAGACAGACTATTGCCCCAGAACATATTACTGAGACAATTGCTGATATAGGTGACTATAATCACCAGGCAGAGCAGCTGAAACATCATATAGTCAACAAGCAGAGTAGATGAAGCAGTTTGTCCGTCACACCTGATGTGTGAAAAGTTTTATGCACATTTCATTTTCCTACGGTTGTTCAGATTTGCTCGGAAACCAGACATGCAATTTCACAAAATATTGCTATTGTCATCAGTTTGATTCTAGATGGGCGAATGCTGCCTTCCTTTTCTTTTTCCTTTCATGAAACATATGTATGTATTTATTTTTCATAGAAATTTAATTGCAAAACACATCTTTAGTTCCCCAAAACAAGAATCAAAGAAAGTCACAGTCAGGGGGGATAAGTGACACTACTACGCGATCTTTTAGAAAGTGGTACGTTACGTTGCAGTTATTACAACGCAAGTCATTAAATCGACTTGCGCTAGAGGCGCTGGGCTTTAGGAATACTATGATTTCCTATTTCAACTTCAGTGTGTGTAGCATAGGGAAGATGTTGGAATAGTAAATCATACTATTCCTTAGTGTGGAGTGCCATCCAGCACTAGTCGTTGCAACAACTTGCATTGTAATGACCGCCATGTAAATGAATCGCGGCTTAACGACTGCATTGTAAAGGTCATTTCCCGTCAGGAGTGGCCAATATAGTAATGGGCATGACATAAAACAGGTAGTTAGAAATCTCTGAAATCCAGGGCTATTGGTTTTGTGCGGTTGTGGTAAAGATTGTGAGCCACCTGCCTGGTGCACAGTTCTATAGATCTTAACTTGCATTGGATGGCGTTCTGCCACAGAATCAATCTTCACAGTCAGCGTCCTTATGAAGGTTGATCACATCTATTGTTAACTTCCGAAACACGGGTCAGCGCATTTCTGACAATACTCATTACACTAGAATAATTAGCATAAAGAGCAACAGTGTTAATCTCCCCGGCGGACCCCAGCTCTGGGACACCACTTCAGAGGTAGCTGTGCACTTTACAAATGCTGGTATTTCATTTCATTTCATATTATGTGATTTTCGAAGGTGGGATCACCCTGCAATATAGTGTCCAGATGTCTGAGATTGCCCCTCATGGTTGCTCTAGTTTTGGCATTGGGATGGTTACGGAGTACCACGCCTCCGAGTAGCCTTCCGTGACTCGTGACCTGGGATCCCACCCCTCGAATGGCAAATGGCGGCGGAGAAACGGCGGAGAAACGCTAGCTTTCTGAATGCGGGCTTGATGCGGTTCTAACAGCGGATTTTCTTTCACATGGGTCCTATGGGGGGTTTGCGGCTTCTTATCCTGTGCCTCGAGCGCAAAGTGGCGTCCTCTTCCAAAATTGTCGACGATGTTGCCGAGGCATTTGAGAGACTCCCAGGGCTCCGGCGTCCCGCGATCTGATCTGGAAGCTGAAACTTAAGCTGGGGGTATTTGAATCATCCTCGATGCCGTTTTGGATTAAAATGGACCCAGCTTTCAGGGCTTTAAGCAGCTTTATGCTCATTGTTAAAAGTAACTCACAGAATTTGATGAAGTGACTGTTGCTTGAACTTTGCAAAAGCTGGAGCTGGTATTGGAGCTGGAATTAAGACGAGGGGTTGGAGTCTCTTGCGAGTAACTCTGACTGCTCGAGGACGTAAAGAAATACACAGAAATTGTTGAAGTGGCTGCTGTATAAATCTTGGTCAAGGCTGGAGCTGGAGCTAAGGTGGGGAGGTCGGAGATTGCTGTCGCAGTTGAACATAAGTAACATAAGAAATCCTTGAACATTTTCACGTTGCAAGAAACTCATTGAGTAATGGTTGGCAGAAATATTTAATATAATAATAAGCAAGCAAGACTGAAAGGAGGGGAAGGGGGAGGGGTTTCGCCTGACAAAATTAACGCCATAATGGGCAAACCTCAGAAGGAGGGAGAAGATTCTATTAAGCCTTGCAAAGTCGAGTTGGCTGCCCGCCAGAAACAAAAGACCCGCTTTGCCTTAGCCAGAAAGGCCTCACGAAAGGCAGCCAAGGACAACGATAAAAATAAAGATAAAACCAGGGAAGAGAACTCGGCTGAGGATACGGTGCTCGAGTCCTCTGAAGATGAATCACCTCTCTCTTCTACCTCTCTGCAAGCTACGAGATCGAAGAAGTGGGTTGAGGATTGTGGAGACATTTTAAATGTAACAGCACAATCTGAAGTAGATATAGAGGTGTCAGCTTCTACCTTGGTGTCAGCTTCAGAAACACCACCTCAGGCCGGAGAGGGCAAAAGCAAGAGCGGTGTTGGAGGAAAGGAGATAAAGGATTACCCACTCTTTGCTAAGAAAACCACCCCAAAATCTCTTCCCTCACAATCCCCTTCTGCCCCAATGATTGCTGCCTCACCTCCTAATATTGAACTTCCCGAAGACTCCGGCCCGATAAAAACGTCTAAGACTCTTTGCCATGATCAGGGACCTGACCCCCTCCTCTTTCATATCCCGCAATCCCCCCTAATCTCCTCAAAAGAGATGGTGAATGAGGGGGAACTGGTGCAAGATTCTTCTCCATTTCAGAACATAGGATCTGGGATAGCACGAGTAGAGGGAGAAGAGGTACAGCAGGGTGCTAATGAGAGTAATACGGGCACCAACGCAAATCTTATGGCAGGAAAAGACAGCCTCCCGGGATCTGAGGTGAGATATCAGCTAGACATTGATGAAATGCTGAATTTAATCCTTGATGAGATCTGAGAAATAAAAAACAATCAGCAAGTGGAGATAGCTGC
The DNA here is from genome assembly GCF_964263255.1 of Lissotriton vulgaris. Classification (NCBI taxonomy): domain Eukaryota; kingdom Metazoa; phylum Chordata; class Amphibia; order Caudata; family Salamandridae; genus Lissotriton; species Lissotriton vulgaris. The sequence continues at coordinate 1,869,913,657 of NC_141694.1, read as the reverse complement.
CTTACACTCAAGAATGGACAAATTTGAGGAGTCAATGCTGGCGCTCCCTAATAGACTACAGGAAGCAGAGGTAAGGATCTCTGCCCTTGAAGATCATATGAACCTGGTCTCGGGGAAAGCTAGAGAGGCAGCCAAGAAGAAAAACTTTCTTGAGAACAAGCTTGAGGTGCTTGAAAACCACTCTAGAAGATTAAATCTATGGATTGTAGGGGTTCCGGAAGGAACACAGGGCTCTGACACTATGCAGTGGGTTAATTTTTTCATCCAGCATACATTTATACCTGAATTTGAGGGGGACTTGACTATAATAAGGGCTCTTCGGGTCCCGGCACAGCGCTTTCCAAATTCAATATTTCCAAGAACTATTCTATTGAATTTTGCTGATTACAGGATTAAGGAGAGGATTCTTTCTAGAGCCTTTCAAAAACGCCAGTTTTCAGTGTCAGAAACAGCAAAATGTAGGATCTTCCAAGACATGACCACGGTAGCTGCAAAAAGAAGAAAATAATTTGTTAAAATTCTACATCTATTTAAAGCAAGTGGCGCCCAAGCCTCGATTGCGCAGCAGTCAAAGCTGAAGGTCCTGGTTAAAGGAAAATTTTATCTGTTTACTGACTTAGAAGAAGCACAATCTCTTCTTAAGGAGATCTCTTCAGGAGCCAGGGACTGAAGGGGGGGGAGAGGAAATGGAAGAAAAGGGGGAAAGGAAAGAAAAAATAACCTTTGGCTTTGTAATGCTTTGTAACGCTTTACTCTTTTCGAAGCTGTTTTCTATCTTTCTCTTCTCTTTTGTTCTCTTTTTTTTTCTTTCTCTCTTTTTCTAAATGAGAAGCGTTGTCTAGCGTTAATCTTAAACAATAATAGTTTTGGGGGTCCCAGATCTACGGGTAACTCAGGGTGTAACAAAAGGACACCCAGAACAGAAGAAGTGGGAGGAATGTGGATAGTGTGGCAGGGAAGGGAGCTTCCACATTCCCTGGTAGGGTGGGGGGGGGGAATGCAGTAAAAAGGTACAGGTGAAATAGGTTTACCAGGTTTACCATTTTTTCATGTCTATTGTCAGGTACTTATCAAGGAAAAGATCTCTTTTAGATGAAATTCAATACATGTAATATCCTGTCAATTAATGCAAATGGAATGTTAAATAAACAGAAGTATGGGGCTCTTGTGAAATGGGTAATATCTCTTAGACCCCGGGTGGTCTATTTTCAGGAGACTCATTTGAAGTCTAATAACCCTAAATAGTTTATTCCCAGATACTTCTCTAATGACATTTTTTCATCAGCAGGGGTGGCCCAGAGAGGGGTTGCCATTTACTTTTCGATGGATCTGGTCTGGGAATTTTTACAGGTTCAAAGAGATTCTAAGGGTAGGTGTTTATGGGTGGTAGCAAAATTGCAGGAGAAAGTTATACATTTTGTGAACTACTATGGCCCCCTCCTTGATGATATTTCTGGGTTGACAGAAATTTATGAAGCTTTAAGGGGATGATCATTGTAGGGGGATTATATTCAAGACTTGTTAAGAGGCACTTCTAATAAGAAAAAGAAGCAGTTAAAACTTAAACAAAATGTTTTTTTGAAGCTCTTCTATATGAGTACCAATTAAGGGATCCCTGGCGCTGTAGGAACATGTTATTCCCACCGGTTTAGGACTGCATCCAGAATAGATTTCTTTTTAATATCTAGATCTTTTCCGATCTTAAAAACTCTGATTGGTTGCAATCCGTTTTCTGATCATGGCAGAATAGAAGTAGAGCTAATATTGAAGGGTTGGATGGGGAGCGTCCTAGGTGGCAGCTGGATCGCACCCTGCTACAAAATCAGAATTGGGTTTCAGGATTCAGAGAATGGATTACACAATTCTTTGAAATGAATGATAATACAGCTGAACCCTTTTCAGTTTGGGGCGGATTTAAAGCAGCTGCACATGCGCAGATCATTGCGTATACCAGTGCTCAGGCGAATGAAAGAAAGCGAAAAATATCTAAGCTTCAGTCAGCCGTAGAGAAGGAATATGCTCTACAGTTCCAACAACACTCGAGTCAATTAGAACAGGCTAAAGCTCTCTTACGGGACTTTTTCCTTGTGGAAGAGATAAATAGCTCGAAAGCCTTCCGACAAAAGGTCTACAAAGACAGCCAGTTGGTGGGAAAATACTGGCTAACTCTACGAGAAAGAGGCAGAAGTCATCAGTGATAGTGAAAATCCGTGACCCTCAGAGTGGACTGAAGGAGGTGGAGGGTGATAAGATCTCTAGGATCTTCCTGGACCATTTTGAAAAAATGTACTCTACGGAATATCAGGTAGAGGAAGTAATGATCCAGGAATATTTTGTAAGGGTGGGCGTAGTTTGCGTAGCCGCACTCCGCGAAGCTACGTGAAGCCGTTCTCGCACTACGCGAGCTTCGCGAGCTTGCGTAGTAGCTTGCTGATCCCATTCGCGAGCCGTTTTTCTTGCTCGGGAGCGCGTAGTGCGTGGTCAGGGCGCTGTCTGCATTATCGGGGGATTGTAGCGTGTGACCTTACCCATGTGGTGGGCAATGGGCGCGGCCATCTTGTTTTTTCAATTGTCCCGCCCGCCCGCGCCCCCTATTTCCTCTTCCGGGTCACGAATAACGCGTTCGCGCGGTGCACGTCTTGTTCGGGAACACAACTTCTTGTTCACACTGAGAAAGTGCGTGTTCGCGTGAAATCTCGCACGAACTTACCCACGTGGTCGCGATGGGCGCGGCCATCTTGTTTTTCACACTGTATGCTATGGTCCGGGCCTAGTTTTCTATCCACCTTATATCTGTTCAATCTTTACCTATTTTCACAGTTTTTCTTACTTTTTTTACTTCTCATCTATCTCTCTCTGTCCCTAAGTTTATATTTTGCATTTTATTTCTACTTTTCCACCTTTTTGTTTAGCTTTTCTACTGTTTTATTTTACTTCTTTATTTAAGCTCCTACTTCATCACCTAACTTTTTTTCCTTTTGTTCTAACTTTTCTTTTCCACTTCCCCCTCCACCCCAGAACCATGGCAAAGGGGAGCAGCAGAACCGGCTTGAAGGGCAAGGCACCTGCGCCCAAGAGCCGGCTGCCTTGCGGCAGAATGCGACCTGCTGGGGTGCAGGCCCGGAATCTTTTCGGGGAGGCGGAGGAGGCCGCCCTGGTTTTTTTCATGCAGTGCCACCTCCCCTTGACCTTGGCAGCAGGAGGCAGGCCAGGGTCCGGTTACCTCCTAGAGGAGCGTCACCACCGGTGGGCGAAGGTGCGCCGGGCAGTGTACCGTCGCTCGCAAATCCGGCGCACCCACCAGCAACTGGCCCACCGGTGGGCAGACATTCTGGACAGGGAGCAGGACCTGTTGGACCTGCTAGGTGTTGAAGTCGTGGGACTTGGTGAGTAGCTAGTAATATTAATAATTTAATATATATTATAGTAGTATAAGTATTGTGTATAATTCTTGGACGAATAAGTAACACGGTTACTGGTGCGCTTAGTTACATTGCAGATGAATTCCGTCTCAAATTCTTTTGTTATTGTATGACACAGGTGCTGCTCGCCACTTATCCTACTGGTTTGTAACTTAGCTCTAGCTTGGGCTGCTGATTATTGATGTTAGAGTTTTAGGAGAACTGAAGTTAGTTGATGCTATTGCTAGAGTCTAGTCCTTACATTGTCCTTTAGTGAAATAGTGGTGGATGGATAGTATTATTTCATATTTTTTTAACGGTCTGCATGACGCCTCCTCTGTCACTGAATGCTTAGTTAGTTCTTATTTACCCCACCCCTCCATAGAACCGGTTTGAGTTTGTTTACTGAGTCGTAGGCTTAGCACAGCAATAGCATGGTCAGGTGAGTCAGTAGCAGTTGTGATGCAAGCAACCAACAATTACGTGTATGTGCATATTTATGCATGTGTCCTCCATCTCATCATCTATGCGTGTTTGCAGGCAAAAATAAAATTGAAATGCCGACTTACTGAACAATTGGCCCGTCTGGATTCTTGAATAGTTGGTGTAGGTCAGGTGGTACTGGCTTCCTTAGTATATTCTGCAATCATAATGTTTATGGCACATTTGATTAGTGTTCTATAAGTGGACGGTCTGTGGATCTTGCAAGCCAGTAGTCATTTATACTTTGAAGTCAATTTTATTGGAATTGTTTTTCCCTAAAAGGTTTGAGAGGATTTTTGAATGAGGTCTTTGTTTCACAGCACTTAATGTTTCTCTTTCTTTATTATTTCTTACATGATCAGCACCACCCAAGGGCAAGAAGACGGGGTCCGAGTTGGCGGGACAACCACAAGAGGAGCTCTCCTCTACCGTGGATCCTGCTGCTGGCCCCAGTAAGTCCTACAGTGCTTATATTATTAACAATTATATTTCCCTAACTTTTTAACGCACCTTATTGTTTCCAACCTATTACTCCTCCTTCCTAATTCAATGTTAGCAAAACCTTCTTTGGTCATAAATTTGTTTTCCAAATTTTGGGTAACTATCCATTGCCATCCCTGACTTTCAGTTCCTTCAAACTGCCACTGCCCCAAGACTCTCTGTGCTAGTACTATTAGACTGTGTGTAGCTAAGCTTGCCCTGTTGGCCACTCTTTAGTTAAGGTATAGCTGTAGGCACTGGGTCCACTCCTGTCTTTTGCATTGTCCTCTGTAATCTCCAGTTTTTGTCAATTCCCACCAACAAAAATTCACAACCAGATGTTTGCCTACTAATTTTTGTTCAGTTAGTATACTTCTACTACTGTTGTGGTTATTATTCTCTGCACATACACATACAGAACTATGCACAAGAAAATAGGATGTTGTTGATGTTGGTGATAGGGAGGTTGGACCTTACACCCTGGTCACAGAACTCAGTCAGAAGAACCCATAATCCAATGACCGTCTAGTCTACCTACCTAAGTGTCTCGGTCATAGTCATATTTCCCACTCCCGACCCCCACACGAAGATAGTTAGATATACCCAATGATTTTATTACACAACCCAGGCCAGAACAGAAGAAGAGAAAGACCCTTTCGCTCCCTCACTCGTTTCAGTCCACAACACCCCAGACACAGAAAATATACCACAGAGTCTACGTGCAAGTTCAAAAACTTTTTTTTTTTTATAACAAAGCTTTGTATTGTTGTAACTTGTAAGTATTTCCATGAAAAACATCCTGCTCCACCATGCAAAATGAAGAAGATTAAATACTGTACATTTTGTACATCTAGTGCATGATAAAGAAACGTGTGAATTGTGGGAGACCTCTCACCATTGAACGTATACTGTAAGTGGTTACAGATGCATCTTTCGAAAGCTCTGCAAATCCCTTGTTTCGTAGAAGGCAAGCTTCTCTTCTCATCTGCCCATGAGAAAAATGTTGCACGTTAGACAGTGAATACAACTATGCCAGTTTGTAGCAGTCATGGCAAAAAGTGCAACCTTATGGATAAGCAAAAGGGACGAACAATACTGGTTTGTCAATTGTAAGCAACACTCATGTGGCTCAATGGTGTCTTTCTTACTGTGCAACAAGCTGCGAGGTAAAATGGGCAAAGCAGTAGACATGGATCTAAAAATGGTTATATGGCTCAGGCTAACTTTCCAAAGGCTAGAGTAGGAGTAGATTAGATGACCCTAGGGACCATCTAATAAATGAAAACTAAACTCTTTCTAATGTGACTGCTGTACATTAGGACACAATTTGGACTAGTTACACTGTCACAACGATTCATGTTGTACGTAACTGTTTTTTCAATCTTCCTTCCTGGTTAAAAAAGTACAACTAGTAAAATAGGGGGAGGTGTGCAGGCATTTAAAAAGGTGTACTTGCTTTTATAGGTGCACAATCCGTACCAACCACCAGTGCCGACGGGGCCAGCGGTGAAGAGATTGCCATCCAGGAGGGGACAGAGGCTGCGGCACCTGCAGGAGCATCAGTGGGGGAGGTAAGTTCAGCGGTGGGCGGTGGTAAGTTATATTCATTACTTATTTGCATTACTAGGTGGAAGGGGGACATTTTTTTCCTCACTGTGCTATGAGACGTATTAAGAAAGTATGAATTTGAAGTTGTACTGGACAATATACATTGGTTGAAGAAGACACCCTTTGTAGCATTACCAGTTTGAGTTGAGTAAACAAGGCCTCTCCCATCAGACTCCAACTCAGCTGTGAAACTTATGGAGAAGACTAAAAGTCAGATCAGATGACCTTGAGGGATGTGTTGAACAAAAAGGGAAAGAAGTGAACTAGGGTGGAAGGAGGAAGGGAGGACTAAGATATGTAATAATAAGACTAACTACCATAGAAGGATAATTTGGAAGGTTCATTCACATGGCTGATATGAATAGGATGCATGGGTTGTTAAAGGATGGGTAGAACTGTAAGGTCAAAGAAAATGCAGGCCTGGTTGGGCAAAAGAATATGGGTGCATGGATACAGTGGATAGCAAGAAACATGAGCGGAGTTTGTGCCAATGAAACCCAAGGCAAGGAAGGAGTGGACGCATGGGTGTTGCTGGTGAAAGTGAAACCAGCTAAGCCGATAATAAAAAATAATAGACATTTACTTTTAATGGGTGGATGCACCCTAAATGTATTTGTATTCATCATAGGTGAAGACTGTCACTGGAAGCAGAGTCTTACTTTGAAAAAATAAAAGGAGATACAAAAAAAGACTTTTGTTCTTATGTGTACTCAAGGCCACCCAGTACTAGGGCAAGTATAATGCCGGAAAAAACTTCAACAAATGCTACAGGCAGGGGAAGCAGGAGGACAGATTAGATAGATACTAACAGTTGACACCAATTTTTGTACTGCGCTTGGTAGTGCTACTATGCCACAATGTACTGTTGAATTAATTATGAAGAGTTTGTTACAATTCTGTTTCTTTTTTTATAGATACTCATACTCCTTCCTCAAAACCATTGCAGAAGGAGTTGGCAGCCAGGGCCTGGCAAAGGAAACTGCAGGCCATTGTGGAGGAGTACCGCAAGCTGGTGGCTGAGGCTGAGGAGGAGGAGGAAGAGGCGGCGGCAGCAGCTGCTGCCTCTTCCAATGCATCTGGCCCCAGCAAGGCTCCAGCTGCAGGAGTACGGCACCGCGGCCAGGCAGCCGCTCACCGCCGGCATTTAACATCTGCCACCCCCACACACAATGGATGCAAATGTAGGTGCCGTGCATTTCGGCAAAAACTTCTCCTCCGGATGGCCAAGCTGGAGGACCAATTAGAGGAGCGGGTAAAGATCATTGTGGACAAAAACCTTAAAGTCTGCCAACTGTTGAACATCTACTATTGCGGGCGGTGGTTGTGGAACAACTACTATTACATGTGGTTGTTGTTCTTTTCGTTGAGCATCTACTATTGCGGGCGGTGGTTGTTGAACATCTACTATTGCGGGCGCTGGTTGTTGTTCACCACTTTTCTGCTGTGTTCCCTCTTGCGTGAAATGTGTACTACTTTGAGATTGAGATAAGTTCAGGTCAGGCTTAGTATCACTGCTTTCCACCAATAGGCTGGCTACCTCTTCCCCACTCATCTGCTTGGGCCTGGGGTGGCGGCTTGGGCCCACTGATGCGGAGGTGCTGGCCCCAGCTTGGACCCCGGTCACTGCTGCTGCAGGCGTACTTTTTTTCTCCCAAAAAAGGTTTTCAGGTCAACACCAGACTTAAGTGTCACTTCCTTCTTCTGTTCTTCCTTCTTCTCAGCAACTTTCTTGGTCTTGGAGGACCTGGTACCTGCTTTCTTTGGGCCCATCTTCTTCAGATGTCAGCAGCAGCACTCAGTTGCACAAGTTGCTGAGAATGATGTCTGGTCAGGTTAGTCACTCACACCACACGTGACATAGTACAGAAGGATGTCCGTCTGGCAGTAGAACAGGCGATGAATGATGAGACACCTCCTCTTCAGTCTTTTGTGCACCTACAAGCAAAGAAGGCAGAACAACATCAGTCGAATATGGATTTTTTTTTGCTTTAATTACTACTAGAAGTATTAGTACATCCAGTAAGAGTAAGATTAGCAAAGAATTAAAAAGCAAATGTAGTGGAAGTGGAACCTGTTTATCTATAATTTGTGCATCATTTTGGATGGATGCAGCATCAGTGACCTGCAGCAGATAGCAATGGGGATGTGAACAGTAGCAAGCCAACAGGAACAATGCAAGACACAGGCCAATTTGTCAAAAACAAAACAGCACACTACTACTACCACCACAGCTCCACATGGGCACTCATCACAGGTACATGGGTAAAGGCCAGAAAAAAATAAACTCAACCAGGCCTATATCCCTCCCTATATGGCCAGAAAAAGGAGGATGCCTACATCACAGCTTAATGCAAAAAAGAAAATCCCCATGGCTACAAGGTTTGAAAGTTACACAACAACACAAACAACAAAGGCATTTGGAGTTTTCCCCCAAACAGATAACTACACCCCAAACACCACATATGAAAATTCAATGCATTGCCACCCATGCCCTAAATGATGTTAATTTCAACAGACAAAATAGAAACCGCTACATCAAGCATCCCCGCTGACTATCTCTGGGACTCTAGGCCTACTGGCAGAAAAAAATCACACAACTTTGTAGGCCTGCGGCAAAAAACTACACCAGGATGGAAGGTCACACAAAATGCCCGCCCCACATGGCCTGGCCAGTGTCACCCCCAAAAACTTGAAAAGAAAGAGAAGACAGACAATACATTCCTATGGCAAAAGGACAATGCTTGGCTTGACAAAATGGCTGCCACCAAGCCGCCCACATGGTCAGGCCACCTTCTAACAACAAGGTACATAGAGGACAGAAACAGTAAGTTGTCCATTCTCCAAAAACTAAAGCAAATGACAACCTGAGGAGTTTCTTTTAACAAAATGAACAGCATCTACATTTTCGGGAACGTTTTAGGCAACTTGAGAGATATTGCTCGCGAGAATGCAAATTCGGAGTGTTCGGCGGCGCGAACTGAACAAAGCGTCGTGATCGCGCGCCCGAGCACGCACATTGAGCGTGCGAAGACGACAAAAACTGTAAGGTCGCGTTGTAGCACTGTGCAAACTTACCAAAACTATGCGAGCTGAATTCTAGGGTTACCTAGTGCGCAGGAAAAAGCCATATTATTCAACACACACCCAAAACCTGCAATTCAACACCAAAAACACATTTTTATAATTAATCCAAAGCCATCTATGACCCACATGATGTTACACTTACAACTTAAACACCCCTATAACAGTTGAACAACTTTCAAGCACCCATGATGAGGAGGACTCTAGTAGTACCCTTGGACCTACCTACTGGCACAGTAGGCCACAAGCTTGGAGGCCTATGGCAAAAACACAGAGGCAGCTTCTAGTACCAGGAATTAAAATGGCCGCCCCCACATGGCCTGGCCACCCCCAAAAACATAAAAAGAAAGAGAAGACAGACAATAAATTCCTATGGCAAAAGGACAATGCTTGGCTTGACAAAATGGCCGCCACCAAGCCGCCCACATGGTCAGGCCACCCTCAAACGACAAGGTACATAGAGGACAGAAACAGTAAGTGGTCCATGCTCCAAAAACTGCAAGCAAATGACAACCTGAGGAGTTTCTTTTAGCAAAATGAACAGCATCTAAATTTTCGTCAACGTTTTAGGCACCTCGAGAGATATTGCTCGCGAGAATGCAAATTCGGCGTGTTCAGCGGCGCGAACTGAACAAAACGTTGTGATCGCGCGCCTGACCATGCACATTGAGCGCACGAAGACGACAAAAACTGTAAGGTCGCGTTGTAGCACTGTGCAAACTTACCAAAACTATGCGAGCTGAATTCTAGGGTTACCTAGTGCACAGGAAAAAGCCATGTTATTCAACACACACCCAAAACCTGCAATTCAACACCAAAAACACATTTTTCTAATTAATCCAAAGCCATCCATGACCCACATGATGTTACACTTACAACTTAAACACCCCTATAACAGTTGAACAACTTTCATGCACCCATGATGAGGAGGACTCTAGTAGTACCCTTGGCCTACCTACTGGCACAGTAGGCCACAAGCTTGGGGGCCAAAGGTAAAAACACAGAGGCTGCTACTAGTACCAGGAATTAAAATGGCCGCCCCCACATGGCCTGGCCACCCTCAAAAACATTAAAAGAAAGAGAAGACAGACAATACATTCCTATGGCAAAAGGACAATGCTTGGCTTGACAAAATGGCTGTCACTAAGCCACCCACATGGTCAGGCCACCGTCTAACAACAAGGTACATAGAGGACAGAAACAGTAAGAGGTCCATGTTCCAAAAACTACAAGCAAATGACAACCTGAGGAGTTTCTTTTACAAAAATGAACAGCATCTACATTTTCGGGAACGTTTTAGGCAACTCGAGAGTTATTGCTTGCGAGAATGCAAATTCGGCGTGTTTGGCGGCGCGAACTGAACAAAACGTCGTGATCGCGCGCCCGAGCACGCACATTGAGCGCGCGAAGACGACAAAAACTGTAAGGTCGCGTTGTAGCACTGTGCAAACTTACCAAAAGTACGCAAGCTGAATTCTAGGGTTACCTAGTGCGCAGGAAAAAGCCATATTATTCAACACACAACCAAAACCTGCAATTCAACACCAAAGACACATTTTGCTTAATAATCCATAGCCAATCATGACCTACATGATGTTACACTTACAACTTAAACACCCCTATAACAATTGAACAACTTTCATGCACCCATGATGAGGAGGAGTCTAGTAGCTTGGAGGCCTATGTCAAAAACACAGAGGCTGCTACTAGTACCAGGAATTAAAATGGCTGCCCCCCACATGGAAAATGACCGCCCCCACATGGCCTGGCCAACCCCAAAAACATGAAAAGAAAGAGAAGACAGACAAATAGACAATACATTCCTATGGCAAAAGGACAAAGCTTGGCTTGACAAAATGGCCTCCAAGCCACCCACATGGTCAGGCCACCCTCAAACAACAAGGTACATAGAGGACAGAAACAGTAAGTGGTCCATGCTCCAAAAACTACAAGCAAATGACAACCTGAGGAGTTTCTTTTAGCAAAATGAACAGCATCTACATTTTCGGGAAAGTTTTAGGCAACTCGAGAGATATTGCTCACGAGAATGCAAATTCAGCGTGTTAGGTGGTGCAAACTGTACAAAACGTTGTGATCGCGCGCCCGATCACACACATTGAGCGCGAAGAAGACAAAAACTGTAAGGTCGCGTTGTAGCACTGTGCAAACATACCAAAACAGTACATGCCTCCCCCAATAATAATTTTTTAGAAAGATTGAGAAGCACAGAAAACTGTAGTTAAAAAAAATTAAAAATAAACATTTACAGTACACCAATTCTCAATTCTCAGACTTACTTGTGAAAGAAAAGTTCAAATCCAAAATTCCTCAATAAATCCAATTAAATGCTATGATGCAGCAGACAAACACAAAGAGTGATCCTTCCAGCTCCAATTCCAAATGAAAGTGAACACCACATGGACAAAGCACTGGGAGGAGCCTAGTGGACAGGAACATGAAGTTGGAGACTCAGGGGCACTTCCTTTATCTTGAAAAAAAGAGTAAAAACAAAAAAAAGGACTCCTAGCCCAAACAAATACAGCCAAATCACAATCTGAGGGGTTAAATGAACATTTTTGAGAAAATGTTAACATGCTCGAGAGATATTCTGTGCCAGATTGCAGTTTCTGCGTGTTCGGAAACGCGATCTTACCTACATAGCGCTGTAAGGAAGATCGCGCGTCCTAATGACGTGTTCGCGCGTCCGAATGACGCTATCACTTTCTCACAGTCGGGTTGGATTGTGCGGCTGGATTCCAAACATCGTAGCGTATGCGACCGGGAGAGAAAAGCGAGAAAGCGAACGCAGAACCACGGTAAGTCATTACGGCGCACACGAGAATGCTATTGAGCGCGCGAGGAAGAACAACTACTACGCTACGCTGTAGATTGCGAAGTAGGCGACAGCTTCGCGCTCTCCGCGAAGTGCGAAGCTGCCGAAACTTCGCAAACTCCGCAAACGGAGCGTAGTTCTCCGCCCAGGCTTAATATTTTGCAAATATAGAGATCCCCAGAATCTCTGAAAATCGGGCTAACCACATCGGGCTTGTAATAAATACCTCTGAAATACAAGAATGTACAAAGGCAACATCAGGGGCAAAGGCTTCCGGCCAGGATGGATTCCCAATTGAATTTTACAAGTTTTTTTAAAGAACTAGTAACTCCCTTGAAAAAGTTATTTAATTATATTAGATTAGGTGGGCATGTCCCTGTGGAGTTTAAGGAATCCACAATTATATGTTTCGTTAAAAAAGACAAAAATCAAAACAACGTTAATTCATATAGGCCAATTAGCTTATTAAACTCCGATTATAAAATCCTCATGAAAATATGGGCGGAAAGATTTCTGTTTGCAGCCCAGGAAGTTATCCATCAAGATCAGACTGGGTTTATTGCAGGACGTTATATGGCAGCAAACACCGAGTTCTTAATCCAGGCTTTGGACTATTTTAATATAAATTCGACTCCAGCTTGTATTTTAATGATGGACACAGAAAAGGCGTTTGACGTGGTCAATTGGGCAGCAATGTCTGGGTCAATTTGGATTCCTGGTCTCAAATATTAAGATGCTACATAATATTTATGAGGGAGAATTTTCTCAAGTAATAATCAATGCCAAACAGGTTGGAAAGATTAAGGTAAATCAGGGAACAAGGCAGGGCTGCCCGTTGTCTCCGTTGCTCTTTACTTTCTTTATTGAACCTCTAGTGGTAAAAATCAGGGACAATGTGGCTATTCAGCCCCCTATCATCGGTATGTCTAAACTAAAGTTGTTTGCCGATGACATTATCCTTTATTTAACACCTAAAAAAGAAATTATTGACAATTTAATGAGAGAGTTTAAGGACTATGAAAAGATAGGGGGCTATAAAATAAATGCCAAAAAAACTGAGGTCCTTGCGTTAAATACAGATCTGCATTTTCTCCCTATTTATTTGCAGGTTCAGGCTGCAAGAAGAGACCCAATTAGATACCTGGGTATTTTCGTAACTTCCGAATATGATAGGCTTTTTTCCATGAATTACACTAGAATGAAGAATAAAATTCGGAACCTTCTATATCAATGGCTTTTGCTTCCATTATAAGTTATAGGCAGGGTATCATTGATTAAAATGTCAGTGCTGGGGCGTGGCCAAGATGGCGGAGTGAGAGGACGCTTCTTCTCGCAGCTCCCCAATCAGACTAGACCCGAGCCCTAAAATATAGCTTTTTCTCCCCCCGCCAGAGCTCAGCGGCGTAGGGAGAGGTGGTGTAACCAGACGTGAAGACCCTGGTCTGGAACTAGTCTTAAATTGGACGACGTTGGAGGTCCGGACCGGGAGTCGGAGGAGAAAGAGGCCCGCCCCTGAAGCACATCGGGAGGCGACGGAACGAACACACGCCGTTCCCACCACCGATCAGCGTGCACCGCCGGAGGAGGTATTGCTCCACAGTGCCCGGACGGCCCTGAATACTAGCGGAGATCGGTGGGCCTGCTCCACCGGAGCAGCTGTGGGCGGCGCTTGGGGCCGCCTCTTCGGCCTGCTTGATTGAGCGCCCGCTGGGAGAGAACTGGAGCGGAAGGGGCGCGGACCCGGGGCTCCATGTCGAGTCTTGCATGCCCGGTCTCCCCTGGGGCCCCCTCCGGCTTGGGAGGCGAACATAAGGCGCAACGGAGAACCCGGTTGACTTGGAGGTCCCGGAGCCTGCATTGGCGCATGCTGACCGACCACCAGCTGCTGATTTTGCAACACAAGGCACGGCGGGGCTGGAGTGGACGGCCGCAGGGGCGGCCTGAGAGGCCTCCATCAGCAAACACAACTGAGGGGTTCCGGAACAGTCCGGTGGGCCCCACAGCACTTACCCCACCCGGAACGATCGGGGTCTTGCGGAGACGACAGGCACGGAGCCGATATCGCAGATCGCAGTTGCGGCCCACAAGCCAGTGTCCGAGTGGGGTCTCATCGGAGCGACTAGACCTCTCCGTGCAACGGAGTGCCCAGCCGAGCCCGCGACAACCAGAGAACAGCGGGGCCTAACGGAAGGGTGAGCGATGTAATGGCGCCCGCCGTCGCAGCTGCAGCTGAAGCCTAGTACGGCGGTGCTAGTAGCGCTTTTCTCGGATGTACTTGAAACTGCCACTGGTGACGACCGACAGTCCCCTACTTAGCCCAGGAAAGCACCCACGGGGCAGGAAGCGTTGAGCCGGGGAGACGGAGAGAACTGGCCTACACTCATTCCAAGATGGCGTCCGGCAAAGGCACCAAGCGAGGATATCGCACTCTCCCCGAAATGCTTAACAGGCCCCAGCAGAGAGGAGACAGGGGGCAACCGTCTCCAAGCTCAGCCGGAGGATCGCAAGGTGCGAGTGGAGGGGAACCGCCTGTTACTAGATCGTTCCTTGAATCGCTGTTTAGCACCCTCAGAGACGATTTTCAGACACTAAAACAAGAAGTGGCCGGAGAAGTTCGGAGGTGCGTAGAGAGGTGGATGAATTGGGGGAGTGAGTGGCCACAGTGGAGAGCACGAACCACCGTCTCGACGAGGACATTGTGCAGTTGCGAAAGGAGGTGTTGTGCCTCAGAGACCAGCATCTGGACCCACAAACGCACAATGAGGACCTTGAAAACAGGTCACGACGAAACAACATCCGAGTCCGGGGAATTCCGTCTATAGAAGAGGGTTCGGATGTGGCTGGTTACGTGCGAGACCTATATTAGGGCTATCCTGGGCGAACCCGCGGAGTTCCCAGTCCGGATCGATAGAACACACAGGGTAGGACCGCCACGACGAGCATCAGCGCTGCCTCCGGACATCCTAGCGTTTCTCCCAGACTTTCCACTGAAGGAACGCATCATGGCTGAGGCACGGAAGCAACCCTCATTCACTTTTCGTGGTCACTCTGTGGCCCTGTTTCAGGACTTGTCCGCCATCACCCTCCAGAGGCGGAAATCATTTAAGATTGCCACTGACTTTCTGAGAGAGCATGAAACCTCCTATGCCTGGGGACACCCCTTCCACCTCATCTTCAGATGGAGTGGCAAGATGCACCAACTGAGATCACTGCAGGAAACGTGCGAGGTTCTGGGGATCATGGCGGAGGAGGAAGAAACGACTACACCGATCCAGAGACGCGGCCCCAGAGACAGCTGGCAGAGGGTATCGCGGAGACGGGTGTCTGCCAACTTCAGAAGACCGGACTCGCCTACCGTTAGAACCGGCATGGCGAATGCAGTTTCCGAGGCGGCCAGAGACACTGCTTCCAATGGTGATGTAGCGCTGACAGCATAACGACGCTCCGGGGGGAGAACACCACAGCCTTACTGATGTAGCAGGTTCAGGTCCTGGGAGGAGGGGGACCATGGGGAGGAGGAAGGAGGAGTAAGTGGCCGGAAATCCACCTTGGTAACTCACCACAGACTTGTCCGCTGGACATGACTGGGACTGAAATTTGTTGGGGTTTCAGGGGTCTGAAGAAGGGAGGGGGAGGAGAGTGCTTGGTCGTTTGCATGAGGGGTTTGTTGGGGTGTAGAGGGAGACGGGGAGGGGGGCAAGGGGGTAGGTGGTTTGGGGGCAGTTCGAGGGGAGTTGGGGGGGAGGAACAGGGACCGTCAAGTGCTTTTGATTCAATCGCTCTAGCCTTACGGTGCTCCTATGCGCTATCTGCACCAGAGCCGCCCCTCCTGGGCTGTAACTCACTGCTTGAACTTTGGTTTCGCCCACATAGATGACAGCCCTTAAAGTAGTCACCCTTAATATGAAAGGGTTAAATAACCCTGTCAAGAGGAGGGCAGTGCTATCCCTACTGGAAAACACACACGCAGACATTTGTCTCCTGCAGGAGACTCACCTCCTGGCCCGAGACTGTCAGAGGATGCGCTCTCACAAATACCCCACACAATTTTTCTCCTCCAACACTACCAAGACAGCCGGGGTAGCAATCCTAGTGTCCAGAACATTCAAAGGGGAGGTCCTACATAAATTTGCTGAACAGAAAGGTAGACTCCTCGCTTATAGGGTTAAGTCCGGATGTATGATGTTCACCATCGGGTCGGTGTATAGCCCCAACGAACACCAAGAACGATTTCTTCACTCGGCCATGGTGGATATCACCGCCACCCCAGACAGGCATGTAATTATAGGGGGGACCTGAACATGGTCTTTGATTCTTCCTTGGATAGGTCGACACAGAGATATCCGCAGACAGGGGAAATTTCGCAGGTGGGCAGACGCAAGTTGGAGGAATTAGATCTCCACGATCTCTGGCGCCGTCTCCACCCCACCACCCGAGACTATTCCTATTACTCACACGCACATAAGACCTATGCACGGCTGGACCATCTGTTAGTCACGGGGCCGGTCTGTGACTTGGGCACAGCTTCCGAGATAGGGGTAATCTCTCTGTCGGACCACGCCCCTGTCACGGGGACGTTTCAGTTGCCACCGATGTCGCCCAAGCGTGGGGTCAGGGATACCCTTTTGCATAAAAAGACGGTGGTGAAGCACATCCATGACTCGATACGTGATTACCAAATGCACAATGATAATGCTGATACCATCCAGGCGACACAATGGGCGGCACTGAAAGCAGTGCTCCGAGGGGAATTCATTGCCATCTCCTCCGTGGAGAATAGGGAACAACAGCAAAAGCGGGATGAACTCACCAGTAAAGTGTGAAAGCTGGAACAGGTTCACCAGAGGACGGGAGCTCCCAGAATCTGGAAGCAACTTAAAACAGCGAGGAAACTCCTGTCAGCTTTAGATATGGATAGGGCGGAATATGCTGCACTACGCTTGAAGCACCCATATTACACGGGTGGAGATAAATGTGGCAAGCTTCTGGCACACAAGCTCAGGGAGGCGCATCAAAGGCACTTAGTGAAGGAACTATCGATTTCTAATGGGGTGATGGCTACGGAGGATAACCAGATAGCGGAGGGCTTTCGCCGATTCTATGCTGACCTCTACACGGGCGAACCCCCATCGGCACAGGCAGAAACTGATTATTTGACCTCGGTTGACCTTCTCTCTATCACTCCAGAACAGGCAGAATACCTTGAAAGGGACATTCGAGTTAAGGAGGTGATTACAGCCATCTCCAGGCTTAAACACGGGAAGGCTCCGGGGCCGGACGGCTACACATCCCTTTTCTATAAAACATTCTGCTCCGTGCTAGCCCCGATTCTCACGCGCCTCTTTAACTCCTTCTCCACTCCTGGAGCTATCCCTCCAGATCTACTTCTTCCCTAAACCGGGGAAAGACCGGATGCAATGTGGTTCCTACAGACCGATCTCTCTTTTGAATATCGATCTCAAGTTGTATACTGGGATCCTTGCGGCCTGTTTGGCACTTCATCTCCCGGGACTGGTGGACCCGGATCAGGCAGGATTTGTCCCTGTGAGGCAAACGGTGGATAACACCAAGAGGGTGGTCCATATCCTAGAGAAAGCCTCCCGGATACCCGGGGAGAGAATGCTGCTAGCTGTTGACGCGGAGAAGGCCTTTGACCGGGTGCATTGGCCATATCTGGAGAAGGTCCTATCGAAAGTGGGTATAGGTGAGAAATTTTGCACCCTGGTGTTCAATTGCTACAAGTTCCCATCGGCAGTGGTGCGGGTTAATGGCTGCAGCTCCCAACAGTTCATGATAGAAAGGGGCACCAGGCAGGGGTGTCCACTGTCCCCGCTTCTATTCGCTCTTTATACGGAACCCCTCGCCCAGAGGATAAGCCAAAACCCGAATGCGATTGGAATACGGATGGGGAGGTATACTCACACCATTAGTCTCTATGCAGACGACATCATATTGATACTAGCAGATCCAGAGAGGGCACTTCCAGCGTGCATTGATGAATTCGAGACCTTTGCTGCCATCGCAGGCTTCAAGATGAACATGGGGAAGTCGGCGGAACTTGACGTTTCGTTGAATGCTGTCACTAGAACTCACTTGCAGGGCCGGTTCCCCATGCACTGGTCTAGAGATCTGGTGCCATATCTGGGCATACTTCCGGCACCCACATTGCCCGCCATGGTGACCGCTAACTATACCGCCCGAGGTAAGAAAATAAAAGAAGAACTGGGTTGTTGGAGCAAGGGCACCTTGTCCTGGCTGGGCAGAATAGCCGCGGTGAAGATGACCATCCTGCCGCAGGCACTATACCTGTTCCGGGCCCTACCGCTTCAGCCCCCGAAAGGATGGCTCCAGCAGACTCAGGCGGACATTGCACGTTTCATATGGCAAGGTCGCAAACCCAGGCTCAAGAGGGCCCTGATTAAGTATGGGCGGATTTTGCGGATTTTCGGTAAATTCGCAATCCGCGAGATTATTGAATTTCCAGCAAAATCCGCAAATCCGCGAGCAGCGGATTTTATGGCTTGCTCGCACTGTTCGCGTGAGTTTGCGGCTTCCCAGTTCAACTTCGCGCCCCGCGAATAAGCGCTAAATTGCAGAAATACGATCTTAGCAAAACTGAAACTACTTACCAGGTTCAAAAGTTCAAGCTCATCATTAGTAGCCATTTCCTGTAGTGCTTCCTGAGGGGCCCCTCCAGAGTTCAGTTGCCTACTTGCAACTATTATGTGACCCTGCTCTGACCCTCAGAATAGTTACAAATATGCCACAAAGGTCCTGAATTACAGCTAAGGGAGACATGCAGGAGCCAGGCTGGAAGTTCAAATCCAGTGACACATTAATCAGCCCCTAATTCATTATTGTCAGTTGGGGCAGGGCAGGTGTTGTAACTAATTTTGCAACAATGAAAGCACTTAGCAAGTGCAAAAGATCACTAATCAGGAAGCACTAAGGAAGCAGGTGCCAGCTAAAAAAATATTCTGTGACACATTAATCAGCCCCAAATTAATTCAGGTCACTTGAGGCAGGGAAGGTGTGCTTTGCTTTGCCACAATAATGTACACTGGACAACCAGAGGGTGCTGTGATGAAACAGAGGGTGGCATGGGTGGGCCAGAGGGTGGCATGAGTAGTCAGAGAGTGGCAGTGGTGACAGAGGGTGGCAGTGATGAAGAAGAGTGTCCCAAACAGGCTGGACACGTAGAAACAACAAGTTCGCAAAACTTTCGACCCGACAGGTAAGTTCGCGTTTGCAAAATTGTACAAAACCCTCGCGAACTGGCAGAAACCCGCGCGAACACAAAAAAAAATCCGCAAATTTGCGTGAATTCGCGGATTTTGCGGATTGTGAGTTCGCAAATCCGCAAAATTCGCCCATGCTTAGCCCTGATCACACTGGCACCTGAGGCTGGGGGGTTGGGGGTACCGGACTTACGCAAATACTTTCAGGCAGCTCAATTACGCTACCTGGTGGAGTGGAGCAAGTGGGAGTCTGACAAGCACTGGCTTTTTCAGGACCAGGCGGTGGCGGGCCAGACTCTGCAAGAGGTGCCCTTTTTACGTAGGGCACATCGCCCACCCAACTTATACGCGTCTTTTATCACACGAGTCCCCATGATAGTGTGGGACACCACCAACGCGATGCATGCACTCACTACCTTCCCTTCGCCGTTCACACCGTTGGTTGACAACCAGGATTTTCATCCCGGAATGGAATCGGGGGCCTTTGTGCACTGGCGAGCTACGGGATGCAGAGCGCTATTTCACGTATATAGTCAGGACGGCGTCATTCCGTTTCCAGACCTCAGGAAGGAATACCAATTGCCTGAAACGGAACGGTTGCGATACATGCAAGTGCGCCACTGGGTGCTGCAGCCACAGATGCGTGAGTTGGCGGACAGGAAGCTCCTTCCCTATGAGAAATGGCTTGTAACACGCACCTCAGACACGAAACTCATCTCAGATCTATATAAATTCTTGCAGCCTTCCTCCTCTGATCTTTATAACCCTGGTAGGGAACGCTGGGAACGAGAACTGGGGAGATCCTTAATTCACATGGAGTGGGACCACATCTCTTACAGAGCACGCCACTCTGCATACCACACTGGGCTTACAGAAACATTCAATAAAGTGTCCACATATTGGTATTACACACCACAGAGACTGCATGAGATGAATCGCAACATCGAGAACACTTGTTGGCGGGCCTGCGGGCAGATAGGCACCCTCACTCATGTTTTATGGGACTGCCCTTTACTGTGCCCCTACTGAAAGGAAGTCCTGGATGAGATTGACTCAAACTTCAATATTGAACTGCCTCGCTTCCCTGCATACGTATTGTTGGGCTTACCAAATGGGCTAATGTATCCTCTGAGGTCTCGTAGAGGGAGGCAAATTGTGATAGCACTGGGCTCTGCCGTGCAAAATATACTTATTCACTGGCGCACCACCACACTCCCCTCCACAACAGGTTGGTTGCATAGATTATGGCATGTCCTGGGAATGGGAAAGTTGTCGCTTATGGTGGCGGGAGAGGTGGAGCAGTTTAATGACCTGTGGCAGCTGTTTCACTCACTGCTTGTTAAGGAATTTACAGAACTTACATGCCCCCGATATCTACGTTTGCTGAGATTGACTTCACAAGCAGATTCAGATGACCAGCGCGCCTAGGATGGTGGGCAGCTGAGAGGGAGGAGCGGCTTGGGGGGGTTGATGCTGGAGGGAGACCGTAGCACTGGACGGGGGAGGAGAGGGGGGGTTCGAGGGGTTGGGAAGGGGAGGGGGAGTTTGGGGGGGTTTGTTTATTTTTGAAGTACTTTGTTGCAGTATGCGTACCAAGCGTCACATTTGGATGGACGTTACGTTTGCAGAGCCCTTGCGCGCTGGTGCGCTACTATATGGTTGTATCTTAAGCACTGCTTCTTTGTGACAACTGTTCCTTTATATTTGTGAATGTCTCAATAAAATGCTTTAAACCTAAAATGTCAGTGCTGCCCCTGCTTATATTTTTGTTCAGCAATGTTCCCATTAAAGTTAATTTAGGTTTTTTTAAAGAGCTGCAAACATTGCTGAGAGGTTTTTTCTGGGGTAACAAAGCTTCAAGAGTTAAGCTGCCAGTGATACAACTTCCAGTTGATCAAGAAGGTTTAGCTCTACCCCATCTAAGGACATACTATGAAGCTGCATTTTTTGATATATTGGCAGGATTATTCAGGGTTAATCAGACAAGAGATATTTTTTTTCTTATAAAGATGTTACAAGAGGCAGGTTCTCAAATTCCAATTTTTTTGAAAATTGCAAAGCTCCCAAAGAGGTCAAGATACAAGACGCTAAGAGAGTAAGCCTCAAGACTGTCGCTCCTTTTAAAAAATATGACACCGATGGCTCCCATTATTTAAGTTTAATTGAATGTACTCAAATAGGCCTCCCAGTAATTTCGAATCATAAAAAAAAATTGGGTGCTTTGCGGGCTTCGTGAGTTGAGACATTTGATAGTTCAAAACAGGGTAATTAGTTGGCAGGAGGTGGTTGCTAGAACGAATAATCCCAGGCATCCGACTTTTTTTGATTATATGCAGATCATTTACTTCATCAGAAACGAGATAAGTGGCCTGCTTAATCCTCCTAATGCCATGTTAACAGCCCTGTTCGGAGGGAAAAATAAAGGTATAGGATACTGGTACAAGATGCTTTATTGCTCTGGTCAAACGGTGCTAGTAGACAGACATCTTGAGAAAATAAGCCTCTCGACTCAATGTACTTTTTCCTCGAAGGACTGGGAGACTCTGTGTCAGCTGGGAAATAAATCTTTACGTGCAGCCAATTATAAGAGGATGTCCTTTTTATCTCGTTGGCTAGCGTATTATACACCGGAGGCTCTAGAGAAGATGTACCCTGAAGTCGAGAATAAGTGTTTCAGATGTATGGCAACTGGACAGTGAGGATGGCACCATATTTTCTTCCCTTGCCTCCACCTAGAATCTTTCTAGAAGGAGATATTTGCAGATATCGAACAGGTCATGGGGAAATGTTTTCTGCTAGTTGAAGAAGTGGCCCTGTTCGGTATATGCAAAGATATGAGTGGGTACAATAAAGCTGAAGAAGTATTTATATTTATATCTTGCACTGTTGCTCATTCTTTAATACTTCAAAACTGGAAGTCTCGGGGGATCCCATCACACTTAAAATGGTTTAATAAAATGAGGAGAACCTGCCTTTTTGAAAAGGCTTATGCTGGCAGAGTGGGAGCTATTGGGAGATTTGAAATTAATTGGAAATATTTTGGGAATCTAGAACAATTGAAGGGAGGATGATTCGAGAAGAAAATTGAGAGTATACGTTATAATTTTTTTTCTCTATTATTAACAGCCTTTTCATCTATGAATGTAACAAGTTTTTTTTAAGGACATTTATGGACATTTGTACTTTATCAGCACTTTTTGCAGTTTTGCACTAATTTGCACTAGATTGCACTAAACACTTTCAAGATTACATTTTATTGTACTTTTGCACTTTGCAGTAGCACTTTATTGCAGTTTTGCACTTTGGCAGATGCACTTTATAAATTGCGAGTTTTGTAAATAATGTCCTGAAAGTTTTAATGATGGTTTTGGCTGTGTCTTTTATCCTGATTTTAAGCTTTATTGAAATGTATTGATATTGGAATTTAAAGTGAAATATGTTTTGTACCTTTGGCTACCTATTGCTCGGTTCAATAAAAAATAAAAAAATAAAAAAAAGACTTTCCATTGCCCCAGAACATATTGCTGAGACAATTGCTGATATAGGTGACTATAATTGCCAAGCAGAGTAGCTGAAACATCAGATAGTCAACAAGCAGAGTAGATGAAGCAGTTTGTCGGTCACAATGGATGTGTGAACATTTTTACGCGCATTTCTTTTCCCTACGGTTGTTCAGGTTTGCTCGGAAACCAGACATGAGACGCAAAAGAGGCAAAATTGCGGCTGCTTGACCCGAGCGAGCGTCACTCCCTAACTCTTGCTCCATGAGCGGATAGCTGTCTGAAGTTGAGCGACTGATTTTCCTGTTTCCTCAGATTTGAAAACCCTGGTCTAACCTTTCTAGATCTGAAAACTAAAGAAGGCCGCGGAATAGAAACCCCTATGCTTGCCGATTACGATACAGGGCATCTCCGGCTGCGGTCAGTGCGACTAGTGACCTCTGCCCTCTGCACACCTGGGAGCCTGGCGGGTGTGGCTTGCCGAGAAAGCGCAGAAAGCAATCAGTAAGACGGTTGTGCTAGGTATGGTGCCTCCTAGAAAGAACGGGAATGCTTCTGCCGTTGCTTCTGGTAAAACGCTGGGAGATTTACCTGCTGCTGGTGGTGGTGTCGGCGTAAGGAAAAACCTGACTGCAGCTGAAAAAGTGAAGGAAGCCGGCAGACCCGAGAAGCCTGCTACGAAAACTACGGCGGTGAGTGGCAAAAGGCTGGGTTTGAAAAAGGGAGACAGGTAGAAAAATTGGCGGATAATGCCATGGAGAAGCTCCCGCCTAGCGATGTGCCCAGAGTTAAGGACCCGGGACAATTGAGGACTGTGACCGGTGCCGGTGCGTGGGATAGCATCGGAAGGGGGAAAGCTTTAATAGTTCCCGAAATGTTTACTGGATAAGCCACTCTTGGGAAAAATGGGACACAGGCCCCTTTGATAGTAGTAACCTCTCCGGCTGATATATTTACTATCAGAAAAAAAAATGACAGTGATAATAGGGCATAGTTTCAAAAGAAGTTAAATATGGAGATGGGGGCAGAAAAATACTGGAGGTCGGGATGAAGCAATCCCATCATCTTTACCTGCGAACACTGTATGCCCTGAAATAAGTGATGGTGTGGGGCTTGAGCATCTCAGTAATGCAGTGGTTGTGAGTTCTCCTCAAAAACAGCTGCTGGGGCAGGAGGCTTCTTCCATTTTTCAGACTCCTGCTGGGGAAAAGTCGGAATTGAGTGATGGTTACCTGCCGGAGGCTTTAGATGGGGATAGCTTCTCTTCGGTGGCTGAAGAGTTGGATGCTGAGTCCACAGGGGGTTCCTTCAGCGGAGATACGACATCGGGTGAGGGGAGCGGAAGCCCCCCAAACACAGCGGCTACATCTAAAAAGGCCACACTCCGCCACAATAAATCA
This sequence comes from Lissotriton vulgaris, assembly GCF_964263255.1. NCBI lineage: Eukaryota > Metazoa > Chordata > Amphibia > Caudata > Salamandridae > Lissotriton > Lissotriton vulgaris. The sequence continues at coordinate 1,869,889,633 of NC_141694.1, read as the reverse complement.
AAGCTGGCGCCTGCTCAGGGCCAAAGGGATGGGAACAGCGATGTTTCCGAAGTCAGTAATATTCTTCAGTGGGACTATGCTCACGCTGCTATTAGCCTTACAGGATCAGGAGGGTCTATTGCATATGGAAAAGAAAAAGAGCATAAAGAGCCGAACTCACCTCCGTCTAACACTCTGATTTATGCTATGCTAAAATCAATCCAGAGCGAGGCTCGGCAGGAGCATAAGAGGGCCCAGCTAGCTACAATGAAGATCCAGGGGGCTATACGGAAAAACACCAAACCATGCTCTGAGGTCATCGCTAGAACAGCTGCACTTGAGGAGAGAATTGTTGAGCTAGAGACAGGGCTACAGAAGACTGAGACTAAAACAACGGCCAATGATGATAGACTGGCTGATATAATGTGGAAGCTGGAAGATTCTGAAAATAGGCTTCGAAGGAATAACCTCCGATTATTAGGAATTGAAGAGAATGTGGAGGGTCAGGATATCAGAGGCTTTGTTTTAAGGCTGTTTCAAGCAGCATTTCCGGAGCTCTGTCATTGGTCGTGGGACACAGAGATACAGAGAGTCCACTGCTTTCCTCTTATGCAAAGAAAGAATCTAGGATCGGAAGAAAATCCGAGGGCTATCTTGATCTTTTTCGGTAATTTTTTACTGAGACAAGCTATTTTTGAAAAAGCCCGCCCTGACGCCAAAAGATCTGCTGAAGGCCATAACTTTTTTGTGCCCGGACTTTTGCCACGCAACTGTGGAACGGAGGTGGCAACTCCGCTCGTTGATTGCCCCCTTTCAAAAAAAGGGGTGTGAGGTGTTCTTAATGAACCCTGCACGGTTAAAAATTATTCATCGGGGCAAGTCTTGGTTTTTTTTCGTCTGAAATACAGGCCGAAGAATATTTGAGAGAACTTCCCGATGGCTAACTGGCATAAGGACTCTTAGTGCATAAGCTGATTTAAGCAGATCCAGTGTTCGACCAGTGCTCGACCGGGACTGAATAGATATATTATAGGGGGAGAGGGGGAAATACCGAGATGTATATACACTGGAGGTTTATGTTTTCCTGTCTTCTCTTTCCCTCCTTTAGATTTATTAGGACTTTAGTTGGATTTCCTTATTTGGGCACCCTCGTTCGCTTCTACAATGGAGGATGTTAGACAGGGAGTGACCAGGGGACACTCGTGAGGTGGGAGGCATCACATGGGTCCGAGGACCTATTTTGCCTGTGTTTGGAGGTGGGAGATCCAGGGGGGAGGAGGGTGGTGAGGGGGATATGCTATGGGAAGGGCAAAGGGTAGGATTTGTTGTATGGTTTTATGACAAGTTAACTAAATGTGATTTAATGCAAAGGGCTTACTGCATTTATTTGTTGGAATATTTTCTCTTGAGGTATGGCTAGTATTAGAATAGCTTCCATAAACATTTGTGGGCTTAATGATCTGATTAAACAGCGTCGGGTAAGGGAAGCTTTTCGATTCTTGTGGGCAGAAGTTCTCTGCCTTCAAGAAACACATATCGAAGCCAGTCACCATAAATTACTGGAATTTGAGGGGTTTCAGCTAATATGCTGGACTAAATTTGGGGCTAAGACCAAAGGAGTAGCTATTCTAGCAATACGGGGGAAGATAAATATATCCTGTTCTTCTGCTGATAGGTTGGGCCGTTGTGTAATAGTGTAAGGCAATTTTCAGGGCAAAAACATTACACTTTGTGCCATATACGGTCCAGTACTTGATGATCCAGAATTATACAAATGGCTGAGTCTGGAGTTGGTTGGGTGGCCATCCCCGTTTAAAATCTGTGGGGATTTAAATATTAACATGGAGTGTGGGCTTATGAACTATCCAGGGACTACATACACCGGGAGAAAACCAAAAGTCTATAGGGCTTTACGTCATCTGATAGAAGTACATGGGTTAACAGATGCCTGGGTTTTTTTTAATCGGGATGATCCAGGATATACTTTTTTTTCCACACCACACAAAACTTGTTCCAGGCTTGATTATTTTTTCATTTCTCCTGTTCTTACTCAAGCTCCAGCATTATAAGATTTCAGCGAGTAATGTCGGACTATAATCCGCTTTTGTTGGAGGTGAACACACAATTGTGTAAGATTAAAACTGATGCCTGGACTTTTAATCGTGGGCTGCTTAGTGAAGAATCAGGGAAAAGAGACTGCCTCACGCATTAAAAATATTCAGGATCCGGAAGTTGGTGTGGTGTCTGATGAGAGGGCCATTGCCCTTGCCTTTCAGAAGTTTTATCAAAAGCTGTATAGTGAAGACATTTGTGATAATGATGCACTTCAGGTGGAAATTTGGGATTACCTGAAGGGGATTGGGGTGGATGCGCTAACCTCAGAAGAACGAGACTCATTAGATGCTGTAATCAACATTGATGAGCTCTGGCAGGCCAAAGATTCTCTCACGAGGGGCAAAGAGGTTGGCCCATATTTTCTGCTGGGGGAATTTTATAAGGTATTTCGGCCTCAGCTCACTCCGGTTATGTTAGAACTGCTTCGTAGAGTTCAGGACGGGAAGGTCCCCCCCGAGTCTTGGCGAAGAGCCCGAATTTTAACTTTTTTAAAAAAAGACAAAAGTCCATCCGATATGGGTTCATATCGCCCAATTACGCTTATTAATAGCGATATTAAAAAATACGCAAAGATCTTTACAAATAGGATTTCGGGGGTGATAAAGAAACTTGTCTCTGCTCAACAACATAGCTTTGTGCCCGGGCGCGAGACTATAGATCATATTCGCCGCACAATTGCTCTGTTCGATTTTACTAAGGTTTCAGGGGACCCTATGGCCCTAATTCTGCTAGATGTGGAAAAGGCCTTTGATAGGGTCTTCTGGCCTTTTTTATGGGCCGTATTGAGGCATTACGGTCTTGGGGACAGAATCATGAGAGGCATTCAGAGCATGTATAAGCAACCAACGGGCTCAAATCTCTGTTATGGGGATTGAGACGGGTACAATTAATATTTTAAGAGGCACACGGTAGGGCTGTCCCTGTTCCCCTTTATTGTTTGCAATTTATATAGATCCCTTAATTAGAAAATTTATTTTGAATGATATGATCCGGCCGGTGAGATCCAGGGGTGGGATACCAAACTATTGGCGTATGCGGATAATCTTGCCATCCTGACAGATTCTCCTCAGCTTGCACTGCCAGAAATCCTAAATTTGACTTCACAGTTTGGTACGCTGTCAGGATATCATTTTAATGACTCTAAGACCCAAATTATTTGTAATGATAAAATTTTGCTGCTAGATTCTCGGGTCACTCATAAAGCAAAATATTTAGGAATAGTGATAAGTTCTATTTCAGAGGAAAGTGTGGAGATTAACCTCAAACCATTGCTATGTAAGATGGAAAAGGATTTGAGTAAGATTAATAACCTTCAGCTAACACTGAGGGTAGATGTAATGTCGTCAAAATGATTTTTCTACCAAAGATTCTGTACCTTTTTAGAGCTATCCCTGTATTATTTGAACAAGTTTGGGTTAAAAAATTAGAACGTATAATTTCCTGGTTTGTCTGGGCTGGTAAACGACCTAGATGAGCCTTCACATTCATGACGTTACCCAGAGAGAGGGGGGGTTGGTCTCTACCTAATTTCCAGCTTTATTATTGGGCAATCACGCAAAGGCATATTGCTGTATTGCTGGACTGTCCGGATGTAGAGGATCATGAGACTTCAATTTACAGTTTAATTTATGGGTAAGAGGTGAAGGGGTTATTTTTCAGACATATTGATATTGCGTATTTTAAACGTGTGAGGTTTAAGGTTTTAGTAGCAGCCTTTAAAGTTTGGACACCCGTGCGGAAATTATTTAATATGGGAAGAAAACATAACATATCTTTACTCCGGTAATAAGAAATACTCTTTTGCCAACAAATTTTGCAGATGGGTATTTTAGAGAATGGACTGCACATGGAGTTACTATGTTAGGAGATCAGGTCTCAGATAAGGGGGTACGGACCTTTGAACATATTAGACAGAAATTGGATATTAGTAATCCGCAATTTTTTGAGTTCTTACAGATTCGTGATTTTCTTTCTAGGATAACTGTTAGCTAGACCTCTATCCCATTAGTTGAGGCTATTAGGGGGGGCATTCCACTATATCTGTGATTTATACAATGGTAAATGAAAAGAGGAGCGATGATCTACCCAAACATTTTAGCCGTTGGCAGATTGGCCTACATGCTGGGCAAGAGGTATGCGAAGATTCATTATGCCTTAGTCATACTGCTACTATAGCTGCTAACCTCTAGGTCCAATGTTTTAATATGTATATAACCCCACATCGTATACAACAATGGGGTGGGATCACGGGAGTCAACTGCCCTAGGTTTGGGCAGTATGCGGCTGACAGTATTCATGTTTTCTTCCTGCCCCAGCTTGACTCCATTGTTAAACAAAATTGAACAACGGTTGGAGCAAATTTTTGTATTTATCACTTTATTAACATCTCAGGCTGTTATATTGGGGGTAGCGGATTTAAATATGACGACATCAAAGGGGAAATTATTTTATATTGCAATGGCCTCGTTGAGACTATGTTTAGCAACAGCTTGGCTGGACCCTGCTCCCCCGACAGAACACAAATGGTTTAATAAATTCCTAAATGTTGGGAAGTGGGAGCTTTTGGTTTTCAAGCGGAGAGGCCCACGGGCTCATAGGGAAGGAGAATTGGTATGGGAACCCGTATTTAATTGGCTGGATCATGTACATTAATGATTATTGAAGCAGGAGGGAAGCCTGGATGAATTGTATATACTGTATATTCTGTAGATAGTGTGATATAATGGGATTAACTTGTCTTATCAATGTTTTTTTGTTTTTTCCTATCTTTTGCCTCCCCGTAGCAATCCCTGTCGGGGTGGATTGGAGGGGTTCTGGGGTAAAATCAGAAAAATATTGTGAGTAATGACACAGATGAAATGTTTTGTGAAATGTATTTTTTATGTTTTTGTTTGGATGTTTATTCTGATGTCTTGTCACTCTCTAATAAACAATTAAAATAAAAAAATAAAAAAGCCAGCACACCTCTCGGCTTCCATGACTCAGAGAGGTTAAGACCTGCAGCCTGTAATACGAGACAGACTCTGATACTGCCCAGCATGAGCCAAAATGCAGACCGAAAGACACTGTTTCTTAATTGTTCACGATGTAGAGAGGAGACATGAAAATAGGTGACATTAATGAACTTTTACTTTGACTTTCCATTGCCCCAGATCATATTGCTGAGACAATTGCTGATATAGGTGACTATAATCACCAGGCAGAGCAGCTGAAACATCATATAGTCAACAAGCAGAGTAGATGAAGCAGTTTGTTGGTCACACCTGATGTGTGAAAAGTTTTACGCACATTTCATTTTTCTACGGTTGTTCAGATTTGCTCGGAAACCAGACATGCAATTTCACAAAATATTGCTATTGTCATCATTTTGATTCTAGATGGGCGAATGCTGCCTTCCTTTTCTTTTTCCTTTCATGAAACATATGTATGTATTTATTTTTCATAGAAATTTAATTGCAAAACACATCTTTAGTTCCCCAAAATAAGAATCACAGAGAGTCACAGTCAGGAGGGATAAGTGACCCTTCTAACCGATCTTTTAGAACGTGGTACGTTACGTTGCAGTTATTAAAATGCAAGTCATTAAATCGACTTGTGCTAGAGGCGATGGGCTTTAGGAATACTATGATTTACTATTTCAACTCCAGTGTGTGTAGCAGTAGGGAAGGTGTTGGAATAGTAAATCATACTATTCCTTAGTGTGGAGCGCCATCCAGCACAAGTAGTTGCAACGACTTGCATTGTATCGACCGCGATGTAAATGAATCGCGGCTTAATGACTGCATTGTAAAGGTCATTTCCCGTTAGGAGTGGCCAATATAGTAATGGGCATGACATAAAACAGGTAGCTAGAGATCTCTCTAATCCAGGGCTATTGGTTTTGTGCGGTTGCGGTGAAGATTGTAAGCCCCCTGCCTGGTGCACAGTTCTATTGATCTTAACTTGCATTGGATGGCGTTCTGCCACAGAATCAATCTTCACAGTCAGCGTCCTTATTCTTATTCCTTAACTTCTGAAACACGCGTCAGCGCATTTTTGACAATACTCATTACACTAGAATAATTAGCATAATGAGCAACAGTGTTTATCTTTTTTGATTTTGCCTTGTTCTCTGATGCTTGTATGTGACTTTTTGTGATATATAGTTTCTTGGTGTATGTTGTTTTTATTATCACTGTATTGTTATTGGTTATATGTTTAGTGTCTCTGTACTGTATTAAGTTTAATATATGCACTGTTTGGTCCTTGATGTGGGTGCTCACGAATCATGTATATTTTACTATATAACCAAATGTGCTATGACACTTGTTTGTTTTTTTAAAAGGACTCATATAAACATATTTTTGTATCTAAGATGAATAAACTATATAAATTACTGGTCTGATTCATGGCATATTAGAACATACTGTCTTTGTTACATATCAAGTTTTTGGATATGTTATTGTTTGTGTGCACTGAAATCATGAGGGCGCTGGCCTGTTAGTGCTCTTGTCTTTGCTATTCAATGTTCAAATTTCCATCCCTTCAGACCACCACACATGACCCAGACTCAGGTGTCTCCTCCATCCTCTGTGCCTCCTGATTTTTGCCAGGGTTCTTTGGATGTTTCCCGTTCCTCCCACTGTTTCCTGCCATCATCCCCACGCAATCCAAGCATCTCCCCGTACATCCAACCAGTCCCACACAGCACCAGGGATGTAAAAAAATGTGTGCGGCCTCCATGGACAACTCTCAATTCAGCTGGGAACAAGACCATATACAAAAGCAAATACTGCAGTCCCATGGCCCGTAGCTTCTGCTTGACCCCAGTGAATGTTGCACAGACCTGGTGTAGTCAGAAAATATATGGAAGAGGTGTGGCGCAGTGGGAAGGGTGCCTACTCCGGACCACGGGGTTCACTTTTCGATCCCCGGTGCCGGTGGCAGGTTAGCCCAGCACCATGTGAATATGGGCAATAGCTCGCTTAATCTCCCCGGCGGATCCCAGCTCTGGGACACCGCTTCGGAGGTAGCTGTGCGCTTTACAAATGCTGGTATTTCATTTCATTTCATATGATGTGATTTTCGAAGGTGGGATCACCCTGCAATATAGCGTCCTGATGTCTGTAATTCAGTATCTTGGCTATGATGGCTTAAGGGGTGGCCACAGTGCGAGGGGAGTGCACCAGCAATAACAATGGGGAAAAAGCCAATGTCTGGAAGCTGTTCATGGATCCACTTTTCTAGGAACAACTCCGGACTAGATCCTTCCACCTCCTCAGGAAACTCCATGAAGTGCAGATTGCATTTCTGGGATCTACCTTCTGCATCTTCGGCATGCAGTTCCAATCTCCGTGTGTAGGCTTTCAGAGTCAACACAGTGGATTTTAGTAGTCCAAACAGGGGCAGACCGCATCCTCATTTGTCATGCATTCCTCAAGAGTAAGGGCTCTCACAGCCCAATATACAGGGAAGATACTCCCCAAGCTCCTCCATTGTGCCCCTCAGATTTTGCTCCGCGACCGCATCACTGCCTCATTGTCCAAGGGGATAGAGGCACCAAAGCAGCCCCTACGTAATTGTGTGTGGCATCCACCCATCAATGCCCAAGGTAAATAACAACAATCTTCCCAGGGTCCATCCACTCCTGTGGGCATTTCTTAAATTGGGAAGTTATATTTCTTTGTATTGAAGCGCCAATTGATCCTGCCGCAAGCAGCAATCTTGCCCCTGGATCACAGCACAATGACCAGGGCTGGTGATGCAGACCCCCAGTGAGAACATTCCTGTGGGCCTCTCCAGGCAACAGCATTCTGCAGCACACATAGAATGAGGAAAACACCTCCATGGATTGTTTTTGTGCAGGAAGGTGTCCCTTCCTACACAAAAGCAATCCTGACAACCACACAGATATGTTTCACCATGGTGCAAGGATGCCTGCATTGGTGCTAGGCACCAAATTATGCACCAGTTCTGTCTTAAAGGCACAGGAATGGCCATATATCATAGAAACAGTGCATTTCTGCTCTTTCATTTTGACATAGGGAAGCACAGCAAAAAGACTTGCCGTGCTGCCTAGTGCCAAAATCTTTAGTACATTACATTCTGGGCTTTCTATTCATAGAGCCTGCTAGTTTACACAGCACAGGCTTTGGGAAGTGAAAATTCTTAACTACAAATGGCCCAAGGTTAGTATACATTACAGTGTATATAGTACATGTAAACATAGCATTTTACTTAATCAAAGGATGATGAAATTGAGTGTGAATCAAAGTGCAGTGGATTTCATGAAATAAATCCAAACGAGTTGTAATCTTTTAAGAACTTTCTTTATGATGCATTACAATATTCATCCTTTTATATCACATTGTGAACACCTCCTCAAAGGCATGGCTTTCACACTAAGTAATACATTTAGAGGGAAAAAAGACACTGTAGTAGATGGAGGATTCACTCGAAAGAAAAACGTTCCTGATGTTAAAGAAGAATAACAATCTAGAATAATGATTGCATGGATTTTATGACATTTCAACACAAGTGAATGTTTGCATAAAACAATAATTATCACTGAAGGTGTGCTATATGTTTGATACAGTGAACCAATGATTAATATTTGATATTAAATTAATCATTATCCCTACAGAATGTCAATTTATGAAGCAGTGCAAGCGGGGAGTGAAGCAGAGCCGGCCTCAATATCCCAAGAGAGCCATTGCTACAAACTAAAGAAGGAGACTCTTGTTGCAGTGGTGGAGCAGCAGGAGGGAGGGACCACAATCCTTCTGATGCCAGGAGAGGAGCAGGAGCTTCATGTGAGGCCGGATGCAGGCTGCCATGAGGAAACATTGAAGAACACAGTGAGTTAGACACTATATGTGCACTGACAAGACAAATCTCAGTAGGGTCCCAGTGTAAAGCTCTTCATACACAGACACTTGTTGGGATGAACAAAACACTAGAGGCAGGCTTCATGAAAAGAGACTCAATCTTTGATTAATGAGAACAACATGCAACAGTTGGTTATTGGTGGAAGATTATTTAGGGCTGTATTAAGTAATTTGCTTAATTAAACTCAGAGATGAAAGAGGGCATCCCAAGTCCTAGTTACAAGTTTAGAAACATCCACAAACAGGTACATTTGTGACCATTCCGACTATCATCTGACCTATTCCCACCTTGGAAGTAGTCAGAAATATATTCCAGTAAAGTCTAATTTAATTCTCCTTCTGTGATGGGAAGGGGGATGGATCATCCCCACATTTGGTGCAGGGGATGGGATTTCTTCACAGGCAAGAGTGTGTGATGGCACAGGGGGTGCTTTCCCCAGTGCAGAATGTTATGAAATGGGGAATTCCCTTCAGAGGACATAGGAGCCTGTAGGTGATGTTGCCTTACATTCTGTAGAAGGGTAAGGGTGCCTTCAAGGGACTTTATTTGAACTATATTTACTGATTTAAGTTGTTTGTAAAAGGACCCATCAATCGTCCTTAGAGTGAATTAATCAAAAATCTAATATCTTCACAGACAACACTGATCAATTCGTATTGTAAACATATAACATATAAACAAAGACACAAAGTGTATACGAAAAAATGTTTTTATCAAATAGTTAATTAAAGGAAATCAGCTTCACATACAGATAATAAACAAATAAGATTTAGGACTGGGGGTACACAAATAAGTAAATTACTAGGTGACACAACAGAACCTAAAAAACACCTATCCCAAAATGCATTGAGTAAAACAAAGAAGGGGATGAGATGTATTGTCGACGTTTCGGTTTCTTAGAAATAAATTGCTGAAACCATCCTCAGGACTGTTAACAATTGTGATCTGTATTGAGATATTGTAATCTGAAAATCAAAAGATAGTTACAGTTACAATATTACACTGACTGTATTCGTTACACCCTGGTGACAAAACAATAAGACTAGACTATAATGACACAAGACAATATCATGATATGTACAACATAAACACCGTATGAATATAGAGTTCATTAACCTAAAAACAGTATGGCCTAATTAAATCAAAGATGATTGTTATATCCACATAAATGTTAAAGTTACATAACCTAAACCATGGGTGAGAGTTTATCTCCCAGGTATGATGACTACTTGATTTTTCATATATATTCAGTGCATGATTGTTTGAATATTAAGTTAAAGATAAATAAATCTTTAACTTAATAATTAGGCTATCTGATATATAGTGTTTGACCTTGATGAAATGGAGGCCGTTTTTCTTAAAAGTTACATATACCTACCTTGTTGTTTGAATCAAGAAATTGGTCCTGAATCCGTTTGGATAAACTGTGTAGATAATATGATAAATAATTGTTTGTTTTGGATAAAGTGGTAGGAACTATTGGAATGTCTTCTGTTTTTAGGTAAATATCCATACTGTTTTTAGGTTAATGAACTCTATATTCATATGGTATTTATGTTGTACATATCATGATATTGTCTTGTGTCATTATAGTCTAGTCTTATTGTTTTGTCACCAGGGTGTAACGAATACAGTCAGTGTAATATTGTAACTGTAAATATCTTTTGATTTTCAGATTACAATATCTCAATACAGATCACAATTGTTAACAGTCCTGAGGATGGTTTCAGCAATTTATTTCTAAGAAACCGAAACGTCGACAATACATCTCATCCCCTTCTTTGTTTTACTCAATGCATTTTGGGATAGGTGTTTTTTAGGTTCTGTTGTGTCACCTAGTAATTTACTTATTTGTGTACCCACAGTCCTAAATCTTATTTGTTTATTATCTGTATGTGAAGCTGATTTCCTTTAATGAACTATTTGATAAAAACATTTTTTCGTATACACCTTGTGTCTTTGTTTATATGTTATATGTTTACAATACGAATTGATCAGTGTTGTCTGTGAAGATATTAGATTTTTAATTAATTCACTCTAAGGACGATTGATGGGTCCTTTTACAAACAACTTAAATCAGTAAATATAGTTCAAATAAAGTCCCTTGAAGGCACCCTTACCCTTCTGCTTTCATTACCCAAGCCCTCAAGGGTATTCCGGGTCGCTCACTTCCCTGAGAATTAGCCTTACATTCTGGGCACAGCTTTCCCTGTGATGCAGGGAATGTTTGTGAATTGAACAACAAGTCTAATATATTGAAGCAGAAAGATCAATCTCTGGCCATACTTTTATATCTTCTTTCTGAACAGGGTCCATTATTTACAGACCAGTGATTCCATGAGTGTTTGTGTATATCACATTAGTTGTAAGACTTTCATGAAAGTTTACAAATGGTGCAACATGAAAAGAAGTAAGAGCCTGCTGTGGCTTATGAACATTGAGGGACAAAGTAGTGAAAGCAGCACTTAGCATGGGGGTATACACAGCATTTGGAAGGGGGAATTGAAGGACAGTATAGGGAACACAAGGGACTGTAAAGATAGTTGCTATAGAGGGTATCATGCAAGAGGTTGCATAATGACAGGTGCCCTAGCAGGGCCTGACCACGGATGTCTCTGAATTCAATCACAAAAATAAAGACCGCTTGTAAAGAGAGAGAAGGTGATCAGAGAAGACTCTACTGGAAGCAGTGATGCTGCACTGAGAGTCACTTGGAGTCAGACCTATCCGGAGGGCAAATGAAGAGGAGAGAAAACAAAAGTCTGGTCTGGGGGCTGCCCTCCAAGTGAAGTGAGAAAGGGGTGGAAGTGAGAAAGGGGGGAATTTATGGAAGATGTACATTAGAGAGGAAGATGTTTAGGAGAATGGTGAAACAGTAATCAATACATTGTGATTATTGACAACAGTGACTTAGACAAGGCGAGAAGAAACCTATAGAGGCTGTGGTAAAGAAGAGTGTCTAGAAATGTCAAAGTGTGCCAGATTTGGAAAGAAAAATGTAAATGCCTTCTCAGACTCACCTAAAGCGTGAACCATCAGCAAAAAGGTGAATTTTATTCGAGAAATGTGAGCAATACAAATCCTTTAATTGGTTCTACTGTGTAAGGCAGTGTGCAAAGGAATGAAATAAAATGAGGCAAACATGGTGACACAGCACCTCTTTTTCTGATAAAATATTAGGAAGAGGTCTGATAAAGAGCATGGAAAGAATAAAATAAACTCACTTATGTTGCATTTACATAATGCTGCCAACTGTAAGGATTATTAAATGATGAATACATGTTGGCAAAACCGATATCAAATGAGCTCCCTTCATTCCTTTAATGGATTTGCTCCAGGAATCAATAACTACTCTCCAAGAACAAGCACTGGTATATGCAATAGGTTTTGCCTAGGTGATTAATGATACTTTTTTCATGTACGTTTTAGCTTAGTGAGCAGTTATGTAATATAAGTTACTCAAACTCTGTAAAATTGTCATGACTTATTTACTGAGAAAGGCAATATAATGTACAGTAACTGGTATAATATTAAGGGGGAGAATATGGAAAGTCCAGAGGACAAAGAAAAACATATGCAGGCCGCAAGCTGGCTTGAAATGTTTGCTGACATGAGGAGATTCAATCAAAAGTGTCAGACTATCAAAAATATGCAGCCAAAATGACACAAATTATATTCAGTCCTAATGAAATATCTACACCTTCCATGAAGTTGTTAACTAATATAGAGTGAAGGCGTGCAGGGAGATTAGAAGTATATACAGCCATCAATAAAGTTTTGCGAAGTCTATGACTTTAATGTACAATATATAGTAAATATATGCATTCAGTAAGGTCAACATGAGGAGATACGGTGAAGGGCGGAGGATTGGACTAAAATGAAATGCAGCCCAAAATGTTCTCCTCAAAAAATGTGAGCAACATGTTTTAGTGCTGTTGTGATTTAAGGGGCGGAATGGCGAATCGGAGAAACCCCGAGAAGATGAGTTAAAAGGTGTCATAACGTTTTTTTTTAAAAGGTGTGAGCCATGTTGTACAGCAGCTCAAGTGGTGTGCAATATGTAAAAAAAACATTGACAAAGCCAATAGATTTTGCATGGGCAAAGAGTGGTTGAGGAAGTGGATGTTAAATTGTGTTCTTTCTCTCTTGGGCGGTTAGAGGCATTTGTAGGGCTGGCCAGAGCAAAAGTGGTCCTGCCTCCTTAAGTCCAGTGTGACTCACTTTTGTACAGTTTATCATTTATTTGCTTGGCAGGTTTGCAGACTTCCTGTGGGCACGTGGAACCGTGAAAGGAGTATGTATACAACTTGCATGCACTTTTTCAGGAGAAACTATTGTGTAAATGCACCACACAGATTTTCACGTGTGCATGCTTTGAAAGGCATATAAACACAAACATTCAGCAGTGTGCATTTCTGTACAACTTTGGAGGGATAAAGGTGTGAGTGCAGGGTGAGTGGTGAATGAATGAAGGTTGATAAGAGTTAGAGAGCAGGCAGTGTGAAAGTGCCTCAATGCATAGTGATTAATGGTGTATGAGTGCAACATTAACACTGCGTCAGTGGTGGATGAGGAGCATCTACCTGCCAGCACAATGTCAGGGAGACTGTGTAGAGTAAATGGTGGGTAGTTGTGTAGGGTGAGCGGTGTCCGAGAGTAGATTAAAGGTATGTAAGTTTTGTAAAGACATGTCAACAGCACAACCTAAAAATGATCCTGTATATAAAACACTCATTATGAATGTGTAATCAAAACATGACAATCACTAAATATTACTGAATCGCAAACGTGCAACATTAGTCAAAGCCCTGCTGTGTCATAATATGAAAAACACACAAGATGATGGACGGAATGCTACACATTGGCAAAACATTCACCCCCTGTCACAGATCTGAGGTTTAATCCATCGTTATTTTGCTCACCACGCCACCACTGTTCAGACATGACCATATGCAAATCAGTCTTAACCCTGTGCCTCATGGGAACAGTCCAGCCCGAACTGGCAAGCCATGTCTTCCCTGGACAGGAATCAAGCATCCTGGGACCGGTTTCTGGCTATCAGCTGCAATCAGCCAGGATAGCTTGACTCCAGTGGCATAGTGAGCACAGGACTAACGTCTGGGCATACCCTTCCCACATAGGGCGAACAGCAAAACACACAAGATGATGGACGGAATGTTGCACATTGGCTGAGCATTCACCCCCAGTCACAGATCTGGGTTTAATCCATTGTTATTTTGCTCACCACGCCACCCCAGCTCAGACATGACCATATGCAAATCCGTCTTGACCCTGTGCCTCATGGGAACAGTCCAGCCCGAAATGCCAAGCCATGTCTTACCTGTACCTGAACCAAGCATCCTAGGACCGGTTTCTGCCTATTAGCCATCATCAGCCAGGATAGCTTGACTCCAGTGGCGTAGTGAGCACAGGACCCACCTCTGGGCATACCCTTCCTACATAGGGCAAACAGCAAAACACACAAGATGATGGACGGAATGTTGCACATTGGCAAAACATTCACCCCAGTCACAGATCTGGGTTTAATCCATTGTTATTTTGCTCACCAGACCACTCTAGTTCAGACATGACCATATGCAAATCAGTCTTGACCCTTGCCTCATGGGAACAGTCCAGCCAGAACTGCCATGCCATGTCTTCCCTGGACTGGAATCAGGCATCCTAGGACCGGTTTCTGGCTATCAGCCGTCATCAGCCAGGATAACATGACGCCCGTGGCGTAGTGAGCACGAGACCCACGTCTGGGAATAACCTTCCCACATAGGGCGAACAGCAAAACACATAAGATGATGGACGAAATGTTGCACATTGGCAAAACATTCACCCCCAGTCACAGATCTGGGTTTAATCCATCGTTATTTTGCTCACAACACCACCCTAGTTCAGACATGACCATATGCAAATCACTCTTGACCCTGTGCCTCATTGGAACAGTACAGCCCAAACTGCCAAGCCATGTCTTCCCTGGACTGGAATCAAGAATCCTAGGACCGGTTTCTGGCTATCAGCCATCTTCAGCCAGGATAGCTTGACTCCATTATGAAACTGGCACACTGGCCATTTGTAGTAAGTCTGATTTGCTAATATTGTGATTAGATATTAAAAAACAGGGTCATAATGTTAGGCAAAGATATGCCCCTGAATAAAAGCAGATCTGTATGTTAAAGTACATGATACGCTGGTATTGTCAAAAAGTGGAAATAAAAATTAACACGATTAAATGTTAAACAGAAACACATACATAATTGAAAACCACACTGATGCGCTAATATTATGATTGGGTACTGAAACACAGGGTCATAATAGGAGGCAAAGGCATGCTTGTTAATAAATGATTGTAGCCCTCGTTACCCTACACTGCCATCCAATAGGTTGTAGTGTAGTTCCTATTTCCCTTATAGGCTCTGCGCATTGGAATAATATATACTATAGTTGTGGCATAGAACTGAGGTCAGTATGCTTCCATCAAGTACATTAAGCTTAATTACTTGTGTGTGCCAGCTAACTCAGAGGTCACTAGAAACTTATTGACTGAACAAGAAGTGATTCGTTTCTGACAACTGCATAAACATGGCTACTTTGTTTCCCTTAGAATCTGAACAGTTCTCGGAATTGTGGAAACAATAGATAGACAAAAGATTCACCTAGTCAATCTTGCATGCTTCGTTTCTACAGAGTTGCACAGAAATAGATAGACGGGCATTTCAATAAAAAGGGGTTAATGAACAGTCTTATTTCTCGTGCAAGAGATATGAACTGCTACGATCGTAAGACAGAATGAGAAATAGAATATGTACAGCGTTAGCAGTAAGATAACGTAATACTGCAGTAGCTTAGTTTGTAGCTATGACATATATTCATAAATACATACAGAAATAACACAGGCTAAAATGTGAATACTCATCTATTGCTTCTAGCTAGTTCTACTCCAGTGTGCCTAACCTAAGTGTAGTACGAGATAAGGAGTAGGTGCTGTTTTATAAAGTGTAGTTTAGCTATAGTTAGTATTGCCAAGAGTCCCTCTAGGTTCTAGTCTGCTCCATACCTTAGATTGAGAGAGGTTGGAATCTCTTTCCGGGTCTCGGTCTCTAACACCCAGCAAAGGGAGTCAGAAACACTGGAGCTGGATTCTCTGTGAGAAGCATGACATCGTCCGGTCAGTGCGTCAGGCAGGGACTCGAATTCCTTCAGAACTTGCCATGGTGAGCCATATCGAGCTGTGTAGCCGAGCCGTGATTTGCCAGTGTAAGTGCAAGTATATTTATGGGAAACAACCTTTACAACGCAACCATTAAAATGCACTACCATTACAATGAAGCTTTTACAATGCAACATCCATTACATCGCATGCCATTACAACGCAACCATTACAACGCATGACACTACAACGCATGTAATTACAACTCAGTCATTACCATCACAACGCATAGTACCCTTACACTATCCAACACTTACCCTACTGTTGCACCCCCTGGAGTTAGAATAGTAATTTGTATCCCTACACTATCCAACACTTACCCTACTGTGGCACCCCCTGGAGTTAGAATAGTAATTTTTACCCCTACACTATCCAACACTTACCTTTGTCCAGTTTCGCACCAGAGCTGGGGCTGTGTGCCCCAGCAACCGGTTGGAACTGGGCTATGCATGGAGCATCTTGTGTGCCCCAGGCAGTGTCTAGAAGCATTCACTGAATGCAGCCCTCCCTGCTTCAATACACAAAGCCCCTGTCTGGGGAGGTGCCAGCACCTCCCTGGACAGGAAACCTACTGTCCAGGCCTCCCCTGCCAGAGTTGCATCCAGCAAAAGGAGGTAAGACTCATGTCTGTGGCAGCAGCATCCATTTTGTGGTGCTGAGGCTCTGTTTAACTTTAACCGGGTAAACCAGTAACTATATGTCTTTTCCCTCTAGAAGGGTGGAATGCTACCCCCTCTGCCAGAATTGGCATGGGGGTAGTATTCCAAAGTGTTTGACACCTTACACAACATGTTTTGATAAAGCCAAACCAAAGTTAGCTTTAACTGCGAGGATTATAATGCACTTAAGAGTATATGGTATGGCTATATCATAGAACAGCTATAAGGAGGTGGTTCTGAAAGCTGCAGAGGGGCTCAGCTCATGCTAGGACACCCTCTCTCATAAAACCAAGCACTCTGCCTCCAGGATCGTCAAGGCCTACCACAGGAGTGGCTTATAGGTGTATACGTGTTTATTTGTAAAGGTAGGTATACTATATCTAAGTAAGGGGTGATTACACCACCTTACCCAGGCTGTGTGAACAGACCTGTGGTTTCAGTTTGGAAGGCAAACCAGGGGTGGCAAAATACATGCTGCAGCCCCTGGTAGGCCTAGGGTGCACCTATGCCCTGGGTACCAATGGTACACTATACAGGGGCTCACAAGGGTGACCCAGTAACCAATCTGGCATGCTCCTAAAGAACATAGTACCAATCTATAATCTGGGCTGTGGGTCTGATTGGCAGGCTCACAGCCACACTAAAGTCGAAAAAACTGAATATCACAGCAAAAAGTGGGGGTGACCATAGGAAGCAGACCCTACTCTCCTACACAACCCCCCCAAACGCAGGGACATTAAACTAACCTTGACCAGTTAAGTCTTCATGTTCTAAGTGGAAATATCTGGAGAGTCCATCTGCATTGGCATGGTCAGTCCCAGGTTTATGTTCCACTGTAAAGTCCATCCCCTGTAGGGAAATGGACCACCTGAGCTGTTTGGGATTTTCACCCTTCATCTGTTTTAGACACAAGAGGGGCTTATGGTCTGTCTGAATCTTGAAGTGGGTGCTAAACAAGTATAGCCTCAGCTTCTTTAGGGCCCAAACCACAGCAAAGGCCTCCCTTTCGATAGCTGACCAACGTTTCTCTCTAGGGGTCAGCCTTCTGCTAATAAAAGCTACTGGCTGGTCTTGACCATCTTTATTCAGTTGTGAAAGCACAGCATCTACCCCCAACTCAGAAGCATCTGTTTGGACAATGAATTATTTGGAGAAGTCTGGACTTTGCCGAATAGGAGCAGTGCACATGGCCTGCTTCAGGTCATCAAATGCCTTTTGACAGCTGACTGTCCACTGAACTTTCTTTGGCATTTTCTTGGAAGTTAAGTCATTCAGGGGTGTCACTATGGAACCATACCCCTTGAAATATTTCCTGTAGTACCCAGTCAGGCCCAAGAACGCTCTGACCTGAGACTGGGTGGTTGGAGTAGTCCAGTCCATTATGGTCTGGATCTTGCTCTGCAATGGTTGAACCTGGCCTCCACCTACAAGGTGGCCCGCAAAGCACCATACAAACACATAGTAATCACGTTTTGGCATCCTCATTCGGAATCGGCGGTGAATAGTTGTTGTATACGATTCACCCAGTTCCCCTGGCTCCGACGGATACCACTGTGTACCGCGGGACCGCGCGCCTTATTGTGGTAAGATCTAGAGCTCCCGGCTGTTTGGGGCTCCTCACTATTTCTCCTCATGCAAACCCGAACACTCAATTTATTTTTTACTGTTTAGGGCGCTCGTATACAACAACTATTCACCGCCAATTCCGAATGAGCATCACCGGCAATTAGAGGCTAAATTATTGTTAAGGCTTTGATTGTAATGTCCTGATGATGGTCCCCGTGATTTACTAGGGGGTCCGAAACGCCATCGACCTTTTAAGCACCTAATGCCAAAACGTGATTACTATGTGTTTGTATGGTGCTTTGCTTAAATATTCTGCACAATTGTATTGATGACAGAAAAACCTGCTTTGCCTTAAAAAGCCCTTCTTTGCTCTCTACACCCACGCTCTCTACCCCTTCTGTAAGTGCTGGGCACAGGCTTGTGTTCCACACTGGCTGACTTGTGGAAGGTACTTCTTGGTTGTAATAAATTGTAAACTGAGTAAAACTTGAAGACCACTGTCCGGCTGGACACGTCACTTCCAATATAGATTGATTCTGTCTATATTTTATTCTTTCTGCATTCTTGTATGCATGGGACCATTGTTGCATGTACAAAGTATGTTCCCCGAGGTCCCTGCTGACTAATTTGGGGCCCCTTGTTGTTGTAAAATTAACCCCATATCTGCTGTCGAAAATTAACTGTAAAACCCGAGGGAGGTCTTTGCATCCCTGAGTTTCTCGAGCGCAATCCCCGTGTAGTTCCTGTGACCAGGAGGCTGCTTTCTCCTCACCTGCTGCCCTGCTCGCTCTCTGACCCTTTATACACAAGAGGCATTGATACGCATAGAAGCCCCGCACCACACACTAGCGGTATCAAACATCTTCCCGCCCTTTCCCAACTATGATGGACAGCTCACTCAAGGGAACTCGGCGCCTTTTGGCGCAGTGGCAAATTTACAGGCACACATGCTCTTTGGAGACAAATCTTCTGGCCCTTTACCAAGCTGCAGTGTAGGAAAAGCACTTTACATTTACCCAACGAGGTAGCACCTACTGATCAGCCAGTACTCCAGTTGAGTAGAGGTATTGCACAAAACGGTGGAATCTTCGTGGATAACTATGCAGGGCAGGATTCATTCTGGCACGAGGCTCCTGTCACAAAAATTAAACCTCAACAGGAAGCACTTACAGATATAGCAGGTGCCCGAGTTGAAGTTCAAATTCAGTAACGTTATTAATCAGCCCAAAACATTGGTGAGCACAGTCGAGGCTGGGCAAGTGTGCTTTAACCTCATATCTGCAGTTGAAAATTAGCTGTAATACCCGTGGGAGGTCTTTGCATCCCTGAGTTTCTCGAGCGCAACCCCTGTGTAGTTCCTGTGACCAGGAGGCTGCTTTCTCCCCACATTCTGCCCTGCTCGCTCTCTGACCCTTTATACGCAAGAGGCATTGACACGCATAGAAGGCCCGCACCACACACTAGCGGTATCAAACGTCTTCCCGCCCTTTCCCAACTATGATGGACAGCTCACTCAAGGGACCTTGGTGCGTTTTGGCGTGGTGGCAAAGTTACAGACTCACATGGTCAGTGGAGACAAATCTTCTGGCCCTTTACGCAGCTGCAGTGTAGGAAAAGCACTTTACATTTACCCAATGAGGTAGCACTTACTGATTAGCCAGTACTCCAGTTGAGTAGAGGTATTGCACAAAATGGTGGCATCTTCGTGGATAACTATGCAGGGCAGGATTCATTCTGGCACGAGGCTCCTGTCACAAAAATTAAACCTCAACAGTAAGCACTGACAGATATAGCAGGTGCCCGAGTTGAAGTTCAAATTCAATAACCTTTTTAATCAGCCTAAAACATTAGTGAGCACGGTCGAGGCTGGGCAAGTGTGCTTTAACCCCATATCTGCCGTCGAAAATTAGTTGTAATACCCGTGGTTGGTCTTTGCATCCCTGAGTTTCTCGAGCGCAATCCCCGTGTAGTTCCTGTGACCAGGAGGCTGCTTTCTCCTCACCTGTTGCCCTGCTTGCTCTCTGACCCTTTATACACAAGAGGCATTGACACGCATAGAAGCCCCGCACCACACACTAGCAGTATCAAACGTCTTCCCGCCCTTTCCCAACTATGATGGACAGCTCACTCAAGGGGCCTCTGCGCCTTTTGGCGCGGTGGCAAAGTTACAGGCACATATGGTCAGTGGAGACAAATCTTCTGGCCCTTTACGCAGCTGCAGTGTAGGAAAATCACTTTACATTTACCCAACGAGGTAGCACGTACTGATTAGCCAGTAGAAAGTACTCCAGTTGAGTAGATGCAAATCGCAAAAAAATCCACAAGTTTGCGGGAAAATCCGCAAATTCACAGATTTTATTTTTGATTTCGCGCATTCGCGGACCGCAGATCTGCAAAATTTGCCAATACTTAGAAGGAAGCCCCTGAATTCCAAAGGTATGACCAACCTTCTGGAAGCTCCAGGCTTTGGGTCTCTAGCTTCTGAATACAGGAACCCATCATCCCAATAAAATGTATGGGTCCCACTAGCATTCCCAACAGCCTCAGCAGCAGCTTTCTGTCTGAGGGGTTCAAAAGAAGGGCATTCCAGCTGCAGGAAGGGGAAAGGGACTGCCTTAACCCTACTGCTTCTCCTCCTGGTAGGCAACTGGTCCAATTGTTCCAGAATCCAGTGCCTGTTCAGTGTTGCAATTTCTGACCTGTGACCTAGTGACAGCAAGGACATGTGCTGATATCCCTAACATTTCTGCATGGGTCCTATACTCCACTTCAGCCCAAGCTGAAGTCGCCAGGTCATTTCCAAGCAAACATTCTGCACGAGGTCTGATCTAACCACAACCTTTTTGAGGCCATTTACCCCTCCCCAGGAGATATTAACAATTGCCATACTGTGAGTGGTAGTGACATTGCTAGCATTGGTCACTAGGTAATTTTCACCTAGTCCAAAAAGCCAGGCGTCACTATTGTAACACTAGCACATGTGTCTCTGTAGGCCTGAGCCACTTTATCATTAATTAAAGGAGTTTGTCTGTACTTGCCTAAGTTATTGGGACTTACAGTAGAGGACAGAATTATGTCCCCATCAACGATCAAAACTGCTTGAGTTGGTATTCTGACTAGGCCAAAATCCATCTCAGTTCCCAGGGTTAACCCTACTACACCCTTCTGTTGGGAACCACCACTTGGAGCTGAACTAGGGGGAACAGTTGCCTTAGGGGCAATGATGGCTGGAGCTGCCTCCTTCTTGGTGCACTCACTGGTCCAGTGAGTAGTAACCCTACAAAACTTGCACCATGGTTTCTTTGGGCCTTCTTTCTTTTTAGATTGTTGGGAACACCCAACATTAGAAGCTTTTTGGCGACCTTGAGAAGACTTCTGGTCTTTTGCTTTCTCCCCACCCTTTTGGTCTTGCTTCTTCTGATCAACACCTTGGTTCTGTACCTTCTGCTTTGCCCTAGTTCTGACCCATTTGTCTGCCTTCTTTCCCAATTCTTGGGGAGAGGTCAGATCAGAGTCAACCAAGTGCTGATGCAATAACTGGTTTTGACAGTTGTTAAGAATGTTTGCTCTCATAATAAGGTTATACAAACCTGTATAGTCACATTCTTTACTGCCCCGCAACCAGCCTCCCAGAGCTTTAGTAGCACAATCAACATAATCAGTCCAGTCCTGAGTCTGTGTCTTTTGGGTATCCCTGAACAGCAACCTCTACTGCTCAGTGGTTAGGCCAAAATCATCTATCAGGGCACTCCTCAGGACAGAGTAGTTGTCAGCATCCTCTTCTCTTACAGTGAGGAGCTTGTCTCTTCCTTTGTCTGCAAAGGAGAGCCACAAGATTGCTGCCCACTGACTTTGGGGTACCTGCTGTACTTTGCAAGCCCTCTCCGAAGCAGTTATCCATTTGTGGATGTCATCCCCAATCTGATAGGGAGGGACAATCTTGTTCAGGTTTCTTTTGTCATGAGACCTTTCCTTATCTCTAGGAATTATGCTGCCACCAGTGGGATCTAGCACACTCAATTTCTTCTCTCTTTCAAGAGCTAGGGTGTCTTTTGCAAGGGTAATTTCTTGCCTCTTGATCCTCAGCTTGACCTCTTTCATTCTAGCTTTATGCTCTCTCCTCTGAGGGGAAGTCATCCTCCTCAGAGCAGAAGCATTGGACCCTACTGAGGAATCAGAATGCTCAGAGCCACTGGAGTGTGATCTGCCCCTTCTGTTTCCACTGTTACGCCTACTTGGAAGGTTAGAGGGGGCCTACCATGGCCCTTTCCACCCCCAGATAGTCCTGTGTTGCCCAGGTCAGTTTCATCAACCTCATCCTGGCCATCATTTGCATCAACATCAGAGACCACTGGATCTTCCCCAGATGGCCCCCCTCTCTACCCCCTTGGCTACCTGGGTCTGGTGCATTCTCTACATCATGAGCCACTAAGATATCTACCAGGTGGTTAAAGGTTGGACTCTCTCCTTGTCTCAACTTCCTGACTGCACACAGGCTTCTCAATTCCTGAAAAGTGAATGAGTCATACTTATAAGGCAACCTCTGGCTGTCTTCTTGAAGAGGTCCACTAGGCCCTGCTTCCAAGGACATTTTCTAGTGAGGTGCGCTGTGTGCACCTACCTACACTATTTGGTTTCCTACTAGAACCTCTCTAGGATATTAAGTCAAGGTGTGCTAAGCTCTTACCACCTACAGCTACTAAGTTCAGTAGAACGTATGTATATAAGACTTGATTTATATGTACCTACAGGTACCTTGATAAGATCTTTCAGATGATATCTCAAGATTATTTGGTAAAACAAATTGCAAGCTCTTATCCCAACAGCTGCACACCAATGTGAGAAGTTAGCCTGGCATATGATGTCCACTAGTTCTAGTGGGCACCTTGCACCAGTCTAATCGACCCTTTATGATGATGGTTGTAAAGTCAACCTTCTAGAAAGCTATCCTAGTGGTAGCATGAACCAGCAGTCTTCAGGCTAAGACTTCAGTAGGCGAGTTAAGCAAGTTGTTTTACCACATATAATCCCTTGAGTACCAAATGAAAGGACACCACACAAGTTATACATCAAATATATATGGATTTAATCTAAACACAACCCCTCTGCACTCTTTGTGAGGTCAGAAGTAAAAATACAATACAAGTCACACAGTTAATATACCATAAGATGCACAGTATACGTTATGCCCTAGGGGCCTCACAAACCATATACTAAGAAAGTGGTATAAGTACCACATGGGAGTTAGAAAGCAGGCCTGGGGCCTGTGGTATCGCTGGAGCTACACTAATCAACCAAAGGTTAGGAAGTAGGAGGCCCAAGGGAGCCGCGTGCAGTGTCTAAACACAGGCGCGGGTTACCATTGACTTTCCATGGAGATCGTACAAGTTACAAAGTTACAATTTAAGGACACTTCCGGATGGACTAGGATGGAACCCTTTTAAACTAGGACACTTCGAGAGTCAATACCCACGGGAGCACTGGAGTACTCATGTTACCTCACCCAGGAAAGCTGGGTGCACAGGTGTCTTTTTGTGTCAGGTTTCATCGTCGTTTTCAATGGAGAGCTGCAGAGAAGTGCTGCAGGCGACCAGAAAAAAAGTGTCCAGTTGGATCCAAGGGTGGATCGGAGATGTGAAGAACCTGAAAGCAGAGGGGACAGAGTCTGGGTCACTAACCAGTGACTAGGAAGGTACCAGGAAGGAACGAGGCGATGTCAGGTGCTTGAAGGTGAAGAAGATGAGTTTGTCTATTCAGCCACGAGGTCCAGGAGGCATCGACGGTGACCAGGCACTGGATTCAAGCTGTCCCACAATGGATCTAGATGACTGCAGTGTCGGTATTCGGATTGGACCCAACAAGCCTTGGCAACCGCAACCCATGCAGGATGTTGAGACTGGATCCGTTGCAGACCAGCAAGGTCTGTGGCACTTCTCCTTTTCAGGAAAGCTGGCGAAAGCCTATAGCATCTCTAGTAAAAGAGAGAGGGACCCCAGAACCAAAGGGATAGGGTTCCACAAATGACGCAGGTCAAAAAGTAATTCCCTTTGGGCGAATTAACCTAATACATAAGTACTTACACACATAAAATGAACTGACCAATACCAAACATATAACAGGAAGCAATGAAAATAAGTGAAAAAATTCAATACATGTGAAAACACTATGGTGAAAATCAGGTATAAAACAATTTATTAGCATACATTACATTTATTAAAAGTTGGGAAACACATACAAGACGGAACAATACTTAATAAAATCAACATTCCATTAAAAAAGGAGCTACAGGGAGACAGGACTAAACTCAAACAAAACAATGATTTTGAATTTTCCTTAATATGTAATCCCAGATTTACTCCTTTAGCATCGACGCGTTTCGGCGGTTTACTCAATCTAATGCCACCTTCATCAGGACAATGTATACAAATGTTTCCCAATGTTTCTGAAAATTAAATAAGATCAGTCTTAGTCATAAACTATAAACACAACGGATCAGATTTAACAACAGATTAAAACAATATCCTTAAAAAACATAGTGTATGAATTCTATTCAATTTAATAACACACATAGACATTGCTTCCAAATTACAACAAATACAACATAAATCACATACATATAAGACTAACCAATTTGTGTCCTAAGATCTATGAAAAGAAACACATTTAATCACATAGGTGAATTCCTCATGTTTTGCAATAAGATAAAGAGCCTTTCTTTGTTTCTCTTCACTTAGCCCAAGACCAGGAACATATAATCAGGCATCGCTTCATGGTCAAAAAGGTTCTAGGATATAATTTACATCCCCGGGGTGGCAATACGGAGAGCAATGATATGTCACCTACCTCAGGTAAGAAAAGAATCTCTATCTCATAAGGGGTATGCTGCCTCCTTGTCGTTAGGTAGAGATAATCGTCCCGCGAGTTATCTTCCTGATCTAAATAGATTTCCTAATTATGACAGGGATAAGACAACACATTTAGTATTTGTTATGGTCAATCTATCCTTTCCAATCAGCATTAATTTCTCTTGCAACCACCCTTAGTAGCATGGGTTATATCTACTAAAGGAGCCTATTTAATGGTCACGATCTGTCCCTGCAGGATCTGAATGTTCCCGCTAGATTGTAAACGGATCTACGACCTCAGGGTAATATTGTATTAAACTTAGTGCGAAGGCGTCAAACATGATTAATAACATACAATGCATGATCTTATATCTGTATCTGCTCCAGGCATTTCGATAATGAGTATACACGTAATGCCAACACAAACATAATGAATTTGCGTCTAAGCTATTTAACTTACTGGTTTAAAAATGGTGACAAGTACATACTCGTACTTTCAATAGCGGCGCATCCAGCATAATGGCTGACAACTGAAAGTAGAGAACACGCAGTTAGCGGCTTAATCATACCAGGACCTGGTCTCTTACTACTATTAGAAGTATCCAAATATACTCACAAAGGAGTTAAAATTGCTGCGTCCAACACACGCGGTAGTAATATTTTCAATAATGGACCCACTCGAAAATAGAGCGATTTTCACCATTGGAGGGGTTACCAGGGTTCCAGTAAGATACCCAAGACACGAGGCAAATCCCTCTACGTTAACCCTGTAACAAACCAACACACAAACTGTGTCAAAGGCGTGCCCCACTCTAAGCAAATGCGTTAAGGCATAATGACGCCCGTATTATGCGGCGCGTTATAACCTAATACAGCCCATTTAGTTTCTTTACCTGTTCAGTGAGCTCTGAAGTGTCCCGCATGGTTATCTTCTCGTCCTACCGATTGGCAGCTGTAACGGGGTCTCACGCTGTTATATATCCACATAAATCATGGTTGTGAGTAAACGTCACTTCATGACGAACACGGAAGTAATAGGTATTGTGAAAAGACTACCCGAAGTACCTTCTGCATTTCTATTGCCAAATGCAAACTTATATGGGCAATGTTATTTCGCGGAACTAATAAGTTTTATTAAAAAATAATGCTTCACATCCATAAGCTTTGAGTGTAGCAATATTAATATCGGCCTGACGCGAAAGTAATAGATACCGTGCTCTTTTCATAGAATTGAAAAGAGCACGGTTCTATGACCGTGATGCTCTTATTCGTAACACCCCTAAAGTGAAGGAGCCCCTAAACAAAGTTGTCTTTGTCAGTAAGTTTTCCCATTGTTGCCCATTTCATTGAAATGGGACACAAGGAATCTGAATTTGGCTGGTTTGTAATGGAAAAAATAAAAATAGGAAAAAGAGGTGGCAACATTGTCTCCAGAAGAAAGGAGAGAGAGCAGTGGTATATTTCCTACCTCGATACAGTCAAAAGGGGCCTTAATTCGAGAGAAGAATGGGACCGTATCATTGGAGCAGTCTGAACTCTCTGCTTGAATGGGTTCCAATCTGATCTACTATAGGGTGTCTTATAGACACCGAGCTGGTTCTATATGATTGGCTATGTGATTGATTTGTTACACATT
Source organism: Lissotriton vulgaris (assembly GCF_964263255.1). Lineage (NCBI taxonomy): Eukaryota > Metazoa > Chordata > Amphibia > Caudata > Salamandridae > Lissotriton > Lissotriton vulgaris. Next base: position 1,869,862,747 of record NC_141694.1, on the reverse strand, counting down.
CATTATTACAATGATTTGACTATGTCATGACTGTTTCATAGTCGTAGCTTAGGGGCTGTCTATCTGCGCATCAATCTGAAATGTAGTTAACTATAGCAAAAACCTCTTTTTGGTTTTCAGGTGGATATATCTATAACACGTATTACATGTAGGCTAATCTTTGATTCTCGCCTCTGTCGAGAATATATGTTTAAATGCCTATATTTAGCATTTAACATGCTTAGGAGATATGTATATCCCTGTGAATATCTCGGTGGATATCTTAATGGAGTGTCATGAAAGTTGATCAAAACGGACTCTCGTAAATAGGGTATATAAGAAATTTATTTTTATTTTTATTTTTCTGATATTAATACTGCACCCAGAATATATGGATGTGCAGCATTATTTTAAAACATGGGGTGTTAGTTTCGCTAAAATCATTGTCCATATGAGTCTCTCTCATGAAATAGAAAAGTAGCAGGCACCGCGGGTAGTCTTTCCTCAATATCTATTACTTTCGCGTCGGGCCGATATTAATATTGCTACACTCAAAGCTTATGGATGTGAAGCATTATTTTTTAATAAAACTTATTAGTTCCGCGAAATAACATTGCCCATATAAGTTTGCATTTGGCAATAGAAATGCGGAAGGTCCTTCGGGTAGTCTTTTCACAATACCTATTACTTCCGTGTTCGTCATGAAGTGACGTTTACTCACAACCATGATTTATGTGGATATATAACAGCGTGAGACCCCGTTACAGCTGCCAATCGGTAGGACGAGAAGATAACCACGCGGGACGCTTCAGGGCTCACTGAACAGGTAAAGAAGCTAAATGGGCTGTATTAGGTTATAACGCGCCGCATAATACGGGCGTCATTATGCCTTAACGCATTTGCTTAGAGTGGGGCACGCCTTTGACACAGTTTGTGTGTTGGTTTGTTACAGGGTTAACGTAGAGGGATTTGCCTCGTGTCTTGGGTATCTTACTGGAACCCTGGTAACCCCTCCAACGGTGAAAATCGCTCTATTTTCGAGTGGGTCCATTATTGAAAATATTACTACTGCGTGTGTTGGACGCAGCAATTTTAACTCCTTTGTGAGTATATTTGGCTACTTGTAATAGTAGTAAGAGACCAGGTCCTGGTATGATTAAGCCGCTAACTGCGTGTTCTCTACTTTCAGTTGTCGGCCATTATGCTGGATGCGCCACTATTGAAAGTACGAGTATGTACTTGTCACCATTTTTAAACCAGTAAGTTAAATAGCTTAGACGCAAATTCATTATGTTTGTGTTGGCATTACGTGTATACTCATTATCGAAATGCCTGGAGCAGATACAGATATAAGATCATGCATTGTATGTTATTAATCATGTTTGACGCCTTCGCACTAAGTTTAATACAATATTACCCTGAGGTCGTAGATCCGTTTACAATCTAGCGGGAACATTCAGATCCTGCAGGGACAGATCGTGACCATTAAATAGGCTCCTTTAGTAGATATAACCCATGCTACTAAGGGTGGTTGCAAGAGAAATTAATGCTGATTGGAAAGGATAGATTGACCATAACAAATACTAAATGTGTTGTCTTATCCCTGTCATAATTAGGAAATCTATTTAGATCAGGAAGATAACTCGCGGGACGATTATCTCTACCTAACGACAAGGAGGCAGCATACCCCTTATGAGATAGAGATTCTTTTCTTACCTGAGGTAGGTGACATATCATTGCTCTCCGTATTGCCACCCCGGGGATGTAAATTATATCCTAGAACCTTTTTGACCATGAAGCGATGCCTGATTATATGTTCCTGGTCTTGGGCTAAGTGAAGAGAAACAAAGAAAGGCTCTTTATCTTATTGCAAAACATGAGGAATTCACCTATGTGATTAAATGTGTTTCTTTTCATAGATCTTAGGACACAAATTGGTTAGTCTTATATGTATGTGATTTATGTTGTATTTGTTGTAATTTGGAAGCAATGTCTATGTGTGTTATTAAATTGAATAGAATTCATACACTATGTTTTTTAAGGATATTGTTTTAATCTGTTGTTAAATCTGATCCGTTGTGTTTATAGTTTATGACTAAGACTGATCTTATTTAATTTTCAGAAACATTGGGAAACATTTGTATACATTGTCCTGATGAAGGCGGCATTAGATTGAGTAAACCGCCGAAACGCGTCGATGCTAAAGGAGTAAATCTGGGATTACATATTAAGGAAAATTCAAAATCATTGTTTTGTTTGAGTTTAGTCCTGTCTCCCTGTAGCTCCTTTTTTAATGGAATGTTGATTTTATTAAGTATTGTTCCGTCTTGTATGTGTTTCCCAACTTTTAATAAATGTAATGTATGCTAATAAATTGTTTTATACCTGATTTTCACCATAGTGTTTTCACATGTATTGCATTTTTTCACTTATTTTCATTGCTTCCTGTTATATGTTTGGTATTGGTCAGTTCATTTTATGTGTGTAAGTACTTATGTATTAGGTTAATTCGCCCAAAGGGAATTACTTTTTGACTTGTGAAAGCCTATAGCAACCAGGAAAGCAAGTTAAATTCAAAGGAAGGTCTTCAGAGGCTCACAAGCCAACAGCAAGGAACTGTGAAGATGCAATGAGCTCAAATGCAAAGGCGAGGTCCACGGAACACTCGCAGAGTGTGGGAACCTGAGCTTCAGTGCAAATAGTGCTCGGGCTGGGGCTTCTCGTACCCCAATGCACAACTTACTGAGGCTTCAGGAAAGGGGTGTAGGTAGCAAAATGCTGGATGTCCAAGATGTCGGGTCCCACGTCTCTTGTGTCTGCCACTTGTCCCAGCTTTGCTGTGGATGTGGGTCGGGTCAGAGAAGTCTGGAAGTCCAGTTCTTGTGTTGCAGAGTCTTTGGGTTCCAACAGGAGCCTTGAAACTGCAGACCGGCAAAGTTGCTGTTGGTGCCTGTTTGCACAGGGTGGTCACTCCTTGACCACAAGGGAGATGTCTTCCGTCTTCCAGTCAGAATGGAATGTCAAAGGTCCAAGATAGGTCTTTCAAAGATTCGTCCAGATAATCTAAAGTCCCAGGGACACTGCTCCTATACTTAAACTAAGAATGGGGGCTGGATTACCTGACTAAGTCCCTCCTATGGGTGGACCTGAGAAGGGGGTGGTTACACCCCTTTCCCTTTGTCCAGTTTCACACCAGAGCTTGGGCTGTGTGCCAAAGCAAACCGGTTGGAACTGGGCTATGCATGGAACACCTTGTGTGCCCCAGGCAGTGTCTAGAAGCATTCACTGAATGCAGCCCTCCCTGCCCCAATACATAAAACCCCTGTCTGGGGAGGTGCCAGCACCTCCCTGGACAGGAAACCTATTGTCCGGGCATCCCCTGCCAGAGTTTCATCCAGCAACAGGAAGTCGGACTCGTGTCTGTGGCAGCAGCATCCATTTTGGGATGTTGAGGCTCTGTTTAACTTTAACTTGGTAAACCAGTAACTACATGTCTTTTCCCTCTAGAAGTGTGGAATACTACCCCTGCCGCCAGAATTGGTGGAGGGGGGTAGTATTCCAAAGTGTTTGACACCTTACACAACATGTTTTGATAAAGCCAAACCAAAATTAGCATTAACCGCGAGGATTATAATGTACTTAAGAGTATATGGTATGGATATATCATAGAACAGCTTTAAGGAGATGGTTCCGAAATCTGCAGAGGGGCTCAGCTCATGCTAGGGCACCTTCTCACATAAAACCAAACACTCTGCCTCCAGGATTGTCGAGGCCTGCCATAGGAGTGGCTTATAGGTGTATATGTGTCTATTTATAAAGGTAGATATAGGTATACTATATCTAAGTAAGGGGTGATTACACCACCTTACCCAGGCTGTGTGAACAGACCTGGGGTGTCAGTTTGGAAGGCAAACCAGGGGTGGCACAATACATGCTGCAGCCCCTGGTAGGCCTAGGGTATACCTATGCCCTGGGTACCTATGGTGCACTATACAGGGGCTCACAAAGGTGGCCCAGTAACCAATCTGGCATGCACCTAAAGTACATGGTATCAATTTAGAGAGAGAACAGCTGGGCTGAGGGCCTGATTGGAAGGCCCCGGGCCACACTAAAGTCGAAAAACCAGAGAATCACAGCAAAAAGTGGGGGTGACCATAGGAAGCAGACCCTACTCTCCTACAATGCCTAAATAAGGACCGGAATTATATGCCTAAGTAAGGGCTAATGAGAGCTGTGCCTATATAAGGCCATGATTCAGGAAACCTATCTACGGGTATCTAAATAAAAACAGAACAAGGTTACTTCCTATCACTAGTCACAGTAAAAAGGACATAAAAAGCTGTAGTTTTAAAGGATTTCTTTTTACCTTTTTTCTAAGAGGGAAGTTATCTCTATTGAAGGAATGAGTGCTCTTTTAAGATGGAAACTCAGAGGTCCAGACCTTCTTTTGCATCAGGTCCTACACACCTTATTTTAAATCCAATGAATGCTCTAGGATACTTGAAACTACATCAGAAAGGAGACCTGTAAAGCTTTTCAAGTGAATACAAACGTGCCCTCCAGAAATACTAAGACCTATTACTGGTTTCACCATTAGGGCCAGGCAAAGTTACACATGCAGGAGGATTTTGGGTGGCAAAGGTAGGTTAGTTGACACTCTTTCGAAAGAGGCAGCCGGAGCAGCTGTACCAACCAGCATTTAAGCAGTATTGGACGCTGATTTTCATGAAGAGGACAATGGTGGCAACTGCGCCAATGAAGAGGTGCTGTTGAGCATTGTTTTCAAGGAACCAATCATCTCATGTTATAGGGCACAAAACGTTGCACTCCACTCTTGCTTTGTTTCAGTTTCATTTCCTTGCTTGTGCTGAGGTTTGGTCCTTTTTCTTATTCTGCTGGGTCGAGCTTGCGGGAACCGTAGCTGTAAGTGAATATAGGTGTGTGTTTTAAGGATGCAGGAGCGATGGCAAGCATTGGTTATGCCTCTCCCTGATTATATCTCTCTTGCTCTTTGCTTTCCACTTCCAGGTATAAAGATGATTATAGTGTAGAGAGCGCAGTGGTTTGAGGGTAAGTGTTGTGACAAGAGAGGACACGCTGGTCACCTCTCAAGAAGAGCTGGAGAGGAATAGGTTTATCCTGTCCAGGGGTCAGTGAATAAGTTAAGAATTTGTAGGATGTGGCCAAGATATTTCTAAGCAGTACAAATTGTGGTTGCAAAAAACATATTATTCTGCACTATATATACCTATATAACTACTAGCTTATATTATTACTGAGCACTCATGCAAATGCTTTAAACAATGTACTGCAGAGGAATACCGACTTACTATGGCCACCACACATCTAATAGTGCAAACAGAAATTACCCAATCAGTACTGGTTCGAACATTGAACCATAATGTGACGTTCAAAGGATTGTTGTTAATTTACAAAAAGTTGTTTATTCATCTGATGTAGTGTAGTTCTAATATTCCCAATAGGCTCTGCGCATTGTAATAAAATACGCTATAGATTTGACATAGGACTGAGGTCAGTATGTCTCTATCGAGTATATTAAACTTAATTGTGTGCGTGTCAGCTAACTCAGAGGTCACTAGAAACTTTCTCAAATAAACAAGAAGTGATTCGTTTCTGACAACTGCATAAACATGACAACTTTGTTTCCCTTAGAATTGAAATGATATCTTCAGAGTCGTGGAAACAATAGATAACTATTTCACTCAGTTATTCGTGCATGCTTCGTTTCTACAGAGTTGCAGAGAAATAGTGGAACGGGCATTTTCAATGAAAGGGTTTATTGAACAGTCTTATTTCTCATGCAAGAGATATGAATTGCTTCAATCATTAGACAGAATGTGAAGTATAATACGTACAGCGTAAACAGTAATATAAAATAATACTGTATTAGCATTGTCTGTTGCTATGACATATATAAAAATACATACATAAATAACACAGGCTAAAATACTCAACTGGTGCTTCTAAAATTGGCCTACCCCGGTGTCGCTAACCTAGGTCTAGTACGAGGGAAGAAGCAGGTGCTGTCTTTAGCGTTAGTTTAGTTTTGCCAAGAATTGCCAAAGGTTTCTCTAGGTTCTAATCAGCTCCATACCTTAGAATGAGAGAGGTTGGTATCTTTTTCCCTCTACTTGATCTCCCAACACCCCACAAGGGGAGTCAGAAACTCTGGAGCTAGATTCTCGGCAGGAGGATGACAGCTTCTAGTCAGTGCGTTAGATGGAGAGTTGGCTTTCTTCGGAACTTGCTGTGGCGAGCTGCGTCCTGCAAGTAGGTAGTCGAACTGCACCGAACCACACCGTGCTTTGCCATAGCAAGTGAAGGTATATGTATACCTTGAAGGTGTTTAGGAATGCCAGCATTGAAGTAAAAGTTGGGCATAAGAATGTCATGAACGAACTCCTAAGGAATACATTTTCATGCATAATAAATGAGTTCTTGGAGAAATTAATATCCAAGCAAGGGGAAGTTCCTAACGGCTTAAGAGACTGTTTTTTTCCTAGAACTCGCTGTGACGTAGATGAACGGATGGAAGTACCCATGCCTGTATTTGGGTAGCATGGGCTATGCCTAAATAAGGACTTTATTTCTATGCCTATATAAGGGCAATGTGAATGTGAACTCCACTTTCTTATGTACGACATTACTAAGTTCTAAACATGTTAAACATATCTAAATCATATCTATACTAAAAGAAGAGCTAAAAGTATGTTTAAAATACATTGTAATGATGTATCCAAACTAATATTTAACAACAAGGGGTGGTGATGGACAGAGTTTCTGAATTAAGCAGAATACTCTCACCCAGTCAAGAGATCAGGGCTAGATCCAACAACGATTTTTAGCTCACTGCACCATCCCAGCTCAGAACCTGGCTATATGCAAGTTAGTCTGTTCCTGTCCCAGTGCATGATGGGAACAGGGCAAACCAAACTGCCAAGCCAATTCTTACACTGGGAAGGAAACAAGCTTCCGGGGACCGGTTTCTGGCATTTCAGCCGTCGTCGGCCCGGCTTGCTTGAATCCTGATGGTGCAATGAGCCAACACATACCCAAATACCCAAATATACCCAACACAATCCATAGTTGAATCCATAGGAAAACAAGACAAATCTTTTCCAGGTGATGAAAAAGGTCAATTGCTTGTTCTTTGAAAGCTATTTTTGCTGTCGTTTCAGGTTTGCTGAGATCCTCTGAAAACGTATCAAATTTAATGAAATAGCCAGAGGCAGTTCTGTCAATTGTGGGGATTGCATCAGGATTTGTTGAAATCACTGGAACAACTTGATCACTTGTTACTTCAGTGTATACAGGTATTTCTTGACAAACTGTTATTTGGATCTCAAGAGGTACAAGTTCCATAGCTTGGTTGCATAGTCCTTCTTCTCGCACTGCTGATACTTCAAAGGTGATGAGTCTCTCCGTTTGAACCTCTTGGAATGTAGCCAGAAGTGTGCGTCTGCTACATTGGCGGAATCCACTTGGCCTACTGCTCAGTATCGGCCACATAATTTGGTTTGATCAGGTCGATGGACACAAACCTGTTCTCCTTTTTACCAGCAAGGGGCGGCAGTAAAACTGTTCTTGATCCATGGATTGCTAAAACAGGTACTGGTTGTCTGTAAGAATGCCCAAATTTCTTCTTGTCCGTGATCACCAAGCTTTGGGATCCAGACAGGCTTTGCGGGAACGGTTGGTTTTTCCCCAGTGGTGGGTGGCTTCAGGAACAAGTTGTTTTGCTTCGTTATTAGTTCATTTAAGTCCTGTAAAACAGCCAAACGATCTTTGATATCAAATGTCTTTTGTTCCACCACTGATGTCTGACAATCAAGGTCGGGGACAAACATTTTTGTCCCAAAAAGGACCTCATATGAAGTGATACTTAATTAATGTTTGACCCACCTGTCACCCGAACATAATACCCTAGCTGTTATTGATTGCTTTATGTCCCAGTTTCTTCTCTTCACAACCAAATTCCACTCAGGATGGAATGGACTAGAATAACCACAATGCAACGCCCAAATTGGCCATGGCTTCTTTGTAAGCTCGAGAGCTAAACGCAGGACCCTGGTCAGAATGTAGCGTGCCGATTGCGTATGTGCCGATAAAGACTTGCAAATCTTTTATAACACTTCAAGCGTCAGCCGAGCGCTGAGGCCACATCTAACCTATAATCTAGTATTTGCCCACAGGGACATTTGCACATAGATAGTCTAATGCTGTCTAACAATGGTGTCTGAACTGGGCTGGCTACTTTGTTGTCAGGTGTCTGGTGGCGTTCTGTACTGCAATCTCTATTGCATGCTATAGAGTCATTTATGAAGATGTGAATTTGAGTATTCATCCCTGCCCACCAGTACGTCTCTTTTAACTCTAATATTGTTTTTGAGATCCCCTGATGTATCAGATCCTCTCCCAGATGTGCTTCGTAAATCAAAGTTGTCCTACGTTCCATGTTTGGAATCACTCTATCCCCCACTCCAGGGATTTCAGCAAAACGGAACACCATTCGCATAAATTATATATGAGTATTTGAGTGAAAACCTGGTAACGCTGCCCCGCTGCCTTTGCTTGTAGCATTGTCAGCCAGCATTATTTAACTGTCTATTTTCATTTTTGAACGCGTGATTGCAGCTACGGAAGCCATTTGCACAGCTGCCTTCGCGGCTTCATCAGCCAATGAATTCCATTCCACGTGAACGCCATCACGTTGTTGACTCAGCGTGTGTATCATGTGAGTGTTTTGTAGTCCTTATCTTAATTGAACTACTTGTTCCCAAAGCATTTTATGCATAATTGTGCCACCTTTTGCATCTTTGAAACCATTTTGAATCCAGTTCTGTAAATATTCATTGTAGGATGGAACACAGTAGAAAGAATCGCACACTACGAGTGTGGGGAATTCGAAATCCGTATTTTCAAGTGCCATTTTGAATGCTTGTAGTTCAACTCGCTGAGCTGCACAATCTCTGAGAGATTGCGTTTTTGTGACCATAGGTCGGAATTTTCCATCACGCCTACGACCTTTAACGATCACGCATGCCGCACTATAAGCTTGCTTACCCTCCGTAGCGGGTTGAGCAGATCTGTCAGTGTAAATTATACATTCCTACTGGTCAAGAGGGAGAATTTCAGTAGGCAGAGCACATTCTTGTTCATATTGTAGAAATGCTTGTGTTTTCAAATAAGGATCAAAAACGTATGTAAACATTTAGCATTTAGAATGCTCGCTTTTGTTACTGCCTCTGAGGTGGGTACAGGTGTCACAACTGTTATGCGTTTTCTCTGTGCAAGGGCTCTCTCTTTTGCTACAGCGGTTTGAACAGCTGTCAGAATTTTTTCTGTAGATGTCAATTTAGTTTTTTCTTGTGTGTACTAGTGTGATTTGTAAGCTATTGGTACTTTTTCACCTACATTAAAAGTTATGTACGTGAATCCGCATTGTCCTGGAAGGATTCAGATCACTAAGTTGTGTTTTGTTGCTAACATGTCTGTTTGGAGTGAACACAACATTTCTGTGTGTTTTTGTGTCCAATTTACTGTTTTAAAATCAGGTTTGATTAATTCGTAGAGAGGTTTAACCCTTTCTGCGTAGTTTAGAATGTAAGTTCTTCTGAAATTCAGGAAACCTAGAATTGACTGTAAGTTTTTCAGCATTTTTTGAGATTGGAGCAGCGAACACTTTTCTAAAAAGTTTGCTGCCAGACTTTTGCCTTCACTTGATAACTCATATCCTAGGAAAAGGACTTTGAGATGGGCAATTCTTGATTTCTGAAAATTGAATTTGTACCCTGCAGAGGTGAAGCCCAGTATTAGGGTGTTCACCCTGTTCATGTGCCTGTCCAAGTCATTGTCTGTCAGATAGATATCATCGACATATGACAATGCTTCGTCATCATAGGTTTGTAGTAACTCTGTTACTCTTGCTGAGAATAACCCTGGACTATTCTTGAATCCTTGAGGGAGACAACAGAAGTTTCCCCATTATTGAGAAAGCGGTCAAACACCTGCTTTCAGGTGCAATGTTTTGACAGAAGAAACCGTTAGAAATATCTAATGTGGTTTTGTATTTTTTACACACAATGTTAATCATTAATGCTGTACAGTGTGCATTTTGCACTGCAAATGTTTTCCAACAAGAGTTTAGATGTCTGTAATCCAAAACTAGATGATACGTATTGTGTGGTTTCGAGACAGGAAACAAAGGAGTGTTCATTGAGCAGGTGCATGTTTCAATGCTTCTTGCTTAACTGGAGACTGCCTTTGTGCAGTTGGTTGATTTTTCAACTGGATCTTATGGTGAGGCGAATCCTCATCCCATCCTACATGATTTGTGTATAATGTAGATGCTTGGGCAACTGCCCATTTCCTAGCATAAGTATATTTTAAATGTACTGGAACATGGTTATAGAAGGCTGGTATAATGATGTCTTCACCAGGTGGGCACTCCCTGACAAATTGTGGTGTCCAGTCTTTTTCAGCTAGAAGTATGTCATAACCCCTTGAAAGTCGCTCCCAAAAGAGTGCTTTCACTTTTCGTGGTTTGTCTCCCTCCATCCCAAGTTTTATTTTGTATAACCTCCTGTATCTCAATATCACAGCTGCAGCCTGGTAAGTTTTTTCTTTTTTATGTTTGGTGCATGTGTGTGTGTAAGGCTGTAAGTGTAATAGAGTGTGAATGCTGTGAATGGGTGTGTGCGTGTATATGTGCCTGTAAATGGTGGGTGCAATTGTCCATGCTTGTGTCTGCTTGCAGGCCAGGTCGCCCCCCTACTGCCGAACAGCTCCACCTGTCTGCCTGCTCGCTGCTGGTCGGAGCGCGAGTTCCAGCCTTTTGTGCCTTGACTGCCTCTGTCCGCCGTGCCGTTTTTACTGTATTATCATTGGTGTCTTTTCCTCCCTGTACTTGTCGTTTTCTGTACCGTAGTCACAGCCCCAGCCCTTCTGTTTCCCCCCCAACCCCCTTCTTGTTCCTGCACCCCCGTTTTTCCTGCCTCTGCCCCCTGCGACCTGCCTCCTCGCCACCCTGCTCCCACCTCCCAGCTGTTCCTCCCTCCCCACTTTAAATGGCGGCCGCTGCACGGACGTGCGCAGCGGGCGTGCGCAGTGGGCGTGCCAAAGGCAAGCCCGTCTTCACCCGTCTGCACCTGGACCGTGCCCAGCACCAGAACCCCTGGACTCCGCGAATGCCACAACATCAGAATCCACTATGACGCCAGTACCTTCCACGCACTCAACGCCGGCCGAAACCCCCACTGCTTCCAGGCAGCCACGAAGAGGACCCACAGACCCACAGACCCTTCTCCTGCCACACCTGCAGTTTTACCGCCGACAGAACCACCAAACCTCCTAGGACTGGACCCACCCACCTCCGCTGCATACTCCTCAACACCTGCTCCACATGCAAACACGCCGTTGAACTCTGGGATCTGATCGACACCAATGCCCTAGACATGGCCTTCCTGACCGAGACCTGGTGGAACGTCTCCTCGGCACCCAACATCTCTATAGCCATCCGGGACGGCAAGATCACCCGCAGATACCGCGCCAACTGAGTCGGAGAAGGAATAGCCATCGTCCACAAATCCACCCTCAAGGTCTCCACCCACGCAGACGACACCCTCAACACACCCGAACACCTGCACTTCCGGATCCAAACCAACCCCAAGACCATCTACAGACCTCAGGACCACAGGTTCAGTTCAATGACCCCATCGCCGACCTCGCCAGCACCCATGCACTCACCTCAATAGACTACATCCTCCTCGGGGACCTGAACTTCTACCTTGAGAACAACAACAACGCAAACTCCTCAACCCTCATCGACAACCTAGCCAACCTCGGCCTCAGACAACTAGTCACCACACCCACCCACGCCGCCGGCCACACTCTGGACCCCGTCTTTTCCACAGGCTTCTACGTCACCTTTGACCACACCACGAACTCCACTGGACCGACCACCGCTGCATTCATTTCATCCTCAAGAAACCAACCACACACCACCGCATCCAAAAGCTACTTCGTTGCTGCTGGAGCAAAGTCACCAATGACCAGCTGATCACCACCCTCGCCCAGAACCCCCCCACCGACCCTACCAATGCAGCCGCTGCAGCCCGCAACCTTAAACAGCCGATCAAAGACTGCGCCAACACCCTCGCCCTGCTCAAGAAACCATCCAACAACCACACCAGCAAAAGAGCCACCTCATTCACCGACGAGCTCCAGTCCTCCAAACGTGCATGCTGGAAACTGGAGAAGACATGGCTCCACGAACGCACACCGGACAACTACGCAGCCCACAAGGACACCACACGCAGACATCACCACCTCATCAGACTGGCCAAGAGATCCTCCTTCAAAAACCGCCTGGACAACAATGCACACAACTGCAAAGAGCTCTTCAGCATCGGAAAGGAACTCTCCAACCCCAGCGCCAACACCAACGACATCCCGCCCTCACAAGAACTGTGCGACTCACTAACCATCTTCTTCCACTGCAAGATCGCTGATATCCATGACAAATTCAACACCATGACCACCACTACCATGCCATTCGCCACCTCCCCTGCGAACACCACCAGAATCAACCTCCTGACCTCCTGGGCCAATTTCAACGACGATGATCCCCGTCAGACCCTTTCCCACCCACGTATTCAACACAGCAGACGCAGCCATCGCACCCCAACTACAGAAGGTCATCAACATCTCCTTTGAAACAGTGACACTCCCGGAAAGCTGGAAGCATACCGAAATCAACGCCCTCCTCAAGAAGGCCAAAGCGGACCTCAAGGACCTCAAGAATTTACGGCCCACCTCCCTGCTCCCGTTCCCGGCAAAGGTTTTTGAGAAAATCGTCAACAGGCAATTGGCCCGCAACCTGGAAGACAACAACATCTTAGACCAATTCCAATCCGCATTCAGACGCAACCACAGCACCGAGACAGCCCTCATCACCGCCACAGATGACATCCGGTGCCAACTAGACAACGGCAAAACATCATCCCTCATCCTCCTGGACCTATCAGCCGCCTTCGACACGGTATGCAATCACACTATAAAAACACGCCTCCTAGAAGCCGGAATCCAAGAGAAGGCCCTGGACTGGACCACGTTGTTCCTCTCAGGCAGAACCCGGAGAGTCCGCCTCCCATCCTTCCGATCAGAAGCCACCAACATCTTCTGCGGCATCCCCCAGGGCTCATCCCTCAGCCAAGTGGCCCACCATCATTACCTCAACATCATCTCCTACGCCGACGACACCCAACTCATCCTCTCCTTCATCAAAGACCCACTCACCTCCATAACCAACCTCCACGACAAAATGAAGGCCGTCGCGGACTGGATGAGGAGCAGCCAGCTGAAGCTGAAGTTGGAAAAAGACAGAAGTCCTCATCCTTTGACCCATCCCCCTCAGCCTGGGACAACTCCTGGTGGCCAACCACAACCACACCCACAATGGGAACAGCACCAACACCCACCGACCATGCACACAACCTAGGCTTCATCCTCAACTCCTCCCTCTCATGTCGAAACAGGTCAGCACCGTCTTCTCCTCCTGCTACAACACCCTCCGCATGCTCCGCAGGATCTGCAAGTGGATCCCGACCGAAACAAGAAGAACGGTTACACATGCCCTCTTCAGCAGCAGACTGGACTACGGCAACGCACTCTAAGCAGGAATCCCAGCCAAACATCTACGACGACTACTACGCATCCAAAACGACCTCCGCCCGACTGATCGTCAACGTCCCCCGCTGCAACAACATCACCCCCCACCTGAGAAACCTACACTGGCTCCCCATTGACAAGAGAATCACCTTCAAGCTCCTCATTCATGAACATAAAGCACTCCACAATGCTGGACCAGCCTACCTGAACAGCAGACTCAGCTTCCACACCCCCATCCGCCAGCTCCGCTCCGTCAGCCTCTTTCTCGCCGCTGTCCCCCGCATCCAACGTACTACCTCCCACGGCAGATCCTTCTCCTATCTCGCCGCAAAGACCTGGAACACCCTCCCTACCCACATATGACAAACCAAAGACCTACTCGCATTCAGAAGACTCCTCAAGACCTGGCTCTTCGAATAGTAGCAGCTCCCCCCGCAGCACCTTGAGACCCTCACGGGTAAGTAGCGCGCTTTACAAGTATTATGATTGATTGATTGATTGATTATGAGTGTGAGTGAGTGTGTATGTAGATCTGTGAGTATGAATCTGTGTGGCCTTCCTGACACCCACCTGCTCAAATTACGAGTCTCTAGTGCCAGTTGAGCATGCTCCAATACAGTTTGCTAGAGGATGGTATGGCTGACTTAATATGGTTTACCTATAGAACCACCTTAAAATCAGGCCTCAACAACTAACATCAACCGATCAAAACTGCAATAAGGGAGGCGCTGATCTTGAATTGACACTAGCGCCAACCATGCTAAGTAACTCTTCACCATCATCAGAGAGTTCACCTGCCCATCAGCCAAAGAAAACTCCATCTCATCTTCACAGAAACTCTGCACAGCCCTTGGCAGCCACTTCCACTATAAGACAGTAAGTAATCTATAAAAACTGCCATTTCAAACCCTCTGACCCCTTCAGCCTCCGATCGACCACTACTGCTGACCAACCGCTCTCCACTTTGAAACGGCCAAGCACACCAAACACAGCCACCCACATGAACTCCTACCACTCAGGGGTACCCACAGACCCTTGTCCCCACTGACTCTTTAACCTTGGAAGAGACGAGATCAGCCTCCAACTTACCACCAGCCTCAACACCTCATTAATCACTGCTCCCTTTCCAAACACCTGGAAAAATGCCATCCTCTGCACACACCTTGCCCTAACACAGATCCCAATGCATATGCCAGAAGACGCTCCTTCTCCAGTCTTGCTGCAAAAGTCTGGAACACACTACCCCTCCACTTTTGTACCTTACCCACACTGACAAACTCCAGGAAGGTGATCCAGACCTTACTTTTCCACTGAGGCCTTCACCTGGTGCCTGAATACACTCTCGGGTAGCAAGCAACGATTTACAAGTATGATATGATTGATTGATTGATTTATTGATTGATTGAGTTGCATAGAGTGTAGGAGAGTGCTTTAGAGTACAGTGGCATAGCTTGGGGTAAAGTATCGTATAGTGGAGTAGGGTGAAATGGAGTTGAGTAGAGTCATATAGAGGTCATTGTAATACATTGGAGTGATATGTTGCAGAGTAAAGTGGCATGAAATGGAGTAGAGTGACCTGGTGTAGTGTACAGTGGAGTAATGTATCAGAGTGGAGTGGTGTGTCATACAGTGAAGCGTTCTGATGTGTCATACAGTCTTGGAAAGTGTCATAGATTGGAGTACAATGGAGTGTCACAGAGTGTGTTACATTGTGGTGGAGTTGTAGGAGGACGCCATAATATATGGTGCTCACTTATATAAGTGTAGCACCTTATACTAATCCAGACAACCTCTTATGGTGATTTTATTGGTCTTAGACATAATAGAAAGCTCTCTTTGTGGTAGCTGTGGAGAGCAGCCTTCACGCTTAGTTCAGAAGGAGTGCAAAGCAGCTTTTTTTACCAATACGTAATCATATGGTGTAGGTCAATTGAAAAAAGTGTACTTATAAAAATAGTTGATTATTACACACACTCACTAACACATTGCAATATCATCTAAGGGTATGTCAGTAGCCAATCAGGAATGTACTAAGGTACTTACAATAGCCAATTTAGGGGAGAAGCACAGAAACTGGGGTCCTGGTTAGCAGGAACTCAGTCGGATGAGTCAGAAAAGCAGTATGGCACCAACAAAAGTGGGGGTAATCTTGAAAGCAGATCCTACTTTCCTACAGGAGTGGTATACAGTGGAGTGCCTTTCACGCTTGCAGCTTGCAGCAAGGGATGAACTCCTCGCACTTAAAATCAGTGCGAGCAGTGTGACTTAACATGCTCCACTGCTGGCAGATCTCCACTGAGTGTGACTGATTTTTTATGTCACTTCCTTGAGTTTTCATGTATAGTTTTACAAGCTCCATTTTGTGCTTGGTCAGCCAGGGAGACTGAGCTTTAAATGCCGATATTTCTCTCCCCAAAGGGTCGATTCTGACTTTTCATGGGTCCTTTCAATCCTGGTAGCCAGCTCTAACCACCAGCAGGTTATTTTTCAGGGCCTCTGGCCTCTGACCCTTTGCACAAGACCGGTCCTCTGACTAACCCCTGGTGCCCTCTCCTGCTTGTGGGTGCATTTTACACAGCCTGGTCAGAAGCAACAAACACAACACCTTCTCTGCTGTACTCCCCAGGCCCCAAGGCTTTAGTCGTCTCTCAGGAGACCTGTGTGTCAGTGGAGTCCGTGGCAAACGTACTTATACGGATTAAGCAGCTGCAGGACTAGTCCATAAAAGTCTCAGGACAAACTTCCAGGGTCCCCCAGCAGGCTCTCCAACTGCTCTGCAGGGTTCATAAAGGGGCCAGCACCACTGACCTTGGAGAGACTCATTCGAATCCTTCAACCCATTCTTGTTGTGGCATCATGTGGCTCCTTATTTCAGATGGGCATTCTTTCCTCCACTGTAGCTCTCAGGTCCAATTTACTCTCAATTACTCTTTCATCCAATGCCCTGACTGGTTCTTTAAGTTATTGCCTATACCTTTGATGTATTTCTATTGTTCCTTTACTTTTTGTTCTCATAACCTGCCTTTCCTTTATTTTTGAGCTGTTTATTATATTCGTTTTTATCTTTTGTCTGTAAAAGCGCTCTGATACAATTGAGTCCTGCCAGCGCTATATAAAACTGTTTAAATAAATAAATAAAAATAAATAAATAAATGAATGAATCATTTATCATGCTACCTGTATGCAGATACTGATCTGGTAGTTACACACTGTGAGACAAACTCACAGTGAATGTCAAAAACTGGGCAGTCCAAAAGTGCAACATTCAGGGAGTTTTACTTCACTCCTCCCTTGTGTAGAGCAGCTCTTTGCTGCAGTACTGATACTTTCACAGCTATTGGGCAGATGCACACACCAGAAGCAAGTCTTCCAGTCACAGTAGACATGGTACACATTTCGATTCCCTCTAAGAACAGCACCACTCCTGGCATCCACGGACAACTTGTTTGGAATGATAAAGTGTGCATTTGAGCAATACATGTACAATGTTTATGTTTTTCCCAAAACCTACGACAGGGCTACAATTATGAATACACTTGTTGTTACAACTTGGAACGTTTAAAGGTCGGATACTGGACCATCCAAATCCAAGCATGGTCTGCAACTTGCAAACAGGTCTCAAGGGAGTGCACATCAACACATTCTCTAACAAGCTGCCATTTTTGTTCTGTTTATAGACAAATCTTTACTAGTACTCTACCTTATTACACAGGATTAGCACATATAAAGCCACAGTGGATATAGCAGCACTTCTGGGATTCAGGGCACACTTCGTCCGATGAGCAGGTCCAGGAAGTAGAAGAGGACAAAGAGCAGGGAGCCTTTGGGCACTTACCAGGCCTCGCTGCTGTAAGTAAAACAACATTTACCACATATAAGATGAGTCGATGACGCAAATCAAGAATCACCACCAAGAACGAATTCACCAAATGGGAACTTCACTAGAAAACTGCACAATGTCCTCACACATACCTTTTCAGTAGCAAAAACATCCTATACACCTCCTTCCAAAAGCGAAACATTAATTTCCTACACTAATTGAAATTACTAGCTTAGTAATTGAAGAGATGTGTATATCACAACATACATGTGTCTCAGTCTCAGCTTGAAAACACCCCTGTCACAAGTTCAAACAGTACAAATGCAATGTGGAATGCCTTATACTTCAACTCTTTTTTATTTGTACTTTTTGTTGCCAGTGTAACGAGTGCAGTGGAATCAACATTTCATTTCTTACTTCATCTTCACAATCATGAGAATAGTCACCACTCCTCACTTTTCCTTTATCCTGAGTGATATTGAATGTCTTGTACAAATATTTTCCATATAAAATCAATTGATGTTCTTCCATCTAATCTGATCCTTCCCACCCCTCACCTTATCCCAGTCCCTTCTCTTCATCTTTGCATGTGCCGTAGGTGTCAATCAGGTGTAAAGCCTGGTGCCTAGGGGGGCATGTTATTTCTCCCCTTCTTGCCCCATGGCATCTAGTAGTTTCCAACTCCTCCATTCACTGCTTCCCTTGTCTTAGGCATAATTCCCAATACTGGCAGTTGTGTCTCTTGGATTTAGGAACCCCTTATATCCTTTGGCGGCCAGGTCTTATTTCACCTATATTTACACCTTGGGTCAATTCCACCAGTTATGTATGTAGGTTCTCATTCTCTCCAACATGGACTTTGGCTTCCCGGAACACCCTGTGTATTTTATCTGGTGTATTGTACTGCTGCATCATGATTTTATTTCGAAGATACTGTGTGCCACTGTTTTATTGCGAGCTATAACTCTCCTCCACTCATGTGTCCATGTCTCGTAGCAAATTTCCATATCTAGAATTGCTACCACTTGTTCAGGTAGCCTCACTGTTTGGTAATGGTGTTGTGTGCTGCTGACCAACAGGTAGGTATCAAAATGCAGTCCTTTGTTAACCAAGTGGATGGTGATGAATTGATTAAACCGAGGTTGGTCACTGCTGCTTTGTTCAGGAGGTGTTGTATCCTATGTTTCCAGTAGTAATATTTCCTCTTGTTCCTCCATAACATACATGTGTTTACATTCCTGTGATTGTTACTTTGCTGAATAGGTCTGCTATGGTCCTATGATCTTGCTTTCAGCCTTTGACTCTGCCCCCTTTGTGTGCTGGGCTGAAATCCAGATGTCAGGGGAGACATGTCCTCTGTTAGTCGGTATCATGTAACTTACTCTCAGAAGGTGCTGTTCATTTGACGATCATACGTATTTGCACCCTGCTCAATTGGTCCCTCGTGCCAGGGGTATCTCCATGTACGACAAGTGCCATCTGAGCTTCTCAGACATCATTCCTGGGTCATTCCCGGGTCCACCTTGATTTCCCTTCTTTCTATTAGTTATAATTTTTCTGGACACTCTCCAATTTTCCTCACCATACCAAGTATGTCAGAGTCTTCCGAGCGGTCTGGAATTAGGAGGCCCTGAAGGTGTGCAACACTTCTGCACTTCTGCTGAGCTTCATGCTAAGCCCCTCTTGCCTCAGCACATGTGCTGACTGTGCTTTGACCACAACAATAGCAGAGCTTGTGTGCAGAAGGCAAGCTTACTACCTTAGCATGCTGGCAGCAACTTCAACAGAGGGAGGATACTGAGACAACTTCCGGTATTTGTACCGGAAGTGGACGATTAGTATAGCTTCCATAAATACAAATGAAGCAAAGGGAAGAAGATAAAACACACAAACAGTGAGTGCTCAACAGTGCAGTGCTGCATTTATGACAAAATACAGGGAATGCCATTGGCATCAGCAGAAATCAAATATAACTCCTAAATCACACCAAGGGATAATCAAGCATATAAATATTCAGTGACAAAACAAATACTGCTGTTTGCAACAAAACCAGCGATACAGGCTCAGAGGATTTAAACTCCACTCAACCTATGAGCTTCGAGCACACGCCTTAGGATATGTTACACGCAAACTTCAAAAGTTCTTAACCTAGCACATCACACTGCAAACCATGAACGGTTCCGTACGGAAAACCCACAGTAAACGAAAAGACAGAAATAGAGATTACAATGCAGGATAAACAGTGCGATTGTCTATAGCAGCACACAAAGTCCAACATTTACTATATAGATACAGATCCAAATAATTATAGGAGGGGATCAGTTGGCAAACAGGACATCCTGGGTTCTTGTAAATATAATTTACACATTTTTCTCCTACATAATACGTAGACTTAAATCAACAATTTGAGATGGTCACCACTCTGAAATGCCGGCAAGAGACATGAATCTGAATAGTGGCACAACCATCGCTTTGAAGACAAGGCTGGCAAAGCTGATGCGTTTCCACTTCTCTTCTAACTCAACAAGGCTGACATCCACAATCAGGTATTTGCTTTTACTCACATCAGAGTAGTCCATTTTGGTGGCTTGCAAATATGTCTAGAAATGTGCCTTACTCTTCATTTCTGAACTAGTGTTTGTGGGGGCTCCACAGAACAGCCATGTGGGAGGATTCTTTCTCAAAAAATATCAACAGTAGATGCGCTGCCCCTTTTAAAGGGCGGTATGACACAGCTGGAGCCCAAGATAGGCCTCCTGTGACATCCCTGATGAGGTTGCATATTTGGCCAATGATCATGTGCAAGAGATGAAAACATTAGGAATCACTCTCCTGAAAGCCAGCAAAAAGAAGTGTCGACCTTGCAAATAGACACCAAAAGAGCCTGGTGGTTGGACAAGGAATTCCAACAACAGATGATGAAGGAGACATTGGATAACCCAAACCGGTTTCTGGCTCTGTATGGCAACAACAACAAAATGCAACAGGGAGGAAAACCCAGCTGTTTTCCTGGGTGCCTGTTTCATGGATCTCAAATTGGCATTTGACTGAGTGCCGTGGGACTGTCTTTGTGCCAAATTGGAAAAATGTGGTATTCCAGGGAAAATGCTAAATGCAATCACAGCATTATGCAGTGACACATGGGCACAGGTAGAATTTGGAGACAGCAGCAGAGTGACTTCAAAAATTAACATCAACGCAGATTGAAACAGGGATGTGTTCTGGCCATGAGTTTGAGTTTGTTCAACTTATACTTAGCTGACAAAAGTAGCTAACCATCCACCAAAATTGGAAAATGAGAAAATCCTCTGCCCAGGGGGGCGTGGCTTGGACGCCGGGGCAAGATGGCGGATCCAGTGTGAGCTTCGTGATTTGGCGGGGCTCGGTAATCCTTGCAGAACCTTTCATCACGGTTCTTTCCTCCAAGGAGCAGTTTTAAGCCACTTGAACATGTGCTGCATCTGCTGACCGCGTTTGGACCTAATTCCTGCTCCCTTTGCTGAGTTTCCAGCAGGGGGTGATCTCCCTTCATCTCTGACGTGGGCGGCCACCATTTTGCGATGCCGTTCCCGCGTTTCTTTGCCTCAAACCTGATGGCCTGTCATTAAGACCAAACTTCAACATTGTAATATGCGGTGAGCTTTTTTTATCGTGCCTGTAATGTTTTTTTTTACCCTCTCCTTCCCTGGATACGGATTTGGGTGTTTTTTATGAAGCGAACTGTCGCCACTTATGGCTCTCGTCCTCATGAGCTTTTTTTTCTCTGCTTTCTGAAGTTACTTCAACTGATAAGCTTGGTTTATCCACCTTTTATCAATGACATTACTTTTTACCGGCCATTTCTCCATTGCCTTTTAACCTATCTACATGTTTATTATGGAATGGGAGTCTAAGCTGCATGGTTGTTCTCATCTCTTGGACTAATGCTCTATTGCCTGTGACTTTATGGTAGCTGACAGCATCTTCCCATTGCTACCTGATGTTCTGGTCACTTCCTACTGCTTGGGGATGCTGGTATTTATCACTTCAGGATAGTGCACTCATGTTTTTTTTTGCCACTTTGGTTGCCTCCATGCCTTTTTAGCTACTATAGTGTCTAATGAGGTATCCTCTTTTTCTTCTTGTCCAAGGATATAAGTACAAGCACTTGGTATAGCGGAGACCCTGCGTTTGTGTTTTTGGCGCTGTTTTTCGTTGCCTTCTCTGTGTTACCTCCGGATCTTTATTGACTATTCAATTGTAGTTCCCATAACCTATGATAGCTAACGACTCTCATTCCGCCCGAGCTTCTGCAACAGGCGCAAAACCTAAAAGACAAAAGAATGACCCACCATCCCCAATCCATACTTCTCAGAATCCGGTCCTGGACTCCATTTTAGAAGAAGTTTGTGGGCTTCAACCATTCATGTCCACAACTAATGAGAAGTTGTGCCAGATCGAGGAACGGTGGATTGTGATAGAGAGCAAGGTATTAAATTTGGAGCAGAGGGTCAGTGATATACCAGATGTTACCACAAAAATTCCATTGCTTGAACAAGAAATTCATAAGCTGAAGCTACACACAGAGGACCTTGAAAATCGCAATCGTAGGAACAACCTTCGCCTGTATGGCCTTCCGGAGAATGTTGAGGGGGCTAATATGGTACTCTTTCTTCAGAAATTTCTCCTAGACCTTCTGGGCTTCCATCTTCATCTACTCCTTTCAACATAAAAAGGGCCCATCGCTTAGGTCATCCTACTCCTAATGCTATGAATCCCCGTGGAATTATCATGCTTTTCCTGGAATTCACTGAACTTATGACAGTCCTGAAAGCAGCAAAACTCAAAAGACTTCTTATTTGGTCCGGCCATAACATTTTAATTTCACAGGTTGTTTCTACTGCCACCAATGCGCGTCGTAAAGAATTCCTCGCACTTCGCCCTCAGATGCGCCATTTGAACATTCAATATGGAATCCTTTATCCTTGTCTTTGCAAGATTACTCATAATGGTCGGTCTCGCTCCTTTGATGATCCGGATAAACTCAAACCTTTTCTCCACAGCTTCTTCTCTTCCGGAATGGACACTAATACTTGACCTCTCTAGTTTTATTTATTTCATCTTGTTCTCTCTGTTCCTTCTTTGTCCTACCTTTCTCGTTCCGTCATGTTAGGTCTAGCCTATTTTAATCTCCTTTTCCTCTTTTTCGATTGAGGTTCTCTATGTCCTATTCTCTTTATTATTATGCTGAGATCCGTTTTGGCTTGTGTCTCTATGCTCCCTCCATATCTTCTTCCTCTCTTCTTACAGATCTGGTTGTTTTGCCTTGATCTGTTTATTCTTCTTCACTTTCTCTCTCTTCCTTTTTCTTTCCTAGGCTGCTTTTCTCAATCTTTTCCTTTTCTCCCTCTTTTTCTTTTTATATTATTTCTTCCCTTTTTCACCTTTGTTTTATCACTTTTTCTATGCTTCTTTTTTAACTTATTATTTGGTCACTAATATCTTCTGTTTCTCCTTCCTCTTTTAGATCTTATGGTACTGTTGATCTTTTTTATGTTTTTTCACATTACTACTTTTTTTTGTGTTGCGTCGTTTTTCGTAGTTTTATCGTTGAAATGTATCTACTTTGAATATGTTGTGGTACTGCATGTCACTTCTCTTGTACTAGTTATTTTGTATATATCTCATGAGTGTTGTTCCATTTTTTGTAGATGTGCTCCTGCTCCACGTGTGTTTTACCCTCCCAACCCTCCATTATCTGTAAGTTTGTTACGTGGAACGTTCGTAGTCTCGGACACCCCGTCAAACGTCAGAAGGTACTGTCTCATTTATCTAAACTTGATTCTCAGGTTGCCTTCCTTCAAGAAACGCACTGTAATGGTGTTGAACCTATTAAGTTAAAGAGAAATTGGGTGGGACAAATTGTTTGTTGAATAAGAAGGGTGTTGTTGCCATTTTGTTCCATAAATCATTATCTGTACAATTACTTTCTACACAATGTGATGATGGTGGGCGGTGGGTGATGGCAAAGTTTGTTATACATAACAAAACCTTAATTTTATTGAATATGTATGGTCCTGT
This sequence comes from Lissotriton vulgaris, assembly GCF_964263255.1. Classification (NCBI taxonomy): domain Eukaryota; kingdom Metazoa; phylum Chordata; class Amphibia; order Caudata; family Salamandridae; genus Lissotriton; species Lissotriton vulgaris. The sequence continues at coordinate 1,869,839,199 of NC_141694.1, read as the reverse complement.
CAAACCAGACCCCAACTTTTGGGAAGCAATCAAAATTTAATTTTTTTCCATTGATTGCCCTGCTATTGTTGTTGCTGGTGATCTCAACCAGTGGATTGATCCTTTTTCTGATAGACTATCTAAATGTAAGTTCAATCCAGATAAATCGCATAAAGCATTTCAGTCGGCCATCTCCTCCCGTCCACTTTATGATGTTTGGAAGACTTGTAATCCTGATTTGCTTGAATATACTTTTTTTTCTAGTGTCCACCATACTGGTTCTAGGATTGATTATGTTCTTGTTAGTAAATATCTGCTTCCTTCCCTATAATCTTCAGAAATATGTTCCATTTGTATCTCTGATCATGCCCCTGTACAAGCTATTCTAGACCTCTCACTTGCCTCACCCAATTTTAGTCAATGGAAACTTAATGGTTCCCTACTATCTGATACTATTTACATTACTAAAGCCACCTCATTTATTAAGGAGTTTTCTGTTTTTAATGATCCAACGGACACTTCTGTCTCTAATAATTGGGATGCCTTTAAAGCTTCTTTTCGAGCCTTTACTATTTCCCATGTCTCTACTAAAAAGAAGAATATGCGGAAAAAGTATAATGAACAACTACTACACCACAAGTTATTGGAACACACATATTACACCTCTAAATCTCCCTCTACTCTTCATGAATTAATGAAGGCTAAATCTGAACTAAATAAATTATCCACTGTTGAGGCGTGTAATGTTCTCCTTAAAATTATATTAAGGTACCATGGTGGTCAAAATAAGGCTGGGAAAATGCTTGCCAATTACCTGAAAGTTAAATCTGAGCGTAAGAATATTGGCCCCATTTTCAATGATTCCACCAAGAAAATGGTGTCTTCAGATGAAGACATTGCAGAAGTCTTTCATGAATTTTACAAATCACTCTACACTGATGACACATTTCCCTCTAATCAAAATGTACATACTTTCTTCTCAGGCCTTCCTTCTCCCCCTTCTATACCTGATACTTTCAATGATTTAGAGAAAAAGATAACTCCTCAAGAAATAATTAATGCTATTAATTCTCTTAAAAAATCCGAAGCCCTGGTCCCGATGGTTTATCCATTGAATTTTATTCTACCTTTGCCTCTATTTTTATCCCTCACCTTCTAGCACTTTTTAATACCTTTATCAATGATGCCAAAGCTTCTGGCTCCTTTATGGATGCTTTAATTGGTATTATTCCCAAACCAGATAAAGACCATACTTAATGTAAAAATTTCCGACCTATTTCTTTAATAAATTATGATTGCAAGATATTTGCCAAAATTCTTGCATCACGACTTGAAACGGTTGTCCCTTTGTTGGTTAAAACTGACCAAGTTGGATTTGTTAAGGGTAGATTAGAATCAGATAATGCTCGTATGTTTGCCAATATTATCTCATATGCTAAAAACTATAAGTCTCCCCTTGCTGCATTATCCTTGAATGCCGAGAAGGAATTTGACCGGATCAATTGGCGATATATATTTGAAACTCTCCAATGGCTTGGCCTTGGCCCTATTTTTATTTCTTATGTTAAGTTATTATATTCCTGTCCCCGGGCCAGTATTTTTGTCAATAATCATTTCTCAAAGTTTACGTGTGGAACTTAAAATATTGTTATTTTTTAAAAGAAAGGTAAATATCCCATGAATCTAGGTTCCTATGGGCCAATAACACTATTTAATAGCAATACTAAGCTATACTCGAAAATCCTCACCACTCGATTGAATACGGTAATGCATCAGTTAGTTTCAGTATGGCAGCATGGATTCATTCAAGGGAGAGGGACGGCTGACCATGTGACGCAAGTCATTTCACTTTTTGATGCTACTGAGGCTCTCACAAAACCTATGGGGCGGCCTTTCTCAAAGCCGAGAAGGTTTTTGACAGGGTTTCGTGGGAGTATCTTTGGAGGGTCTTGGAAATGAATGGTCTCGGGAGTTCCTTTATCAGATCAGTATAGATTCTGTACTGTAATCCTACCGCGTGACTGCAGGTTATGGGCGGAGAGTCTGGGACTTTTTCAATCTGTAGGGGAACCAGACAAGGGTGCCCCCTATCTCCTTTGTTGTTCGAGTTATACATAGACCCCTTTCTTAGGAAATTGGAGGCATCCCCAGATATAACACCAATAAACCTACCTGGCTGGGATACGAAAGTATTAGCCTATGCCGATGATGTAGCAATAATAATGGCCAACCTTGATAGAGCAAAGCGGTGGTAAAAACCATTGCCGAAAATTTTGGAATATACTCAGGATTTGCTCTGAACAAAATAAAAACTCAAACTTTGACAAATAAATGTATCATTTCCACTGATAGCAGGATTGTTGAGGCTGCAGTTTAATTAGGAATATACATCACAACAAAGATAGATGACATTGTTGACATAAATTTGGCTCCTATAATAGGGAATTTAAATAACGATCTATGATGATGGGATCAATTAAAGTTGTCTATCATAGGAAGATGCAATCGGAACAAAATTATGATGTTAGCAAAATTACTATCTATTTTTCACACGATTCCTCTGGAAATACATAATGATTGGTTTAGGTTAGTTGAGAGAGAGGTGGCTCGATTCATCTGGTCATATGGCAGAGCCAGACAATCTAATGTATTTTTATCCCTTCCTAGGACAGAGGCAGGCTCGCGATCCCCAATTATAAACTATATTACCTTTCTCATCTCTGCAATATTATTGGTCTCTGTTTGGCACCAGGCCCGGAGAACAATATGGCTCCAGTTTTATCACATCAATTTACGAGATGTTGATTTGACCACGAGGTAATGGATGCCAATTAAAGAACTATGAAACAAGTAATTTCAAAAGGACATGGATCAAAACCCTGATCACCGCATTTTGAAACTGGGCGGGCGTCCGGAAAAAACTTAGGAATAGGACGATTTAGCAGATTCACACCCCTATTTTATAATGATCAACTGCCAAGTGCTCTGCAGGATAACTGCCTGGCAAGGTAGGGAAAAGCCGACTTCTTTAGGATAGAGAATATGTTGGTAGAGGATTATATAGCATTGTTTGAAATGATCTGGGAAGGATTTAGTTTGGGGCAAATGTTTGCAATTAGAAGACTTTCTTTTTTTTAAAAACAGTCAGAGCCGCCGGCTTCTCAAATGTATACCTTATGGATTTATTAACAAGGCCTTCCAGCACTACGATCTCACAATTATATAATTGTATTACAAGACCCATTTACTATGGAGAGCAGGTCATAGATAGCTGAAGTGAGACAGTATTCCCTAATGATTGAGGCATTCATGAGATAGATATCTACACCTTTGCGCACATCATCAAACTAGTGTGGAAAGGTATACATTTTGTTTTACAAAAGCGATTGGTGAAATCCCCAGGGTGGGCTTATGAACACATTCTATGATGTCAGTTTTTCAAGGTTTCATATGTTTAGTTTCTACTTTGGAGCTTAAGTGAAATCCTAGTCATCATCACTGGTTCATTGTCATTGGTTGGATGGGCTCGTAAATAGGTAGCCCTACGGTTTGGTCTTCTATGCTTACTATGCCTTTGAATAGAGTATCGACTTCTGTCAATGGTCTGTCTAAATCCTTTGCTTGGATGCTATATGTGATTCTTATTAGACTGCTGTTTGGCAGCTTATCAAGGTACCTGATACTTTTGAGTGATACATTGTTGTCACTACAGACTACCTGTGAGTCAATTTGGTTGTAAAGATGCCACATAGATAAAAAATAAATGTTGCTGCAATCCTACATCTTGACTTTTGTAGGCTTTCGTTTGGTTAGAGTTAGAGGGAACTAAAGTTAATCCTTTGCTATAACATTTATTGATGCAATGGTATCAATAAAAGCTATTATTATCTGCCTACCTATAGGTACATGACTTCAGGATTAAGGATAACTGCTTTTTATTCCTTATTTCATGTTGTGGAAAACACTTACTGCTCCATCATTCTCTTGATTGTCATCCATGACTTTATTTCTAAGGTCAATGATACGGGTGAAACAATGTTTACTGCTTTTATTGAAGAAGCTATGGTGCAGTAGGACAAGCGACATACTTTTGCAAAATAAATACATTTGTTTCATGCTGAACACTTCTTCTCTTGATTGAGAATTTCGCTCATAGGAGGGAAAGTGACACAAAAATGCCCTTAGGTCTTCTATTTTTGATGCAGGAGTGGGTTTGGGGCTTGTTGCAGTGTTGGTGATTTGGTTTACAGCTTTGGCACTTACAGTTTTATTGAGGGCTGCCTCCATATGTGACACCGTCGATTTGGAAGAGTCTAGAGCTTCCAAAGTCAAAATGTAGGACAAAGCCATGCCACTCTTCTATTTTGTCTTGTAGCATGAACATTTCACCAGTGCTTAGTGTAGTGTGGGCAATTCAACAAGGATTCAGCCAAATCCCTGCATAGCTTGGCACTGGAGGAATCTTTAAGTAGTACTCACATATCGTTGACATAAAGGAAAGCAATGTCTCTACTTTCCCCACCACAAAATGTGAAGAGGGCCCCCTGAGACCTGGCAACTGATCAACATACAAAGACCTTTGAGTGAGTGAGTCTTCCTCCAGTACCATAGACATTTTACACCCCCTGAGGGAAAACAATTTAATTAATGTAGTTTATACCCACTTGCAACTTACACTCACTCTTTTAACTCAAACCCTTCCTAACAATAAAAAAACACACACTTTGCCTAAATCAATTTCATACAGACTTATCTGTCACTGTAGTGTGTCTCTCACACAATACAAGACTATTCGGGTTGTTCTGCAGGTATTCCCCAGAAATGAATTGATCCTGAGAACCTGATCCCTGACTACTCACCTTCAACCACTGGAAGTGACTCCCAGAGCCCAAGGAGGGTGACAAGGAGCAAGATGACACTTGCCGTCTTCATTATGGTTTGGGTAGCAGTTTCTGAATCCTGTGCTTACAAGTGTCTGGGATTTATAGGATAACATGGGTTGAGAAGGAGGGAAGGATGACGCTAGCAAAGACAGACTGGACAACAGCCAAGGGTGGTTCAGAACAATACCTACCACATGCTACAGTGTCATACACACTCCCAGCCAAGCTGTGTTCCTTCATTCTTTCCTCCATGGTTAGAGACAAAATAAATGTTTGACTACAGTATGTGACTTTGGAGCTGCCTCAAAGGATTTGACAGAAATACTGACAAATCGATGTGCTCTGTGCTGTTGCTGGACAGAGTGCTCCATCCGTTCCAGAACTCCTCTGTAAGAGAACATATTGAACATATTGAGGCAGTCAGGACTGTTGAGTTGATTGATGATCAGAACAGCAGAGGACTATTGCACCAGGGACCATGAACCACAAAGCACTGACTTGCTTTCGACCCCTGTAACTGCTTTTGCAACCTCTAGCAAAATGGTTCAAGAAGTTAAACAGTATGTAGATAAAAACTGTTTACTCTCTATAGCTTCCAATCGAGATGGCACTGGAACTTTATGTTCTGTAAAATAAATAAATACAGCAGTTCAATGATCACTCCTGTGATTAAATAAATTAAAGAAATAAAACATATATGTAAAGACGTTGCCATGTTTCAATGTAGTAATTACATAGAACGGTTCTTCATATGCTCAAAAATGCATTCACTTTCATATAAAATAGCTCCACACCAAGGATTTATGCGGCTTGTGGGAAAGGTAATTGTGTGGCCTTGTATTGCACAGTAGAAAAGTATCCCCCTATTGTACATGATGGGGATATAGAACCTCACTTCAGAGTTCCATCACCATCACCATATTAAGGAACTCTGCCTTTGATCTTATTTTTCTGTATGATCATTTAACTTTTCGATGGCTTACAATATTCTTATACTGTACGGCATTTTAAAAAATAATGGCATATGCCATAATATGTATTTATTTATGTTTTGCTGGACTGCTTATTACAAGAATATGGTCATCACAATTGAGCGGCCAATTCCAATGTCGGACAGACCTTTGTCCGTCCGACATCGGCCAGGAGCTGTAACCGACCGAAATGCTGACGTCGGTTACAACCCTGCTAGTACGATGCAACCGAACAGGGTTGGTTCGCATTTGTATACTTACCAATACAGGCATGCATTCCGAGTGGAATGCATGCATTGTTGAAAGCAGGGATGCAGTTCATCCCTGCACCCTGTGGCCGGCACACCCAGGTGCAGCAATCAACTGAGGGGCACCATAGGTGCCCCCAGGCCGCCATCCGGCAGCCTCATGGGGGCCCTGCTGGCGTCCCCCAGAGACAGCTTCCAAATGTGTGTCCGGCACGAAAAGGCAGTCAAAAGATGCCATTGTACTCCCTCGGTCGTAAAGATGCGACCGGGGGAGTACTGAGGGATTTCCGGACTGCGGACAGGCTCTCCCGAGACTGTCGTCCGCAATCCAGAAATCCAAGTCGGTTTCCTTTCCGACCGAGCCCATCAGAAAGGCTTGGTCGGAAAGGAATCCGGCCCACACATTCCGGTTCGGTCGGAAGGGCTTCAGCCATCGTTCGGAGCCCTTCCGCCCGAAATCGGAATCGCCCCCGAAGTGGTGGAATGTTTTTCCTTTTGTTTTTGTGTCATATGTTTGCAATACTAAATAATGAACCATCAGGCATGCGGCCAAAGCTAGACCTCTATCGGGTTAGCGACTACTTGTTACATTGAGGTAGCAACATACTTCCTTTCTGCATACCCACAAAAAAACATTCTTTGAACCAGGCAAGAAGAATTTTGACCTACTCTTTAATATTATGTTTTAAAATGATCAGTGCAACACATGCATTTATCTCACATGCCTTTACCGCACGTCCTTTCCCATGCCATACCCATACCACACATTTCCTTTACGGAGCAAGTCTTTACCATACATTTGCCTTTACCATGCTTGCCTTTACATTAAACTATTAAAATTCATTAGTTATAGCTATACTTATAGTTAGATGTATTTTAAAACACTATGACTCATTGCCTTAAGTCCTGTTGCTTTAAGTCACTTAATGGCATGAGTTACAGTTTCTTGAGACAAATTTAACTATAAGTATAACTATAACTGCTGATTTTCCATGGATTGTAAGGGTAAAATATTAGCTTATCTATAATGACTCTATAACCTTCAAATGGAGTTTCATGCTTTTTTGTCTTGTTTTTTTTTACTCCAAAAGACTTGCTCCCAACATGGAAGGGCAGGAAGCAAGATCTAAAATGTCACCTATTGTAGTGTAGTTACTATATTCCCAATAGGCTCTGCGCATTGGAATAACATATACTATAGTTTAGACATAGGACTGAAGTCGACTAGGTCTCTATCGAATATATTAGACTTAACCGTGAGTGCCAGCTAGTACAGAGGTCACCCGAAACTTTCTCGAATTCACTAGAAGGGATTCGTTTCTGACAACCGCATAAACATGACAACTTTGTTTCCCAAGAAAAAAAAATCAATCTCTAGAGTCGCAGAAACAATAGATAGTTATTTCACTCAGTCAATTGTGCATTCTTCGTTTCGCCAGAGGTGCTGAGAAATAGAGAGACGGGCATTTTCAATAAAAAGCATTTATTGAACAGTCTTCTTTCTCAAGCATAAGAAGTGAACTGCTACAATCGTAATACTGGTTATAAAGAACAATGCGTACAGTATGAAGAGTATTATAAAGTAATAATGTAAAAGCATGATATGGTTTCTAAGCCATATAAAATAACATAAAATACATACATTAAAAAATAATGATTAAAAGTACTCAACTGGTGCTTCTAAAAAACCTAACCTAGGTCTAGTACAAGGGAAGAAGTAAGTGAAGTGTAGCTTAAGTTCAGTATTCTTTTGCCAAGAATCTATTCCAAGAATTCTCTATGGGTCTTATAAGCTTCGTACCTTGGTTTAGAATGAAGGAGGTCTTGTATCTCTCTCAGGGCTCGATTTCCCAGCAACCCACTGGGGTAGCCTGGAAACACTGGAGTTGGATTTCTCGGCAGGAGAAAAGACAGCATCTCTCTCAGTGCGTCAGCTGGAGGGTCGGCTTCCTTCGGCACTTGCTGTAGCAGGGCATCGGGCAAGTAGATAGTTAAACTGCTCCAAACCACCGTGTGTTTGCCTGGGCAAATGTAGGCATTTTTATACCTTGAAGGTGCCAAGTTTGACGTAAGGTTGGACATAATAACATCATCAAAGACTCAGTTCTTTGAAAACTCCATGATTTCATGGATAAATCAATATTCAAGAAAGGGGAAGTCCTTGACTGCTGAAGGAGGGTTTTTCCAAGAAATCGTGTGGATTCTTTGAACTAGTGGAAGTAGCCATGCCGTATTTGGGCTGCATAGGCTGTCTAAATATGGTTATGATTTCTATGCCTATATGCGGATAGGGCGATTTATACCTATATATGGGCATGAATCGGGAAAATTACACTAGGGTCCTAGATTCATATACAACACTATGCAGCTATAAATTAGAGTCAACCAGTCATCTTGTGTGTGCGTGCCCAATAGTCATGGTCCAAAAGAAGATACTCTTCAATCCAGCCTTCCTGAAATTGAACATTTGCAACTGCAGGTATTCACATGCTTTTAAAATAAGGGGCTGGTAGTCCTAGGATCTTGGGAACTAACTAGTGCAGAGGTACATTAGAAAGCGACTATGATATGGAGTTTCGGAAAATAACATTTAATCAATTGTTACACTCAAACAACGTGGTACTTTTCACCACTTTTAGGGATTTCTGTTTTCTTGAAATTGTGATTTAAGGCCCTACATGGTGTTTTAATGTATTTTTATACATAAGCTATGCACTTTATGGTTAGGAATAACTGAACAGACTGTTTTTCATAATCTCCTGGAGGACAGCCAAAATGTATTCAGATCACTGCATGTTTTAAGTGTTATTTTCTGTCATCAGCTGTATTTGTGTACATTTTATTTTGATATCTTTGTACTGACCTACTTCAAAACGTTGTACCAGTAAGGCAAACACTAGATCTTCTGTGCTTTTAGACGTAGAGTGTTCATTGACCTCACATGTCATCTGATTGTGGTATGTGGGACCAATCTATTCATCTAAGGAAGACAAAGACAAAGAGGGCCCACTGTTTGCTCTGTTCCACAATGTGAGAAATGTATATGGCCTTGCAATGTGTCTTAAAGAAGTGTTCAAGCACTAATCATGAAATACTTGATTTATAAAGAGGCAAGGTACCTTGATAAATCTTGTCTTTCAAATGTGAGCCCATTGTCAGTTCTTAGCTTTTTCGTCCCTTGTGGCTAGGCGTGATTTTCTACCATTCTTTTGAATCAGCTCTTCTGCTAATATGGATTGCACAACATCTACCTCACGATACTTAGCCAATGACGACAAGACGACAATGAAGACAAGATCCTGAAGAGTCTTAAAGTCTGCATTGGATATCGGCCATGGATAAAGTGGGATTTATTCAGTAAGGGACATGGCAAATTGGGAACACAAGACACTTGGCAATGAAGACAAACGTCCCACTGTGTTTGCCACATTTCAGTCTAAGCTGAGAAACCAGACTTTCCATTTTTCTTTTGCTTCTCATACGTGCAAAGTGTATCGAAGCCCTGTATCTCTTTACGGATACAGAATTAATGTGTGTTGATAATACTGCATATTACATGATTTTATGAACACTTAGTGGGTTGTGTGGAAACAAATGTAAAAGATCGCGCTCACTCGATGTGGATTTACGACTGTATTTATTCGCAAAACTAAAGGGCACGTTTTTGAATAAAGAAAGAATGTCATCTACACCAAACGTTTGATTGTGATTAATGAATACATTACTTCAAGAAAGCTTAAGAAACAATCATGTTTCATGTTAAAGGAGCGCGCCCTTTGTGATAATATTATCACACTACTCACTATTATATGAAGGCACTAAAAGACAGAGTGTGACAAGGACAGCGCCAAAACCAACTGATCTAAAATCACATACCTAAACAGGTGTGCACGGAGATAATCAGCAAATAGGTTTAGAGAATAACCCACAGGACAGGAGAATTAGTATTTTTGTGGCGAATGTTGACACTAAAAGAATGTCCATTAAGATGCGGGTGGAAGTGATTACACCTACTTTTCAAACGGAAATAACTGTGTTTAATTAGAGTAAAGACACATACTCCACAGATTACTGGTAGATATGATCCATAAAACTGCCTCTGAGAGAGTACTGCTACCAAACCTTATGAACCGCTGTTGACTGATAACTCTGTATCCTTTGATGGGTTAAACCCCTTCAGAGTTATCTCAGCTGACATAGCACCCTCATCCTTTGCGGTTCAGAATGCTGCTTGCTGAGTTTCACTCCAGGCTCGAAGCTGTTGACTTTGTTAGGTACCATCAGGGAGGAGAAATTCTTGATGAAGCTTCCGTAAACTGCTACAATACCAAGGAAGCCCCGATCTCAGATACTGAGGTAGGATGAGGTGTCCTCTCACTTGATATTTTCCACTTTCACTAGGTCATGGGTAACTCTATCTGCTATTCACTTAGAGACAAAGAAATTGATGTTCCACTTCAGGACTTCACAATTCTTTTAGCTTAGTGTAAGCCATATTCACTTACGGCCAGATAGACGACCATTGGATTTTGCGACTCACAATTTTCAACAAATTGCGAGCCCAATTTGTGAGTGGCAAAATCCAATGTACAACATTCTCAGAACCTGTTTGCGATTCCAAATGGATGACCCCATTGGGATTGGCTGGCACTCCCAGGAATGATGGCCTGCTGGGGTCAGCAAACCATCATGTCTGGGACCGCTTTGTCAATAAAACTTTTCAGTTTAATTATTTAGGGGCAGACAGTCATCAATGGGACCACTGTATGCTCTTAAAGATTCTTTGTACATGCATTCCCAAGAGGGAAGGGGTCCCCTGTGAACATCTTCCTGTTTACGAGTGCCCTATCACTCTTCTGAGAAGGGTGGTAAACTGTGAGTGTTTTGCGACCGCAATTGTGGTTGCAAAACATTCATATATAGGTTTGGGAGTCGCTATTAGGAAGGTACTCCCTTGGCACGCCACTTTCTAATATCGAGTTGCTAACCCTATCTTGCGAGCCGCTAATTGAGTAGTGATTCGTAAAAGAGGGTTGGTGCATTGGACTTATCGATTTTGAGGTTGCAAAGGGGCTGAAATCCCCTTTGGGACCACAAAAAATGGTCATACATCCTGCCCTCAGTCTCTCAAACACCACACTTAGGTCATGTGTAATTTTCTTGCAGTGTTTTGGAGTGTACCAGAATGTCATCACTGACATTGATGTTGCCTGATAAGTGTAATCGATAATTCTCTAATTGTGTTCTGAAATACTTTTGCTTTGCTTGATTTGCTGAAGTGGAATCTTTTGAAAAAGTAAAGGCCACAATGGGTAGGAGAAATGGTGATATGTCTTGATCATGGAACCAGAAGGAGCTGGTGACAACCAGCATTTAAATTGACTTTAGGAAGCCATAAGGACCCATTTTCTTTTTTTTTTATTCTGTTTTTCCCATATTAGCAAACCATAGATTAGATGCAACTGCAGCAAAAAAAAGCCAGTTAAAGGATAACAGTATAGAAAAACTATAACAGAAAAATCATTGCAGTTCAGAAATACCATATTTCTTCTTCATCAACCATTATCGATTCAAACATTTCTTATAAACACTTGCCTAATTTCTCTCTATTTTCAAGCACAAAAAACAGAGCAGGATACTATCAGAATAACCACGGAATCCTCAAAAATAAAAAAAATGATAGTGCATACTGCTTTATACTCAAAATTCAAACAGTTTGACAGTATTATTTAAAGAATCCAACTTAAACATAGACCTAGGTATTCATTCTGTTGGAGCAAGTTGGCCAATCCATATTGATAGTGGCCTCCAGGTTATTTTACCTTTGATCCTACTTTTCTTGCCACTCTGATCATATAGCGTTTTTTCAAGATTAAATATATATAAAGCAACTTTTCCACTGATGGAAAGTTGGCGGAGAGGGATCTAGCCAGGCTGATGCTACACAAAGTTTAAACTCTGCCATTGCTATATTCGTTAGCTCCTCTCCAGTTTTCCCAATTTGTTCATTTACTCCTAGAAGCATCAGCTGGGGTGAGAGCAGAATATCTTCTTTCAATATATGCTGCAAGAAGCCGGCTATTTCCCACCCAATAGGTCTATTAATATGCATGTAGTAATATATGAACCAAGTCCAGCCCATATGTTTTACACCTGAAGCATTGTGTCCCTTACCCTCTTCCCCACTTTGCTATTTTTGCAGGAGTAATATATGGATCAAATAGGGTTGTAAAATGGTGTGCCCGCAAGTATGCAGAAAATATTATAGAGTTACCCATCTCCAGTGACTTCATAAAATGTGATTTCCGGACCCCAAGCCTGTCGTTCCACTTCTGCCCATGCCTATCCACATCGTCTGTCATGTTATGTGGCCCTATATAAAAAGAGGGATCTGGAGGTCTACCTCCATAATTACGGTTTGGTGCACAGGGAGGTGAGGAGGCGAGGTGAGGTGCGGTGGCGTCTCTCGCTATCTCCATCACACAGACCTGGGCGGTCTGGATGCTTTCAAGGATAGGGGGAGGGTTAAGGTGAGAGGGGGGGGGGGCCTAGGGGAGGTTGTAGATGGGTCACTTGGTGGAAAGTCAGTATGCAACATGCATCCTAATAACATGTTGTGTTTATTAGAATTTTGTGATATTTTAAAATTGATAGTCAATCAGAAGCATAGGTATACAGACAACTCTAATAGGAAGGATATTTGTTTGGACAAGATGTCACAGTATCAATATGGCTAAGATTCGTATAGCCTCTAAAAATATCTGTGGTTTAAAGGACAGAGGTAAAAGAAGGAGGATTAGTGAGGATCTTAAATTTCTACAAGCATATTTAGTACTGATAGTAATTTGTTTAATCCCTCCGGGCAGGTCACCCCCCGAGCACACTCCCCGTGAGTGAGCCCGTCCCCTGGTGCCGCCTCTGCCCTGAGCTGTGCCCTGTGCATCTCTGCCAGATCCGCTTGTTCCACGGATCTCCAGTGTCCCCATTCGCCACCCCGCTCCCCCTCCCAGCGGCCCCTCCCTCCCACAAGACTACATATAGTCCTCTGTGGCCAGTGAGGTGCAGTGACCTCTGTCCCTCCGGGCAGGTCACCCCCCGAGCATACTCCCCGTGAGTGAGCCCGTCCCCTGGTGCCGCCTCTGCCCTGAGCTGTGCCCTGTGCATCTCTGCCAGATCCGCTTGTTCCACGGATCTCCAGTGCCTCCTGCCACCAGCTGTGCCCTCGGCTGGGCCCGACCGCCGGATCCGCTTGGTCCGCGGATCTCCTGTGCCCCCTGCCACCAGCTTGCTTTGCCGCCTTTTTGTTTATCTTTCCCCGACGTTTTGCCCTAGCCCCCATTGCTCCCCCCTCCTCGCCCAGCCCCGGCTGCGTTTTCCGCCACCTCCCCGCCGGTGCCCCCCTGCGGCCCCGCCCCCTACCCTCGCTCACCATCCCCATTCGCCACCCCGCTCCCCCTCCCAGCGGCCCCTCCCTCGCTCCGCCCCCCCCACTCTCCTCATATGGCAGAGTGGCCAACGTGCAGCGTGCACGTGCAGCGGGCGCGCCCTAAGCACGCCGAAGGTGCGCCAAAGGTAAGCCCGTCTGCACCCGTCCGCGCCTGGACCGCGCCCAGCACCCGAACCCCTGGCCCCCGAGGACCCCAGCCCACCCGCCAGACGTACAACGCCGCCACCTTCAACGCGCTCAACACTGGCCGAGTCCCGGGATGCTACCGAGCCACCCCGAGACGCACCCACGGACCCTTCAGCTGCCACGCCTGCAAGTTCACCTGCATCCGGACCTGCCCCGCACCAGTACCCGCCAAGCCGAACACCGGCAGCAACCACCTCAAGTGCATCCTGCTCAACACCCGCTCCGTCCACAGACACGCCATCGAACTCTGGAACCTCCTCGACACCACAGCTCCTGACGTTGCCTTCCTCACAGAAACCTGGATGAACGACTCCTCAGCGCCCGACATCGCCATCGCCATCCCAGAGGGATACAAGATCACCCGGAGAGATCGCGACATCCAGACTGGAGGAGGCATCGCCATCATCCACAGGGACACCATCCACATCACGACCAACACCGATGACACCCTGACTACCGCCGAACACCTGCACTTCCAGATCCACACCGACCCGAAGACCACCCTCAGAGGCACCTTGATCTACCGACCCCCGGGACCACGCACACAATTCAGCGAGGACATCGCCGACTTCGTCAGCCCGCATGCCCTCGCCTCCGCTGACTACATCCTCCTGGGGGACATCAACTTCCACCTGGAGAACAACAACGACCGCAACACCACCACCCTGCTCGACAACCTCGCCAACCTCGGACTCAAGCAGCTGGTGTCCACCCCCACCCACCTCGCCAGACACACACTCGACGCCGTCTTCTCATCCAGCAAAGACATCGCCATCAGCCATGCCACTGGACTCCACTGGACGGACCACAGCTGCGTCTACTTCACCTTCCGAAGAACCACGATCCCCCACCACCAGCAACAGGTTGCTCGAAGAAGCTGGAACAAGTTCACAGCAGACCAGCTCACCGCTTCCCTGAGCCAGCACCCTCCCGCCAGCTCAGCGAACCCCAGCCAGGCCGCCGACAACCTCACGAAGTGGATCAGCAACTGCGCAGACAAACTCGCCCCACTGAGGACCCTGCCCAGCAGACCCGGCAGCAAGAAGGCCCCATGGTTCACCGACGAACTCAAGAGCTCCAAGAAGAACTGCCGAGCCCTCGAGAATGCCTGGAGAAGGGAGCCAACACCGGACAACATAACCGCCCTCAAGAACGCCACCCGCAAACACCACCAACTGATCCGCGCCACCAAGAAAACAGCATTCAAGGACCGGCTGGACAACAACGCACACAACTGCAAGGAACTCTTCAACATCGTGAAAGAGCTCTCCAACCCCAACGCCGGAAACAACAACATCACCCCATCGCAAGACCTCTGCAACTCCCTCGCCTCCTACTTCCACAACAAGATCGCGGACATACACAACAGCTTCAGCACTCAACCGACGCACGCCACGACCGAACCACCGCCCCCCACCACCACCCTCCACGCCTGGACTCCGATCAGCACCGAAGACACCGTCCGCACGATGAACTCCATCCACTCCGGATCTCCGACAGACCCCTGCCCTCACCACGTCTTCAACAAGGCCGACGCTGTCATCGCACCCCACCTGCGGGACATCATCAACACCTCCTTCAACACCGCCACCTTCCCTGAGAGCTGGAAGCACGCCGAACTCAGCGCTCTACTAAAGAAACCAACAGCGGACCCCACCGAACTCAAGAATTACCGCCCCATCTCGCTCCTCCCGTTTCCAGCCAAAGTCATCGAGAAGACCGTCAACAAACAGCTGGCCGCCTTCCTTGAGACAAATGGATCCCTCGACCCCTCACAGTCTGGCTTCCGAGCCAACCACAGCACCGAGACCGCCGTCATCGCTGCCACCGATGACATCCGAGCCCTGATGGACAACGGAGAAACATCCTCCTAGACCTCTCCGCAGCATTCGACACTGTCTGCCACCGCACCCTAGTGCAGCGCCTCAGCAACGTCGGAATCCAGGAGAAGGCACTGGAATGGATCATCTCCTTCCTCGATGGAAGAACACAGAGAGTCCGCCTACCACCGTACAAGTCAGAGGACACCGAAGTCATCTGCGGCGTCCCTCAAGGATCCTCGCTGAGCCCCACCCTCTTCAACGTCTACATGAGCCCCCTCGCCGCCATCGCACGCCAACACAACCTCAACATCATCTCCTACGCTGACGACACCCAGCTGATCCTCTCCCTGACCAACGACCCCGCCGCCGCCAGAGCCAACCTTCACGAAGGGATGAAAGACGTAGCCGAGTGGATGACAACCAGCCGCCTGAAACTGAACTCAGACAAGATGGAAGTCCTCATCCTGGGCTCCTCGCCCTCCACCTGGGATGACTCCTGGTGGCCCCCCGCCCTGGGCACCGCACCCAAACCGACAGACCACGCACGCAACCTGGGCTTCATCCTGGACTCCTCCCTCTCCATGACCAGACAAGTCAACGCCGTCTCCTCGTCGTGCTTCAACATCCTGCGCATGCTACAGAAGATCTTCTGGTGGATCCCCACCGAGACCAGGAAGACGGTCACCCAGGCCCTCATCACCAGCCGACTGGACTACGGCAACGCCCTCTACGCCGGAACCACCGCCAAGCTCCAGAAGAGACTCTAGAGGATCCAGAACACCTCAGCCAGACTCATCCTCGACATCCCACGACACAGCCACATCTCCGGACATCTGAGAGACCTGCATTGGCTCCCCGTCAACAAGAGAATCACCTTCCGTGTCCTCACCCACGCACACAAAGCCCTACACGATCAAGGCCCGAGCTACCTCAACAACCGCATCAACTTCTATGCTCCCAAACGCCATCTCCGATCAACCAGTCACGCCCTCGCCGCCGTCCCCCGCATCTGAAGAACGACAACAGGAGGAAGGTCCTTCTCCTACCTGGCCGCCAAGACCTGGAACTCCCTCCCGATCGACCTGTGCCTGACCCAAGACCACCTCTCCTTCAGGAAGAAGCTCAAGACCTGGCTGTTCGAGCAGTAGCAGCACCCCTCCTCCCCAAGCGCCTTGAGACCCTCCGGGTAAGTAGTGCGCTCTATAAATGTCTTTGATTGATTGATTGATTAGGCTCAAAAGTTCTTGCCCGTACAACACAAGATATTAGGACTAAGGTGGGGCCATCATGCTTTAGAGAAAGGCTGTAGACAAGAACGGTAGATGGATAATTATGAACTATAGCTGCGGGACAGGAAAGTTCACGTTACGCACCGTATATGTTCCAGTTCTGGATGATCCTGAGCTATTGAATTTTCTGGCTTTCGAGTTACCATCTTTGTCTTCTGTGTGTGGGGATTTAAATATTAATGGTTCTAGGATAGACACATAGAGGGATGGGGTATTTAGGAAAGGTCAGAAACCTAAGTCATCTAAGGCAAAGAAAATCTTTGCAAGGGATATCAGCCTGATGGATGTATGGTTGACTTTGAGGGCTTAGGAGCCAGGTTATACTTATTATTCTGCACCTAGTGTTAAGTTTGCAAGACGTGATTATTTTTTAATTTCACCATCCCTATTTCAGGAGGCTCGGGTGGAGGTTTTTCCAAGGGTGATGTCAGTTCAAAATCCCCTTCTTTTGGAAGTTTTACTGGTAGGGCTTAGATAGAAAGGAGCATACATGAAGTGGTCCTTTGAGAGAGCACTCCTTACAGATCAAGAGTATGTCGAGCATATGAAGGGATGGATCGCAGATTTTTTTTGCGATAATAAAAATAGTGCCCCTCCTGGAATGATTTGGGATGCATTCAAAGCATCATTAAGAGGATAAATGCTTCAATATAGTTTGACTAAACAGAAAAAAAGCAGCTCAGATTAAAGAGTTCTATCAAAAACTTGCCATTCTTGAAACTGAGTTTATTCATATTGTGAATAACGGAAGAGATATTACTTTAGTTATGAATTTAATAGCTATCACTAAGGCCTTGTTAAATGATTTCAATGTTGAGAAGACAGCAGGTAAATTTATTGCAAAAGACAACAGTGTTACGAATATATCGAGAATGTCGTCCAACTGCTAGCTGATAGGGCTAGGCAACAAATTGGCGCAGGACATATCAAGCAGGTTACGAATAAGGAAGGAGATATACAGCTAGATTCATCAAAGTAAAATTGGGTCGCAAAGGGCCATATTCTGAGAATCTGCCACTTTGCAAGCGCAATTTTTGCATTTGGGATTCATCATCCCAAATGCAAAAATCGCTATTATAGAATTCGCAAATTTGCGAGGAATTGCATTTAAGGAATCTCTATTTGAGATTCCTTAAATGCAAGTCATGAAACATTTAAAAATTGCGAATTTGCAATTTTGGGCCGCTATTTACAGCGAAGTCAAACCTCGTCTTAAATAGCGTAAACTCAGAAAAATGCACTTACGTGCATTTTTCTAAGTTGTATGTTAAACACACACATGTCCTTAGGACATGTGTGCGCGTAAAACCAGCATCCAATATCATTTCAGGGGTGCAACAGGGTGTCCTTTGGACACCCCTGCACCCTTGAAATCGCAAACTCAACATGCGAATCGCTAATAGCGATTCACACATTGATATGTCTTCCCATTCATTCCTATGGGCCGGCCCATAGGAATGAATGGGAAGAAATATCCTTTGAAATTGCAAACTCAACATGCGAAACCCTTGAAATCGCAAACAGGGTGTCCTTTGGACACCCCTGCACCCTTGAAATCGCAAACTGAAAATGCGAATCGCTAATAGCGATTCGCACATTGATATGTCTTCCCATTCATTCCTATGGGACTTTAGGCCCATAGGAATGAATGGGGAGTTATTCCTTATTTTCGATTAGCTAATTGCTAATCGCTAATAAGGAAGCTGTAGAAATCGCAATAAATATTGCGATTTCTACATGAATCCCGTTTTGCAAGTCTGTAATAGCGATTCCTTAATAATCACTATTACAGACTCGCAAAACATGCCGATGATGAATCTATGTGCCGCACATTTCAGGGAGGCATTTAGGGTGTTCTATAGGGGGCTATATACGGTACTGCCTGGAGGGGACTCTTATAATCAAGAGTAGTGGGATGAGTTTGCTCCTCAGATAGGGATTCCTAAGGAGAAGAGCCTTCTGTTGGGATCAGAATTTTCTCAGGAGGAACTTTCTATAGCTTTGCAAGCTCTTCCATCAGGAAAAGCTACTGGGACTGACGGTATCCCAGTAGAATTCTACAAAACTTTTGCCAAGGAAATTACCCAGGAATTACTTGAATTATTTAAAGAGGTAAGGAAGAGGGCGGCACCACCTGATACGTGGGGCACTACACATATTGTTATTTTTTAAAAGAAAGGTAAAGATCCCATTAATCTAGGTTCCTATAGGCCTATAACACTCTTAAATAGCCATACTTAGCTTTACTCGAAGATCCTCACCACTCTATTGAATAGGGTAATGCATCAGTTAGTTTCAGTATGGCAGCATGGATTCATTCAAGGGAGAGGGACGGCTGACCATGTGAGGCGAGTCATTTCACTTTTTGATGCTACTGAGGCTCTCACGAAACCTATGAGGGTGGTCTTTCTCAATGCCAAGAAGGCTTTTGACAGGGTTTTGTGGGGGTATCTTTGGAGGGTCTTGAAAATAAATTGGTCTCGGGAGTTCCTTTATCAGACCAGTATAGATTCTGTACTGTAATCCTACAGCACAACTGCAGGTTATGGGCGGAGAGTCTGGGACTTTTTTAAACAGTAGGGGAACCAGACAAGGGTGCCCCCTATCTCCTTTGTTTTTCGCATTATACATAGACCCCTTTCTTAGGAAATTGGAGGCATCCCCATATATAGCACCAATAAACCTACATGGCTGGGATACAAAAGTATTGGCCTATGCCGATGATGTAGCAATAATAACGGCCGACCTTTATAGAGCAATGCTGGCGATAGAAACCGTTGCCGAAAATTTTGGAATATACTCAGGATTCGCTCTGAACAAAATAAAAACTCAAATTTTGACGAATAAATTTATAATTTCCACTGATAGCTGGATTTTTGAGGCTGCATTTTAATTAGGAATATACATCACTGCAAAGATAGATGACATTGTTGACATACATTTGGCTCCTATATTAGGGAATTCAGATAACAATCTACGACGATGGGATCATTTAAAGTTGTCTATCATAGGAAGATGCAATCTGATCAAAATGATGATGTTACCAAAATTACTATTTATTTTTCAACACGATTCCTCTGAAAATACATAATGATTGGTTTAGGTTAATTGAGAGAGAGGTGGCTCGATTCATCTGGTCATATGGCAGAACCAGACGATCTAATGTATTTTTATCCCTTCCTAGGGCAGAGGCAGGCTTGTGATCCGCAATGATAAACTATATTACCTAGCCTCATCTCTGCAATATTATTGGCCTCTCTTTGTTCCCAAGCCCGTAGAAGAATATGGCTCCAGTTTTATCCCATCAATTTACGAAATGTTGATTGGACCACAAGCTAATGGATGCCCCTTAAAGAACTATGAACCAACTTATTTCAAAAGGACATGGATCAAGACCCTGATCACAGCATTTTGAAACTGGGCGGGCGTCCAGAAAAAACCTAGCAATAGGACGATTTTGCAGATTCACACCCCTAGTTTGTAATTATCAACTGCCAAATGCTCTGCAGGATAACTGCCTGGCAAGGTATGGAAAAGCCGACTTCTTTAGGAAAGAGGATATGTTGGCAGAGGATTATATAGCATTGTTTGAAATGATCTGGGAAAGATTTAGCTTGGGTCATTGGGATTTCTTCAAATGTTTGCAATTAAGAGACTTTCTTTTAAAAAAAGCAGACAGAGCCGCCAGCTTCTCAAAAGTATCCCTTATGGAATTATTCACAAGGCCTTCCAGCACTTCGATCTCACAATTATAAAATTGTATGAATAGACCCATTTACTATGGAGAGCAGGTCATAGAAAGCTGAAGTGAGACAGTATTCCCTAATGATTGAGGCATTCATGAGATAGATATCTACACCTTTGCCCACATCATCAAACTAGTGTGGGGAGGTATACTTTTTGTTTTGCAACAGCGATTGGTGAAATTCCTAGGGTGGGCCTTTGAACACATGCTATGATGTCAGTTTTTCCAAGTTTCATATGTTTAGTTACTACTTTGGACCTTAAGTGAAATCCTAGTCATCATCACTGGTTCATTGTCATTGGTTGGATGGGCTCGTAAATAGGTAGCCCTACGGTTTGGTCTTCTATGCTTACTATGCCTTTGAATAGATTATCGACTTCTGTCAATGGTCTGTCTAAATCATTTGCTTGGATGCTATATGTGATTCTTATTAGACTGCTGTTTGGCAGCTTATCAAGGTACCTGATACTTTTGAGTGATACATTGTTGTCACTACAGACTACCTGTGAGTCAATTTGGTTGTAAAGATGCCACATAGATGAAAAAAAATGTTGCTGCAATCCTACATCTTGACTTTAGTAGGCTTTTGTTTGGTTAGAGGTTAGAGGGAACTAAAGTTAATCCTTTGCTATAACATTTATTGATGCAACAGTATCAATAAAAGCTATTATTATCTGCCTACCTATAGGCACATGACTTCAGGATTAAGGTTAACTGTTTTTTATTCCTTATTTCATGGTGGGGGAAACACTTACTGCTCCATCATTCTCTTGCTTGTCATCCATGTCTTTATTTCTAAGGTCAATGATACGGGTGAAACAATGTTTACTGCTTTTATTGAAGAAGCTATGGTGCAGTAGGACAAACAACATACTTTTTCAAAATAATAAATTTTTTTCTTGCTGAACACTTCTTCTCTTGAGTGAGAATTTCGCTCATAGGAGGGAAAGTGACACAACAATGCCCTTAGGTCTTCTATTTTTGATGCAGGAGTGGATTTGGGTCTTGTTGCAGTGTTGGTGGTTTGGTTTACAGCTTTGGCACTTACAGTTTTATTGAAGGCTGCCTACATATGTGACACCCTAGATTTGGAAGAGTTTAGAGCTTCCAAAGTCAAAATGTAGGACTAAGCCTTGCCGGGTTTCCCCAGATCTATCTTCAAAATTTGTATAACACTCTCTCTGATCTGTTCAATTTTGTCTTGTAGCATGAACATTTCGCCAGTGCCTAGTGTAGTGAAGGCAATTTAACAATGGATTCAGCCAAATCCCTGCTTAGCTTGACACTGGAGGAATCTTTAAGTAGTACTCACATATCGTTGGCATAAAGGAAAGCAATGTCTCTACTTTCCCCACCACAACATGTGAAGAAGGCCCCCTGAGATCTGCTAACTAATCAACAAACAAACACCTTTGAGTGAGAGGGTCTTCCTCCAGTACCATAGACATTTTACACCCCCTGAGGGAAAACAATTTAATGAATGCAGTTTACACTCACTTGCAACTTACACTCACTCTTTCAACTCAAACCCTTTACTAACAATAAAAAAACACACACCATGCCTAAATAAATTTCATATAGACTTATCTGTCATTGTAGTGTGTCTCTCACACAATACAAGACTATTCAGGTTTTTTTGCAGGGAATCCCCAGAAAAGAATTTATCCTGAGAACCTGATCCCTGACTACTCACCTTCAACCACTGGAAGTGACTCCCAGAGCCCAAGGAGGGTGGCAAGGAGGAAGATGACACTTACAGTCTTCATTATGGTTTGGGTAGCAGTTTCTGAATCCTGTGCTTACCAGTGTCTGTGATTTATAGGATAACATGGGTTGAGAAGGAGGGAAGGATGACACCAGCAAAGACAGACTGGGCAACAGCCAAGCCGGTTCAGAACAATACCCACCACATGCTACAGCGTCATACACACTCCCAGCCAGACTGGGTTCCTTCATTCTTTCCCCCATGGTTAGAGACAAAATAAATGTTTGACTACAGTATGTGACTTTGGAGCTGCCTCAAAAGATTTGACAGAAATACTGAAAATGTATGTGCTCTATGCTGTTGCTGGACAGAGTGCTCCATCATTTCCAGACCTCCTCTGTAAGAGAACATATTGAACATATTGAGGAAGTCAAGCCTGTTGAGTTGATTGATGATCAGAACAGCAAGGACTATTGCACCCGGGACCTTCAACCACAAAGCACTGACTTGCTTCCGACCCCTGTAACCGCTTTTGCAACCTCAGCAAAATGATTCAAGAAGTTAAACAGTATGTAGATAAAAACTGTTTATTTTCTATAGCTTCCAACGGAGAGTGCACTGGAACTTTATGTTCTGTAAAATAAATAAAGACAGCAGCGCAATGATCACTCCTGTGATTAAATAAATTAAAGAAATAAAACACATGTTTAAAGACGTTGCCATGTTTCATTGTTGTAATTACATAGAACGGTTCTTCATATGCTCAAAAATGCATTCACTTTCATATAAAACAGCTCCACACCAAGGATTTATGTGGCTTGTGGGAAAGGTAATTGTGTGGCCCTGTATTGCACAGTAGAAAAGTATCCCCCTGTTGTACATGATGAGGATATAGAACCTCACTTCAGAGTTCCAACACCATCACCATATTAAGGAACTCTGCCTTTGATCTTATTTTTCTGTATGATCATTTAACTTTTCGATGGCTTACAATATTCTTATACTGTACGGCGTTTTAAAAAATAATGGCATATGCCATAATATGTATTTATTTATTTTTTGCTGGACTGCTTATTACAAGAATATGGTCATCACAACTGAGCTGCCAATTCCGATGTCGGACGGAACTGAGTACGTCCGACATCGGCCAGGAGCTGTAACCTACAAACCTGCTGTTGTCGGTTACAGCACGGGGTTCGTTCGCATTCGTATATTTACCAATACAGGCATGCATTCCGAGTGGAATGCAAGCCTGCATTGTTGAAAGCAGGGTGCAGTTCATCCCTGTACCCTGTGGCCGGCACACCAAGGTGCCTGACACCGGGTGCAGCGATCAACTGAGGGGCACCATAGGTGCCCCCAGGCTGCCATCCGGCAGCCTCACACCCATGGGGGCCCTGCTGATGCCCCCAGAGACAGCTTCCACATGCCTTTTCGTGCAGGACACACCGGCACGAAAAGGCAGTGAAAAACTGCCATCGTACTCTCTGGGTCGTACATAGGTGACCGGGGGAGTACCGAGGGATTTCCGTACTGCAGACAGGCTCTCTGAGACTGTTGTCCGCAATCCGGAAATCCAAGTCTGATTCCTTTCTGAAAGAGCACATCAGAAAGGCTCGGTCGGAAAGGAATCCGGCCCACACATTCCGGTTCGGTCGGAAGGGCTCCGACCATCATTCGGAGCACTTCCGACCGAAATCAGAATCGCCCCCTAAGTGGTGGAATGTTTTTCCGTTTGTTTTTGTGTCATATGTTTGCAATACTAAAAAATGAACCATCAGGCATGCAGACAAGCTAGACTTCTATTGGGTTAGCGACTACTTGTTACATTGAGGTAGCAACATACTTCCTTTCTGCACACCCACAAAAAAAGATTCTTTGAACTAGGTAAGAAGAATTTTCACCTACTCTTTAATATTATGTTTTAAAATGATCATGGAAAACTTATCACAACATTGGGCATTTGGTTTACTAGAGCGAATTACATATTTTTCCAATTCAGTATCATGAAACATTCAAGTTTCAGATGAACTACTATCAGCAGTATAGTGTGCATTTAGTTCTTTCACATAATCGCACAAGATTATACCAGGTATATTTACGTCTGCTTGTGGAGACTTTGTTCCCAAATTGCACGATATCAAATACCAATACCTTTCAGAACCTTTTCATTTTGGTACTTCATGTAAAGTAGAATATATTTCCTTTAAATTCTGAAACAATTTCACCATTCATCTGCTGTATTCTCAACTCCAGCCTCAGTAAGATTCTTTCACTTTTAACCTTAGATGCTGTAATTTCATACTACAATCTGACCTTCCCATTCAGCTGGGATTTTGCACATATATTCATTTTAGTTAACTCTGAGGACCCTTGGACTAGCTTCTTGATGGCCACCAGAGGGTTTAAAGAAGGTACATTTTTCTGTCACACTACATAGGATTACATTTAATGTTGTTTATATTTCAAGACCCCACCCTTTGCTCTTGCCATCACAGATCCCATCTTCTTCCTCTTTCCAGCTCTGCAACCTCAAAAGGTGCTTTCATTTAAATTCTGGGGATTCCAGCCTGCACAAGCGAAGGATAAACACTCCTGCATTATGATCTGTATGTGCTGCCTTGGAACAGCAGACAGTGTCTTCTTCATCAGTGTGCTAAAGCCTTATTTTCAGAGCTGTGTCCTGCAGTGGTATCAAATGTCAGTTATGAGCAAAGCTGGGCACTGCAGCACCTTTCTTCCACACCACAGGAGACAGTGAATGGGCAATGATGACTGCAGAGTGAAGTTCGCAGACTGAACATCTGTGGGTGTATGTCAGTGCAACAGATGCATTTACCTCACATTCCTTTACCACACGTCCTTTCCCATGCAATGCCTTTACCACACATTTCCTTTACCACGCAAGTCTTTACCATGCTTGCCTTTACATTAAACTATTAAAATTCATTAGTTATAGCTATACTTATAGTTAGACGTATGTTAAAAAACTATGACTCATTGCCTTAAGTTCTGTTGCTTTAAGTCACTTAATGGCATGAGTTATAATTTCTTCAAATAAGTTTAACTATAAGTATAACTATAACTGCAGATTTTCCATGGGTTGTATGGGTAAAATATTAGCTTAACTATAATGACTCTCTAACCTTTGCCTTTCTTCAGTGAATTTCTATATGTTTTTCCAACTGGACCCTAAATAGTTGGAAGGCCAGAGGATCTAAAGGTTAATACAGAAAAACAAAAAAAGCAATGTTGGAGTCATGATGGGTTATTAGGGACCCCCTAAATAACCTCTGGGAGCAGGATATCTATATTGTGACCCCTTCTTTGTGTCTTTTTTCCTCACACTGGGAAGATGCGAGGAAAAAGAAATGATAGCTGCAACTTTACTTTGAAGCTGTGGCCAGCCATTCAGGCCTTTCTTTCCCCTCCAGATCCTCCGCAGGTGGATCCGTGAATTTTCCGGGTTGCAATATATATATATGTTTTTAATCCTTACTATCTCTAAAGCTACTTAGTGAATATACATCAAAATAGTGAAAGCGTGACCTGTGTAACCAAATCTAGCTGTCTGCCAAATTTGGTGCAATTCCGTTTAACAATTAGGGCTGTAGTCTTGGTCAAAGAGTGCAAAATCCCCACTTTAGACTATATATAATTATCACCTATTTACACTGTACCTTTCTCAATTTATGTAAACTACTGGTAGACTTGGGAACATGTTTTAAACCTCAGATTTGTTGACGACTGATAAGTGACAGAAAGCAGACAGTGTCAGGCCTAACTCAAAATCTCAGAGACTTCTATTACTGTCAGTATCTCACTAGAGAACCCAAAGAGCGTGTCAATGTGTTTTAGGGGTGCGGTATCAGATGAAAGGTAGTCTCTGAGCAGTAAACTAACTCTATTCTACACTGCAGA
Organism: Lissotriton vulgaris; assembly: GCF_964263255.1. Classification (NCBI taxonomy): domain Eukaryota; kingdom Metazoa; phylum Chordata; class Amphibia; order Caudata; family Salamandridae; genus Lissotriton; species Lissotriton vulgaris. The sequence goes on along the minus strand of NC_141694.1, from coordinate 1,869,813,002 downwards.
CTCAGTAAATGTATTTAGAAAAAGCTACATGGATGACTTTCTGCTTAATATATAAGGAAGTTGGATATGAAGATTTGTGGCTAAGTGCTTTCACAAGCTTGCTTATAAAGGAGATGTATAATTATTGGACTGAAAGATGAAATAGCTCTGTCAATATTTGCTCAAGGGTTTTATAGACCATTGAATTTTGAACTTACAATCATCAGGAACACTACATGTCTGATACTACATGTAGTAGTACAATATAGTTGAGAGGTGGTAGCAACCAGACAATCAAATTTAAAAGAATATGTTTTCAGTTTCTAGCACTCATATCACTATGTGCAGCCTACATGCAATCTAACTTTTCAGATGGTTAAATGGACTATGATAGTGGTTAAAAGACTTGAGATAAAAAATTTCACATGTACATTTTGTCGATAAGTTTAATTAGTGAGTTGGAGCTGCCAGTGGCAGACATGACCCAAAATGAAAGTGTAACTCCTGCCATGTCATTCTTATTAGTGTCAGCATGCTTCCAGAGTTCTCAATAAGTGTGTCAGTGTGTATTAAGGGTTACTTGACACATATAAATAGGCTATAGGCACTAGGGGCCATATGTAGGTAATCTACATTTACCGATTCTACTGATTCAGTATTTCAGAATCGGTAAATGGTATGTATATAAAGATTCTGTAAATATTACCGAATTGGTCATATTCTGTATTTAAAAATCGGTATTTACCAATTCGGTAATTCCGATTCATTCCCATGGGCCTGGAGGCCCATAGGAATGAATGGGAAGCCATTCACTATTACCGATTCGGTAAATACCGAATCGGTAATAGGGGGAACATTTTCAAGGATGACAGGGTGTCACATTGCCAACCTGTTGCACCCCTGAATAGAGCATTGGTGCACATGTGGCACACATACATGTCCTAAGGGCATGTATGTCTACCACATGGCACTTAAAAAAAGCTAATATTTGCTTTTTGAAAGGTATTCAGTATTTACCACCAACTTGTAGTTGGTGGTAAATAACGAATCCTTAAATGAAAAATGCACTCACTTGAGTACTCCCTATATTAAGGATTCGGTAATTTACTGAATCGGTATTTAAATTACCGTTCGAAAAAATTACCAAATCCTTAAACCTGCCTCCTACAACTCAAACCCTAAATACCGCTCGGTAACGGCCGAAATTACCGAATTTTGGCAGTTACTGACCGGTATTGGGCTACCTACATCTGGCCATAGATTCCTTTGTTTGAGACCGTATTGTAGTGCAGTTCCTATATTCCCAATAGGCTCTGCGCATTGGAATAGTATATCCTATAGTTTAGACATAGGACTATCTATTGAAAATACTAAACTTAATAGTGAGTGCCAGCTAGCTCAGAGGTCACTAGAAACTTTCTCGAATATATACAAGAAGTAATTAGTTTCTCACAACCGCATAAACATGACAAGTTTGTTTCCCAAAGAATAAACATATCTTCAGAGTCGTGGAAACAATAGATAAATATTTTACCCAAGTCAATCATGCATGCTTCGTTTCAACAGAGGTGCAGAGAAATAGAGAGACAGGAGTTTTCAAGAAAAGGATTTATTGAACAGTCTTCTTTCTCATGCAAGTAGAGTGAACTGCTACAATCGTAATGCAGGCTGCAAAGTATAACGCGTACAGCAAGAATAGAATTATAAAATAATACTGTAAAAGCATTGTGTGGTTTATAAGCCACATGAAAGTACATATATAAATACACAGACTAAAATACTCAACTAGTGCTATCTAAAATACACCTACCCCAATGTACCTAACCTAAGTCTAGTACGCGGGAGGGAGTAAGTATTTGTATAGCATAGGTTTGGTTTTCTTTGCCAAGAATCTATCCAAGATTTCTCTTAGGGTCTAATCAGCTCCATACCTTAGTTTAGAATGAAGGAGGTCTGGTATCTCTGTCTCGGGACCCGATTTCCCAACACCCCGCGAGGGGAGCTTGGAAACACTGGAGCTGGACAGCTTCTCGATCGTTGCATCAGCTGGAGGGTCGGCTTCCTTCGGCACTTGCAGTAGCGAGCTGCGGCGGGCAAGTAGATAGTCGAGCTGCTCCGAACCACTGTGTCTTGCTAGAGCAAGTGAAGGCATATTTATACCTTGAAGGTGCCTAATTTGACGTAAAGTCGGGCATAATAACGTCAGTAAAGTACCCCAAGGGAATAGTAGTTCTTTGTAAAGTCCATGAGTTCTTGGACAAATCAATATTCAAGCAAGGGGAGGTCCATGACTGCTTAATCTGATTTTCCAGGAAATCGTTGTGACGTTTGGTACGGGTGGAAGTAGCCATGCCTGTATTTGGACTGCATGGGCTATGTCTAAATATGGGTATGATTTCTATGCCTATATTGGGCAATGTGAATTGTACCTATATAAGGGCTTGAATCGGGAAATTTTGCTCGGATCCTAAAATGTCATACACCAGTATGCTCTCTAAATGTGTTTAGAAGAAGGTGCATGTTTCACTATCTGCTTATTATACAGAACCCACAGGTATGAAACTGTGTTTTCATGTCCTACTTTAAGGCCTGTATAGCTAAGAGATATGTGATTATGGGATGGAATGCTGAAGTAACTTGGACAATATTTGTCTACAGCTAATGAGAAACTGTATAGTTTTTAAGGTAAGGTCATAAGGTGCTGGGCAAACATCAGAGTATATGTAGAAGTAAAAACATACCTGAGAAATGGTAGCAGTCACACCTTGAAGCTTTAAAGTATATGCTTTCACTACGCCACTGGAGTCAAGCTATCCTGGCTGAAGACGGTTAATTTCAGTCCAGGGAAGACATGGCTTGGCAGTTCGGGCTGGACTGTTCCCATGAGGCACAGGGTGAAGATTGATTTGCGGGGAGGAGGAGCCGAGCCGGCGACCAAGATGGCCGCCTGGGCTCCCGGCTCCGTCAACCTCCTTCTCTTCCCACAAGATCCTGCCACATATCCTGTGCCTACGCCGTGTCCTAGCATAGATGAGATGAAGGGATGCATGACCGCGTGATCCCGAGTGATCTACCAGCTCTGATGGCGGAGAAAGATCGACATAAAGTTTGCGGCCTGTACCGGAGTTGGAACCAGGGCTTGAGTATTTGAAAGGCCGGGGACGAGTTGAACAACACCGGCCATGAGAGATCGAGAAGTCCCGGTCGGTTCGGAAGTGAGCTGATAGTTGCTGATTCCAATGGTAGACCTCTAATACATAACAGCAGCAACAACGGAGCAAGGCACTATTACCCTGACTGTCCCGTAGTGCTTTTTCCCATTGATTCCGTCATTGGAAGGTAGGGAGGCTGAACGGAACTTCGCCCGAATGGAACATGGATTTACCGGAGATAGCCTGTGGTCTCCAGGTCATTCCTGAGTCTGGTCGCTGAATAGGGATGGTTGGAAGATATTGCCTTTGGGAGCGGCTTCATGTGATTGGATGCAATGTGTGAGATGGCCTCCCCAAGTGTCTCGAGTGTTATTCTATCCCGCTTCGCCACAGTGACTTCAGATGCCCAAGTGAGTGTTTCGGAGCAAAATATCCTGTCTGAAGGGGATGTGGCGGTGAAGATGATTGTGCATACTGAGTATGGTGATACGAGACCAACGCTGAGTGCTGTACTGGCGGCTATTGTGAGACTTCACTCCTCCATGAGCATGAAAATTCAAGCCCTGGATGGTATACTGGAAAATATCGCGCCCGGGAATAGATTACAAAGTGCAGACCCCGTTGATTTGCTAGGCGGCATGGAGGTCCTTGAGTTCGCTATGGATTCACTAACAGACGTTGGGAGTTCTGTGGAACAAGAGGTGTGCGAGTCTATGGACAGCGGATTCACTGGCTTTGGGTGTGTGAATGTGACTCTCTCTTTGCTCCTGGAGCCTGCTTCAGTGCTTCAACTGGAACATCTGGACTTCCTGTTGGTACAGTGGAACTGTGAAGAGCATGGGGTCAGACATGCTTTGCTATCTCTAGTGGACCGTAACATACCAGTACCGTACTTGGACTATCCTGACATTCTTGTGGATGGGAAGGGAAGTGTTAATGCTCCTGATTGGTCAGGCCAAGGCTGAGCTGTACACGATACCTCTGGAACTTTGTGACTCGGTGGTGGCATGGGATCTCATCCTTTTATGTGTAATATGCGAGAGGAGAGGCAGGCAAATTACAATCCCCCTTTGTCTGTGTTTTATAATGTTTGAGGATTAGATTTGTTTGACGAGGGGAAGCCGAACTGTGGGGGGAGGGGAGAAGACCAGGAGCCCGTACCAAGGCCCTCCTCCATTTTCTTCTTTTAGAATAGTTAGTTTTGTTTTTGGGCGACAGGCACGCTGCTAGTTGGGGATGGGCGAAAGCTAATGCAGGGGTGCAGGGTGGGGGAATGGGGTTCATGTTTAGTGTAGTTATTTTAGGCCGTGGCGTATATATTTTTGTCATCTATCCTGATCGTATTTTTATGTTTCGATGTTCGTAACTTATCCTGGTCATCTTGAATATATGGGTGCAATACAAGCATTATTATCCTGATTTGTCAGTGAGCGGTAACTGAGGGCTGTGACACTTGGGGGGTATATACCATTAAACTGCTGCATATCGTACTGGTTAATAGCGCCGGGGCCTACATAATCCCTCTTGTAGTATCATATGTCTATTTCTACTTAGACTTGTATATATTGGGGCATTGCATGCTCGAATATCCTGACTTACTGAGTGGGCGGGTCCTGATGGGCTGTAGCGCTTAGATTCGGTCGTGCACTGTATTGAGTGATATAATTTTAATAGATTGCTAGCGTCTGTGTTCTTTTCTAGGTATCCTGACATTTGAAATTGCCCATCTTGTTACAGTGACTGACTGTATTGTACCTGATATGTCACTATTTTTGTTTCTATAATAAAAAGAAATATTAAAAAAAAAATTGATTTGCATATGGCCATGTCTGAACTGGGGTGGCTTGGTGAGCAAAATAACAATGGATTAAACCCAGATCTGTGACTAGGGGTGAATGTTTTGCCATTGTGCACCATTCCGTCTATCATCTTGTGTGTTTTGCTGTTCACCCTAAGTGGGAAGGTTATGCCCAACGTGGGTTCCGTGCTCACTACGCCACTGGAGTCAAGCTATCCTGGCTGAAGATGGCTGATAGCCAGAAACTGGTCCTAGGATGCTTGATTCCGGTCCAGGAACGAATGTCTTGGCAGTTCGGGCTGGACTGTTCTCAGGAGGCACAGGGCCAAGACTGATTTGCATATGGCCATGTTTGACCTTGGTGAGCAAAATAACAATGGATTAAACCCAGATCTGTGACTGGGTGAATGTTTTGCCATTGTGCATCATTCCTTCTATCATCTTGTGTGTTTGCTGTTCAGTTTGAAGAAGACACATCATTATATACAGGCCACTTCCAGTGTATCTTTGAAAAGAAATATATGGACTAGTTTACAGGTTGAACTAGTCCATAGTATGTTTTAAACTTTCCATTTTTCTCCTGTTTCATTAGAGAGATAAAGCTCACAGTGCCAGACACGACCTAAAATGAAATATTGTCTCCTCTCATGCCACTCTTATTAGTATGAGCATCTTTCTAGACACCTCAATGAGTGTGTTAGTGTCTTGTAGAGATGAAATATCACACGTAAAGCAACCTATAAGTGCTAGACTATGTCTGTTTCCCATTGTATCCTCAGTAAATATGTGTAGAGGAAGCTGCATGGATTACTTTCTTCTTATTATACAGAGCTGCAAGGGTTGGAAAAGTGTGTTTTAGTGCTACCACGAGATCTGCCTAAGAAAGATTTCTGGGACTGTTAATGAGAAGAAAAAAAAAAGAAATTGTGAGTATGTTATGAAAACAAACATTAGTATTACATTTTAAAAAACTTGTATCATAATTATATAGCAGCATCATTTTCCCTTTTTTACTGTTCTCAGATTTCATATAACTTCACCATACACGGTGATTTGAACGTGATGTCATCATTGAACAGTGGGAGAAAAACAACCAAATGGGTTGTATTAAGAGAATAAATTTCAGTGAGCTGGTACATTTATCTCAAATATGTTGAATGCCAGAAGCAGTATGCATTTTACTTCTGTCAGTTACCAACTGTTGAAATAACTGATGTAGTGCAGAACAGAAGGTTTTTTTCACTGGTTTCCTTGATTTCATGATGAAGATGCAGTATTCAAACACTACATTCAGAATCACTTTAAAATAAAGCTTGATTCCGAAACTGTTTTCCATTTGTATCTCACAATATCCTCATCACTTTCCACTTTTTTACTGTACGCCTTTAACTTTACCTTTAATGCTTTTCTTATCTTGAACTTCACTTGAATGATTGATATCTTTCATTTCACTATGCGTTTCTTATATATCGCGTTTTCAGCTAAATGAGGAGCATAATGTATTCTTAAACAATTGTAATCGCTTACACAGTTTGTATCAGCTCTAACCTTCTTCTCATCAATATCTATAAAATACAAACTGGCCATGCTCTTACACCGGAAAATGCAACGTATGTCAACCCCTTCTTTGAACACAGTACTTCCAATATTTGCAAATGTTCAGTCTTTACTTGAACCTTGAGATTTGTGAATAGTTACTGCATATGCTAGAGACAGAGTAAACTGTTGTCTTAAAACATACACCACTATGCCCATCCTTTACAAGCAAAAACATACAACACCATGTCCAATCTGTCTTTCTTCATTCATCTGGCCTCATTTTATAATCAAAAATGTTGTTCCATCTCTATTTTGAAAATTAACAATATCAACAACTTTTCCCATTGCTCCATTTACCAATTCTTACCCTATATTCAAATTAATCCACAAAATTACTCAAAAATGTTAATATACATGTAACCACTTTCTAATCCTGCACTTTTAGATACAGACTTTTCCAAAGAATTCAATGTAGCCTGTAGTTTCTCTGTAAGAAGAATTGTTACGCCCTGGTGTTCGATCTTGTCAATAGATTTAATTTCCCAAATTTGTTGTTTTTCCAGTCTGAGTAGTTGTTGTTTTAATATAAATTACTCTTGCCTCATATTGTACATTACGTCTGCTGCAGTTTTTTCAGATGCAAACAAGTTTCTTAGTAGCTAACTTAGTAGCTAACATTCAAAAGCTTGTTTACCTGTTCTGTCAAAAGAAAATAATCCCTTGGGTTCATCCAATAATAACAAGCATTCGTTCACACTACACTGTATGGTCCTAAATGGTACCATGCAAGTATACAATGGTTATCAATGTAAACACCCCTCAATCATAAAAGGACCTGACATTTCTATTATCACAATGTGTACATTTATTTAAATCCTGTATCAATTACAAACATTAAAAACAATTCATTTTTTACATTAGCACTTAGAAAGAATATACACAATCTAAAAAACGTGAGAGAGACTGAAACCTGTGATGGTAAACCTAACACATTGGGATGTTAATTCATGGGAATCTTTGCATGAAATTCAGAATCACATTGAACAGTGCCGAGTAATGGTCATTAAGTAGAGGATTTTCAAATGCCTTCTTGAAAACCAACGACCATCTGCATAAGGCTAACACGGACTAACCCACTGTAAGGGCACTGTTGCCATGTTCTAGACATGAATTGATGATTTCCTGTATCTTGTTCTCTTGTTTGGATATGCAGGTCTTAAATCTATAAACAGCTAGACCTGGGATTAATCTCCGGGTACGTGTTCTGATGATTCACATTTACCGCACCATGCTCTATAGCACTTCTTAATACTCTGTACTCCACTTAATGGGGTAGTTGCTCCTTATAAAATCACAATCCCCATATACGGAGGACCCTGGAACCCGGTCGAGTTGTGGGCTACGCGGCGTCCGTTTTCCAAATGAAAAAAAAATTTGACTTCTTTTGGATAGTATTTATCCAACATGTTAGTTTTGAAAAATATCAGTGCTTTCTGGCTCATACTGTGCTAAGTATTGTATTTCTGGAAAAGATTTCAATAGTCTATTTCATGTAGAGTCTAGGCCTATACTTATCCAAATCATTCTTCTTGACTTTGAATACAAACTGGCTGAGCTCAAGCGATCCGAATACTCATAAGATCCTATCTCTATGTGCAAAATCAACCTAAAGCTGTACAATTTCTTGCTAAGACTCTTTTCTGTGCAAATTTCTTCCCATATTTCTTTCATCTCTGTCTTTTCAGATTTTGCAATAAATTATGTGACTAAATGTGCAATAACAATTTAGCAGTCTGCAACAAGCGGAATATCCATATGAGCATTCCACATTGTTAAAATGACTGTATTATAGTAATTAATATTCTTTGAAGCCGAAGCAGTATTTTCCACATCTATGTCTTTGAAACTATAGAACTTCTTGTCTCAGGCGCTTTTCTCCTCCTTCTTTCACTTATAATGGCACATGTAACATACTGTTCAATGAAAGACAAAACAGCTTCATCACTATCTGTTCCAAATGTTGGTGCATTCTTTATCCATAATAGCATGTGTATATGAGGGGCACATCTGACCTGGTACTCTTTTCACCAAAAGAAATCAGTTGTCTTCTCTAAGGTTGAAATGTTTTATTGCAGATAAATGACATCAAAGCTTGGAATTTATGGTTTAAATATGTGCAGACATTTACAGGATCCAAGAAACAAAGTTCTCCAGCTGTCTTCATTTCAATGTTTTTTTTTACATTTGAATTTGCTTCTCGTAGGTAGTCAAGTAAATCATCCCACACATATTCAGCACAAGTAAGTGTTAGAAAACATGTAGGTGTACCTAGGTGTCTTAACATGTGTTTAAGTTCACCATGACAATGACAACAATATTCATCGGTGCCACATTGACACACCATCAAATTGATGAAATGACATTCCAAATTTTCATCTCTTTGTTCAACTTCCTTTATGAGCACCTTTGCAGAAACATTTTGCAGATGAACTCCTGTTTTTTTTTTAAAAACAAGTTTTTATTGAGACTTTTTTTCTATTTACAAGCGACCCCTCCAATTCCCCCCACCTCCTCCCCCCCACTTTCACCCAGGCATTTTGCTTCTTGATGTTTATACATAGTCAGGCATATCAATAACATCGTAGATATTACATTACATTTTGACACATTTAATTCAACATTCCCAAGCTACAATTAAGACTGGAAGCCTTGCATCCACTTCAGAAAGGGGTCCCAAATTTCCAACCCCTTCTTCTTCTTGGTTTGTCCCTTCCTTCTATGTCAATAGCTATCTCTAGGCTGTATGCGGCCAGTAGTTGTGCCCGCCATTGTTGGAAAGCCGGTGGGTTTGGATCCAACCAGGCCGAAGCCAGGCATATTCTGAATTCGGCCATAGAAATAAATATGAGCCCTTGTACATACTTTAGTCGGATGTCTGCATCTACTCCTAACATTATTTCTCCCGTAGTAACTTCAATCCTTCAGATAGGAAGGTGGAGATCTCCCTATGCAGAGGCTGAAGTGTGTAACAAGTAGCGAATATATGTATGATGTCAGGCCAGTATGGCGCACACCGCGGGCATTCTCTACCTTTAGCTGAGCCCCATTTAGCTATCTTATTTGGTGTGTAGTACAGCTGGAAGAATGTTTTATAGAATTAGGCTTGTAATCTAGCCAACATTAGCAGTGATTGGCATAGTTCATAGGATCTCTGGCTTTTCCCCTCTGTTATCTCCAGTTTTTCCTGCCATTTTAAAATGATTTTTTTCATGTCATCAAGCTATCATAAATTTCCCCAATCTTAACCGACTTGTTTTTGTTGAATAATTTGATGGTCTGGATTCTCTGAAATTTAGATTGTCCGCCACCTTTTTTCATTAAGAAGTCTCTGACTTGCTAACATTTTAAAAAATCTCTGTGGTCTAAAGTATATTCACTTTTTAAATCTTCCATTGATTGAAACCCTGTTGGAGAGTAGAAGCATCCACACTGGGTAATCCCTGCCCTTAGCCATATATTCATGCATGTATCATTAAAAATCTCTGCGGGATAATTATTTCTAGATAGGACAGAATAGTAGGAAAACCTCCCGATACTGAGGGAACTCCTGTTTTTAATATATGGTTCACTGCATATGAAAGTGCAGACAAATACCTCTCAAACAAAAGATGAAATGTACATATGGAATGCACTGCCGAAATCTTGGCAATTCAGAGAACAATAGTGTCGATCAGTATTCTAATGACACATAACATAACATAACAGGTGCATTTCTAAAGCGCACGATTCCCCCTAGGTGTCCTGGCTCTGAACAACAGATGTTATTGTTACCCAACTCGATGGTACTCAATGGTAATGTTGAAATCCGTACCACTCACTCATCAAAATGTCTACCTTCTCCAGTAGGGAATATCTGTGTAAAACAATGAGCTTGTAAAGTTTTTCCCATATACTCACAGGAGCTCCTTTTTCTTTTTTCATTTGAAATATTTCAATAGTGTTTCGTATGACGTCTTTCGAACAAAGAGGATGTAAAATATACTTTTCATAAATCTCTTCACTTCTGGATTTGTCCACTTTTTCAATTTGGCCACTTGAGGTTTGTCTTTCATAAAAAATATTTTTCAGGTATAATTTAGCATTTCTGCAGTTTATTTATATCTACAGACTCTTGCCAGATTATTTTACTCTGTTTTGGTACACCATTGACTAGAATAACTACTGCCTCATTTTCCTCTCTGTCTACACCAACAGTTTTAATTTTTTGCTTAAAATCTAGGTAAGCACACAACTCTTCCTTCAACACCTTCTTGTGAAACTGACTGAGGCTCCATACAAACTATGGCCTGGAACCGGCGAATTTAAATGCATATGAGTATATTCTTGAACAATCTGTACACCCTACAGATTGTTCAAGAATATATTCATATGCATTTAAATTCGCCGGTTCCTGAGGGATAGGTACCAACTCTAAGTTGTTATGTACTGATGTAGCTGGCATTTTATTTTTATTTTAATTTGTTAGAACAGTACTTACATATAACTTCTCGTCAATTATAAGATGAATAATTTTTGTTCTCATTCTCTTCAATGTTAAGATAAATAATTTTTGTTTAGACTCAAAAGCTCTATCTATTTAAGACCTTGCACTCTTGGCACTGGTCGGCAATAAAACTACATGGAGCAGGATTACTCACCGCACGCCATCTGCTGGAGATGCTTGAACACAAACTGCCATATGACTCACATCCTATGCAAATGCCCTTTGGTGCAACCACTATGGTCTTATGTGGGTCAGGTTCTGAGGGCCACTATGCCCCTGCACTTGCCACTTACTCCCACTGTCATTGTTCTGCATGACCTGCAACACTCGTCTGAAGTCTCAAAACCACAACGCCACCTTCTCCATACAGCATTGGCAATTACAAAAATATGCATCCTGAGACAATGGAGGGCACCAAGCTCGCCACTGCATGAGTAAATCATCTACAACCTCCAGAGCCAATCCGATGTGTTTTTCCAGGTGTGGGCTCCCTTTTTACACACAGAGGGCGACAATGAAGAGAGCACTACAAGATAGGGTCTGATTCTGACCACAGCAAGGTCACTAGACACAGCAGAGTGAAACACAGCATGAGCGGCTGCCCAGTGCATCAGTAACACCCCTCCTCCCCCACCTATCTCCCATCACTCCCCTGCCCCCATCAGCACCCTCTTCACCACTGACCCAACATGGATACATCCAGTATCAAACCTCCCTCCGCACACACACATCTCACATAGCCTGGATGTTTACAGCTTACCCTGTTCCTCCCACCCCTCATCCCCAACCCCCTTACATCTCCTCATGTACCTGCTTCACCATCTTTCAGGCCCTCCCCTGCCTCTCCTCTTCTGCTCAGCCATATTCCCATATCCCCATCTTCTCCTTCTTTCTTCCTCTCTTATCTCCTTCCCTCTCATACCCTCCACACCTTTCTATCTGTACTCATACCTCTGCTATGACTTACCCCCTGCTATCCCTCCTCCCTTTCATCTAACCACAATCCCTCCCTATTCCATCCCCTTCTATTCCTCTCCCCCAGCAATGCAAACAAGTGGGAAACCCGCCTCCATAGTTTGATGGCTTAGGGATTTCAAGAGCTGCCTAGATACCGGCAAGTACCCCTTATAAACCCAACAGTCGCAGAACCACTCTGGCCCCTACCACACGTGTTCAGTTGTTCATTCTTGCAACCCCACCGGGACCCACTACCACCCCACTACTAAAGCTGGGATGGACCACAATCCACCTCCTGCCCAGATTAAGGACACCCACAAATCTACTCTTGTCTACTTGTCACTCCTGATACGGACACCACCACTACCTCCCTCGGTACATCCCCCATCTCCAATATATCCCCTCTATTTTATGTAACTCCCCTCACCATATACTTTTGACTCAGATGTCTAGAAGGAACATGTGTCACAGGAGTTGTTCTCTGAACAGTTTCTACGGACATTGTATACATACGGCCAATGTTGTTGAGGTTACTGTTGTTGTATTGCTGCTGTCATGATGCAACTTCTTTAAACTGTTAATAAAGAAATACGACACAAAAAAAAGCTTTATCTACTACAATTTCTTTTGGCTGCTTTTTCTTATAAGGTGCTAATCTTTTATATTTTTTTACTTTTTTTAATGAATTTTGAATTACTCTACTTATGAACATTCTTCTTCTCATATTCCAATACTGTTTCTGGCCACTTGTCAGCTGTGGTGTTTTTCTATAATTTGAAGTTCTTTCAACATTAATAATTCTCTGTTGTTTCTGATCTGTTGTTAAACTTTCCTTTTTCTTTTCAACATTTTCCTCAGTTTTCAATCTTCTTATTAGAATATTTTTTCAGTCTATCACATTGCATGTCTTCTAATTTCACCTTTTCACTCTTCTTTAAATAGTAGTTTTTTTGTTCTCTTCTCTTTTCATGTTTTCTTACCATCTTCAAGTTTTTTATAAATAAAGTAAATATCTAAAAAACTAAAATTCAATAGTATGTTACATAAATTAGTAATTTAAAAAAATAATTACATAATATTATTCAAACTAATTACTAACCAGTTATTCACATTTACATTGCCATTGTCTCTGTTACCTATACATGTGAAGGATATCTAACTATGCACATTACGAAAGGTTTAAAATTTAAATGGTTGAAAGTGTGGCAGAAACGATTTATAAATTGGTATACCCTTTTATTTTCTATATCAATGACTTTCTATTTATTTTACAGGATAGACAGGTATGAACCTGTGCAATCAAATGCTTACATCAGTCCTGTCTAGCAAACAGATCTATCTTTGTAGCACTGTATGGTTAACCAATTTTAATAATATTTCCCCAAGGGTATGATAGACTGTATAGTTTTTCACCTACTGTAATCAGTTGTACTATACATGCCGAACGAAACATGCAAGTAGAGACAAACCTAACATGCGGTAGCAGTCAGTAATTCAGGTTTTTCCAGTATACTTTCAGTCTAAAGCATACACCTTATTATGTACAACATACTAGCATTGTACTATTGTAAGTAAGTACATCTAGCAACATGTTTTCTTCAACAGTTTTGTTAGAGAGGCAGACCTGTCAGTGCCAGACCTATCCCTAGTTGAAAGGCAAACGACCATCATGCCACACTTCTGAGTGTGAGCATCTCTGTAGAGACAGCAATAAGTGTGTCATTGCCTTTTTAGCAAAAACCAAAGTTGATGGACAGAATGCAGAACAATGTCATACATTCACCCCAGTACAGAGATCTGGGCCTAAATCCATCGTTTTTTTGCACTCCACACCACCCCAGTTCAGACATGGCCATATGCAAATCAGTCTGACCCTGTGCCTCATGGGAACAGTCCAACCCGAACTGCCAAGCCATGCCTTCCCTGGACCGGAAACAAGCTTCCGAGGACCGGTTTCTGGCATTCCAGCCATCTTCAGCCCGGCTTGCTTGAATCCAGTAGTGTGGTGCTAAAGCAAGCCGGGCTGAAGACAACTGCATTTTGTCCATCACCTGTGGTTTTTGCAATTGCTTCTTTAGTGGCAAGATAATACATTGAAAGAACTGTATACGTACTACACTACCCTGGTTTCACATTGTACATTTTCTAAATGTGTGTTAGTAGAAGCTCAATCAATTTAAAGTGCACACTTTACTATCTGCGACCAACTCCCAGAATAGGTATGCGACTGCAATAGAGGTAATGCATCGATGAACATGCATAAGGCCTTATGTTTCTCTATCAGTTTCATTGGAGAGGCAGAAGTCACAATGCCAGGCCTAAGCCAAAAAAAGACCAACTCCTGCCATATCGCTCTGATAAATGTCTACATGTTTCTAGAGACCTGAATGAGTGTAAGGGATCTGTGCTTCTGCAACAGAATACTGTAGTAGACCTGACAAGATGTTTGCAGCTGTATGATATGCTACATAGTTTTTAAGTTAGAGTCATCAACTGCACCAAACGTGTCAGACGTACAGACATACCTAAAACATGACAGCAACCAGAAACTCAAACATCAAAGCGTACACTTCCATTTTAATACTCACACCCACATTTCTATGGCCTACTTTGAGTGTACCTTTGTAGAGACTCATATCAACTAGGATACATGTTAATACATCCGCCAACATGTTTTAAACCTCACTTTTGTGTTCGAGTTTCATAATAGAATGACAGCTCACAATGTCAGACCTACGCAAAAATGAAAGGCCGACTGTGACTTTCTAAAGACGTAAATAAGTGTGTCTGTGCCTTTTCATGGTGATATGACACATCTATAGGTACTAGTATAGCTCTGTTTCACACCATATGCTTTCTACATTTGATTAGAAAAAAATATGGATTCGTTTCTGCTCATTTTACACATGTTGAATTCTGTATTTGCGTGCTTCTGTGATGCCTACCTAGGTAAGGGATATGTGCTTGTGCAACAGAATGCTGTAGTAGCTCTGACAAGATTTGTGAAGTGGTATGGTAAACTGCATATTTTTAGGTTACATAGTTTTTAAGTTACATTCATCAGGTCTCAGACTACTCGCAGAATTACACACATTTAGGCATTCATTCATTTAAACTTAAGTATGCTTTCAATTTAAAGCACTCACTTCACTATCTGCAGCCTACTTGAAAGGTACATTTGCAGACAGTCATATGGACTGGGATAGAGGTTAATACATCTGCAAACATGTTTTTAACCTCACTTTTCATTACCGCTTTTATTACAGAATTGGAGCTCATAATGCCAGGCCTAGGCCAAAATGAAAGGCTCACTCCTCTCATGACACTCTGATTTGCACATGGCCATGTCTGAACTGGGGGGGTGGAATGAGCTAAAGAATGATGATGGATTAAACCCAGATCAGTTGACTGGGGGTGAGTGTTTGATTTGCTCCAACGCTCCGTCCATCATCCCCTTTGGTATTACTCTTATGAATGTCAGCATCTTTCTAAACACTTCAATAACTGTGTCTGTGCCTTTTAGGGATAAAATAACACATACAAAGAAGCCTATAGATATCAGACTATTGCTGTTTCACAATGCATACTCTCTAAATGTTTGTAAAAAAAAAGCTGTATGGACCACTTACTGCTACTTTTGCATGGTAGGCCAGTATGGTGTTGGGTGTTTGAGAGCTTCTTTGATGCCTACATAGCTAGCAGATTTTTGTCTCTGGACTGAAAGTTGAAGTACTTCTGACAACATTTATGCAGGAGTTTGAAAGACTGCATAGTTTTTAACGTACGGTCATCAGCTGCACCATACATCTCAGACTACAAGTCTTAGCCGAGACAAGATAGCCGTCAGACATTGAAACTTGACAGAGTACGCTTACGGCCTACTTAAAGTGTACATTTGCAAAGACTTATATAAACTATGGTAGAGGTTAATATATTTACTAACATCTTTTAAACCTCTCTTTTCTTTATCAGTTTCATTAGAGGGTCAGAGCTCACCATGACAGGCCTACACCAAAATGAAAGGCCGACTCCTGTCATGCCATTCTAGTCAGTCTCAGCATCTTTCGAAACACCTTAGTAAGTCTGTGTATACCTTTTAGAGGTAGGACAACATATGTATAGAAGCTTTGTGATGGTTTGCGACCATCAGACGGCGATGACCATTCCAACATGGCCGCCGCGAAACTCAGAAGTGCGGTCAGCGGCCTAGTTAATGTGCACAGCCGGGCGGACGTGGCTGTTGAAAAGGACTGGTGGCAGGTGAAAGAGCCGTCAGGTGCGTCAGACTGGAGTTCGGGAGCAGAGGATGCCACGTGACCCCATGAAGAGGAAGAGCGAAGAACGAGGAACGCGAACCACGAGGAGGAAGAAGTCAGCCTCGCTAGCAGAGGAGGAACAATGTAGGACCTGCCTACCAGTCGGGTGGAAAATGGAGAAGAGTACGACCACTCAATGAGCATTGCCACGGGACCACTGTTCTCCCCAACAGCGAGGAGGCTGGGTCTCCCATCACCACGGCCCAGGAGGGTCGTGGGAGCAGGCAAGTGCCGGGCGCATGCTCTGGATTAGTGGGCTGTGGGCATGCTTAAAGGGGCACCAGTGAATGAGCACAATTGTTCCCTGTACACTAGACACGCCACAAACGTTAGGGCTCTGGTGACGGTACACGCTTCCCCTTCTCCTATTTTCTAGCATGAGAGATAAACAGTAGCCTGAGCCCTTTTTGCTTTGTTTTTACTTTCTGGGTCAAAGTTCGCCTGACACTGTAAGAAGAAGCCTAGAACACAGAGAAGCAGAGAAGCCCTCAGTCGTGAATCGCAAGTACTACAATCCGTTTTTCATGTTCTAGATGGACTTTGATGTATGTGAAGATAACATACACCGAGTAATAAAGAAGGAGAGTACAAAGATACTTTAGTGTCGTAGTAAATACCTAGCAGAAAGGGGGGGTGAGAGGATTGTCCTGGGGTACCACGACCACTGTGATGTCAGAAGAGGGATTTGCTGTCAAGAAAAAGACAGTGCCCTACCATGGAGGTGATTATTACCCAATTAGCAGAGGGGCAACACCATCTACAGCTAGTCTTTGAACAGCAAACCAAATAGGCACAAAAGGAAAGAGAGGCTCTACAAGCAGCTCTAAAGGATCAAGCAGCTCTCTTAACCGCAAATCAACAGGTTCAAGACACTGCTGTTTTGAGCCTTACAGACACCCTCTCAAGTGCCCGGGTACATCCAAACATACCGGGTTTAGTACTCCAGAAGTTCCAACAAGGGGATGACCCAGACTATTTCTTTGTAAACTTTGAAAGGGTGGTCTCCACAGCCACATGGCCACCAGAAAGATGGGACAGTACATTATTGTCAGGAGAAAATACAGGCTGCCTATCAAGCTGCCAACCCGGGCGGTGTCATTAGTTATGCTGACATAAAGAGGGCAATTCTAGAGCGTTTAGGCTGTGATCAGGAACACTATTGTTCTTGATTCAGGAAGGAAAAATGGACTGAGACAGACAATCAAGGGCCCTGTATTATAGAATAAAGAACTTGGGTAATCGTTGGTTGCAACCTACCAACCTCCTCCGTGGATGAACTCACAGAAAAAGTATATTTAGAGCAGTACTTGGAAGCCCTACCCTTTAACACAAGGGCAAAGATTAAACAACACCCCAATCTATCAGCTACAGTGCCGGTGGACCTTGCTTGTGCATACCACCGATCTACTGAGTTCAAAGCTCCTTCCCATTGAACTACAGTGGGGCCCCCAAAGATACCGAGCAAAACCACCAAAAACCCCATAGAGCAGAGAAATCAAGCTTTCAAAGACCCTCACCCAGACCTACCACTTCGATTCCCGCCCAACCGGACCACAGTGTTTCCACTGTCCGGAGTGGGGACATATAGCACGGCACTGCCCTTCCTGCCTTCCCCCTCAGGAGCCTATGGAGGTAGGGTACAACCGGGGGCAGGTATTGTAACAGGAAAACTCCAAGAAAGGTTCAGAAAACAAATATATATGAACAGGAAACCGGTTCTAGCATTTCTAGACACAGGGTGTCATCATACAGTAGTCGACAGGGCCCTAATACATAACTGTAAAATAGTGGAAGATAAATGCATACAGGTGACATGTGTTCATGGAGAAAAGAAGCTATACCCTTTGGCTGAGGTCCTGGCTGAGGTCCTGTTGGATATAGATGGAGAGTCACAGTTGAGGAAGGTGGGGATGGTACCAGATTTTTCTGAGCCAGTCTTGTTAGGAACATACCTCATATTTCATGAATACCTACAGGCATATGCTCCCTCCCCTCTTCCAGTGATCTGGCTGAATAGTGCTCCTTTCCATGATGAGGAGATAGAGGAGACAACCCCTAAAGTGCCAAAAACTCATAGGGAGAAAAGGAAAGAACTGGCCATGTATTTACAGACTGAGCCTCTCTTATCCACTCATATCTTTACTTCCTCAGAGACAGCGCAAGAAGCAGGACTGAGTTTCTGAGCAGCCCACAGAGATGACACTACACTACAAAATCCATGTGAAGAGGTAAGGAAGATCAACCGGATAAGGTAGGCCTCTTCTTTTGTATTAAAAGGAACTCTTGTATAGAATATCGCAGGAAGGGTTTAACAGGAAAGAACAATTACTAGTACCATGACCATTCAGAGAACAGGTGTTGTGTCTAGCCCACAGCGAGACTGGGGGTGGGCATTATGCTAAAGAACACACCCTAAAATATTTACTGCCCAGGTTCTATTGGCCTGGGGTATACCAGGAAGTTGCCAGGAATTGTGCTAACTGCTCCCGCTGTCAGTGAGTTAAAGCACCTGCTATTCCCAAAGCACCACTCCAGCTCCTTCCTATCAAAGATATTCCGTTAAAAAGAGCAGTGATGGACCTAGTGGGACCTCTGTTTCCATCTACCTGGGGACATCAGTACATTTTGCTACTAGTAGATTATGCCACGAGATACCCAGAGGCTATACCTCTGTCCTCCACTATCACAGCAGTTGCCCATGCCATGGTCATCTTCTTGGTGGGGTTTCCCAATGAGTTTTTAACAGATGAGGGAACCCCGTTTATGTCCCGTTTAATGAAACAGATGTGTGCCATACTCTAAGTAAAGCAGATAGGCCCATTAGTCGACCATCCCCAAACAGACGAGTTGGTGGAGCGGTACAACCGCACGATAAAGACCATCTCAAGGAAAAGCATAGACAAGGCAGGGAGGGATTGGGACACACAACTACCCCTTGTCCTGTTTGCTATCAAGACACATGAACAAAGGAAAACAGGGTTTTCACCTTTCAAGCTCCTGTTTGGGAGGCAACCTACAACGTTCCTAGACATGGCCGTAGAACAATGGATGGAGGAAGGGGATGAGGGCAAACTCAACTCCAATATTCTTCTTCCTTGAAGGACATGATGTCCTCCCTGTGGGAGGAGGTAAAAGTGAACATGGAAAGTGCTCAAAACAGACAAAAACATCAATATGACCGACACACTAAACTCAGGGAATTGAAAACCGAGGATCAGGTACTTATCCTTTTACCTAGCGCCCAAAAAAACTCTAAGCTACCTGGCAAGGGCCCTACAAAATGCTGAGTAGAGGAACCCCTGTAACGTACAGAGTAGACGTTCCACATAAACAAGATGAGGGCCAAATATATCACGTAAACCTACTTAAGACATGTGAGGCACCTGTTCCTGTAACCCCAACCTCAGGAATTTCCATATATCACATAACCATAGACAAACCTATGGAAGTGGCCTTCAGCCCTCAAGGATGTAAAGAAGAGACTCACATACAGTTAAGACCACAAGTGACGGAAGATCAAAGACATCAAATACTGTATCTTTGTGAGAAATATTCCTCTGTCTTATCAGGGACCCCAGGGCAAAAAACTTTAGTAGAACACAACATTAATACAAAAACAGCCCAACCAGTCAAGCGAGAACCTTATCACATTCACGAGGCCAGGAGGCAGGCAGTGGACCAAAACATACATGTTAGAGGTCGACATAATTGAGCCTTCTTATAGTGCTTGGTCATCTCCAGTTGTCCTTGTACTAAAACCTGATGGTAGTATTTGGTTTTGCATAGATTTCCGCCAGGTGAATTCTGTGCCAAATTTGATGCCTACCCTATTCCAAGAGTGGGCAAATTAATTGAACAATTAGGAGAAGCCAGAGTGATGTCTACCATAGATTTAACGAAAGGATATTGGCAAATCTCTTTAACCTCAGCAGCCAAGGAGAAAACAGCCTTTTAAACACCATCAGGCCTGAACCAATTTAAAGTTCTGCCCTTTGGCCTCCATGAGGCTCCTGCTACTTTTCAGAGATTGATGGATGCCATATTAGCACTTTGCAATCCAAATTCTATTACTAAGAAATCAGAACCTCGTTCCTATGAAGTGAAAAACTAATGGTGTGCTGCTTCAGTCACGCATAGGGTCTCCCACTTTGTGAAAAGATTCCCATCAGTCACCACTCGAATCCGCCCTTCATCATCTGGGATCCTTCACACCTGAAGGTAGAATGGTATACCCACTGCGGACTGGCAGATGTTGAAGCCTAGACCTACAAGTGGGACCCAGTGATAGAATTGTAACTAATATTGACAAGGGTGCCTTGTGGTAGGAGAGAAAAACCCCACCTCACATGGCTGCATGGGACCTCCCATGACAGCCCAGAGGGACGCCCGGGGTACCGACGGACAGAGCGGTGTTCCGTTTTACCTGAGCTGCAGCCAGGTGAGGTGGGGTTTTTCTCTCCTGCCACAAGGTCAGGAGAAGGATGCTATCACTGCATGTCAGGTGATATTTTGTCTTTTTAAACTTTTCACAAAGCAGTAGCGTTAAATGGTCCTGAGGAAGCAGCATGATACCGTTTGGATCTAATTAGTCTGCAGAAACATGTCGACCTTCCATCTTTATTAGTGGTTATTTGTTTAGTCCACTACGCACTTTTTATTACTTTAGGATTGAAGAGAAACATATTAAAACTCTCACTTTTTATTTCACACTGCTTTCAGTCACCCTTGTCAATATTAGTTACAATTCTATCACTGGGTATAATCTCTTTCTTCTTTTTCCTTTATCTCCTCTAAATTACTATGTTGTATGTAATTTTCATGTTATGTATCTTGTTTGGCAATTCTTTAATACCAGTAAAGGCATTAATGTATATGTCCTGATGATGATCCCATATTCAAAGGGGATCAAAACGTCGTCGACAATTTACACTTGATGATTTGAAATTTTGTGCATGACGAAATCACACAAAGTGTACCTAATTGTCTGTTTTAACTGTGAATAATTTACAGACCTTTTGTTTTTGCCTTGCATTTAAATGTTTCTCTTGTTTTTATTCAAGTGGTAGTTGGACACAGGCTGTGTCCCACTTGGAAATTGTTTACTACATTTGAATATAACAATTATTAAATATGTCCGGGTGGACATTTAATATAGATTTCAATTTTGGTCTATATTTATTTTTGTTTGGTTATCTGATCTAACGTTTGGGACCACTGTCTCTTGTAATATGGCTCGGATGAGCTGGCATGTCTTAGCCGCATACCGGCTGGCATTGCCATTGAGGTCGTTGTGAGGCGCTTGGAGACGCAGGATTGCCCCCTCCGCGTCCTCATCTGGAAACGTACGCATTACACTCGGCTGCGTGTAATACCGAGGTGACCTGGTGTCTGGGTTCCACTTGAGATTCAGGTCAGGGAGACGCTGAATTTCCCCCTCCCTCATCAAGTAATCTGCACGTAGGGTGGTGCTTTTGGGATTATAGAGTCAGGAAGACGCCGGATTGCCCCCTCCTGGGACTCTTTGAATAATCGGTACATTGGATGTACTTTGAAAGCCTTCAGAGAAGTGATCTGAGGGGAGGCCAATTCTCTGGACCTGCCGGTAAGGCTATCCTTGTTATCTAGTAGACATTTCGTTTTCCAGAGCATACTGGGGGTTTGCTCTGTGTCCAATCATTGAGGGAGCTCATTATTTTGTTGAAGTATATGGGGAAGGAGTCCATTGTTTTACATGGAAAACTGAGAGGTTAATGAGCCCAGTCTTCTTTCAAAACACTTGCAGGTGTAATTCTGGTACGTATGATATTTGTGTGGTGGAGAAGACTAGGGGCTGATGGAGAAGTTGTTATAGGAGTAATACCGGTATCACTCTTCTCTCTCTCAGATCAGTTCTTCTTCAGAGGAGAGAGGGATCTCCTAGGAAGGAAGGGGTCATCTCCTGAGCATTATCAGGTATTGTTTTGAATCTACTTAACAGTACAGGAGCATAGCTAGGAAAGAGGTGTGTACTAACGCACGTCCTTTTTTTGTTACAGGCGTCCCTTCCCTGCTGCTCCTACCCCTACCTATCCCTTGCTTTACTGCCTTTGTGCTCTGGATGTTTACAGCTAGTCAGAGTACAGGGACGTCAGGAGGTGGACCCCATTTGAGCATCGTTCCGACCCCGAGGAGCTAGCAGCCATGACACCTACTACATCTAGAAGCAGTCTTAAAAATGTTAGAACAAGCAGGTCTTACACTAAATCCTAAAAAAACTACCTTCGGAACTGAACATATAAAGTATTTAGGATACAATATCAGGGAAGGGTGCAGAAGACCTCAAATCAACAAAATAAAGGCCATCTCAAAAAAACCCTGACCCTCCTGTAGGAAGGATATCCATTCTTTCCTCGGGTTGGTTGGCTATTATAGTAGGTTCATACCAAATTTGTCTGAAATTGCCAGTCCCCTCTGATCTGCTTACAAAAACACACACACAGGAAAATACCTCCATTGGTTGGTTCCCCAAGAAGAAAGCTTCCAAAGGCTAAATAGATCTCTGTGTACCTCCCCTGTCCTTACCTGTCCTGACTTTAAGAAGATCTTTGTCCTCCAAACCGATGCCACAGGAAAAGGCCTTGGGGCCATACTATCCCAACCAGATGGTTGTATGTCATGACAACGCGTGATATTACCACGCGTGCCATTACAATGCAGAAATTACAACGAAAGTCGTTACAACGACTTTCGCTGGAGGGCGCTGGATAGTGGAATAGTTTAATTTTCTATTCCAACTCCAGCCCACGTTGACAGTAGGGAAGGTGTTGGATAGAAAATTAAACTATTTCCTATCCAACAGCGCCCTCCAGCGAAAGTCATTGTAACGACTTTCGTTGTAATTGCTGCATTGTAATGGCAGTGCGGGGTAATTCCTGCGTTGTCATGGCTGTTCACCAACCAGATGTCTCTGGAGATTTAAGCCCCAACCTGTACCTTAGTAGTAATCTATATTCCAGAGAAGCTAGGTACGCTACAATTGAAAAAGGGTGCCTTGCCCTCAAGTGGGCTATGGAAGCCCTAAAACATTATCTTTCAGGATGTTCCTTTCTTTTATTGACCGACCATGCTCCTCGTACGTGGCTGTCCCTTCATAAAGACACTAACCCCAAGGTCTTACAATGGTATCTTGCCTTACAGCCCTTTACCTTTGAAGCCATACACGTACCAGGAAAACTCCAGACGAATGTGGAATATCTCTCCATTTCCTGTCCTTGAATGGGCAGACCACCCATTTTATGGGGGGAAGGCAGTGTGATGGTTTGCAACTATCAGACGGCGATGACCAACCCAACATGGCCACATCTGCCGAGAAACCTAGTTGATGTGCAAAGCCAGACCGACGTGGCCATTGAAAAGGACTGGTGGCAGGTGAAAGAGGCGAGATGTGTAATGGACTGGAGTTAGGGAGGAGAGGACGCCACGCGACCTCAAAGAAGAGGAAGAGCGGAGAACGCGAACAACTAGGAGTAAGAAGTCAGCCTCGCTAGCAGAGGAGGAACAACGTAGGACCTGCCTACCAGTCGGGTGGAAGACGGAGAAGAGTACGACCGCTCAAGGAGCATTGCCCACGGGACCACTGTTCACCCCAACGGCGAGGGGGCTGGGTCACCCATCACCATGGCCCAGGAGGGTCATGGGAGCAGGCTAGTGTCGGGGGCATGCTCTGGGTAAGTTAAGGGGCTGTGGGCACACTTAAAGTGGCACCAGTAAATGAGCACAATTGTTCTCTGTAAACTAAAGACGCCACAAGCATTAGGGCTCTGGTGGCGGTGCACGCTTTCCCCTTCGCCTATTTTCTGGCATGAGAGATAAACAGTAGCCTGAGCCCCCTTTTCTTTGTTTTACTTTCGGGGTCAACACTTGCCTAACACTGTAAGAAGAAGCCTGGGACACAGAACTAGAGAAGCCCTCAGGGGTGGATCCCAAGAGCTACAATCCATTTTTCCCTTCTGCTCATGTTCTAGATGGACTTTGATGAATGTGAAGATAACATACACTAAGTAATAAAGAAGGAGAGTAAAAAAATACTTTAGTGGCATAGTAAATACCTAACAGAAAGAGGGGGTGAGAAGACTGTCCCGAGGTACCACGACCACAAGCCTATAGGTGAATCTTTACCTCCGTTTCACACCATATGCTTGCTAAATGTGGGTACAAAACACTGCATGAACTACTTTCTACTCATTACAGAGGGCCACAAGGTATGAATGTATGTGTTCAACTGATTTCCAGCTCCCTGCCTAGCTTAGACTTCTGGGCTTTTGGTTCTCAATGCTGAAGTAAGCTTCACAAGATTTGTGAAAAGGGATTGTTGGACCTGGCCCTCACTGCATGGTCATCCCTGAACTTTTTTCCTTCCTCCAATGTTCTCTATGACCTGTTTTTGTTGGTTTAATGACTCTGGGCACCTTACCACTGCTGACCAGTGCTAAAGTGCCTAGCTCTCCCTGCTGAAAAGTGTATACATTGATTGGTTTCCATGATTGGCTTATTTGGTTTACTGTCAGTTCCTAGTAAAGTGCATCAGGAGTGCCAGGGCTTGTAAATACAAATGCTGCTGGTGGGCTTGCAGCACTGGTTGTGCCACCCACAGAAACGGCCTAGTAAAATGTGTCTAGGGTCTGCTATTGCAGGACCTGCGTGCAGTCTGGTACTGTCATGCTGACTGCGCAAGTACACCCACTTGCCAACCTCTAAACCTTCCCTTTACTTCATGTGAGTCACCCCAATGTTAGGCCCAAGGGCAGGGTACATTCTAAGCATAAGGTAGGACAAGCCCTGATGTGTGTGGCATGTCCTAATAGTGAATTACAGCCATTTTCGTTTTTCACTATTGTAAGGCTACCTGTTCTCATAGGCCAGAGTGGGCTGCTGGAATTATTACACTCTATAATCCCAACAGACTCAGAGAGCATGGTAGAAAGTCAAGTTTAGTATGCCTGAACTCAGAATAATAAAATACCTCTTTTAGTAAAGTTTATTTTAATATCCTGTGTTTGCAAATACTACTTTTAGAAAGTTAGTATATGCTTGCCTAACCATTTCAGCCCACCTCTGCTCTGATGTGTATCTGCTGTCTGGTTTCTGTGTGTGACAGGTTCTGGGGAATTCCAGGAGACAGGCTGGGGCTGACAAGTGGTGAATAGAATGATTACACAGGATGGGAGGAGGAGTGCCCCTTAACTCTGAATAGGGCTGTGCTCTGCCACCACAATGCTGGCTCCACTCCCTGGGGAGCGGCTGATGACTCTGCCCTGCACTTGGTCAAGAAAGAGGGTAGACTGTCAACAGAGTGCTCCTGGACTGTACTTGTAACCACAATGCTGGCTCCACCTAATGCAGAGCGTCTGATGTCCCTGCCCTGCTCACTGAAAGGAGAGACCAGAGTCTGCAAAAGAAAGTGCTCAGGGCCTGAACTGGATTAGGCAAAGGCCCCCCTGGCCTGAAAGAACAAAGGATTTCATGTATAAAAGAAGGAGTCCTGCTCCTAAGAAACTAGATTCTGCTTGTGAACCAAGACGACCCCTCTGCCTGAGGAGAAGGAACCAAGGAAGCTGAAGGAGGAAGACTGCCCCTATCCTGGATTACAGGACTGCAGTGGGAAACTTGCTGCCAAAGGAGAGGAAGAAACCCTTTTAAAAGACTTTGCTTTTATTTTCTGCTACAAAAACTTGTGATTCCAAGCTCATCTCCAAGGGCCTAGAAGTGAGCTGGCCCCCTGACCTGACCCAGAAACATTGGACTCTGCCTGCCTGCATCTGAGCTGCGAATAACTCGCTGAACTCTTCCCCTGCTGCTGGAGCCGCCACAAGTGCGTCCCATATTCCTGGACTTCTGTGAAGCTGTCCCTTGACGCCCGCCCCGTGTGACCCGCTCTGTTTGCAAGCCGTCCTCACACTGTGTCGCTGGGCTGCCCACACCCGCTTTGCCCTCCTGAAGGATGCTCTGTTTTGCCTGCTGCATCCCCAATGGGGGGAGAAACTCGAGTGACCAGCGCATTACCATCAGAGAAGCCTCGTACGCTAAAGCGTACCCTCTCCCCAACATTGCGCTATAACCAGAAGAAGCATTTCTGTGCTCAGACTCGCCCCGACTGAAGTTCGTGTCATACGCCAGAAGCGTACCACCTACGGACCGCATGTGTGAGGTGAACTGAGGTCCGTGACATACACCAGAAGCGTACCAACTTTGCCCCCCACCTTGTCCCGAGGCCGCGCCGCACAAGGGGAGCCACGCTGTACGCTGAGTACAGGCCGCCTCTGTGCCCCATTGCCGCCTCTGGGGGAGATCCGAACCACTGTGAAGTACGTCCCTTGCCCCAAAGCCGTGCCACACAAGGGAGAGCCGCGCTGTACGCTGAGTACAGGCCACCTCCGTACCACATTGCCGCCTGAAAGGGGTAATCGGACCACTGTCCAGGACGCCAACGCTCGCCTCACCAGCCACACAACGAAAGGTACTGTACGCTGCATTTTGAGTGTAGAAGAGACGCTTTGTTGTAGAAACAACGCATAAGAAACGCCTAACCATATTGTTTAAAAGTAATATTCATGATCTAAAGACACTCATGAAAGAAAGCACATATTCCAGCCTAAGAAAAATTATTGTGTGCATCCAAAGCCAAATGTTATTTATGGTCTCGTACTTAAGCCTGCATAAGAATTCTATATATTTACATAAAGTCTATATATTTTTGTAAATCCTAAGGCTGGTGTCCATTTGTGGTGGGTCATTGTAATTACCTTGTCTGCTTGCGCCACACTACCTAAAGGGTGAGCAGGGTTTATTTTAAAGGGTGATCCCCTTATCCTGACTAGAGAAGAGGGTTCCTGCTTGTCACAAGTTCTTACCTGTGCCAACCAGAGACTCCCAAATCAAACAGGGATGATTGCCTGTATAGTTTTTTGAGTTAGGCTGATCAGCTGCACTACACATATCAGACTACATGTTCAAATGCAGACATACCTGAGACATTGTACTAGTCAGACATTCAAAGTTGACAGACTATACTTTCAGTTTAAAGCACACACCTCACTATCTAGGGCCTACCAGCAGTTTACCTATTAATAACATTATTTGCACTAGAATAGAGGTCAATACATCTGGAGACATGCTTTAAACCACATTTTTCTCTTCCATTTTCATAAGAGAACTCGTAAAACCAGGCCTAAGTCAAAATGTAACACTGACTCCTGTAATGCCACTCTTGTGAAAGTCAGCATGTTTCTCAGACCTCAGTGACTGTGTCAGTGCTTTTCTAGAAGCAAAATAATATATGCAAACAAGCCTTCATGTACTAGACTACTCCTGTTTCATATCACATGCTGTCTAAATATGCGTAGAACAACCTGCATGAATCACTTTCTGCTTAATACACAGGGCACTCAGATATAAACATGTGTTTTCAACTAATTTCATTTTGCAGGCCTGGCTCATAGAATGAAAAAGCGTCTCTACTCAGAGGAGTCATATTAGTGTTACCATGGTTCTACACACACATATAATTGTCTCAATTCCTTTTAGGGGTGAGGTAATACATGCAAAGGACAGTATATATACAACACTACCTCTATTTCACACCTAATACTGTACAAATATGTTTTTAAAAGAAACTTCATGGATTTTTTTTCTTACTATACAGAGCAGTCAGAGATAAAATGTGTTTCACAAACCTTGTCTACCTAACTCATAACAGATAAACCGTGGCCCTCATCCTCCTGGATGGTCAGCCGCCTTTGACATGGTCTGCCACCACATACTACGAACATGCCTCCACGACGCCGGGATCCAAGAGAAGGCTCTGGACTGGACCACCTCCTTCCGCTCTGGCAGAACACAGAGCGTCCACCTCCCTTCCACTCCGAAGCCACCGATATCATCTGCGGCGTACCCCAGGGCTCATCCCTCAGCCCAACGCTGTTCAACATTAAGCTTGGGCGTAAAATCCATTTCGTGGGCGAATTTGCGGTTTTTTGACGATTTCACAATCCGCGAATCGCACGAATTTGCCCAAAAATCCGCAAATTCGCAAGCTGTGGATTATTTTGCTTGGTCGCGCTTGAAAAATACAATATCGCGCACACGGCGTTAACTTACTGTGATTCTGAGTCCGCCGAGTTGTTTTTCGCCCGGTTTGCGTGTGTTGCGCCATTTTTGATCTTGCTGCGTGATCGCGCAAGAGTTTTTCGAACGCAATTACATTAATCGCGGCTCGCCATCTTGCACAGCACGATTTTGACAACGGAAGTACGTCATAAGGGCCTGCGATCACGCATTGCGGGAGTAAACAATGCCGAACACGTAGATGCGGCGCGCAGCTGACTTCCGGCGGGAGATTTGAACAGCTCGCGTTCCCGAAATTGCAAAAATTGCAGCTCTGCACAAGAAATCCCCCGCAGGAAGCATAAACCTTGTGAAAATGATGATTTTGATCAGAATAACTCCTCAGATTGACATTTGGCTGCACTTTTTGGTGCAAGGAGTCCATTTTTTTGGGGGGGTGGGAGGAAGGAAGCGCCCCAGAGTCTCCAACTTCCTGTACCTATCCAGCAGGCTCCTCCCAGTGCTTTGTCCATGTCCTGGTCACTTTTTGATTTGGATCTGGAGCTGGAAGGATTACTTTTTGTGGCTGCTGCTGGATATTTGTATTTGAGGACTTTTTAGACTTTGGAGTTTGGATCACTTTTGGACTTGAGATTTTACAAGTAAGTTGGTGTTGTTTATTTGGGGCATTGCAGTTGAGGCAAATACAGTTCTAAAATATATATATTGTGGGGAGCCACAGTGTCCAGTAGGCCCAGGGTTAGTCATGGGTGCATGATACAATTGTTTCTGTGATGTTTTTTAACTTAATTCTCATTTATGTCATGGAATTTTAGCTCACTGTTATATGTTGATTTTTTTTTTTATTCTGGGGTCCCTGTAAAGCCTGACTAGCCAGTAGGCCCAGGTATAGTGAGTGGTGCATGGACCTAGTCTTTCTATGGGGTGTCTTGAATTTAAACATCATTGAGGGTAAGGATGGCATTGGATTGTGGTGATTTCTGTGTTTTTTTTTACTTTTTGTGGGTGGTGTTGGGGCCTGGCCATGTGGGTGGGGGCCATTTTGAGGCCTGGGACAGGCAGGGCCTGGCCATGTGGTGGGGGTCAAGGGGCCATTTTGAAGCCACGCAGTGTGCTCAGGCCTGCACCAAGTTTGCCTTGCTTTCAACCATTATGCCCAGGGGTACTCAGTGGTTAATAGGCCTAGTCTTTCTGTGGGGTGTTTTGAATTTAAACATCATTGAGGGCATGGATGGCATTGGATTGTGGTGATTTTTGTGTGTTTTTCAACTTTATGGGGTGTATAACTGATGTTCCTCTGGCTTCCATTGCTTTTAGGTGGACAAGAGAACCACCAGTGCCAGGAAGAAGTCCTGCAACAGTGTGTGCAGCACAACGTCACGTGACGTCCCGTGTGGCCACAGACAGGACAACTCTGTAACTTGTGCAACTGCTGCCTGCTGTTCTGACATCTGAAGAAGGTGGCCCTAAAGAAAGGTGGCCGTAGCGTCTCAGCGAAAAAAGTTGCCAGTGCCACTGCCAGTAAGAAGGAGCAGAAGAAGCAAGTGGCACCACCAACCAAGGAGACTGGTGTGCCCACCGACACCATTTTTGGGGAAAGAAACTATGCCTGCAGCAGCAGCGGTGAACTTCCGTCTGCCGGGGACCAAGCTGGAAGCAGCACCTTCGCTTCATTGGGCTCAGTGCCACCATGCCAAGTTAGGTCCAAGAACATGAGTGCTGCTGTGGCAGCCACTTTGGTTGTTCAATCACCATCGACCAGTGATCTTGGCTCATCACAAGAAAGTACCATCCAATCAACGCCGGGTGTAACTCAGCTGACGAGTATTCAACAACCACAGCAGCAACGACAACCACAGGAGCAACTAATACAAGCGCAAGTACATGGGCAAGGAAAGGTGCAAGGAGAGGCGCAAGGAGAGGCGCAAGTAGAGCCGCAAGTAGAGCCGCAAGGAGAGGCGCAAGTAGAGGGGCAAGGAGAGGCGCATGGGCAGGTGCATGGAGAGGTGCAACTAGAGGTTCATGGAGTGGCACAACTGCCTACAACGCTTGTTCCTCCAGAAGTAGGGGCACATCAGGAAATTGATATTCAAGCGCTATCATCCAAGGAAGCCACTTCTCCTGAGGATGATCCATTGTCTTCCAGATCCCCAGCAAGAAAAAGGTCAAGGAGGGCTACTACTACTACAAGTTCTTCTTCAAGCCCCCTTCATTCTGATGACCTTGATCCTAATTGGAACCCACAAATGCAGTCTGAGAGTGAGGCACGCCATGAGCCGACATAGCTAAGCCTAAAAGGAAGGTTCCTGCAAGGCTTCGACTTATGTGTGATGACGACGAAAAAAGAAGTGGTGTCTTCTGCTGCTGATGAACAGTCTGACGACGACCCAGTCATCACAGTCATCACTCCAGCCCCAGCGGGCATGCAGCAGACAAACATTTTGACCCTATCCCGAATGGCTGCTGAGCAGGATATGGGCGGCGTGGCACTGGTACCACCACCAACGCAGTTAACTACAACACCAACACGACCTACAGCTTCTATCTTTTTTACTCAGAAGGGCCGGCATGGACCTCCATCCAGCTCGACCTCAAGTAGTGGTGCTGTAAGTTAACAACAGAAACAAATTCAGCCAGACCCATCCTTCACTTCATCTGGCATTGAAAGTCAAAATAGCACCTCCACTACCAGCAGACATCACCAGTCCCCAGTTTGGGACTTCTTTACTGTTAGCGCAAAGGCGGAAAACATGGTTGTTTGTTCGATTTGTACAGTATCCGTTAGTCGGGGTAAGCTTGGTACCAACTATGGTACCGGAGGCCAGAGAGGTCATCTCAAACAACACCACCATATCCAGTGGTATACGCACCTAAGTAAGATCGAGGAAGCCCAACAAAGTAGAACTGATCCAAATGTATACATTCATATTGCATCTGATGCGGACGAGGGGCTGATTGTGCAGGAGGGAAGTCAAGAATCGAGCGACATTTTTTCTGGTACACCCAGTACCCTGGCAGCAGCACTGCAGTGGTAGCGCCCACACCATTGCAACATATATGAGGCACACTAGAAGTCTGGGACAGACACCAATGCAAAAAAGTCCATCAATGAGCCTAACTGGTTTGAAGTCTGCATCATCATAATCATCATCATCAAGTAAAATGGTCCAGCCCACCATTAGAAGCATGTTTTGGTCGGAGGCGCCATTTGAACGCAACCACCCAACAGTACGTCTGTATAACACGAAGCTGGCTAAAATGCTAACGCTGGACCTTCTCCCTTTTTCTTTCGTGGAAGGGGTGGGGTTTCTAGAATTAGTGGCAACAGTCTGCCCTAAATGGAAGGTTCCTAGCGGTCCTATTTTGCCAGAGTTGCGGTTCCAGCACTACATCAAGATGTGCTGGAGGTGATTGGGGCAGCTTTGCAGAAGAGTGCTGTTCACACTATCCACTTGACAACAGACATGTGGACCAGTTGCCAAGCCCTTGATTACATGTGCATCCCTGCACACAGTTGTTGACCTGGTCACACTTTATCAAGCTACTCGGAAACATTCAACATTAGCCATGTTTGCCATGGAGAAATCTCACACTGCAAAAAACATTTTGGAGGAGTTTAACAGTAAGGTCTCTGAATGGCTGCATCCAGGAAATTGCACAGTTGGTTATGTTTCCACCGATAATGGCAGTAATATAGTTAAGGCCATGCAGCAAGTTGACTATTTCAGAGTGCCGTGTTTGGCGCACAGTATCAACATCGTGGTGCAAGATTTCTTGAAAAATGAAAACACAGTCAGGAAGTTACTGACCACCTGCCGAAGAATCTGCACATACTTCAGCCATTCTTTTAAGGCCCGGAAGGAGCTGAGGAGCATTCAACATGAACGTAAAGTGCCAGTCAAAGGACTCATCCAGGAGGGGCCAACACATTGGAATTCAACCTTTTACATGCTTGAGCATCGGTCTGAGCAGTGCATGGTAATCAATGAGTATGTCTTTCAACTAGGGTCTACTATGAAAGACATGAGGCTAGAGTTGGAGGAATGGAAGCTAGTTAGAAGCCTGACAGACATGCTTCGTCCTTTTGAGGTCTTCACGCGTGAAGTCAGCAGGGAGGACTGTTCTTTGTGCAAAGCTATCCCATTGTTGGTCATGCTAGAGCACCAACTGAAGGCAGTGTCTTCAATGTTCAGAGATGCTGGTGAAAAGCAAGACGTATATCAGTTGGCGGAGAGCTTATTGAGCCGCCTAGTTGCCAATGAAAGGCTTAAAAACATACATACAGAACAATATTACATTTGTGCCACTATTCTGGATCCACGGTACAAAAAGGCAGTGGCCAGCAAAGCATTCATTCCTTTTGATGAAGCAGATGTTTCAAAGTACAAACATTCGCTTGCTGTATCAGCCACTCGGTTCGAAAAAGATCGGCAGAAAATTCAAGGAGCCGGCAGAAGTCCAACTGAATCAGCAGGCCATCCAGCGTCAAGTTCCACTTCTGAATCTGTGGGCGAAGGGAGTCACTTTCCCTCACAGCCATTAACGACACCAGCAACAACAGTATCATCATCCTCACCTGCACCAGGCCCATCCATAATATTGTCGGAAGCGGATTGGCTAACTCATCAAGGGTTTGCTCGTTCCAGTGCTGCAAAGGCCACAGATGGGACTCAAAGTGGAGAAACCATGGAGAACCTTGAGTCGATGGTGCAGGCCTATTTGGATGACCCAACAGAGGTCTTTGTTAATAAGAACCCATTGCTGTATTGGTACAGGAAAATGGCTCTATGGCCACTGATCACCAACCTGGCTGTAAATTATTTGTCTTGCCCACTCACAAGCTTGTCTTCTGAACTTGTTTTCAATGCTGCTGATGCCATTGTAACTTCAAAAAGGACCTGCTTCTCTGCCAAAAATGTGGAGAGGTTAACACTTATCAAGATGAATCAGCACTTCATACCACCAGATTACAAAGTACGTGAATGCACGCAGGAAGAAGAGGACACCGACTTAGGTGACGGAAGTTCTTCTCTGTTACCTGACCTACTCCCATCTCAATTCATGGAGTTTGAGGACGAGCTCTACTTCCCTGACACCGAGCCCTGAAAATGACTTCCTTTTTTTCGTCCTTATTCACTTTTATTCCTGTGTGTCTTTCTTTGTTTTGCAACTTTTACCACAACAAAACTCTAAATCACCTAGGGCCAGATGTAGGAAATTACCGAATTTCGGCCGTTACCGACCGGGATTGGGCTTTTCATATGTAGGGGCCTAAATTAAAGATTTGGTAATTTACTGAATCGGTAATTTAAGGAATCGGTAAATTACTGAATCCTGATAAGTAGGGAGCACTCAAATGAGTGATTTTCCCATTTTAAGATTCGTTATTTACCACTAACTACAAGTTGGTGGTAATTTTCGAAAACCCTAAAAAATGCACATTTATGCAAATAATAACAGTGCCATGTGGCAGACATACATGCCCTTAGGGCTTGTATGTGTGCCACATGTGCACCCATACACAATTCAAGGGTGCAACAGGGTGTCAAAGGGACACCCTGCCACCCTTCAATGTTTCCCCCCTTTTACCGAATCAGTAATTCCCATTCATTCCTATGGGCCTTCATTCCTTAAGGACCATTGGAATGAATGGGGAATACCGAATTTTACAGATTCGGTAAAATTTACAGATTGTATACCTACATAGCATTTACCGATTCTAAAATACCGAATCGGTATAATTCGGTATTTTAGAATCGGTAAATGCTGATTATCTACATCTGGCCCCTAATCACAACAAGTCCATCAGCAGCACTGTCTTCATCTTATATTCCTTATTAATTTGAAGGTGCCGCAGTCTGCATTCCTGAGGTTCACAAGTTCACAACTCAATCATGCTCCTCTATACTCCTCCTCCAGACTCCCCCTATCCATTTCCCTCAAGGCAGATGGATGGATTACGACGCGTCCCCTCAAGTGGGACTGAAATTACTGACTGGCTACATGCTTGCTGATTGCTGACAAACTTACTTCTGATATTGACAGGAGAGGCTGCCCTGTGGGCCATCACTTTACGAAGAAGATGCGGACAAAAAGTAGAACAGGTAATTAATAATTGAGAAGATGGCATGCAGTGGACAGCAATGGCTGTCTGGATCTGATGAAACAAATTGCTGTTTGTTTTTTGTGCATGAAATGATGAATCATATGTCTTGTCTTAGTTATTATTTAATCTTTTACACAGTAATTGTAACTCATGTCAACTACTCTGTTTTTTTACCTTGTTTAATTCAAATTGTAATTCAAATTCAGGGGCCACTATGTTGCATTTCACAATATGCAAAATGTCCTTGGAGCGGACTCACTTTCCAATATACCATGATGATTGATTAAATATTATATCTTTTTTCTTTACAGTCACTCACTGGGATGGATGGATCATCAGCGTCGGTTGGGTTTACGGTACAACTATGGCCAATTTGTGAGTGGCAAACATGTAAACCAGTCTACAACAACTACTACAGCAGAACTACATGTCTGTCTATTCGTGATATGTAGTGGTCTAGGGCGAGGCAGTGTACTGTTGTTGTTATGCCAGGCAGAGTCCACTCCAGACAGCAGTTCATGTAAAATTGGAGCTATGTGGCTTACTGCATAAATTAGATATGTGTTGTCTGTCTGACAAAGAGCCTAGGTATGCTACATCAGGTTGCTTCACTCAGTGGTGCCTGCCTTGACCGTCTGCATGGCACTGCCTCAAGCTGTGTCCAAACATCCGTTATCTTTGCAAAATTTGCTGTTTTTCGGTATTTCGCAAATCTCGCGAAATTACCGAAAAATCGCAAATTCTTGAGCAGAACGGATTTTTGGCCCTTGCTTGCGGCAGGGCCATGCAGACGGTCAAGGCAGGCACCACTGAGTGAAGCATCCTCCTGATGTAGCATACCTAGGCTCTTTGACACAGACAGACAAAGCATATCTAGGGTTTAGGGTTCAGTGCGCTTTACTAGGGTTTTTGGGTTTAAGTTGGTATGGTTCACGCTGAGTCTAGGGCTCGGGACCTGATGCAGGCTCGTTCATAATGATGTTGGCAAGGTTTTAGTGGTGTTCGGTGTTCTTTGGTCCAGAATTGGCAGAATTTTGGCCTTTTTGGGTGTTTTGCGGGCGCGTGTGTTTGGGTGAAA
Source organism: Lissotriton vulgaris (assembly GCF_964263255.1). Lineage (NCBI taxonomy): Eukaryota > Metazoa > Chordata > Amphibia > Caudata > Salamandridae > Lissotriton > Lissotriton vulgaris. The sequence goes on along the minus strand of NC_141694.1, from coordinate 1,869,777,432 downwards.
ACTAAGTGAAAACTAGTCGTAGACCTTCTTCTTCTTCTTCTTCTTCAAAGAGTGCAGTGGTTCGATTTTGTTCTGCCTTGCTGAGATTCTTGTGAAACGCTGGAACAAGTGACTGTCCAGGTAAGTTTCAAGAGGATCGAAGTAGTGGAAGTGCTGAAAACAGCAATGTTTTGTGAACAGCGCAATTTGCCATGTTTTGAATATACCAGTATTGCATGTTTTTGGTGGGCCGTTTGGGGGTGTTCTAGATTGGTGGGGTGGGCCGGGGGGGCTGGGAGCACTGGTGGGATAGTCTAATTTTGATTGCGAGTGGTTTGAAAAAGTTTTTCACTTTTCAGAGTTTTCGCTCACTTTTGTGTTTTCGGGTGCCTGCTTTGGGGTGTTCCTGGTGTTTGGGGTAGGGGGTTGGGGGGTCTTGGAGCAACGCTGGGTATGGATAGTTTTGATTGCAAGTGGTTTGAAGAAAATCCATGGTGGCAAAGGGGAGTCAGGGCCTAGCTGCGGAGCGCGCACGGAGTGATTTGGGAAAGAGGCCTAAATTATTCTGTCTCACTTTTTACGGTTTTGCTTTTTGGCAGTTTGGTGGTGTTAAACTAATTTTAGCCTCGGTTGACGGGTCTGGGGGCATTGCTGGGAAGGTATAATACTGGATAAAAGAGTTTTGGATAAAATCCATGGTGAAAAAGTTTTTCACTTTTCAGAGTTTTCGCTCACTTTTGTGTTTTCGGGGGCCTGCTGGGGGGGTTCCTGGTGTTTGGGGGGGTCTTGGAGCAACGCTGGGAATGGATAGTTTTGAATGCAAGTAGTTTGAAGAAAATCCATGGTGGAAAAGGGGAGTTAGGGCCTAGCTGCAGAGCGCGCATGGAGTGATTTGGGAATGAGGCCTAAATTATTCTGTCTCACTTTTTACGGTTTTGCTTTTTGACTGTTTGGGGGTGTTAAACTTGTTTTCGCCTGGGTTGACGGGTCTGGGGGCATTGCTGGGAAGGTCAAATACCGGATAAAAGTGTTTTAGATAAAATCTATGGTGAAAAAGTTTTTCACTTTTCAGAGTTTTCGCTCACTTTCGTGTTTTCCGGGGCCTGCTTGGGGGGATTCCTGGTGTTTGGGGAGGTTTGGGGGGTCTTTGAGCAATGCTGGGTATGGATATTTTTGATTGCAAGTGGTTTGAAGAAAATCCATAGTGGCAAAGGGGAGTTAGGGCCTAGCTGCAGAGTGCGCACGGAGTGATTTGGGAATGAGGCCTAAATTATTGTCTCACTTTTTACGTTTTTGCTTTTTGGCTGTTTGGGGGTGTAAAACTTGTTTTCATCTGGGTTGATGGGTCTGGGGGCATTGCTGGGAAGGTCTAATATCGGATAAAAGTGTTTTGGATAAAATCCATGGTAAAAAAGTTTTTCACTTTTTAGAGTTTTCGCTCACTTTCATGTTTTGTTTTCGAGGGCCTGTTTGGGGGGGTTCCTGGTGTTTGGGGAGGCTTGGGGGGTCTTGGAGCAATGCTGGGTATGGATAGTTTTGATTGCAAGTGGTTTGAAGGAAATCCATGGTGGCAAAGGGGAGTTGGGGCCTAGCTGCAGAGTGCACACGGAGTGATCTGGGAACTAGGCCAAAATTTGTCTAAGTCCCCGTTTTAGCATTTTTGCTTTTTGCCTGTTTGGGGTGTTCTGATTTTTTGCAGGTGGCTGCAGGGGTCTGGGGCATAGCTGGGAAGGTCTAATATCTGAATCAAGTGGTTTGGATAAAATTCATGGCGAAAAAGTTTTTGCGTTTTTGCTCACTTCCTAGTTTTTGGGGGGCTGTTTCGGGGGCTTCTAGGTTTTTGGGAATGGGTTTTGGGGTCTGGGAGCACTGCTGGCACAGTCTAATTTTGATTGCATTTGTTTTTAAGGAAATCCATGGTAGAAAAGGGAAGTTATGGCCTAGCTGCAGAGCGCGTTTGGACTGAATCGAAGGAAGGCCGAAAATATTCTCAGTGTGAGATTTTGCATTTTTGCTTTTTGCCTGTTTTGGGGGGTTCTCTTTTTTGAGGGTGGGTTGGCGGGTCTGGGGTCATTGCTGGGAAGGTCTAACATTGGGAGCAAGTGGTTTGGACAAAATCCATGGTGAAACAGGGGGGTTAGGGGCTAGGGTTAGAGTTAGGGTTAGGGTTCTAAAATCGCTGTTTACACTTTACACATAGCTTGAGGGGAAAGATCCGTAAATTTCGCCCACACTTATTTCTCCTTGAAAATGAGACTCAGAGTACGCACTTTCGCAATGATGCTTGTATGTTTTGTAATGTCGACTCTGAAACTGCAAGTGTGATTTTTGCACTACACAGCGTACCGTATATTTTTTTCTCCGTGGTGTTTTAATATCACTTCCTGTTTTTCTATCAACAATTACAGGACGGCTTTTACCCTGTGCAATGGCAAAAAGGATGATCTCAGGCTGAGCGACCCGCAATTCAGTATCCGCCAGGCAGGCAGTGGACAAGGTGTCTTCTGGTCCCCAACATTGATCGGCGTAGCGGCAGATGGAATGGAGGAGTACCGCGAAAAAGGGGAATGGCTGGATGCATGCAACTTCCCAACTTCAACAGGACAACTACAACAACATACAGTTACAGTATCCATCTTCATTTCTACTTATCTTTTAAGTAATGTTATTGCTGTGAACGTCCATGAGTGTGACTCTGTGCATTTGTTTGCTCTCTGCTTCAATTCATCCCTCCAGCCATTATATTTTCTTTGCTGTTTTTTAAACTAATTTAATGTACTAAGTGGTTCTTTTTTCAGAGGGCAGATAGGCAAGTGAAAATGCGTAATTACTGCAGCCCTCTACTGTCACATTCTTTCTTCATAGTTAGTACATTGCATGATTGTAGAAAGTACTACTTACTTTTCAGAAACCTATCCATTTAGCAAATAACTTCATGCCTGCAGTAGTGCATGCACTTCCTTTATGTCCCTTAAACGTTTTATGGACAGCTTAGTTTCCAAAGATTTGTTTATCTTCATTTGTTGTTTGTCCATGCTGTGTTATTTTCTTTCCTCTCTCCAGCTACTGTTCCTTCTAATACTCCTCTCAGTCCACTTAATGTCTCATTTTTTTACTTTGTTTTTCATATGCTGCTACTGCTAGTGTGGTACCACTCCTACTAACACCACAACAACGGAATTTCAGTCCGGGATGGTGTATTCGCTATTTGCCATGCAGCCAGCGCTGTGCCTAGCTCTATTCTCAAACAAGAATCACAGGTAAGATAAGCATTTTGGGAAGGTAGAAAGATGGGCTAGGATGCGGAGGATAGACTGATAGTAGTACAAGTAAAGTACTAGTAGGCCAATTGATTTCACTAACTCTGTTAGTGGCACTTTTGAACATTTTTGGACGTTTTAGATAATTCATGCTGGTAAGTTTGAGGAAAACCAAACGTGCCGTAACTCCAGCCCACCAACCCACAAAATAAGATCAAAGCGTACACTATGTTGAAGTATGTAAAATAAATAATGATGTATTCCCCTAACAAAAAAACTAGTCCCACCCCTCCCTAACACAAACAATGGTCCATTGCAAGTAGTCCAAAAATAAATAATCCCCAACTCCCGATTCCCACCCCCCCAACAGTCTTTATAAAAGGGGCAAGGGACACAGTCACTTCCGGCGGTGTTTGGGCAGGCGGTCCTTGCGGAGGCCCCAGAGCTTATTTTTTAAGTCGTCCAACATGTGCTCCAGGAAGTCCACTTGTAACGCTAAGCAGCACACGTGTGCCTTACAATCTCTGAGGGGGCCAGCTGCTGATGGTTTTTTTGCAGCTGAGCGGGGGCGGGGGGCTGTCCCAGCACGGCGCTGGGATGGAGGCTGCTGGCCGGTGGACACAGGGGCAGTGCTGGAGGAGGTTTTTGAGGTTCCCTCCATGTTTTCCTGAGCCCACAGCCGGCAATATTCTACACGAATGGCCTGCATCTTCCGGGCCCTGGCCCGGACAGACATCTCCCCTCTGGTGAGCTTTTTGGGAGCATCTATATGAAGAAAGAATGAAAAATAATGTAACCAATACTCTTTAACAATAACACAAAATAATTAAACAGAAAGTTGTCTCACAGTAAAACTAGCAATTTGCAAGCACAGTATAACATTTTGGCATGTATCTTTCCGCCGTCTTTGTAGGCCTGTAACAGTGGGAGTTTCAGGAATTCTACTACCAGGCAGCACTATGGACTCAATACATAGTCAGAGAGTCAGAGAGTACACCAGACTTTTTTTCTCTACTTTTGCGAAAGAAATTACTTGTACGTTAACTTGTGGTAGCCGGCATAATGCCAGCTCAGTCAGCATGCACCCAAGAAAAAGAGACACAACCCATGATGACGCAGACTTGCATGCATTCCTTTAAGCAGTATATGCAGGTGGGGATAGGGAAGCTCTTACTTTTGTATGGGGGTGGCACTGGCCATACTCGGTTACATCAAGGGCTACTGCTCAATGTAATTTATATTTCGCACTGCCCCCCCCAACCCCTCCCCCCCCGGGCCTTCAGTACTACAAAAGGAAAATGAAGATTATTCATTTCTGATCATGTCTCCAGCCGATCACATGATCTCTTTGCTTATGTGATGCATGACTTTATGTGCTTCCTTCTGATAGATTGGGTGAACAACAGCGATAGTCCACCCATGATTAACACAGCAGAAATAAAATTATGAACATAGGGAGTGAGTGTGGTAACCATAATTGCCGGAGGAAGGGACTTGATTTGATATAATTGTCAACTATACAATACATACACAATATATGCTGTGCTTGCAAAGTAAACTACTGTACTGCGCTTGCAAAGTAAACCAGAACAATCACAACTTGTATTATTTGGATTTCCTCTGGTTTGCTACTCTGGCACGGACATGCTGTTCGAACAAAGTAACACTCTTCATGCACTGAGCGTCTGCTCTACATACACCTCTGCTATGTATGAGGAAGTAGATACCATCCAGGCTTCCAAAGTAAACGTCTATCATTCTTCTTAATGTTTCAACTGTAACAACTTTACTTTTTCTCAACAACCAAATAACACCCTTTTATTTTATTTGGTAAACCACCGTCTTGACTTGCATTTGAGTTTCACCCAAATTATATATTGCATTGCACACCACACATGATTTTTCTGATTGACCCACACAGGCAGTCATTTTTTTCTTTCTCCTCCAACCATCCTTGCTTCAAGCAGCCATGCATCTGATTCCTTCCTATCGCCACCTCTGCCTGCATTCAAAAACACATATCATTCTTTAGTCAAAAATGTTATGACTCGCTCGTCCTTCCATTGACCCTAAGTGCTTTCCCTTTTTCGTTCATCACATCCCTCAAGTTCATCTGATATGACTTGGCTTCACAATAAAAGTTTCCCAGCTGATTTGAAGTCAAATAGAGGGGGCCATTGCTTACTCGAGAACTACCGCCGCTAATGCTATTGCTAAGTCATGGGTGACTGACTTCTCCATGATTGGCTAAAAAAAAATGTAGTTCTAAATCAGTAACTGTTCTTAACAGTACAGTGTACTTGTAGTAGTGTACTTTCTACTGTACAGTACATCATACACTCCTTTGCGAGCCTACTCTAAAATGTCAATAAGTAAGGAGTATAATAATAACTTACCACTGTCTGCTGCTGCTGAGCCATCCCCCTCAGCTCCTCCTGGTGGCACCACCGCTTGAGTGGACCCCTCTGCGCTGCTGGCCCCGTGGTGGTGGCAAGTGCTGCATCAGATGTTGTGACGCCTAGAAAAAACATGTCATATTTATAGATGCCATACACCACTCCCTACTTCGTCTTGTAATGGAAGAGAAAATGTTAAACAATTTTTAATTATTGGGACTGAAAAGAAGTCACGGTTTTGGGGAGGGTGTTAACTTATGTGCTTAGCCATAACATGCAACTCTTTTTGGCACAACTGATGAATGCTTGCTCTTTAACCTGCAACATTTTTATAATTACAGGCAGAACCAACTACTCCCCATAACCACCAGGAGGACTTGAAGTTCCAACAAGGTGAGGGCTCCCGATTCCCTCACAGTTGCTTCTGACTGAGGTATGTGGAAAGTTGAACTGCACCTATCATCAACAATGTCCTATTTATCTTGTCCATACTTCTGTATGTGCAGAATAGTCCCTGAAACACTTGCGGTATGGTATGTGCTACCATCAAATCAAAAAGACAACTACTAGTTTATTCTCAGTGGACATTGACATTTTGTTGTTGGAAATTGTCAAAGCACTAACATTAAGAAGACTGGAATAGACAGCAAGGGCAACCCAGAGGACTGCACTCAGTGCCTCTAGAGCTTTTGCTGGATCAGAGTTTTGTTTAACACCGTTTGCCGACTAGGCAAGCTTAGCTACCTACACAGACCGACTCATAAATAATAGTAAATAGTAGTAGCACAGAGAGTGATGGTAGAGAGGCAGGATAAGAATGTAGAAACAGTCTACAAGAAGATCAAATACTTTTTTGTAAAAAATAGAGTTAGGGAAGTATAATTATCTTAAAAACCAAACTACTTACTGGGGCCAGCAGAAGAGCCTGCAGTGGACCGTTCCTCCTGCCCACTCTGTTCTGCCGGAGTCTGGGGTGGTGCTATTGTCTTGTCCCTGGGAGGTGCTTATGATCATGAAATAAACACAAACATGGAGGATTGTTTTTTGGAAATATTTGATTTCTTTGACCGCAATCCTAAATTATCTCGGGGAAACAAATGAGCAACAATTGCACTACATGTATTGACCTATCTGATCTGGTCAACTAGGAGGTTACTAGTACAGTATTGCTGGATTCGCAGACCGTCTACTTGGAAAGTTATGTAAATCTCTACTACAACTGCCAGCACTCAGAAGCACGCGACGTGACAGACACAGTCCGTCATCATGATTGCAGAGCACTAAAAAATGTCCTACTACTACTACTAATAACAAGTCATAATATACTCAACCTGAACCTATCAATCCATCACTATCTGTTCTTCTTATTGGCAGCAGGAGTACAAAGGAAGGACTAGACTTGAGTCTCTAGTCTCTCTAGCATTACGCAGTTCTGTAATGTAATACACTCATACATATTCAGGGCAAATGAGCACAAAGTTGCAAACAAGTAAGCATAGTAGCAACGCCACTGAGCAGGCAAGCACCTGCAATCACAGAAGCTATTTAAACGTTAATTTACCTGCAATGTAATCAAATTGCCAGCATTCTTGCTCTTCGAGAAAAACATATATTAGCAATATAACACAGAGCAGAAGAAAACAAAGTAGTTATTAAATAGCTACTCACCAAGGCCAGGGATCTCCACGCCGAGCAGGTGAAGCAGGTCCTGCTCGCGGTCAAGGAGGTTTGACAACCGGTGCGTCGCTTGCTGGTAGGTGCCCCGGACCCCTGACTCCCTCTGCCTGGCCCGGCACACCTTTTTCCACAGCTGGCGCCGCTCCCGGAGGCCATACCCTGACGCGAGCCTGCCCCCTGCTGCCACAGTCTTGGGGAGGTGGCGCTGCACATAAAAGGTCAGTGCGGCCAACTCCACCGGGCTGAATATCTCCCTGCCCATCACTTCCTCCCCTCGTAACCGCCGCAAGGGAGCTTGGTACAGGGTGCGGGACCCTTCCCCTTCTCCTTCCCGGCTCCCTTTGCCATGGTCCTGTACAGCAGAAAGAAAAAAAAAGAAAGAATAGGGAAAAAGTAAAGAAAAAAAAAGTTTAAAAAAGTAGCTTTAAAAGTAACGAAAAGTTGAAAAAAACACAAAATAGAGATCTAGAAAAAAAGAGGGATAGATATAGAGTAGAAAACATAAAAAAAGTCCAAAGAAACAAAGGATTGCACAGATGAAAGGAGGATTAGAAAGCATGCACAGAACCATATCAATGAATGAAAAACAAGATGGCCGTGCCAATTGAGGACCGCGTGGGTACGTTTGCGCGATATTTCCCTTGCGAGCATGCAACTAGCCCCCGGAAACAGAAACACATCACACCAACAAGATGGCCACTCCCATACACGACGGCATGGGTAACTTCGCCGTGGAAGCGACCCGTGAACACGGCAAAAAGCCCCGCGAACACGCCAAAAAACAAACAAACAGTAAATTCGCATGAATTCGCGGATGTTGCGAATTGCGAATTCGAGTTTGCACGAATTCGCGGAACGCGAATTCGCAAATTTTGCCCATACTTATTCAACATCTACATGGCACCACTCATCCAGGTTGCCTGACTGCACAACCTCAACATCATCTCCTGAGGCAACCACAGCCAGCTGATCCTCTTCCTCATCAAGGACCCCCACACCACCAAAACCAACCTCCGTGAAAGAAGGAAGGCCATCGCCAAATGGATGAGGAACAGCCAACTGAAGCTGAACTCAGACAAGACAGAGGTCCTCATCCTTAGATCCACCCCTTCGGCCTTGAACGGCTCCTAGTGGCCGACCACACTGGGAACAGCTCCAATGCCCACTGACCACGCACGCAACCTAGGGGTCATCCTCGACTCCACCCTCTTCATGGCCAAGCAAGTCAACGCCGTCTCTTCCTACTGCTCCAACACCCTCCGCATGCTCCACAAGATCTAAAGGTGGATCCCCACTGAAACAAGAAGAAAGGTCACTCAGGCCCTCGTCAGCAGCAGGTTGGACTACGGAAACACCGTCTATGGTGGAGCCTAGGCCAAACTCCTGAAATGGCTTCAACGCATCCAGAATGCCTCCACACGCCTGAACCTCGACATCCCTCGCCACAGCCACATTACACCCCACTTTAGAGACCTGCACTTGTTCCCCGTCAACAAGAGGATAACCTTCAAGCTCCTCACCCACGCACACAAGGCACTCCACAACTACGGACCAGTGTACCTCAACAGCCAACTCAGCATCTACACCCCCACCTGCCATCTCCGCTCCACCATCCTCGCCCTGGCTGCAGTCCCCCGCATCCGAAGAGCGACCTCCTGTGGCAGATCGTTCTCCCTCCTCGCTGCTAAGACCTGGAAAACCCTCCCCATCCACCTTTGGCAGATCCAAGACCTGCTGTCCTTCAGACGACTCCTCAAGACCTGGCTCTTCGAGCTGTAGCAGCATTCCCAACCCCCAGAGCCTTGAGACCCTCACGGGTAAGTAGCACGCTCTACAAATGCTATGATTGATTGATTGATTGATTGCGAAATGCAATCCTAATGTACCTTTCACAATCTTTCTGTAGGGGTATGACAGACCAAATATACTTCACATGTGTCAAATAACACTGGAAACTACAAATAAATCTGACACTTGTTACCAGTTCAGCATTAAACTTTCACAGAATATGCCTTTACTTTCAAGCACAAGTATAAGTATCTATTTGAAATCTTCATTTCAATATAATTATGTATAGAGTACAATACAGGTTACTACATTTGGTAACATGTTTTAACCCTCACATTTTTCTAATCCTTCCCAACTTTTAGAAATACTGCATCTCAAAGTAATAAAATGTAATTAGAATCACTGAACCACTCCTACACCATACATAACATGCCCCACACATTTTTAAATTACCTCTGAAATCCTGTTGTACAAGATGAAAATATCAGAAATGATAAATGTGATGCACCACCCTCAATAAGGAAAAAACAGTAATGCCAAATGTTCCCTCTCATTTTCCACAGAAATGAATGTATGTATCTAATCAAAATATTCCCTTCATTTTTTCAAAATCTAAACTCACTTTCTATTCAATACTCTTATTAACCCTTTATCACTCTCTTCTTAAAGTCCAATCTGCTTCTGTAATTCACTGAAAGTTGCGACTCCACCACAGCGCCCCAGTGTAACGTCAATATGAAGTCACTATCCCATATGAGAGTTCAAAAACCCTTTCCCAAAAGTACTAGTATATTTCTTTAAGAACAAAGAACTTACCAATTCTAAACATACTACTTGTTAGAACTGGGGGTCTCTAGTTGGCAGAAATAGGTACCTTTGACCAAATAGGGACCCTTGCTTCTAGTCAGGGTAAGAGGCTACACTTCTAAAATAACCCCTGCTCACCCCCTTGGTAGCTTGGCACGAGCAGACAGGCTTATCTCAGAGGTGTAATGCATTTGTGAACACATACAGTAATGCAGTGAAACACTACAAATGGACACCACACCTGGTCTGGATAACTGTGATTGAATATCACAAAATGACCACTGTACGGCTGGTCAAACAAATGAAATGCAAATAGAGTAATCTTTACTAGACCTAACAAAAGACCAAATAGCAAAAATCCACAATACTGTAATCAAAAATAGACTTTAAAATGGTAGAAATAACTTAGTTCAATGTGAATGGTAAATGCAACACTTTACTCTCAAAGTACCTTAGATGCGTCATGCAAAACAAGCAAAAGGGTTGCAGGGAAGGTGATGCACCGTTCCTTACACTCAAGAGAGTGGATGCAATGGTTCTTTATTGCTGCACAGGGAAGTTGAGGCTCGCTTACTTACTGTGTGGGGAGTTGATGTGTCATTTCTTATTGCGGCCCATTGACAATGCGACAAGATGGCGCCTAGATGCAATGTGACAACATTGGATGCGATGCATGCAAGCCCAACAGCGGTGCAGCGCACTCAGTAAATTCTGAGCCGTGACAGGCCCTGTGGCACGCTTCTCCAGTGATGCGACAGCGACCTCTGCTGTGGCGGCACGCTTCTCGGGAGATAAGACACGCTTCATTGGTGATCCTATAGTGAACAGCTGTGACAGCAACACGCTTCTTCGGCGATGCGATGGCTAGTGCTGCAGCGGCGACATGCTTCTCATTGTGTTGCGCTTCCAGCTCCCAGCGACACGCAGTCTTCTCAGAGTGCCCAAACAACAGTAGGCAAGCCCTTGGAGATCTTCCTCAAGATAGTAAAAGTACACACAAACTTCCTTTTCTCCTTTCCTTGGCAATAAAGTAACCACTGCAGGCCAATCCCAACAGCACAGCACAGGGGCAGTCTCCTCCTTCAGCTTCCTTGGTTCTTTTCCTTGGCAAATGTTTGTCTTGATTCCCAGAAGTGATCTAAAGTTCTGGGTTCTGGGTCCCCCTTTGTATACACACAAATCCTTTGTCTTTTGAAGGCAGATAGTGTATGTACCTAGTCCAAACCAGTTCTGGGTGAACTTTGCAGATGCACAACTTCTTCCTGTGTCATTGTGGGCCAGGGTCATAAGACGCACCAGGGGAGGTGGATCCAGGTTTGTGGAAGGCAGGCACAGCCCTATGCAGGCTCAGGTGCTACTTTTCCCACCACTCCCAATGCAAATATGTCTAGTCAGCCTAGTGCTGATTCACCCTGACTCCTGGAGCCACCACAGCCCCTGTCAGTCGCAAACCAGACATGCAATACACAACCTAGCAGAGGCAGGCTGGATGGTTAGATAAGAAAATATCTACTTTCTAAAAGTGGTATTTTCAAACACAGAATGTCAAACAAAACCAACTTTACTAAAAGATGTATTTTATCATTCTGAGTTCATGCATAATAGATTTGTTTTTCTACCGTGTTCCCTGGATCAGTTAGGCTTATAAGTTGTTATAATCAAACTGCCCATTCTGGCCTATGGGGACAGGTAGCCTTCCAATAGTGAAAACATGAAAATGGCTGTAATTCCCTATCTGGACATGCCACACACATCAGGGCATGTCCTACCTTTCACATACAATACACCCTGCCATTGGGCCTACCTTAAGGGTGGCTAATATGTAGAAAAGAGAATGGTTAGGGACTGGTAAGTGAGTGCACTTACCAAGTCAACATGGCAGTACTGGACTGCACACAGGCTCTTCAATGGCAGGCCTGAGACACACTTTACAAGCTGCTTATGTGCTTGGCACAACCAGTGCTGCAAGCCCAGCAGCAGTATTTCATTTACAGGCCCTGGGCACACATGGTGCACTGGACTAGGGTCTGACAAGCAAATCAAATAAGCCAATGATGGAGTCACTAATCCATTACAACAATTTACAATAGGGAGCACTTGCACAGTGGCACTGAATAGCAGTGGCACAGTGCCCAAAGCATCTAGACTAGCAAAAACATAGCAACACCTAGGAGGCATCAGTGAAAAAATGGAAGGGAGACACACGCCAATTGTACCAGGTGTAACACTACTGATTTGGGAAAACTTAATTGACAAGCATATAAAATATACTTTAAATCCACAGTTTACTTTAAACCCTTCTCCTACACTGATTCAGCTTAGTTTCCATAGTAACAGTTTCTGCAACATCCAACTGTACCAGAAGGTCAGAAGTTCAACATATTTTTAAATGCAGCATTCCAAATCCAAATAACAGGTGTGGTTGACATTTGCAAAGTACAGTCTGCTGTACCTTTCAAACTTTTCTCTATAACCAATCAGAAAGATACCTGTTTTCCAAAGTAACATGCAACCTATTTTTAGGTAAGCTCGTGAACAGCCAATGGCTTGCTTTTTGTTAAACAAAATTTTGTCATCCATTTTAGATGCCTCTCATTATACCAAGTGACTTACTCAGCTACAGACATCTTTTGGTACCTGGCACCCATCTCTTCATAATGCTTACAGTATGGATTGTAGAGCACAGCTATATTTTCTGGGGCACAAGGTATGCTGAACACAGAGGAATTCACAAAGACCTCGATTTGCAAAATGGTCTACGCATAGAGGATTAAAGTGGCACCAATTGCTGCCTTTGGTTAAAACCTTTTTGACTTTCTAACCCCCTCACCTCATGATTGTGCACTGTGGTGGCAAAGACCTAGGCACACTTCTAATGTTACTTTTCCTTCACACTGTATATGTGTACTCTAATATATGCCAAAGACAGAAATGGAAGAGATCTCATCAGTTCTGCCCACAGACAGACAATACCTGGAAGCATGTTAATAAACCTGTTTCTACATACCACAGGGACCACAGAGTGGGATGTATCTACAACACCAACCTATGTTTTGAGATGTATGACTTGTACATTGTTTCTGTACTTCACTTCACAGATGAAGGGAACAGGGTGTTTCTCGAAAACCTCAAGCTGTGCAACCACACTTACATGTAGCTGCACCAAACTTTTAAGGAACACAAAGACTCCTAGTAGACTCATCCTGTAACCCAACAGTGAAAAGTATATATTTTTTAAAAATATACTCTTCATAAACATTTGCTGGATTCACAAATCCATCATGAATCCGCAAAACAAAAGCAAGAATTCAATGAACAGAAACACATTTCAATTTTTTAAATTTCTTTTTTAATTTATATATTTTAAAATGCTTTCTAACTCAGACAATATGAATATGATGATATACATCACTCCCAGTAACTCTATAAATGACTTCACGACTGTAAGAGTACGTCTGTAATTATATAACATTAATTTATTTATTTAAGGTAGATCCGCAGCTCAACCGTGATGTTACACTGGGGGGTCGCGCTGAGCGCCATGATTGGGTAGCGACTTCCACTGCATGTGAAAATATGTATATATTGGTTAATGACCCCCCCTTCTCTGGGCTAAATTGGACCCCATCCCCCAGGACCAGGCCTTCAAGTATAGTTTTTAATAATACATCCCTCCTCCCCAGGTTGATGTTGCCCCGGGGACCCCATTCCCCGGGGCATGGCATCTTGTTCAGAACTGCAGGGAGGGCCTCAAAGCCCTGCGGTCCCTGCCGGCTTCCCACTCCCCTGCAGGAGCCAGCATTGCTTTTGGGAAAAGGGAGTTGCTAACATGCAGATTCCTCTTCCTAAAAGCAATTCTGCTCTGTTTCTAGGAAGCAAGAACATTTTTCATGCTCTTGCTTCCATGAAGCAGAAGAGAGTTTGAAAAGGCTTGGCGGGTGCAGTGCTTCCCCTAAGCCATAGCAAACTGCAATTTCCCTGGGTTGGGCACCCTGGGAAATTGCTAGAGCCAGCCCTGGGTGGGAGCTATTAAGGGCTCCTGGAGGGGGGGCCCTATTTCCATCTAAACTGCAGCCCCAGAGAGGGGTTGGTCGCCGGGGCTGGTGGGCCACAATGGACTTCATTTGTGCCCCATGGAGATGGCTGTCCCTGGGGCAGCAGGTAGGCTGTGTTGCCCGCATACTTCAGTACATTAGCCCTGGGGTGGTGGCAGTTCCCCGAGGTGCCTGGGAGGGCTGGAGCCCCCACACATTTAATATGTATATATATCCATGGGGAGGTGATGGTCCCCTGGGATGAGGGGCCCCCATCACTCCCTGCATTATCAAATCAAATTGCCACTGTTTCCTCGCCCGTCCGGGGCCTAATTAAAGAAAGCACAGGATTCTGAGCTTTCTTTTTTTCAAATTATTAGTGGGATTCGTGGATCTACCGCGAATCCTGCCCAATAGTTAATTAATAATACTTTTTGAACCTTACGGGGGCCCTTGTGTGATCCCCCAAAAAGACCAGGGGGTGGGGGTTACTACCATGCCCCCTTTTCTTTTTTAGTGCTTTCTCTTGTAACTCGATTGAACTGACTCACTGGCTGGCATTACTTGGTTTGAAGTGTTGGCAGCCAATCAGATCTCAGGCATGAGATTGGAAGTGTTCACGGAACCTCAGAGGCTGAGAAATCTTTCAATTTATCAGTATCTACTGAACGTATTTCCATCATTCAACAAAAAGAGTGCTTTCTGAACAAAGAGCTACCTTTCTGCAAAATGTGGTGTCATACCATTCAGCAGTTCGGGCTGTAGCTGTGTCTTAAGTTTGCTATCGAAATTAACATGGAGAAAAACATTAAGGGACCCCCCTTTTTCTCAGCACACCCTTGATGGATCACCCCAAAACTTTCAACACAGCAGCTGAAGTGAGTGGCGTATTAGTTTTGGAAATGTTGTGAACCTTTGTCAAACTACGCCAAACTTATTCGCAAATCAAAATCAGCTTTTTAATAACAATATTTATATGAATATAGTTTCACATAAAATAACAAAAATTAAAGGTACATTATAGTTAGGCTTGCATGTCACTCATACAAAATAGGAGAAATTCAGCACTTATGGTTACCTGATGAGTGATACTACAGCTAACATATATTATGTAAGTGGCTGTGTGAGTGGCTGTATTGATGAGTGAGTTAGTGTGTCAGTGGCTGTATGGGTGAATGACTGTATGGGTGGGTGAGTCGCTGTGTGAGTGAGTGACTGTATGGTCGAGTGAGTGGATACCTGACTAATAATATGAGTGAGTGACTGTGTGTAAGTGGCTGTATGGGTGAGTGAGTGACTGCATGTGTGAGTGGCTTTATGAGTGAGTGAGTGAGTGGCTGTTTGAATTGGTGATTGGTTGAGTAAGTTGGTGTGTGAATGGCTGCATTGGAGAGTGACTGTCTACGTGAATGCCTGTATAGGTGAGTGTGCAGATCTGATAATGTTATGTTATGTTATGTTAGTTGTGTTTGTATAACGCATGGCTGCCCTAGCAACAGGGTGTCCCACGCTTGCAGACAAATCAAACAGCGGGGTGCTTATTAAGCATGGGCGGAAAATCCGTTACGCTCGCGGATTTTGCGGATTTTCGGTAAATTCGCAATCCGCGAGATTCGCGAATTTCCCGCAAAATCCGCAAATTCGCACGCAGCGGATTTTTTTTCTTTGCAGTGTAAGTTCGCAATTGCGAACATGTAGGTGCGGCGGGCAGCAACAATCTCGCACTCGCGAAATTACAAAAATTGCAATTCTGCACAAGAAATCTACTAGCAAGCAGCATAGACCTTCTGAAAATGATTATTTTTATCAGAATAACTCCTCAGGTTGACATTTGCCTGCACTTTTTTTAGATTTGAGGCCTTTTGATTTTCTTTGGATAACTTTTGGATTAGAAATCAACTTTCTCATATAAGCTTGGTGGGGCATTAAAGTTGCTGTAATGCTGCTCTGCAGAAAAACGAGTTTTGCAAAAGTGAAAGCAGGTTCAAAAGTTCAAACTCATCATTAGTAACCGTTCCCTGTAGTGCTTCCTGACAAGGGCCCCTCCAGAGTTCAGTTGCTAGTTGCAACAATTGTATGACCCTGCTCTGACCCTCACAGCAGGCTCATAGAATAGCTACAAGTAGGCCACAAAGGTCCTGGAAAAAAAATTGCACTGCAACAGAATGCAAATTACAGATAAGGAAGTAGGTGCCAGACTGGAATTTTAAAACAGTGACACATTAATAAATCAACCCCAAATTAATTCATGTCAGTTGAAGCAGGCAGGTGTGCTTGCTTTTTCCCCCAATAATCTACAGTGATGATGAACCAGAGGGTGGCATAAGGCATTGATGTACCAGAGGGTGGCATGGGTGAAACAGAGGAGGCAGGGGTGAAACAGAGGGTGCTGGGAACCTGTGATGATGAACCAGACGTAGAAACAACATAATTGTGACCGTTGCGAGCCGACATGTAAGTTCGCAATTGCGAACTGTTACAAAACCCTCGCGAACTGTCAGAAATCCTTGCGAACTGGCAGAAATCCTTGCGAACACCAAAAAAAAATCCACAAATTCCCAGTTCAGTTGCTAGTTACAACAATTGTATGACCCTGCTCTGACCCTCACAGCAGGCTCATAGAATAGCTACAAGTAGGCCACAAAGGTCCTGGAAAAAAAAATTGCACTGCAACAGAAAGCAAATTACAGATAAGGAAGCAGGTGCCAGACTGGAATGTTAAAACAGTGACACATTAATAAATCAACCCCAAATTAATTCATGTCAGTTGAAGCAGGCAGGTGTGCTTGCTTTTTCCCCCCATAATCTACAGTGATGATGAACCAGAGGGTGGCATAAGGCATTGATGTACCAGAGGGTGGCATGGGTAAAACAGAGGGTGGCAGGGGTGAAACAGAGGGTGCTGGGAACCTATGATGATGAACCAGACGTAGAAACACATAATCGTGACCGTTGCGAGCCGACATGTAAGTTCGCAATTGCGAACTGTTACAAAACCCCCGCGAACTGTCAGAAATCCTTGCGAACTGGCAGAATTCCTTGCGAACACAAAAAAAAATCCGCAAATACACGCGAGAATTCGCGGATTTTGCGGATTGCGAGTTCGCAAATTCGCAAAATTCGCGAACGCCAGATTCGCAAAATTCGCCCATGGCTAGTGCTTATGGAGTATACAGTGGAGTGAGCCAGATTGGTAAGCTGAGCTGGGTTGCTTGTGCTAAATGGAGGCGAATAACCAGGTTTATATTTTTGTTTTCGGAAGAGCCAGTGATCCTGCGTGGCACGTGCCTCAGGGGGGATGGAGTTCTAAAGGGCCGGAGCCAAGAATTGGAAGGATCGTCTGCCTGCTCTGCTCTTGCGTACCCTAGTGGTGCGAGCGAGGTGGAGGTCGGCAGAGCGAAGGGCACGTGTGGGAACGTAGAAAGAGCAGAGACCCTGCAGTATTTGAGGGACTTGGCCATGTAGGATCTTGTGAGTTAGACAGAGTGTTTTAAACTGGATTCTCTGTTTCACCAGTAACCAGTGAAGACGGCGTAGGATGTGAGAAGTGTGGCAGCGTCTGGGGAGGGCAAGAAGAGTGCGAGCCGCAGCGTTATGAGCCCTTTGCAGTCTATTCATGGTCGTTAGGTTGGTACCATGAAACAGACTACACAACTGAAAAGAGCTGAGAATAGAATTATGAAGGTCAAGAGGGTGGATACTTTGAATCCTAATTTGAGACAAACAAGGACAAATCAGACCATGCGTATGATTACTGACTTCAATGGATTGAGTCATATCTTATGTAAAAGCTTGAAGAAGCATTGGAATATTTTGCAAGCAGACAACATGCTAACGAGTCACATTACCTCACAACCACTAATCACATTCAGGAAGGGTAGAACACTTCGCAATAGACTTAGCCCCACTGTTCCTAGAATGATCAGGCCTGACAACTGGCTAACTACACGTAACACTGGTTTCTATAAATGTGGATTTTGCAGGATGTGTAAATGGGCCAAACATAGTACTAAGAAATTTAGTCGAAATGACAGTAGAACATATGATATCAAAACGAATATTAACTGCCTGACCAAGTTTGTAATTTACATAATTGAGTGCAAATTTGGCAAGCAGTATGTTGGAAACACGATCAGATCACTGAAGGAAAGATTAGGGGAACACATCAGGGCACTGATACAACAAGACATAAGGTACCCAGTGGCTACCCATACTGCATCTTGTACAGCACAGGGCCCACGTAAAGAAATCTGTTTTTTGGGAATTGAGCATATCCCTTTAAATCCCCGGGGTGGGAACAGGGAACTTTTCCTCAGGAGGAGAAGCCACCTGGAATATGAGATTACATACAGTAGAACAGGGGTTAAATTGCGATTCTGAGATGCAATATTTCTTGGGTGACTAGTACTAGGTAACACCTTTGTGGACTAGACACATTAATTCCACGGTACTATCATAGACTAACAAGACGACCACTTTTTGAGAACCTGCCGTACATCCCTTTACAGAGAAACTAGGGTGGGATTGTACTGTGATATGCAGAACGTATGAAGGAGTAGGACTTTACGGACACTACTGCATTGAGGGAAACCATAATCGGAGTATATGTTTTGAACTTCGTCTACCTGTTTACAAATGTTTGACTTAACTGTACTAAGTAACAGGACACACTATTAGCGCGATGTTACTTAAACCATACGATCATATAATGAGATCTGTAGTAACTGTATGGATTGAGTTAGAAGTTCCTGAGGTGGAAGCCGGGAACTAGAGGACAGTGATTTAATACTGTGTTTTTATTAGACTGTGTTTTTAAAACGGGCTAGAAACGCTCTGTATGTAACTTCTTAAATAATTACTTCGAGCCCTACTTACTGCACTCGCTCCCCCGAGGGTCAAGCAACTCCAGGCGGCCGATTTGGGGCTCACTTGGACGCGTGATCTCTCTCGCGGGCGCACTTCCACAGGCGCCATCTTGGGTGAGTGAGGTCGGCGGGCTAGTGTTGCGCCTGACACTTGCCCCACTCTACATATTGACCCTGAACCTCGAGGACCCATTGATTGAGTTAGAAGTTCCTGAGTCGGAAGCTGGGAACTAGAGGACAGTGATTTGATACTTTGTTTTTAAAACGGGCTAGAAACGCTCAGTATGTAACTTCTTAAATAATTACTTCCAGCCCTACTTACTGCACTCGCTCCCCCGAGGGTCAAGCAACTCCAGGCGGCTGATTTGTGGCTCACTTGGACGCGTGATCTCTCTCCCGGGCGCACTTCCACGGGCGCCATCTTGGGTGATTGAGGTCGGTCGGCTAGTGTTGCGCTTGACACTTGCCCCACTCTACATATAGACCCTGAACCTCGAGGACCCTTTGATTGAGTTAAAAGCTCCTGAGGCGGAAGCCAGGAACTAGAGGACAGTGATTTAATACTGTGTTTTTATTAGACTGTGTTTTTAAAACATGCTAGAAACGCTCTGTATGTAACTTCTTAAATATTTACTTCCAGCCCTACTTACTGCACTCGCTCCCCCCGAAGGTAAAGCAACTCCAGGCGGCGATTTGGGGCTCACTTCGACGCGTGATCTCTCTTGCGGGCGCACTTCCACGGGCACCATCTTGGGCGAGTGAGGTCGGCAGGCTAGTGTTGCACCTGACACTTGCCTCTCTCTATAAAATGAACCACGCTACCCGTACGCGCAGCGGACGAGCGCAGCCGGTGCGCCTATGGCACGTGGGAGGCTTGACAGAGGCAAGCCCGTCTGCGCCAGACAGGGCCCAGGGCCCTGCACCATCCCCACCAAGACTCTTCAACCCCTGTTTTACTCCAGGGAATCTCTCTTGCAACTTAGGCAGACCCCTAATACGCTCTGCACTCATACCATCACTATGATGGGCTCCTCCACTCACTGCCCTAACTGTCCCTTTCAACTTGTGGGACAGGACCCCCGCCCCCCCCCACGGGTCCCATTCAATATGGCCCTGCTTAACTGTAGATCCCTGCCCAAACACGGCCTTGAAATATATATGCTTCTCCAAGATCACAACTTTGAGGTCCTGTTCCTTTTGGAAACATGGCTCTCACCTGACTCCAACCCTGACATCGTGCGAGCCTTGCCCCCTGGCTACCTGATTCAGCTTCTGTATAGTCTATCGGGGAAAGGAGGAGGAATGGCAATATTATATAAAGATCACCTGTCCTGCCGCTTCATCGACAGTCCGATTTTAGACTGTGAAAACGCCCTGTTCCTCATTCATATCTCCCCCCTGAGATCTCTGTCAGGGATCCTTGTCTACCGCCCGCCGGGTCCCTCAGAGCAATTCTGTAGCTCCCTCTTAGAAGCTTCCCTCGCCCGGGCTAGTATTTCTCCTAATTTCATAATTCTAGGAGACCTAAATTTCCACTTCAACTTCTATGACGACAAAGGGGCGTCTGAATTGGAACTCGACCTCGCGGCATACCAACTCCATCTGCTCAACAACCAACCCACCCATACCAAGGGACACCTCCTCCGTCCCCTATTTTCGAACATCCCCGATCTCAAGGTGCAAAACCCCGTCCCCCTCCTGTGGTCAGACCACTCCCTAATTCCGTTTAGCTGGCATATCCCAGTCTCTTATCGGCCGAAACCGGCCCCCAACACTCTTGAACGCCGCTGGTCGAAAATGGCCACAGAAGACTGGAGGCAACTCCTGGAACGTTCCCTTCCTCCCCACGACCCCCTTACCCTCATAGCAGACACTAAGTTCTCCGCTTGGATCGAGGACTCTCTTGCTATAATCCTTCCCAAGACCCCCGCTCATACCCTTGGAAGGAAGCCCAAGTCCCCCTAGATCAATAATGAACTCCGTATGCTAAAACAACTCTGTAAAAAACAATGAGAGAGCCTGGAGGAAAGAATTTGCCCCCCCCCAAAAAAGAGAGAATACAGTCAATCAATTCTAATCTATAAAAAGGCCCTCAAAACAACTCAAGCCGCTTTCTTTGAGGAAAAAATCAAAGCTTCATCCAGCTTGACCAAGGAAATCTTTTGTATAGTAAGCAAGCTCCTAAAAATCCCAGATCCCCCCCCCCAGTTGACCCCCTTGGCGATCGCTGCAACAAGTTTGCTGAATTTTGCAATGCGAAAATCCAAAACATAATAAAATCCCTCCCTCCCCCTACAGGAGTCATCCCGTTAGAACCCCCCGTCAGCACAGTGCAACAAAATAGCCCCTGCCTAAACTATTTCTCCTGTATCACAGAGGAGACCCTTCTCCCTATATTTCTCTCCATCAAAAGTGGCTCTCCACTTGACCCAGCTCCACCTAATAATCCAAACCTAGCTGGCCCAACCATTCTGTCCCCCCTGGCCAAACTTATTAACACCTCCTTACTACAAAGCATCGTGCCCCCCTGCTGGATGTAGGCCATAGTAAAACCCCCCATAAATAAACTCATCACGACCCTGCTGAACTATGCAATTACCGACCCATCTCTTTACTACCCATAGTAAGCAAAACTGCTGAAAAACTTGTCAACCAGCAGCTCTCCTACCTGGAAACCAGCGGACTCCTACAACCTTCACAGACGGGCTTCCGCCCGGGTCGGGGCGCGGAAACCGCTATGATCGCGGTGGTGGAGGAGACCAGAAAGATCCTCGATTCAGGAGGATCAGTGGCACTGATCCTCCTGGATCTGAGTGCAGCCTTCAGCACAGTAAATCGCATCACTCTGATTCACCGGCTCAGGGAACTGGGAATTTCGTAGTCCGTGATGTCCTGGCTGAAATCCTTCCTCCACAATCAGTCCATTCAAGTCCTTGAGGGAACTTCTATATCCCATGTCACCCCTTTACATTGTGGAGTCCCCCAGGGCTCCTCCCACAGCCCCACCCTTTTTAATGTTTATATGTCCCCCCTGGAGAAAATAGTCACCCCCACAGAGTTAAACTCGTGACTTACGCTGACGATACCCAGCTTGTTGTTCCCTCAGCCAGCCTAACCGTTCCTCCGACAATCTTCACTCTTGCCTTCATGATATCTCACACTGGATGGTCTGTTCACATCTTAAACTCAACAGTGACAAAACTGAGATACTGGTATTGGGCAACCAATCTCATTTCATTCCAAAAACTCTGTGGCCTCCTTGCATGGGCCCTGCCCCGGCCCCAAGACAATCCCTATCAAAAGCCTGGGTATGTGGCTGGACCAGGATCTTACGTTTACAATCCAAGCCAGGAAGTCAGCAGGGGCCTGCTACGGCATCCTTCGGACTACTCGTAAAATTCTTCCCCTGCTCCCCCAAGACTCCAGGAAGCTCCTCATTCAGAGTCTCCTATTATCCAGACTGGACTATGGCAATGCTTTGTATCTAGGTGCCCCTAAGAAAGTCATCGCCAAACTACAAATGGTACAAATTTCCGCAGCTAGGCTTCTAACAACTACCAACAGTAGGAGCTCCGCAAAACCGGCCCTCAGACTGCTTCACTGGCTGACCAATCAGGAGCGAGTATATTTCAAATCCCTCTGCATGACTCACAAAATTCTTCATGGTAAGGGGCCCCATATCCTAAAAAACCTGATTAGGCCCCATGTAGTCCCTAGAAATCTACGCTCAGCCCACTTACATCTGCCTCATATACCTAGGATCAAAAAGGCCCGCATAGAGGGCCGCCTTTTTTCCTATAACGCCCCAAGCTGTGGAATTTGCTGCCCCTGACTATGCGCGCCTAACCCAACCTTCTTGCTTTTCGTAAGCTCCTGAAAACTTGGCTCTTCCCATAACTTCTCACTCCCCACTCTACTACCTCTTTCACCAGCGCTGGGACGCTCACGGGCAGCCATGCGCTTTATAAATCCTGCTTTTCATTTTATTTCATTTCATTTCATATAGGGTCTAGAGGAGTGTTTCCCAAACTGTGGTCCGCGGACCCCCAGGGGTCCCTCACACATTCCCAGGGGGTCCGCAGGCAGCAGTTTTAAAAGCACTGCAAAGTATCTTGTTTAATTAGCAGTTTTCAAAGAACAATAAAAGTTTTAAGATAACTACAGTGATTAATTTCCCTGCTGGAGAGACATGAGGGTTGTGTCCAGTGGCACTGTGACTGAACTAATGTAGCACAGAGGGTTAATATGCCTACTGCAAAGAACGTGAACTATGCATTTTAAAAAACAGCATTTGATATGCATAGGTCAGTGGGTTACTGCTTTTGTCAGAGAGATTCTTTTGTTACAGTGCTGTTCATAAGTGGCAATTGTAATCTAGCACAGTGATCAAAATACTGTCATCAAACAGCTGCTTGCAAACTGCAAGGTACAAGTTAGTGACTTATGTTTTTTCTCAGTCTTTCAGTATCTTGCTGCTTCTAAAAAGGTTTATTTGGGTGGAAATACATTTTTATTGTTAAAGTCAATGCTAACCACTGTGTTATGTTCTGAAACCTGAGTTTGTGCTTCTCCAGACCAGCACTCCTTGAGTTTCTGCTTCTCCAGACCAGCCACCTTGGCTTAACAACACACTCCACTACTTCAGAAACGCAGGGCTGCACCATATTTACAAGAATATGGTGCAGCCCTGGGTTTCCCCTGTGCTGGCGCTACACTTAACAGGGGAAGATTGTTTAAGTGCAGGAAGGGGGACATAAACAATCTTGAAATGTCATTTTGTCACTTCGATATGTGCTGCTTAATGCATCACACAAGGAAGTTACAAAATGTCATTTTTTTAAAAGATTGTTGATGTGCAGAAAGGGTCGCCTTCCTGAACATAAACAATCCACGGCGTTTTGCAAAAACAAGGAGAAATGAAGCATTTCTCATTGTTTCGCCAAGTTGAAACCAGGTTTTCCCTGGTCTTAATTTTGGCGCTTCTTCCCATTTACACTGCTCTTTTAAATAGGGGGCAGCACCAAAATTAATGGGTGTTGCAAGGAAACGCCCACCGCAACACCCCTACCCACCCCTTTCACGCTAAGCATTGTGTGAAAGGGGGTCTTATTTATAAGGAACTGTTAAGCCACGTTAAGTGGCTTAACGTTGCCTTGTAAATAAGGCATAGCCCCTATCGCCACGGGAACGTCTCAAAAAGTGATGTTCCCATGGTGATAGGGGCTTGTAAATATGCCCCTAAAATCATTAGTACTTTGAGTATTTGTTTTGTGTGCACATGTGTAGTAATTGTTTTCAGAATTACTGTTTTAATGTTTGAAATTTAAGTCTTACAAATTGCTTGGGGGTCCCCGGCTTCTAGTGGTGACTCAATGGGGGTCCTCAGGAGTCAAAAGTTTGGGAACCACAGGTCTAGAGGATATTGGAGTATATGTTGTGAACTCCGTTAACCTTTTCACAATTGTATCAGATCATGAATATGTACTTAAAATTTCTTCTCTTCTTTACATTGTCTAAACTTTCTTGACCTTTGGGAGTAATAAGAAGTTAAAAATACTTTTTTAAATTACCATCGTTAAGATTGATTCCATGGATTCTATATTTTAAATTTCAACGTGGCTTAGGGATCGATGTCATTAAGGATGTAGTTGAATATGGAGAGATGGCCCATGTTGGCACCATAAGTGGGGCTGTTTGTACTAATGAACATGAGGTTTTGAATGGCTTAGTTGAAACGAATAGCTAAGTAACATTTGGAAGATAAGCCCTTTTTCCAACGTATGGACATAGCGTAGTTCGTATTTTTTCTATGTCCACTCGTGGTAGACACTGACTGTTGCACTCTAGTTGTCACAGGGAAACCAGATATATTATAACTTCCGGGTTTACTTTGCTGCACGCTACTTTGGAATAGACGCCGGAGAGAGGAGACGCTTCACCAGAAGAGGTAAGGTGGGTTGCAGGGAGCGCATTGCTCTGTACGTCCTTTTGGATGTTCTTGGGGGTCTTTACGGTTTTTGCTAGAAAAGAGGCACCAATTAATTTTGATAAATCCACCTCCCCCATTCTTTTGTCTCCTTTGCACAGTTATCGTGAGAGAAAGTACCCGTGCGATACCCTGATTCTCCGGTTTGTTTTGATGAATGTACACTTAACCTTACATGAGTAATCTCTTCGTGGGGGATTATGTGGGACTATGGACTATTTTGTCCCCTTTCACTTTTTCTGCCAGTTAACCACGGGTGATGCTGTTTTGGTGATACTATTTAATATTATCATATAGGTTGATTTCGGTATAGTGAGAATACTTGATTCCACGGATATACTGGCGTCTTCACATTAATCAGACTGTTTATAGGTAAGAGCATATCAGTTTCCGGTCCAATTTACTGTGAGGGAGGTGGCCTGTGGGTCCAGGTTAATGAGAAAATGAGTTAGGAAACCGGTAGTATAGTGAGACCTTGAATCTTTGTTATAATACTATAGGTAAAGTGAGGCTTGGGGACGACTTTCTCATACGAGGTCTCAGGATGGGGACGACTATATCAAATATGGATACAAAAAGAGGGATGAGGCATCTGATTATTTGTGTCTTAGTCTTTCTAATTATTGTTATGGTACTGACAAATGATGGTGGTAGAATCGGGACTGATATATTTTTCTACTTGGGGCATAGTTTGGATATCGGCACTTACCGATATTCTGTTTATATTTCTGTACCTGTTCCCTTGTACTGGCGGTTTGTGTAGCTGATACCGATATTCATGAACGTTGCGACTTGAGAGAAGAAAAAATTGTGTCACCCAGCCGGGTTGGAATTATCACCGGATGTGGGGTAAGTGTAGTGATATAATATTTACTTCACTTAATTAGAATCAATAGTGACTTTGTTACATTTAGCCATTAAAACATTCCCCTTCTTCTCCTCTTCCTCTATTCTTGTTATTTCCCTTTCTTTACCCTTGCAGCTTTCCTTTAATTGGATCAAGCCACTTAGGAATCGATTGAACTGCTTGTATTTTAATTTTGAAAAAAATGGGTGTTAAGAGCGGTTTATACTTGGGTGGCTATATTCTCCAATCGATGATTTAAGTAATGTTGTTTTCATAAATTAATATAACATAAAGTTAAAGGATTAGTGAGTGATAACTATATGGACTACTGTGGATATTGTGTAATAATGAGTGGGCAATACCTCTATGAGTTTGTACGGGGTACATTTTGCTATGGAGATTGTTGTCTCTGTTGGGCTTCACGAGTATTGGGTGTTTTGTGTTTTCTAAAAAACATTTCACACTAAATGTGGGAATCTAATTGATTTTAAGTTGTTATCTCCAATGATCAGTAGCTGTTGGAGAACAATGAATGTTTCATTCTGAGATTAATTTTCTCTGTTTCCCAGCCCTGAAGAGTTGTGGATTACCTTTTCCCACAATGAAACACGTGTCGGCTGGCTGCTTTTATTCATTATCTCTGACATATGATTAAAGAAACCAGATCGGAACAAAGAATCTGTTGTTTGGATGGTCCAATTTCTGAAAATGTAAAAATTGTATTAGAAACTACCTGACAGAGCTTGATTGTAAATGACCTGTCACTTCACTGCAATGCGAGGCAAGGACATTGTATTTGGTTATGCCAAAGATAACACCTCCTAAGACTAGTTTCAGTGGGACACATCATGCCTCCTGGAACATCCTTCTGTTAGAATGGGCCCATCAAACTTGGCTAATGTTACATATATTGGTTGCTTCTTCAATTGCGTCCCTACTTAGCTTGTCGCCTCAGGATATGTCTTAACCACCTCGTATTTTGCCTCTTTTATGCCATTCAAGATATAAGATTGATACTATCAAGACAGATGACCAAATCTCTACCGAATATTCTGCAGGAAACATTACTTTGCTCAGCCGAACTTGAGGCAGCTAACAAGTCTATGCAGGAACACCTTTAGCTCCCCATGCAGGGCAACCTCACACTCCCTTTTGAAGGACATGGCCTCTCCAGTCAAAGAAGTAAGTTACTATGGGGTAATCCAGTATCCCTCAGAACCTGGGCAGTACTATGTTATGTAAACAGTGGTTCTGTCGGGTAAACACTTGATTGCTTCAGAAAAACCATAATTCCTTCATTAATTCCTTGAGTTATAGTCTCAATCACTCTGAACAAAACAGAGATGCAAATCCAAACCAAAATAGGGTATAAACAAATTATTTTATGAATTTAGTTGCATTCATAAATACCCTGTCTCAATAAATAACAATTCAAGTGTATTCAGAGAATGGCGCATCAAAGTGGGTTGATTGTGATACTAGGTGTGCAATGACATATTGTCCAACAGTGACAAAGAATAGGTGCCTTTATGTACAAGTGAAGAGGGGAGAACAGGATATTGGTCAATGCGGTATTAAATTGCAGTTATTCCTTTGTGACACTTCTGTTGGCTAGTTTTATGGAATACTCTCTGTTGATCCAACGGTTTGAGCTGTCGACGTTTCGACCATATTAATGCCCGGTTTGCAGGTCAATACGGGTCTTCATCAGGACTGGGGGGTGGGAAAGGAGTGATGTCACCTCTGGGGACCCAGAGAGGGCGTACCCTGGCTTGACTTGTGAAGAATTCTTGTTGGTAGTGTGCTTTGGCCCATATGTAGATTCGATCTCCCACGTCGAGGGTAAAGGAGCCTAGTCAGTCAATTTGTTCCTTCAAATCAATGCCCTCTGCACAATTTGTTACGAGGCTTTGGCATTTGTTACCCTCTCGTTGTCAGCATTTGATTGAATACTGACAACAAGAAGGAAACGAATCGTGGCAGACCGAGTTGCAGGAACTTCTAGTACATAATCCAAGAATGCCAAAACCTCATAACGAATTGTGCAATTTACATGATTCAGAGTGACATGTACCTCTTACCACATGGACTGAGTCAGCTCCGATTCATCATGTTATTGAGCTGGACTTTATAAATTCTGGACCAGATTACGAGTTTGACGGTCTGACTGCCAGGGAACTGTGCCCGCCTATTCCACACCACTGCTAGCTGCATATTAGAAGTTGGGCAGTCTGAAACACACCACCAGCATGAAGATCCTATCAACGGTCCTGCAGCGGACTCGGGCAGTGTAAATTGTCACTGGTGAGTTGACGGACGCCACCAGGATAGCTTTCCGACCGCTGAGAATATTACAAGTGCAAATTGCTACTGGAGGTCTCACAGTGGTGCACAGCCAGTGGCAGGTCACGCATATGCGGTCAATTGAAGAGGTACAAGAACCAAAAGAAATGACTACTTTCAACACAAACCATTGGATGGATTCAAATACCACACACCTTCAATTCACATTATATAAAACACACCCCAACCCTGACCAGAGTCCTTTGCTATTCAAATCAGAACAGGCACATATACACCCAGTACATCAGTGTTTACCACATATATATTTTTTCAATATTTTCACTTATCATTCTTTACCACCCCTTTTTTTAACCTATCTCATCATCCTGTGTTTGTATATTTCAGTTAAACCGGCTTCCCATTTTGTTCCTTCACCAAGAGACCTAAGAATACTGCCTTCCCTGAATCCAAATTAAGATTCATGGTGGACAAAATCATTAGAGTAGAGCCCTAATGTTTTGGAGCTCAAGTACAGCATACTCCTCACAGCACGAAAGTCAACAGAGTGAATGCTGTTGGGCGCACCTTGTGCACACAGAATGACATGAGAAAGAGGTGGAATGAACTCATTAGTAGGGTTGGGCAGAGAACTCCTCTCTTCCAGCGGAAGGGAGAAAGCCAGCCACCCCTGGCCCCGTTACTGCATTTGAACCCAGCCAGGTCGGGTGAGCCTGCCCTGGTGCCGATGGACCCCCGTCCCCAGCTCCTGAACCCTTGGATGCCTTGCTGGACCAGGGGGCTCCCGCACCCCGGGGCCCGCTGGACAGTGCTCAAGCCCCAGGACGGTTCTCAACTTTTGAACCCTAGTCAGGCCGGGGAGAGCCTTCCCGTACCCAGTGGACCCGCATCCTCCACGACCGGACCCTCAGCTGGCTTGCAGGATGAAGGTATTCTGCACCCCGTGTCCTGCCGGATGAAGCTCAAGCCCCAGGCCTGGTCCCTGCTTCCGAACCCTAGCCATGCTGGGTAGAGCCTCCCTGGGGCCCGGTGGACTTCCATCTCCAGCGCCCACACCCTCAGTTGGCTTGCAGGATGGGGGCTTCCACAACCCAGGGCCAAGCCCTGATCCTGGTCCCTGCTTCCGAACCCTAGCCAGGACAGGAAGAGCCTCCGTGGTCCCCCATGGACCCCATACACAGCGATCAGTCCCTCAGCTGGCTTGCAGGATGGGAGCTCTCATACCCTGGGGTACGCTGGACAGAGCTCAAGCTCAGGGCCTGGTCCCAGCTCCCAAACACTAGCCAGGCTGGAAAGATCCTTCTTGGGCCCTGGTGGACCCCCTTGCAAAGCGCACAGACCCTTGACTGGCTTGCAGGACGGGCGACTCCTGCTATCCAGAGCCCACTAGATGGAGCTCAAGCCCCGGGCCCTGCTTCCAAACCTTAGCCAGGCCCAGGGAGATCCTCTGAAGGCCCCAGTGGACCCCCTGGGTGTAACGGGGCATCGGCAAATTTCTGCCATCCCAGACTGGACCCAGCCGTCCCCTCCCTGCTCAGGGCTTCTCCAAGCTCTCCTGGGGCTCCAGCTCTAGCTTGGCTCCCTTTCATGCAGGGCTGGTCCCCTGCCGCTCCTCGTCCCACCCTGCCAAGGCTACTGACTGTCACCCCCCACACCCAGACCCTTGGGCATCAGGGCACTGACTCGGGTGGGTGTGCCTTCCCTGGAGCCTGGTGGGAATAAACCAATGAGGGTTATACCAGGCCATGTCATCTCCCCACCAGTCTGCCCGGGGAGCCACATTTTTCCTGCCTATTAAGCCCCACATAGTGGGGGCTTACAGAACCCTGGGGAAGGACAAAAGTTATAGTTAGCCCAGTGTGGTCAACCAGCCTGCAGGGCAATCTGGTCACCCGGCCTGGGACAAATGGACCCAGTCACCCTTGCACTCCAATGATGGCGAGGGTGGCCAGGCACTCCAAGGCCACTGCTTGGGTGGCTGCTTACCCAGGACTGCTCACCTCCCTGCTTGACTTGCGTTGGAGCAGTAGAAAAGGAAGGCCCCCAGCTAGCACAGGTCATCTGGTCCCCCAGCTGACAAGCAAGGGATGGTGGCCCCCATCCCTGCACCCTGGTGGGGCAGGGACAGGAGGGAGAGGCCCCTGTGCCGGATGGCATGTGGTGGAGGCAGCCTAACCCAGGCCCACATCACACCTGCACATCCCTCCCGTCATCCCAGTGGCAGAGGGACCCACCCCTGGCTTGGGTGGAGGAGGTTATCCGCGGGAGCCTCACACAGTCAGAGCATGACTTTCAATAGTTTGCAGGGAGGTAGCTGCCCTGCTACTTACGAAACCCTGACCCAGAAACAGGTTGACTATGAATGATTTAGCACCAGGTGCCCCACACACCTTCGGTGAACTAAGGGCAATGAAGGCAGCCCCCTTCCATCCGCGCTCTGGTCCCCAAGTGAGCGGCATTACGCACCGGACCCCCAAAAGAGGCTGGCTCCCCCAGGCTAACTGAGGCTCTAAGGCACTGCAGTATTGTTACGGTTACGGGGATTATGACTTAGAGGCATTCAGTCATAATCCCACAGATGCTAGCTTCACCCCATTGGCTCCTCAGACAACCACATATACCAAATGTTCCTGCGGTTCCTCTCATACTGAGCAGGATTACTATTGCAACAACACATCATCAGTAAGGTCAAAATACCCTGTTTCACAACGGTCTAAACCAAGCTCACATGTTCCTATTAGTGGGTGAGCAATCCAATGCTTGGTGAATTCTACTTCACAATGATAGGAAGAGCCGACATCGAAGAATCAAAAAGCGATGTTGCTATTAGCGCTTGGCCTATTATTCCCGTGGTAACTTTTCTGACACCTCCTGCTTGTCCGAAGGAACATGAGGCCCCTCTTTCACGGTCTGTATCTATACTGAAAATCAATATCATGTCAGCTTTTGATGCTCTGCTCCGCAGGAGGTTTCTGTCTTCCCTGAGCTCGCCTTAGGACACCTGCATCATCATTTGTAAGGTGTACTGCCCCAGTCAAACTCCCCACCTATCACTATCTCCGAAGTGGGTCACACATGGTGGGCACCGGGTGCTTGGAGCCAGAAGCACTCACAGGTGTCTTGCCCTCCACTTCACGAGGTAAGTGAAAAAATTATAAGAGTAGTGGTATTTCACCGGAGGCCTGAGGGCCTCCCACTTATCCTACACCTTTCATGTCTCTTCACACTGCTATACTAGAGTCAAGCTCAACAGGCACTTCTTTTCCCACTGATTCTGCTAAGCCCGTTCCTGTGGCTGTGGTTTTGCAAGATAATAGGAAAGGACAATGGGAATCTCGTTCATCCATTCCCCTTCATTGCACCACAGGGTTTCACTCGGACCTCCAACTCTTGAACATGTTACACTTCCTGGTCCGTGTTTCAAGATGGGTTGGGTGGGTAACCGACATGGCGTCAGACCCCTGGCACCCAGCAGGGGCCTCCCCACCTTGCGGCACAATGCAGTCGGGGTGCACTGCATACAAACGGCCCCAAATGACAGTCATGCCGGGAGCAGGAGGCCCCCTCCCCCCTTTATTGCCCCAGCACCCCCGAGGGGCAGCCAGGAGCGGGTGCCCTGGGGAGGGCGCTGATTTGGTAGAATCTCCCTCGGCCCCACAGAAATGGCAAAGCTACTGCCAGGGGGACTGTAACACCCTCTGCCAGAGCGGAGGGCCACCAGTCCAGGCACCGGTGCCACGAAAGGGATCTGGAACTCCCAGGCCACCGACCTTCCTGCCGTGATGAATCCTCCACGGACTCCACCTTTACCTCTCGGTGGTTTCACGCCCTCTTGAACTCTCTCTTCTAAGTTCTTTTCAACTTTCCCTTATGTTACTTGTTGACTATTGGTCTCAGGCCCATATTTAGTCTTAGATGAAGTTCATCACCCGCTTTAGGCTGCATTCCGAGCAAACCCTACTCAGAGAAGACTCGATCGTGGCACGCCGGGGGCCGCTACCAGCCTAACACCGTCCGTAAGGGGAGCCTCGATCATAGGGACTTTGACCCCTTGAGCGAAGACTTGGCATTGATCTTCTTATGCTACATTTCGCGTACCCACCACAAGGTGGGGATTCGGCACTGGGCTCTTCCCTTGTCACTCACCGTGACTGCGGGAATCCTGGTTAGTTTCTTTTCCTCCGCTTAGTAATGTGCCTAATTTCTGCAGGTTGCTGAGTCAGGTCTGAAGGGGTTTCGCCCTCCCTGGGAAGCCGGCGATGGAGGTGGACACCCGAGGCATGTGCACGTGGGCAGCTGGTGGGACACCACAGACAGACATGCGTGGCATGCAGCCAGGTGCCCCGGGTGTGACCCGGGGCAGACCGGTTTCCAGACCCCCCTCCCTCTCAAGGCGGGTACCCAGGACTAGAACACAGGCGGTGTATCTCCGCAGCAGGACCCGGTATGGGACCCTGCCAAGGGTGCTCAGGGGGTATGCCCTTGTGGGGGAATGAAAGGAAGTGGAGGTAACCCTGCAATGGCCCCAGCTGTGCCCTGGGGAAGCCCCGGGGTGGTTGACGATCGAGCGACCCTCAGACAGGCGTAGCCCTGTGAGAAACCCAGGGCCACAAGGTGCATTTGAAGTTTTCTCGATCAATGTATCCTGCAATTCACACTAATTCTCGCAGCTAGCTGCCTTCTTTATCGACACGTGAGCCGAGTGATCCACCGCTCACAGGCAACTTTTTGAAAACAATCTGCCACCTGCAGGTGCAAGAGAGGAGGGAGGAAGACAACACTGTCCGACTACCACCCACGCGGTGAGATGGCCCGGGCTTCCCCTCTGGGAGTCAGACTGTACCGGGAATGTGCTGGGCGAAGAGAAGGGACGGTGGGGCATGTGGGACCTATGGACCTGCCGGGCACCAGCGTCGGAGGGCCTGACATCACCCAACCCCTTCCACTCGGGTCAGACCACTGGGGGCATGACTGCCGGGGGCACGTGACCTTTGGTCTGCTGGGTAGGATGAAGGGCATCCTGCCAGGTGGCAGACCCTCAACTCGGACATCCATGCAAGGTGGAAGCTCCTTGCTTGAAACAACAGCCGAGGCTGGCCAAGTACCCAAAGAATCAGAATATGGTTGGTGCCTCCCCTGGCAGGCGGCCCTGCACGGGGGATGCCGACTTCATGTCCCTGCCTGCTCCCAGGGGAGAAGGCTTGGAGGAAATGCCCATCAGGAAGGGGCTGAGAGGCAGGCGCGGACCCGGTTCCCTGGAGGCCCCAGAAGGCAGGCCCGGGTCCTGCCTTCCCCTGTCTCAGATTCGCCAGACCTCATGAAGGCCTGACCGATCCTCTACCTAGTAATCTGAAGGAAAATGATACCCCTTTCTTGTAATCTGTGCGTACGGAGTGGCGGAGGGAACCTAAGAAGTAAACGTGCCCGATCTCCTGGAAACCTCCCTAGGATCGGGGAGTAACAAATAACAACAGTGAATTGAAATGAGTCAGTGGCCCAAAAAATGCAAAACTGACATTATTTTAACAAGTGGGTGATACTTAGTGGACTGTTAAGTTCCGGTAGGAGGTCCGGCTCCAAATGATCAGTCAGGTCCAGGATAGTCTATTGATTTAACCCCTTCCATGCTCATGATGGGCTTAGCTCGTCATGAGGCACAGTGGAGCTGTGCTTATGACGAACTGAGCTCGTCATGAACAATGGAAAATCAGGGAATGCAGCACTGGAGGAAAATATCCTCTAGCAGCCAAGGTGTCCATCAGAATTTCTGGTTAACATGCCAATCCTGCATAGTCTGTAGGTCAGGAAGTAGTCGGAACAGTGGAGGATACACTCCCCTCTCTCTCCCAGGGTACCCTATGTGAGAAGTACTTGCAACATTATTAGTGCTCTCAGTTTGCAAATTTACATGTAACTGACTTGTAAGGGCAAAGTCACGTGTCAGGACATTTTTAGGATCCAGAAGGATTAAATCTGTGAGTTCATGACTGAAAATTCACAAAATCACAATCACCGGTCTTTAACTTGGTTATGCACAACACCATATAAAAGTGGGGAAACAGCACTAAAGTGAGGCGTTCCATACATGTATAAGCGGGTATAGCATTACACATGTTGCTGATCCTATGCAGATATTTGCTGATCAATGCAATGCATGAATATAGTTCTGTACAATACATGAAATGGGATAGGAGTTTCTGCTTTATAAACTGTCAAATAGACACTCAGTAAGTGTTTTTTTTTTAAGTTTGATTTATTGAGGAATAGAAAAAGGGGGGAGGGGTAGAAGAGTTACAATAAGCAGATGAATGAAAAAGGTAATACAATAATAAGTTCAAAAAAGTAGGCATTACAAGCATGCAGAATTATGAACACATCATATGAATCTAAATACAATAAGTGAAATATATTATATATAAATACAATAAATTAAATACACTGTATTGAGACTTACTAATTATAGCATTTAAATATAAAGAAAGAACAGGTAATAAGAGATCACAGAGGCTTGCGTACTTCAACTGTTGCAGGATCAGGAGAGGGATGTGCAGGGGCAGATGAAGAAAGGTATGTTACCAGAGGAAGCTAAATCAAGTCACGTTTGATAGCTAGGGAGATGGGGGATACATAATTGGTATCTAAGCAGTGATTAAAGCAGACTGCATTCCACCAGGACTGATATGAAATATTTGCAGCCTGTTTCCAATTAGAAGTGATGATATGAAAAGCTACAGCAATGAAGAGGTCAAGTAAGGGGTAATGGCAGGAAGAATGAGGGAGTTCTGATGAAAGGGAGCCTAGAAAAACTAGTGAGGGTGAGAAGGGGACCTGAAACTGGAAGATTTTTGTATTTGGCGCCAAACCATCCGCCAGAACTGGGCAGTAGAGGGACAATCAAACAGCATATGCTTGAGATCAGCAGAGGGGTAAGGGAAAGGCCAGCAGGTAGAGGGGATATCTGATGAAAAACTGGATAAAGAAAGTGGAGTAAATAAAGTTCTGTAAATAAATGAAATATAAAGTTTGGGTGGTGTTAGCAGCTCTAGAGGTTTTATGAAGTTTAGTCCAAATTGTATCCCAAAAAAGTACCGGCCAATTCTGAGAGTAGTCCAACTCCCAAGCTAGTTCAATGCGCGACTTCAGTCTGTAATTGGTAAAACGGAAAGAATGATACAAAGCGGACACAGAAGGAGAAGTCTCCAGTAAGATGGAGGTGGATTTGCATTCTAAAGGAATATCGTTGGAAGGTGAAAGAGATTGAAGATAGGAGACCAAGACTGGATAAAGAGCATTGTATTGCGATCGGGCAGAGGCAGGCAAAGAGAAAAGAGATTGAAGCTCCTGGAAAGAGAGAGGGGTATCCTGAGAGAGTAGTTGAGAAATCCAACATAATCCTCGGGAGTGCCAAATTTTCCAATAAATGGTACGATTACGGATTTTGAGAAGGGAGTTATTCCAGATCGGTTGTTCATGAGTGGAGAGGAGAGAGGGATAAGATGAAGATAAGTAGGGAGAAAGAAGATTACAAGAATATGAAATAATGGGCGTGCGAAGACGAGTTAAAGAACACGAGAAGGACAAGAATTCGCGGAAGGCAAAAGGGAAATAAAAGAGGATTCTATACTTAGCCAGACAGGAGGATAATGAGGTGAATTAGACGAACACCAGCGAATGGATTGTTTCAAGGAAAAGGCACGGTGGTATTGTTTAAAATCAGGAAAGCGTACACCTGATTGAGCCTTGTCCTTACGCAGAGAGGCAAGAGCTATTCGAGGACGTTTACCATTCCATAAAAATTTCAATAATAAAGAGTCAATCTTTTTAAAGAAAGAAAGAGGAATATGCAGCGGAAGCATGGAAATAGTATAGAGAAGCAAAGGGGATAACATCATTTTTATAGAGTGAAGTCTACCCCACCAGGATAAAAAGAGCGGATGCCAATGAGTAATAGCGGTGTCCATTTTCTTATAAATATAATCAAAGTTTAGTTTGAGAGTATCAGATAGTTGAGGTGCAAACCAAACCCCAGGTATTTGATTTTAGAAGGTTGCCATGAGAAACCCGTGGAAGAAAAAAGATGTTTCTGGCAAAGAGGATTCAGAGGCAAGATTTCACATTTGTCAGCGTTCAAGCGATAGCCAGAAACTGCAGAGAAGGAAGAGACCCGTTGAAGGAAAGAAGGAATAGAGGTAATAGGATCGGAGCAGTAAAAAAGA
Source organism: Lissotriton vulgaris (assembly GCF_964263255.1). Taxonomy (NCBI): domain Eukaryota; kingdom Metazoa; phylum Chordata; class Amphibia; order Caudata; family Salamandridae; genus Lissotriton; species Lissotriton vulgaris. Next base: position 1,869,741,276 of record NC_141694.1, on the reverse strand, counting down.
ATATCATCGGCATAAACCAAGAGTTTGACTTGTTGGGGACCAAATTGAAAACCAGAGATAGTGTCATCTAAGCGAATTTTAGTAAGAAAGGGTTCTAAGGCTAAAACAAAAAGTAAGGGAAACAAGGGGCAATCTTGTCTAACCCCTCTATGTAAAGAAAAATAGTCAGAGGACATCCCGTTAATAAAAATAGAAGCTTGAGGCTCGGAATAAAGTAAAGAAACAATAGAAATGAATTTGGGAGGTATACCAATCCAACGTAAAGCCTGAAACATAAAATCCCACCCAATCCTATCAAAAGCCTTCTCCTCATCTAGGAAAATAGCTGTGAAAGGAAGAGACAAAGAAGATGCCTTACTAAGTATGTTAAGAAAAACCCGGGAGTTATCAGAGGAGAGGCGCCCCTTGACAAAACCGGATTGTTCAGGGCCAATTAGTTCTGGTAAAAGTGGGTCCATGCGTAGTACTAATATCTTTGCTAGGATTTTATAGTCAGTATTAACCAAATATATTGGTCTATAGTTTTTGCATAGAGAATGATCTTTGTCCTCCTTGGGAATTAGGCAAATTAAGGCTTGTTGAAAAGAACCGCTAGAGGAACCAGCATCAGAGAAAGATTGAAATAAGAGTAAAAGTTTAGGAGGAAGGAGAGTAGCGAAGTGGCTGTAAAATTCGATAGTAAACCCATCAGGGCCTGGAGACTTGCCATGAGGAAGTTTAGATACAGCATGGGAGATTTCAGAGAGAGATATATCTTGTTCCAGGGAATGGAAGTCAACATGTGAAGTCGGGGGAGATGGGAGAGAATGAAAGTAGGAGATGAGATCATCAGATGTCGGAACTTGTTCTGGTGTATAAAGGGTGTCATCAAATTTGACAAACTCAGTGAGGATATCTTTATCTTTAAATGTGGATTCGCCAGAAGAAGTTCTAATAGATTGAATTTTAGTGCGTTCTTTACGAATCTTTAAATATTTGGCCAGAAGTTTCCCCATTTTATTCTTACCTCCATAATATCGGGAGTTACATTTTAACAGAATATTAGAGGCAGCGTCGGTTGTGAATTTATTAAAGGAAATTTTCGCTTCAATAAGTGCCGTAAGAGAAGAATTAGATTTAGAAGCATAATAGGCATGTTCTAAAGCTTTAATGTCAGCCAAAATTTTTTCCGACTTGGTCTCTCGAAGTTTCTTCCGTCGAGACACAAAGTTAATGATAAAACCTGTAGAGGCTGCTTTAAATGAATCCCAAGCCGTAACAAAAGGGGAGTCAGGAGTTTGATTTATTAGGAACAATTCTTTGGCAAAGGCAGTGAATTCGGTAGAAAAGGTGGGTTCCAAAAGCAAAGCATTATTAAATCTCCATCTGCCAGAGTGGGGAGAAAATGGGAGTAAGTCAAGGTCTACAAAAACTGGAGCATGGTCGGAAAGTAAGATGGAGCCAATTTCAGAACGGATAGCGTGTTGGGACAGAGATTTACTTAGAAAAATGTGGTCAATGCGAGATTGGGATTGGTGAGGGGGAGAGAAAAAACTATATTCTCTAACATCAGGATTGCACAGTCTCCAAATATCTACTAAGGCATTGTTTTGAAAGGAGTTTACAAACTGAGTGTGCATTCTAGAGGGAACAAAAGTGACTTTTGAATGGCGGTCAAGGAAGGGGTCAACAATCTGATTACAGTCTCCACCGAGCAGTATGTAATCTCCAGAGAGAGAGGATAACTTGGTAGAGATAGAAGGCCAAAAGGATCTATCAATCCCAGTTGGAGCGCATACATTAAAAAGGGTGAGTGGAATGTTATCGATGAGAAAAGTAACAATAAGCCAACGACCATCATTATCACATTCATGAGTAATCGAGGAAACGTTTAACTTTTTAAGCAACAGAATTACAACTCCATTGTTTCTAGAGGTCGTAAGGAGAGCAAATAACATGACCCACCCAACAACGCTTAAGTTTTAAGGCCTCCGGTTCAGCAAGATGAGTCTCCTGAAGGAGGGCAAAGTCAGTTTTAAGTCTTGCCAAATGAGAGAGAACCCTCTGCCTTTTAATGGGATTATTTAATCCCTTAACATTCCATGTCGTTACACGGAATGGAACAGTGTAGAAAAATAGCTAAGCGCAACATGCTTATAAATGCATAATAAATACAATGGAAAAAATTGAGAAAAATTTAAAAATAGTGATGAAGAAAGAAAAAAGAGAGAAAATGAAGAGGAAAAATAAAGATGTGAGAAACAATTAGAGAGATTGTTATGAAGATAGTAATGGAATTGAGAGAGAAGAGGAGAAAAAAGAAGGCGAGAGCAGGGAAAGAGGGAGAGAAGGTTCAAAAAAGAAGAAGAAAAAAGAGAAGGCCAGGAAAAATGCAAAAGAGAATTGAAGAAGAAGAGGGAGAGACAGAGGACAGTGACAAAAATAAACAAAGAGACAGTACAAGTCCGAGACGAACGACTGAAAAGCATACTTATGAAAACTGAAAAGTCTAAAACAGGGATGGGGTGGTGGTGGCGGGAGACGACGACAGTAACAACCAGAGCCAACATCGAACCTCTTGTACCATAAATCCAATGGGTAAGGTAAGAAAACAGTAGGAGACATCAGGATGAAGATGAGGAAGGACATATCTGAAGAAAAGAGAGAAACATTATGGAAAATATAAGGATGTACAATAAAAACATGAGCTGAGAAGGAGTACCTAGAGTAGAAAAACATAGATTGGGAAAACAAACAGTTCGTAAGAACGGTGAGAAAAACAGTTCGAGCAACTTCAAAAAACAAAAGCAGATCTACAATGTGAGGAAATCAATAAGGCGATGAACAGGAAAGCGCCTCATCCAGGTTTGGAGGTGTCCATGACTCTGTCCATGACTCTGCTGACGAAGGAAGGCTTGCAAGGCCGCAGGATCTTGGTATGTGGTTGTTGTTCTGTCTTTATAGGTGACCTTGAAGAGACAAGGGTGTAGGAGACCGTATCTGGCATTGATGGCTATTAACTGCGGCCGAAGGTCTAGAAACTTTTTTCTCCTATCCTCCTATCTGCGGTGTCTTTGGAGACATCCTGTGAGAGATAAAGACGGTGGCCTTCCCAAATGATCTGCTTTTTGAGCTTGGCAGCTGAAAGGACCTGCAAGAGGTCGGTGTACAGCAGGAACAGCATAAAAACACCCCTAGGTTTGGAGGCTACCTTAGGACCAAGTCTATGAGCTCGCTGGACGTTAATGGAGGATAAGGCCAGGGTGTCTAGGATCTTCGCAAGGAAAGATTGGAAGAAGATGGTAGGGTTGGACCCCTCTGTGAGCTCCGGAAGACCATATAAGCGTAGATTGGTTTATGTTTTCCAAATCCTCTGTTTGACGTCTGAGGAGAAGGATCTCAGCCTCGATTGAAGGGATCCGGGAACAAGTAGAATGTAAAGAATTTGAGGATTGCTTTAAGGTCATGACACGTGAGTCCAGAGATGTCCATTTCTCTTGCATGGCCTGCATATTTTTTGTGGTTGCTTCCATAAATGGCTTGAAGGCTCGCAGTTCTTCCAGGATAAGGACCCAGTATAAAAAAGACATCTTGGAGGCCAAAACCACCTACTTCTCCTCCAAAATCCTTGCTGCAGAAAACTAGTCCAAGGAGATATTTACGATTGTTCATAACCTGGCGTTCTCGGACAGATCAACCCTCAAGCCCGCCCCGTCCGAAGAACTCTGCCACTCCCTCAATAACTACTTTATTCACAAAATTGCTACCATTAAAGCCAACATTCCGCCCCCTTCTCCCTCCTTTGTTGACCCCCAATGTCCCCCTCCCAAGGGACATCTCACCGCCCTCCCCCCATATCTAAGGAAGCCCTGACTTCCTTAGTACCCTTGGTCAAATCTGGCTCTCCACTTGACCCCTGTCCTGCTCACATTCTCTGCCACATCTTTGTTACCTGCCCAGACCCCCCCCTTCATCTCCTTAACAGCTCTCTGGCTCAAGGTGTGGTACCGTCCCCCTTGAAGTCCGCGGTTATTGTGCTGATTCTCAAAAAACCCGGGGCAGACCCTTCTGTCCCTGCCAATTTCCGCCCCATCTCCCTCTTACCATTTCTGGCAAAGGTGCTCGAGCGCCATGTCACCTGCGCTCTGAGCTCCTTTGTGGAGACTCATGGAGCTCTTGATCCCCGCCAGGCCGGCTTCCGCCCCGCACACTCCACGGAGTCCGTTGTCATCTCGGTCTTGGACAACCTCAGGGAGGGTATGGATACCAACCAGTGCCAGGCCCTAGTGCTCCTCGATCTCTCAGCCGCCTTTGACACGGTGGATCATACCATCTTGCTTTCCCGTGTCAGGGCGGCGGGGATCGGGGGGACTTCTCTGGTCTGGCTATCCTCCTTCCTGAGCGACCGCACCCAGGCCGTCCGCCTGGGTGACTTTACAGCGGACGTCCGGAAAGTCCAGTGCGGGGTTCCCCAAGGCTCCTCCCTTTCCCCCCTCTTGTTTAATCTCTATGTTGCCCCTCTCATCTTTTCTCTTCAACAAATGGAGGTCGCCGTATTTAATTATGCGGATGACCTCCAGCTTGTCTTCAACCTGCCCTCTTCCCCCTCTTCTGTCCTAAACTTCCGATCTGTCATGCTCCACATCCGGGACTGGATGAACCACAATCACCTTAAACTCAACCCCGATAAGACCGAGCTGGTGTTGACAGGTGGTTCATCCAGCCCCTGGTCTTCTCCCTTCTAGCCCCCTTCTCTTGGTCCCTCTCCTGCACCCACTACCTCTGTCAAAACCCTCGGCATAAAACTCAATTCTCAACTCACCCTTCACTCCCAGGTTAGCTCTGTGGTATCCTCTTCTTTCCTTTTACTGCGCACCATACGCAGGGTGTCCCGTTTCTTTACTTTCTCTGCCCTCAAACTTATCATCTTGGCCATGGTGGTGTCCCGCCTGGATTACGGCAACGCCCTATATGCAGGTATCCTGCATATAGCCTACGGCGTTTGCAGCAGATACAAAACCAGGCGGCCCGCCTGGTCTTCAATCTTCCGAAATTCCACCACTCCTCCCCCCTCTTGAAATTCTTACACTGGCTCCCTGTGCGAGCCCGGGTCCAATTCAAGCTCGCCTCCATCACCTTTTTGGCTCGACTGGGCCTGGCACCAGCATTCATCTCTTCTGAGATCACCCCCTACGTTCCCACCAGGGAACTTCGCTCGTCCTCCCAGTCCCTCCTCACCATCCCACGCTCCTGGAGAAACAAGTGGGGAGGCTCGAAATTTGCCACCCTTGCCCCGATCCTTTGGAACTCCCTTCCCCTTGAACTCCGAACCATCACTCTGTACTCACAATTTCGTAAACACCTCAAGGCCCACCTGTTCACAAAGTCTTTTGACTAAATCCCCAACAGCTTTCCCCGTCTTTTAGCCCTGGATCTTGTTAGCTGTAGCGCCAAGAAACCGCAGGTGTATGCGCGCTTTACAAGTAATTTTAAACTCAAACTCAAACTCAAGGACCATAGAGGGAGGTGAAGCATTACTCCCAGGGGATGGCGGGTCCTTCTTCAGGCGCTTCGATGAGGTCAAGGAAGATTGCACCTTTCCCCCGCTTTGAGTCTTAGGGATAGCCCCATGAGGAGAGTCCGACTTCAAGGATTTGCCGTCTTCCATTTCTTGAGTAGGTGAGTCAGAGTCAGAGCCAACAGGTAACTTCGGTAAATTGGTGAGTTTCAAAGTGCGAAGTTTCCCCATGTAAGGCCACCAGAGTAATGAAAATGATGATAAAAAGTCAATATAAAGTATGAAATCTTCCTGACAGGGAAAAGAACACAAAGAGCAATGATACAAAATCTCAGCACGAAGCCCTGGTCAGGAGAGGAAGAAATACGCAGCACAATGGCAGGTGAGACGTCGGGAAAAAGATTATTTCTGTTTGAGAGAGTAATTCAGATGGGTCGTGAGAAAAATTGCAATGGTTTCTGATGACAATGCAGCAGGATTAAATAAGGTAGAGCCAGCACTTCGAAAAAGTTATAAAGAGCTCAATGACAATCATGTGAGGAAATACGCAATGAGCGTGGCATGACTCTCTAAAATCCTCCCTTGAAGAAAAACCTCCTGACACAGCACTTCAAAACCAACAATAAGGAAAGCGCGAGGGAGAGAGTGCCTCAGAAAATAATATACAGCTGAAGGAAGCTCACCAGTATTGGGCTGTGTAAGAAATAGCTTCGTTGTTGAGGAGGATGTGACAAAGCTTCCATTTGAATAAGCCGGCCGGCCGCCTCCGAAAATCGTGGCCGGCGCACAAAATGGCGGCCGCAGCTTCGAAAACGAAGCCTCTCCACAGACGCCGTGCAGAATCGCGAAACCGGGAAACAATGAGGGCGCTAGGCTCTCCTCACGTTCCGGTTCGTGGGACACGGTTCATTTCGGCTGGAGTCACGGACAAACTGTCCTAAAATTGTTGTAGCTGAGAAACGATGCCGGAGCTCCCGGTCTACGCCGCCATCTTGGCCGGCGTCCAAGCCACGCCCACCCACTCAGTAAGTGTTAACAGGCAATTTGGGCCCAACTAAACATACAGAATTGCGGGCCAGATGTACAACCCTATTTTGCATGCGCAAACAGGTTTGTGGCCCGCTTGCTCATGCAAAATGTCACAGGGCAATGTACAATTCCTAAATAGCGAGTCGCAATTTATTTGCGACTTGCATTTTAGGAATTGCGAGTCGCTATTAGGAAGGGTTGTTACCTTCCTAATAGCATCCCCAAATCCATTTATGAATGTTTTGCAACCGCATTACCACCCTCTTCAAGAGGGTGGTAATGCAGGCGCAAAAGCAGGGGAAAATATTTTTTAGGGGCAGGCAGTGGTCCAAGGGACCGCTGCCAGTGCTTAAAAAATGAAACTAAAACGTTTCATTTTATTTTTTAATTGCATCCCATTTTCCTTTAAGGAAAATAAGCTGCATTTAAAAAAAACTGCTTTATTGAAAAGCAGTCCCAGACATGGTGGTCTGCTGAGCCCAGCAGGCCACCATCCCTGGGAGGGACCGCCATTCCCAATTGGGTCGCAAATTGCATGTGGGTCATTAATATTCATGAGCCTCGCTTTTTGCGACCCCATTGAGAATCACAATCAGTGTCTCTGACACTGTAGTACATTGTAAATGGTGTCTCGCAATTTTGCGACACACAATCGAACGCAAATTGAGAGGCGCAATTTACATGGTTCGCACATCTGGCCATCCATTTCTTGCATATCTGATGGTAAAGAATGGTGAGCCACAGCTACTGTGCACATGGGGATGTAGCAGCATGTGAAACTTTGGGTGTGGCCACAGACCTCTGTCTGAAAAGGAACTCAAATGGTGGTATGAGTGACATCATGTTTTGGAAAGTAGTTTTTTGTACTGTGTATAATATTGACAGTTCGAATTTACAAATATTTTGACTACTGGGAATGGAAGGTGCAGTGGAGGTTACCTTCTACAAATGTTAAAAGATGTGTGAAATACACATATCTTGTATAACACAAAAAACAGGGGAGTCTACCAGCTTAGTTATGTGGCTGCACTGTCAATCCGAGTTAACAGAATCTCGGGGTGGATAAGTCACATCAAGACAGCTTATTTCAAAACAAGGTGAAGACTATATGTATAGGAAAGACCAACACGGTACAGCCCATTCATACATGGTTGACAAATCCAAAACAATTAGCAAAGGGTTACCATCAAATTGACTCAATGATCAGTCCTATCATATGGCCAAACCCCGGTGCAAATCAGGCTAGTCCCTTGATCATTGGGACTTCAAGCGCCGCACCATTAGTTGCTGGTCAAGGATTTGGTCCACCCATACAAACAGACCAACAATGATGGCTGATCTTTGATGGTAAAGTGAGAAAACATGCAACAGAAAAATAGTGACTTTAAAATAGGATGGAGTGTCCTCCTATTTCTAACTTTATTCTACGGACGAACCACACCTCCTAATTAAAAACATAGAACAGTGCAAAAAAAGGACAGTCAACAAATATCTGTCTAATAACGGGACAACATGTTTCTGCCTAGCGGGTAATTTATCCCATGGCATTCGTCAGGGCCTCTGTTCTTACAATAGTTGCACTAAGTAGTGATGAAACAAAAGAAACACCACCACCACCAAAGTGAAAAAGTAGGATGTAAAAGGGTTGAGTACGATACAACCTGTACCAACCAATAACATTAACCCTCCATATCAGATAGGAAATACGAATTCTATGGAGAAAAATGCATAGTCATTATAAACTTACTATGTCAATCACCTATACAATGTGTTTCACCAAAAACAGTTTCAAAGAAAATGTTGTATTTATGTTCACCCTTCATGGTAGGGAAATGGACCTCACCTCACCTGGATCTTGCTCAGGTTGTACGAGGCCCCGCACTACATAAATATAAGAGGTAAAACAGAAGTAGAGCACCCATAGAGCATAATTACACAGTATATTCCAGTGCCCAACATTCCTGTCCATTAGACCCCCTAACATCTAGGGACCAACATGCGAGGAGACTCTAGTAACTGAACTATGTGTGCCCAGCCCCTTGGACTCCCAGGTCTACCTTCCAACACACATATATCCTCATAGAGGTTAATTATCTATTCCTAGTGGGACTACTACTGAGTTGCGGACTCTAACAACAACATTATTTCTGGCTGTGTTATCCATACTGAGCTTCCTGTGGCTTCTCATACAATGAATCAGCTATAGACTCACCTATCCGTCGGTACCTCAAAGCTCACATCTGAGTCTTGGGGGAGGCACCGACCTGTAGATGATCTCTCCTTAAATAATTAACTTGGGGTTTGTTGGTATTGTAACCCTCCGCCTCACTTGTCAGAATAGCAACAATAAATGGCAGTTCTTTACTCTCAAGAGCGATTATTTTGCCATCCCCAGTGCTTATTTCTGCTGAATTGGTAGCAAATACCCAGAAAGCATTATTATTAACCCTGTTTGTTGTAAAGTTAAAAGCGGACTACTTTACACTCGAAATCTCACAGGAATTCGCGCTCTAAACTACTGCATGAGGTCATCAGCCCCATTTTGGTAGTTCGTTAGGTGATATTATACAGTGATGATCGAGGGTCTATTACAGCTTCCGGTCGTTCAACCAGCTCCAAACGATGGCAGTGATCCAATCAACGTGACCAATAGTGTGATGCACTCGGCATTTGCGCTGGGTGTGTCGCGCAACCACTCGCATTACGGACAGCGCTTTCCCAAATGCAAGGGACTTTGTTTTGTGTCGAGATCTCGCGAGATCTCTTATACTCTGAACTACACAATGACCTCATGTCGGCCATTGTGGTAGTTTAATTATAAATGACGCTTCTAGCAATGTTTAGCAACCCAGCTCTGTGGCTCACAGTCTTACAAATACTGTATTTGAACCCATAGGGTTTTAGGGATTGCTAAATATTTACATCCATAGTACAAATGCCCACTCAATATGTATCCCCACAGCAAAGGGCACCAAATAAAGAGAGAGGCATATTCTTGTAAAACCTGGTGGTACAGAATCCACTATTCCTGTTATGTTATGTTATGTTATGTTATGTTATGTTATGTTATGTTATGTTATGTTATGTTAAGGTGAGCTTATAGAGCGCTCTGTCACCGTGGGTTTCCTGGCGCTGATCTAGTGCTGGGGGCGGGCAGGGGGGAGTTAGCCAGATTTTGGAAAGAGCCATGTTTTCAAAGATCTGCGGAATTGGAAGAGCGAATTGGAGAATTTAAGTGAGGATGGGAGAGAATTCCAGAATTTGGGGGCCAAATGTGTGAATCTCCGACCTCCGATTCTACAAAGTTTGAAAGAGGGGACAACCATGAGACGAAAGTGAGAGGATCTGAGGTTGCATGAGGGACAATAGGGACTGATAAGGGATTTCAGGAAGGCAGGGCAGGGACCAGTTAGAGATTTAAAGGCAAAGCAGCCGATCTTAAAGGCTACCCTCGAAATGACAGGAAGCCAATGCAAGTTGGTAAGAAGAGGTTTAGCGGATTGCCATTTCGGGATCCCGAAGGCCAATCTCGCCGCTTGGTTCTGTACGATCTGCAATCTAGAGAGGAGGACCTTGGGCAGACCGTGATAGAGAGAATTCGAGAAATCCAAGCGGGAGAGGACAAGAGCCATGATGACTTGAATCAAAACCTGTGGTACATCTACACCTTTTTAATGTAGAATGTCATGATAAGGAGGTCACTAATAGTCATGATGGTATATGACACTGTATCTCTACACTTAGGTCCTCACTACAGTAATGAACCTAAAGCCACACCGCATTGATCTATGACATCTCTAATAGGTGGTAAAATGTATGTCTAAGTACATAGGAAGCGGGGGCTTATTCTGAGGTCATGTTAGAGTACACAGATCCCTCAAATGGATCCCTATAACAGAGTCCAGGGAATATCGTCGTTCAATCCGATGGTATCGGTCTGGAGCTTATAAATCCATTTTTGTTCCTTTAAGAAAAGGTAACTTGATACATCACTTATATGTCCAGGTATAAAAGGCTTCTCGAGGACTGTCCATTGGAAGTCAGTCTCATTGTGTTGTTTCTCCAAGAAGTGTCTTGTGAGTTTTGCGTGGGACTTCTTTCAGCGAAAAGAGCTCTTGTGCTCTAACATTCTCGTGCGGACTTATCGGGTTGTCATACCCACATATCTAGTAGAGCAGCTGCATGTCAACATATAGATTAAGTTATTGCTGTTGCAGTTGCTAAAAGTGCACTGCACCCATGGTCTATTGGTACCAATGTCTATCTCACTTGTATGTTTTGTCTGGGGGCAAACAGAACAAGTGCCGCATGGGTGGTGCCCCACCACCGGAGGGAGATTCCACAGGGTATCGCCAATTTTCTTCATGGTTTCTTTCGGGCGTGTTTGCACAAGCCGGTCCCGAATATTGCTGGCCCGTTTAAACGCAAATAGGGGCTGCGCTATCTTGTCCTTACTATGGTTGAGAATGCGCCAGTGTCGCCTCACGATTTTTTGAATACTGTTGCTCCGAGTATTAAAAGTACCCACAAAAGTGAGTCTTTCTAACTGTGGTTTTGGAGTAGGAGGTCATTAATATTCATGAGCCTCGCTTTTTGCGACCCCATTGGGAATCACAATCAGTGGCTCTGACACTGTGGTACATTGTAAATGGTGCCTCGCAATTTTGCAACACACAATCGAACGCAAATTGCGAGGCGCAATTTACATGGTTCGCACATCTGGCCATCCATTTCTTGCATATCTGATGGTAAAGCCTTGACATGTTCCCATGTGAATGGTGAGCCACAGCTACTGTGCACATGGGGATGTAGCAGCATGTGAAATTTTGGGTGTGGCCACCGACCTCTGTCTGAAAAGGAACTCAAATGGTGGTACGAGTGACATCATGTTTTGGAAAGTAGTTTTTTGTACTGTGTATAATATTGACAGTTCGTATTTACAAATTGTTTGACTACTGGGAATGGAAGGTGCAGTGGAAGTGGAGGTTACCTTCTACAAATGTTAAAATATGTGTAACATACACATATCTTGACATAAATCTGGTGTGACACTAGCTATGGCATCAACAACACTCATCATGAAAACAATCAGACCAAGAAACCTCAGTATTACACTCCTCCAACGTTTCCGCATACTTTCAACATTGCTTCCCCAGACCTCACTCATCTGGGTTCCACATGTGTGTATTTGATTGTTGAATTGTAGGCACATGCTCTGATTCTAACGACCAGACAGTCCAGTGCCATGTCAATTTCTATTCACACAGTTACATCCATCTTCACTGTGGTCCTACACACGGCAGAACTGTTGTGGACATCAGAAGGAAGGTTTCATATAGCAGTTTGTGAACTGCTTTTCCTATGAACTAGGTGTACACTGTATGTAGACATGATGTTACATGCTTGTAGTCAGGCATTTAATTGGGCAGGGTCATGCCGGTACTTAGTCCAGCTAGCACTAAAATGGAGGTGCTGAGACAGCTCCCTATTGGCTGTTTAGAATCTCTTTTGAGTCATTTCATTGTCTCATCAAGTGATGAATGAAGCTTCTTTTAAAGTGAATAATAATGAAGTCATAGTTGGTGTTTATTTTACATAGGCTACTAAGAAGCATCTAAAAATCAGTTGTCCTTATTTATTGTGGGAGTAATGTTAGCTGTATCATATATCATGTTGCTATGAGATACTCAAATCTTCTATAGCAGTTGCTAAAGACATGAGGGCCCCAGCCTTCTATGCAGAGGAGATGGAAACCCTTGTGAAAGAGGTCCTCCCCCATAATGGCCAAACCTGTGGCTAATCAGACGAGCAGGTAATTCCCTCACATACCTAATTCACTCCGTTGGACTGCAATGCTTACTGATTCACAGGTTCAGATGTGTCTTTTATGTGAAATAAGAGTATGATATTTTAGGACCATAAATTCTACATTCATGTAATTGCTGGAGAAATTATGCTTTCTCTGTACTTCACAAAATAATTGTAACATTCGTTTGTTCAATGTCCATTCATGGATAGCTTCCATTTTTCTGAGATTTTGCACAGTTGTTGCTGATTAGGGTATGTCATTCGCACTTGTGTTCATAGGTGCCCTTGTTTGTACTGGTATAGATGTATCCGACCGTGGCTTAAAGTTTCATGTGCATGCACATACACCAGCCCAATATCATATGTGCAAAAACATATCAAGCAGTGATTTTTACATTGTTTCCTCATCCTGCTTTATGTACAGTGTTTAGAATTTAGACAAAAATCTATAACTGAGAGATACGTGGGTAGCAAACAAGTCAAACAATCAGAAAGTGTTGTATAGATCCTATTAACCAATATAGGATCTGCACGTTTAGACAACATAGACTGTAGGATTGGTGTCTAGATTGATTCCAGACACCCCCATCGGGTATGTTTGTGTGTATACCAGCTAGCATACAGTGCCACTAGAAACCCCACATACTAAGGAGAAAATAGTTCTTGGCAACTATCGAACATGAAAACTTTTCCCCATCAGGAATCATGGATACTTTCACTCAGTCACTCATGCTCACTGTGTCTCTGAGAGATACACAGAATATTCAGTGGGGACGTTTTTCAATAAGCATTTATTGAACAGGCATCATTCTAATGTAAAATGGGTCTGCTGAAACAACCATGAGACAGAAACAGATGTAAATTATCCTATGCACCAATAGAGTAAAAGGATGGTAGATTCCTACCATACTGTTAGACAAATGAATACAGGCAAATATCAAAATACATGACAGTAATAATGCGCACTCCTAAGATGTGACCCTAACTAAATGTATCTAAGTGTACCTAGCATGTGTCTAGGTATAGAGTCAAGAATCCCTCTACGATAAAGTCAACCCCATTACCTGAAGAGAGGGAAATTTGGGACCACGTCTTGGTCTCGAGTTTGACGCCCTGCAAGGGATTTCAGATCACTACGAGATGCAGTGTCTGCCTGCAGGAACCTCAGCGTCTCTAGTCAGTGTGGAAGTCGTTTTCTCCTCTCTTGCCTCAGCAAAGATATGGTGTTTATATACCCAATGTGGTACCCCACAGGGGATATACCTTGCTGTGTCATGTTATGTTATCTATTGTTATGTTATGTTATGTTAAAATTATTTATAGAGCGCACTTTCACCAGGCGGTTTCATGGCACTGTGAACGGTGGGCAGCAGAAGAGTGAAAGGTGGGCATTGCGTTACTCGTAGGCCTGACAAAACAGCAGAGTTTTCAGAAGGGATCTGAAGTGGGTATAAGGTGTACTTAATCTAAATTCCAGGGTGAGTGAGTTCCAGAAGTGGGGGGCAAAGAAAGAGAATCTTAGACCACCGTGTTTCTTACGTTTGAAGGCGGGGGTGGTAAGCAAGGCCAAATGGGAGGAGCGAAGATCGCGAGGAGGGAGATAGTGGTGGATCAGAGAGGAAATGAAAGCTGGACCAAGACCGGCCAATGCTTTGAAGGTGATGCAGCCTAATTTGAATTTTCAGCGTTTGGCCACCGGGAGCCAGTGACGGCTCTTCAACAGAGGAGGAACATGGTGGTGTCTAGGTTGGTGAAAGATGAGCCTAGCAGCCTGGTTTTCTACCAGTTGCAGACGATGGAGCTGGTAGGCAGGGATGCCAATGTAAAGTGAGTTGGCATAGTCAATACGGGAGATGACCAAGGCCAGAAGAGCAAGGGTTTGGCCCTCCGTGGTTAAGAATCTAGAGATCTTTCGAATTCTGCGAAGGTGGAAAAGCAAGATGACACCACTGCGCTAATCTGTGGCTTCATGGATAGGTCTTTGCAGATTATAACCCCCAGGCTTTTTGCAGATTCTCCAGGACAGGGAGGAGTGCCTAGGAGGGGGGCCAGAAGTTAGAGTTCCATGGGTTAGAAGGGCCTCCAGTCAGGATCAGTTCAGTCTTATCGGGGTTGAGTTTTAAATGATTGGCGACCATCCAATCGCTAATAAGGCACTTAGTGGACTGGAAGTTGTTGACTGAGTAGTCAGAAGAGTCAATGTCAAACACCAGCTGGATGTCTTCTCCGTAGTTAAAAGCAGCGACCTTACTTTCGCGCAAGGACCGGATTAGGGGAGTCAGGTATAGGTTAAAAAGAAGGGGAGAGAGGGAGGGTCCCTGGGGGACACCACAGGTCAGCCTAACTTTCTCAGCAGAGAAGTTGGAAAGGTGGACGGCCTGGTGTCGGTTACTGAGGAAGGAGTAAATCCACCTTAGAGCCGACCCCTGGACGCCAGCTTCGCTGACATGGCCGATGAAGATGTTATGGTTGACTGTGTCAAAGGCGGACGACAAATCCAGGAGCACCAAGGTCTGACTGATGTTATGGTCTGCCCCCCTCCTCAGTTCATCCATGACTGAGAGAATGACTAGCTTGATAGAGTGTGCTGGCCTAAATCCTGCTTGTTGGGAGTCCAGGAACTGCGAATGTTCAATGAAAGAGCTGAGGAAATTTGTGACATGTGCTTCAAGCAGCTTGCTGAGGTAAGGGAGCAGCGAGATGGGGCAAAAATTACTCATCAGAGAAGGGTTGGCATTGGGTTTTTTTTCAGGATGGGGACAACATCGGCTATCTTAAAGGAGTCGGGGACAGAGCCTAGTCCGAAAGAGATGTTGAGGAGTGCAAGTGGGGGGTTAGGGCAGGTGGCAAAGACTTCTTGTAAGATGTGGGATGGGCAGCAATCTGTGGGGCAGCCTGATCCAACCTTTTTTAATAGAGCGATAAACTCATCCATAGATATCAGGGGTATTTGATCCACCACCTGGGGGTTTTTAAAAGTGGTAACAGAGGTAGTAGAGGGTGTGGAGGAAGGAATGCTGCTTTTGATTGTGGCAATCTTCTCCGTGAAGTATAGGTTAAGTGAGACACAGAGTGTTTGAGCAGGGAGTGGTTTAACTGTTACTCTGTCCGGGTGTGACAGCTCCTCAACTATGGAGAATATGTCTTTGGTCTTAGAAGCAGAATTGGTGATTTTCTTGGAGAAATATGTCGTTTTGACCTGGAGAATTGATTTTTTGTAGTCTTTTAACAGCGTGATAAACGAAACTTTTTTCCCTGGGGAGTAGTCTCTTCTCCAGCTACGCTCAGCCTGCCTGAGTGTCAGTTTCTTATTTTTTAGTTAGTCCGAGAAATAGCGCTGGGCGTCATGGGCACGCTTAAGTTTGGTTCTCCTAAAAGGTGCAACGATGTTGCTAGCTGATTCAAGCCAATGCTTAATGCTGGTAGCCTGACTATCTAGGGAGTCCTGTTCGATAGGAGACGAGGCGTTAAGTAAGATACAGAACTCGTGGAGGTTGGCCTGGCTCCAGTTTCTTGCCATATGGGTCCCTGTGAGGGCCTGTTTTATGTGGGGGACGCGGGCCAGTGAGAATGTAATAATGTGGTGGTCTGACCAAGGGCACAGAGAGATTAGGGGTTGGGTGATTTCCAGGTTGGAGGTCCGAACTTGGTCTAGGACATGTCCCTTAATGTGTGTAGCGGACTGTATATGCTGAGTGCAGTTCATACCGGATAGGAGGTCTGTAAAATCTGAAGAGCTGTTGCTCTCCTTAGCATCTGTGGGCCAATAGTTAAAGTCACCAATAATCAGGATTTTGGAGTTGTTGATGACCAATTGGGACAGCATTTTACCAAATAGTAAGGGAAAACAGGGCATGTATTGAGGGGGGCTGTAAACAAGGGCGCAGATAATAGGGGACTGGGAGGATTCGAATTTTAAAATGAGGCTGTCAACTGAGGTAATGCCAGTGATATTTAAGGCAGTAAACCTAAGTGAATGATGAATTATAGCAGCAACCCCACCTCCCGGCTTCCCCGAGGGCCTGTTGGCTTGGAGGATGTAGTAGCCTGAAGGCACTGCCGCGAGAATATCCGGTACTGACTCCGTAGTAAGCCAAATTTCCTTACAAGAAGTATGTCAGGTTTATCTGAGTCAAGTAGCTGGAATATTTCTAGTTGATGTTTTACCAGTGAGCAGGTGGTTAAGCAGCTGACTACCAGGGTGCTATTAGTTTTGCCCAGGGGTGGGGGGTATGGGACCTGGTGGATCAGCAGGGTTGGGGGAGAGGTTATTTATAGAGGTAAGGACAAGAAGTTCAGGGAAAGCGGTCCTTCGGTTAAAGACTCCTAACAAATACAAATGGGCTTGGGTGCCAGAGCTAAGAGGCCAATTATCATGGAGATGTGTCAGTTTAGTAGCCGTACGAGAGATGAAATGGGCATAGTTACTTGCCCTTTGCCCTGGTCGGCCGCGGACAGGCACAGACGGGCTTGCCTTGAACGCGCCTTTGGCGTCCCGGAGGCGCGCCCGCTGCGCACATCCGCTGCGCGTGAGGAAAGGCATGTCAGCATTATGGCGCGGGGAGGGTGGAGTGCTACCCAGCGGCTCCGCCCCCAGCACCTCCCAGCTGCCAGGAATGAGGGTCAGAGGCGCCGGCACCCTCCACATCAATCGGGGAAACAATGTTGTGGACCGGGGTATCGGCATATGACCCAGGCGAGGTATCTGCTACTGATAAAGGTAGGAGCAGAGTGAGCAATAGAGGGGGTTAAACTAAATTTAAAAAGTACAAATAAAAGTTTAAAAGCTAGCAACAAAGTGTATTGTGCAAACGCGTAAAATATGCACACAGCGCGTTAAGGCGAAGGTGGAACTGCCTGCTTAGTAGTCAAGCAGGACAGGTCTTTGGTCAGGTAGTCATGCAAGTTGGGCCGAGCAGTGTTCTGTCACCGGCTGCGCCCGTTCACAGCGCGGGAGAAAGGCAGGTCAGCTTTATGGCGTGGAAAGAGCTAGAGCGCTACCCAGCGGCTCCACCCCTAGCACCTCCCAGCTGCCAAGAATGAAGGTCAGAGGCGCTGGCACCCTCCACATCAATCGGGGAAACCCCGTGGTGGACCGGGGTGTCGGCGTATGACCCAGGCGAGGTATATGCTGCTGATAAAGGTAGGAGCAGAGTGAGCAATTGAGGGGGTTAAATTAAATTTAAAAAGTACAAATAAAAGTTCAAAAGCTAGCACCAAAGTGTATTGTGCGAACGCGTAAAAAATGCTCATGGCACTTTAATGCGAAGATGGAACTGCCTGCTTAGTAGTCAAGCAGGAAAGGTCTTTGGTCAGGTAGTCATGCAAGGCGGGCCGAGCAGCATTCTGTCACTGGCTGCGCGCGTTCATGTCAGACTAGGATGGAGGAAAGAATGTCCCTTATACATATTTATTATGCAGGAGATGGTAAACATGCTGGGATTCCTAGAATCCTCATGCATGATGAATGAGGCTAGATTTCAGAGGAAACCCCAAGTCATTTAGGCAGGTAAAAGGTCAGTACTGAGATTTGTTACGTAGTGTATTATCAGGGGAATATAGGTGAAAGGTCTGGTTGCTACTTGAGCCCATATCGGACATCTGTATGAAACATAACACCCACTCCTCATCCGACTGCATGACACATGAAAACATACTACATGTACTTCTAAATAAGCAAAAATGCTTAAAAACTGTAAAATTCTAGTATATGCTTTAGATGTCTCTTAAAATATGGTTGTATATATGATCTGAACAACTATGAGCACCTGAAAGCCATAAAGTACTGAAAAAGAGTCTATTGTTTTGGATTCCAGATATTGGCTGTTTTGAAAAAGGCCAGATTTTTCAGAACATGATGAGGCAAATGTTTAAGTGTCCTGTCTGGGAGATACAACATCACTGTTGCTTGCCAACGCAGATGACGATCCTTGCAACACCTCACAGATCAGGTCAATCGAGCACAGATGATCTTCTGCAATGCCAACAGCTGATTCTGGGGAACCCTGTATAGTATCCATCACATGTGTGACAGTAGAGGAGCCGGTCTACCTTCCAACAGGAGCTTAACATCCTGTGGTGGCTCTAAGAATGTCGATATCAACCTGGGAATATGCTGAGGGCACAGCAATACAGGGCCTTTAACTGGCCTAATAAAGCATCCATGTCTTGTGGCGCAACCGGTAGAATTGTTAGACAGAGGTCCAACATGCATTCTTGTCCGCAGAATAGGCATCGGAGGACAGGCAGAAAACAGTCAATCCAGACTCGTCAAAATGATATGAACCAAGACTTGCTTAGTTCCTGACGGCGAGGTGTGGCCAGGTGGTGTACCATGCAATCACGGTATTGGCACTCCAAGAGCGTTTTTTCCATCTCCTTGGTGACTGGGACGTACATTGCATAGCAGAAAAATTACAATCAGCATTCCTGTTATTAGAAACGGGATCAGCGAAACTCCTCTAAAAAAGCTTCCAGACAAGGAGTGTATGAAGTTGGGAATAACTTCGAAGATTGTCTGAAAGATGCTTAACAGTCCAGAATCTATGGTCTTAAATAGGTGCACTATACTCGTCATATCAGACTTTTCTGTTAAATAGAAAGGGCAGTTTGTTCGTACAAGTACCTGTATCTCAGCTGAGGACCTTGCGACTTGAAGATCAAAGGTCTCTTGGGTTGAGGTTAAGGGCATGGTTTTCTGTAAAAGCATGGCTTGCATTCTGCTCAGAGTATCAAACTGTATAAAGTAAACATTCAAATAAGGACATAATGAAACCTCCTTGACTGTGTGGGTCGTTGGAAAAAATAATTGCCTACAACAAGTAACCCTGAAGCTTGCAGTGACAAGATATGCAATGCCTGGGAGCCTCAGACAACAACCTTGATCATTCAGCAGCAAGGAACTCCTATTTGAAAGTAACCTGAACACCGGCAGCCGTGACTCTGTCAAGTGATAGGATAAATTAGCAACTGAACCATTACAGGACCCGTGAAGCATGATATCCTGGCATATGAGAGATCTACTTAAAGGGTTCTTGCAGTTAGCACCGCTTAGGAACACTTCCAAGTCCCCACTCCTGCATTGAAATCAGTATGGCAATACCCAAGATACCTTGATGAATTCCCTACCCATTGCTTCATATCTGCTTGCCTGTTGTTGTTCTAGGCAATACTGAAACTGGAAAGTTGTGACCGGTAATGTTATAATGCCATGGATTAACTAGTCTGTGGATGGCGATTCTACTACAGCAAAAGGTAATTGGTCAAGTTTTTCAATATGCAGCATTGTATATTTAGCTCCCCTTTGTGCCTTTGTTATCTGTTTTGTAGTTAGATTGTATGCAGAGAACAAAGACGTACTGTTGATAAATCACTAAGACACATAACCAGCTCGCAATCATTGTAGCATACAGCTTAATAAAATAATAGAACATATTTGAGATTGTCCGTGTTGTAGTATGGACAAGTCCTGTTATAGTATATCTATAGCAGAAGATACAATGTTGTCCAGTGAATAAATCCTGGATGTGAATGTAGTCATACTATTGTCGACTACAGCTAATGTTTTCTCTAGGTTAATCCTATATAATTCATGGAATCTCTCTGCAGCTTCTTGTTGAGAGATTTTCCATATTTCATGATAGACAGCAGATAAGAAACATTTCTGACGTTGCTTTGAGGGACCTAATAAAAAATCCCTTAAATCCACCACTACTGTGAGTAAGGAAAAGTGTTTTTTTCCTGGGACAGTGATGAGTTTATTAGCCAATCAAGGCATAACTTCCCAGCACTGTATGTTGTCAACACCCCCGATGGTTTCTTTGTACATAGCAATGGTCTGGCCTATGGATATTAAACACTTCGGTTCAAGTTGAATTTTGATTGACACCGGTTTGTGTCTGTGGGCCAAACTAACCATCCCTTCCAATTGGGGTCCGAAGTATTGTACTTTATGATGTCATCTATTGTATCCCCTCTACGTGATGTAAAATTGGTGTGTGAAGGTGTTGGAACCCGAGGCGTGTTCCAATCCTTGTTCTTGGCTAGTCCAAGACAGGAACTTTGTTGCACTGTGTCATTCAAAAAGATGATTTGCTGTGGGATGAGGCAAGCTCAAAATAGAGCCCCTGTTCCCTGAACCTGCCATTCCTTTGAACCAAGACCGTTTTTATGCCTATTGTGTCCTTCTATAAGTCAAAACCCACTTGAGTGATAAAGGATGCAGAATACATCTGTTTGGTGTTAGTTAGCATATTTCTCTGTGCAGTTGTATTTGCAACTTTATAGTAATATAAGGTTGGGTCACAAGTGTTAAACCCTGAACAATATGAACATTTCTGTGCAATCTTTTTACTTTTTATTATTATTGTTATTTCATCATCATATAAGTTTGAACAGCAATAAACAATAATCATCTCCACATACAAGTAATTGGTACATCTTACAGTGCATTGCATACATGACAGTTTTGTCTCGACCTCCAAGTAATGCATGTTATTCCATTGTCATACATGTTTGCTCGTCACTAAACAATAATCCTCTCCATCTGTAAGTAATTGGTACACCTTACAGTGTATTGCATACACAACAGTTTAGTCTCGTCCTCTAGGTAACACATTACATTACAACAGATGACACCCATTCTCCCAGTGTCCCCCCAGTGTCCACACCACCCAGCCCCATCCATCACCCAGTCCGCCTATCACGCTTTATAGTTATGGACTATCTTCCGGGGCTTTTTGGGACATCCTCGGTGTGTGTACACTGCTCTTTCCGCCACCATGGCGATGTCTATGTCATTTTCCCATTGCTGCCTTGTGGGCAGCACCCCGGAGCCCAAGTTCCTTGCAATGTTGCGCTTAGCAATCATTAGTCCAAGTGTAGCCCAGTTCTGCAGTGCCCGGTTTAAGTCAGTAGGTTGCCAAATATTTAATAGACAGCATCTGGGGTCTTGCTGGACCTCTGCCTCTCCCACCTCCGAGTTCTCATTTATTACCCTTTCCCAGTAGGCCTGAACGTTTGGGCAGTCCCATAGTATATGATAAAACGTCCAACTTGTCCGCAGCCTCTGATGCAGAGCGAATCGGGTGTGTGTCCGAGTTTATGCAAGGTGGTGCGGGGGTAATAGACGCGATGTATTACTTTGAGTTGTACGAGTTTTAATCTAAATGGAATTGCGGCCTCACGGGCCGAAGCCAGTGTTTCCATCCAATCTGAGTCCTCTAAGTCTCCTAGGTCTGTTTGCCATTTCCCCCACAGTGCTACCATGGGGTCAGGTTGATTATTAATTTTTGTCCATGTAGTCCGTGAGCAGTCTGTCTTCTAAGGGGGAAGATTCTGCTACTACACTGCCTAGGGGGATCGCACTCTGAAGTGCATGTTTAATTTGACCATAACAATAGAATTCAGTGTCTGCCATCCCGTATTTTTCTTTTAGGTTTGCAAAGGTAAGGATCTCTCCCCTCACCCAAAGATCACCAATTTTGGAACTACCTATGAGGTCCCACTGCCTAAATCCTTTTGAGTTTGCCAGAGTTAACAGGCGACGCGTCTTCCATAGGGGGGTGGCTAGTGTCAGTACTCCTTCCCAACCCAGCGGCCTCTGTGCAGTTTGTCAAATTTTGACCTGTGAGCTTGTGTCGCCTCTTGTTGGTGTAGAGGGCCCTCATTAGACGGTCTGCGGGTAGCAGTTTTCTGTCAAGTCTAAATGCTGGTTCATCCTGTGGGACATGAATCCATTGATTTATTACCATTAATTGCGAGGCCCAATAATACAATTTAACGTTTGGAGGGCAATTCCCCCGTCATACCAGCTACGCGTTAGTTTGTGTTGCGCTATGCGGGCTGGCTTACCGTCCCAGAGCAGTGAGGAGGCTTCTGCTTCAATTGCTTTAAAGTAGGAGGGGGGAACCTGAAATGGGGTATTGTGTAGCACATAGAGGAATCTAGGGAGTGCCAAAATTTTAAATAGTGCCGTTCTTCCCAGCATCGTCAACGTGAGTGATCTCCAGTGTTTAACATCTGCTTTGAGTCTCGTCAGGGATCTCCTCAGGTTTTCCTCCATAAATATAGGGTCTTGCGGGGTGACATATATTCCGAGGTATTTAAATCCTCTGGTCGCGATTTGAAGTTCACAGCCCTGAGGAAGTCTGGGTATAGGGCAATGTAAGACATAAAGGAGGGATTTTGTCCAATTAATAGTGTATCCTGACATTGTCCTGTACTCTGTCAGGATGCTGAGTAGGGCGTTCAGTGACTCTGTCGGGGACGTTACATATATTAATACGTCATCCGCGTAGAGCGATATCCGGTCCTCCCAATTTGCCTCCCATTTTATCCCGCAGACGTTAGGAGCCTGCCGTATCCATGCCGCACGTGGTTCTAGTACTAGGGCAAAGAGGAGTGGAGACAGGGGGCAGCCTTGCCTCATCCCCCTCCCCACTGTGAATTCTCTTGATATGCGGCCATTCGCGACCACGTGTGCTAGTGGTGCCGTATATAGTAACTTAATCCAAGCACAGAATTTTGGACCGAATCCCATCTTGCGGAGTACCGCGAATAGGAACGGCCATTCCACATGGTCAAACGCCATCGTAGCATCTAATGAGAGGATGGCCGCATCTTCCCGGACCATAGGCGTCCGGGCCAGTACGCCATGCAGACGGCGTAGGTTAAGGGAGGTGTTGCGACCAGGCATGAAGCCTGATTGGTCTGGATGAACTAGCAACTGAAGATGGGGCTGCAGTCGGAGTGCCAGTGCTTTAGCTAACAATTTAGCCTTTGCGTTTATTAGGGATATCGGACTGTAGGAGGAAGTTGCCGTCGCAGGTTTACAGGGTTTGTGAATCGCCACTATCGTAGCCAGCCTCTGGTCTCTGGGTAGCATGCCCTGGTCTAGAGATTCATTGTACAAATTAAGTAAATGTGGCATGATAGTGTCTGCCACCTTTTTGTATAGTTCTACTGGCAGACCATTAGGTCCCATTGCCTTCCCCGTGTGAAGTGCATTCAGCGTCGTTCACAGTTCCTCAGCCGTGAAATCTGCTTCCAATTTGTGCATGTCGTCAATTGGCAGTGTTGGCATTACTATTGCGTGTAGGAATTGCATATTTTCCTCAACTGTGGCTGTGGTGTGCGGTGTATATACCTTTTTGTGATATGTTGCAAGCTCCTCTATTATAAGTATGGGCTCAGTCGTTACCGTGTCGTCCTCTAATGTCAACTCTGCGATCCAGCTACTCGCCTTCTCCCTCTTCTCCAACCATGCTAGTATTTTCCCTGTCTTATCCCCCAGTTCATATATTCTATGCAGGGTATCAGCGTGTCGCGTTTTGGCCATTTCCCACGCATAAGTTCTAAATTCTTGGGACACTAACGTCAGGTCTTGTACTGTGATATCAGAGGGGTTTGCGCCATGCGCCATCTCTGCCCTCTGTGTTGCTTCTTCTAGGGTATCAAGATGTTCCCTATTTTCTCATTTGTGGCTGGTAATGGTGGAGATGGCCTGTCATCTAACTACTGATTTGTACGCTTCCCATAAAATGCACGGCGAATCTACGGATTGTGTGTTTTCCTTGAAGTATTGTGTAGTAGATCTGACAAGGGCCTTAGCGATCTTATGGTTCTTTAGGTATCCCGGGTAAAGCAGGTAAAGTTTCTGCCTTCCGGGGAGCTGAGTAGTGTATATGAGTTGCAAAGGTGAGTGATCAGAAATGCCTCTTGTTAAGTGTACAATCTCACTCACCCGTTCCGGTGTTATCGCTAGAGTCAGGATATAATCTATGCGGGAGAGACTGTTATGAGCCGGTGAGTCAAAGATGTACTGGTGTTCTGTGGGGTGTTTCAGTCGCAAAATGTCAACTAGTCCCATTGCGTCTATAAATTCCCTCAGGGCCTGATTAGAGCTGTTTGCCTTCCTAGGTGGCTTGCGGTCTATGGTAGCATCCGCTACTGTGTTAAGATCCCCGCCTATGATCAGTTCCCCCTCAGGAAGGTCAAGTAGGAGTTTCCCCAGGTTCTGGAAAGCTGCCCGGTGAAGCATCGGGGGGATGAACACTGAGACCATGTTGTATATACGCCCTTCCCATTGGCAGGACATTGCGGCGAAGCGTCCCTGGTCATCAGTCCAAGTCTTTTTAACCACCAACGGGGGGTTCTTATGTATCAGTATACCGACCCCTCGGGACCCCGATGTGAACTCCGCATGAGCAATGATTTTGAATCCTCAGCGGACAAGTGCTTTGCAGGCCGTTTAAATGTGTCTATTGGAGTAAAGCCACAGTAGGGCCTTTCCGTTTTAAATATTGGCGTACCAGTCCCCTCTTGATCTTATGTCCAAGCCCATTTACTTTCCACGATATTATGGACAGGGGGGGCCTGGCAAGCGTGTTGACCGTGAGTCTGTGTTTTGAGTCCTATTTCGAGACATAGCGTGTGTAGTTTAAAAGTCTTAAATCCATTGTATGTCCTGCATAGTTTGTCCTGAGGTGTATGCCATGTGCGCAACTATACTGTGTCATTAGTGCCAACTGTCCAAGTTGTGTGTGTACATTTCGTGCCATCATCAACAAAGTTCCTGTGCAAACGTTTTTGAACTGTGTTTTGGTGGTATTGGGCAATGTTCCCATAGGTGGTATGTAAAAACATTGCATGGGATACTGGATTTGTGTAAAAAGTGATGACCATAAGGATTGTAAAAGTAGATAGTGTCATAGACTGATGTATCTTCTAATATTTCAATGCTTGGAATGTACTGGAGGTAATGATATAGTTTAGAGAAATTTTAAATAAAGGTGGTATTTCCAAAAGTTCAGTGGGACCAAATACATCATAATCAACCTTGTCCCAAACTATACCATCAGGAAATGGAGCAGCTGCAATGTTCACGAAGTACAGGTTGCCCTGTTCAAGATGTGATGACGTATGATGTTTCAGGACTAAGTTCACTATGGAAACGGCAGAGCATTCTGGGAGATAATTTCCATTCATGAGTAAGCATAAAAGTTACTAGGCCAATTCAGAATTGAATAAACAATATTCCTGTTATTATCCAGAGTTGTAGCCAAGTTGATACTAGGTGGGTATTTTTCAGAAAAGTGTATAAATAACACATTTATTGCTTATGGGAAACTGGAGCTGGCATTGTCTCAGGTTCACTGGGATCAAGAAAGAAAGTATCAAAATCGATGAAGTAGCCAGAAGCAGTTCGATCTATCTTTGGTAGCTCAGCAGGTTTTGTTGAACTGGCAGACGTCTCTTGTAGAGGAATATTTATATGGACATCGGCCGTAGGCCAAGTTGATATTTGTCTTTTATTTGTGTTTTGATGTTCTCTTTCCATTGTTTGAAATTCCATTATGTGGTATTGGTGACTCTTCAAATGTTATGAGTCTTTCTGTCTGAACTTCCTGTATGGTAGCGAGAAGAGAGTACCAGCTAACCAGAAGCCCACAAGGCCTACTATTCAGTATCGGCCAAATAGTGTGGTTTGACCAGATCAATGGAGATGAATGTCTTTTCTTTTTGGCAGGCAAGAGATGAAAGAAGTACTGTTTTTCGATAGCCCATATTCTTTTTTGTCCACAATCTTTTCTCTGACCAAATTCCGACTTTTGGGACCCAGGCAGCTCTTGACATGACTGATTTGAATTCCCCAGTGGTGGTGTGTTCTACTTGCACATTACTTTGTAGTGCCCAGAATTCATTGAGATCCTGTAAAACAACTAAATGTTTATTGATGTCAAATGGTTTCTCATCCGCCACAATCAAGATCAGGAACCCATATTCTCATCCCAAATAGGACTTCGTATGGAGTGACACCTCCTAGGGAACTTCTTGGCATTTTGTGAAGGGCTCTTTGGACCCATATAAGTGATTGACCCAACTGATACCCGAACCAAACACTCTTGCTGTTAAAGATTGATTTAAGTCTTGGTTTTTCCTCTCCAAGACCAAATTTCCCTTGGGATAGTATGGAGAGGAGTACCGGAATGCTATACCCAAACCACCCAAACCTCCCATGGCTTTCTTGTAAGCCCTGGAGCTTAATGTGGGCCCACAGTCAGAATGCAATGTGGCAACTGCATATGTCCCTATGAAGATTCGCAAATCTTTTACAACAGTGTGAGTGTCAGCCGAGTGCTGAGGCCAAACCCAAAGGAATCTAGAGCATGAATCCACTGCCACCAAGATATACTTGTAAGCCCCATCCAATTGTTGGGGGCTGCAGTGGTCCAAATAAACACAAGCAAATTGTCTGTCTGATATCAGTAATGGTGTCTGTGCTGGGCGTGTTATTATTATTATTACTATACAGCGTATAGAGCACCTGGCTACTCCAACGGAGTGTCCCCGTGCTAGCACACCAGATTAGTACACAGCAGCAGGGCCAGAAACCACCCACCCACCATGCAGCCATAGCCCCCTTTGGAACAGCTACATAGGGTCTATTTCCGGCCAACAGGGGGAGATCAGAATAGCCACGTCTTTAGTTTTTTCTGAAACACAGTCTCTGACGGGCACATCCTTAGGTCAACAGGGAGGTCATTCCAGGCTTTCGCCGCAAGGAAGCCGAAGGAACTTCCCCCCACCCGTACCTTCCGAACCTTAGACACACTTAACTTTGCTGTACCCAAGGACCTTAGGCAACGTGCAGGTCTATAGGCGGTTTAGAAGGGGGTGCAAAAAGCCAGAACCTTTCTTATTGAAGATCCTGTGAGCGAAACACAAGGCCTTAAAGGTGACTCTGGCCTATATAGGGAGCCAATGTAATTTCCTCAGAGCCTCTCCTACCGAGGCCCGTCTACGAGGACTGAGGTCCGGGGCCCGGGGCCCGTGTTATGGTGGAACCCTTCATCTGCTGACAGATGTCGCAATTTAGGACAAAATATTTTTTCTGTTAAGTTAACTCTGGCCACCAATAGCGCTGTTTCAATAAAGAAACATTGCAGTAATCACTGCATGTGCAAAATCTAGACCCATGTGTGAGCTAGAATTAAATCTAATCTGCGATCCATGTTTGGTAATATTCCATCCCCTACTCTTGAGTATACAGAATGTTATTTGCATATAACTTGTATGAGTAATTAAGTGGAAAATCTTTCAGTAAGGCTGTGTTGTTTTTGCGTGAAGCAATGACAACTGCCGTTATCTGTCTATTCTCATTTAGGTTTGCATCTATGGCAGCCGTTCGTACTGCTCCCTTTGCAGCTTCATCAGCTAATGAATTCCCTTCAACGTGAAAGTCATCACGTTGATGACTTAGCATGTGTATCACGTGAGCTTTTGGTAGTTTGTTTTTCAAACTCAACTACCTGTTCCCATAGCATGTTATGCTTGATTGTGCAACCTTTTGAGTCTTTAGACAAATTCTGACCCCAGTAGTGACGATACTCATTGAATGACTGGACACAATAAAAAGAATTGCACACGATCAGTGTGAGGAATTCTCGATCAGTATTTATTAGTGCCAGTAACT
The DNA here is from genome assembly GCF_964263255.1 of Lissotriton vulgaris. Taxonomy (NCBI): domain Eukaryota; kingdom Metazoa; phylum Chordata; class Amphibia; order Caudata; family Salamandridae; genus Lissotriton; species Lissotriton vulgaris. Next base: position 1,869,713,467 of record NC_141694.1, on the reverse strand, counting down.
GTGATTTTAGTTCTGCTAGCTGTGCCGTGCAGTCTCTTAGACACTGTGTCTTCATACTGCTAGGTTGTAACTTGCCTTCCTGCATACGACCCATCACAATTGCACGTGTGGTGCTCTATTGCTATTTACTCCCTATGGCCAGCGGAGCATATCCTTTAGTGTATATACATGTATTCATGCAGATCTAGAGGGATTATTTCATTTGGGAGAAGTTATTCTTGTTTGTATTGCAGAAATTCTTGTGTTTTAATTGCAGAGTCATATCTGTATTCTACATCTGTGGTAGTGAGAGAATTAGCCCATTGTATCCACCTTAGTTGTAAGGCTTTAGCTTTAGGAATGCTAGCCTTTGTAACAGCTTCTAAAGCTGGTACTGGATGTTATGACAATTATTTGTTTCCCCTGAGCCAGTGCTCGTTCTCTTCCCACAGCGGTCTGTACTGCTGTAAAAACTTTTTCTGTTGAAGCAAAACACATTTCTGAGTTTGTGTACAGGTGTGATTTGTATGCAATTGGGACTGCCTCACCTTTATTGAAAGTGATGTAGGTATATCCTGTAACCTGGGGATGACCCCTATCACCAGTTTGCGGTCATTTACTCGAGTCTGCAACTGTTTTGATGCTATTATGTCAGCTTGGAGGGAACAAAGAATATCTCAGTGTTCCTGTGTCCAATGCCTAACTGAAAAATCAGGTCTTATTAAGTCGTAGAAAGGGTTACATTTTTCTGCGCAATCCAAAACGTATGTTATGCCAAAATTTAGGAATCCTAATATGGATTGTAGATTTTTCAGCAATTTAGGAGGCTTGAGCAGCCCACACTTCTCAAAAAAGTTAACTGCCAGGGTTTTTCCTTCACTTGAAAGCTCATATCTCAAAAATGTATCCTATTTGCATACACATGTTTGAAGATTTCAGTGTGTCCCTGCACATTCCCCCATTTTAGGCCATTTCTGTTACTAGAGAGGACTACATTCCCCAGAAGACTAGGTTTTATTGCTTCTGAATAGAATTCAAATAGCACAATAAGTTCCAGTTTCAAAGAATTTTAGTCACTGTTCCCTCTTGTTATTACAGTCATAGAACCCATGTGAGTCTAGAGATGCAAGAATCAAAATATATAGTCAATCCCACTTGTACTGTTTGAGAGTGTGAAAGTCATAGATCCTTCCTGACAGAGACCTCCCATTGCAAGCCCTTAACCCAGATCTCAATGGGGTGCTCAACAACTGTAGGGAAAACTGTGAGCATTTCTTTGCTTGGGAGATGCCTACTCCTGGGATATGCTAAAAGGTGTCCTCCTGATCAGATATGGACGAAAAACAATTATGCAGTGGTTCCATTGTCACATTAAAATTTCCGGCCACTGTTGTAAAAGCTTCATGGGGCAGAGAACTGAGCTGGTCATTCAGAAGGGTAGGAGTAGGGGATTCCTCATTTGTTCCCAAGGGCCTATTATACACGTTACCAAGGTAAAAACAAGTATTATCTTTGCACAGCTGGAGTTCAAAGAGATCAGGTGTGGACCTATGTAGTAAAGTAAGTTTTCAGTTCAACAAGTTTCTCAACCAAATTAGTAAGCCCCCTGTAGGAAATCCTCTATCTTGAGCTAAAGCAGGGCAGAAAAAACTTGAATAGCCACATATTAAAAAAAGTTCTCAATGCCATGTTTTCTGAAAAACACATATGTTGTACTCATCAATATAAAGTCCCCGATCTGGATCCATATGTTTTGTCTTTAACCCAGCTAGATTCCATGAAAGAATATTCCACGGAGCTTTAGCAGCTTTCGGGGGGACGCTCAGAGGGGCCTCCTGAGTAGCTTTGGGACGGTTGGATGCTGGTCCTACAAATTAGCTGCCTGTTGCTGGAATACTTGAGTTAGCAAGATTTCAGATGTTGTTACGGTCAATACACAAATAATACTTTTTTTTCATCTGAGAAGGTATATGACCTTTGGTAGAAAAGAGAGATTTGGGGACCGGGAGCCAATTCTTTAAGCAGGTCCTGCACACGTGGCACAATTAGAGCATGAAGAGCAAGGAGATTGCAGTTCTTAAGGCAGGGAAGGGTATGGGAAAGACAATTGTCATGTTGCCTTCACACACCCCAAAAGGTGTCATGCTTCATCAATGGGCCTTGCTCCTCGTCGGGCTGGCGCTGCAATGCTCGATGGGCTCACCGTTTCCGGGGCTCTTTATCGGAGATCTTTTTAAGGAAGCCGTAGGATGCGTGCGGGGGTGGGGGCAAGGAAATTGTGTGTGCACTGAGGTGGTGTTTTTAAAATAGGTAAGGCACAGTACTGTATAAAACGTTAATGTTCATGGTAGTGCCTGCCCAGATAAAAAAGAGGTGGATGTCCTATTGGGATATAATGTTCTCGAAGGACAATCGCTAATGTGAGGTCGACTTGTTTCATGCCTAGGTGTTCCTAAAGAAATCAGGTGGCACTTCTTCAGGACCTATTCTAAGTGTGGTGCACTAATAAAAGCAGGTTCCGAATTAGGGGAAGGTAGCCTGCCTTGGTGCACTAGTAGTCCTGTACTGGTCACTTTGGTGACCCGAGAGACAGAGACTACAGCCTGACGGGGGTGCGATGGAGCACGGTGTTGCTCCACTCGGCTGGGTGGCAGCAACTTGCTGTGAGCCCACCCTCACTCCTGTTCCCTTGTTGACCTTGGTTAGCAATGCTTTTGGGTTGGTCCAGGCAAGTAGGTTTTACAGGTCCATGGATACCATCTACTAAACATAAAACCCTGCTTCCTGGCCCTGTGGTGGTGATTTTGAATTGTTCCTGAAGAATCTCGCACTAGAATCCAGGTGCTCAGCATGCCCTATCAATGCGCACACAATTTCGCATATTTTGGTTTGGGAATAATCTATGGTAAAGTTTGCAAATCTGTAGCAGTTTTGAACTGGACTGAGGAGCTATGGGGAGGAATGGAGTGGGCTTCCATTGCTAAGAGTCCATCCACAAAGGCCTGACTTTTTATGATCAGTTTATTGTTGTCATGGCAACACAAGTTATTATTAGATATGAGCTGGGCAAAAATCACATCTGAGTGCACAAGTGAGAGGCACTTGTGTTTGTGTCAGATTTAGTGGGAAATCCTATTATTAGAGAGTGTGTTGTCCCCCTCTGAAAAGGTGCTAGTCTAGGGACCCTTTTCTTGTATATAGTTCCTTCTTGCATGTTTGGTAGCAGTGTATGGTAACACCCTTTTAAAGGGAGTGATGGTACATTAGGGAAAGGATCCAGGTTTGAAGGATTGTATGGATGCCAATTGCCATTTTGTGAGCTGGGCTCAGCTGATCGTACTAGTGGCAATGCAGATTGGATAAATGAGGGTTACCGAGAACTGGATAAGTGATAGACATTGGAGCAGGGGCATTATTTCCATCACTTGATCTTCAGTAATGTACACTGCCTCTTCTGGTGGAGATATTTGCTGATGTATGTTTACACAGGCTTTTGTGGTATTAGATGGTCTGTGGCGTATTTGCAAAAAGGAGGGATTCTAAGGGACATTTTCTCCCGCCTATTGGCACATATAGTGATATTTTTATACTTGACATCATTAGGGTGGTCTTCCCACAAATGTTTAACCTTTCGCCTCCTCTTTTTGATGATTCCTTTTGTTGACCTTAGGACTCTGTGCATTTTACCAATTCTAACTATTGCTAAAGTGCATGTGATTCTACCCTAAACATGGCCCTATTGGTATATAAATGATTGGCATATTTAGTTTACTTGTAAATCCCTTGTAATGTGGCCTACCATATATCTAGGGCCTGCAATCTAAATGCTACTAGTGGGCACGAGCACGGATTTGTGCCACCCACATAAGTAGCATTTCAAACCTGTCTTAGGCCTGCTATTGCAGTGTCTGTGTGTGCAGTTTTCTGCCACTTTGACTTGGCATTTAAAACATCTTGCCAAGCCTTGGACTCCCCCTTTATGACACAAAAGCCACTCATAAAGTAGGCCCTCAGTAGCCCTAAGGGTAGGGTGCTATGTAAGTAAAAGGTAGGGCATGTACTTTTATGTTTTGCAATGTCCTGGTAGTGACAAACAGCTAAATTTGTATTTCACTACGGTGAGGTCTGCTGCTTATTGGTTAACATTGGGTATTCCTTAATATGCTTTTAAAGTTGTAATTCCTCATTAGAAAGGATTAGTAGTTCCATGTTTTATATCTTTGGAATGGTACTGATAACCCTCCTTACTGGTGAAGTTGGATGTAACATACTGCTTTGGTATTGCCACTTTTAAAAAGTTGTGTGATATGTAAACAAGGGAACTCAATTTGATAGGTCAGGGACCTTGGGTATGTGTATTTTATACAAACAGTGGTCCCTTACAGAAAGGATTAGGAAAAAGGCTCAGTATAGCAATATAATGAGATCTATATTAAGTTGTCCGGCCGGGCCAGAATTCTTTATTATATTATATTTGCAAAAAGACCATCAAGTGGAACGCAAACACTGTGATATTTAAAAGGAAACAAAAAAGGGGGGACAGGCATTTCTAAATGTTTGAAAAGGAGTAAACAATTGTCAAGCAAATATGAAGTCAAACACCGTAGCACAATAAATTAGATAATTCATATGACAGTGTCAAGATGTCAAAAAGTCGACAAAGTTTTGAGCCCTTTCAAGCCGGGATCATCATCAGGACATAGACATGTATACCTGAGACTAATGCCTGTTGATCTAAGGGAAGAAGGGGAAAGAGAAATCACCATGTGGCAATGCGATTAGTCGTCAGTTATCTTACCTAAACAATTTGAATATGTATGACCGTCATTGGCTCTCACCATGTATATACAATTGCTCGTCACTTGTCTTATCAAATCACTTCGCATGTGGATGACTGTCCTTGGTCTCCATACACATCTCTTGATTTTAACTTGCAATTCCTGGTTTGTAATCCCATTATCTTATTTTTTAAATGTTTTCCCCTTTTTCCCTTGAAACCAGGTGAGTTTGACTCAGTCATTCGCTAAGTGCTTATTTGACATGGTTTATATTTCTGACTTTTCCCTTGTGGACAGGAGACTGTTGCTACACCATGTAGAAGATAGATTTATAAAAGATTGGTGCTACACAGAGCAAACAATGCTTTCAGCTAGAAGTATTAAAAGAGCAATACTGGGAGCCATGCTAACTGTGCCATACCATTGTCATCCTTGTCCATCACGTTCAGTCTCAATTTTGCTGCGTTCTAAGAATGAACTACAACCATGTTGCTGATGAAAGCAGTGTGTGAAAGAAACCGCTTTATAAGGTAATCAAAAACTGCAGTCACATCATCTGCACGAATGCTTGAATGTCTGAAAATACTGTACTCGCTTTTTTATACAAAATTGGTTGTTTTTGGTATGTCTTTCTTAAAATTTTTAGACAATACACAACAGCACAAAGACATCGGCTGGTGACTGCAGATTTCTCCAATAATCTTATGTAAGTATGCGTTGCAATATCTTCAGTTTTCAAGAAAAGGAATCAAATCAGCATAGGAGAGGGACAAGAAATGGTAAAAGGGGCACCAAATCAGTAGAAACAGTCACATGATATTCATCAACCACGGGGGAGAGAGAGGATGCAGTTGTGGCCCAGATAAAAGGTCCACACAGGAGAGTAAAAAGGGTCCAATGCAACCCACACCAACCTGGGAACCTCAATCAAATCCTGCAGTCTGAGCAAGGTATATATTTGCCACCGCAAGGCATAAATTATCCACATGCCCCCCACATCTCAAATCACAATCTGGAGGAAGCAGTGGAGTGCTGAGATCCCATGAAAAAGAAGGCGTAGCTTGAGTTAGAGTACATTGACTCCTCACTCTTATCCGACATGCGATTAATCATCAGATCAATATCTCTCTCCGTATTCTCATCTGTACAGAAACTGTAGAGACGAACGGCCTCTGCAATGGCCCATTCCAATTGGTGAGATCTCCATTTTTCGTGTTTTTGGGCTCTACCAAGCCCAATGATTAGCTATCCAGTGCATGGCAAGTACTAGGGCTAAGTGTGCAAATTTATAACCCATCTTGTGTCCCTCCCTAGGGAGAGGTAGGAGACCCAATAGGCGGTGTTTAATGGTGAGAGCCAATCAGACCCCTGTCACCCTGTTTACCTTGGAACTAGCCTCCCCCAATAAACCTCAACAGTCTACAGTCCCATGTAACATGGGTAAATTCAGCTCAGAAAAACCCACGTCTCACACAATCTACCACTCTAGTAGGGTAAATGCGACTGAGGCGCTGAGGTGTTAAGTAAGCTGTAAGGAAACTTGCATTACTTACAGTCTCATGCGCCAATGTCCTTGCTCTACACCATTCTGCATCAGCCGTAGGGGCCTCCAGATCCACATCCCAGATGCAACTTTACTATATCAGTTGACCTATGTACTTTCACTGCCCCATACAGAATGGAACCAGCCCCTTCTGTGAACCTGGCTCCAACAGGAAACCTAGGCCCCTATTACGAGTTGGGCAGTTAGGCCTCTCTGGGTCTGCTGACTCCGCCAGAGAGTCGCTGTTCCCTGGAGATGGCAATGCGGTCGGAGTTTGCAATATGCTTGGTGGGACTTTTGCAGTCTTGCCAAGTATATTGCAAGTTTTATCTTCACCGACAGTGACATGGTGGTTGTTCCTCCATGTCAACCCTTTCAGAGAATAAACAAGGGGGCCCTAGAAGCCCCACGTGCCTCTTAAGTTTATGGAGGCACACTGGGGGGCATAACATGTACCCCCCCTTAGTTCATGCACAACAGTTCTTGCATGGCATGGACTTTAAAGTCCATGCTATGCAGGAACTTTCTGAGGCGTTCCCATTGTGGGCACTGCCGCCTTTGAAAGAGGCATTCTCTTGGAATCGCCACGTCATCTGCCTGCCAGACATGTAGGCGGCCAGTGGAGAGGCTTGATGTTTTGGAGGCACACCAGTGTTCAGCTGCCTACCCTTGCACAGCACAAAAGTCGCAATCCGGACCCTAGTGTCTGGGATTCCATTGGCTCATCTGGATATCCGGTATACACCACCCAGGCCATATGCGACTGGGCAGCATATTGTAAGAAGTGTTCCGGGCCTATCGAAACAGTCCACCCACCTCCAAAAATGTGATGAAGGTGCCAATAAGATATAAATCACACACAGTTCACCAGTTCCCTTCAATCCAGGTCTGTACATTCATAGTGACTTTTAGGCATAAAAAGGGCCTAAGCCAGCAAATTTGAAGCATAGTAGCGTACGGTGCACACTTCAGCACATATGTCACCGCCCTCTCCCAAATAAATGCCACATGTATGACTATAAATGTTATGCCAACTGGGGTCTGCTATCTCCCCATCAGCACCAATCTCTCCAGAAGCTGTTTCTCCGAGTTGGATTCCTCCTCACACCACAAAGCGACATATTTAATCAGCCCCGACAAAGTAGTACATCTGGAGGTGAGGGAGTACCGTCTGACCCTGATCCTGATCTTACGCCAGGGTCTCCAGTTGGTCTGCATGTTCCTGCCCAGACCATTGACAGTAGGAGGCCATCCAATTTCCTAAATAGCATAAAAGATTACATGCAAAAAGAGTTTTGCATCACATATAAGCATTGTGGTGAAAAAACATTTTGCTTAGTGCTACATGGCCCATAACTGACAGCGGTAGAGTCTTCCAAAATTTTATGGATCGTGTAAGGTTCACCAGGACATGGCCCAATATCAGGTCATAATGAGTATTATCATGAGTCACCTGAGTCACCTGGATTCCTAAATATCTAACATTTCTAGACTCCCAGAGAAAACCCAGCACCGGAAGGACATGTCTTGGGCACAAGGCCAATGCAGCCAAGGAACACAGCACTGTTTTTTGACACACCTTCAAAATTGGCCAAAAATGGAAAAAATATCAGGACTGAACAAGTCGGGTCTGTCACATAAAGTAACATGTTGTTGGCGTACGTCGACACTATATGCATTGTGTAGCCCACCCGCATCCCCTTTTCACTGAGGTTATACTGCAGATGACTCACTGAGGTCTCCAGGGGCAGCTCTGATGGGCGCCACACTCTATATCAGAAACCTCTGAGACCATTTGTCCTGTCCTCATTTGTTCACTTGACGCCTAGTATAACAAGCGCATCCATGCCATATACGCGGATCAAACCCCATGCGCCTAAACACCTCCCAGAGGTAAGTCCAGGATAAGGTCCAAAGGCCTCTTCTAAATCACCAGCATGCCTCTGATGGCCTGTTAAAGCCTTCCAAGGTTCATGTGTGCTCCCCTACCTGGCATGAAACCACACTGATCAGTGTGCACCAATCGTGGGACCACCTGCCTTAGTAGCATAGACAGAACCTTCGCTAACAACTTAATATCCACATTTATGTAGAAAGTGGTCTATGAGAACTTGGGTTGCTAGAGTCCTTACATGGTTTCAACAGCATGATTATAAGGGCTTCCCTCATATGTTCCGGTAGGATTCTCACATACACCACCTCCTGGACTGTTCCCAAATGTTTGGGCAAGAGTTTAGTTTAGTACATCTGATAGAACTCTACTGGAAGGTGATTCAGGCCAGGAGACCTTCTTATTAATATATACTGGAGATCAACCTTCAACTCCTCAAGCTGAATATCCTCCTCCAAGTCCTCTCTATCAGATGCCAATAAATATGGGACCGAAATCCCTCTTAGGAACTAAGCTAAGTCCAATGTCTCATCCCATGCGGGTGCTCTGTAAACCTCACTCAAAAAATCTCTCAGTACTCAGGTAATAGCGAATTGGCCTACTACAACCCATCCAATTATTTTTGACAATCAGAGTATTACAGGGGGCTGTCTCGCACAATCACCAAGCCAACATGCGACCGGAATGGTTTCCCTCACTGTTGAGTCACTGTCAATAGTTCTGCAACACATGAAAGCCCGGTCTATTTCTTTCACTTTTCTACGTGCAGCGGCAATGTACCCCAAATGCCAACACCTGTGCAGACCTCTATGCAGGTGAAAGAGGAACTAAAATGTATATACTAATAGGGCATCCCTTATACAAATTAGGAGCCTGACAAGTTGATCTGAACCTCAAGGATAATGACACTATCACACATATGATTCCTACTCAGTTTGTACCTTATAAAGAGTATGTAGAGTAGATATACATCCTCTGAATGGTACCATAAAACTGTTGTGTTGTCCTGAAGAAGGTGATAGGTAGTATCATATGTCCACATCGAAACGTGCGTTGACCTATTGTTAGAAAGTAGATCAAGTGCACAACACCACGGTGGATAACAATTTATTCTGTACTTCTGCTGAGGTGTGTTTTCATGTATGTGTAGTACGATGGGACGTTAGTATTAATGCTTAGTATGTTAGTGTTACAGTCTGAATGTTTGTTTGAGTGAGCGGTTTGGTTATGAAGAGAGGTGCTTCATTTTTGTAATCGTTATACTCTGTTTTTATAGAAACAAAAAATATGTATTATTATTCCTGATACACCAGGTATGTCACAATACATTGGAAGAATTGTTGAAATTTTGTATTTGTGTATTTGTAGACTATAAGTGTGCTGTTTTCCAATTAACTTATATGGATTAAGAGACAGTTTGAACAAAATAAACATGATCTTATGAAAAACTGTATATATGTAAATATTTTATTATAAATGAAACAGAACCAACAGCATAAATTAGCTTAGTTGAAAAAATACAGATCAAGTAGGTGATTCTTCTTCCCTATAAGTGTTTCTTCCCCACTGCACCTAGATCTCTAAGTACTTCACTAGGGGTTACATTTTTAGATTTGGCTCTGTAAACTTCAGCCAAATAATCTCTCTGAGCCCAGTGAATTGGCCAACCACAAACCGTCCATCTATCATTGTCAAGAAGAGTATCACAGAGGGGGATTCTCTTGCACAACAACCAGTCCAACATGCGACCTGAACGGTCTTACTCCCTGTGGAGTCGCTGTTGATAGTTACGCTGCACTTGTCAGAACAGTCTTTCTTTCATGTGTACCCCAATTCATCCTCTTCTCCCTTCAATCCTCACTGTAGATGAGGAAGTCAGGCCTCCCCTCCCACAATTCCTTCCTCAAACTTCATCCTTGACCTGTAAAGTTTACCCAGGCATTCCCCTTTGATCACCACTTTACCGGCACCCAATTTAGTACCCCAGCCCTCAGTAGTATTCAAAAAGCCCTGTAAGACCTGTTGTATGCCAACTTGAAACTCAGGGTTTCCCAACGACTCCGGACAGAGTCGCCACAGCGGAATCAGCATGCGGTCCCTACTTATATCACATTCAAGTAGTGGGGGGCATGATCGGATGAAGCCAAACCTGAATTTCAGCACCTCCCCATGGTGATAAAAAATGAATCCAGTCTAAAATGGACATGGTAGTTGGGGGAGTACTCAATCCCGGCTGTAAGTAGGTCTCTCAAAATATCCCTCTATTGTAAGCTGTGCATAGTCTCCGCAAGGCCAGTCGACATAGCAGGCTTCATGCCCTCACATTGGGAATGGTGATCCAAGACACTGTCAAGAACACATTTAAAATCACTCATACAAATTATCGGCATATCCACATAAGGAAGGAGTTCAGTCTCAGCCGCCGTAAAAACCTCTGTTGTCCATGTTTGAGGCATAGACTTCTAGGTGGCCCAATTCTACCCCGTCTAGCTTACCATATACCAATACATATCTCCCCTCCACAAAAGCCAAATGACCCAGGTATAGGAACAGGCAACCGGATGCCAACCACATGGAGATCCCCCTTGCGTTGAAGAATGCATTAAGGAATATCATCAGCCCCTCCTTTTTTTGGTTGAGCCTCAATCGATCTGTCGTATCCTCTGGGCAAACCCACCGATTGCCATTGGTTACTTCCTGTGGCAGTCCGAAATGTTTGCTTGTTATTGGTGCATTCATTGTAATAATCCTGCCTTTATGTGCTTGGTTCCCTCCCAAGTGGCTTCACTCATTGTTTACCTTGTTTGGCCATCACTACGCATTCATGGGTGCTCCTGATAATCTGTGAGCTTTTTCTTGTATTTGTTGCAGCTGGAACACAGTGGACTTATCTACAGCTGCTGCAGGACGAAAACATCATGTGACCCATAACCTCCTGCATACGCCCTTTGAGATCAAGCAAGCACACCTCTCGGCTTCCATGAGTCGGAGCGGTTAAGACCTGCAGCCTGTAATATGAGACAGACTCTGATACTGCTCAGCATGAGCCAAAATGCAGACCGAAAGACACTGTTTCTTAATTGTTCACGATGTAGAGAGGAGACATGAACATAGCTGACAATAATGAACTTTTGCTTTGATTTTTTTCATTGCTCCAGAACGTATTGCTTAGACAATTGTGATATAGGTGACTATAATCTCCAAGCAGAGCAGCTGAAACATCAGATAGTCAACAAGCAGAGTAGCTGAAGCAGTTTGTCGTTCACAATGGATGTGTGAAAATGTTTACGCGCATTTCATTTTGCTACGGTTGTTCAGGTTTGCTCGGAAACCAGACATGCAATTTCCCATGAGTTTGCTATCGTCATCAGTTTGATTCTAGATTGTGCTGCCTTCCTTTTCTTTTTCCTCTCATGAAACATATTTATCAATTTATTTTTCATGGAAATTTAAGTGCAAAACACATCTTTAATACTTTTATTTTATAAATGATGCACATATTCCCCAAAACAAGGATCGCAGAGAGTCGCAGTCAGGAGAAATATGTGACAATACAACACAATTTTTTAGCTCACGATATGTTACATCGCGACTTGCGCTAGAGGCGCTGGACTTAGGAATAGCATGATTTACTATTGTAACTGCAGAGTGTGCAACAGTAGCAAAGGTGTTGAAATAGTAAATCATACTATTTCTTTGTGTAGAGCGCCATCCAGCGCAATTCATTGTAACGACGTGTGTTGTAATGACCGCAATGTAAATGTATCTCATTGTAACGACCATGTTGTAAAGATCTTTTCCCGTCAGGAGTGGCCAATATAAATATGGATGTGACTCAAAACAGGTAGTTGGAAATCTCTACAATCCAGGTTTAGTGGCTTTTTCGGTTGTTGTGAAGATTGTGAGCCGCCTGCCCAGTGCACACCTCTATTGATCTTAAATTGAATTGGATGGCGTTTTGCCACAGAATCAATCCGCACAGTCAGTGTCCTGATGAAGGATGATCACATCTATTGTTAACTTCCGAAACGCGCGTCGGCCCATGTCTGACAATATTCATTACACTAGAATATTTAGCATAATGAGCAACAATTGTTTATCTCTTTTGATTTTTCCTTGTTCTCTGATGTTTGTTTTGTGACTTTTTTGTGATGTATATTATCTTGACATGTGTTGTTTTTATTATCACTGGATTGTTATTGATTATATGTGTAGTTTCTCTGTGCTGTATTAGATTGAATATATCTACTGTTTGCTCCTTGATGTGGGTGCTCACAAATTATGTATATTTTACTATATAACCATACGTGCTATGACTTGTTTTTTTTAAAAAAGGACTCATATATACAAATATTTTCATATCTTAGATGAATAAACTATGTAAATTACTGGTCTGATTCATGGCTTTAGCATATTAAAACATGTTGTCTTTGTTATATTAAGTTTTTGTTTCTTTGCTCTGATTTCATGAGGGTGCTTGCCTATATGTGCTCTTGTCTTTGCTGTTCAAGGTCCAAAGTACCATCCCTTCAGACCACCACACGTGACCCAGACTCAGGTGTCTCCTCCATCCTCTGTACCTCTTGATTTTTGCTGGTGTTCTTCAGGTTCCCCCCGTTCCTCCAGCTGTTTTGCGCCATCATTCCAATGCAATCCAGTCATCTCCACGTACCTCCAACTAGCCCCACACAGTACCAGGGATGTAAACAAATGTGTGCGGCCTCCATGGACAACTTTTAAATTGAGCGGGGAACAAGGCCATATACAAGAGCATATAATGAAGTTCCATGGCCCATAGCTTCTGTTTGACCCCAGTGAATGATTGTTTTTGCTGTTGCACGGACCTGGTGCAGTCAGAAAATATACGGATTACATGATTTTCGAAGGTAGGATCAGCCCGCAATATACTATCCCGATCTCTGTAATTCAGTATCTTGACTATGATGGCTTTTTTGGCGGCCCCAGTGAGATGGGAGTGCACCAGCAATCTGTGGGCACAAATGGAGGACAATCCAATGCCTGGAATCTGTTTACGGATCAACCTTAATAGGAACAATTCAGGACTAGATCCCGCCACCTTCTCCGGACACCCCATGAAGTGCAGATTGCATATCGGGGATCTACCTTCTGCATTTTTGGCACACAGTTCCAACCTTCGCGTGAAGCTTTCAGAGTCAACACAGTGGCTTTTAGCATCCTCATCTCTGCTTGCAGTGCAGAAACATTGTGTTTAGTTTTAACAGAGCATTCTGTTACTTTTCTGCATGAATAAAATTAATATTGTGAGATTTATATTGTGTACCTGCACTGGAGGTCTCGATGGCCGCCAGGGTTTAGACTCCAGTAGGACCCTGGAGGTCTATAGAGCATCAGCATCCATCACCCGATGGGCCCTTTCTGTGCCAGCGACCACATACTGATCCATTGTGCCTGTTGGAATGCGTGCGGTTTCTTATCACAAACCATCCTGTGTCCACAAAGGTAAAAGCAACACAGTGATCCAGTGCAGGAACAATGGAAGACACAGTGACAGCTCACAAACAGTTTATAATAGCATCACAGCCACTGTGCCAACCTACCTAGATTAATGAAGGCAGCATTATGTCTTTGGTGCCTGGACTATGTCCATCAACCACAATTCCAAGAGAGGCGGGCTACCACTGGAGACAAAGATTAACCCACCATAGTGTCTGCACCCTGCCAGCAAACAGAAGGCCTCACAGCGCTGGGCCTGTAGTCCCTCCAGCCTCTGGTGTTATGGGAGACACCTCATCGCCAATAGGCATGCAACACTGTCCACAAGGGTCCTGCTGCAGTACCTTCAGTAGCTCCGCAATCGTAGGCCAAACAGGGACAGACCACATCCTCATTAGTCACGCATTGCTTAAGAGGCAGGACCCTCGCAGCCCAATACAGGGAAGATACTCCCCAAGCTCCTCCGCTGCGCCCCTCAGATTTCGCCGACCACCCATCTCTCCAGACAGCCCCTGCAAAACAAGGCCCAGGATAAGAGCACAGTCCTACAGTCACCTCACCAGGGCTCCATGGCAGGGGCAACAATCCGTTACAGCGACAGCAACAGTGCTCTCTAGGTCTGCTGCAAAGCCATCCCATCCCTCAATCAGCTACAGCAATGCCCGCCACCAATCAGCTCTGTCATGTGGCCCAGTGGATCCAGGGACTGTGCTTTGATGCTGCATCTGATGGTCTGTAACTTCAGGCAGCTGTCTGTGTAGAGCGGTCCAATCCAAAATTGTAGGCCCAGTAACCCCTGCACAGGATCCCTCATTAGAGGGGTAGTGCTCTGTCCAGGCACCACTCCACTCGTTTCCTATGGGTGCCCCCCACTCCCCATAGCCTTTCAGGCAGCAAGGCTAACTCAACGCTTGCAGGCCCGTCACCTCCTCACTTGTTTGTTGCAGAAGGAAGCACCTGGGGTCTAACTGGAACAATCAGGTGTGTCTGGGCTTCATAAACTGCAACACCCGGTTACCAGGCATTGTAATCCATTTGGGACAGGAGGATTATTTAGGATTCTTTATTAACATCCAGGAGCACCAGCTCTGGGCACCCAATCGGCCATCTTGTTTGCCAAAAGCCTCCCAAATTGTTAATGCAAAGGGGGTTATTTGCAAGCGGCCTGTGCTGATGGAGGCCCCTCAATCACATCTATGTGGTGACGTGAAGCCAGTCTGTGTGGATTTGCATAGCCTCATAGATATGGAGTAAGGCAAGGCTGTGCAAAGTACTGTGTTGCCTTACTGTGCATCAAGGAGGTGTTCCATGGTCATTGCGATGGGTGTTACCACGCACCATTCATGGATTTTATTGCTGCCCAGGATTTCCAAAATAACATAAACCTGGGCAGCGCCAAAACCTTACAACCCCCCAGAGCAGGCGCAACGAGGAGAAAAGTTTTCATTTCTCCTTGTTTTTTCTTTGTTCATGTGTGCTGCATTCTGAAGCAGACATACACGGAGGAAAACATGTCCCTTCCTACATAAAAGCAATCCTGACCACAACACAGACACCTTTCCACCATGGTGCAAGGATGCCTGCACTGGCGCTAGACACCAAATTAGGTACCAGTGCTGGCTGAAAGGGCAGGAATGGCCGTATATCATAGAAATAGTATATTTCTGCTCTTTCATTTTGACACAGGGAAGCAGAGCAAAAAGACTTGCTGTGCTGCCCAGTGCCACAAACTTCAGTACATTACATTCTGGTTTTCTATTCATAGAGCCTGATAGTTTACACAGCACAGGCTTTGGTAAGTGAACATTCTTTACTACAAAGGACCCAAGGTTATTATACTTTACAGTTCATAGAGTTCATGTAAATATAGTATTTTACTTAATCAAAGGATGATGACATTGGCTGTGTTTCAAAGTGCAGTGGATTTCATGAACAAAAATACAAACAAGTTGTAATCTTTTAAGAGCTTTATTTATGATGCATTGCAATATTCATCCTTTTATATCACATTGTGAACACCTCCACCAAGGCATGGCTTCCACACTAAGTAATAAAGTCAGAGGGAAACAAGACACTGAAGTAGATGGAGGAGTCATTAGAAAGACACACTTTCTTTATGTTAAAAAATAACAATGCATAATAATGATTGTATGGATTGTACGACATTTCAAAACAAGTGAATGTTTGCATAAAACAATAATTGTCACTGAAGGTGTGCTATATGTTTGATACAGTGAACCAATGATTAATATTTGATATTAAATTAATCATTATCCCTACAGAATGTCAATTTATGAAGCAGTGCAAGCGGGGAGTGAAGCAGAGCCAGCCTCAATATCCCAAGAGCGCCATTGCTACAAACTAAGGAAGGAGACTCTTGTTGCAGTGGTGGAGCAGCAGGAGGGAGGGGCCACAATGATTCAGATGCCAAAAGAAGAGCAGGAGCTTCATGTGAGACAGGATTCAGGCGCTATGAGGGAAGATTGAAACAAACAAGAAGACAATGAGTTAGACACTATATGTGCACTGGCAACACAAATCACAGTAGGGTCCCAGTGTAAAGCTCTTCATGCACATCCACTTGTTATATGTTGGAATGAATATGAAAAGAGACTCAATCTTTGTATAATAAGAACAACATGCAACAGTTGGTTATTGGTGGAAGAATATTTAGGGCTGTATTAAGTAATTTGCTTAATTAAACTCAGAGAGGAAAGAGGGCATCCCAAGTCCTAGTTACAAGTTTAGAAATGTCCACACACAGGTACATTCGTGACCATTCTCAAACTATCATCTGACCTTTTCCCACCTTGGAAATGGTCACAAATGTATTCCAGTAAAGTCTTCTTTAAGTCCCCTTCTGTGATGGGAAGGGTTATGGAACATCCCCAGATGTGGTGCAAGGATTTCTTCACAGACACACATGTGTGATGGCACAGGGGATGCAGAATGATGTGAAATGTACAATTCCCATAGAGGACATAGGAGCCTATAGGTGATGTTGCATGACATTCTGGGCATAGCCTTCCAGGTGTACTGCAGGGATGTTTGTGAATTGAATAAAAAGTTGAATATATTCAAGCTGAGAGATCAATCTCTGCCCATACTTTTACATCTTCTTTCTGAACAGGGTCCATTATTTACACACCGGTGATTCCATTAAGAGTGTTTGGGAATATCAGGTTACGAATTTCGGAAACTTTTAGAAATGGAGCAAACTGGTAAGAATTAAGAATCTGTTGTGGCATATGAACATTGAGGGAAAAAGTAGCGAAAGCAGCATGTAGCATGGGGTTATTTACTGCATTTGGGAGGGGGGAATGAAGAACAGCATAGGGACCACCAGGGATATTAAAGATAGGTGCTATGCAGGGTATCACACAAAAGGTTGCCCCACAATCACTCCAATATGGGATTTTCTTAATGTTTCAGTTTGGTCTTGAGGTGTGAAGTAGAAGAGAGCTGTAACCATGTACTCCTGCGAAGGGTGAAGGTATGAAAGGGTATTGTTGTGCAGTCCTGGAGGTAAATATACAAATAATAGGTCTTGTGGGACTGATGTTTTGCTGTTTAATGATACAATCTCTGAAGAAACTGACTGAATAATGACAGGAGAAGATCAGGAGCTCTTTTTTCTGATAGAATATCAGAAAGAGTTCTGATACAGAGTTTTGGCATGAGGAGCAGTTAATCAAGCAATCAATCAAGACTTTTGTAAGGCGCGCTACTCACCCATAAGGGTCTCAAGGCGCAGGGGGGTGCTGCTACTGCTCGAACAGCTAGGTGTTGAGAAGCCTCCTGAAGGTTAGTAGGGCTACAGTCTGCCGTAGGAGGATAGGGAGGGTGTTCCAGGACTTGGCAGCAAGGTAGGAGAACGATCTGCTGCTGGTGGTCGCTCTTCAGATGCGGGGCATAGTGGCGAGGGCGAGTTTGGCGGAGTGGAGCTGGTGGTTCGGGGGGTAGAAGGTGAGTTGTTTGTTGAGGTATGCTGGTCCTGTGTTGTGAAGTGCCTTGTGTGCATGGGTGAGGAGCTTGAAGGTGATCCTCTTGTTGACGGGAAGCCAGTGTAGGTTTCTCAAGTGGGGTGTAATGTGGTTGTGGTGAGGGATATCGAGGATCAGGCATGCAGAGGCGTTCTGTATGTGTTGCACACGTTTCAGCTGTTTGGCCAGGACTCCAGTGTAGATTGCGTTTCCGTAGTCCGGTCTTCTGCTGACGAGGGCCTGGGTGACCGTTCTTCTACTGTCAGTGGGGATCCACCTGTAGATCGTTCGGAGCATGCGGAGGGTGTTGAAACATGAGGATGAGATGGCGTTGACTTGCTTGGTCATAAAGAGTGTTGAATCAAGGATGAATCCCAGGTTGTGTGCGTGGTCGATGGGTGTCGGTGCTGCTCCCAGGATCGTCGGCCACCGGGAGTCATCCCAGGCTGATAGGGTGGAGCCGAGGATGAGGACCTCCGTCTTGTCCGAGTCTTGCCTTGATCCTCGGCTTCAGATGGCTGTTCATCCATTCAGCGATGGCTTTCATGCCTTCGTGTAGTTTGATTTTGGCGGTGAGAGGGTCCTTGGTGAGGGAGAGGATCAACTGTGTGTTGTCGGCGTAGAAGATGATGTTGAGGCCGTGCAGTCTGGCGACATGGGCAAGCAGGGCCATGTAGATGTTGAACAGTGTCTGGCTGAGGGAAGATCCTTGGGGAAGCTGCAGATGATCTTGGAGGCTTCTGATCAGTAGGGAGGGAGGCGGATGCTTTATGTTCTGCCGGAGAGGAAGGCGGTGGTCCATTCCAGTGCTTTGCCTTGGATTCCTGCGTTGTGGAGGCGAGTGCGTAGGGTGCGTAGTTATGCCATATAATTTCCAGAAACTCCATAAAATTGCCATGGGTTATTTATTGAGAAAGGCAATATATTGTATAGTAACTGGTAGTAATATAAAGTGGGGAAATTATGTATAGCGCGGAGGACAAAAAAAAAATATGCAGGCAGCAAGAATGCTTGAAATGTGTGCTGACATGCAGCCAAAAAGAACGCAAATCATAATCAGTTCTAATGAAACATCTACACTGTCTGTGAAGTGGTTAACTAGTATTGAGTGAAGGCGTACAAACAGAGGGAGATTAGAAGAATTATATACAGCCATCAATAAAGTTTTGCAAAGTCTATGACTTTAATGTACAATATACAGTAAAGATATGCATTCAGTAAGGTCAACATGAGGAGATAAGGTTAAGGACGAAGAATTGAACTAAAATAAAATTCAGCTCGAAACGTTCTCCCAATAAAAATGTGAGAAACATATTTTAGTGCTGTTCTGATTTAAGTGGTGGAAAGGGGAATTGTAGAAATTACGAGAAGATGAGGTAAAAGGTGTAATAACACGTTTTTTAAAAGGTGTAAACCATGTTGTACAGCAGCTCAAGTGATCTGCAATATGTAAAGAAACAACATTGACAAAGCCAATAGGTTTTGCATGGGCGAAGAGTGGTTGAAGAAGTGGATGTTAAATTTTGTTCTTTCTCTCTTGGGTGGTCAGAGGCATTTGTAGGACTGGCCAAAACAGAAGTGGTCCTGCCTGCTTCAGTCCAGTGTTATTCACTTTTGTACAGTTTATCATTTATTTGCTTGGCAGGTTTGCAAACTTCCTGTGGGCACTTGGAACCGTGAAAGGAGTATGCATAAAACTGGCATGCACTTTATTCAGAAGAAACTATTGTGTAAATGCACCACATAGATTCACCCTTGTGCATGTTCTGCAAGGCATGCAAACACAAACATTCAGAAGTGAGCATTTCTGTAAAATTTTGCAGGGATAATGGTGTTAGTGCAGGGCGACTGGTGCATGAATGAAGGTTGATAAGAGTCAAGATGCAGGGAGATTATATGTCTCAATGCATGGTGATTAATGGTGTCTGAGTGTAGCATTAGCACTGTGTGCGTGGTCGGTGAGCAGCATCTACCTGCCAGCACAATGTTAGGAGACTGTGCAGAGTAAATGGTGGGTCAGTGTGCAGGGTGAGCGGTGTCTGAGAGTAGCTGAAAGGTATGTAAGTTTTGTACAGACATGTCAGCAGCACAACCTAAAAATGATCCTGTATATAAAACACTCATTATGAATGTGAAATTAAAACATGAACAATCACTAAAGATTAATGATTTGCAAATGTGCAAAATGAGGCAAAGCACTGCTGAGTCATAATATGAAGCTGGCACATTAGCCACTTGTAGTAAGTATAATGTGCTAATATTGTGATTAGATAATAAAACGCAGGGTCATAGTGTGAGGCAAAGATATGCTCCTTAATAAAAGCGGACTGGTATGTTAAAGTACATGATACACTGGTATTGTCAACAAAGTGGAAATAACAATTAACACGATTAACTGTTAAACAGAAACACATACATAATTGAAAACCACACTGATGCGCTAATATTATGTATGGGTATTGAAATACAGGGTTATAATGTGAGGCAAAGGCATGCTTGTTGATAAAACTGGACCACCATGTTAGTTGCTCTATAAAGTGCATGATACACTAGTATCCGAAACAAAGTGGAAACAAAACTTAATGCAACTGAGGTTCCGTGACGATCGTAAGTGGTGTTTTCGACTCGCACGAATATGGCCGAGTCTGGTATCTATGAACCGCAAATGACGAGTTTAGTGGGTGTACGTGTTTTCGCTGTGCTAGCCTAAACCGTTCGTTTGTTTCGTGGGTTTCTTCATCTGAACCCACGGGTTCCATCTTAGATACGGCATCCATTTTGTTTCTTGCCCTCAAGTAGCCAGCGAACGGACGCTGTCCGCTTCGCGACCCCTGGGATTCCCAAACTCTTGCGGAAGACACGTTTCCTTTGAAAGTGTCTTTATGATGAGGGGGATGACGCTGCAAGACAGCTGGCCCCGCTCGAGGCTCATCTTGCCGTGCCGGACCATTGTCTCAGTTGTGCATCTCATTAGGCACGTCCTTTTGATTCCTGCAACTCGTGTTTCCTGGTACCTCCCCTTTTACACCCTCTTCGTTCCTGTCTTCCTCTGCACCTGTTTTCGCCTTATCCTCGATCTGTTTACTGCTGATTGGAATGTACTAATGGTGAGAAGATGTGCTTTTACAGTTGGGAACTACCAAACGTTACTGTACTTATGTCCCGGGCCCTGAATACATGAAAGCGACCCCTTATGGTCTTTACGATGGGAACCAAGTTTTAATCCTTTGTGTACCATGTTAACCTATGAGAGAAAACTGTATAAAAGGAGCGATCCACAGATACAAGTTGAAGCAGTCTCCTCGAACCTACACGTGTTGTACTTCCTGTGACTTCTGTGTTCCCTGCAGTAAATAAACCTCGAATCTTTGACGCCAAAGGAAGTGTCCCATGTCTCTGTCATTTGTACGCCGGAACAGGTTACCCACGAAGGTTTCAGGTGTTATCCCTGGCACCGCTGGGTCTTAAATTTACCCAGTCCTTCAGTTGGCGCCCAATGTGGGGCTGCATCAGCGGTACCGGTCCAAAGCCCGACGATCGTGTGGAACTTCGTGTGAAATCTCCGAGGGAAGGTGCACCCGCTTCATCGATCCTGTTGTCGAAACAAGTGGCCCGACGACTTTTCCCGCGAAGATTCCCGCCTCCTGACGGCTGCGACGGACTGCTGCCCTGACTGTAGACCTGTTTTGGCGCCTGGCGTAGACCTTGGTACAACGAGACGATAGACGGGCCTTCCTGGTGACGCCATCGATCTTTGAGTTAAGTATTTGTGGGTCGCTCCCAGAGTCCTTTGTTGTGGGTGCTTAGTTGTTGCATGGTTCCATTGCATTTGTGGTTCTTAGTATTTTGTTCTTTGTTGTGATATTTGACGTCTGCAGTCGTTTTTGCTCATTGCTGGGATATAGTGTAATCCCGTAACCCTTGACGTTTGTGAAACTCGGTTAGTGTGCACGATGCCTGGCTGTAGTACTTTGTTCAGTTGCTTTAAGGGTTGTGGTACGGATTCCCGACTGGAGGACTCGTGTCCGATACCTCCGGTTGGAACTCCAACTTATGAGTTATATAGCCGCCATGGTTTGGGTCCAATCACGTTCAATGAGTGTTGGGTTCGTTATACTAAAAAAGACGGTGTCCTTAGTTGGCCACCTCATGGTAGTTTTGACACCCCGATTTTAGATAATCTAGAAGCTAAATTGTTCCAAAGAAAAGCAAGGCCGGCCATGTTTGATTCCTTTCGGTTGTGGCGTAAAGAAGCCAAGCAGAGGGAAATCAAGCAGCTTAAGCGTAATAAGAGAAAAGGTATTGTTACAACGGTAAGAAACGCAGAGCAGTTCCAGCGATATAAGGAGGAAAAGGAAAAGGAAGTTTTCGATAGATTGCAGCGTATGACTATAGATAAGTGTTACCCCGTTTTACCGACGGGTACGGATAAGAAGGAGGAAGTAGTAGAGGACCCCTTGTTGTCTTATCTCTTGAAGTCACCACCTCCGTACGCACAGGGTACTGTAGTTCCTGTGGTTCCCCCTGCTCCTGTTCCTCCACCTGCTCCTGCTCCTGTTCCACAACCTGTTCCCGTACTTCAACCTTTTCCCGGTCCTCTACCTGCTTCCGTCCCTACTGCTCCTCCGCTTGTACTTCCTCATACTCCTGCTCCCGCTGTCTCTACTGTTCTGGTTACTCCTGCTGTCTCTTCTGTTTCTGGCACTTCTCTTATTACCCCGTTGAGTTACTCTTCTTCTCCATCTGTTCGACGTCGTACCCCTTCTGTTGCTGCTAACTTCTTTAATTCTCTTGGACCTATTCTTGAGTCCGCTGGTTCGGACGGTCCTCAAAGACGAAGTCAGGTTCCCGGTGGTAGGGAACGTGACTCGCTGTATAACATGGCGATGGGTTGGATGAAATACCCCCTTAGAAATCCTCCACGTGTGGTGCTTGATACGTTTTGTCAATTTAACGATCCGACACAGAGGTTCGTGTTTGAAGAAATGTGCAAGGTTCTACGTGACCAAATATCGGCTGATGCATCTGATGATGTAATGACTGCTCTCACTAATCTCCAGCTCCAGTTTGCGAGCGGAATAATGGTGGGTAGCAATGTTCGGCGTGCTGTCGAGCAGTTGTTGTCTTTTCGTCCTTCTATAATGCCTAGGGCATTGTTTTTAGAAGACATTGAGGGACCGCTTGCAGCGCCTGGTCAGTATCCTATGCGCGAAGTTCCACCAGTGTGGATGCCAGGTAACCCTGGTGCTGCACCGCCGATCCTGCCGCATTTCCAGAGAGTGTGGATACACCTCCCATGGAAACGATCGGAGGTTTTGCAGGTAAAGCAATCTTTGCCTGACCCTCGCAAAAATCCTGCAGGGTACTATAAAGAATTGTCGCAGCTAGTGGATGCTACGATAATGAATCTTGCTGACATTGATATGTTGTTCGGTAACGTAGTTCCGCAACCGGTTTGGGCGAAAATTCGTCAGGAAAATCATGTAGCAGAATTAGGAGGTGATTGGGCTGCTCTTACAGCGGCGGATACCCGACAAGTTGGTGGGGCCAAGCCTGAACAGCTAATTACGGCTTTGCCCCAGAGAATTATTACTCTTATGAAGACGCTTATGCCAGCTATGAAGGTAAATTGGGACAAACTGTCCGCTTGCAAACAAAAGAAGGATGAGAGTGTCTCTGATTTCTTTACGAGATTTGAGGAGGCATTCATTGATCATAGTGGTCAAGATATGGGTACCGAGGGAGGTCAGCGATTGTTTGTGGACAAGTTTGTCTCAAATTTGTTGCCGGACCTAAGCAACAAATTACGAAATTCAGAAAGTGCGTGGGCTGTTTCCACTTCTGCTCAAATATTGGCCACGGCCCAATATTATGAGAATAGAGAGAAAGAAGAAAATGATCGAGCAGATAAAAAGACAAAAGAACTCAAAACTAAAGTGTTGTTGCAGCAAGCGTATCCTCCACGTTCGAATCAGAATGATTCGCAACAACGGAATAGATCGCAGTCTCAGTCGAATAGGTCGCAATCGCGAAATGACTCCTCTTCGCAGAGATCTTCGTTAGGGTACAATCAGTGTGCCTATTGTAGGGGAGAGGGTCATTTGAAATTCGATTGTCCAGTTTTGCTTGATCGAAACAATGGTAATTCATCTAAAGGAGGTCATGGTGGTCCTCAACAGGCATCACGTGGTAGAGGTCGTGGTGCTCAAAATGATCGTTCTAACAATTCTTCTGACTCCAATAATTGTTTTGATCAGCGCGGATCGTCGCAAGGAAGATCTGCGCAGTACAATGTGGATGATTATTACGTCGATCAGGATGCTGACGACGGTACTTACTAGGACAGCCATAGACAAGGAGAGGGAGTAGTATCAGTTCCGGTTGATCAGAGAGGGCCTTACGTCGCAGTTGCCACCTCGGGCGTAGTTGAGCCTTTTCTGTTGGACACTGGTGCAGCGAAAAGTTCCATCATGCATTCGAAACTCCCTGGCGCACCTTTGTCTGGCTTAACAAATGTTTCCGTTGGATTCTCTGGCGCCCCTGTTAGCAATCCAGTTTCTCGTCCGTTGCCCCTTACAATTGGGCCACGTGAGCTGAAAGCTCCTTTGATTTTGACTACTGGTTGTGGTGAAAATCTTTTGGGCCTGGATTTGCTAAAACGTCTGTATGCGACTTTGTATTGTTCTCCTGCGGGAGTGAAGCTTACGTTGGGTGAGAGAGTTGTCTCTCCTATGTACTTATCCATCTATAAGCTTCCACCGGAATTGAGTTCTCTTCCTGCATCTTTGTGGGCAACGGGCCCCAATGACGTGGGCCTGCTTGACATCTCCCCTTATGTTGTTCACTTGAAATCGAATGTGCGATTGCCACGTATTCCCCAGTATCGTATGGTGAGCGAGCGCTGTTAGCAATCATTTACGATTTGATCGAGAAAGATGTTATCGAGGAGACTCGGGGAAACGTGTGCAATAGCCCTGTACTGCCCATCTTGAAGCGCACTGATCCATCAAAACCACCTGTTTATCGTTTTGTTATCGATTTACGGGAGGTGAATAAAATTGTGATTCCTCAGTTCCCTGTGGTGCCTGACATTACGGCTCTACTGACTCTGATTCCAGCCTCTGCATCTTGGTTCTCGGTGATCGATCTGAAGAATGCTTTCTTCAGCATTCCGATTGCTGAGGAAAGTAGGGACCTTTTCGGTTTCTCTCTTGGAGGTCGCAGCTTTAGGTTTAAACGCGCTCCTCAGGGCTAATTTGAAAGTCCATCCATATACAGTCAATCCTTGAAGGGCCAACTAGACGCGTTTGTGTTGCCGGCCGGTGCGGCCTTGATCCAATATGTCGATGATTTATTGGTAGCTGCAGATACTCAGGACATTTGCAAAACTGCTACAGTGTCGTTGTTGCAACATCTCTGTGACTTACATCATAAGGTGTCACCTTCTAAACTGCAATATTGTTGTCAAGAAGTAACCTATCTAGGTCACTTATTGTCAAAGGAGGGAAGAAGGTTGACCCCAGAGAGAATTGCAGCGATTGCTCGAATGACTGTGCCAACAACTCAGAGAGATGTGCGTGCCTTTTTAGGTATCACGTCATACTGCAGGCAATGGATTCCAAATTTTTCATTGCTAGCGAAACCATTGGTGTCTCTTACGTGTAAGGATGTTCCAACTCCTTTACCATGGACGGAAGAATGTCAGAAAAGTTTTTCTGAATTGCGTGATGCGTTGTGTTCGGCTCCTGTGTTAGGTACCCCTGACTACAGTAAGCCGTTTACACTATACGTTCACGAGAGGGAAGGTTGTGCGTTGAGTGTTTTGACGCAACAATTCGGCGGTAAGCAACGTCCATGTGCATATTTTTCCTCGACCTTGGACCCGGTAGCTAGAGCATTGCCGAGTTGTTTGAGAGCAACAGCGGCAGCTGCGGTGTCCATCCGACAATCTGCAGGATTGGTCATGGATAATATGCTTACGGTGATGGTTCCGCATGCAGTTGACACTCTCTTGAATCGTACGAAAACTCAACACCTGACGAGTGCAAGATTGTCTGGTTATGAGTTGACGCTTTTGGCAAGTCAGATTCAAATAAAACGTTGCTACGTCCTGAACCCGGCGACTTTGTTGCCAATCAGTATGGAATCAGACGAAGTAGCACCTCATGACTGCTACTTACGAACCGAGGAGGAAACAAAAGGTCGTGTAGACCTGAAAAATACTCCATTGGAAGATCCCGATAGGACCTTGTATGTGGATGGGTCGTGTTTTAAGTTGCTGAATGGCGATGTAACAACTGCGTATGCTGTGGTGACATTGAGTACTGTTGTGGAAAGTGCGAGATTGAATCAGAATTCTGCTCAGGCGGCAGAGCTGATTGCTTTGACTAGAGCGTGTGTGTTGTCGAAAGGGAAACGGGTGAATGTGTTTACGGACAGCCAATACGCATTTGGCGTGGCCCATAGCTTTGGACGTTTGTGGAGAGAGAGAGGGTTCATGACATCGCATGGTACGAAGATTCAGCACGGACAGCTCGTGAATGATCTTTTGGACGCACTTACATTGCCCAAGCAGGTGGCGATTATTATATGTAGTGTGCACCGTAAGGTGACGGATGATGTTGGTCGTGGTAATGCGTTTGCGGATGAGATTGCTAAGGAGACTGCCCGGAATCTTAGTACTAGAATGTATGTGACGAGTTCGGTTAGGTGGCCTACAGAGACTGGTATGTGTGAGGACACTATCGAGAGTGTGAAAGCGATTCAGAACGAGGCCACTGAATCTGAAAAGACGAAGTGGAAAGAGAGTACGGGAAAGTTGGATGCGAATGGCTGTTGGATTGATTTGTCGGAGAATAAGAGATGGATGTTGCCGGATGCATATGTGCTAGCTGTTGTGACGATGGCACACGGCTTGGCACATATTAGTATGAAAGGTATCTGCAAGTTGTTGTCCCCTGTATGGAAGAATGATGGTATTACTAAGTGTGCTGAGAGATTGGTTAAGAATTGTATGATATGTATGATGTACAATCCTGGTAAGGGAACCCCTACACCTCCTGGCCATTTTGCTCCCCCTTCATGTCCCTTTGAGGTGATTCAGCTAGACTTCATCCATATGGAGCGATGCAATAACCTGAAGTACGTTTTAGTTGTGGTTTGCGCATTCTCCCGATGGATCGAAGCCTACCCTCTCAAAGATAACACTGCTTTGTCCACTGCAAAAATCCTACTGAAGGAATACTTTCCTCGGTATGGAATGCCACGGATTGTATGGTCTGATAACGGAAGTGAGTTTGTGGGGAGTGTGATGAAGAGTGTGTGTAAGGGCCTTGGAATTACACAGAAATTCCACAGCGCCAATCATCCCCAGTCAGCAGGTTTGGTTGAAGGTTATAATGGCACCCTTAAATTAAAGTTAGCAAAGATTCAGGCTACGACTGGTCTCTCGTGGCCTGACGCTTTACCCTTAGCTCTATTGTCAACAAGGGCGACTGTACACTCCCGAGTAGGGCTTAGCCCCTACGAGATTGTGTTCGGCCGCCCTGCCAATGTTTGGGGGGTCCCTAGACCAAGTGTGTTCTCTGATCTTGAATATCCAATGTTGATCGATTATCTTCATGATCTGACTGCTAAACTGAGGTTAATTCACCAACAGGTCTTTGAAGCACTGCCGACACAGACGGAGGGTCCAGGCCACCAGCTCCAGCCCGGAGACTGGGTGGTGACGCGAAACTTCGCCAGAAAACGCAACCTTGAGCCTCGTTTTACTGGACCCTACCAAGTGCTCCTTGCCACGAGGACTGCTGTTCGTTTGGAAGGACGCAAAAATTGGGTGCATGCCACCCATACTAAAAAGGTACCTATACCTTTACCAGCAGACTTGTGGGTGAGGAAGGGCATTGCCTCGTCCGAAACAGAAGCTGTGCAGACTTTCGTTCCTTTTAGAGACGCTCAGCCTGTCGGAGAGACCTCAGTGCAGCAGAACGACATTGTTGAACATTTGTCATCACAAAACTCAGGATCTGAACAATTGACTGATCAACAGAACTCTGTTTCGTCATCGGACCAACTGTTTGACGAACAGACACGTCCTGGGAAAAGCCGATATTTTCTGCGATCCAATATCAAAGAATAATAAAAGCTCTGCTTCCTCCTTTGACATCCACGTTACCCCATTGCTACCATTCAGTCTGAATACGCTCGTATAAATTGTAATTTTGTAAATTTGAGCCTTTTTCCATATATATGCTTTGCTTTCACAGCTAGGAGATTTTGTACATATTGTAAATTAAAAATACCTTGCATCCGGGTGGGCCGTAGGGCCTCACGGGTACTTCCTTCTGGTTAGTAGGTCTTGACACTAGGTCGAAGACCGTCGGTTCCTGGGAACTCCTGGGGATTGACTACTGCTACACAGAACGAAGTGCGTCAAAAACGCTGCGGACGGTTTTAGAGGATGGCTTTCTCAAAGCTGTTGGAATTGGAAAAAGCTCAGGCCCAAAGATTCAAGCTGCAGAAAATTGCTCGTACAAAATGCTTCATGTTTCAGGTGTTCCTTCTATTCTTAACTGTTTCCTCGTTATTGGTGGGTGGGGTGTATTACATGATACAGTCGTTCTTGCCTACTGACTCACCTACCCCTTCTTCTGAACCTAAACCTATCTCCACTGTTTCTCCTCATTCCTTCCACAGCTTACCACAACACGAGCAGGCTAGACGTGCGGAGTTCATGAACAATTCCTTCGTTCAGCTCCTTCATCAGCATCAGTTGGTTCTAAACACTACCAATTGTTGGGTGTGTGGGTTAATGCCACATACCACCGATAAGGGAATTCCGTACTTGGTCCTACCTTACAGTTCCCAGGGTTCAGCTCGAGCATTCCAAACAATGTTTCGAAGAGCACTAGATTCTTACCCCAATCGAGAGCCACGTTCTCCCCACTTTGGTCCCGGTCCGTACCATAAGCCTTTGGCAATAGCGATTGCTGGCTTAGATAGGGATATCTATGAGCCGTCGCTTATCCCAGATGAAGAGGTGCGCGCCTATAGGGATCTGAGTAAGGTTGAGTATAGTGCGCTCGTAGGTGAAAGACTGCTTAAAAGCTCGTCTCCAATATGGATCGTACCCCACCTTGGTAATTTCTGTCTAAAAGGTCGTGGCCGAAGCCCGAGAGCTCACCTTGGAGAGAGTGCTTGCTCCGAGACGTATGTCTTACCAATGCTCTCTTCCCCTGTTCTCCTGACTGCCAAGGGTACATACTTTGTCTGTTATGACCGTGCATATACATGGTTGCCCCTTGACTTTGCGGGCACCTGTTATATTGCAAACTTGTTGCCTCCAACTTTTACGGTTGCCGCAGATTATCATAAGACCAGAGTTGTGAGGGGCGTGATTAGCGAAGAGGGCACTGCCGGTCAAGAGGCAGGAGACTTTTTCAAGGGTTTCTTTACGTTTTGGGGACCTATGGTCAATAGTAGGAACCTGAGACAGTTGACTCGAGTGGTGGAATCGACTGCTAATATCACTGCCAGTGCCCTTGGTAACATTACAGCAGAGCTCCAGGCGGATAGGCTTATGACGTTACAAAACCGTATGGTTTTAGACGTTGTCTTAGCAGACTGAGGTGGAGTATGTAAGGTGATCCATTCGAGCTGTTGTATTTTCATTCCAGACAACGCTCCGACTGTCTATCAAGCCATCTCGAAGTTGCATAAGATCTCTGAGTCCATACACGTGGACGTAGGGGATTGGACGCTACTAGGATGGTTTTGGGGCCTAATGTCGACTTGGGGTTGGAAGATTCTGATGATTATCGGGGTTGTTGTAGCATTCCTGTTCACGTGCTGTCTTTGTGTGCAGTGTGGTCCTGCCTTATGTGGCCTCTGTGCTACAACGTGTATAAGACGGCCGCCTGTTACCAAGGAAGCATTGATTGATAGAATTATGTTGCAGCAGCATCTGGATGGTCTGATGAATATCGAGATCGATTATGATTCCGACTAGTGCTTGCCTACATGAGGGCAAAAGGAGCGTCTGAGGTTCCGTGACGATCGTAAGTGGTGTTTTCGACTCGCACGAATATGGCCGAGTCTGGTATCTATGAACCGCAAATGACGATTTTAGTGGGTGTACGCGTTTTCGCTGTGCTAGCCTAAACCGTTCGTTTGTTTCGTGGGTTTCCTCATCTGAACCCACGGGTTCCATCTAAGATACGGCATCCATTTTGTTTCTTGCCCTCAAGTAGCCAGCGAACGGACGCTGTCCGCTTCGCGACCCTGGGATTCCCAAACTCTTGCGGAAGAGACGTTTCCTTTGAAAGTGTCTTTATGATGAGGGGGATGACACTGCAAGGCAGCTGGCCCCGCTCGAGGCTCATCTTGCCGTGCCGGACTATTGTCTCAGTTGTGCATCTCATTAGGCACGTCCTTTTGATTCCTGTAACTCGTGTTTCCTGGTACCTCCCCTTTTACACCCTCTTCGTTCCTGTCTTCCTCTGCACCTGTTTTCGCCTTATCCTCGATCTGTTTACTGCTGATTGGAATGTACTAATGGTGAGAAGATGTGCTTTTACAGTTGGGAACTACCAAACGTTACTGTACTTATGTTCCGGGCCCTGAATACATGAAAGCGACCCCTTATGGTCTTTACGATGGGAACCAAGTTGTAATCCTTTGTGTACCATGTTAACCTATGAGAGAAAACTGTATAAAAGGAGCGATCCACAGATACAAGTTGAAGCAGTCTCCTCGAACCTACACGTGTTGTACTTCCTGTGACTTCTGTGTTCCCTGCAGTAAATAAACCTCGAATCTTTGACGCCGAAGGAAGTGTCCCGTGTCTCTGTCATTTGTATGCCGGAACAGGTTACCCACGAAGGTTTCAGGTGTTATCCCTGGCACCGCTGGGTCTTAAATTAACCCAGTCCTTCACAACTGAAGGTTAAACAGAAACAAATGAAGATCTGAAAAACAAGTTGACACAATTCAAAGAATGCAGGAGATTCTAGGGTATAGGGCCTACCGGCATAATAATCAGAAAGAGGTAATGATCTGGAAGGTTGTTCCCTCACAATCGCGGCATTTTTTATTTTCTGGTATTGTGGGACATGAGGGTCATGTGATTAAGGCACTCTACAGAGCTTAACTGCTCGTTCCATAAAAAAACCACTGCGTTACTACAACCATTTTGCTGGGGCATGTGTACTAATGCATGTGCTTTGAGTAAACTGCCTCTCTGACGTCTGTGAGCAACCAGTGTGAGGTCAGTCAGGCGGCCAAATTAGTTCTAAAGGAAACGTGGAGGGTAATTGCTTTTTTCAATTATCATCAAAATAGCTGTTAAACCTGTAAGGGTGGGTGCTCCTCTGCCCATTATCAGGTGCCGTCCCTGACCTGTTTGTGCATTGCATGTGCATGTTATGTCACTGGACAGACATAAAAGTTAAAACATGCACTGTATGACAATGTGCGTGTGAGGGGGCTGGTGAAAGCAGCAATGCTGGGGAAGAGGCCCTTTTTGAAAGTAATTATGCTGAAAGAATGTGAGGAGGGCAAATTGCCCAAAAAACAGACTCTGTCCCAGTGAATGTGTCAGTTTGTAAGCAATACAATAGGGTTAATGCACGCAAAGAAGTTCGACAAAAGCAGGGGAAAATAGTATTTGGGACAATGATAAGAGAAACACATGAGAGGAACAACAAGAAATAATAGTCTACAGCCAATCAAAATGGAAGATAAGTAAGTGGCAAGCCCACCGACCAATGAAAAGTAAGGGCGGGATGTAAGCCCCTTTTCAGATATATAATCAATACAATAAATGTCACAAGCATACAACAAGCGCTGTGCAGGTAAATCCTAAAAACAGTAATTACAACATTTTAGGATAATCAGTGCTACATTATTGATAAAAAGTATTCTATTTATGGAAATCTCATTATTACCTCTGTTATGTCATTTAACATATTCCTTAAAACGACCTAGAGGAATGAATAACATCCTGTGCAAGGACACATCGCAGAGAACACAAAATGGACATCCAGCAAAAAGTCCAGGGCAGCTTACTTATTTGCTAGAACTGTGCTGCGGTTCAGTCCTTTTCCTTATTCTGCTGGGTCGAGTGTGCTAGAACTGTATCCGTAAGTGTTGAGGTGTGTGTTTTAGGGATGGGAACCAATGGTTATGCCTCTCCCTGACCATATCTCTCTTGCTCGTTGCTTTCCCATTCCAGGTATGAAGATGATCATAATGTAGAGACCACAATGGTTTGAAGGGAGGTGTTGTGACAAGAGAGGACACACTGGTCACCTCTCAGGGAGAGCTGGAGAGGAATAGCTGCATCCTGACCAGGGGTCAGTGAATACGTTAAGAATTTGTAGGATTTGTAGAGACATTTCTAAGCAGTTCAAATTATGGAAGCAAAAAACATATGATTCTGCACTATAAATACCCATATAACTACTAACTTATATTATTACTCACCACTCATAAAATGCTGTAACCAATATACCATGGAGGAAAACAGCCTTGCCATGGCCACAACCCACCTATAGTGCAAACAGAAAGGACCCAATAAGTACTGGTTCGAACAGAGAGCCATAATGTGACTTCAAAGGGTTATTGTTCATTCACAAACAGTAGTTTATTCATCTGATAGAAAGCAAATGTTCAGGTATGGATTGATTCTAATGAATACTAGTGCCGGACACTGCTGAGTGACTAATAGGCATTCCTGTATTTAACACAAGCATTAAAAGCCTGGTCTGATGAAACACTGGGTGATAGCCAGCTTAAACTCTCCAAAGCTACACAAGAGAGTATGGGATGCAATTTACTTTTACAGGCTACTTTAAAGTTTTGTTGAAGCCAACTGTATCAGAGGTACTGCTCACCCAATTCTGTTGTGGCTGACTGAATGTTTGTATATCGGGCTGTGGGTGTTCCCATTGGAAACCAAAATGTAGTCTTATATAAATAGGTGCTTTAACTTTGCTTGTCAACAGGCATGGCTCAGTATTAAGGGCAGAAAGACCCCTTCCCTCCGCCTTTTTCCAAACCGTTGCTAAGCATGACAGCCACTCTTCATGTCAGGTTATGTACCCAGACACTGTACTGGCAGTAGATCCCTAGCTGTCTGAGCTGAACTTTGCCAGGTTGACGATCTCACATTCATGTGGGTGTGACCTTATCAGCCTGGCAATGTTCTTTGCGGTCCTCCCTCTCATGATGTGGGGCACATTATTGATAGCCCCAGTTATAAGCCCTGAAGTGCCATGGGTCAAGTGCCCATTAGTGATGCTTCCTCAGAGAGTGGGGTGGGGTCAGCAACTGTCACTGACTCCATCCCACTCTGTGACCACTAAGGCACTGCCCCCTCTTCTTACTGCCTGTCCCAAGGTCAGACAATGAGAGGAGGCAGATTTCCCAACCATCCCAGAACCACTGAGGCTTCCCTCCTCTATCCCGAAATCACAGCTGCAGCCTGGTAATTTTTAATTTTTTTAATGTTTGGTGCGTGTGTGTGTGTGCATGCTCTGAATGGGTGTGTGCTTGTATATGTGCTTGTAAATGGTGGGGGCAATTGTGCATGCTTGTGTCAATGAGTGTGAGTGAGTTTGTATGTAGATCTGTGAGTATGTGTCTCTGTGGCCTTCCTGACACCCACCTGCTCAAATTACGAGTCCCCAGTGCTAGTCGTGCATGCTCTAATACAGTTTGCAAGTGAATGTTATGGCTGACTTAATATCGTATACCTATAGAGTCCCCTTCAAATCAGCCCTCAACAACTAACATCAACAGATCAAAACTGCAATAAGGGAGGCGCTCACCAACTGGATTGACACCAGGTCCAACCATGCTAAGGAACTCTTCACCATCATCAGAGGGTTCACCTGCCCATCAGCCAAGGAAAACTCCATCCCATCTTCACAATAACTCAGCACAGCCCTTGCCAGCCACTTCCACTACAAGATAGCAAGCATCTATAAAAACTATGATTCCAAACCCTCTGACCCCCACAGCCCTCGATCGACCACCGCTGCTGACCACCCGCTCTCACTTTGAAACAGCCAAGCACACCAAACATAGCCACCCTCATGAACTTCATCCACTTAGGGGCACCCGCAGACCCCTGCCCGCACTGACTCTTCAACCTTGGACGAGACAAGATCAGCCACCAACTTACGACCTCAACAGCTCATTAATCACTGCCACCTTTCCCGACAATGGAAAACATGCCATCCTCTCCGCACACATCGCCCTCACACAGATCTCAATGCATATGCCGGAGGACGCTCCTTCTCCAATCTCGCTGCAAAAGTCTGGAACACACTACCCCTCCACCTATGCGCCTCACCCACACTGACAGACTTCAGGAAGGTGCTCCAGACCTTACTTTCCCACTGAGGCCTTCACCCGGTGCCTGAATAGACTTTCGGGTGACAAGCAACGATTTAAAAGTATGATATGATTGATTGATTGATTTATTGATTGATTGAGTTGCATAGAGTGGAGGAGAGTACCTTAGAGTACAGCAGTGTATAGTAGAATGCGGAACAGTGGCATAGCGTAGGGTAAAGTATCGTATAGTGGAGTAGGGTGAAATGGAGTGGAGCAGAGTCACGAAGAGGTACTTGTAATACATTAGAGTGTAATGTTGCAGAGTAGAGTGGCATGACATGGAGTAGAGTGGCCTGGTGTAGCATACAGTGGAGTAAAGTA
This sequence comes from Lissotriton vulgaris, assembly GCF_964263255.1. Taxonomy (NCBI): domain Eukaryota; kingdom Metazoa; phylum Chordata; class Amphibia; order Caudata; family Salamandridae; genus Lissotriton; species Lissotriton vulgaris. Next base: position 1,869,679,099 of record NC_141694.1, on the reverse strand, counting down.
TCAGAGTGGAGTGGTGTGTCATACAGTGAAGCGTTCTGATGTGTCGTACAGTCTTGGAAAGTGTCATAGATTTGAGTGCAGTGGAGTGTCACTGAGTGGGTTACATTTTAGTAGAGTGGAGTTGTAGGAGGACACCATAGTATATTGAACTCCACTGAGTGTGACTGATTTTTTATGTCACTTCCTTGAGTTTTCATGTATAGTGTTACAAGCTCCATTTTGTGCTTGGTCGCCCAGGGGGACTGTGCTTTAAATACAGATATTTCTCTCCCCGAAGTATTGATTCTGACTATTCTTGGGTCCTTTCAATCCAGGTACCCAGCTCTAACTACCAGCAGGTTGTTTTTCAAGTCTTCTGGCCTCTAAAGGATTTCCAGACTCTTTGCACAAGTCCGGTCCTGTGACTGAACCCTGGTGCTCTCTCCTGCTTGCGGGAACATCTTACACAGCCTGGTCAGAAGCAACACACACAACACCTTCTCTGCTGTACTCCCCTGGCCCCAAGGCTTTAGTTGTCTCTCAGGATGCCTGTGTGTCAGTGGCAAACGTACTGATAGGGATTAAGTAGCTGTAGGACTAGTCCATAAAAGTCTTAGGCCAACCTTCTGGGGTCCCGAGCAGGCCCATTCCTACAAATTCTCCACAGGGTTCATACAGGGGCCAGCACCACTGACCATGGAGAGACCCATCCTAATCCTTCAGCCCATTCTTGCTGTGGCATCAGGTTGCGCCTCATTCCAGCTGGGCATTCCTTCCTCCACTGTAGCTCTCAGGTCCAATTTACTCTCATCCGTCTCTCCTGCATGTAGGGATTTTTATTCATAAGGCTGCCTGTATGGAAATACTGGTCTAGTAGTCCCACACTGTGAGACTAACTCACAGTGAATGTCAAAAACTGGGCAGTCCAAAAGTAAAAAATTCAAGAGGATTTACTACGATCCTGCCTTGTGTCGTGCAGCTCTTTGTTATAGTACTGATACTTCATAGCTATTGGCCAGATGCACACACCAGAAGCAAGTCTTCCAGTCACAGTGGACATGGTACAGCAAGATACACATTTTAATTCCTTCTAAGAAAAGCCCGACACCTGGCATCCACGGACAACTTGTTTGGAATGATAAATTGTGCATTTGAGCAATACATGTACAATGTTTATGTTCTTCTCAAAACCTACGACCTTTCAAGGTCGGATACTGGACCATCCGAGTCCAAGCATGGTCTGCAGCTTGCAAACAGGTCTCAGGGGAGTGCACATCAACACATTCTATAACAAGCTGTAATTTGTGTTCTGTTCATAGACAAACCTTTACAAGTACTATACCTTATTACACAGGATCAGCACATGCGTAGTCACAGAGGACCCGGCAGCACTTCTGGGGATCAGGGCACGCATCGTCCGATTGGCATCTATAATGCGCAATCAGGAAATTCGGGCAGAAAGACCTTGGGCAATTACCAGGCCTCACTGTAAAACAACATTTACCACATGTCAGATGAGTCAATGATGCAAATCAAGAATCACCATCAAGAACAAAATCACCAACTGGGAACTTTACTAGAAAACTGCACAATGTCTTCACACATACTTTTTCAGTTGCAAAAGCATCCTATACGCCTCCTTACTAAAGGATGACTTATTCATTTCCTACCCTGATTGAAATTACTAGCGTAGTAATTGAAGAGATGTGTATATCACAACACACACACATCACAGTCTCAGCTAGACACACCCCTGTCACAAGTTCAAACAGTACAATTCAATATTATAATTGTAGAATGCTTTATAATTCAAAATCTTTTTTATTTGTACTTTTTCTAGCCAATGTAACGAGTACAGTGGAATCAACATTTCATTTCTTACTTCATCTTCGAAATCACAAGAGTAGTCACCACTCCTCACTTTTCCAGTGTCCTCAGTGATATCGAATGTCTTGTGCAAATATTTTCCATATAAAATCAATTGATGTTCTTCCATTTAATCTAATCCTTCCCACCCCTCCCGTTATCTGTCTCCTTTCCCCCTCATCGTTGTGTGTGCCGTAGCTGTCGATCAGGTTTAAAGCCTGATGCCTGGGGTGGGGCATGTTATTTCTCCCCAGTCTTGCCCCATGGTATCCAGTAGTTTCCAACTCCTCCATTCACTACTTCCCTTGTCCTAGGCATAATTCCCAATACTGGCAGTTGTGTCTCTGGGATTTGGGAATCCCTTATATCCTACGGCAGCCAGGTCTTATTTCACCTATATTTACACCTTGGGTCAATTCCACCAGTTATGTATGTGGCTTCACATCCTCTCCAACATGTGATTGTGCTTCCCGGGAACACCCCGTGTATTTTATCTGGTGTAGTGTACTACCACATCATAATTCTATTTCAAAGATACTGCATGGGACTGTTTTATTGCATGGTATTACTCTCCTCCACTCATGTGCCCATGTCTCTTAGCAAATTTCTATATCTAGCATTACTGCCACTTGTTCAGGTAGCCTCACTGTTCAGTATTGGTCGGGGACTCGTGTTCACTGCTGACCAACCTATAAATATAAAAATTCAGTCCTTTGTTAACTAAGTGGATGGTGATGATTTATCAAACCCAAGTTGGTCGCTGCTGCTTTGTTCAGGAGGTGTTGTATCCAATGTTTCCTGTAGTAATATTTCCTCTTGTTCCTCCATAACTTACATCTGTTTACATTCCTGTGATTGGAGCTTTGTTGAATAGGTCTGCTATGGTCCAATGATCTTGCTTCCAGCCTCTGACTCTGCCCCCTTTGTGTGCCGGGCTGAAATCCGGATGTCAGGAGAGACATGTCCCCTGTTAGTCGCTATCATGTGCCTTACCTTCAGAAAGTGTAATTTATTTGACTATAATGCAGTCTTCTTGGCAAAGTATATATAGGAACTCTGCCCATATGGTCCTTCCTGCCAGGGGTATCTCCATGTACAAGTGCCATCTGAGCTTCTCAGACATCATTCCCGGGTTATTTCCGGGTCCGCTTTGATTTCCCTTCTTTCTATTAGTTATAATTTTCCTGGACACTGTCCAATTTTCCTCACCACAGCAAGTCTGTCAGAGTTTTCTGGGTGGTCTGGAATTAGGAGGCCCTGAAGGTTTGCAACACTTCTGCACTTCTGCTGAGCTTCATGCTAAGACCCTCTGCCTCAGCCGACTGTGCTTTGATCACAACAATAGCAGAGTGTGTGTGCAGAAGGCAAGCTTACTACCTTAGCATGCTGGAAGCATCTTCAACAGAGGGCTGATGCTGAGACAACTTCCGGTATTTGTACTGGAAGTGAAGGATTAAGATAGCTTCCATAAATACAAATGAAGCAAAGGGAAGAAGATAAAACACACAAAGAGTGAGGGCTCTACAGTGCAGTGCTGCATTTATTACAAAACACAGGGAATGCCATTGGCACAAGCAGAAATCAAACAGAACTCCTAACTCCCACCAAGGGATAATCAAGCATATAAATATTCAGTGACAAACCAGTAAATACTGCTGTTTGCAACGAAACCTGTGATTCAGGCCCAGCTCATTTAAACTCCGCACAACCTATGAGCTTCGAGCACACGCCTCTTGATATGTTACAGGCAACATTCAAAAGTTCTTAACCTAATACATCACACTGCAAACCATGAACGCGGTACAAAAGGGGGTGGTGATGGACGGAGCATCTGAATCAATCAAACCCTTACACCCAGTCAAAAGATCTGGGTTTAATCCATCACCGTTCTTTAGCCCACTCTGCCACCCCAGTTCAGACATGGCTATATGCAAATCAGTCTGACCCTGTGCCTCAAGGGAACAGTACAGCCCGAACTGGACGGTGCATCTGAATCAATCAAACCCTCACACCCAGTCAAAAGATCTGGTAGCCATGTCTGAACTAGGGTGGCAGAGTGAGCTAAAGAACGGTGATGGATTAAACCCAGATCTTTTGACTGGGTGTGAGTGTTTGATTGGTGCAGATGCTCCGTCCATTACCACCCCCTTTTGTACCGCTTTTGGCCACCATAAGTGTGGCAGGGTATGCTCAGACGTGAGTCCCTTGCTCACTTTGCCACTGGATTCAAGAAAGCCGGACTGAAGACGGCTGGAATGCCAGAAACCGGTCCTCGGAAGCTTTTTTCTGGTCCAGGGAAGGCATGGCTTGCCAGTTCGGGCTGGACTGTTCCCATGAGGCACAGGGTCAGACTGATTTGCATATACCCATCTCTGAAATGGGGTGGCAGAGTGGGCTAAAGAACGGTGATGGATTAAACCCAGATCTTTTGACTGGGTGTGAGTGTTTGATTGGTGCAGATGCTCTGTCCATTACCACCCCCTTTTGTATCGCAAACCATGAACACGACTGTACGGAAAACCCACAGTAAACGAAAAGACAGAAACAGAGATTACCATGCAGTATAAATAGTGCCATTGTCTATAGCAGCATACAAAGTCCAGCATTTACTATATAGATAAAGATCCACAGACTTATAGGAGGAGATCAGTTGGCAATCAGGAGATCCCGGGTTCTTGTAAATATAAATGCACATTTTTCTCCTACATAATAGGTAGACTTAAATCAACAATTTGTAATAGTCACCACTCTGAATGGCTGGCAAGAGACATGAATCTGAATAGTGGCACAACTCACTTGTTCCATCGCTTTGAAGACAAGGCTTGCAAAGATGATGCGTTTGCACTTCTCTTTCTAACTCAACAAGGCTGACAGCCACACTTAGTTATTTGCTTTTCCTCACATCAAAGTAGTCCATTTTGGTGGAATGTAAATATGTCTACAAATGTGCCTTGCTCTTCCTTTTTCAAACTCGTCTTTGCTAGTGTTTGTGGGGGCTCCACAGAACAGCCATTTAGGAGGAGTGTTTCTCAAACAATATCAACGGTGGATGCACTGCCCCTTTTAAAGGGCAGAAGGCCACAGCTGAAGCTAAAGACAGGCCTCCTGTGGCATCCCTGATGAGGTTGCATATTTGGCCAATATTGGTGTGCAAGAGATGAAAACATTAGGAATCACTCTCCTGAAAGCCAGAAAAAAGAAGTGTCTACCTTGCAAATGGAAAGGGGCGACCAATCGGTCCCCCCGAACGTATGGCAGAGTACCACGATCCCCCCGGGAAGCCATCTTGGGCGGGAGGCGAGTCTCGGCTGGTATGCCCGAAGCGGCGTAGCCGGGGCGCGCCTTTTCCCGCCCTCGAGTGGGTTGGCCTAGACACTAACGCGGCTGGCCACGCCCTTGGGCAGGCAGGGGCGGGTTTACGCCCGCCCTGAAGACGGATAAAAGGAGAAACAAGACCGGAAGGCATCCTCTTGTTCCTGTGCTCTGAAGCTGCACCTCCTCGCTGCACGTGAGCTCGAGACGGAACGAAGAGCCAATTTTGAGCGTTGTAATCGTTCTTGTTTGTTTTTCAGGTACTCTGTTGGAGAATGCCGAGGAAGGCGGGAAAGCGAATGACTACCGACCAGATGCTGCGTGTTCTCATGAAAGAGGTGACCGACCTAAAGAGGCGAGTGGATAAAGGCGAAGAAGGGGGGCCGAAACGTCCTTTGGCGGGAGCAGCCCCGGATGGGAAAGGCAAGAGGCCCAGGAGGGGAGCAGCTGGGGGAGATATCCCGGGTCCCAGTGTCCCGCTCGAAGCACCCACTCCCGTGCCGGAGGAAGGGAATCCGATTCCCGTTGTGGTCACCCCCGTGTCCGGGGAAGATATGCCGCCCGAGCTGGCAGCACAATTAGCAGCGTGGTTGGGTAAAGGTAGTAAGGGCGCCACGGCTGTCGACGCGCAGGTGTTGATGAAGCAACTGCGTGAAACTCGGGAAGCAGCGAGGGTATCCACGCCGGCGGCGGCCGTAGAGAAGCCACAGGGGACGGTTGTAGTCGCTGAGACGGCGTCCGGTTCAGGTAAGCGGCCATTGCCGATTGCGAGGGAAGAATCGGCACCCTCTCGAAGGGAGAAGTTGGGTCAGCATGTCCCTTTAGCGATTAAAGAAAAGATTTGGGCAGGGGAATATGTAAACATCTTCTCGTTGCTTACTGATCATTATGAGATGGAGCATGTTAAAAGTCAGAAGGACCTCATGCACCCGAGTGTTTGGCGCGCAAAGATGGCCGCCTTTAAGGTAAATGAAAACATTGGCAATTGGGGCAAGGCGTGGGGGGTTTTCACATCGATCTTGGGAGAACGAAGGCCCGAATTGCTACCCGAATTGCCGATTTATCAGTCACGGATCATGGGGTACTCGGTATCACACGAGGGTAATCATTGGTTCTGCTATGATAACCTTTTCAGAAAAGCAAAAGAGCATGATAAAAACTTAACTTGGGATTGTTATGATTCTGTGTCCTGGTCCAAAATGAAGGATACTGGTATGTTGAAATTGCCATTAGTAGGGAGTAACGTGGGCGAATCCTCCCGTCAGTATGCGGGGACGCCCTTTCGATCAGGTACGGGTACCGACAATCACTCGAGGCCTACCGGTAATGCAGGTAAAAAGGGGGTTTGTTGGAACTTTAACAGGGGTAAATGTACTAGGCCCCAGGGGTCGTGCAAATTTAGACACGAATGTAGTGGGTGTGGGCAATCATCCCATCCTGAGTCCACGTGCAGAGCCAAAACGGGTGATAACGGGGGTAGAGGAGGTGCCAAACAGGTCTAACATAGTCCGAGGGGCGCCTTTACCTACCCCAATTGATACCTTGGCAATGATTCCTTGGCTCAGTGAATACCCGGATCGTGCTTCTGCTGGGGTGGTGCGGAACGGGTTTTCGTATGGTTTCCGCATCCCAGTGGGGGACTTTCAGGGTGTGGAAAAATGCAAAAATCAGATATCGGTCTTGCAGCATACGACCGTGGTACAGGAAAAGATCCGGAAGGAGGTTACTCGAGGTCGAGTCGCCGGTCCGTTTAGTGTGCCCCCGGTTGCTAACTTTGTTTGTTCACCTTTAGGAGTGGTCCCCAAGAAGGACCCGGGTGAGTTTCGGCTGATACATAATTTGTCAGCCCCACGTGGTCTTTCCGTAAACGAGGCGATAGACCCGGAAATGTGTTCGGTGCGGTACGCATCCTTCGATGGGGCCGTAGCCATTTTGAATCGCCTGGGGCCCGGTGCGCTGATGGCTAAATCTGATATCGAGTCAGCGTTCCGGTTGCTCCCGGTACATCCAGACGATCAGCGTCTCCTGGGTTTCATGTTTCAGGGTCAGTACTACATGGATAGGTGTATGCCGATGGGATGCTCTAATTTCTTGTGCCTATTTTGAGAAATTCAGTAGTTTCCTACAATGGGTCTTCACGAAGAAGACGGGTTTTCAAAATGTTATGCATTATCTAGATGATTTTCTGTTCCTGGGGGCAGCTGGGGATCCGGAATGTGGACAGGCTTTGGCCGCGTTTTGTGTTTTAATGAATCAGTTTGGCGTGCCACTGGCACCAGGTAAGACTGTGGGTCCTTTGACTTGCCTCGAGTTTCTGGGGATCGAGTTAGACTCCGGAGAAGGGTGTTTCCGTTTACCAGGTGAGAAAGTGTTAAAATTCAGGGAATCCCTGCAAATGTGTATGAGCGAAGCTAAGGTTAAGCTGCATCAATTACAGCAGTTGGTGGGACAGCTGAATTTTGCTCTAAGAGTTATACCAATGGCCCGCCCCTTTTCCCGTTCGATCGCTCAAGCCATGGTCGGACTGAAAGAGGGCCATCATCGCACAAGGCTCTCGGCAGAGGTCCGCCAGGACATGCGCATTTGGTTGGCATTTCTGGCGGATTTCAATGGTCGGGTCGTCTGGAACAAACCGGCGCTGAGCACGTTCAATTCAGAGGGGAGACAATGACTGTCTCGTTTGTAAGGTCCAAGACCGATCAGTACGGGATGGGCGACTGCATAATTATTCTCAGGATTCCCGGGTCGTCCATGTGCCCAGTGAAGTGTTTAGAGGATTATTTAACACAAAGGGTGGCATCATGGGGGGGGACCTTGTTGAGACACGCGGACGCCACCCCACTGACAAGGTTTCAGTTTCAGCGGGTGCTTGCGATGTCAATTACAGCTGCGGGTTTGAACCCGGGCGAGTTTGGGACCCATTCCTTTCGGATAGGGGCTGCTACAGAGGCTACAGCCAGGGGTCTGAACGTCGAACAAGTTAAACGTGTGGGGCGTTGGTCCTCCAATTGTTATAAAAGGTATGTGCGTCTGCACATGTTGTGAAGCTGTAACGATGTACTCACGCTTCTTGTTTTGTTTGGTTTTCAGTTACGCAAGCCTACGAGGCGGGGCGGACTATGCAGTCGACCCGACACCGGGACAGCGGTCAGGCATCACCGGCTGTGAAAAAGGAGGTGTGGGTCGTGGGCCACTCATACGTGAGGCGTGCCGCGGACGTATTCAAAGCAGGTGACATGATGCACGTGGCTGGGGAATACGGGTACAGTGTGTCCTTCTACGGAAAGGGCGGTCTCTGTATTGACCAGTTTCAATCATTTTTCGAGGGTTTGCTAGGGCGGACGAGGTCACCGCCGTCTGTAGTCATAGTACATCTTGGGGGCAATGATTTGGTCACCACTGGTAGACGACTTCTCCTGGAGGCGATGCTTTCCACTGTAAGTTGGTTAGCGAGGAGAGTTCCAGGGTGCACAATTGCGTGGTCCCATATGATTCCACGAAAAGTGTGGCGGGGGGCTTTGTCTGTTTCTGCTTTAAATCACTCTGTGAGAAAAATTAATAACAAAGTGAGTAGGTTGTTCCGGTCCAACGCATTGCATTCTATTTCACATGGGTGTATTAATAATGACAGTATGTATTTGGGGGACGGTGTTCATTTGTCTCGGGTGGGGAATGAGTTACTCATAGGAGACTTCATAGCTTGGCTAAAGACGTTAAAACATGACCTTTAGATAGGAGTGGTGGGGGGTCCGGATAGCCGGTCAACTATCCGGACCTGTGGCGGTAAGGTCATGATCGGTGAGCACTAATTGGAAGATCCCTATGAGTGGGCGTTACCCATTACGGATGGGGGCTGATGTAAATAAATAATTTACTCTTAATTTCTATGCAGGTAAGTACTTAATCAATAATAACTCAATCGGAAATGAAAGAAAACAGAGTCCGTGGTGTTAGAGTTCTTAGGGGTTTTATTCCTTAAAAAGGAATGGTCAAGACCAAATTATCATGTTCCGAACACCACACAGGGTGTCAGAAGGGATAGAGCGCGCTACATTTTATTAACAGTACATAGCTTATATACTTATTTTGCATCATTGGAAACAGTATAGAAGGCGTAACAGCAGAGAGAAGACAAGATAACAGTATACACGTGGTACATGTGCGTAATCAAGAGGCGTGAACTAGAGGTGTGTTCTAGAAACGTCACAGGTAGGTGTCACCAAAGGGGTGGCACTAACAGAAAATGTTGCAATGTCAGCAGAAATCGGAAACTTGGATGCGCGCGCAGCTGCATGACGTGTGCATGACACGGAGTCGGAGGGTGCTGGGGACTTGACATTTGCACTGACGGAAAGAGACAGAAGTCTGGCATGTCAGATCAACTTGTGCTTCTATCATATCTGATATCTGATGTTTAGGAACTAAGCTATCTGGGCGGAAAGGTCTCTGGGGCAGAAGCTATTCTATACTGACTGTGAGTGCATGTATAAGCGCCTGAATGTCTGTAAGAGAAGCGTGGGGCACGGGGCCTTCCAGGGGAGCATGGCAACAGAAGCTATGAATTACTTGAATTAGTTGCATAGAGACAGGTCGGCCCTTTGGCCCTGCAGCTGAGGAAGGATGTTTACTGGAGCTAGCAGGCAGGAATGTATTTTCGGGGAGGGAAACAGATAACTCGAAGGTTATAGTCAATCTTGGCAGGCAGCAGGCTGAGCCGAGCGCGAGGGGCCGCGCTGAAAGTAAGTCAGAGTTCACGAGTACAGGGGCTGCCTGGGCAGAGATTCTCGGAGTCAGAAGCCAGAAAAGAGGTTCGGTGGCAGAGATTCAGGGCCTACTTCAGCCAGAGCTGAAAAACGTAGGAGTACACTACAAAAAGACGTTGGCATAGCATACTTAGGAACGGACCACTCAACCCATTCATGGTGGGTCTGAAAGAGGACATGTTAACGTTGGACGCAAATGTATTTGCGTCTTCATAGCTGGCACAGGAGGGAAGTTACATGCACTTTAACTCGTACATGGAGACGGTGGGGTACTCGCTAGGGAACACAACTCGACCATAAAATTTATATTTCCTCATTCCCTCCTTGTTCCCTACGGACCCTTCATGATATATCGATCCTCATGAATCGATCAGTTTGTTCTTGTAACATTATATGTTCATCTTTCTTTCTTTGACGATTTGAGAGACAACTGGAATGTTCAATGCAGGAAGTGGCACACAGTCCACATATTGCCGGTCCACATTGTAGACACAGGCAGCAACTGAATACTATGACTAGGCCAATGCCTAGGAAGGATAGGATCTTCCATCCCCAAGCTGTTAACGTTGTCCAGAACCAACCTGACCAAGTCCAGGTGCCTGGATTCTGATGTATTTGATTTGCAATTTTATGCAGACGGGTAATAGCTTGATAGACAGATGGTGCATTTTGTGGGATGAAAACGCAGCAACTTGACCCGATGACCTTACAGGCTCCACCTCTATCTGCCAAGATGACGTCAATAACAAGACGATTTTGAAGGACAACAACCCGCATAGCAGATTGCTCCTCTGTTAAGTTACCTAAGGCGGAGGCAGTTTCATGTACTACTGCTTCAAGTGTTCTAGTTAATCTACGTATTAATTTACTGTTTTGGACAGGTCCTAGAAAGAAAAAGAATCCTTTATTGAAATCAGTGTACTGTTCCCATGCCGTTTCTGTGTAGTCGACAAGTGGGATATCTCTTCTGGATCTATTCTTGACTAGATTCGTATTTCTATGGTAATCAGGGGGAGCTAGAAAAACAGGTGGCAGAAGGAATGCAATATAACAGGTACCATCCCAGTCTGGAGGCAGACGTATGTATGCGGTATGACCACAAACAAAATAAGAGTGACTGATAGCTTTGAAAGACGATTTACCCTGATCACTGAATTCGACCACAGTAGTGCATTTACTATGACCTACGTGTACTGAACCTTTCTTTCGGACACACAATTCACCTGTGACTGGTAATACTAACATATGGGGCAGAACTGGAGCGGCTTCGGATTCAACAGTAAGGATCATGAGACTAATTGTGTAGTTACCTAATCCATATACTTCATTTTCTAGATCAGTTCCTATTCGAGTAGGGAGTCCCTCCTTGTCAGGGTAACAGACATCTAACAGAACTGAGTTCAAGTTTCCCCAAACCCAGCCTCCATCGAAAACAGCAATATCAGGATCTAAGGAATTAATTATTTTAAACCATGCACCACAGGAGCCATTGTGAGTGAACGGGTACGGAAAGAGGGGCAGAGCTCCCTTATAATTCTGGTAGGGAGGGAGTCGGCCACATATCCAGCAGTCTGTAGCATTATTTGTCTGATGAGAGTGGTGTAACATACTAATGAATGTGTTGTTACGCAGCGCAAGTCTGTAAGAGAGTTCATGTGCAGGTAATTCACTAAAAGTGTGTTCAGCAGAGACATTGTAAGCAGATTGTTCACGCCTGAAAATAGGCCAATAGATGGGTAGCAGAATGCTGGCAATAATAATTAGAACACTTAAGAAAAACATTATTAACAACGTCACTATACAGTGACTACGCAGTGATTTGCAGTATGTACGTTTCTTTGCTTCTCTCTCTCTCTCTCTATCTCGATCTAGGGGATACATGTCAGAAACTATTTAACCGATTCACCTAGGGGAGGACTTAAACAATTAAACTGTCTGACTTGCTAGATCGGAGTTTCATACGATATTGTTCTTGGGGAGTCTTTTCTCGTTCGGTAACGGTAAAGTCACTTTGCTTTATACAGTCTTTAGTGGGGGTGGACGAGTCAGAGTCCTGTTTTAGTTCGTTTTTTAGTTCATTGCAAAGCTTGATGTGACTCGTGTGGACCCACCCCTTTCTCCCCTCTATCTTCACGGCGGTCCTCGTGGTGAGAAGAACGGTCTTCGGGGACTTCCAGCGGGGCTCCAGCGGACTTTTCCGGTCGAAATTCCGGACGAGTACCAGATCCCCAGGACGGACCTCGTGCGGCTTTACATCAGTGTTGTCAGGGAAAGCTGCGGCAACCTGTGAACGACATGATTGGAGTGCAGACATCAAGGAGGCAAGGTAATCTGTCAACATATTGCAATCAACATCAGTGATTTTCTTCGGAATGGGCGTCCCCCACATATTCGGTGGTCTGCCAAAAACCACTTCGTACGGGGATAGCCCAGATCTCGAGTGGGCGACCATTCTCATGTAGAATAGTGCCACGGGCAGGGCGACTATCCAGTCGACCCCTTTGTCCTGACAGATCTTTGCAAGACGTAATTTTAGTGTCTGATTATGCCTTTCTACAAGGCCTGCTGCTTCGGGATGTCGGACACAATGGAACTTCCACTGGTATCCTAGCAGTAGGGAAACTTCTTTCATTAATGCAGATGAGAATGGCTGACCGTTATCTGAGTATACGACACGAGGCAAGCCGTATCGTGGGAAGAATTCACGAACCAGCTGCTTGGCAGTGGTCGGAGCAGTGTAATCTGATACTGGGTATGCTTCGGTCCAGCGGGACAGAGCACAGACAACTACGAGAACATATTTAAAACCTCGACAGCGGTCCATCTGGATATAATCCATCTGGAGGACTTCAAAAGGGTGATCGGGAGGATGAAATCCACCTTGCTCTACAGGGACGCTTTTACCTGGATTGAACTGACAACAGATCATGCAAGTACGCACTTTCTGTTTTGCTGCTGCTCGTAAGTGTTTGTTGTACCAGAGATTCTGTAGACTGTCTAACATCGCTTTCTCTCCTAGATGTGCCGGGCTATGTGCTGTATTTATCATGACTTGAACCATTGAGTCAGGGAGAAACCATATAGATTTTTCCTTCGTTATCCAACCTTGATCTGTCTGAATCCCTCCTAGTTCAGTCCATTTCTTTATTTCATCTGGAGTAGCATGTGTCTGGATATCAATTACGTCTAGGGCGGGATCTCTAACTGTCATACACTTTGTCGGTACTATTGTCTTTGTCACATCAGTAATCTGGGTGTGAGTCAGTGCTGTATGTTTTGCTGTCTGGTCTGCCAGGTCGTTACCCTGGGACACAGAATCTGTAACTTTAGTATGTGCTTTACACTTCATGACTGATATGCCCGAAGGCAAATGTATTGCTTCTAACAGTGCTTGAATGAGGGGACCGTGTTGAATCTTGGCCCCATGAGAGGTCAGGAAACCTCGTTCTTGCCAGAGGACTCCGAAGTCGTGTACAACTCCGAATGCATAACGTGAATCTGTGTATATGTTAACATTTCTGTTTTTGGCTAGAATACAAGCTCGGGTCAGAGCGATGAGCTCTGCTGCTTGAGCAGACAGTGTGTCAATACGATGTGTTTCTTTAACTTCAGTTTCAGTGGTCACGGCATACGCGGCCACTAACTCTCCTGTACTTGTTCTCATGCATGAACCGTCCACATAAAGTGTCAGGTCTGGATTTGTCAATGGAACATCTGTTAAATCTCGTCTAGGCTTTGTTACTGCATTAATGATTTCTATACAATCATGTGGGGCTGGATCCGTCATAACTGTTGGTAACAGTGTTGCGGGGTTCAAGATGCTGCAGCGTCTGATTTCTATGTGTGGCTGGAATAGTGTTAATTCATAACCTGTCAGTCGTGCTATAGTCAAGTGTTGAGTCTGGGTTCTGTTTAACAAAACCTCTACAGAATGTGGTACTTGAACTGTTAACTGATGACCTAAAACAATTGAATCACTCTGTCGGATTGCTAACGCTGTTGCTGCTACAGACTTTAAGCACGCAGGGAGTGCCTGTGCTACTGAATCCAATGTACTTGAAAAATAAGCGCAAGGCTTATGTGAACCTGCTTGATCTTGGGTGAGGACAGACAACGCTGTACCATCACGTTCTGTAACGAAAAGTGTAAACGGTTTGCTGTAACATGGTGTCGCTAAAACTGGTGCTTGACATAAGGCTTTCTTTAATTCTTCAAAAGCTTGTGTGTGTTCCTGAGTCCAAGGGAGGGCAGTCGAAGTTGCTGCCTCCTGTGTCGTTAACTGAATGAGTGGTTTAGCTAGAAATGCATACTGGGGAATCCATTGTCTGCAGTACGAGGTGAGGCCTATGAAGGCCCGCACTTCCTTTTGTGTCTGGGGTTGCGGCATATTTACAATTAACTGAATGCGATCGGGAGTGAGCTGTCTCCCCACTTTGGACAGCAAGTGACCCAAGTACACAACTTGCTGAACACAGAATTGTAGCTTCGAAGGAGACACCTTGTGCCCCTTGTCGGCCAGGAAATGTAAAACTGTCAGTGATGCTTCTTCACATTCGGGCTCACTTCGTGCGGTGATCAGCAGATCATCGACGTATTGCAGTAAAGCGGTGTTAACTGGCATTTGAATGCAATCTAGTTGTCTTTTCAGTGCTTGACTATAGATGCTGGGGCTTTCTGTGAATCCTTGAGGTGCGCGCGAAAATTTGAAACTGCGTCCATTTAAACTGAATCCGAAGAGATATTGGCTCTCTGGATCAATAGGCACGCTGAAGAAGGCGTTCTTGAGATCAATTACAGTAAAGAACGTTGCTTCTGAATCAATGGCAGTCAATAGGGATGAGATATCGGGGACCACAGGATACTGTGGAATAATGCATTTATTTAATTCTCGAAGATCAATCACCAGCCGATATACTGGCGGTGCATTGGGATCTGTACGTTTAAGAATCGGAATGATGGGTGAATTACAGATATTGGAGTCGGTCTCGACGACCACTCCTTGGGCAATGAGCTCGTCAATGATTTTCAGTAAAGCCACTACAGCATCGGGTGGTAACTTGTATTGTCTGATTCGGGGTAATACAACACCTGTTTTGAGTGTAACACGGTATGGTGTGATATGCATGCAGCCTACATCAGTTGGGCCCTTTGCCCACAAGTAATCTGGTACATTTTTCAATCTGACATCGAATTCTCGCAAAACATAATGACCCTTGAAATCCCGCAGAAAGAGTCTAACCCCCTCCGGGGAACAGCATATTATAGCTCCTAGAGCCTTCAATGTTTTAATTCCTAACAGATTTTCTGGACATGATTTCGTGAGTAACAGGTCTGTAACACGTGATAATGGACCCACAGCCAGGGGAACTGGTTCTGATACCTCATTTACAATAGGCTGTCCTGAAAAACCCAGGGAAACATTCTGTGAGCCTGAGAGGGGTGCCCCTGGAACTTCATCATGACTGATTGTAGTGCGACTTGCCCCTGTGTCAATTAAAAACTTTCTGTCTTTTCCCAATACTTGACTGTGTACATAAGGACCTTCTTGATCTACAGGAATCTCAATAAGAGGCAAGCCACCTTCCCTCTCTAGGCTGTTTCATGTATATCGTGAATATTCGGGGTAAGCGGACTGGGCATACTGGTACATCTGCTGTGAAACTTGCTGAGTTGCAGCAATGGGCTGTGGCTGTGGTACTGCTATGGTCTGTGCTGGAGTCGAGGAAGCATGCATAGGCTGTGTACTCTGTGTATTCTGTGAAGACTGATGCTGGTTATGGTCTTGTCTAGGCGGATGCGGTCTTTCCTTAGTTTTACCTGTCGCTATGTTATGTTTCAGGACTGGGCATTCGTGTACGTAGTGACCTGGCTGCTTGCAATAATTGCATGTCCCTTTAACGGGAGCTGCAGTGTGACTGGTCTGGGTCGTACCCTTTCTGTGACCGTCGGATGGGACCGTCTGAGCTACTAACATTTTCATCTTTGTGTCTTTCATGCGTTTTTGTTCCTGATCTTGTTCTTCTCTGATTCTGTTCTGATGATATTGTAACATTTGTAACATCTGTGATGGCGTATTTGCTTGCCATGTACTCTCAACCTTGTATACACGGTTTTTAACTAACGGTAGGGAATTCTCGACTAACTTTGATACAAAAAGATGCGGGTACGACTCGCTACTTGGCTGGAGGCCACTATTAATAATGAAACATTTCTCGAATCTTGAATAGAAGTCACTAGTATCTTCATCATGTTTCTGTTTACAGGACGAGATGGCGTCCCAATCTTCCTTTCTAGTTGTCAATAATCTGGGCAGGACCTGTACTATCAAACCTGGTAACGCTTTAGTTTTGTCCCCAAGGCCTAACCCTGGGACCCGTTTCTTTTCTTCGTCCTCTATTTCTGCCCAGGCAATCTTTGTGTCTCCCACCTCCCATTCCTTTTCCTTTAATTTCTCGAAGATACCCGTGGGTAATAGTACCTTTAACATCTTCATGATATCATCATACGTGTAATCCCCCATTAGTAACATGTCTTTAAGCTCTCTATGAAAACCTGCAGGGTCTTTATCATGGCATGGTACTAGTTTCTTCATTTCTAACAGTTCTAATTTAGTCAGAGGCGTGTGTACATACACGCGTTTCAACGTTTTATCCTCACCCATAACAGGGTGCACTTCTCGTAAGGGGTTCTGACTTTCAATACTACCCCCGCATTGCATGTGGTACATTTTCCTTTCTAGAGGTGGGACGGGAACATATTCAGAGCTTACAAAAGTATCATATCTATGTCGTTGTTCTAGAATTATTTGAATTAATTTGGTACTTAAGCCTCTCCATCTATCCATCAGTAGTGCTTCTAGTGTTTCATGTAAGGGACCGGGATCAGAGTAATGTTTTCTGTATTTGATAAGAAGGTGCTGAATCATGTATACACCTGCTAATTTCTGTTCGTCGGGGGAGAGGTTCAGAAATGTCTGTGCCACTGTGTCATCATTATATATGTCTGCATTTTCGGCCCATGATACAGCTGATCGGGCTAGTTCTTGTTCATCCATAGAATTGAGTACATGGTACCCAACTCGATCTCGAAGCCTTTTATCAGTTTCCTGGAACTGATGCTCAGCAGAATTCGGATTTGTCAAGGCAGAGAAGAAAACTCTCTTGCTCTCTGGACGGATACCCTTCCTAAGGTAAGTTCCCTTACCTACATATGCTATGGTGCCTACATTTCTTTCGGATTCTTCCTGTTCTTCTTCCTCCTCGGAGGAAGCCTCTTCTTTCTCTTTCTCGTGTACTGCTATCACTGCTTTCCTAATCTTCCTGTACATAGAGGCTATGCAAGTCCCCTTGTCGTGTTTTCCTTCAGCTATATTTTGACCCCACTTGTTCAATGCATCTAATTCACTCTGATCTGTTCCGGGCCTGTCTCGTTCTCTTATCAGACAATTTATAAAAAATCGTAGTATCAGTGCTTGCATGTCAACTTTCTGTTTCTCCATGGCATCCTTAATACTGTCGGGGTCTTTTCCTGTCTGAACAAACTCATATATTCTATCTAGACGCTCCTTCATTCCTACATAGCATAGCAAGTTATCAGTAGCAGATCTTAGCCGTAATGATGCCAATATCATTAAATCGTCCTTTCCGGGTACTGGATCATATCTGCAAACTGACATGTTTTCTTTTAATGCGTCAAGGCGGGATGAATTAGAGGAGTGGGGAGACCTGTACGTAAGAGGACTCTGCATACCTCTGAGATTGAATCTGTGAGTTGGTGGCGGGGTCTGAGGACCCGCGGTCGCACCTCCTGAAGCGGAAGCTTGTGCATTACCTCCCTGTGGAGTCTGTATCTGAACTTGAACTTGTCGTTTAGGTGGATCAGGCAAACGTGGTTTCGGTAGGTCAGTTTTGAGTACGGGAAGCGGCGGGGCTGGCGGGACAGGAGAAGTCTGTTGTGGTACTGGCGAGGCATGATCTGGGGGCGGGGTGCCGCCCCCGTCCCTGTCGGTAGGCAGGGCACGAACAGGCAAGTTGGTGTAAGCTGGAGCTACATCTTCTAGGTAGGAATTTAGGAATATGTCTTTAGTAGTCTTATGCATTACTTTAGTTGGAACTAATGGCGACGGCAAATTTTTCGGTATTTCTGGAATGGCGTCAGGTGTACCCTCGGCCATAAGATACATGCCGTTTACTTGGCTATTTCGGATGCGATCTATTTGTTCTGATTTTACTCGGATTCCTTCAATAACCAGTTCGTTTTCTCGAGCTTTTTCTGATTCTCTAAGTCTGTCTTCTCTACGAAGTGCTCTTTCAGCACGTTTATGTGATTCCTTACGCCAAAATTCTATGGCATCTTTCTGAGACCGTCTGGCTTTCTTTTTCCGTAATGCCTCTTCTACCTTCATGATGCACTCGGCATCCCATGTTCCATTAACTGGCCAACTGTGTCTCTCGTCTAGGTGCTTTGTATAATCGGTCCATAATTCTAGATACAATATGGCATCTATGCCATGCTTATTATACATAAAATTGCCTGGAGTGTCCCTAGGAGGGATAGGAATTTCTTCCTCTAGCATCCCTTTCCTAGTTCCTATCTGCTTTAACTTGTTGAAAAACGGCATTCTGCTTACTTGATACTGAAATGCGCAATCCTTGATACTAAATTCTGAATGTAACTAGTTATACAAGAAAACAGAATAATGCACAAAAAACAGTCACATTCATACCACGACATTAATCACACAAAAAACATTTAAGACATAGATGACTACCCCACTATACTGGATGTACTGCTCAACAGTACAGATACACTGGTGTAACAGTGCAAAAAATTCAGAAATTCGGAATACTAGATATACTGCTAAACAGTACAGATACACTGCCTAAAAACAGTGCAGACCGGACTTGTGTACCCAAACCCGTCTAGATACGACCCAGCAACGGTACTCACCGGGAAGCACGGAAACAGAAGGCCTCGGAAAACTCGACTGGACTCGACTCGATACTTCGGAAAACTTCAGAAAACTTCGGAAAACTTCGGAAACCTGGTGGGCCTCTTGACACCTCGGACCTTGCTTCTTTCGGCTAGGCTCTGGTCGGGATCCTCCGCACTCCTCACCGCCTCGTCTGGGTACTGATCGCAGTCTTCGTCACCTCCGTGGGTCAGAGGGAGATGCAGGAAATCCTGCCGATACGCGTATGTTCCGGCTAACTGACGGCAGGGGACATAGGTTGCAACGCACCAACCGGCGCGTGAGGTGGGGGAGGGGTCCCTGTTCGGGCGCCAAAATGATGTAAATAAATAATTTACTCTTAATTTCTATGCAGGTAAGTACTTAATCAATAATAACTCAATCGGAAATGAAAGAAAACAGAGTCCGTGGTGTTAGAGTTCTTAGGGGTTTTATTCCTTAAAAAGGAATGGTCAAGACCAAATTATCATGTTCCGAACACCACACAGGGTGTCAGAAGGGATAGAGCGCGCTACATTTTATTAACAGTACATAGCTTATATACTTATTTTGCATCATTGGAAACAGTATAGAAGGCGTAACAGCAGAGAGAAGACAAGATAACAGTATACACGTGGTACATGTGCGTAATCAAGAGGCGTGAACTAGAGGTGTGTTCTAGAAACGTCACAGGTAGGTGTCACCAAAGGGGTGGCACTAACAGAAAATGTTGCAATGTCAGCAGAAATCGGAAACTTGGATGCGCGCGCAGCTGCATGACGTGTGCATGACACGGAGTCGGAGGGTGCTGGGGACTTGACATTTGCACTGACGGAAAGAGACAGAAGTCTGGCATGTCAGATCAACTTGTGCTTCTATCATATCTGATATCTGATGTTTAGGAACTAAGCTATCTGGGCGGAAAGGTCTCTGGGGCAGAAGCTATTCTATACTGACTGTGAGTGCATGTATAAGCGCCTGAATGTCTGTAAGAGAAGCGTGGGGCACGGGGCCTTCCAGGGGAGCATGGCAACAGAAGCTATGAATTACTTGAATTAGTTGCATAGAGACAGGTCGGCCCTTTGGCCCTGCAGCTGAGGAAGGATGTTTACTGGAGCTAGCAGGCAGGAATGTATTTTCGGGGAGGGAAACAGATAACTCGAAGGTTATAGTCAATCTTGGCAGGCAGCAGGCTGAGCCGAGCGCGAGGGGCCGCGCTGAAAGTAAGTCAGAGTTCACGAGTACAGGGGCTGCCTGGGCAGAGATTCTCGGAGTCAGAAGCCAGAAAAGAGGTTCGGTGGCAGAGATTCAGGGCCTACTTCAGCCAGAGCTGAAAAACGTAGGAGTACACTACAAAAAGACGTTGGCATAGCATACTTAGGAACGGACCACTCAACCCATTCATGGTGGGTCTGAAAGAGGACATGTTAACGTTGGACGCAAATGTATTTGCGTCTTCATAGCTGGCACAGGAGGGAAGTTACATGCACTTTAACTCGTACATGGAGACGGTGGGGTACTCGCTAGGGAACACAACTCGACCATAAAATTTATATTTCCTCAGGGCGCTCGGGGGAGGTGGCCATTGGCCCCTCAACGGGGAGGCGGTCCCTTCTAAGGATGGGTCGCCGAAAGGAAAGGGAAGGCGGTCAAGGCCCCTTCATGGGTAGGAGGGGTTACAGCCCCCTCCTGGTGAATTTCCCGGGGCCAGGACGTCTGCGACGGCAGATGTGGTAAGTTGTGTGGGGTGTGGGGGGGGGGTCTACGCTACCTTCTAGATACCTCACACGAGCCTCGTACGACCTTTAAGTGGCGTCGAGTTTTACTGGGGCCCCCGTCAAGTCAAGGGAAATTGGTAGTTGCACTTGAGGTATGCCTCCGTGCCGCCCCTCACAAGGGAGGGGGATATGTCTGGGTTAGGGATCTTGACACCGGTTACGACCTTGCCGTTGGCCCTTAAACGTTAGGATGTACAATTTCAAAATTTCAAGTTAATGTTTTGTAGGATGTTAGTTCGGCTAGGAGAACCTTTGTATTAGAGGATATGTTAAGGTTAGCCAAACATCGCAATGTGGTAATGAAATTGTACATAATATGAAACTGTTAATTTTAATGTTTTAATCTTGTTTCATATTTTAATAAATACGGCCGGGAAGGGTAACTCCCTTCCCGACTTCCAAAAGTTCAAGAACGGTTTCCGGTTTCCCATCCTTGGGGAGTGTGTTGAGAGGGGGTGGCGGGTATCTCAGCCATATGGAAAGGGGCGACCAATCGGTCCCCCCGAACGTATGGCAGAGTACCACGATCCCCCCGGGAAGCCATCTTGGGCGGGAGGCGAGTCTCGGCTGGTATGCCCGAAGCGGCGTAGCCGGGGCGCGCCTTTTCCCGCCCTCGAGTGGGTTGGCCTAGACACTAACGCGGCTGGCCACGCCCTTGGGCAGGCAGGGGCGGGTTTACGCCCGCCCTGAAGACGGATAAAAGGAGAAACAAGACCGGAAGGCATCCTCTTGTTCCTGTGCTCTGAAGCTGCACCTCCTCGCTGCACGTGAGCTCGAGACGGAACGAAGAGCTTGCAAATAGACACCAAAAGAGCCTGGTGGTTGAACAAAGAATTCCAAGAACAGATGATGAAGGAGAGACAGTGGATAACCCAAACCGGTTTCAGGCTCTGTATGGCAACAACAACAAACCTAGCAACATTGGCCATTTTGATGGAAAACGCAATAAGGAGGAAAATCCAGCTGTTTGCCTGTTTCATAGATCTCAAATTGGCATTTGACTGAGTACTGTGGGACTGGCTTTGTGCTAAACTGGAAAAAAGGGGCATGCCAGGGAAAATCCTAAATGCAATATTAGCATTATACAGTGACACTTGGGCACAGGTAAAATTTGGAGAAACAGTAGAGGGACATCAAAATAACATCAAAACTAATTGAAACAGGGATGTGTTCTGGCTCTGGGTTTGTTCAACTTATAGCTGACCTGAATAGCTATCTGAAAAAGTAGCTTGCCATTCACCAATAATGGAAAATGAGAAAATACTATGCCTGCAATACGCAGACAACATAGTTGTCCTGATCCATGGACCAATCGGCATGCAAAGATTGATCAACACTTTATCAAGCTATATTGAGCAACAATAGCTAAAGATAAACTTGTGCAAAACCAAAGAGGAGCCTCAAGTGGATTGCAAGTACAAGTGGTTTAACAAAGGGGGAACGAGTCTGTCCACTCTTCCAAGTACTGGACTATCCCTTTGGGGCACCAACTGTTGGTCACTAACCATTTTACCGCAGTACAAGCACAATCCCAGTCTTTAATCTTCACTTTCAAGTTCTTGAAAAAGAAATGGAGTTACCCTTCATCTCTGGCTGTGATGGTAGCCCAATCAATTACAATCACTGGCGTATGGTCTGGACATTTTGCACGGTAAGGGGATAGCCATTTCAACTCAGCTACAAGCAAAGGCTTACAAAGCAGTGTGCAATCTGCCGAAAGCATACTCCCCAGCCCAGGTGTGTCTGGAATTCTGTCTTCAAAGTCATAAATTCCAAAACATGCACACCTTTGTGAAACTGTGCTGGACACTCAATGCTTTAGAGAGAGTATCCTTGAACAATCTACGTTGGCTTGAGAAATTGAGAAAAAATTGTGGGGTGCTTTTCTGAGGAAAGCATTAGTAGAAATCGGGATACAAGTAGCATGTGATAGCAAGATGGTACAAACAGCATTCACTTGGATAAGCAAATCTTCATCAATGAAGTCACCCTTACATAATAAGAACATACTTGCAAAGTGTCGGTATGTCTGGCCAGTGATGCATTCCTATAAAAACATAAAGCCACATGCATAAGTCACTGCACATTTTCATCCTTACTTCAAAAGGAGTTTCATGCTTTATATTATTGTTTTTTTTACTTCAAAATACTTGCTCCCAGCAAGGAAGGGCATGAAGCAAGATCTAAATTGACATTTATGCTGCCACAATTTGGAGTCAACCAGTCACCTCATGTGTACGAGCCCAACAGTCATGGAAAAGAAGATACTCCTCAAGCCAAACTTCCTAAATTTGAACATTGAAACCTGCAGGCAAGCAGTAATCGGCTAGTTGGGTGGTGCCTCGATTTCTCTGGTATGTTGAGGTGTAAACGTTTTTAATCTGGTAAACCAAGTTCTCCGAAGAGCGGACTTGCACACGTCACTTTGAAGCAAGGACAGGCCAACCCAGGGTCAATAAATATAAATGACTCACAAACCCGCCTCTTTACAGTATAATATCTGACAATATGTTTCAAAAGCTAGGAAACGATTTGCACAGCCCTAAATGCACATGATTTAAAATACAGGTTGGTGGTCCTAGGATCTTGGGAACTGACCAGTGCAGAGGCACACTAGAAAGAAACTATGATTTGGAGTTTGTAATATTCCTTTAATCAATTTTTACCATCAAATAAACTCCTACTTTTCACAAATTGTAACAATTTTAGGGCTTTCTGTGTTCTTCCAAATTGTGATTTTAGTCTCTACGTGGAGTTTTAATGTATTTTTGTACGTACGCTCTGGACTTTATGGTTAGGAATAACTGAATTAACGTTGTTTCATACTCTCCTGGAAGATAGCCAAAATCACTCATTTTCTTCTTGCACCTCACTCCTGAACTTCTTAAAATATGAAAATATGATGCACTATCTTTGCACTGGCCTACTTCAAAACTTGCTACTAGTAAGGAAAACTCCCACTAGCACTAGATCTCCTGTACAAATGGTAGAATTCTTGGCCGTCCTATTAGATGTAGATTGTTCATTGACCCCCACATGTCATCAGATTGTGGCATGTGGGATCACTCTATACCTCTAAGGAAGACAAAGAGGGCCCACTGTTTGCTCTGTTCGCCCTTGTGACAAATGAATATGGCCTTGCATTGGGTCTTAAAGAAGTGTTCAGCTTCCCCGTTTGCCTGTGGCAACTAAGCACTAATCATTAAATACCTGTTTTTTGAAGAGGCAAGGTACCTTGATAAATGTTGTCTTTCAAAAGTTAGCGCGTTATCAGTTCTTAGCTCTTTCATCCCTTGTGGGCAGCCTCAATTTTCTCCCATTTTTCTGAATCAGCTCTTCGGCTACTATGGATCGCACAAAATCTCCCTCATGATACTTAGCCAATGATCACAAGATGATGATGACCATCCAGAAGAGTCTCAAAGCGTGCATGGGCTGTCTCCAATGGATAATGTTGGATTTATTCAGTGATGACAGGGCGTGGCATATCAGGAACACTAGGCACTTGGTAATGAAGACAAAAATCCCACAATGTTTTCCACAATTTAGTTTAAGCTGGGGAACTAGGCTTTCCTCTTTTCTCTTGCTGCTCACAATTCACTGGATCAGGGTCTGAGGAATGAGTAGGAGCATGCCTTACAGAAGACAGCCCCCAACACAACTGATAGCTTATGTTTTACATTGTATAGCAACCCCTGAGTCTGCAGTGTGCTTCTGGCTTTCAGGTATATTGTCTGATACCAGAAGTCTCCAGTTACTTTTTCAGTTTCATGGATGGCAAACTGCAAAAAATCATTGTGTTAGTGATTTGGAAGTCTTTAAGCGACATTGGCCTACGAGACACTCAACTGAAATATTCTTTCATTTCTGCAGCATCTTTCATCTCAGGGTATATCACTGACCAAGGATGTCTCAACAAGTAGTCTATGGGGTTCTGAGTCCTACTTAGTTGATTATAGAAAAAGAATATTCTTTCAACACATTAATACATTTTGAGGAGGTGGTTAAGAGAATAACCCACTGGACAGGGAATTAGTATCTTGTGGTGAATGTTGACACTATGAGAATGTCCATTAAGATGCAGGTGGAAGTGATTACACCACCAGGGTATCAAAATCTTCTACTTTTTAGGCGGGTATAACTGTGTTCAATCGGAGTAGAGACACAGGTTGCACAGATTACCGGTAGAAACGCTCCATACAACTGCCCCTGAGAGATTTCTGCTCCCAACCCTGATGAACCTCTGTTGACTTATAACTCTATATTCGTTGATGGGTTAATGCCCTTGAGTGTTTTCTCAGTTGACAGAGCAGTGCAGAGACAGAATATGGAATCAAAAATATCGAATTACATAAATATACAGTTAAAATTATTGTGGGTCAGAAATTTCGACATACAAATTCTCATGGTCAAGAGTATCTAATTTAGATATCGATGTCAAAAAAATCGAAGTGTAAAATATCGTTTGCAAAAATATAGAGGTCTATTAATACATTTTACATGTATGTGATGTATGCTTTTTGTATAAAATTTGTTTTTAATATATGTGTTACATTTTTAGTATCTATTAATTGTTTTTTGTTTGATTTTTGCAGTTCTAGCACCGTAGCGGGTTGTGAGTTTATAGGGGAATACGGTGGGAAGTAATTTAATTATATGAAATTAATTTATTATTCTTAGTAGTTATTAATATTTTTTTCGTAGAATTTTGCATTTTTATTTCTGTAGTGGGTTGAGGTTTATAGGGGAATAGGGAGGGAAGTAATTTAATTATAATACATTTATTGAATATTTTTTATTCATTTTTATTTGTTTAATTGAGATGTTATACTGATAAATGTGTAAAATAATGTAATATTAATTAATTCATAAATGGTTGTTAATTAAATTTAATTAGGTCATTTGTAGTTTATTATGGTAATTGTGTAACTAATTTTAGGTGTGTGTTGTGGTGTTTATAGGTTTAAGGGGTGGGAACAGTGGGAAGTGATTTAGTTTATGATGGATGACTCAATATGTTGTTAATAAATAATTGTAATGAATTAATTAGTAATTAATTATGGTAATTGTGTAATTAATTCTAGGTGTGTGCCGGGGTGTTTATAGGAGTAAAGGGTGGTATGTATTTTGTGTTTAATTAATTATTATATAGTTGTTAATTAATGTTAATTATTTGATATTTATTTTGTGTCATTTTTTGTGTGTGTTTTTTTCACTTTTTAAAGAGGTAAATGGTGAGTATTAAATACATGTTTAATTAATTCGTTCATAGTTGTTAATAGTAATAGTTTAAACAAAAGAATAATATTTAATTGTGTTTTAGTATTTTATAGTTTAATTTAAGTGTGTGGTGTATATTATAGTGTTAAAGCATGTGTACTCAATGAATGTTTATTATTTTGTATTTATTAATACATTTTTTTTAATTGACTATTAATTATTTTAAATATGGAAATAAATGTATTACAAATTTTGAAGTGTTTTGTTATTGGTATATTGTTATGGGATAGGAAATAACAAAATACATTTATGTTTGGAATAACTTTGTTAACGCCTTAACAGCGGCGGTTTTTCCTCCGCGGTGCGGGTGTTCTAAGGGGTGGGAGGGGCCGCGTCTGCCGTTAGACGTGCGCAGCACCAGAGAGGTAGCTCGCGCGATGCCCAACGGCGGACGGCAGCATCGAACGGGTTAATATATACTACTTTTAAATAATGATCATTTATACGTGTATTTATTAATTTATTTTAGATATTATTTGTAGGTTTTTGTTATATGTAATTATTATTATATTATGTTTTTATATGTTTAATATATTGTTTTTTATTTTTACAATATTTTTTATTTATTTTATGATTTTTAAAATGTTGTAATATGTTTTTTTTTAATTGTTTAAGTGTTATTAGTAATTTTTGTTTCTCTACTATCCATAACTTTCCCTAATGTTGCAATCACTGGAGTGGGAATATAATTTTTACCTCCCTGCTATCCAGCACTTTAAATAGTAATTATAACACCTCCGCTATCCAGCACTTTCCTTACTGTTGCACCCACTGGCCTGCTAAAAGTAATTTTTACCCCTCTGGTATCAAACACTTTCCCTACTGTTGCACTCACTGGAGTGGGAATAGTAACTTTTACTCCTCCGCTATCCAACACTTACCCTACTTTTGCACTCACTGGAGTGGGAATAGAAATATTTACCCCTCCTCTAGCTAACACTTTCCCTACTATTGGACTCTTTGGAGTGCCAATAGTAATTTTTGCCCCTCCGCTATCCAGCACATTCCCTACTGTTGCACTCACTGGAGTGGGAATATTAATTTGTACCCCTCCTCTATCCAACACTTTCCCTACTGTTGCATTCACTGGAGTGGGAATAGTAATTTATACCCCTCCGCTATCCCAAATGTTCTCTATTGTTGCACTCACTGGAGTTGGAATAGTAAATGTAATTACTCCACTATCCAACACTTACCCTACTTTTGCACTTAATGCAGTGGGAATAGTACATTTTACCCCTCTGCTATTCAATACTTTCCCTACTGTTGTACTCACTGGAGTGTGAATAGTAATTTTTACCCCTCTGCAATATAACATGTTCCATACTGTTGCACTCTTTGGAATGGGAATAGTAATTTTTGCCCATCCGCTATCCAGCACATTCCCTACTGTTGCACTCGCTGGAGTGGGAATGGTAATTTGTATCCCTGCATTATCCAACACTTTCCCTACTGTTGCATTCACTGGAGCTGGAATAGTAATTTATACCCCTCGGCTATCACAAATTTTCCCTACTGTTGCACTCACTGGAGTTGGAATAGTAAATTGAATTACTCCACTATCCAACTCTTACCCTACTTTTGCACTTAATGCAGTGGGAATAGTACATTGTACCCCTCTGCTATTCAATACTTTTCCTACTGTTGTACTCACTGGAGTGTGAATAGTAATTTTTACCCCTCCGCAATACAACATTTTCCATACTGTTGCACTCTTTGGAGTGGGAATAGTAATTTTTACCCCTCTGCTATTCACCACTTTCCCTACTGTTGCTATCACTGGAGTCGGAATAGTAATTTGTATCCCTCTGCTATCCAACACTTTCCCTATTATTGCACTCACTGAAGTTGGAATAGTAAATGTAACGATTCCGCTATTCAAAACTTTCACTACTGTTGTACATATTGTATTGGGAAATGTAAGTTTAAATCTGTAATAATAGTTTAATGTTTTAAATTATTGTAGAATGTTCTTTTTCATTTTAATTATTGGTATAAATATATATTCTTTTCTTAATACAATTTTAAAGTTTACAAATTGAATAAAGATGAGAGTTAATAAATTATTTGTAAGTAAATATAAATATATGTATACATTTGTATGAGTGAGTTTATGTTTTTTAAATTAAGTTTCTTTGTTATATTTATTTAAACTGTATATTACATGTAATTAATTGTGTGACACATAATATTAATATTTAATATATTTACTGTATATTATTATATATATATATGTATTTTTAGATTGATATTTTTTACATTTATATTTTTAATTTCGATATTTCTGTACTTACCTGTTAATGTATTGGAGTTGATATTTTTGCAGTCGATAATTTTTTTCAGAGATTTAGAACATCGATGTTTGCTACGTGATGCTTGCTGAGTTTCACTCCAGGCCCTGAAACTTTTGACTTTGTTAGGTCCCATCAGGGAGGAAACATTTTTGATGAAGCCTCCATAACTGCTACCAGACCAAGAATGCTGTTAACCTCAGATACTTAGGTGGGAGGGGTGCTCTCTGACTTGATGTTTTCCAGTTTCACCAAATCATGGGCAACTCTGTCTTTTGAACACTAGTAGACAAAGAAATTGATGTTCCACTTCAGGAATTCTTTTAGTTTAGTGTGAGCCACATTCACTTAGTCTTTCAAACACCACACTTAGGTCAAGTGTAATGTTTGTGTAGTGTTTTGGAGTGTACCAGAATGTCATCACTGACATTGATGTTGCCAGTTAAGTCCAGTCGATAATTCTCTAGGTTTGTTCTGAAATACTTTGGCGTTGCTGGATGTGCCGAAATGACATATTTTGAAACAGTAAAGGATTCAGCCAATCCCTGCTTAGCTTGATCCTGGAGGAATCTTTAAGTAGTAATTCACACATCATTGGCATAAAGGAAAGCAGTGGCTCCACTTTCCCCACTGCAAAATGTGAAGAGGACCCCCTGAGACCTAGCAAATAATCAGCATACAATGACCTTTGAGTGAGAGAGTCTACTTTCAGTACCATAGAAACTTTAAACCCCTGAGGGAAAACACTTTAATAGATGTAGTTTACACCCACTTGTAATTTACACTCACTCTCCCAAACCATAGCCTTCCCAACAATTAACAGACTTGAATGTCACTGTAGTGTCTCCCTCACACAATACAAGACTATTCAGGTATTTCTGCAGTGATTCTCCAGAAAGAGACACAGCAACGACCCCTCAGATGAATTAGGCAATCAAATGCTGAGGGCCTGATCCATTTCTACTCACCTCCTTCAACCACTGGAATTGACTCCCAGAGCCCAAGGAGGGCAACAAGGAGCAAGATGACACCTGCAGTCTTCATTATGGTGCAGGCAGCAATTTCTGAATCCCGTCTTCACAGGTGTCTGGGATTTATAGAATTAAATGAGTTGAGAAGGAGGGAAGGATGACGCTAGCAAAGAAAGAAAGTACACCAGCCAAGGGTGAGTCAGAACTATACCTATCACATGCTACAACGTCATACACACTCCAAGCCAAACTGGGTTCCTTTGTCCCCCCTGGCCCCCTTGGTTAGAAACAAAATACATGTTTGACTACAATATGTGACTTTGGAACTGCCTGAAAGGATTTGATTGTGAAATAAATGCTGACAAATTTATGGGCTATGTGCTGTTGCTGGACAGTGTGCTCCATCAGTTCTAGAACATATTGAACATATTGACATGGTCATAACAGTTGAGTTATGATCCGAACAGCACAGGACTATAGCACCAGGGGCCATCAACCACAAAGCACCGACTTTCTCCTTGCGACCCCTGGCACTGCTTTTGCAACCTCTGGCAAAATCGTTCAAGAAGTTAAACAGTATGTACATAAAAACTGCTTACTTTCTATAGCTTCCAATGAGTAGGGACTGGAGCTTTAAGCTCAGTAAAATAAATAGATTCAGCAGCGCAATGAACACTCTTCTGCTTAAATAAATAAATGAAATAAAACACGTTTCATTACCGTAATTACATGGAAAGGTTCTTCATATGTGCAAAAATGCTTTCACTTTCATATAAAAGAGCTACACACCAAAAATGTAAGTGACTTATGGGAAAGGTAATCATTCGTGTGACCCTGTATTGCACAGTAGAAAAGTACCGCCCGGCTGTACATGAGAAGGATATAGAAAGTCACTTCAGAGTTCCATCACCGTATTAAGGAACTTTGCCTGTGGTCTCATTTTTCTATATGACCATGGAACTTCTCCATGGCTTGCAATATCCTCATAATGTATGCCATTTTTAAATAAAATTGCTCTCCATTGGATGGACCACAGCTGCGTTCACTTTGTCTACAAAAAGACCGCAACCCACAACCACCCTCAACCTACTCTGCGAAGAAACTGGAACAAAATCACCATCGATCAGATCTCCACATCGCTTCTTCAAAACCCCCCTGCCTACTCATCGAACCCTAACCAAGCAGCCATTGACCTCACGCAATGGCTGACCAACAGTGCTGACAACCTAGCACCTTTGAAAAAACGTCAAACCAAACTAGGCAGCAAATACGCCCCCTGGTTCAACGATGAGCTCAAGAAATCCAAGAAACTCTGTCGCTCCCTCGGGAAGGCCTGGAAAAAAAAAACAAACACCAGCACCAAGGACGCCTTCAAAAATGCCACCCGCATACACCACCAACTGATCCGTACAGCCAAGAAAGCCGCATTAAAAGACAGATTAGACAAAAACGCCCACAACAGCAAGGAATTAGTCAACATCGTCAAAGAGTTCACCAACCCCACTGTCAACTCCAACGAAATCACTCCCTCTCAAACCCTTTGCGACTTCTTAGCTTCGTTCTTCCACGACAAAATCGCCGACATCCACAACAGCTTCGACAACCAACCCGGAGACCAACCCACCCAACCGTCACCCGCCCTGAACATCCTCAATGACTGGAACCCAATCTCCACTGAGGACACCATCCGCCTTATGAACTCCATCCACTCACGATCCCCCACTGACCCATGCCCTCACCACATCTTCAACAAGGCGGACTCTATCAAAGCACCACACCTCCGAGCCGTTATCAATTGCTCCCTCAACTCCGCCACCTTCCCGGAAAGTTGGAAACACGCCGAACTCAGCGCCCTTCTGAAAAAACCCACAGCTGACCCCACCGAACTCAAAAACTACCGCCCCATCTCGCAACGGACGACATTCGAACTCTACTGGACAATGGAGACACAGTCGCCCTCATCCTCCTCGACCTCTCCGCAGCCTTTGACACAGTATGTCATAGCACCCTTCTACAACGCCTCAGAAACATCGGAATCCAAGGAAAAGCACTGGAATGGATCACCTCGTTCCTTGCCGGAAGAACTCAGAAAGTCCGCCTCCCACCGTTCAAATCAGAGGCCTCTGAAGTCATCTGCGGCGTACCACAAGGATCTTCACTCAGCCCCACCCTCTTCAACGTATACATGAGCCCCCTCGCGACTATCCCACGACAACACAACCTCAACATCATCTCCTACGCTGACGACACGCAACTAATTCTCTCACTCACCAAAGACCCCATCACCGCCAAAACCAACTTACATCAAGGAATGAAAGAAGTAGCAGAGTGGATGAAGCTCAGCCGTCTGAAACTGAACTCGGACAAAACAGAAGTCCTTATCTTGGGAACCACCCCCTCCGCCTGGGACGACTCCTGGTGGCCAACAGCCCTTGGAAAAGCACCCATCCCGACGGACCACGCACGGAACCTGGGCGTCATCCTGGACTCCTCACTCTCGATGACCAGACAAGTCAACGCCGTTTCATATTCTTGTTTCAACATTCTTCGCATGCTCAAAAAAGCATTTCGCTGGATCCCCACCGAAACCAGAAAAACGGTCACCCACGCACTGGTTACAAGCCGCCTGGACTACGGAAACACCCTTTACGCCGGTACCACCGCAAAACTTCAGAAAAAACTCCAACGCATCCAGAACGCATCAGCTAGACTCATACTAGACATCCCGCATAAAGACCACATCTCCGATCACCTGAAAGACCTCCACTGGCTCCCTGTCAATAAGAGGATAACATTCCGCCTCCTCACCCATGCACACAAAGCACTTTACGAACTTGGACCCGAATGCCTCAACACGCGAGTTTCCTTCTACACCCCCTCCCGCCAGCTTCGCTCTTCCAACCAAGCCCTTGCTGCTGTTCCACGCATCAACAAAACCACCATGAGAGGAAGATCCTTCTCCTATCTGGCGGCCAAAACCTGGAATTCACTTCCCATCCACCTCCGACTCACTCAAAACCACCTAGCATTCAGAAAGCAACTTAAAACATGGATATTCGACAAATAACTCCCCAACCTTCCTCAAGCGCCTTGAGACCCTCTGGGTATGTAGCGCACTATATAAATTATCTGACTGGACTTGACTTGACTATATGCTATAATATGTTTTTATCCATTTTTTTACTGGACTGTTTGTTACAAGAACATGGTCATCACAATTAAGTGGTGGCATGTGTTTCCTTTTGTTTTTGTTTCATATGTTTGTAATACTGAATAATGGACCATCAGACACGCGGCCAAAGCTAGACCTCTACTTGGTTAGCCACTGCTTGTCACATAGAGGTAGCAACATACTTCCTTTCTACATACCAACAAAAAGGATTCTTTGAACCAGGCAAGAAGAGGTTACCCCAATATTTATTATGTTTTATAATGATCAGAACATTGGGCATTTGATTTACTGGAGTGATTAACATATTCTTCCGGTCCGGTATCATCAAACAAGCAAGTTTCAGAGTGAACTACTATTAGCAGTATATGGTGCATATAGTTCTCTCACATAATTGCACCAGATTATACCAGGTATTGTTACGTCTGTTTGTGGAGACTTTGTACCCGATTTGCTCGCTATCAAATGCCAATACCTTTCAGAACCTTTACATTTAGGTACTTCATGTAAAGTACAATTTATTTTCTTCAAATTCAGAAACAATTTCACAATAGATCTGCGGTATTCTCAATTCCAGCCTCAGTAAGATTCTTTCACTTCTCACCTTCGATGCTGGAATTTCATACAACAATCTGATCATATCTAGTTGGGTTTTTGCACACATTCATTTTTGTTAACTTTGAGGACCCTTGTTGGCCACCACAGGGTTTAAAGAAGTTACTTTTTTCTGTCACTCTATATAGGATTACATTTAAGTTTGTTTCAATTTCAAGTCCCCATGCCTTGCATACTATAGCACTTTTGCTTTCACCTCCACAATTTTTCTTCGTCTTTCCAGCTCTGCCCCCTTTAAACGATGCTTTCATTGAAATTCTGGGGATTAAAGCCTGCTCAAGCAGATGAAAAACACTCCTGCGTTATGATCTACATGTGCTGCCTCAGAACAGCAGACGGTGTCTTCTTTGTAAGTGTGCTAATGCCTTATATTTAGAGTTGTGTCCTGCAGAGGTATAAAACATCGGATGTGAGTGAAGCTGGACACTGCAGCACCCTTCCTCCACACCACAGGAGGCAGTGAATGGGCAATGATGACTGCAGAGTGAATTTCATAGACTGAACATCTGTGAGTTTATGTAATTACAATGCATGCATTTACCAAATGTTCCTTTATCACACGTCCTTTACCACACAATGCATTTACCACACATTTCCTTAACCATGCACGCCTTTACTATACATATGCCTTTACCATGCATGACTTTACAACAAAACTATGACAATTTATCAATTATAGTTATACGTATAGTTAAACTTATGTTAAAAAAACTATGGGGGCGTGGCCAAGATGGCGAGCTAGGAGGTTGCAGATCCTTGAGGCTCCCCGGTCTGCGCTCCCTATTCGGCCCCTTTTGCGCTCTAACACCCAGGTTGTGCAGCAAACCGAGCCCGGGGGCTGCACCGAACAGAGGGGTGAGAGCTGGTGCCGGTTCCGAGGCCCCCTAGTTGCTGGGCACATGGAGGTGGCGGATCGTTGCTATCGGCTGCGAAATGGCGGCGGCTTGAGCTGGGGGCCGGTGACGGAATGCCTGGTCCCCGGGTGGGCCAGATAACGGAGGTGAGGCAGCGCGACCGACTACTGGAGGCCGGAAGGCATCTGCTGATTTGAGCGGCTGTGGCAGGGTTCGGAGGCGACACCGGAGCGTGGCTGGCGGCAAGGAGGAGGTTTGCAGCCGGGGTCGCGAAAAGCGAGGCTCGGGGTCTGGGCCTACAGACCCGGACCTGGTTAGCAGCCCAGACGCGAACACTGGGCGTCTATAGACTTTGGGTCCTGGCTCTTCACCAAGGAGTCGGTAGCAAGCAGGGAGTAGAGGGCAGAGTGCGACGGCCTTTGAGGATGCATTGGGCGCCTGGAGCGGCGGCAGTGAGGAGTGGTGGCGGCCCGGAGCGTGGTTGGTGGCAGTGAGGAGGCCCGCGGCCGGGGTTGCGAAACTTAAGGACCGGGGCTTGGGCCTGCGGACCCGGGCCTGGTTGGAGGCCCTGTCACGCCCCCTGGAAGCAACTAGGCGCTGGGCCCGGCTCTTCACTTTGGAGGCGGCAGCAGGCAGAGAACAGAGGACGGAGGGCGACAGCCGTCGCAGAGGTGAGAGGAGCCTGGTGTACGTGAGAGGGCCTGCCGGTGGTCCCTGCTGCTGACAGAGCGGAAGCTGATACTGGGGCACCTGGGCCGGCCCACCCTGTGATCCCGTCCCAAGGAGAGGTTTGTAGGCATAAGGAACTAGAGGTGTGCAGTAACAGCTTTTCGGCCCCGGGGAGGCAATTAACCATATTGGCTTGCGCTGACGGCGTGAACCCTGGAACACCACCCTTTCAGCACTACAAACCGGTAGGCCTTCCGCCTCCCGTGCCTCTGGTTCGCCATGGCAACTGCATGGAAGAAAGGGGAGAGATCACTTAAGGAGATGCTCTGCAAATCACCTTCGGCAGCCGATGCTGGTGGTGCGCCTCCGACGAACGCTCGGTCCCAGCAGGTCTCTTCGCCCACGGAGCCCCCCGTTACGAGGGAGTTCCTCGAGACCTTATTCAATACCCTCTGTGATGACTTTCGGTCTTTGAAGCAAGAAGTGGCGGGGGAGGTAAAGGAAATCCACCGCGACGTTGGCGAACGGGTCGCAGCGGTGGAAGAGAGTGCACACTCTACCAGTGAGGAAATTGAATCCCTACAACAGGAGATTATTCGCCTAAAGGACCAGCAACTGGACCTTCATGCCCATGCGGAGGACCTAGAAAACAGGTCCGGACGCAACAACATCCGCCTCAGAGGTGTCCCATCACAAGAAGAGGGGTCGGGCATGGTGGGCTACTTACAGGCCTCTTTCGAGACATTCTAAGTGAGTATGCAGACTTTGACATTAGTATTGACCGGGCGCACCGAGTAGGCTTGGGAAGAAAAGCACCAGCTCCGCTGCCACATGTTCGGGCTTTCCTACCTGACTTTGTGTTGAAAGAACGCATCCTGAGGGAAGCCAGGAAGAAACAGCCTCTTCAATATCAGGGTCACGCTGTAGCTCTCTACCAGTATCTTGCCTCTATAACATTACAAAAACAGAAGGCTTTTAAGGTTGCGAATTCCTTTTTAAAGGCCAAGGGGGTGCCTTACTCCTGGGGCCATCCCTTTCGTATAATTTTCAAGTGGAATGGCAAGCTGCAGCAGTTGCGATCTCTTCAAGAAACCTGCAAACTGTTGGGCATCGAGGGGCCAAGCCGCGAGTCCTCTCCTGCTCCCACACAGCGGGCATCAAGGAAGGGCTGGCAAACGGTGGTGCGCCAGCGGTCTCCTAAAACTGCAATGAAACCGGACAATCTCACATCGACCCAGGAGCGAGAAGCGGCCCTAGAGGTGATGAAGCATGGTACTTCACCTGTGACGGGGTGACAGTTCACGGGTGTATACGGCACTGTGCTTTAGCTGGTCGGGGGGAGGGCGGGAGCGGGGATGCCTGGACTCCGCGTGGACCCCTCTTCATGTCTATGTTCTGTTTGCCGGCATCTGGAGAGGTCAGGTGCTGGACTATGACCCTGGGTTGGGGTAGTTCTGTTGAGGTTAGGGAGGGGAGAGCGGGGATGGGGGTGTTCTGCTGGGGTGGGGTGGGGTGGCTCTGTTTGGGTTAGGGAGGAGGGAGGGCTGTGTCAGGGGGGTCAAGGGGGAGGGAGGGGGGCGGTGTTGGGATGGGGAGAGAAGGGGTGAGGGTGGAACTGGTATGCATTTGGGGGGGAGGTGTTGGACATTGAATACCATGGATCCTTCGCATCAAAGAGTCCCCTGAGGGTGCATCTTGCAGCTTCTTTCCCTGCCGGGCAACCTTTTACACTAGCACTTAACCCTCATTCTGTCTGATGACACAGGTTTTATCACTTAATGTAAAGGGGTTGAATAATCCAATTAAGAGGCAGGCGATTTTGAGGTACTTAGAAAAATCGGGGGCCACTTTTTGTCTACTACAGAAGACACACTTACTGCCTATGGATTGGCATAGAATGCGATCCAGAGCCTTTCCTCAGCAATTTTATTCATCCGGACCGGACAAGCGAGGGGGGGTTGCTATACATCTTGCACAACACTGTCAGGGGAGGGTGGGGGATAAAGTGCCGGAGGTGAAAGGTAGGCTGTTGGTGCACTGGTTTTGGGTTGGTGATGCTTCCATGGTTATTGGTTCCATTTATGCCCCTAATTCTGGACAGGAACCATTTCTCGTAGACTCCCGCTTGGATACTCTGCGACATCAAGACAGGCGGGTCTTATTAGGGGGTGACCTCAACATAGTCATGGACCTGGATAGGGACAGGTCGGGGCATAGACAGGGGGCCACTGGGGCTCTTTCCAGGGATGGGGTAGATTGGCTCCAAGATACGGGACCGGTAGATATCTGGAGGGCTGCCCATCCCCATAGCACGCAATACTCCTTTTACTCCATTGTCCACCATACTTATGCTTGCCTGGACTACTTTATAGGGTCATCCATTCCCTGGTCAGATCTGTAGACATCACCCCCGCAGCACTGTCGGACCACGATGCGATTATACTGACTATCGACTGGCGCTTGGCGACTCACAAAAGGGGAAGGGGCATCTACGGGAGTCTCTGTTGCAGAGGCCGGACGCTTGCCGACAGGTACAGAAATGCCTACCTGATTACTTAGAGTCTAATGACACGGGTGACACTCCGTTGTCAACACTTTGGGGCGCCCTGAAGGCGGTAGCGTGAGGGGAGCTTATTGCAATCTCGGCAGCCGTGCGCGTAAAGAAAAATGGGAGGAGTTGGCAGCTAAGGTGTTGGAACTAGGGTCCACAGCAGAACAGGGGCCCTGTGTATGTGTCGACAACTCAAAGCAGCCAGAGATCAGCTGGCGAGTTTTGACCTCGACTGGGCGGAATACATCAACATCCGGGTCAAGTACTCCTATTATATAGGCGTAGACAAGACCGGGAGGCTCCTTGCTAACAAGTTACGGGTGCGGGCAGTGCGCTCCAGGGTAGCAGCGGTCCGTACCCCCGACGGGACGAGGGTTGAAGGGGATGAACAGATTGTGGAGGCCTTTTGGACGTTCTACTTCTCTTTGTACAGCTGGGACCCCACTGTAGACAGAGCAGGGGTATACTACCTTGGCCGAGCTGCAGTTACGGCTCTTAATGCTTCTGGGGCGTATAGGCCAATCTCCCTCCTGAACTTAGACCTGAAATTATTCACAGGGGTTTTAGCAGCGAGGTTGGGCCCACTCCTCCCCGGTATAATCGAGCCTGACCAGTCCGGCTTTGTCCCTAACAGACAAAGGAGTGACAATACCAAAAGAATCCTACATCTAATCAACAAGGCCCATTATGTAGGACGAGACGCTTCTCTACTTTCGATCGATGCTGAGAAAGCTTTCGATTGTGTGGATTGGGGGTTCTTGGATACCGTATTAGCCCACTTTGGGGGGGAAGAGCGCTTCCGGGCCTGGGTGGCGAGTAGTTATGATTGACCTAGGGTGACTATCCGGGTCAACTGATTGTGCCCCAAACCTTTTGAGATCCGATGGGGTACAAGGCAGGGGTGTCCCCTATCCCCCCTGCTCTTTGCATTGTCTGTCAAACCCCTAGAGCAGCACATCCGGGACAACCCTCAGATTTCTGGAATTCCGTTTGGGGGGAACAGCATACAGTTAGCTTATCCGCCGACGATATCCTGGCGATGCTCACCTCCCCCCAGCGGTCTATTCCTGCTTTCCTGGGGGAGCTTGAAGAATTTGGTAGAGTATCAGGATTCAAAGTTAATGTTGGGAAGTCTATGCTTTTGCACCTGGGCTTCCATGAGGGTACCCCTGCAGAGGCCTTTCAGGGGATGCGGGACTTTAGGGTGCAGGGTGAAATCCCCTACCTTGGCATCACATTAACGCCGTCCACTCACTCTATGCTCACCCGCAACTAGAAGGCACTCACCATTCAGATGACAACCGCTTTGCGTCGCTGGAGAACGTACTCTTTATCGCTGCTGTGCAGGGTTGCGGCTGTCACTTCAGTTCATGAAGCTTTATTCGGTACATGAAAAAATGACCACAAAAGCATAGCACACAAGCAACAGAATTAAAATACAGACATGATTAAAAACTCATACTTTTCCTAAAAGCCATCGATTTACATATAAAACTGGCAGTATAAAAACATACGTCGGGGTGGTCCAAGTTATATAACAGACACATAGCATCCTCCACATTTAAAACTCCATACTTGAGAAATAATGGTTTTAAAAAGGAGATCCTAACATTCTGAAATAGGGGACAAAAAAGCATAAAGTGCATAGTGCTTTGATTTGAATGTCCATCACATGGGCATGGGCCCACAGGGGGCTTTTTAGGGTGAGGGAAGGCCACTAATACATGAGCAATACCAACTCTTAGTCTGGTTAGTACAAACCTATGCGTTGGCCTAATTACACCATTCAAATAACATTGAAATCCCTCAGCAGCAACATATTTGTTGTAAATTTTAACAGTAGCGAGGGAATTGGTTATAGTTGAACGTTTTTGGGCTTTATGTAACATAAAGATATTTTTAAATTCCTGTTTCACAAGGCCTCTAGGGGTACAGTTTTCTGACAACAAATTGATATCAAAGATACTTTTATAACTACCTACAACATATTTGAGCCACGGTATCTGCATACAGTTGTCTAATGCAAGGCAATCCCTGATTATACGTTGATTGAACTCAGTTTCTTCCTTAAGCCAAATTGCACGGTAAAGCAATAGAGGCCTAAGTGAGGCGAGCCAAGTCAGGTGAAAAACCCCGCCTCTCTATGGATCAGCTCTGTTGGTTGCGGCTGTCAAAATGTCTATATTGCCTAAAATACTACATGTTTTACAAACGATTCCGGTGATGCCTCCCCTTTGTTACTTTTGTACGCTACAGTCCGCGATACAGCTTTTTATCAGGGTGGGAAGTGGCCGAGGCTCCGTAGCGACCTGGCTTTCCGTCCCATGGGGGAGGGTGGTTTTGGGATCTTCGACTTGGTGACTTACTACAAAGCTGCCCAGCTCCGGTATCTAGTAGAATGGAGCAGACCAGAATCCGAAAAAAGGTGGCTTTTTCTCGTACATGCAGAAATCTCCGATAACTCGCTCAGCGTTGAAGGTTTGGGACTCGGTCGCCTTGCGGAGAGATCTCACGTCCTTCCCCTCACCTCTCACTCCTCTTTTTGGTAATCCGGACTTTTCTCCCGGTACTGATGCACGAGCTTTCCCTTTTTGACCTTCAGGGCTTCATTCCCTTTTCGGCTCTACCGGACTGGTATGGCATTAAAGATCCCAAGCGAATTCAAAATTTTCAGATCCGCCACTGGCTCACCCTTCCCAATGTGCGCCCCGCGGTTAGCCGTAAACTCACAACCTTCGAGAAATGGCTCCTCTCCAAGCACTCAGACCTGTAAAATTATCTCTGAATTGTACCCCATGCTGCTTGCCCCGGCACGGCAGGAGAAGTCAGTGGGCCAAAGCCGATGGGAAGCAGACCTGGGTCGTAACCTTTCACCAACGGAATGGCAACAAATTTATCAGAGGGCTCACCATACAGTGCAGAATGTTGGTAGAGGGGAAGCTGCGGTCAAGGTGGCCACCTATTTGCACCCGACGCCGGCCCGTTTGCACCAAATTAACCCTGCTCATAGATCTGAGTATTGGCGGGGGTGCGGGGAAATCGGCACTTTGACCCACCTACTTTTGGAGTACAGTGAGGTGCAGGGGTATTGGGATGGAGTCCTTACGGATGTAGACACTTACTTTGAAACAGAGATTCCTTGATTCCCTGCATACACTCTCTTGGGCTTATCTAATGCAGTCACTTTCCCACTTAAATCTGTACGGGGAAACTAATGGGGATCGCCCTGGGTGCAGCTGTACATCATATCTTATCTCTCTGGGGCTCCAAGACCAGGCCATCGCATACTATATAGTTGCATAGGTTGTGGCATGTTGTTGGTATGGAGCGCATTCAAGCCACCCTCACGGCCTCGACAGCCTCCTTCTGGGAGATGTGGTGCCTGCTCCTCGCATTCCTATCGCAAGAATGTAATGAAGTGACGGGCCCTAAATACCTGCGACTTGTCAGACTCACAGAGGCTCCGCCTCCTGCGGGAGGGTCGCAAGATGGATAATCCATGGTATTTTCCTTTTTCCCTTTTTTTTACTAGTTGTATGGCGATTGGCACACCTGTTCCGGGGCTTCGGGGTAGGTTTGGAGAGGTAGGGTTAGGAGGGGCAAGGGGGGGAGGGGTGGTTCGATAGGAGTGGGTTGGGGGTATACACATTTATGGTTGGCCACAGCACCACAGGCATGCATGGATCGGGGCAGGTACTCCATTTCTGTCCTGGGTATTTGTCCGTGGAATATCAAATTCATAGGCTGGGGCCTCAGATTTTCACTCATGCATATGTTTGTTGGATGTTGGTGGGGGCAGTGGGCGATACATCTAAATGCACTGTAATGTTGTCTGCCTGTTTTGATAAACTCAAAATAAAGATATTAAAAAATGTTTTTAAAAAATATGACCTGTTGCCTTAAGTCCTGTTGCTTTAAGTCACTTAATGGCATGAGTTATAGTTACTTCAGATAAGTTTAACTATAAGTATAACCGTAACTGCTGAATTTCTATGGGTTGTATGGGTAAAATATTAGACTAACTATAACGATTCTGTAACCTTTGCCTTTTCTTCAGCTAATTTAAAAAACAAATTCAACAGGACCCTAAATCTGTGGAGGATCTGTGGATGTTAAGTTTCATTGAGAAAAATAAATAAAGCAATGTTGGGGTCATAAGGGGTTGTCATGGACCCCATATATGTTCCCTGGGATCAGGATATCTATATTGTTTCTCCTTCTTTGTGTTTATTTTCCCCGTACTGGGACAATGTAAGGAAACAAAATGGCAGTTGGAACTTTTCTTTTAAGCTGTGGCTAGCCAATCAGGGTCTTTCCCTTCCGGATCCTCAGCAGATGGATCCGTAAATTATCCGGGTTGCTTGATATCTATATTTTTTAATCATAAATATCTCTAAACCAACTAAATGAATTTACATCAAACAGGTGTAAGTGTGATCTGCGTAACCAAATGTGGCTCTCTGCCTAATTTGCTGCAATTCCGTTTAGCAATTTGGGATGCAATAATGGTCAAAGAGTGCAAAATCCCCAAAGACATAAAATGAGGAAACAGTATTTTGGGACTCCCCATCTTTCTCAGCTACCCTTGATAGATCACTCTCAAACTTCCAATACAGAAGCTGAATCAAATCATGTATACTTTTAAACCATATGTGCAAAGATTAGTCCTATGGAAACTCTGGTCCTAATTATAACTAACAACTGCCAGTAGGTATTTTCCCCAAGCAATTTCCCATAGGACCTTTAGCATCAGCTACAGCTTGAACTGCTTTACGGAATTACACCAAATTTGGCAAAGAGGTAGCCCTCAGTTCAGACTTGTGCCCTTTGCTTCAATAGTGTCAATCTGTTCAGAAGCTCCTATGAAAATTACAATCAAAATCATTTATATATCAATGGGCACGGTGGATCTGCGGATTCTATGCGCATTGTCATTGTACCATAAGCGCACCCTTCCGATCACGTGCTGAATGCTAATTGGCTGTCAAGTAGTTGTCAACATTCAAAAGCAGGAACTGTTGGCAGCCATTTTGTGCCTCTGTAGAAGCAAGGCTGAGGAAGTCAGTGGAATATGTGTGCAAAACGTAGAAAGGGTAGAAAACATTTTACCCTCTAGACCTGCGTAGGGGGTCCCAGAAGGCCCACCAGGGCCCACAATTTTTTTTTAAAAAAAGACCCAGCAGGTGCATGTAGGGTGCGCTGTAAAATAAATAAAATAAAACAGAGGTTTTTTTATAATTAGCCCCCGGGGGCAAAATTATGACATTTTATGCCCCCATGGTCCCGCCTGCTCCTTGTGTCCTTTGGGAACCGGCATTGCTTTTCCACATGGGAAGATGCTAACTTGCATGTGGAAAAGCAATCTGGTTTGGATTTTGAAAGTGAGA
Organism: Lissotriton vulgaris; assembly: GCF_964263255.1. NCBI lineage: Eukaryota > Metazoa > Chordata > Amphibia > Caudata > Salamandridae > Lissotriton > Lissotriton vulgaris. The sequence goes on along the minus strand of NC_141694.1, from coordinate 1,869,636,664 downwards.
AGAGATTTCACTGCTGTGTCTTTCAAAATGCAAACTAAGATTGCTATGGAAGGGCGGGAGCCGCAAGACTCCCGCCTTCTCATAGCAAACAGCAGTGTCCCGGGGGTAGGCACCCTGGGACACTGCAGGATCTGGCCCTGGGGCGTGGCAGTCCCCAGGGCCCTCGAGGGGTCCAGGCAGAGGGCCACGAAGTCTGCCTCCCAAAATACCCAAATTCCTGGGAGTATTGGTTCCCGGGGCTTGAGGGTGGTCATTGAGGCCCCCACACTTCTAATTTTGCAGGCGGGGCCTTGGAGCCCCCCACAACCATTTATTTTATAGCCCCGGGGGGATGGCTCTCATTGTATAGGAAACAGCAACGTTGAAAAAACCTTCCAGTAAGATAACAAAGGATTTGAAGTCCATTTTGGCGTTTTTTTGTAGTTTGGAGGCGTTAAAGCGACAACAATTGTAACTCCGTCTTTGTAAGTATGCCACTAAGTTTTGTAATGTCAAAATTCTCGTGTTCCAGGCACGAAGTATTTATTGAAGTTCATTGTGAATCGTGAAGCAACACTGTCTAATTGTGATCTATAAAGAATTGAATGAGTTGTGTACTTATTTTGCTTGTAATGTGCATAGGGGCAGATTTACAGGTTAATTGCGTTACTATTGCATCACTTTTAAGATGGGAAAAGCGATGTGAAAGTGGTGCAAGGGGGTTGTAAATCTGGTACACAGTTTCTGTAATGTAGAGTGTCCTTGGTAAATATAACAGTTTCTGTACAGCCAGTACCTTTCAACCCTACCCCCAAACGGTTTTCTGCCTGTTACCATAGTAACAGTTCCTGGAACACTTAAATGAGCACAGAGGTTAGAAGTTCACCACACTATGGGGCTCATTACGATCGCGGTTTTCCCGCATCCTCCGGGCCGGCGGAAGCCACCGCCGGCCCGGAGGATGCGGGAAAACCGCTGCGGACCCACCAAAGACTCACCGCCACATTAGGATGGCTGGTGGGTCCTGGTTTAATTCCGCCGCTTTTCCGCCGCGGTCGGCTTACAACCGCGCCGGAAAAGCTCTAATATGGTGGCGGTGTCTCTCAGACACCGCCAACCATATTAGAATGTGTCCAAAAAAATGCTTTTCCGCTGCGAGTTTACCGCCGTGGAAGAGCATGTGGAACTTCACTGCGGGGGCCCGTTGCGGGCCCACTGGGTGAAGGGGGGTGGAGGGTGCACATGGGGGGGTACCTATGGTTTTAAAAGGGAAAAAGAAATGATGTAAGAGAGAGAAAGAGAGAAAAAACGACATTAAAACGGTGAGAGAGAGAAAGTTATAGATGGAGCAGTTAATACAGGAGAAAATACTCGTAGTTCATTTTTTGCCTCCGTTGTGTGTCCAAGCACGTGCTGGTTCATAGTGCACCCTCCAATTTAGTAATCTGAAAGATAGTACATAGAGCTAGTAATAGAATAGTACATACAACTGCACACGTATATCTTTGCTTTATTTATTTGTACACTCAGAATAATGTATTCACTGTAAGGAGGTGTCTGTGCGCTGTTTTTCTTCCAAAGTAGTATATCCCATGCACTCCCACTGTATAGCGGTGAGTTCTCAATATTGCGTACCTAGACTGTTGCACCCCATTTATTCGCAGACTACGGAGGTGAGTGTTTTTCTTGGGCAGATTTAGAAGCTCCTTGCGCCTCTTTTCTCATGTTAAAAGTGACACAAAGGAGGTGCAAGGATCTGCCGCTCAGACTGATATAACCTATCCTCACTGCTCTGAGGTAATTGTACATTCCTACGCAGTGAAGCTGCTGCACACTACCCACTTTATCTTTTCTTAGGTAAGTTGTCATTGTTTCGGAAACAAGTTTATTTGCTCACCTTTTGCCATTGGCATGATTCAAAGAGGGTGCACCACGTGTCGAAGCAGGCTTTTCAGACATTGTTACGATGGCCATGCATCATTGTGGAATATACGAACGTAGAGCTTTGTAGGTTTGGGAAGGGGGGGGTGGCGTGATGCCAATTTGTGAAACACAACCTGTAAGATAAAAAAGGAAGTTAAGATTGTGTGTCATTTCTTTATGAAAGGAGAGAGGACATGAGAGAGTGACTGAAAAGAATATTCGCAGCTCACCTTTCTGTCACCGGCGTGTTTTTCACCGTGTGCTGGGACATAATGTACCCTGAAGCTCTACATCTAAAAGAAAGCAAAAAAAAGATGTAATGTAATGTAATGTATTGTGACTTATATAGCGCACGTATCACCCGAAGGCATCAAGGCGCTTGCCTTGGGAACCCGTCCTGGGTTTTTCCCTGTGAGATAACCCCTACAGGGCATCCCCAAGGTGAAAGCCAGGCATCCCGCAGTGGGTGGGTCGCCGGAGTGGAGATGAAGCAAGCTATTGCCCAGAGTTGCAGCGTGGGACCCCATGATTAGAGTAGGCACCGAGGCAAGAATTATCGAGTCCGTGGACATTTTTGGGCTCAGGACCCTGCCGCGTCGGGAATTGAACCCTGGTCCTGGGCCAGACCTCTGCATCAGGGTCTGCCGCTCTAATCAGTGCGCTACACTCCTCCATATTATTTGTATGAATGTCTGACATAATATCGACAGACAGAATATTGAAATACAAAAATATCGGAACAAAAATATCGACATCAAAAATATCGGAATCCTATCTTCATAAAGGTAAGTACAAAAATATCGAAAAAATAATATCGTAGTACAAAAATATCGGAATCAAAAATATCGTTTTTTTAAATGTATTAATATTAATGTAAAAATAATTTTAAAATACATATAATTTTACAAATATTAAATAAAAATATTAAAACAAAATTAAAACTAATACATGTACATTTAAAATAAATAAAACACTTAATAATTTAATGTAATTTTATTTATTTTAATGTTATTTAATTGATTTAATGTAATATTTTTTTGTTTTTACCCTGTACGCCTGTACCCCAAAAACCCAAAACTGACCCTGAACCCTAAAAATATCCCTGTACCCCAAAAACCCAAAACTGACCCTGAACCCTAAAAATACCCCTTTACCCAAAAACTGAAAACTGACCCTGAACCCTAAAAATACCCCTTTACCCAAAAACTGAAAACTGACCCTGAACCCTAAAAATACCCCTTTACCCAAAAACTGAAAACTGACCCTGAACCCTAAAAATACTCCTTTACCCAAAATTAATTAATATTATTTAATTACCAATTAATTAATAATTAACAATAACAATAAAGTAAATATATTAGCACATTAGCTGTAATTAATTTAATTTAATAATTAATATTATTTTTCCCAATTAATTAATTAACAATAACAAAAAAATTATATATAAAAAAGAACTATAATTAATGTAATTAACTAATTAATATTACTTAATTACCAACTAATTAATAATTAAAAATAAGTACAAAATTATATTAATTAATTAACTGATTAATATAAATTAATTACCAATTAATTATTAATTAAAATATGTACAAACATATAATAATTAATTAATTATTATTAAATTACTTCCCACCCTATTCCCCTATAAACCCATAACCCGCTACAGAACATATTTATCAATTAATCAATTAATTAAAATTAATTAAAAATTATTTCTCAATGAATTAATTATTAATTCCTACTAATTAATAATTAATTTAACATAATTAAATTACTTCCCACCCTATTCCCCTATAAACCCACAACCCGGTACAGTAGTAAAAGACAATATTTAATTAAATTACATTAAAAATGAATAATAAAACATAATAAATACAATATAATATACACTAAATTTATTTAAAAATTGATATTAGTAACATCGAAGTTTTTTTTTCGATATTATTGACATCGATATTTAAAACTTCGATATTACTGATATCATACTAATATCGATATTAAGACTGTCGATATTACTTACCTTCGATTTTTTGTCCCATCAATATTTAAACTTCGATATTATTGTATATCGATATTTAAAACTCGATATTTTGTCTGTGTACCATTTATATATGTGTTACTATCTTAATGTGGATTACAATAACATTGCCCTTTCACACACTTTCCCTCTCGCATTTAAAAACAACTATTTGTGCAGTTTATATTCCGGACGTTTGACCAATTATAAAAACGTTCCTGCCACTGGAAAAGAAATATATTAATGGAATAAGATTCAGTATATAGGACTGTGTTCGTCTAAATCACTGCGTTGTTTTTTTGTATCCAGTCTGCTGCAGCCCATCGACTCCATCCGATGCGCACCCAGGCCTCACTGCTTGCCTTTCCATGGACAGGACACCTTCTACATCATGCAGTCCCGTTCTGCCACCAAGAAGTCTTGATATCGCTATGGCTAATGACATACTCGTGCTCCCATCATTATCGCAGGTTCTTCAACCGCTCAGTCCTTCCGGTAATACTAACTCAGTGACCAAAGAGGCCATGCATGTAGTGGTGGGCCCTTATACTGAGTGGTTCGGGCCTAAATGAGGCATCCGAACCACTAGGACAGGCCATCACAGCACTTGAGATGGGAGCAACTCTAAAATGGTGTAGAGCACGTGCGCCCCGTCTTTTTTATTGGTAGGGTCACGTGTGTAGTGACGCATGTGCTGGATGGGTGTGGTTGGGTGTATACCAGCCATGAGGAAGTGTGTGTGTGCCGTTCTGACAACTAGACCTGGAACTAAGAAATCAGCACAATGGAAATCTGGGCAATGTTTCGTTTTTGTTTTTTCCTGGTAGTGTAAGTGGAGTGGGCTGGCCTGACGTATGCCAATGCTGCCCGAGGCTCTAAACCATGATTCCGGAGCTATGGGCGTGGTCCTGTTGTGAGCTATATGAGAAATCACATGATTCGGCTGTCCGTTTTGTAGTGCTAACGTCACCCGGGTCTTAAAAGCAAATGTGTCATTATATATGTAAAGTTCCACAACTTGGCCAACATGGAAGGTACAGGGTATTACTGACTATATTTATTCATAGTTGCACACATAAAAGATGGTGGATATGGCAGATTTCTGCGCTTATCAATGTTAGTTGTACATTTTGTGGAGTACTGTAGCTGTAGTAATACAGAGCTGTGAAAGGTTTAAGTTGCAGTTTGTGGCACCTGAAGTGCAGCTAATACATATACGTATGTGGTTATTCAGGTACACTGTAGAACATAATGCTGGAAATCAGTGTACGAGGCTCGGAGTTGCGTCTACATCCTGTTATTGTAGGGTAATGACGTAATGTATGCGTGCCTTAAAATGTATTGTAAATATTGTGCTCATATACATTTCTGATTAGGTTTTGGGTTTATTTTGCGCTATATAAATATGCACAAAAAAAAGGAGGAATAGCCCACACACTGTCACAGGTAAGAGGGTTGTATACACTATTCATAGCACTATATAATGTGGTAGGGCGGAGGAGCAGCATTTTACAAACACAATAAATACACCGATACAGATAGATAGTTGAAGTGGGTACGGGCACATGCGTTCGACTACATTTTATTACGTTGTTGTTGGTAACAAGTAGAATAGTAATCATGATATCACCCACAGATATTCAATTGTAAACGGTTTATGACTTCTGCTGTACAAAGGTAGGAGCACTGTATGTGAAATAATACACAGAAGATTCAATCGTAAAGAGTTCATGAGTTGTGATGCACTGAGGTAGGGGCGGTTTGTGTGGAGCTTGCGATGATGCGTGGTCCAGGCAGACCGCACTGTTAAATTGTGTTTTGACTGTTGAATTTTGCCTTAACAAGGGCCCGTGGCAATTATTTGCAGTATACTGAGGTAGTGGTACGTCTGGTGTTTATCGTGTCCTCACACTGCGATGATGCGTGGTCTGAGCAGGCTGCACTGAAATCATTCACTTTTGCATACTGGACTATATGAAAGGGGAATACAAACTAGCATCAATGGTTGTCAATTGCTGTGCAAACTAGGTGTACTGATTGCTCCCTATAAGAAATTAAGTGATTCCTCTTCACGTAGTGCATTTTAACTTTCACAAATTGGGGACGTATGTCTGGTGGCGATGTTGAAGGTGATACCCCAGAGGTTCTTGGTATTGCTGGTGGTGGAGGTACATTTTGGCGCAATCTTCTACATTTTTTGTTATCATAGTTCACACGATGCAGCTATTGAAGGTGCTTGCACATACTAGCAGTGCAACAGCACTATTTTTTCTATGCTTTAAATCAATCAAGGCTGGATTTAATGCTGACTGTAGTGTAGATGAAAATGTAAATTCAAGTTGTGAACCCTACTGTGCACAGTGTACATAGAAGCAAGTAGTCAGTACAGTTATAGAACACTGTTTTTTCACTTATTTTAACAAAATCTGAACACATAAAGTACAATTGGCTCTGCATTAAATAAATCAAGGTTGAATTTGCTACTGTCTATAGTGTAGGTGCAAAGATGAATTTGAGTTGTAAACCCTGCTGTCCACAGTGTAGATCTTAGGGTGGAGTGCATCATCTGCAATCATGATTGAAGTGGAAGATCGAACATGTATGCAGCGTGGATTTTATTATTTAACTACATCTATAAGTGATGTAAAACAAAATTTGAAGGAAAAATACTAAAGGAATATTGTACAGGGTTTGATAGGGGTTAATCTTAGTTTGGTTTTCACTGAGTTAGTCGTACCTGAAACAACAAGGTTCTGTGGACCCTTCAATGATTTGTGGTTTAGCAGGCCATACTGATAGTAATATTTTTTATCTTGTGAATTCTGGCTTAGTAAGGCCATGTGGCGATTTTGTGTAGGTTTGAGGGATGTTACTTCGTTTGGTACTGCAGTTTATAAATAATGAATGAAGGATATGTTAAATTCTGCATGAATACGGCCAAGTGGCAATGAATTATGGCACACTGAGTTAGTAGTACCTTTGGGAGTGAGTGTGTATGTAACCTGCGATGATGCGTAGTCCGGATAGGCAGCACTGGGGATAATGTTTTTTGACTACAGAATTTTGCCTTAATAAAGCCGTGTGGTGATTATTTATGGTGCACTGAGTTAGTGGTACATCTGGTGTTTAGTGTGTGCTCACCCTGCAATGATGCGTGGTGTGAATGGGCTGCAGTCAAAGCCTTGACTGTTGCATACTGGACTGTATGTACTTTGAGGGGGGAAAAAAGTACCATCAATGGTTATGAATTCTTCAGCAACAAAATGATCAGAATCAGATGATACTTCCAGTGACGTAGCCATTTTTGTCTCCAAAAAAGAAATTCAGGTTTCCAATGAAGAAAAAGTGAGATTCAAATTGTGACCTATGCTATCCACAGTATAGACTATCATTATGTGTACTGTAGCAGGGTTTCCGTTCTCCCACAGAACTGTGCATAGAGATCTAGAACCTCAGTGAGTTAGGATGATCCAAAACTCATCTCAGTGTCAGAAATCCCCTTACCTAGCTAGCTACAGTGTCTCATGGATCATTATGGAATGATCCATGTCTTAGACAAACCAGAACATGATCTTTAGAATACCTCAGGAATCGTGGAACACATGAACACTCTTTCGTTATATAATCATTTCAAACCAAAACTGAGAGTCAAAGAACACAAGTGCAAGTTTGAAATATTTATTATTCAATGCAAAGTTCTCAAACGCAGTATCTTGTATAATACCAAAATGCAGATTATAAAAATCAGAGTCAGCAGCATAGTCACTAATCCATAGTAAGCAAAAGGTGCTAGCATGTTATAATGCAAAACCTATAGAAATCTATATCACCTATATTTCGCGCACCCTATCTAGCATATTATTTTATATCTAAGAAGGTCTCATTCGGGCTTTAGCAGGGCGGCCCCATACCTCTCAATGTCAGTAGGAGCAGTTCACATCAACAGCTACCAGCTCTCTTCATGCGCAGCACCAAGTGTCTACGTTCATTCCGTGTAACTCTATCTTAAACCCGCGTAGAGCCCAAAATGTTGGCATCAACATTATTTGTGTTATGTCTAATGTGGTGCGAGGATCAGGCCTCCCAGCAACCTTGTGTTAGGTTAATCTTAGAGTGTGCAGCTCTCAGTGTGCAGACAGTTGTACCAAGTGTACCAGGCAAAGCTGATAGCATAGAAATAACATATTATTCTCAAATAAACCACCTCATCGCTTCTAGGGTGAAAGCTACAACAACAAGTATGTGTCGTGTGCAAAACTGAAGCCGAAGGCAAACCGGCTGTTTAAACATGTAATACACTCATGCTAACTTAACGCAATATATGTAATGAAGTATCCATATGACAGTACCTTTGCACTTGCAATGTGAAATTTATTATTCAAGTAAATCTATAAGTGGTATAAATGAAGTTGTTAAAGGAAGCATAATAAAGGGATATTGTATAGGGTTTGATAAACGTTATACTTAGTTTGGTATTGTACTCTCCAAATAATAAATCAAAAGTGTAATTAATTGTGAGTTCTGATGACCGCAGTGTAGGCAGGAGGCAGCGGTTAGCAAGATCGCACGACCAGGTGGCATTGATTAGAGCTTCACAGTATTGGTAATTTAGTGTGTGTGCAGCCAGTGATGATAAGTGGTTCACAGAGTTAGTGGCAACTGAAGCAACAAAGTTCTGTGGAGCCTGGGATGATGCGTGTTCTGAGTAGGACGCAATGGTAGCAAAGTCTTTAAAATCCAGTTTTCTTATAAATATTATTTGTCCTTTCACTGGAGTAAATTGCAGTACATCTCTAAAAACTATGATATATTTTCTTCTAAATAAGACATCTGACTCAATACGATCACGTGGCGATGATTTGTGGTGCACTGAATTAGTAGTACCTTTGGCGCTTAGCATGTACGTACCCTGCGATGATGCGTGGTTGGGGGAGGCACAGTAATTGAAGCAATGTCTTTTGTCGATTGAATTCTGCATGAATTATATTTAAAAGTGCTACTATGCCTCATTACTGACATAAAACTGTTCACTCTTCTTTGCTATGATTTATGGTGCACCGAGTTAGTAGTATCTTTGGCACTGAGTTTGTACATACCCTGCGATAATGAGTGGTAAAGGGGGAGCTGTATTCTGATTATTGTCTTTTCTCCATTGAATTGTGCCTGAATACGGCCATGTAGTGATGAATTATGGTGCAGTGAATTACTGGTACCTTTGGCACTGAGCGTGTACGTAACCTGCGATGATGCTTGTTCCGGTCAGGCTGCACTGGGAGCAATGTTTTTTGCCTGGTGAATTCTGCTTTAACAAGGCCAAGTGGAGATGACTTGTGGTGCAGTGAGTTTGCGCTACATGAAGAACTCAGCGTGAGCGCACCCTGCGATGATTCGTGGTTTGGGCGGGTTACACTGGTACAATGTCTCTTGGCTATTAGAATGCGTCATGTGCAATCGCAATTCTACCTGAATCGTGAGCACTAACAATGTAGATCGAAGGCAGTTGTCAGTACAGATATTCGTCGAATGATTTTTGTGACTTATGTAAAAAAAATCAGAACACATACAGTAGAATTGTCTCTGCATTACATAAATCAAGGCTGAATTCCCTACTGTCCGTAGTGTAGATGGAAAGCTGAATTCAAGTTGTGAACCCTGCTGTCCGCAGAGTACATTTATGGCAGTAGTCCACAGAAATATCGAAGAATGCTTTTTTGTCACATACGTTAAGAAAATCTGATTACACAGTAGAATTGTCTCTGCCTTAAATAAATCGAGAATGAATTTAATGTCTGTAGTGCTGATGCGCTTGTGGTATCAAGTGGTAAACTCTGTTGATCGCAGTGTACATTTGAAGGCAGTACTTAGTACAGACATTGAGGAATCTTTTTTGTGGCATCCATTAACAAAATTGTCTCTGCCTTACATAAATCAAGGCTACGTTGAATGCTGTCGGTAATTGTCTCTGCATTAAATAAATGAAGGCTGAATTTCCTACTGTTCAAACTTTAACAAAAGCTGAGGATATAGTACAATTGTCTCTACTTTAAATAAATTGAGACTGAATAAAAAATTTTCTGCAGTGCTGATGCACAACTGGTATCAAGTTGTCAATTCTACTAACCGCAGAGTAGATTGAAGGCAGTTCTCAGCACAGATACCGACGACAAATTTAGATCCAAAGTTGAATTCAAGTTGTAAACCCTGCTGTCCACAGTGTAGATCGAAGACTGTAGTCGATACAGACATAAGTCTGCGGTGCTGTGGCGCTGGGTTCGCAATAGGCCTGTATCGAGGAGCCACGCGGTCATGGCGGCAGCAACGTGGCAGGGTGCGGACCTTTGCTGCAGCGCAGTTTCTTCTCTTTGCAGAAGTAAACCACGCCCAAGGCGTAGCCTAATTATTTAGTGTCTGAGATAATATGCTTGCGTTCACAATTCAGTACACTACACATATCAATGGCACCTTGCTCGTTCATATATATATATATATATATATATATATATATATATATATATATATATATATATATATATATATATATATATATATATATATATATATATATATATATATATATATATATATACACTGAAAAGTTTTTGGTTTGTATAGTGAATTGTGCATAGTATATCACCGGTAGTCTTAGCGTTGTGTACATTATTGTTGATGTTCGAGTTCTTTCCCTTATACATACTTGGTTGCCACATCTCTGTACATTGAGCTAGTGTACTGTTGAGGGGATATATTATTTTGGAAAGGTCAGTTGTCCTGTTTTGCTCTGCCTCTGAGGTAGTGGGAGGGAGGGGTAGAGGGGGTAGTTGTGGTGGTGGTGGCTTTGGGTATTGTGATTTTCCTTGGTGTCGGAAGTGTATAATTAGAACCTCTATCACATATTGATCTTTAAATATGGGTGTGAGTTGGGCGTAATTCACGCAGTACATAGTCAACGTCCTTACACTAGTTAAATGTTGATGTTAATTTGTTAGTGGTAAGTGGAACTATCGGTAACATTGCAGATTTGGTTTCTTGTTGAAAATATGGGGAAGTGGTCAACATTTTACTAAGAAATTATCTTTTAAAAAACCTTTGAAATTCACTGAAAAAAACATAGTTTGAGGCAGCTTATAGTTAGGAATTGTCATTTAAAAAAAATGTTGAAATTCACAGAAAAACCATAAGTTTCAAGAAGGTTATAGTTAGGAATCATCATTTAAAAAACCTTAAAAGTTCATTGAAAAAACCATAGGTTTCAGGGGTGTTATAGTTAGCTGGACATTTCACTCATCCAAAACCATTCAAATTCCTCCGTTATAGTTAGTTGTACTAACTGTAACTCTCGCGCCCGCAATCCAATGGTGATAATGTCACATATTACATCATTCATGACATGGTCAGTGACATCACTGATGACATCTCAATGGATTCCTATGGAAGGAAATACAAGTTGTTACTGTAAGTACGCTTAGAATTACTTTTCAGGGTCAATGCTGGGCTAAAAGATGCTGCACTGGGCTCTCTCCTGATAACAGGTGATTAAATCGGAATTCGTTGTTTGGATGATTTTAGGTGAATATTTTAAAGTTCCAAAACTCCACACTTCCAAGTGAAACCACTCAATGTTACCCTATGGAAGGAAATTCACTTAGCAGGTAACTAGTGTTAGTGTTACATTTTCTTACTCAGTGATGGATCCTGAATCCAGCACTGATGCATCTCTTGAAAGAATGCGTTTAAGTCATACAGGCGATTTTTTAGGAATATTTGTAGTTTGTGAAAATAGACAATTTTCTGGTGAAAACCAGACAATGGATTCCTATGGAAGGAAATACAAGTTAATGGTAAGTATGGTTAGAATTACTTTTCAGGGTCAGTGCTGGGCTAAAGGAAACAGCACTGAGGTCACTCCTGATAACAGGTGAGTAAATCAGAATTCCTAGTTCGGCTGATTTTAGAGGAATATTTGTACGTTTCAAAAATCAACACTTGTAAACATTTCTGCTGAAAACCACACAATGGATTCCTATGGAAAGAAATACATGTTACTGTAAGTACGCTCAGAATTACTTTTTAGGGTCAGTGCTGGGCTAAAAGATGCAAAAACGACAGTTGATGGACAGAATGCAGAATAATGTCATACATTCGACCCAGAGATCTGGGCCTAAATCCATAGTTTTTTTGCTCACCACAACACCTCAGTTCAGACATGGCCATATGCAAATCAGCTTTGACCCTGTGCCTCATGGGAACAGTCCAGCCTGAACTGCCAAGTCATGTCTTCCCTGGACCGGAATAAAGAATCCTGCATCCTAGGACCGGTTTCTGGCTATCAGCCATCTTCAGCTAGGATAGCTTGACTCCAGTGGCATGGAGAGCACGGAACTCATGTCTGAGCATACCCATCCCCCTCGGGGTGACAAATGCAAAAACAACAGTTGATGGACAGCATGCAGAATAATGTCATACATTCACCCCAGTACAGAGATCTGGGCCTAAATTCATAATTTATTTTTACTCACCATACCACCCCAGTTAAGACATGGCCATATCGAAATCAGCCTTGACCCTGTGCCTCATGGGAACAGTCCAGCTTGAACTGCCAAGCCATGTCTTCCCTGGACCGGAATCAGGCATCCTAGGACCGGTTTCTGGCTATCAGCCACCTTCAGCCAGGATAGCTTGACACGTCTGAGGATACGCGTCCCACTCGAGGTGACAAATGCAAAAACAACAGTTGATGGACAGAATGCAGAACAATGTCATACATTCACCCCAGTACAGAGATCTGGGCCTAAATCCAACGTTTTTTTGCTCACCATGTCATTCCAGTTTGAACCCAGCCATATGCAAATCAGTCATGACCCTGTGCCTGATGGGAACAGTCCAGCCCGAACTGCCAAGCCAGGTCCTCCCAGGACTGGAAACAAGCATCCAAGGACCAGTTTCGGGCTTTCATCCCTTATCAGCCTGGATAGCTTGATTCCAGTGGCATGGAGAGCCCGGGACTCACGTCTCAGCATACCCGTCCCACTCTGGGTGACAATTGCAAAAACAACAGGTGATGGACAGAATGCAGAACAATGTCATACATTCACCCCACTACAGAGATCTGGGCCTAAATCCAACGTTTTTTTGCTCACCATGTCATTCCAGTTTGAACCCAGCCATATGCAAATCAGTCATGACCCTGTGCCTGATGGGAACAGTCCAGCCCGAACTGCCAAGCCAGGTCCTCCCAGGACTGGAAACAAGCATCCAAGGACCAGTTTCGGGCTTTCATCCCTTATCAGCCTGGATAGCTTGATTCCAGTGGCATGGAGAGCCCGGGACTCACGTCTCAGCATACCCGTCCCACTCTGGGTGACAATTGCAAAAACAACAGGTGATGGACAGAATGCAGAAGAATGTCATACATTCACCCCAGTACGCTTGTCTCTCCTTTCTGATGACATGGATTTACAGGATTTTTTGTTAGGTCCTAGAAAGCCATTTCAAAAATGTTTTTGTATACAATAAATAATGAATTGTTAAAGGTTTCACAGCAGCAAGCTGACAGAGTGAATTTAGAAACAGTTTTAGCTGTAGTTTATAAAGGTATGACTACTTTATACACATTCATTTATTCTGAGTAACATTGCATCGCCTACAATTGACATAATACAGAGTGACATGTCCCTCTTACCACACGGACAGAGGCATGTCAATAATTCTGGACCTGATTGTGAGTTTTGCGTCCAACTGCTAGGGAACTGTGCCCTCCTACTCCACACCACTGCTGGCTGCGTATTAGGAGTTGGGCAGTCTGGCACACACCACCAGCATGAAGGTCTATCAACGGTCCTGCAGCAGACCCGGGCAGTGTGAATTGGCAGCAGTGAGGTGGCGGATGCCACCAGGATAGCGTTATGACCGCTGAGCATATTTCGAGTGCAAATTGCCACTGGTGGTCTCACAGTGGCGTACAGCCAGTGACGGTTCTCGCATAGGCAGTCAATTGCCGAGGTAGACACAATTTATTTTCAAAACTTTCACTTATCATTCTCCACCCCCCGTTTACCATTTTATAAAACCTATCTCATCATCCTGTGTTTGTATAATTTAGTTAAACCAGCTTCCCATTTTTTTCTTCACCAAGGGACCTACAAAACCTGCCTTCAGTGAATCCAAATTAAGAGTCATGGTGGTCGAAATCATTAGAGTAGAGCCCTAGCAGTTTGTAGCCCAAGTCAAGCACTCTCATCAGAGTACGAAAGTGGCAATATGGAAAAGTATAGTCAACTGAGTAAATGCAGTTGGGCACACCCTGTGCACACAGAATGACATTAGGAAGAGGTGGAATGAACTCCGGAGCAAGGTGTGTGGCAAATGTGGCAGTTACCACCAAGAGGCACAGAGGTCTAACGGTGGCCCTCCAGCATGCTATTACAACCCTTATCCTGGGAGGAGAAGGTCTTGGCCATCCTGCACACTGAGGGCTTGGAAGGAATAGATGGAGGTAGGGACTCTGGTGAACTACACTTCGTAAACTGCCACAATATTACAATGCCCTTTTTGCTATCAACACTGCCTTTGCAAATGTCAATTACATCTACTCCCTGGACATGCCACATAGAAAGTGCCTGAGATGTCTGTTTGTTGGTTTCATTGACTACTGGTGCATATGACACCATATGTCTTTTACCCCCATTCTCACCTGGCAGCCATTTTGCTACTGACCTATCACTACTCAAGTAGCTTACCCTTTATCAGCTGTTGCTAAAATCTCATTCAATTGACTACAGCTACAATGAGGCCTTGTCTCTTCAACGCAATATACCTTGCTACACTCCTTTACACCCACTTTCATCCGGCAGCCATCGTGCTTTGGACCTATCACGACTCAAGTAGCTTACCTGGGTCAGATCTTGCTAAAGTCTCATTCAATTGACTACAGCTACCATGAAGCCTTGTCTCCCCACTTCCATACAACATGCTACACTCCTTTACCCCCAATCTCACCTGGCAGCTGCCTTGTTACAGACCTTTCATGATTCAAGTAGCTTACCTTGTGTCAGCCATTGAACAAGTCTCATTCAATTGACTGCAGTTACCAAGAGGTCATGTCTCTACACTTCCATACAGCTTCCATACAGCATGCTACACTCCTTAACATCCATTCGCACCTGGCAGCCATATTGTTATTGATCGATCACTGCTCATTAAGTCTGTGATGTACAGACATTTGTATTCACAAATACATGTAAGCCAGCTTTGGTTGGTGTTGTCCTATACACAGAAACTATGACTGATGTTGGTCTGAGTTACGATATAACACCTCACTTACCATTGTCAGGTGAACCCATGCTCACAGTCCCATAATAGGAACAACTATGCCGCTCATGCATCCAAGCTGATTGAGGGTTACATTTGAACATCTATGGCCTTTGGAATGACACACATCAGAATAATATACTGTTGGTGTAGGTTATTAATGATGCAACAATGCATAAACTCGTATTCACAGATAACCACACATCCCATGAGATGTGGAAATCCAATACATTGTCTGACTTGAAGACCTCAAGAAATTGCTAAATGAAGTAAACAATAAAAGATTCTTAACACATACAACCTAGATGTACACATATCTAATCTCTCATTGACTGTCACTGTTTTCCTCAACATGGAAACCCAACACTGCTGAAGAGCAGACACAGGAATGCCACCAGCACCCTTCTCAAGATCTGGATGAAGAACAAGCCCTCATTGAAGACCGTCCTTCTGAAGCTTTGGAGATCGATGACCACCCTGGCCATCTGGTCAGCCTGGGCAGACGTCAACAGTTGGGCTCACTGGTTCCTCGCCTCCCACCACGTCATCTGACCCACAACTAGTGCACCTAGCACAGGTAGTACCATCCACTGTCCCCAGTTCTGGCTGCTCAGACAGTCACCACGACTACAGTCTGTCAGGAGCCAGGACCCAGTCGGAGGATGCAGTCCATGTCTAGGGCATGATGCAGTGGGGCTAGCCATCATGGGAGGGCCACCATTGTGGAGCCCCAGAGTGAGTTCACTGATGATACTGATGTCCAGGCTGCCATCACACAAGTCCTGGGCATTTACCAGGATTCTCACAGTGTTTTGGGCTAGGTCCAAATCCAAGTCAGTGTAATGAAGTAGCTGCATGTCTCAACACACTAGGAGGTTGTGGGAATCCGGGATGAGGTGGCCGCCTTTAGAACTGAGGTAGAGGCCCTACGCAACTAGGTGGGAGAAATGTACACTAGGGTGGCTGGGATCTGCCCCAAGGTGGCCGGCCTCTCTACTCAGGTGGTTTCCTTGGTATGGGTGCTGCAGGACATCAACAGCACACTCTGCATGGCTTTCCCAATTTTAACTACACCTCCCTGTGGCCAAAACACTTCCCCAGCACCAACCTCAGCAGCAGCCACAGGAAGGAAGGCCTTGACAGAGGGGTTTTCAACTGCAAGCAGCTTTGCCTCAGCAGCTTTCAATCCCCACTCACCCAGAAAGAGGGGATGCCCTTGTAAGACTTCAGAATCAGAAGGGAAGGCTGGCAAGATCAGAACCACTGCTAGAGAGCCACCTCATACCTAATGTGCTTCCTGTGTGTGAGACACATTCATTGTGTTGATTCTACCTCTCCACTTTTCCAATTCTGTTGTGAGAAGTATCTTGGACATTGGACTACAGACAGTGTGGAATCTACTCCAATGCTTTTATTCACCATGACAGTATTCCTCAACTTTTACTCTCATGGTAGCCACCTATCACATTTATGTCCCTCACTTTTGTTTGTACTGTAAATGATGTGTACAATACAACAAAGATTTTATTGTTTCTCTTTCTCATTCATGCACTTTACTTTGTAACAGTACAAGCGTGTCCAGTTTATCATGTTTAACAGATGCAACCACTGGAAGCATGGATATATTGTCAGAAAGATAGTGGTTTAACCTTTGTTTACTAGCAGTTCACATAATGACATACATACATATGTACTGACTTAATACATTTGAATTTAATGTGTTGGTTCATTGTAAGACATGAAGTCTGACACCTCATCAATATCTGCATCACTTGTTAATTCAGGGTCAATGTGTATATCTGTACTAACTAACAGACACAACATGGTATAAGGAGACAAATCTGTCAATATCGCTCACCATGGTCAACAACAAAATAGCTTAACAACATCAGACATCACACCACAAATATTTTACTACAGCAATTATTTCTGTTCACAGACATGTCAGTATTACAGTTCTCAATCCAGTGCTGCTTCCATCAGGTGGAATAACACAAATAAATGTCAGTCATGTGTTGAAAGCACTATTATCCCACAATGAAGACACACAGCACCAGCTACATACAGGTCGTAGACAATGAGAAATGAGACCATGTGAAGGCAGGATTGGATTATTTTGGCACAATACAATGATTACTAGGGTCAGATGATGGCACATACATTACTTTAGGACCGACGTACCACAATGCATAAGTCCCCAAAAATGTAGACTATTGGCAAACTATCGCAGTGCAAGCTGTCTTTTTAACAGATTGGTACACCCAAGCTCCATGACACACAGTCCCAGGAACAATCCATGTTCACTCTTTACATAGGAACAGCAAAACATACCTATTGAAGTCACAACTCTTAAATGTTCAAATGTAGACAACATGGGGAGAATGCCTAAAACAGACCAACACAGAGAATAGCTGTGCAAACACACATATGAAATACTTCACGAGGTCCACTTCTGAAGTTCCCTGCCCAAAGGAAAAGTCAAATCTGCTCCATTACTTCCACTACCAAAACATACACCGTCACCAAATTGACCTACAAACTACATGGTCAGACTAACTAACTACAATCATTTTGTCCGAACATCACCCCAATAGTGCCTAGTTTGTTCTGGAGTTGTAAATCTCACACTATATTTACCATCAGGAGAAGTAGTTATGGATGACATCCGCATGCAAATCTGCTCTTCATCTACACTTGGCATTTGTCTGCTTCCACCCGATAGTGCTTAATGGCCTTCATCCTCTGAAATGTAATGACCCATCGCATAGCAATATTGTAGAGTATGCAGCAGGCCATGATGATCTGACTCACCTTTACAGGTGAGTAGAGGAGGGATCTACCCATCCTGTACAGGCATCTGAATCTGGTTTTCACGAGCCCGAAAGCCACTCCACTGGCCTCCCTGTTCTTCCATGAGCCTCCTTAAAGTGAACTTCCCCTACCTCTGTAGAATTCCTCAGAGGGGCAAACAACTATGGCTGGTTGGGATACGCTGAGTCTCCTAGATGGGAGATAGATAGAAGGGCACCATTTAATCACACACTCAGATCATGTACATCACTTTTTTGAATAACTATCAGGAACCAATCTTGGAAGATCAGTGTTGGAATGCCTTCTTCTCTCTGCTGGACACACAGAGTCAGCTGGACCCCAACAATCCCCAGAAACCATCTGACGAACACTGAACCAGAGACACCAGTGCTCAACCAATAATCTCAGGGGAAGGGGGTTTGGGAACAAATAACAAACTAAAATGAATAGTTAAAATAAGGAAAGAAACAACTGGTGTGTGTTTGTGCCTGTGGAGAAGCAAACTATGGGTCACAGAACAATCTTGGACATCTGTTCTAAAACTAGGAATGAGTATGGAGACCAGCCCCTGCAGCACAAGTAAAAGACATCAAAAAGAACACAAATATTCAATGACATAAATCATGCATTAACATCTGCATTGGTTCACGATAAAAGAGGTTTTTTAGACTCACACCATATGGCGCCAAAAATAATTACACTCACACAATATTGCGCCAACGATAAATACACACTCACACAATATTGTGCCACTTGAAGATTAAACATAAGCACACCATACATTCTTATTTCAATGAGATAAGACATAAACTGTATCCTTCAGCTGAAATATGTTCAAGGCTTGGAAGCGTTACCAAGACCTTCTTTCAGTGAGAAAAAACAGAGATGTAACAGGGTATTGATAAACACTGCAATAATAATATACACTTCTATCAACAAAAACTATGCATGAATTATATAAATGTTATAGGGAGGAAATGACCAAAATCCAGGCAAAGTAGGATAAAGTAAGCTGAACGGGAAAAAGAGGGAAGTGTTATATAGGAAGCGAAGTCAGGAACTTTCTGACTGTGAAGAGTTTCATGCACAGTTACCCAATATTTCCCAGATAACCAGAAGTGAGCCGGGAGTCAAAATAATAGAAGTCCACTGAGCACAAGAGTCAAATGTAGCCCAAAAAGGATTTAGACTTATCTGCAAGGAGTAGCAGCAAGGATGGAACAGGACTCGTCCGACCAGCACCTGCAGAGAAGAGCCGTCACGCTGAAGGATCTTCAAGAGGAAACTCAATCCGAAACACTGAAAACAAGCCTGGTTGAGGGTTAAATACCTTTCGCCAAGCTGATGAGTCATGTAGACTGCTGAGTCATGGAGGTTGTTGAGTTATGGAGACTTGTTGAGTCACGGAGGTTGCTGAGTCATGGAGGCTGCTGAGTCATGGAGTTTGCTGAGTCAAGCTCTGGCGTGGCCTTGGAAACAAAGATAAGAAAAACACCACCACATACCAGTGCAGAGCATTAAAGAAATACAAGTTAGCTTTTCTTCCTCAGGGAACACAGGGAGTGAAAGAGGGTACAAGCCCAGGGCAAGAGGCATGTGTGGGCAGACAAAATATCGAAATTTAAATATCTACCTACAATTATATCGAAGTTAAAATATCAGAGGGACAGAATATAGTAGGTAAGTAATATCGATTTTTTTAATATCGAAGTGACAGAATTTTGAAGGTAAGTATATAGTTTTTTTAAAATTGATGTAAGTAATATCGATGTTACTAATATCGATGTTAGTAATGTCGATGCCAATTTTTATATGATTTTCATGTATATTATTAAGTAATTAATATGTATGTGTTATTTTTCTTTTAATGTTATTTTAAGTTAATTTAGTCTTTGAGTACTGTAGTGGGTTGTGGGTTTATAGGGGAATAGGGTGGGAAGTAATTTAATTATACTAAATTAATTATACATTTTTAGGAATTATAAATTAATTAACAACAGTAAATTGAAACGAGCCAGTGGCCCAAAACATGCAAAACTGGCATTACTTTGACAAGTGGGGTGATACTGTGCGGACTGTTAAGTTTTGGTCGTAGGTCCAGCTCCAAAAGATGATTCAGATCCAGGATGGTCTATTGATGTAATCATCATTTCTGCATCACGTGTCAGTCCTGCATAGTCTGTAGGTCAGGAATTGGTCGGAACAGTGGAGGATGCAGTCTCCTCCCTCTCCCAGGGTACCTATTTGAGAAATACATGGAACATTATTAGTGCTCTCAGTTTGCAAATTTACATGTACCTGACCTGTTAGGGCAACATCATGTGTCAGGTAATTTTTAGCATCTAGAAGGACTAAACCTGTGAGTTCATGACTGAACAGCCTGAGTCATCCACCACTGATTAACAAAGTCACAATCACAGCCCTGTAACTTGGTTATGCACAACATCATATAAAACTAGGGAAACACACTAAAGTGAGTGGTTACAGACATGTATAAGCAGGTACCATATTACACATGTCACTGATCTCATGGCAGATATGTGCTGATCATTGCAATGCATACATATAGTTCTGTACAGTACATGTGCATGACATGGGATTGGAGCGTTTAAAGTATCAGTGTCCCATTCATATGGTGTGGTGCTCATGCTTTATAAACTGACAAATAGACACTCAGCAAGTGCTAATATGCAATTTGTAACACATTACACTCGACCACTGACCTGGTAGATGCCTAAGTTCATAAATAGTATAATTAGAGTCTTCTACCGCCAACTGGCGAGGACTGCGAGTTGGCAGCTACCTGCACAACATTCTCTACCATAGGCCAACGTTGGGGAATGTGATTGGGGTCATCCAATAGCTGTGTGTGTCTACGTTCACATCCGCGTATGCACCGTAGATGTACGCTGCAGCTTTAAAAACATCCTCACATGCCTACAGGCACTGCTGCCATTGACACCTCCTCACCATCAGCTGATATGCGCCACCTCTGGAAGCAACCATGCCATTCCAAACAAGTGCGTGGAGACCCTTTTTGGAGAGGCCCTTCGCCTACATGGCCAGCTCTATGGCTCACCAGGAAAGCAGGTAAGCTCAGCATGATGTATGAAGGATACCAATGTCACAATCTTGACTTTTAAATGCTTGACAATTTACCTGTGAGTCCCACATTGAAAGCACTTACACATTTGTTAGGCACTTTCATCACTTTTTTTATTGTCAGAGATGTGTTGGTATATGGTACCCTGTACATTAGCTGGAAACATTATCCACCATAGAATTTTGAGCACTAGCATATCCGACCACTGTGCCATAGACATGCAATTGCATGCATGATGGAATGTGGACTAAATTGGCCTACACATGAGAATTATGTTCAATTTTCCAGTAAGTTTTCATGCAGCTATGCATTACAGTACTGAGAAAAGGAATAGAGAACAGTAGATGATGCAGGTATGTGTTTGATCCTATACATCTCCCAGCATACATCAGTCTGCACAAACATACACACTGGGAATGACGTTTCATCACAAACATCTTCTCAAATTGAGAATGTCTTCCCATTCATGCCTATGGGCCTCTAGGGCTATGGGAATAAATGGGGAGGTATACCTTAACTGTGAATTGCAATTTGCGATTCGCAATTAAGGAATATGTAGGATTCGCAAAATTATTTGCAAATCCTACATACATTGCATTTTGCGATTCTCAAATAGAGATTCTCTAAAAATCGCTATTTGAGAATCGCAAAACGTAAGTTTCATACATATGGCCCTAAGTAATTTTTGCCCAGAAACACAGGATGTGGAGCGTCGTTGCCAAGA
Organism: Lissotriton vulgaris; assembly: GCF_964263255.1. Lineage (NCBI taxonomy): Eukaryota > Metazoa > Chordata > Amphibia > Caudata > Salamandridae > Lissotriton > Lissotriton vulgaris. The sequence continues at coordinate 1,869,614,797 of NC_141694.1, read as the reverse complement.
CTCAAACAAGGTCCCCCATCTTTGAGGTGGACCGCTTTAGCCATAAGGCTACATCCTCTCTGTCTATATCATCACTATATCAATTCAGTTACACAGCCTTAAGACAAGCCCCTCACTACTACCAGTGTGTGTTAACAGGCCCAGGATTTTTGCACACATTGGGCAGAGTAACTGCACTCTTGTATAATGTACTGTGAAAATAGTCGATAAGTACAGCAGTAACACCCATCACAGCATCTACAGTGCCTTGTTTACCTGATTACCTACCATACCTGGGATTGCATTGACCAGGCCGTCACCATCACATACCATCTGGGTCACTAAATCCATAGATGAGGCCGGGTCACCCCTCCTGCTGCCAAACGCCTTCCTGTCTGCCTGCCTGCCTGCCTGAGCGACCCAGCCGCCGCTGAGCCGCCCGTCATCGCCGATTCCCGCCGCTGCCTCCCTGTGGCCCCACCCACCTCCAGCCCATTGGCCGCCCCGCTCCCGCCTCCCAGCTGACCTGCCCTCCCGGCTACAGATTTAAGTGAAGCGCTGCTGGCGCTTCTGGAGCGACCACTGTGCCTTCTACGAGGCCGGGTCACCCCTCCTGCTGCCAAACGCCTTCCTGTCTGCCTGCCTGCCTGCCTGAGCGACCCAGCCGCCGCTGAGCCGCCCATTATCGCCGATTCCCGCCGCTGCCTCCCTGCGGCCCCGTCCACCTCCAGCCCAGTGGCCGCCCCGCTCCCGCCTCCCAGTTGACCCGCCCTCCCGGCTACAGATTTATGACGCCCCCAGAGCGACCGCGCAGCAGACGCGCGCAGCGGGAGCACCGATTGAGCGCCGAAGGTTCGCCAAAGGTAAGCCCGTCTGCGCCCGTCCGTGCCTGGACCTCGCCCAGCGCCAGGACCCCTGGCCCCCGCATACCCCAGCCCACCCGCCGGACGTACGGCGCCGCCACCCTCAACGCACTCAACGCCGGCCGAGTCCCGGGCTGCTACCGAGCCACCCCGAGACGCACCCACGGACCCTTCTGCTGCAACTCCTGCAAGTTTACCTGCCTCCAGACCTGCACTACACCTACACCAACCAAGACGAGCAACAGCAGCAGCCACCTGAAATGCATCCTGCTCAACACCCAGTCCGTCCACAGGCACGCCATCGAGATCTGGAACCTGCTCGACACCACAGCCCCAGACGTCACCTTCTTCACGGAAACATGGATGAATGCCTCCTCAGCGCCTGACATCGCCATCGCCATCCCAGACGGCTACAAGATCATCCAAAGGGACCGCATCAACCACACCGGAGGAGGCATCGCCATCGTCCACAGGAACACCATCCGCATCACGACCAACACCGACGACACCCTCGCAACCGCCGAGCACCTGCACTTCCAAGTCCACATCAACCCCAAGACCACCCTCAGAGGCACCCTCATCTACAGACCCCCTGGACAACGCACACAATTCAGCGAAGACATCGCCGACTTCATCAGCCCACACGCCCTTCTGCTCCGCTGACTACATCCTCCTAGGGGACCTCAACTTCCACCTGGAGAACAACAACGACCGCAACACCACCACCCTGCTGGACAACTTTGCCAACCTGGGACTCAAGCAACTGGTGACCACCCCCACCCACTACGCCGGACACACACTCGACCCCGTCTTCTCATCCAGCAAGGACATCGCCTTCAGCCACGCCACCGGGCTCCACTGGACGGACCACAGCTGCGTCCACTTCAGCTTCGCAAGGACCACGATCCACCACCACCAGCAACAGGCTGCACGCAGGAACTGGAACAAGATCACAGCCGACCAGCTCGTGTCCTCCCTGAGCATGAACCCTCCCACCAGCACAACGAACCCTAGCCAGGCGGCCACCAACCTCACGAAGTGGATCAACGACTGCGCAGACGAGCTCGCCCCCCTGAGGACCCCGCCCAACTCAAGAGCTCCAAGAAGAACTGCCGAGCCCTCGAGAGAACCTGGTGCAGAGACCCAACACCGGACAACATGACTACCCTCAAGCTCGCCACCCGAAAACACCACCAACTCATCCGCGCCACCAAGAAAACTGCATTCAAGGAACGACTGGATAACAACGCACACAACAGCAAAGAACTCTTCAACATCGTCAAAGAGCTCTCCAACCCCAACGCCGGAAACAACGACATCACCCCTCCGCAAGACCTCTGCAACTCCCTCGCCTCCTACTTCCACAACAAGATCGCGGACATACACAACAGCTTCAGCACTCAACCGACGATCACCACGACCGAACCACCGCCCCCCACCACCACCCTCCACGCCTGGACTCCGATCAGCACCAAAGACACCGTCCTCACGATGAACTCCATCCACTCCGGGTCTCCGACCGACCCCTGCCCTCACCACGTCTTCAACAAGGCTGACGCTATCATCACACCCCACCTGCGGGACATCATCAACACCTCCTTCGGCACTGCTACCTTCCCGGAGAGCTGGAAGCACGCCGAACTCAGCGCTCTTCTCAAGAAGCCATCGGCTGACCCCACCGCCCTCAAAAACTACCGCCCCATCTTGCTGCTCCCGTTTCCTGCAAAAGTCATTGAGAAGACCGTCAACAAGCAGCTGGCCGCCTTCCTCGAGACGAACGGATCCCTCGACCCCTCGCAGTCTGGCTTCCGGGCCAACCACAGCACCAAGACCGCCCTGATCGCAGTCACCGATGACATCCGAGCGCTGCTTGACAACGGAGAAACAGCGGCCCTCATCCTCCTCGACCTCTCCGCGGCCTTCGACACGGTCTGCCATCGTACCCTAGTACAACGCCTCAGCAACGTCGGAGTCCAGGAGAAGGCACTGGAGTGGATCATCTCCTTCTTTGCCGGAAGGACACAGAGAGTCCGCCTCCCTCCGTTCAGATCTGAAGCCACCAAAGTCATCTGCGGCATCCCTCAAGGCTCCTCGCTCAGTCCAACCCTCTTCAACATCTACATGAGCCCCCTCGCAGACATCGCACGCCAGCACAACCTCAACATCATCTCCTACGCCGACGACACCCAGCTGATCCTCTCCCTTACCAACGACCCCGCCACCACCAGAGCCAACCTTCACGAAGGGATGAAAGAGGTAGCCGAATGGATGAAGAACAGCCGCCTGAAACTGAACTCAGATAAGACGGAAGTCCTCATCCTGGGATCCTCACCCACCGCTTGGGACGACTCCTGGTGGCCCCCCGCCCTAGGCAGCGCACCCAAACCAACAGACCACGCTCGCAACCTGGGCTTCATCCTGGACTCCTCCCTCTCCATGACCAGACAAGTCAACGCCGTCTCCTTGTCGTGCTTCAACATCCTGCGCATGCTACGTAAGATCTTCCGGTTGATCCCCACCGAGACCAGAAAGACGGTCACCCAGGCCCTCGTCACCAGCCGTCTGGAGTACGGCAACACCCTCTATGCCGGAACCACCGCCAAGCTCCAGAAGAGACTCCAGCGGATCCAGAACGCCTCAGCACGACTCATCCTGGACATCCCCCGTTGCAGCCACACCTCCGGACAGCTGAGAGATCTGCACTGGCTCCCGGTCAACAAGAGAATCACCTTCCGTCTCCTCACCCACGCACACAAAGCCCTACACAGCCAAGGCCCAGGATACCTCAACAGCCGCCTCAACTTCTACGCTCCCAAACGCCAGCTTTGATCGACCAGCCACGCCCTCGCCGCCGTCCCCCGCATCCGTAAAGCCACCACAGGGGGACGGTCCTTCTCCTACCTCGCCGCCAAGACATGGAACTCCCTCCCCACCAACCTCCGCCTCACCCAGGACCACCTCGCCTTCAGGAAGCAACTCAAGACCTGGTTGTTCGTGTAGTAGAAGATCCCCCTCCCCCAGCGCCTTGAGACCCTCTGGGTAAGTAGTGCGCTATACAAATGCGATGATTGATTGAGTTGACCATTTCATTTTTGATCTCATCTGAGCAGAGTGGAACAGCTGGGTGAGCCTTCAGCTGGTGACCGGCTGCAGAGAGCAGTGTTGCTGGCTTCTCAGGTTTAAAATGTGCATGTCACTTTGGCTGTCTTGCCTGAATGCCCAACATGCACATTTTAAACCTCTCCACCTAGCTGTCTTAGACAGCTGAGTGCAGAGCAGGCACAGAATCCAAGGGCCTGATGGAGCATCAAGGCACCCGCTCCAACCTATCCTGGGGCTTCTCTCATGCTGCTAACATTATCAGCAGCATGAGAGAAGCACAAGGACAGCACACCAGTGCCTGGCAGGAATAAGCAGAGACTACTGAGGTTGCAAGCAGACCCTCCTTGTGATTGAAAGCCCAGCAAGGGAAGCTTGCCAGAAACCGTGCATCGTAATTCGGCTGGCGTAAAACCCCGTCCATATGGATTACGGGCCGGTTCTTTAGTCTGTCAGAAGCCAGCCAGAATGACCAGCCGGTTTCAATTCCAACAGGGTGTATTGTAATCAGCCAATGGGATGTGCAACTGACAATGTCAGTCATAAAGCCTCTGACCTAAGTTTGGAGGCTTTATGACTGATATCATATCCCATGCTGGGCTTTTAATCACAAGGAGGGTCTGCTTGCAACCTCAGTAGTCTGTGCTTATTCCTGCCAGGCACTGGTCTGCTGTCCTCGTGCTTCTCTCATGCATGATATCATAATAGACCCTTTAATAGCCACGTGAGGGGACCCCAGAGACAAGTTACTAAATAGCCTTGTTTCTTGTGGTCAAATACACTTTATAACCATAGCAGTTTCTAGAACACTATTACACACAAAATTGCGTCATTTCTGTAGGTTATTCCATTATAAATGCCTTTTTCCATCTGTGATATTGTGTTACTCAAAGTGTCACACATAAGGCATTCAAATGGCACACATGAACATATTGAACACATGAAAATGTCACACATGAGGGGGCTGAAAACTTAGCAGCTATGTGCAGCTGTTGTCATGGGCATCAATAATTGCAGACTTTTAAGCAAAATAGAAAACGTGACGGGTTGGTCTCTAAAAGGGGCGTGGCCTGTGTAATTAAGAGAGTGGCTTAAACATATAAACATTTCTGTGATTCACATAGTGTGCCACCAGACCGATGTTTTGATGCCTTTTGAGACTTCTGTTATGACATCCAGATATATAACTCAACCACTGACATATTCCTAAAACCAGCCAGGCCTACTGGCTTTGTCATTGGCTGTTAGCAGTTTAAGATAAATGAGTACCAGCAGTGAGTATGTTATCAATAATTAATATTGAAAGTGCTTTAATTCTGAAATTGTGAGACGGTGACAGGTCTGACATGGAACAAAAACACAATTTTAATATTATTTTTATGTATTTACTGATGCAGGGATTCTGTATGTGTAGAACTGTGCCAGGAAACACAGGACCTCAGAATGTGAGGGCTAAATCACTTACCCACCAGTATGTGTGCACCCAAGTCCAGCTAGCCCAGAGTGCCTTACCTGCCTTCCTAACCTTCCCAGAGTAATATTTAAATTGGCAGCCTCTAGAACACAACTCTGCAGTTCCTCAGTGATCCGAGGAATTGAATCAACCAATTTCGTTTTTCTCTCACTCGTGCATATCCACAATAAACAAAGAAAAACACGATGTAAGTTTAAAATATTTTTTGCAAACTATTATACCCTATTATGAAGCAAATTGACTGTGATTATAAACATGAGACTAACAAATGTAGTTTGCATCTCAAGGAAAGTGTACATAATATATATCCCTACCATGGTAACATATATTATGTCATGTCATGTCAAATGTCATGTCAAAGGTTCTTATATAGCGCAGCTTATCACCGTAAGGTCTCAAGGCGCTTGCAGCATAGGAAAACCAGATGAAAAAGTGTCAATGTCAAAGATATTACTTAGGAAAGAGCCAGGTTTTCAAGGCTTTACGGAATTGCTGGTGCTCTCCAATGGAAAGAAGATGAGAGGGTAATTTATTCCAAAGTGTCGGTGCAAGGTAGGAAAAGGAGCGCTGCTCATACCTAGAGGTGCGCGGGCAGGATTGTGTCAGTAAAAACTTATTGCTGGACCTTAGGGACCTCTTAGGGACATACCAGTTTAGTTTTTTTTGTAAATATCTAGGTCCTTTATTGTACAATGAGTTGAGAGTTAAACACAAGATCTTAAATTGTCTTCTTAGCCGAATGGAGAGCCAGTGCAATTTTTTCAAACACGGCGATGAAGCAGTTCTAGGCGGCAGGTAGGCGGTAGTCTGGCCGCGGCATTCTGCAGAGTTTGCAGTTTTGCCAGTAAGTCCTCATTCAAGCCGTAGTACATGGCATTGTCATAATCTAGATGGCTAATGATGAGGCCCTATACCAGTTGTTTTCTAGCTTCGATGGGAAGCCACCTGAAAATCTTTCTAAGGCTACGCATTATGCCGTAGCAGGTGTCAGTCACGTTGGCGACATGATTTTTCATTGACAGGGTGCTGTCTATTATAATCCTCAAGTTGCGGATTGCCAACTTGGGGGCTGAGCATACTCCCAATTCAGTAGGCCACCACTCCTGGGTCCAACACCTCTTTGCCTTCCCGAACAAGATAATTTCCGTCTTGGCCGCGTTCAATTGAAGTTTGTTCACCCTCATCCAGCTGCTGATCTCGACCATACAGTTTTTAAAGCGTGCACAGGTGTCAGTGGGATCTACACCACGCGTGATCGACAGCTAGGTGTCATCGGCATATGACACAGTTTCAAAACCATAAGAATTAATGATTTTAGCCAAGGGTGTCAAGTACAGGTTGAAAAGCAGCGGGCTCAGAATCGACCCTTGGGGTACACTCACAGTAACAGGATGGCTGCTGGAGACCAGGGTGACCAGGGTGTCAACTCGAACGGTGGTGAGGCGGCCTGTAGGATAGTCCTCAATCCAACCCAGGGCACCCTCTCTGACACCTATCTCCGACAGCTGATGTTTCAAAATACAGTGGGAGTAGGTGTCAAGTGCCGCAGAGAGGTCCAGGAGGATGAGAATGGCTGAATCGCCCCTATATACCGCGAGTCAGATGTTATCCACCATCTCCACCACAGCCGTCTCTGTACTGTGGGCGGCCCGAAAGCTGGACTGAGAAGGGTCAAGAAATCCACGTGCTTCTATGAAGGTTATCAGCCGGTTGTTAACAAGAAGTTCCAACACTTTCCCAAAGAAAGGAAGGAACGATATTGGCCGGTAATGGGATAGCAGAGTCGGATCATCAGAAGGTTTCTTCAAAATTGGCTTCACTTGAGCGTGCTTAAATTTAGAGGGAACAAGAGCTTGTTCAAGCGAAGCATTGAATATGGCCGTGAGGGGCTCGGCTAGTAAGGTCATAATTTTAGTACATTGGCGTGGAGGAAATGGGTCCAAAGGGGATCCTGATTTTATTGTGCTTACGCCTTCCAAGGTCTCCTTGACAGTGATCGGGATGAATTCTGTCAAATAGGAGGCTTGGCTACGGACCCTCCCTGGTGACAGCATCACCACACCACTTTGCGAGGGACTAAACAGAGACTGTTCGGCACTGTTCCTTCAATATCTTACATAGTTCCTTACTGGAGCTTGCGGAAGTATTTATATGCTGAGTCAAGTAGGGATTCTTTGCCATTTTGATATTTTTCACATAACTTGAGTGTAACAGGTTATACTTGGCTCTATCCTCCTCCGTTTTAGTTTTCCGCCATATTCGCTCTGCTACTCTGCTAGCTAGTTTGTCTTTCTTTAGATCAGTCGTAAACCAAGGGGAGGCCGCCGACTTAGATTTAACAATGGTTTCCGGGATGACTCGATCTGAGGTTTGTAGAATAGAGGACTCCAAATTGGTTACCCTTTGTTCTGTTTACAGGTTTAAAGTGGGCCAGAAATGCTTCAGGTGTAAGTTTACGCCATGGGCGGATGCGTACTCTTTTGCCACTCATGAGATTGGTCGATGTTTTTGAGGTAATTGAAATTTTTATGGTCAGGTATGTCCCCTAATGAGTACCCCTTCATCTCCATGTACGAGTTAAAAGTGCATGTAACTTCCCTCCGCAACCGAATTTGAAGATGCAAATACATTTGCGTCCAACGTTAACATGTCCTCTATCAGATCCACCATAAATGGATTGATAATTCAGTTCCTAAGTATGCCATGCCACCGTCTTTACATGGTGCACTTTCACGTTTTCCTGGCTCTGCCGAGTTAGGCCCTGATTCCTGCCATTGAACCACTTTCTGTCTCTGTCTCCGAAAGCTGTAATGTGGAGATGAAATGCATCCCTGACCTCTGCCTTACTTCCTGCCAAGCGAGCGGTGCCCGGCTCGGCCTGGTCTGCCTGCCAAAAACAGTATTTTGCCTTCAGGTTATCAGCGTAGCCAGCTCAGCCTCCTCGAAAACACATTCCTGTCTAGTGGAATAAGTAAACTGCTCCCCGTCTGCAGAGTAAAGGGCCAAGCCTTCCTGTCCTCCTCATGTAATTCATTGCTCCCGTTACCATGTTAGGCCCTGGCTCCGCGCATTTGCACCTAGACAAGCATACATTTAGTATAGAATAGCCTCTGCCCGAAAGACCTTTTACTCCAGATTAAACATCCTCCAAATACAAGATATCAGACATGCTATAGGAACAGGTCGATCTGACATGCCAGACTTATGTCTCTTCTACTAGTGTTAAAAGTCAGACTCTTAGCTTCCTCCAGATGCACGTCAATCACACGTCATATTAGCTGCATGCGCATTCAGGCCACAGGTTTCAGCTGACTCTGCAAGAATTCTCTAAGCATACACCCACTTATGACACTTTTCTGTGACGTTTCTAGTTCACGCCTCTGTGCACACCCATGTTCACGCCTTTTTACTACGCACAAGTGTTCTTATCATATACATTTCACTTGTCACGCCTACTGTATTCACTGCCATTGTGTCATTTTACTATATATGTCATGTACTGTTAATAAATCGTTGACATCTTTCCTGACATCTTCCCTTGCATATCCGAACCCTTGTATTGATGGAATAGATCTCCATTGACTCGAGTCATTTCTGAATTAAAGCCCTTTAAGACTCAGACACCCCGGACTCTTCCTTTCATTTCATTGAGCTATTCTTTTACTTGAAATTATATGGAAAACTTGTACGGTAAAATATTTACCACATAATTTGGCGCCCGAACAGGGACCCCTCCCCCACCCCACGCGCCGGTGATGCGTCGCAGGCCTTGCCCCCTGCCACGGCCATGACGGACCCCATGCGCATCTGCAGGATTTCCTGTATCTCCCTCAGGCCCACGGAGGTGACGGAGACTGCGGTCGACATCCAGACGAGGCGGTGAGGAGTGCGGAGGATCCCGACCAGAGCCCAGTCGAGAGAGCAGTGTCCGAGGTATCGAGAGGCCCACCTGTAGTGCCGAGGCGCATGCGTAGTGCACAGCCGAAGCAGTGACGTCAGTCCAGTCCAGTCGAGTTTCCGAGGCCTTCTGTTCCGTGCTTCCCGGTGAGTACCGTTGCTGGGGACGCATCAAGATGGGTGCATTAATTTGTATCCGGTCAAGACGGGTTTGGGTACACAGATCCGGTCTGCACTGTTTTAGCAGTGTATCTGTGCTGTTTAGCAGTACATCAAGTTATTCTTGTATTCAAAGGTTCAATTTTGTTATAGAATTAGTGGGTAGTCAATATCTGTTCGAAATGTTTCAATGTGTTTGATGTCGTGGTATGAGTGACTGTTTGCATATTATATTGTGTTCATTCTGTTTGTGTCCAATTTAGAGGCAGCAATGCCTTTGTTCTCGAAGTTACGACAGATAGGGACTAGGAAAGGGATTCTTGAAGAAGCAGTTCCCATCCCACCCAGGGACACTCCTGGGCATTTTATGTACCACAAGCACGGCTTAGATGCCATATTATATCTAGACTTGTGGGTGGATTACACGAAGGACTTGGCAGAGAATCAGAGATGGCCCGTTACAGGGACATGGGTTGCCGAGTGCATCATGAGAGTAGAAGAAGCGTTATGGAAAAAGAAAGCTAGACAATCACAGAAAGATGCCATTGAATTGTGGCGTAAAGAATCACATAGACGGACAGAAAAAGCACTCAGAAAAGCAGAGAAAAGTAGGGAGGATTCCGAAAAAGCCAAAGAAAAAGAACTAATAGAAGAAGGAGAACGAGTTAGAATGGAACAACACGATAGACAGAGTAATGCCATTATGACAGGACTGTATCCAGTCCTGGCCGAGGGCTTGCCCAAGGCGACCCCGGAAATACCGAAAGATCTGCCCCCTCCATTGGTTCCGACTAAATTACGTCACAAGACCGCAGCAGACATATTTCTTTCTTCCTATTTAGACGACGTAGCTCCCGCATATACCAATGTAACTGCCCATGTACCCATACCACCTGCTTACATTAACCTACCCCACGATCATCTGCCCCCAGGTCCGCAAGAGCAAAACCCTCCCGCACCACTTCCCGCACCTGTTGTCACCTCCCCTATTGGTCTCCCTGGTATTCATCCGCTAAATCCTTTTGGGCCTGGCGCTGCTCAGGGCCCGACCCCGTTACATATACCGACCGTACAGCCTGGTTATGCTCAAGCCTCCGCCTCAGGAGGTGCTACAGGAGGTTACCGTACCCCGCCACAGTTACAACGAGTGACAATGAGAGATTTTGATCCCAGGTTACAGAATGTTCCTGCACATTTATGGGCGAAAGGCCTCACTGATGTAGGTTGTATGCACATTACTCCATACCGTGTCACACTCAAGCCAGGAGTTATACTACCACGAATCCGACAATACAAGTTACCACCAGATGCTGTAGTGGCTTTACTGAAAATCATTGACGAGCTCATTGCACAAGGAGTGGTTGTAGAAACCGACTCCAATGTTTGTAATTCTCCTATCATTCCGATTCTTAAACGTACTGATCCAAATGCACCTCCAGTCTATCGACTGGTTATTGATTTACGTGAATTGAATAAATGCATTGTACCACAGTATCCTGTGGTCCCAGACATCTCTTCATTATTGACAGCCATTGATTCAGAGGCGACGTACTTTACTGTAATCGATCTGAAGAACGCCTTCTTTAGTGTCCCCATTGATCCAGAAAGCCAGTATCTTTTCGGATTCTGTTTAAATGGCCGAAGCTTCAAATTTGCACGCGCACCTCAAGGATTCACAGAAAGCCCCAGCATCTACAGCCAAGCATTGAAACGACAACTTGACAATATACACATGCCTCCTAATACTTCCCTATTGCAGTACGTTGATGATCTATTGATCACCGCCCGAAGTGAACCCGAATGAGAACAAGCCTCACTGACAGTTTTGTTTTTCTTGGCGGACAAGGGACACAAGGTGTCTCCTTCGAAGCTACAATTCTGCGCCCAGCAAGTGGTGTACCTTGGGCACTTGCTGTCCAAAGAGGGGAGACAGCTAACACCAGATCCTATACAGTTAATTGCACATCTTCCACAACCCAAGACACAGAAAGAAGTACGAGCTTTTATTGGGCTCACTTCCTATTGCAGACAATGGATTCCTCAATATGCATTTCTAGCTAAACCTCTTATACAGTTGACGACACAAGAGGCAGCGTCTTCGACTGTCCTCCCTTGGACTCAGGAACATACACAAGCTTTTGACGAATTAAAGAAAGCCTTATGTCAAGCACCTGTTTTAGCGACACCATGTTACAGCAAACCTTTTACACTTTTCGTCACAGAACGCGATGGCACAGAGTTGTCGGTTCTCACTCAGCTTCAAGCAGACAAACACAGACCGTGTGCTTATTTTTCGAGCACATTAGATCCAGTAGCCCAGGCCTTGCCTGCGTGCTTGAAATCAGTTGCAGCAACAGCTCTAGCAATCAGACAAAGTGATTCCATTGTATTGGGACACCAAATGACAGTACAGGTTCCACACTCTGTGGAAGTTCTCCTAAACAGAACACAGAACCAACACTTGACTATAGCACGACTGACAGGTTATGAACTGACGTTATTCCAACCACACATAGAAATCAGACGTTGTAATACACTGAATCCTGCTACACTTTTACCATCAAGCACAACTGATCCTACTCCACATGACTGCGTAGATATAGTTGACACAGTCACGAAACCCAGACAAGACTTGACAGATGTCGCATTACCCGATCCAGACCTGACACTTTATGTGGATGGTTCATGTATGAGAACAAGTACAGGAGAGCTAGTGGCCGCATATGCAGTGACCACTGAGACGGAAGTCATAGAAACACATCGCATTGACACCCTGTCAGCCCAAGCAGCAGAGCTCATTGCTCTGACCCAAGCCTGCATACGAGCCAAGAACCTTAGAGTAAACATATACACAGATTCACGTTATGCATTCGGAGTCGTACACGACTTCGGTGTCCTCTGTCAAGAGAGAGGTTTTCTGACCTCTCACGGAGCCAAAATCCAGCACAGTCCCCTCATTCAAGCACTGTTGGAGGCAATACATTTGCCTACAGCCATAGCCATCATGAAGTGTAAAGCACATACCAAGGTAACAGACAAGATTTCCCAGGGTAACGACTTTGCAGATCGGACAGCGAAACATACAGCACAGACTCATACTCATACGACTGATGTGACAAAGACTGACGTATCATCACTGACACACTGCATGACAGTCAGGGACCCCGCACTAGATGTCATTGACATACAGACACATGCTACTTCAGACGAAATCAAGAAATGGGCTGAACAAGGAGGGGTCCAGACCGAACAGGGTTGGATGACGAGGGGAAAGACCACATGGTTCCTCCCCGACTCTATGGTTCAAGTTATCATCAACACTGCACATAGTCCAGCACATTTAGGAGAAAAAGCCATGTTAGACAGTGTACAGAACCTTTGGTTCAACAAGCATTTACGAGCAGCAGCAAAACAAAAAGTGCGTACCTGCATGATCTGTTGTCAGTTCAATCCAGGAAAAGGGATTCCCGTAGAGCGAGGTGGATTTCATCCTCCTGACTATCCTTTTGAAGTCCTCCAGATGGATTATATCCAGATGGAAAGATGCCGAGGATTCAAGTATGTCCTCGTAGTTGTATGTGCCTTATCCCGATGGACAGAAGCATATCCCGTTCCAGATTACACTGCCCGACCACTGCCAGGCAGCGGGTTCGTGAATTCTTCCCTCGATACGGTTTGCCCCGTGTCGTGTATTCGGACAACGGTCAGCCATTCTCATCTGAACTTATGAAGCAGGTCTCGCTTCTATTGGGGTACCAGTGGAAGTTTCACTGTGTCCGGCATCCAGAGGCAGCAGGTCTCGTGGAGCGCCACAATCAGACTCTGAAAACTCGCCTTGCAAAAGTGTGTAAAGAGAAAGGCGTAGATTGGATAGTAGCATTTCCAGTTGCACTGTTTTATATGAGAATGGTAGCCCATTCTAGGACAGGGCTATCCCCGTATGAGGTGGTCTTCGGTAGACCTCCTAATATGTGGGGGACGCCTCTGCCGAGAAAAATCACTGATGTTAAAAGTACTATGCTGACAGATTACCTTGCTTCCTTGATGTCTGCACTACAATCATGTCGTTCACAGGTTGCAGCAGCCTTCCCAGACAACACCGAGGTGAAGCCACATGAACTGGTCCCGGGAGATATTGTGGTTGTCCGGAACTTTGATAGGACGAGCCCTTTGGAGCCCCGCTGGAAGGAGCCGAAGATTGTTTTGTTAACAACCCGGACTGCTGTGAAACTGGAGGGGCGGAATGGCTGGGTGCACTCCAGTCATGTGAAAAGATTCCATGGACTTCCGCCAAACCCTGATTCCAAGAACTCTCACATACCAGAGACAGATACAAAACTCCCCCTTCGAGAGAAAACTCCCCAAGAGGAGTACAGACAAAAATTGAGGTCTAGTAAGTCAGACAGTTTAATTGTTTAAGTCCCCTCCTGGGTGAAGCGGTTAGGCAGTTTCTGACAATGTACAAGTTAGACCCAAATAGAGAGAGAGACAGACAGGAGATCCTGAAAAGAAATAATTACTGTAAAAATCTCCGTAGTAGGTGCATCTGCACCCTGATTATTATGTTTTTTCTGAGTCTTATGTTAATTGGCATCAGTTTGATGTTGTACATGTATTGTCCGATTGCACATTCTTTTCCTAATGACACTGCAGAGCACACGTTTAGTGAACTACCTCCACACGAACTGTCTTATCGACTTGCGCTGCGCAACAATACATTCATTCGTATGTTACACCATTCTCACCAGATCAACAATGCTACTAACTGTTGGATATGTGGCCGACTCCCTCCCTATCAGAACTACAAGGGAGCTCTGCTCCTCTTTCCTTACCCGTTTACATATAATGGTTCCTGTGGTGCATGGTTTGGTTTAATATCCTCTTTAGACTCTGAATCAAGGGTTTCCCAAGGCAAATGGATATGGGGGAACCTGAACACAGTCATGAACAAAGCATGTTTCCCAGATGAAGAAGGTCTCCCACAAATGACAGGGACCGATCTAGAAAATGAAGTGTATGGATTAGGCAATTTTACACTCAACCTCATGATTCTAAATGTTCAGTCAGAAACTAGTCCAGACTTGCCATCCATATCAGTTTTACCAGCTAAAGGTGTATTATGCGTCAGAAAGAATGGTTCAGTACATCTAGGCCATAGTGATTGCACTACTGTGGTCGAATTCAGTGATGAAGGCAAGTCTACATTCAAAGCTTCCCGACATTCCTATTTCATTTGTGGTCATACAGCTTATGTACGTTTACCTCCAGACTGGGATGGTACTTGTTTCATTGCATTCTTATTGCCACCAGTTTTTCTAGCCCCATCTGATTATCACAGAAATTCCTGCCTCAATCTTGTTAGGCACAAAAGAGATCTTCCATTAGTTGATTTTACTGAAACCGCATGGGAACAATATACAGATTTCAATAAAGGATTCTTTCCCTATTTAGGCACAGTCTCCAATAGTAAACTGATACGCAAATTAACCAGAATTCTCGAGGCAGTAGTGAATGAGACTACTTCAGCTTTGGGCAACTTAACAGAGGAACAGTCTGCTATGAGACTTGTTGTTCTTCAGAACCGCCTTGTCCTTGACGTCATCCTGGCCGATAGGGGCGGGGCTTGTAGAGTCATCGGATCTAGTTGTTGCGTGTTTATTCCTAATAACGCGCCTTCAGTCTATAAGGCCATCACCAGACTTCATGAAATTGCCCATCAGATACACCAGAACCCAGGCTCCTGGACTTGGTCCGGTTGGCTCTGGAGTGTAATAACCGCCTGGGGATGGAAGCTATTGTCATTCCTAGGGATTATATTGGCCATCGTGTTCAGTTGTTGTTTATGTCTTCAATGTGGGCCAGCGATTTGCGGCTTGTGCGCCACAGCTTGTATTCCTCGTTCAAGTTCACGTTCCAATTCCCGATTAAAGAAAGAAGAGCAGATGATGTTATATGAACAAATAGATGGTCTCATGAAAATAGATATATCCTAATGGGTCCGTAGGGGACAAGGAGGGAATGAGGTAATTGAAATTTTTATGGTCAGGTATGTCCCCTAACGAGTACCCCATCGTCTCCATGTACGAGTTAAAAGTGCATGTAACTTCCCTCCGCAACCGAATTTGAAGACGCAAATACATTTGCGTCCAACGTTAACATGTCCTCTATCAGATCCACCATAAATGGATTGATAATTCAGTTCCTAAGTATGCCGTGCCACCGTCTTTACATGGTGCACTTTCACGTTTTCCTGGCTCTGCCGAGTTCGGCCCTGATTCCTGCCATTGAACCACTTTCTGTCTCTGTCTCCGAAAGCTGTAACGTGGAGATGAAATGCATCCCTGACCTCTGCCTTACTTCCTGCCAAGCGAGCGGTGCCCGGCTCGGCCTGGTCTGCCTGCCAAAAACAGTATTTTGCCTTCAGGTTATCAGCGTAGCCAGCTCAGCCTCCTCGAAAACACATTCCTGTCTAGTGGAATAAGTAAACAGCTCCCCGACTGCAGAGTAAAGGGCCAAGCCTTCCTGTCCTCCTCATGTAATTCATTGCTCCCGTTACCATGGTAGGCCCTGGCTCCGGGCATTTGCACCAAGACACGCATACATTTAGTATAGAATAGCCTCTGCCCGAAAGACCTTTTACTCCAGATTAAACATCCTCCAAATACAAGATATCAGACATGCTATAGGAACAGGTCGATCTGACATGCCAGACTTATGTCTCTTCTACTAGTGTTAAAAGTCAGACTCTTAGCTTCCTCCAGATGCACGTCAATCACACGTCATATTAGCTGCGCGCGCATTCAGGCCACAGGTTTCAGCTGACTCTGCAAGAATTCTCTAAGCATACACCCACTTATGACACTTTTCTGTGACGTTTCTAGTTCACGCCTCTGTGCACACCCATGTTCACGCCTTTTTACTACGCACATGTGTTCTTATCATATACATTTCACTTGTCACGCCTACTGTATTCACTGCCATTGTGTCATTTTACTATATATGTCATGTACTGTTAATAAATCGTTGACATCTTTCCTGACATCTTCCCTTGCATATCCGAACCCTTGTATTGATGGAATAGATCTCCATTGACTCGAGTCATTTCTGAATTAAAGCCCTTTAAGACTCAGACACCCCGGACTCTGCCTTTCATTTCATTGAGCTATTCTTTTACTTGAAATTATATGGAAAACTTGTACGGTAAAATATTTTGGGGAGATTAACTTTAAAAGATAATGATCTGTCCAGATCATGGGAAGAGTATCTTCCATCCTAAGTTTGGAGGAGCTTGTGAAAATTAAATCAAGGGTGTGGCCTGCATAATGAGTGGGGCCCATGACTCTTTGGGTAAGACCGAGGCTTTCCATAGTTCTGATTAAGAGACATGTCTCAGGATCTAAGGAAAGTTCCACACGATAGTTAAAATCACCAAGTAAGATGAAATTCTCAGTTGCCTTCCCTGGACTGGAAACAAGCCAACTTATGGCGAACAAAGAAAAGAGCAAAGGACTCACGTAGTTGGCAGGGTATGCTCAGACGTGAGTCCCTTGCTCACTTTGCCACTGGATTCAAGCAAGCCGGGCTGAAGACGGCTGAAATGCCAGAAACCGGTCCTCGGTAGCTTGTTTCTGGTCCAGGGAAGTCATGGCTTGGCAGTTTGGGCTAGACTGTTCCCATGAGGCACAGGGTCAGACTGATTTGCATATGGCCATGTCTGAACTGGGGTGGCAGAGCGAGCTAAAGAACGGTGATGGATTAAACCCAGATCAGTTACCGGGGGTGAGTGCTTGTATTGTCAACGCTCCGTCCATCATTTCCTTTGGTTTTTCTTGGTAGTTAGGTAGTCTGCATCTCAAGGTATGCAAGGTCAGTGCACGTGCTCAGTCTGCATGCACTCTGCGAGAATTCTCCTCTCTGTCTCCTCGGTGGCAAATCCTGTGTTATATGATAACAAGAGCGTCACTAGAAAACTGAAGATGCTCTCTAGTGTTGTGTCTAGGTATTGGGAGATTTTACTGACCATAGCAAAAACAGGGCCCCATGTTATTCAACGTTGAACATGTTTGTGCAGTCTGAATCCCAGAAAGGCTCAATGAAAAATAGCACAAACTAAACGTGTGATGTGCAACATGTGCAAAACAAAACAGTCTACAATGATCAATTTGAGCTAACAAAAGGGAGAACCAGTGTGGGCTTTGAAAGGAACTTAGAACATTATTTATATGTGTGTATGTTTGTTTTGAACTTTAGTAAATCACTAGTGTCTCATTAGGATTACTTAACATAAATCAGTCATGTACAAAAGGGATTTTTATGCGCAAGCACATGACTTGAATAACTTTTCTTCTCAGGGGACTCAGCAGAAATGCCACTTGTAAAGTCCAGATTTTCAAATCTAGTGAAACTAGAAGAAGGTTTGCCGCTTTTCAAACCCTTTCTAAACACTGCCTTCAGTTTCCCAGCTCCCCTCTCTTCTGTACCCCTTCTTCAAGGCACTGAGAGATGACTACCAAGCGAACAAGCACAGACACTGGTGTGGTGCAGCGTACCGCTGATGATCCCCGCCACAGCAGCAATGCCACATCACTGAATTGCTTTTCACCTGCACTTGAGCCTGTGCCCTTCATCCAAGGCACCTGGTGAGAGACAGCTCTTCAGTGTGCTATGGGGACATAGTAATAAAGGCAGGCTTTCAAAGCCAGTGCAGAAGGTGCAGAAGGTAGTAACATATTCTCCTCTGCACTTATCCCATTCTCTCTCTAAGCGGATGGAGAGGGAGACACACTCTGTGCTTTTTAAGTGGACGCAGAAGGTGTTGTTCTTGTTTGTTGTACAGTGGCTGATGCACATTAATGCCACTGACCCGATACCAAGTGAGGAAGAGGGCGTGAACACCTTCAAGAGCTCAAATATTTACCTTGCAGGGCATCCCCTCTTGCAATGCCAGGGTACACGAGAGGCTTTGTGCTGTTCTGTCTGGAGCACATAGTCGGTGTCGACACAGACCCATGATGCCTACCTTTCAGCAGCTCTTGATCCTGTAGCCGCTGCTTTCCCTGGTTGTCCCAAAGCAGTCACATTCTAGCTTGAGCGTACAACCAACTGACAGCATTGCGAGGGGTCACCCACTGATTGTTATGGCACCCCATCAATTATAATTCTTCTGACCCATACATGCATTCAGTATCTCACAGACAGCCACCTAAACCACTGCAAGAGAATAATTCTAACTGCAGAAAAGAGTCCTTGCAGCATTGTAACTTACTGAATGCCCTGAAACCATTGAAGTTGATGAATACAGGTATGACCACAACTCTGTAGACATTACCAACCTGTGTAGAAAACCGAGTCATACTGGATGTGCCCCTTCCTGATTCAGATCAGATCTTGTTCGTTGACGGCTCATGTTTATGAGACAGACATGGTATTTTAAGAGCAACATATTCCATCTGTACCTTTTTTTTAATATATATATTTTTATTGAGAGTTCATAAAAATAAAATATACTTTACAAGACACATTTAGTAATAGAATTAATACAGGACAGGACACAAAAATACACCAGCGTGTTCAAAGTTCACCGATTCAGAAACTTACTTATAAAGTGCAATGTGAAAAAATATAAACAATCTGGCAGACTAATAAAAAAGATGCAGTTACAGTTAAGAATCAACAGAGAACAAACTAGGATTCAAATATACTCCAAAACTTTTCATATTTCTTAAGGGCCCCTGATCTCAATGCATATTTTCTTTCCCTGCCCTGGATTCGTAATAGTTTACCCTTCCATGCCGGAAAGGCCGCCGTCTTGGGGTGGAAGAAGGGCAGCACTCCAGTCTTGTGACGCCTCCCACCCTCCTCCACCTGTATATGAAGAATACCAGTCCCCGTCCGCGCAGCGGGCGCGACGACGGCACGCCGAAGTCGCGCCAAAGGAAAGCCCATCTGCGCCCGTCCGGCCAAGTTTGCGCCAGGCGCAGGAAATGCGGGTCCATCTCACTCTGCCCGATCATACCAGGTGAGCGAGCTTATGAGCTTCAATACGCTCACAGGCTGTCCCTGTAGGATTGATATGGACACAATTAAGGGACTTTTTTCATGCCGCTCTTGTCATTGGCACTCACCTTGGGCCCCAGTTAAGACTCAAACTCTTCCCAACAACACTAGGGACAGCCACTCTCACTTTAAAGGGGGGCTGATAAACGCTCGCTCCATGGGCTGCCATAGTCAAGATATAAACGATCTTATCGTAAACACACAGTTAGACTGTCTCTTCATAACTGAGACATGGCTAACAGAGAACAGCAACCCTGACTTAGCAGTTGCTCTTCCACCTGGTTATACTATCTTTCGACCAGATAGACTGAAAGGGAAGGGAGGAGGAGTAGCTGTGGTGCTCAAAAGCCATATAAAATGTCACACCTTTACTTTAGCTCCTCTTAAGGGTGCAGAAGGACTGGGTTTTTCCATCAAGCTAAATGAGTCCTCCTCTTTTTCAGGTGGCTTGATTTACCGCCCACCAGGCAGTGCCGTAAAGTTCTTAGATTCACTTAGTGTTTCCTTGGGACAATTTCTACTTCGCTACCCACACTTTACACTCCTGGGTGATTTTAATTTTCAATTAGAATCTACATCCGACACGCATGCACTGAATTTCCTCCAAACCTTAGAGATCTTCAACATTCAACAAGCAGTGACACAACCCACCCAACAAGCCGGTCACACCCTTGAAGGAATATGTACTAACTTTCCCCTTCTGGAAATTTAAAATCCTGTCCCCCAAATTTGGTCAGACCACTGCTTGATTCCCTTTTACATTAAACTCCCATGGTCCCAATCAACAGCTAAACCTACCCATAATCCAGTGAACCAGGTCAACTGGACACGAGTAGAAGCCAATTTTTAGACCAACCCCATTGTCGATGCACTTATCCCGAATATGCCTGGAGATGCTGTCCAGGGCTCCAAATGTTTTCACACTTGGATGCGACAGGAGATCAAGGACAGGCTACCTCCAAACCACCCCCAGGGAAAAGGGAAAAACAGGAAGATAAACGCCCCTTGGTTTACATCTGAGCTAGCAAAAATACATCTTCTATGCAAGAAAAGAGAACGCAGCTGGCGTAAAACTTATGACCTTATAGACAGAAGTTTATACATTCAGCAGATGAAAACCTACCTCAACGCCATTAAATTAGCTATGAAGAACTTCTACGTCAATGCCATCACACAGCCAAGCAAAACCAAAAAACGGTCTTCTCTATTGTCAAGTCATTTATTCATCCAAGAGCTCTCCAACCTGAAATCCCACCTTCCTCAGAGTTCTGCAACCGGATTGCGGATTTCTTCGAGGAAAAAATCTTATCAATACAAAAGGACTTCCAACTTCCTCGTCAAGCCCTGTCCCCTATTCCTCCGCCCTGGGAGAGAACTCGTCAAGCTGCCTTAGAACCTTCATCCCGGTCACACTTCTCCAGACCCGGGAGGCAATTCTGACATGTAAATCAGGTGCCCCTTCTGATTCATGCCCCCTCGAATTCTTCATCAACTAATTGAGGTGGTCAATCCCATCATTAATGAGATTGTTAATGCTTCCTTGAGCTCAGGCGTTGTGCTTCGCGAATGGAAGCAAGCAATCGTGAAACACCTCATGAAAAAATTAAACAAATCTCCCACAGACCTCACAAATCTACGCCCAATTTTACTCCTCCCTGTTTTAGGCAAGATAACTGAACAAATGGTCCATAAAGAACTAAAGAATTATGTTGAAGATCATCATATCCTTCATCCCCAGCAATCGGGTTTCCGTTCACATCACTCCACGGAAACTGCTTTGATAGAACTCACTGATTCAATAAAACTATTACAGGATGAAGGGAAGAACGCCATCTTGATCCTATTAGACCTCACGGCGGTGTTCAATACCATCTCTCATTCCATACTGATAGACAGACTGAGGGATATAGGAATCACAGATGTAGCATAAGACTGGATAATCTCCTTCCTGGCAGATAGATCCCAAACCATCTCCTTGGGCCCTTTTCTTTCTAAAAAGAAAAATGTTCACTCTGGAGTCCCTCAGGGCTCAATATTAAGCCCATTACTGTTCAACATCTATATGGTCCCCCTCATCTCTTTAATAGAGTCATACGGCATATTAGTGACATCATATGCCGATGACACTCAGCTCATTGTCCCCTTGGAGAATGATTCTACAGATGCTGAGCTAAACCTTAAAAAGTGTCTAAGAGATGTCTTCCACTGGATGGATCAAAACCACCTTAAATGCAACACCAATAGGACAGAAATCCTCCCCATGGGTAAAAACCCCGAATTCTGTCCTAGTAAATGGTGGCCTGAGGACACCCCTGCACCCCCCCAAGCTGTGGCATCAGCAAGAAATCTGGGAGTTCTATTTGATGCCGAATTATCCTTCGATCAGCATGTCAGGAATGTTGCAGGAAGTTGCTTCAACATAATTAAATCACTGAAAAAGTTCTTCGACTTCTTACCTATAGATTCAAGAAAGGCAGTAGCAGTGGCCCTAATCCTCGCACGTCTTGACTACTGGAACACCTGTGCATTTTGTGTCTACCAATTTGGGACAAAATACATGTATGTGGGTTCACCAATGGTGCAAGATTACTAAAAAAGAGGGTGCTTTGAAGTTTCCAAAAGATGGTACTTTTGAACTGCAAATTATTGACAAATTAAGGGAAGTGTTATGTGAAAAAAGACACCATCTAAAGCTGCACAATTTGAGGCCTTAAGCATATGGGAAAAGGTAGCAAGAGAGAAAGCAAGTGAGGATAAAAAGGTAAAGCACCAAATGCAGGAGAAGAGAATTAATGATTATAAAGAGCTTCAAATAAATAATGATTCAGGGGATGAAATAATGGATGCATTGTTAACTGAGTGTCCACCACTTTATGCGGTTCCCATTAAAAATACTGAAAATAGTGCACTAGTAAGCACAACAGTGGCTACTGCTTCTGTTGAACAGAGAAAAATACAGATTGAGAAAACTGTGCAAATATTTCAGATTGACCCATTACCTGTTGATTCAGCACTGACAGTAATACCTCCAGCAGTGATTTATTTCCTAAAGGGCTGAGTGCTAGCAAAGGATTTTGATTTGGTACAGATTAAAAAACACAGGATGGAAGTAAAGGTGTTTTGGTTTGTGAAAATTCAGGTATGGATGTTGTACTGCTGGAAAATATGTCCTTTTGCCATCTTTATAGCAGATTTGAGCATTGGAAGAAGAAAAATACATTTAAACATGATGCACAAAAACATGGAGAAATGCAGATGCAAAAAATGCAAGCTAAGCAAATGCAAATGTCAGTTCAGAAACAGTTACCTATGGCAGGAATGTTTCACACAAAGATCCCACAAAATATGGAAAATGCTAAAATTAATTTAAATAAGATGTCCAGAGCAAATGTGAATTATTTTCAGAGACAAAATCAGAACCCAGTCCAACAGGTTGCTGTGTTTGAAAATTAGAGTTTTAACCCTCACAATTCTGAATTTGCCAAGTCTATTGTGGAGGCAGTGGAATGTCCAGACTTAATTTCAAGAGTTTTAAAGAAAGAAATTATAAACCCAGTTTTAGAAAAATTTGCACCAAAATTAGGCCCATTTAAGGAAGATTGCAAAACTGATGTCTGTGATTCAGGCCTAGCAGAAAAACAATTGTTTTTCAAATTAAGCAGCACAGATTACTGTACACCAGATAATGTTATTTTTCAGATTCCTGATGAGGATGTACATTTTAAAATGGCCCAACAAGAAACAGCTGTAGCATTATTTTCAGAAGAGACAGTTGAAAAATTACCTTCTGATTTTGAAACAATAATAAACACAGAAATAAGAGAGTTCACAGAGAAGGATGCCAGATTAATAAAATGTGCAGAACATGTCTTAATAAAATTAGAACTAAATGACATGTATTCAGGAACACCATCAGTTGCAGAAATGTTACCAATAAAAGGATTTTTGATGGAATTGATTGGAAGTTTATGTAACTTTCTGATCACAGGTTCACAGAAAATTAATGAAAAAAACAGAATAGGGCAGGAGATTAAAAGCATATTTTTTCCATGTTGTCCTGTGGTACCGAATCCAGCCAATATATTTTTTCACATTCCATGTGCTGAAGAATGGCTTACTTTTATTGATGTTTGCAAAGTCCATGTAACAGTGCCATTGCATGAGAATAGTCAGGAGTACTGTCAAAAAGAAGATGAATACCTGGGACACAAAATTGGAAAGGGAGGTAGAAAGGTTTCACCAGAAAGGGTGGAAATTATTCACCAGATGAATCCACCTCAAATTAAGAAAGAAGTCAGGACATTTTTGGGAATGGTTAGCTGCTGTAGAGAGTGGTTACTAAACCTTTCCCTAGTGGCCAAGCCTTTACTGAGGCTGACACACACCGTTGTGTCTGATCCGCTTCCATTGGACAACAATTGCACAAAAGCATTCCTAGAGTTGAAAGAGAAAGAATGTTGCGCCCCAGCACTAGGAATGAAAGTTTATTTAAAAGAAAATATACCAATTTGCAGTGAGAGGGAGGGCTGCACTCTCTCATTGCCTATTCAAAAAGATGCCTGTGTTCAAAGGTCTGTGATGTATTGCCCAATGACCTTTGACCCTAACTTCACAGAAATGTCAGCAAATGAATTGGTTTGTGATGATAATGAATATGAGTGTCTAAATATCATGAAAATATGCATAAAGCCAAAATCAGACTTTAATGATGAATGTCTGAGTTAGCCCAACAATGTCCATTTTGTAGATGGCCCATGTTTGAAAGGTGACACATTAAAAGCAGCACATGCTGTGCTCCTTATACATTATGTTGTCAAAGCTTCATGGCTTTCAGTAATTACCTCAGCCCAAAATTCGAAATTGATTGCCCTTACCATAACATGCAGTATATCTGCTCAAATGAGAGTCACTGTTGTCATGGGAGAAAGAAATGCTTATTCAGTTGCACACATTTGTGTTCTGTTAGCATGTAAATTCTATGGAATATTCACAGGTGAATTAAAAGAGGCTCAAGAAAATGTTTTTGAAGCAGCACAACAGGGTTTTATCAGAACTGTTTTTGGGAAAAGTGAAAACTGCAAAGTGGCAAAAGTTTTATTGCAAAGACTGATGCCCAGGTATAGATTGCTAGTTTCTCTGAAATCAGATCATAATGTGGTCTCAAAGATAATGAGTGCAGAACAACAGATTGGATAAGGAATGGATTGCAGCTATCTGCCTGAAGTGTCAAGCATAATAAAGCAACACAATGGCAGCACTGAGTTACCTTTTGCAAAAGACGGTGTCTCACCAACACTAAAGTGGCTTGAAAATGCATATGCAAATGCACTAGTGGAAAACAATGATGTGAACACCAGCCATTGCTGTGTAGGTCTGGTTAATGTACAGTGTGCAGTTTCTCACCAGATTGCAGCTGCTACACAAGATCTGCATAATGGATGGTGCAACGGCTTTGATCTGAGAGATGTTGTGGTGAAACATCTGAATCTGATCAAAGTGAAAATAAGAGTGAAAGGCATTGGTTGAAAAAGTGCAAGAGATTGATGGTGCTCTATCAGAGTTTCTCAGCACCTAAGTAGTCTAATTTGCATTGAAAAAGGTACAGAATTCCAATGAGCCATTCTGAAGGCAAGCTGATGACAAAGAGCAAAGAAATGCTGAAACTGTCCTGTTGAATTCCTTTTTTATTATTTTAGTTACTTATTTTAAAGAAGACTAACTGTTCCAAGAAGCTATTTACAGTACTCTGCACTAAAGCAATTGAGCTTGGCTATATATGATCTGATTACAGATAGACTTGTGTTTGCCTTAGAAATAGAAGTAAAATTGTTATATGTTCAGCTTTTGCAATTAAAAAAAAAAAGTCACTTTTGAAAATGAAATATGTGTGATGAATTAAAAATCATCTTAATATGATTTGAATCATCAGAAGGGTGGATTGATGGAGCAGATTTCATCTGCAGTCAGGCATTGTTTTATTTTTTGTGCTTCAGACAGACTGCATTTAAATTGCCACGCACCTTTTGGTGCAAGTTAAAAACATGGCACATGAAAATCATGAAAGTGAGGCCTATTCACTCTGAAATGCTTTTGATGAATTAACATGTGTTTTTGCAACGTAGAGAAAAGTGGCCTTTTTAGCTTTGAAGATTAATAGAATATGTTTCTCTCTTCCCAGCTCATCCCTAAATCCACTATTTCTGTCTTAATAAACTTTGACTTGATGCATATTTTGATAAATATTTTGAGTTAATAACATCTTTTCTTTGTTGCACATTGCCATGTTGTCATAAATAATAGAAAAGCTGCTTTACACTAGTAGCTTGGCTAGGTAAACATTTATACATGACATTAATATTATCTTTTTGTTTGTTTTATTTTGGGGCCTACCATTAAATGGCTGCCTGTGAAACCAGCAAGGCTATGGCTTGCTTTGAAAGAGAAGAGAGCATGCGCAGACTGTGGCAGCTTGACTCAAACCACGAAGAAGTCAAGGACAGCTTGAACTGTACATTCTTGTGACTGTGCAAATGTACCAGTTAGTTAAAAGTATCCATCTGACTGCTCTGTGGCAGGAAGGAAGGAAACTATAGAAACATTTTTCCTAGTAAATGTTGCAAATGTTTATAAATGTATTATTCATGTATCCTTCTTTTGTTAAAACTAGTAAAGTCCGGTTTTTTAGAATGTGTCAGGGTTGTGAGAACTCATGCCATCATGACAGACCAATCAGGTACAGGTTTTCCTGAAAGTTGAAAAATTTTGTGTAGTCTGCCAAAATTTTGTGTATAAAAACTGACCTCTCCGGAGGAGGGGCAGGCTTTCTTAGCTCAGCTGGCTTCTTGCTCATTTTGGCTTAGGCTTTGCTTCATTCTATGGGTTAGGTATGAGAAACGTTCCGGGAGACTGAAGGGCGGGTTTGCATCCGAGGAGAGTCAACGGGGAGGGTTCTTGCTTCCACGTCATACTTTTGCACTGGAGGCCACATTCCTTTGAGGTCTGGTGAAGGGCGGGCTGTCTCCCTCCCTGATTGCTCTTTAGACACAGAGATGCACAGGGCACCAAACAGATAGAAAGGTTTTTTTAGATTTAGATGCTAAACTTTCAGTTATGCTTTGACTAATTAATTAGGTCTGAAAAGATTTTTGACTTATGCATTTATTTCTCTTAATGGGAGATTTTTGCAAACTATTTAATTTTTGATTAGCCTTGCAAGATTTTTTTTTTTAGAAACTCCTTAAGAGTTTTGAATGACATTTTGCCCCACATTCCTATATGTAATGCTTATATGCAGACAGTAATAAGTTCTGTATTAATGCTATTTTTCCTGTTTTCCAAATTCTGTAACCTGATTGATATTTTACTAATGAATAAACTGTCAGAGAAAACTTAACTTTTGACTAGAAAATAAAACCCTTTAAATACTCAACAACTCATTTTATTGGCTTTAAATAATTATTGCATTTTTGACTGTTCATCTTTACTTAAAGTCTCCAGAAGGTAATACATGGTGTGAAGGGCCCAACACCTTTTGAGCGGTAAATTAGAGGTAGCATGAAGGTTTTGCATTGAGAAACTACCAGAAGAAATTACCGCTCCATCAACACTACACTGAGGACATCAACTAATCAATGTGTGGCACAGCGATTCAAATTGTATGAAAGATATCATCAGTGCAGTTTCACTGTGATCCAGCAATGCAAGTAAGCCATTGGACCAGAATGAGTTGACCCGCATTAGGAATCCAGTGACCAGCACTATTTTTCATAACTAAAATGTCATATGTATGCAATTGGCACACTCCTCATGCCTCACTGGGGTCTTCCTTGATAGTCAAACTTAAAATAACCTTCACACTTACCCCTCACCTACCCATGTACCACCTTCCCTGCTATTCACCTAGGACAATGTCTGCTATAGGTGCCAATCTACTCCTACAAGTTCACTGCTCCACCCTGGTGTGTACCTCTAAATCTCTGAACTCAAGGATGTCTGATGTAATGCAATTGCCAAAGAAATTTATCACAGACCACCCCAAAAGAATGTCCACAAACATGGCCATGTGTAGCAAACAGAGGGGATATCCCAATCTGATCCCAGCCCTCCCTGGAACAGATATAATCTCTCCTGTGGCTAACTACACAGACTGCATAAACCGTCCAAGACAAATTCTGCATAACTAAATGACACATACAACTCTAAAGTGTGCTGCATTGAGAAAAGTCAGGCAACACTGCCATAGACACACCACAAGTCACAAAAGGGCCATGGTGTCAGTGTAACTCGCAAGCATTCAGAGGCACAAGTTACAGCCCAAAGATAGGGGGGCCATAACATTATATGGTGCATACCAAACCAGTAAATAAGCAAGAATCAACATTGCCTCAGGTGACATGCACACAAGAAATGCACAGTCCCAAATACACACCCATCTCAATGCATGTAAAGACACACACTCCTTAAACACAAACTCCTGCAATCGCTGCACAGCACTTGTCTGTAGACAGAGGCAATACAGGCCAAAGACTTCACCACTCCCCAACAAATTCACAACCTATGCACATCCTAACATATCCCACAACAAACTAAGCTGGACATCAGAGGGCCTCACACTTGTCAAGGATAACGCATCAGCTACTGACAGCACTATATGCACAGTAAGCAGTGTGTGAACACCACTACAACCAGGGACAGACATATCTCAAATCACCATCAGGATCAAGAACATCACACATCATCATTGCACACAGTTCACTTCCCACACCGGATGGGTGTCAGTGCCTCAGCAAACACCCATACACTTTCGAGAACACCTACTGCTCCACAACTTGGGCAAACACATATGCATGGGATAAGACTAGAGGACTGGGTTGTAAATTCAACTGTACAATACCGGGTTAGCCATGACCTCAATTAAGTAGACTTAAATAACACATATCAAATTTTTGAAACAGTGCTGAAGGGCACAATGGTTTTGGAAATACATTATTCTCCCACAGCATGGTTGCACACTATGGACTGGTGGGGAGGATCAAACACTAGCATGGCATAGAGTAGAATATTATTGAGTGAATTGGTGTAAACAGGAGTTTTGTAAATTATAAACCTGTCTCACCTCTGGAATATTGATCTGTACACTCCTCCTACACAATCAGGAAGTCACCGGGTACTTAACCGAGTGACTGCAATCGGATAGTGTTCGTCGAAGCCATGGGAAGGCAGAAAATGGGTGAGAGAGCAGCTTTGATGACGTGAGCACAGCACAGCCGGACACCCTGGGCAATGAGCATTCCCTAAGAGTCTGGAAAAGCCTCATCTGTTATTACTCTGAAACCCGATGTCTTTTTTCTTTCATAGTGTTTGACTACAAGCGCCTCTCCCCTCCTGTGAAAGGCTCATGGGGCCCTAATTAGGCCCTGGACATGTACAGTCCTATTTTTTTTTCACGATCTTGATTTCAGTGACAGCTAAGCCGAGTTACCCTCAGTAACACTGGGAGATCTATGAAATCAAGAGATATCCTATGAATATGAACCCAATTAGAGTGTGTGTTTTCTGTTATATGTATTGTTTGTCACAGTTTGTCTAATTTGGTGACAAAGTTATCCAATGAGTTTACGATTCAATAATAACCTATATCATACTTTATCTTTCCAGTTTGCATAGACAAGTTCTACCGATTGGGTATTGTATTTATGCATGTTTAAATGCTCATTGTACCTTGACACTAATAAGGGGGTCCGATTAGGTTAACCAGGAGTGGTTAGAGGGATCATTCACTTTGGTTATGAGGAAAAGCCTAGGGGAAGGCTTGAAACATGTAGACCAAGGAGAAATCCACTCATCAGAGTGCATATTTCTCCTCCCCCATTTTAATGAGACCAGCTACAGGAATTAATAAAGTGTAGGTTCAACATAGCCAGGTATTTTTTAGACTCACTCTTTCTTCAGACCCTTCCACTCTCACAATAACACATAGTATTACTTCACAAAAGTGCGCCCATGTCTCTGTCGGTGGTAGCACGCCCTGTCCTGTAGCAGGGCGGGAAGAACCCAATGATGAAGCATGCCACCAAGGGACCATTTAGTGGGTGAGGTTTATTTTAAGAAAACGTGTTATTTTCCCTAAGAAACTTACCATTTTTCCTTGGTAATACTTGTAGCAATCACTAGAAGGATAGTTTTGTCCTGAAAGAAGGTTTCCGATGAATGAAGAGTGTTCTTCTTTTGTGTTTTTATAATTTCTTAAGGAGGCTCAGTCCACTACATCCTTAACCTCTTTCTCCCTCTCTTGTTCTTCGAGGTATGTATTGGAATACCACATAGTGAAGTAGATAAAGTGTAATGTGACATCAATGTATTATTTATTTATTTATTTAATGGTTTTATAAAGCGCGTAGTAACTCAAAGAGCATCCCAGCGCTGACCTGTTTCTCCAAGGGTTCAGCCGTCTGATGAAATTATGTCTGCGGGAAAAGGAGGGTCTTTAGGGTTTTTCTGAACTGGAGGTAGTTCGGTTCTGTCCTGAGTCTTCGTGGTAGATGGTTCCAATGTTTGGCCGTGTGAACCGAGAAGCGACGGCCACCGGTCTTGGCTTTTCTGACTCTAGGGACTACGATAAGATTTTCTTCGCTAGACCGGGGGTCTCTCTCCGCTTTGTATGGGATTAGGAGTTCTTTGAGAAGAGGGGGGCCGTTATTGTTGAGGGTCTTATGGGCCAGACAGAGGGCCTTGAAGACGACTCTTTCTCTGATTGGGAGCCAGTGGAGGGATTTAAGAGCCGGCCTGGCGGAGGATCTTCCTGGTGTGCCCGTGAGTAGGCGGGCGGCGGCGTTTTGGACTTTTTGCAGCGAGTTCAGGGTGGCTTCAGGGGCTCCCAGGTAGATGGCGTTACAGTAGTCTAATCTTGCCAGGATTAGACCCTGAATGAGGAGCCTCCTTGCGGTATCGGGGAGCAGGGGGAAGATCTTCCTGCAGGCTCTGAGTAGCCCAAAACATGTCCCTGCCGTTCTTTTAGCCTGGGTTTTGAAGCTCATGTCCTTTCGATCCACACACCAAGGCTCTTGACCTCTTCCTTGGGTGCGGGAGGGTCACCTAGGCAGCTGGGCCAAAGGTGAGGTGGCAGAGAGGGCCCCTTGTGGCCCATCAAGAGGATCTCAGTCTTGGACCCGTTCAGTTTCAGTGAGGAGAGATTCATCCATCGGTGGACTTCGGAGAGGCAGCTGTGGAGATCGGATGGGGCATGGTGGGGGTGTGAAAGGGTTACGACCAGCTGAGTGTCGTCGGCGTAGTTGATAACTGACACGCCGAAAGAGCTGACTCTCTTCTCCAGTGGGGCCATGTACACGTTGAATAACGTAGGGCTCAGGGATGAGCCCTGCGGTACTCCGCACCGGAGGGGGATGGTGGATGAGCAGCTGGCGTTTTCCCGCACCTGGAAGGAGCGTCCTGATAAGAAGGATTCTAGCCATTTCAAGGCTGTACCCTTTAGTCCGATCTCTCCCAGTCGGTGGATTAGGGTGGGATGGTCTACAGTGTCGAAGGCCGCACTGAGATCCAGGAGGATCACTGCCACTGATCCTCCTGTGTCCAGAATGCTTCTGGCCTTCTCCACCGCTGCCAGGAGGGCGATGTCCGTGCCCTGACCTGGACGGAACCCTGTCTGGGAGACCGCTAAGAGGTTGTTGCTTTCTAGGTAAAGCGATAATTGCTTGTTTACCAGCTTCTCTGCGATCTTGCTGTTTCCAGGGAGAAGGGATATGGGCCAATAGTTGGCGAAGTCCTGCGGGTCTAAGGAGGGTTTTTTTAATAGACCTTTGACTGCTGCCGCTTTCCAGCTGGGGGGGACTATGCCCTCCGAGAGAGAGGAGTTGATCAGGGCCGTGAGGGGAGGGATGATGGTGCTCGACACTTTTTTTAGGAAGCGGAGGGGTGCAGGGTCGAGGGGGGAGCCGCTTTTGATTGAGGCCAGCGTTGCTCCTACTTCTTCCGTTGTTACGGGGGCGAAGGAGTCCAGGGAGGGTTGGGGGTGGGCTGACAGCAGAGGGAGATTGGTGGTGGTGGTGGTGAGATCCTGCTCTGTGTGGGCCTGTTCAGGGGGGGGTATGGTAAGAAGAATTTTTTGAATCTTCTCGTCAAAGAAGTTGGCTAAGTTGTTACATTTAATTTCAGCTTCTTTGGGATCGAGGGGTTTAAGTGGGGGGTCAGGGGCGTGGAGGAGTTCTTTAAGAACTGAATAGGTTTCATGGGCCGAGCAGGCAGCGTTTTTAATTCTATTCTCGTAGAAGCTAGTTTTGGTGTTGCGGAGCTCTTTTTTGTAGGATTTTACAGAGGTACGGAATGATTCTTTTTGTTCCTCTGTTTTTTCCTTCCTCCAGATACGTTCATTCCTTTTGCAAGCCTTACGCAGAAGGTTGAGTTCCGGGGTATACCAGGGTGAGGGATTAACTCTCTTAGTATGTTTCAGAGAGTGGGTTTTAGGCAGAATGGCGTCGAGCGATTGGGTAATCCAGGTACTGAATTCTTTGTCCCCTGCTAAGGTGTCGTGGGGGGGTGGGGAACGTTTTCCCTGAGTTTGGCTGCCCAAACGTCTGGTTCCAGTTTCTGCCATCGTCTGGTATACGTTCTGGTTTTGGGAGGTGGCGGGGGCGGGGTGATGATGTCCCATACTAGGGGGACCAAAAAGTGGTCCGTCCAGGGAAGGGGGATATGGTCAAGGGTTCTCAGATTGGGGATGTTAGAGAGAATAGGATCAAGCAGTTGCCCTCTTTCATGAGTGGCCTGTGGGTTTTTAAGGTCAAGGCCCATTGAGGTGAAATCCTGGAGTAGTTCACTGGCCTGCTTGTCATCCGGGTCCAAGAAATGTACATTCAGGTCTCCTAGTAGTAGGTAGTTAGTGGTGGACGTACATTTAATGGAAGTCTGGTCAATAATTTTGTTTGGAATGTCTCCTAGATTGCCTGGCGGACGATATACCAGCGTTCCTGATAGCGAGGTAACTGGGGAGATTTGTATTGTATAGTGGCAGCTTTCGTATCCCTTGATGTTACCATCAGATGTTCTACAGGTGAGGGTGTCTTTAAGAATTATCGCTAGTCCACCTCCCCTTCCCTCTGGTCTGTTCAGTGAGCACATGACGTACCCGGGGGGGAGTGCTAGAACGATGTCTGGGCCACTACTGGGGGTGAGCCAGGTTTCTGTTAGAAACAGAATGTCTAAGGCATTGTTTGTGATTAAGAGGTTCACTTCGTGTGAGTGTTTCACGAGTGACCTGCAGTTTAGTAGGCCTAGGTGCAAGCCCTTGGGTGCCGTGTTCTGATTGGCGTGGTCGCAGAAGTCACAACCGGAGAATTGGGTATCTCCATTCAGAATGCGCGAGCAGGAGGGTTGTTTGTTGGGGTTTAAGGCTAATAAGTCCGCGCGAGTGTAAGTGCGGTCGTTACGGGCTGTAAAGGGCAGAGTGGCTGGGCCTAGGGCCGGCTGGGCCCGGACGGGCCCAGACGGGCTTGCCTTTGGTGCGCCTTCGGCGTGCCTTCGGCGCGCCCGCTGATGGCACATATTAGGTATGTTTGCCATATTATGTATGTTTGCCAGAGTCAGTCAGCACAGTGACCTCAAAGGTAAGCAAGACCTATGTCAGATCGCCAAGCTCTCACCCCACACATTGGAGTGACACACTCTGCATACTCACAAATGATGTGGCCCACAAGTAGGTATACATTAGGACTGCTAGGTCACACTAACACACATCACATTGCCCCAGCAACAACTCCAAAATGTGCACACAACCTCTTGCATGTGTCTGAGCTTGTAAACAGACAGGCACTCATAAACTGGATGGGACATGTGTGAAACGGTCATGCTAAAGGGCACAACCATAATAATCCATCTAATTTAGACATAACAATCACCCTGCATGAGTAGTCAAGTGCACACATGTAAATGTACTTGGGTGACTATGAAGCCATATCTATCCAAGACAGCTTTACATCTACACTGGTGTATACACATCAAGATAGACCCCTCACATATGATGCACCCTGTCCACCCCAGCAGTCATCCTCTATATCACAATAGCTTTTGTTTATATATAGGATATAAATATGACATGTGTACCAAAGCTGAGCCGAGACAAAAGAATGATAGGACAAGAGTACACCATCACAGATGATCATCCTGGTCCCATTAACACTCTGACTCAATAGGCACATTATCTGCTGCAACCTCTGGGTACACCGGCACCTGCAAATTAAGTACATGCCACTGTGAATTTAGCATTTTGAGCATGGAACAGAGGATTATATACACATACATTTTTCTGCATCCTTAAGACTGTCAACAACAAAGGTCTGGACTAAAATATAACTTTAATACATAAACTCTGGAATTGTAAGTAGCGTGCCAAACAACAAGGCCAATGGCCAGTCCAATATAGAGTCCTCACTGGTGTGCATGAAAACTTGCACTAAAAACGTGCACTGCTGTTCACTGCCATTCAAAATTTCCCTAGGATAGGGGCATCAAATGGGCAGTTCAGGCACCGCTCGTGGAGGATTGGGGTGGGAAGGGGGAGTCAGTTTCAAAATTGGGGAAACCTGGAACTGTAAGGGGGATGAATGTCTGGGATACTGGGAGGACTGTACCTGGGGGGCGAACTGGTTGACAGAGTGGGATCACTGGATGTGGGAGGGTGAGGGCTGGCTGTACCAGGTAGAGTCGTGGCATGGGGAGGTGGAGATATACTGGTGGGAGGGTCAGTATATGATGTTTCTGGTGGAGGGCTGGGTCTGGCTTGTTTGGGTATCCGATATCTACTAAGCGTCTTGAGCCAAGGGTGAAGTGAGGTGACCACAACAGGTTTCTTCTTCCCAGAAAGTTGTTTAGGTGGTGGTTCTTCTTTATGGGGAGATTTCCCAGATCTGGAGGTACGTTCTGGGGGGCTGATCTTTTCCCCACCCCTCTCTTTTGCGGAGGGACATTCACCTCTTTTGTCTTGTGGCCATGCTTCTCAGGAGGGTGGGTTGGAGAGGAAGCTTTGGGCAACCCAACCATCTTAAAAGTAGTGGCAGGAAACTGGTCCAGGGCAAACATGGAAAGTGTTTTCGTGGCTTTGGGGGGAGGTTTGGGGATGAGAGGGCTCTTGGAGGGCGAGGTCACTGAGGTATGCAATGTGGATGCATGTTTTTGAGCTTTATGTTTCAGAGTGTACTTTGATGGTATTGTTGTGATGTCATGTGTGCTTTTTGTGTGTTTTGATGATGGTGTGTTGTGTCTGTGTCACTTTGAGTGAAGAGGTTGTGTGCTGCATGTAGATGTCTGGGTGCCTGAGTGATAGTGTGTGGTGTGTGTGTGCGTCTGTGCTCCGGTCAGATGGGGGCACTGAGAGGGTGAAGGTGGAAGGGACAAGAGCTGGACTTGGAATTTAGGACTGCTGAATTGCTGCCGTCACGGTGGAGGTCAAAGACTGGACAGTTCTCTGCAGGCCACCCACGTCCGAATGAATGCTCTCCAGGAACACAACAAACTGTGACAAATTGTTGCTCTGATCCTGGAGGGCATTCAGGAGCATAGTCTGACCCACCTGCAGCTTTCACAGGATGTCTATGGCCTCTACAGTAAAAGCAGCAGGGGAGACAGGACAGGGGCAGCGGTGCCTGGGGTGAAGGAGACTCTAGTCTTCCTAGGTCTGCAGGCCCCAAAACCAGTTTGGGGAGCAGCTGGGGAGGAGGACAATGGGTGGGTGGGGTGGTCAAAGAACCAGATGTCAAACTTCCTGTGTTCACCAACATTGTGAAGTCACCACTGGAGTGTGAAGATGCTGAGCTAGGTGTTACTGCTCCTGACTCCTCCAGGGCACTCCTGTACCCCTCCGAGGCACTGGTCCCCTCAGTGTCCCTGTACTCCTGGGGACCAGTAATGCCAGTTGCTTCTCCAACGGTGTCAGGCCTCTCTTCTTCCATGCCCTCAGTAGATGCTGTAAGAGAAAGAGACATAGCGTTATTAAAGCTGCCTGCTCACAAAGATGATATGAAATACTTACACCATCAATTTTACTTAAGCCCCAACATTTTATTGTACATGTACTGGCTTCCTAAGTCCAATCTTTTGCCTGATTACAAGATGAATTGACACATGCTTTCATACATTCATGCTCTGTGTTTTGCTACACTAGTTGTCTTGCGTCTTTTTTGGACAATCAATAGAGTCTAACTATACTTTTAATATGTACACATAGTCTAATTAGTTAGCCTGTGTGTTCTCCCTTTTTTATGATTATGCTGCTAACTCAATTAAATTAAAGTTTTCAAAGCACTGTCACATTTGGTGAGATAGGACGATGCATATACTTGTATATAACTTTCCCATGTTTATGATCATGCTCCTGACCCATTTAAATTTAAGTTCTCAATGTACAGTTACATGAGGTAAGATAGGGTGATGTATATACCTGTATAGAATACCTTTGTGTATATAGGTAGGTATGTTGGGTATCAATTCATAGAAGTGTTGGGGTCGGTATGGGATTAGTGACGACCTTTAATACATGTACATTTGGGCTGCTTAGTGGGAAACTACATCTAGTTTGACCTGTGTGTGGTTGGCTATATGCCTAAAAACTGTATTTTAGGGTGTGATCTCTGTGAGATATATAGAGACTAAAATGTGTTGTGTATCTTTGTCCTTGGTAGTATGTACTGTCATTTTACATGTCTTATATGTGGCGATTTATAATTGAGAAAGAGAGTGAAAAACTCTGTTTATTTAGACCATAGTCTTCAAACAAAATGGGAACCCAGAATAATGGTGACAGTATAAATTCTTTAACAAATAAATTACCAACAATACATTTAGTAGAAATAGCATCCACATGTA
The DNA here is from genome assembly GCF_964263255.1 of Lissotriton vulgaris. NCBI lineage: Eukaryota > Metazoa > Chordata > Amphibia > Caudata > Salamandridae > Lissotriton > Lissotriton vulgaris. Next base: position 1,869,578,398 of record NC_141694.1, on the reverse strand, counting down.
ATCATAACTCAATAATCATTTTAAACGATTTTTATTATAATTTCATCTATAAAAATGTTTATGTAAAGGGAAGAAGAAGACTAAAACAAATTAAAATCACTACCCCTCCTTCAGTTTCTCCCTTACAAAGCTTTTTATAGTTATCATATATTTTCCCAGGGCAATAGCAATATCAAGATATGGTATTTCCGTAAGTAGGAGTAAAGCTTGGGCGTGTAGTCTTATCTCATATTTTAAAAATATGGGGCGTAAGTACAATTTCCGTAAGACTAAAACCGATAAAAAAATCAAGCAAAATGTGCAAAATATAATTTCTAGTTCCTAACCCACATTTACAGATTCCATCTGTCTGTATCATTTCTGCTTTTATTTTTCCCTCCATCAGCCAAGGATTATTTAATACCAACTCGTACTCCTAATATTTCATGCCTTAATCCTTGGTTATTTAGAGCAGAATCATACACTAAGGTGTTTAATCCTTAGATGTATATTTTTATTTTGTTTGGATAGTTCAGAAAAGTACACCAATTTTTACATAATTATGACAGTCCGAAGATTTACTTGCTGTCCTACACCTAGACACATATATTTACAAGTGACTACAAGCATACATTACTGTGAAACCAAGAAAGAAATTGAACATTTGTAACAATTCAAAACAAAAACATTCAACAAACAAATTACATTTTTTGTGAAAGTACCCTGTCCACTATTTCTGTATCAGGCCACTAGGATGAAATTATTGTTCTATGTTTTGGCCTAATAGCGTAAAGGCAAGTATCGCAATAACATTCAATTATGTTTGGTTGTTTGAAAGAAGGCCATATGCGCGACAAAAAAGCATTCGGAATTAAGACGAATGAATAATAATAAGCCAATGGGCCGACGCGTTTCTGAGCCTGTCTCTCTACTTTTTCAGGCTCTTCTTCAGGGCTTCGGGGCTGGGTACATGTGTGAATATAAGTGAAGGGCATATTTAGTTTGAGACCCTTACCTATGTTGTCACTAGCTTAGTTAAGCGTCTGCATTGTTATTACCTTATTTTTCAGGTTAACAATTATCTTGATCGTGTTTCGGATTTCTTGGAGGACTCGTTGTATTCTGCAATGGAAGCAGTGGTATAGTGTCTGTTTCCTAGTGATATTATGTAACGCTATTTAGTAAGAATCATTGTACGCTTCACTCACGTGATTTCCAGGCAGAGCGTTTTCGACTAAGTTGTAGATTTCGGTTTGATAAGTTGACTGTCGCTAAGGCTGCAAAGTTAACAAACATGTTTTTTAAGAATAATCGATTTTCTTTGGTGCGAGAACTTCACAATGACGATGATGATGATGGTTTTAGGAACACGTCGACGTGTTCCTAAAACCATTCATGTGTGAGGTTAAGTCATATATAAAAGACACGACTGATTTCATCACTAAAATAGAAACCACTCTGTTTGATGACAAGAAAGAGATGATGGTCACCTTTGACGTCAACTCTTTATACACACAAATCTCCCAGGAGGAGGGATTAGAAGCCATAGAATTTTTTCTAGAAACACGGCCCAGACCCCAAAGAGTTCCAACCAAATTCATCATAGAATTGGCAAGCTTGGCACTCAAACGTAACTACTTCAGATTTATGGACACTTTTTACATGCAAGCAATACATTTTCCCTTTTTGCTCTATCGACTTCTGGGTTAGTGCCCATAGGGCGAAACAGTGGTCTATGGTGGAATGTCCTTCTTTTTAGCCACCCTGTTCTACCGGTACAATTGAACCCTGCTCCACCCAATCTTTTAGCTTTCCTAATATTATTTTAGCAAAGATCTTTTCCCCCATGTTTAATAAATTAATTAGTCTGTAATTCTTTGGGGCATGTATATCTCCTTTTGTATGTACCGGCCTAATTATGGCTCCCTTCCAATTTTTAGGGATCTTCACGGTTTCTAAGATAACTAGGAACATAACCGAGAAGAATTCTGCCCACCAGGTCAAGTTTGATTTTATTATCAGAGCTGGTAAGTTATCTGGTCTTGCTGCTCTGGTTAGCTTCAAAAATGTGATCGTGTTTTTCATGTTTGCTACTGAGAAGTCAGGTTTCAGATCTTGTACTAGACCGTTTCAATCCCAGGGTTCCACCTCTTCCATTTCTCTGCCCAGACTATACAACTCCAGCAGATATTCTACCCAAGCAAAAGTTGTGTGATATGTTAACAAGGGAACCCAATTTGATAGGTCAGGGACCTTGGGTATGTGCATTTTATACAAACAGTGGTCCCTTACAGAAAGGATTAGGAAAAATGATATCTATATTAAGTTGTCCGGCCGGACCAGAATTCTTTATTATATTATATTTGCAAAAAGACCATCAAGTGGAACGCAAACACTGTGATATTTAAAAGGAAACAAAAAAGGGGGAATCAGGCATTTCTAAATGTTTGAAAAGGAGTAAACAATTGTCAAGCAAATATGAAGTCAAAACACCATAGCACAATAAATTAGATAATTCATATGACAGTGTCATGATCTCAATAAGTCGACAAAGTTTCGAGCCCTTTCAAGCCGGGATCATCATCAGGACATAGACATGTATACCTGAGACTAATACCTGTTGATCTAAGGGAAGAAGGGGAAAGAGAAATCACCATGTGGCAATGCGATTAGTCGTCAGTTATCTTACCTAAACAATTTGAATATGTATGACCGTCATTGGCTCTCACCATGTATATACAATTGCTCATGACTTGTCTTATCAAACCACTTCGCATGTGGATGGTCCTTGGTCTCCATCCACATCTCTTAATTTTAACTTGCAATTCCTGGTTTATAATCCCCTTATCTTATTTTTTCAATTGTTCCCCTTTTTCTCTTGAAACCAGGTGAGTTTGCTTCAGTCATTCGCTAAGTGCTTATTTGACATGGTTTACATTTCTGACTTTTCCCTTGTGGACAGGAGACTGCTGCTACACCATGTAAAAGATAGATTTGTAAAAGATTGGTGCTACACAGAGCAAGTAAGGCTTTCAGCTAGTAGTATTAAATGAGCAATACTGGGAGCCATGCTGACTGTGCCAGACCATTGTCATCCTTGTCCATCACGTTCAGTCTCAATTTTGTTGCGTTCTAAGAATGAACTACAACCATGTTGCTGATGAAAGCAGTGTGTGAAAGAAACCACTTTATAAGGTAATCTAAAACTGCAGTCACATCATCTGCACGAATGCTTGAATGTCTGAAAATACTGTACTTGCTTTTTTATACAAAATTGGTTGTTTTTGGTATGTCTTTCTTAACATTTTTAGACAATACACAACAGCACAGTCTCTGCTTAATGATTCCCAAGCAGGTTTTCGTCCCAAGCTGGGAACTGAGGCGGCTCTCTTGGCGGTAACTGAGCTGGCCAGGAAACAAATGGATCAAGGCGGCACCACAGCAATTATGTTGCTCGACCTTAGTGCCGCCTTCGACACTGTCAACACCAGCATCCTCCTTCACCGCCTCTGCAAAATAGGAATTTCAGGGAAGGCCATGCACTGGCTTCAGTCTTTTCTGGAGAATCGCTCCTTCGAGGTTGTCGAGGGCACCACCCACTCAAAAATCTGGCCCCTGGATCAAGGCGTGCCCCAGGGCTCTGCCCTGAGCCCTACCCTTTTTAATATTTATATGCAACCTCTTGCTGATATAGTGCACTCGTTCGGCCTAGACATAGTGACCTACGCCGACGATACACAACTAGTTGTATCCATGAACCAATCTGACTCTTCCCTCTCGAATCTGAGCAATTGCCTGGTAGCGGTCGCCCAGTGGATGGCTGCCTCGCATTTGAAACTAAATGGCGAGAAAACGGAGCTCATGATTTTAGGCAATCCAACTATCCCTAGCCCTCTGATGGACTGGCCCCCATGCATGGGCCCTCCGCCCCAACCAAAGCCCTATATAAAAAGTTTGGGCATTTGGCTGGACGCAAACTTAAGCTTCTTTCAACAAGCAACCATTCTGTCCGTCACCTGTTTTGGGCTTATGCGCATGCTTAGGAAAGTGCTGCCACTTCTCCCTTTCCAAGCCCGTAGAATAATGGTGCAAGCCATTATCTTGTCCCGTCTGGACTATGGGAACTGCCTATATCTAGGGGCTCGCACCTCCACAATAAGGAAGATTCAGGTGACCCAAAACGCTGCAGCCCGCCGTTTATTAGGCCTCAATCAACGGGAATCAGGTACAGCGGCTTTGAGGAAACTGCACTGGCTTCCCATTAAGGCCAGAGTGCTGTTCAAATCTATGTGTATTATGCACAAGGCCATGTGGAAGACCGCTCCAACTATGATTTGTTCCATAGCGACCCCCTACCTCCCCCACAGAGCACTGCGATCTAGCACAGCATTCCTGGCTACCGTCAACAAAATCAGACGCACCAGATGGGGCGGGCGCTCCTTCTCTTGGAATGCCGCAAAAGCATGGAATTCCCTGCCCATCTCCCTTCGCAGTGAACCCAACCTTCTGAAATTTCGGAAGGAATTAAAAACTCTCCTTTTTATCTAATCCTCTCTCATCTCATACTAGTCTGACTATACACGGCGCTACGAGGCCTCCGGGTTGCTTGCGCTTTACAAAATTCAATTAATAATAATTAATAAAGCACAAAGACATCGGCTGGTGACTGCAGATTTCTCCAATAATCTTATGTAAGTATGCATTGCAATATCTTCAGTTTTCAAGAAAAGGAATCAAATCAGCATAGGAGAGGGACAAGAAATGGTAAAAGGGGCACCGAATCAGTAGAAACAGTCACATGATATTCATCAACCACGGGGGAGAGATAGGATGCAGTTGTGGCCCAGATAAAAGGTCCACACAGGAGAGTATGAAGGGTCCAATGCACCCCAAACCAACCCGGGACCATCAATCAAATCCTACAGTCTGAGCAAGGTATATATTTGCCACCGCAAGGCATAAATTATCCACATGCCCCTCACATCTCAAATCACAATCTGGAGGAAGCAGTGGAGTGCTGAGATCCCATGAAAGAGAAGGCGTAGCTTGAGTTAGAGTACATTGACTCCTCACTGTTATCCGACATGCAATTTATCATCAGATCAAGATTTCTCTTCGTATTCTCATCTGTACAGAAACTGTAGAGACGAAGTGCCTCTGCAATGGCCCATTCCAATTGGTGAGATCTCCATTTTTCGTGTTTTTGGGCTGCCACCAAGCCCAATGATTAGCTAGCCAGTGCATGGCAAGTACTAGGGCTAAGTGTGCAAATTTATAACCCATCTTGTGTCCCTCCCTAGGGAGAGGTAGGAGACCCAATAGGCAGTGTTTAATGGTGAGAGCCAATCAGACCTCTGTTACCCTGTTTGCCTTGGAACTAGCCTCCCCCCAATAAACCTCAACAGTCTACAGTCCCATGTAACATGGGTAAATTCAGCTCAGGAAAACCCACGTCTCACACAATCTACCACTCTAGTAGGGTAAATGCGACTGAGGCGCTGAGGTGTTAAGTAAGCTGTAAGGGCATAATAAAATTGTGTACGTTTGAATCTTGCATTTCTTACAGTCTCATGCACCAATGCCCTTGCTCTACGCCATTCTGCATCAGCCATAGGGGCCTCCAGATCCACATTCCAGAAGCAACTTTACTATATCAGTTGACCTATGTACTTTCACGGCCCCATACAGAATGGAACCCAGCCCCTTCTGTGAACCTGGCTCCAACAGGACACCTAGGCCCCTATTATGAGTTGGGCAGTTAGGCCTCCCTGGGTCTGCTGACTCCGCCAGAGAGTCGCCGTTCCCTGGAGATGGCAATGTGGTCAGAGTTTGCAATTTTCCTTGACGGGACTTTTGCAGCCTTGCCAAGTATATTGCAAGTTTTATCTTCGCTGACAGTGACATGGTGGTTGTTCCTCCATGTCAACCCTTTCAGAGAGTAAACAAAGGGGGCCCTAGAAGCCTCACATGCCTCTTAAGTTTATGGAGGCACACTGGGAGGCATAACATGTACCCCCCTTAGTTCATGCACAACAGTTCTTGCATGGCATGGACTTTAAAGTCCATGCTATGCAGGAACTTTCTGAGGCATTCCCATTGTGGGCACTGCCGCCTTTGAAAGAGGCATTCTCTTGGAATCGCCACGTCGTCTGCCTGCCAGACTACAAAAAAAATGTAGGCGGCCAGTGGCGAGGCTTGATGGTTTTGAGGCACACCAGTGGTCAGCCGCCTACCCTTGCACCGCAAAAAAGTTGCAATCCGGACCCTAGTGTCTGGGATTCCATTGGCTCATCTGGATATCCGGTATACACCACCCAGGCCATATGCGACTGGGCAGCATATTGTAAGAAGTGTTCCGGGCCTATCCGAACAATTCACCCACCTCCAAAAATGTGATGAAGGTGCCAATAAGATATAAATCACACACGGTTCACCAGTTCCCTTCAATCCAGGGCTGTACATTCATAGTGACTTTTAGGCATAAAAAGGGCCTAAGCCACCAAACTGGAAGCATAGTAGCGTACGGTGCACACTGCAGCAGATATGTCACCGCCCTCTCCCAAAAAAATGCCACATGTATGACTATAAATGTTGTGCCAACTGGGGTCTGCTATCTCCCCATCAGCACCAATCTCACCAGAAGCTGTTTCTCCGAGTTGGAATCCTCCTCACACCACAAAGCGGCATATTGAATCAGTCCCGCAAAGTAGTACATCTGGAGGTGAGGGAGTACCAACTGACCCTGATCTTGCGCCAGGGTCTCCAGTTGGTCTGCATGTTCCTGCCCAGACCAATGACAGTAGGAGGCCATCCAATTTCCTAAATAGCATAAAAGATTACATGCAAAAAGAGTTTTGCATCACATATAAGCATTGTGGTGAAAAAACATTTTGCTTAGTGCTACATGGCCCATAACTGACAGCAGTAGAGTCTTCCAAAATTCTATGGATCGTGTAAGGTCCACCAGGACATGGCCCAATATCAGGTCATAATGAGTATTATCATGAGTCACCTGAGTCACCTGGATTCCTAAATATCTAACATTTCTAGACTCCCAGAGAAAACCCAGCACCGGAAGGACATGTCTTGGGCACAAGGCCAATGCAGCCAAGGAACACAGCACTGTTTTTTGACACACCTCCAAAATTGGCCAAAAATGGAAAAAATATCAGGACTGAACAAGTCGGGTCTGTCACATAAAGTAACATGTTGTTGGCGTACGTCAACACTATATTCATTGTGTAGCCCACCCGCATCCCCTTATCACTGAGGTTATACTGCAGATGACTCACTGAGGTCTCCACGGGCAGCTCTGATGGGCCCCACGCCCAATATCAACAACCTCTGAGACCATTTGTCCTGTCCTCATTTGTTCCCTTGATGCCTAGTATAACAAGCGCATCCATGCCATATACGCGGATTAAACCCTATGCGCCTAAACACCTCCCAGAGTTAAGTCCAGGATAAGGTGCCAAAGGCCTCTTCTCAATCACCACCTTGCCTCTGATGGCCTGTGAAAGCCTTCCAAGGTTCATGTGTGCTCCCCTACCCGGCATGAAAACACACTGATCAGTGTGGACCAATCGTGTGACCACCTGCCTTAGTAGCATAGACAGAACCTTCGCTAACAACTTAATATACACATTTATGTAGAAAGTGGTCTATGAAAACTTGGGTTGCTGGAGTCCTTACATGGTTTCAACAGCATGATTATAAGGGCTTTCCTCATATGTTCCGGTAGGATTCTCACATACACCGCCTCCTGGACTGTTCCCAAATGTTTGGGCAAGAGTTCAGTTGAGTACATCTGATAGAACTCTACTGGAAGGTGATTCAGGCCAGGAGACCTTCCTATTGATATATACTGGAGATCAACCTTCAACTCCTCAAGCTGAATATCCTCCTCCAAGTCCTCTCCATCAGATGCCTTAGGAACTAAGCTAAGTCCAATGTCTCATCCCATGCGGGTGCTCTGTAAACCTCAGTCAAAAAATCTCTCAGTACTCAGGTAATAGCGAATTGGCCTACCACAACCCATCCAACTATTATTGACAATCAGAGTATTACAGGGGTCTGTCTCGCACAATCACCAAGCCAACATGCGACCAGAATGGTTTCCCTCACTGTTGAGTCACTGTCAATAGTTCTGCAACACATGAAAGCCCGGTCTATTTCTTTCACTTTTCTACGTGCAGCGGCAATGTACCCCAAATGCCAACACCTGTGCAGACCTCTATGCAGGTGAAAGAGGAACTAAAATATATATACTAATAGGCTATACTTTATCCAAATTAGGAGCCTGACAAGTTGATCTGAACCTCAAGGATAATGACACTATCACACATATGATTCCTACTCAGTTTGTACCTTGTAAAGAGTATGTAGAGTAGATATACATCCTCTGAATGGTACCATAAAACTGTTGTGTTGTCCTGAAGAAGGTGATAGGTAGTATCATATGTCCACATCGAAACGTGTGTTGACCTAATGTTTGAAAGTAGATCTCAGTGCACAACACCACAGTGGATAACAATTTATTCTGTACTTCTGCTGAGGTGTGTTTTCATGTATGTGTAGTATGATGGGACGTTAGTATTAATACTTAGTATGTTAGTGTTACAGTCTGAATGTTTGTTTGAGTGAGCGGTTTGGTTATGAAGAGAGGTGTTTCATTTTTGTAATCGTGATACTCTGTTTTTATAGAAACAAAAAACATGTAATATTATTCCTGATACAACAGGTATGTCACAATACATTGGAAGAATTGTTGAAATTTTGTATTTGTGTATTTGTAGACTATAAGTGTGCTGTTTTCCAATTACCTTATATGGATTAAGAGACAGTTTGAACAAAATAAACATGATCTTATGAAAAACTGTACATATGTAAATATTTTATTATAAATGAAACAGAACCAACAGCATAAATTAGCTTAGTTGAAAAAATAGAGATCAAGTAGGTGATTCTTCTTCCCTATTAGTGTTTCTTTCCCACTGCACCTAGATTTCTAAGTACTTCACTAGGGATTACATTTTAGATTTGGCTCTGTAAACCTCAGCCAAATAATCTCTCAGAACCCAGTTAAAAGTGAATTGGCCAACCACAAACCGTCCATCTATCATTGTCAAGAAGAGTATCATAGAGGGGATTCTCTTGCACAACAACCAGTCCAACATGCGACAGGAATGGTGTTCCTCTCTGTGGAGTCGCTGTTGATAGTTACGCTGCACTTGTTACTTCCTGTGGCATTCCGAAATGTTTGCTTGTTATTGGTGCATTCATTGTAATATTCCCGCCTTTATGTGCTTGGTTCCCTCCCAAGTGGCTTCACTCATTGTTTACCTTGTTTGGCCATCACTACGCATTCATGGGTGCTCCTGGTCATCTGTGAGCTTTTTCTTGTATTTGTTGCAGCTGGAACACAGTGGACTTATCTACAGCTGCTGCAGGACGAAAACATCATGTGACCCATAACCTCCTACATACGCCCTTTGACTTCAAGCAAGCACACCTCTCGGCTTCCATGACTCAGAGAGGTTAAGACCTGCAGCCTGTAATACGAGACAGACTCTGATACTGCCCAGCATGAGCCAAAATGCAGACGAAAGACACTGTTTCTTAATTGTTTACGATGTAGAGAGGAGACGTGAACATAGCTGACATTAATGAACTTTCGCTTTCACTTTCCATTGCCCCAGAACATATTGCTTAGACAATTGCTGATATAGGTGAATATAATCACCAGGCAGAGCAGCTGAAACATCATATAGTCAACAAGCAGAGTAGATGAAGCAGTTTGTCGGTCACAACCGATGTCCGAACATTTTTACGCGCATTTCATTTTGCTACGGTTGTTCAGGTTTGCTCGGAAACCAGACATGCAATTTCCCATGAGTTTGCTATCGTCATCAGTTTGATTCTAGATTGTGCTGCCTTCCTTTTCTTTTTCCTCTCATGAAACATCTTTATTAATTTATTTTTCATGGAAATTTAAGTGCAAAACACATCTTTAATACTTTTATTTTTATAAATGATGCACGTCTTCCCTAAAACAAGGATCGCAGAGGTCGCAGTCAGGAGGAATATGTGACTATACAACGCGATGTTTTAGATCACAATACGTTACATCGCGACTTGCGCTAGAGGCGCCATCCAGCGCAATTCATGGTAACGACTTGCGTTGTAATGCCCGCAATGTAAATGTATCACGGTGTAGCAACCGCGTTGTAAAGGTCGTTTCCCATCAGGAGTGGTCAATATAATTATGGGCGTGACTCAAAACAGGTAGTTCGAAATCTCTGCAATCCAGGGTTTTTGCCTCTGTCGGTTGTTGTGAAGATTGTGAGCCGCCTGCCCAGTGCACACCTCTATTGATCTTAACTTGAATTGGATGGCGTTTTGCCACAGAATCAATCCGCACAGTCAGCGTCCTGATGAAGGATGATCACATCTATTGGTAACTTCCGAAAAGTGCATCGGCCCATGTCTGACAATACTCATTACACTAGAATATTTAGCATAATGAGCAACAATTTTGATCTCTGATGTTTGTTATGTGACTTTTTGTGATGTATATTTTCTTGACATATGTTGTTTTTATTATCACTGTTTTGTTATTGATTATATGTTTAGTTTCTCTGTGCTGTATTAGATTGAATATATCTACTGTTTGCTCCTTGATGTGGGTGCTCACAAATAATGTATATTTTACTATATAACCAAAATGTACTATGACTTGTTTTTTTTAAAAAGGACTCCAATATACAATTATTTTCATATCTTAGATGAATACACTATATAAATTACTGGTCTGATTCATGGCTTTTGCATAATAAAACATGTTGTCTTCGTTATATTAAGTTTTAGTTTTGTTTGCTCTGATTTCATGAGGGGCCTGGTCTGTATGTGCTCTTGTCTTTGCTGTTCAAGGTCCAAAGTACCATCCCTTCAGACAAACACCCAAGACCCAGACTCAGGTGTCTCCTCCATCCTCTGTGCCTCCTGATTTTTGCTGGTGTTCTTCAGGTGTCCCCCGTTCCTCCCGCTCTTTTGCGCCATCATCCCAACCCAATCCAGTCATCTCCTCGTACCTCCAATCCAGCCCCACACAGTACCTGGGATGTAAAAAAATGCGTGCGGCCTCCATGGACAACTTTCAATTTAGCGGGGAACAAGGCCATATACAAGAGCATATACTGAAGTTCCATGGCCCATAGCTTCTGTTTGACCCCAGTGAATGATTGTTTTTGCTGTTGCACAGACCTGGTGCAGTCAGAAAATATACGGATTACGTGATTTTCGAAGGTAGGATCAACCCGCAATATACTATCCTGATCTCTGTAATTCAGTATCTTTGCTATGATGGCTTTAGAGGTGGCCCCAGAGAGAGGGGAGTGCACCAGCAATCTGTGGGCACATTCCCAAGAAAAATGGAGGACAATCCAATGCCTGGAATCTGTTCACGGATCAACCTTAATAGGAACAATTCAGGACTAGATCCCTCCACCTTCTCAGGAAACCCCATGAAGTGCAGATTGCATATCCGGGATCTACCTTCTGCATTTTCGGCACACAGTTCCAACCTTCGTGTGAAGCTTTCAGAGTCAACACAGTGGCTTTTAGTTTCCTCATCTCTGCTTGCAGTGCAAAAACATTGTGTTCAGTTTTAACAGAGCGTTCTGTTACTTTTCTGCATGAATAAAATTAATTTTGTCAGATTTATATAGTGTACCTGCGCTGGAGGTCTCGATAGCCACAAGGATTTAGACTCCAGTAGGACCCTGGAGGTCTGTAGAGCATCAGCATTCATCACCCGATGGGCCCTTTCTGCGCCAGCGGCCATGTACTGATCCATTGTGCCTGTTGGAATGTGTGCGGTTTCTTATCAAAAACCATCCTGTGTCCACAAAGGTAAAGGTAACACAGTGATCCAGTGCAGGAACAATGGAAGACACAGTGGCAGCTCACACACAGTTTATAATGGCATCACAGACACTGTGCCACCCTACCTAAATTAATGAAGGTAGCATTATGTTTTCGGTGCCTGGACTATGTCCATCACGGGCAATGCCAAGAGAGGGGGGCCACCACTGGAGACAAAGATTAACCCGCCATAGTGTCCGCACCCTGCCAGCAAACAGAAGGCCTCACAGCGCTGGGCCTGTAGTCCCTCCAGCCTCTGGTGTTATGGGAGACACCTCATCGCCAATAGGCATGCAACACTGTCCACAAGGGTCCTGCTGCAGTACCTTCAGTAGCTCTGCAATCGTAGGCCAAACAGGGACAGACCACATCCTCATTAGTCACGCATTGCTTAAGAGGCAGGACCCTCGCAGCCCAATACAGGGAAGATACTCCCCAAGCTCCTCCGCTGCGCCCCTCAGATTTCACTCCGTGACTGCAACACTGCCTCATGGTCTGATGGGGAAGAGGCACCATGGCAACCCCTCCTTATTTGTGTGTGACAATCTCCCCAGGGTCCATCCACTCCTGTGGGCATTTCCTAAATAGGGAGGTTATATTTATTTTTATTGAAGCCCCAATTGGGCCTTCCTCCAGCAGCAATCTTGACCCTGGATCACAGCACAACGACCCAGGCTGGCGATGCAGACCCCTAGTCGGATCAGTCCTGTGGGCCTCTCCAGGCAACAGCTTCAAGTGGCCACTAGGTCAGGCACAGCACCTCCAGGCACCATGCTATACCACTGTCGCCGACCACCCATCTCTCCAGACATCCCCCGCAACCACAAGGCCTAGGATAAGAGCACAGTCCTACAGTCACCTCACCAGGGCTCCATGGCAGGGGGCAACACTCCGTTACAGTGACAGCAGCAGTGCTCTCTAGGTCTACTGCAAAGCCACCCCATCCCTCAATCAGCTACAGCAATGCCTGGCACCAATCAGCTCTGTCGTGTGGCCCAGTGGATCCAGGGACTGTGCTTTGATGCTGCATCTGATGGTCTGTCACTTCAGGCAGCCGTCTGTGTAGAGCGGTCCAATCCAAAAATGTAGGCCTGGTAACCCCTGCACAGGATTCCTCATTAGAGGGGTAGTGCTCTGTACTGGCCAACTCTGGTAGAGCTCCCCTGGTCACGTGCAAAGGGACTTCTGTCTTTTGATCTGCTCCCACATTTCCAGGCACCACTCCTCTCCGTCTCCTATGGGTGCCCCCCCACTCCCCATAGCCTTTCAGGCAATACGGCTAACTTAACCCTTGCAGGCCCGTCACCGCCTCATTTGTTTGTTGCAGAAGCACCTGGGGTCCAACTGGAACAATCAGCTGTGTTAGGGCTTCATAAAGTGCAACACCCGGTTACCAGGCATTGTAATCCACTTGGGACAGGAGAATTATTTACAGAAGCTCTGGGTGTCCAATCGGCCATCTTGTTGGCCAAACACCTCCCAAATTGTTCATGCAAAGGGGGTTATTTGCAAGCGGCCTGCGCTGATGGAGAGTCACTATTTTTAGGCTCCTGTGGCACAGGCCCCTCGATCACATCTATGTGGTGACGTAAAGCCAGTCTGTGTGGATTTGCATAGCCTCATAGATATGGAGTAAGGCAAGACTGTGCAAAGTACTGTGTTGCCTTACTCTGCATCAAGGAGGTGTTCCATGGTCATTGCGATGGATGTTACCACACAACATTAATGGATTTTGATGATGCCCAGGATTTACAAAATAACATAAACCTGGGCAGCGCCAAAACCTTACAACCCCCAGGAGCAGGCGCAACGAGGAGAAAGGTTTTCATTTCTCCTTGTTTTTTCTTTCTTCATGTGTGCTGCATTCTGAAGCAGACATACACGGAGGAAAACATGTCCCTTCCTACATAAAAGCAATCCTGACTACAATACAGACACGTTTCCACCATGGTGCAAGGATGCCTGCATTGGCGCTAGGCACCAAATTATGCACCAGTGCTGGCTGAAAGGGCAGGATTGGCCATATATCATAGATATGGTGCATTTCTGCTCTTTCATTTTGACACAGGGAAGCAGAGCAAAAAGACTTGCTGTGCTGCCTAGTGTCACAAACGTTAGTACATTACATTCGTTGTTTTTTTTTTGTAGAGCCTGCTAGTTTACACAGCACAGGCTTTGGTAAGTGAACATTCTTTACTACAAAGGACCCAAGGATATTATATATTACAGTGCATAGAGTTCATGTAAATACAGTATTTTACTTAATCAAAGGATGATGACATTGACTGTGTTTCAAAGTGCAGTGGATTTCATGAACAAAAATCAAACAAGTTGTAATCTTTTAAGAGCTTTATTTATGATGCATTGCAATATTCATCCTTTTATATCACATTGTGAACACCTCCACCAAGGCATGGCTTCTGCACTAAGTAATAAAGTCAGAGGGAAACAAGACACTGAAGTAGATGGAGGATTCCTTAGAAAGACACACTTTCTTGATGTTAAAGAATAACAATGGATAATAATGATTGCATGGATTTTATGACATTTCAACTCAAGTGAAGGTTTGCATAAAACAATATTTATCACTGAAGGTTTGATTATATGTTTGCTGTGTGTTTGATACAGTATACCAAAGGATAATATTTGATATTAAATTAATCATTATCCCTACAGAATGTCAATCTATGAAGCAGTGCAAGCGGGGAGTGAAGCAGAGCCGGCCTCAATATCCCAAGAGAGCCATTGCTACAAACTAAAGAAGGAGACTCTTGTTGCAGTGTTGGAGCAGGAGGGAGGGGCCACAATCCTTCTGATGCCAGGAGAAGTGCAGGAGCTTCATGTGAGACAGGATTCAGGCTGCTATGAGGAACATTGAAACAAACAAGAGCACAGTGAGTTAGACACGATATGTGCACTGACAACACAAATCACAGTAGGGTCCCAGTGTAAAACGCTTCATGCACAGACACGTGTTATATGTTGGAATGAACATGAAAAGAGACTCAATCTTTGAATAGTAAGAACAACATGCAACAGTTGGTTATTGGTGGAAGAATATTTAGGGCTGCATTAAGTAATTTGCTTAATTAAACTCAGAGAGGAAAGAGGGCATCCCAAGTCCTAGTTACAAGTTTAGAAATGTCCACACACAGGTACATTCGTGACCATTCTGACTACTGTATGACCTTTTCCCATCTTGGAAGTGGTCAGAAAGATAGTAAAGTCTACTTTAAGTCCCCTTCTGTGATGGGAAGGGGGATGGAATATCCCCAGATTTGGTGCAAGGATTTCTTCACAGGCACACATGCAGAATGATGTGAAATGTAGAATCCCCTTCAGAGAACATAGGAGCCTATAGGTGATGTTGCATGACATTCTGGGCATAGCCTTCTAGGTGTACTGCTGGGAACGTTTATGAATTGAATAAAAAGTTGAATATATTCAAGCTGAGAGATCAATCTCTGCCCATACTTTTACATCTTCTTTCTGAACAGGGTCCACTATTTACACACCGATGATTCCATTAAGAGTGTTTGGGAATATCAGGTTAGGTGTACGAATTTCAGAAACTTTTAGAAATGGAGCAAACTGAAAAGAATTAAGAATCTGTTGTGGCACATTGAGGGAAAAAGTAGCGAAAGCAGCATGTAGCATGGGGTTATACACGGCATTTGGAAGGGGGAAATGAAGGACAGCATAGGGGACCCAAGGGTTATTAAAGGTAGCTGCTATGCAGGGGAACGGTACAAAAGGGGGTGGTGATGGACGGAGCATCCATTTATTCATTAAAGGAATAGTGCCATCAGCATTTGTTTCATTCTCTGTGAAAAACAATATCCAAATATAGTAAAATTGGAACAGGAATGTGGGTGGTATCAAATAATGTTTACCCCCTGGGACTTTAATTCATTTGTCAACCGCAGTTTTTTTGTACTGTCCCTTGGCAACTGTTTAATGATTTGTTTATATTGATTTGTTTTGTAATTTGAGAGCACATTTGTATTGTATGTTTATTTTTACACATCAATTGTAAATATTGCTTTTTTCTTGTTTCAACATTTGTGTATGGTATAATGTGAAGTTGATGATGTTCTTTCTCTGGCTCGAAATGTTACAAGTTTTATAATTCATCAAAAAGTAAATGACATAAATCAAGTGTCAGGATAAACTAATAAAGTTGGGTTTATCCTTCTTCATGCATTAATTGTTTTTCAATTAGTATCAGAGGCATAGGTAAAATTCCCCTTTTGTATCACTGCCGGAGAGGAAAGCGGTGGTCCATTCCAGTGCTTTGCCTTGGATTCCTGCGTTGTGGAGGCGAGTGCATAGGGTGCGTAGTTATGCCATATAAGTTCCAGAAACTCCCAAAAATTGCCATGGCTTATTTATTGAGAAAGGCAACATATTGTATAGTAACTGGTGGTAATAGAAAGTGGGAAAATTATGTATAGTGCAGAGGACAAAGAAAAACTAAGCAGGCAGCAAGAATGCTTGAAATGTGTGCTGACAATAAAAACATGCAGCCGGAAAGAACACAAATCATAATCAGTTATAATGAAATATCTACACTGTCTGTGAAGTGGTTAAAAAGTATTGAGTGAAGGTGTACGAACAGAGGGAGATTAGAAGAATTATATAAAGCCAACAATAAAGGTTTGCAAAGTCTATGACTTTAATGTACAATATACAGTAAAGATACGGTGAAGGGGGAGGATTGAACTAAAATGAAATGCAGCCCAAAACGTTCTCCCAATAAAAATGTGAGAAACATGTTTTAGTACTGTTGTGAATTAAGTGGTGGAAAGGGGAGTTGTAGAAATTACGAGAAGATGAGTTAAAAGGTGTCATAATGCTTTTTAAAAAGGAGATCTGCAATATGTAAAGAAACAACATTGACAAAGCCAATAGGTTTTGCATGGGCGAAGAGTGGTTGCAGAAGTCAAGTCAAGTCACAGAACTTATATAGCGCACTACATACCCAGAGGGTTTCAAGGCGCTTAGGAAGGGGAGGAGGATTACTTTTCAAATATCCAAGTTTTAAGTTGCTTTCTGAATGCTAGGTGGTTCTGGGTGAGGCGAAGGTATGCGGGGAGAGAGTTCCATGTTTTAGCAGCCAGGTAAGAAAAGGATCTGCCTCCCATGGTGGTCTTGTTGATGCGAGGGACAGTGGCGAGGGCTTGGCTGGAAGAGCGTAGTTGGCGGGAGGGGGTGTAAAAGGACAGACGTGAGTTGAGGCATTCTGGTCCGATGTCGTAGAGTGATTTGTGTGCGTGGGTAAGCAGTCGGAAAGTGATCCTCTTATTGACGGGTAGCCAGTGGAGGTCTTTAAGGTGACCAGAGATGTGTTCGTTGCGTGGGATGTCTAGTATGAGTCTGGCTGAGGCGTTTTGGATTCGTTGGAGTTTCTTCTGGAGTTTTGCGGTAGTACCTGCGTAGAGGGTGTTTCCGTAGTCCAGTCGGCTCGTGACCAGAGCGTGGGTGACAGTTTTCCTTGTTTCGGTGGGGATCCAGCGAAATGTTTTTCTGAGCATGCGAAGAATGTTGAAGCAGGAGGAGGATACGGCGCTGACTTGTCTGTTCATTGAGAGTGAGGAATCCAGGATGACGCCTAGGTTCTGTGCGTGGTCCGTCGGGATGGGTGCTTTTCCGAGGGCTTCCGGCCACCAGGAGTCGTCCCATGCAGAGGGGGACGTACCTAGGATGAGTACTTCAGTTTTGTCTGAGTTCAGTTTCAGACGGCTGTGTTTCATCCATTCGGCAACTTCTTTCATTCCTTCGTGTAGGTTAGTTTTGGCGGTGCTGGGGTCATTGGTGAGAGAAAGGATTAGTTGGGTGTCATCCGCGTAAGAGATGATGTTGAGGTTGTGATGGCGTGCGATGGCCGCGAGGGGGCTCATGTATACGTTGAAGAGGGTGGGACTGAGTGAGGATCCTTGTGGTACGCCGCAGATGACTTCAGAGGCCTCGGACTTGAATGGTGGAAGGCGGACTCTCTGGGTTCTTCCGGTGAGGAACGAGGTGATCCAATCAAGTGCTTTTCCTTGGATCCCGATGTTTCTGAGGCGCTGTAAAAGGGTGCTGTGGCAGACTGTGTCGAATGCTGCAGAGAGGTCAAGGAGGATGAGGGCGACTGTGTCTCCATTGTCCAGTAGAGTTCGAATGTCGTCTGTTGCTGCGATGAGGGCGGTCTCAGTGCTGTGTTTTGCTCGGAAGCCAGATTGTGAGGGGTCGAGGGATTTGTTGGCTTCGAGGAAGGCGGCGAGCTGGTTGTTGACAGCTTTCTCGATGACTTTGGCCGGAAATGGAAGAAGCGAGATGGGGCGGTAATTTTTGAGTTCGGTGGGGTCTGCTGTGGGTTTTTTCAGAAGGGCGGTGAGTTCAGCGTGTTTCCAGTCTTCTGGGAAGGTAGCGGAGTTGAAGGAGCAGTTGATGACGTCTCGGAGGTGCGGTGCTATGACGGAGTCTGCTTTGTTGAAGATGTGGTGAGGACATGGGTCTGTGGGGGATCCTGAGTGGATGGAATTCATCAGGCGGATGGTGTCCTCAGTGGAGATGGGGTTCCAGGCGTTAAGGGTGTTCACGGGGGGAAGGTGTACAGCAGATGGTAGGGTGGGTTGGTTTCCGGGTTGGTTGTCAAAGCTGTTGTGGATGTCTGCAATCTTGTTGTGGAAAAATGAGGCTAGGGAGTCGCAGAGGGTTTGAGAGGGGGTGATGTCGTTGGAGTTGGCCGAGGGATTGGAGAATTCCTTGACGATGTTGAAAAGTTCCTTGCTGTTGTGGGCGTTGTTGTCAAGTCGATCCTTGAATGCTGTTTTCTTGGCTTTTCGGATTAGTTGGTGGTGAGTACGGGTGGCGTTTTTGAAGGCGTCCTTGGTGCTGGTGGTAGGGTCTTTTTTCCAGGCCTTTTCGAGGGAGCGGCAGAGTTTCTTGGATTTCTTAAGATCATCGTTGAACCATGAGGCCTTCTTGTTGCCGGGTTTGTTTTGACGTTTTTTCAGTGGAGCTAAGGTATCAGCGGTGTTGGATAACCATAGGGTGAGGTTGGCGGCGGTTTCGTTAACGTTAGAAGAGAGGGCTGGGGTGTTTTGAAGGAGTGATGCGGAGATTTGGTCCGTGGTGATTTTGTTCCAGTTTCTTTGCAGAGTTGGTTGGAGGTGGTTGGTGGGTTTGGGCTTGTTGTAGGTGAAGTGGACGCAGCTGTGGTCAGTCCAGAGGAGATCCGTAGTGTGGCTGAAGGAGACATGATTGCTGGAGGTGAAGATGGGGTCGAGTGTGTGACCTGCGATGTGGGTGGGGGAAGTGACCAGTTGTTTAAGTCCGAGGTTGGCGAGGTTGTCCACGAGGGTGGCGGTGTTGTGGTCGTTGATCTTTTCGAGGTGAAAGTTTAGGTCTCCCAGAAGGATGTATTCTTTGGAGGGGAGCGCGTGTGGGGTGATGAAGTCCGTGATGTCTTCACTGAATTTTGCGCGGGGTCCTGGTGGCCTGTAGAGGAGTGTGCCTCTGAGTGTGGTCTTGGGGTCGGTGTGGATCTGGAAGTGAAGGTGTTCGGAGTTGGCGAGGTTGGCGTCGGAGCTGGTTGAGATGCGGATGGATTTCTTATGGACGATGGCGATTCCTCCTCCTGTGTGGCTGGTACGGTCTTTGCGAGTGATCTTATAGTCTTCAGGGATGGCAATGGTGATGTCTGGTGCGGAGGAAGCGTTCATCCATGTTTCCGTAAGGAAGGCGATGTCCGGAGAAGTGGTGTCTAGTAGATTCCATAGGTCGATGGCGTGCCTGTGGACCGATCGGGTGTTGAGCAAGATGCATTGTAGGTGGTTGGGGTCGGGTATCTGTGGTGTGGTCGTAGTGGAGATGTTGTTGGTGCCGCTGAATTTGCAGGAGAAGCAGGAGAAAGGTCCGTGGGTTTGTCCAGGGGCGGCTTGGACGCAATTGGGGGCGCGACCGGGGTTAAGGGCTAGGAGGGTGGCGGCATCGTAGGTAATGCAGGGGGGCTGGGAGGGACGGGGGCCAGGGGGTATGGCACTAGGCGCGGTCCAGGCGCGGACGGGCGTAGACGGGCTTACCTTTGGCGCACCTTCGGCGCGGGTTGGGCGCGGTCGCTGCGCGTGAACGCTGCGCGCGGGAACTACTGTCATATATGGGTAGTGGAGGGGGGAGGGGCGAGGGCGGCTCAGCTGGGAGGCGTGGCGGGCTCAAGGGAACAACAACAACAGTAACAGAGCCAAAATGGAGGGGAGGGCAGAGCAGGGCGCCGATAGCACACAATGTCAATTACACAATGCAGGAAAGTAATGGAGCGACCAAGCAAGCATCCGGTGAAGCAGTGACCAGGCGGTGGGAAATGCTAATGATTCCTGGCGCTGTTTAAATAAATAATTAAATGCTCACACGCTATAAAATCTTTGCGCTATGCAAATAGAAAGTAAAGCAACTCTGAAACGCTGAAACGATATGGCGCTATTAAAATAAATGAATCACTCAGCTTTGTAGCACAATACCGCCTTTCAGCAGCAAGCAGGCAGGGGAGCGACCACTCGAGGCAGGAGCAAGGAGTGGATCACGTCGTAGAGAGGTCAGAGGGCGCTCTATATTGTTAGTGGGAGGGCGGCTCAGCTGGGAGGCGTGGCGGGCTCAAGGGAACAACAACAACAGTAACAGAGCCAAAATGGAGGGGAGGGCAGAGCAGGGCGCCGATAGCACACGATGTCAATTACACAATGCAGGAAAGTAATGGAGCGACCAAGCAAGCATCCGGTGAAGCAGTGACCAGGCGGTGGGAAATGCTAATGATTCCTGGCGCTGTTTAAATAAATAATTAAATGCTCACACGCTATAAAATCTTTGCGCTATGCAAATAGAAAGTAAAGCAACTCTGAAACGCTGAAACGATATGGCGCTATTAAAATAAATGAATCACTCAGCTTTGTAGCACAATACCGCCTTTCAGCAGCAAGCAGGCAGGGGAGCGACCACTCGAGGCAGGAGCAAGGAGTGTTAAATTGTGTTCTTTCTCTCTTGGGTGGTCAGAGGCATTAGTAGGACTGGCCAGAACAGGAGGTCCTGCCTGCTTAAGTCCAGTGTGACTCACTTTTGTACAGTTTATCATTTATTTGCTTGGCAGGTTTGCAAACTTCCTGTGGGCACTTGGAACCGTGAAAGGAGTATGTATAAAACTTGCATGCACTTTATTCTGAAGAAACTAATATGTAAATGCACCTAAACTCTCTGAGGCGAATCCAGCGGAGTAAAGTATTGCCTGCCACTGACCTGCTCCTGAGTATCCAGCTGCACCAACTGTTTGCCGGACCCGCTCTGCGGGTCCCGCTTCACAGGATTCACCACTCGGGCTGAGGAGGTCAAACGGGACTGGGAGCGTGTAGGCAGGGACTCCAGTGACCAGGAGTCCCTGCGAGGCCAATCACTGACACCTGGCCCGCTCTCCCCGGAAGACACGCCCACAGAGCACCGGACAGGAGAAAACCAGCACTCCTCCTCTCAACTGGTGGGACCCTAAACTCTCTGAGGCGAATCCAGCGGAGTAAAGTATTGCCTGCCACTGACCTGCTCCTGAGTATCCAGCTGCACCAACTGTTCGCCGGACCCACTCCGCGGGTCCCGCTTCACAGGATTCACCACTCGGGTTGAGGAGGTCAAATGGGGCTGCAAGCGTGTAGGCAGGGACTCCAATGACCAGGAGTCCCTGCGAGGCCAATCACTGACACCTGGCCGGCTCTCCCCGGAAGACAAGCCCATATAGCCCACGTACATAAACAGCCAAGCAGCCGCGCACGCGGAACGCGCGCGGGATGAAGCACGGAGCGAAGCCCGAGCAAAGGGCGGGCCGTTTGAGGCCGTTAGAGGTAGGAAGAGCCCCGACCGTGCCACCTCTCTAACAACCTTCTCTTCTTGGAATTCGCTGCTTCTTTCTGTGCCCAAGGATGTCCACGATGGAAACAAGGAGTAAAACCACACAGGCGGTCACTGGACCTACTAAAAGTACTTTGGACAATTATTTCATGAAACCGGGGTCCTTACTGATTGACAAAATTACAATACTTGAAAGGTGCATTTCCCAAGAAATTGACTGGGTGAGGAGGTCCTCTATGGGCCCCCTTGCCCAAGCCAAGACCCCAACTAACAGGCCAAATTGCACTGAGCCAACTGGCATTACCAATGGGCCAAACAGGATTAGCGAGCACAACACGGACTTAGACTTGTCTATCTCTAGTTCTCACACTAGTTCAAAGGAAATAAGTGATTTTGACGATCTGAGCTTGTTAAACCTCACACTAGTCCAACCCCAGTCAGCCCAAATTCCCAACCCCGAACATGACCTAGTCGTGGTTGATACAAATGACAGAGTTACACTGCAGGGGTTAAGGGGAGGAGCAGTACCTAAAGTGAAAAATAGGGCACAGAAGAGTGGTGGGAGGAGGACAAAAACATCAAAGAAAAAGCCCAACCCAAAGACGAATAGTCCTGGATTAGGCGCAAAAGGAACTATGCCTACCAAGGGAGCTGAGGCTATCCTACCAGAGTCCCAGACCGCTGTGTCTTTAGAACATATCACTACTAATCCCGACACCTCGTGCGAAGATATCACTTTGGCCGATATAGGATCACTTTTGAGAACCTTATTGTGCCCCATAGAAGCGCGGCTTATTAAAATGGAAGCCAGGCTAGTGAATATCGAGAAATGTACAGCTCTATTATCCGCTAATCCCAAAACTGACAGCAAACTATAGGACAAGGGTGGCAGACCAGGGACAGTGACAAATTCTAATACTAAGAGCGGTCCCCCGGTCAACAGCAAGACGGGTAAAAGCACAGGTCCTTTAGCACCCCAGGATAAATCAACTGCCGCCCTAATAAGATCACGCAGTCCAGCACTAAAATAGCAACTCCCACCCACCCACACGTCCCCCCTCCCAAAACCACCTCCATTCAGCCCAAGGCCAACATTCCTGCCTCAAACCTACCCCAAACTTTACCTACACTGATGGACGAGGCCCCAGTGTATAAAAGAAAGCCAAGAGTAGTGCACCTGCCGCCAGAGGCCAGCCAGTACACAGTAATCTTAGCGGGGGTGCCAGAGCTAAAAACAACGCTGATTGAATCCACTACCTCTCTTAAGAACAAGGCGTTGGACTGGCTATCCAAATATAGACCCTTACCGCAGGGTGTAACCAGTGATGTCCTTATGGTGAGAAGGGTCCCATGGGTGGGAACTACTAGAAAAACAATCCAAGGAGATTGTGTCCTGGTCAGCTTTAGAGACCCTATGACCATGTCTCATATTTGTGGCTGGCAATATGAGGATCAGAGAACCAACATTCAGCCCTTACCTCTATCCTTTTTCTACCCTTGGCTGCCGCACACCTTGGAGGAAGAAGGATGGGGGAGCCCCCATGAGGCAGGTGGGAGAGGAGATTTCTACTATCCAAGTCGACACCCACAGGTGTATTACCCTCCAAACACCGAAGAAGAGGGATGGGAAATCTGTCACAGAGGGGGAGGCGGTTGGAGGAGAAGAGAGAGAGTTGATCCCCATCACCCCAGACTACAGCACCATACATATCCCCTCCTGTCTAACAGGTACAGCTATTTGGATATGATAGATTGACAGCTTAGGCAGACTATCACCGGGGACAGCTTGTATCTTAGGGAGGGTGCGGAGGTAGATTCGACTCTTACTGTACACACATCTGCCCCAAAGTTAGTTCTGGGCAAGTCTGTTGTGAAAACTCAAACCAATGTAGACTCCCCCCATATAAATTTAGAGATCATGGCACCTATGGATACTCGGTCCCTTAGTGCTGATCGGTCTCCTATGATTATATCTGTGGCCAATTCAAGTAACAACGAAACAACCCCCAATGTGGTCCCGACTTTAAAACCACCACTATTGAAGTTAATTTCCTGGAAGGTGGCTGGCCTGGGTAATAAGCTAGATCTACAGGAATGGACCTCTTTTGTGGATACCGGGGACATATATATGTTCCAGGAGACCTGGGCGAGGGAAGAATACTCCAGACGGGGATACCTGGCATTGTCCATTCCAGCAAAGTGGGCGGGAAGGGGCCGTCCCTCTGGCGGACTCACAATGTGGGTGGCGACCCACTTGGGCTGCCAGGCAGAGCGTCTCCCACTGGCATCTGAGGACAAACTAGCGGTTTTGTTGGTATGGCCCAATTCAGCCAGACTTGCCTTGATAAATGTTTATTCAAGGCCGGTCAACTTCACTCGTGAATCACCTACCATTGAGAAATTATCGGCTTACCTCAGTAAAATTCCGAGGGGCACCCCATTTTTGGTTGGCAGGGATTTGAATTCACATTTTGAGCCCCTAGTAGGTCATTTGGATGGCTTCTCTATGGAAGAGGATGTTAGGTGGGTGGTTCCCCCTGTAGCGGCACCTCCTCCCAGAGCTTGGACACCCCTAGCCATACAGATCACTGCTCTGACTCTTAACCACGGAATTAGAGCCTGCAATGGGCGTATTAAATCTGACATACCAAGCAGGCACACCTACAACAGAGTGGAAGGGAGTCCCGTCTGGACTATGTCCTTGTACAACTTTCCGAATGGTCGCATATCATTGACTTTAGGGTGGCAGAAAGAACCGACAGCGACCACAATGCCCTGGAACTAGATTTTGTCCACCCTGGTACGGGAACCAGTGATCAAAGTATGGTGGTGACCGAGCCCGAGCTCCTCCTTGAAAATAATAGAAGAACAATCAGGTGGGAAAAACTTATCGCCAGCCGAGTGAAGCTTCCTAAGCTTTATGCTGGAATATTTCCAATCTTGGAAAAAGTTGGTGTGTTAACTGACGAAATAAGAAATGAGGACACCCGAAAAGAAATATATCTGGCCCATGAGGATCTCATTAGTTCCACGGCAGATGACCTCTTTACCAAAGCCCATCACAATAGGGGGGAACCACATTGTAAGTCCTCTTGGTATAATGCCGCTTGCCGTAAGGCAAAGGGAGAGCTCCTCCTAAGTATTAAGGAGGCCAGAGGCAGAGGTGAGATACAGGCTACTAGACGGGCATATAAGAAGCTGGTCGCCCAGGCCAAGATTGAATGGGAGGAGGGCCAGTGGGAGGAACTCTCTAGTTCCCTAGCCACCAGGGACTATCGCAAGTTTTGGTGAATTGTTAATGGTGGTTCTGGGAACTTACCCTCAGCAATCGAACCAAATATTGCACCTGGGATATGGCAGGCGCACTTCCAGTCGCTCTATACTTCGGATGCTGGGGAAATCTGTAATACACTCCCAAGTGCGCCCATCCACAGTGAAGGACTGGGTTTTTCTAAGACCCAGCGGTGCCAGGGATAACACCTAAAACCTTCGTGGGTAACCTGTTCCGGCGTACAAATGACAGAGACACGGGACACTTCCTTCGGTGTCAAAGATTCGAGGTTTATTACTGCAGGGAAGACAGAAGTCACAAGAAGTACAACACATGCAGGTTCGAGGAGTCTGATTCAAATTGTATCTGTGGATCGCTCTTCTTATACAGTTTTCAAGCATAGGATAACATGGTGCACAAAGGTTTACAACTTGGTTCCCATCGTAAAAGTCATAAGGGGTCGCTTTCATGTTTTCAGAGCCCGGAACATAATCACAGTAACATTTGGTAGTTCCCAACTGTAAAAATGCATCTTCCCACCATTAGTACATTCCAATCAGTAGTAAAAGAATCGAGGAAAAGACAGAAACAGGTGCAGAGGAAGACGAGGACAGTGAACAGATCGAAAAGGGTGTAAAAGGGGTGGCGTCAGGAAACACGAGTTGCAGGCATCAAAGGGGAGGTGCTTAATGAATGCACAACTGAGACAATAGAGCGGCACGGCAAGATGAGCCTCGAGCGGGGCCATCTGCCTTACAGTGTCATCCCCCTCATCATAAAGACACCTTCAAAGGAAAAGTGTCTTCCGCAAGAGCTTGGGAATCCCAGGGTCGCGAAGCGGACAGCGTCCGTTCGCTGGCTACTTGAGGGCAAGAAACAAAATGGATGCCGTATCTAAGATGGAACCCGTGGGTTCAGATGAAGAAACCCACGAAACAAACGAACGGTTCAGGTTAGCACAGAGTAAACGCGTACACCCACTAAACTCGTCATTTGCGGTTCATAGATACCAGACTCGACCATATTTGTGCGAGTCAAAAAACACCACTTACGATTGTCATGGAACCTCAGACGCTCCTTTTGCCCTCATGTAGGCAAGCACTAGTCGGAATCATAATCGATCTCGATATTCATCAGACCATCTAGATGCTGCTGTAACATAACTCTATCCATCAGAGTTCCTTTGGTAACAGGCGGCTGTCTCATACACGCTGTAGCACAGAGGCCACATAAGGCAGGACCACACTGCACACAAAGGCAACACGTGAACAGGAATGCTACAACAACCCCGATGATCATCAGAATCTTCCAACCCCAAGTCGACATCAGGCCCCAAAACCACCCGAGTAGCGTCCAATCCCCTACGTCCACGTGTATGGACTCAGAGATCTTATGCAACTTCGAGATGGCTTGATAAACAGTCGGAGCGTTGTCTGGAATGAATATACAACAACTCGAATGGATCACTCTACATACTCCACCTCGATCTGCTAAGACAACGTCTAAAACCATACGATTTTGCAACGTCATCAACCTATCTGCCTGAAGCTCTGCTGTAATGTTGCCAAGGGCACTGGCAGTGATATTAGCTGTCGATTCCACCACTCGAGTCAATTGTCTCAGGTTCCTACTATTGATCATAGGACCCCAAAACGGAAAGAAACCCTTGAAAAAGTCTCCTGCCTCTTGACCGGCAGTGTCCTCTTTGCTAAGCACGCCCCTCACAACTCTGGTCTTGTGGTAATCGGAGGCGACTGTGAAAGTTGGTGGCAACAAGTTTGCAATATAACAGGTGCCCGCAAAGTCAAGGGGCAACCATGTATATGCACGGTCGTAACAGACAAAATATGTACCCTTGGCAGTCAGGAGAACAGGGGAAGAGAGCATTGGTAAGACATACGTCTCAGAGCAAGCACTCTCTCCAAGGTGGGCCCTCTGATTTCGACCACGGCCCTTTAGACAGAAATTACCAAGGTGGGGTACGACCCATGTTGGAGACGAACTCCTCAGCTGTCTTTCGCCCACGAGCGCACTATACTCAACCTCACTGAGATCCCTATAGGCTCGCACCTCTTCCTCTGGGATGAGCGACGGCTCATAGATATCCCTATCTAAGTCTGCAATCGCTATTGCCAAAGGCTTATGGTACGGACCAGGACCAAAGTGTGGAGAACGTGGCTCTCGATTGGGGTAAGAATCTAGTGCACTTCGAAACATTGTTTGCAATGCTCGAGCTGAACCCTGGGAACTATAAGGGAGGACCAAGTATGGAATTCCCTTATCGGTGGTATGTGGCATTAACCCGCACACCCAACAATTGGTAGTGTTCACCACTAACTGATGCTGATGAAGGAGCTGAATGAAGGAATTGTTCATGAATTTCGCACGTCTAACCTGCTCGTGTTGGGGTAAGATGTGGAAGGAATGAGGAGAAACAGTTGTAGTAAGTTTATGTTCAGGAGGAGGGGTAGGTGAGGCAGAAGGCAAAAATGACTGTACCATGTAATACACCCCACCCACCAGTAACGAAGAAACAGTTAAGAATAGAAGGAACACCTGAAACATGAAGCATTTTGTGTGTGCAATTCTGCGCAACTCGAATCTTCTAGCCTGAGCCTTTTCCATGTCCATCAGCTTCGAGAAAACCATCCTCTAAAACCGTCCGCTACGTTCTTGACGCACTTCGTTCTGTGTAGTAATAGTCAATCCCCAGGAGTTCCTAGGAATCGACGGTCTCTGACCTGGTGTCAAAACCTACTAACCAGAAGGAAGTACCCGCGCTGCCTTACGGTCCACCCGGATGTAAGGTATCTTTAATCAACAATATATACAAAGTCTGCTAGCTGTGGAAGCAAAACACATATGTGGAAAAGACTCAAATTTACAAAAATCACAATTATATAGGTGTGTTCAACTCGTCAGTGACAAAGGGGTAACGTAAATGTCCAGGGGAGAGAGCAAATATTCTAATTTTTATTAGTCTTTAGGGTTGGAGCGGAGAAAATATCGGCTTCTCCCAGGACGCGTCTGCTCGTCAAACAATTGGTCCGATGATGAGACAGAGTTCTGTTGACCAGTCAATTGTTCAGATCTTGAGTTTTGTGATGACAAATGTTCAGCAATATCGTTCTGCTGCACTGAGGTATCTCCGACAGGCTGAGCGTCGCTAAAAGGGACAAAGTTCGAAGCAGCTTCTGTTTCAGACGATGCAATGCCCTTCTTTACCCACGAGTCTGCTGGTAAAGGTATAGGTACCTTTTTAGAATGGGTGGCGTGCACCCAGTTCTTGCGTCCTTCCAAACGAACAGCAGTCCTTGTGGCAAGAAGAACTTGGTGGGGTCCAGTAAAACGAGGCTCAAGGTTGTGCTTCCGGCTGAAGTTTCTCGTCACAACCCAGTCGCCAGGCTGGAGCTGGTGGCCTGGACCCTCCGTCTGCGTCGGCAGTGCTTCAAAGACCTGCTGGTGAATTAACCTCAGTTTAGCAGTCAGATCATGAAGATAATCGATCAACATTGGGTACTCAAGATCAGAAAACACACCGGGTCTAGGGACCCCCCAAACATTTGCAGGGCGGCCGAACACAATCTCGTAGGGGCTGAGCCCTACTCGGGAGTGTACAGTCGCCCTAGTTGACAGAAGAGCTAAGGGCAAAGCGTCAGGCCACGAGAGACCAGTCGTAGCCTGAATCTTCGCTAATTTCAGTTTGAGGGTGCCATTGTACCCTTCAACCAAACCTGCTGACTGAGGATGATTGGCGCTATGGAATTTTTGTGTAATTCCAAGGCCCTTACACACATTCTTCATTGCACTCCCCACAAACTCACTTCCGTTATCAGACCATACAATTCGTGGCATTCCATACCGAGGAAAGTATTCCTTCAGTAGGATTTTTGCAGTGGACAGAGCAGTGTTGTCTTTGAGAGGGTAGGCTTCAATCCATCGGGAGAACGCGCAAACCACCACTAGAACGTACTTCAGGTTATTGCATCGCTCCATATGGATGAAGTCTAGCTGAATCACCTCAAAGGGACATGAAGGGGGAGCAAAATGGCCAGGGGGTGTAGGAGTTCCCTTACCAGGATTGTACAACATACATATCATACAGTTCTTAACCAATCTCTCAGCACACTTAGTAATACCATCATTCTTCCACACAGGGGACAACAACTTGCAGATACCTTTCGCACTAATATGTGCCAAGCCGTGTGCCATCGTCACAACAGCCAGCACATACGCATCCGGCAACATCCACCTCTTATGTTCCGCCAAATCAATCCAGCAGCCATTCGCATCCAATTTTCCCGTACTCTCTTTCCACTTCGCCTTTTCAGTCTCTGTGGCCTCGTTCTGAATCGCTTTCACAGTCTCAATAGTGTCCTCACACATACCAGTCTCTGTAGGCCACCTTACCGAACTCGTCACATACATTTTAGTGCTGAGGTTCCGGGCAGTCTCCTTAGCAATCTCTTCCGCAAACGCATTGCCACGACCAACATCATCCGTCACCTTACGGTGTGCACTACATTTAATAATCGCCACCTGCTTAGGCAATGTAAGTGCATCCAAAAGATCATTCACGAGCTGCCCGCGCTGAATCTTCGTACTATGCGATGTCATAAAACCTCTCTCTCGCCACAATCGTCCAAAACTATGCGCAACACCAAAGGCGTATTGACTATCAGTAAACACATTCACCCGATTCCCTTTCGACAACACGCACGCTCTAGTCAAGGCAATCAACTCTGCCGCCTGTGCAGAATTCTGATTCAATCTCGCAGTCTCCACAACCGTACTCAATGTCACCACCGTGAAATCTCCAATGGGGTTAACCCAGTATCCCTAAGAACCTGGGCAGTTAATCAATATTACAACAATTGGTTCCTTCGGGTGTACCACATTTCTTTTACTCACTCATAATTATATGTAGTGTATCAGGTCCAATGTAAACGAATCAGAATCCCACACCAAACTTGTATTTATGCACTATTTTATGAATTATAGTCATTCATAAATACTCTTTGTAATTTTCAAGAAAAGGCTGTACAATGTGTGAAAAAGTGCAATTTTGTGACATTTAGTGCTCAGTGCTGGCGGCGCAGAAGTGAAAATACTATACAATATTTATATACAAGGAAAATATACAATAAATCAACTTTTGGTCTGTACAATTACACATATACCACTGTATACCACACAGGTTAATTTTCATCACAGGGTATTGAAAATACAGATCCAGCCATTCGTCGACGTTTCGACCCTCTAAGCGCGCACATATGACGTCAAACACGGGTCTTCATCAGGACTGGGGGGGGGGAGGAACAGAACAGCCTTCAAAAGAAATCAATCGTCAAGGTGGTGTATCTTGAATAGCTTGAACTGCGTGTGTCTAACAGTGGTGCGTAGAATGCTCCCACGATGGTTATTCTTATGGAACCGCTGTGCGGACTTTATTTTCTGACTGGGTATTCGGATTAATCTTGTACCCAGTCGTGCTTCCAAATATTTTTGAAGAGCCAAGGGATAGCACTATAATTCGATTCAAAGCGCTGGAGAAGAGACCTCTTCCTTCCTAGCGTGGACACGACTGCGTCTTCCTCCCTTACGTGGTCAGGACAGAATCCGAAATGCCGGCGTTTTTTTTTCGCTTTGAATCGAATGTTAGACACACGCAGTTCAAGCTATTCAAGATACACCACCTTGACGATTGATTTCTTTTGAAGGCTGTTCTGTTCCTCCCCCCCCCCAGTCCTGATGAAGACCCGTGTTTGACGTCATATGTGCGCGCTTAGAGGGTCGAAACGTCGACGAATGGCTGGATCTGTATTTTCAATACCCTGTGATGAAAATTAACCTGTGTGGTATACAGTGGTATATGTGTAATTGTACAGACCAAAAGTTGATTTATTGTATATTTTCCTTGTATATAAATATTGTATAGTATTTTCACTTCTGCGCCGCCAGCACTGAGCACTAAATGTCACAAAATTGCACTTTTTCACACATTGTACAGCCTTTTCTTGAAAATTACAAAGAGTATTTATGAATGACTATAATTCATAAAATAGTGCATAAATACAAGTTTGGTGTGGGATTCTGATTCGTTTACATTGGACCTGATACACTACATATAATTATGAGTGAGTAAAAGAAATGTGGTACACCCGAAGGAACCAATTGTTGTAATATTGCTCAATGTCACCACAGCATACACAGTCGTCACATCGCCATTCGGCAACTTAAAACACGACCCCTCCACATACAGGGTCCCATCGGGATCTTCCAATGGAGTATTTTTCAAATCCACACGACCTTTTGTTTCCTCCTCAGTTCATAAGTAGCAGTCGTGGGGCACTACTTCGTCTGACTCCATACTGATCGGCAACAACCTTGCCGGATTCAGGACATTACAGCGCTTTATCTGAATGTGACTTGCCAAAAGCGTCAACTCGTACCCAGACAACCTTGCACTCGTCAGGTGTTGTGTTTTCGTACGATTCAAGAGAGTGTCAACTGCGTGCGGAACCATCACCGTAAGCATATTATCCATGACCAATCCTGCAGATTGTCGGATGGACACCGCAGCTGCAGCTGTTGCTCTCAAACAACTCGGCAATGCTCTAGCTACTGGGTCCAAGGTCGAGGAAAAATATGCACATGGACGTTGCTTACCACCAAATTGTTGCGTCAAAACTACTTCTTGACAACAATATTGCAGCTTAGAAGGTGACACCTTGTGATGCAAGTCACAGAGATGCTGCAACAACGACGCCGTAGCAATTCTGCAAATGTCCTGAGTATCCGCAGCCACCAATAAGTCATCGACATATTGGATCAAGGCCGCACCAGCCGGCAACACAAACGCATCAAGTTGACTCTTCAAGGCTTGACTGTATATTGATGGACTCTCACAGTAGCCCTGAGGAGCACGTTTAAACCTAAAGCTGCGACCACCAAGAGAGAAACCGAAAAGGTCTCTACTCTCCTCAGCAATCGGAATGCTGAAGAACGCATTCTTCAGATCGATCACTGAGAACCAAGATGCGGAAGCTGGGATCAGAGTCAGTAGAGCTGTAATGTCAGGCACCACAGGGAACTGAGGAATCACAATTTTATTCACCTCTCGTAAATCGATAACAAAACGATAAACAGGAGGCTTTGATGGATCAGTACGCTTCAGAATGGGCAGCACAGGACTATTGCACACGTTTCCCCGAGTCTCCTCAATAACGTCTTTCTCAATCAAATCGTAGATAATTGCTAACAGTGCTCGTTCACCATCAAGGGAGATACGATACTGGGGAATACGTGGCAATCGCACATCAGATTTCAAATGAACGACATAAGGGGAGATATCAAGCAGGCCCACATCATTGGGACCTGTTGCCCACAAAGATGCAGGAAGAGAACTCAATTCCGGTGGAAGTTTATCGAGAGACAAGTACATTGGAGAGATAACGCTCTCACCCAAAGTAAGCTTTACTCCCGCAGGAGAACAATACAAAGTCGCATATAGACGTTTTAGCAAATCCAGGCCCAAGAGATTTTCACCACAACCAGTAGTCAAAATCAAGGGAGCTTTCCGCTAACGAGGCCCAATTGTAAGGGGCAAAGGGCGCGAAACTGGATTGCTAACGGGGGCGCCAGAGAATCCAACGGAAACATTTGTTAAGTCAGACAAAGGTGCGCCAGGGAGTTTCGAATGCATGATGGAACTTTTCGCTGCACCAGTGTCCAACAGAAAAGGCTCAACGACGCCCGAGGTGGCAACTGCGACGTAAGGCCCTCTCTGATCAACCGGAACTGATACTACTCCCTCTCCTTGTCTACGGCTGTCCTAGTAATTACCGTCGTCAGTGTTGTGATCGACGTAATAATCGTCTACATTGTACTGAGCAGATCTGTTCTGCGATGACCCAAGCTGATCAAAACAATTGTTAGAATCGGAAGAATTATTGGAACGATCAGTTTGAACACCACGACCTCTACCACGTGATGCCTGTTGGGGACCGCTACGACCTCCTCTAGATGAGTTACCACTGTTTCGATCACGCAGGACTGGACAATCGAATTTTAGATGACCCTCGTTCCTACAATAGGCACACTGATTGTACCCCAATGAAGATCTCTCTGAAGAGGAGTCATTTCGTGATTGTGACCTATTCGACTGAGACTGCGCTCAATTCCGCTGTTGCGAATCATTCTGATTCGAACGTGGAGGATACGCTTGTTGCAACAACACTTTAGTTTTGAGCTCTTTTGTCTTTTTATCGGCACAATCATTTTCCTCTTTCTCTCTATTCTCATATTATTGGGCTGTAGCCAATATTTGAGCAGACGTGGAAACAGCCCACGCACTCTCGGAATTTCTTAATTTGTTGCTTAAGTCCGGCAACAAATTAGACACAAATTTGTCCACAAACAACCTCTGACCTCCCTCGGTGCCCATATCCTGACCACTATGATCGATGAATGCCTCCTCAAATCTCGTAAAGAAATCAGAGACACTCTCGTCCTTCTTCTGTTTGCAAGAGGACAACTTGTCCCAAATCACCTTCATAGCTGGCATAAGCGTTTTCATAAGAGTAATTATTCTCTGAGGGAGATCCGCAATTAACTGTTCGGGCTTAGCCCCACCAATTTGTCGTGTATCCGCCGCTATTAGAGCAGCCCAATCACCACCTAATTCTACTGCATGATTTTCTTGACGAATTTTTGCCCAAACTGGTTGCGGAACTACGTTACCAAACAACATATCGATGTCAGCGAGATTCATTATCGTGGCATCCACAAGCTGCGACAATTCTTTATAGTACCCTGCAGGATTTTTGCGAGGGTCAGGCAAAGATTGCTTTACCTGTAAAACTTCTGATCGTTTCCACGGAAGATGTATCCACACTCTCTGGAAATGTGGCAAGATCGGCGGAGCTCGAGTAGCATCACCCGGCATCCACACTGGTGGAACTTCGCGCATAGGATACTGACCAGGCGCTGCTGGCGATCCCTCAATATCTTCTACAAACAATGCTCGAGGCATTATAGAAGGACGGAAAGACAGCAACTGCTCGACAGCACGTCGAACATTGCTACCCACTATCATTCCGCTTGCAAACTGAAGCTGAAGATTAGTTAGAGCAGTCATTGTATCATCAGACGCATCAACCGATATTTGGTCACGCAAAACCTTGCACATCTCCTCAAACACGAACCTCTGTGTCGGTACGTTGAACTGAGAGAACGTATCAACCACCACACGTGGAGGATTCCTAAGGGGATATTTCATCCAAGCCATCGCCATATTATATAGACAGTCACGTTCCCTACTACCGGGAAGCTGACTTCGTCTTTGGGGACCATCAGAACCAGCGGACTCAAGAATCGGTCCAAGAGAATTGAAAAAGTTAGCAGCAACAGAAGGGACACGACGTCCAGTAGACAGGGTAGTAGGGTAACACAACGGGGTAACAAGAGAAGTATCAGAAACAGAGGGAACAGCAGGAGTAATCAGAACAGTAGGAGCAGCGGGAACAGGAGTGTGAGGAAGTACAAGCGGAGGAGCAGTAGGGACAGAAGCAGGCAGAGGAGCAGGAACAGTTGGAGGTACAGGAACAGGAGCAGTTTGGGGAACAGGGACAGGGGGAACCACAGGAGCTGCGGTACCCTGCGCATACGGAGGTGGTGACTTCAAAAGATAGGACAACAAGGGGTCCTCTGCTACTTCCTCCTTCTTATCCGTACCCGTCGGTAAAGCGGGGTAACACTTATCTATAGTCATGCGCTGCAATCTATCGAAAACTTCCTTTTCCTTTTCCTCCTTATCTCGCCGGAACTGCTCGGCGTTTCTTACCGTAGTAACAATACTGTCTCTCTTATTATGTTTGATCTGTTTGATTTCTTTCTGCTTGGCTTCTTTACGCCACAACCGAAAGGAATCAAACATGGCCGGCCTTGCTTTCCTTTGAAATAATTTAGCTTCAAGATTATCTAAAATCGGAGTGTCAAAACTACCATGAGGTGGCCAACTAAGGACACCGTCTTTCTTAGTGTATCGAACCCAACACTCATTGAATGTAATTGGACCTAAGCCTTGTCGGCCGTACAACTCATAAGTTGGAGTTCCAATCGGAGGTATCGGACACGAGTCCTCCAATCGGGAAACCGCTCTACAACTTTTAAAGCAACTAAACAAAGTACTACGGCCAGGCATCGTGCACACTAACCGAGTTTCACAAACGTCAAGGGTTATAGGATCACAATATCCCTACAAAGAGCAAAACCCTCGGTTTTTGGCGACTGCAGACATCAAATATCACAACAAAGAACAAAGTACCAAGAACCACAAATGCAATGGAACCATGCAACAACTAAGCACCCACAACAAAAGAACTCTGGGAGCGACCCACAAATACTTAACTCAAAGATCAATGGCGTCACCAGGAAGGCCCGTCAATCGTCTCGCTGTACCAAGGTCTACGCCAGGCGCCAAAACAGGTCTACAGTCAGGGCAGCAGTCCGTCGCAGCCGTCAGGAGGCGGGGATCTTCGCGGGAAAAGTCGTCGGGCCACTTGTTTCGACAACAGGATCGATGAAGCGGGGTGCACCTTCCCTCGGAGATTTCACACGAAGTTCCTCACGATCGTCGGGCTTTGGACCGGTACCACTGATGCAGCCCCACATTGGGCGCCAACTGAAGGACTGGGTTTTTCTAAGACCCAGCGGTGCCAGGGATAACACCTAAAACCTTCGCGGGTAACCTGTTCCGGCGTACAAATGACAGAGACACGGGACACTTCCTTCGGCGTCAAAGATTCGAGGTTTATTACTGCAGGGAACACAGAAGTCACAAGAAGTACAACACATGTAGGTTCGAGGAGTCTGATTCAAATTGTATCTGTGGATCGCTCTTCCTATACAGTTTTCAAGCATAGGATAACATGGTGCACAAAGGTTTACAACTTGGTTCCCATCGTAAAAGTCATAAGGGGTCGCTTTCATGTTTTCAGAGCCCGGAACATAATCACAGTAACATTTGGTAGTTCCCAACTGTAAAAGTGCATCTTCCCACCATTAGTACATTCCAATCAGTAGTAAACGAATCGAGGAAAAGACAGAAACAGGTGCAGAGGAAGACGAGGACAGTGAACAGATCGAAAAGGGTGTAAAAGGGGTGGCGTCAGGAAACACCAGTTGCAGGCATCAAAGGGGACGTGCTTAATGAATGCACAACTGAGACAATAGAGCGGCACGGCAAGATGAGCCTCGAGCGGGGCCATCTGCCTTACAGTGTCATCCCCTTCATCATAAAGACACCTTCAAAGGAAACGTGTCTTCCGCAAGAGCTTGGGAATCCCAGGGTCGCGAAGCGGACAGCGTCCGTTCGCTGGCTACTTGAGGGCAAGAAACAAAATGGATGCCGTATCTAAGATGGAACCCGTGGGTTCAGATGAAGAAACCCACGAAACAAACGAACGGTTCAGGTTAGCACAGCGTAAACGCGTACACCCACTAAACTCGTCATTTGCGGTTCATAGATACCAGACTCGACCATATTCGTTCGAGTCAAAAAACACCACTTACGATTGTCACGGAACCTCAACAGTGTTAGCGGCTTGTTTACATTAAAGGAGGTGCGGGCAGCCATAGTGGGACTAGCATCTGGTAAGGCCCCCAGACTGGATGGTCTTCCAGGTGACCTGTTCAAACAGGAGCCTGACATTTGGGCTCCCTATCTTGTTACAATATTTAATGCTGTCCTGCTGGGCATGGATATTCCTAGTACTTGGCTGGGGGCAGAAGAGGTTCCTATATTTAAGAAGGGCCCGCCTCTGCTCCCAGCCAACTACAGGCCCATTAGCTTAATAGACGTGTCCCAGAAGCTTTTTGGCAGGATTGTGCTGGATCGCCTTCAGTCCTGGTTGGAGGAAACAAACGCCCTTAGTCCTTACCAGGCAGGATTTAGAAAGGGGTGTCCACAGTAGATCAGATCTTCCGCCTAAACCTCATCTACTGGAGGACGGCGCTACTCGAGGGGGGCAGCTTGTACACGGTTTTCGTGGACTTGCGCGCCACCTTTGATTTGGTGCCCAGAATGAAACTGTGGAGTGTGCTTGCTGAGATGGGAGTCCCATCTGACATTCTTGAAATCCTACAGAGACTCCATCGGAACAACTTTGCACGTGTCAGGTGTGGAAGAAATGGTGAATTGACAGACAGATTCCCCATTGACAGAGGGGTGAGACAGGGCTGTGTGCTTGCACTGACCCTGTTCTGCCTCTTTGTCAACGGGGTAATCGCCCACCTGAATGAGATTGAACACACCGACGCCCCCAAAATGGATGGCAGCAGGGTGCTCGCAATCATGTTTGCGGATGACACCCTGCTGCTGTCCAAAACCCCAATGGTGATCCAGCGAATCCTTGACTCTTTCCTGGTTTTCTGGACGGAGAGGGGCTTAGAGATCAATGCGCAAAAAACTAAATTCATGATCCTAAATCCCACTACGAGAACACGTCCAAATCCACTGCTTGGCCTATCACGCCTAGAGAGGGTTTCCACATTTGACTACCTAGGTGTAACCTTAAACGAGAGCATGACATGGGGGGCGCATCAGACTAAGGCTAACTTGAACCTGGTGCAGATCGCGGGAGGCATATCAAGGATGATGACCAAATCAACACTCCGTCCACTGGACCCAGTCATCCAGATCTACAAAGCCCAGGCCCGGGGTGCAGTAACCTAAGGGGCCGAACTCTGGGGCTATATTCCGGCCCTAAACCTGATAACAACTGAAAACAAATTCATCAGGCAACTGGTTGCACTTCCACCAAGCATGCCGCTGCTCCCCTTGAGGCTGGATCTAGGACTTAGACCAATCACAGAGGAACTGGTACTCAAACCTTTAACATTCTGGAGAACGATATGGTGTAGAGAGGAACTTACCCAGTACAGGTCTGAGCTTAAAGAATTTCTAAGCCTACCAAAATCCACGCAGATCCCCTGGCTAAAATATATAAAATCATCATGTGAGAGTTTAGGATGCGCAGAACTTTGGACTGATCCAGCCAATGCCTCCGCCAGGATATCGCGCAAAGCTCTGTCGAAAGCGTATTATGACCTAAAACTTACTAATGCCATAGACAGCAAGCGCAAGGGTTCACTGACGTCCTTATTCATTCAAATCAAAGACTCCCACTGTCTGGAGAAGGTTCTGGATGGGATAACCCCAGTGCTGACCAGGAAGCTGTTTCTCCAGTGGAGATATGGCGCATTACCCCTTAGGTCTTTCACCAGCTCCTGGACAACGCCACCAACTACAAAGCAATTTACACGTGGTCTTATTTTGCAAGGGCTATCAAGTCATCAGAAAATACTGGCTTGTTCGCCTAATTAGAAACTTTGGTTGCAGACAGTTCTCCCCTATGTTTAGAATTTTAAAAACCGATGTTTCACCCCCAACTGTTTTTGCACTGGCGAAATACCTCACAGCCATGTGGTTTATCCGCACCCGCATTTTGAAAGAGGAGCTGGGTCCATAACAATTTTACCATAGCTTATTATATTTTATTCATCTTCTTTTAAATTATTGCTGACGGATTATTTTTCTTATTTTCAGGCGCTTTTATAATCAATGTTCTAAATGATTGTGTTTATTTGTATATCTTTGATGGTCAAATTGACCGAAATAAAGATTGAAATTGGTTATTGGTAAATGCACCACACAGATTCTCCCTTGTGCATGATTTGAAAGGCATGCAAACACAAACATTCAGAAGTGAGCCTTTCTGTACAATTTTGCAGGGATAATGATGTGAGTGCAGGGTGACAGGTGCATGAATGAAGGTTGATAAGAGTCAGGATGCAGGGAGATTATATGTCTCAATGCATGGTGATTAATGGTGTCTGAGTGTAGCATTAGCACTGTGTGCGTGGTCGGTGAGCAGCATCTACCTGCCAGCACAATGTCAGGGAGACTGTGCAGAGTAAATGGTGGGTCAGTGTGCAGGGTGAGCAGTGTCTGAGAGTAGCTGAAAGGAATGTAAGTGTTGTAACGACATGGCAGCATCACAACCTAAACATGATCCTGTATATAAAACACTCATTATGAATGTGTAATTAAAACATGAACAATCACTAAAGATTAATGATTTGCAAATGTGCAAAATGAGGCAAAGCACTGCAGAGTCATAATATGAAGCTGGCACATTAGCCACTTGTAGTAAGTATGATGAGCTAATATTGTGATTAGATATTTAAACGCAGTGTCATAGTGTGAGGCAAAGATATGCTCCATAATAAAAGCAGACTGGTATGTTAAAGTACATGATACACTGGTATTGTCAACAAAGTGGAAATAACAATTAACACGATTAACTGTTAAACAGAAACACATACATAATTGAAAACCCCACTGATTTTTTTTTTGTAACATCGTTTTTATTGCAGTACCAGATTAATTGTACAGATAATATCTTTATGACATATCCATTAAACATAGCAGGAAGGCACAATATCAATTCTGTCCCCCCATCATGCCAAACACGTCTCCAAGCAGAAGACTAAGCACCCTCGTCCATTCCTGCTTCGTAGTTCAGTGTCCATAGCTACATTCACAGGAAGACGTGGACTGCTTTTGAAATTTTCGCCCCTCCCCCACCCCCAACAACCACCCCCCCCCAACTTCCCACAGTCCCGAACCCCCCCCCCGTGGAGCGCTGTAGTAGAATCCCAGTGAGAATAAGGTCTGGTGTGTGCAAGGAGGACTTATATATTCACTAAGGTGTGCTCCTAGGTGCGCTAGTGGGGTCAGCTGCTACAGAGTCCTCATCCTCCCCTTCCTCCTCATCATTATCATCCCGGAGTGCCTGTACCATCATTTCCCACGCTGTCGCCCTCTCCATGGCTTTCTCATCATCGGTCCTCCTAGCCATCTGGTACCTCAAAGTGCTTTCACAGGCCGCCCACCTCAGACATTCACCATACCATCGTTTATACGTGGGTCCCACTTTCGATTTCCAATTCCTTGTTATTTCCCTCTTTGCCAGGATCAACCCCAAATCTATGAATCGGCTGGTGTTCTTATTTTTGGACGTGTGTGAAAACCAATGTAGTACCCTCACTGCTTTGGTTTACTGTATTTCCCGATCTGTAGCATTATTCAGGGCCCTCCCAACCTCCTGCCAGTAGTCCCCCAAGGTAGGGCAATCCCACAGCATGTGTCCCAGATCCGCCCCAATTGTGTTGCACCTAGGGCAGGCCGCCTGTTCCACCCCAAAGTACTGCCGTATTTTCCCTGGCGTGAGGTATGCCCGATGAATAATATAAAAGTGTATGAGTTGGAACCTAGCGTTTCTTGAGCTCTTCCGCGCCCTCCGCAATAATTTACCCCAAGTTGCATCCGGGATCTCCATTTGGAGGTCCAGTTCCCACTTAGCTTTTAATGCTGGGAGCGGCTGCAAGGCCTCCCGCAACATTCAGGAGTACAGACAGGTTACCGCCTTAAAGGTCCCGGCCGCCATCATTGTATATTGGCACGCCATGGAGGTCGCAGGTTCTTGCAATCCCTCTCCCCAGTGGTCTTGCATGGCGCCTGTTATCGCCGCATTCAGCGCCAAGACGCCCTCGG
The DNA here is from genome assembly GCF_964263255.1 of Lissotriton vulgaris. Taxonomy (NCBI): domain Eukaryota; kingdom Metazoa; phylum Chordata; class Amphibia; order Caudata; family Salamandridae; genus Lissotriton; species Lissotriton vulgaris. The sequence continues at coordinate 1,869,537,734 of NC_141694.1, read as the reverse complement.
GTATAAGCCGCGCTTTATAAATGATAAACATAAACATAAACATAAACATGTAACAAGTAATCTCCTCGTGGGAGGTCGAACCGCTCCTGCAACTCCTGAAACGGAAGCAATGCACCATCCTCATACAAGTCGCCCAGCATTTGAATCCCCGCCTCTTCCCAACCTAGTAATCTCGACCAGTCCCCACCATGAGGCAGGGCTGTGACCATTCCTAGCGGAATTTCCGGGGCATACATGTGACGGACACCCGCTCGTTTGCGCGTCCGGTTCCAGCAAAGTCGGAACGTCTGTTCCTCCACGGTCAAATCTCTAAGCAATAGCCTCTGATGCAGCGTGCTGTATGCCAACACATGCCGCGGGGTGCCCTCATCCCTAGAATGCTCCGGGCCTCGATACACCCTCGCGACCTCTTGAGTGAAAGTCTGCAGTTGAGCCGCCAGATAATAGCCTTCAAAATCAGGCACCGCCATGCCTCCCTCATCCTTGGGTCGCAAAAGGGTATCCAGCGCGATTCGGCGCCTGCCCGTGCCCCATAAAAACGCTATAGTCAACGATCTCAGGCGCCGGAAGACGGAGCCCGGAACCCATATCGGAAGAGTCCTAAAGTAATATAATAGCCTAGGCAGAGCCACCATCTTAAGCAGGGAGACCCGACCAGCTAGCGAGAGTGGGAGTTTGGCCCAGAAGTCCATACATCCTCTCAAGGTAGTAATACAGCGATTGATATTGCCATCCAGCATATCCGCCGGGGTATGATAGATATAAACGCCAAGATAGTGCAGACAATGCGGCTCCCATCGGAGGTCCTGCGCCATGAGAGGGCAAGGCTCTTAGTGTCTCAAAGGGTATAAACAAGATTTGGGCCAATTGACCCTCAAGCCCGACACCCGCCCGAACAAATCCAGCAGACGTCTGGCCCCCAACAACTCCGCTTCCGCATCGGCCAAAAACATCAGTAGGTCGTCCGCATATAATGAGACGACATGCGGCCTGTCCCTGTAGACCAACCCCTTATAATGGCGGCCAGACCTGGCTTCCGCTGCAAAAGGCTCCATTGCCAAAGCAAATAAAAGGGGAGAAAGGGAGCACCCCTGCCTAGTGCCGCGTCGTACCGGATATTGCTTCGAGATCAATGAACCCACTCTGACTCTAGCCGTGGCTTCTGTATATAGGACTTTGGTCCAGTTGATATAACCGTCCCCTAGCCCTAAACGCCTCATCACCTCATACAGATAGTCCCATTCAAGACTATCGAAGGCCTTCTCGATATCTATAGAGAGCACGAATGGAGTAGTGTCTTCCGACAACCGAGCCCCCATCAGCCTCGTCAGCCTGCGGATATTGTGGGTAGTGTTACGTGTCGGGATAAAGCCGCATTGATCTTTATGAATCAGGCCCGTCATGTGAGTCAACAGCCTATTTGCTAGGATTTTGCTCAGGATCTTGTAATCCGTCGTGAGCATAGATAATGGACGGTAGGACGAAAGGGCATCGCTCGCCCTTCCAGGTTTGAGCAACGGGATCATAAGGGCCTCACACATGGAGCTCCGGAGTCTACCTCGTGATTGCGCCTCATTATAGACCAATTGCAGTTGTGGAGCCAGATACTCCAAGTATTTGCTATAAAACTCTATCGGGAGACCGTCAAGCCCTGGGGTTTTATTTCTAGCCATCTGCTTCACTGCACTCCCTATCTCTCCGATCGTTATAGGCCGACCCAGCTCCTCTGCTTCCGATTTCTCTAATTGTGGTAGCTGCAACCCTTCGAGAAAGGTGCCCAATTCTTCCGCCCCGCCCGTCAGCCCGCTCTCATATAAACCCTCATAATAAGCCCTAAACCTATCCAGGATCCTGGCTTGGGTGTGGCAAAGCCCCCCCCCTTCCGCCTGAATTGCCATGATCGGAGCGCCCCACCTGGTCGGATTGGCAAGCCACGCCAGCATCGACCCCGCTTTATCACCCTCCGCATGCGCCTTCGTCATATACGCCTTGTGGTCGAAGCTACGCAACCGCTCTAACTCCACCGCTAGCGCTTCCCTGGTGCCACTAATCCCCTCCTGGAGCTCAGGGTGATTCGGGCGCTCCCTCTCCTTCTCCCTCAATCGTCTCTCCGCTCTCTCGAGATAATCCATCAAAGTTTTACGAGCCCCTGCAGCGTTCCCAATACAGTGACCCCTGACCACCACCTTAAACGCGTCCCACTCCACAGCTCTAGTGGAGGCGGAGCTGCTATTTTCCTCAAAGTAACGTGCTACTTGCTCCCCCAAGGCCTCCCTAAAGAGCAAATCATCCAATGTATCAGGTTGCAGCCGCCATGTTGGTACACAATTGATCTCCACCATCCAGTTCAGAGACAACAACAAAGGGTTGTGGTCCGACAGCGTGCGGGCCAAATATTCCGCGCTACCCACTGTTGAGAGCATATGCGACGAGCACAGAAACGCATCCAATCTAACATGTTGTGTAAAGTTGAATGAAAGGAGTAGTCCCTCGTGGTGGGGTGTAGTACTCTCCAGGCGTCCCCCAGGTCCCAGCTCTCCTGCCAATCCAATCGGCGCTTCGCTACCCTGTGTACTGGGGAGGCGTGCAGTGGGGGATGAGACCTATCCAAAGCAGTATCCACCACCGAGTTAGAATCCCCCCCCATGAGCATCGGCCCTGCCAAATAACTCGCCAGTTTGCCCGAAAGTGCTGTCAGAAAAGCGGGCAAATCTACATTTGGGGCATATACACTGCAGAGAGACACCACCCGGCCCCTGAGTCTCCCCTCTACAGCCACAAATCTACCCTCTGGGTCCACCACCGCTTTAGTGACCTGGAAAGGAACCCCTGCCCGTATCCAAATCAATGCCCCCCTCGCAAAGGCCGAATACGTTGCGTTAAAGAGCTGCCCCCTCCACCTCCTTTGTAGCGCTACTCCCTCCTGCTTGGTGAGGTGCGTCTCTTGCAGAAAAGCTATATGCACACCCCTACGTTTTAAATACGCGTGAACCTTGTGTCTGCGCACCATAGTATGAAGACCCCGCACATTCCAGGTCACACATTTCAAAGCCCCCGTATTAGCCATATCCTCTCGCACCCACAGACAGAACAATAAGAGCCATCGACCATGCGCTTTTGCCAACAACGCGCTGCCCCCCCCTCCCACTCCAAACAAGTGAACCCCTCAACCCCCCAAAAACAACCTGAGTGTCCCCAACTACTCTCGGTTCCCACCCCCCCAGGACAGGCCCCCCCGCAATTGGAAGTGAACCCATCCAAACTATCACAACCAACTATCCCCTCAAAGAAAGGCACTAATATTCGCAGTCTCCACTGCGATGACCGTAAGGGCCAGTAGGGCGCAGACCGATGTCGAGATAGTACGTTAAAGCAAATCAATCCCGCATATCCCGCCCCATGATCCCCCCATAACAGACTCACGAAGTCCCACACAGTAGTAAACTGCGCACACGGGCACAGCGCCCCAGAGTCCGACCAACAGGCCGCTCCTCAAGTCCAGTGGTTCATGCTTCGACTATCTCCCCAGACGTCTGAGGCGTGACAATAGGGCCCTTGGCTCCTCCATATTCCGAGAGTCCCGTCTCCGATCCCGTGCCCTGCTCATCAGAGTCCGTGCCCTTCCCGGACTGGCTTCTGGTCGTGCCAGAGAGGTCCACCACCGCCTGTAGGGCCGCCTTTCTCTCTGTCTCCGTCTGTGACACGGATGGTTTTCCAGTTCTCCGGCGATTTTTTCGAATCCGTTGCGACTTCCTGATCGGCTGTGTCTCTCTAGCCTCCTCCGCCCTGGCCTTAGCACCGTCCGTTCCAGCTTTGTACGTGTCCCACCAGGCCCAAGCGTCCGCCGAGGTAGTGAAAAAAAGCGACTTGTCGTCCACCACCACTCTCAACTTCGCTGGGAAGAGAAGGGAGTATTTTATGCCCTCCCCACGGAGCTCACGCTTGAGGGAGAAGAAGTTGGCCCTGAGTCTTTGGGTTTCAAAAGTGTAGTCCGGGAACATGGTGACTCTGTTGTTGTCAACTTGAAAGGGTCCCGCTTCCCTCGCCCTCTGTAGTAGCCAGTCCCGATCCCTGTAGTAGAGCAGCTTGATCACCACCGGGCGAGGTGGCAGGCCCGGGGCCGGAGGTCGAGCCGGAACCCTGTGGGCTCGTTCCAGGGAAAAGAAAGGAGATAGTCCCTCTGGCGCCACCTCAGTGCGTAGCCAATTATCGAGGTAGCCCACCATGTCATCGCCCTCAATTTTTTCCGGTAGGCCCACGAGGCGAACATTATTGCGTCTACTCCTATTTTCTGCATCCTCAGCCCTCCTTTCCAACACCTTCAGCCTGTCTAGAGCGTCCGCCATCTGAGCTTTCACCGCTGCGTGGTCCGGGGCCAATTCCTGAATAGTGATCTCCATAGACTTGACTCTGTCTTTAAGTTTGTCATGATCCGCTTTCAGGAGACCCAAGCCTGTCGCCACCTGGGCGATGTCCTGCTGCAGGGCATCTTTCGTGGTCCCGATGGCTTCTAGTATACGGTCCTGCATGCGCTGGAGAGCAGATTGGTCGCGATCCGCTCCATCCACCACCTCTGATTCAGCCGCTCCGTCCCCCTTCCCTTTCGGTTTCACCATCTTGGCTGCGGCCGGCACCGGCCCCTAGGGCCCCTTTGTCCCCCTCGCTGTCTCCACACTGCAGAGCCCCGCCACTGGATAACCCCTCGGGCAATAGGATCAGAGATCTAGGATATCCATAGAGCACTGGACTCTGCTCTGATCGCACTAGTTGGTTCAGTTCCCGGGGTCCTCTGCTGCAGCGGTGTCTCAAGGTGCCAGATCATGCTCGGGTAATCGGGACCACCGTCACAAAGCCGCCGCCATTTTGGGACTTCCTCTGCGATCGTAATTGTAGTCGTGTGTCCCAGTAGCTCACACCAGAGCGAGGAAAGATCACCTGTGCCTGCCGAAAAGGTCAGGAGGGGCCCTCCAGCCTAGTAATCACTGCGAGTGTCGGATCAGCAGGAGAGACAGGCCTCGTACCCCTGTCGCTGTTTTGTCCAGGCCTCAGGGCGCCATCTTAGATCGACGGCATCACACCCGGTGCTGGCCTTCAAAGTCGACTTTCAGGACGAGGAACAGCTCCAAGTCGTCCTCTCTGAATGCCGCAGCCTCCGTGACGTCTTTAGACTGCAGATTATCCAATTTTCACTGGAATTCGCGCGGATAATCAGGATGATATTCGGGATCAGGCGCGGAGCTCCGGGCTCACGCTGCCTACCTCCTCGGCATCCAAGCCACGCCCCCTTGAAAACCCCACTGATGCGCTAATATTTAGAATGGATATTGAAACACAGGGTCATAATGTGAGGCAAAGGCATGCTTGTTGATAAAAATGGACCACCATGTTCGATAAAGTGCATGATACACTAGTATCTGAAACAAACTGGAAACACAACTTAATGCACCTGAAGGTTCAACAGAAACAAATGAAGATCTGAAAAACAAGTTGACACAATTCAAAGAATGCAGGAGATTCTAGGGTATCGGGCCTACCAGAATAATAATCAGAAAGAGGTATGATCTGGAAGGTTGTTCCCTCACATTTTTTATTTTCTGGTATTGTGGGACATGAGGGTCATGTGATTAAGGCACTCTACAGAGCTTAACTGCTCGTTCCATAAAAAAATCACGGCATTACTACAACCACTTTGCTGGGACATGTGTACCAATGCATGTGCTTCGAGTAAACTGCCTCTCTGACGTCTGTGAGCAACCAGTGTGAGGTCAGTCAGGCGGCCAAATTAGTTCTAAAAGAAACGTGGAGGGTAATTGCTTTTTTCAATTACCATCAAAATAGCTTTTAAACCTGTAAGGGTGGTGCTCCTCTGCACATTATCAGGTGCCGTCCCTGACCTGTTTGTGCCTTGCATGTGCATGTTATGTCACTGGACAGACATAAAAGTTAAAACATGCACTGTATGACAATGTGCGTGTGAGGGGGCTGGTGAAAGCAGCAATGCTGGGGAAGAGGCCCTTTTTGAAAGTAATTATGCTGAAAGAATGTGAGGAGGGCAAATTGCCCAAAAAACAGACTCTGTCCCAGTGAATGTGTCAGTTTGTAAGCAATACAATAGGGTTAATGCACGCAAAAAAGTTCGACAAAAGCAGGTGAAAATAGTATTTGGGACAAAGATGAGAGAAACACATGAGAGGAACAACAAGAAATAATAGTCGACAGCCAATCGAAATGGAAGATAAGTAAGTGGCAAGCCCGCCAACCAATGAAAAGTAAGGGCGGGGTGTAAGCCCCTTTTCAGATATATACTAAATGTAAATGTAAATTGATACTTGTATAGCGCACTACTCACCCGCAAGGGTCTCAAGGCGCTTGTACGAATACCGCTGTGGAACCCATCCTGGCTTTCCCTGTGAGGCGTCCACTCCTGGGCACCCCCAAGGTGGAGGCCAGGCATCCTTAGCGTTGTAGGGGCCGCTGTGGAGATTAAGCAAGCTATTGCCTAGAGTTGCACTCCATGATTGGAATAGGCACCGAGGCGAGAATTTTCAGGTTCGTGGAATTTTTGGAGCCCAAGACTGGGGAATTGAACCCTGGTCCCGGGCTAGACCTCTGCAGCAGGGTCTGCCGCTCTAACCATTGAGCCACACTTCTCCACCAATGCAATACATTTCACAAGCATAGCATAAGCGCTGTGCAGGTAAAACCTAAAAACAGTAATTACAACATTTTAGGATAATCAGTGCTATATTATTGATAAAAAGTATACTATTTATGGAAACTCAATATTACCTCTGTTATGTCATTTAACATATTCCTTAAAATGACCTAGAGGAATAATTAACATCCTGTGCAAGGACACATCGCAGAGAACACAAAATGGACATCCAGCAAAAAGTCCAGGGCAGCTTACTTATCTGCTAGAACTGTGCTGCGGTTCAGTCCTTTTCCTTATTCTGCTGGGTCGAGTGTGCTAGAACTGTATCTGTAAGTGTTGAGGTGTGTGTTTTAGGGATGGGAACCAATGGTTATGCCTCTCCCTGACCATATCTCTCTTGCTCGTTGCTTTCCCATTCCAGGTATGAAGATGATCATAATGTAGAGACCACAATGGTTTGAAGGGAGGTGTTGTGACAAGAAAGGACACACTGGTCTCCTCTCAGGGAGAGCTGGAGAGGAATAGCTACATCCTGATCAGGGGTCCGTGAATAAGTTAAGAATATGTAGGATTTGGAAGAGACATTTCTAAGCAGTTCAAATTATGGACGCAAAAAACATATGATTCTGCACTATAAATACCCCTATAACTACTAACTTATATTATTACTCAACACCCAGAAAATGCTGTAACCAATATACCATGGAGGAAAACAGCCTTGCCATGGTCACAACCCACTTATAGTGCAAACAGAAAGGACCCAATAAGTACTGGTTCGAACAGAGAGCCATAATGTGACCTCAAAGGATTGTTGTTCATTCGCAAACAGTAGTTTATTCATCTGATAGAAACCAATTGTTCAGGTATGGATTGATTCTAATGAATACTAGTGCCGGACACTGCTGAGTGACTAATAGACATTCCTATATTTAACACAAGCATTGAAAGCCTGGCCAGATGAAACACTGGGTGATAGCCAGCTTAAACTCTCCAAAGCTACACGAGAGATTATGGGATGCAATTTACTTTTACAGGCTCCTTTAAAGTTTTGCTGAAACCAACTGTATCAGAGGTACTGCTCTCACAATTTTGTCGTGGCTGACTGAATGTTTGTTGGGTATGGTATTCTGTCGCATTTGCAATTGAGTACCCTGACCATCAAACTTTATATCGGGCTGTGGGTGTCTCTATTGGAAACCAGAAAGTAGTCTTATATAAATAGGTGCTTTAACTTTGCTTGTCAACAGCCATGGCTCAGTATTAAAGGCAGAGAGACCCCTTCCCTCCACCTTTTTTCAAACTATTGCTAAGCCTGACAGCTACTCTTCATGTCAGGTCATACAGCCAGACACTGTAATGGCAGTAAATCACTGGCTGTCTGAGCTGATCTTTGCCATGTTGACGATGTCACATTCATGTGGGTGGGACCTCTTCAGCCTGCCATGTTCTTTGCGGTCTTCCCTCTCATGATGTGGGGCACATCATTGGTAGCCCCAGTTATAAGCCCTGAAGTGCCATGGGTCAAGTGCCCATTAGTGATGCCTCCTCAAAGATTGGGGTGGGGTCAGCAGCTGTCACTGACTCCATCCCACTCTGTGACCGCTAAGGGAATGCCCCCTCTTCTTACTGCCTGTCCCAAGGTCAGGCAATGAGAGGAGGCAGATTTCCCAACCATCCAAGAACCACTGAGGCTTCAATCCTGTATCCCAAAATCACAGCTGCAGCCTGGTAATTTTTTCTTTTTGTAATGTTTGGTGCGTATGTGTGTGTATGCTCTGAATGGGTGTGTGCTTGTAGATGTGCTTGTAAATGAAGGGTGCAATTGTGCATGTTTGTGTCTATGAGTGAGAGTGAATGTGTATGTAGATCTGTGAGTATGAGTCTCTGGGGCCTTCCTGACACCCACCCGCTCAAATTACGAGTCCCCAATGCTAGTCGAGCATGCTCCAATACAGTTTGCTACTGGATGTTATGGCTGACTTAATACCTATAGAGTCTCCTTCAAATCAGCCCTCAACAACTAACATCAACAGATCAAAACTGCAATAAGGGAGGCGCTCACCAACTGGATTGACACTAGTGCCAACCACGCTAAGGAACTCTTCACCATCATCAGAGAGTTCACCGGCCATCAGCCAAGGAAAACTCCATCCCATCTTCACAGAAACTCTGCACAGCCCTTTGCCAGCCACTTCCACTACAAGATAGCAAGCATCTATAAAAACTGTGATTCCAAACCCTCTGACACCCTCAGCCCTCAATCGACCACCGCTGCTGACCACCCGCTCTCCACTTTGAAACAGCCAAGCACACCAAACATAGCCACCCTCATGAACTTCATCCACTTAGGGGCACCCACAGACCCCTGTCCCCACTGACTCTTCAACCTTGGACGAGACAAGATCACCCACCAACTTACCACCACCCTCAACAGCTCATTAATCACTGCCACCTTTCCCGACAATGGAAAACATGCCATCCTCTCCACACACCTCGCCCTCACACAGATCTCAATGCATATGACGGAGGACGCTCCTTCTCCAATCTCGCTGCAAAAGTCTGGAACACACTACCCCTCCACCTTTGCACCTCACCCACACTGACAGACTTCAGTGAGGCCTTCGCCTGGTGCCTGAAAACACTCTCTGGTGACAAGTAACGATTTAAAAGTATGACATGATTGATTGATTGATTGATTTATTGATTGATTGAGTTGCATAGAGTGGAGGAGAGTACCTTAGAGTACAGCAGTGTATAGTGGAATGTGGAACAGTGGCATAGCATGGGGTAAAGTATCGTATAGTGGAGTAGGGTGAAATGGAATGGAGTGGAGTCACGTAGAGGTACTTGTAATACATTGGAGTGTTAGGTTGCAGAGTAGAGTGGCATGACATGGAGTAGAGTGGCCTGGTGTAGCATACAGTGGAGTAAAGTATCAGAGTGGAGTGGTGTGTCATACAGTGAAGCGTTCTGAGCTGTCGTATAGTCTTGGAAAGTGTCATAGATTGGAGTACAGTGGAGTGTCACTGAGTGGGTTACATTTTAGTAGAGTGGTGTTGTAGGAGGACGCCATAGTATATTGAACTCCACTGAGTGTGACTGATTTTTTATGTCACTTCCTTGAGTTTTCATGTATAGTGTTACAAGCTCCATTTTGTGCTTGGTCCCCCAGGGAGACTGTGCTTTAAATACAGATATTTCTCTCCCCGAAGTATTGATTCTGACTATTCTTGGGTCCTTTCAATCCAGGTACCCAGCTCTAACTACCAGCAGGTTGTTTTTCAGGTCTTCTGGCCTCTAAAGGATTTCCAGACTCTTTGCACAAGACCGGTCCTCTGACTGACCCCTGGTGCTCTCTCCTGCTTGCGAGAGCATCTTACACAGCCCGGTCAGAAGCAACACACACAACACCTGCTCTGCTGTACTCCCCTGGCCCCATGGCTTTAGTTGTGTCTCAGGATGCCTGTGTGTCAGTGGAGTCAGTGTCAAACGTACTGATAGGGATTAAGTAGCTGTAGGACTATTCCATAAAAGTATTCGGCCAACCTTCTGGGGTCCCGAGCTGGCCCATTCCTCCAACTGCTCGGCGGAGTTCATAAAGGGGCCAGCACCACTGACCCTGGAGAGACACATTCAAATCCTTCAGCCCATTCTTGCTGTGGCATCAGGTGGCTCCTCATTCCAGCTGGGCAGTCCTTCCTCCACCGCAGCTCTCAGGTCCAATTTACTCTCACCTGTCTCTCATGCATGTAGGTTTTTTTGAGTGTTCTTGGAAGTTCTAGAAGCAAAGCACTCAAAGGTGCTGCATCATTCATGAGGCTGCCTGTACCGAAATACTGGTCTAGTAGTCCCACACTGTGAGACTAACTCACAGTGAATGTCAAAAACTGGACAGTACAAAAGTAAAAAAAAAAAGAGGATTTACTACATTCCTGCCTTGTGTAGTGCAGGTCTTTGCTATAGTACTGATACTTTCATAGATATTGGGCAGATGCACAGACCAGAAGCAATTCTTCCAGTCACAGTGGACATGGTACAGCAAGATACACATTTTGATTCCTTCTAAGAAAAGCCCGACACCTGGCATCCACGGACAACTTGTTTGGAATGATAAAGTGTGCATTTGAGCAATACATGTACAATGTTTATGTTCTTCTCAAAACCTACGACCTTTCAAGGTCAGATACTGGACAATCCAAATCCAAGCATGGTCTGCAGCTTGCAAACAGGTCTCAAGGGTGTGCACATCAACACAATCTATAACAAGCTGTAATTTGTGTTCTGTTCATAGACAAACCTTTACGAGTACAATACCTTATTACACAGGATTAGCACATTTGTAGTCACAGGTGATCTTGCAGCACTTCTGGGGATCAGGGCACTTATAGTCCGATTGGCATTGATAAGACGCAACAAGAAAAGTTGGGCAGAAAGACCTTGGGCATTTACCAGGCCTCACTGTAAAACAACATTTACCACATATCAGATGAGTCAATGATGCAAATCAAGAATCCTCATCAAGAACAAAATCCCCAACTGGGATTTTTACTAGAAAACGGCACAATGTCCTCACACATACTTTTTCAGTAGCAAAAGCATCCTATACTCCTCCTTACAAAAGAGTGACTTATTAATTTCCTACCCTGATTGAAATTACTAGAGTAGTAATTGAAGAAATGTGTATATCACAAGACACACGCATCACAGTCTCAGCTAGACACACCCCTGTCACAAGTTCAAACAGTACAATGCAATATTATATTCATAGAATGCTTTATAATTTAACACTTTTTTATTCATACTTTTTGTTGCCAATGTAACGAGTACAGTGGAATCAACATTTCATTTCTTTCTTCATATTTACAATCACGAGAATAGTCACCACTCCTCACTTTTCCATTGTCCTGAGTGATATCGAATTTCTTGTGCAAATATTTTCCATATAAAATCAATTAATGTTCTTCCATCCCATCTAATCCTTTCACCCCTCCACTTATCTCAGTCCTTTCTACTTCATCGTTGCGTGTGCCGTAGGTGTCAAACAGGTGTAAAGCTTGAAGCCTGGGGGGGCATGTTACTTCTTCCCAGTCTTGTCCCATGGTATCTAGTAGTTTCCAACTCCTCCATTCACTGTTTCCCTTGTCTTAGGCATAATTCCCAATACTGGCAGTTGTGTCTCTTGGATTTGGGAATTCCCTTATATCCTATAGTGGCCAGGTCTTATTTCACCTATATTTACACCTTGGGTCAATTCCACCAGTTGTGTATGTGGGTTCACATCCTCTCCAACATGTAATTGTGCTTACCGGGAACATCCCGTGTATTTTATCTGGTGAAGTGTACTACCACATCATAACCCTATTTATATTTCTGTATGGCACTGTTTTATTGCATGGTATTACTCTCCTCCAATTATGGGCACATGACTCTTAGCACATTTCAATATCTAGCATTACTACCACTTCTTCCGGTAGCCTCACTGTTCAGTATTGGTCGTGTGCACTGCTGACCAACCTATAAATACAAAAAAAGTTAGTCCTTTGTTAACTAAGTGGATGGTGATGAATTTATCAAACCCAAGTTGATCACTGCTGCTTTGTTCAGGAGGTGTTTTATCCAATGTTTAGAGTAGTAATATTTCCTCTTGTTCCTCCATAACTTACATGTGTTTACATTCCTGTGATTGTTACTTTGTTGAATAGGTCTGCTGTGGTCCAATGATCTTGCTTCCAGCCTCTGACTCTGCCTCCTTTGTGTGCCGGGCTAAAATCCTGATGTCAGGGGAGACATGTCCCCTGTTAGCCGCTATCATGTGCCTTACCTTCAGAAAGTGCAATTTTTTTACTATCATGCAGTCTTCTTGGCAAAGTATATATAGGAACCCTGCCCATATGGTCCTTCCTGCCAGGGGTATCTCCATGAGCAACAAGTGCCTTCTGAGCTTCTCAGACATCATTCCCGGGTCATTCCTTGGTCCACCTTGATTTCCCTTCTTTCTATTAGTTATAATTTTTCTGGACAACCTCCAATCTTCCTCACCATACCAAGTCTGTCAGAGTCTTCCGGGTGGTCTGGAATCGGGAGGGCATTGAAGGTGTGCAACACTTCCGCACTTCTGCTGAGCTGCATGCTAAGCCCCTCTGGCCTCAGCACATGTGCTGACTGTGCTTTGACCACAACAATAGCAGAGTGTGTGTGCAAAAGGCAAGCTTACTACCTTAGCATGATGGCAGCAACTTCAACAGAGGGAGGATACTGAGACAACTTCCAGTATTTGTACCAAAAGTGGAGGATTAGGATAACTTTCATAAATACAAATGAAGCAAAGGGAAGAAGATAAAACACACAAAAAGTGAGTGCTAAACAGTGCTGTGCTGCATTTATGACAAAACACAGGGAATGTCAATGGCACGATCAGAAATCAAACATAATTCCTAACTCCCACCAAGGGATAATCAAGCATATAAATATTCAGTGACAAACCAGTAAATACTACTGTTTGCAACAAAACCAGCGATTCAGGTCCAGAGCATTTAAACTCTGCTCACCATAGAGCTTTGAGCACACTCCTTAGGCCATGTTAGAGGCAAAATTCAAAAGTTCTTAACCTAACACATCACACTGCAAACAATGAACTGCTTCTGTATGGAGAACCCACAGTAAATTAAAAGACAAACAGAGATTACAATGCAGTATAAACAGTGCCATTGTCTATAGCAGCACACAAAATCCAACATTTACTATATAGATAAAGATCCAGATAATTATAGGAGGAGGTCAGTTGGCAATCATGACATCCTGGGTTCTTGTAAATATAAATTCACATTTTTCTCTGACATAAAACGTACACTTAAATCAACACTTTGTGATTGTCACCACTCTGTAAGACCGGCAAGAGACATGAATCTGAATAGTGGCACATCCCACTTGTTCCATCGCTTTGAAGACAAGGCTGGCAAAGCTGATGCGTTTCCATTTATCTTCGAACTCAACAAGGCTGACATCCACAATCAGTTATTTGCTTTTCCTCACATCAAAGTAGCCAATTTTGGTGTCATGCAAATATATCTAGAAATGTGCCTTGCTCTTCCTTTTCTCAACTCGTCTTTGCTAGTGTTTGTAGAGGCTCTGACAGAACAGTCATGTGAGAGGATTGTTTCTCAAAAAATATCCACAGTATATGCACTGCCCCTTTCAAAGGGCAGTATGCCACAGCTGGAGCCCAAGACAGGCCTCCTGTGGCATCCCTGATGAGGTTGCATACTTGGCCGATGTTGGTTTGCAAGAGATGTAAACATTTAGAATCACTCTCCTGAAAGCCAGCAAAAAGAAGTGTTGACCTTGCAAATATACGTAAAAAACAATATCCCAACAGGTATCAGTTCAAAGACAATTATTCATGTATGTAGGAAGCATTACAGAAACAGGAAACAAGGAGACTCAAATGGTTTGTCTTAAGGTTGTTAATCACCAAATTATATTACATACAGTTACATAGGAATATACAGTTATAGCAGCACTGTATAGAGAAAATCATATGACAACCCGAAGACACTTGGTGTACAGTGATATATACAAGTAGAAACAGGTGACGACGCAAGTGATCAAAGTGAACAGCGTGAGCGTCGCAAGGTGAATATATATACAGTGGTGGCTCAAAAGAATAACAAATTACATCAATCACATTCATTATTTTCCATTTTTGTCATGAGCCAAACAGCAGAAATACGCCAAAGGGTTGCGTTGTGGTGTCGACGGCGTTTTGATCCTCTTTACTAGGGATCGTCTTCGGGACAGGCTTGTCAAATTAGTAGAGTGCTAAAACGGCACCACCCTGGGTCTCGGGTGCCTTGGGAGCCGGTCGGGGCGGCAGCGTCTGAAGGACTTGATTTGAAGGGCAGAAACAGGACGTGCATCCAAGCGGGTCCAGAGGCGTGGTCCAATTAATAGATCTGCATCTAGATCGATTCAAACGAGGTGTGGGGGAGGTCCAGGGCGAGGGTAGCAGCGCCTGAGTGAATCGTGGCAGCTGGCAGGGCGCTGGGTCCCGAGGAGGCAAGACGGCGGGGCGGCAAGTAGCTTGGAGCACCGTGTCGGTGCTCCTTGATCACTTGCGTCATCACCTGTTTCCACTTGTATATATCACTATACACCAAGTGTTTTCGGGTTGTCATATCATTTTCTCTGTACAGTGCTGCTATAACTGTATATTCCTATGTAACTGTATGTGATACAATTTGGTGATTAACAACCTCAATACAAACCAATTGAGTCTCCTTGTTTCCTGTTTCTGTGATGCTTCCTACATACATGAATAATTGTCTTTGAACTGATACCTGTTGGGATATTGTTTTTTACGTATATTCTATACCCAATCCCGACGTGGTTTATGGGTCCCACTCCTGTTTTGTTTCTCACGACCTTGAAAATAGACACCAAAAGAGCCTGGTTGTTGGACTAAGAATTCCAGAGACAGATGATATAGGAGACAGTCGATAACACAAACCTATCATGGCAACAAAAACAGACCTAGCAACTTTGGCCATTTTGATGGAAAACGCAATATGGAGGAAAACCCAGCTGTTTGCCTGTTTCATAGATCTCAAATTGGCTAAACTGGAAAAATGGGGGATGCCAGGGAAAATGCTGAATGCAATCAGAGCATTATACAGTGAAACATGGACACAGGTAACATTTGGAGACAGCAGTAGAGTGATTTCAAAAATTAACATCAAAACTGATTGAAACATGGATGTGTTCTGGCTCTGAGTTTGTTCAACTTATACTTAGCTGACCTGAATAGCTATCTGACAAAAGTAGCTTGCTATCCACCAATAATGGAAAATGAGAAAGTCCTATGCCTGCAATATGCAGACGACATAGTTGTCCTGACCCAAGGACCAATCGGCATGCAAAGATTGATCAACACTTTATCAAGCTATATTGAGCAACAATAGCTAAAGATAAACTTGTGCAAAACCAAAGAGGAGCCTCAAGTTGATTGCAAGTACAAGACGTACAAATGGTTTATCAAAGGTGAACGAGTCTGTCCACTCTTACAAGTACCGGATTATCCCTTTGGGGCACCAACTGTTGGTCACTAACCATATTACCGCAGAACAAGCACAATCCCAGCCTGTAATCTTTAATTGCAAGTTCTTGAAAAAGAAATGGAGTTGCCCTTCATCTCTTGGCTGTAAAGGTAGCCCAATCAATTACAATCACTGGCGTATGGTTTGGAAATCTTGCACGGTAAGGAGATAGCCATTTCAACTCAGCTACAAGCAAAGGCTTCCAAAGCAGTGTGCAGTCTGCCGAAAGCATACTCCCCAGCCCAGGTGTGTCTGGAATTCTGTCTACAAAGTCAGAAATATCAAAACATGCACACCTTTGTGAAACTGTGCTGGACACTCAATGCTTTAGAGAGAGTATCCTTGAACAATCTACGTTGGCCTGAGAAATTGAGAAAAAGCAATCTAAATTGTGGGGTGCTTTTCTGAGGAAAGCATTAGTAGAAATCGGGATACAAGGAGCATGTGATAGCAAGATAGTACAAACAGCATTCCCTCGGATAAGCAAATCTTCATCAAAGAAGTCACCCTTACATAATAAGAACATACTTGCATAGCGTCGGTATGCCTGCCCAGTAATGCATTCCTATAAAAACATAAAGCCACATGCATAAGTCACTGCACATTTTCATCCTTACTTCAAAAGGAGTTTCATGCTTTATATTATTGTTTTTTTTAACTTCAAAATACTTGCTCCCAGCAAGGAAGGGTAGGAAGCAAGATCTAAACTGGCATTTATGTGGCCACAATTTGGAGTCAACCAGTCACCTTGTGTGTACGATCCCAACAATAATGGTCTAAAAGAAGATACTCCTCAAGCCAACCTTCCTAAATTTGTACATTCAAACCTGCAGGCAAGCATTATTTGGCTAGTTGGGTGGTGCCTCAATTTCTCTGGTATGTTGAGGAGTAAACTTTTAAATTTGGTAAACCAACTTCTCCGAAGATCGGACTTGCACATGTCACTTTGAAGCAACGACAGGCCAAGCCCGGGTCAATAAACATAAATGACTCACAAACCCGCCTCTTTACAGTATAACATCTGACAATATGTTTCAAAAGTTAGGGAACGATTTGCTCAGCCCTAAATGCACATGATTTAAAATACTGGTTGGTACTTCTAGGATCTTGGGAACAGACCAGTGCAGAGGCACACTAGAAAGAAACTATGATTTGGAGTTTTGTAATATTCCGTTAATCAATTTTTACCATCAAATAAACTGCTACTTTTCACACATTTTTACAATTTTAGGTATTTTTGTGTTCTTACAAATGGTGTTTTAATGTATTTTTGCACGTAAGATCTGCACTTTATGGTTAGGAATAACTGAATAAACTTTGTTTCATACTCTCTTGGAAGACAGCCAAAATCACTCATTTTCTTCTTCCACCTCACTCCTGAACTTCTTAAAATATGATGCACCATCTTTGCATTGGCCTACTTCAAAACTTGCTACCAGTAAGGCAAACTCTCATTAGCACTAGATCTCCTGTAGAAATGGTGGAATTCTTGGCTGTCCTATTAGATGTATATTGTTCATTGCCCCCCACATGTCATCAGATTGTGGCATGTGGGACCAATCTAAACCTCTAAGGAAGACAAAGAGGGCCCACTGTTTGATCTGTTCCCCCTTGTGAAAAAATTAATATGGCCTTGCAATGGGTCTGAAAAAAAGTGTTCAGCTCCCCCTTTTGGCTGTGGCCATCAAGCACTAATCATTAAATCCCTGTTTTTTGAAGAGGCAAGGTACCTTGATAAATCTTGTCTTTCAAATGTTAGCGCGTTATCAGTTCTTAGCTCTTTCATCCCTTGTGGGCAGCCTCAATTTTCTCCCATTTTTCTGAATCAGCTCTTCGGCTACTATGGATCGCACAAACTCTCCCTCATGATACTTAGCCAATGATCACAAGATGATGATGGACATCCAGAAGAGTCTCAAAGCGTGCATGGGCTGTCTCCAATGGATAATGTTGGATTTATTCAGTGATGACAGGGCGTGGTATATCAGGAACACTAGGCACTTGGTAATGAAGACAAAAATCCCACAATGTTTTCCACAATTTAGTTTAAGCTGGGGAACTAGACTTTCCACTTTTCTCTTGCTGCTCACAATTCACTGGATCAGGGTCTGAGGAATGAGTCGGCGCATGCCTTACAGAAGACAGCCCCCAACAAAACTGATAGCTTATGTTTTGCATTGTATAGCAACCACTGAGTCTGCAGTGTTCTTCTGGCTTTCAGGTATATTGTCTGATACCAGAAGTCTCCAGTTACTTTTTCAGTTTCATGGATGGCAAACTGCAAAAAATCATTGTGTTAGTGATTTGGAAGTCTTTAAGCGACATTGGCCTACGAGACACTCAACTGAAATATTCTTTCATTTCTGCAGCATCTTTCATCTCATGGTATATTACTGACCAAGGATGTCTCACCAAGTAGTCTATGGGGTTCTGAGTCCTACTTAGTTGATTACAGAAAAAGAATATTCTTTCAACACATTAATACATTTTGAGGAGGTGGTTAAGAGAATAACACACAGGACAGGAGAATTAGTATCTTGTGGTGTATTTTGACACTATGAGAATGTCCATTAAGATGCAGGTGGAAGTGATTACACCACCAGGGTATCACAATATCCTACTTTTTAAGTGGGTATAACTGTGTTCAATCAGAGTAGAGACACAGGCTGCACAGATTACCGGTGGAAACGCTCCATACAACTGCCCCTGAGAGAGTTCTGCTCCCAACCCTGATAAACCTCTGTTGACTGATAACTCTATATTCGTTGATGGGTTAATGCCCTTGAGAGTTATCTCAGTTGACAGAGCGGTGCAGAGACAGAATATGGAATCAAAAATATCGAATTACATAAATATACAGTTAAAAATATTGTGGATCAGAAATTTTGACCTACAAATTCTCATGGTCAAGAGTGTCTAATTTAGATATCGATGTCAAAAATATTGAAGTGTAAAATATTGTTTGCAAAAATATAGAGGTCTACTAATACATTTTACATGTATGTGATGTATTCTTTTTGTATAAGATTTGTTTTTAATATATGTGTTAAATTTGTAGTATCTATTAATTGTTTTTTGTTTGATTTTTGCATTTTTAGCACCGTAGCGGGTTGTGAGTTTATAGGGGATTAGGATGGGAAGTAATTTAATTATAATACATTTATTGAATATTTTTTATTTAATATTATTTGTTTAATTGAGATGTTATACTGATAAATGTGTACAATAATGTAATATTAATTAATTCATAATTGGTAGGTAATTTGTAGTTTATTGTGGTAATTGTGTAACTGATTTTACGTGTGTGTTGTGGTGTTTATAGGTTTAAAGGGTGGGAAGGGTGGGAAGTGATTTACTTTATGATGGATGACTCAATATGTTGTTAATAAATAATTGTAATGAATTAATTAGTAATTAATTATGGTAATTGTGTAATTAATTTTAGGTGTGTGCAAGGGTGTTTATAGGGGTAAACGGTGATATGTATTTTGTGTTTAATTAATTATTATATAGTTGTTAATTAATGTTAATTATTTGATATTTATTTTGTGTCATTTTTAATTTTGTGTGTTTTTTTCACATCTTAAGGAGTAAAAGGTGAGCATTAAATAAATGTTTAATTAGTTCATTAGTAGTTGTTAATAGTAATAGTTTAAACAAAAAAATATATTTAATTGTGTTTTAGTATTTTATAGTTTAATTTAAGTGTGTGATGTATATTACAGTGTTAAAGCATGTGTACTCAATGAATGTTTATTATTTTTTATTTATTAATACAATTTTTTTAAATTGACTATTAATTATGTTTAATATGGAAATAAATGTATTAAAATTGTTGAAGTGTTTTGTTATTGGTATATTGCCCTGAGGTATGAAATAAAAAAATAAATGTATGTTTAAAATATTTTTGTTTTTGTTAATATTTACTACTTTTAAATAATTATCATGTATACATGTATTTATTAATTTATTTTAGATATTATTTGTAGGTTTCTGTTATATGTAATTATTATTATTCTATGTTTTTATATGTTTAATATACTGTTTTTTATTTTTACTATATTATTTATGTATTTTATGACTTTTAAAATGTTGTAATATGTTGGTTTTTTCAATTGTTTAAGTGTTATTAGTCATTTTTGTTTCTCTACTATCCATAACTTTCCCTAATGTTGCAATCGCTGGAGTGGGAATATAATTTGTACCTCCCTGCTATCCAGCACTTTCCCTACTGTTGCATTCACTGGAGTGGAAATAGTAATTATAACACCTCCGCTATCCAGCACTTTCCTTACTGTTGCACCCACTGGCCTGCTAAAAGTAGTTTTTACCCCTCTGGTATCAAACACTTTCCCTACTGTTGCACTCACTGAAGTGGGAATAGTAATTGTTACTCCTCCGCTATCCACCATTTTCCCTACTGTTGCACTAACTGGAGTTGGAATAGTAAATATATTTACTTTGCTATCTAACACTTACCCTACTTTTGCACTCACTGAAGTGGGAATAGAAATGTTTACCCCTCCGCTATCCAACACTTTCCCTACTATTGCACTCTTTGAAATGAGAATAGTTATTTTAGCCCCTCTGCTATCCAGCACATTCCCTACTGTTGCACTCACTGGAGTGGGAATAGTAATTTGTACCCCTCCTCTATCCAACACTTTCCCTACTGTAGCTTTCACTGGATAGGGAATAGTAATTTATACCCCTTCGCTATCCCAAATTTTCCCTACTGTTGCACTCACTGGAGTTGTAATAGTAAATTTAATTACTCCACTGTCCAACACTTACCCTACTTTTGCACTTAATGCAGTTGGAATAGTAAATTTTACCCCTCTGCTATTCAATACTTTCCCTACTGTTGTACTCACTAGAGTGTGAATAGTAATTTTTACCCCTCCGCAATACAACATTTTCTATACTGTTGCACTCTTTGGAATGGGAATAGTAATTTTTACCCCTCTGCTATTCAACACTTTCCCTACTGTTGCATGTTTTGGAGTGGGATTAGTATTTTTCCCTCTATTATCCAACACTTTCCCTACTATTGCTATCACTGGAGTGGGAATAGTAATTTGCATCCCTCTGCTATCCAACACTTTCCCTATTATTGCACTCACTGAAGTTGGAATAGTAAATGTAACGATTCCGCTATTCAAAACTTTCACTACTGTTGTACATATTGTATTGGGAAATGTTAGTTTAAATCTTTTTTAATAGCATAATGTTTTAAATTATTGTATTTAAATTATTGGTATAAATATATATTCTTTTTTTAATATAATTTTAAAGTCTACAAATTTAATAAAGATGATAGTTAATAAATTATTTGTAAGTAAATATATGTATATGTATACATTTGCAGGAGTGTGAGTTTATATGTTTTTTGAATTAAGTTTCTTTGTTATATTTATTTAAACTGTATATTACATGTAATTCATTGTGTAACACATAATATTAATATTTAATATATTTACTATATATTATATATATATATATTTAGATTGATATTTTTTACATTTATATTTTTAATTTCGATATTTTTTTACTTACCTGTTCATGTATTGGAGTTGATGTTTTTGCAGTCGATAATTTTTTTCAGAGATTTAGAACATTGATGTTTGCTACGTGCTGCTTGCTGAGTTTTACTCCAGGCCCTGAAACTTTTGACTTTGTTAGATCCCATCGGGGATAAAGCACTTTTGATGAAGCTTCCATAAACTGCTACCAGACCAAGAATGCTGTTAACGTCAGATACTTAGGTGGGAGGGGGTGCTCTCTGACTTGATGTTTTCCAGTTTCACCAAATCATGGGCAACTCTGTCTTTTGAACACTAGTAGACAAAGAAATTGATGTTCCACTTCAGGAATTCTTTTAGTTTAGTGTGAGCCACATTCACTTACTCTTTTAAACACCACACTTAGGGCAAGTGTAATGTTCGTGTACTGTTTTGGAGTGTACCAGAATGTCATCACTGACATTGATGTTGCCAGTTAAGTCCAGTTGATAATTCTCTAGTTTTGTTCTAAAATACTTTGGCGTTGCTGGATGTGCCGAAGTGAAATCTTTTGAAACAGTAAAGGATTCAGCCAATCCCTGCTTAGCTTGATCCTGGAGGAATCTTTAAGTAGTAATTCACACATTATTGGCATAAAGGAATGCAGTGGCTCCACTTTCCCCACTGCAAAATGTGAAGAGGACCCCCTGAGACCTAGCAAATAATCAACATACAATGACCTTTGAGTGAGAGAGTCTTCTTTCAGTACCATAGAAACTTTAAACCCCTGAGGGAAAACACTTTAATAGATGTAGTTTACACCCACTTGTAATTTACACTCACTCTCCCAACTCATAGCCTTCCCAACAATTAAAACGAACACAAATTGCATAGATCAATTTTATACAGACTTGACTGTCACTGTACTGTCTCTCTCACACAATACAAGACTATTCAGGTATTTCTGCAGTGATTCTCCAGAAAGAGACACAGCAACGACCCCTCAGATGAATTGGGCAGTCAGATGCTGAGGGCCTGATCCATTTCTACTCACCTCCTTCAACCACTGGAATTGACTCCCAGAGCCCAAGGAGGGCAAAAAGGAGCAAGATGACACCTGCAGTCTTCATTATGGTGCGGGCAGCAATTTCTGAATCCCGTCTTCCCAGGTGTCTGGGATTTATAGAATAACAGGAGTTGGGAAGGATGACGCTTGCAAATACAGAATGGACACCAGCCAAGGGCATATCAGAACTATACCTATCACATGCTACACCATCATACACGCTCCCAGCCAAACTGGGTTCCTTTGTTCTCCCCCCCTCCCCCTCCCCCCTGGTTAGAAACAAAATAAATGTTTGACTACAATATGTTACTTTGGTTCTGGCTCAAAGGATTTGATTGTGAAATAAATGCTGACAAATTTATGAGCTATGTGCTGTTGCTGGACAATGTGCTCCATCAGTTCTAGAACATATTGAACATATTGACACAGTCAGAACAGTTGAGTTATGATCAGAACAGCACAGGACTATTGCACCAGGGGCCATAAACGACAGAGCACTGACTTTCCCCTTGAGACCCCTGGCACTGCTTTTGCAACCCCTGGCAAAATCGTTCAAGATATTAAACCGTATGTACATAATAACTGCTTACTTTCTATAGCTTCCAATAAGTTGGGACTGGAACTTTAGGCTCAGTAAAATAAATGGATTCAGCAGCGCAATGAACACTCTTCTGGTTAAATAAATACATGAAATAAAACACGTTTCATTACCGTAATTACATGGAAAGGTTCTTCATATTTGCAAAAATGCTTTCACTTTCTTATAAAAGAGCTGCACACCAAAAATGTAAGTGACTTATGGGAAAGGTAATCATTTGTGTGACCCTGTATTGCACAGTAGAAAAGTACCGCCCGGCTGTACATGAGAAGGATATAGAAAGTCACTTCAGAGTTCCATCACCTTATTAAGGAACTCTGCCTGTGGTCTCATTCTTCTATGTGACCATGGGACTTCTCAATGGCTTGCAATATCCTCATACTGTATGGCATTTTTTAAATAAAATTGCCATATGCAATGATATGTTTTTATCCATTTTTTTACTGGACTGCTTCTTACAAGAACATGGTCATCACAATTCAGCGGTGGCATATTTTTTCTTTTGTTTTTGTTTCATATGTTTGTAATACTGAATAATGAACCATCAGACAAGCGGCCAAAGCTAGACCTCTACTTGGTCAGCCACTGATTGTCACATAGAGGTAGCAACATACTTCCTTTCTACATACCAACAAAAAGGATTCTTTGAACCAGTCAAGAAGAGGTTACCCCAATATTTATTATGTTTTATAATTATCAGAACATGGGCCATTTGATTTACTAGAGTGATTAACATATCCTTCCAGTCAGGTATCATCAAACATGCAAGTTTCAGAGTGAACTACTCTCAGCAGTATATGGTGCCTATAGTTCTCTCACATAATTGCACCAGATTATACCAGGTATTGTTACGTCTGTTTGTGAAGACTTTGTGCCCGATTTGCTCGCTATCAAATGCCAATACCTTTCAGAACCTTTTCATGTTGGTACTTCATGTAAAGTACAATTTATTTTCTTCAAATTCAGAAACAATTTCACAGTGGATCTGCTGTATTTCAATTCCAGCCTCAGTAAGATTCTTTCACTTCTCACCTTCGATGCTGGAATTTCATACAACAATCAGTTCATATCTAGTTGAGTTTTTGCACACATTCATTTTTGTTAACTTTGAGGAGCCTTGATGGCCACCACAGGGTTTAAAGAAGTTACTTTTTTCTGTCACACTACATTGGATTACATTTAAGTTTGTTTCAAATTCATTCCCCCATGCCTTGCATACTATAGCACCTTTGCTTTCACCTCCACAATTTTTCTTCGTCTTTCCAGCTCTGCCCCCTTTAAACGATGCTTTCATTGAAATCCTGGGGATTAAAGCCTGCTCAAGCAGAGGAAAAACACTCCTGCGTTAGGATCTACATGTGCTGCCTCAGAACAGCAGACGGTATCTTCTTTGTAAGTGTGCTAATGCCTTATATTTAGAGTTGTGTCCTGCAGAGGTATAAAACATCGGATGTGAGTGAAGCTGGACACTGCAGCACCCATCCTCCACACCACAGGAGGCAGTGAATTGGCAATGATAACTGCAAAGTGAACTTCAGAGACTAAACATCTGTTGGTTTATGTAATTACAATGCATGCATTTACCACACGTGCCTTCATCACACGTCCTTTACCACACAATGCATTTTCCACACATTTCCTTAACCATGCACACCTTTACTATACATATGCCTTTACGATGCATGGCTTTACAACACAACTATGACAATTTATCAATTATAGTTATACGTATAGTTAAACTTATGTTAAAAAACTATGGAGACGTGGCCAAGATGGCGAGCTAGGAGGTTGCAGATCCTTGAGGCTCCCCGCTCTGCGCTCCCTATTCTTCCCCCTCTTGCGCTCTAACACCCAGGTTGTGCAGCAAACCGAGCCCGGGGGCTGCACAGGACAGAGGGGTGAGAGCTGGTGCTGGTTCTGAGGCTCCCTGGTTGCTGGGCACATGGAGGTGGCGGATCATTGCTGACGGCCGCAAAATCGCGGCGGCCTGAGCTGGAGGCCTGTGACGGAGTGCCTGGTCCCCGGGTGAGCCAGACAACGGAGGTGAGCCGGCACGGCCGACTACTGGAGGTCGGAAGGCATCTGCTGATTTGAGCGGCTGTGGCAAGGTGCGGAGGCAACACCGGAGCGTGGCTGGCGGCAAGGAGGAGGTTTGCAGCCGGGTTTGCGAAAATCTAGGCTCGGGGTCTGGGCCTACAAACCCGGACCTGGTTAGCAGCCCATACGCGAACACTGGACGCCTATAGATGTCGAGTCCGGCTCTTCACCCAGGAGGCGGCAGCAAGCAGGGAGTAGGGGGCAGAGTGCGACGGCCCTTGAGGAGGCATTGGATGCATTGGACGCCTGGAGCGGCGGCAGTGATGTGTGGTGGCGGCCCCGGAGCGCGGCTGGTGGCAGTGAGGAAGCCCACCGCCGGTGTTGCGAAACTCGTGGACGGCCGTCGCAGAGGTGAGAGGAGCCTGGTGTACGTGAGCGGGGCTGCCGGAGGCCCTGCTGGTGACAGAGCGGGAGCTGATACTGGGGCACCTGGGCCAGCCCACCCTGTGATCCCGTCCCAAGCAGAGGTTCACAGGCATAAGGAACTGGGGGTGTGCGGCGACAGCTTTACGGCCCGGGGGGGGCAATGAACCTTGTGCTTGGGTTGCACCCTGGACCAGCACCAATTACGCCCTCACTGTGCACTTCAGGAGAGCGGGCCGATGGCCGTGGACACTGGGGCGGCCAGGGCACTCACAAAGCAGAGCACCGGTAGGCTGGACTGAGCATAGGCGCCGGGGCTTCTGGGCTTGGGGCCCGGCGCAGAGGTTGCATGCGTCTTGGCGGAGCGCGGTGGCGGCACTTTTGACCCCTGTGGTGACCACACGTTTCCTCGGAGGTCTTTCGCAGCGCAGAGTTTGTGGGGGTTGAGGCCATCAGGCCTACAACGCGGTCATAGTGTGTCCGGCCGCATATTGGCTTGCGCCTACGGCGTGAACCCTGGAGCACCACCCTTGCAGCACTACAAACCAGTGGGCCTTCTGCCTCCCGTGCCTCTGGTTCGCCATGGCAACTGCACAGAAGAAAGGGGAGAGATCACTTAGGGAGATGCTCTGCAAATCACCTTTGGCAGCCGATGCTGGTGGCGTGCCTCCGACGAACGCTTGGTCCCAGCAGGTCTTGTCGCCCATGGAGTCCCCCGTTACGAGGAAGTTCCTTGAGACCTTATTCAACACCCTCCGTGATGACTTTAGGTCTTAGAAGAAAGAAGTGGCGGGGGAGGTAAAGGAAATCCACCACGAAGTTGACGGTCTGGGAGAACGAGTTGCAGCGGTGGAAGAGAGTGCACACTCTACCAGTGAGGAAATTGAATCCCTACAACAGGATATTATTAGCCTAAAGGACCAGCAACTGAACCTTCATGCCCATGCGGAGGACCTAGAAAACAGGTCCCGACGCAACAACATCCGCCTCAGGGGTGTCCCATCACAAGAAGAAGGGTCGAACATGGTGGGCTACTTACAGGCCTCTTTCGAGACATTCTGGCCCAGTATGCAGATTTTGACATTAGCATTAATCGGGCGCACCGAGTAGGCTTGGATGGAAAGCGCCAGCTCCACCGCCGGATATTCTGGCTTTCCTACCTGACTTTGTGTTGAAAGAACGCATCCTGAGGGAAGCCAGGAAGAAACAGCCTCTTCAATATCGGGGTCACGCGGTAGCTCTCTACCAGGATCTTGCCTCTATACCATTACAAAAACGGAAGGCTTTTAAGGTGGCAAATTCCTTTTTAAAGGCCAAGGGGGTGCCTTACTCCTGGGGCCATCCCTTTCGTATAATTCTCAAGTGGAATGGCAAGCTGCAGAAGTTGCGATCTCTTCAAGAAACCTGTGAACTGTTGGGCATTGAGAGGCCGAGCCGCGAGTCCTCTCCTGCTCCCACACAGCGGGCATTAAGGGAGGTGAGGAAACAGAAATTTTATGTGGTCAGTGTGCCCCCCCACTCGCACCCTATCCATGTATCTATGCCCCATGTATGTCCATGTTATCATGTAATTCCCTTCCCGTGCCTGTAATAGTAATGCCCCTGCATTTCCGTCTAATGTTGGCATGTCAGTCATTAGGCCTTCCATGAATGAGACGTTAATTCTGCACTGAGGCCTACGTTGCCAAT
Organism: Lissotriton vulgaris; assembly: GCF_964263255.1. Classification (NCBI taxonomy): domain Eukaryota; kingdom Metazoa; phylum Chordata; class Amphibia; order Caudata; family Salamandridae; genus Lissotriton; species Lissotriton vulgaris. The sequence continues at coordinate 1,869,510,673 of NC_141694.1, read as the reverse complement.
GCATTTACATGGTACACGTTTAAATGACGAGAAGCACACGTTTTGTGGCCCAGCCGAGCCAGGCCCTGAATTCAGGCTCCGAGCCTCTTCTGACTCTGAAAGCTGCAGTTTAGGTATGCATCCCTGACCTCTTCCTTACCCCCTGCTCAGCCAAGAGGTGCCCGGCCTGGCCTGCCTGCCAAGACGGCGTTTTGCCTACAAAAACACATTCCAGTCTAGTGAAAGAGGTAAACATATTCCGCCTGCAGAGCATAGGGCCTAGCCTTCCTGTCTCCATGCAAGTGATTTACTGAACCCGTTGCCATAGAAGGCCCATGGCCCCCACGCAATGCACGAAGAAATATATGCACACACTAGCATTTAGTGATGAACGGCTTTTGCTCGAGAGACCTTTACTTCAGACAATACATCCTCCAAACACAAGATATCAGATATGCCAAAGGTGCAGGTCGTTCTGACATCTCCGACTCCAGACTCCTCTACTAGTGCTAAGGTCAGCTTCCCCCCCAGCTCTCCCCATTTACACGTCAATTTCACGTCATGACCAGTTGCGCGCACATGTAGGGTAAAGGTTTCTGCTGACCCTGCAGACCTCCTCTATGCATCCTCCCACCTATGACACATCTATGACTCATCAAGTGCACACCTACGTGTACGCCTTCTTTCACGCCCATGTGTTCTTATCTCTCTCTTTCACTTGCTCCGCCTGGAGTGTTCCGCCTTCTCTATTCATTGCAATTGTATGGTTTTACTATATATAATGTGTGATGTGAATAAAACGTTAGATATCCCTTCCTGAACCTTAGTGGTGATGGAACCCGATTCTCCACTGGCTCGAGTCATTGAAATAAAGCCCTTTTGACTCGGACACCACGGACTCTGCCTCTCATTTTATGAGCTATCCTTATTCTTTATTAATGTATAGAAACTATGTCCGGGTAATATTAAATTTACCACATATTTCTGGCGCCCGAATAGGGACAAGTCCCCTTCCCCACGCGCCGGTGATGTAGGTGCAGCCCCCTGACCCCTTCTATAGCCGTGACGAACTTATAGTGTACACGTCAGCGGGATTTCCTGCCAACTCCTTCAGGCCCACGGAGGAGACGGAGACTGCGACCAGGCATCCACACGAGGCGGTGAGGATTGCGGACCATCCCGACCAGAGCCCAAGCCGAGAGAGCAAGGTCCGAGGTATCCCGAGGCCCACCTGTTCCGAGGCGCATGCGCAGCAAGAAGCCGTAGCAGTCCAGCCCAGTATCGAGTTTTCCGAGGCCTTCAGTTTTGCTTCCCGGTGAGTACCGTTGTCGGGAACGCATATTTGAGCCCGGTCAAGACGGGTCTGGGTACACAGATCCGGTAAGGACGTGTCCATTTAGGTGGATGCGGTAAAGGCATGTCTCTTTATGAGACCGGTATGACTGTACTGTTCTAGCAGTGCATACAGTAAACGAGGTTATTTTAGGATTGTGTTTTTCTATGTACTAGTTAGTATCTGTTTCTAATGTTTTAATGTCGTGGTATGAATGATTGTTCTTAGTCTATTCTTGTACTTACTGTGTTTTCGTTCAAGCTAGTTCAAACATGCCGCTGTTTTCGAAATTACGTCAGATAGGGACCAGGAAAGGGATACTCGAAGAGGCAGTTCCCGTCCCACCTAGGGACACTCCTGGACATTTTATGTACCAAAGGCATGGCCTAGATGCCATACTGTACTTAGATTTATGGGTAGATTACACAAAGGATCTGGAAGAGAAATATAGATGGCCTGGCTCAGGGACATGGGATGCTGATTGCATCATGAGAGTAGAGGAAGCACTGTGGAAAAAGAAAGCTAGACAATCCCAGAAAGATGCCATAGAGTTGTGGCGTAAAGAAGCGCATAGAAGAACAGAGAAAGAAATCCACAAAGCAGAGAGAAGTAGAGAAGCATCAGAAAAAGCCAAAGAAAAAGAACTAAAAGAAGAAGGTGAACGGGTTAAGGCAGAACAAATTGATAGACAAAGAAATGCCCTTATTAAGGGCATGAATCCCCTCCTCGCTGAGGGCCTACCTAAAGTAACCCCGGAAGTACCCATTAACTTGCCACCACCACTGATCCCGACTAAACTCCGTAGTCATAAACAGACAGCAGCGGACATTTTTCTCTTCTCCTATTTAGACGACGCTGCTCCGGAGTATGTAAATGAAGATTTACCTCCTCCCAACCCTACCAATCCTCCCAACACTAGTAATCCTCCTGTCAACGTCCCTACAAATCCTTTTCACCAACCACCCGTAGCACCGGATCAACCCGCATTACCAGCGGCAACGCTGGCAGTGAAAGCCGACTCAAACCAAGGCGACTCAAGTCAAGGAGCATCGGGAGGGGGGCCCACTGGAGATATACCGCATACCCCACCACCAATAACACGAACACTACGAGATTTAGCACTACAAAACACGCCAAAACAAATGACACCAGCATCTCTTAGACAGTCCCTTACCGATTGTATATATGATCGAGTACCAGGCGAGTGCGCAATGCTCATATACTCAATACGTTTAAGACGCGTTGCAGACTATTTGATTACTTTACCAGACATGAAGGAACATTTAGACAGAATATACCATTTCATTAGAACGGGGGAGTGACCAGAATGTATACATGAGGCCATGGCAAATAGAAAAGTGGAGCTTCAACGCATGCTCTTACAGTTTTTGATTAATTGTTTGATCAGGGAACGGGACCAGCCAGATAAAGAAGTAACTAAAGGTATGAAGACTTGGAGTGACAATATAGCTGTTGGTAAACATGATACACAGAACAGAGTAGAAAGCATGTACAGGACAATTCGTAAAGAAATTCTTGATATACACAAGAAAGAACAGGCCGAGAAGCAAGCCAAGAAAGAGGACGACGAAGTCTCAGAGGACGATGATACAGTAACAGAGGAAATAAATAAAATGAATTACGTAGGTAGGGCAAGACCGTTTGATAGACCCATAAGCCTAGATTACAATAAACGATCCCTCTCTCCAATACCAGAAAGATATTCCCTTGAACACCTATTCCAAGCTACTGAACATGCACTGAAAAAACGAGTAGGGAGTAGTGAACTTAGTGCTATGCATGAACAGGAACTAGCCCGGTCAGCAGTTCAATGGGCTTGTAATTCTAACATATATAAAGATGACATAGTAGCGCAAACATTTTTGAGTCTTCCTCCGGAAGAACAGCGATTAGCTGGTATTTACATGATTCAACATCTCATCACCTTGTACAAGAGTCAGCATTCTGATCCAGGTCCCTTGTATAAATTATTGGACGATTTACTCCTAGCAAGATGGAGAGGCCTAGGTACCGAATTAATTAATGTTATTCTAGATCAACGACATAAGTACTTGACTTTTCTGACCCCGCACTTGGTTCCTGCCCCACATCGAGAAAGGAAGATCTTTTATATAGACAGACAGAATCCCCTACGAGAGGTTCATCCCGTTAGAACTGCAGGGGGTGAGCTTCAACGAGTATACGTTTACACACCCTTGACGAAAATGGAATTATTGGAAATGAAAAAATTACTGCCCTGTCATGATAAAAACCCAGGGGGGTTCCACCGGGAATTAAAAGACATGCTCCGCATGGGGGAATATACATACGCTGATACCCTTAAATTATTGAAAGTACTGTTACCAGCAGGCATTTACGAAAAGCTTAGAGAAAAAGAGTGGGAGGTGTGAGAGAAAAAGATTAGCTGGACAGAATTAGAAGACGAAGATAAAAGACGAGCCCCTGGTATTGGTCTCGGGGACAAAGCTAAAGAATTACCCGAGCTATTGATACAGGTTTTGCCGAGATTATTGACTACTAAAAAGGAAGATTGGGATGCCATTTCAGCCTGCAAACAGAAACAAGATGAAGACACTAGTGATTTTTATTCTAGATTCTAAAAATGTTTTCTTATTAACAGTGGCCTGAAGACAAGTAGTGAATCGTACCCGCATCTTTTTGTGAGCAAATTAGTAGAGAATTCCTTACCCCAGATCAAAAATAGAGTACTGAAGGTTGAGAGTACCTGGCAAGCAAATAGCCCTTCCCAAATGTTACAAATGTTACAGTATCACCAGAACCGAATTAGAGAAGAACAGGAACACGAAAAGAGACGCATGAAAGATACGAAAATGAAAGTACTAGTTGCTCAATCAGTTCCAGCCGATGGCCAGAAAAAGGGCGCGGCACCTGTCAATGGGAACTGCAACTACTGTAAACAGCCAGGTCACTATATAAATGAATGTGCTGTCCTGAAACACAATATAGCTACAGGCAAGATGAAAGAAAGACCGCGTCCTCCTAGACAGGATAACATCCCGCAGAACACGCAAACGCCACAGAACACGCAACAGACAGTAGCTGTACCCCAAACCATTGCTGCCACACAACATGTCACGCAACAAATGTACCAGTATGCACAGTCAGACTACCCAGATTATCAACAGTATTCATGAAACAGCCTAGAGAGGGAGGTTGGCTTGCCCCTTATTGAGGTTCCTGTAGATCAAGAGGGTCCCTATGTACATAGTCATGTATTGGGGAAAGACAGAAAATTCCATTAGACACAGGGGCGAGCAGAACTACCATCAGTCATGACGAGGTTCCAGGGGCACCCCTCTCAGGCTCACAGAATGTATCCCTGGGATTTTCAGGAAAGCCTATTGTTAACGAAGTGTCAAAGCCAGTTTCCCTAGAAGTTGGTCCATTGTCCCGTACTACAGACTTGTTGCTTACGAAATCATGTCCAGAAAACTTGCTTGGTATAAAAACATTGAAAGAACTAGGAGCAGTGATTTGTTGTTCTCCGGAAGGAGTGAGATTGTTTTTACGTGATTTTAAAGGACATTATGTATTGAGAGATTTTGAACCCAGACTCCAGAATGTACCACAGCATTTATGGGCACATGGTCCGACTGATGTAGGTTACATGCACATCACACCATACCGTGTCACACTCAAGCAAGGAGTTGTACTGCCACGAATCCGACAATACAAGTTGCCACCTGATGCTGTAGTCGCATTACTGAAAATTGTTGACAAACTCATTGCACAGGGAGTGGTTGTAGAAACTGACTCCAATGTATGTAATTCTCCTATCATTCCGATTCTTAAACGAACTGACCCAAATGCACCACCGGTCTACAGACTAGTGATTGACCTCCGAGAACTGAACAAATGCATAATACCCCAGTACCCAGTGGTCCCAGACATTTCTTCATTATTGACTGCAATTGATTCCGAAGCGACGTTCTTTACTGTAATTGATCTCAAGAACGCCTTCTTTAGTGTCCCGATCCATCTGGAGAGCCAATACCTCTTCGGATTCTGTTTAAATGGCTGAAGCTTCAAATTTACGAGGGCTCCTCAAGGGTTCACAGAAAGTCCTAGTATTTACAGTCAAGCATTGAAAAGACAACTAGACAGTATTCACATGCGTACTGACACTGCACTGCTCCAATACGTTGATGATCTTTTGATCACAGCACGAACAGAACGAGACTGTGAACGTGCATCACTGACAGTCTTATACTTCCTGGCAGAAAAGGGGCACAAGGAGTCCCCTTCAAAGCTACAATTCTGTGCCCAGCAAGTGGTGTACCTTGGACACTTGCTGTCCAAGAGGGGTAGACAGTTGACACCTGACCGTATTCAGTTAATTGCACATCTTCCACAGCCCAAGACACAAAAGGAAGTACGGGCCTTCATTGGCCTCACTTCTTACTGCAGACAATGGATTCCTCAGTACGCATATCTAGCCAAACCACTCATACAGTTGACAACACAGGAGGCAGCGACTTCGACTGTCCTCCGTTGGACCCAGGAACATACACTCGCATTTGATGAACTGAAGAAAGCCCTATGTCAAGCACCAGTTTTAGCGACACCATGTTACAGCAAACCTTTTACACTTTTTGTCACTGAACGCGAAGGCACAGCATTATCTGTCCTCACACAAGATCAGGCAGGAAAACACAAGCCTTGTGCTTACTTTTCTAGTACATTGGATCCAGTGGCCCAGGCTCTGCCTGCGTGCCTAAAATCAGTAGCAGCAACAGCGCTAGCAATCAGACAAAGCGATTCCATAGTGTTAGGACATCCTCTGACAGTACAGGTTCCACACTCAGTGGAAGTTCTCTTGAACAGGACACAGACACAGCACCTGACTATAGCAAGACTGACAGGATACGAACTGACATTGTTCCAGCCACACATAGAGATCAGACGATGCAACACGTTAAACCCTGCTACACTTTTACCCTTGAGCACAGCAGACCCTGCATCACATGACTGTGTGGAAGTAATTAACACAGTGACGAAGCCAAGACAAGACTTGACAGACATTGCATTACCCGACCCAGACCTGACACTTTATGTGGATGGTTCATGCATGAGAACAAGCACAGGAGAGCTAGCGGCCGCATATGCAGTGACCACTGATACTGAAGTCATAGAGACACATCGTATTGACACCCTGTCAGCCCAAGCAGCAGAGCTCATCGCTCTGACCCAAGCCTGCATACGAGCCAAGAACTTGAAAGTAAACATATACACGGATTCACAGTATGCATTCGGAGTCGTACACGACTTTGGAGTCCTCTGGCAGGAGAGAGGTTTTCTGACCTCTCATGGGGCCAAGATTCAGCATGGTCCCCTCATTCAAGCCCTGTTAGATGCAATACACTTGCCTACAGCCATAGCCATCATGAAATGCAAAGCACATACTAAAGTCACAGACACCATTTTCCAGGGTAACGACCTGGCAGATCGAACAGCTAAACTTACAGCCCAGACTCAAACAGACATTCCAACTGACACGACAAAGACAGAAGCATTATCACTGACAAATTGCATGACAGTCAGGGATCCCTCACAAGATGTACTCGACATACAGACACATGCCACTCCAGACGAAATCAAGAAATGGACTGAACAAGGAGGGGTCCAGACAGATCAGGGATGGAGGACAAAAGGCAAAGCCACGTGGTTCCTCCCTGACTCCATGGTTCAAGCTATCATTAATACAGCACATAGTCCAGCACACTTAGGAGAAAAAGCTATGTTAGACAGTTTACAGAATATCTGGTTCAACAAGCATTTACGTGCAGCAGCGAAACAGAAAGTGCGTACCTGCATGATCTGTTGTCAATTCAATCCAGGCAAAGGCATTCCCGTGGAACAAGGTGGATTTCATCCTCCTGACCACCCTTTTGAAGTCCTCCAGATGGATTATATTCAGATGGACAGATGTCGAGGATTCAAGTATGTCCTCGTAGTTGTATGTGCCCTATCTAGATGGACAGAAGCGTACCCAGTCCCAGATTACACTGCTGTGACCACTGCCAAGCAGTTGGTCCGAGAATTCTTCCCGCAATATGGCTTGCCCCGTGTCGTATATTCAGATAATGGGCAGCCATTCTCTTCTGAACTGATGAAACAAGTATCTCTTCTGTTAGGGTACCAGTGGAAATTCCATTGCGTACGACACCCAGAGGCAGCAGGTCTCGTTGAGAGACACAATCAGACTCTCAAAACAAACTTAGCGAAGGTCTGTGCAGACAAAGGCGTGGATTGGATGGTAGCCTTGCCGGTTGCCCTCTTTTACATGCATATGGTAGCTCATTCCAGAACCGGACTATCCCCGTACGAGGTGGTTTTTGGTAGACCGCCGAATATGTGGGGTACGCCTATGCCACGAAAAATTACAGATGTCGACAGTACTATGCTGACAGATTACCTGGCTTCCTTGATGTCTGCACTCCTTTCTTGTCGTTCACAGGTTGCAGCAGCCTTCCCCGACAACACCCAGGTGAAGACTCATGCAATTGTTCCGGGAGACCTGGTGTTTGTCCGCAACTTTGACCGTTCAAGCCCTCTGGAGCCCCGCTGGCGCGCGCCCAAATTGGTCTTGTTGACGACGAGGACTGCAGTCAAGGTCGAGGGGCGAAAAGGATGGCTCCACGCCCATCATGTGAAGCGTTTCCATGGACTTGGTTCAGTAAAGGACTCTGAGAACTGTCCCGAAAACACTGACTCTAAACTCCCCTTGCCAGAAAAGACTCCGCAACAAGAATATAGACAAAAACTACGGTCTAGTAAGTCAGACAGCGTTTAATTGTTTAAGTCCCCCTTGGGTGAAGCGGTTAGACAGGTTCCTGACATGTATAAGATCGTAGACCCAAATAGCCAGAGAGATGGGCAGAAAAAGATGAAAGAAAAGTACTGCAAAAACTTACGCAGTAGATGCATAGTAACTCTGATCATTATGTTTTTTCTAAGTATATCGATTATATGTATAAGCTTGACGCTACATGTTTTCTTTCCTCCTCTTGGTTCGCATATACAGTCTTCCTTCAATGACACTGTAGAGCACACATTCAGTGATCTGCCACCCCATGAATTGTCATATCGACTAGCACTGCGCAACAACACTTTTATTCGTATGTTACACCATTCTCACCAGACCAGCAATGTAACGAATTGCTGGGTATGTGGCCGACTCCCACCTTATCAGAAAATGAAGGGAGTTCTGCCCCTCTTTCCTTATCCGTTTTCGCACAATGGTTTGTGCAGAGCCTGGTTTGCTTTAATGTCATCAACACAAGATAAGCAGAGGAAGTTAAGCACGGCGCACAGCTTGCGGTGAGATTAAAGGTTTGTTGAAAAGGTAAAGAGAGTTGATCAATTTAAGGTGCTCCTTACAGGTGACGCAACTGTTCGGGTGCGTCCAATAGGATAATGGGGTTGAGTGCGCTACTGGGGTGTAAGCGCATCCCTGTGGTGGGCACACTTATATGGTACTGTGTGATGCAACAACACAGTAGATTCCAAAAGATGTTCAAATAAAGTTCCAAAACTTTCAGAGTTTTCAAAATTTAATTAAACTTTTTCATCTGTATGTCTCATATTTTCTTCATATGAAATGGATTAACAATCGTTGTTATCATCATTAGGCGTGAAAAAAGCTCCAATGCATTTCGGACAGGACGTCCTTTTTCAAGGAGCACTGCAACAAAGGATATACGGAAACCCAATCAATGTAAGAGCTTAAAACAACAGTTAAACAGCAGGGTAACTGCACATGGATACGCGGATCCGTGAAAACAACCTCATGCGCCCTTGTGACAGAGACGAAAAAATGGTTTGATAAAGGAAAAATCACCCGTTTGTGAATTTTAAGGGTAGGAGTGATGTCCGTGCTCCGGACTGGAGAAGAATTCAAAGTGACAAACGCTGGTGCTCGATAACGTGGTTACCGGTCTTTAACAAACATGCGGAATTCAGCGTCAGATAGTTAAACAAAGTAAAACAAAGTGATAGGCGGCTCATAGAAGCATGCGCGGTTAGAATGAACGGCAAGATTAAGACAGGCAAGACTTACTGGGTGAGACACAGGTTAGGAAGCATAAAGCTCCGGTTCAGGTTGTAACAGCCTTCGCGGAGTGGAAGCGGAGTTTAACATAACGGAGGCAAGGTAGTAAAAATAGAAGAGGGGTTAATATGAAGGGTGTGCAAAACGGGGCCATCTTGGAATGGTGCTGTGGTTAAAAATAAGTGAGATAAACAAGGAAGTGTAAACATGCAGTTGCTAAATGCAAACAGCAAAACAGGATGAGGTGCATCAAGGTATGCCCAGCAGGGCATTTATAAGTAGCAACTTAGTTCTGTGCGGTCATTAAGACCGAAAGGTTTCTGGGATTGCAATCTGTACATCCATGATGTTTCTCTTTGTAGAAGGGTTTTGTTGTTGTCTCTCCATTCGATCTTGGGGACGATCTCCAACACCAGGTATTTAAGCTGTGCCACGTTGTGGTTGGCTTCATTGAAGTGGATGGCGATATTAGATTTGGTGTTTTTAGTTCTGATATTAGACTTATGCTCGTTAAGTCTTGTTTTGATTTTTCGACTGGTTTTTCCCACATAGGTTTTACCACATGGGCACTTTAGGAGATAGATCAAATTTGCGGAATCGCATGTGGCGTCAACATTGAGCTTGATATTGAACCCTCTCATGGGGTGACTGACAGTGTTCCCTTTGATCCCATTATTGCAGTTACTGCAGTGGTGGCACGGTCTTGTGCCAGTGTGATGTGTTGCGGTAGGTTCAGTGGCACTTCTTGAGAGGATCTCTTTGAAGTTCATTGGTCTGGTGTAAGCAAAAATGGGGGGATCTTTGAATAGTTCACCAAAGTCTGGTTCAGAAGAAAGTATACGCTAGTGTTTTAAAATAATCCTTTTGTATTTATTACTATAGGTGGAGTACCTCGAGACCAATACCATTCTCTCATTTTCGGTTTTCGGTTTATTCTGCAAAGCTTCCGTACGAGGGATTGTTGAGGTTCGATCAATGGCTTCCTTCAGGATTATTTCTGGGTAACCTCTCTCCCGGAATCTAGATGCCATAGATAAGACTTGGTTTGTTCTGATGTCGGGGTCAGACACGATCCTGGTGACTCTTAACATCTGGCTGTAGGGTAGGTGTCTCTTTAAGGAGTTTTGATGAAAGCTGCTAAAGAGCAAAGCATTGTTGCGGTCAGTGCTCTTCCGAAAGAGATCTGTCTGTATTCCCTGAGGGGTTATTTTGATGAGCACGTCCAAAAACGCAATTTCATGATGGTTGAGATTCCAGGTAAAGTCAATTTGATCATCCTTGGAATTGAGTTCAGTAAGAGCTAATTCCAGGCTCTCTTCAGTGTTCTTCCAAATGAAAAGTAAATCGTCAATGTAACGAACATAAAGTTTAAAGTTATCCGTCCAGGTGTTGGTCTGATAGGTCCTCGAATTAATGATATACACCTTATATCATAGTTATTTCAAATTTGAAGAGAAATGGTACCTGCAATTGTCCGGGATGGCCATGGGCAATTGTGCGGCGCCGACCTATGCCAACCTGTACATGGGAAATTTCGAACACGACCACATCTATCAGACCAACACCTGGACGGATAACCTTAAACTTTATGTTCGTTACATTGACGATTTACTTTTCATTTGGAAGAACACTGAAGAGAGCCTGGAATTAGCTCTTACTGAACTCAATTCCAAGGATGATTGAATTGACTTTACCTGGAATCTCAACCATCATGAAATTGCGTTTTTGGACGTGCTCATCAAAATAACCCCTCAGGGAATACAGACAGATCTCTTTCGGAAGAGCACTGACCGCAACAATGCTTTGCTCTTTAGCAGCTTTCATCAAAACTCCTTAAAGAGACACCTACCCTACAGCCAGATGTTAAGAGTCACCAGGATCGTGTCTGACCCCGACATCAGAACAAACCAAGTCTTATCTATGGCATCTAGATTCCGGGAGAGAGGTTACCCAGAAATAATCCTGAAGGAAGCCATTGATCGAACCTCAACAATCCCTCGTACGGAAGCTTTGCAGAATAAACCGAAAACCGAAAATGAGAGAATGGTATTGGTCTCGAGGTACTCCACCTCTAGTAATAAATACAAAAGGATTATTTTAAAACACTGGCGTATACTTTCTTCTGAACCAGACTTTGGTGAACTATTCAAAGATCCCCCCATTTTTGCTTACACCAGACCAATGAACTTCAAAGAGATCCTCTCAAGAAGTGCCACTGAACCTACCGCAACACATCACACTGGCACAAGACCGTGACACCACTGCAGTAACTGCAATAATGTGATCAAAGGGAACACTGTCAGTCACCCCATGAGAGGGTTCAATATCAAGCTCAATGTTGACGCCACATGCGATTCCGCAAATTTGATCTATCTCCTAAAGTGCCCATGTGGTAAAACCTATGTGGGAAAAACCAGTCGAAAAATCAAAACAAGACTTAACGAACATAAGTCTAACATTAGAACTAAAAACACCAAATCTAATATTGCCATCCACTTCAATGAAGCCAACCACAACGTGGCACAGCTTAAATACCTGGTGTTGGAGATCGTCCCCAAGATCGAAGGGAGAGACAACAACAAAACCCTTCTACAAAGAGAAACATCATGGATGTACAGATTGCAATCCCAGAAACCTTTCGGTCTTAATGACCGCACAGAACTAAGTTGCTACTTATAAATGCCCTGCTGGGCATACCTTGATGCACCTCATCCTGTTTTGCTGTTTGCATTTAGCAACTGCATGTTTACACTTCCTTGTTTATCTCACTTATTTTTAACCACAGCACCATTCCAAGATGGCCACGTTTTGCACACCCTTCATATTAACCCCTCTTCTATTTTTACTACCTCGCCTCCGTTATGTTAAACTCCGCTTCCACTCCGCGAAGGCTGTTACAACCTGAACCGGAGCTTTATGCTTCCTAACCTGTGTCTCACCCAGTAAGTCTTGCCTGTCTTAATCTTGCCGTTCATTCTAACCGCGCATGCTTCTATGAGCCGCCTATCACTTTGTTTTACTTTGTTTAGCTATCTGACGCTAAATTTCGCATGTTTGTTAAAGACCGGTAACCACGTTATCGAGCACCAGCGTTTGTCACTTTGAATTCTTCTCCAGTCCGGAGCACGGACATCACTCCTACCCTTAAAATTCACAAACGGTTGATTTTTCCTTTATCAAACCATTTTTTCGTCTCTGTCACAAGGGCGCATGAGGTTGTTTTCACGGATCCGCGTATCCATGTGCAGTTACCCTGCTGTTTAACTGTTGTTTTAAGCTCTTACATTGATTGGGTTTCCGTATATCCTTTGTTGCAGTGCTCCTTGAAAAAGGACGTCCTGTCCGAAATGCATTGGAGCTTTTTTCACGCCTAATGATGATAACAACGATTGTTAATCTATTTCATATGAAGAAAATATGAGACATACAGATGAAAAAGTTTAATTAAATTTTGAAAACTCTGAAAGTTTTGGAACTTTATTTGAACATCTTTTGGAATCTACTGTGTTGTTGCATCACACAGTACCATATAAGTGTGCCCACCACAGGGATGCGCTTACACCCCAGTAGCGCACTCAACCCCATCAACACAAGATAGACAGTTCACAAACTCCCAGAGTGAATGGATTTGGGGGGACCTGAATACAGTCATGAATAAGGCATGTTTTCCGGATAAAGATGGTTTTCCCCAAAGGAAAGGCACAGATCTAGAAAATGAAGTGTACGAATTAGGGAATGTTTCCCTTAATCTCATGATTCTGAACGTCCAGTCCGAGACCAATACAGGTTCACCGTTTATAACAGTCTTACCAGTGAAAGGTGAATTATGCGTTAGGAAGAATGGTTCAGTGCACCTAGGACACAGTGATTGTAATATTGTGGTCGAATTCAATGATAAAGGAAAGTCTACTTTCAAAGCTTCCCACCATTCCTATTTCATTTGTGGTCAGACAGCCTATGTACGTCTGCCCTGGATTGGGGTGGAAAGTGTTATATTGCGTTCCTACTGCCACCTGTTTTTCTAGCCCCATCCCATTATCATCGAGATTCCCAAATCGTACATGTAAGACACAAGAGGGAGATCGAGTCCCCGGTTGTCGATCAGACTGAGACAGCGTGGGAGCAATATACAGATTTCAAAAAAGGATTCTTTTTCTTTGTAGGTCCCGTCCAGAACAGTAAATTAATACGCAAATTAACCAGAACTTTGGAAGCAGTAGTGAATGAGACTACTTCTGCCTTAGGTAACTTAACCGAAGAGCAGTCTGCTATGAGACTTGTTGTTCTTCAGAACCGCCTTGTTCTTGACGTCATCCTGGCCGATAGGGGCGGAGCTTGTAGAGTGATCGGTTCCAGTTGTTGTGTGTTTATTCCTAATAACGCACCATCAGTGTATGCAGCAATAACAAGACTCCATAAGATAGCTCACGAGATACACCAGAATCCAGGCACCTGGACTTGGTCCGGTTGGCTCTGGAGTGTGATATCAGCCTGGGGATGGAAAGTATTGTCATTCCTAGGAATAATACTGCTCGTAGTATTCAGTTGCTGTCTCTGTCTGCAATGTGGCCCAGCGATTTGCGGCTTGTGTGCCACTGCCTGTATTCCCCGTCCACGTTCACGTTCCCGTGCACAAATGAAAAAGGATAAGCAAATGATGCTATATGAACAAATAGATGGTCTCATGAATATAGATGTATCCTAAAGGGCGCAGTAGGGGACAAGGAGGGAATGAGGAAACAGAAATTTTATGTGGTCAGTGTGCCCCCCTACTCGCACCCTATCCATGTATCTATGCCCCATGTATGTCCATGTTATCATGTAATTCCCTTCCCGTGCCTGTAATAATAATGCCCCTGCATTTCCGTCTAATGTTGGCATGTCAGTCATTAGGCCTTCCATGAATGAGACGTTAATTCTGCACTGAGGCCTACGTTGCCAATGCATTTACATGGTACACGTTTAAAAGACGAGAAGCACAAGTTTTGTGGCCCAGCCGAGCCAGGCCCTGAATTCAGGCTCCGAGCCTCTTCTGACTCTGAAAGCTGCAGTTTAGGTATGCATCCCTGACCTCTCCCTTACCCCCTGCTCAGCCGAGAGGTGCCCGGCCTGGCCTGTCTGCCAAGACGGTGTTTTGCCTACAGTTATCTGCTCAGCACCGCAAAAACACATTCCAGTCTAGTGAAAGAGGTAAACATATTCCGCCTGCAGAGCATAGGGCCTAGCCTTCCTGTCTCCATGCAAGTGATTTACTGAACCCGTTGCCATAGAAGGCCCATGGCCCCCACGCAATGCACGAAGAAATATATGCACACACTAGCATTTAGTGATGAACAGCTTTTGCTCGAGAGACCTTTACTTCAGACAATACATCCTCCAAACACAAGATATCAGATATGCCAAAGGTGCAGGTCGTTCTGACATCTCCGACTCCAGACTCCTCTACCAGTGCTAAAGTCAGCTTCCCCCCCCCAGCTCTCCCCATTTACACGTCAATTTCACGTCATGACCAGTTGCGCGCACATGTAGGGTAAAGGTTTCTGCTGACCCTGCAGACCTCCTCTATGCATCCTCCCACCTATGACACATCAATGACTCATCAAGTGCACACCTACTTGTACGCCTTCTTTCACGCCCATGTGTTCTTATCTCTCTCTTTCACTTGCTCCGCCTGGAGTGTTCCGCCTTCTCTATTCATTGCAATTGTATGGTTTTACTATATATAATGTGTGATGTGAATAAAACGTTAGATATCCCTTCCTGAACCTTAGTGGTGATGGAACCCGATTCTCCACTGGCTCGAGTCATTGAAATAAAGCCCTTTTGACTCGGACACCACGGACTCTGCCTCTCATTTTATGAGCTATCCTTATTCTTTATTAATGTATAGAAACTATGTCCGGGTAATATTAAATTTACCACAGAGGGCCGGCAAACGGTGGTGCGCTGGAGGTCTCCTAAAACTGCGATGAAACCGGACAATCTCACATCGACCCAAGAGCGAGAAGCGGCCCTAGAGGTGGTGAAGCATGATACCTCACCTGTGACGGGGTGACAGTTCACGGATGTATACGGCACTGTGCTTTAGCTGGTCGGGGGAGGGTGGGAGCGGGGATGACTGGACTCCGCGTGGACCCCTCTTCATGTCTATGTTCTGTTTGCCGGCGTCTGGAGAGGTCAGGTGCTGGACTATGACCCTGGGTTGGGGTAGTTCTGTTGAGGTTAGGGAGGGGGAGCGGGGATGGGGGTGTTCTGTTGGGGTGGGGTGGGGTGGGGTGGCTCTGTTTGGGTTAGGGAGGAGGGCGGGCTGGGTCAGGGGGGTCAAGGGGGAGGGAAGGGGGCAGTGTTGGGATGGGGAGAGCGGGGTGAGGGTGTAACCAGTGTGCATTTGGGTGGGTTCATCTGCCCCTGGTTTCAATATTATTCTTAATCTTGCTAGATCTTTCCACCCAACTAAAATTCGTCCACGTTCTGCCATGTATATTTTAGTTTCAATTGATCTCCCCTTAATAGTAAGCATGTCATTAAAGTAACCAACCATATCAATGTTGTGTTCCCCAAATGCCTTTGGGTTAACATCTGACTCATGTAACTTTTCTTCCTTCCATTTTTCATAGTACAATGTGTCAGGAATTATTGTAATTGGTGATCCTGAGTTAGCAGTAAATTGCAACTCAACTCCACCAATTTGCATTGTCCCTACTGGTCCTTTTATTTTGCCATCAACCACATCAATTGACAAGATTATGTTTGCACACATTTTTTCATCAAATTCACTTAAAGCATTTACTCTTACTCCACTATTGAATTTTCGCGTTTTGCACAATGTAGTGTAATGACCAACTTTCCTAAACTTTTTGCGCATTTCCTATTAATGGCAGGACAAGCACAAAAATGTACCTTCTTCCTTCATGTTAACTCTACTTTTTTCATTGCCTCTACCTTCATATTTCTTTTTACCCTGTAAATAAAATACATTATGGTTAGGATTAGTGCTAGACAGTTCTTTAGTAGATATCAATGACCTCTCAATCCCCTTTGCTATATCCAACACTTCTTGCAATGTGGGGTTTCTACATGCTAGCAAGCGCTCCTGAACTTTCTTTGAATAACAATAAAATACAATTTGATCCCTTATGTAAATGTCTGTCATTTCCTCGAATTCACAGTCTTTTGCCAAGACACGTAAGTTTGCCACATGCTCTTCTATAGTCTCTCCTTCCTCTTGTTTCTTTAAAGCAAACTTGTGTCTTACCACCGTAATATTACTTTCTTCTGAAAACAGTTTTCTAGTCTTTTTATGGCTTCCTGGTACTCATTTAAGGGTATAAATACCCCTGGTGGGCTTTAGTATTCTGCAGACTATCAAATATGTCTTGCCCTGCTTTACACAACAGTCTAAATAGTAGTGCTTTTTTCCGTTCTGCATCATACTTTTTCCCATCAATTGAAATGATACAGTTCTCAAAAGCTCTTAGCCAGGTTTTCCACTTCATAAGAGGTTTGCCTGGGTCATCCAAAAATAAGGGTGGCACACATACATTGTTGCTTTGTGCCATGTTTTACTTTATATTTCACAGTATTGCCTTGTGCTTGTTTATATATTTTTTCTCATATTCTTCACTGTATGTATTATTACTGCTTAGTACTTTTAAATTCAAAATGCAATGTTTGACTGGAGCGCAATATTCAAATTTTAGGCAAAGCGCTCCGATTTTCTTTATACTTTGTTTAATTTGCTCACCGATTGCAAATCATTGGTTAATTCTAGTCAGGTGAGGTAATTTCCCTCAAAAAATGGCCGCCAAAAACAAACGTCGATGAATCTCTGGCGTGCCTGCCGACAGTCCAATCACTGCGCAGGCATGCCATGCGACGTCACTCCCAGCATGCTTTACGTGCAGCTGACTGGATTCCTTAAGCGGCGCTCTGACTGAAGCTATAACAGCTGTTGTCGGCAACGTCGCGTTAGGCGCAGATTTCACTTACTTCAATCAATGTAGTTGGCATGCGCTCTCACGTAGTTACCAGACAAGAAATCAATTTCCTGACAATCGCTGCACAATGAAAGTGCCCAGTGAGCCTTCGTCTCCTAAAAGTGAACGATCCCCGTCCTCATCGCCAATTGTAGTAATAATGATGAAGGCACTCAAAGATGAAGAAAAGGGACGTTTATTAAGTAAGGGAGAATATAAAGGCTCACAGGGAAATAAGCATGGCAGGTCAGGTCAAGTCAAGGGGAGAAGGGCGAATGACAGGAGAAGAGGGTGACGTCATATAAATACATTCCTAACATTCTAGTTTGCGAGGGATGACGCAAACAGGAGAAAGAGAAAACAGACTTCACTCTGACCCCACAAGATAAGGAAGTAAACAATAACATATGCATGTACGTCACCGAGGCAGCAGAAACAGCCGCAGCATCTGACCCAGTGCGCACTACTGAGCACAGCTTGCGCCAGAAATCCTTCCGTGAAGCTGGCTGCAGTAATCCACCTCCCCAGTCTTAGCGCTCAAGTAAATTTTGCAGTGCAAGCTCCTACTTTCATCTGCTATTTCGGGGGTTAGAGGTTCGGTTGCGGGAGTGGCTCAAGTGATGAACTTACTCGAGCACCATCTTGCCTTTCATCAGAACTTATTCACTGTCCCAATAAGAAAACCAGACTTCTTAAAGACATATTCATACAAAACTGAAAACTGTCCTATTGATGTTTATCTACAAAATGCCCACTTGTCTCTTGCTACCTATCTTTTTTTCCACCCCCGATTGCCTTCCCAGGTTATAGGGGAATGTTACTTACTTGTACTCCTGATTCTGCATCATAGTGATTGCCACTGAAGTCATAAACTTACAATGTTCCTACCTGCTTAAATGGACCCCAGAACAATGAAATAAACAAAACATTAATTTCCCAAATAAGAATGAAAGCTCCTTAACCCTAGCAGGCTTTCATTTTTCTCTGAAATCATTCTCTTTTTGTTTGCATAGGACAATTTCCAGGATGAAACTTTAACATTGTGCTACTAAATTGAATCCTTTACTCATAGGTGAAAGAATGAATTGAACCGTTAAGGAGACAGCAACTTCCATCTGCCAGTATGCCTTTTACTGCCTGTTGCCTCACAAGCTCAGTTGCTTTTGGGATTAATTGAATATTTTGTTCTTCAAAATAGGTTGGATTGGGGACGTGAGAGGGTTGTTATGACTTCAGTAAAGATTCATATGATGCAGAACAAGGTTTAAAGGTAAACAGCATTCCCTTCTGCATCATAAAATCTTCACTGACAGTCATAAATTTAAAATAACATAGAGATTCACTCTAAAGAAACACTGCCCTCAAAGTAGAGTGGCAAATCAATCAAGAAATTTGGAGGAACGCAGAACCTCCTCTTAAGAGATTGCCACACTCCATTATCTGCAGCTTCCAGATAGCTGGTATACAAATAACTAGAACTTTCTCAACCATGCAGCAAGCATTGTTTGTCCTCCTGTGAAATAAGGCTTTGGTTTCCCAACAAAAGCTTGTTAGCTTTATGATAACATAGGAAATTCAAAAATCTATCCACCTGGTGTTCTGGGGATTCTGCACCTACACAGAACTATGTGCAGGAAAACAGGAACTCGGTGTTTAGGGGTGTACCAACCAATCACCTTAGTACCCAAAATTCCAAAGCTGACTGGCTATAGTGTCTCATTTGTTCTCCTACAAAATCACGAAGCTATAAATGATTAGACAACCCAGAACACAACACACCCGACTCTCTCAGGAATCACGGTAGCAAGACATACCCTTTCGCTCACTCACTCGTGCTTGTCCACAATAAATTTTGGCAGAGTTACTGTAATAGTTTAAAATATGTATTTTAACTATTGTGCTCTATAATACAGTACACAAGCCACAACCAGCAGCAAAATGCATAAACTCAGAACAATTAGTATTGTTACAATTCCATAGAATATGAAGGGGGCTGTAATTCTATACAGACAGTGTAATGGGACTATAATGCCTAACCACCCTCCCCTTGACGGGAAGAAGTTTGATATATAAAAGAAGATCTCTGGGCTTTGTCAGCAGACCACAGCCTAGATGGAAGGCTTTTATCATAGGAACAGCACAGCTCTTCTCCATGGAAAGAGCTGTCTCCAAGTGTGTTTTAAAACAACACGCATCCCTGTAATACCAAAGCACGAGTCTCCAGCAGTGCAGCTGTGTTTGGCATGTTTTGTCTAGGTGGTAGGGACTGACCAGAACAGAATAACAAGAGATATTGTTTATCGACCTTGCACATCGTGTTCAGACAAAACTCCATGAATTTACCAGAGAATGTGAAAAGCAGACAGTTCTCATGTGAAAGGCATACACAGAGTCTTGCAATATAAAGAACATGTAGAAATGTGTGCAAAAGCAGTATCATGCCTGCAAAGTTCATGTTAGCTTAGCAATGTCGACAATGACCCTAACAGCCATATAAAACTGGAAATAGATTGCGTGTACGAAGCAACTGCAGTTCGAAGCCGACAATAGTTGACAAACGGGTGGATAAACCATTTATTTATTTTGTACTCACTAGACAAATAAGGTTTGATAGGACCTTTCTGGAGGAAATGTAGGGTTACTGGAGAAGCACAATACATTTGTGTGTTACAGTGGATGTTAGAAACCACTTTTGACGTGCAGGTGGGATTTGTTCTCATGATCACTCCTTTTCTGTTATGTTATGTTATATGGTGGATTTCTATAGCGAACTGCACTGGATGAGTATCACGGTGCACACCTTCTTTTCTTCCAATTTTGTTGTTTTAATCTTTTTTGTTGTCTTCTGTCGCGTGCAACTCCCCGGAAAACGCGGACAGCCCTGCCACGTTGTTTAAATGAAACGCACTGAAAGAAGGAGTGATTCCACTCCTCGCCGGGTGCACAGCTGTAATGTTCTAGGCATCACAAAATATGCCACACAATAAGTCTTTTGTTTTCTTCTTCTTTATTTTAATCACAATAAAATATAAAATATAAAATTCATATATATATTGGATGAGACAGCAGATGAAAGCACGAGAACATAGGCATTTTGCAAACAGATAACCCCTGACGAAGGGCCAAACAAAAAGGCCCGAAATGCATTGGGTATATGAATTTTATGGACATGAACAAAACTTACATATGCTATCGTGGCGCAGAAGAAGGCTTGGATTAGCATTTCTGCCTCATTTAGAATACAGCTAAATTGTAAGCGTTCCCTCTTGTGACAGAGCGAAAAGATGTAAAAGCAAGAAGAATGAAACAAAACGTGGATTATTGTGATTAAAATAAAGAAGAAGAAAACAAAAGACTTATTGTGTGGCATATTTTGTGATGCCTAGAACATTACAGCTGTGCACCCGGCGAGGAGTGGAATCACTCCTTCTTTCAGTGGATTTCTATAGCGCTCAGCTACTCCGAAGAGTGTCCCGGCGCTGGAAGATCCTCAGTCATACTGAAGGGGAGCGGTGAAAGAGTTACTGAGTAAAACGAAGAGTTTTGAGATTTTTTCTGAAAGCCAGAAGATTGTTAGTCGTTCTCAGAGATAGAGGAAGGGCATTCCACATCTGGGGTGCCAAGCGCTTGAAAGAGCGGCCCCCGCACCGGGCACGCCTAATCGTAGGCGTGACAGCCATGTCCTGAGTGGAAGATCTCAGAGATCTAAAGGGTGTGTAGAAGCTCATCCTTCTCTGAAGATATCTGGCGCCCACACCATGGAGGGCTTTGAATGCCATGGTGAGCGTTTTGAAAGCAATGCGCTTCTTGATCGGGAGCCAGTGCAAGGTGTTAAGAAGGTGACTGGCTATTGCTCTCCTAGTGAGGCTGAAGATGGCTCTAGCCGCCGAGTTCTGGACGACTTGCAAGCGAGCTAAAAGGAAGTCGGGAAGGCCAAGGTATAACACATTAGAGTAGTCAAGGCGCAAGCCTATCAAGGCCTGTACGGTAATTCTTCTATGATCAAGGGACAACGGAGGGAGAATTTTTCTAATAATTTTTAGGGTGGCGAAACATTTGCCAACCAGGCCAAGAACCTGGGGTTTGAGGGAAAGGCTGTTATCTATTTGGATTCCCAGGTTTTTAGCGACCGTCGAGTCGCTGTCCGGGGGAAACATGGCCACAGACCACCAGTCCTTCCACCTGGGGTCTGCTGGGCAGCCGAAGAAGAGCACTTCCGATTTGTCGGAGTTGCACTTGAGGCTGTTCTGTTCAAACCAGTTGAAAACAGCCTCAAGGCAGCCCCTGATGTTTGCACCGTGAAGAGCCTTTGTCACACGTGAACAGGAGCTGGGTATCGTCCACGTACGATACGATCTGAGCCCCGTAAGCCGCCGCCAGAGGGGTCGTATAGATATTAAAAAGAGTAGGGCTCAAAATAGAGCCCTGAGGAACTCCAACCTCCAGAGGCGGCATTATGGTGGAGAAAGGGGGGGCCCAGACTGTCTGCTGGTGGTTGGCAAGGAAAGATCTGAACCAGCTGAGCACCGTCCCTCTCAGGCCGATCTCCCAGAGTCTAAAAAGGAGACGGTCATGGGGGACGGTGTCAAAAGCCGCTGACAGATCAAGCATGACCAGCATGGCCTTGCCCTCACCATCTAGGGTTTCTTTAATGGCCTCAGTGACCTCGAGCAGAGCTGTTTCTGTGCTCAGATTGGAGCGGAACCCCGACTGTGACTGGTGCAGAATGTCATAGGCCTCGAGAAAGTTGATGAGGAAGGTGTGGCCATGCTTTTCGACAACTTTCGCCAGGGCCGGCAAGAGGGAAATGGGTCTGTAGTTAGCATGGTTCCTAGGGTCCGAGTTGGGTTTCTTCAGAAGAGGTAGGATCAGGGCCTGCTTCCATGGCTGAGGGACCATCAATGTGCTGAGGGAAAGGTTAAGAAGCGGATTAATTAAAGGGTTAAGTACCGGAGCCACCTGGTCTAGGATTTTTGCGGGACCGGGGATTTGAGCTTGGAGAGAAGCTCATGGGAGATTTCAGGAGTCAGCAACGGAAAATCCCAGAGGGCCGGGCCCGTGGAATTCGAAGAGGGAGGGGACTGAGGCACTTCCTGGATTGTTGTCATCATGGTAGCTGCAAAAGTGGCCTGGATGGCATTGATCTTGCTGGCAAAGAAATTGGCCAGCCCGGTGATCCAGAGCTCCGAGTGCATAGTCCTAGGGGTGCACCAGGAGGAGGAAATGAAGTCCTTCACTACCCTAAAAATTTCTTTGCAGGAATTGGAGGCTGCATCAATTCTCTTCGCTAGATAGGACTTTTTGCCTGCGGTGATGTCGTGGTGGTACTCTCTGATAGACTCTTTATAAGCTTCCCTAGACTTAGAATCATATTGCCTATGCCATGCTCTTTCTGCTTTTTTACATTGTCGCTGTTTCACAGCCAAGTCCGACAAGAACCAGGGGGCAAATGGTTTAGCAGAGGTGGACCGAGAGACCCGGGGAGGGGCTAGGTCATTAAATCTTTGGGTAAACCAGGTCTGCAGACGTTCAAGGTCCGTTTCCAGCGAGCCAGTGAGTTGGCACGGGTGGTCACTAAGGGCCTGTGCCACCATGGCTGAGGAAACCAGATGGAACACTCTAAATTCTTGTACTGGACGCATGTAACTATTCGGGGAGTTCTTCTTAGTATGAGGAATTAGAAATTCCGCTAAATAGTGGTCAGACCAAAGCACAGGTGCCAAGGAGGACAGGACAATTGGAATAGTAGAAAATATTTGGTCAAGGGTGTGAGAAGTTGGCCCGATATGCAACGTTCGCTATTCTAGCGACCGCTATGTATCGTTCCAACGACCCTTATGGTGTTTGGTTGTAAGTCAACCTATAGACCAGCTATCCTAGTAGCGTGGATACGAGCAGTCTAAGGCTAAAGACTCGAGAGGGCGTGTTAAGCCAGCTGTTTACCACACATGTACCCCTTGAACACCCAGTGAAAGGACACCACACAAGTGTTATGAAAATAAACAGGATATTTATTAAGAATCACAACAGCCCTGTACTCTTTATGAGGACAGGGTACTAAGCACAAACCAAATCTCTTTAGCAAATACTTCAAGTGCACAATTTAAACAAGTGTCCGAGGACACGGAAAGGTTAAGGTCTCGGGCGGACCCGATAAGGCAAGTCGGAAGCGAGGGACTCGGGACCCTAGAGTAAGGAGGCTATGCAGGCACCGAAATGCCGAGTTACCTAGCCACGAGGGCTGCGGCTGCACAAGTCTTACAGGCGTCGGGGTCTTCGCTGACGAGCCAGGAGCCGGAAGAAAGGAGTTGCTGGCCGGCGACCAGTGCTGAATAGTTCGTAGAGATCGAAGCCTGGATCGGAGATTGATGAAACCTGAAAGCAGAGGGGACCAAGTTCGTACTACTAGCCAGTAGTCAGAGGGTACCAGGAAGGCACCGGTTGGCCGTCACCTCGACTAGGTGAGTGGGCGACGCTAGGCTCTGCAGTCTCACGGACCAGGAGGCGTTGTCGGCGACCACGGTGGAGGTGCGAGCTGTCCCACGAAGGATGATGCTGTCGGCGTCGCTGGGCCCAGGATGGGGCAACAAGCCTTGGCAGATCTCAGGGCCACGGGGTGGACCTAAGATGGCGTCTTGAGTGGACCAGGAGGGTCCGGGGTGCTTCTCGCAAAGATGGAAGCAAGGGCCAGTCTGGAGCAACCAGACCAGCAGTGATGATTCTTGGATGTCGTCACAGAAGGGCACAAGCCAGCGGCGAGTGACCAGACAACGTGCTGAGCAGCGAGCAGAAGGGCCCTACGCAGATCGTGGAGATGCTGGGAGACTGCACTTCGGTGCTAGAGCGGCTCAGGGTCGGGGCTTCTCGGACCCCAGAGCACTCACCAGAGAGTTACCTCGATGGTCGTGCTGGTTTTGAAGAGCGTGCAGGTTCTGATGATGGCCGGTCCCTCGAGGTCTCGTCGCACCCACAGATCACAGCTGAGCTGATGACGTGGGTAGAGGTCAGAGGTGCCAGGGAAGCCGGTTCTTGTCGAGCTGGGCCGTCGGATCCTTGAGGAAGGGCTTGCAGCAAACCGCAGAGTTCTTAGATGGTGCCCGCTGATGCAGGGTGACTACTCCTTAGTCACAAGGGAGAAATCTTGAGAAGAGTCTTGAGTGTCCTTTCGTAGAAAGTAGTTCTTGATTCAAAGATGATCTAATTTGGAAGGGTCCCCGCTCCGGCCTTTATCCTAAAGAAAGGGGCGGGTACATGACTAGGTCCTGCCCTAAGGGTGGGACCAGGAAGGGGGGTAGTTACACCCCTCTCCCCTGCCGGACTTTCCCCAGGCCAGGGCTGTCGCCCCTGGAACTGGTTCTAACCGGCAGATGCGTAGTGAGCACCGGGGTGCCACTCCGCAGTCACCTTCTCGCAAAAGCCCTACCTACCCAGAACACACAAACCCTGTCTGGGACGGTGCGAACACCGCCCTCGACAGGAAACCCTTTGTCCAAGCGCTCCTCGCTGGAAGGACTCCCAGCAGCAGGAGGTCAGACTCGTGTCTGTGGTGGCAGCATCCATTTTGTGGAGCTGAGGCTTTCGTTAACTCTAACCGGGGTTCACAGTTACGTACATGTCGTGTCCCTCTAGAAGGGTGGGATGCTAACCTCGTCGCCAGAGTTGGTCAGAGGGCAGCACCCCGATTCGTATGACACCTTACTCGACATGCCTTGATAACGCGACACCGGAGTTACCGATATGGTACGCGTTATCATGGAACAGCTATTGGGTCTTGATTCCGCAAGCTGCAACCGGGCTCGGCTCGGGCCTGAACCTAGCTCACACGAGCCCACGCACTCTGCCTTCAGGATTGTTAAGGCCTGCCATAGGAGTGACTGATAGGAACTCGGGTGTCCATTGTATGGTTAGATATAGAGCTACTATACCTAAAGCGAAGGGTGGTTACACGTCTTCGCCCCAGCTGTCGTGCAGCCAGTTGTGCAAATTTAAGAGGCCAGCCAGGGGTGGCATAATACATGCTGCAGCCCCTGGCGGCCCTGGGTACACCTATGCCCTGCGTTACGGGGTCTGATAAGGTGGCCCAGTACCAATTGGTAAATGCACCTAGGGTACATATCGTAATTTAGAAAGAGAACAGCCAGGCTGTGGGTCTGATTAGCAGGCCCACAGCCAGAGAAAGTCGTAAACCAGTGAAACAAAAGCAAAAAATCTGGGTGATCATAGGATTGCAGACCCTACTCTCCTACATGACCCCCCCCCAAACGTCGGAACAATAAGCTAACCTTGACCAGGTGAGTCTTCTTGTTCTAAGTGGAAATATCTGGAGAGCCCATCGGCATTGCCATGATCAGTACCAGGTCTATGTTCCACTGTAAAGTCCATCCCCTGTAGGGAAATGGACCACCTAAGCAGTTTGGGGTTTTCACCCTTCATCTGATTTAGCCACAAGAGGGGCTTATGGTCGGTCTGAATCTTGAAGTGAGTGCCAAACAAGTATGGCCTCAGCTTCTTCAGGGCCCAAACCACAGCAAAGGCCTCCCTCTCAATAGCTGACCAATTCTTCTCTCTAGGGGTCAGCCTTCTGCTTATAAAAGCAATGGGCTGGTCTTGACCATCAAAATTCAGTTGAGAAAGAACAGCTCCCACACCCAACTCAGAAGCATCTGTTTGGACAATGAATGGTTTGGAGTAGTCCGGACTCTTGAGGATAGGCGCCGTGCACATGGCCTGCTTTAGGTCATCGAATGCTTTTTGACAGCTCGCTGTCCACTGAACCTTTTTTGGCATTTTCTTGCTTGTCAGTTCGTTTAATGGTGTCACGATGGAACCATAGTTCCTGACAAACTTCCGGTAGTATCCAGTCAGGCCCAAGAAAGCTCGAACCTGAGTCTGGGTGGTTGGAGGAGCCCAGTCCCTGATTGACTGTATCTTGCTCTCCAGTGGCTGAACCTGGCCTCCACCTACAAGGTGGCCCAGGTATACAACCTGTGTCTGCCCTATCTGGCACTTGGTGGCCTTGATAGTGAGACCTGCCGCTTGCAGTGCCTCTAACGTCTTCCGCAGGTGGACCAGGTGATCCTCCCAGGTGGAGCTAAAGACAGCGATATCGTCAAGATACGCCGCACAGAAGTCATCCAGCCCAGTAAGGACTTGATTCACCAACCGTTGGAAGGTGGCAGGTGCATTTTTCAGACCGAAGGGCATCACCACGAACTGATAATGCCCACCAGGGGTTGAAAATGCGGTTTTAGGCTTGGCGTCCTCAGCTAACCTGATTTGCCAATACCCAGCTGTCAGGTCAAACGTACTTAGGTAGTTGGCCGAAGCCAATCTATCGATAAGCTCGTCTGCCCTTGGTATTGGGTGGGCGTCAGTCTTAGTGACTGCATTGAGACCCCTGTAGTCTACGCAAAACCTCATCTCTCTCTTACCACCCTGGGTGTGAGGTTTCGGCACTAGAACAACGGGACTAGCCCAAGGGCTATCCGAGGGTTCAATGACTCCCAGCTCCAACATTTTCTGCACTTCACTCTTGATGCAGTCTCTAACGTGATCAGGCTGCCGGTAGATTTTACTCTTAACGGGCAAGCTGTCACCAGTGTCAACCTCATGGGTGCACCAATCGGTCTGGCTGGGTGTTAGAGAAAACATATGTCTGAACGACTGAAGAACCTGTTTACAGTCGCTCTGTTGATGTTCGAAGAGGCTGCCACAAAAGACAACACCATCTACCGATCCATCGTCAGGATTCTGAGTGAGCAGGTCGGGGAGAGGGTCACTCTCCTCCTCCTGTCCCTCGTCTAGGGCCATGAGCAAACTCATGTCCTTCCTGTCGACATATGCTTTTAGCCTGTTGACATGAAGCACCCTGTGGGGGCTCCGGGGAGTTCCCAGGTCGACCAGGTAGGTGACCTCTCCCTTTTTCTCCAGGATGGTGTAGGGCCCGGACCACTTGTCCTTGAGTGCTGCTGGGGCCACTGGCTCCAACACCCAC
This sequence comes from Lissotriton vulgaris, assembly GCF_964263255.1. Taxonomy (NCBI): domain Eukaryota; kingdom Metazoa; phylum Chordata; class Amphibia; order Caudata; family Salamandridae; genus Lissotriton; species Lissotriton vulgaris. Next base: position 1,869,483,299 of record NC_141694.1, on the reverse strand, counting down.
ACCTTCTGTCCGGGCTGGTAAACAGTCAAGACAGCCTTTTGGTCATGCCAAGCTTTTTGGAGTTCTTGGCTGGCCTTAAGGTTTTCAGATGCCTTTTCCATGTATTCAGCCATCCGCGAGCGGAGGCCAAGCACATAGTCCACTATGTTGGTTGCAGGCTTTTTGAGAGGTCTCTCCCATCCTTCCTTCACCAAACACAGGGGTCCCCTTACAGGATGCCCGTACAAAAGTTCAAAAGGGCTGTAGCCAACCCCCTTCTGTGGGACTTCTCTGTAGGCGAACAAGAGGCAGGGGATCAGGATGTCCCATCTACGCCGAAGCTTTTCCGGTAGTCCATGAATCATCCCTTTTAGGGTCCTGTTGAATCTCTCAACAAGCCCATTGCATTGTGGGTGATAGGGTGTAGTGAACTTGTAGTTAACACCACATTCCTTCCACATAGCAGTTAAGTAGCTCGACATAAAGTTTGCACCTCTGTCGGAGGCGACCTCCTTAGGGAAGCCCACTCTGGAGAACACTCCAACTAGGGCTCTTGCCACAACAGGTGCTGTAGTGGTCCTAAGGGGAATAGCTTCAGGATACCTGGTGGCATGATCCACTACCACCAGTATAAACTTGTGCCCTGATGCTGTAGGTGGTTCCATGGGACCGACGATGTCGATCCCCACCCGTTCAAAGGGTACCCCCACCACAGGCATTGGTATAAGGGGGGCCTTTGTCGTGCCACCTGACTTACCACTGGCTTGGCAAGTGACACAGGAGCGGCAAAACTCCTTGGTATCTTCGTTCATGTGAGGCCAGTGAAAGTGTGAGACAAGCCTGTCCCACGTTTTCGTCTGGCCCAAGTGACCTGCTAAGGGAATCTCGTGGGCCAAGGTAAGTAGGAAACCACGCTGAGACAAGGGTACAACCAGCCTCCTGGTCATGCCAGGCTTGGGGTCTCTTGACTCAGTGTACAGGAGTCCATCTTCCCAGTATACCTTGTGGGTACCTGTGGCGTTCCCAGCAGCCTCAGCAGCAGCCTGCTGTCTGAGGGGTTCAAGAGAAGGGCAGTCTAACTGGTCCTTCCCCAGGTCTTCCCTTGAGGGTCCCCCTGAACCCAAGAATTCAACTTGATCAAGTTCGAATTCCCTAGGCTCAGTTTCCCGCAATTCCTGTAGGTCAGCCTCCTCTGAGACTTGATCCTCGACCTGGGGCAAGGGGGAAGGCGCAGCCTTAACCCTACTGCTCTTTTTCTTGGGAGGTGTCTGGTCCGTTGTTCCAGGATCCAGCACCTGTTCAGTGGGGCACTTCCTGACCTGTGACCTAGTCACAGCGAACACATGTGCTGGCAAACCTAACATTTCCATGTGAGTCCGGTGCTCCACTTCTGACCATTGTGACGACTCCAAATCATTGCCCAACAAACAATCCACTGGGAGGTCTGGACTAACTACAACCTTCTTTTGGCCAGTTACCCCTCCCCAGGAGAAAGCTACAATTGCCATACTGTGATTGGTAGTGACATTGCTTGCATTGGTCACCAGGAATTCTGTACCTGGCATGATCTGTCCAGGGTCCACAAAGTTAGGCGTCACCATGGTGACGCTGGCACAAGTGTCCCTATAGGCCTGAGCCATCTTTCCATTTATGAAAGGCGTCTGTCGGTATTTGCCCAAGGTATTGGGGCTTACGTCAGGGGATACGTCCGCGTCCCCTGTACTGACAAGGACAGCCTGAGTGAGTGTGCCAACTAAGTTGTCACGCCCCTCAGAACCCAGGGTTAACCCTACTAAACCCTTGGGAGGCGCACTACCACTGCTGACTGTACTAGGGGGCACAGGTGCCTTAGGGGCTGCAGTGGCAGGAGTCTGCCCTCCTCCTTTCTTGGTGCACTCACTAAACCAGTGAGATTTACTTTTACAGTACTGGCACCATCTTTTGGATTGGCCTTCTTTCTTCTTTTGGGGAGCCTGACCCCCACCCTCTTTGGGTTGTTGGGGACCTGTCGAAGACTTCTGGTCACTTTGTTCCCCTTTAGAATCTTTACCCTTCTGGTCTGCTTTCTTCTGACCACCTTGATTCTGGCCCTGGTTCTGTTTAACTCTTGTACGAACCCATCTGTCTGCCTTCTTTCCCAATTCTTGGGGAGAGGTCAGATCCGAGTCGACAAGATGCTGATGCAACAACTGGTTCTGACAATTGTTTAAAATTTGTTCTCTCATCATCAAATTATACAATCCTTGATAATCAGTAACCTTACTGCCCAGCAACCAGCCCTCAAAAGCCTTAGTGGCACAATCGACAAAATCAGACCAATCTTGAGACTGCGTTTTCTGGGTATCCCTGAACAGCACCCTGTACTGCTCAGTGGTTAGGCCGAACCCTTCAACTAGTGTATTTTTCAAGATTTGGTAATTGTTAGCATCCTCCACCCTTGTGGTGAGGAGCTTGTCTCTTCCTTTTCCTTCAAAGGAGAGCCACAAGATAGCTGCCCACTGACTCTGGGGAACGCCCTGCACAGTGCAGGCCCTCTCCAAAGCAGTAATCCATTTGTGGATGTCGTCCCCTTGTTTAAAGGGGGGCACTATCTTACCAAGGTGTTTCGTATCGAAACTCTTTTCCCTATTACTAGGTACATTGCTGCCACCAGTGGGGACTACCCCACTTAACTGTTGCTCTCTTGCAAAGGCAAGCCTCTCTTTGGCCAGGGCAAGTTCTTCCCTTTCGATCCTTAGATTAGCTGCCCTTTCCTTAGCTTCGTACACTCTCCTCTGGGGGGACGTCATCCCTCTCTGAGACGAGTTGTGAGAGCCATTGGTTTGAAGGGATCTGCCAGAGCCTCTTGACAGAGATCTGGCTCGTCCATTCCCGATGTTAAGCTGACCTGATAGTGGCCCCAGGGGTCCCCCAGTACCGCTATCATGTTTGCTTAAGTTGGACCTGCTTAGTCTGACGACTTCTACCTGTCCCTTATCTGCCTCATCCCCAGAGAGATCCTCATCCTCATCCTCCTCCACATCTTCGTTCTCAGTTGCGAGGTGGATGAGGTCAGGATCGTCCCGGGTTCCCTCGAGGGGAGGCATGTCTCCTTCTGGATTAGAAGAGCTACGAAGTTTCTCCGCTCTTCTGGCATCATAAGTCTCCAAGAGACCAATCAGAAAGGACGTTGTGGGGTTAGACCCCTGCTGAATCTTCCTGGAGTGACACAGCCGTCTCAACTCCTTGAAGCTCAGCACAGTATATCCTGAAGGGATGACCTGTGGAGGGTCAACTGACACAAGGGGAGACCCAGAGTTTCCTCCTTTGTCCGACATACTGTTTCTAGTGTGGTGTAAGTGATGCACCTACCTACACTATGTGTTTACCTACTGTTCCCTTGCTAAGAGTTGTAGCCAAGGTGTGCTAAGCCTTGAGGAGCTACAACAGCTGGTTCAGTAGAACTCAGAGTATTCTAAGCTTTTAGTTATATGTACTAACAGTACTTGTGCGATCTTTCAACAAGATATTCTTAGGATACGTGTGGCAAAACAACAGCAAGCTCAGATCCCACCGCTGCCACCAATGTGAGAAGTTGGCCCGATATGCAACGTTCGCTATTCTAGCGACCGCTATGTATCGTTCCAACGACCCTTATGGTGTTTGGTTGTAAGTCAACCTATAGACCAGCTATCCTAGTAGCGTGGATACGAGCAGTCTAAGGCTAAAGACTCGAGAGGGCGTGTTAAGCCAGCTGTTTACCACACATGTACCCCTTGAACACCCAGTGAAAGGACACCACACAAGTGTTATGAAAATAAACAGGATATTTATTAAGAATCACAACAGCCCTGTACTCTTTATGAGGACAGGGTACTAAGCACAAACCAAATCTCTTTAGCAAATACTTCAAGTGCACAATTTAAACAAGTGTCCGAGGACACGGAAAGGTTAAGGTCTCGGGCGGACCCGATAAGGCAAGTCGGAAGCGAGGGACTCGGGACCCTAGAGTAAGGAGGCTATGCAGGCACCGAAACGCTGAGTTACCTAGCCACGAGGGCTGCGGCTGCACAAGTCTTACAGGCGTCGGGGTCTTCGCTGACGAGCCAGGAGCCGGAAGAAAGGAGTTGCTGGCCGGCGACCAGTGCTGAATAGTTCGTAGAGATCCAAGCCTGGATCGGAGATTGATGAAACCTGAAAGCAGAGGGGACCAAGTTCGTACTACTAGCCAGTAGTCAGAGGGTACCAGGAAGGCACCGGTTGGCCGTCACCTCGACTAGGTGAGTGGGCGACGCTAGGCTCTGCAGTCTCACGGACCAGGAGGCGTTGTCGGCGACCACGGTGGAGGTGCGAGCTGTCCCACGAAGGATGATGCTGTCGGCGTCGCTGGGCCCAGGATGGGGCAACAAGCCTTGGCAGATCTCAGGGCCACGGGGTGGACCTAAGATGGCGTCTTGAGTGGACCAGGAGGGTCCGGGGTGCTTCTCGCAAAGATGGAAGCAAGGGCCAGTCTGGAGCAACCAGACCAGCAGTGATGATTCTTGGATGTCGTCACAGAAGGGCACAAGCCAGCGGCGAGTGACCAGACAACGTGCTGAGCAGCGAGCAGAAGGGCCCCACGCAGATCGTGGAGATGCTGGGAGACTGCACTTCGGTGCTAGAGCGGCTCAGGGTCGGGGCTTCTCGGACCCCAGAGCACTCACCAGAGAGTTACCTCGATGGTCGTGCTGGTTTTGAAGAGCGTGCAGGTTCTGATGATGGCCGGTCCCTCGAGGTCTCGTCGCACCCACAGATCACAGCTGAGCTGATGACGTGGGTAGAGGTCAGAGGTGCCAGGGAAGCCGGTTCTCGTCGAGCTGGGCCGTCGGATCCTTGAGGAAGGGCTTGCAGCAAACCGCAGAGTTCTTAGATGGTGCCCGCTGATGCAGGGTGACTACTCCTTAGTCACAAGGGAGAAATCTTGAGAAGAGTCTTGAGTGTCCTTTCGTAGAAAGTAGTTCTTGATTCAAAGATGATCTAATTTGGAAGGGTCCCCGCTCCGGCCTTTATCCTAAAGAAAGGGGCGGGTACATGACTAGGTCCTGCCCTAAGGGTGGGACCAGGAAGGGGGGTAGTTACACCCATCTCCCCTGCCGGACTTTCCCCAGGCCAGGGCTGTCGCCCCTGGAACTGGTTCTAACCGGCAGATGCGTAGTGAGCACCGGGGTGCCACTCCGCAGTCACCTTCTCGCAAAAGCCCTACCTACCCAGAATACACAAACCCTGTCTGGGACGGTGCGAACACCGCCCTCGACAGGAAACCCTTTGTCCAAGCGCTCCTCGCTGGAAGGACTCCCAGCAGCAGGAGGTCAGACTCGTGTCTGTGGTGGCAGCATCCATTTTGTGGAGCTGAGGCTTTCGTTAACTCTAACCGGGGTTCACAGTTACGTACATGTCGTGTCCCTCTAGAAGGGTGGGATGCTAACCTCGTCGCCAGAGTTGGTCAGAGGGCAGCACCCCGATTCGTATGACACCTTACTCGACATGCCTTGATAACGCGACACCGGAGTTACCGATATGGTACGCGTTATCATGGAACAGCTATTGGGTCTTGATTCCGCAAGCTGCAACCGGGCTCGGCTCGGGCCTGAACCTAGCTCACACGAGCCCACGCACTCTGCCTTCAGGATTGTTAAGGCCTGCCATAGGAGTGACTGATAGGAACTCGGGTGTCCATTGTATGGTTAGATATAGAGCTACTATACCTAAAGCGAAGGGTGGTTACACGTCTTCGCCCCAGCTGTCGTGCAGCCAGTTGTGTCAAATTTAAGAGGCCAGCCAGGGGTGGCATAATACATGCTGCAGCCCCTGGCGGCCCTGGGTACACCTATGCCCTGCGTTACGGGGTCTGATAAGGTGGCCCAGTACCAATTGGTAAATGCACCTAGGGTACATATCGTAATTTAGAAAGAGAACAGCCAGGCTGTGGGTCTGATTAGCAGGCCCACAGCCAGAGAAAGTCGTAAACCAGTGAAACAAAAGCAAAAAATCTGGGTGATCATAGGATTGCAGACCCTACTCTCCTACAAAGGGTATGACCCTTGAGGTGCGTGGGAGACTGAAGAGGGGAAGTAAGCCCAATGTCAGTCAGCTTGATCGTGTCAGGGGCGTCCGCAGTGTCCATATGGATATTAAAATCTCCTAAAAGCAGGCAATGTTTCGATCTAAGAGAGAGCGTGGATATGGCCGAATGGAGTTCTTCAAAAAAGGAGCCTGCCGGGCCCAGGGGCCTATAGACCAGCAGCCCTATGCATGTTTGTTTGGGCGTTAGGGAGAGGGAAAACCCCAAGGTCTCACAACCCTGAATGTTGTCAGTGGGGATAACTGAACAGGTGATACGCCTGTCCACCACCAAAGCGACCCCGCCTCCTCTCCCGGTAGTTCTGTCTTTCCTAAAAATCACATGGGCGGGGGGATTGCTGCTGCAATGTCTGGTCCCGAGCCTTCTCCTAACCAGGTTTCAGTTAGGAAAAGACACAACAGTTTAAGGTCTGTCAGAAGATTAAAAATGTCGAGCGCGTGCTTCCCCAAGGACCTAGTGTTGAGAAGTAAGCAATTGCTCTGATTGGGAAGGGGTTTAGGAGAGGAAATAGCGTGCTTACATAGCGACCAGTTGCAGCCAGAGCAGCGCCTATTGCCGCTACGCGGTTTAGGGAAAACCGTGCAACAGTTGTTTCTCTGTTCCCTGAGGAACAAAGAATCTCCTCCCGCGTATACTTTGTCATCTTATCCCACTCGCCCAGCCCGTCCCGAGTCTGTCCGCCTCCGGGACGCTGACAGGCGCGGACGGGTTTCCTTTGGCGCTCCTTAGGCGCCTCCGCTGCGCGCGTCCGCTGCGCGGAGGGGAGGGGACCTCGTTTTATGGGGTTGCTGGCGGGCGAGAGGCAGTGCCACCAGACTGCAGCCCCGCGAGCCTGCCTACCCCCAAGATGGCCGCTAAGGAAGTGCGCGGTTCCCAGATTCCACCAGTACCCTTCAGCACCTCTTCGGCTGAAAGGGATGGGATACTGAGCAAAACAGCGCGGCGCAAGTCAGAGTAAGTAAAAAGTTAAGAAAAGTGCTAGAGTGCGAAGAAAGACATTCTACGGTTCAAAGAAAGGCAGAGTTGATGTTCACTCACCCTAATTTTGCAGATGTAATGACTGTCTAGAAAAGCAAAATGAGATGCTGCAATAATACTCTATGTATATGCCTAAAAGAAGGAGGTGTCAGATTGAGGTTCCATGACCTGATGGCTGCCCTATAAGTTTTTTTTAGCACCTACTAAAATTCTTTATGACAGATTGTGAAGAAAAATCTTTTAACATGGCTCTTGTTTACTCTGTAATAAACAAGAGATGTGTGGGGACATATTAGCCCAGTACCATGTGACTCAGTGCAATAGCTTGCTTAATCTTCCGGATAGCCCCCAGCACCTAGAGATCCTTGCGGGTGATTGTTCGCGCTTTACAAATGTGGATTATTATTATTATTATTAAAAATGCACTTTAATGGAGAAATATTTCAGATGTGATTGTTCCAGATGACGTAGATATTGAGTGATCACATTCTCCCTGCTGCATGCCCATCTTAGACACTATAGATATCTTTATCAGAATATTCATGCTTTGCTGTCCATTTTACATCATGTCAGGAGTCATGCTGCCAAACTGAAGGACTCCATACTGAGATTGTGTACTTATTGTTGCATCTTGGTCTGCAAATTTGCTTTGCATGGCAGCCTCAAATGAATAGGCTCTGGGAAGCGCCACTGTCTCGACCCTTCTGGGGCAATGATATTCAACTCTACATTGCTATACTTGAATTTTAGTGGGACTAGAGGATTCTGTGAGATCGGAAGATAATGTACATACATTTCTCTGACCTATCTATCCAAAGCGCATTGCCGAGTCATCTCAATGCCCACACTATAGAGGAGAAACCCATGCATTTTAGCTGAGAGGTCTTCACACAGAGATCATCATCTTTGCCTAGGCAGATATCTCTGCATTGATGATACACATAATGTGGCTAGCTCCTCCTGGAAACAGACATGTAGGTCTCATGAGAGGAAGGTCTCTACAACTGAACTTTAGACTGTAAAGGTATTAATAGTAATATATGTTATGTTCTGCCTTCTTGGTAAAGATCTCCAATGCTGGAGGAAGGAACTCTGTTGCCATGGCTGAGATCTCTGCAGGCACCAGGAAATATACAGTTGTAAGAGAATAGGCAAATGCAATACACCTGAGCCAACTTACACACACATAACACACATTCGCTCAGAAAACACACACGTACACACCACAACCTAGACTCTGCACTATTCCCCTTGGAATAGGAGATTCTGCACACCTGATCCAGCCTCCAGGATGCAAACCACAACATGAAATAGGAAGAGGAACTGCACTGAGGAGACATGCCTTGAGACCTTGTAATGATATTTGCCTAAATATGTGCCTATGTGGTGGAACGTGCACCAATCAATTACTATCTTGCATTCAAGTTTTGCAGAATGCAAGAGCCCATCCCCTGAATGGTCAAGACATCTGAAACACACCATGAATGTCCCAAAACTGCATTCAGTGATGATTCATGTACATATGTGCACCTTCCAAAGAGGCTGGGATGTTGGACAACAAAAGAGTGTGTGGAGATGAGTAGAGAGGGCATACCTGACAAAATGTGTCCCTACATAGTCACAATTAGGGCTATCTATGCCTATTGAGGTGAGGTGATGTGATGCAATGCATTCCTATGTTTCAGAGGCCATTCCCTAGATGCAATTATAGCCATACTGTGTTATTAGAACTTACCTATTAGCATCATCCCACCCAAATCCCAACAAACAACTGACATGCAATAGGTGACTGACAAAGTAATCATCAGTCATGCTTAATCCCAGGAAAAGGCAGGGAACACACCGGTGAAGCAGACCATGGAATCACAGACAGCTTGCATGTTGATGGAATGCCAGCAATGTCGGTTGTGGAAATGCTTTTCCATGTAGTCGGGTGGCTGACGTGTCACATGTCACAACCGCTGGTACTTAAAATCCGAGGAAAGAGGGCAATGGCCTGGAATTCCCTTCCATCTGTTGAAGTGACTGCCATATGGTAAAAAAAACGGCTCTAGGCTGGTGATGCATCTCAATTCTTCTCATTAGTAGTGTGGAATGCTTGCCTGTGAGCTGCCCATGTTGTCTTCACAGACCCTCTGGAGAAACTCACTGGCAATGACATGTATTGCAGCCAGTATGTTGACATGTGATGGTATGGCCTGAGAGTGGACTGTAGGCAATTCAAGCTCCTGCCCCCAGCCTGTAACCATGTTAAAGATAACTTCAGGGGAGAAGCCAAGGAATACATCCCTGGGCACATTGGAGATACTGATCCCTGTGTCTGTAAACCCTCCCTCCCACTCAAAATGAGGGACACTTTGACAAACATACTCAATGACATAGGGAGGACAAAAGGTTTTTGTGCCCAGCCTGTAACTCATTGGCTGATGGTGTTATAAATAACAGTGTCTCATTTGGCTAACAAAAGTTTCAATGCCTGGTCTCTTTTGGAGATTCCTGCCCATGCCCCCCTGCCTGCTCATCACATTTTTTTTGTTGCCATTCACAAAGGCGCAGGTGCTCCTTGGGACCCCCTTCTCATTTGCAAATATTTACCACTTCGTTCGATTTGGTGGTAAAGAAGTAATGTTTTTGGTTGCAATATATTAAAATATAAGCTAAAGAATCTGTATTTGAAAGGGACACCATGTGCACTCCCCTTCCAAATATCGATTCAGTATTTATTCTAAAACCCAACCGCCATATTCATGAAAATCGGCATTTGCGATTCTGAAATAGCGAAAAATAGCGAATCGCTATTCAGAAATCGCAAATCCGAATTCATGAAGAATTGCGATAAAAAAAAGCGATTCGCACGCGATCGCAAAATCCGATAGCGATCCGATTGAAATTGCGATTAATCGCAGATTAATCGAAATTTCGGCCTACCCGTGGCTGGACTGCGATCTCGCAAATAGCGATATCGCTATTTGCGATATCGCTATTTGCGAGATCGCAAACTCGCGAGATCGGGAAAACGGGAAGTCGCATTTCGAGCCCAGTGATGACATCACAACCAGGAAGCTGCCGGTTCCCAGCACCATTTTGCACATTGAGGCACAGAGACAGGGAGCACATAGAAGAGCTGCTGCACATCTTGGCTAGTAGAGTGATCCACATAGCCACAACCCATACCATGGCTGAGGAAGCTGCACCAGGGACCAGCAGCTCGTCTGGGAGAAAGCGAAAGCTCAAATTCTCCGAGCTGGAGCTGGAGCACCTTATCGAGGGTGTTGTGGCTAACCACGACCAACTGTTCGGTGCCAATTCCAGGAGGGTCCCAGAAATGGAGAAGAGGCGCATTTGGCAGGGGATAGCCTCTGCAGTAAACTCGGTGGGAGTGGCGGCCAGGTCCCTTGAAGAACTTAAAAAGCGGTGGTACGACCTCCGAGGCCGTGCCAAGGAGAAGGTGGCGGCGCGCCTTGGGGAGTCCTCGGGCACAGGAGGAGGAGGTCCGACGGTACCACCGAACACCGCCCTGGAGGACCAGGTTGAAAACACCCTGGAGAGGGAGGCCTGTGTGGGTTTCACTGCACTGGACTCATCCGCCCCCACACAAGACACCCAAGGTAAGTGGCATGCGACTGCGACCCTGCCCGCTATGGATGTCCATGACCAAATAGGCTCCCCCAATGTCCCATAGGCATGTCATTGTTGCACAACAAGGAATGTCTTGAAGCATTGTGGGAGATGTAGTCTGGCCACAATGTAGTAGTACCACAATGCAGCCAGTCAGGTCCCAATGCACACAAAGCCACTGCCATTCAGGGAATGTCACCCAGCATGCATGTAGCAACTGCACGTCTGCCAGATGCATACAACTAATGGTCCTCCACTTACCCCCACAGGTGGCGATACCAGTGACAGTGACAGGCTGGTGATCAACGACAGCGTCCTGGAGGTGGAGGTGCCAACACCTACCCAGGCACCAGCCCCTTCCGCTGCAACTGTACCACCAGCAACTCCCACCAGCAGCGTCCCACCTGCAACTGCTGCAGCGCCCTCATCCGCTGCCATGGCAGCCCCCATTGTGCCCCCTGCCACCGCTGCTCCTCCCAGAGCTGCAGCCAGGTCAGTCACTCCTGTGGCCCCTGCAGCGACTGCTACAGCCACAACAATGATCAACATTTCAAAATACACTCTAAATGAGGATGAAATGCGAGTACTCAATCGCGGTTTATCATTTGTACCTACCGCCCTACCGAACATCTTCACCACATTGGTCGAACTTGCCAGTTTCTTTCGAAAAATTAGACTTAGATATTTTTTCAAAGACAGACCAATGCAACGCCCATCATCCACAACAGGTCTCAGGATCCCATCAACATTTGTCCCCCCAACTCACACTATGACCCAACGCATCCTCGCATATGAAAGCCTTGTCACACGAGATGTAAGGAGGATCCTGGAGGAGAGGAAATTCATTAAGTACAATATCAGCAGGGCAGAAAAAATGGCCCTAACATCCCTGAAGGAGAACAAAACAGTGGTGGTAAAACCCGCAGACAAGGGCGGTGCCATCGTAATACAGGACGTGGACAGCTACAAGAATGAAATCCTCAGGCAACTAGGAGATGGGATCAGCTATAGAAGACTACCGGGTGACCCCACAAAAGAACTGACAGCAGAAATACTACGAACCACCCAAGAAGGTCTGGACCAGGGTTTCCTATCCGACCAAGAGTTCGGATTTCTCAACCAAAAAGATCCACGACTACCGACCATTTACACCCTGCCGAAGGTGCATAAAGACTTGAACCAACCACCAGGAAGACCGATTGTCTCCGGCTGTGGCTCCATACTGGAACCCCTATGTAAATACATAGATTTCTTCCTGAAACCATTAGCCGAAGACACTGCCACCTATATTCGGGACACCACACATACAATCAACTTAGTGGATGGATCCCCTTTTGATGCAAGACGAGAGCTATTAGCAACCTGTGACATTGTGTCGCTGTATACGAGCATACCCCAAGAAGAGGCACTCGTTGTGGCCAAACTAGCACTGAATAAAAGAGAGGCTCCTGTTCGGGTCCCTACCTCCTTCATTATCTCACTCCTCAGAATTGCTATGATGAAGAATTTCTTCATGTTTCAGAATCTCTTCTACCTTCAAACCAAAGGGGTGGCTATGGGCGCAGCATTTGCACCTGACTTAGCTATAATCTTTATGTCAACATATGAAGAAACATTCGTACTTAATGACATCAATCCGTTCAGATCAAATATACGTACGTGGATGAGATACATAGATGACATCCTTTTGATTTGGACCGGTACAGAGGAGGAAATTCAAGACTTTTTTATTTGGTTGAACAGAAGATCGCAAGACATTCAATTCACCATTCAATTTGACAAAACATCTGTCAATTTTTTGGATATTTCCATCATTGCTGAGGAAGGTACATTACACACTACCCTATTCAGGAAGCCGACTGAAAGGAACTCGTTACTCCAATACTCCAGCCATCATCCACGAGGTCTGAGGGACAACTTGCCCTTCGGGCAATTCCTGCGAATACGTCGAAACTGTAGCAAGAAAGAGGACTATATGGAACAATCCGAAATCCTCAAAGTACGCTTGATGGAACGCGGCTACTCCAAACGCCTAACTACAAAAGCCAGAAAAAGAGCATGGTTTAACCATCGTGACATCCTGTTACAGCCCTATGAACAAAAACGGAAAATGGAAGAACGCCTGATTTGTGTAACGACTTTTTCCACTCGGAGCAATTCTATAAAGAAGATCATTAATAAACATTGGAATCTGATCTCCGAAGACCTGGACAGTAAAGATCTACCACTGCACTCCTTCAAAAAGGCCAAGAATATACGGGACCATGTTGTTTGCTCACTTCTTGAAACCACCAAAGAACCTACTATTACCTCAATGTGGAAACTCCCACCGATTGTGGGACACTACAGATGTGGCTCCTGTAAAGCCTGTCCTACAACAATACAGACTAGAGAGTTTATCCACAAACAATTGAAAGTCACTCTAAAATCACACACCAACTGTAATACCACCAACGTGATATACTGCATCATCTGTCCATGTGATTTACCCTACATTGGACAAACACAACAACGTGCAAAGGTCAGATTTCTCCAACATTGTAGCAGAATCAAATGTAAAGTACCAGGTGCTCCAATGGTAGAACACTGTATTGAAAAAAACCATGTACCTGACAGCCTGAGGTGGGTCATTTTAGAACAGGTTACACTGGGCCCTAGGGGTGGGAGCTTAACCCCTATCTTGAATGTCAGGGAACTGAAATGGATCAATTATTTTGACTCTGTAAGAAATGGCCTTAATGAGTCTGAGAACACGTTTGCCCAACTTGCCAATTTGTAATATTCCAATCTATTTCCCAATCATTGCCTTAAGCATCAGTATATAACTGTGCCGGTGTGGTGCATTTAACCGCCTTGTTGGCAGGTTCATGCCGATCACCCGGTCCTTACATCTTGTATACAGTGTTAAATGGTTTACTTGGATGTAGCCGTTAAGCAGTTAACCGCCATGTAGGCAGGTTCCTGCTGAATCAAATCTGATGACCAAACAATGCCGATATCCTTGACGTATTCCATGTTCTCTAATTTTATTATTCTCCAAAATTTCTATATATAATGTGAAATGTTTACTGTGTGTTCTACATTATTCCCATAATCTTCAATGCATTCCTTGTGGCTTAATCTCTTGCCGTGAAAAGCAGCCGAGATACTCCGCTTCCAAAAAAACCCGGTAAACGTGCACGCATATTTGTTTACCAGGCTCGTTGCCAGGCTACCGCGCTGGAGTCCGTTTTCAATTCTCTCCAAGCCGCGTACTTAAGGCTCACCACGCCCCCTTCCAGGACACTTCCTGGTTACGGGAGACGCTTCCCTGCCACGAGACGTTCCGCAGCAGCTTTGCGCACACGGGTAAGCCTTGTACACTTATACGTACAACCACTTTGGTACTCGTCTATCAGTTAGGAGGCTTTACTCACGGGCGTCATTATCTTCCCTCCCTAGACACGGCCTGAAAATCAATTCAGCGTGACTTTACCCTTGGCGCTTCCCGGATCCCGGAGACGCCTGCCTTCTTGCAAACTCTCTTATGAGTCATACCTGATGATTTCTGGTAAGCTCTCCCATATGCCCAATACTGCTCACGGAGGGACGTGGTTCAATATTGGATCACTCTTTAAAAACCTTTTACCGTGTCGCCCTTGCAGATGCGGAACTATGACACGAGCCTAGCCGCCTTCGATTCAACCAATTTTGTGAATTTATTAATCCATGAGTCAGTTCAGATAACTTTGGGTAAGCTCACCGCTCTTTCACAGACGGGCGTTTACAATCTCTTTTCAATCACTGGTTTTTCCTGTACATTTTGTTAAAAACTGTCCATCGTGTCTCTCCTTTAGACACGGAGTTTTGACACCAGTTCAGCCGCTGGCTTGACTTCAAGGAGGCACTTTCTCGACTAGGGGCTGTACAATATTGCAGCATTTTATACTACTGAACCGTTTATTATACCATCTTTGCCAATAGAGGGACCCGTGTCTCGGGACGCTCTAACTTAGTTTTTATTTCCTAATACAGATCGGTTTTGCAATTCAGCAGCTCCGTCTGGGACACCCATTCTTTCACTGCTACTCGGATATTAATTACTGGCTATCAGCTCACCCTCTGACCTGCAATCTTCAGCAGGTAAAGCCCTTGTAAGCCATATTTGTCCTCATATGCAGCCCTCAGTGTATATACCTTTTAACTATGTTCCCGGGCGGAACCACCGCTACGGTTTAGATAGGGACTATTTGCCCTGTGACAACTAATTTCTGACCTTAATTTTCTGTCTTAACCCTAGGAGGTTTTGCCCAACCCCCCACCACCCCTTTCGTCCTGAAGAAGACCCGTACTGTAAGGTTCAATCACCCTACGATCAATTGGGTCGAAACGTAGACTGTTTATCTACCCCTCATCAACTCCTATCACCGGCGCGATTTTCACGGCTTCATAGGAGTTTGGAACTTTTGTTGAAAAATCCCCTGATTTTTCTGTTACTTTCTAAGACCCTGACTGGACAGGGATCTTTGTTGAATTCATACTAGAATCCTTAAATGTATGTTTTCTGTTTCTAATGAATTGAATAGTGAGTCACATCTTTCGTATAAACTTTACTACCTCCCCCTTTCCTCCCTTTCTTTATCTGGGCACATGAACTAATTAACAATTACGTATGTATTTTGTTCTGTATTAAATACATTCAACTGTGATGAAAAAATGCATGGTGAATAAAACACTGCATTTTTAAATTATATTTTTGTCTGATTACTTTCCGTTAAAATTGCTCGAATAAATAACTTTTGATTCTTCCCGCCACTCACCCACTCCTACACCTGTTGGGGACCCCTCTGTTTACAATACAGCCACACCAGCAGGCACACCCCCTGCGACGAGCACACCTGCAACACCGGTGGCCTCACCCCCAGCAGCTGGCGCCTCAACATCCGGGGCTGCGCCACTGTCCACTCAGCCCCCAGCCTCACAATCCGGCCAGCAGGGCAGGCGTGGCAGGTCACGCCAGCGCTCCGCAGCTGCTACCAGGCGGGCCAATGGTGATGGACTGGCGCGGCTCACCATCGAAAGACGGATGCTGCGCATACACCAGCGCCAGGCACGGCAGCAGGGGGCAATTCAGCTCCAACTATACAACATTGGCCGCAACGTGGCATGTGTTGCTACCCACATTGAAGGCATGAGGGCCGACCTGGCCGGTGTGGGCGATGGAATGGCCCGCATTGCTGCAGCCGTGGAGGCCAACACCCGTGCCATGAATAGGATGTACGGTGGGCAACGCCGGCACCACCGCCAACTGTTGACCCAGCTTGGCACCTACAGCAGGGCAAGCTATGTGTCGGCAAATGCCACATCCCTATTGGCGCGGCGCTGTCTGACACAGCAGCACACTGTCATCCAGTGCAGTGTGGACATGACAAGGGTGCTGGAGACCCTCACCACGGCTGTCGTGGCTCTTCACCCTCCACCTATTCCATCTGTTGTGGGGGGTGATGATGTGAGTGAGGGGGCGTCCAGCCTGAGCTCACAATCAGCCTCACAGGCCCCACTACCCACCCGCAGCACCAGGACCCCCCCATTGCCTGACGCCCCGGAGGAGGAAGCCCCTCAGAGGCGTTATGGAGGGACACGCTCTAGGCACACCTAGAGAACTGTAATCACCACTGGCACAGGCTGAGGTCAAGCCTGGCAAGCACAGCAGTATGGCGTAATACTGTTTGTGGGACTAATTTGGCACAGACCCTTATATTTCATTTTGTGAATTGAACACGTACTTTTATTTTGAACTTTGGCACAGACCCTTATATTTCATTTTGTGAATTGAACACGTACTTTTATTTTGAACTTTGGCACAGACCCTTATATTTCATTTTGTGAATTGAACACGTACTTTTATTTTGAACTTTGGCACAGACCCTCATATATCATTTTGTGCATTGAACAAATACATTTTTTTTCCTACACACATTAGCGTTGTGTCATCATTACATTTTGCATGCATTGTTGATTAGTGGGGTGATGGCAGTGGTTGTACTAGAAACTGTTCACTGTGATGTGGTTGCGACGTCTGTGCCCTTCTGCTGGGGTCTCCCCTTGTGCATGGCGCGCATGTGCAGGTGGCCGGTTGTCCCCCTCAGATTCACTGCCAGAGATGTCAACAGGTATCCGGCGCTTGGTTGCAATGTTATGTAGTATTGCGCAGACAGCCACTATGCGGCAGCACTTTGCAGGACTGTAATACATGGCCCCACCTGTCTTGTGCAGTATGCGGAACCTGCTCTTGAGCAGGCCAAATGTCCTTTCTATGCAATTCCTTGTCCGTATGTGAGCAATATTGTAGCGCCGTTGCTGGGGTGTAGCAGGGTTGAGGTATGGGGTCAGGAGGTATTCACGGAGGGCGTAGCCACTGTCACCTGAATGAGAGGAGCAGATGGTGATTGCCTGTGCTGCGCTGTTACATCTTTGCAATGTGACATTTCAATCAAAGTGTACTTACCAAGTAGGTGTCCTTCCCCAAACTCTCCCCTGACCAGTCGTGTGTGGAGTGCGCTGTGCCGGAAGATGAAGGAGTCATGGGTACTCCCTGGGTACCGTGAGAGGATGTCAGTGATGTATGTCTTGGCATTGCAGACCATCTGGATGTTGAGGGAGTGGTAGCACTTTCTATTGCGGAACATATACTCCATGCCAGCTGGTGGGCAGATGGCGACGTGGGTACAGTCTATACATCCGAGCACATGTGGAAAATGGGCTACATTGTAGAATTGTAGCTTTGTCATGTCCAATTCCTGTTGGCTGGCGGGGAATTTGATGTGACGGTGTAGCTGGGTGAGCATGGCGTCAACAAAACTGTTGAGGCAGCGTGACATGGTGGGCTGGGATATTCCCCCAGCAGCCGCTACTACCCCCTGGAAGCTTCCGGAGGCCAGGAGGTGCAGGCTACACAATACCTGCACATGTGTAGGCACCGCATTGGTATGGTTTGTTGGGTGCTGCATCAGGGGGTCAAGGTCCTGTATTAGCTGCATTATCATTTCCCCATTCAGCCTGTATTTAGCATATATCTGCTCTCTGGTTTGGCCCAGCAAGGTGACCCGCTGGCGGAATATCCTGGCCTGGATCCTGCGTCTCCTCCGTGCTAATCGCTGTAGCCTGCGACGCCTCACCACCATGTACATTCCTGGCATTGTGGGACTCCTAATGCTGCTGCTGCTGATGGTCCTTATGTGTGATTGGTCAGGCCAGTACCTGTTGGTGATAGGACAACTGTTTTTTGAATATTTTTTTCAATGGCTTTCATGGTTACCACCTGCTTTGAGTTGTCCTTATTTTGCACCGTGCAAATAGCGATTTTTGGGTTTTTTGCTAATTGCGAATTTTCTTGAATGCCGATAGCGATTTCTTTTGCGAATTCGCTATTATTTTCGCAGATTCCGTGGTGTGTCGCTATTTCCGATTCGCTAATGCTCTGCGGCAGGGATTCTGCGATTATATTAGCGAATTCGCTAATAAGTGTTTGCGAATTCGCTATTTTCTTGTTGAATGCCGATTACGGGAATTGCGCCCGCATTTGCGTATTCGCAGCGATTGCAGGCGCAATTTCACTTCATGAATCAGGCTGCAAATTGCATTTTGATAGCATGTTACCGAATCGCAACATGGGTTGGGTACTTTTATAAAAGCCATTTTTGGGTCGCAAAAGTTCAAATTTGACCCATGCGAATGTAAAATCACTTAATACGTCAGGCCCAGTGCCCTGTAGCAAGCCAATGTGTATTATCATATTGCAGACAACCAAATATATTAAATAAAATATAAACAGGTACATATATAAATACAAATAGAAGAACATTGATGTATCTGATTTTTCAACATCTATGTAAATACGACACAAGTTGTGAGTTTTATTAATATATATTTATTTTTGTAAATATTTTAAATGTTTTATGTTTCATAAATAGTAAATAGAGTGCGTTGACGTAATTAATAATAACAAATAAATACTATATGCATTTTAATAGACTAATAGTGAATTTCCGTATACTCTGTCCTGGAAGCAAATATTATCTGTAGAATTCCTAAAGATGTGACTCGGAGGCACTTTCAGGATATTTTGACAGCAATTTTGGTGAAATAATGAATCCACAATAGCCTGCACCTTGATGGAATAATTGAGTTTACTATACATGTGTTCATTTGTTGCTGGTGGTCCCCATTGGAAATCTATTGCTCCCAAAACAGGTTGAAATTGTGTAATCTAATAAAATCCTTGTTTGGTCTGAAAGGGCTCTGCAAGAGTATTTGGAAAATGAAGAAATTGAGGAGTGATTTTAATAAAAGAATTTAGTACAGTTGGTTAAAAAGAATAAAGGGCACCTTGGGAAATACCAGCTATCCTTGCACAAGTGCTTTGGAATGACCAGATGCTAACAAATCGAGTACTGGCAGAGCTTCCCATGTGGTGGGTTAGCATGTGAACATCCAGTGCTTGATTGCGGAGAGGGCCCATTTTTGTCCAGCAAAGCAAAGATGTTGGTCTGTAGTAATTGGCCATTGAGGTGCCCTCTGAGTCCTCCTATTTTGAAGACTGTGCTGTCGCAGATGCTGACTGACTCTAAAAATGACAATTGTCATGGTTCCTATATATATGTTATAGTGTCTGAGGCTGTGTTAAATTAGTAAATCTCAATGCAGTGGCTTTGCTATGGTTTTGAATAGGGACACCGACTTTGCATACCGTAAAACGGCTTGACACAGGGGGCGTGGCTTGGGGTTGAATAGAGGCGTGGCTGCTGGAGGTCCGAGGCCCACAAAACGATTCATCCTGAACCCCCTTTGGGGGCCAACAATTGAAGGAGCTGGGCCACTGTGGAGGATCAGCAGGCCTGCGGGCTAGAAGGTGGCAGATGGGCTGGCAGCGCAGAGGGAAGCAACTGCTGGAGGGAACCTCGGTCGACCGCAATTTTGGCTTAATGGCGCTGGCTGAGGAGTCTCCCAGTGGCAAAGGAGAGCTGGGGAAGCTGCAGCAAGGGTGCATGGGGGTCGTTATCCCTACTTCTGGTGAGCTCGGCATTGAGTGGACCATGGGCCACTGGGGAGACAATGCCTGATTGGTGGAGACCCCGTCCCTGAGGCCAATGTTGTGTTGGGGGGCCGCGGCTTCTCATGCCTAGTGAGGACCAGCGGCTCAAAGGAGGCCCACGGGGCCCAACGGAGCCCTGAGAGACTTGTGTGGGATGACCCTATTGTTTGATTGCAGAAGAGGTTGGCAGCCTGAGAATGGCTGTTTTGACAGCAGCGCCTATTGGCTTCACTGTGGCTGCATGGATTCAGAACAGCTGCTCATCTGCTGGCGCGAGGGCACGCTACATGAAGACCGACAGGACAATCTTGGGGCATTACCTTACTACAGGGCAGAGAGACCACCATGGAAACAGACATGATACCAGCAGTTGCCTGTGCTGAGGTGTCGGCGGCCCCCTGGAAGATTAAATTGGAGGACGGGCCCACCCTTTCTCAAACAATCGATGAGCATTTGTAAAGTGCAACTCTGTCACCCCTCGGAGTATTTGGGCGCTGTGTCTCTGTCAAAGAGCTTGATCTTGAGTCTCTTTCTGAAGTTCTGCCAGCGAGGGGGGCATAAGGATCAGGAGGTCATTCCAGGTCTAGGCTGCGATATAGGAGAAGGAGTGGCCGCCGCTGCGGGTGCGGCAGAAGTGAGTGGTGCAACTACAAGTGAAGAGAAGCATAGCTGTATAGCGGGTTAGTGGAAGTTCAGTCGATAATTGAGGTAAGCAGTTCCTAGGTCGAGAAGGGCTTTGTAGGCATGCGTACGGATCTTGACCTGCACCTTTTCTGGATGAGGAGCAAGTGGAGGTCCCTCAGTTGTGGGGAAATATGGGTTCATGTGGGGAGGTCCAGGATAAGTTTGGAGCCACCATCTGTATGGTCTGGAGTCTTCTGAGGAGCTGGATGGAGATGCTAGCATAGAGGGTGTTGCCGTAGTCAAGGCAGATGGTGACGAGGGCCTGAGTGACTGTCCTTGTCTACGTTGGTCAAGGCATTGCAAAAGTTGGTTTTGATGTTGGTGGGGTCTTTTGTGAGCGAGAAGATCAGTTGTGTTGTCGGTGTGGGAGATTATGTTGAGTCCCTGGGATCTGATGATGCCTGCGAGGGAGGTCATGTAGATATTGAACAGGGTGAGGATAAAGGATGATCCTTGTTGTACAGCACGTATGAAGTCTTTTGGTGAGAAGGTGATGGGAGGCAGTCGGATTTTCTGTGTTCATCCCTTAAGGGAAGAGGCAATCTACTTGAAAGCATGATGCCTTATGCCTATGTTGTAGTCTTTTGATGAGGGTTTGATGGGAGACTGTGTTGAATGCAGCAGAGAGGTCGAAGAGAATCATGGCCATCATTTCTCCATGGACGTGGGGTGTCCTGATGTTGTCTGCAGCAGCAATCAGCACGTTCTCACTGCTATGGTTCAAGAGAACGACGACCCACCACCACCAGCAACAGGCCGCCCGCAGAAGCTGGAACAAGATCACAGCAGACCAGCTCGCCACCTCCCTGAGCCAGCACCCTCCTGCCAGCTCAGCGAACCCCAGCCAGGCCGCCGACAACCTCACGAAGTGGATCAGCATCTGCGCGGACGAGCTTGCCCCGCTGAGGACCCCGCCCAGCAGACCCGGCAGCAAGAAAGCCCCGTGGTTCACCGACGAACTCAAGAGCTCCAAGAAGAACTGCCGAGCCCTCGAGAAAGCCT
The DNA here is from genome assembly GCF_964263255.1 of Lissotriton vulgaris. NCBI lineage: Eukaryota > Metazoa > Chordata > Amphibia > Caudata > Salamandridae > Lissotriton > Lissotriton vulgaris. The sequence goes on along the minus strand of NC_141694.1, from coordinate 1,869,461,865 downwards.
GGAGAAGGGAACCTACACCGGACAACAGAACCTCCTTCAAGCTCGCCACCCGGAAGCACCACCAGCTGATCCGCGCCGCCAAGAAAACAGCATTCAAGGACCGGTTGGACAACAACGCACACAACTGCAAGGAACTCTTCAACATCGTTAAAGAGCTTTCCAACCCCAGCGCAGGAAACAACGACATCACCCCATCGCAAGACCTCTGCAACTCCCTCGCTTCATACTTCCACAACAAGATCATAGACAACAGCTTCAACAACCAACCAACGCACACCATGACCAAACAACCACCCCCCACCACCACCCTCCACGCCTGGACCCCGATCAGCACCGATGACACCAGCCGCACGATGAACTCCATCCACTCCGGATCACCGACTGACCCCTGCCCTCACCACGTCTTCAACAAGGCCGACGCTGTCATCGCACCCCACCTGCGAGACATCATCAACACATCCTTCGACACCGCCACCTTCCCTGAGAGCTGGAAACACGCCGAACTCAGCGCTCTACTCAAGAAACCAACAGCGGACCCCACCGAACTCAAGAACTACCGCCCCATCTCGCTCCTCCCGTTTCCAGCCAAAGTCATCGAGAAGACCGTCAACAAGCAGATGGCCGCCTTCCTCGAGACGAACGGATCCCTCGACCCCTCACAGTCCGGCTTCCGAGCCAATCACAGCACCGAGACCGCCCTCATCGCCGCCACCGATGACATCCGAGCCCTGATGGACAATGGAGAAACAGCGGCCCTCATCCTCCTAGACCTCTCCGCGGCATTCGACACGGTCTGCCACCGCACCCTAGTACAGCGCCTCAGCAACATCGGAATCCAGGACAAGGCGCTGGAATGGATCATCTCCTTCCTCGACGGAAGAACACAGAGAGTCCGCCTACCACCGTACAAGTCAGAGGCCTCCGAAGTCATCTGCGGCGTCCCTCAAGGATCATCTCTGAGCCCCACCCTCTTCAACGTCTACATGAGCCCCCTCGCGGCCATCGTACGCAAACACAACCTCAGCATAATCTCCTACGCCGACGACACCCAGCTGATCCTCTCCCTGACCAACGACCCCGCCTCCGCCAGAGCCAACCTGCACGAAGGGATGAAAGAGGTAGCCGAGTGGATGACGACCAGCCGCCTGAAACTGAACTCGGACAAGACGGAGGTCCTCATCCTGGGCTCCTCACCCTCCGCCTGGGACGACTCCTGGTGGCCTCCTGCCCTGGGCACCGCACCCAAACCGACAGACCATGCACGCAACCTGGGCTTCATCCTGGACTCCTCCCTCTCCATGACCAGGCAAGTCAACAACGTCTCCTCGGCGTGCTTCAACATCCTACGCATGCTACGGAAGATCTTTTGGTGGATCCCCACCGAGACCAGGAAGACCGTCACCCAGGCCCTCGTCACCAGCCGACTGGACTACGGCAACGCCCTCTACGCCGGTACCACCGCCAAGCTCCAGAAGAGACTCCAGCGGATCCAGAACGCCTCAGCCAGACTCATCCTCGACATCCCACGAACCAGCCACATCACCAGACATCTGAGAGACCTTCACTGGCTCCCCGTCAACAAAAGAATCACCTTCCGCCTCCTCACCCACGCACACAAAGCCCTACACGACCAAGGCCCGAGCTACCTCAACAGCCGGATCAACTTCTACGCTCCCAAACGCCACCTCCGATCAGCCAACCACGCCCTCGCCGCCGTCCCCCGCATCCGAAGAGCGACTACAGGAGGAAGGTCCTTCTCCTACCTGGCCGCCAAGACCTGGAACTCCCTCCCGACCGACCTGCGCCTGACCCAAGACCACCTCTCCTTCAGGAAGAAGCTGAAGACCTGGCTGTTCGAGCAGTAGCGGCACCCCCCCCCCCCCCCCCGCCCCCCCCCCAGCGCCTTGAGACCCTACGGGTATGTAGCGCGCTCTATAAGTGTCACTGATTGATTGATTGATGGTTGGCATGGCATCTTAATTGAAAGGTGCCTAGGGGGTTGTTTGTTCAAGGAATTTGATGAGTTGCTGGTTGATGTCTTTCTTAAGAACTTAAGCTGAGTAAGGGAGCAACGAGATTAGACAATAGTTTTTGAGATCATCGGGTCAACAAAGACTTTCTTTAGTTGGGGTCTGGTGTCTGCGTGTTTCTATCTGATAGGGAAAGTTGCTATGGAGGTAGAGGTGTTGAGGAAGCTGGTGAGTCGCATGCTGATTTGATTTGTTGTGAGGCTGCAGAGGTGGTAGGGGCAGGGGTTGGTGGGTGCCCCAGAGTGAATAGAAGACATGATGGCTATCAGGGCAATCAGCAAAGGAGGTGTGAAAATCGGTCTGGAAGAACAGTAGTTCGTTGGGTACCCTATGAGGTTGAAGATCTGGTGCCATCTGTGAGTACCTGTGGGGGACATCGTAGATAAACCCTCTTTACAGGTACGGCAGGAAGAGAGAATGCCCTGCTCAGGATGCCGCAGAGGTATTGCTTGCACCTGGAAGGGACGCGCTGGAAGGCCAGCCACATACTGAAGGGGACCTTTTACCTCTGACTAAACTCATGGCAGGCTGAGGGGACAAGTATGCGGTGCCTGTCTGATGCAGCTCCAGGGTTGGTACACTATTGTTATCTCTAAGACTCCCAAGATGGAAGGGGATAGCACTACTCGCATGAACACTCAGGCAGAGATCACAACTGCTGAACTTTGAACTATTTTGGCAGCCATAAAAGAGACCAAGACGCCCCTGGGAGTCACATTTTATTCAGTTTTTCAGGAGATAAATGGACTCACAGACATTCAGAAAAAGCTGATAGGCAGGGTGGCAGAAGCTGAAAGCACTGTGGTTCAGGTACACCCAATGGCAATGGAGAATAAAACCCACGTGCATGCCTTGGGGCGAGAGGTGGCTGTGATCGTGGATAAACTGAAAGATTTTGAGGGCCGCTCCCACCACAATAATGTCCACATAGTGGGGTCTTCGGAAAGGATTGAGGGCCCAAATTGCAGAACCTTTTTTGGAGCAGTGGTTTGCTTCAATGTTTTTGCAGGGGAAAACCTCAAAGTGGTTCATGGTGGAGAGGGCTCATAGGGTGTCTGGATGGGTGCCTCCTTGTGGACCCCCAACTCATTCCATGGTGGCCGAATTTCTGAATTTCAGGGACAGGGACACAAAAATGCTGGCAGCTCAGACCCACACCCGTGGATGGTGCACAGGTGAACATCTTCCTCACCCATATGACAGTAGTTTGTGGCAGAAAAAATCATTTTGGGCAGGTAAACACCTCTGCAAGCTGGATCTCCTACATGCCCTTCTCGTGACGGATCGGAGCAGACCGGCGAAGGGACGATGTGATAGATTACCAGGACTCAGGAGCAGGGAGGCCGATTGGAGATTATAAGCCACGAACCCTGATATCCACAACAAGGTGACTGAAAACCAGAACACCCAAGGGACTGCAAATAAGCAGAAACTTTTTAATGGGTCATTGAAGAAACCCATAACGGAAAATACGGTGGCTCCTCCTGGTAGTCAAAGACCAAGCGTACCGAGTGTGAATAGAAGGTAAAATACCAAACAGGAACTGAAAATAAGCCCAAAAATAAGATGGCAACAAGGTTCTGAACATAAAGCACTGTCTTGTGGGGAAATTTTCTCCACTTGTCCTAAGAATCTGTCCTGAAGAAGGTAGAAATACAAGAAACCGAAACGCCGCGTCGACCTGTGATTCTTTGTTTTTAAATGTTTTTTATGCAAATGTATTAACGTTGATTCCTGAAACTATTGTATACTATGTAATGATGAAATTTTAAATGTGTATTTATAATAAATGTACAACAGAGTAACTCATGGTGTGGTAACTTTTTCTCTTTGAGCTATTCTTTGTTAAACATTGATTCTTGTTTATTCCTTTTCTTAAAACTAAGTTTGGTGTTCATTGTGGGTATCACTAAAAAAACTGTCGTTCTGAATAAGAGTGTATGAATTGACTGTACGGTGAGGCGACAATCATCTCTCTATAAAAATTTGCCATCTTCAGGAATATATGGAAATAGAATAGGAAGTAAACATAGTTGTTCTGACCATACACAGATAGAAATCGAGTACTAATCACTGTAACTTTACCTTTCCCGCCATATTAGTGGCATGCTTTATAAATGTGTTTCTTTGAAAATGGAACATTCACCCTAGAGTCCAAGTACTAGGTGTGAAACACAGTCCTAGACTGTCTTCTCGTGGGGACGCCCCTGTCTCTCATTTTTAAGATCTCCTACATGCCCTACTTTTCCTGGCAAAATTGCGCGTTGTGGATCAAGGAGAGACTCAATTTCTCATGGTGTGTGAGGCAGTATGGGACTGGTTGGAATGGTGGCAGTACCAGTTGGCTGATGAGGGGGACGAGTACCGGATACCAAAATGGCAAGAACAGAAGCAACGCTGGGGGGCTGGAGACTGACCAGGTGGGCTCGTTGGTGGAGAACTTGATCTACAATGCAGATGGCAAACTCAGCCCCTGGATGCCTGCTTGAGAGGGATATGCTTGATGCACTGTAAGTGTGTGTGATTTATGGGCCAGCAAGGCTGATGTTAGCCCTGTTGTCTGATTGTGTTGGACATTGGGGATAAGTCATTAGTATAATGCATCCACGGCTGGATAAGTCTACTCCCCTGCAGTCCTGCAACCCATATGTTGGGAAACTGGAGAGATTCTGCAAAGGCACTGGGGCAGGGGAACATATGCCAATAACTACTATATGGTATGGACAGGGGGTACTCCTATTACTCTGGGGTGCGTAACACTTGTTTGCACCTTGATTATTTTCTGACACCACTGTCAACCCTTCATAGGTTTTTTGAGGTGAAGTATCAGGCATGGGGATCTTAGATCATTCCACGCTGAGTATTACCTTTGCAACAGCAAAGTCTAGAGGCAGGAAAGAATGGAGAATAGCATTGAGTCATATGTTACATGAGGAGGTGGTGGCAATAGAACACTATTTTATGGAAAACTCCAGGTTTGACACAGGTGCACTGATCCAGTGGAAGACAAACAAGGCTACCCTGGGGGTATTCATTGCTGATCAGGTGGAGAAGACGCGGGAACACCATTTAGAACGGAAACAGGAAATTATGGAATTGGGGCAGACTTTTCATTTAGCGATGTTAGCCTCTATACAGCTGGACATCTTGACCAAAATGGAGTCATTTCGCTCCTTAGTCACAGACAAGAACAAACTGGCACATGTTGGCAATGGAAATACATTCATGAGATAGAAGATGAGATGGGGAAACTGTTGGCATGGTTGACTGCGGGCGATCGGAAACAGGGTCATCTTGGTTGCGTTACGGCAATGGATAAGTCCATGGTCACAAGAAGTGAAGCCTCAGCAGACACAATGGCCACTTATATGGAGAATTTTATCACAATCAGATGGAGGTATCGAAGCTGGAAATCAGGAAATTTGCAGTTGAATTCCCAGGTAGCTAGGGAGCATAGAGGCTCTTGAATAGGAAGCTGATCTCATGCAAGAGGAAGTATTCCTGGCACCAGTTCAGTTTCACTCTGCGAAGAATCGGGTCCAAAAGGACTCCCAGTGGAAGGTTTAAAAAAGATGGTAATGAGAATTGTGGGACCTTTGCACAAAATGTATCTTGTGGCTTAATGAGGGGGGAGTTGCATTTCAATCTCTGCACAGCCACTGTTGTTCTATTTCACAAGGCAGGCAAACCTCGAGACAATTGAGACTTGTACAGACTGATCTCTCTCGTAAATGTGAATACAAATGCTCTGCACAAAACCCTGGTAAACAAAATGCAAGGTGTTATATCTGATTAGACCCACCTCGGAAGAAAATGGGTTTATTCTTCATAGGTCAACCAAATTGAACTTCTGCCACTTATGTAAAGCCAAAGCAGCAGCAGCAGAAAGATTCTTGGCGAGTTTCTTTCTAAAATCGCGACCTGTAATGCACTGCCTTTTAATGGTGTATTGTGTGTCATTTTCGAGTCACTTTGCTCGTTTTTAGCGCTATTTTAAAATTGTAATTTTTTCACTCTGTATTGCAGACAGCATTCTTTCAGCCTACCTGCACTCATTTTCGCATCATTTACACGGCTCTATCGGCCGTTTTGGGGCTTTATGAAGGGCTAGGAAGTTCCTTTCACGGCGGCCATCTTTGTGAGGGCAAGAGCGGTGGGAGCGCTCTAGTGTCCCTCATAAAAGGAAACAGCTGTCTCCCGCGCTAGCGGTCGCGTTTGCGGGAGCACCGTCCCTAGCGCCGGAGTCTGGCCTGAGTCAGCCCGTCTGCGCCCGTCCGCGCTAAGGCCGTGCCAGGCGCCAGACCCCCTGCTATTCCGGGGTTGTAACCTGCATGGTAAGATGTGCTACTCCAAGCAAGAGTTACTGAATCTTCAGCATCATACCTGCACTTGTACCAGGCGGAACCCAGCTCATATCCTGCACCCACTGCCACACCCTTCTAAGTTATGTACCCTCACTACATTAAAACCAAGACCTCCTCAATCCACACAGACGACCCTCAGGATGGGACACCTCAATGTCAGATCGATGCAGAAGCATCATCTAGACATACATGATCTCCTAGCTGACTACTCCCTTGATGCCTTGTTTATGACCGAGACGTGGCTCCATGACGACATGGACTCGGTCATCAACCTGGCCACTCCTATGGGGTTTACAACATGCACCGTAAACAGAAATTCAAGAGGGGGCGGACTTGCACTCATAGCTAAATCGCACCTCGCCTGCCAATTAATCAAAGCTGATATTAGGGGCAGCGAAAGTGCTAGATTTTCCATTAAAGCCAACCCTCAATTTTGCGCAACTGGCCTCTTGATTTACAGACCCCCTGGCGCTGACACTCCATTCATCAACTCGCTCCTACAGTACCTGGGCACTAACATCACTAAAACTTCCAATTATACGATCATAGGTGACCTTAACCTACACCTTGACCGGGACACGGAGCCCAAAATCTCCACCTTTCTTGCGGATCTTGCTGCCCTCCAGCTTAATCAACTTGTGAGTGGCCCCACCCATAGAGCGGGACACCTCCTTGATCCCATCTTTTCCAACATCGAGAATGGAACTGCCGGTACACCTATTCCTATGGCGTGGACAGACCACCATTTGGTGATAATGACAGTCCCTTGCAAACCCGCCCCCGCATCTGCACCCACCCCTCAAGTTCAGAAGCGTCCGTGGAGAAAACTCCGCTTGGAGGAGCTTCATAATCTCCTAAGGACTAATCCCCCTCCCCTGAGTGATGACATTGACCTAGGATATGACCAGTTCTGCCACTGGATAACCCAAGCACTGGACTCCCTGATTCCAGCTAAATGGGTCAAGGCTTGTGCCCATGCGGCTAGCCCCTGGTACAATTCAGAATTAGCCACCCTGAAAAAAGAATGTAAAAAGGCGGAAAGAGGATGGAGGAAAAATTATGACACCAACCTCAAGCATAACTATGTTCAATTACAAAAAACCTATCATCGTCATGTCTGTAGAACAAGGGCGACGTATTATGCCACTGAAATCAACAGTGGCACCAACGCCGCTAAAACTGTTTTTAAAATTCTAAAAGACCTCACTGCAAAAAAAAACACCATCACTGCCGTCACCTCTCCAGACTTATGTAATAACATGGCCAATTTCTTTACCAACAAAATAAAGAAAATTTACGAGACCTTCCCTTATTCCCCCCAGATTTCCGTTACTTTAGACCCCAGTAGGCCCTGTTTTTCCTACCTCCCCTCACTAGAACGTGAGAGCTTCCATAAAATCTGTAAAAAAATAAAATCTGGCTCCCCGGCTGACCCCCTAAAACCCGAGACCTTTTGTGCAGCCAATGAGCTTGTCACGGAACCGATACGGAACATCATTAACCTGTCTCTCTCTACGGCTAAAATTCCCTCTAAATGGAAGCAGGCATGGGTATCCCCCATCTTGAAAAAGCCCACCCTGGACCCCACCCTTCCTGAAAATTTTCGGCCCATCTCACTTCTCCCCTGGCCAGCTAAAATCATAGAGGCACACGTCAACACCACCCTCACCAACTTCCTCATAACCAATAACATTCTGGATGACTCCCAACACGGGTTTAGAGCTGGTCACAGCACCGAGACAGCCTTGCTTAGTGTTACAGAGGACCTCCGTACCATTCTTGACACCGGCGGAACGGCAGCACTGATCCTGTTGGATCTCAGTGCTGCCTTCGACACGGTGTCACACGAGGCCCTCTTGATGAGATTGGAGGAAGCTGGAATCACAGGTACGGCCCTGGGATGGTTTAAAGACTTTCTTGCCAACAGATCCTTCAAAGTCTCCACCCCCCCTTACATCTCTAAAGAGCACAACATTGGACAGGGGGTGCCTCAAGGGTCATCACTGAGCCCCACCCTGTTCAATGTTTACGTCCGACCTCTAGCAGAAGTGGTTAAACAGAGTGGTCTGACGTTAGTATCTTACGCAGATGATACCCAGTTGGTGGTAGCTCTCAATGGTAACAACGGTCTGGAGGCTCATCACTTCAAGCAGACCCTTACTGACATCACCAACTGGATGACGGCCAATTTCCTCCAGCTCAATGCGGGGAAAACGGAGATACTGCTCTTGGGGAAAAACACCGCATCCTGGGGCGATAATTGGTGGCCTGATACTTTAGGCCAACCTCCTGAGCCCAAGGAATGTGTAAAAAACTTGGGAGTCTGGGTCGACTCAGCATTGAAATTCACTCACCACACCAAAAAAGTCGCAGCCACCTGCTTCGGCATCCTGCGCAATCTAAGACCTATTCTGAAGTTCTTCAACTGTCACACCCGCCAGGTAATTGTCCAAGCTACCATCCTCTCTAGGCTGGATTATGCCAGCTCCCTCCTACTGGGCGCTAACCTGGCGGAAACTACCAGACTTCAGAGAGTGCAGAATGCTGCCGCCAGAGCGTTAGTAGGTCTCCCCCGCCACTCCTCAGTGGCTGGCGCTCTGAAAAAACTACACTGGGTCCCGGTGGGAAAAAGGATTCAGTTTAAGGCACTTTGCCTTGCCTTCAAAATCCTTAAAACCGCCTCCCCCCCGATGTTGCGCCCCCTCCTGACGGAATATATTCCTGGGAGGTCACTTCGTTCAGAAGGACAACATCTGGTGGTCATTCCCCGTACCAATCTAGCCAGAATGGGCGGTCGATCCTTTAGCCTGCTCGCTGCCAAGCTCTGGAACAGCCTCCCGGAAACTATCCGTGGCATGCAGGACCTTCTGGCTTTCAGGAAAGCCATCAAAACCCACCTCTTTCAGTAACCGCACCTCTTCCCTTCTGGTGCTTTCTTCTTTTTCTGTCTTTAGCTCTGCTCGCAGCGCCGGGACGCCCCTTTGCTGGGGCAGCCGAGCGCTATACAAATCCCAATAACATTAACATTAACATTAACAGATGGGCTGGGATCCTTCTGGTAATCACATCCCTAGACTCATATAAGGCTTTTCCCCATTCGCAAATGAAAGCAACAGGGCTGCCTCCTCTCATGGTTGTTGTTTGCCATTGCTGTGGAGGCATCAGTGGAATGGATGAGGGTGGATGAACAGGTCTGGGGTTGGTGCTGGAGTGATTTGTAAGAGGACTCGATCTCCTTGTATACGAAGAGAGAAAAACGAGGAGGAATTAAAACATTTCTCCTCATTGCGCCTCCCTAACTCCATCCCTGGGGTGGTGTTAGATTCTGATGCATTCCCAGGTTTACAATTTCTCGTAAATCTGGGAATGCTTTAGATTTCATGGGTGTCCCGTGGGAACACCCACAGCAGCACTCATGTAACTTCACTTCCATGCACTATTTGGCGTGAAAGGGGCACATAATTACTAGGCCATGAAAAGAAACGTAAAGTGGCTTTACATCTCCTTGTAAATATTCGGGGGCACATTCCACCACCAGAACGTCAAAAAAGTGATTTTCTTGCGGTGTAAAAGTGCTCATAAATGAGGCCCTAAATATCTGGGCATCTGGGTTTCCAGAGAAAGTAGTATGCATTACGTGGACAATATAGGCCCCCTGTTGCAGCGCTTGGAGACAGATGTAAAACACTCAAGGCTCTACCAATCTCACTCAGGGATTGGGCAGCACTGTTCAAGATGATTGAGCTACATAGGTTTACCTACATCTTGCAGAATATCATGTAGCACTATCCACATTGCACAGATCCGTCTTCGAGGGGGAACTGTGCTTCTGGATATTCAGAAGAATTATGAAGCAGTGCAGGTGCATATCATCAACAAGTAGGCGTGTGCTCCACTGTTGGGCCCCACGTATCTGATAGATCAGGAAGTGCTGGGTCAGAGGGGTTATCTTCATATGATGTATGGGCAAAGGTTGACACAAAATGCCTCCGGCTACCACCACAGTCATATATGTGTGGTGCAAACTGACAAGGGAGATGAGGTAGAAGCAGAGGTTGACACCCTGAACCCCGCTATGGATGGGGACAAGACTTTGTCCCATACTGGACTTCCTGGGGTTTCAAAAATAGGACTTGATTGGCCTTTCAGCCCTAGCACACATGTGGGATGCTAACAAGATGGTCCCATATGCACTCTTACAGGAGGAATATGAGATGGCCCACTCCCAAGTATTTAAGTACTTGTAATTAAGACTAGCCCTTCAGGCCAGGATCCAGAGAGACGAGAAAGGCTCCCCACTGGAAGTACAGCTGTTAGACAGCATCTTGGATACCGAGGCCATTTTGTTTACGTATGGTACATTGATGAGGCATGCAAGGGAGGGCTCACATGCCCACGGAAACAATGGCAGGCACGGGAGCGGGAGCATGAAGAATGTAGGGAGGCTCTACAATTCCCAAGCTGGTGGCCATCAGAGTAAATTTCAGTCTCATTCAATTGAAAATACCGCACAGGACATTTTATACTTTGGGCCCGCTCCTCAAGATTGGAAGTGTGCTGGACAGTTGTTGAATTTGACAGTGGAGACTTCATCTTCATCAGGTTGTCGTTGGTGGTTTGGATGGACTCTGAGGTTCTGTCTTACACTAAGGAATTGATCAATCTTGTGGATAAGAGGTTTACAAAAAGGGGGTGGTGATGAACAGAGTGTCTGAGTTAAACAGACCACTCTTACCCAGTCCAAAGATCAGGGCTTGATCCATCACCGTTATTTATCTCACTGCCCCATCCCAGCTCAGAACCTGGCTATATGCAAATCAGTCTGTCCCTGGCCCAGTGCATCATGGGAACAGGGCAGACTAAACTACCAAGCCAATTCTTCACCAGAAAGGAGACAAGCTACCGGGGACCGGTTTCTGGCATTTCAGCCTTCTTCGGCCCGGCTTGCTTGAATCCTGATGGAGCAGTGAGAAAGGGACTCATGTCTGAGTATACCCTGCCACACCTATAGTGGCCAAAAACGATTTACAAAAAGGGGGTGGTGATGAACAGAGTGTCTGAGTTAAACAGACCACTCTTACCCAGTCCAAAGATCAGGGCTTGATCCATCACCGTTATTTATCTCACTGCCCCATCCCAGCTCAGAACCTGGCTATATGCAAATCAGTCTGTCCCTGGCCCAGTGCATCATGGGAACAGGGCAGACTAAACTACCAAGCCAATTCTTCACCAGAAAGGAGACAAGCTACCGGGGACCGGTTTCTGGCATTTCAGCCTTCTTCGGCCCGGCTTGCTTGAATCCTGATGGAGCAGTGAGAAAGGTACTCATGTCTGAGTATACCCTGCCACACCTATAGTGGCCAAAAACGATTTACAAAAAGGGGGTGGTGATGAACAGAGTGTCTGAGTTAAACAGACCACTCTTACCCAGTCCAAAGATCAGGGCTTGATCCATCACCGTTATTTATCTCACTGCCCCATCCCAGCTCAGAACCTGGCTATATGCAAATCAGTCTGTCCCTGGCCCAGTGCATCATGGGAACAGGGCAGACTAAACTACCAAGCCAATTCTTCACCAGAAAGGAGACAAGCTACCGGGGACCGGTTTCTGGCATTTCAGCCTTCTTCGGCCCGGCTTGCTTGAATCCTGATGGAGCAGTGAGAAAGGGACTCATGTCTGAGTATACCCTGCCACATCTATAGTGACCAAAAACGATTTACAAAAAGGGGGTGGTGATGAACAGAGTGTCTGAGTTAAACAGACCACTCTTACCCAGTCCAAAGATCAGGGCTTGATCCATCACCGTTATTTATCTCACTGCCCCATCCCAGCTCAGAACCTGGCTATATGCAAATCAGTCTGTCCCTGGCCCAGTGCATCATGGGAACAGGGCAGACTAAACTACCAAGCCAATTCTTCACCAGAAAGGAGACAAGCTACTGGGGACCGGTTTCTGGCATTTCAGCCTTCTTCGGCCCGGCTTGCTTGAATCCTGATGGAGCAGTGAGAAAGAGACTCATGTCTGAGTATACCCTGCCACACCTATAGTGGCCAAAAACGATTTACAAAAAGGGGGTGGTGATGAACAGAGTGTCTGAGTTAAACAGACCACTCTTACCCAGTCCAAAGATCAGGGCTTGATCCATCACCGTTATTCATCTCACTGCCCCATCCCAGCTCAGAACCTGGCTATATGCAAATCAGTCTGTCCCTGGCCCAGTGCATCATGGGAACAGGGCAGACTAAACTACCAAGCCAATTCTTCACCAGAAAGGAGACAAGCTACCGGGGACCGGTTTCTGGCATTTCAGCCTTCTTCGGCCCGGCTTGCTTGAATCCTGATGGAGCAGTGAGAAAGGGACTCATGTCTGAGTATACCCTGCCACATCTATAGTGACCAAAAACGATTTACAAAAAGGGGGTGGTGATGAACAGAGTGTCTGAGTTAAACAGACCACTCTTACCCAGTCCAAAGATCAGGGCTTGATCCATCACCGTTATTTATCTCACTGCCCCATCCCAGCTCAGAACCTGGCTATATGCAAATCAGTCTGTCCCTGGCCCAGTGCATCATGGGAACAGGGCAGACTAAACTACCAAGCCAATTCTTCACCAGAAAGGAGACAAGCTACCGGGGACCGGTTTCTGGCATTTCAGCCTTCTTCGGCCCGGCTTGCTTGAATCCTGATGGAGCAGTGAGAAAGAGACTCATGTCTGAGTATACCCTGCCACACCTATAGTGGCCAAAAACGATTTACAAAAAGGGGGTGGTGATGAACAGAGTGTCTGAGTTAAACAGACCACTCTTACCCAGTCCAAAGATCAGGGCTTGATCCATCACCGTTATTTATCTCACTGCCCCATCCCAGCTCAGAACCTGGCTATATGCAAATCAGTCTGTCCCTGGCCCAGTGCATCATGGGAACAGGGCAGACTAAACTACCAAGCCAATTCTTCACCAGAAAGGAGAGCTTGTTTCCTTCCCAGTGTAAGAATTGGCTTTTGTAGTTTGATTTGCCCTGTTCCCATCATGCACTGGGACAGGAACAGACTAATTTGCATACAGCCAGGTTATGAAACTGGGATGGTGCAGTGAGCTAAAAAAACGGTGTTGGATCTAGCCCTGATCTCTTGACTGGGTGAGAGCTTTCTGCTTAATTCAGAGACTCTGTCCCTCACCACCCCTTGTTGTAAATATTTTTGTCCACCCTAAGCGTGGAAGGGTACTCCAAGGGGATCATATAGGAGTTGATGAGGGTGGTCTGTTGAACGTGCTTCCCTGTGTTTGGTCCTTAGCATATGTGTCTGTGCCTATGACTAAGTGAGTGTGTGTTTGATGTTGTGGGAGTGTGCAAATGTGTTTCCCAATGTGTACCTTTGAGTGTCAGTCTGTGTCTCTGAGCATGTGAGTGTGTGTACCTGAGTCAATTGTGGTGTGCTATGTGTGTCTCTGAGTATGTGTTTGCACCTATGCATATGTCACTGTGTTTATGGCTAACTTTGGGTCCCTGAGTAAGGAATTTTCTGTATGTCAGTCTGCACCTAAGAGACTGTAAATATAAGCCTCGCTCAGTGGTGATGTGTAAATGTGTAAATGTGTGCTCCTTTGAAATATATGTCGATGTCTATGAGGACCTGCATGAGTTAATGACTTAGTAGTGGTGTACAAATACTTGTCCCTGAGTAAGCCTCTACATGTTTGTCTGTCACTTAGAGTACGAGTTTTTGTCTGAGTAAGTGGTGGTACGCTAAAACCATTTTCTGTGTGTGCCTATAATATCCACTCTGTGCCTGTAAGTACATGAGTGTGCAACTGATTCAGTGGTGGTGTGTCAATGTCTGTGTGTGTGCTTCTGATTATGTGTCTGTGCCTATGAGTCTTTGAGCGTGAGTATGACTCAAATTACAGTTTGTGTATGTGTGCCCCATTTGTTAGTCTGCTTCTAATGATTATGTGAAGGACATTTAGTGAATGTATGTCCATGACTGTTGCTCTTTATGAGTATGCTCCATTGAGTACATAGTCTACCTGTGAGGGGATGGTGGTTTAAAGATGTCGATTGATGGAGAGGACGGCACGTGGGTCTATTTTTTTTAAATGTGTATGCAAGTCGCGATTTAAGTGTGGAGATCACTATCTGCTACCTAGAATGGCTGCTTCATTTTGTAAACCCACATTGAGTCGCTTCATATGGATGGTTTTCTAAGGTTTTTCAGCTGTTGTGCCTACCTTTATCTCTGGAATATATTTTCTAGTGCACAAAAGATATCCAAATGCAATTTGAGATTTTCTAGATGGTAACAAAAATCCAAAAGGATCTTCATTTGCCAGACAAAAACATTTGTCAAGACATTCAAATATGATTGACAGGAGTCACAAATCAGAGAATCACAATTTTAAATGGCAGAAATACCCACAATTTGTAACCCAATCAAGACCACCCAGCTCCATTAGTAAATGCTTATCAGCCTGATTCATGTAGCTAAATTGCACTCGCAAAGGGCCAGATTCTCAGAATCTGGCCCTTTGCGAGCGCAATTTTTGCATTTGGTATTCATGATACCAAATGCAAAAATCGCTATTTAAGAATTCGCATATTTGCGTGGAATGGCATTTAAGGAATCTCTAATAGAGATTCCTTAAATGCTATTCATGACACACAACAAAATAGCGATTTTGGACTTTTGGGGCCGCTATTTACCGACAGGTCTGACCTGTCGGTAAATAGCAAAAACTCCGAAAAATGCTTTTAAAAGCATTTTTCAAAGTTGCATGTAGCACACACACATGTCCTTTGGACATGTGTGTGCGCAACACCTGTCCAAAAGTGCATTTTAGGGGTGCTACAGGGCGTCCTTTGGACACCCCTGTCACCCTTAAAATCGCTATCTCAGTTGCGAGTAGCAAATTGCTACTCGCAAATCCCCATTCATTCCAATGGGCCTCTTGGCCCATAGGAATGAATGGGGAGTATTTGCGAGTAGCAAATTGCTACTCGCAAATAAAGAACATGTAGGAATCGCTATTTAAGTAGCAATTCCTACATGAATGCCGTTTTGCGTGTCCTCAATAGCGAATCGCTATGATTCGCTATTAGGGACACGCAAAACGGCCCGTACATGAATCAGGCTGTATGTCTCTTAAAATATTTATACTAAACTACACAAATAAATATTTTCAAAAGAAAGTTTGACTTTAATTTTGGTGTAAATCCTTTAAGTGCTCTAGGCTGCGATCTAAAATGGGAAAACAATTCTTTTTTAACACATCATAACTTGTATCCACCTGCAGTGAACTGGACTTACCCCCAGATGCATCAAGCATCCATTTTGCGATTCTTTATTAGCGAAAAATAAGGAATCGCTAATAAGGAATAGCAAAATGCTATGCAAGAAGAAGTCGCTCAAAAAATGGCGAATTCTTAAAATTCCTGAATTGCGACTCGCAAATTCTTAGTCGCAATTAAGGAATACCTCCCCATTCATTCCTATGGGCCTGGAGGCCCAGAGGATGAATGGGAAGACATTCTCAATTTGCGAATCGCAATTAGCGAATCACAAATTGGGAATGCGATTTCAAGGGTGCAGGGCTGTCCAAAGGACACCCTGTTGCACCCCTGAAATTGATCTGTGCACATGTGTTGCACACACACATGCCCTTAGGGCATGTGTGTGCGCAACATGAAACTTTGAAAAATGCACAAAAGTGCATTTTTCAAAGTTTTTGCAAATTACCATGAAGTTGAACTTCATGGTAATTTGCCACTCCTATTAGCGAAATCGCTAATTTTTTAAGTTTGATGCATTGCATTTAAGGAATCTCAATTTGAGATTCCTTTAAATGCAAGTAATCGCAATTTAGCGAATTCTTAATTTGCGATTTTTGCATTTGGGATGATGCATCCAAAATGCAAAAATACCGGTCGCAAAGGGCCCCTTAGCGAGCGGATTTTACCTTGATGCATCTGGGCCATAATGTTCTGCTGTACTTGATCAGTGCCAATGTGGACACAGATCTATTATAGGCAAAGGAAAAAGTTCCTTTTCAGTTGAAAGTGCAGCTGAACCACAACTACACAATATCAGCTTCCGCTGTGCAACATGTTTGCTTTGAATGACACAAACACCATGAAACTGTCATTTAATAAGCAGCACAGCAACACATGTGAGGGATGCATTTATTTCTTATATTAGCCATTAAATATGATTGGTAAGTGCTAAGCATTCTTGCAACACATTAGCTATTTCAAGTTTTCATTGCAAACACGTTTTATAGCGCAAAATCCATACATTTATATTTAAAACCCATATCCACAATGTACATTTGAGAGTGTCCACAGAGTCCTGTATCCTCAGGTGTGTTGTGAATCTGTTCTTGCAGATTCTTTGTGTACACAATATCACCATACACTTCCTGGACCCCTGTCCTAGTGACTGTGACCAACTCTACCACTGTGTGGGAAACCTCTACAAGCTACAACCACAATGTTCCTGAAAATCACCATTACTGAGCTATACTAACACCCATTACCCCAATCAGAAGTACAGCAAATGCCACTGAAGCAGAATTAATCTGAGTTAATGCACACGCCACCCTCTCCCTTAGGTAATCATAGTGAAGAACGTCATCATGCAAGAGGTTCTTGCTGAAACCAGATCCACTCTGAGGCTCGTCTGGCAGCAGGGACTTCAGTCTTACACTTGTCCATAGGGCACCGCTAACAAAAAATAACCAAAGCATTAAGAAGTTAGATGACTGTGAGAGGAATCACTTAATTTACAAGGCTGAATACATGCAACATAAGTGCAAATATGCATTTATTGCCTAATTCTAGAGCTGCACACATTAACAGAATATTATATTTAGGCCCAGATTTACTAAAAAGTGTTTGCAAAAGTAACGCAATCTCAGCACCAAGTGTTGTGGTGGTATTCCTTTCCCCATATAAATCATGATTTTTGTAGGAACGCTACCTAAAGTAACCCTGAGAGTTACCTTGCACTACTGTGTGTCAAGGTAGCATACCATGGCTGGTAAAGGGTATCCCCATGTAAGCACACATGGTGTTGACACAAATCTCTATCAACATTTGTGGACAGGGATTTGCACCAAAACATTAGACATCCTTCAGGCTGGCGTAACAGTGGAATGGAACAAGTTCTGCAATTCTCCTTCATATGTTCCTACTTTGCATCTGTGCTGCTCCGTATAGCAAACATAAAACGCGGGGAAAGTATTAATGAATTGTTTTTGTACTAGGATTGTCCCCTTCCAGGCAATACCTGTGCTTGACAGACAGCACACTCCCATGCTCTAAAGTTTGGCAGCACAGAGAGAGGGGAAAAGAGTACCATATCTTAGGAGATATGACACAGTTCTGCTCTTTCCTGTTCATGCGACACATCTCGGCATCTCCAGATACCTGATACCTGCACTGATCTGTCTCTATCAGTCTGAAAGACACAGGGGGACATTCATTATCTTGCACTGTGCCCAGAAGTACGTGGGGTTGGCACTGTTTACATAATGCATAGGTTGCCATGTTAACATGTGGTGCAACAAATAGCTAGCTACCACAAGTATTGCTTGCACATGTTTCGCAGACCTTTTTAGGCTCAGGTTTGTGGTGAACTGGGGTTAAATAATGGTCAAAGAAGTGTACTTTGCTTTGAGCTACTAATTGGTGCAATTTTAACAGGTGTGTTTTTCTTTACACTTTGCATCTTCATCTAAAAAGTGAAGAGGGCTTCTACTCTCTCTTTATGACCTTTCAATTATGTTTTCTGAGAAGTGGCCTTGTCATGGCACCTCAGTATTACAATACTGCAGGAAATACCCTTCAAATTCCAAATAACCCGGCTATAACTGTAGCCTTTGATCTTCTACTCCAAAGTGTCCCATTGGCATCGCCACAATAATCATAGGACTTTGACATTCTAGATGTTATGAACCTGGCCCTGCATAGAGGGTTCACTGAAAAGGTTTTGCCTTTTCTCCTGCTGGTTTTTGCCAACTTTCTTTCCATGACTTTAGGAGTCTGGACACTTTCCCTCTTTACTGCAGTGGGAATGTGCACACGCCCTTCCCACACATGCCAAAATAGGGTGCTTATTTGATTGGTTTAGGTGTCATACTCATGAGTTTCCTGTAAGACGTTAAGCCACATAACCATGGTGGGTGCTGCACTGGCTAATGGGGGACGCCACATTGATTATGCAACTCTTCGGAATACAATGTCAAAAAATGTCTCATGCTCAGGTTGGCCTGCCTCACTCCATAGACAACCCTGAGGAGCCGTTCACTCCCTACAAGGGACTCCTCCCGGGTGTGGTTGATTCCCTTGTTTGGGTCTTAGGGCATGAGGTACATTCTTACTGTAAATGCATTGTGAAAGTGTGCATGCCCTTCCTACACACATTAGGAAGCGGTGCTTAACTGAGGGTTCCAAGCATAGGTCAGCTCTGACATTGCAGGCTGGTGTGCATACCCGTACCTATGATGTTTTAAAACCTGTATTCAGCCTGCCATTGCAGGCTGGTTTTTGGATTTGCACAGATGATGTCTTTAAACACGGGTCCAGCCTTCCTTTGCAGGCAGATGTGTGCTTTGCACCCATGGTTTCTCTAAAAATGTGTCCAGTTTGCCATTGCAGGTTGGTGTGCGCATTTGTAGTAATGGTGATTCTAAATGCGTATTCCGCCTGCCATTGCAGGCTGGTGTGCACTTCACACCAACAGTGTTTCTAAACAGTTGCAATGCAGTCTTATATGCAACTAGTTGTCACCCAAACTGTCAGAAGAGATCTATTCCCTATTCAGAGATGACTAGAGCAAGGAGGAATTGCTCTGAAGATGAGGATTTTGAGTATAACTTACAAGACATGTCAAATAGATTTATGGCAAGAGGGTATAACAGAGAAGTAATTGGCAAAGCCAGGAGGAGGGCAAAGAACCTACAAAGACAGCAGACTCTAGCAAGCAGAGTGGCTACTGGAGATCGTACAGATAAAGTGAGGCTGATCACACAATACAACACAGAATCGAACACGCTGTACTCCATCATTAACAGACATTGGCATTTATTGAAGGCGGATAAAGATTTACTGCCATTCATAACTACGAAACCTTCGATTGCATACAGGAAGGGCAGGACACTAGCCAATGATTTAAGCCCAAGTTATCCCATCAAAACCAGGAGAGAAGTATGGTTTGATGATCTTAGGAAGGGCTTTCATAAATGTGGGCGTTGTAACTCATGCAGATGGGCAGAGAAGAAAGTACTTTGATTCAGTTACAATGGCTCAGAGACATATGCCATAGATGTATTCATCAACTGTGACACCACTTATGTTGTATATGTCATTGCCTGCTCATGTGGTCAGATTTATGTGGGTAGCACCATTAGAAGACTGAGAGATAGAATGGTAGAGCATTTTCGTGCATGGAAGAATGGTGACACCAGATACCCGATTGCAGCCCATAGTGTACAGCATCATGACAAACAGGAACAACACCAATTCAGTTACCATGGGATAGATCATGTTACAGCAGACCCTAGGGGTGGTAACAGACAACTTAAGCTTAGAAGAAGAGAAGTAATCTGGATTATGAAGCTTCGGGCTGTAAGTAGGGGTTTGAACATTGATAATGAGTATCAATATTACTTGGGGCAGGATTAACTATGTCCATGATGATGACTCTGGCCTATATAGGATAGTATGTACATGATATACAAAGAGAAGTAATAATGTACAGTGTCTGTTTCTATGTATCAGTCAATGAGGTTGAGAAATGATGTATCTCTGTAATGAACTTAATGTGTATTTTTTCTCAACTGTATATACATATACTGCCGATAGGTTCTTTTCTTTTTCCTCCAAACTTTGTAAACAAATATTGTATTGTATGAAAATATGCCCTGTGAAAGTTATAGATTGTGCTCTTATACACAAGATATAAGGGGCTGTCTTTCCTTCCGTTGGTGTGTAATCAATCTGTACACCTCTTTCTTCTTTACTTTTGTTATACAACAGACAACATACCCAGCCACACAGGGTGACTAATTACTGAACTTTTGTTTGGTCTCGGCCATGGAACGCGTCTGTGATTTCCACACTAGTTTATTGATTTTCATGTCATCTAATGGGATGACTGTGGCATTACTCAGACCTATTAGAGCTACATATTTAAATTCCGTTCTGCACTCACCGCATTCAGCAGTGGTTAGTAATTGTAGTTTGTAGGTGATAGCGTTAGAATTAAACAGTACTCTATTTATTTTTTCGAGATCGAGTAGAATATTGCGGCGATACATTACTTGGTATAGCCGACTGACGTTGGATTTAAACTATTAAACACGGAGGATGCGTAATATCTAAATATTAAACTACATGACCGTATCAGATCGCAGTTGCAGTAAAGATAGAGAGATAAGTATCATTACGAGTACACCATTACAAGATGGCGACTGCAGTTGATCCTATAACTAGATATTCCAAGATGGCGCTTACAGCAAACGCCGGAGTACAGCGAGGACACTTGCCGCTGCACGACGGGTAAGAGGCTTCGTGCTGAGCGCCCGTTACGAGGTTTAAGATAACAGGATATCTGTACAAGAAACCAGTCTCTAACGGTTTCCTTCGTGTTTTCAGGTGGGGACTGTGATGATGTTCCACTGGCTTGAACGACCCTCGGTAAGATGTATACGTGGGGGTAGAGTTTTTGAGAGTATCTGTGAATGATACTTAGAAGACTATCACTGACAACCGTTTTTTGATTACTTCCTTTCTCAATGGTCCTTTACTACTTAGATTCGATTTGCTTAGCAGATATACTGAATTATACGGATTTGTCTGGGGACCGGGCGAAAATTTTGAATGATATAGGTGAGCACGCGCGCAGTTTATAATTGACACGACTTAAAGTTATATTTACGTGTATAGTGAATATGTACGTTTCTAATTTCTAGCGCCCCAGCATAAAGAGATTCACATTGCTGGAATCGGTGAGTGGAGTTCTTACGCTAATTTTGAGTATATAGTAGGGTACATGCCCTTTTTCTTATGCTCGTTCTGTTATATGGATATTTTTATTTTAGAACGATTGTGACAGGGATGATAACATATTTCAAGTGAAGGAATCACCACGAGATAGTGGGTGAGTTACTTATTTATACCTGAGTGTGGTTTTACACACGCAGACCTAAGACGGGTCCATCACTGGATATTTCGCGTTACGGCGATTAAGGTTGAAATGATTTAGTTTTTACGTGAATATATTCTTTAAACTTTTGGAGTGACTCTTAACATGTAGACCTCTGCCAGGAACGTAGGGAGAAGTTGAACAAGTATTTTGAGTATATCTCAGTAATGCCTGTCTCTTATATTATTCAGACATTTGGAATTTGGTGGATAGAAGAACAGAAGTTTTGAGAGAATTACAAATATTTATTTTCAAGGTGAATATGAGACCTCACTTCTTTCTCTCTTGTGCTATTGGCTTTAGGGTACGCACCTTATGTTGGTGATCTTTAGATGGTGTATTTCTTCTTTCCTATCTTTCTCCGATCTGGAGCCCACACATCTGTTGCACAAAGGATTTTCGGAGGTGATGGGGACTATATCTTTATTTCCCAAAAGCTATCAATATGTATGATTTTAATACAGGGCCTTTGTATATTGTGTTTCAGCCCTGAGGAAGTCTATGTGTGAAATGCACACACGACGAAACACGTGTTGGCATCTTGACCTTCACTATTTGAATTGATGTACTGAGGAATTTATATTGGAATCTGACCGAACTTGGAACATTTGGAATTAAAATCTGAAGGACAATCTAAGGACTTTCTTTACTTAATTTTTGTGGTTTGCTGATTTATTGGAAGCATAAGGATATCTGGACTTACTCATTAATTATTGTGTGCTCAGGGGTATTTGTTAGTGTTTCTAAACATGTGCCCAACCTGTCCTTTCAGGTCTGAGTGTGCACAATTGCGCACCTACACAGGCTGGTCTGTGTAAATCAATAGTCATCCTGTGAGGACCTTTCACTATCACCAGAGCACCACTAGGGTACGTCTTAAGGGGTGAAGCAAGTGGCAGGGCAGGCACACGTTCCTGTTCCCTGCCCAGATAAAGAGCAATAGCCATATGTGTTTTCACTACCTATGAGATTTGCTCTTCCCATAGGCTAACATGGGGGAATGGTTGAAATGATGGATTGCAGTGGTGTAGCCTCATAATGTTTCCTATCATTGGATTCACAGTGACAATCCATTTCCAGTGGTAAGGGTGGCTTTGTCATGATTCACGATGAAATGCCAGTACTAAGTGGTTATTTCTGTGCTCTGAGGCTCTTTGTGTGCCTTTGTGCTTGGCTCCAGTCCACCCTGGAGATTGGGGGAGCACATCAGGGCACTTCCCAGTGATATCTATAAAATACTGGGCATTCAACTGGAATGACAGACCTCTGCCATTTGCAGGCCTGGCTGGATAGACCGGAAAAAGAGGTTTTGACACTTGGACTCTGGAGCCAGATCATGGCTCCAATAAAGTTTCATATATGCACTCCACGGCCTCATGGATGACAGGACTGATATTTAGGAGTGACATCTATGGTTTAAAAATAGACCCTTTAAACTACCCTCACCTTCAAAGGCACACTACTGGTGCCATACTTCAGCAGGGGAGAGATACGCTTGTCAGAATGCGGGACTGGAGAACCTGGAACTGTTTGGTGCAACTACCAGGGGAATCTGTTGTGCACTAGGATTATTGCCATTGAAAGGGACTGCGTGCCCTACCTGATTAGTGGCTGGCCTGGGCCGACTACCTGCTGCTGTGCGACACCCTGAAATGTGCTGTCCAAGGGCTTTTTGATGTGGCCCATGTTCTTCGGAGGTCTCAGGGACATCAAGAATCTCCTATGAGGGACTCACACTGTCTACTTGTGACACATGGAGAAGGGTGCCATTTCAAGTGCCCACATTGTCTGCTGGATCTCAATTGGTAGCGAGACGTGATCCGGAACTAAGAATTGTTCCTGGTGCCAGATTGCCTTGTGTGGAGCCCCAAATTCTGCATGCATCTAAGGCGTATGGCCCCTGCATCATGGGGACCTTGGAACGCATGAGCGTCATGCTGATGGTGAACAGAATTACTGGTTGTGGAATCCAGCATGGCATCTCTTCGTCTATTTTGCTGCATCTCTTTTTCGTGCAACACGCCGTCTGCAAGCTTTTTGCATGCAGTGTCTGATTCACAGGTTGCAACCCTCAGAGGTGTGGGAGTAACTGTAGTAGTGCTTTGTTGGACTTGACCCTTTTTGCAGGGTTATCCCTAAATGTTTTGCTTCTTTCTCCTTTTTTTCCTGACATGCGTTTGTTACAAATACAACTCTGGGCACTTCACCTCTGCTATACAATTCTAAAGTGCACATGCTCTCTGTTTAAATTGTTATTATGATAGGTTATCCATGATTGGCATATTTGAGTTACTGGTAAGCCCCTAGTAAAGCGAACTGAGCATGCCACAGCCTGTAAATCAAATGCTACTAGCGGGCTTCCAGCACTGATTGTGCCACCCATGAGTAGCCCTGAAAATATATCTCAGACCTGCCATTGCAGTGTCTGTGTGCAGTTTGTTAACTACCATGTCGACTTGAAAAGTGCACCCACTTGCCAGGCCCTAACCTTCCCTTTTCTTACATGTAAGGCACCCCAATGGTAGGCCCATGGTGGCCCCTTGGACAGGGTGCAGTGCACGTGAAAGGTAGGACATGTACGGGTGTGTGTGACACGTCCTGATAGTGAACTACTGCCAATTTCCCTTTTCACTGTTGAAAGTCTATCTGTCCCATAAGATAGAAATACTTTGCAACATCTTACAAGTACATTGGGACAAGATAGAGAAATAAAGTTTAGGTTCTCTGAACTAAGAATTTAATAAGGCATCTTGTAGTAAAGATGTTTTTCACATTGTGTCTTTGAAAATGCCACAATAAGAAAGTAATAATGACAATGGTTCAAGCGAAAAGTCACATATTTTAAAAAATATTAAAGCACAGTACAAGAAAATGATACCCATAAACATAACACTTAATACTACAAAAATACCCTATTTACTTGAGCAGTAGAAACAAGTTATTATAAAACAATAAAGCAATAGTAAAACAGGTGCTCAAACAGTTACACAACCAACAATACAAAAAGAATGATTAGCAGTGTAAACAATAAAACAATGGCAGAGGCAAACTGTGCAAAGACAACTGAAGCAAACGATTGCAACAGCAGAAATGGCAATAGATGCTTCTTCTTTAATGTATGCCAAAGAGGAGCCAAAATGTTCGGGCACTGTTGCAGAAGATTTCTCCTGCACCTGCTTCTGACCGGCCATTTAATTTAAACCGGTCCATTTCTGATTTACTCCTGGTCTGCCACCACATGCTTGATTCACAATCTTGATTTATTCGTGATGTGTTGACTGCGCGAGGGTCCTTCCCAATCATCTTGAAGGTCTCAAATTATTTTTTGACTTCCAAAATTACATATTGGTTGCTATGAACTGTTTCTTTTCTGTCCTAATGATGACCATACTAGTTGATTTGGTTGAAAAGCTGTTGATGCTCATCTTTGGTAAACATTAAAGGGGAAGCATCTATTGCCATTTCTGCTGTTGCGATTGGGATAAGTCTGTCTGCTCGTGCCCTGTTGCCCAGGGGCTGAGCAGGGCTTATCTAAAGTGTGTATCCCCCTTACCCTGATTAGAAGTAAGGGTCCATATTTTGATAAAGATACTTACCTCTTCCAACATGAGACCTCATTTCTAGCATGCCTCATTCTACCTAGTGAGGCATTGCTGAACTTGCATCTGTGTGTGTGACCATAACTGTCTGGAGCAACCAATATCAACATGTACTGGATGTTGTGCCTCATTTTCAGGGAGATAAAATTGTATGTTACCGTAAAGGTCTGGTGTGACCCGTATCATAGTGCACCAGACATTGTGCCCGGATTGCCTGGGTGCAACTCTGATTGACTTGTACCTGACAGGGTGCCTCCTCCTTCCAAGAGGCACCCCGCCCTTCCAATCATAAATTGTCCCCCTTTTGGCCCTTAGTGCAGTCGACCAACTGCCCTCTCCTCGCCCTGCCTTCCCTGATGACATTGTGTTGCAAGGCAGTCTTTTCTGGCTCCGCCCTGTGTGGTGAGAGTTATTTACTGGGTTGCAGGAATGAATCCTAGAATGATCGGAAGGGGTTCAAGAGACTGCATGCCTCCCCCCTCTGTGCTTTACAGAACTGGGCTGGTGCCGGAAGATCCTTGTGGACCCCTGTGGACAGGTGTTGGCTGTCAGTCAATCTTCACTCACTCTCATGGAAAGAGTGACAACACCTATATAAATAACTATCACTATACATCCTTGTTTCATTGGAATTTTTTCCTGAAATAGTTTGATAAACCAGAACTGCTTTGACAACGACTTTGGAACTCGTTAATGTATTAGGGGGTTAGGGGTTCCCCTTGTCAAGGGCAAGTGCCGCAACAATAATTGCCCAATAACTAACGGCCAGTAAGGGACCGGGACCTATCACCCCTCACCCCACAGAACAGGTCTTTGAGTGCAAAGGAAAATTAGATAATCAACTATATTTAATGTTTCAGCTATTTCCAGTAGTATGGGGAAGTCCGAGGTGACCTCTATTGAAAGTTCAACCTCTGTAAATGTGTCTGCACCTAGGATTACATGAGTGTGTGTCTGACTCAGTGGTGTGCAAATCTGTTTGCCAGAGTGTGCTGCTAAGTATCAGTTGGCACCTATGAGAATGAGAGTACGTGTCTGAGTCAGTGGGGATTTGCAAATGTGTGTTCCTGTCTGTTGCTCTCTGTGGGAGTCTGTGCCTATGAGTTGGTGAGGAAGTGTCTCTCAGCCTCTCCATGTGTGTGTGTGTGCGTGAGTATGTGTCTAAGTCAGTAGCAGTGAGTCATCACGATTGCCAGGTATTGCCTCTGATGATGACTCTGTGACTATGAGCATGTGTGCATGTACATGACTAAGTCGCAGCATATTCATTTGTGTTCATGTGTGTGCCTCTGAATGTCAGTCAGTGTCTATGTCTACAAACGTGTGTATCTAAAATCTGGGCCCTGTGTCTGCCTCAGAGCAAGTGATTGCAGTAATGAGTACGTCACTGTGTGCGACTACGTGGTGGTCTGCGAGTACGTCTCTGTATTTCATTATGAGTCTCACAGCATATGAGCATGTGTCTCACTCAATGGTAGTGTACAAATATGTGTCTCTAAGTGTGCATCGGAGTGTGAGTCTGCGCTTATGAATACCTGAGTGCATGTCTGTGTAATTGCTTATCCCTTAGTGTGCCTCTGTGCACAAGTCTGTGACCATGAGTACATTTCTGAGGCATGTGTGTGGTTTGAGTGCATGAGAATGCGTCTGTGGTGGAGACACTAATATGTTTGCAAATGTATGCCTCTTATTATGACCCTATGCGAGTGTGTTTAAGAATAAGTTGTAGTGTACTAATGTGTATCCCTGTGTGTACCTGTAAGTACATGAGTCAGGACCTAGAAGTACTTGAGTGTGTGTCTTAGTCAGTAGTGGTAAGCTGATGGGTGTCTCTCTTTGTGCCCATGAGTGGATCCCTGCTAATCAGTATGTGAGTGAGTGCCTGAGTCGATGGTAGTGTGCAAATATGTACCCGGTGTTTGCCTTTGAGTAATATTTCCGTCAATGAAAGTCCCACAGTGTGTATGACTAAATTACAGTCTCTGATTATGTTTCTGTTTGCCAGTCTGCCCCTAGGAGTATGTGTCTGACTCTGTAGTGGTGTGCAAATACATATCTCCAGGTATACCTCTGTCTGCAAAATTGGATCTGTGTGTTTGAAAGACTAAGTGAGTCTTTGTATGTGTGTGTGTGCATGTGTGTGCCTATGAGTTGCTAGTGGTGAGTGAATTAATCCATTTTCCAGTGAGCACCTCTGGTTATGAACCTGCACCTATTAGCAAGTGATCATGCATATGACTAAGGTCCAGTGTTGAATGTGTTTCACTGTGTTTGTTCCATAGTATATGTGTCTGTGCCTATAAGTAAGTTAGAGTGTGTTTGAGTATGTGGGAGTGTGCAACTTTGTTTCCTGGTGTCTGCCTCTGAGTGTGAGTCTGTGTCTATGAGCATGTGAGTATGTGTCTTAATCAATGGTAGTGTGCTATGTGTGTCTCTGAGTGTGTGGTTGCACCTATGCCTAAGTCACTGTATGTATCTATGCCTAAGTTATGGTCCCTGAGTAACTAATTTGCTGTATGCCAGGTATGCCAGCCTGTGTCTAAGAGATTGTAAATATATGCCTCTTTAAGTTGTGATGTGCAAATGGATGTGCTTTTCAATATGTGTCTATGTATATGAGGACCTACATGAGTTCATGACTCAGTAGCGGGTGGAAATACGTGTCCCTAAACAAGCCTGGGGTGTTTGTCTGCACCTATGACTTTGTGAGTACAGCTTTATGTCAGCCTCCACATGTGGGTTCGAACCTTTGAGTATGCATGTATGTCTGAGTAAGTGTTGTTGTGGAAATCTATTTCCTGTGTGTGTCTAAAATAGCCACTCTGTGTCTGTAAGTTCTTGAGTGTGCACCTGAGTCAGTGGTGGTGTGCTGATGTCAGTGTGTGTGCCTCTGAGTTTGTGTCTGTGCCTATGAGTCTTTGAGCGTGATTAAGTCTCAAATGGTGGTTTATGAATGTCTGCCCCCATTTGTTAGTCTCCTTCCATGAGTATGCAAATATGCATGTGTCAGTGGCATTTTGTGAATGTCTGTCTCGGGTGTTGCTCTGTCACAATTCAAGCGTGACCCGCAACTCACAAAATGGAGTTTGATATCTGCTACCTTACATGGCAGCTGCATTATATAAACTCAAATTGAGTGACAACTTATGTCTGGTTTTCTCTACCGTTAAGCTTACTTTTACAGCTCTGTGACTAACCCTCTTCCATTCATTATGTTGCATATATTTTCTGAACCCAAAAATGTAATCCAAATGCAAGTTGAGGTGAAAAAAGAAAATCTAAAAGGAACCTCACCAGTCAACAAATGTGAGAAATGTAATTACTTCTTATATTAGCGATTGTTAAGGATTCTTGCAACACATTAGCTAGAGCAAGTTGGCATTGCGTATAGGTTTCATAGCACAAAACTCTTATATTTTTTTAAACCATATCCGAAATGTACATTTCAGAGTTTTCAGAGAGTCATGTGTCCTTACTTGCAGAGTGACGGTCGATACACCCCGCTATCAGAACTCTCAGGATTCCTACAGATCGTACATTTGTGACGACTTCGAAACACATTGTGATCACTTTTGACGAGTGTGTGAGGCGCGACTAACCAAGAGGAGAGCTTTAATTGCCTACCTTTTCGCTATTCTTAAGATTAACTTCTGTCCACCGCCCGAGTCCTTAAATCATCTTCTTTTCACCATATCGATTGATGGTTATCGAATTAAGATCCGGTATGAAGCAATACTACTGATGCCAACAGAGCTCAAGGCATTTCGATATCTCAGTGATCTTCTTTTTGGGGAGTTACAATATTATTTTTCTTCTGTCCTGATGATGGTTGCCCATAAAGACCGAAACGTCGACTTTCAACTTTATCCAAAGGAGAATTTATACATCTATATTTTGGATAGGCGGTTTACAGGCTTTACAGAGATTTTGATTTGTCTTCAGATACTTGTCCTGTATTCCTGTTTTGTACATATATTTTTCTGTATTGTATTTTTCCCTTTATGATTCAAATTTGATAAAATCTATTACTTTGCCTATACACATGTCTATTGGTTATTGTTTCAAAGTTAAGTATTGTCATGTTTATCCAGTTTTAAGTATATGTTTGTCTATCTGATTCATTGAAATTAATTTCATCCAGGACGATTAAGTTACCTGAATCCAATTGATTTACAGAACTAACTAAATTTAACTTTCAAAACAAACTCCTTTGGAGGCAAATTTACCCATCTTATTACGTTTTACCCAAGCCCCCAAAGGTTTATTGGGTCGCTCACTCTATTGACTATATGTGTCCACAGAGTCCTTAAATGTGTTCTTGCAAATCCTTCTATGTACACAATATCATCATATACATCATGGACCACTGTTCTAGTGACCAGTGACTGCCAGGTGACCCATCTCTACCATTGTCTGAGAAACATCTACAAGCTGCAACCATAGTGTTCCCAACCATCACTATCAATACTTCCATTACTGAGCTATATCCACACACACTACCCCACTCAGATGCATTGCAAATGCCACCACAGTAGAATTAATTTGAGTTAATGCACATGCTACCCTCATCCCATGATCATCATAGTACAGAACGTCATCATGCAGGAGGTTTTTGCTCAAACCAGGTCCTCTCCCAGGCTCACCTGACAGCAGTGACTTCCTTGTTCTTTTACAGCAAAC
This sequence comes from Lissotriton vulgaris, assembly GCF_964263255.1. Lineage (NCBI taxonomy): Eukaryota > Metazoa > Chordata > Amphibia > Caudata > Salamandridae > Lissotriton > Lissotriton vulgaris. The sequence continues at coordinate 1,869,431,990 of NC_141694.1, read as the reverse complement.
AGGTTCACTAGAAAATATAACACTATATGACATACCCTGCAATTTACACATACCCTGGCTATACCTTTAGCCTGTGACCTTCTACTCCAAAGTGTCCAGATGACATCCCCAAAGTAATCAGAATAATTCAAAATAAACAAGACATTGAAGATCTCTACACCGAATTAAAATGATTCATCAAGTAAATGTATTTCCATAGATACCTTGTGGGTATGCGCACATCATTCGACAATTTAGGTAACAGCACTTTTGTGATCCGGAACAGCCAGAGTCACTGTGGCACAAAGGGTCTTCAGATCTTATACAAGAAATAATGGAAATTGGGCATTCTCCTGCTTTACCTGTGAGAGAAAAGGATCCCTGGTTTATAAAGGGAATGAATGAGACCTTCAAACAGTAACAGCAGATGGCACACTGTAGGTGACTCAAGCTAATATAACAGAGTTCACAGACCCCAATGGAAGAAAGATATCAGGGCTTCATGATATACAGTTATAGGTGACTGTTGTTTAACAACACAAACAAGTCACTGTTCACAGAGTCTGTGTGTGTGAGTGTGCTCATCTGTCTGTTTGTCTGTGTTTGATTATGTGATTCATAGTAAGGAAGTTATTTTGTTAGGAAAAGAAGAGCTTCAGTAAATGTTTTGTAAAACTGCTAATGGTGTGCCAGCCTTACTTTGCCACTTCAGTGCCCATGTTAAGCACAAACAAGCAATTTTGAATGATGGGAAAATGCTTTGACCTATAAAGTCACTTATGTTCTTAAGCATTGAAGATACTGCTTTATCATCATGATAAATGCACAGCACACTATCCTAGCTGGACATTCCACCTCTCTAACGTTAGCACTGTTCTTACCACCAATTCAATTAACCAATCAATCAATTATTCAGAACATTTGTAAAGCGCACTACTTACCCGTAAGGATCACAAGGCACTGGAGGGGGTGGGAGTTCTGCTACTGCTCGACTAGCCAGGTCTCGAGGAGTCCTCTGAAGGTTAGCAGTTTCTGGGCCTGCTGTAGGAGGATGGGGGGTGTTTCAGGTCTTGGCGGCGAGGTGGGAGAACGACCTGCCACCAGAAGTCGCTCTTTGGATGTGGGGGAACTGTGGCGAGGGCGAGGTCGGCAGAGCTGAGCTGGCGGTTAGGGGTGGAGAAGCTTAGCCGTCTGTTGGGGTATGTTGGACCAGTGTTGTGGAGTGCCTTGTGTGCGTGGGTGAGGAGCTTGAAGGTGACCCTCTTGTCAACGGGTTGCCAGTGCAGGTCTCTCAAGTAGGGTGTAATGTGGCTGCAGCGAGGGATGTTGAGGATCAGGCGTGCAGAGGGGTTTTGTATGCGTTGTAGTTGTTTCAGGAGTTTGGCCGAGGCTCCTGCGTAGAGGGCATTTCCGTAGTCTAGCCTGCTGCTGAAGAGGCCCTAGGTGACTGTTCTTCTTGTTTCGTGGGGATCCACCTGTGGATCTTGCACAGCATGCGGAGGGTGTTGAAGCAGGAGGACGAGACGGTGTTGACCTGCTTTGTCATGGAGAGAATGGAGTCGAGGATGAACCCTAGGTTGCGTGCATGGTCAGTGGGTGTTGGAGCTGTTCCCAATGCGGTTGGCTACCAGGAGTCGTCCTAGGCCGAGGGGGTGGAGCCGAGAATGATGACTTCTGTCTCATCCAAGTTTAGCTTCAGTCGGCTGTTCTTCATCCACTCGGCGACGTCTTTCATTCGTTCGTGGAGGTTGGTTTTGGTGGTGAGGGGGTCCTTAGCGAGGGAGAGGATCACCTGGGTGTCGTCGGCGTATGAGATGATATTGAGGTCATGCATTCAGGCGACGTAGGGGAGCGGTGCCTTGTAGATTTTGAACAAGGTTAGGCTGAGGGATGAGCCCTGGGGTACGCTGCAGATGATCTTGGTGGCTTTGGAGCGGAAAGGGGGAGGCGGACGCTCTGGGTTCTGCCGAAGTGGAAGGAGGTGGTCCAGTCCAGAGACTTGTCTCAGATCCCAGCGTTGTGGGGGCGTGTGCGTAGGGTGCACTGGCAGATGGCGTTGAAGGCGGCAAACAGGTCCAGGAGGATGAGGGCAGCGGTTTCTCCGTTGTCCAGCAGGGCCCTAATATCATCAGTGGTGGCGATAAGGGCTGTGGTTGCTGTGGAACCCGGACTGGAATGGGTTCAGGATGCTGTTCTCCTTGAGGTAGCGGGTCAGTTGCCTGTTGACGGTCTTCTCAATGACCTTCGCTAGGAACGGGAGCAGGGAGATGGGCCGGAAGTTCTTGAGGTTCTTGGGGTCAGCCTTGGGTTTTTTGAGTAGGGCATTGATCTCGGCCTGCTTCCAGCTCTCCTGGAAGGTTGCTGTCTTGAAGGAGATGTTGATTGCCCAGAGTTGCAGAGTGGGACTCCATGATTGGAATAGGCACCGAGGCGAGAATTATCAGGTCCGTGGAATTTTGAGCCCAAGACCCGCCAAGGCGGGGAATTGAACCCTGGTCCCGGGCTAGACCTCTGCATCAGGGTCTTCCGCTCTAACCATTGAGCCACACTTCTCCACAGTTTAGACGGGTTTACGGGCTGCTTCTACAAGGCATATAATGATATTTTGGTGCCTAACACTCTGCAACTCTGGGCAATAGCTTGCTTAATCTCCACAACGGCCCCCACAACGCTAAGGATGCCTGGCCTCCACCTTGGGGGTGCCCAGGAGTGGACGCCTCACAGGGAAAGCCAGGATGGGTTCCACAGCGGTATTCGTACAAGTGCCTTGAGACCCTTGCGGGTGAGTTGTGCGCTATGCTAGTATCAATTTACAAACCTGGAGCAGTCGAGCTATTCATAGCGTCTATGGTGCTGATTATTTCTTCTGAGGAAAACGGTTCTGCCAGGAATTGCTGCATGGCTTTTTCCAGCCAGACAAGTGCTACCTCCAGCAGATACGCATTGCGGTCAGCCTCGGAATTGGCCACACACGTAGCATATAATTGTTTATAGTAATCAAGAAACTCTTTCTAAATATCAGGAGTGCCTGTCAGAAGTTCCAATTGCCACGATCGCAAGATCGATATGTAGGAGTTACCTGCCAGAGGTCTCAACAGTCGGGCCAGCGGGGTGCCAGGCATGTCTCCCTCGCCATACCTGGGTTTGATGGCGTATGTGCTGTAGAAGCAAGATTCATATTCTGCCACTTCCTTGAACTCATGCACTAGTGCCAACCGTCTGCATTGCTGAGGGGAATGGGGGCTTGTCCGTTGCTCCTGATGTAGTCAAGTCAGTTTCTTCTCGACATTGGACAACTTACACCTCAAGTTGCACAACATCCCTGCACGCTTAGAAATGCAAATCCCTCACGTGTATGCCTTAAAAGCCTCCCAGAGGGTAGCCCAGGATTGTACTGAGCCTTTGTTAATGTAAAAATATTCTATAATGGCATCCTGGAGTCCAGAATGTCAGGGAATCGCCATTGGCGTTTGCAACCCTCTAGCCTAGGAAGCTTGAGTGAAAGTGCTACAGGGGAATTTTTCGGAGACAGTCCTAGGGAGATGGAGGGATTCATTGCACCAAGCAGCCGGATTTGGGGTCACCAACCAGAGGTCAAGTCTCGTCTAGGTATCATACTAGGCGGAGTAGTGCGTTTACACCGACTCTCAGTGCCTACAGCTACGCCACACATCAATGAGACCGAACGCCTCGCAGAGTAAAACCAAGGCAATACGTTCACAGGGCTTCGTATCCAGAGATGTGGAGGTGTTGTCTCGTGAGGGATCTATCATAACTTTAAAATCCTCCCCAATGGCAATGTAGTCTACATCGAGTGGTAAAACCTGGGAATACAATGAATGGAAGAAATCAGGGTCATCTACGTTTGGCGCGTAAAGGCAGATTAATGCCATCCGGTGCCCCATGAGCTGTCCCACTACCATGGTATATCTAAGTCAATGCGAACCTCTGGGAGACTGTAGGGCAACCGCTTATGTATAAGTGTAGCTGTTCCCCGTGCATAGGTGCTGCGATTTCAAAAATACCTGTGGGGGCCCCAGGAGGATGCAAAGCGAGTTGTTGAGGACTTGGGCAAATGAGTTTCCTGCAGGAATGCTATGTCAACATGATGCCTCAGTAAATAATTTAACACCTGCTTACCTTTTTCAGCATTATTGAGGCCCTGACATTCCAAGTAAGCAGCGTAACATTAGCATGGTAGGACAATTGACCCCTCACCGCCATAATCTAAGGTGGTAACCAAACTATATCCTTTGACAGCAGAGCAACATAACAATGCCTTGAGGTACCATAAATGAATGCAAAATTAAGCTACCCCAAATATCAAACTCCCACACCACCACCACCCAACCCTGCTCTCCCAATCGCAGGGAGATACCCGAATGAGCAATAGGTTGAATGCAATAGAAATTATACCCAACCCTGAGACGCAAAGAGAAACAACAGACATTCTGAGCAACATATCAACATACTGTGATACACACTTGGGGGGGAGGCAACGCCGCACCATCTACCTAACATTATGAAGCAGAATAATCAAATTACCTAACATCTGAATAAAACATAAATTGTCAATGGTCACTTGTAGAATACAATATGGATGTGAACTGAAGTTATTCAGTTGAAAAAAGTTCCAAACTAGACACCGAGCCACTGCGTGGCAGAGAGGCCCCCGGAGCAGCGCCAGCTGGTGGGCTCACAGGGCCTTTATAAGAACAGCAGAATTTATGTGCTTCTGTGTGTGAATCAAATACTCTGGATCTGCCAGCTACATCCACGCACAAATGTGCTGGGTAGATCATCCCGTACCTGAGTCCCAAATTACGGAGAGTGGCCTTCACACTTGTTAACTTCCTCTGCGCCTCCTGAAACATGACAGTAAAGTCTGGGAATAAAGTAATCGTAGACCCTTACCAAGTTAGAGTTCCAGCCTCACGGGCCAAGTGAAGTGCAGTGTCTCTGTCGTGGTAGTTCAGGAGTCGAGCCAATATAGGACTCGGTAGAGCGCCAGGGATTGGTTTAGGCTCATTTATTATAGTGTGATGCGGTTTCGGATCAAAAATTATTTTTGATCATGATAGCTGATAATATTGATGTCACTATCTGAGTATTACTGGTGGCACTGTATTGTCTGCTGTATAACCTCATTGACGATGCACGCTTTTGTTTATTTCTGCAGACACCTTCGCATACATGGTGCTTGCACAGCAAGGAGTATTTTCTCTACATTAAAGGTGACGTGATTGTATCGCTATTATTAATTTCCAATCTATGAGGATTGTGTATATATTTTTCACACTAATTTTATTTGTGTATTATTGCAGTAGCAAACAGTAGGTGGGTCCTGATGAAGTCACAAGACAGCACGTTGTCTGTATGTGCTGAAACATGGTGACCACTTTATACATTTTATACAGCTATTTGGTTAAACTGTCTTTCTGCACTGATTTTAATTAGAATTGAGAGAGAAATTAATAAAGGTGGGGTCTATCGCAACTCAATTTTAAATCACACTTTTTCACCTATGCACTGCACTCCCACACACTTAAGTCTTGGAATCTGGGATGATCAAGAGCAAATACTCCTATATGAAAACATCCTCAGGCTTCCCATTCCTATGACAGGGTAGAAGCCCTTAGTATCACCAGTGTGACTGAATGAGGAGACCCAGATGATGAAGCATGTCACCAGTTTGGTGAGTGATGGGAATCCATACATTCATTATATATTTCTTCTCCTTGTGGTGAGTGTCTAACTGTTGTTCTTTCCTTCTAGTGTCCAGTATATGGTTGTAGACCCATGGATATTCTAGGTTTGTGAATATTGATGTTTGGGGCGAGATATCCAGGTAGGTCTTTATATATTGCCTCTGATCCTAACTAAAGGTTGTGTGTTCAAGCATTTCTAGTCCCCAGCAGTCTGTGGGGCTGAAGAGGGTCACAAGTTGAGCAGCAAGTGGCCCCTACACATGCCCCGTGCTGCATTCCTTTCAGTAATTGGAGTGCAGCTGTGGGGCTTATGAAGCAGAATACTGTGCAATGTTTTAAATATATTAGTGATGATGAAAGTGTGCATCATGCTTTGAGACAATGCTGCTATCTCATGTTAATGAACACTAATATATTTTAAAAGTCACTCAATACAGCACAGTCTCAAAGCGTGATGCACACTGGTAGCGTGGATCCCTGGTGGTAGACCAGTTGATGGAGGGTGGTCCTGAACTGGTGGGAAAGTTGTGTTCTTGTGGGTGCTTCTCCTGGGAGAGTGCGGAAACCCAGAAGTAGAGGTAGGGTGAGGAGACGCTTCGCCTGTGACCTCTGGTCGGCCTGAGGGTGCGGACCCTAGGTTGAAGGATCGGTGGTAGTTTGGAACCACACTGAGAGGGAGACTGGAGAAGGGCTATTATGTGCCAGGGCTTACTGCCCCCCACTCTGTGCTTTGGCAAGGACCAATGACAACTAGATGGCCTAGGGCCTGGTCCTGGCCGTGGACAACTAGGGAGTACCAGTGGGGTAGCCTAGTTTTCAGAGGGAACCACGCGGGTTCAGAGTGGCGTCAAACCGGAGGTTGTCCCTGCAATGAGGGCCTTTGTCCATGTTCTAACACCCAAAGCAGGGAAGCCCATCAACGTTATGATTGGTCTACCCTGCGTTTTGGATGGAAGGGGGTTGTGTTGGACTTGGCCTTTTTTTCAGGTTCACCGCTACACTTTTTGGATTTCTCCCATCCTTTTTCTCCGTGTAGTGTTAGTGGTTTTAGGCCTCTGGGCACTTTAGCATTGTGGTCCAGTGAAAAGTGTGTGCGCGCTGTGTTACAATTAGTGAGAGTGGCCTGCCCTTCCATAGGAATGCATGGGGGATTCCCTGCTCAGTGTGAGTCAGTGGTAATTCCTGTTATGAGAGGAGCAGTATGGTCAATTCTGGTATGTATGAAATTGTGAGAATAAATGCTGCGCAATGGTCTGCGCAGATTCATTATGACTATGTGAGAAATGGCACTTTTAGAAGTTGGCATTTCTGTGGGCTATGTGTCTGCCTGCCTGATGTGAATCACATGTCTGGTTTTGGAGGGACAGGGCAGGCTGAGTCAGACATGCATTGAATAAAGAGATCTGCAGATGGAGTACAGGGAGGGGTGACCTTTTATCTGAGCAGGGCTGTGCCTGGCAAGGTGAATGATGGCTTCACCTCCCACTGTGGGTCTGATGGCAGACCCCCTCTTCCTGAAAGGCAGGAGGCAGCCTTGTAAACAAAGTGCTCCAGGACCACACCAAACTGGTTCTGGCTGGGTTCAGCGACTTGTGACTTTTGAGAACAAAGACGTTTGGTGATATAAATATAGGCGCTGTGACCCCATGAAAGTGTGCTCTTCTAGGATGATGTGCTGTTCCTGATCCCGTTGGGGCGCGCTGCTGCTGGAGCTCAGGAGGAACAGCCATGAGGGCATGCTTCCCTGGGCCCTGCATTGCCCCTTTGATCCCTAAGGATTTTTGGCTGCCTTTTGCTTTTTATTCCCCTGGACCATGGCGGCCTCTTGCGCCCAGTGAGTGCTATATTTATATCATGTCCTGGAGGAAGAACATGAGCGATGCAGCGCGCGCTGCAGCCCTTAGGGAGGGAATTCGCCCCATGATGCCTGAATTGCGGGTACCCACCCCGCATAGTTTTGCATCGAGCGGGTGCCCGCCCCGCATAGTTGTGCATCGAGCGGATGCCCACCCCACGTTTTGCTTTTGTTGGTTAGCGGGAGCCCACCCCACTTTATATTTTAAATCACGAGGGAGCCTACCCCTCATTGCCGCTACAACAAGGAGAATCACCGCAGCGGCCCCATTGTCAACCAGGAAGTCAGGCACATCTGCCTAAGACATGGGCGGCCCTACAACTGGGCCGGAAGAGGTGCTGACGTGGTCAAATGCGAATTGGGCCTCTCGTGAGCAGTTGGGAGCCCTGACAACAGGAGAGGAAGGCGGACACCACCTGGAAGTCCCGGGCCCCAGGAGGGGGTCCGGGTGAAGAGGAGAGGCGGCCGAGGCCGCCCAGGCCAGACGGGGCTCCTGTGGTGAAAAGGGAAGCCCCGATTGCAGGGGAACTGCTGGCGATGGTCGTCAGGGCTCTCAGAGCGAAGAGAGAGCCCCACATCACCTGCATTCCCGCATCTTGCCAAGACCAGTAAAGCAGAGTCCGGTGAGTGGAGCATGGTGGGGAGGGCGGTGTGTGGAGAGGCATGCTATTGGTGCCTGTCCTCCCAGAGCTATTCCCGCAAGGCACGGAGGTGAACATGCCTGTTTCCTGAGCAGACCCGCTGTTGCAGTCTGCTCCAACATTGGGCATGTTTAGTTTACGAGCCCGGGTGGCTCCACGAGTGGCCTAAGTATGATTAAAGGGCCCAGAGGGGCTGTGCTTCCCCCCTGTGGCCATTTGTCTACAGATGCCTGCTTGCTAGAGGTCAGCTGCAACATTAAGGGCCTTTTTGTTGTAGGGTCCCAGTGGGGGGCCAGAAGGCACTGTGGTGCCAGACCCCTGTACTATGTTGACTCACAGATGCACCGCACCAGCGCGGGCAGCTGCAAAATTTTGCGCACATTTGTTCAGAGGGAATACCCAGGCCCATGTTCCGCTTCACAGCTGCCCAGGCAGCTGCAAAGTTTAGGCCGTCATTCCTTTGGGGGCATTGTGTGATGTAGAATTGAGAGACACTCTTCTGCCCCAGTGCAGGTGCACGCTTTTGGAGATTCTACTGCAGTGGCAGCGGCCCTGACATTCAGGTCACAGGGCATTTGAGCCTCTTTGAGGAGGCCAGTTGGCCAGGGGGACTGGTAGGTTAATAGGGCGCCATGGTTAATGTGATTTATGAGGTGCTAGGAAAGGTGATGCATGTATTATGATTTATGCACCCTGATTTATGCCTCTAATGTGGTTTTATGATTATGAGTTTGCACATACTGTGTTTATGTTTGAGTTATTCTATACTGTGATATATGCCTCTAAATATAGTGTAGATAGGAGGTTATATGCGTACTGTAGTTTATGCTAGGGAGATTATTATCTACTGTGAGGTATACCCCTTATGTGACTTATGCTTCGGAGGTTATGGTCTAATGCGTTTAGACTTATGAGAAAGATTGCATAATGTGTTTATGCTGGTGAGGTCGGCGCAGAATGTATTTCACGCCAAAATGTGATACTGTGCATAATATGGTTTGTGTTACAGGATGATGCTGAGTACAGTGTTTGCCAGTAATTACTGGTTGTAGTCTATGTCTATGATATGTTTTACATTCACTATCTTTACTAAGTGATGGTTCTGACAATGGCCCAAGTGGCCCTGTCATGTGTGTATAATCCCCTGTAAATATTGCCCAGTGCCAGTTGGCACGGTGTATATTGTGTGACTACTATTCTAATGTGTTTTATGATGATACAAAGGCTATTTTTGATGTAACCTTTTGTGGTGTGCCTAGTATGTTGTTGCTGTGTGGGTTGCTAAAATGCTTTACACATGGCCTCCAGGGTAAGCCTGACTGCTCGTGCCAAGCTACCAAGGGGGTGAGCAAGGGTTATCATTGGCATGTAACTCCCTTGCTCTGACTAGAGTGGTGGTTTCTGCATGGTTGAGGCGCAATCCCTAGCCAACCAGAAATCCCATTTCTAAGAAATTCTCTAACAGTATTTGATTTTTTCACGTTGGTGGATCTATAGTTTTTTTCATGCAACATATTATTCATGTATAGTACCTGGTGTTAAGCGTTGCTCATTGGGGACTGTGTGAGATCAGATTGTGGGTGGGCCATTGTTGAGACCTGTGGAGTTCAGTCTGAACGCAGTGAGAGATCCTCATGTGTCTATTCATGGGTCATTTAGGGGTTCCGAATATTTATTCGTCCAATCCTTGTCCTCTTTGCATAGCAAACAGAGCAATGGTGAGTTGTGCCTTTTGTAATCGTGATTACATAGAAAAGTGAGTGAATGCTATGCACAGCTATTAAAAAACTGACATGACAAAGGTTAAAGAAAGAGCAGGGTATACAGGTGAGTGGGGTTATTGTGTATGGGGGGATTAATGTAGTGAAGTTGATAATAAAAAATATAAGTTTTAGAGAAATAACTAAATTTAAATTAAAAAGCATTTATCAGAATGTTTACGTCACTTGCTGCATCAATTCCATATGAGATCTGCTGATAGTTCATATGTGGACTTTTCAAGTACACCCAGCTCAACCACTTACATAATTTTGAATGTCACAGAAAAGCAGCATCACAGAAGGTCTGACACACAATGCAGATGCATAAACTAGTTTAGCATAATGGATACCGATAAAGAAGCCCCTTGTCACATGCCTGTTTGGCCTCAGCTGAAATCCTATGTAGCTATTTGTTTGCTGATCCTATTTGAGTCTCTAGAACAGTCACACACCTTGTTTGTACCTCTTTGTCAGAGCTGTACATGGCCCTGGGAACCGCCACCCAGCAGCGCTGACACCAGCAACGTTCTGCGGTGCCCACACCAGCGACATTGCAGTTTGCAATGGGATGGTGGGAGAGGGAGCTCGCTTTGAACAAGCAAGAGCACTTTGCTCACGCTTGTTCAAAGTGAGTGCACTTTGCTTTTTACCCCCAGGGAGTTCCATGCCAGCAGCTCCCTGGGGTAAAAGGCCATGCTGGCTCCCACAGGATGGCGGAGCTGGGTGGGACCGTAGGACCTTCAGGCTCCTCTCATGGTCTCCAACCAGTTGGCCATGCCCTGGGCGATGGGATCCCCTGGACCAAAAATGGCCCAGAAAGGGGGCAGCTCAACCATCATCCCTTTTTTCAATTAAAACAAATGCCCAGGACTCTGGGGATGGGGTCCCCAGGGCCGAAATCAGCCTGGGAAGGGGAGCGGTGCTGGCCCCCCTCCTTAACAAAATGCATGCACATAATCCTAATGAAAAGGCCTGGCCCTGGCTGTCCCAGAGGCCAAAAATGGCCCAGTAGCGGGGCCGTACAGCCCCCCTCCCCTATTGGATTTGAAAGGTCAGATGGAAGTACCCAAAAAGACATGATAATTCTGTTGATGTTGCTGGTTAGATGTGGGGGTTGCTTGGTAAATAGATTCACAATCTGCACCCTTTTCTCTTTTGCAGGTTTATGGGACTGTACTATGCATACAGTTGGGTGGGAAGACATGAGTAAACTGAGTTAAAGTGGACTGCACCTGGTATGTTGTAATACAACAGCATGATTTAGTCATATTTTCTTCTGTTGCAGGTTTTGCAGACAGTACCACACACACACACTTGTACTGGCATACATGAGTACAAGCACCATTACAGGTACTTGGCGTACATAGATATATAGAACGTTTTTAAACTTTTTAGAAACACTCACAGTCACTGGATGATGTCATCAGTGATGTAATTTGAGATGGCATCAGTGATCTTATTAGTGATGTCCCTGACCGTGTCATGAGTTATGTAATATGTGACGTTTTCAGCAGTGCATTTTGGGATGCAAGTTATAGCTAACACAGCTAACGGCTGAACTTCCCTTGTTTTGTACAAGTGAAATGTCAGCCTAACTATAACATTCCTGTAACCTGTATTTTTTTGGTGAATTTCTAAGGTTTTTTAAAAGCTAATTCCTAACAATAATGTCCATGTAACCTTTGGTTTTTCCAGTGAATTTCTGAGTTTTTTTAATTTCAACATGTTTTATTATTATTTTTTCTACATGAACATATTGGCGGTTCTGTTACAGGGTTAGCAAAGGTTGTATCAAGTGCAGCTTGTGCATCAGTACAGTGAGACCTTATGTCTCGTTTGTTTAGCTAGCCCTAACTGACAATAGTTAGAGAAAAAGAGAAAGAGACAGGTAGAGAAAAGGGATAGAAACAAGGGGCGAAAGAAGAGGTAGGAGACAGGCAAGGAGAGTTACATTTCTTATCAATTACATATGACATTCTATTACACATGACATTCTGTGGGGATGTTGGCACCCATGTTGGCTGGTGTGGGTGGGGCTCCCCCTTGTGGCTGGCCCAGGATAGACCAGTTAAGTAAGCCAATTCCTAACAATAATGTCCATGTAACCTTTGGTTTTTCCAGTGAATTTCTGAGTTTTTTTTAATTTCAACATGTTTTATTATTATTTTTTCTACATGAACATATTGGCGGTTCTGTTACAGGGTTAGCAAAGGTTGTATCAAGTGCAGCTTGTGCATGAGTATAGTGTGACATTATGTCTTGTTTGTTTAGCTAACCCTAACTGACAATAGTTAGAGAAAAAGAAAAAGAGAAAGGTAGAGAAAAGGGATAGGAACAAGGGGGGAAAGAAGAGGTAGGAGACAGGCAAGGAGAGTTACATTTCTTATCAACTACATATGACATTCTATTATATATGACATTCTGTGGGGATGTTGGCACCCATGTAGGCTGGTGTGGGTGGGGCTCCCCCCTTGTGGCTGGCCCAGGAAGAGACCAGTTAAGTACGCTTTATTGAGTGGTACGTTCACAGGGGGTACCTGGTTGTGTACCGTCTGTACCTTATTTTCACGGAGGTTAATAAGACTAGCAGTCACGGTTGCAGAGTGGTGGAGAAAAGGGGCTGGGCCTTCAACCAATTCTCAGGTTTTCTGCTTTGTAAGGCTTACAGGAGCTACTAGGAGGGCTTCGTAGTCCCCAATGTCCCTCTGGAGTAAAGTGGACTTCATCCCCCAACCAGCAGTGCACCAGGAGGCACGTTTGCAGAGTGGTGGAGAAAGAGGGGCATGGCCTCTGAAGACTTACTGGAGGTAACAAGAGGGGTAGTTGGTCCTAAGGATGTCTTTTTGGGCCAACTACCCCTTCTGTTACCTCCAGTAAGTCCCACACAGCAGGATTACTGAGTTCTGATAGCAGACTACACCCCCTTTCTCCACCACTCTGCAAACACGCTTCCTGGACTTTTGGTTTGGGGATGAAATCCCCTTTGCTGCTAGAGGTCCTTAGGGGCCAACTAGCCCTACTGTTACCTATAGTAAGGCCCAGACAACAGCCTCCGACCACCTCTCAGCAATCCCACGATGTGGGGCGTACTGGAGGTTAACAGGTGGGCTTGTTTCCCCCTCAAGAGCGAAGGGAACTTCATCCCCCAACCAAGAATGCGCCAGTAGGCGCTTTTTGCAGAATAGTAGAGAAAGGGGAAGGGGCCTCTGGCTAGTTGCCGGCTCGCGATTTTTTGGGGGGACTTTATGAGGGAAGGCTGTGTGGCCGCACTTTCCCTTGACACCTTTGGGCCAATGGATCCCATCCCTTGGGGCTAGGCCTTTCTTTTTTGTTCAAGAAACAAAAGGGGAGGGGATGTGCGTCCCCCCTACTGGGCCATTTTTAGCCTCGGGGACAGCCAGAGCCAGGCCATTTCATTATGATTTTGTGCATGCATTTTGTTAAGGAGGGGGGCCGGCGCAGCTCCCCTCCCCAGGTTGATTTCGGCCCCGGGGACCCCATCCCCAGGTTCTTGGACATTTTTCTTTAAATAAAAAAAGGGAGGATGGCCGATCAGCATCTCTTCGGGGCCATTTTTGGTCGAGGGGATCCCATTCCCCAGGGCATGGCCAACTGGTTGGGGAACGTGGGAGGAGCCTTAAGGCCCCCACGGTCCCACCCAGCTCCGGCCTCATGTCGGAGCCAGCCTTTAACCCCAAGGGAACTGCTGACATGTAGCTCTCTGGGGATAAAAAGCAAAGTGTGCTCGCTTTGAGCAAGCGTGAGCAAAGTGCTCTTGCTTGTTCAAAGCGGGCTCACTCTCCCACCATCCCATAGCAAACTGCAATGTCGCATAAGTGATCACCGCAGGACAATGCTGGTGGTGGCGCTGGTGGGTGGCAGTCCCCAGGGCCCTGTACAGCTCTAGGAGGAGAGCCGCACGGCCCTTCTTCAATTTTGAAATTAGCCTCAGGGAGGTGGTGTCCCTGAGGCTCGGTGGAGGGGTTTGAGCCCACCACACATTATTATTAAAATAACCCCAGGAAGGTGGCACTCTTCAGGGTTGCGTGGGAGGGCAGGAGCCCCCACACGCATATGTATCTAAATATCCCAGGGAAGGTGGTGAGGGCAGCAGGGACCCCCGCATTTAACACACATAGGAAGGAAGGGAAGGTGGCAGTTCCCAAGGCTGGGTGAGAGTGTCAGGAGCCCCCCACACATTCTTTTAACACTATAGCCCATGGAGGCGGCTGTCCCCTGGGCTGGGGTGTGCCTTGTAGCCCGCTCACATTCAATGAATAAGCCCCGGGTAGGTAGCGGTCCCCTGGGTGACTGGGGACTGTGCAGGCAAACACATTTTTTCATTGTTCCTGGCACCTGGCCCACCCGGGGACTTAAAGAAAACAAAGTGCATTTCTTTTATTAAAAAATGTCAGCCAGATTCGCATGTCTACCACGTATCCCCCGAAATATTTTTTAATGCTTTTTTAGCCCTGGAGTATCTGTAGGACCCCTGAGCAGGCCTAGAGGGCACTGTGTTTCTACTCTGCACCCTTTTCTTGTTTTATCAAGTTTGTTTAATTTTTGTTCTTGTGTCTTGGCTTAACTGAGTCACAAGATGGCTTCCAACCATTCTTGATTTTAAGTGCTTGCAGCCAGTTAGATCTCAGTCACGAGATTGGGAGAGTTCACAAATCCTCCTCGTCCCCAGTTGTATATTGGAGAAAGGTTTACATTTCTCAGACACTACTGATTTACACCATTTAAGAAAAAGAATATTTTCTGAACCAAGAGTTACCTTTTTGCTAAATTTAGTGTAATTCTGTGTCTAAAGTTTCCTATGGAAATTAACATGGAGAAAATGCTTTTTGGGAGCCTCCCCCTTTTTCTCGGCCTCAACTTGATGCTTTGAAAACAACAGCTGAAGTGAGTGGGCCATAAGGGTATTTGGGTGCCAAGGGTATTTTTAGGGTCTTGCTTGTGCTAGGTTACTTGGGTGGCAAGGATGTTTTTAGGGTTTAGGGTGGGTGAGAGTATTGGGTTGCAAGGGTATGTTTATGGATTAGAGTGGGTAAGGTTTTTTAGATGTAAGAGTATTAAGGTTTAGGGAGAATATGGATATTTGGGTAGTAAGGGAAAATTTAGGGTGTGGTATGGATGAGGGTATTTGGGTGTTAAGGGTATTTTTAGGGTTTAGGGTGGTTGAGGGTATTGGGTGGCAAGGATATTTTTAGGGTTTTGGGTGGGTAAGGTAATTTGGGTAGCAAGGGTATTTTTAAGGTTTAGGGTGGGTGAGAGTATTTGGATTGTAATTATATTTTTATTGTTTAGGGTGAGTAAAGGTATTTGGGTGGTAAGAGTATTTTTAGGAATTCAGGTGAGCGAGGGTATTTGGTGCTAATAGCAATTCTAGTGCTTATGGTGGGTCTTTACTAGTTTAGTTTCTAGTGCATATCAAACCTGTTTTATTAGCATTGTTTAATATGCCATCACTGTAGGTGAAAAAAAGGAAAATATAATATTACAGCAGGATTCACATGCCCTTACAGCAGCTTGTGATCACCACTCCCGGATATTGGGCTAAAGTTCACTTCAAATTTAAAAACAGTTCCTATTCCACTACAAATTGGGGTAAATGTCAATTTTCCTCTTTCTTGTTCTCTTGCCATTGATTCCAAATATGGTCATGTTTGTGTGGGCATCCACGGTTTTCATAAACATGCTTCAAGAGCAGTTTGCAGTGGTTAATCCCACCCTTTCCATTTTGCTATGCCTTGTGCTTTTGTTACTCTCTATGGTTGAGGTACGTGGGACTTTGAAATTGCAAATCCTAGCCAATAAGGGTTGTTTTTTATCTATTTGTAATTATATCATTTAATATAGTGGTTCTTAACCTGTGGTCTGTGAACCCAGGTTGTCTAGAAAACTTACTTAGGAGGTCCACCACTGCTAAGAAAATGCAATAATGTTAGTATATAAAAAGGTACATATAGAGTAAAAAAAACTGCAAATGTAAACATAAATTACTTTTGGTAAATGTGAGGAGATATGAAATTGGGTGCTAAAAATTACATTGGTTTCTTTATCTTGATTTGTGGGGGCAGCAAAAGTATACCAATTAAATTTAATGCTGATTGGTGACCTAAAATGAAGCACTGGAGGGTGATAATGAAAAGAAATCCAGCATTTACATCCCAGAAGGCAAATTTATATTGTGGTGTCCAACATATTGTTCCAGAATTTAGAAAGAAGAATACATTTGAAAAGTTTCCATCGTCCCAATAAAATTAAAATTCTACCTTTTGAAAATGTTGATGGCTGTTTATTAAATAGTTCATCATTGATTTATTTGTTTGATCAACACTTGTATATGTACTTTTGTGTATTGATTTGAGATACAGATCATAGAAATGTCTTATGTGGGCTCCCTGTCCTCCAGCACTTTATTCAATAGAGGTTCACAGAAGACAAAAGGTTGAGAACCACTGATCTAACATATTTATTAGTCCCATTTGCGGAGTGATGGCTATGAGACAATGTGTGATCACTGAAAGGATATCTGCTACCTTCCCACAGTAACTCTGCAAAACATGTCAATCCCTGAAAAAATGTGAAGAACCTGGCCTTGCCCCATTACATCTTAGATACCGATTTGTGTTGTGGATATTGAGTTTCTTATCGTCAAAAACTATTGTATGTATTTGATTTGGCGTTGCAAGTTAACGTCTATTGACGCTAGCACCGCATTATTCCAAACGATGAATTTTCACTGCTGACACAAAGCTGTGCATGTAACCTGCCCAATGCAACTAAAAACAGATACCAAAGAAGAATACGTGGCTACCAGGACCTAATATACAAACCACAAGTACCGTAGTGCTTGTGGCAAAACATTATCTAATATATCACAAGGCATTAGATCACTATCTTTACTTCTGCTGTCAAAATAATAGGAATTCTAGCAGGGCTATAAATACATGTTTGAGAATTGTAACACTCTGGAGGGAGGAAGAAATACATGTCTGTGAACATTCAAATCCTACCCATCTTTGCACTTACTCTCTAGAGGGTAAACTGATGCCCCTGGACACCTTGAGACGAGGGTGAGTAGCACCAGGAGGAGGAGTGTTCCAGCTGATCTCTTCATGGCCATCTTTCAGCTTTTAATTGATGGATACTTAGAGTGTGTTTCATATTTAAAGGTTCATAGAGACATCTATATGCAAATAAATGTGTTTTGAACTCAGCTCTCCCAGCCCATGAATCAATATTTGCTAGTTTGCTATTGTTTGCTATTGTTGCCTGGGATGATGCTCCCTAAACTGGTTTAGTGGCTTCTGTTAACACTTTAGGTCATAGCTGTATTTGTGCTGCACTTTCTCTTACACCCTCAATTCAAGAAAGGATTTGCTCTCATTACAAAAGGTGCTTGTGTTCTGGTTGAGGGAGAACCTGGTCTGGCATTTCAGGATGGAGCAGGGCCAATACAGATTTGCATATGTCTGGGTCCAAACTGAGGTAGCATGGTGGGTTCACTGGCAAAATATTTCCCATGCAAATATAACCAGACCAAAATGTTGTGATCAAAATATCGTTGTCAAACATATTGTCATCCTAAATTGATAATGGGAAGTACAGTAATATTGAAAAAATAAGATTGTTGTCATTAATAATGTTGTATTAAATATCATTTTTTAAAAATGCATACATTGAAATAATAAATATTTAAGAAATATTAAATAGTAACATAAATGTAATAAAAATAAAATAGATGTAATATGTATTTCAATAAATATATCAAACAAACGTATTTTAAAAATGATAAGCACACATACATATTTATATGTATACTAGCAGCCCGTCCCAACGTTGTCCGGGGTTGAATTGCTGCCGGCCAGTAGTATATTGTTTTGTAGGGTTTCGTTTTGATAGCATTTCTTATCTGTGACAGGCATGTAAAACGCTCCGATTCACAGTGCACTGCTGATGCACTTAAGAGTGCGCGTTCAGTAGTGTGTTAACTCGAGTTTCCCATCTTTATTTTTCCTTGCAATATTATATAGCGCAAACTTGACAACATGGCATGAGCACAATTTACATTACAGAAGAACACATTCATTTGTGGTAGGCAAGTGGAGACAACGAATTTGCCTGTAATCACAGGATGTTGAGCTTATGCTGAGATTCGAACGTAGCTCTAACGTTCGCAATTCTAGAACTTGTGGCGGGAGGTGTGTCTAAAAGTGTATGTCGGTGCTGGCCATCAATGAGAGAGACCTGTGCATTTTTCAAATGGGTGGTGAGAAAATATGAGTATGTTGCTGGAGATGTGGGCCGCTGTGCCACCAATGTACTTACCGGGGGAGGGTAAACACCCATTATTCCGCAACTTTCTTTCCGCATACCATCACTCCGCATACTTTCATTACGAAAGTACCATAGACTCCGCAATGCCATTATAACGCATGGCATTACATTTTATATGCCTTTACCATGCATACATTTACAACAAAATTCATTGTAAATGCATGAATGGTAAAAGCATGTGTTTTTTATGTTTGGATAAGGTAAGTATGGGTATAGGGGTATATGTTTTGGGGTACTGAGGTATATGTTTTGGGGTGTTTGGGTATTTTAAGGGTTCAGATATAGTTTTGCGTTATGGGGTACAGGGGTAGTTTTAGGGTCTAGGGATAGGTATGGGTTTTGGGGTACAGGGGTATTTTTAGGGTTCAGGGCTAGGTTTGGGTTTTGGGGTATAGGGGTATGTTTAGGGTTCTGGGGTAGGTTTGGGTTTTGGGGTACAGGGGTATTTTTAGGGTTCAGGCCTAGGTTTGGGTTTTGGGGTACAGGGGTATTTTAGGGTTCAGGGGTAGGTTTGGGTTTTTGGGGTACAGGGTTATTTTTAGGGTTCAAGGCTAGGTTTGGGTTTTGGGGTACAGGGGTATTTTTAGGGTTCAGGGGTAGGTTTGGGTTTTGGGGTACAGGGGTAGTTTAAGGGTTCAGGGCTAGGTTTGGGTTTTGGGGTACAGGGGTATTTTAGGGTTCAGGGGCAGGTTTGGGTTTTGGGGTACAGGGGTATTTTTGGGGTTCAGGACTAGGTTTGGGTTTTGGGGTACAGGGGTATTTTTAGGGTTCAGGGGTAGGTTTGGGTTTTGAGGTACAGGGTTATTTATAGGGTTCAGGGCTAGGTTTGGGTTTTGGGGTACAGGGTGTATTTATAGGGTTAAGATGGGTTAGTGTTTAAGTGTGTTGCGGTATTTTAAGGAGTAAGGGTGGGTTATGATTATGGGGTGCAGGGGTATTTAAAGGGAGCAGGGTGGGATTAGTTTTCAGGGTGTAAAGGGTAATAAAAAAAATAAAAAAAGAATATAAATAATGCAATTTTAAAGAATAAATGTTTTAATTAAATAAAAAAAATGCATATATATATATATATGTATTCACTGAAAAAACCATAGGTTATAGACCATATATAGTTAGGAATTTGCATTTACAAAACCTTACAAATTCACTGAAAAAACCATAGGTTAGAGACCATATATAGTTAGCTGGATATTTCATTGATATAAAACCAATGAAATTCCGTATATTGTTAGTTGCACTAACTATATATTTCACGCATTCGCAATCCAATGCTGATGATGTCACATATTACATCATTCATGACATGGTCAGTGACATCACTGATGACATCACTGATGACATCTCAAATGAGGTTTTGTAAATGCAAATTCCTAACTATATATGGTCTATAACCTATGGTTTTTTCAGTGAATTTCATTGTTTTTTTAAAAGCTAATATCTATAGCTGTAACCATTACATGTGTATGGCTTCTTATATAGCGCACTTATCACCACTAGAGGTCTCAAGGCGCTTGCTTTGGGAACTCGTCCTGGTTTTTCCCTGTGAGATAGCCCCTACTGGGCACCCCCAAGGTGAAAGCCAGGTATCCTGCTGCGGGGGGGCGTAGTGGAGATTGAGCAAGCTATTGCCCAGAGTTGCAGAGTGTGAACCCCTGATTTGATTAGGCACCGAAGCGAGAATTATCGAGTCCTTGGACATTTAAGCTCAAGACCCTGCCGCGTCGGGAATTGAACCCGGATCCCGTGTCTGACCTCTGCTTCAGGGTCTGCCTCCTCTAACCAGTGACACTTACAACAAGGAAACCCTACCTTCTAAGGAACCAGGGTGCATATTTATATCAAAAAACAATGGTTCCAGTGGAACAGATAAAAGTATACATAATAAATACTGAACAATGTCAAATAATAGTGTGAAGGTTACTTAGGATGTAAGAAGGAGAAACAAACTCATGACACCTAATGAATTACCATCAGTTGTTATTTTTGCAAAAAATACACAATAAAATACACTGTAATGTACATATCACAACGTGAAGATTTTAGAAAAAAGGAAGGGGATGGAAAGGAGGGGTCCCAAGTATAAAGTATGAACCAAAGGAGTGGTTGAAGCACATAGAGAAGACAACAAGTGACAATATGTGCACGGTTTCAACAGGGGTATATTTACAAGGAATTGGGAAAATGACCAATTACACAATATTCAATAATTTAAACAATGACTATTAAATTCATAGACATTGACTGAGAGGTTCATTCCCAAAGGGCGTCGACGGCGTTTCGACCCTTTACAGGATAGAGGGTCTCATCAGGACAAGGGCAGTGTGGGACATCTGTGGGGAGTGAAAAGAGGATAAGTGAGCTCAGTGTATGGATGGGTGAATTAATAAAAAGGACTTAATGTGGAAGACCTGGTACCTTTAATGACGGGCTTGTGGTGACTAACAGGTACGCGCCGCCTTTCTACATGGAACTATTATGCAGCGGATTGCCCTGCACAACCCTACCTAACCCCTATAACACCTTGTAGGTATCTTCCTGGTCAGCGCCGGACTCGTGCTCATCGCAGCACTTGAGCAATACGATCAAAAACGGATGCACTGCGTGTTGGCTCAATATAGATTAACTCTATTGTGCTCCATCCAACTACTTACAGTGGTGAGTACATAATTCTACAAGCCCCAGATAGCGTGTTGCCATTACTAATCATTAGTGATTACATTTTTTCCGCTTTCTTTTTCCCTGTACTGTAGTACCCAGCAGGGTTCACTGTAAGTACATTTAATTTTCCTTTCACGCATGGTTGGCACCTTCTCACCACCTCTAACCAGTGAGCCACACTTCTCCACATAAATCTGTGGCAAACAACTAGCACAAGTGTGTATTTCTGTTCACTTTCCTTGGAGTAGGTATGCATTGCAAGAGGGAAGGGGGGGGAGGGGGTGGATACGGGATTTTATGAATGTGATTGTGTTGGGTACCTTTTCAACAGAAGAAGATAAATCAGTGGCGTGTGCTAAAGTGAAAGGCTGGAGTGGCAATGGTACAAAAAATAAAACCGAAGCATTTCAGTAATAAGTGGACACTCTTACCCACAATTTAAGAGGTACAAGAATGTTTTTGTCTATGAAACTTATTTATATCTACATGCACTGGCAAAGAGTTAACATTTTAATGTTATAGTTTTTATTAAAGAAATAAACAAAGGAGTGCATACTAGCTTATCAAGCCCTCCACTAGAAAGAAGTCTCACTATTCAGCAATATACACTTCTGACTGCCACAACTCTTACTGGGCCACAAATGTTCCCACACCAAGGGTTGCCTGTGGATATTAGCTCTTCCGCAGAACAAACAGTGGTAGGTCCAAACGCCTCAAAAGTAGGTAGGTGAGGATATGCGGCACAAAGTCATGACAGCTAATTAACTGCAATCCTGCCCCAAACTGGAAAGAGAACGTAGCTACTACTGAGATGGCACCCTGCACTAGTCTCCAATTCTAGAATTTACCAACGCCCATATAAGTTTATGACAAGAACCAGATATACTTGCACATTATACTCACCAGGGCTCTGCTAGATTGAACGAAATAGAGGGTGTCCTGTGCACTAAACCTTATACACCTTCCCCCGTACTGCCCTGTGGTTAACTCAGTTCTGTCAAGTATCATGCATAAGGCATGACGCTAACGCATTTCAGTGTGGTGTTCCCACATCACCGCACTGAAATGCATTGTCACACATTTTTTGCCACTGACCCCACAGCGCTGAAAGGCTGACTAGCCTATGCTAGGTGCTAGCGCACGCACGGACGCATCTGACACCTGTGTGCCCTGCGCCCGGCCTCGCTGCAGCAGACTCAGTATGTCACAGTTGAAGATCCCAGGCGCACTGCTCTCAGTGAGTGCTACAACGTTACATAATATCTACCCTGCTGCCGTTAATGTTATTGTGGTAACTTAGCCCTGGGCCATGTGGGGCAATGTCACGTTCTGTTGAAGGTGCGCGCCGGGAATTACTTTTAATGAAATTATGTGGAGGCCGGCGGCGGCTGCTCAATGGTTAGCGATGCGGGCTGCGCCGGAATCATGGGCTCAGCTGCCTTGCAACGCCGCTGATCGCATTGGCTGCTGCACGACCAGGCCGCCCGCGCTGTGGGGAAGAATATGGCTGCAGTGCCAGCGAAAACTTATTTCCGAGCCGGGAGCTTGCTGCTTGGCCGGGCCCTCAGTACTGCAGTTAGGCTGCCCTGCGGCAGTGTGTGATCCCGCGAGAGAGACTTGACCCCATCGGCCTCCTTGTGCATTTCAGAGGTACCGTTATGGCAACATAATTTATAATCATGGCAGAGCTCACGGCTGCTCGCACGCCGGTGGCGGTCGCAACTGAACCCAACCATACCACGCAATGGCAGGTGTGTACGCAGTTGATGTTCAGGGAATAATCAAGATTGCAAGGGGATACAAACAAACTGGTCGGCAAATTTCACGCACAAGATTGCAACCACAGCGGACCCGCCAATTGCCTTGCGCCAGACAGTCCTCTAGCCACAGCCCGCCCTAACAGCCCACCATCACCATCGTGTATGAAGAGGGCAGGAGAATGTTAGGCCTCATCTGCCTTCCTGCCTGCAGTCACGTCTGGGCTCTTTGTAGTCCAATCAATGATTTGGCCTTAGAATGTCACTCCTACGTATACTATTATGGAAATACCACACACAATCAAACTGAAAACATGGCAGTTATAGAGAGTCATTATAGGGCGGACAGAGTTCCCCAGAACCCACGGAGGGCTGGAGGTCGTTAGGGGCAGTGTGATGCCAGACGCTTAGAAGCAGAGCACTTCCCACATTCACAACTAAGCGCCCTTCCATTTCTGGCACTTAGCACCAGTTTTAAGATCTTCTTAGAGTTTCTCTTTCCTCAAATGGGTGTACTTTCTGATATTTATAAGTTTCTGTAGTCTTTATTGCTTAATTTTGATCAAATGAAAGTGTCACTCATCGTCGTTGAAATGTCACTCTTCATTACACTCAACTTGTGAAAATGTCACACTGAGCAATCGGAAACCTTGGCAGCTATGTTAACAGCTTATCGGATCCCTCCCCAGCCTGCGTTACTCAGCGGCTGCTCTGCGGGCGGGCTCCTCGCTTCCCCGGGCGGCGGCTGGACTGCGGCGGGAGCGGGCACCGACAATGTGCCCCGCGCCCCTCCGCCACTGCTCCAGCCTCCCTCTTGGTCTCCGGGGCTCCCTCGGCACAGGGGAGCCCCGCACCTGTCCGTCCCGCCTCCTCTTCGTCCTGGTGGCTGCGGCTTCCTTATCTCCTCGGGGCTCCCTCAGCACACGGGAGCCCCAGCCGTGACGACGCGTCTCTCTCCGGGTGGCGGGGGCAGGCATTTCTGGCCGGCCCCAGCACTTCCGGGTCGCCGCGGGTAGCGCGGCGGCCTGATTTCAGGCAGGCAGGCGGGGACAGTGCGCGCACGGGTGCGCGCCGATAGATATATAATTTAATTTGAATGCAAATTTCACAGCAAATACTGGACGGATTTACACCAATTAAAGAAAAGCGTAATCTGCTAACCAGTCTCTTCAACTTTGCCAAATTTCAAATAATTCCGTTCAGCCGTTCGAGCTGTAGCCGTGTCTAAATGTCCTATGGAAATTTGCATGGGGAAAACATGTTTTGGGACCCCCTTTTATCTCAGCCCCCACTTGACGAACCCCCCTCAAACTTTAAGGGAAGGAGCAGAGCGTAACGGGCCATCTTCTTTGAGAAATTCACGTAGATTCATTAACTGGCGCCAAAGTTATTCCCAATAGAATGTTGGTGATTTCCTATGGAAACGAGGTCCTAACTATATATATACCTACTGGCTACCGCCAGTAGGTAATACATACATACATACAGAGCATATGTGGTACATGCATGGTGTGCTAGGGTGAACAAGAGTAATGGAGGCCAGTGGAATTCATTTTAGATGCTTCTGTTCTGGTAATTTCCACATGATGGAATTGAGGTTGTTTAAGGATCCTTAAAAACTTTTTTTTATTTTGCTAATCATGGAGCTGTTGATTAGTATTCCTGAACAATGCATTTCATAGATAGTCGGGGTCAAAGGTGTGACTCCAATCTTTGTAGTGCAAGGTAAATGCCCAATCTTTTGTCTTTCCCTGATCTCTCTTTCAGTGTGGTTGATGACAGCCAGGTGCAGACAAATCACACCTCTATGTGCCTCTGTTGTAGTGGCTATAGATTGGAGACTATCCTAAAGTGGGGATCATCACTCTACACAAATGTTGTATCTGGAGAGCAGCCTTTAAAGAACATTTGAAAGGAGAACCACTGAAAACCAGTTCTGAAAGTACAGACAGTGGATCCACATCTCCTGGCTTCTTTTGTTGTTTATCTTTAAAAGTGTCACTTGCTTGTTGGTCCAGTTTCAAGTACTTTTCGACCAAGGAATAAAGTGGTCCACAGAACACTCAGGCAACTGCTGTTCAGCCAGAACTGGTGACTCCCAACAGCCAGATTCACAGATGTGATAGGAAGTCACACTAATATACTTCTTGCTTAAAAGCTTCCAACTGTACTGCAGCACCTAGAAGCCAGTCTGCCTGCCTGCTCAGAGAGGGAACGAGTTTTCCACTCCTGCTGGAGGAGTGACTGTCCAGGAGGAATGAGGTGTAGCGTATCCCCAGAATGATTAGTCTAGTCTGCCCGAAAAGGTAGTTTACAGAGAGTTATTTGCATGCCTGCTGTCAGTGGGCCCCAGTCTCTCCACTGTGACGTTTGGTGGGAATTGTGACCATGCTTCATGAAAGGACCTCTATGCATGTATGAAAAGGGCAGCTGCACCGGCATATGAAACACTTCATGACTGAAGCTGCCGTGACTGCATAGAATATGCTGCATGCCCTGAAGCACTGTCTGGATCGAATACACGATACAACCTAAGCGATTGTGCTTGCTTCACTAACTTAAGTAGGTAATATCCTGGGAGACTTGAATCTAGCTGATACCCTGAATTTACACTTATAGAAGGTCATGGAATTTGAGAGGGGGAAGCTGAGATTAGCCCTCCAGTAAACAAGATGAAAGATAAATTGGGAAACTGGAACAATGGTCCCATGAGGTAGAATAAAGGGAACATGAGGGGGGCATGGCCTGATGCGGAGGAAAATAGCCACTTGAGCCAAGCTTTATCTCCACTGTGCCGCATTTCATCCTCTATAATGGGCCAAGATCTCCATCAATGCTCCATAATACAGGGATAGGGCATCAGAACATGTAGGGATAGAGACTCAGGCTTTGAAAATTCTCCCTGACTCCCTACTGCATCAAACATCGTACCCTGAACCAAGCGTCCGGTGGCCACCAACAGGGCCGTTCCCATCCCTACAACTAGGTAAGGCCTGTGATTGAAGATGCATTGTGATCGCTGTAATAGAAAGAGACAGGGAATATTGCCTACTACCATCTAACTGAACAGAAAGTGAGTGATCATGGTTATCAAGTTTGTTGCCACGGCGCAGCTCCCCCTTTAATAAGTGAATGGCCTAGCATAACTGGAACACGTCATAACCCATCGCCCACCCACGGAACAAGTACCAATACACCTAGCACTAAAAGGCTCACATTTTAGTAATAATCAGCATCTACCCTTTTGTGAGCTTTCCCTGTTCAGCGCTTCCGCAGCACATCTGCTGTGTGGACACGCCCACCTGCGTCTTACCGACCGCATCCCCCTGACACTCGGAAGAGCCACTCCAGGCTGACAGAATGCGCTGCGGCGAGGCCTTCTAATTACACACAGTCGCAGCCGCCATGGTTGAATTCAAACTAATGAAAATATAGACATGACCCGGCTGCCTCCCTATGCTGTGAATCAGACTACTCATACCATTCACACCGGCCTGGCATTATCTGGGAAAGGCCATATCCCACTGAACACCACATAGTGTGTGCCAATACACAGTTCATAGTATGAAATATTCAGTGCTTACCCCAGTCCTGAGACCTCCAGATTAAACCTGGAGCGGGGACCCTCCGTGTACCTCACAGGGCCCCCACCCAACTTTTGTTCCCCCACTGTGTACAGCGCTTGCACGGCACATTGGGCGAGCCACCCAGAGCTGGTCTCCTTTGCTGTTGACTGTATGAGCGCACCTGCCGATGCCTGACTGACCTTATCCTTCCAGGTCGCTTGAAAGTCTGACTGGGCTGACTGGGCTGCAAAACGTGTACAATGGTGGAAAGGCCTAATACTTTCACTTGATCTGAGCCGTCATGGCAAGCACAAATCCATAGAAATACAGAGCCGACTTGCCGGTCTCGTCATAAAAGAGAGGACGGTTTGCTCACAAAATCTATGCATACAGACCACAATCATGCGGTGTTCTAGATCACTCAGACTGCTTACCCTGACACCATCAGTCTATTTATTTATTTATTTTGCTTATCGGAGCCCTCCCCAGCCTGCGTTACTCACCGGCTGGTCTGCGGGCGGGCTCCTCGCTTCCCCGGGCGGCGGCTGGACTGCGGCGGGGGCGGGCACCGACAATGTGCCCCGAGCCCCCTCCGCCACTGCTCCAGCCTCCCTCTTGGTCTCCGGGGCTCCCTCGGCACAGGGGAGCCCCGCACCTGTCCGTCCCGCCTCCTCTTCGTCCTGGTGCCGGCGGCTTCCTTCTCTCCTTGGGGCTCCCTCAGCACACGGGAGCCCCAGCCGCAGACGACGCTTCTCTCTCCAGGTGGCAGGGCTCCCTCCCATCACGGGAGCCCTGCAGAGTCAGCCACCATCTTCCTTCTTCCCCCTCGCGGCGGGGGCGGGCATTTCCGGCCGGCCGCGCTGGGATTGGCCGGCCGGCCCCAGCACTTCCGGGACGCCGCTGGCAGCCGGCGGCCCGATTTCAGGCAGGCAGGCGGGGACAGTGCACGCGATAGATATATAATTGAAATTGAATGCAAATTTCACAGCAAATACTGGACGGATTTACACCAATTAAAGAAAAGCATAATCTGCGAACCGATCTCTTCAACTTTGCCAAATTTCAAATAATTCCGTTCAGCCGTTCGAGCTGTAGCCGTGTCTAAAGGTCCTATGGAAATTTGCATGGGGAAAACACGTTTTGGGACCCCCCTTTTATCTCAGCCTCCACTTGACGAACCCCCCTCAAACTTTCAGGGAAGGAGCGGAGCGTAACGGGCCATCTTCTTTGAGAAATTCACGTAGATTCATTAACTGGCGTCAAAGTTATTCCCAATAGAATGTTGGTGATTTCCTATGGAAACTAGGTCCTAACTATATATACCTACTGGCTACCACCAGTAGGTAATATATACATATATAAATACACATATATACGAACATATATTTGATGTTTTATAAATGTATTTTTACAATGTATATGACTATACCACACATGCATTAGCGTTATAATGGCATGCGCGATGAAGTCATACGCGTTGTAGAAGTTTTAGAAAGGATGTCTTTGCGGGGTAATAGTCCTGCATTATAAAAATTGCAGAGTGATGGTATGCGGGATGTTGGTTTGCGGAATATCATCACATATTCACGGGGGAGGGATAGTCCCTTACTTGCTATTTCCATGGAGGCGGGCCGTGTGTCCGGATGTGCGTGGCGCGAGGCATGTGCGCAACAGAAGTGGAAAATCTCCAATGTGCGCTTCAGGAGTCACCGGAAGTTAAGGCGAGATTACATTTCCTGCACAATGGCCCCAGTTTGCGCTTCTTCCGTCCCTTGGGAATAGCGCCATGCCTGATCTCCATACAGTAAAGCATGTGCATGTCACTGGGAGTGTGGGGCAAGCACACCCGGAGCTGGAATGTACAGAACCTGGGAAGAACAAACAATGAAATATTGGGCACAACGCTCGTTTTCTTTCCCCATAATCCTGTGCCCCGCACACCCCCACGCCCCCAGCCTACGCCCACAGCACACGATATGAGACATGGCATGAAGGGCGGAACATACCACACGCCCCCAGCGTTTGTCACGCGCCCAGCACACGCCCACAGAACAACGCAGACACGCCCACAAGGGACTACTTTGCTGGCAGGTTCTTTTACCTTTTAAATCTATATGGTGGGCGTCTGCATAGCCTATATCCTTCAGGGTCAAGACTCATTTGCATATGGCTGGGCCCAAACTGAGGTCAATCAATCAATGAGGGTTGGTAAAGCTCAACTACTCAATTGTGAGGATCTGAAGGAACTGTGGAGGCGGCTCAGTTGAGTGCTGGGGTCACCCAAAAATCCAGGTCTTGAGGTCATTTTTGAACTTGGGCAATGTGAGAGATTGCCAGAGATGGAGAGGGAGGGTGTTCCAGTCTTTATTCTAGACTTGTTGATATGTGGGACGGTGGCCAGTGAGAGCTGGCATGATCAGAGGAGTCTTTTGGGGGCATGGAAGGAGAGGCGGCTGTTCAGGTTTATGGGTCAGGTGTTGTGAAGGGCCTAGCATGCGTGGGTGGGTATTTTGAAGGTCATTCTTTTGACTGGATGCCGGTGGAGATCGCGGAGGCGTTGGGTGATGTGACTACAATGGAAATGTCGAGGATCATTCTGGCAGTGGCATTCTGGACAGTCTGGAGTTTGCGATGGTGATTCTGGCATAGAGAGCATTGCCGTAATCCAGTCTGCTTCTGATGAGTGCCTACTAAATTCGGTTGGGATCCATCTGAAGGTCTTTCGAAACATGCAAAGTGTTTTGAAGCAGGTCAAGGAGACAGTGTTCATCTAGCAGTTCATTGTAAGCAATGAGTCTAGTATGATGCCAAGGTTACTTGGCGGTCCGTCACGGTGGGGGATTTACAAAGGTGGAGGGCCACCAGGAGTCATTCCATGTGGAGCGGGTGGAGCCAAGGATGAGGACTCCTTTTTTTTCTCAGTTGAGTTTCAGGCAGCTTTTCTTCATCAAGGTAGTTACAGCTTTCATCCCTTCTTGGAAGTTGTGTATGGTGATTTTGGGTTGTTGATGAGGGAGAGGATCATCTGGGTGTAATAAGCATATGAGACGATGTTGAGCCCTTCTTTTAACCGTCCTGAAGAAAGCCAGCATATCAATAAGGCACTAGCTGAAACATGTTGACGTACCAAGGACTTGGGAGGTCGTAACTCGCCTCTAACGTCCACCTGCCTTATTTTTAACCGCTGACGGAGGCCCAGGTAATAAAGTCTGTCCTACCTTTGGGTACTGGGACCCCCGCCAAGCCATTTTAAACTCACATTCATAACATTCATCACCGCACACACAGTGATATACCTGCTCCGCTGTCTCCAGGCGTCGTAGCACACCCGGGACACATTAGGTGTCACTGGGTGGGCCCGATGATGAAGCATGCCACCAACTAGGTTGGTGGGTGAGGGCTTCATGAGCACACCTACCAGGTGCCACAACCGTCTGACAAAACAAAAACTGAGTCACGTCTACCTTTAAACTTAAATATTGTTTAAACAACCCCCTTCCCCCTAACCTCAGCTAGCCTCTTTTTGATTAAATCGTGAGTGTTATTGGACATCGAGATCCGGCAGTTGTTGTTGAAATCATGGAGGGTGCTCAAGGTGTAGTTATGGCGGGAAAGAGGACCAGGCTCCCAGTCACTGGTCACAGTTGGGTTGTGGACAGTGGTGCAGACGGGTGCAGACAGGCTTCTCTTTGGCATGCCAGTGGCATGCCTGATGCGTGTGGCAGCGGCCCTGCGGCTGCTGCCATTGAGGAAGGGATCGGGGGAGGGTGGGTCATCTGGGATGCTGGATCTCGAATGACACACGCAAATGGAGGAGTGGAGGCAGGGGCAGCATTGTGTCAGAACCGTAAAGGATACACTGGTTCGGCCCCCTCAGGAACAGAGGCTCTTTCCTCAGTCCCCCTCAAGCCAAGACCAGAAACCGCTTTGATAATACGGTCTCTAGTCCTAACCCGCAAGGGAAAGGGGAAGTGGACAGACAAAACAAGAGAGACTTCTTCCTCGACTGGTCTGCCTCGGGAGTCTTCTGGATGGACTCGCTGCAAAGGAAAAGACAAATCTTTAACCCTCTCTACTTAACATTTTATGTTACTCTGCTCTATATTATCTCTCTGAACTCTAAACCTTACCCAAGCAGACTAGGAAGATAGAAACTCTCCTTAGTGTAATGTCTGAAGTGTTACTACCGGTTCACTGGAAGAACACTCAAAGGTCATTGGAAAATTCTTGACTAGATACGTTGCTTCGAAACACTCTCTGAACTGTGATACTCAAAGTCTTGAACTCAGAACTGTGAATTCTCTCACACACTGGAATTCTCCTGAAAATTTCTTGCAGATAAGTCTTTTCTTAAAAACAAAGTCTTTACTATCCTGGCATACTCTGAAGCTTTAAAGTTTTTATCAAATATTTCTCTTCAAAAAGTCTCTGATAGGCTCTAGACGCAACCCGCTCTTCTGCCTTCCTGCTAGAATGAGTCCTTAGCGTCTTTAGTTCATTGCCTTGAGACTTCTCTTGAATAACCCAAAATTACTACGCTTACTTGAAAGTCTTTGAGGGAACTTCTCTTGACTGAAGTCTTCCCAAAACTCCGACTCCTCCTCACGGTTACTTCTCTTGAATCCGACGTTGTGATACTTTCTGGTCACGAGGTTACTGAGGGAAAAAAATGTGAATTAGGAAATGCCATTTACTTTCTGAGAAAATGTAACTCAGTTACTTTCCTTGAGGTTTCAGTTCGGAAGCTTCGTCTGACTAAACTCTGGTCGAAAGGAGAATTTTCTCTGAAGAGAGCGTGGGGAAACACTCTTCTCTGGTAAATTCTTCAGTTGAAGTGCGCAGCACGAATTGCGCGCGTGCGCTAAATACAGACGCTCCAGGAACAACTGCAAGGCTAACCGCCGGGCGGAAAACGGAATTACTTCCGCATTCCCAAGATGGCGGACCTCTGCAACGCTGCCACTAGAAATCGCAATGAAGTCTTCCAGCAAGGGTTTCTTAGCTTGTACCTTCTTCTTGGTCTACTCTTTTGATGAGGAGATGGGCGGATCCTGACAGTACCTCCCACCAAGGATGCTCTCCCCAACCTGGGTTTGGAAGGATGAAGCTTATGGAAGTCTTTGAGCAATTTTGGAGCATGTATGTTTTCACTAGGCTCCCATGATCTTTCCTCTGGACCAAAGTTCTTCCAGTCAACCAAATAGTATAGTGTGCCTTTTCTGAACCTTGAGTCTAAAATTTTATGTACCTCAAACTCTTCTTCACCATCTAGCTGAACTGGCTTAGGAGTCAAACCTACCCTCAAATGCCCTGGACTTTTCTTAATCAAAGAAACATGAAAGGTAGGATGAATTTTCAGAGATGAGGGTAAATGTAGCCTAACCGTTACTGGACCTAACATTTTCTCAACTGTGAAGGGCCCTAAAAATCGGGGTTGGAATTTCCGATTAGTTTTTAATTTCAGGTTTTTTGTGGACAGCCACACCTTTTCTCCAGGACAAAAAACTGGGTCTTCTCTCCTCTTTTTGTCAGCATGTTTTTTATACGATTCCTTGGCTCTGGACAGATTTTCTTTAATTTGAGCAAGGGATCTCTGAACTCTCGAAACTATGTTGTTCACTGCAGGGACTGAACTCTCTTCTTTTTCCACAATCAAGGTAGGGTGCCTACCATAATTTACATAGAAAGGCGAATAACCAGTGGAAGAGTGAACCGAGTTATTATAAGCAAACTCTGCAGCCCACACCATCTCAGACCATTCCATCTTTTGATCCAATAGGTATAGCCGAAGGTACTGCTCAAGTTCCTGATTCACTCTCTCAGTCTGGCCATCCGTTTCTGGATGGTAGCTTGTGGAAAAACGAGTGTCTATTCCTAGCCTGTGGGTGAAGGCCTTCCAAAAATGCGAGACAAACTGAGTTCCCCTGTCCGAAACCAGAATCTTTGGAATCCCATGCAATCGCACGACATGCTGGGAAAAAATCTTTGCCAAGGTGGGTGCATCAGGAATCTGTTTTAAAGGGATGAAGTGTGCCATTTTAGAGAATACATCAACAAACACTAAAACTGTAGTGAACCCTAGGCTAGGAGGTAGCTCCACTATCAAATCCATTGACACCGTGTGCCAGGGGTAAGGCAGCACCGGTAAAGGCCTTAACTTCCCTTGAGGTGATCTCCTATCAGCTTTTCCTCGCAAACAGCTCTCACAAGAAGTTACATATTGCCAAATCTGCGGTCTCATGTCTGGCCACCAAAAGTTCCTTTCCACCAACTCTGTGGTTTTGAGAATTCCTTTATGCCCTGCCAACAAATGATCATGACAAGATTTCAATGCCTTTTCTTGGAGCTCTGATGTCGGCAGGAACAAACGTTGATCTTGATATGGCAACCCATTCTTAATTTCTTGACCTTTCTCCTTCTGAGACCAATCTTTCATTTCTTGAAGGGACATACTTTTCTGCACCTTGTCACCCAGATCACTCGCCGTAGTCACCATGAAGATCTTTTCCTTCGGAATGATGCTCTGGTCTTCTCTTTCTGTTTTCTCTGAAGTGGTTGAATCAATTCTTGATAATGCATCTGCTTTGGCATTACTCTTTCCGGGACGGAAGGTAATGACGAAGTCAAAGTCCGCAAAAAACAATGACCACCGCAATTGCCTCGCAGTTAAGGTACGCGCAGACTTGAGGAATTGCAAATTCCTGTGGTCCGTAAAGACTGTAACCTTATGTCTCGCTCCCATTAAATAGTGGCGCCACTCCACAAAAGCACTCTTCACGGCCAGAAGCTCTTTGTCAGCAATAGAATAATTACACTCAGGAGGATTTAGTTTTCTAGAGTAGTACGCCACAGGATGAAGCTGACCTGAGACTGGATGTCGCTGAGACAAAATTCCTCCAATAGCTACATCAGAAGCATCAGCTTCTACATAGAAAGGGTCTTCAGTTCGTGGATGTAACAATATCGGAGCTCGAGTGAAAGAGTTCTTCAGAAATTGAAAAGCCTCTTCAGCTTCTTCTTTTCATTCAAACTTGATTCCTTTCTTAAGGAGTCGAGTGATGGGGGTTACCTTCTGAGAAAAATCGGAAATGAACCTTCTGTAGAAGTTCGAAAACCCCAAAAAACTCTGAACTTCCTTCATAGATCTGGGAGAGGGCCAATCCTGGACTGCCTTGATTTTTGTGACATCCATGCTCACTCCTTCAGGGGATAGCACAAAACCCAGAAACTCAACTCTCGTAACATGGAAGGTGCACTTTTCCAACTTGACATAGAGATGATTCTCCATTAATTTACTCAAAATTGCCCTCACATGAGGAATATGTTCTTCCAGGCAGTTGGAGAAAATTAAAATATCATCGATGTAAACCACAGCCACTCGATCCAAAAACTCTCCCAACACATCGTTCACAAAATACTGGAAGGCTGCTGGGGCATTACAAAGGCCATATGGCATCACCTGATATTCGAATAGCCCATAACGTGTTCGAAACGCAGTCTTCCACTCATCTCCAGAGGCTACTCTGAATAGATGATATACCCCCCTAAGGTCCAGCTTTGTATAGACCTTAGCATTCTTGACCTGATCCAACAGTACTGAGATTAGTGGTAGCGGGTACCTATTCTTGACAGTCACCTGATTTAATGCTCTGTAGTCAATACAAGCTCGCAGATCTCCATCGCGCTTTGGGATAAAAAAAAGAGGCGATGAGACAGGAGACTGTGAAGGACGAATCAATCCGTTGGCCAAATATTTGTCTAAGTACTCTTTCAAAAATCGATTTTCAGTTTCTGTGAGAGCATAAATTCGACTGCAGGGCAAAATAGCTCCAGGCTCAATGTCTATCTTACAGTCGTAAGGACGATGCGGAGGAAGCGTTTCAGCCTTTTTTTTATCAAACACAGTTGCTAAGTCCTGATACTCCGCTGGAATCGTTTTTGCTTCCACCACACAGATTTGGCCCGGGTGAACAGAGGCTAAGATCTTGACCTGTGACTCATCTTCTGGAATCTTCTCAGCACCAAAGCAATTTTCAACACAATAAGGTGAGCTCATTTCTATTGTTCTTTGACTCCAATCTATTCTTGGATTGTGCTCCGTTAACCAGGGAAGTCCCAAAATTAACTGGAACTGCGGAGCATCAATTAAATTAAAAGTGATATACTCCAAATGTCCTTTTAGCCCTGTTAATTGGACCAGCTCCGTTTCATGAGTAATGGGGCCCGAGGACAAGTTGGTGCCATCAACCGCTCGTACTGGTTCAGGGGTAGTTTTCTTCACAAATTGAATTCCATGTCG
Source organism: Lissotriton vulgaris (assembly GCF_964263255.1). Lineage (NCBI taxonomy): Eukaryota > Metazoa > Chordata > Amphibia > Caudata > Salamandridae > Lissotriton > Lissotriton vulgaris. Next base: position 1,869,397,421 of record NC_141694.1, on the reverse strand, counting down.
CCGAGCATATTTTAGGTCGCAAAAGTTGCCAGTTGCCCCAGAGTCAATCATGACAGATACTTCTTTGATCTCTTGATCTCGAAATCTCACCACAAAAATTGCGATTAAATTGTGGTGCAGCAGACTGGAGGGTATTTATAATATGTTGTGATTCAGGAGTTGACTTTGCTGTCGCTTCTACCCATGCAACTCTCTCTACGGGCGAAGCCGATCTTTTACTGGCAGCGAAGTTTTCAACCTTTTGGGACATTCTCGGACAAAATGCCCAGACACACCACAATATAGACACAATTGTGAGTTCCTCCGTCTCTCCTTCTCTTCTTTTGACAAAGGACCTCGAACTGATCCAATTTGCATAGGTTCTTCCACAGACGATGCCTCTGAACTCTTTTGAGAATCACTTCTTATCCGATCAAATCGAGGAGGTATAGGACGAAAGTCCTTCCTTTTTTCATGTTTTCGTTCATTTAGCCTATGGTCCAACTGTAAGACCAAGTCTATGAGAGCAGAAACTTCTGTGGGTCATTGCGGGATTTGGGCAAGAGCATCTTTTAATTCGTCCCGAAGGCCTCTGTAAAAAATTGCCGCTCTTTCTCCTCAGGCCAATTAGTTTCCACCACTAACTTATTAAAGTTAGCCAAATATCCAACCAAGTCTCGATTTCCTTGCTTAAGGTCCAACAGTTCATTATCGGTAGATTGAGCACAGGATCGTCGATCGAAAATTCGGGCGAACTCCACCTTGAAGTTTTCATAATTGGTTAGAATCGGATCCTTTTTGGTGACCAATGACATGGACCAAGCAGCCGCATCTCCCGTCAGATAAGACAATATGAACGCTACCTTGGCCTGATCATCAGTAAAAATTACAGGATGACACAGAAAGTGTAATGAACACTGCGTTAGAAAAATCTGAGCCTTCATCGGATCCCCCCCATACCTCTCTGGGGGCGCCAAGGGAATGACTGGGGAGATGGTGTTGCGTGCTTATCTAGGTTCCTGATCGATACTGTGACCTTATGCCCCTATTCGGCTATAAATCCATTTATTCCCTATATTGGCATAACCGTTCAAGAGCGATTTTCTGAAAAGTCATCTCTGGCCTCACACGAACAGAGCCACATTCCAGCATGACTCTCTGCTACTTCCTTTGCGACCAATTAGTGCAATGGCAGAGCAGCAGTCACTATCTGATATTCCTAGATAACACTCCGAGTTCTTCAACAAGATAAAAACTTAGCAAACCTGGAAATCCCCGCTTGCTATGTTTTGATTAGTAATGGAACTCTAATGAGCAACTGATAACTGTCACTTCCTAGTGACATCTTTAATTGACGTCTTATGTCCAGCAAACTTGCGTCAAACCCGGCACCTGTCAGGTATAAATATTACCAACGTTGCCTTAAGCAATGAGAGAGATACGAGCTGTGAGTTCGTTGCCTGTTGCTGATGCTGGCTGCCTGCATGACCCTGTGTTGGTAAAAACTAGCACTCTGTCGCTGCAGCCTGCTATCCTGTGGTGGTGAAGCTGCTGATTACCATTATCGCCGCTACAGCGCGACCTATGGTGCAGTACGCTTGAGGAGCCGAGCAGCCGTCCTCTGCGAAGACATCCAGCAGATTCCAGCTGCCCGCGGACGCTGTCCCCCGCCTCCTTCCTCGACGCGCTGAAGAGAAGCCGCTGCCTTTCTCGTGCAGAGAAATCCAGTCCCGGCGCTTCCGGTTTACCCTCGCGGGTGACTGGGATATCGAGAGAGACCCCTGAAGGAGATACCAATCCTCCATCATTCTATTCAGAGGTATGGTGTTGACTAAACCCTTAGACGAGAATTCTTGAAACAAACCTTGGCAAAACCAACTTAACTTAAGCTACTTACTTACTCCCCTTTTCACGTGTTAGGCTTTGGTCAGGCACACTGGGGTAGGCTTAGTTAGAAGCACCAGTTGAGTATGTTAGCCTAATGTATATATGACTGTATATATGTTTTATTACTTTTAACCATTGTATGGCTAAGAAACCATACCAATGCTTTTACAGTTCTATTTCGCAATACTTATCTTACTGTACGTACTTTTTATAATAACAGTTATTGCAATTGTGGCAATACATTTCTCTTGTACGAGAAGAAAGACTGTGCAATAAATGTTAACCCTTTATTGACAAACGCCCGTCTCTCTATTCTCTACATCTCGTGAAAGTAAACTGCACTAGACTGACTGAGTGAAATCTATGTCTATTGTTTCACACGACCCTAGAGATCGACTCTTAATCTGAGGAGCAAAGTTGTCATGTTGCACGGTTGTTGGAAAACTGAATCCCTTCTTGTCTGTGCCAAGGAAGCTGATCACTTCCTATGCAGAGAAGAAAGTTTCCAGTGACCTCTGAGCTAGTTGGTAACACAACCCAATTAAGTTTAGCATAGTCAGTGGAGGCCTGGAATATAAGCAGTTCCACGTCGATACTACTGTTTATGTTATTCCAATGCGCAGGGCCTAGTGGGAAACTAGGAACTACACTACATGGCGCCCAACGTTTGGTAAGGCGATAAACTAACGCAAGACTTGTAGAGTAACTCAGTCGTGCATATTTCACAGACCCCTTTCTCCCGTAAAAACTCCAATAGACGTCTGGAGTGGGTGAAAGGTTAAAATCCGCCCGACCTTAGTAGGAAGAGATTCCTATGTAAAGCTCCGGTTTATTCAACGTTGAAGGATACAGTGTTCCAAAATATTGTGCACCTAATCTTTGTCTCCTTGGAGACCTACTCTGCAAACCTGCATTTTTTGAAATGTCAGTAGAAAACGGAACCTCTGGGGCCGCAGTAGATGCGACTCAGCAAGGTCCCGAACAAGCAGACCCGGATGCTATTATCATCCCGGTTCACTTGAGAAAATCTATAACTTTAAAACTTATAGAAAACGGACTGACACCTCAGGGTGGTACAGTAATTTTCGTGATAGAGGCTCACGAGTATCGGCAGACAGAGGTATTCTATTCATGGATAAACTTTCCAGCGGCAAACGCTAGAACACAAGAGTTTCACTATTACAAAATAGAGAAACCTCCGGAAGAGTACGCTCCTTTCGAGGAGATTGAAATTCCACTTAAATTTCAAGAGCACCTGCTCTGGTTTAATGGCGCCCTAAAACACAATGATCACATAACTAGGCTCGGTCCACTAGGTAGACCAGGAGCCACGTGGCCGGTTCTAGCCAGCTACACACCACATCCTGACATTGTAAGAATGTCAAGAGAAGAGCTGTTAGTACAGCTAAACACGTTAATAAAAATACATAGGCAATTAGTCCAATATGTAATGCGGACTGCAACAGTCCAGCCAGCTGTTAATTCACACCAGCTGACCCCTCATCAGGGAAACACAAATAAAATTACACCACAGAACATACAGTCATGTCTTGGTAAAACACCCGTAAAACGGGAACAAATTCCTTTCTGGTTAGCCCAGAAAATCACTCAAATAGAGGCAGTATTTCCTGATACTACCCCTATTGAGAAACACAGAATCTTGACCATCTGCCTTCCTATGGGAATCGCACCACACGTGGAGGACTGTGACACTTGGGGTACAGTCTTTGCTTCCATTTACACAAAAACACACGGTGTTCCGTCTATGGCGGTAATACCAGAAGTGCTAAAACAGATTCAAAATGAATTCGGTCCAGAGCCCGCTTTAAATCTGGGTATGAAGTTACTGAAAGATTTCAAGCAGGTCACGGCTATATTATTAGCCAACGTAAAGGGAGAAGCAGCATCTGTGGCGTTTCGCCAGAAGTTGAGGGAAACTGATATAAAGGATCCTGTTGAGCTTGCAAAAATCATAGAAAAATGCTATGAAGAATTAGGTAGAGACAGCTTGGGTGGAAAACCAGTTAAGCCCCAACTGCTCGAAAATCCTGAAAAATTATTTATAAAAAATAATTTAAACACTCCTAAAAAGAGCTGGGATGGAAATAAACAATCCACTCCCAAGGAAAAAGTTTTCCAGTCCAGAGGAAGGTCTCCTCGACGGAGGGAAAGAACTCCGACTCGAGAACGCCAGTCTCCCCAACGGGAGCCCTCTGAGAAAAGATACAACCTTAGAAATAGGGATAATATAAAAAAACCTGATAGATATCAAAGTATTGATACACGTCCCTCTCGATCTTTTCCACAGAATTCGGAAAGAAGAGGACGGTCAGACCCAGGAGAGCACACCAAGTCCAAAGACAAGGAACCTGCTCAGAGTAAAAAATCTCAATTTCCTAAAAAGAAGGTAGCCAGTATTAGAGTAATCAACCATGCCGAGAATACTGAGGACACAGTTGAAAAACGGGGAGTGGGCATTGACAATGTTGGACAGTGCAGCAGAAATCAGTATAGCACGCAAGATCTTGATGAGTCATCTGGAGACAGTGGACACGAATGAATACATTCAGGTTGAAACTGCCGACGCCAGACTTAGCGAGCCCCATAAAATATACGAAATAACATTGCGTATGGAGGGTGATAAGACTATGAAAATTAAGGGTCTATTTTGGGATAAACTCTCAAAAGGCTATGATATTCTGTTAGCTGAAAAAGATTGGCCCCCGGAGTTTGTCAGGGAGTGCCCTCGTGGCGAAGAAGTGATTATGCCTGCCTTCTCGAATCAAATACCGATTCATAAAAAATATACATATGCAAGGAAATGGGCAGTAGCCCAGGCACCTGCATTATATAAAAATCATGTAGGATGGGATGAGGATTCTCCTCCTCACAAAATCCAACTAAAAAGTGAACCAACTGCCCAACGGCAGTATCCCATAAAGCAAGAAGCTAAAAAACAGGTCAGGGAGATCTTAGATCAACTTGAATACCAGGGGGTGATTGAAACATGCACCTCTCAAATGAACACTCCTTTGTTTCCTGTCTCCAAGCCAGACAATTTATATCGTCTAGTTTTGGACTACAGACATCTTAATACATGTTGCAAAACCTTTGCAGTACAAAACTTGCATAGTGCAGCCCTAATGAATAACATAGTTAGGAAAAAATATAAAACGACATTAGACATATCTAACGGTTTCTTTTGTCAAAACATTGCACCAGAAAGCAGATATTTGACCGCTTTCTCCGCATTTGGGTCACAGAAAAAATTCTGTCGACTCCCACAGGGGTTCAAGAACAGCCCAGGACTATTCTCAGCTAGGGTAACAGAGTTACTACAAATCTATGATGATGAAGCATTATCTTACGTAGATGATATTTATCTCACAGATGATGACTTGGATACTCACTTGAAAAGAGTGAACACCATTATACTTGGGTTCGCAGCAGAGGGTTACAAATTCAACTTTAAAAAGTCCCGAATTGCCCATCTGACAGTACTGTTTTTAGGGTACGAATTATCAAGTGAAGGGAAAAGCCTAGCGGACAACTTCTTAGAAAAGTGCGCTGTACTCCAAGCTCCAAAAAGGCTGAAGAATTTACAATCCATTCTAGGTTTTCTGGATTTCGGAAGAACTTACATTCTAAATTACGCGGAGAGGGTTAAACCTCTCTACGAACTAATTAAACCTGATTTTAAACAAATCAATTGGACTCAAAAACACACAGAAATTTTGAGATCACTGCAAACAGACATGTTAGCAAAAACAAAATTAGATACACGTGACAACACGATCGATCTTGTAATCCGAGTCATCCCAGGAAGATGCGGATTCACATACCTAACCTCTAATGAGGGAGAAAAGGTACCAATTTCAATTAAATCTCACTTGTACACACAAGCAGAAAAAACATTCAGTCACACAGAAAGAACTGTCAACGCAGTGCAAATCGCATTAGCAAATGAACGAGAACTAGCACACGGCAAAAGGATTAACATCCTCACAGCGGAATCCGCCTTCGAAGCGCTATTCAGCCCAGTAAACCTGCCTACAGTGTCACTGGATCCAAAATGGATACAGTACATAGATTCTCTAGGAGCGGAAGACGTGAAATACTATTTCGCCCCGCAATACGAAGAACTGAATGATTTAGAGTATGAAGAAGAATATCCTCTGCCAATCGAAATTCTGCCTCTCCCATTATATGCCTGTATAATCTATACAGATAGCTCTGTACAGCATTTCAACGTAGAGAGAAAATCCTACGATGCAGCATGTGCGATCATTAAATGTCGTTGGCTGTGCGGTAAAATCAAACCGAAAATAACAAAAACTGAATCAGTAAAGTACTGTTCGGCTCAAAGAACTGAAATCAGATGTTTAAAGATGGCGCTCGAAAATGCAGAACGCGAATTCCCCACACTTATAGTGTGCGATTCTCATTTTTGCGTCAACTCTTACAACAATAAACTGCAGAGTTGGATCGAAAACAACTACAAAGATGACACAGGTGCCACAATAAAGCATAAAAAGCTCTGGAACGAGGTAGCTCTTTTACACAAAGAACTACAAAAGACTCACGTGATTCACGCACAGAGTCTTCAACGTGATGGCGTTCACGTTGCAGGGAATTCATTGGCTAAAACAGCCACCGCGGAAGCAACTAAACCGGCTTCCGTAGCCACAAAAAAGCGTACAGATAAATACATAGACGGGGAAACGATGCTGGCAGTAAAAACGACCGTAAAAGGCGACTGTGCAGCACTACCCGTAAACTATCCACTCAATTATGCATACATAATCGATGCAAACTCCGTTCCTTTTGCTCGAATCCCTGGAGTGGGGGATAGAGTAATTCCAAACATGAACAGGAGAATATTTTTAATAGCAGACGCACATATGGGTTTGGGTCTGAGACACCAAACAATTAAGGAGTCACTGACTGAATTACAATCAGTATTCTGGTGGCCGGGAATGAGTGTAGAACACCAAATATATGCAAACAACTGTGAAAACTGTAATAGGGATCGCAGTAGCGAACCTTGCTACCGGCTACCAGTCAGAAAGAGCGTAACGCTGCCTGCACCCCAACCTGCGTCCTATTAATTAGTTAAGACGAAAAGCACTTTTTAAAAATGAGTCCTCCAGCACTCGGCTGACGCCTAGAACTGTTATAAAAGATTTGCGAGTCTTCATCGGCACATACGCAATTACCACGTTCCATTCTGACCAGGGTCCTGCTTTCAGCTCTCGAGCCTATAAGGAGGCCATGGCCAGCATGGGAATTGGGTTGCGGTATTCTTGTCCGTCGCATCCCGAAGGGAATAGTGTGGTAGAAAGAAAAAACCGTGACATAAAGCAATTTATAACAGCGAAGGTATTAGGTTCAGGCGCTGGGTGGGTCAAACATTTAATAAGTGTCCAGACTAGTCTTAACAACATGCCAAGAAATTCTCTAAAAGGTTTCAGCCCATACGAACTATTGTTCGGAATTAGAATGCGCGTTCAGGACCTCGATAGTCAGATGTCAGTGGTACAAGAAGAAACAAAGCACTTCGATGTAAAGGATCGTTTGGCTGTTTTACAGGAACTGAATGAAACAAGAAAATCATTAAGCAACATAAAGTTAAAGCAACAGCCAAGTACCACTGACGAGGCACCACCGCAACAGCCCCAGCAAGGCCTGTCTGGATTCCAAAGATTGGGGATCTAGTCAGAGAAAAGATCGCGGTTAAGAAGGAATTTGGGCCTTCTTACAGAAAAGCAGTACCTGTCTTAGCAGTCACCGGAACAAGATCAGTTGTGCTACCGCCCCTTGCTGGTAAAAAGGAGAACAGAGTCGTGTCCATCGATCTGGTAAAACCACAAGCATGTGGCCTATAATCAACAGTAGGCCCAGTGGACTCCCAAGAAACAACAGAATACCCAAACTTGCAACAATCCAAGAGGTTCAAACTGAAAGACTCATCACATTCGATCAGCCTGCAGTACACAATGAAGGACTATGCAATAATGCCATGGAACTCGTGCCTCTTGAAACACAGATTGAAACAGTTCGTCAAGAAACAGCACCAGTCTACAATGATGTGGCATCAGAAAGTGCTACCGAGAGACAGATTGAAAGAACAATCCCATCAATTGACAGAACTGCCTCTGGTTATTTCATCAACTTCGACAACTTCTCTGAAGATCAAAACGACCCCGAAGTGATGCCAGAAACACAAAAGTCTTTTAAAGAAAAAGCAACAGAACTCTTTCATCAACTGAAGGAAATCTACCTTGTTTCCCCTTGGCTAGAGTTCTGGTTCGGTCTAGGTGTATTTTTCCTCCTGCTTTGGCTCATCATGGTACTGTGTTTGGGAAAATTCATTGAAGGAAAATATATTACAATGGACACAGCAAGTCAGAACATCAACCTAGTCCTGGAACCACACAGATCATCCCACGTGAAGAAAAGAGAACTGTCAACAGTAAATGTCACGGCAATTCCAATACCTGGTGGGGTAGTATGGGAGAAAACAGACTATGAGATCTATGGTCCGGTCGAAATCTTGAAGTATCCTCATCAACTAAAGGTTTCCTTAAGTGACTTTGTGACTCCTAGTACATTCTCTGATGATTGGGACTTTAACAGTATTAATGACATGATGTCTGATTTAGTAATGTCAGCTAGATTCACAGATCATGATTATTTACAAGGTTCATCTAGTTATGAGCAATTATTCTGTTACACCCCCTATGGGGATCATTACTTGCATAAATCTGCACAGCCTAGAAATGTTTTTATGTATAATCAATGGGAACATTGTGCTGCACCACCTAGAAGCAGTTCTAAAGCATTCTTTGAGAGATTCAAATACTTCTCAGGGTTTAACACCAGTGATGCAGAAACGTTTTATTACAAACTGTTAGATAAAACAGGAATGAAAACAATGCTGACAAATTCTAAATTGATATATTCAGAAGCATTTTATGACAAAATGATGACATTTGGTTTTGATTATTGGAAAAATAATATTGAAACGACAACAATTTGGGGTACAAAAGATTGGCAGGTGCAAGGCATTGAAGCACTATTTAGAACCTGCATGATACCAGAACAAATGTTATTTTTAAATGACACAATACACCAAACATCTTGTCTTGGCCTAGCTAAGATCAAAGAACTTAAAACACCGTCTATTCCAAAGCCAATAGCTGAGAATACAACCACAGATATTGAGTTAGACGTGTCACAAATGTTACATTTCAACAGAACACATCCTGATTGGAAAAAGTGGTTAATCTGGCCTACAGACACAAATAGCTGTCAAGATAGATTCCTGAATAAAACACAGGGTTTAAAAATGACCAGATTAGACCCTAGATACTCCCAGAGACAACATCCAGGGATTATAACAACATACAGTGTAGGGAAACTCTGCCTAGAATGGCTAACTACATCCACACTGGCTGAAATTAAGCAACACTTGTCTTTATTAAAAGATGGTGCTGATTTGCGCGATTTCATTCTTGGACCACGCAAACAGCGTCAAAAGCGTTTCATAGCGACCAGCATCTGTGCTGCTTACAACGAGGCTTGGAAAGTAAAGCAAATTGAAACTGCTGAAAAGATACGAGAAATTGATCGTATTAATTTGGAGAAATCACTTTCTGTGGTAGACAATGGGTTAACGACTCTGTCTTCCAGAATATATTCTTTGGACAATATTGTATCCTCTGCCTTTGATGTGATAGACAGAAATTTGCTAATGTTACAACATGGCCAGTCTCAATTACGCTCTATTATAGAACTAGGCTGGACGCTGCAAAATCTTCGTTCAGGCTATGTGCCTTGGCGTTTAATCAACACAACGTCATTATTTTCCAGTTTTAACCTTACTGATAAACAGATCAGTTTGGCACAGAAAGGAGCAGACTATACAATCCTGAGCATCGAAAGACTCGAGAGATTACCATTGACAATGTCAGAGAGTCCTGTCATTGAATGGATAATACACGGAATTATCACAATTCCGATAACAACTTTCCGATTTAAAAAGTGCCTTGAATACATACCTGCTGGCCAGTATGAACAATTGGGTAAAGGATATGTAAAATCCGAATGGAAATTACCATACACTCATTCTTGCTATAGTGACAGCGACAAAAATGTATTTCTTAGTGGTGAGAATTGTAAACACTCACTAAGCGGTATACTTTTGTGTCAGGGTATTAATTTACACGGAGCATGTGATGGAAATTCAAACAACCTTTCATGCCACCAGCTAGTCACACCTGCAACTCAGATAGAGCCCTTCTTTATGCAACTTTCGAACGGGAGTTACATTCTTAGAACGGATCACAGGTGTTGTGGCCTCGCGCCAGGGACAAGTTATCTAGTACAAGTTACGTCCATGGTCAAATGCTGTATGCAAGCATTGTTCCTGAGCGGGCCTCCAGACATAGTGACTCCCCTCTGGCCTCGTCTGAATCTCTATTCTATACGAATTGATACATTAAGCAAAATGAAATCTGTGCTTTTACAGACAACAGTGCCTATAACGTCATCTAAAGAGACGTATGATCTTCTAGTCGCAAGGACGGCTACTGAAGTCCATGACCTTTTATCAACAAATTGCCCCGTGCATTTCGTAGAAATGTGCAGCCAACTCCTTAACATGTCTAGTGCAACAAGCATCCCAGGCATATTTAAGACAGTCTTTACGGGACTGCTAACACCCTTCCAGGCAATTTTGGGAATCTTTCCTAATTTTGTGCACTCCATTTTTGGCGGCATACCACTATTTTTGGGACTCGTTGCAGGGATTCTATTTTTGACCATCCTGCTACGTTATGGCAAGCCTCGGCTCAGACATAGCTCCCATGGGAATGGAAGAGACAATCCTAGCAATGCGCTACAGGGACAGGATAACTGACGTCCTCGGATTGGCCAGGCTGAGAGATCTAAACATGACCTGGTTCCTTTCATTCAGACCGATATGGCAAAATTGCATTTTACCTGTGCTACGGTGTATGCTTTGCGGCGAGGAATGCGTGTTGGACATCTGTCTTTCACTTCCATCAGCAGTACCAATGGACGTCGATACTTTGCTCAGTCCAATAACGGCTCACGCATTGTGTTGTCCCCAGCGGCTACCAATCCTGATGACGGCATTTGTGGAGACTCCTGTACTACAGCCAAGTGGTAACAGTGGAGCGAGTGACAAAAGCAACATCACCCAGGTACAACGTTCTGTGAGCATTGCTGGTCCTGCCTTCGATGACAGCAATCATTCTCACACCTGCCAAGTTACAGCGCTATCTAATTTGGTTGAACTATCACCTGATTTTGTAGACCAATTCTTTGCGAGCCTGTCTGATACGATGTTCTCACCCATAGAGAAACAATAACTTTTGAGAAGCTTTCCGACACACAGCGTTCCCATGAACTCTGAATTCGGCCTTCAGTTTTGATCAACAAAAACTGCCAGGAGCTTTGGAAATCTATTTTCTTTGAATTGGACAATTTTTCTAACATTGACCCATTTTTTGGCACAAACAATTCTTTGCTTAACGTAAAAACTATTCTTAGAGAACAGAAGCTTCACACTTCTATTTCTAATCACATCTAGAGACATAACAACATAACACCAGCCTCTAGCACACATGTTATTACAATGCATTTTTATGTGATGATTTATCTCGCTTTTCTTCTGTCAGAGATACTTCATGTGTAATTCTATATGCATAATCGTTCATTGATTTCATATGCAATAATTTTTGAATGATTACTATGCTTTTAAAAAACGTACAGTACCTAAATTCCATGTATTACAAGTACGCCTATTTTGAATGCATTTATGTATTTTGGGGTGGGCAATGTTACACATGCATCTAATTGCTTAGTTTTAGTAATTTTGATGGACATTACCCGTGGAGTGGGTGTTGCGTGCTTATCTAGGTTCCTGATCGATACTGTGACCTTATGCCCCTATTCGGCTATAAATCCATTTATTCCCTATATTGGCATAACCGTTCAAGTGCGATTTTCTGAAAAGTCATCTCTGGCCTCACACGAACAGAGCCACATTCCAGCATGACTCTCTGCTACTTCCTTTGCGACCAATTAGTGCAATGGCAGAGCAGCAGTCACTATCTGATATTCCTAGATAACACTCCGAGTTCTTCAACAAGATAAAAACTTAGCAAACCTGGAAATCCCCGCTTGCTATGTTTTGATTAGTAATGGAACTCTAATGAGCAACTGATAACTGTCACTTCCTAGTGACATCTTTAATTGACGTCTTATGTCCAGCAAACTTGCGTCAAACCCGGCACCTGTCAGGTATAAATATTACCAACGTTGCCTTAAGCAATGAGAGAGATACGAGCTGTGAGTTCGTTGCCTGTTGCTGATGCTGGCTGCCTGCATGACCCTGTGTTGTTAAAAACTAGCACTCTGTCGCTGCAGCCTGCTATCCTGTGGTGGTGAAGCTGCTGATTACCATTATCGCCGCTACAGCGCGACCTATGGTGCAGTACGCTTGTGGAGCCGAGCAGCCGTCCTCTGCGAAGACATCCAGCAGATTCCAGCTGCCCGCGGACGCTGTCCCCCGCCTCCTTCCTCGACGCGCTGAAGAGAAGCCGCTGCCTTTCTCGTGCAGAGAAATCCAGTCCCGGCGCTTCCGGTTTACCCTCGCGGGTGACTGGGATATCGAGAGAGACCCCTGAAGGAGATACCAATCCTCCATCATTCTATTCAGAGGTATGGTGTTGACTAAACCCTTAGACGAGAATTCTTGAAACAAACCTTGGCAAAACCAACTTAACTTAAGCTACTTACTTACTCCCCTTTTCACGTGTTAGGCTTAGGTCAGGCACACTGGGGTAGGCTTAGTTAGAAGCACCAGTTGAGTATGTTAGCCTAATGTATTTATGACTGTATATATGTTTTATTACTTTTAACCATTGTATGGCTAAGAAACCATACCAATGCTTTTACAGTTCTATTTCGCAATACTTATCTTACTGTACGTACTTTTTATAATAACAGTTATTGCAATTGTGGCAATACATTTCTCTTGTACGAGAAGAAAGACTGTGCAATAAATGTTAACCCTTTATTGACAAACGCCTGTCTCTCTATTCTCTACATCTCGTGAAAGTAAACTGCACTAGACTGACTGAGTGAAATCTATGTCTATTGTTTCACACGACCCTAGAGATCGACTCTTAATCTGAGGAGCAAAGTTGTCATGTTGCACGGTTGTTGGAAAACTGAATCCCTTCTTGTCTGTGCCAAGGAAGCTGATCACTTCCTATGCAGAGAAGAAAGTTTCCAGTGACCTCTGAGCTAGTTGGTAACACAACCCAATTAAGTTTAGCATAGTCAGTGGAGGCCTGGAATATAAGCAGTTCCACGTCGATACTACTGTTTATGTTATTCCAATGCGCAGGGCCTAGTGGGAAACTAGGAACTACACTACAATGGAATGAATTACTTGAGTTGAAATCCCTGACGAGGATGACTGCTGTGGTGTTGAAGTTCTAGGTAACGACCCTGCCGTCACTAAACTTTCTAACCTCTGACGAGTCTGCATGGTCTCCAAACTAGATCTTTTAACTTCCTCCCTTAAGGCCTTGTTTTCCTCTAAAGCGTTATTTAACTGCACCTGCATGCTACCTAAAACTTCATTTAAAGCCTTCAAGTCAAAGCCTTCCGCCATTCTGTCCGGGAGGGGACCTGATTCCTCAATAAGAGGCAGGCACTTCAATCTGTCAGAACCGTAAAGGATACACTGGTTCGGCCCCCTCAGGAACAGAAGCTCTTTCCTCAGTCCCCCTCAAGCCAAGACCAGAAACCGCTTTGATAATACGGTCTCTAGTCCTAACCCGCAAGGGAAAGGGGAAGTGGACAGACAAAACAAGAGAGACTTCTTCCTTGACTGGTCTGCCTCGGGAGTCTTCTGGATGGACTCGCTGCAAAGGAAAAGACAAATCTTTAACCCTCTCTACTTAACATTTTATGTCACTCTGCTCTATATTACCTCTCTGAACTCTAAACCTTACCCAAGCAGACTAGGAAGATAGCCACTCTCCTTAGTGTAATGTCTGAAGTGTTACTACCGGTTCACTGGAAGAACACTTAAAGGTCATTGGAAAATTCTTGACTAGATAAGTTGCTTCGAAACACTCTCTGAACTGTGATACTCTAAGTCTTGAACTCAGAACTGTGAATTCTCTCACACACTGGAATTCTCCTGAAAATTTCTTGCAGATAAGTCTTTTCAAAAACAAAGTCTTTACTATCCTGGCATACTCTGAAGCTTCAAAGTTTTTATCAAATATTTCTCTTCAAAAAGTCTCTGATAGGCTCTAGACGCAACACGCTCTTCTGCCTTCTTGCTAGAATGAGTCCTTAGCGTCTTTAGTTCATTGCCTTGAGACTTCTCTTGAATAACCCAAAATTACTACGCTTACTTGAAAGTCTTTGAGGGAACTTTTCTTGACTGAAGTCTTCCCAAAACTCCGACTCCTCCTCACGGCTACTTCTCTTGACTCCGAAGTCGTGATACTTTCTGGTCACGAGGTTACTGAGGGAAAAAAATGTGAATTAGGAAATGCCATTTACTTTCTGAGAAAACATAACTCAGTTACTTTCCTTGAGGTTTCAGTTCGGAAGCTTCGTCTGACTAAACTCTGGTCGAAAGGAGAATTTTCTCTGAAGAGAGCGTGGGGAAACACTCTTCTCTGGTAAATTCTTCAGTTGAAGTGCGCAGCACGAATTGCGCGCGTGCGCGAAATACAGACGCTCTAGGAACAACTGCAAGGCTAACCGCCGGGCGGAAAACGGAATTACTTCCGCATTCCCAAGATGGCGGACCTCCGCAACGCTGCCACTAGAAATCGCAATGAAGTCTTCCAGCAAGGGGTTCTTAGCTTGTACCTTCTTCTTGGTCTACTCTTTTGATGAGGAGATGGGGGGATCCTGACACATCGGCGGGGGAAAATGAATGAAAGAATGAGAAGAGTGAGGCGAGTGAGAAGTGAAAAAAGTAAAATGTGACAGAAGTGCAGAATTTAGAAAAAGAGGGCACAAAAGGAAAGAGGCAAAGGGAGACAGAGGCAGAACAGCAGAAGAGCAGAGTGCTCTCCTACTGGACCACCATGGATGAGGCACAGGCAGCAGCTTGCAGGTGGAGGAGGGCCTATAACACCCTGCAAACATAGAGCTCAGGGGGGAAGCACTTAGTGTTGGAGCTGCATGAGGTAGAGCAGTCACACTGACCAGGTCAGTGGGCTTGCTCTTCTTTCCATGCAGAGGCCGACATTAAGTAGGGAATCAGCTGTGAGGCGGGAGTTGAAAGGGCACACTGGAGGGGCAGGGCAGCAGGGGGAAATCAAAGGAAAACAAGGGAAGGAGTAAGAAGAGTGAGGAGAGTGAAAAGTGAAAAAGTGAAAAGTGACAGAAGGGCAAAATGAAGGAAAGAGATAAAGAGGGCACAAAGGGAAAGATGCAAAGAGAGGCAGATGCATAACAGCAGAAGTACAGAGTGCTCTCCTACTGGACCACTAGGTATAAGGCGTAGACACGAGCCTGCAGGTGGAGGAGGGCCTCGAACACCCTGCAAAAAGAGAGCTCAAGGGCAGCATTTAGTGGTGGAGATGTGCTAGAGTGGAGCAGTCACACTAACTAGGTCAGTGGTCTTGCTCTTCTTGCCGCACAGCAGCAGACATTTTTGAGGGATCTGGGAGGGTGGTTCAGCAGGGAAGCAGGAGATGGAAGGACACACTGGAGGGGCCAGGAGGGCAGCAGCAGCAGGGGGAGAATGATGTAACACTTATCAACGTACTTAATAAGGAATTTTAATGAACAAATCTGGTATGATCCACATGTTTAACTACAATTTGATGACCCGATGTAAAGTATTTTATATGGAATTTTACTGATGCAAAACCGACCAAAACTGTTATCATAAAAAACATTGGTACACACAACGTACACCACAGAAGAAGTTCCAGGTATTGAAACAAAACGTGTTGTCTGGATTTTTAACACTTTCTATTGTTGGAGAAAAAGAATAAAGGAAACAATCTCTTATATGTACTGGACTTTTTTCTGGTGCACCTTCTATTATTATTATTATTGCATTTATTGAGCGCACAGCTACCCGGAGGTTTCCCGGCGCTTGCCTTGGGAACCCGTCCTGGCTTTTTCCCTGTGAGATAGCCCCTACAGGGCATCCCCAAGGTGAAAGCCAGGCATCCCACCGCAGGGGGCCGTTGTGGAGATTAAGCAAGCTTAATGCCCAGAGTTGCAGAGTGAGAACCCATGATTAGAGCAGGCACCGAAGCGAGAATTATCGAGTCCGTGGACATTTGAGCTCAAGACCCTGCCGCGTCGGGAATTGAACTCTGGTCCCGGGTCTGACCTCAGCTTCCGGGTCTGCCTGCTCTACACCGTGAGCCACACTTCTCCTTTTTCATAGATTTTTATTTTTCATAATTAAATTATTTAGTGGTTTGGTTGTGTGCTAAGGATATCCTTGTGTTTTTTTCAGTATGACTGTTGGTAAATAGGGTAAAGGTCTAAACCACACAGCATTAGTTTTTGCCTGTGTTTGTGATCATTAACATGTTACAGCCAGGCCTATTGGCTTTGCTTTGTGACTGCTTCTTCTCGAAGGCCTTGCAGCACTGCATGAAGTTGCATATTTTCTTTGCTCTCTTCACCGTTTCTTTCTGTGTCTCAACACCTGCTCCCTTCCTACTGACGTGCTCCCCAACTGCAAATCATCCTTTTCTTTTATACCTATACCCATTTAAAATACTTTACTTATTGATTTATTCTTTAACAAGTTCTCGCCAGCTGCCTAGTGTTTCTGGGCCAATTTGTTCCTTTTTGACAATAGTGTGCACTATTAGAAAGCATTAACCTTCAAACCTTGACGTAAAGTCACTAAGGTCCGGTGCCATTCCAGCCAGGCCCCTAACTCCATCTGGGACAACACTCATCCTGAATTCTGTCAACTCACTGACATATCTATAATAAACAGTAATAACACGGATGTTGTTCGTTCTTATCATTCATGGAGCTGAGAGAGTCTCAATTAATTCTCATGACAACCCAGATATAACACCTGATGAGGCACCCAGCAATATCATTATGTCAGGGTCATAAAAAAAAATGGTTAGATAATTCATCAAGGAGGTGTAGTTCAAACTGATATTCCTTGGCTGCCATCTTGCTAAAGGCATCCATGGGACTGCACTAACGCGTCTTCCACATTCAGCGCTGATTCATTATACTAAGCTCGCCTGTGTCACCTGTGGGTGGGAAAGGAAACCTTTAAGAATACACCAGAGACGTAGTTTACCCAACAGTAGGCTTCTACACTTGACCTACCCACCCCCACCCCAACCCAACACAGTTGCCAGGAGTCAGCAGCATATCTAAGGAAATGGGTAATGTGATAGGAGAGAGAAATCAGAGACTTTAGTGATCAGGGTTCTGACTCAACAGTACTTCGGGGCATAAACTTCAACTAGTCATAGCAGTTAAATAGGATAGAGAAAACTGTTAGTTATCATGAATTAGATTGAACTCATATGCCACCACAGAGTCTTCACCTTTTCATAGGGTTTCACTATTTTTACAGTTTTTGTTGGCTGTAGAACTCTCCCTTTAAGTAAGGGTACATTGGCGTATTCCTGATTGGCACATGGAACTTGATGATAAGTCTCTGGCATATCCTACCCTGTGCACACTGATTGTTGCAGTATGTGTAAGTGATCCCTATGTAGGCCTTTGCCACCCACATGGCTGGGTGCATAGCATTTAAAAGTGTGATAAGTAGAACAATAATAATACCATGTGAGTACAGTGACAAGGCCCCAAAAGCTATTTTCACAATGCAGGTGTAGCTAGTCTAGATAGAAACCCAGAGTCCCGATGAAAACACTAATACTACTAGCTCACAAAGGGAACCAGCTGAAACAATGATTTAACCACTACTTTGAATTAATATTGAAACTTCGATTTAAGAGCGGAGAGGATATAGCCGTAGGGCTAGAGTGGGCGACTTTGAAGCTGGGAAACACGTTTGAGTCTCGGCAGAGACGCTCAACATCCTGTGATTATGGACAAATTACTTAATCTCCCAGTACCTGACAAAAAATGAATGTGTCCATCTGTACAAAACTGGTGCTCATGTAAAGCACTCTGATACCTGATATCTTCTGTTCAAGTTTGCGCTATATAAAACTCTAAAAAGCAAAAAAGAACAGAAAATTGTGAATACAGATTTTTTTATAAATATTTAAGAAATATAAGAAAGTCATCATCACCTTGCCTGGAGTTCCTGCAGGTTAATTTCCATTGGGGGCAGATTTATCAAGCAGCTACATTACACTTGCGCGACACAGTCGCACAAGGATAATGCAACTACTAAGTAAGATTTATTAAGACACACAAGGTCACCTTGCATGGCTCTGGCTGGCTCGATATATCTAGTGTAACCCAACGAAGCGCAAATCACTGTGTTGCATTATTCTATCCAAGGGAGGTGTTACATAGTTTGAGCGTGGGTGTTCTCACACATCTACTCATAGATTGTGTCGCATTCCCAGATTTACCACAACTGGTAGGCTTGGGAATGAGTCAAACTACTACGCCTCTCCAGCTGAGGCGTAACAAGAAGAAATATCTTTATTTCTTCTTGTTTTTGCTTTATGTGCTGTATTCTGAAGCACACACAAAAAGAAGAAAATGCCTTTCTGCACACAAACTATCCTGCTTACAATGCAGGCACTCTTACACCATGGTGCAAGGATGGCTGTATCGCCGTTAGGCAGCACATTGTGTGCCAGTAAAAGTAAAAGACAGGAATGTGATGTATAATGTAAAATATTATACATTCCTGTTCCTTTCCTATTACACAGTGCAGTGCAGCACAGTGGCTTGCTGCACTGCATGATGTTTTGATAAATGTGCCCCTAACTCTCTAGCAAAACCCAGCCTGAACTTAACCTGAAAGAGGTGTGGAATGATCCCAGGAGCTAGCTTATAGGTTGGTTTGATTGAAAGGTCAACCCGAATAGGCAGCAATGATTCCTCTAAACTCTGCAGAAGGTTTATGGTGCTGGCTGTGGGCATCCTATTGGCACAACAATGTTGACTCCTGCCTGAGAGTGGCAACTCAACTTGCATGGACTTTGCTGTAGGTCTCTGCCTGACAACCTGAGGGTCTCTAAATTACTTTCCCTGATGGCTTGGGGGCCTTAGAGGTATACTCCCATGATTGTAGGGAGGGCACCAGAAGAAAGTTTGGAAAAATGTATAACATTTTGGCTTCCAGACTTTTCATTGGGAACAATCTACTTGTATCCGATCAGGGCTCCAACTTAGGAGCTGATTCTGATATTTTTAGCTAGGCCTCCAGACTGGTTCTGGAAATGCGAATCCGATCTGGAGCCTATGTTCTGACTGAATCGTCCCCCGTTCTGAACTACCAAGTACGATGTGAAGATCTCGTCCCCGTCAACCAAATCATTTCCAAGCCCAATCCTGTCCGTACGACTCATTCGCACACGAATTGTGTCACGCAATGAATCCGGATTCCAAATGAGCAAGTACGATGCACGATTTGGACAGCCATATCGACTCTGTCTTAGCCAGACGAAACGGCTGTGGGATATCAGACTTCAGGGGGCCGTACCAGGCCCCCCCCTCGGGGCCATCCAAATCGGGCAGGGGGTGCCCATGGGTCCCCCTGATCCAAGCATGCACAGTGTGGCAGGCACCATAAGGTGCCTGCCACAGGGTGTACGCTTTTCCCCACCCACCCCTTTTGCAAAAGGAGCCTGTGTACGCATTTGGTATAAAGGCTCCTATAGAGTTCAATGGGAGTCCGTGCGAACCCAGTCCGTCAGCATACAGATGCAGCGTACTCGTTTGTTTGGACTCTCATAGCACGATTCGCTAGGAAAGCCTTTTGGATCCGAGTCATGTGGTTAGTCAGCTCAAATTACGCCTTGTTCCAGTTCCAGTAGAGTATCAACGGATTGTATTTTTGTAATTTCTTTTACTCTGTTTCTCAAATGCAGTTTGTTATTTGTATTGCTTGGTGTTTGTACTTTATTACAAAATTTTTGCACATTGCCTTAAGTTAGGCCAGTCTGCTCTGTTACATACCTACCAAGGGATGGAGCTCAGGTTTATTATGTGACTATGAGGTTTCACCCGGGGAAGAGTTGTGATTATTCCTTGAGGTCGGCAGTCGCGTTCCCAAATATTAATCTAAATTGTTCGAGCGTGTAATATGAATATTTAGTTAGGTCTTCTGGGAACTGAAAATCACAACATGAATCAGTATGGTGTTACCTTGAATACTGTGGCGCCACAGCCAAGGCGACTGACGCCAGCATCTGGGGGTCACGGTTCGATCAGCGGCAGGTCAGCCCGGCACCATGTAACTCTGGGCAATATCATGGTTAATGTTCCCGATGGCCACCGGTGCCGTGATGCCTTAGGATAACTGTTCTAGGTTTACAAATACTGGATTTATTTTTACTACTTCAATAATCAATAGGATAAACACAATGCCCTAAACATAATTGTAACAATTTCAAACATCTCGGGCTATAAGAATCCTATACAGTAACTTCAATTAATATGGATCGAAATGCACTAGGAAACAACAGTTAAGAAATTATTTTAATTGAAGTGAATATTTTGTTTCTAGTTCACAACTTTTCAAAGTGAATGCTGTTCGAATTGAAATGTTTAATGTCACTTCCTTAATGTAACTGTATCTTTAAAATACTTCACTGAACAGTGACAGGGTTCAGAATACAAGACGCCATTGATAACAAATGTGCTGAAGCTTTCATGACTTTCAGATAGCAAGATTCCAGATGCAGTATTAAACATCTTTCGCCCAATGCACAAAGGTAAACTTACACTTTTGTGTAAGTGTACTACTTTTTTGGTGTTCACAAAGGTAACATTGAGACCAAACGACTAACTGAGTTCACCTTTGTAAATACCTAAACAATTAACCTTAAGGAAAGGTGTACCTTTAGCTTTGTGAATTGAGCCCAATTACTCATCATCAAAGATGACCACAGTTGTTTCCAAACAACTTGAGAGTTGGGAAGTCATGAGCAATGCACATTTTGTTTGGTGGAGTTGTGTAGAATTTCTTTGATAGATGCCTTTCCTTCCTTTGACAGGAGTTCACACAAATGCACGTAGAGTATGATGAAATCAAAAATGGGGGAGAAAGAGGGATATGCTAGGTCCACCCTCCTGTTCCAATCGTAGAACCTACAAAATCCGAAATCTCGGATAACGGACCTAGCTAGAAAAAAGGAAAAAAGATTTTTGCTCAGACAGAGTCAGAAAATCTGGCATGCAAGGAAAAATGTCCTTTCTTGAGTCCACTCACTCACCAGGGTTTCCCCACAGTGACATGCTTCATCATAGGGGCCATCTCAACCCGCTGCGGGTTGAGGCGTGCTACTACTTGCGACACTACGTAGGAGCACTGTTTGTGAGGAACTATGTGTAGTGCAGTGGTGTATGTGGAGTGGAGTGAGGTAAAAATGTGTGGGCGAAATAACTTTATTCTGGCTCCTAGTTGATATGTTAAAAATGGTGTGAGTCTCTAGGGTTCCTGGCTTCAGTGGGTCAGGGGTCCCTAGTGGACATCAACATGTTTCGAGCTTCCCCAATGTTCTTCTTCAGCACATACACAGGGTCCAGCCCTGTGTGTACCACCCCTTAAGTGACTTAAAGTGAGGAAAAATGGGTCACGCTGCAACTAATAAGCATGCGAAGTTAATATATACGAAATGATATTCACGTAGTATCTGCGAATATGGAAATTAGGACAATATTATCACAGACAACCTACTCCGAGTGGGGTAGGCAAGTTCCAAACCGCAATACATCAGTTCACTCATTCATTTAGGGTGTGTATACTCAAAGCTTTCAAACGCTTTGCCATACTAGTTTAGAAGACATACACACTTCTTATTCAGCCACATTTGAAAAAGGATGTTAGGTGTAAACCAGTGCCTGGTATAATTAAAAACAAAAGTTCACCTTGTGGCAGTACCGCTAAACATTACACATAATTAGTGAGTGTTTTACTAGCTGCATTCTCGTGTTTAGTCCTGCTCTATTAGTAAACTAAAAACACACAAAACATAATTCCCATTAGTTATGCCTCGGCTAAGTTGTATAATAGCGTTTAGTAATGCGCTTTAAAAAAAAAAAAGACAAACACTACAAAACGAAGAAACCCCATATATGGAAGAACAACATACTGGTTAAAAGCAACACTGTGCTTCATTGTCTCTGCGGGGCTGAGAGGTTTGATCTCTAACGCTAGAAAGAAAGCAGGACAAAGCGTAGTTGAATGCTTCGTTGCTAATGGCCAAAAAAAGGCGGGTGAGCGGTGGTGGATTCCGCAGGCTGCCCGGTCCGTTCCTACAAAGAAAAAACGTACTTGAGGGTCAGGCCCGGACTGGCCCTTGCGGGCAACGGGCAATTCCCCGGTGCGCCGCAAGGGTGGGGGCCTGTTTTGGGCCCTAGGGCCGTTTTTGTTACAGGGCCGTTTTTGTAGCATAGCTGCAAAATCGGCCCTGTAACAAAATTGTCCGAAAACCAGGCCCGGCAAAGAGCTCGCTCGTACCCCCAGGGGGCCGGACGAGCACGTTGCCAGGGCCGGTTTTGGCTCTCAGTCCGGCCCTGTTGAGGGTGTCAGCCGTATTTACCTCATGTGTCCCTCGAGACCGCATATTGGCGAGTGCCCTGGTGAGTGAGGGGACTCAAGAAAGGACATTTCTACTTTCATGCCAGATTTTCTGACTGAGCGAAAATCTTTTTGTTTCTTTTTTTCTAGGTAGGTCCTTTATCGAGATTTTGGATTTTGTAGGTCTACGTAGAGTATGATGCACATGCGCCCAGAGAATGGAGAGATAAGCCATTGTTCATGATGGGCACATTTTTCCTTCTTTTTGGGAAAAATATTGAAATGATCAGTTAGCAAGTTTGTCTGCTATGCATCATAAAGAGCAAACATGCTTGGGCCATAGCAGACATGCATGCATGCATCACACACATATGTATCTGTGTCACTAGGTTTTTATAATAGCAAAACCTACTGCAAGACTACCAGCCACATGCTTGAATGTGTCTTAATGCATGTGTTCATGTGGAAATGCCACCAAGGATTTTATTGGATGTTTTTATATTTTTATGTAAACTGTATCCTTGTAAGTAATTTTTTGGCAGTATCTGCCGACTATAAATGATGATGATGTGACAGAAATACCAAACATTGCTTGTCCTTTTAGGGTCAGGACCTGCTTGCTTTGACAATGCTTGTTTATTTTGGACACAACGCCCAACAGGAAAGCTCACATATATAATGAAAAGGAGAAACCTCAGTGAGATAATGGCATTGGGCTTTACACAGATACAGACCCCTTATAAGGGTCTTTCGAGTGAGTCGTTCTCTTAGTCCAGGTGAGTGGAGGATGAGCACACTGCAGGTCTTGTACAAATATTGTAGCTGGTCTGCCTGCTGTGGCATTGAAAGGAGAAACTGTTCCCTGTCAGGGAGCAACTGAGGGAGAGGGAGAGGATGGAGCTCTAGAGAGTCAGATATAGAGGTACTGATGGAAAGGTGCATGTAAGGGTCTGAAGAAAAAGACAAAGGAAGGAAGGAAAAAGAGAGGGCAGAAGAGGATAAGAAGCAACACATGCGAATAAGAGCAGCAGTTAGAAAATGTTGGTAACATGTTCTTTTTTGGTGTGTGAGAAAGGAGAAATCTTAAAAAGTAAACAGACAACAGCAAAAAGGATGCTGCATCCTGTATATTAACTGTGCCAGCTCAGACATTACAAGATGAGCAAATATTGAATGCTTCTATTCCAATGTGCATTTCTTATTCATTTCTGAAGTCTAACAATGAGAGCTATAGTAATGGGACAAAGGGGCTTCCAAACCATGTGTTAGAAATGGGATTTCTGGTTGGCTAAGGCTTGCGCCAAAGCCAGGCAGAAACCACCACTCTAGTCAGGGCAAGGAAGTTACACGCCAAAGATAACCCCTGCTCACCCCCTTGGTAGCTTGACACAAGCAGTCAGGCTTGACACACTCACTTTACACTGGGACACAGTGTTAAAGTGCGCAGAAGCCAAAATTCACTAACACCAGGTCACAACTAAAAGCAAAAAGGTTAGGGGTGAACCTGCCAGAAGGGCCAAGTCCAACACCATGCAATCAGCAAAAGTACTTTTTATCATGTATTGAATCCCTCTTCCAATGGGGAATGTCATTCCAACTGTACACCATTTCCACTGTAAACGAGAGGGGACCTGGAAGTGGAGTCTCCCATTCGTTTGCCATTCAGAAAGGTGTGTATGATAAATAAGAACATATTTTACAGTTGGGCATACAAAGGGAATAATGGAGGTCTGTTGCCCACTCGGGGGCCTTCACTCCTGCATTCACAGCCAATCACAGAGGTGGGAAATTGCAATCTACCTGATCAATATTCATTAGGCTCTCTCCTGTGACCTCCTGCAATTGGGCAAATTGCAACATAAGCATTAGTGCCTGGCTTTCATCACAATATGCATCCCCATGCAGAAGCCAGTCAGGGACCAAGGCTTGTGTAGGCCTTAGATTCTCAAACATGTTATGTGCTTTGTGGCTTTGAACACTAATAATTTAGCTTATTGCAGTCATACAAGTGTGCAGTATGTCATACTCCTCTGTCAGTAATGAGGACACACAAATCCAAGGCCTGCCTATTTCCTTCCATTTCATTCTCACTGAGAAGCATACCAGACTAGCTCAAGTCAGATAACTTTCATTAACACATTTATCTTTATGACCTCCTCAATCCAGTACTAACAGACAAAATGAGGTGTACACTTCCTTAGGACATATCTAAACAGCTACCCACTGTACTAAAAAAGAACATAGGTACAAATATTTATCAAAAGAGTCAACGGTTCACCTGTAATTTATTAAATTACTGGTTTACCTTTTCACTGTATGCCAACTTATATAACACTTTACTGGTATCTGTCCAGAATGAAATATAAGAAGCAAGCCTCTCTTGATATTTAAACCTATTTACTGATTGTGACCTAGTGATAGTTTAGAAGTCCAAAAATGCATCAAATAGGTGCAGTGCAAGTGTCCCAAGTGCTCATAAAAAGAAAACTGTTGATCATGCCTAGGGAGAGTATGTAGACCCTAACAACAAACAGCCAATATATATGTAACAAGTCATGAACTGCATGGTTCCTGCAGTTATATATGTACAGCCCCATTTAGGTAAAAAGAAAAGATCCGTCTGAATGGAAGTCGATGATGTGTTGACCTCCTATTCAAATTATGAGGTCATTTTCAAGACTCAAAATGAGTATGGGTCACCTGAAGTAAAAGAGTGTCAACTAATTTAACTAATAACTTCGGTGCCATTTGAAGGAGTTCCACAAAATTTCCCAAACATGTATCCACATTTGGCTGCTGTGGTGGATTGGGTCGAATATTAATACATTTGCCTCTTTGTTTTTCCAAATTTTGATTTACTGTTCAAAGTAGAGTGTCAGCCATGAATCAGAATGAACGTGTGTGCATTGTTCACAAGGAATGTGCAAGCACACACTACAACATGTACTCATGCACCACAACACATAAACATGCATTGATGGCTATCTTAGAATGGATTTCATTACCGGAAACATCACCTTAAAGATTACTGGCTATGAATGCAAGTGTCCTGATGTACACATCTGTGTGCAAAAACACTAAAATGTTAAAGCCAATAACGTGGCCTTTTAGAGATGAGATTCCTATTGGTTTGTGTATGCTTAATTATTCTCAACTTAATGCCCAGAAGGAAAATGTGTACTAGAATTTGGCCATCTCTTGTGCTGGATATAGTTGGTATATGTGAGTCTCTTTCCTCAACTATTTACTTTCTCAAAATAACAATAACACTCAATTATTTAAAAAATAAGATAGCTATTGATTGATGAGCTGAACGAACTCCCTTTACTCCTACATCAATGCACAGATTACCTGACTTTCAGGAAACTGTTGAAAACATCGCTGTTCTAATCATCTCTCACCAACACACCGAGGCTGTCCTAGCACAGAGATACCCTTATGGAGTGATTTGAGCACTCTATAAGCACATATAACATAACATATATGCCTGTCTGCTACTGGATGTAGGGGCAGGTAAGTTAAAGGGAGAGCAACTTAGCATAATTTCTACTAAGATATGGCACTACTTTTCATTCTCCCTCTTCTGCCATACACATGCATAGATATGATGCACCACAGTGTGAGGGTGTATGTGTCAAGCATAATGCTTCTCCCACTTTGATTCTGTGCTTTGTAGTACAGGTCAAATGCAGCATTAGACAAATGCAGAGACTTTTACAAGTTGGTTCACTTCTACTTAAACCTTCAGTAGTGTTGACGCGCCGTGGAGGAATGGCGGATCCCGTGTGAGCTCCGCTGCACTGCGGGATTCTTAGTGACTTTTCGAGCCTCCTGTGCCATTTGTGAAGGAGTGCCGTGGTGGGCTTCTGCTCCGGATGCTGTGGTGAGTCCGAGTACCGTTTCCTGAAGGACTCCCAACCCGTTTCCAGCATCCTCGCGGCACCAGTGAATTTGACTATTTCAAGGACGCGAGCGGCCGCCATTTTAGGTTGCTGCGTTTGCGTCCATCTCAATCTTCAATACCCAACGAAATCGCTACTGTGGAATGTTATTTTCGGACTGTAACAGGCTAGTGTAGCCTTTTCGATAACATTGGCAAACTTACATTGGAATAAGTGCAGAACTTCTTCTGCCTCAGACGTGAGCGGCCGCCATTTCATGGTGGCTGAGCTCACGTCTTTTTTTCCTCCATTTTGCCTTGCCGCCTCTGAAGGTAATCCTGCCATAACCCATATTACAATGTGCTGTTGTCCTACTCCTTTGCTACAAAAGGCACTGGTTTTAGGTATGCTATTCTTAGCAACCTCAAGGCTTTAATTAACATAGTGCTCCACTTAAATATTAAGTCGTCTATGAGAGCAGTCCTGCTATAACCTCTACATATAATGCACTATTGTTTTATTCCTCTGCTGCAAATGTCACTTACTTTATGTATGCTGTACTGCTCCACCAAAGACTTCAATTAACATGGTGTTCCTGTCAATATACTAGTGTCGCCTGTTCTTTGAAAACATTATGATCACAGGCAACTCTGTCTTAGCCGGAAGCTTTGCAATGGTCTTATGTTTAATCACGTCAGCTTGCCTCATGCTGTTATTGACACATTGAGGTATTGGAGCATCTTTCATATCAGCTTTTTCTATGCTTTGTGAATCCTTAATTAACCTTAATTTGCTTAATTTGACTGTCAAACTATTTTTCTGTTTGGTGTTTCCAATACACTTGTTGCATCTATCTTCCTGTCATCTTTTTGGTGCTTTCCCCTACGTCTCACAATGGTAAATGACTTGCATTCTGCTAGATCCTCCGTAACAGGAACCAAACCAAAATGACATAAAAATGACCCGCATTCTCCCAATCATTCTTCTCAAAATCCGGTTTTAGACTCCATATTAGATGAAGTCCGTGGTCTTCTACCCTTTATGTCTACAACCAATGAAAAATTGAAACAGATTGAAGATTGATGGATTATTAGGAGGGCAAGGTATTGGAACTGGAACAACGGGTCAGTGACTTACAGGATGTCTCTACAAAGATACTTTTACTAGAACAGGAAATCCACAAGTTAAAAATTCACACTGAGGACCTTGAAAATCATAATCGTAGAAATATTCTACGCCTTTATGGCTTACCCGAAAATATTGAAGGTCCTAACATGGTGTCATTTTTACCAAAATTCCTTCCGGAACTTCTAGACCTTCAACCTTCATCAACTCCACTCAACATACAGAGAGCGCATCGTCTGGGTCGTCTCAACTCTAATGCTTCTAAACCACGTGGAATCATAATGATTTTTTTTAAATTTACTGAGTTAATGCATGTTTTGAAGGCAGTTAGACTTAAACGTCGTCTTATTTGGTCTGGCCATAACCTTTTCATTTCTCAGGATATTTGCTTGTCGCAAACAATTCCTTGACTTACGTCCTCAAATGTGCCAACTTATCATCCAAAATGGAATTATTCACCCATGTCTCTGCAAGATAACTCACGATGGTCGATCACGTTCGTTTGACGATCCGGAAAAACTTAAATCTTACCTTCAAGGTCTACCATCATATGGAATGGATACTAATGCTTAAACTTTACCTTCAAGACCTACCATTGAATGGAATGGATGCTAATGTTTGACTTTTCTCTTTTCTAGGAATGTCACTTATTTTTGACATATATACTTAATCACTCCTTTTACAGTTTGCATGTCTTCATATACTTATGAGGTTCTTCTTCTCTTTTCTTCTTTATCTCTATTTATGGGGTCCGCATCCACTGGTGCCTCCTTGCTCTTCCTCTGTCAACTTCATTTTGTCTTACAGATCTGGATGTTTTTCCTTGATCTATTCTCTTCTTTTTTCCTCCTGTTTCTTTTCTCCCTTTTACTCTTCACACCCTAATTCATTTTTCATATTCTCTTTTTCTTCTCCTAACACTATCTTTATTTGTTCAATAATGGTATTTGTCATTGATTTATTGCCAATATGTGTTGGTACAGTGGGTCTTTTTGTAACTTTTTCCATATGTAACTCTCATATGTGGTGTGTTTTTTCTTGTACTTGTATCCTTGCAGTGTTTCAGCTCCATCCGTGTTATTCCCTCCTATCCCTCCATTATGTGTAAATTTGTCACATGGAACGTCTGTGGTCTTGGGAATCCAGTCAAAAGGCAAAAGGTACCATCTCATTTATCCAAACTCAATTCTCAGATGTATTTTCTTCAGGAAACTCATTGTACTGAAGCAGAGTCTCCTAAGTTGCAAAAAGACAATGGGTGGGTCAAGTTGTTTTTTCTTCTACATCCAACAAAAAGGAGGGCGTTGCTATATTTTTTCATAAAGCATTTCCGGTACAAATTATATCTACACAAACTGATGACGATGGACGATGGGTAATGGCAAATATTGTGGTACAAAATAAAACTTTAGTTTTGCTAAATATTTATGGCCCTGTTAAACCAAATCTTAAATTTTGGAATGACATTAAAATTCTACTTTCTTCAATTGACTGTCCTAATATTATTGTCACTGTGGATTGTTGGAGCCTTTTCCTGATAGATTATCCAAATGTAAATGTCAGCCTGATACATCTCATAAAGCTTTTCAATCGGCCATTGCCGCCTGTTCATTGTATGATGTTTGGAAGTCTTGTAACCCTGATGTGCATGAATATACTTTTTTTTCTAATGTACATCACACTCAATTTAGAATTGATTATATTATGGTCAGTAAATCTCTGCTCCCTTCTATTCAAAATTCCGAAATTGGCTCCATTATTATATCTGATCATGCTCCGGTCCACGCTCTACTAGACCTTTCCTTTACCTCCTCTCATTTTAGTAGATGGAAACTTAATAATTTTTTATTATCTGACACTGTTTTTATTAATGAAGCTACCACTTTTATTAATGATTTTTTTTTAGTTTCAATGACCCATTAGACACTTCTGTCCCTAATAACTGAGATGCCTTTAAGGCTGCCTTTCGTGCCTTCACCATTTCCTATGTCTCCAAAAAAAAAGAAAGCTACAAGGAAAAAATATGAGGATCAATTACAAAAACTTGAAGGCTTAGAACACACGTATTTTACTTCTCGATCCTCATCTGCCCTTCAAGTCTTGATTAAAGCAAAAGCTGATCTTAACAAATTAGCAACAATTGATGCATGCAATATTTTGCTCAAAATCAAATCTAAATATCATGGGGGTCAGAATAAAGCGGGTAAGATGTTAGCGAATTATTTGATAATTAAATCTGAACGTAAAAATATTGGTCCTATCCCTAATGAATCTACTAAAAAACTTGTCTCAGTGGATGAAGACATTGCTGAGGTCTTCCATGAATTCCCCACTAATCTAAATCTCAATACCTTTTTTTCAGGTCTCCCTTCCCCACCATCTCTATCTGATGAATTTAATGCATTAGAGAGAGACATCACTCTTCAAGAGATAACTAATGCTATCAAAAAATCATTGAAAAAATCAAAAGCCCCTAGACCTGACAGTCTATCTGTAGAATTTTACAACACCTTTACTTCCATTTATGTCCCCAAGCTTTTGGCACTTTTTAATTCTTTCTTTGCAGACACCAAAGTGTAGTGTAGTTCCTATATTCCCAATAGGCTCTGCGCATTGGAATAACATAAACAGCAATGTAGACGTAGGACTGAGGTCATCTAGGTCTGTACTGACTATGTTAGACTTAATTAGTTTTGCCAGCTAGCTCAGAGGTCACTAGAAACTTTCTCGAATGAACAGGGAGGGGTTAACTTCAGACAAGAAGGGATTAGCTTCTGACAACCAAATAACATGACAACTTTGCTCCCCCAGAATACGGAGTATATCTCCAGAGTCGTTTGAAAACGTTAGACAGCTATTTCACTTAGTCAATCGTGCATGCTTAATTTCACCAGAGTGCAGAGAAATAGAGAGACAGGCGTTTTCAATAAAAGGTGTTATTTTATTGAGCAGTCTTCTTTCGCATGCAAGAGAAATGAATTGCCACAATTGCAATACTTATCATGAAGTTAGGTGCGTACAGTAAAAGAAGTATTATGAAATAATACTGTAAAAGCATTGATATTGTTTCTTAGCCATATGAGACTTTAAAACGGATAAAATATTTACATACATAAAAACATTGACTAACAAACTCAACTGGTGCTTCTAAGATACGCCTACCCCGGTGTACCTGGCCTAAGCCTAATACGTGGGAAGGAGCAAGTAAGTTGCAGTTTTAAGTTAAGTTGGTTTTTGCCAAGAATTTGACTCAAGAATTCTCTTTAAGCTTTGAATCAGCTCCGTACCTTGGTTATAGAATGAAGGAGGTATTATATCTCGTTCTCAGGACTCGATCTCCCAGTGACCCGCAAGGGTGACTGGAAACACCGGAGCTGGATTTCTCGGCGTGAGAAAAGGCAGCTTCTTTCCCGGTGTGTCAAAGGGGAGGGACGGCTTCCTTCGGCTCTCGCATCAGCTGGGCTTCGGGCAAGTAGAT
Source organism: Lissotriton vulgaris (assembly GCF_964263255.1). Lineage (NCBI taxonomy): Eukaryota > Metazoa > Chordata > Amphibia > Caudata > Salamandridae > Lissotriton > Lissotriton vulgaris. The sequence goes on along the minus strand of NC_141694.1, from coordinate 1,869,366,328 downwards.
CGTTGCTTTGCTCCCAGCCACCGTGTGTTGCTTAAGGCAAGTGTTGGTATATTTATACCTGGAAGGTGCCGTGTTTGACGTAAGGTTGGACATAAGACTTCACTAAGAACTGTCACTAAGAACTGGCAGTTCTACAGGACTCTCAGGAGTTCTAGGACAAATCAAAACAAAAGCAGGGGGATTCCCAGGCTGCTGGAGGTTTGACTTGTTTAAAGAACGCGTTGTACTTTCTAGGAGTCCAGGGAAGTAACCTTGCCATATTTGGACTGCATGGGCTATAACTAAATACGGATATGATTCTTATGCCTTTATAAGGACATGATTTATTATAACCATATAAGGGCATGAATCGGGAATATTTAATTAGGGTCCTAGATACATTCACAACAAAAGCATCTGGATCCTTCATGGATGCCCTAATTGTTATAACCCCTAAACCTGATAAAGACCATTCTCACTCAAAAACTATTGTCCTATATCATTATTAAATTACGATTGAACATTTTTGCCAAAATTATTGCATCCCGACTTGAAACTATTATCCCTCTATTGGTTAAAACCGATCAAGTTAGGTTTGTGTAAGGCAGACTAGCTTCGGACAATACTCGGATGTTTGCCAATATCATTTCTTATGGTAAAAAATACAAATCTCCCCTTGTGGCCCTGTCTTTAGACGCTGAGAAGGCATTTGACCTTATCTATTGGCAATTTGTGTTCGGAGTTATCAAATGGTATGGTTTTGGCCCTTCTTTTATCTCCTATATTAAACTCTTGTATTCTTGCCCGAGCCTGTATTTTTGTTAATAATAATTTTTCCAATTTTTTTTTCTTTGGCGAGAGGCACAAGGCAAGGTTGTCCTCTTTCCCCTTTACTATCCATCCTATGCCTCGAACCATTTCTTGAGCGTATTCGTGTTAACTCACAGATCACTATCCGCTTATGCAGATGATATATTGATTTACATGTCTAATCCGGTTGAGTCTCTTCCACATTTTATGAATGAAGTTCGATTATACTCCAGTGTTTCCGGATATAAAGTTAACCTCTAAAAGACAGAAGTATTTGTAACCGGCACACATTTGTTAACCTGCACGCTCCTCACTGCCCACGTCACTTTTTGTCACCTGCAGACATTTCTGTGACTTTTTCCTCCTGTAATGGGCTGTTTGCTACCCGCTCCACATTTCTTTTTCCGCGGCAGCTGGCGCCCTGCACACGTTTCTTAACCTGCACGCTCCTCACTGCCCACGTCCCTGCCGCTGCTTTTTTCTCCTGTAATGGGCTGTTTGCTACCCGCTCCACTCACCTGCACATGTTTCTTTTTCCTGTGGCTCGCTCACCGCTCCTCTCTGCCTCCGCTTTCACCCTACCTCATCCGCCACTCAGCGCTCCTCCCCGCCGCCGCTCCTCAGGGCCTGCCCTCCGATCGCCGCTCATGTCCGCTGCTCCCTGCGCTGATCGTCACTGCTCCTCCCCACGCTGTACGCCGCTCCTCTTGATGTCAGGACGCACGTCGCGGCCGGCGCTACTTTGGAGGGACTACTTTTTTTATAAATATAACTTTTTAAATAATGTTTATTTTTAAAATTTATATAGCCTATAACCATCTACATACCCTGACGATTTCAATGGTGTATCGGGTGTGTAGATTCGCGCTGTGGTTCCTGAGTTTACTCGCCTCAAAGCCTGAAAGTTCTTGCTTTATTATAGTAGTATAGATGACACTAACTTTGCCTGGTGTCCTTCATAAATTAAATACCTTGGCATTTGATTTTCTCCATCGCTACCTGCCACAATCAAATTCACATTTCATGCATTATTATATAAAATCCAAACACTCCTCCTTACTTGATCTCCCCTATATCTTTCCCGGTGGGGCAGGTTAGATACCATTAAAATGATGATTTCACCTCATGTTTTATATACATTATCTATGCTACCTATTCGGATTCACAATACCTATTTTTCCCGAATGAACTCTGTTTGTATACAATTTGCTCTACAAAAACTCATTCGACCTGAGGATGAAGGTGGTGTGCGTTTCCCAAACTTTAAATCCTATCATTTGGTATTTTTTGATTAAGCAATCCTTCGCCTTAGCCTATGAGTTTGTTGATATTCCTGTTCCCAGATGGATCCTATTTGAGCGTTCCTTAATAAAGGACTTTACTTTTCAACATGTAATTTTTATGTCAAACTGCACCTTTCTGTCTACTAACTCTATTTTAAAATACTCTCTTTGTTTCAATGTTTTTTGTCCTCCAGTGTATGGTATAATACATTTCTTAAATATAAAGGTAAATCATTCTACTACCAATTTTGGAAGGAAAAGGGGATTATTTTTGTACACCAATTACTTCACCAAAATTCTATTTCCTTTCATACCTTACAAGTTTTATATAAATTACCTGTCTCTTATCTCACTGAATATAACATCATTGTTAATGCCTTACAATCTCACCTAGCCACTTTTCTCCTCCCAACTAATTAACCATCTTTAACCCCTTCCACTCCTCTATACCCCTTATTCTCAACTCACAAACCTAAAGATGCACTTGTATGTAAGTTATTGTTATCAAATGTTATTAAAAGACCCAAATTATCTATTGAAAATGCATGGGAAACTGATGTGTCCGTTTCTTTTCCTATTACAACCTGGGACAAGCTGTGGTCTAAGTTATTCAAAGTTTCTGCTGCTGCTTGTATAACCCAATCTCTGTATTTTATTTACCATAGAGCTATTATTACTCCTGTTTCTATTTCCAAATTTTCACCATCTTCTTCTCCGCTATGCTGGTCTTGTTCTACTGAAACGGGCACGTTGGAACATCAACTTTATGAGTGTTCTAATTATTTATCCTTTTGGAAGTCCATTTGGACTATTTGCATGTCAATTTTTAAATGCGATGTTACTTTATCATTACAAAATAATTTCTAGGATCTTCATCATCTGATGTTGCTGATTCATCTTCTGTTTCCCTGTTATTTGAGATTTTTATTGCATTAGCTTTTAAAGTTATTCTGTCATACTGGAAAGACACCTCTAAAATATCTTTAGTAACTTGGTGGAATTTTATTTGTGATGAACATAGGATTGCTACTGTTTCCTCTATTTCTCTTTCTCAAAAAATTAAATCTGATCTTCTTTGGCTACCATTTACTACATATCTCTCTACTCATTCTCCCATACACTAGTTGTTTTCTTTCTTTCTTTATATTATTTCCCTATACAATTTTAGACCTTTCTTTTCCCTCTTTTTCTCTGTCTTGTTCCCTTTTTCTCTCCTTTCTCCTTACTTCTTTTCTTGTTTCCTTTCTTCCTTCAATTGTTACATTATTCTTACATAATCAATATATTAATTACTTATTGGTATGCTTTAATTATGCTATGTATGTATGCTATGTATGTTTTATTATTGCTTCTCCCTCTTCCATTTTTTTTATTGTTTCCAATTTCTTTTTTATTTTCTGTATTTGAAAAACTCAATAAAAATCTCTTGAACGAAAAAAAAAACCTTCAGTAGTGTAGTGTTTTGGTGGAAATGCCCATCTACCAATGGTAGCAGACCGTGATGAACATCAAAATCTAGGGTTTATCTATTGGAACTCCTATGTACCACACATGGTATGCCCACTCGATGCAAATAGCTTACAAAAGCGTAGAGTGCTACTTTGCATTTCTTTAGGCATCTTTTCAATTCAAATTGTGATTTGTGTTCGAATTAAAATCCCAACAAAACACCTTTTACTACTTTTGTTTCACTTTTGCGATGTAAACCCTGTGCTGTGTTAGTACATCTGGGATGTACTGACTAACAGCGATCATATTGTCTTCATTGTAATCCTTTATTAACCCACTGCTGGTCTTTGTATACATATAGTAAATACTCTGCCTGGTGTGACATTGATTGCAGAAACTGTGACACGTTGTCAAAGAGTAATGAGGAAGAGGATATAGGTTTCTAGAGTCAGATACACAAGGACATAAAAGAAGTGCATTTTAAGGATAGTAGCCAAATGGAAGCGAGGATAAATAAAGGGCAACAGAGGAGAAGAACCAGAATAGAAGCTGATGTAGAGCAACTTTGTGGACAATTAGGACCTGTTTGCAGTGATCTCCTTCTGTTTGCCCCCATTTTGACTACTAGGTGCTATTTTTGTGATTCTGATTGTGTCCTGGGCTCTGGTAACCAGACTCATGGCCTGTGCTCTGATTAAAGGTACATAGTAAGATATAATTAAAATTGTCAATGACAGACCCTTGGAAGTTCCTAATATATAATAAGGCATGGGGATATCAAACTATCCATAAGTCCCTACTATATAATAGTGCAGGGTGGTTTATATCCTCAGTAGATTTCCTGCACTAGAGGGTGCACTGATGTTTATCCTGCTGCCATTTTAAAAGCCAGCCCTGCCTTGCTCGGCTCCAGCCTATGCTATTTCATTCTACCCAACTACACTGTACGCCACTCCATTGTATGCCACTCCAGTGTACGTTGCTCAACTGTACGCTACTCCACTGTACCTTTTTCCACTCAATGGCACAGCCCTGTACTTCACTCCAACCTATGCTATTCTACTGTATGCCACTTCACTCTGCTCCTCTCCACTATAGTATATTTCACCCTATATTACTCCACTGTATGCTAGTTGGGGAGAGGGGTTGGCCTGACGGCTAGGGTGGTCGATCTTGAATCTGGAGAACTGGGTTCATGTCTCGTCAAGGATGCTGAACATCCTGTGATTCTGGGCAAATCACAAAGGGCCCGATGTAGGTAAACGCGATTTTCCGATTTCAAAATACCGAGGCGGGCCGAATCGGTATTCTGAAATCGGAAAACGAGATGTAGGTAAAAAATCCCGAATGAATACCGAATCGGCCGGCATCGGTAAAGAGATTCGGTACGTTCCGATGCTGCTCGGGCCGAATCGGAAATTACCGATTCGGCCAACAACGATTCGGAAAACACCGAATCGGCTACCACCGAATCGGATATTCCCGAATCGGCGAATACCGAATCGGCAAAAGCCGAATCGGTAAAATCCGATTCGGCAATCATAGACCCATGGCGAAAAAGCCCATAGGAATGCATTGAAAGAACCGATTCGGCTTTTACCGAATCGGATAATACCGAATCGGTTTTTACCGATTCGGATATTACCGAATCGGTAAAAGCCGAATCGGCAATAGGCGAATCAGCCAATGAGGTGGCTCCCCCTCCCCCACCCAAACAGGGAGTGGCAACCCTGGCAGGTGCAGCTAATTAAGAAGTTTCTAGAAGTATCTGGAAAGCCTGCCTGAGCCCAACACACACAGTTAGCAGCAGTGGGAGAAGGAGGTTGCAGACTGAACAGCAGAAAATGGCAGATCAGGCAGGAAGCCAGAAGTCCTCCCAAAAGAGGAAGCCCAAGTTCACCACCACCGAACTTCAGGTGCTGGTTGAGGAGGTGGTGAGGGTGCACCGCCAGCTGTTTGGCAGGCAGTCCCTCAACGTGCCAGACAGCACCAAGAGGAGAATGTGGGCCGACATCGCCCAGAAGGTCAATGCTGCTGGTGTCACCCCCAGGTCCATTGAGGAACTGAAGAAAAGGTTTTACGACCTCCGCAGCCTCACGAAGAGGAAGCTGGCCGAAATCCAAAGGCAGGCTGGACACACCGGAGGAGGCCAGAACCCGGCGCCACCCCTCACCGAGCTGGAGGAAATTGTCTCCAGCACCATCGAGAGGGCGAGCATCGTAGGAATCGGGACCCTGGACAGCTCTGCGAGAGCCACAGCTACAGGTAAGAAGCATGCGCATCATGACACACCCTACCAGACACCTCCCCATTAGACACAATGCATAGGCAAACACCAGCACAGTACTGTCACCAACATACAAGAGACAAGCATCATGGTACATGTAGTCAGCAGAAGTTAGCCAAATATGTCAGTGCAGAATCACAAGACAGGAAACAGTGTGACACGGTGTAAGGAGATGCAAGGACATGTGGAATGCCATAATTGTACTGACTGTAATACATCGGCACTCAGTTTACAAATGCTTCTTTGTACCTAGGGGCACCATCAGGCGGCACACCTGTGACAGCAGAGGGAGCAGCAGCGTCCAACACTGCAGTCGCAGGGCCGAGCACCTGCCCGGCTGGCCAGGAGGAGGAGGAGGATGAGGAAGGAGACACCCCAGGGCTAGGAATGGAGGGAGACCTGGTGATTGATTTCCAATCAGTGCACTCCCCAGTACTGTCCAGCACACCCCCCTTGCTATTCTCACCAGAAAACTCCCCTACAAGGCAGACCATTCCGCCTACAGCAGCTCCTGCCACAGTCGTGGCCTTGCCACCTGTCCAACCAGTCCTGGGAGCAGGGGCTCAGGGACCGGCCAGCACCACACCCCCACCAGTGGCACCCCAACCCACTCAGCAGGCCGGAAGCAGCAGTGCCCGACGCCGTGCCACCACCACCACCACTGCTGCACCAGCACGGGAGGGCAGTGTGTTCCTGGGCCTGGAGGGACAGATGGTCAAAATCCAGCGCCAACAGGCCAGATCCACCATGGCCTGCCAACGCCAGCTCCTGCAGCACAACATGCAGATGGGGGAGTTGGTGAAGGGCTTCCAGGCTGTTGTGGACAGCAACAAGGAGGTGGCAGCAGGGTTAGGCAGGCTGACCACTGCCATCACCCACTCATCTGCCCGACAGGAGGAGCATGAGGTTGCGCGCAGGAGGGATGCCCGGGTGCTCAACCGGGCCATGGGCCGCCTTGCAGCGGCGACCGCACAACTGTGCCATCGGAGCTCCAATCAAGAGTCTGTGCTCAGTCAGCATACGGCTGAGCTGACTAGGGGGATGGCCAGGATCACCACGGCCATGGAGGCCATGTTAATATCAAACGCCGCCTCCAATCCTGCCCTGGACCTGGGTGATGCTGGAGACAGCAGCAGCCGCAGCAGCCCAGCCAGCGCTGCATCAGAGCCACGGAGGAGCACCAGGCGATCCGCTGATGCTGCTGGCCATTCGGAGGGGGCCGAGGGACACCCCAGTGGGTCTGGAAAGCGGGCCAAAAAATAGCCTGGCAAGGGGGGATGAGCAAACCAGAACACTGGACTTTATTTGAGTTGACAATCTCCATTTTTTGATGCACATCAGTGCTGTAACTGTGGTGCATCACTATTAAAAATTTATTTTTTGCAAGCAACATTTAGCTGTCTTTGCATCTGTACTCAGTCAGAAATAGTTCTCAGTGATCTCCTCACGTCTGTATCTGCCATCACTTGGCGTACACACCCCAGCTGGCTGTGTCAGTGGCACAGCTTCGTCGTCGTCATAGTCCTCGTAGTCAGACAACTCCACCTCAGTGCCCTTCTTGACCGCAAGGTTGTGTAACATTGCACATACAGCTATGATCTTGCAGCAGGTGATGGGGGTATACTGCCTTGCACCTCCACTCTAGTGCAGGCATCTGAATCTACTTTTCCAGATGCCAAAGGTCCGTTCAACAACATTCCTGGTGCGTATGTGGGCCCGGTTATACCTCCTTTGGCTGGGTGTGGAGGGGTTGAGGTAGGGGGTGAGTATGAATGAGCGGAGGGCATATGCACTGTCGCCTGGAAGAGAAAGGGGTCACATTAGACACATGCATACATGTATTACACCTACCTACTATGTGTTATGGGGGTCTGATGATGTGTCTCACCTAGGAGGTATCCTTCTCCAAATTCGCCAGCCATCAGCCGTGCATATATGCCGCTCTGTTGGAATATATAGGAGTCATGGGTACTCCCCGGAAATTTTGCTACCAGGTCTGTGATGGTGCACTTGGCATTGCAGATCACCTGCACGTTGATGGTGTGTGTAGATTTCCGATTGCGGTATATGTATTCGGTGTCCGCTGGTGGGCAAATCGGAATATGCGTGCCATCTATGCAACCGATGATTTGGGGAAATTGCGCCATCTGGTAGAAGTCAGCTTTGGTTTGTAGCAGTTCTGCGTGGGTTGCAGGGAATGAGATGTATTGGTCCATCCTGTCTATCATGGCGTCAAGGAATATGTGGAAGAACCTTGACAGGCTGCTCTGGCTCACCCCTCCTGCTGCTGCTACTCCACTTTGATAGCTGCCAGACGCTACCAGGTGTAGGCTGCATAGCACCTGGACGTGCGCAGGGATGGCGTGTGCCCTTGGGGTGTGGTGGTCCAAGTATGGCTTAAGGTCCCTGATGAGCTCAAGTATGGTGTCAGAGTCCAGCCTGTATCTCTGTAGGATCTCAGCCTCAGTGAGCATGAACAGGGTTATCCTCTGTCTGTAGACCTGTTCATTTCTTAGCCATTCCCTCTGTCCTTCCTGCTGTAGCCGTAGCCGCCTCGCAATGACATAGAAAGCTGCCATCCTGCAAGTTGCAATGCATTTTGGGACTGTTTATATGGGTTGGAGTTGGTTACCACCTGATTGCAATCCATGGTAAATACCGAGTGAATTCTACCGATTTTGAGCCGATTTCGGTGTTTCTGTGCCTCCCTACATCTCCCCAACTGTCGGAATCGGGGAATTTCCCGATAGGAGAATCATACGAATCGGCATGTTTTCCGATTCGGCTCATGTCCGAATCGGTATTTTTTCCGAATCGGTACATGGACCGAATCGGTGATTTTACGATTCGGTGTCACTAACGAATCGGTAGTAGGACCGAATCGGTGATTGTCCGATTCGGTGTCACTAACGAATCGGTAGTAGGACCGAATCGGTGATTGTCCGATTCGGTGTCACTAACGAATCGGTAGTAGGACCGAATCGGTGATTGTCCGATTCGGTGTCACTAACGAATCGGTACATGGACCGATTCGGTCTTTGTAACCGATTCGGTGTTTTTCCGATTCGTTACATATCCGATTTTCGGTATGTACGTATCTGATTCTTTCCCATTCGGTACTCATTCCGAATCGGTTTTCTATCCGATTCGTTCTGTTTTTGGTTCCCTACATCTCGATGGCTGTTTACCGATCGGTATGGGCCAAAAATCGGTATTTTCGGCCGATACCGATCGGTAAAGCCCTACCTACATCGGGCCCGTAATCTCCCCATGCCTAACAAAAAATGGGTGTCCTCGTTTAATGCAACTGGTGCTATTTAAAACACCCTGATACCCGATTCGGGTCAAGTTCGAGCTATATAAAACTCTGTAAAAAAAAACACATAGATTTAAAAGAGATGTTTATTAAAAAATAAAACCCATTTAAATTTAATTAAAGAAACAAGGGTTAAAACTAAGTTACAACTTTATATGCAAAATCAACTTAAACTATACAACCCGGAGAAACTAGAAGTTTATAGTTATGATTTTAATTTCTAATTTACGTACTTCTAGATAGAACATATATTCATAATGCATGCACCACCTTCAATTTACAACACGTCCCGCACTTCCGTACACATTCTTCTTGCATCATCTCTGGTTTTACCCTTTGCATAGTATAAAACGTATAGTATACCAAACCAGAGAAGTTATAGTAACACTTATGACATCGGAAATGACATAACTAAGTGTAGTTAATGAAGTGTAGCTATTGATGCATTAACTATAACCCCACCTTCTCTATGCACCTCTTATACTGTTTTATGTTATTTCACACATATCATGTAAAATAATAGTATTTATAAAAACAGTTTTTATATCGCAAATCAAATCCCTTGTGAGAACACAGTTCCTGATAGAGTGGTGAGTGGTAATTTAGTGTGGCTAACCGAGTTGAACACACTGTATCAAGTTATAATAATTTGAAGGAGTTACTGAATTAGAAATGAAAGGTATAAGTTTAGAAATACATTTATTGTGTTCTATAACTTTTGTTTGTATCGAAATTTAAAGGTGGGGGTAAAATATGAATTTAACGCATAACTATAAATTATGAATTTGTAATGTTTTCCTATTTTTAGTTATGGTTTGTGTTGTAAATTAAAACAAACTCCTAACAATAACAAATGTTCAATGTTTGTCCTTTTCATTAAATTTCAAAGAACGCTTTTTTTTATTTTGAAAATATTTAAATTGCAAGGTTTACTATCGTCAAGTGAAATGTCATTGTATGGAGCCTATTAAAGTAGAGTGTAGGAGAAATGTTGTAAATTGTACTGCAGTGGAGTATAGTGTCATAAAATGGAAAAGAGTGGTGTTGAGTGAAGTGGTATATGGTAGAGCAGAGTAGTGTACAGTGGAATAGACTTCAGTGGAGTGGTGTAGAGTGGAGCGTTGTACAGTGGACAGTAATAGTGTGGAGTGGCATATAAGTTAGCAGCGTATAGTGAAATAGCTGAGAGTGGAGTGTTGTAGATTGGAGTGACATAGAGTGGAGTGGCACATAGTAGAACATAGTGGAGTGACATAGAGTGTGGTGTGGTTGAGTGTAATAAGGTAGAGTATAATAGATTGCAGTGGGTTAGAGTGATGTGGTGTACAGTTAGGTGAGGTACAGTCTAGTGGCTTTCAGTAAAATAGCATAGTGTGGAGTGTCATAGAGTGGAGTGGTGTAGAGCAGAATAGTGTACAGTCAAGTGCAGTATAGTGGAGTGTCAATGAGTGGAGTGGCATAGAGTGGAGTAGCATACAGTGGACTGCAGTGCATTGGAGCGTCACGGAGTGCGGTGGTTTAGAGTGGAATAGTGTATAGTGGAGTTGCGTATGATGGAACACCCCAAACCGGCAGCTTCGCTCAGCCGACCTCACCTTCGCCTCCGTCCCATGCATCCGCAGGGTCTCCACCGGTGGGAGATCCTTCACATACCTCCCCGCCAAAACATGGAACACCCTCCCCACACAGCTGCAACAGACCCAGGACCTACTGACCCTGAGGAGACCTCTCAAGACCTGGCTGTTCGAGCAGTAGCTGCACCCCCACCCTCAGTGCCTTTAGATCCTCACGGGTGATTAGTGCGCTCTACAAATGATGGATTGATTGATTGATTGGTTGCATAGCGTACAGTGGAGTGTTGTAGATGGGAATAGCATAAAGTTCAGTGGCGCAGAGTGGGGTGGCGCAGAGCAGCTTGTCATAGAGTGGATGGTGTAGAGTGGAGTGGGGTTGAATACTGAGGAATAGAGTATAGTGGCATACATTGAAGACATATAATGAGGAATACTGTATATTAGAGTGTCGTACAGTGGAGTGGCATAGAGTGGAGTGGAAATGTTTTAGGTCACTCTGTAGACTTTTTTCTGAAGATTTAATGTTAAAAATGGAAAATACGCTGTAGTACACTACTGTTGTAAAATATAGGGTAATACAGTCTTTTTTCATATTTGTAGCATATTTATTTTTTTAACATGTGTTTGGTACTCTGGTACTGCACGGCAATACTCTGGTACTCTCTATAAAAAAATATATGGAAACTACCTATTACCACTTTAATAAAGTAGTTTTCATATACTTTTTAAAAATGTAGAAAGTACCAGGGTACTGGCCAGGGAGTACCATGGTACCAAAAATGCTGGTAGCCTCATAAAATTCACACTGAGGACCTTGAAAATCATAATCGTAGAAATATTCTACGCCTTTATGGCTTAAATAGAAAAATAAATTGTAGATAAACATTTAAACGAAGGATTGTCTCATCAGCCATGTCACTGAAGAAGACTATTTTATTTTAGATCATTGTGATCGATGAGTACAAGCAAAAAAAACATCAATCACAGTGAGGTAGGTAATGGGTGAAGAATGAACTATCGTCCAAAACTATATCCTTGGAAGCAAAAGCTGAATGACAATTTAACAGATCAGTGTATGAAGACTGTTGAGAGTAATTCTAGCTAGGTGTTTTTTATGTAGGTATTTATTTTATTTAAGAATTGTTTTTAGAACGCATTAACCTGGTGATACAGTTAAAATCCTGTTAAATTCAAGACCTAAAAGCTTAAATTATGGAAGACATTGTTTTTCCTTTTCAATCAATCAATCAAGTGACTTGGAAAGCATGACTACTCACCGTAAGGGTCTCAAGGTGCTGGGGGCTGGAGGATTATAAGGGATCTGCTGATTTGCCGAAGACACTGTAATTCATTTGAAGAGCCAGGTCTTGAGGTTCTTCCTAAATTGAGGCAGTGATGGTGATTGAGATGGAGAAACAGGATGTTCCAGGTATTTGCTACGATGTAGGAGAAGGATCTTCCTCCAGCCATGGTCTTGCAGATATGTCGGACAATGGCCAAGGCAAGATGGACGGAACGAAGATCTTTGGTGAGTGAGTGGAATAAGAGGCTGTGGGTGAGGAATCAGGGCCCTTAACCTTTGTAGGTTTGTGTGAGGAGCTTGGAGGCAATTTGTTTGTTGACTGGGAGCCAGTGAAGGTCTCTCAGGTGGTTGGTTATGTGGCTGAGGCAGGATATATTGAGGATGAGTCTGGCGGAGGCATTCTGAATGCTCTGCAGTTTCTGGAGGAACTTCTGGGTGTGCATTGGGTGTGCTGCTGATGAGTGCCTGGGTGACTGTCTTTTAGGACTTGGTAGGGATCCACTTGAAGGTAATTCAAAGAAGGCATAGTGTGTGAAAGCAAGATGATGAGACTGCGTAGATCTGGCAGTTCATGATGAGTGAGGAGTCCAAGCTAATGCCAAGTTTTTGGTCTGTTGGTGTCGGGGGATCTCAGATCTGCGGGCTGCAAGGAGTCATCCCAGGCAGAGGAGCTGGAGCCCAGGCTGACGAGTTCATTCCTCTCTGAGTTGAGCTTCAAGCAGCTGTCCTTCATCCAGATAGTAACAGCCTTCTATCCATTGTGGGAGGTGTTTTTGGCAACTGTGGGTTCGTTTGTGTGAGAGAGGATCAGCTGGGTGTCATGGGCGTAGGAGACCATGTTGAGTCTATGGTTCCTGACGATGGCTGCGAGCAGGCCATGTGGATGTTGAAGGGAGTGGGGCTCAGGCAGGTGCCCTGAGGCACTTTGCAGCTTATCTCTGTGGGTTCTGAGTAGAACAGAGGTAGTCAGCTTGTGAGGAAGGAGTGTATCCATTCCAGAGCTTTGCCATGGGTGCCAGTGTCATGGAGTCTTGTGCATAGGGTACGGTGGGAGAAGGTGTTGAAGGTGGCCGAGAGGTTCAAGAGGATGAGGGCTGGAGTTTTGCTTCAGTTGAGGAGGGTGCATATGTTGTCTGTGGTGGGAGGAGGGCGATGTTGGTGCTGTGTTTGCTTTAGAAGCCAGATTGGGAGCGGTCCAGGATGTGGTTTGCTTTGATGAACATTGAAAGTTGGACGTTTATGGCCTTCTCTATGACCTTGGCTGGGAAGGGCAGCAGAGAGATGGGTCTGAAGTTCTTGAGGTCCGTTGGGTCGGCAGAGGGTTTATTTAGCAAGGGGTTGATCTCTGCATGTTTCCAGTCTTCCGGGAAGGTGGCAGAGTTGATGGAGCAGTAGATGGTGTGGTAGAGTTCTCTTGAAGATGTAGTAAGGATAGGGGTCTGTGGGTGCTCCAGAGTGGATGCTCTTCATGTTCTTGAGGCTATTGTCAGTGGTGAGGGAAGTACAGGTGAGCATAGACCGCTGGGTCCGGTTGTTGCGGGTGAGGTGATAAGGTCTTGTGTATCAAGACTGCTGAAGCTCTTGTAGATCTCCTTAATCTTGCGGTGGAAGAAGGTGCTGAGGTTGCTGTGGAGGTGTTGGGAGGGAGGGATGTATGCTGTCTCTGGCTGGGTTTGGTGAATTCTTTCACATTTAAAAAGTGGAATAAATCCATGTAAGCATTGTTTCTTCTCCATAAACACAGCACCTAAGAAACCATTTGCTCCTTTGCATAGTACACAGCAACAATGACTGTCACCATCCCTGTGTTTTTAGTGATTCACAATGGGTCGCAAAATGCAACCTATCTTATGAATAATAATGGGGTAGGTCAATTGTAACCCACTTTGAATTACAAAAAGTGTAAAACACACTGCTGTACATAGCTGTTTGTGATTTCTGAATAGAAAAGCACAAACATTTGCTATTAGGAAATCGGAAACCCAAAGCTGCATTCATCTGGCACTTTGAGGTTACCTGTGCTCACCCTCTGGTAGATAGCTTGACAGAGAGAATTCTGGCTGATCTAAAGAAGCAATTTATAAAGTAGTTCTGCCTGTAACCTAATGAAAACACCACCAACAGAGAACACACCAAAACTGCAAAATTCCATTGTATAGAACTTGGGAAATTGAATTTTAAAATGATAAATGCAGTAAAGCACTTGAAAGACAAGTCAAAGTTTGTGCCGATGAAGATGTATTGCAGACCAGCTACAGGACTCAGTCAGTCCATAGCAAACAAAGTACCTGTAGTGGTCGCAGCCATGATCTGCCTCAGGAGATGTGCTGATGCAGGTTCCGCAGTTGAGGGAAAACATCGATCTTCTCTGTGCAAACCTGGTGACGCGTCAGTTCTGCAGATGGGTGCTGGAGTCAAGAGGCATTGAGCAATGCACCAGGTTTCTCCACGGAGTAGAGAGGATGCATTGATCTCACCAGGATGTAGCTGTGGCGATAAGCGTAAGAAGTGCCACTCTCAGGAGGCAAAGCACTGGTTCGGATACAATGAACCGATTCTACTCTTGATGCCAGGTCAATGCATTGGTTCTGCTACTAGCAGAGTGTAGATGCATTGAAATCCATGTTGGAAGTATCTGGGCCACTTCCAGTGAACCGGGTACAGGAATGGAGGTAGAGACTTGGATTTCAATGAGTTCAAAGCAGGATGCAAGCCAACAAGCCCTTAGTGATTACTTGAAGGGAAAGTGGAGTCAAGGTATCCATCAGCAAACTGAAAGAGCAGCAAGCAGCAGGGCAACAGACAGAAAGACTGGCCTTTCAGATCAGCAGTCCAGTTCAGATGTTTAAGCAGCACAGTAACCCTTCTGGCACAGCTTAAGGTACAAGTCCAGTACTGTCTGATTTTAGGGAGTCAGAGCCCCAATATTATACCCAAAAGTTCCTTTGATTGAGTGGCTGGGTTCAAAGCCTTCTGCCAGGTTACCTTCTGGGGGTTCAATCAGCCCTTTGTGTCGGGACAGGACACTACCCTTTTAAGTGAAGTGGTAGCCTCTCCCTTCCATCCTGCCCATGGAAGGTCATCATAATGCAGGTGTGTGCAGATGTGTGCTCAGAATCCCCTATATTTCCTATGTTTGTGGCTGTCTAGAGAGATTGCACACAGTGTAGCTGTCACTCAGCCCAGTCTTGGATTGGAGACAGGCTGTCAGGCACTCAGAGCAGTAAGTGCAGAGAAATGTCTACTTTCTAAAAGTGGCATTCCTAAAACAGTAATGTTAAATTCAACTTCACTAGTAAGGAGGATTTATCATTACCATTCCAAAGACATTCAACATAAAACATCTACTACTCTCTGATCTGGAAATACCACTTGAAAGGGTATAGGGGAATTTGCAATGCTACACTATAAGAGGGGTAGACCTCACAGTGCTGAAAAACAAATGTATCTGTTTTAACTACCAGGATATACAAAACCTCTCCTACCTTGTACTTACATTGCACCCTGCCACTACGGATACCTAGGGCCTACCTTAGGGATGATGGATGTGTCATATAAAGGCCTGACAAGTGGTTCTAAATGCCAAATAGAAGTGGCAGGAAATTGCACACACAGACACTGCAATGGCAGGCTTGAGATAGGTTTGAAAGGCTACTCAAGTGGTTGTCAGAACCAGTACTGGAGCCCACTAGTAGCATTTAACTTACAAGCCCTGGGTATATGGTATACCATGTTAGAAGCAACTTACAAGTGAATTAGATGCCAAACATGTATACACCAATTACACACATGTTTAGGGAAAAAGCACATGAACTTTAGCACCAATCAGCAGTGGCAAAGTGATCAGAGTCCTAAGACCAATAAAAAGATTCAACAAAACGTGGAGGTAGAACGCAGAAAGTTGGAGGAACTACACCCTAGGGATGACAGGTGTAACAGGAACTGACATCTCATGGAACATGTTTGAATCTGGGCATTATTAATGCCTGTATGGGATTGTGACAGTGATTAACATATACCATCACAATATGCTGGAAGCCATCTGTTTACTGCTGCAATAGAGATTCATCAACAATGCCCCTGCAATCAGGGCCTTAATCCACAATTAAAGCTCAGGGTTCTTTTACCTAATATTCAATCAACAATGATTTTGCTAACCCATGGCACTATAAATCACTTCTTCTGGGGTTCCACACAGGAAAACAATTCAACATTGCATATCCCATTCAATTAATTGTTTAGCGCAGTGGAACTAAGGAAGTAAAGGGCATCTTTATAACTAATGAACTTCTGATAGGCAAAAAAATAAAGGAACACTTTTAATCACAAAAAAATCAGACTGCATCTTAATGTCAGTCATGTTAATTTCCCTGTTGATACACATCAGAGACCATCAGATCACTTCAATTAAATAACATTACTTAAGACTAGCACAGCACCGCATTATCTTTATTGCCTACAGTAGCGTAAAGAAGATTCTACTGTACTGAAATAGGAATCAAAACTTAGGGTCTGGTTTATTTTTGGCAGGCGGCCTGTTTCTCTGTCAGGGAAGAGTAAAGTTCTCTGTCACCATCAGACAGAGGTGTTGAAAGGGGTGGGCCCAAAAGATTTGGACCTGTTCAAGAGTCACAATCCATTGCCCTTTTTTTCACAGCATGAAGGTGTAAATATATAAATTAACCAGTAACTCCTTTGTATATATAACACACGGACAACTACTGCAGACAAGTTAGTGTGTTACAAAGTCAAAAATAACTGAACATAAAGATACCTTAATACGAGAGTGTAGAAATACAAAGGGATTAACATGAAGCCAAATCTACGCATCCAGTTTAGATAGTGCCAGGGTAGGACTGGCCGTTAGCGGACACAGGGCATTTTCCTGGTGAGCTGCCAGGGTGGGGAACGCTTTTGGGCCCCTGTGGGGCTGTTTTTATTACAGGGCCATTTTTGCAGCATAGCTGCAATATCGTCGCCAGTAACAAAATTGGCAGAAACTGGCCTTAGCAAACAGCTCGGCTGTAACCCCAAACCCCAGGGGGGCAGTCGAACACTTTGCCAGAGCTGGTTTTGGTTCCCAGTCTGGCCCTGGATGGTGCAGCATGAGCAACACAGTTAATGCAAGAGGTAAAATACAGTAAATCAGAAAGCATGAGTCCACATTCCTAGGCATTGAGGGTGGGTGAGTAAAATCTATTAAATCTATCCCTACTCTAACACCAAGGGGACATCCCTGACTAAGTATTTGATGAATGAGGGGTAAAAGGTATTAGTGTGTGGAGTCTTCCTAAGAAGACTTTCCAAAATCAATTGGCCAAATAGCACAAAGCTATTAAAGACAGAGTTTGTTCTAAGATGATCTCTCTAAAAGCAAAGAAAGAAAAAAATGGCCGCTTTCCCTATTCCCAACAACAAGCTGTCAGTAGGTAGCAATTCCCAGGTTGCAGTGTGAGTCACGCTATTTGCTCTGTGTACAGTACTGAAGGGGATTTTCCATGGTCACAACATTGAGCTTCCCTTCATACAATTTGTTTTTTGTTCCCCAGCCTTCTCCTGAGTAAAGCCTATCTTTATCAACTCAAGCCACATGATTGTAACTTCTTCTCTCCTGTCCTAACTAGTAAGACAAAGACATTATTCTATCTAGTGAGGGCGCATATTTCTCCTGCAACACAAAACATGAGAAAGAACAGATTCAAAAGCAAACATGACAATCACACTGTTAATTCTAAAGCAAGAGATTTCAGGGACCTGCATTTCAGGCCTACGAAATTCAGCTCACATTACAAAGCATCCTATACGCTTTATAAATTCACATAACATTAAGGCACTTCCAACTTATACCATTACCCATGTGTGAAATAACATCATTTATATCTATATTTAATGCATGAACTGTGACCAGTTGAACAACACCAATTCTACATGTTAATGATTTCTGCTAGTTACACTCATTTTCTATTTTGAACCTCCAGGGTACTTTTCAATGGTCTAAAACACACCCCTACAAATTAGACTCTATCAGTTCCTCCCACTGATGAGGTCATCACAAAGCATTCTATAATATCCATGGAGAGTAGATTGATGTAAGCAATAGTTAGGCTCCTTTGTCTGAACTCCTCCAATTGCTGTAAATTCCTGTAATGACTATTCTCCAGTCTTTCCAACCTTCTCCCTCTTCTCCATAAAGGAGTTTTCCACTTGTCTTGCCTTGTACCACTTATAGGCCTTTATCATCCCTGCCAAGCTAATAACGCAGATCACAACAATTATTATTGACTTCAAGAAATATCCACAGATTCCACTTCCTAAACTTGCAAACCAATTTCCAACTGCACCAAACCCTTTTCTAATCTATTTCCAAACTCCTTCAGCTGCCTGATCTTGTATCTCATAGTGTATATCAGTGATGTTATTAATATATCCCCTCAAATCTTTACTTCTGTCAGGGATATAAGTAAAACACTGTTCGACCTTCCACATCCGACAAGCTCTGCCTCCTTTTGCCAATAACAAATCTAAAGCAAGCCGGTTGTGCATCACCATCACCCTTATCAAAACCATCTCTCCATCTCTCCTCACCCCGTCCACTTCTCTTGCCCCTACACTACCCCCCTCCGCTCACCCTCTCCCAACCCCAAACCCACCACCCCAGCTAATTATGACCACACTCCCTCCCTTCCCCCGGCCCCTACATCACCTCACCTCACCTCATCCCACCTCTCTTTTTTAACCCAGACTCTTTGTAACATTGAACACTCCAATCTCCACCTTGACTACTGAATTTATCAGACTTAGGGAAGAGTTTAAAAACTTCAAGTCCCCTAAACATAGAACCCCTTCATGGACCTCTTTATACTATGGCCCTAGCAAATACCTGTCCCCAAACTATGGAAATCCACCCCTCTTCATAACAATTCAAACAGACCTCTTTGCACCTTAAATTACTTCTCCGCCTCTAACCTAGCTGACATCTGCGACTCATACCGTAATAAGCCCACCTTCAAGGATTCTTCCTTCCCTCATTCAAGCATCCCTGTTATTATAGGGATCAGCAGAATCCCCTCTCCTCCTGAATCCAACCTAGCTGACATCTGTGTTCCTTACCCTAATAATCCATATCACAAGGATCCTACCTTCCCTCAATCTAACATCCCTCTTATAATAGGGATCACAGAATCCACTCAGCCCCCGAATCTCCCTGACCCCCCCCAACTCACCACCATCCCTCCATGCCCTCCCCCCAATTCTAACCCTAATCCCCTGTCCTACATGCTCGTGAACTGCCGCTCAGCTGTTAGACACGCAACCGAAATATCCAAAACCCTGGAACTTCAAAGGCGACTCAGTAGGGTTCAATGCAACAAATGGTAGGATTCACTGCAACACTCAAGCGACCGCTAAATTAAAAGCGTACTTAATGGCACTATTAAGAGATCAGCAGCATTTAATATCAGTCAAGTGTGATTCTACCCAATTAGATTTACTCAAAGCCTTCTCCATAATATAGGTCTTCTGGCTAAATCCTGTAAATTAACACATGCTCCAGTCAAGCGGAGAAAGTGATACCGAAGTGGGATGATGAATGGAGCGTTTGAGCAAATCAAACACTCACCCCCAGTCAAATGATCTGAGTTTAATCCATCACCATTCTTTAGCTCACTCCACCATCCCAGTTCAGACATGGCCATATGCAAATCAGTCGGACCCTGTGCCTCATGGGAACAGTCCAGCCTGAACTGCCAAGCCATGTCTTCCCTGGACCAGAAACAAGCATCCTGGGACCGGTTTCTGGCTAATCAACCGTCGTCAGCCAGGTTAGCTTGAATCCAGTGGCGAAGTGAGCAAGGGACCCACGTCTGGGCATACCCTGCCAACTTAGGGTGAACAAAGCGATACCAAAGGGGATGATGGATGGAGAGTTTGAGCAAATCAAACACTCACCACCAGTCAACTGATCTGGGTTTAATCCATCATAATTCTTTAGCTCACTCCACCACCCCAGTTCAAAATGGCCATATACAAATCAGTCGGACCCTGTGCCTCATGGGACCAGTCCAGCCCAAACTGCCAGGCCATGCCTTCCCGGGACCGGAAACAAGCATCCTGGGACCGGTTTCTGCCTAATCAGCCGTCATCAGCCAGTCTAGCTTGAATCTAGTGGCAAAGTGAGCAAGGCACCCACGTCTGGGCATACCCTGCCAACTTAGGGCGAACAAAGCGATACCAAAGGGGATGATGGATGGAGCAAGCGGAGGTAATTTTTTATCCATCGCTTACTATAAATAGGGAAATAAATAAATTAGTGAGGTCTCAGTTCCTGAATTTTTGTCTGAGCAAAGTAATTTAATAAACCTTCTAAAGAGGAATAGACAGAGGAAAAAAACGCTCTCTGAGACGAATAAAGGATGATGGTACATGGATGCAAGGTCTAAAAATAATTCTAAGAAGTACTGGGAAATAATCTCCGATTGCTGTGGCACTAAAGTGAAATCTCTCCCTATACCCATAAAAGAAGAGAAATGGAAACTTCATTTGTTAGAACTGCACTCTGCGGATTTTAATTCCTCCAGATTAACCATCAGGGAACTCGAACAGTTTAAAACCCCTGTACCAACTATGTACATTCAATTAATTAAGTGGCTGGAGCTATTAAAAAAATCTTCGGCAGCAATGGGCCTGAAGAAATTCCTGTGATGGTAATTAAAAAGGAGACACTTTTGTGGACAACTTATCTAGCTCCACTTTTTAACTTTTGCTACGCCCAGGGGAAGTTACCACCATCTTGGCCTGGAATATTTTTATTCCTCTGTACAAAATGGGCCCCAGAACACACCCAGGTAATTATCAGCAAATAGCCCTATTGAATGCGGCGGGGAAATATTTGCACGTAGTATCCTCGATCATCTTATGGAATGGGGGATGGAGCAGAATATCCTCCCCATAGAACAACAGGTTTTAGAAAAAAATCATTCTACTTTTGACAACATCTCGATGCTGAAACTAATTAAGGAGAAATACACAATTTCTTGTAACTCAAATGTATACATGGCTTTTATAGATTTTTTAACAGCCTTCAATAAGGTAGATCGCACACTACAGTTGAGAAAATTGCAAACAATGGGATTGCCTTCACCCCTGCTATCCTGAGATATTGCATTACATTCACAAGCTTAGTGCCAGATACTAATGGGGGGAAATCAAGGTTTATCTGATGTAATCCCTACAGAAAATGGTCGGAAACAAGGTTGTTTGTTAGCACCGCTGCCGTTTTCTTTATATATAGCGGACTTACCCGATTGAGTTGCTCTAACAGATGGGGATGCACCAAAGATAAGTAGCCAGACTTTTGCAAGTCTTTTTATATGCAGGTGATATAGTAGTAATGGACCTTCCCCTATTGGGTTGAATAGAAAGCTAATTTCACTACTGAATTTTACAGTGGACCTGTTCTTGAAAATAAATGTTTCTAAAAGTAAAATCCTAATTATGAATAGTGGCAAAAGTAGAAAGCCATGTATTTTAAGTGGCAAATTGGTCCTGAAAAGTTGGAGGCGGTAGACTCATACCTTTATTTAGGGAAACTTATAGCAGGCAGTACAAAGAACAAACTTCACATTGAACATAGCACTTATAAAGCTACATCCCAGGCTAATGGTCTGCGTATCTTTTACAGTGTTGTGGGCGGTTTGTAAGGCAAAAATTCCTCCAACCCTGCTCCATGTGATTTAATCAATACTTGTTAAGGACTGGATTTTTTTTAGATAGGATTGAAGGTCAAATACTATGCAAAACATGTAATTTCAACTGGTTAGTTCCAACGGCAGCAATTAGATTGGAATTTGGCTTGATAAATTCCTACATCCAAGGTTTATCCAGGGTTTTACGCTGGGAATATCAGCTAAAAAATAGTGAGACAGATTTATTAAGAGGCTTCATGTCCTATTTTTATCGTGATTTTGTATTGGCACTGAAAAAAATTGTATACAAGAAAAAACAGTGATTACCCTTCCACCACTAGTGTTTAAATCTCTCTTAAAAGCTTTACGTGACAAAGGTAGCTTTGAGAGAGTTACTAAATATAAGTAGGCCATGTTAGGTTGCCTAGTATTTAAAGGTGGAGCATGTAGAAATTAAAGGTGTTGATACCCCTAGAGTGGCAAGGTCCAAAAAGCTATTTTCAATATAACAAGCCTAACTGTGCTATGTTGCAAACCAGAGAACTGGAGTATTGATAAAAATACTAATACTGTATCTCAGTAATGATACCAGCTAAAACATAATAAACAGACTATTTTTAATAGTTATTAAAAATACAATACAAAGGTGAATTGGAATTAAAAAAAATATTAAGGACAAGTAACATTTAGATGGTAGACCTTGTAGTGTAGTTCCTATTTTCCCTATAGGCCCTGCGCATTGGAATAACATAAACAGCAGTGTAGACGTAGGACTGAGGTCTTCTAGGTCTCTACTGACTATGTTAGACTTAATTTAGGTTTGCACCAGCTAGCTCAGAGGTCACTGAAAACTTTCTTGACTGAAAAGGAAGTGATCAGCTTCCCTGGCTCAGACAAGAAGGGATTCAGCTTCCGACAACCGCATAAATATGACAACTTTGCTTCCCAGAATAAGAGTCAATCTCTAGAGTCGTGTGAAACAATAGACAGCTATTTCACTCAGTCAGTTGTGCATATTTAATTTCACCAGGGTTCAAAGAATAGAGAGACGGGCGTTTTCAATAAAAGATATTATTTATTGAGCAGTCTTCATTCTCATGCAAGAGAAATGAATTGCCACAATTGCAAGACTTGTTATAACGAAAAGTGTGTACAGTAAAAGGAGTATTACGAAAGAATACTGTAAAAGCATTGATATGGTTTCTTAGCCATAAGATAGTTAAAATGAATAAAATATATACATTCATATATACATTGGCTAACAACCTCAACTGGTGCTTCTAACTACGCCTACCCCGGTGTACCTGACCTAAGCCTAATACGTGGAAGGGAGTAAGTAAGTAGCAGTTTAAGTTAAGTTGGTTTTGCCAAGGATTTGATTCAAGAATTCTCTCTAAGGGTTTAGTCAGCACCGTACCTCTGGAATAGAATGTAGGAGGTCTGGTATCTCCCTCTCAGGACCCGATATCCCAGTCACCCGCAAGGGTAGGCTGGAAACGCCGGAGCTGGATTTTCTCGGCAGGAGAAAAGACAGCGTCTTTCTCAGCACGTCAAAAGAGGAGGGGCAGCGTCTGTGGGCTTCTCGCATCTGCTGGGCTCTCTGCAAGGGGACAGCTGTTCTTTTCCAGTATTCACCACCGTGTGTTTTCTTAAGGCAACATTGTTATATTTATACCTGAAAGGTGCCGAGTTTGACGTAAGTTTTGGACATAAGACGTCAATAAAGATGTCACTAAGAACTGGTCGTTCTTACAGCGCTTGCAGGAGTTCTATTACTAATCAAAACAAAGCAATCGGGGCTTTTCCAGGTTGCTGGGGGTTTGGTGTGTCGAAAGAACTCGGTGTGTTCTCTAGGAATCTAAGGAAGTAGCTTCTGCTGTGTCATGGACTGCAGGGGCGAGTTACTGAAATATGGCTCTGATTATTATGCCATTATAGGGATATTTATTGATTATAGCCGTATAGGGGCATAAGGTCACAATATTGATCGGGTTCCTAGATAAAACACATCAACCTTTACCTGCCTGAACTTTCAGAATGCTAATGAGCATAGGTCTCTGCCAGGTCTCAGTCAGTGCCCAATCTAGAATAGGTGTGAAATGTCTACCAAGAGAAAACCAAAGGCTGACTTGAATGGACTGAACTACTCCTACAGAGGGGACTGTGGGCATGCTGTAAGACCAAACTGTCAAATCCTGCTTGACAGGTCTTTGGAACGACATGTAACACTTGGGGCACACTGCAAATTGGGAGAACAGAATGCCAAGGCAGTTCTTGTGGATCTCCTTTCTTGTTTCTCAGGGACCCTACTGTTGACCCACCAGACTTCGGTCTCTTAGTTTGTTGTAGGTTCAGTCCCTGCTTAAAGTGGGGTCATAGTACACTCCCCACTCACACACCCAGCCTTCAGAGCCCATGTTTGGTGTCACAAAAGATGTATGTCATCTTCAAATTGCCTCACACGTGGCATTTTGAGATGTTTACAGTAAGGTAAAGAGGAACAACTAAAAAATTAGAGAGTGTTGCCAATGCAAACCTGCATCCTATTGGTTAGTGAGTGCCCAGCAGTCTCTCCCCCCACTAGTTAGTTCCTGGCATATGTCTTATTCCCAGGAAGCTTCTTCGTAAAACGTTATGGACCTGTGAAAGATAAAAATAGGAATGGACCTGCTGCCTGCTCCCTCTTATACCCACGACAAAGAAGTAAACTCCAAGGCTAACATATTATGTCACTACAGACAGACTACAAGCTGTAAGAGGTTTTTTTCTGGGATTTGGGCTTAAACAACTAAGTCAGAAAGTAATATCTATGACCCGGGCAAACCTTATTTATGTATCTGACTGATTCTCCATCACTGTCAGCTTCTAAGTGGGCCTAAGTTCTGGCCTCACGTGACAATTGATTTTCCTTGGCACTTTGTATCTCTTTGCAGTATTTCTACTTAAAAATGTTGTTTGTTATTGTTTTGATTTCTATTGTTATATGTTTGACTTTATTACTATTTTTATACTGCATAAATGCTTTGCACATTGATTTAAAGTAGGCCCCAAGTAATGCCCTAAGTAGTATTGCCCTACATTAAGTCGGTTTGTTCTATGCCACAGCTACCAGGAGTTGGGGTCAGGTTTGTTTAGTGACTACCCTGAATAATAATCCAATTTCTTACATTAATCATCACCACCAATTGATAATTTTCTATAATCAAATAGTGCCCTGCAAAGAAATGCAGAATAACTCTTTGCTGAGATGTCTATTGGGCACTGATTTTTTTCAGGCTTGGGTGCTTCTGTCTGTGGACAATTGTATAATGCATCCTCTACATCCAATACATTGTCTGATATTTGTTTCCAATGTATTATATCGACCATCAGTAGCCATCAGCCTTATATGATGTCACCTACTATTATATTGCCTCCCCTAAAATTGTATTTTTTACATTGCTTTTCCTATGTTAAAATAATGTTCACTTTAATGTATATGTGTACATATTATAATGTACATCACTGTCACGTCAAAATATCTGTGACGGGGAGGACATACCATTGTAGAAAAAGATTAAATTAAGGTAATATTACAATTAGAAAATATGAACGAAAGACACCTATATTTAAAAAATATGGTTTATTGTCTGGATGTACCCTGGTCAGTCCTGAAAAGGCCTGATAGCAGATGACACACAGACAATAGTTGTGCCATCACAGTGACAGAATAGCAGCACCCTCCTTCTAGGATCAGGTGGAGCAATACATCAATCACTTTAGACAACACTAGCACCATGTGCTAAATGTCAAGTAAAGAAACACTATATTAACAATTTTTCAGAAAAAACTGAAATGCCAGCATCAAACTACAGGGATTAATACAACTGTAAAGCATAATAGAAAAAAAGCAATGCATCACCAAATCATGTAATTATTTCTAAAATCCAGTGCATGATATTTTTGGGCCCATGTGTACCATCTCACAAAAAATATGGCTAACTTTACCCCTTGATGTAGGGGAAGTTGGCTTGTCTCCTATAAAGGAGATACTTATACTAGAGAAAAATGTAGACCTGACAGGTGGCAGTCAAAGTATGTCAGTTATTACTGTGGCAATTGTGCAGGTCTTACAACGACCAGAGCTAAAAATGCCACCACATTTTGAAACATAGTCAAACAGATTTTGCTGCTGACTGAGGAATTATAAGTGGAAGTGAGGGCAAGCCCAGTAGCTAGTCAAAGATCTCGAATGAGAGTTTGAATGTTGTCAAATAACTTTTGCCCATATATTAGTAAACAAGAACACAAAAAGTAGACTGGACAAGAAACTACACCATGGCCCTTGACCTTGACCTTCTCCCGCTCTACAACTTATTCAAACATAAACATTACAGAGAGTCTAATAATGTGTTGATTGTGTGCTTACTATTATTACTACTATTACTATGTTTACAATTTAATATCCGTGGAGCCAACTTGTAACTCAGTTTTCTGTTAGACGTTGGTGAGGATTACTCATCAGCCAAACTGCCATAGTTCTCCATGCATGTTGTTCAATTTGGGGCAGCTGTTTTGTGCCAGCACACTAGCTGTATTTATTTTGGCCATGATGTGCAGACCTGCAGGTGCCTATTGAATGCCCCCCACATGCTGTCCATCAGTTCAACCTAAAGCCAGCCAATGGAATTCTTAGCTGTGATTATATACCTACGTTTTTTCCACCTAATAAACATTAAGTCATAAAGTGTTTAATAGGCTCAGGTTTATCTGCAGATGAGCTGTTTTTACATTTATTGACTTTGTTTGCCCACAGTTATTTGAAGCATTAATCAATGTTTGCTCAGAGGTGAAAAACAACATCACCATTAATGACCAGGAACACAATTTGAACTTTTTACGTTTCACAGGAACTTGATATTCTGATTGTACAATATTGTGTCCTCACAAGAACATGTTAAAATGCACACCCTTAAAATAAACACAATTGTTTGTCGACAGCAACTCTTGCTTGAAACATTGGCTGCGAAATTAAAACCACTGTCAGGATCCTAATTTACTGACCTCCACATGAGAGATCTGCTTCTAAAGAATTATTAGAGGCTATTTTTGGGGAGATCTACTTCAAGCTGACTCACATTGTTGTTTTTTGAGATTTTAACGACCACTTTACAACTCTATCCTTAAGCTATTAGGCTTGCTTATCAATTTCACACATGTACCTTTTTGTATAAATACTCACACATTAGGGATCATGCCTTAGACATTTTAAGCTTAAAATTCCATGTAACCATATCCTAGTCTTCAGAGCCTATTATTTAGTCATATCCATTTCTTTATGCTTACTCCAGACAGCGCAAAGAGCTTTATTCAGCCGATTCAACAGGAATAGTTCCACATCTGGAAAACCAATGCAACCGACACTCGGCCATCATCCGTCATGTGAGCCTCACAATACCGCCTCTAATCTCAGGAAAGACTTTCTCCACTCATCTTAAATCATAGTCTAGATTGCTCTGCCAGTTACAAAGGGTATACCATGGACTGGCTGATTTGCAAGAAATCTCCGATATGGAACTCTGCTGGTCGGGTGTGTATGACCTAATCACCAATGGTCAAAGTACATTAATGAAATTACCGTACCCAAAGCAAAGAAGCATGTTTTTCCCACAAACCCTTACAGCCGCTAAGGTCGCCATTTTCTTTCCCATTAGAAAACTGGTGATGCACCATCTTTAACAGTCAGATGATGCTGGGGCAGATGTATCAAGAATCGGTTTTGCGATTCTGTAATTGCAAAATTTTGCGTTTCGCAGTTGCAGTTTCGCAAAACGAGATGTATGTAATAATTTGCAATATATTTGCGAATTCTTAAATATCGCTAAAAATTCGCAGAATATTTAGCGATTTCTTAAATTGCAAAATTAGCAATTTAAGAAATTGTAAAAGCGGGAATCTGCAAAGCAGGTGCAGGTTGATGACATCACAAACAGGAAGAGGGAGTGATCACCTGCACATGCTTGCCTGAGCCACACCCAGTGACAGTTAGGAGTGTGTTTGGAGGCTGAACTGAACTGCTATCTCTGCAATGGAGTCCCAGAGGCCACAGGAGGGCATGAATGCTTATAAGAGGAAAAGAAAGCATACGTTTTCTGAAAAGGAGCAGAAAGTTTTAATTGAGGAGATGGTTTGCAGCCATGAACTGCTTTTTGGAAAGAAAGCATTGAAAGTTCCACAGTCCAGGAAGAGGAAGATCTGGCTTGAAATTCAACAGAAGGTGAATGCTGTTGGAGTCACCACACGTACCATAGAGGAATTAAGAAAAAGATGGTATGATATGCGCCAGAGATCTAAAGAAAGGGTGGCTGCAAGGTTGAAGGAAGTACAGAAGACTGGAGGTGGTACTTCTATTGCAGAGCAACCAACACCACATGAGGAACTTGTGGAGGCCACTCTACTGCCTGAGAGTGTTAGTGGAGTGGCTGATATTGACAGCTCTGACCCTACTTCCAGTGCTCAAGGTAAGATGCATGGCAGAAAGATAAAATCAGCTAGGTTTTGCATGCACACAGTGTAGATAGAGGTACTTTGAGCAAAGAAGTTTTTAGTCCAGGTACACTCCTTAACATAAACATACAAATGCATCATGGGAGTTGTAGTCTCATGAAGAATACTTTGTATTTGATAGCAATGAAACACAGGCTTACATTGTGGTTCTGATTGTAGTTAAAATGAGAGTGTCTGGTTTGATAGAACTTCAAAATAGAAAACTTTATGTGTTCCAAGATGCAGAACAAAACACAAACTCATATGTCCCACTCTACATCCACAGCACAATCAAGGGCACCAGGGGACATCGCTGAGGGAGAGGAATCCCAAATCCATGTTGAATCTGGCAATGAAGGGGAAAGTAGTGAGGAACGTGTCTCCTCACCAATAGTGCACAGGAAGTGCCAACATGTGCCCCCTCTTCCTCCTTTGGAGGATGATATGGACATTCATGGAGATGCAAGAGACAGTAGCAAAGACACAGTGGACCCTGGTGAGAGCCTAGGCCAACAGCAAGTACAAGCAAGTACATGCATTGTATTCGCAGGTCTGGGGCAGGACATGCTTGAGGTGCAGCGCCTGCAACATAAGGCACTGCGGTCAATAAATAGGCAGTTGACAAAATTAAACAGTAATCAGCAAAACATGGGTGAGGGCATGATGGTGATGGCTGCTGCAATAGACAAATTATGTACTACACTGGAGTGCACAATGACAGCAAGAAACAGGGCTGCTCATCGTGCACATGGACGTATGCATAGCTACACAAAGGCTGTTAACCGCCTCGGTGCAGTAACATCAAACTTCAAAAAGGTGCAGCATCACCATGCAGAGGGAGATGAGTCACTGCAGTCAAGATATTGCTAGAGGCCTGGAGAAAGTGACAAATGCAGTTGAACTATTACAAACAGCCAACTCTGGTGCCAGCACTCTAATGGTTTCTGGAGAAAGTGAGGAGAACACTAGCAGTAACACTCCTACTCCAACATCGCAAGTCACTCAACGTAGAAGTGACAGACATGGTGCTGCTAGTACACATGGAATGGAGTTCACACAATCAGAACACTGCCCTGCACCTAGCAGCCACCGTAGGAAGTGAAGTACTACAGTACACTACTTTTTCAAATGTTGATGCAACAAAACTTTGATTTAGAAATTACTTTACTGAACCGTGCCATGACTGTGATGTAACATGTTATGGGTTGTTAAACAAATAAGGTGTGTGAAGTGTGATTAAAGACAGCACCTGTGGAGAAGCGTGGCTCAGTGGTTAGAGGCGGCAGACCGGAAGCTGAGATCGGCCGTGGACCAGGGTTCGATTCCCCGCCTCGGCGGGTCTCAGGCTCAAAAATCCACTTAGTCGATAATTCTCGCTCCGGTGCCTACTCGACTCACGGGGTCACACTCTGCGACTCTGGGCAATAGCTTGCTTAATCTCCTCTACGGCCCCTCGCGGCGGGATGCCTGGTTTTCACCTTGTGGATACCCGGCCGGGGTATCTGACAGGGGAATACCAGGACGGGTTCCCTAAGCAAGCGCCTTGAGACCCCTGGGTTAAAGTGTTGCGCTATATAAATCGAAACACATTTACATTTACATTTACCTGTGATACATATATTTTGTGCGACTACATTTTTTTCTTACTTAACCTCATCGCTGCGGCGCAAATTCCGCCGCAGTGCTGAAGATTCCAATCACGGGCGTGGTCATGACGGCTCCTGGCCATCATCAGCACACGCCCACCGTGACTCATGACGGCCGGGAGCCGGCATGAGCATGGAAGAGGTTAAAAGTAATTGTGAGTGATCCTAGACCATCTCTGCCGTTCAGTCGCTGCTCCTACTCCTGCTGTTGCCCTGCCAGGGGGAGGTGTGCAATCATCATCCGATGTGTCTGAGTCACTCACTTCAATTTCAGTACTTTCCCTCATTGCCATGTTGTTTAGCATTGCGCAGCTTGTTACAATCTTACAGCATGTTTCAGGCCTGTACTGCAATGCCCCCCCACTTTTATGTATGCACCTGAAGCGGCTTTTCAAAATGCCAAATGTGCATTCTATGACGCTGCTCGTTGACCGGTGTGCCCTGTTGTATCTTCTCTCACTTGCATTTGATGGATTTAAATATGGCGTTAAGATGAAGCTGCGCACTGCGTAGGCACTGTCACCTGCATGGAAGAAAAGTAAGAGTAAGTGTATGTTCCACTGACAATTTACTAATGTATGGAAGGATGGATGTGTGAGATATATTTACCAAGCAGGTAACCCTCTCTGAACTGTCCAGCACTCAGACGTCCATGTATCCCACTATGCCGGAAAATGAAGGAGTCATGGGTGCAGCCTGGGTATTTGGCGACAATATCATTGATTATGTATTTGGCATTGTACACAATCTGGATGTTAGCTTTTCCGATTCCTGAAGACATATTCTGTAGCTGCTGGTGGTGTGGTGGCAATATGGGTCCCATCAATGCAGCCAATCACATGGAGAAAAAGTGCAATTTGGTAAAAATCAAGTTTTGTATCATGCAATGCCTGTTGGGTGCTTGGGAAGTAAATGTGATGGTGTAGCCTGTTCAGCATTGCATCCAAAATGGCATGAAAAAAGCGTGAAAGAGCACTCTGGGACACCCCACAACCTCTGCTATGACGCCTTGAAAAGACCCTAAGGCCAGAAGGTGCTGTGAGCACAATACCTGCACATGGGTAGGAATTGATTGTGTCCTGCCTGTTGGGTGCTCCAAAAAAGGTTTCAGCTCATTGATGAGGTCCAAGATGGTGTGTGGGTGCAGCCTGTACTTATCAGTCTGCTGGAACAGCGTGATGCACAGTCTGAATATTCACAGAAAGTCGCAATTAACTAATCTCTATCTCTAGTATTGATACATCCAGCTCACAGTGAATTTTCTTATTTAAAGTTATGTCTTTGAAATCAGAAACTTGGCAATACATGTCTTCACCTAATTTTGTATTTCATAAAAGCGAAAACTGT
This sequence comes from Lissotriton vulgaris, assembly GCF_964263255.1. NCBI lineage: Eukaryota > Metazoa > Chordata > Amphibia > Caudata > Salamandridae > Lissotriton > Lissotriton vulgaris. Next base: position 1,869,335,126 of record NC_141694.1, on the reverse strand, counting down.
ACAAAATATCTTTTTTATGTATACGCTGGTTCAGAATATTTAGCCCAGCATGATATGTAGTTGAATATACTCCCTCAATAATATTCCATTTTGAAAAGTATGTTAGTTTCCAATTGCACTGCAGAAGCATGTCATGTTCTGTCAACATTGCATTCATTAGTGGTGTACTTAAGTTATGTTGAACTTTTGTGTAAGAAAACAAAGCTGCTGTGACTCAACAAACATACGGATTACAATCAATAAAAATATGTTCAACGTGTCAAATAAGTATTAACAAACTGAAAAGACACTATTAAACAGGTCATTTATTGTCATATTGTCATATATTTAACCGTGTTACTCTTTTTTAAATGTTCTTTTTAATCCATTATCTACTCATTGCAGGAATGTATGCCCATATCCTAAGAAAAAAGTACGGCATCAAGGACATTATTAAGGTGGTAAACAAGGCTAACTTCAGGGTCCTCATGCTACCCCCCCACCCAGCACTGCATGTATCCAACTCATTTATTGATGCCAGCAACATCCTGCAGCGGGCCATCAAATTGGCAACTAGGATTTCAATGTCAAAGTGACTATTGCGCTCTGGCAGCAACAGTCATCCATCTAGTAAGTGCTCTGTGCAACCACTAACAATAGGCAGGGCACGTTCCTGCTGAGATTGTGCCTATCAATGTGAGAGGGCCCACATCCTCAGCACACCAATAGAACTAGTTACACACTGATGGTTCTAGACCGAACGCACCAGGTTGATGCCCAGCAATATTGGCTCCGCCAGGAAGAATTAGAGCACCAAAGTGGCTCCATCCCTCAAGCCAGTCGATGAAGATTCCCATGAGGTGTGGTACTGCTACTTCACTTCAACGATTGACCACAGCACAACCTGTTATCACTCAGAAGGCTACAAGTGAAACAAAGGATAGCATGAATCCATCCACATATAAGGCTATTAATATTTTGCGGCATTTGAACCACACACAACCTCCTGGCTAAATTAATCACAAAGCCATGATACTCATTATTAATATCTTGTAACATGCAGTCTCAAAGCATATGGCTTGCTGTTACACACCTGCAGTAAGGGTATGTGGATATTATGGGATTTTGATGCACTCCATCCAGGAGTGCCCCACAAAAGGTAAATCCTCTTTGAATTACCAACGCCCAAATAAATGCCCATAAATCTGTGGGCGCCATCGCACAACAGCTCAAATTGTAGGAGGAGCCTCCCATTGTCAAGAGGTGTGGACCTCAGCAACAACCACCAAGATGACATCACCCAGCTGCAACCTTTCCCCAAAACACGACAGCCAGGAATAAAGAGACAACGTTAAAATATTTCTCATCTCCTGCATGATCGGAGCCTGGAACGTCCCAGAATATTAAGACCACCATGCCAAACCTGTGTGCTGGGCACACCAATCGCATCATTGATAGCCATCAGGAGATCAATTAATGTGAAAAGTTGATGATCTGAAACACCAATAGGCTCTACATCCCACCACAGTAAAAAAACGTTTGCCTACAGAGGAGATTCTTCCTTTGGAAGGTGTGTTCAAGGCTCTGTTTCACATTCCAACAAAACACAGGATGCCAAGTTCTTTGCTGCTGCCCCTCAACCGAAGGACAAAACCTTGTAAGGAAACAGGGCTATTATTTGTGCAGGATACGAGTCTTGGACAAGTGATAGGGCCACAATGACCTCCTCACTGGGAACCAAGCTCCCCATTGTAGCACTGAACTCTGTCATGGTAGAGAAGCATAATACCCTCAGGGGAGGTGTTCTGGTTGATAATCTCCAATCACTGACTTTCAGTATTAACTCTCAATCATTGATTCTCTAGTCTGTGATTTTTTCTCATTTTATAGGAGGAAGTCAGCCCATTGGCTTTATCAACAATATCACATTAAAAGACCAGGAAATACATGTTAGAAAGCCTACACTGTATCACTAACATCAATAACCATGCATTATCTGAAATCATTCTTATCAATCAGCATTGTAACATTGATGATAAAACACTGCCAGCAATCCCACATTAAAATAAAGTATTATAATCAACATAACCTGTCTTCCTTAAACCACCTTAGGCCGCAAAACATGCAGCCATAGGAACAACCACTAGAGATCCTGCATTCGCAGTCTGTAGAACAAACATTCTAGTCTTTCGGAGTATTAAAATTGCTAGGAAATTCATGGGGAGAGGTTCGTAAATCTCTCTACCCCACACATTGTTGGTCACTAATCACCACAATTTCTTTAGGAGAGGAAACTGCGACTGTGCAATTGTGTCCCTATTCAAGGTCTTGTGGAGGTTGACCCTTCACCTTGCATTGATCCTATTTTGGATGTTGAGATGAGTGACAGGGTCCTCAAACAGTTTGTGGACTCTGGTGCCAGCCTAACCATGATCACACAAAGATTATTCGGGGAGACCTAGAATGGTTTGCTACAATTATCCCTTCTTGGATGTATGTTGTTACAACACATTCTTTTACACCGCAACATCCATTACAACGCATTCCATTACAACGCATGCCATTACAACAAATTCTTTGAAACTACCTTTACAACGCATTTCACTACAACGCATACTACATTTACAACGCATACCATTACGACGTATACCATTACATAGCATGTATGGTAAGTATTGGATAGTGTAGGGGTAAAAATTACTATTCTAACTCCAGGGGGTGCAACAGTAGGGTAAGTGTTGGATAGTGTAGGGGTAAAAAGTACTATTCTAACTCCAGGGGGTGCAACAGTAGGGTAATTATTGGATAGTGTAGGGGTTAAAATTACTATTCTAACTCCAGGGTGTGCAACAGTAGGGTAAGTGTTGGATAGTGTAGGTATGCGTTGTAATGGTATGCGTTGTAATGACTGCGTTGTAATGACATGCGTTGTAGTGGTATGCATTGTAGTAACATGCGTTGTAATGGTTGCGTTGTAATGGCATGCGTTGTAATGGATGTTGCGTTGTAAAAGTTTTGTTGTAAAGGTAGTGCATTGTGAAAGTTGGGCTGTAAGTGTTGTTTCCCTCCCTTCTTGATCACTCTCCAGTTTCCTAGAAGGGCAGCAAAATAGAACTGTTTTTTTAAGAGGTGATGAAGTTCAAGGGAAGGAGAATTAATGGAAAGATGTATGTGGCAGTAAAGGGGTTGAACAGCCTGGGATGATTTCATCAGGGACTGTTTGGCATGATCGTGAAGCCAGGTTTGAATGAGCAAGTTTTAGTTGTGGGCACTGATGACGTGGGGCAAATGTGGAAAGACAAGTTTCCATCTGTGTTTGGCGAAGCTCTGGGTAAGATTCGGGGTTTCAAGCATAGAATTATCGTTAAGGAAGGAGCAAATTCTATCAAATATAAATTCAGTGGAGTGCCCTACAGTATGAGAGACAATTTAGAAAAGAAGTTGAAAGAGCTATGTGCAAAAGGGATCTTGAGCCTACGGAATCCTGTTTGTGGCATTCTCCACTAGTTGTGGCCCGCAGAAATCTTATTGATAAAATCACCAGATCTGATTTCATCATGTTCATTGTTCTCAATAGGAAGGCTAGAAAGTAAATATGCTCTCCCATTCCTATCTCCTGAGATTTGTCTCACATAAATTGGTATTGTAGTAGTTTGCTTACCATCCATAATATCCTGGGTATACAACCCTTGCTCATTTTACCACCCAGTATACTTGTGAGAGGTTAGTTATCAGTTTCTAAAAGAAAACCTTTTTCCCAAGCATATAGAAAAAATGTTTCTATTGCCCAGGTTTCTATTGAACACTCCAAGAGCTCCTTCTCAATCACATAGTACCAAAGTTCATCTGCTCTCAATACCCTGGAAGCAAACCCAACAGTGTTTTCAACACTCCCTATTATTTGTGTCAAAGTAGCTCCAAGTCCCACTCGACTAGCACATACCATGACACAACAAGAGTGGATGGGCTCAAACAGTTTGAGAGTTCTACTCTTCCCTAACATGAACTTAACCTGATCAAAGGCAGTCACATAATCTTCACACCACTAAAATTTCAATCCCTTCATAAGAAGATTGCTGATGGGCGGCTCTATGGTTGCAAAATCAGGAATTAATCTATAGTAGTGTTCATAAAAGCCCAACAGGAATTTCACACCACCTTTTGTCTGTACTTGCCGGGGCATTGACAATAGCCTCCAGCAAATGAGGTATGGGACTGACCCCTTCCTGGGAAATCACATGCCCCAAATATTCCACCTCCCTTCCTATAATACCACCCTATATTCCTCGAACATCTTCAACACTTCATAAAGAATATAATCAGGAGATTTGGCATCTTCAGCAAAGATGAGAACTTCATCCTGAAATACTCGGACACCATTCTCCTCTTTGAGAATATCATTCATGACTCTCTGAAACACTGAAGCTGCTGACGCTAAATCGAAAGGAATGCGGCGATATTGACAAGTGGTGATATGAAAGCAGTTGAATGGAGCAAATCAGGATGCAGTTCCATCTGATAGAAGGTACTAACCAAATCAAGTTTGGAGAAAAACTTTGCTCCTCTTGTGGGAGCAAACAAATCATTTATCTTAGGCAGTGGATCTGAGTCCACTCAAATCTTCCTGTCAAATTACTTCAAATTGACACAGACCCTAAACTGTCCTGAAAAGTATGAATAATATGCAAAACTAAGACAGTACTGCAATGAAATATTTTGAATCATGCAACTACTAAAGGTTTTACCTGTGCAAGAATAATTGAGAACTATCACTGTCTGCATACAATATACATGTTATGAAGTTTAATACAATTAAGTAACTGTCACTTTAAATAGAACAATATATGAGTGTCCCAGTACTGCCTTCCTGTTTGTAGCCACACTTTTAAAAATAAGACAAGTTTTCAATTAGTGTGTGCATATTATTAAGGCTTATAGGAGCCGAAACGTGTAATGCAATTAATTTTGCCTGGAATAAATAATTATTTTGAAAGCACGTCTGGAGGGCCTGTTCCTACAGCACTGAAAAGTGCATGTCTACATATATATATCCATATTCACTGAAAAAAACATAGGTTTCAGGCCTTATATAGTTAGGAATTAATATATAAAAAACCATTGAAATTCCTCCTATATAGTTAGTTGGACTAACTATATATGGCGCACCCGCAAACCACTGCTGATGATGTCACATATTACATCATTCATGACATGGTCAGTGACATCACTGATGACATCACTGATGACATCTCAAATGACATCACTGATGACATCATCCAGAGACTGTAGTTCTGTAAAGTTTAAATATGTTTTACATATTGAAGAATGAGTGGATGTACAAGTGTCTGGATGAAGGATTTAGTAGGTGCGTGACTGACTGTATGAGTGAGTGATTAAATGTGTCTTACTGAATGCATAGGTTAGTGACTAAACTGTGAATGTGTGCATCAGTATGTCCGTTGTTGTGTAAGCTGCTGCATGCGTTGATCAGTAGCTATAAGAGTGGCTATATGGGTTATTGATTGGTTGCCCAAATATTTGTATGGGAGACTGAGTGTGTGTGTGGCTGGCTGGGAGGTGTGTGACTCTGTGCAGTTCAATGTGTACTTGTATCAGTGATTGTATAAGAGAGTAAGTATGTGTTAGTATATGTTTGAATAAGTAAGGTGTTGTGTGTATAACTATATAGATGAGGAAATGGAAGTGTGATTGATTCTTTCATGACTGACTAGGTATGTGAGTAACTCTATGGATGAGTGGCAGTGTGTGAGTGTCTGCATAGGTGTATGACTGCATATGATAGTGTTGCATTGATGAGTGACTGTATGTATGAGTGATTGTATGGGTGAATGAGTGGATGTGTGAGTAGACCTAGGAATCAGTGAGTGCCTATGTAGTAAATGGTATTGGTGTGTCAATAGTTGCAAGAATGGTAGTCTGTATTTAACACTGGGTGTATCAAAGGTTATATTAGAGTGTGAGGAGGTGCATCGAATTATCACATGAATGATGTACTCAGTGATGTCATCAGTGATGTCAAATTAGATGTCATCAGTGATGTCATCAGTGATGTCATCAGTGATGTCACTGACCATGTCATGAATGATGTAATATGTGACATCATCAGCAGTGGATTGCGGGTGCGCCATATATAGTTAGTCCAACTAACTATATAGGAGGAATTTCAATGGTTTTTTATAAGTTAATTCCTAACTATATAAGGCCTAAAACCTATGGTTTTTTCAGTGAATTTCAATGGTTTTTAAATGCAAATTCCTAACTATAGAAGGCCTAAAACCTATGGTTTTTTCAGTGAATTTCAAAGGTTTTTTAAATGCTAATTCCTAACTAAATAACGCCTGAAACCTATGGTTTTTTCATTGAATTAGCAAGGTTTTTAATGCTAATTCTATTAGCGGATAACGTTTAAATATGTTAATATCCTTGTGGGACCACCTGAGCAGCCATCGGGATCCAATTTTTGGACCGGCCCAGCCCTAGGGCACTCACTTTGCAGTGTGCCTGGAAACTCCGCTAGACCAGCTGGGCCACACAGTACTTTCCCACACTCACCGGTACGGAGGAGGCACTCAGGTGCGGCGGGGCTCTACTCCTGTGGCTCGCCTTCTCCTCTCCGCCGGCAGCTGCGGCACTCTCCCACAGGGGCGCAGCTAGAGCTTGTGGCGCCCGGGGCTATCCTTCAGATTGCCGCCCCTTGGGGAAAAAGGACGGTAAGCACTTCAAACCTTTCCATATAACTTTATCACAAGTGGGAGAGGGGGTATTTAATTAAAGCACTGCTCTATTTTCATTTAAATTGTGAAAAGTCAGCACATCTTTAATGCTAAGTCACATTTCAAAAAAAGGCCCAGTACATTTTATTTTCCGGCCCATGTTGTAACAAGCCTACTCTAATCATGGGTCTCCACAACGGGAAGGAGAGGAGCGGAGCAATCCATCTTCTTTGAGAAATTTGCGAAGATTCATCAACCAGCGCCAAAGTTATTCCCAATATAATGTTGGGGATTTCCTATGGAAACTAGGTCCTAACTATATATACCTACTGGCTACCGCCAGTAGGTAATACATATTTATATATTTATATACAGTGTAAGTACATTTTCTAAGTTTACCCCACATATAACTTCACCACACATGCCTTTGCGTTGTAAAGGCATGAGTTGTAAAGTTATATGCAGGGTTCAATTTTGCGTAGTGATTGTACTGCGGAGTAATGGCTCTGCGTTGTAATTCATGCGGAGTCATGGTATGCAGGATTTTTGAATGCGGAATTTCGTCACATATTCCTCTCCCTCTTCTCTCTACTTTCCCTCTTTTTCCACCCCTCTCCTCCCCACCACTCTCCTTTCCTCTCCTTTCCTCTCCTCTCCTCTCTCTCCTCTCCCCAGAACATATAGATGCAGAAGAGGCAGATGAAAACATACACAAGTTTGTCAAACTCTGTGAGTTTTATGTTATGCAGTCAGCCACACATATAAGACAACAGTCCACAATGGACATCTGCCTAAAACAAGCCAGACCTAATAGCTTTGATTGTGTTTGTTGGCAGTATCAAACAAATGAGTAACAACAATGATTTTGTAGTGAATAATTAGAACTGAACGTGTTTCACTTATGAAAATGTGTGACTATCAATTGAAGATTACTAAGGTTTGTGGACAGTGTATATGTTTTAGGAATGTCTCAATCTCTTGTTCTCCCATGCACACCACTTTGTTTGCCGCCTCTCACAGGGTTTGATACTTACGTATTTTTCTTCCCACAGCTTTCTGAATACCCTCCATCTACACCACTCGCGTCATATATTTGCTCTTCAGCACTTTCCTTTCACTTCTAATAAAAATACAGCGTGAAGTGTGCATCCCCGAGAAAAATATGAAATGCGGCATTGATTGCTATATGTGCACTACGTATTATGTTTTATTTGCTATTGTGCATGGATCTATCTAGAGAATGGGTTCGTTCTGTCTCAAGGTTAGATTGAGTCAGTTGGTTGTCATGGTGTATAATGGCAGAAATGTCAACAATTGTCTTCCTGTTGCACCGTGTCTAGGTACGTATGGATGGGGCCTTGAAAGACAATCTTCAGGTCAGCATAGAAGCTCTGTATATAAACTGGGTCACAGCCACGCTCCTCCCCTCATTCATGCGAGGCAGTAAACGCCGTAATCTCTCACCAAGTCAATCACGAAGACAAAAGACAGCCCGATACGTGCTGAGAAGTGCTGGCGGGGAGCTGAGTGCGAGCGGCCAGGGTGCTGCTTGTAGACAATGAGGAAACAGAAGAGAAGGAGGCTCACAGCTGTGGTCAAATAATTATGGGTGAAGAAGGTGTTCAGTGAGAAAAGTACAACAAAAAACAGCTTGATTCGAATCATTGTCCTTGCCTATTCTTTGCAACATGCCCCTAAATACTCTAACTGAGCTTTACGGGTAATAATAGCTAGTGAGATTTCTTAAGTGTAACACAAGTGTAATCGTGGGCTAGACTTTAAATTAGGTACTGTGCAGCGCCCTATATCTGCACAGACTGCACTTGCATATTGATCAGTCTAACAGATAGCATGCCTGACCCTCAGATTACAAAATGCATGCGCACCCCGCCACACTGTTTCCTGTCCGCACATGCAAGCTTAAACGCTGCTCTCACGATATAGAGGGCATAGAGTCAAGGACACACGTACACAAATGAACCGGCATGCAGGCCAGTGAATGCTGTGATTTCACCGTGAAAACCAGAAACGATCAACTTCTGAATGAACATGAGGTGCGAGGGACACAATATTGAACATAACTTGTTTTATAAAGCTATTGCTAATCCTTAAAAATAACAGGTGTTTTTTTCCAACAACGCAGGCGTCTTACCACAGCCGGTGACTCCACTACGACACCTTGCACCTTTACATTTCTAAGAGAAGCCCGGGAGTCCATAGAGACACTGTCTCACCGCCGTACCCTCGTGCGAGGAATATAGTTGTTGCTGTGCGTGTAATCTGCTTGCAGCACAGACTGGCCACCCCATGGCTCGTGGAAGCAGGCATTTCCTGTCCTGCTTACGAACTCAAGGGGCACTGAACACGCTTGCCCGCCGAGTGCTGTAAACCCGCTATTTCAATGGCACTTTCTGTGCATTACTTGAAAGCTGCGCGCCCTTGCCATATTATTAGTTCTCTCGTGTGACTTACTTTCTTTGAAGGTGCTGTCTCGTCTCCAGTAAATATAGTTTAATTGCTTCCTGCTGCGCCCTTCCGCGAATGTTCAGTCTGTGTGTACCGTGATTGAGTCTCTCTTGCATCACTGTCCCGCCCGTCACTGCCACGTAATAGGGGGCCCGCTGGCGGCGTCTCCTCTTTTCCCGGGGCTCCCTCAGCACACGGGAGCCCCACACCAGCCCACACTTGTTTGTCTGGCCTGCATCACTCGGCACGGGAGACCGAACATCGAAGGCTTCCCCCAGGCAGCGGGAAGCGGAAACCACGTACTCTCGGCCCTGCCCACAACCAGGCGGCGGCCATCTTGAGGCGGCTCGGGCCGCGGCGGTGATCTTCGGGGCAAAACGAGGGATGGGCACCCTCGAGATTGAAATAAAATAGATGAAATAAAATAGAGAAGCCCCCCAAGGCCCACCCCCAATTTTTTTCCCCAGAAAAATCGCAGGGTGCGCGCACGGTGCGCGCTTATAGATATAGAATTTATTTCTCTTTCAATTTTCTCAGGAACCACTGGAGGGATTTACACTATTTAACCAAAAGCGTGATCTGCGTACCAGACTCTACCATTTTGACAAGTTTGGTGTAATTCCCTTCAGCGGTTCAAGCTGTAGCCGTGTCTAAAGGTCCTATGGAAATGAACATGGGGAAAACACGTTTTGGGACCCCCCTTTTTTCTCAGCCCCCACTGGACTAATCCCCCCCAAACTTTCAGGGAAGGAGAGGAGCAGAGCAAGCCATCTTCTTTGAGAAATTTGCGAAGATTCATCAACGAGTGCCAAAGTTATTCCCAATAGAATGTTGGGGATTTCCTATGGAAACTAAGTCCTAACTATATATACCTACTGGCTACCGCCAGTAGGTAATATATATATATATATATATATTACCTACTGGTGGTCGCCAGTAGGTAGTTATAGTTAGGACCTAGTTTCCATAGGAAATCCGCAACATTCTTTTGGGAATAACTTTGGCACCGGTGGATGAATCTTTGCGAATTTCACAAAGAAGATGGCCCACTCCGCTCCGCTCCTTCCCTGAAAGTTTGGGGGGAATTCGACAAGTGGAGGCTGAGATAAAAGGGGGGTCCCAACACGTGTATTCCCCATGTTATTTTCCATAGGACGATTAGACACGGCTACAGCCCGAACGGCTGAATGGAATTATAAGAAATTTGGCAAAAAGGTAGAGTCCAGCTCGTAGATTATGTGTTTCTTTAAATGGTGTAAATCCCTCCAGTAGTTGCTGAGAAAATTAAAGTTGAAATGAAATATCTATAGGCGCGCACGGGTGTGCGAGGGGAATTCTGATTTGCTGTTTGATGTCTGTCAACATTCGATTCGGAGGAAATCAGGAAGTGTTGACTGCCATTTTGTCAGTGCGAGTCAACATATTGTAGAGAACAAAGGGGCAGAACATGGAAAGGGGACAAGGTAGAGACTCCCTGACCCCCTAGGTTTTCTCAGGGGGTCCATTAAGGACCCCCAAGGCCAAAAAAAAAACATTTATTTTTTTTACAAAATCACGAGGTGCGCGCACCTTGCGCGCACCTCGATTTACAAGAGTGTGAAAAACTATAGTGGAGATCTTGGAAAGGGGGCAAGGTAGAGACTCCCTGACCCCCTAGGTTTTCTCAGGCAGTTCATTATGGACCCCCAAAGCCAAAAAGAAAAAAAAATTCCCAAAAAGTTGCGGGGTGCGCGCACTTGATCGAGCACCAATATTTACAAGACTGTGAAAAACTATAGAGGAGATCGTGGATAGGGGACAGGGTGGAGACTCCCTGACCCCCTAGGTTTTCTCAGGGGGTCCATTAAGGACCCCCAAAGCCAAAAAGAAACATTTTTTATTTTCAAAAAAAGTTGCGGATGCGTGCACCAGATCGCGCACCAATATTTACAAGACTGTGAAAAACTATAGCGGAGATCGTGGAAAGGGGGCAGGGTGGAGACTTCCTGACCCCCTTGGTTTTCCTAGGGGGTTCATTAAGGACCCCCAAAGTCAAAAAGAAAGGAAAAAAAATTCCAAAGAAGTTGCGGGGTGCGCGCACCCGATCGCGCTCCACTATTTACAAGACTGTGAAAAACTATAGCGGAGATCATGGAAGGGGGCAGGGTGGAGACTCCCTGACCCCCTAGGTTTTCTCAGGGGGTCCATTAAGGACCCCCAAAGCCAAAAAGAAACATTTTTGATTTTCGAAAAAAGTTGCGGGGTGCACGCACTCGATCGCGCACCAATATTTACAAGACTGTGAAAAACTATAGCGGAGATCGTGGAAAGGGGGCCGGGTGGAGACTCCCTGACCCCCTAGGTTTTTTCAGGGGGTTCATTAAGGACCCCCAAAGCCAAAAAGAAACATTTTTGTTTTCCAAAAAAGTGGCGGGGTGCGCGCACCCGATCGCGCACCACTATTTACAAGACTGTGAAAAGCTGTAGCGGAGATCGTGGAAAGGGGGCAAGGTTGAGACTCCCTGACCCCCTAGTTTTTCTCAGGGGGTTCATTAAGGACCCCCAAAGCCAAAAATAATTTTTTTTTTGTTTTCAAAAAAGTTGCGAGGTGCGCGCATGGTGCGCGCATGGCGACAAAAAAAGATTAAAAAAATGGAGTTAAATTACAAGTTTGAGTGTTTAGATGTTAGTTGGCTCTAAAAAGAGCTGTTGTGGTAATTGGGTGTTTTTTGTACCTACAAGTAAGTACCGATGCAGAGTCACATGTTACAGAGGAAGACTCTATTCCCCTCATCCGTGAAATGTACACCATCTCTCCTATAGATGCCTTGCATGTTGTAACGCAAGTTGTTGTGGTATATAGAACCCATGCCATGGTCTCTGAGGAAAGCAGAAACAGATTTATTTACATGTTTCCTTGTTTTCTCAATCTGTTGACAATATTGATTGGGCCAATTCCATTTCTGTCTTTAGCATATATTGGAATACACAAAGGCAGTTTGAGGAAAAAGTGACATCAATTGCCCAAAGGTGTCCTTTAAAAGCATTTCCAGACCTACCCTAGTCAATGTGCCTAGATCATTTCCACCACAGTGCACAATTATGAGGTCAGGTTGTGGGAGATGCATAAAGGTTTTAACCAATGGTATCAATTGCTGACATCTCAATCCTCTCTGGCCAATCCACATAATGTCCACATTTGGTAAATCAAGGTTGGAAATACCTCTGTTTGCTGCATATCTTTCACTCCAGTAAATATAGATGTGTCCTATAAGCCAAAGTTTCATCATTTTCAAGGCAGATCCAGTAGTACTCAGATGGGTTCTGGAAGTGAAATGGCAGTTAGAAGCTGAGAGTTTTGAAAAGAAAGTGGATGAGGTTTGGTGCACTTGAAAAACTAGAAATGATTGTTTGATTCTTACAATTCAAGATTGAAGACTATGTTGCATGTTAATGTTTTTTTAAATCGAAAAATGCTGTTGGTTGAGAAAAAATCATGAAAACTAACAAAGCAGTGGATAAGCAGGTGTGTTTGGAGGTCAATCAGCCTTGCTGGATTGATTTGCAACATTGAGATATGAACCTTTGACCTGTGTCTTCAGCCAGGTGCAGAATGAGGTGTTACCATGGTAACAGCAGGAGAAGGCAGAGGGTGAAGGGTGAACTTTATGTGACTTTGAAAATACTGAAAGGTACAACCAACTAAAATGTTAGTTTGATTTTGAATTTGTGTGGGAAGAAATATGATTGGTTATGTAGACAAATATGAGTCTGTATTGAGAGGAAATCTGTGCCATTATTCTTAGGCTGCAGTGACAGAATCATTACTCAGAGATTCTGCATAAGAAAATCTGGTTTGTGGCTGCCACTGTTCTACATCTAATAAAGCATTCTTAAAGGCGAGTCTCTAAGTCTTTTTCACTGTGTTTCACCTTAAATTATGCCTTAGTCACTATAACTGTTTCACTCCCTCACAGTCTCTGACTGTCCTCATTTTTCTCACTGCACTGTTTTCTTTTCTTTCTACTACTCTTCCTTTTTGTTTCGTCACTCTTTATATAAATTATTTCCTCTCACTTACTACTTTTAAATTTCTCTTATTTTGTTTTATTATCCTCAGTGCTCTTCACTCCTCCTGATATGTAATCCCTCACTGTTACTGCTTTTTATTCACTGTCAGTTCTTTTTCCTTATTCTCCTTCCTCACTTTCTTTCCTTCAACTGTCACTTTGTAGTTTTGCAACCATTTTTGGTATACTGAAAAACAGTATTTCACTGATTTGCAAGCGTTTTTCTGTAATCTATCAAGATGGTGCAGAGAAGGAGACATGCTGCCTAAGATTCTTTAGCAGTACATATCATAAAGATTGCATGTAACATCCTGGTCATGTGTCTAAGATCACACTGTGAGTGCTCCCAGGACACCCCCGCACCGCACGGCCACCAGCTGCTGCATGTGCCCCCCTGCCCGACTGCCGCTCTCAGCCTCGCTGAGCCTGCCGCCTCTTCCCCGCCCCCAGCGGGATCGCTCCCCCTCATGTGGGCTACCGTGCTAAATCTGCTATTTTCGCCACTGTTTCTGCATTGTTACTGTTGTCCGTAATTTTCTCCCCCTGAGCCTGTGTTTTAATTCTGTTTTAATCTTGTTTCCCCGTGTTCCCCTGTGCCCCCCGCCCCGCTTCCCGCCGCCGTGCCAGCGGCCACGCCCTCTTTCCTTTGTGTACCCTCCCCGCCTCCCAGCTCCTCCCTCCCTGACACTTGGCCATATATGGCGACCGTGCAGTGCAGGTGAGTGTGACCTGCTCCCAGGACACCCCCGCACCGCACGGCCACCAGCTGCTGCGTGTGCCCCCCTGCCCGACTGCCGCTCTCAGCCTCGCTGAGCCTGCCGCCTCTTCCTCGCCCCCAGCAGGATCGCTCTCCCTGCCTGTGAGCTACCTCGCTAAATCTGCTATTTTCGCCACTGTTTCTGCATTGTTACTGTTGTCCGTAATTTTCTCCCCCTGAGCCTGTGTGTTAATTCTGTTTTAATCTTGTTTCCCCGTGTTCCCCTGTGCCCCCCGCCCCGCTTCCCGCCGCCGTGCCAGCGGCCACGCCCCCTTTCCTTTGTGCACCCTCCCCGCTCCCCGCCTCCCAGCTCCTCCCTCCCTGACACTTTGCCATATATGGCGACCGTGCAGATGTGCAGCGTTCACGTGCAGCGGGCGCACCGATTGTGCGTCGAAGGCGCGCCAAAGGTAAGCCCGCCTGCGCCCGTCCGCGCCTGGACCGCGCCCAGTGCCAGGATCCCTGGCCCTCGCAGACCCCAGCCCACCCGCCGGACGTACGATGCCGCCACCCTCAACGCACTCAACACCGGCCGATTCCCGGGATGCTACCGAGCCAACCCGAGACGCACCCACGGACCCTTCAGCTGCCGCTCCTGCGAGTTCACCTGCATCCGGACCTGCACTACACCCGCACCCACCAAGACCAAGATGAGCAACAACAGCAGCCACCTGAAGAGCATCCTGCTCAACACCCGCTCCGTCCACAGACACGCCGTCGAGCTCTGGAACCTGCTCGACACCACTTCACCAGACGTCGCCTTCCTCACGGAAACCTGGATGAACGCCTCTTCAGCGCCCGACATCGCCATCGCCATCCCAGATGGCTACAAGATCATCCGAAGGGACCGTATCAACCAGACCGGAGGAGGCATCGCCATCATCCACAGGAACACCATCCGCATCACGACCAACACCGATGACACCCTGACAACCGCCGAACACCTTCACTTCCAGGTCCACATCAACCCCAAGACTACCCTCAGAGGCACCCTCATCTACAGACCCCCGGGACAAAGCACACAATTCAGCGAAGACATCGCCAACTTCATCAGCCCGCACACACTCCTCTCCGCTGACTACATCCTCCTCGGGGACCTCAACTTCAACCTGGAGAACAACAACGACCGCAACACCACCACCCTGCTGGTCAACCTCGCTAACCTCAGACTCAAGCAGCTGGTGACCACTCCCACCCACTACGCTGGACACACACTCGACCCCGTCTTCTCATCCAGCAAGGACATCGCCTTCAGCCACGCCAACGGACTCCACTGGACGGACCACAGCTGCGTCCACTTCAGCTTCAGAAGGATCATGATCCACCACCACCAACAACAGGTTGCACGCAGAAGCTGGAACAAGATCACAGCCGACCAGCTCGCAACTTCCCTGAGCAAGAACCCACCCACCAGCGCAACGAACCCCAGCCAAGCGGCCACCAACCTCACGAAGTGGATCAGCGTCTGCGCTGACGACCTCGCCCCACTGAGGACCCCGCCCAGCAGAACCGGCAGCAAGAAAGCCCCATGGTTCACCGAAGAACTCAAGAGCTCCAAGAAGAACTGCCGAGCTCTCGAGAGAACCTGGCGCAGAGACCCAACACCAGACAACATGACGGCCCTCAAGCTCGCCACCCGAAAACACTACCAACTAATCCACGCAACCAAGAAAACTGCATTCAAGGAACGACTCGACAACAATGAACACAACAGCAAGGAACTCTTCAACATCGTTAAAGAGCTCTCCAACCACAACGCCGGAAACAACGACATCACCCCTTCGCAAGACCTCTGCAACTCCCTCGCCTCCTACTTCCACAAGAAGATCGTGGACATACACAACAGTTTCAGCACTCAACCGACGCATGCCACGACCGCACCATCGCCCCCCACCACCACCCTCAGCGCCTGGACCCAGATCAGCACCAAAGACACCGTCCGCACAATGAACTCCATCCACTCCGGATATCCGACCGACCCCTGCCCTCACCACGTCTTCAACAAGGCCGATGCTGTCATCGCACCCCACCTGCGGGACATCATCAACACCTCCTTCGACACCGCTACCTTCCCGGAGAGCTGGAAGCATGCTGAACTCAGCGCTCTACTAAAAAAGCCATCAGCCGACCCCACCGACCTCAAGAACTACCGCCCCATCTCGCTACTTCCGTTCCCTGCAAAAGTCATCGAGAAGACCGTCAACAAGCAGCTGGCCGCCTTCCTCGAGACGAACGAATCCCTCAACCTCTCGCAGTCTGGCTTCCGGGCCAACCACAGCACCGAAACCGCCCTGATCGCAGCCACCAATGACATCCGAGCCCTGCTTGACAACGGAGAAACAGCAGACCTCATCCTCCTAGACCTCTCCGCGGCCTTCAACGCTGTCTGCCACCGCACACTAGTGAAGCGACTCAGCAACGTCGGAATCCAGGAGAAGGCACTGGAATGGATCATCTCCTTCCTCGCCGGAAGGACACAGAGAGTTCGCCTCCCCCCGTTCAGATCTGAAGCCACCGAAGTCATCTGCGGCGTTCCTCAAGGCTCCTCGCTCAGTCCAACCCTCTTCAACGTCTACATGAGCCCCCTCGCAGACATCGCAAGCCAGCACAACCTCAACATCATCTCCTACACCGACGACACCCAGCTGATCCTCTCCCTCACCTACGACCCCGCCACCGCCAGAGCCAACCTCCACAAAGGGATGAAAGAGGTAGCCGAATGGATGCAGAACAGTCGCCTGAAACTGAACTTGGACAAGACGGAAGTCCTCATCCTGGGATCCTCACCCTCCACCTGGGATGACTCCTGGTGGCCCCCCGCCCTAGGCAGCGCACCCAAACCAACAGACCACGCACGCAACCTAGGCTTCATCCTGGACTCCTCCCTCTCCATGACCAGACAAGTCAACGCTGTCTCCTCGTCATGCTTCAACATCCTGCGCATGCTACGTAAGATCTTCCGGTGGATCCCCACCGAGACCAGGAAGAGGGTCACCCAGGCCCTCGTCACCAGCCGTCTGGACTACGGCAACTCCCTCTACGCAGGAACCACCGCCAAACTCCAGAAGAGACTGCAACGGATCCAAAACGCCTCTGCACGACTCATCCTGCAAATCCCTCGTCGCAGCCACATCTCCAAACACCTGAGAGACCTGCACTGGCTCCCGGTCAACAAGAGAATCACCTTCCATCTCCTCACCCAGGCTCACAAAGCCCTACACAACCAAGGACCAGGATACCTCAACAGACGCCTCCACTTCTACGCTCCCAAACGCCAGCTTCGATCGACCGGCCACGCCCTCGCCGCCGTCCCCCGTATCCGAAGAGCCACCACAGGGGGACGGTCCTTCTCCTACCTCGCCGCCAAGACATGGTACTCCCTCCCGACCCACCTCCGCCTGACCCAGGACCACCTCGCCTTCAGGAAGCAGCTCAAGACCTGGCTGTTCGAGCAGTAGCGTATCCGCCTCCCCTAGCGCCTTGAGACCCTCCGGGTGAGTAGTGCGCTATATAAATGCTTTGATTGATTGAGTCAAGCTTGTTTTTAAATGAATCTGGGTGAATAATTTGCTTACATGATGTGTTAAAAAATAATTTCTTGAAGTTAGTTAGGCTTTATGATATGTACTGCTAGAGAATCTTAGTCAGTATGTCTGTTAGGCCTCTTAGTTGCCAAAAGATCCATGGTGATTCCTTTTGACAACTAAGAGGCCTAACAGACATGCTGCCTAAGACTCTATAGCAGTACATATCATAAAGATTGCATGTAACATCCTGGTCATGTGTCTAAGATCACATTGTGAGTCAAGCTTGATTTTAAATGAATCTGGGTGTATAATTTGCTTACTTGATGTGTTAAAAAACCATTTATTGTTAAGTTAGTCAGGCTTTATGATATGTACTGCTAGAGAATCTTAGTCAGTATGTCTGTTAGGCCTCTTAGTTGCCAAAAGATCCATGGTGATTCCATTTGGCAACTAAGAGGCCTAACAGACATGCTGCCTAAGACTCTATAGCAGTACATATCATAAAGATTGCATGTAACATCCTGGTCATGTGTCTAAGATCACACTGTGAGTCAAGCTTGATTTTAAATGAATCTGGGTGAATATTTTGCTTACTTGATGTGTTAAAAAATCATTTCCTGAAGTTAGTTAGGCTTTATGATATGTACTGTTAGAGAATCTTAGGCAGCATGTCTGTTAGGCCTTTTAGTTGCCAAAAGATCCATGGTGATTCCTTTTGGCAAATAAGAGGCCTAACAGACATGCTGCCCAGGATTCTATACCAGTACATATCATAAAGATTGCAAGTAACATCCTGGTCATGTGTCTAAGATCACACTGTGAGTCAAGCTTGATTTCAAATGAATCTGGGTGAATAATTTGCTTACTTGATGTGTTAAAAAATCATTTCTTGAAGTCAGTTAGGCTTTATGATATGTACTGCTAGAGAATCTTAGGCAGCATGTCTGTTCTGTTAGGACTCTTAGTTGCCAAAAGATCCATGGTGATTCCTTGTGGCAACTAAGAGGCCTAACAGACATGCTGCCTAATATTCTCTAGCAGTACATATCATAAAGATTGCATGTAACATCCTGCTCATGTGTCTACATTCACACTGTGAGTCAAGCTTGATTTTAAATGAATCTGGGTGAATAATTTGCTTAGTTGATGTGTTTAAAAATCATTTCTTGAAGTCAGTTAGGCTTTATGATATGTACTGCTAGAGAATCTTAGGCAGCATGACTGTTAGGCCTCTTAGTTGCCAAAAGATCCATGGTGATTCCTTTTGACAACTAAGAGGCCTAACAGACATGCTGCCTAAGACTCTATAGCAGTACATATCATAACGATTGCATGTAACATCCTGGTCATGTGTCTAAGATCACACTGTGAGTCAAGCTTGATTTTAAATGAATCTGGGTGAATAATTAGCTTACTTGATGTATTAAAAAATCATTTCTTGAAGTTAGTTAGGCTTTATGATATGTACTGTTAGAGAATCTTAGGCAGCATGTCTGTTAGGCCTCTTAGTTGCCAAAAGATCCATGGTGATTCCTTTTGGCAACTTCGAAGCCTAACAGACATGCTGCCCAGGATTCTATACCAGTACATATCATAAAGATTGCATGTAACATCCTGCTCATGTGTCTACATTCACACTGTGAGTCAAGCTTGATTTTAAATGAATCTGGGTGAATAAGTTGCTTACTTGATGTGTTTAAAAATCATTTCTTGTAGTCAGTTAGGCTTTATGATATGTACTGTTAGAGAATCTTAGGCAGCAGGTCTGTTAGGCCTCTTAGTTGCCAAAAAGGCTCCATGCTGTGCAATAAAGATCCAGGGTGTGCTGTTGAAATGAAAAAGGAATGTTATTTCTTGCTTACATATAAATGGTCTGTTTTTTGCCAGTAGAGACAGTGAGATGGTATGAGCAGAGACACACACAGTGCAGGCAGAGACAGACATGGTAGATTGCATGTAACACCCTGGTCATGTGTCTAAGATCATACTGTGAGTCAATCTTGATTTCAAATGAATCTGGGTGAATAATTTGCTTACTTGATGTGTTAACAAATCATTTCTTGAAGTTAGTTAGGTTTTAGGATATGTACTGCTAGAGAATCTTACAAATAAGACAGGAGTATAACCCATTCAGGACTGGGTAGGTAAGGTGCAATTAGAATACAATATCCTGAAAGGTAAAAGTCAATAGACAATCATTCATAGCATGCACATAGCATTACTTGGGTGGGCAAAAAGGAGATAACTCATATTTTTTGTCAAAAGGTACTTATTCAGCTTTATGTGGTAACATTCATTTCAAGGTCGGATATACACAGTTAGAATCAGCACTGCATAGAATGTATTGACAACCACATGGGACTTGGTGCAACAAACGTGAATAAATAGTGCAGGTGGCGACGCAAGTGAGATAAAACAGCGTAGTCAGCGCATTGTGCATAAAGTGCAAACTATTTACTGTGGGTGGCTAGAACGGCGCATGTGACATTGTGATATCACAGTGGGCATAGTTAATTTTGGTTCAGGTCTAAAGCCACTAAGGAAAAGTGCGCCTATTAGTCAGGCTGTTGGGTCGACGGCGTTTCGATCCAGAGAAATTAGGATCATCATCAGGACTGGTTGTCTGAATTAAGAAGTGCTGTGGAGAAAGGGAGCATATATTAGGGGGGGGGAGAGGAAGGGATGTGTCCAAATTAAGGAACTGGAGCACTGATTACCTTCAAAGGATCCCATGGAATATGAATCCTTAAGACCTAGTAGAATAGGGGAGTTTGAGGAAGGTTTGGTATAAGGCAGCTTGGTGAGTCACCGGTAAATTGGGGTCATCGCTACTGGGCCATGAGGTAATTTGTGTCTTTGCTGGTGGGCCGTGCTGAAAACAAAACGAGGGGAAACAATGAATGGGTAGTCGGGGTAAAGGGAAAATGGTTGATCGGAGTATTTAATTCGGTCCCATGGGGACAGGGCATTTACATACCTCGCTGCCGAAAAAAACTGTGTTTTTTGGCCCTGTGGGTTGGCCTTGCTCCGGTAAATGACTGTTGACGGGATCAGCGTTGCAGTCGGCCGAATTAATTGACCGCGCTGTGGGTAGACGCTGAGGGATAAAAAAGGGGGAGAGAGTAAGTCACCAATATCCAGGGTATTGGTTTTGGAGGCAGAGTAAGGGGATTCTGTGGGGTCGAGTTACCTTAATGAATCAACGCGACCGTCCGTGTATCAGTGGAGACAGGTTCTGGACGGACGCTGTACGGCGTGTGAGATACTTCTGTGTTGGGCGGGGATTGAGTCAGGGAAGGGGGGCGGGGAAATGACGACATCCATGATCTAGTCACCAGTGATTGGATGAGGAGGTAGGGCGAGGGTGACGACGTTTCAAGTACCATGGAAACGCGTCCTGTCTGGGGAG
Source organism: Lissotriton vulgaris (assembly GCF_964263255.1). Taxonomy (NCBI): domain Eukaryota; kingdom Metazoa; phylum Chordata; class Amphibia; order Caudata; family Salamandridae; genus Lissotriton; species Lissotriton vulgaris. The sequence continues at coordinate 1,869,314,205 of NC_141694.1, read as the reverse complement.
AGTGGGCGTTTGACCAAAATCAAGGGATACCTTTGGAAACGGAGTTTGCCAAGTAGCTTCGAGACGTGCCTCCCGGCCCTTTAGGCATCAGGGCTGTTTCCAGCGAGGACTTGCGCCACGACTTGTCGGACCCGCTTCGCGGGTCCCGCTGCGCGGATCACCGCAGGAGCGGATTGCGAGGAGGGGCTTGTGTGAGGTAACCGGCAGGGCTGCGAGCTGGGAGCAGGGACTCCGTGGACCAGGAGTCCCTGCGAGGGCCTGATCTACGCCAGCTGGCCGGCTCTCCCTGCCGGCCCCGCCCCCACCCGCCCACGGAGCTGAAAGAGAGCTCGGAAAGAAGCCTCAGCGGGATACCTTTGGAAACGGAGTTTGCCAAGTAGCTTCGAGACGTGCCTCCCGGCCCTTTAGGCATCAGGGCTGTTTCCAGCGAGGACTTACGCCACGACTTGCCGGACCCGCTTCGCGGGTCCCGCTGCGCGGATCACCGCAGGAGCAGATTGCGAGGAGGGGCTTGTGTGAGGTAACCGGCAGGGCTGCGAGCTGGGAGCAGGGACTCCGTGGACCAGGAGTCCCTGCGAGGGCCTGATCTACGCCAGCTGGCCGGCTCTCCCTGCCGGCCCCGCCCCCACCCGCCCACGGAGCTGAAAGAGAGCTCGGAAAGAAGCCTCAGCGGGATACCTTTGGAAACGGAGTTTGCCAAGTAGCTTCGAGACGTGCCTCCCGGCCCTTTAGGCATCAGGGCTGTTTCCAGCGAGGACTTGCGCCACGACTTGGCGGACCCGCTTCGCGGGTCCCGCTGCGCGGATCACCGCAGGAGCAGATTGCGAGGAGGGGCTTGTGTGAGGTAACCGGCAGGGCTGCGAGCTGGGAGCAGGGACTCCGTGGACCAGGAGTCCCTGCGAGGGCCTGATCTACGCCAGCTGGCCGGCTCTCCCTGCCGGCCCGCCCCCACCCGCCCATCTCGCTAACAGGGATATATTACCGGTAGTACAACCGCCGCGCGGGAGCGGGCGGGGGAGCGCCCGGGGCTAAGCCCGGGCAAAGGGCGGGCCCTCTACGGCCCTCCAAGGCCTGACTAGGCCGGGCCGGGCCACCCCCATACCCTGCGCCCTCGTCCAAAAGTCATATAATCATGGCGAAACCTGGATGCGAAGCTCAACCTATGGGTGAAGGGAGCTTAATCTGTGGCCCTCTGGACAAGTTCTTCTCCAAAGTAAAGGGTGAAATTGATAGAGATCTGGCCTTGGCAGAGAGGCGCATTGCAAGGAGACAATCTATTGAGCAACTCAAAAATAACATTCTCATTCCTGTTCCCTCACCTACTCTTGAGCCCAGCCCACTTAATTCCACCTTAAAAATCACGCTAGAGGATTTAATGAATACTGATAATGTGCCCTCAGTTTTCCAATCCTACTTCCCGACAAATAATGGATCCCTGCTCCCATCCCCTTTAAAAAATGTCAATCTTATAACCACGGCATCCGCCGACCTCATAGACTTGGTTACACCAAACCTGCCAAAGACTGCGGAGTTCGTGGGGCCGGATATCATAGAAATTCCATCCTCCCAGGCCACACAAAAGATTACCATGTTCCACCCTTCCCCAGTGGTAGTAAAGTCAGATAAAGTGACTAAAGGGAAACAGAAACCCAAAAAGAATCAGCCTATTATTCGATCCCCGCCCAAAAAACGGAGGAAAAAATTACCAACGAAAAATACCCCCAAAACTCAAACCTCGGCTAAGGACATACTCACAAAAGAATTGCTACAAATTGTGGAAGGAATACCAAAACCACCGCGGGAAATATTAACTTCCTGCGTCCCTCCCACAATTAAAGATTTTGTGGACGCCATGGAACATCTTGTGAAGGCATTATTAACACCAATACTCGAGAGAGTGAAAAGAATAGCTACTGAACTGCACACTCTCTCGGAGACCCTGACCCAAGCCCAAGTAGCAAACCCTGACTCCATGTTAAAATCCGGCGACAAATCTAAACAGGAAGCAAAAATCACAACCACTACAGTTAATCCCACTATCACGAAAATTGGGGGGGCAAAACCTAGTTGCGATAAACCGATAAAAGAACAGATGCCTATCAAGCAAACCCTGGTATCAAACCAGAATAAAACTCAACCGTTAGTCTCCACAAAGAAGCCACTAACCACTCAAAAACCAGCTGCTTCTTCAAAAGCGCCTCCTCATACGCAGGCGAATTCGACACAAATCAACTCTCTCATTGCCTCAGCAAAAATGGGAAATTCCCCTCCCACTCGGGAAAAAACCCACCCTGCCGTGATACAGGATAAACGGCCAGGTAAAAGATATGTCGACCTACCTCCGACAGCATCACAAAATGTTATCATACTAACGGGGGTCGCACCACTTTCAAGTACAGGAGGATACGAAAATCACCACAGTTTAAAAAACAAGGTGATTTTCTGGCTCAGGGAAAATAGGCCCTTACCCCCTCATATAAATGGGGACATAATAATGGTGAGAAGAACTGACTGGGTTGGTATTCGCCCCAAAGACATAGAAGGGGATGTGGTTATTGTCACCTTTAAAGATCCGAGGGTCATTGCACATATTACAGACTGGTTCTCGGGACTCCACAGGGGACCAATTCTCCCAAAACCCTTAGCCTATTTTTACCCTGAAGCGTTAATGTCTTCCAAGTCACATAACTCTCACTATCCTAAACATTCATTTGCGCAGTATGGAAATAACCACCTTACCCAGGGAGTAAGAGACCAGATATTCTTTCCCTCAAACAATCTCTTTATACCGCCGACTCCACATTTTTATCCACAGGGCAATGTCAAACGCCCCTCCTTCTTCCACCCAAATTGGAATATACCCTGCTATAACTTCTTTGAGCCACTCTGCGGTATGGAAGACGTAGAATGACTGGCTCAAGAGAAGCAAGTAAATGACGGCTGTAGGAGACCTGAGAGCACCATCGCTCACTCCAATCATAAGCAGGTTAATCATGAAAAGGGCTCAAATAAAAACTCCCCACATAACGGGATAAATAATAGAGTCCAAACCACTGACAGGGGCAAAGAAAATAGTCTAAGTTGTCTTCCCATTAGTACCAATGCCAATTTATACTCTAACAACAAGCCAGATAAGAACAAAACTGGCAATTTACAGTTCCTTTCGTGGAATCTAGCAGGACTCTCTTCTAAAACTATTCTACCGGATTGGATAAAGGTGGTAAATCAGTATTCCATCCTGTGCTTCCAGGAAACTTGGGCGATTTCTCCCATCCACCTTCAAGGCTTTAAGACATTCCATTCACCGGCTGCTGCGACTAAATGGGGCAGACACAAGGGGGGCCTATGCACCTACATTAGCGTAACAGTCGCTCAGAAGATTAGGAAAACATTACTGAGAGATTCCTTTCAGATAATTGTACTGGACATCGCCCCGTCATTGTCTTTGCTAATTATAAATCTTTACAATAATCTACCTGCAGACCAATTAGAGAAAGCCATGGACAATTTACATCAAGCCATGCTTACGACTAAAGAAAACTTGGGTGGAGAGTGTGCAATTCTTCTTGCGGGCGATTTAAACTGCCATATCTGCCCAAACACAGAAAGAGATGGTTGTGACATTTATGATACATATGCCTCAGACCCTGGTTTCTCCACCTTTAGCCATTTTCTGCATACAAAGACAGGGGATCTTTTTAACACTTTTGTGACCTTTTTTAACTTACATTTGGTAAACGAGCTCCTGCAGACCCCTTGCCCCCTTAAACCAACCTTCCATGGCAGAGGCAGGAACACCATCATAGACTTCCTATTATTCTCTGAAGCACATGCTTTCTTAATACAAGATTGGAACACACTCGACCATCCACACAGTGACCACTATCCTCTGTCCATGACCTTAGACTTACTGGGACCATCGCTGAGCCGGAACTCAAATAAAGATTCTTATGAACAACCAATTATGTTGGGAGCAAAAAACGGATATTGTGTCAAATGGGATAAAATCAACCCAAAAAACCTCCTTAAACACCTAGTCAATAAAAGGAGGGAGGAGATCCATACTTGTCTTTCTAAACAGGACAATCCCGATGATATCTGTAATGCTTTCATTAAAATTCAGAGTACCTTGAAAGAACTCTTGACGAGACAGTTTAAAACAGGTACATTGGTTCAAAATGGGTGGTTCGATTCAAAATGTACGAAGGCATTGAATTCCCTAAAGAATTTGCTGCGTGTCCAACCTAAACCCCAAGTAGAAATACGCCAGGCCAGAAATCAATATCGCCTAGCCATAAAACAGAGAAAAAGGGAATTGAAACAGGAAGCATGGCAGAAATTGGTGGAAACATCGGAGATGGGGGATATGTCAGCTTTTTGGAGACTTATTAATTCCCCCTTGCCATGGGTAAAAATGCCCGTGAGGAACCTGGACATGGCAATAAATGGAGAGATGTGGGCGGCGCACTTCCAGAAGCTCTACACCAAACCCGCATGTTTAAATAACCTCAACCCGGATCCATATTCCATAAACTTAATCCGGGATACTCCATGCCAAATCCTTTTTTCACTTGAGGAGGTGGAATCAGCCATTAAAGAAAGCCCGCCTGGGAAGGCCCCCGGACCGGATGCAATCCCTGCAGATGTGTACAAGACAGAGATGGAATTCTGGGTTCCCCTATTGACCTCTGTCCTTAACTCTATAAGCATCACAAAGCTCCTGCCAACTTGGGGAGAGGCTATAGTAATACCAATCTTTAAAAAAGGAGACAGACATCTGCCATCGTGCTACAGGCCCATATCTCTCCTCGACACCTTAATGAAAATTGTTGGACGTATAATCTTGAAAAGATTAACCACCTGGATAGAGGAAAAAGATATACTCTCGAATCTACAATATGGTTTTCGGTCAGGCAGAGGTACAACTGAACAGGTCCTCAATTTACACCTAATTAAGTCAAAATACATCGACATCAAAGGCCACAGTCTGTATATAACATACATAGATCTCACCTCAGCATTTGACTGTGTCCTGCATGACCAACTATGGGATATCTTAAACCACTTCGGGATGGATCCATCAATCCTTCTTTTCATTAAGGCTTTGTACCGTGATGCAGGAGCCAGAGTGAGATATGGACTGAGGGGAGAGTGCTCGCCACGTTTCAGCATCAACAGAGGGGTTAGACAGGGGTGCATTTTGGCTCCCCTGCTTTTCTCCCTTTATATAAACGCGATTGGCGAGCATCTCAAAATCATCGAGTGTGACTTCCCAAAAATAGGAGGACAATCGGTTCCAATTCTGCTATATGCAGATGATGCTGCAATTCTATCCCAGACCAGAATGGGCCTACAAAAGGCAGTATCAGCTTTCACGACTTTTATGAATGACAGGGGCCTCAAAGTCAACATAGCAAAATCGTACACCATGCTATGTAACAAAAGACAAAAAATCCCATGCCCCATCTTTATTGAGGGTCAAAGATTGGAGACAGTGGAGGCTTTTACATATTTGGGAATCTGCCTACATAGAAAGTTACTCTGGAAAGCGGCAATAGAGAAGAGGAAACTCGCTTTTTTGAGAGCGATTGGAGGTCTCCGGGATTTTGCAGGAAAGATAGGGGGCAGACCAGTTAAACAACTACTAACTATATATAAAGCAAAATGTGCATCTACCGCTATCTACGGGGCTGGCCTCTGGGGAGTAGATAAAAACATCTCAATGATACAAACCCTGGAAAATCAATTTCTAAGGTATCTCCTCGCTGTCTCAAAGGCAACCTCTGTATATAAAATGCACATTGAGCTGGATCTCCCGTATATAACAGATACTATAAAAACCGAACCCCCCCTTCTCTGGCATAAAATTTGGACTACCCCTGAGACTGCTTTTAATAGAGAGGTGCTACAAGACATTCTTAAATTGGAAGGGGCTAAATATTCCAACCAATCGAATTGGTTGAACTATGTCAGCAATTTCTTTTTTGAGATCGGGCACCAAGAGTGGTTTACAGATCCATCGTCACTGGAAAATATTTCTCGAAAATATTTGAGAAAGATTTTAATGGCGCATTTGGAATCAGTCAGATGGAACAAACAAAAATTTTCTGACACCATCCTGGCATATCAAAGGGTAACACTTCAGAAGGGCCTTCAATCATACCTATCATCAGATTTTCCATGCTACTCAAGAATGTTACTCACCAGATTCAGAATGGGCTCTTTTTATCGATACGTAACATTCCCAAAATGCAACGACTGGTCACGGATCACCTGTCTCTGTCCCTGTGATACTACTTCACAACAATCTAATATTCACACCGTTCTCTTCTGTAAGTATTACGGGACTCTGAGAAAAGCCCTATTATTACCCCTACTAAAGAGATGGAATATCAGGACATGTAAAACTGCTTTTGAGCGGTTACAGGAACTTGAAGATAAGGAGGTGACAATCAAAATGGAACAGTTTTTAAAATTAGTGATAAAATTTAGGAAAACCTTAGATTGAGATTGGAGATAGTGATTACTCCTCTCTGTTTTTAATCTGCCTTTTCTAAACGTAGACTTTTAATTTTTCCTGAAGCTTTGTATGAAATTTTAAACTGAGACATTTTCAATCATTTGTTGTATAAATGTATTTTAAATTATGTATATGAAGGTATGCTTATATGATATTTGTCTAAATATCGAATAAAGCTTATTTTGAACCTTTGAACCTTTGACCAAACTCGATAGCGATAGGTGGAACGAGTTTGTGCAAGCATGTAAACAATAAGCAGTCTGAGTCAAGAAAACATATATTCGAAACACACATATTATTATCAACATAATCAGAATTAGAGGTCGTCCGTTCAAGATTAAAGGCGATCTATGACAAGTAAATAGAACTGTCGAAACATACAGAAAAAACTTTGTACGAGGGAACATTTGATTGCTATATCTTGTTTGGAGGAACATATCCAAGGGAAAACATAGTCTGTTCACATATGATGGGGGGAGAGAAGAGGGGGGGGAAGTTAAGTGCAATAGAGAATGCTGAGCTGAGGTGGAAATATAAGGCAATGAATGGGTAGGGCTGTGTTGTAGGGTATGGGGATCAGTGGAGGGGGAAGGGATAAACTGAAGGCGCAGCTCTAAGTAAGTTCAGGACACAAAAGTAGACGGATTTAAGTGGTGACTGTACTATTCCATTCGTCAATGGTGTTTAGTCCTTTATTGATGGAATCACAAATCGTCATCCATTTGCACTCAGCCTTATTGAGGAAAATTCTGATATCTCCCCCTCGAATGGGCAACGTAGGTTTTTCAATTACTTGCCACTGCATGTCTGTGTTGAGATGGTTATGTTGTAGGTAATGTGATACCAATGGGGCTGTCATGGTTTTACAGTTGATGCGGCTCTTGTGCTGAATGATGCGTTGTTTGATCATTTGTGTTGTCTGTCTGATGTAGATCAAGTTGCACGGACATTTTATGGCATAGATCACATTTTGTGATCTACAGTTGGTGTGTTTTTTCAGTCTGTATGTGCAGCCATTGGTAACAAATTATTTTGTGTTGATGGTGAGCATGCATACGCTACAGTTTTGGCATTTGTAGTGTCCTACTATTCCCCCAGATTCATTTAAAATCAAGCTTGACTCACAGTGTGATCTGAGACACACTAGTGAAGCGACTCAGCAACGTCGGAATCCAGGAGAAGGCACTGGAATGGATCATCTCCTTCCTCGCCAGAAGGACACAGAGAGTTCGCCTCCCCCCGTTCAGATCTGAAGCCACCGAAGTCATCTGCGGCGTTCCTCAAGGCTTCTCGCTCAGTCCAACCCTCTTCAACGTCTACATGAGCCCCCTCGCAGACATCGCACGCCAGCACAACCTCAACATCATCTCCTACACCGACGACACCCAGCTGATCCTCTCCCTCACCTACGACCCCGCCACCGCCAGAGCCAACCTCCACAAAGGGATGAAAGAGGTAGCCGAATGGATGCAGAACAGTCGCCTGAAACTGAACTTGGACAAGACGGAAGTCCTCATACTGGGATCCTCACCCTCCAACTGGGATGACTCCTGGTGGCCCCCCGCCCTAGGCAGCGCACCCAAACCAACAGACCACGCACGCAACCTAGGCTTCATCCTGGACTCCTCCCTCTCCATGACCAGACAAGTCAACGCTGTCTCCTCGTCATGCTTCAACATCCTGCGCATGCTACGTAAGATCTTCCGGTGGATCCCCACCGAGACCAGGAAGAGGGTCACCCAGGCCCTCGTCACCAGCCGTCTGGACTACGGCAACTCACTCTACGCAGGAACCACCGCCAAACTCCAGAAGAGACTTCAACGGATCCAAAACGCCTCTGCACGACTCATCCTGCAAATCCCTCATCGCAGCCACATCTCCAAACACCTTAGAGACCTGCACTGGCTCCCGGTCAACAAGAGAATCACCTTCCGTCTCCTCACCCAGGCTCACAAAGCCCTACACAACCAAGGACCAGGATACCTCAACAGACGCCTCCACTTCTACGCTCCCAAACGCCAGCTTCGATCGACCGGCCACGCCCTCGCCGCCGTCCCCCGTATCCGAAGAGCCACCACAGGGGGACGGTCCTTCTCCTACCTCGCCGCCAAGACATGGTACTCCCTCCCGACCCACCTCCGCCTGACCCAGGACCACCTCGCCTTCAGGAAGCAGCTCAAGACCTGGCTGTTCGAGCAGTAGCGTATCCGCCTCCCCTAGCGCCTTGAGACCCTCCGGGTGAGTAGTGCGCTATATAAATGCTTTGATTGATTGAGTCAAGCTTGTTTTTAAATGAATCTGGGTGAATAATTTGCTTACATGATGTGTTAAAAAATAATTTCTTGAAGTTAGTTAGGCTTTATGATATGTACTGCTAGAGAATCTTAGTCAGTATGTCTGTTAGGCCTCTTAGTTGCCAAAAGATCCATGCTGATTCCTTTTGACAACTAAGAGGCCTAACAGACATGCTGCCTAAGACTCTATAGCAGTACATATCATAAAGATTGCATGTAACATCCTGGTCATGTGTCCAAGATCACATTGTGAGTCAAGCTTGATTTTAAATGAATCTGGGTGTATAATTTGCTTACTTGATGTGTTAAAAAACCATTTATTGTTAAGTTAGTCAGGCTTTATGATATGTACTGCTAGAGAATCTTAGGCAGCATGTCTGTTAGGCCTCTTAGTTGCCAAAAGATCCATGGTGATTTCTTTTGGCAACTAAGAGGCCTAACAGACCTGCTGCTTAAGATTCTCTAGCAGTACATATCATGAAAAATTGCATGTAACATCCTAGTCATGTGTCTAAGATCACAATGTGAGTCAAACTTGATTTTAAATGAATCTGGGTGAATATTGTGCTTACTTGATGTGTTAAAAAATCATTTCTTGTAGTCAGCTGGCTTTATGAATTGTACTGCTAGAGAATCCTAGGCAGCATGTCTGTTAGGCCTCCTAGTTGCAAAAAGATCCATGGTGATTCCTTTTGGCAACTAAGAGGCCTAACAGACATGCTGCCTATGATTCTCTAGCAGTACATATCATAACGATTGCATGTAACATCCTGGTCATGTGTCTAAGATCACACTGTGAGTCAAGCTTGATTTTAAATGAATCTGGGTGAATAATTAGCTTACTTGATGTGTTAAAAAATCATTTCCTGAAGTCAGTTAGGCTTTATGATATGTACTGCTAGAGAATCTTAGGCAGCATGTCTGTTCTGTTAGGACTCTTAGTTGCCAAAAGATCCATGGTGAATCTTTGTGGCAACTAAGAGGCCTAACAGACATGCTGCCTAATATTCTCTAGCAGTACATATCATAAAGATTGCATGTAACATCCTGGTCATGTGCCTAAAACCACACTGTGAGTCAAACTTGATTTTAAATGAATCTGGGTGAATAATTAGCTTACTTGATGTGTTAAAAAATCATTTCCTGAAGTTAGTTAGGCTTTATGATATGTACTGTTACTGTTAGAGAATCTTAGGCAGCATGTCTGTTAGGCCTTTTAGTTGCCAAAAGATCCATGGTGATTCCTTTTGGCAAATAAGAGGCCTAACAGACATGCTGCCCAGGATTCTATACCAGTACATATCATAAAGATTGCAAGTAACATCCTGGTCATGTGTCTAAGATCACACTGTGAGTCAAGCTTGATTTCAAATGAATCTGGGTGAATAATTTGCTTAGTTGATGTGTTTAAAAATCATTTCTTGAAGTCAGTTAGGCTTTATGATATGTACTGCTAGAGAATCTTAGGCAGCATGTCTGTTAGGCCTCTTAGTTGCCAAAAGATCCATGGTGATTCCTTTTGACAACTAAGAGGCCTAACAGACATGCTGCCTAAGATTCTCTAGCAGTACATATCATAAAGATTGCCTGTAACATCCTGCTCATGTGTCTACATTCACACTGTGAGTCAAGCTTGATTTTAAATGAATCTGGGTGAATAAGTTGCTTACTTGATGTGTTTAAAAATCATTTCTTGTAGTCAGTTAGGCTTTATGATATGTACTGTTAGAGAATCTTAGGCAGCATGACTGTTAGGCCTCTTAGTTGCCAAAAAGGCTCCATGCTGTGCAATAAAGATCCAGGGTGTGCTGTTGAAATGAAAAAGGAATGTTATTTCTTGCTTACATATAAATGGTCTGTTTTTTTGCCAGTAGAGACAGTGAGATGGTATGAGCAGAGACACACACAGTGCAGGCAGAGACAGACATGGTAGATTGCATGTAACACCCTGGTCATGTGTCTAAGATCATACTGTGAGTCAATCTTGATTTCAAATGAATCTGGGTGAATAATTTGCTTACTTGATGTGTTAACAAATCATTTCTTGAAGTTAGTTAGGTTTTAGGATATGTACTGCTAGAGAATCTTACAAATAAGACAGGAGTATAACCCATTCAGGACTGGGTAGGTAAGGTGCAATTAGAATACAATATCCCGAAAGGTAAAAGTCAATAGACAATCATTCATAGCATGCACATAGCATTACTTGGGTGGGCAAAAAGGAGATAACTCATATTTTTTGTCAAAAGGTACTTATTCAGCTTTATGTGGTAACATTAATTTCAAGGTCGGATATACACAGTTAGAATCAGCACTGCATAGAATGTATTGACAACCACATGGGACTTGGTGCAACAAACGTGAATAAATAGTGCAGGTGGCGACGCAAGTGAGATAAAACAGCGTAGTCAGCGCATTGTGCATAAAGTGCAAACTATTTACTGTGGGTGGCTAGAACGGCGCATGTGACATTGTGATATCACAGTGGGCATAGTTAATTTTGGTTCAGGTCTAAAGCCACTAAGGAAAAGTGCGCCTATTAGTCAGGCTGTTGGGTCGACGGCGTTTCGATCCAGAGAAATTAGGATCATCATCAGGACTGGTTGTCTGAATTAAGAAGTGCTGTGGAGAAAGGGAGCATATATTAGGGGGGGGGGAGAGGAAGGGATGTGTCCAAATTAAGGAACTGGAGCACTGATTACCTTCAAAGGATCCCATGGAATATGAATCCTTAAGACCTAGTAGAATAGGGGAGTTTGAGGAAGGTTTGGTATAAGGCAGCTTGGTGAGTCACCGGTAAATTGGGGTCATCGCTACTGGGCCATGAGGTAATTTGTGTCTTTGCTGGTGGGCCGTGCTGAGAACAAAATGAGGGGAAACAATGAATGGGTAGTCGGGGTAAAGGGAAAATGGTTGATCGGAGTATTAAATTCGGTCCCATGGGGACAGGGCATTTACATACCTCGCTGCCGAAAAAAACTGTGTTTTTTGGCCCTGTGGGTTGGCCTTGCTCCGGTAAATGACTGTTGACGGGATCAGCGTTGCAGTCGGCCGAATTAATTGACCGCGCTGTGGGTAGACGCTGAGGGATAAAAAAGGGGGAGAGAGTAAGTCACCAATATCCAGGGTATTGGTTTTGGAGGCAGAGTAAGGGGATTCTGTGGGGTTGAGTTACCTTAATGAATCAACGCGACCGTCCGTGTATCAGTGGAGACAGGTTCTGGACGGACGCTGTACGGCGTGTGAGATACTTATGTGTTGGGCGGGGATTGAGTCAGGGAAGGGGGGCGGGGAAATGACGACATCCATGATCTAGTCACCAGTGATTGGATGAGGAGGTAGGGCGAGGGTGACGACGTTTCAAGTACCATGGAAACGCGTCCTGTCTGGGGAGAGTGGGCGTTTGACCAAACTCGATAGCGATAGGTGGAACGAGTTTGTGCAAGCATGTAAACAATAAGCAGTCTGAGTCAAGAAAACATATATTCGAAACACACATATTATTATCAACATAATCAGAATTAGAGGTCGTCCGTTCAAGATTAAAGGCGATCTATGACAAGTAAATAGAACTGTCGAAACATACAGAAAAAACTTTGTACGAGGGAACAGTTGATTGCTATATCTTGTTTGGAGGAACATATCCAAGGGAAAACATAGTCTGTTCACATATGATGGGGGGGAGAGAAGAGGGGGGGGGGAAGTTAAGTGCAATAGAGAATGCTGAGCTGAGGTGGAAATATAAGGCAATGAATGGGTAGGGCTGTGTTGTAGGGTATGGGGATCAGTGGAGGGGGAAGGGATAAACTGAAGGCGCAGCTCTAAGGAAGTTCAGGACACAAAAGTAGACGGATTTAAGTGGTGACTGTACTATTCCATTCGTCAATGGTGTTTAGTCCTTTATTGATGGAATCACAAATCGTCATCCATTTGCACTCAGCCTTATTGAGGAGAATTCTGATATCTCCCCCTCGAATGGGCAACGTAGGTTTTTCAATTACTTGCCACTGCATGTCTGTGTCGAGATGGTTATGTTGTAGGTAATGTGATACCAATGGGGCTGCCATGGTTTTACAGTTGATGCGGCTCTTGTGCTGAATGATGCGTTGTTTGATCATTTGTGTTGTCTGTCTGATGTAGATCAAGTTGCACGGACATTTTATGGCATAGATCACATTTTGTGATCTACAGTTGGTGTGTTTTTTCAGTCTGTATGTGCAGCCATTGGTAACAAATTATTTTGTGTTGATGGTGAGCATGCATACGCTACAGTTTTGGCATTTGTAGTGTCCTACTATTCCCCCAGATTCATTTAAAATCAAGCTTGACTCACAGTGTGATCTGAGACACATGACCAGGATGTTACATGCAATCTTTATGATATGTACTGCTAGAGAATCTAAGGCAGCATGTCTGTTAGGCCTCTTAGTTGCCAAAAAGGCTCTATGCTGTGTAATAAAGATGTGTGTAACATGGTAATAAAATTAGTGCTTTTTTGTTTTTTTAGTGTTTGCTGCTCAAATCCAAGAATCTGGAGTGTAATTGAGAGTGTTTTGAACCTTCGAAACCATTTATGAAGGTGAGGCGCTAATTTGTAAAGGGGATCTATTTTTGTGCAGATTAAAATAATAAGAAAAATTTCTCTCAATGTTTCCACTATTTGTTCTGTGTTGTACCATTTTATCTTTTATGTGTACCATGTCTGTATCTGCTTGCACTATTTATATATGTTGTCATACTATTTTACTGTCTCTCGGCACCATCTTTTTATGGGACTGCTCCATGTGTTCTTTTCTTTGCAGTCCTGCTTCATCTATCCTCTGCCTGTAACAGTTTAGTGTCTGCACCCGGTCTTGTGTATTTACAGAGGCCTATTATGATATGGCTGTTGGTGTGTGTTATGCAGTCCTACCATGATAAATATTTTCCCTCTCTGTCTGTAGTTTTGTACTCTCTGGTTGTAATGCTTTCTCTCTGTCTTCTCTATCTGCGCCTTTGTGTGCTTGATGTAGCCTCTGGATGTAACTTTTCAGTGTCTGTTTCTAGCATTTTGTTCTCTGTTGTACCATTTTATCATCTGTGTGTACCATGTCTGAGTCTGCTTGCACTATCTGTGTCTGTGCTCATACCATCTCACCGTCTCTACTGGCAAAAAACAGACCATATACATGTAAGCAAGAAATAATATTCCTTTTTCATTTCAACGGTACAAAAAGGGGTGGTGATGGACGGAGCATCTGAATCAATCAAACACTCACACCAAGTCAAAAGATCTGGGTTTAATCCATCACCGTTCTTTAGCCCACTCTGCCACCCCAGTTCAGACATGGCTATATGCAAATCAGTCTGACCCTGTGCCTCATGGGAACAGTCCAGCCCGAACTGCCAAGCCATGTCTTCCCTGGACCGGAAACAAGCTTCCGAGGACCGAGGTCCATTACCACTCCCTTTTGTACCGTTTTTCATTTCAACAGCACACCCTGGATCTTTATTGCACAGCATGGAGCCTTTTTGGCAACAAAGAGGCCTAACAGACCTGCTGCCTAAGATTCTCTAACAGTACATATCCTGAACCATAATTGTCTTCCAAACATGATTTTAAAACACAACTAAGCAAATTATTCACCCAGATTAATTTAAAATCAAACTTGACTCACAGTGTGATCTTAGACACATGACCAGCATGTTACATGCAATCTACCATGTCTGTCTCTGCCTGCACTATGTGTCTCTCTGCTCATACCATCTCACTGTGGCTCTGCACCTTCTTTTTTTGTAACTGCTCCATCTGTTCTTTTTACTTGCAGCAGTGCAGCATCTATTCTCTGACTGTAACAGTTTACTGTCTGCCTGCATTATTTCATTTTTCATTGGCACCATCTCTCTATATCTGTGCATGTACCATCTGTCTGCACCCTTTTATATGCATTTGCAGAGGTCTATTATGATATGGTTGCTCATGCTTAGCATGACATTTTGTACATGTTGTGCAATTTAGATGCTGAGTGTGCTGTTGAAAGGCAAAAGCAACTGTCTCTGTGGCACGTAGTAATCTTTTTAGTGAATTTTCATTTGTACATTGTGAGTCCCACCTTCAGTCTGTACACAGTTTGAACACCAGTTTATTGTGCTAAACTCAGATAATCCGTCCCTGTCAAGAACGCTGTACCTGAACCTCCAGAGTTCTGTGGGGGCGATCAGTTAAAGGTCGTCTAGATGAGAATTTCCCAATTCCCAAACACCCCTGGTCCCAGAGATCTCTGAGCCCAGGAATGAGGGGGAAAGGGGAAGTGGATAACGAACAACAGTGAGACTGCCACACCCTGGTGTCTTCAGCTTACCGGCACCTGTAAGAATAACATAACATTAATACATTCTCACAAGCTTGACCAAGATTGCTCAGGCTATATCGATCCAAATGCTGCTTCTCTTGTACCTGTAGCTTGGAAGTGCACACCAGCAGACCCCCCTCGTTACGGAGAAGCGCTCATAACCACAAGATTCTAAAACCTGGAAGAGACTACCCAGCAAAACTAGCTCGCTCTGCATTTTGAAATAAGGAATGGTTCTAGCGCGAAGAAAAATAAAGATGACATACCTTTTACGATAAAAAATACCCTTCTTTCAACCCGTCTATTATTTAAGTGCTACATATCTCCTGCTGAAATCTTTCTAATAATAAAAACAATCGAATCTCCTCTATAACTGGAATCTACTCGACAGGATAACTAATCAAAGAATTTGTTGTACACCTGTCTCTGTGTAAAAAACGAATGACGGTCACCTGATGAAGGCCTCAGGCCGAAACGCGTTGTGTTCTATTCTACCGCATTTGCCTTCATAAATTTTCCATCGACCGAACATATCGTACAGCACCTGTTTATAGTTAGATGTATATTGTCTTGTTTTTTTTCACATTGAGCACTGCATGTTATTTATTGCAATTGTTATGAATTACAAGTGTTTTTCTATGAATCAAATCAATAATCTTTTGTAAAAAAGAAATATAGAATCTTTCTGTCCAAAATGGAAAAAAGACGTAAAAAGTAAATAAATAACAAGAAAAATAAAATAATCATATATTTTTCATACGTTGCTGTCTAAGTGAATTATTATTGCCTATGTAAATAATATGTAAAATGAGGGTGTAATAAGGGCACTAATATTATCAATGGTTTGCTAGTTTTGTTCTCAACTCATGTTTATGTATTCCCTATGATTAGCAAACCACTAGTACGTAGGGGTCCCCTTTCTTTCCAAATTGTTGGTGTGAAATTTGCCACTCTCTGGAAGAGGAGATGACGTTGGTAACTTGCTTCACAAATGAAAAGAGATGGAGACCACTGCGTAAACTACACTTGGTTAGTAAGAGAATATGACTACATGCGCATATAGATATCCCCCTAAACACTTTCTAGACCAGAAGTTCGGTGTAGTGAGTAGGCTCAATACAGTTCTCCAATTAATCCTCTTGGTACATAGAGTCAAGATTGAATGCTCTTAAACAACTGCTGCTGTACGGGCGATAGCCATCACCCATATGCCGAGTCTTAATCAAAGTCTTTAGAAATAAGTTCTTAAGAATTCAGTGACGGAATAGGTACTCGAATTCACACTACGAACTATCTCCAAGAGACTGCTTCTCAATCAGAATTTGTCTGGAAACAACTTGAAAGTCACAAGGATCAAATGTTCAAAGGCTTACCGTTACTCTCGGACCAAACTGCACGGCAAAACGAGAGTTGAGAGATAACGGAAACCAGACCTTATTCACGAAGGCTATTTTACTGCTGACAGGACTGCTCACAAAGAATTTGGAGCTTTCTGAGTCTTCTCCGAACTCAATAGAATCTTCTTTTGACGAGCCGCTACAGGAATAGAGATGCCTAGGAAGAGGCTCTCTGGTACGCAACCGACTCCGTCAAATTCTTCAGTTGAAGTGCGCAGCACCAGAGCAGCACACGCACAAAATGGCAGCACTGTTGCAAAAGACTAGAACGCTAACCGAAGGTTGGCGTTTTCAAACATCGGAACAACTGGAAGTTCTCCACCTGAACTGCGCCACCAATTGACTCCAACTGGCAGAAGATTGGATATGGGGTAAACAGTTATTCAGTCTTGGTGAAGACCAGGTCCCTGAAAGCTTTGACACCAGAGCGGGCTTGACAGTACCCCCCACCAAAGCCCCCTCCCCAGGCTTCTGCGGGTAAGTCTTGTGAAAAGCTGACACCAATCTAAGAGCATGAACATTACAGCTAGGCTCCCAGGATCTTTCCTCCGGGCCGAAACCTTTCCAATCCACTAAGTAAAACAGTTTCCCTCTTTTAATCTTTGAATCTAGGATTCTCTTAACCTCAAACTCTTCCGAGGATTGGACTGAAACTGAAGTGGGTGGAGTTTCTTGTCTAAGATGGGGAGGACTTTTCCTGACCAAGGAGACATGAAAGGTTGGGTGTATCTTCATGGTTTTTGGAAGAATGACTCTGACACTAACAGGATTGACCATCTTATCTACAGAGAAAGGACCCACAAATCTTGGTTGAAACTTGCGATTACCTCGCAAATGCATATGCTTGGTGGAAACCCAGACCTGATCCCCAGATTCAAAAATGGGACTTTCTCTACGCTTTCGGTCTGCCTGATTCTTGTAAATGGTCTTAGCCTTGGAAAGGTTAGCTGATGCTGCCTGATAAGATTTCTGCAAATTTGATAAAACCTCCTGAACTGCTGGAACCTCAACCTCCACCTTACCCACCCACATATTAGGATGCCTGCCTGAATTCAAAAAGAATGGGGAGAAACCTGTAGCTGAATGAACTGCATTATTGTAAGCAAACTCCGCAGTACTAAGCAAAGAGGGCCACTCGCCCTCTTGATCCATTAGATACATGCGAAGGTATTGCTCTAGATCCTGATTCACCCGCTCAGTCTGTCCATCAGTCTCTGGATGGAAACTGGTGGACAGACGAGAATCTACCCCAATTCCTCTCAAAAAGGACCTCCAAAAACGGGACACAAATTGTGGGCCTCGATCGGAAATCACCACCTTGGGAATTCCATGAAGTTTCACGATGTGCTGAACAAATAAGGTGGCCAACTGGGGAGCTGTGGGAAGGGCTTTCAATGAAATGAAATGACTCATCTTGGTGAATTGATCCACCACCACCCAGATGACGGAGGTACCCTGACTATAGGGCAAATCCATAATGAAATCCATAGAAATGGTAAGGAGATAGGGCTACAGGTAATGGTTGGAGGACACCCTGTGGGGACTGCCTTAAACTCTTCCCTTTGATGCACTGCTCGCATGTGGCTACGTACTGTCTCACCTGAGTGTCCATGCCAGGCCAAATAAAGTATCTTTTCACCAACTCCAAAGTCTTTGCAAAACCCTTGTGTCCGGCCAACATATGATCATGGGACAATTGAATGATTTCAGTTTGCAGATCTTCACTTGGAACAAATATCTTTCCATGGAGATAGGGTGTTCCCTCCTTGACCTCTCGATCTGGACCCTCGGACTTCCTGTCTTGAAACTTTTCCTTAGAAAACTCTTCGCGAATCCGTGTGCCCAAGTCATCATCTACTGAAGTGGCAATAATCTTCTCTTTAGGAATGACAAAATGCTCCTTCGGATGTTCAGCTTCACTCCGCAATTCTAGTCGCGATAAAGCATCAGCTTTAGCATTAGCTGCTCCAGGCTTGTAGGTTAAAACAAAATCATAGTCTGCGAAGAATAGAGACCATCTCAATTGTCGAGGAGTGAGAGTGCGCGCTGACTTTAGAAATTGTAAATTTCGATGATCAGTGAAAACCGTTATAACATGTCTGGCTCCCAATAAGTAATGTCGCCAGACCTGGAAGGCATCCTTCACTGCCAATAGTTCCTTGTCTGCAATTGAGTAGTTTATTTCTGCGGGAGACAATTTCCGAGAATGATATGCAACCGGGTGGAGCTGACCAGTATTCTTCTGTCGCTGAGACAAAATTCCCCCAAGGGCCAAATTCGAAGCATCAGCCTCCACAAAAAATGGTTCATTCAAATCTGGGTGTTGCAACACTGGAGCAGTGGTAAATGCCTCCTTCAACTGCTGGAATGCTTCCTCCGAAGCTGGTCCCCAAACAAATTTCTCATTCTTCTTTAACAATCAAGTAATGGGACTCACTTTGCTGGAGAAATCGGGAATAAACCGCCTGTAAAAATTGGCAAAGCCTAAGAAACTCTGTATTTCTTTGACGGATCGAGGAGCAGGCCAATTCTTGATGGCTTGAAGTTTTGAGTCATCCATTGACACTCCTTCAGGGGAAAGAATGAATCCAAGGAATTCAACCTTGGACGAATGAAAGACGCATTTCTCCAACTTCACATACAGTTGATGTTCCAATAGCCGCTCCAAAATGGCACGCACGTGACTCACATGTTCTTCAAAGCTGTTTGAAAAAATCAAAATATCGTCAATGTAGACGACTGCGAAACGATCTAGGTACTCTCGAAGAATGTCATTCACGAAGTGCTGGAAAGCTGCCGGGGCATTACACAGCCCAAAAGGCATCACCTGGTACTCAAATAATCCCAGCCTGGTGCGAAATGCTGTCTTCCACTCTTCGCCTTCTGCCATGCGAACCAAATGATAGGCCCCTCGCAAATCCAATTTGGTGTAGATTCGGGCCTCTTTAACTTGATCTAATAACTCCGAAATGAGTGGCAGAGGGTAACGGTTCTTTTTAGTGACCAAATTTAAGGCTCTATAATCTATGCAGGTCCTCAAGGTCCCATCCTTCTTCGGGATAAAAAAAAGAGGGGAAGACACTGGAGATTTTGACGGTCATATAAAACCACTCGCCAGGTGTTGATCAATGTATTCTTTCAGATGCAAATTCTCCGGTTCTGACAAAGCATAAATGCGGCTACAAGGTAATGCTGCACCTGGCTCTAATTCAATTCTGCAATCATAGGGTCTATGTGGAGGGAGCTTCCGGGCTTCTTTTTCATTGAAGACTTCCTTCAAATCTGAATATTCATCTGGAATGTCTTGAACTTCAATGGCACAAATGGTTTGGATTTGATTGGCTAAATTTGAAGACATCGACTGCAAGGCAAGCCCAGAAGAGGCTTTGAGACAGTGCTCCAGACAAAATTCAGAATTCATTTCTAAGGTGCGTGTGGCCCAATCAATTCTTGGATTGTGCTCGGTGAGCCATGGCAACCCCAGGATGAGCTGGAACTGAGGGGCATCAATCAGGTTAAAGCGTACATGACTCCTATGCTCTCCGGGACCATACACTGTGATGATTTCGGTATCAGCAACTATAGGACCAGATGATAAATTTGTGCCATCCACCGCACGAACTGGCTCATGTCTCAGCTTCTTTTCAAAACGAATCCCCAAAGACTTAGCAAACTGAATGTCGCAGAAGTTTCCGGTTGCTCCTGAATCAATCATAATGGAGATGCCTTCCTTCTCTGTTTCTCCAAAAGTAATCCGACTGAAAAGGATTAAGTGCGGAGCTGAAGATTGAAGAGTATTTGCCAAGGATTGTGAAACTGGAGTTGAATCCGATTCAGCTCCCCACCAGAGCAACTCCGTCTACTGGTGGAGCCGATCTTTTACCAAAGCCGCAGACTTGGGTTTCCTAGGACATTCTCGAACAAAATGACCCGATTGGCCGCAATACATACACAGCTTGCCTGCTCGTCTTTTTTCTCTCTCCTCTTTGCTTAGAGGACCTCGAACAGTTCCAATTTGCATCGGTTCTTCACTAGCACTCCCTTCTGAACTCTTACTCACATCCAAACGAGCTCGATCAAACCTGGGGGGGAGTACTCTTGCATCCTTTCGACGTTCACTGCGCCTTTCAAATTGACGTTGATCTATCTGTAAAACCAAATCCATCAGCTCCGATAAGTCGGTAGGTCTCTTCGGAATTTGGGATAACCCATCCTTTACTTCATCCTTGAGCCCACGATAGAAGATGGCTGCTCTCTTTGCCATTGGCCAACTGGTTTCGACTATCAACTTATTAAATTGAGCTATGTAAGCCACCAGTTCTTTACTTCCTTGCTTTAAATCTAGTAACTCATTGTCAGTTGTTTGAGATATAGTTCTTCGGTCAAAAATTCGTAAAAATTCTGCCTAGAAGTCTTCGTACTTGTACAACACAGGATCGTTTGTTGATACCAAAGGCAACGACCACGCCGCTGCATCCCCACTCAGGTAAGACAGAACGAAAGCCACTTTGGATTGATCTTCTTTAAATAAAATGGGTTTACACAAAAAATGCAGAGCACACTGCGTGAGGACAATCTGAGCCTTATGGGGGTCTCCCTGAAATCTTTCCGGAGGGGCCAAAGGGATAGTTGGGGACATAGCATGCACTACTTGAGTAGTTAACTCAGATGAAGAAGAAGATGGTGCGAAACCTTGACCCTTAATTTTCTCAAAACTGGGACTGGGACTGGGAGCTGCTGCTATCTCATCAATTCTCTGGCGGAGATAACTAGTCTCTAAATTAGACCTCTTAACTTCCTCCCTATTTTCACTCAACTGTTTCTGTAGACTTTCCAGGACGGAGGTCAAAGCCTTAACGTCCAGACCCTCAGCCATCTCGCCCAGACAGAAGGCAACCTATTGGGCACTTCAATCTGTCAAGAACGCTGTACCTGAACCTCCAGAGTTCTGTGGGGGCGATCAGTTGAAGGTCGTCTAGATGAGAATTTCCCAATTCCCAAACACCCCTGGTCCCAGAGATCTCTGAGTCCAGGAATGAGGGGGAAAGGGGAAGTGGATAACGAACAACAGAGAGACTGCCACACCCTGGTATCTTCAGCTTACCGGCACCTGTAAGAATAACATAACATTAATACATTCTCACAAGCTTGACCAAGATTGCTCAGGCTATATCGATCCAAATGCTGCTTCTCTTGTACCTGTAGTTGGTGTGGAATTTGCCTCTCTCTGGAAGAGGAGATGACGTTGGTAACTTGCTTCACAAATGAAAAGAGATGGAGACCACTGCGTAAACTACACTTGGTGAGTAAGAGAATATGACTACATGCGCATATAGATATCCCCCTAAACACTTTCTAGACCAGAATTTCGGTGTAGTGAGTAGGCTCAATACAGTTCTCCAATGAATCCTCTTGGTACATAGAGTCAAGATTGAATGCTCTTAAACAACTGCTGCTGTACGGGCGATAGCCATCACCCATATGCCGAGTCTTCATCAAAGTCTTTAGAAATAAGTTCTTAAGAATTCAGTGACGGAATAGGTACTCGAATTCACACTAGAATTTTTCTGGAAACAACTTGAAAGTCACAAGGATCAAATGTTCAAAGGCTTACCGTTACTCTCGGACCAAACTGCACGGCAAAACGAGAGTTGAGAGATAACGGAAACCAGACCTTATTCACGAAGGCTATTTTACTGCTGACAGGACTGCTCACAAAGAATTCGTAGCTTTCTGAGTCTTCTCCGAACTCGATAGAATCTTCTTTTGACGAGCCGCTACAGGAATAGATACGCCTAGGAAGAGGCTCTCTGGAACGCAACCGACTCCGTCAAATTCTTCAGTTGAAGTGCGCAGCACCAGAGCAGCGCGCGCACGAAATGGCGGCACTGTTGCAAAAGACTAGAACGCTAACCGAAGGTTGGCGTTTTCAAACATCGGAACAACTGGAAGTTCTCCACCTGAACTGCGCCACCAATTGACTCCAACTGGCCGAAGATTGGATATGGGGTAAACAGTTATTCAGTCTTGGTGAAGACCAGGTCCCTGAAAGCTTCGACACCAGAGCGGGCTTGACATTCCTTAGAACTAAATTATAAAGTCTTTCAAAAGTTCCACAGTCCAGAAAACCCTTAAACAAAACTCACAGTAAGACCCCTTTAACTGCAGTAATTATTTAAATGAATTGCAAGGGATGGTGTTATGTGTCTAGGATCACAGTGTGAGTCTGCTTTCAAAAAAGAGGAAGGTGGCAGATTAATTTGTGTAGTTAATGTGTTTAAAAGTATGGTAATGTATGTACTTATAAAATTGGTAAAGGTAGTTTTTAATTATCTATTCGTGAAAAAGATATAATGAAGTCTTTATTATATGGAAGGACCAGCAACATATTCTTATTGGTGCAATGGAAGAGCATCAAGAAAACGTTGCTTTGAATTTTGACATCTCAGGCGATTTATTAGAGGAAGTGAAAGATGGAATTTTTCCAGAGGAAAATGATACTGGGTAGGAGGGGTTACAGCCCCCTCCTGGGGAATTTCCCGGGGCCAGGATATCTGCGACGGCAGATGTGGTAAGTTGTGTGGGGTTTGGGAGGGGGTCTACGCTACCTTCTAGATACCTCACACGAGTCCTCGGACGACCTTTAAGTGGCGTCGAGTTTATTGGGGCCCCCGTCAAGTCAAGGGAAATTGGTAGTTGCACTTGAGGTACACCTCTGTGCGGTCGCCCCTCACAAGTGAGGGGGATATTTCTGGTTTAGGGATCTTGACACCGGTTACGACCTTGCCGTTGGCCCTTAAACGTTAGGATGTACAATTTCAAAATTTCAAGTTAATGTTTTGTAGGATGTTAGTTCGGCTAGGAGAACCTTTGTATTAGAGAATATGTTAAGGTTAGCCAAACATCCCAATGTGGTAATGAAATTGTACATAATATGAAACTGTTATTTTAATGTTTTAATTTTGTTTCATATTTTAATAAATACGGCCGGGAGGGTCACTCCCTCCCGTCTTCCAAAAGTTCAGAACTGTTTCCGGTTTTGATGAGAGTTTGGACAGTGCTTTTCTTGAAGTGATAGAAGATTTTGAATTGGAAGATGAAAATTTTGTTTATGATGAAAATGAAATACCGGACGAAGACATGTTGGAAGTTTTATTGGAATACGAAATGTTTGATGAATAAATTTATAATTTATAATAAAACATTTTTCGAGTCAGTCTTCTTGTAGTATTGATCGTTCATGTGTTTAATCAAAATGAGAATAAATGTTTTGATGAAGTGTGTTAGAGATTAGGGTCAGAAACATTAATTCCACCATGACCCCCTACACTGCCTGAAAAGCACTGTACTGTTCTTAACCCTGAATATTATTGTCAGCAAATACGTCTGTAATGTTGACACAGCAATGCACTGCCATAAAGTCAGAAACAGCACTCACTACATGATTTCCTACTCATGTAGTGGAGAAGTGTGGCTCAATGATTAGAGCGGCAGACCCTGATGCAGGGTTCTAGCCCGGGACCAGGGTTCAATTCTCCGCCTGGGCGGGTCTTGGGCTCAAAAATTACACAGACTTGATAATTCTTGCCTTGGTGCCTATTCCAATCATGGAGTCCCACTCTGCAACTCTGGGCAATAGCTTGCTTAATGTCCACAACGGCCCCCAAAACGCTAAGGATGCCTGGCCTCCACCTTGGGGGTGCCGAGGAGTGGACGCGTCACAGGGAAAGCCAGGATGGGTTTCACAGCGGTATTCGTACAAGCACCTTGAGACCCTTGCGGGTGAGTAGTACGCTATACAAGTATCAATTTACAATTTTTTACATTTTACTCTGTTCAGAGACTGTTGCTATGTCTTAATTTTGGATGTATGACGTTACAACGCATGCTTTTACCACGCATGCCTTTACAAAGCGGTTTTTACAAACGAAAACCTTTACAACGCATAGAGCTTTGGGGTGCTGGATAGTGAATAGTTTAATTTACTATTCCAACTCCAGTCCCCATGGACACTAGGGAAGGTGTTGGATAGTAAATTAAAACTATTCCTTATCCTAGAGCGCCCTCCAGCGCAATGCGTTGTAATGGTTTGCGTTGTAAAAGTTGCGTCGTAAAGGCACTGCGTGGTAAAAGGTGCGTTGTAAAGGATGTTTCTACTTAATTTTACTTATAAAGTGAACCAGTGTTTACATTATTTAGTGGTTATAATTTCTATGTTATATGTTAGTAGAGGTCTATAACATTTTTTTTCTTTATTCACAACAGATTGTAATTTTGAACAGAAAGAAAAATCAACATGCCAAACAAAAATGAAAAAAGAAAAACATTTAAACAGACATACTATTCCAAGAGAAAAGAATTAGAAGAATTACGTAATCAACAAAGGGCGGACAAAAAGAAGAGTGCTCCTGGTAAGACAACCAAGGATTTTATAAAGAAATGATCTCAAAGGAAACATTTTTTGGATAATGTGGGAAAGGAAAAACACTTGTCAGTATCTAGGAGAAATCATAGAAAAAAGAAAAATGTTTCCCAACTCTGTGGTGAACAAATTGTCTATAGTAATAGACGTACTAATCGGTTTGCGGAAATCTGGAAGCGTATATTTTATAATAGAGTAGTTTTTAATTTATTAAAAAATGTAAAAATTTCTAAAAGGAAATCAGCTTTTTATAGAAAAAAAATATATTGAGGATATTGTTGAACGCGCGTTTGAGATAAAAAATAAGTTATTTGTGTTAGTAATTAATGGAATAAATACACTGAATAAGGCAATCAAAGTTTTAAAAGCTAAGAGTAAATGGAAAAGACAAATAAAACGAAGTAATTTTTGTAAAGTTTTTTCTGGAAAATGGATGCATAGTTCAAGTTGTGAGCCATTTTTTAATGAAGAGAGTCACTTTCAAAGTAATGATTTGTTGCATGCAGTTGACACCAGCGGTCGAGCATATGAGGTGAAGGACGGTTGTCCTATTGAAAAAGAGAAAATTGTGCCTAGAAATGCAGAGGAGGTGATAGCTGATGAAGTTTTAGGGAGACGTCCTAACGCTCCTGTGTACACTTGAAATTGTAGTAGTATTTGCAGTGTACACAGGATTCAATTGATTTCTTTCGCAATTTCTTACGTAAGTATGCTAAGGAAAGTCTAAAAAAAAGATTATAATGTTGCAAGAATTAGACCATTTCAGGATGTTAGCAGTGCATCATACCGAAGTGAGGAAATTAGTGAGAAAGTCGTATTATGCAAAAACTCCAACACTTAAACTCAAACAGTTAAATAGTGCTCTTTTGCATGGATCTGAATTAGATGTTAAGAAGATCTGTGAAGAAATTGAGGTTAGTTACTTTGGTCCAGAAGAAGACAGTGCAGAAACTGATAAAGTAATAGAAGGAAATGTGGTGGAAAATGTCCGGAATTTTAATACTGAAAGTTTTGAACAGGAAAAATCAAAGTTTAAGGTCATTGCAGGTGAAAAACCACATTTTCCTTGTGTGTGTTGTCGACGCACTCATTACAAAAATCAAACCAGGTTAGTTGATTTATTTTTAAAAAGTGAAGAGGAAAATATTAGTGAGTGGAAAGATTTTGCAACTTATTTGTTGGTAGAAAATTGTTTTGATTTGGGTTCTGATCAACGTATTTGTAAATATTGTTATTATAAATTAAATGGAAAAAGAACGCCTGCTAGAGCTGTACATAGTAATCTTGAGTTGGTGACTATTCCATCTGAACTGAAGGATTTAAATACCTATGAGACTATTCTGATTCAATGTGTGCATCCATTTCAGGATATTGTTCGTATGGAGCCTAAGACAGGAAAATTAAATCCTTCAGATTTACAAAGAGGATTAAAGGGAAGAGCTGTATATTTGCCTCTTGATTTAAAGAAAAACATTGAGACAATTGGTGTTGAAAATGTAGAAGAGGAACCTCTAGTTATTTTAGTTAATGGTGTTCCTACAAAGAGTAAGAAAATCTGGCAAGATTTAGTGGATGTTAGAAAATCAAAAAGGCAACGTTGTATTTGGTCAAAAACAATAAATACTATAAAAATGTATACGTAGGAGAAGAGGAAATAAATGAAGAAGAGGATAATGATTTGTCTGCTGGACAAATTAAAAAAGTGGATGTGTCCAGAAGTGAAGAAATGTATGAACATTACAGTGTTCATCCACTGCATTCCAAAGAAGCAATGGGGAATGCTATTGAATTATTTCAGATGAAAAAAGTAAAAGGAAGTCCCATTAGTGTATGGGAAGAAAGCTTGGAAGCTCGTTGTTTTCCTCAGGTATTTCCAACACGTCAAGGTGCACGATATGATGACCGACCTATGCAGATTCCTGCATCTGAATACCGGACAACAAGATTATATGCAGAAGATCCGAGATTTCGTCAATGTATTCCATATTTGTTTCATCTTCTGTTTGAGAGTGACTTATCTGGAATTTCTTATGCAGTGAACCATATACTAAAAAGTGGAGTACATCTGCAAAATGTTTCAGCAAGGGAGTTTATGGATAAAGTCCAACAGAAAAACACTGTTTTGGATTCTCACCTAATTAATCTAATGGCATGTCAGCGTGGTACTAATGAGTATTGGCACCGTCGTCATGGGGATTTGAAATGTATGCTAAGAAACTTAGGAGCACCTACATGGTTTCTAACTCTAAGCTGTGCTGAGTATGCTTGGGAAGATTTACTTGAATTTCTTCGGGAGACAAATGCAAACATAGAAAATATAGAGTACAAGACACCTGGAGAACTGTGCTCTTTGGGTCCAGTTAATGTTTGCAGGTATTTTAATCATAGATTTGAAGCTATGATGTCTTTTATTACAAATAAAAAAAAAACGTTCTCTTGGCGAAGTTCTGGTTTTCATTTGGAGAAAAGAGTATCAAGCGAGAGGTGCTCCTCATATTCATATGCTATTATGGATCAAAGATGCTCCCAAATTTGGAACAGATTCAGATAACACTGTACTGTCTTTCATTGAAGAATATGCAACATGTGATATACCCAAAAGTACAACTGATAAGGACTTAAGAGGGAAAGTGTTACGATTTCAAAGCCATCGTTGTGGCAAATATTGTCGACGTAAATTCAAATCAAAGGATAAATTCTATACCAAATGTCGTTTTGGATTTCCATGACCAGTAATTTCAAAAGGAAGAGTGAACAATTTTATGTCATCTTTGCGACATACTGTCACAAGAAGATCACCAAAAAATGCCTACAATTTAAGAAGAAGTGAAGAGTCCAAAAACATAAATGACTATTACCCAGTCATTTTGTCCATGTGGAATGCTAACATGGATATTCAATATGTTTCAGACAACTCTATTGCTGTGGCTCGATATGTAACATCTTACATCACCAAATCTGAAAAGACAGAACTAAAGGATATGTGGGAAGACATTGCTCATGAAAAGAGCCTAAGTAAAAAATTGTATACCTACAGTTTGAAGATGTTATCTCATTGAGAAATTGGAGCATATGAATGTTGTGATCGATTATCATCAGCAGGTCTTTATGCGAAATCTAGAACAATCATTTGAGTGAGTTTAGGTCTTGCAAGAACACGAAACCGAGTTTTGAAACCTGTTCAAGAAATTGAATATTTAGCAGAGAAAGAACCAAACCGTACAGACATTCTGAAGACAAACATGCTGGATACATACTATCCAAATAGAAGTAATCTCCTTGAAAACATTTGTCTGTACGAAATACTACAAAACTACATTTTTAAAAGTAATATTACAGAGGATATCGATAAAGGTGTATATGCTGTGATTGGATATGAAGGATGTCTGGTGAAACAAAGAAAAGGACATTTGATTAATCACCGAAAACTGAGTTGCAAAACTCCTGACAAAAGAGAATTTTAATATTTAGCTCTTTTGCAACTCTTTAAACCATGGCGTACAGAAGAGAAACTACTTGGTGACTTTGACAGTTATGAAGATTCATTAAACGCATCTAAAAATACTATACAATGTCCTGTTTTTAGTAATTATCTGCAAATGTTGAACGACGAAATAGAGCAAGAAGCAACAATTGCAGCAGAGATTGCTAGAGACAGTTCTCAAGATAGTCAAAGTTCTGCTTCGGTGAGTCAAGATCCACTAGGACAACCAATTATCCAAAGTGAAGCAGCCACTGCCATGGATGAGGTGGAAAGAGCAATGGAACAAGCTCAAGAGGATGTAATAAACTTAGAAGAATTGGGAAAAAAACAAAATCTTGAGCAAAAACAAATATATGATGAAGTGACAGAGCAGATTGAGCTTTAGTCATGAGAAAAAAGAATGCTCATGTATGTCATTTCAACCTGTCCGACTATATGTGAGTGGAGAAGCTGGAACTGGTAAAAGTTTTCTAATTAAAGGAATTGCCACATATCTACAGCAAAGAAATGAGTCATCACTCTCTTGTGTTGTTACTGCTCCAACTGGGTTGGCAGCACACAACATTAAAGGGATTACTTTGCATCGTTTATTGATGCTGCCAGTTGAACATGAAAATAAATTACAATACCACAAGATATCTGGAGAAGCTTGTTGCGAAGATTCTAGAGTCCTTAAAAAAATGAAACTTCTCATTATTGATGAGGTAAGCATGGTATCAAATGTAATGCTTGCCTTTGTGCATTTAAGAATGCAACAGATTCTTAAAACAGAGTATGATGTGTTATTTGGAGGCAAACACGTCATAGTTTTTGGAGATCTACTGCAGCTAACTCCTGTAAAAGGACAAACTATTTAAAACTGTTACACATGAAGACACCAGAAAGTGCCTGGGAAGTATTGGAAATGTTAATATATGGTCACATTTCAAATATACTAAACTCACTCAAAAAAAGCGACAGGCAAAGGATGCTAAATATGGAAATATTCTTCAAGATATAAGAATTGGAAAACTAAGTGAACATGCCAAAGAAACTTTACAAACACGATTACTTTCCAATTTGTTTCCAAATGAAAATAATGTGGCAGAGAAAATATATAGTAAAGAGGCAGAAGATAAGTCAGTTATATGCTTGATGCCAACTCTACAAGAATGTTCAATGTTCAATGAAAAAATGTTGAAGTTGGAAAATCAAGAAATTAAGAAACTGGAAGCTAAAGATAGAATAGAGAATGAAGGAAGTACTATTATTTTTTCAGAAAGGTTGAAGATAAAATTGGATTCTCTACAGAAATCTATATCTAAAACTGCTGGTTTAGAAAAGAATCTATATGTATGTTTAAATTGTCGGATTATTTTACGAAGAAATTTACATGTGGAATGAGGTTTGGTGAATGGAGCAATGGGTAATGTTGTTGGTTTTGTGAATTACCCAAATAGAGATGAGATTGAATTTTTAAAAATCAAATTTGATGGAATTGAAGAAGTTCAACAATTCAGTCATTGTTCAACTCGATTTTTGCTTGTGAAAGACTTATATGTCCATCGAAAAAAAAATCCTATTTGTTTGGCATATGCAGTGACTATTCATAAATCTCAAGGTTTAAGTGTAGATAGTGATTTGGTAAATATTGGAACTACTGTGTTCAAAGAGGGTATTGCCTATGTTGCTTTATCTCGAGTTAGAACTTTATCTGGATTGTATCTAATTGATTTTGATGAGACAACGATTAGTGCAGATCTAAATTGTGTGAAGGAGTATGACAGTTTAAGAATAGAATATGCCCCAAGTTTACCTCAATATCCTTCAATTGAAAAGTGTGTGGTAGGTCGAAAAAGGAGATATGAGGAAAAATGTAGTGAAGTTGTAGAGAAACGAAAAAAAAATAGATGAACTTGTGATTGGTAGCAAAAAGAAAAAGGTTACTACTGAAGAGATTGTTGGATTTAAATTTGAAAACAGTTCTGGTGTGAACTGCTATGCAAATGTAGTGGTTAATGTTGTTTTTTTTCTTAAAACTTTACATCAACAGATTGTTGAAAATCGGGACCAAACATTTTGTTGTTCATTAAATTCTGTGTTTGAGAAATGTAGCAGTGATAATAGTGAAATAGCAAATGTTTCTGAACTTCGAAATGTTTTAGACATATGTGCTGGACTAAATCAATTTTCTCAGAATATTCAGCGAGATTGTCAGGAATTTATTATGTATATGCTTACAGTTTTACAAGATGAAGGTGTAGATATTGATAGTCTTTTTGGCCTTTCTTATAAATGGCAACATAACTGAGACAATTGTTCATTTTCAAGTTTTACTGACATACACACTGAAAGATTTATATATTTAGCATTACCAGACTGTAAAGCAGTGTCTTTCAATAATCTAGTTAGATATGCGCATCAAAACATGGTCTGTTATCAATGTAACTCAGAAATGTTATCAACATTATTTATCCGAAGATATGGACAGTATGTAATTTTAATGTTCCAACGATGCAGACCTGATGGAACAAAATTGACAACGTCAATTAAAAATTTTGTGGCTTCTCAACTATCAATTTCTGGAAGAACTTTTGTAACTGTAGCAATTATCTTCCATGATGGTCCTTCAACAACATCAGGACATTACACAGCTCATTTGAAATCTCCAAAAGGCTGGACACACTGTAATGATAGGCAATTGACTTTTAAAAAACATTTGCCTTTTGACTTACCAAATTCTTATCTGTTTTTTTTGCAACCCAAATTTCAGTAAAATTACTTGGCGTACGAAGATTACTGCTGTTAAGAAAAGATACTCTGTTGTTCAGAAGTTTTGTTGAGTGAGGGTGACCAAATTTAAAAATGAAACTTGTATTTGGCATAGTGATAGTAACAGGTACAGGTTTAAGTAATGTTTGATGGAACAGAACACGTTGGAACTTTTGATTCTAAAGGTCAGGAAAAGAATGGTTAAGAGTACAATTAAGTAATTTGCAAAATAATGACTTTACTCATACTATTTGGCCACGCGGAAAAGTATGTCAGAACAAAATGACTACTTCAGATAAATGTTGTTAGAACATGCTTGTACGACATTTATTGAGAGGTATTTAAAAATAAGTGATATTGTTTTATTACTTTGTGATTGTTGAAGATGTAGCGTCCTTACACAAGAAATTGCGATTTAGAGAAAAACATTTAAGACATGTTTTTTTCAAATATTTACATTATGTATTCAAATATTGTATGGGTTTTTTGTCGTATGATGAGTAGTATTGAACTCACTGTTTATAGTGAAAATCAATATATTCTGAGAACAGCAGAAATAAACCATATAACATATTGTACAAGTTATTTGTTGTTTGTATTCAGAAATATTTATTATAACTGATTTGTTTATTTTCTTCCACAGATATTACATTTATAAGGTAAGTACGACTAATAAAAAATACTTTTTCATTAGTTTTTTATTTCTGTTTCTCCCTATCCTTCCCTCACTCCCTCTCTCTTACCCTCACTCCCTTCATCCCCTCTCTTTGTCAGTCCCCTTCACTCTTGCTCCTTCCCTGAGTCCCCTTCTGTCACTGTTTCCTTCACTCCCTCTGTCTCTTCACTTTCTCACTCCCCTTGTCTCATGCTCACTCGCCTTTATCCACCCTCTATCACCCCTGTTTCCTCAACCTCAATGCCATTCTCTTACCCTAATTTACCCTTGTTACCTTACTCCGCTTCCCTCACTTATCCGCATTCCCCATACTTCAATCCATACTTCTGTCCCCTTAGCCTACTCTATTTCTCTTTGTCCGTCCCTTACACTCCTTCCCTGTCTCTGCCCCGTTCACCTTCTCTCACTCACCCTTCCTCACTCTGTTTCTCTTAGTGTCCTTCCCTTATTTTTTCACTCTCCTTAACTCACTCCCCTACCCTTAGTCCCTTTCTTTTAGACACTGTTTCTCTCACCTTCCATCACTCATCACACTCTCCTTTCCTCCCTCACCATACTTTCCTTTCCAAAGTCATTCCCTCAGTCCCTTCCTCTCCTTCACTCAGTCATCTTAGTCATTGATTTATACACTACACATTCTGTCTCCGTCTCTCTATCCCTCACTCTTCCTTTCTTTCACTTTCTGTTCCCTGCACTCCTACTTTCTTTTGTTTTATGAAATGTATATTATAACTCTATTTTTTATTTTCTTCCACATATAGTATGTTTTTAAAAGAAATGTACTATTAGTTTGTTACTATTTGTAAGGTAAGTATGACAAACAAAAATACTTTTTCATCACTCTCTTACTTCTCTTTCTCTCTTGGCCATTGTTAAATCTATCTCGTATGCACCTTCCTTAACTCTTTTTACTTTCCTTTAGTTTCCTTTATTTATTCCCATTATTTCCCTTCTTTCTTCTTTACAGTCTTTCTGTCATATTAATACTGTTTTTTCAGCCTCACTCACCTTGTCTAACTACCTTTTTCTCTCTCTGTCCCTTACTTGTCTTTCCTATCTTCTACTATCAATACTTTTGTCTGGCTTTTTTTCCATTACTCCTTTCCCCTCACTCTTATATCCCTTCCCTCACTATCACTGCCCTTTACTCAACCTCACTCCTCTTCTCCCACTTCATGTTCTCTTCTCTGTGCATCACTTCCATTCCTTTTCTTCTTCTCCAATTTCATCAGTACCCCTCATTTTCTTTTCCTCACTTCATCTGTCAATCTTGCTCCCTAATTTCTTTTTCTCATTCCCTTCTGCTACCTCCTTTTCATTTACTCTCTCACTCATATTTTGAATATTTTTTCTCCCTCTCTTGCTGTGTGTTACTCAGTCTAACTTCTCTCCCTGTCTGTATCTCGCCCCTTTTCTTTTTTCCTCTTTCTTTCCATTACTCTCCCTCACACTCTTTCACACATTTAATTCCTCAGAAGGCAGATTTAGAAGCCCATTGAGCCTCTTTTATACCGCCTGGGCATCACTTTTCTTACGCAGTGGCAGCGCAAAAGAAGCGCCATAGTGCAGGGAGATGCATCACATTGTAAAACCCTGCACCACATGAAACCAGTGTCAGGTTTCATGTGGGCTTTTCCACGCAGGGGTGGGCGTTCCGTCGCAAGAACCCCCTTGAAAAGTGATTCAGTGAAATCTACAAGATTTTACTGAGTCACTTCACCAACGCTGATGTGTCAAAACATTGCACCTGCTGAAGCAGGTGTAAAGGTTGACGTACCATGTTACAGATAGAGCAAGTTGGAAAAGTGCTGGAGTTGCGTCCTGCATGGAACACAATTTCAACACTGTGCAAACTTTCAGCCCTAGATGTGACACGCATCTGTTTATTCCTGCGCCATGGTGCACCGCATTGCAAATGCGGTGCATCATGAGTGGTGCAAGGATTAACTTGTGTGTCGCATCTTTCGTGGCGCATCTCTGCTACTTTGCAGAGATGTGTTGGGTAACATAAATCTGTCCCTCTGTTCCATTCCCACTCTACGCTTTCCTAAGTCCCTTCATTCCCTTACTCAATTTGTTAATCACTTATTTCCCACTTCTCACTTTCACTTACCTCCCTTTTATCATCCTCAAATCCCCTTCCCTCATCATCTTTCCATTTCTTTTACCTTCACTCCCCTTACCCTACTCTATGTATCTCTCTTTGTCCCTTACTCTCCTTCCATATGTCCATCATCACTCCCCTTCTGTCACTCCTCCTCCTTTACTTTCTTTTCCATACTGCTCTTCCCCTAATTTTTAATTTCCCTTAATTCACTACCCTACCTTTAGACACCTTGGGGCAGATTTACAAGCCCTTTACGCCTCTTTTGCGCTGCTGTTGCGTCACTTTTGTGACGCAGCGGCGGTGCAAAAGATGCGCCATGGTGCGGGCTATTTACAACATGACGCATCTGGGAGATGCGTCACGTTGTAAATCCCTGCGCCTTACGGAGGCGTTACAGTGCGGGGGGGCGTTCCTGCGCAGGAACGCCTGCTAAAAGTGGCTGAGTGAAATCTACAAGATTTTAGGTCAATGCTATGTCAAAACCCTGCACCTGCTTGAAGCAGGCGTAAGGCTTGATGCAGCATTAGTTGAATGGGCCGTCCAGGAGCATTGCTGGAGCTGCATCACGCATGCGACGCAACTCCAGCAATGCGACACCTTTACGGCACAGATGCGTCACGCATGTGTGCCGTTTTTGCCCATGGTGCGCCACATTGTAAATGTGACACATCAGTGGTGGCACACAGGTGGTTTGCTTGTCGTAGGTTACTTGGCGCATCCCTGCTGATTTGCAGAGATGCGCCATGTAACGTACATCAGCCCCCTTGTTTCAGTCACTCTTTTACTTCACTTTCTTCAGTGACTGTACTATCCCTTTTTCGTGCACACATGCTCCATGATGCGCTTTTCAACAAGCACAAGGCTCTGTTCTGAGTACACGAGAATTTTGAAGCACTTGTTGCCCCTCATATGCACCTTCTTTAAATATGGCCTCAGGCCCAGGTCGGCAGTTGAGGGAGATGGAGGTGTTGCCGAAGAAGTGCTGGCCTCAGCTGGTGGCAGTTGTGTGGCCAGGTCTCTGGTGGATGCCTTCGCAAACTGTGTAGGATGAACTTGCCTCACATGCCTAATCATAGTGTGGATGGAAAAGGAATATTTTTTGGAAGGGTTTCCCCTTGAAAGAACTCTGTCACAAAGGTTGCATGCAACCTTTGGCGCATTCACCTTTTTTTGGCCCTCTGGATAGCGAAAAAATTGCCAAATGAAGGATTCTTTGACTCACCGATGAGGAACACGATGTTGGTCATCAGATTCTGATTAAGATGAATCTTGTCTGGTAGCCATTTCAAGTTCTTGTCAGTGAAGCTGGAGAGGGTACTTCTTCCACAAGACTGAAACAGATAGTGAGGGAAATGGGTGGGGTTCCTGAAGATTCTAGAACTGAAACTACTATGAACCAATGAAAAGTGTTGTTTTTGTGTCACATGACTTAACGTGCGCTCGGGTGCGCGCACAGCGATTATAGCGTTTTACCCGATTTACATGAAAGTTTCAAAACATGAGAAGGAGGCAAGGTAGACACTCCCTGACCCCCTAGGTTTTCTCAGGGGGTCCATTAGGGACCCCCAAGTCCCAAAAAAAGCTTTTTTTTCCTAAAAAGTTGTGGGGTGCGCGCACCTGATCGCGCGCCCTGTCTCAAAATGGCGTTTAACCCAATTTACATAAAAGTTTCAAAACGTGAGAAGGAGGCAAGGTAGACACTCCCTGACCCCCTAGGTTTTCTCAGGGGGTCCATTAGGGACCCCCAAGTCCCAAAAAAAGCTTTTTTTGCCTAAAAAGTTGTGGGGTGCGTGCACCTGATCACGCGCCCTGTCTCAAAATGGCGTTTAACCCAATTTACATAAAAGTTTCAAAACGTGAGAAGGAGGCAAAGTAGACACTCCCTGACCCCCTAGGTTTTCTCAGGGGGTCCATTAAGGACCCCCAAGGCCAAAAAAAAACGTTATTTTTTTTCTAAAAAGTTGCGGGGTGCGCGCACCAGATCGCGCATCCCGTCTCAAAATGGCGTTTAACCCGATTTACATAAAAGTTTCAAAACGTGAGAAGGAGGCATGTTAGACACTCCCTCACCCCCTAGAGCTTCTCAGGGGGTCCATTAAGGACCCTCAAGGCCAAAAAAACCTTTATTTTTTTCTAAAAAGTTGCGCGGGTGCGCGCACCCGATCGCGCATCCCGTCTCAAAATGGCGTTTACCCGATTTACATAAAAGTTTCAAAACGTGAGAAGGAGGAGGCATGGTAGACACTCCCTGACCCCCTAGAGCTTCTCAGGGGGTCCCTAAGTAACCCTGACAAGCAAAAAAAACACATTTTGAAAGTAAAATATCGCGAGCTGCGCGGCGCACGTGGCTAAAAAAAAAATGATTACCATTATTTCATTACTATGTAAGGAAACACCTGAATGTAATTAATTTTTCATTATCATTTTAAACAAAAAGTGCACCATACTTTCATGAAGCCCTTCGCTGCGGCAGCAATTCTGCCGCAGCGCTAAGGGGGTGGGACGGCCGCGCGGAGCTTCCCTACTTGTGACGGAACCGCTCCATCATGGCCCTCGGGGGGACTGTGCTGGTGACGGAGCGGTTCCATCATGGCCCCGCCCGTTCTTCAGAACGTCAGCGCAGGCGTGCCGAGGGGCCATGATGGAACCGCTCCGTCACCAGCGCAGCCCACTCGAGGGCTATGACGGAGCGGTTCCGTCATAAGCGTGGGAGGGGTTAAAGGATTGTTGTACGTCAAAGAGCCGACGTCCATCGTATATCAAGAGAGATGAAACCATGCACACATTCGATCACAATTGTACAACACACGGTATAGTTAGGAATTAGCATTTAAGAAACCTTTGAAATTCACTGAAAAAACCATAGGTTTAACACATGTTATAGTTAGGAATTAGCATTTAAAAAACCTTGCAAATTCACTGAAAAAAACATAGGTTTTACACACGTTATAGTTAGGAAGTAGCATTTACAAAACCTTTGAAATTCACTGAAAAAACCATAGGTTTGACACATGTTATAGTTAGCTGGACATTTCACTCATATAAAACCATTGAAATTCCCCCGTTATAGTTAGTTCAGCTAACTATAACTCGCACGCCCGCAATGCACTGCTGATAACGTCACATATTACATCACTCATGACATGGTCAGTGACATCACTAATGACATCACTGATGACATCTCAAATGACACCACTGATGACATCATCCTTGTGGAAGAGTAGCAGACCTTCTCTCACCCGAATATAACCTTTATTACACACATTCAAAAATAGAAAATAACATTTTCAATACAATAGACATACCAATGCCACTTACAACACATCCATTTAGTAATTCCAAGATCTATACACACATCCACTCATTCATCAACAGACATATACAGTCACTCATACATATACTCACTCATCATATGTACTCATACGCTGATACATCCTGATCATCCTGTTACACACCGAGACTCATCTATAGAGTTACTCACACATAACTCATATGTACTAGCTTAAAACATATGTACTTACTCACAAATACACTATTAAGACAGTCATTCATTCACTAACACACCCATATATACACTCATCCACCCATACAGAAAAAAAACAAATAATAACCTATATAGCTACTCACCACACACACACATCCACCCACACAGTCCTGCAGATAGCCTGCCTTCAACACATACAAGCAGTAAGTCACTCATTCATGCATCTATGCACTACGTAAGACCTCCCAACGAAGCATACAGACACTCAGACACTCCTACTAATAATCAGACAAACAATAACCTATATAGACATTATGTATCACTCATATAGCTACTCACCAACACATGCTGCCACTTATACAGAAAGTGAGAGACTGATACAGAAATGTATATATTTAAACATTACTCACTAACCCATGTATTAAGATACACTTAATGTCAGTTATACAATCTATTTTTCACCAAAAAAGCAGCCATTTATACACTTATATACCCATTTCTTCATCCATCAACCTTCAGATATACATATATAAAACATATTTAATTTTCATAAAAACACCCATTCACTGGATGAGTTCATCGACCCCAGTCTCCTACTATCACTGGCTCCGGCCTTTTGTGGGGACAGACTATTTTGTAATGTCCCTTGACAGATCCTTAATGCATATTCTTCTAGTGAGCCATATGTGACAATTTCCCTTCATAGTCCCCCTACCACATACTAAATCTTCACCAAAGGCCACATCTCATGTAGAATTTTGGACTCCAGTTGGCTCTTCTCTGTAATCTCTTCCTGGCTGCAACGCAAGTGTGACTCTGTCAGACACAGCAGTGCATCTGTATTAGTTAGGTTACCTAGCAGAACACATATCCATTCTGACCTTGCTTGATAATTAATATCTCCCCATTCAGACACATTGGCAATTCAACCTACTCAGCCAGCACTTACAATGCACTGTACTTCCATGAGCCCACCAGGCCCACACATCATCTCTTGTTTCAACACACATGGTCCTCTGATGTGCCTCACTTGCATTAACCCTGGTACAGTCACATTTACTACATGGCAAGAGTTCTGGTGGTCCCTACCATGACACTGATACCTGGGTGGTTTCACCACACACATCAGCAAAGCTGTGTGTTATTTAGTGCCATGACAGTTAATATACTTGTGGATCTTGGTATGTTCCTACGTGTTGATACTTCACATGCCCCACACCTGACACCCCTTCTCAGATGAGCTGTTTTTTCTCTGAAAAGCACATGCCATTTGTTTTCTTTACAGTGCAAAATTGTGTGAATGGGCCCATGCAAGACACAGTGGCCTTATTTTGCAAGGTGGCCTGCTTTGTCACCTCCAGGTTGTATAGGGTTCATATGTCCATGCATGACGTGTTGTTCCAGTCCATGTGGCATAGTTTATAAGCAGCATCCGTGTGTGAATATTCATAACGCCATTCTTCATAACCGACTGCATATCCATATCTACAAAGGTACACAAAACCACTTTGCATGGCTTTTCATGGCATTGTAGATATGGCGTGAGGCAAGGCAGCACAAGTCACAACAGTCTTTTTCTGCATCAGGGGGGCATACCATGGGGGTATCTGTGGGTTTTGTCATGCCAAACCATGGGCTTTCTAGCATTCCCTGAATTCAAACATTTCTTTAAAGGAAGGATGCATCAAACTAGTACAACTCCTAAGGAGAGGCGTAATGAGGAGGACTATATTTTATTATCCTTGTTTTTACCTCTTTCTATAAGTGCTGCATTCCCCAGCACTTTTAGGAAGAGGTCAACGCCTAAAATGATTGTTTTTATGCAGGAATTTTGATAACATGGCCCTTTTGTATACGTGAAAGTTTTAGCGTCTCGCTCTAGTTGCTGAGCATGACGAGATGAGGTAGCGCGAGTCGGCCATTTTAGGTCGCACTCGTGAATAGGAATTGAGAGCTCCGGACGTTCTCGGTGCTCTCTTGCTCTGTGGAGTATAGAAGAATAAAATAAAAGCTTGAGCATACACACCCCGTCTCCTGCGCTTCCTTGGAGGAGAAAGCAGTAACTTTACAAAAGTCAACAGCACATGTTGGTAAAATCAACGAAAACTGATGGTTTTCCTTTCATCCAAACACGTATCACAGGACATAAAAGTGCAAACCGTCACGGAGTTCATGGATGGACATATTGCTCTCAGCTGTACTAAGACACACAGAAACACACTTTAGCGGCATAATATGGGAGTAGGCATTTTTCACAAATGTATGCATCTCCTCTACGGGACGTACTTATATTATTGACCCAAGAAAGCAGAAAGCCTCAGCGAGCCCTGTTGTGATTCAAACTGACAGCGTTCAGATTGCATCCTGTGTAGGTGGTGCTGTACCCGCTGAGTTATCTAACTGACAGTTTAAAGGGAGTTAGTAGTCATTCTCAGCTTATTCCGGGAAGTTTTAGACCAAGTGCACCAATCAATCTTACCGAGATTTGAGGTAAAATTACATTATCTCCATATGGCTCTGTGTGAACTTTGCTGGGAAGTTTAAGATCACATGCTCAACGAGGAACATCGCTTACAACTAAAAGTGATATTTTGAGTGTACATACACATTGTTGTCTGTCTTGCTGGTCCCTCTTTCATCATAATTATAGTTGTTAAGCTGGAAGTGTTCTGAGTCACGCCCTTTGTCAAGTGCGCCCTCGGGTTTACTTTCACTTCTCAGGAACTGGGAACTATAGGCGCTGCCCACGTTTCTGAAGGGAGAGTGACTAGGCGATTTCTCTTGTAAGAACTTGTTGCCTTAAATAGATTTCCTGCACACTTTTGTGAATAGGGTTGGCTAGAGCAGCCGAATTCAAAACCAGAGTTCCAGGTTCGAGTCTGGCAGGAGGCTCAAGAATTCTGCAATCCTGGGCAAATCACAATCTCACGGAAGCTAAACAAGCGCACGCCTAGCGCAATCGCAAAAAAAAAAAAAAAAGTGGTGGCACCAGTGGTGCGCATGGGCGTCACCGCAGGTGCTACCTTGCCGGCCACCAACTTGCTATTTTGCGCATGCGAGCGCGCTCTTGTGCGTGTTCTAGCAAGCTGGTAGCATTTTTAAAAGCAGCTGGTAAATGTCTCGGCCAGACCAGCGCATGCGCTGGATCATGCCGAGACCTGAAAATGGATGGCAGCATCCAGTAGTGTTTATTACATTGTGTCACTGACTACATTTGGTGACAGGGAAAACACACTGTGATTTAATGAAAATTTGCCATGTGTGTACCACCTTGCCTGCTAACCATAACTCCCAGGTGGTCCAACAGGTTTCCCTCAAGTCCCACGCACATAGAAAACTCATATAAGGTTACCCTGGAGCCGTTAGAAATACAAATAAACCCCTTGGACAGACATCCAACAAGTTTATCGACAAGGTGCAAAAAACATGTAACGAGTAGAACACAGGACTTGACAGTGACACTAGGGACAGTTTACATTTCACAAAACCACACCTTCTCCAACAACACAAGCAAACAACTCAAAACACCTTCTACACTCTCCACGGACACTAACAGTGTGCTTAAAAGAAAAAGTGAAAGATTACAAAGGATACAGACTGACATCACTTCCTTGGTGTTTGCGGCCCTTTTTTGGACTCTACAATACTATTTTATCAGCTAAAGGCTGAGCAGTAATTATCAGTGTTGTAACATGTATTGAGCGCTTATTTTCAATGGAGGTTATGAAAAAATACTGTTTACTTGTTTACAAGCAGATGTATCATACTACATGAAATAGCATGACTAATGACACCATATGGCTATGGGATGTGATCTGTGTTGTGTCGGTGACTTAAGTCATTCTGATATGTCATGATATGAGTAATCTGAAGCTGTCAACAAGCCTCTGGTCTTCACATTGATGCCTATCCACATATATTTATGTGTGATTATACATGCATGCATCAGAGGTAGTCATGATGGCTGGCATAGGTTGTGTGTGTGAGACCGCATATGTGACTGTCACATTACACATTGCTGTGATGTCTACACCTGCTCGACGGGCTTGCAACACACATGGACATGAACATCAGACATTCACTACTTGAAATTCAGATTTGTTATGCAGCAAACAATACTAATGTTTTAACACAGATTCACATATGAGTATTTGCTCTGCTATAATTGCAGATGCGCACATTTACAACGGGCTGTGCAAAATCTCTCATGGGCATGATTCAAGGAGGTTGTGGGACGCAATAGGAATTTTGCAAATCCGATGATGTTTTCATACAGTGTATATCAGGCTGATCCATTGTCATGTTAGCAACATCTGTACTATACGTTGTTACATGGCATAAGGATGGCTGGACAGGTAAAGGACCAAACATTTTAAGTGAGTGAGGACAACGCTGCACACATTTATGTGAATAAGCACTGCATCACTTTATAGCCTCTGTAGGTGATAGGAGCTTATGGAGGCACCTCTAATGTTATGTTATTTCCAGAAATGTATGCACCAGATTGCAGAATGGAGCAGCTAGGTGCAAAATATGCAGAGATCAACAATCCACACAAAGCGATGTGAAACCAAGAGTCCCAGGTGGACAGGACATTGTTGGTTGGAAACAGCAATGCAGCACTTATTGCAACAGCATTGCGTCCAATGGCAGTAAGCACAGACAGTCCCCATTGACTTGAAACAACACTGTGCTTTTATATGAGACCCATAGTGGTAGACACAGGTACTGCAGATGCACTGCAAAATGACATTGATGGCTGGGCCTGCGTCATGCACAATCCTGTGGGCTCGGGCTGTGGACATTGATGCGTCAGCAATGACCTTTAGCTGTTGGATGGCAAGTCAGATGTAGGCACAAACCTTTTCTGGAACAGAGGGTACTCTGCTTTGCATGCCACGCACCAACACTACACTGGGGTGACAGGGGATACATCCTATTTGTGCAGAGCCTCTCAACATCATCATGCATGAGGATTTTGTGCTGCCCATAAACTGTGGAGTTTGAGGCCACTGACCTGTTAAAATCTTTTGTGGCCAGGGACATGTGACTGGGGAACATAGACAGGCCATTTGCATCTCCAGAACTTGTGGGTTCCCTTGCATACTCAGAGTACCCTTCTATACACAGGCTTGTGTAATGCAGACTGACACAGGATTCAGCTGGCTGTGTCACTGATTAGGAAAGTGTGGTGTGTTTTGAGGCCTTGTGTCATTGTCCAGGTTGAGAGATGGTTGTTTGTGAAGCAGATGAGGCCCAGGTTGTTATCTTCCCGAAACACATGGCCACACTGCTTGTACAACCAAGATTTACAGGAGTATGTCTCACGTGTAATCTGGTTGCCAAAGTTGGCATCCAGGAGGCAACTTGGGTGGGGCTGCTTTTCCTCAACACATGTTATGAATCTCTTGGGTGTATGGTGGATTTCCCGTGGTGCTATCGGGAGAGAGATTTCTGTCTAGCCTATAATTGACAGGAGTTGAGGCGCTGGTTGGCCACACTAGACTGCAACATAAGCCATACATGGTGGCTGGTCATTTTGTGCAAAAATGATTTTAACAGAGTATGTTGTACATTCCCTGAGAGATTCAACAATATGTGTTATTGACAATTATTCTTTGATACATGTTTTTCTATGTGTTCAACTGTGTATGAAGATGTGTGGGTATTTTGATTGGTGTGGTTGTGATTAATCACTAAATTACACACATCATGCAATTGACATAAGTAAACTTGTACTGACCATCCAGAGATAGATGGCACAACTTCACGGTGCTACTATTTTTTCATGTCCATCTCACCTAATACAATGCCCATTCATGATGTAATTGGTTGTATGTTACTTGCACATTTAGGCTGTACTCCTTGGTTTCCATGTTGCACTTCAATCGTGTGTATGTCTGTTCTCTGTCCGGGGGGTGTCAACACAGAGTAAATATTA
The DNA here is from genome assembly GCF_964263255.1 of Lissotriton vulgaris. Taxonomy (NCBI): domain Eukaryota; kingdom Metazoa; phylum Chordata; class Amphibia; order Caudata; family Salamandridae; genus Lissotriton; species Lissotriton vulgaris. Next base: position 1,869,270,797 of record NC_141694.1, on the reverse strand, counting down.
TTTGTTGAGGAAGTAGCCCATTCTCCACCTTCATTGCCATGCCACATTCATGTTGTTGTGCATGTTACTTCAATACTTTCTTGCCATTGCATTTCCAGGTCCATAGGCCTCCATACAAGTTGTTGATTGCTGATGCCTTCCCAGTTGTCCCATGGCTAACCTATGTGTCATTGTAGATGCTTATGCAACTATAGCATTGTTAGATCAGTGCAGTTCTTCATGGATGATTCATGCACAGTGTTATTGATGCAAGACATGTGCTTATCTGTCATTCCAGTGACAAATGTGTCAGCGAGGGGGGTAGGGTAACTTGCAAATGTTGAATGAATGGGTATGTTAGGTGTTTAAAGCACTCTTTGCACTGCAATGATGCATCCATAATTCTAGATGTACAATCCTCTGGATCTTCATCCGCCACACCCAGAAGTGGATCCAGTCCACATTTGTCATGTAGCTTTATTATCTTTTTTCCTGTGCCACAGAATTCACAGATATGTTGTGTTTCAAATGTTCAGATGGTATAGAGCCATGTGGCCCAGCTACAATGATGCATCAAACACACATTGCATGTTGTACTATGCTTTTGTGTAAAAACAGCCCTGATTGTGCTCCTGTGAAGACACAACACACAGTTTTTGATAGTCACTGAGAAGCCATACACAGTAATAAGTTCAGATGCCAAATACAATGTCCCATTTCATTAATTGGTGTCATATCCCCGGCTAGGTGAGTGATCTGTGTGACAATGTTGTTTTGTTTACAAGACTTTAGCCACAAATAAAGCATACACGATATTGTAGTAGTAATATTTTATTTTGAAAACACACAATGTGTAAAGTTTGGTTGAATGACATTTTTGTGACTAGAAATTTGTTTAAATGGATTATGAAAAAAGTTGCAGATGATGGCATTCCTCCTTGCTGTTTCAGCTGCAGAACCTGTGGTTTACAGTGCATCACCTTCTTCGTCCTGCCCATCTTCTGGATTGTCCTGCTCCTCATGGTCTACTGCAAAAAACAACAGTTGTTGGACAGAATGCAGAACAATGTCATACATTCACCCCAGTACAGATATCTGGGCCTAAATCCATCGTTTTTTTGCACTCCACACCACCCCACTTCAGACATGGCCATATGCAAAGCAGCCTTGACCAAGTGCCTCATGGGAAAAGTACAGACCGAACTGCCAAGCAATGTCTTTCCTGGACCGGAATCAAGCATCCTAGGACCTGTTTCTGGCTTCAACCAGGATAGCTTGACTCCAGTGGTGTGGAGAGCATGGGACTCACGTCTGAGCATACCCATCCCACTCGGGGTGACAAATGCAAAAACAACAGTTGATGGACAAAATGCAGAACAATGTCATACATTCACCCCAGTACAGAGATCTGGGTCTAAATCCATCGTTTATTGCACTCCACACCACCCCACTTCAGACATGGCCATATGCAAATCAGCCGTGACCCTGTGCCTCATGGGAACAGTCCAGCCCAAACTGCCAAGCCATGTCTTTCCTGGACCGGAATAAAGCATCCTAGGACCGGTTTGTGGCTATCAGCCGTCTTCAGCCAGGATAGCTTGACTCCAGTGGTGTGGAGAGCATGGGACTCACGTCTGAGCATACCAATTCCTCTCGGGGTGACAAATGCAAAAACAACAGTTGATGGACAGAATGCAGAACAATGTCATACATTCACCCCAGTACAGAGATCTGGGCCTAAATCCTTCATTTTTTTGCACTCCACACCACCCACTTCAGACATGGCCATATGCAAATCAGCCTTGACCCTGTGCCTCATGGGAGCAGTCCAGCCCGAACTGCCAAGCCATGTCTTTCCTGGACCGGAATCAAGCATCCTAGGACCGGTTTCTGGTTATCAGCCGTCTTCAGCCAGGATAGCTTGACTCCAGTGGTGTGGAGAGCATGGGACTCACGTCTGAGCATACCCATCCCACTCGGGGTGACAAATGCAAAAACAACAGTTGATGGACAGAATGCAGAACAATGTCATACATTCACCCCAGTACAGAGATCTGGGCCTAAATCCTTCATTTTTTTGCACTCCACACCACCCACTTCAGACATGGCCATATGCAAATAGCCCTTGCCCTGTGCCTCATGGGAGCAGTCCAGCCCGAACTGCCAAGCCATGTCTTTCCTGGACCGGAATCAAGCATCCTAGGACCGGTTTCTGGTTATCAGCCGTCTTCAGCCAGGATAGCTTGACTCCAGTGGTGTGGAGAGCATGGGACTCACGTCTGAGCATACCCATCCCACTCGGGGTGACAAATGCAAAAACAACAGTTGATGGACAGAATGCAGAACAATGTCATACATTCACCCCAGTACAGAGATCTGGGCCTAAATCCATCGTTTTTTTACACTCCACACCACCCCACTTCAGACATGGCCAAATGCAAATCAGCCTTGACCCTGTGCCTCATGGGAACAGTACAGCCCGAACTGCCAAACCATGTCTTTCCTGGACCGGAATCAATCATCCTAGGACCGGTTTCTGGCTATCAGCCGTCTTCAGCCAGGATAGCTTGACTCATGGTCTTCTGACAGTGGTGTGTTGGTCCGTACATAGATGTTGTGCAAAATGCAACATGCCAGTATGATTTTGCCGAGCAGTTCAGGCCTGTATACGAGTCTTCCCCCAGAAATGTCAAAGCACCGAAACCTTGATTTCCGTTCCACAATGGCCCTTGTGCGTCCCAGTGTAGACTCTTTGGGCCTGTGTGTGGGTCACTTTGATGGGGGTTATCAGCCATGTTGACAGTGCATATCCATGATCACCTGAAACAGAAAATGGAGAGGAGTGTCCATTAGTATTCATGCCTGATGTGTTTGCAGACTGGGTTTTTTAATTGTGTGTCCATTGTGCATCTTTGTACTTTCTACTTCATCATAATATGGTATATACAATTGACCTGTATCACTGACATTGAATTGCTTGTACTTGACAGCCCATACATGCCATTGACCAGGTCCTGTGTATTGCCTCCATGTTGTAACTGTCATGTCCCAGGGTACCACAAAACACCTTTGGGGTTATTTCCAGGCACATGGCAAACTGTAAATGAGGCACCGGTAGTGCATGTGCCTTGTGAAGCAGCACCTTGACTTTTGCCACATTACTATGTATGTGCATCAGCAAGATACATCATTGTGAGTTATTGTAATAGGGTACTGGCACCGGAAGTACTTGGATGCTAAATGTTGTACTCATTGTGTGTTTTTTACATCCCCCTTGCATCCTAGTGGGTCACTGATTGAGTCACAGTAGCACTGCTGCCTTGTGTACTTGACTTACTGGGACATGTAGAGACAAAAGGACATGTGTATTGATGTCTTTTGTATGCGTGTTGGTGTCAGACTATGGATATTGTGGAGTGTGTTCCCAGTCAGCACACATTTATTTGGCTACATTTGCGCATCTGGTATTAATTTTCTATCAGGAAATACTTCAGATTGCTACCCATCACCAGGGGAGGTGTAAGGATGTGCAACATGTAGTGAGATTTACATTTCTCTTGTTTGTATGCTCTTTCCATACATGGTACATTCTGACACAATTGTAAGATGTGCAAACACAGAATTGTGAGAGCATCCCTGAGTAGGGCACACCATGGGTTCTCATTAAGAAGACTCCTTCAAAGGTTTCTTTAAGATTTATGCGTTTTATTGTTCCAAAATGTATTTGTTTTCTTCTTGATATTCAATTCGTAGCAATCTTTATGTGCATTCAACATAGTTCATCATTTGAAATCGTTATCTCATAATACGTGTTCCTGAATACTCCAATGCATTTTGGGCAGCCTTGCCCTTTGTCAAGGAGCGCTGGAAACATAAGGATATAGCAATCAAAAAACATATACTGCATAATAGTAATGTAATCATAATAAAGTAACTCTGAAATCAAACCCAGTGTTCAGTGCTAAATACATGCAATAGGATAAGGTGCTGATGACCCGCGTGTGGGGAACAATCGTGATGGCTGTGAACCGGAGTTAAAAAGCGATCAATCAAACAAACAGAAAAACGGAAAAAGAAAAGAGGTTGCACTTTCACGTCGTAAATCATCAAGTGTGGTTTGTAGAAAAGACATGCAGAATAGTGAGTCTCGGTGGACTCCCAGGTGGAGACGCTAAAGATGTCACGAGATGTAAAAAACCGGACTTACTTCGATTCAGGGTGTATGAATGCGTAGTATCGGGCGTCCGAGCATTATGTCAAGTGCTTCGAATGAGGCACACCAGTTAGTTAACCGGTAAAAAAAGTGAAACGATAAAGTAGCACTGCCTACAGAGGTCACGTGAGGGAAACAAAAAGTGCAAACATAAATAGCGGACTACAAAAGGTGAAATAGACACAGAGGCCATGATTAAACGTGTTCACAGTGTCTAAAAAGTAAACGTGAATGAAAAATAGACATGAGTAAATGTGCAGATTGTATACATTCAATATTAGCCAAAATTTAAAGAGATACAGCATCAGTAGACCACTCAAAGAGTGGTTAAATGAAGCAACTGAATTCCATCCTATTGTTAAGCCCGAAGGGCTTCATTGAGTGCAACTTGTAAATCCATGCGATCTCGCGTTGCACCAGGTATTTATTGTTATCTCTGCCTTCACATTTTTTAATGATCTCAAGTACCATACATTTCAATTGAGAGATGTTATGTTTATGTTCCATGAAGTGCAAGGCAATGTTCGATTTTTCGTTCCCAGTTCTTATATTGGACTTGTGTTTGTTAATGCGAACTTTTATTTTTCTTTCAGTTTTTCCAATGTAAATTTTTCCACGTGGGCATTTCACCAGGTAGATTAAGTTGACTGAATCACAAGTGGCATTCACTCTTAACTTAATGTCATAGCCTTTCATAGGATGTGTAACGACATTACCTTTGATAACATTATTGCAGTTGCTGCAATTCATGCATGCTCGGGTACCTTTAGCTTCCATTTGTTCAACCGGTTCCTTAGTTAATAATTTCTTTGATGTTCGCATGCCTTGTATATGCGAAAATGGGTGGATCCTTGAATATATCTTGAAAATCAAGCTCCATACTTAAGATCGACTAGTGTCTTAGTAAGATTTTCTTATATGTTCTACTCACAGTGGAAAACTTGGATACTAACACCATTCTGGTATCTTCAGATTTGGTTCTTCTCTTAAGTGTTTCGTCTCTGGGGATCAAAGCCACTCAGGCTTCTGCATCTTCAACAAAAGAAGTAGGGTAGCCCCTTTCAAGAAATCTAGTACCCATTTCTTTAGCCATAGTGTGATTAGATGTAATCCGTTTAGCACGTAACATCTGCGAGAATGGTAGATGTCTTTTTAGTGAACCCTGGTGGAAACTTGAAAAATGGAGTGTGTTATTACGGTCAGTGGTTTTGCGATGTAAATCTGTTTAAAAACCCATAAGGGGTTATAGTAATCAGTACATACAGGAAGGTGATTGATGTATTATTAATTTCCAATGTCAATTTGATTCTGTCATCGATAGTTTTCAATGTAGTCAAAGATTGTGGTACATTTTCTTTAGTGTCTTTCTAATTATGAATAAATCATCAATGTAATGAACAAAAAGCTTCAAATTCTTTGTCCAATTGGCGTCTCCATAGATGTTATTGTCCTCGTATTTTTTCATGTAAGTATTTGCGTACCTGGGCGCAGCGCAATTACCCATGGACATCCCGGGTAGCTGTAGATACCATTCATGGTTGTGTTCAAAATAAGTATGGTAAAGGGTAAACATCATCAGTTCCATTAAAAATTGTTACATAGGAGGTTCAATATCACTATTCAAGATGGCATTTTCAATGGCCTCAATTCCCCCTCCAATGAGCTCCCATCAGCGGTACATAGAGTCAAGTGTTCTTCTGGGTTGATAGAAACTTCAGACAATTTCAGCAAAAATGTGGTCGTATTTTTTGGCATAGCTTTTCATGCTTTTTACCGTGGGTTGTAGGTATCTGTCTGATACAACCCAGACTAATGGTGAATTATCTTTTGTGATTGTTTGTGTGCAGTTTGATGTCCCTTCATGCAGAAATACTTTCCTCCCCATCATGTAGGCACCCTTGCTGCATAGTGCATGGCTGCCTGTGTTTGTGCATGTCAGCTAATTGTGCACCAGCGCAGGAGATAGCAGGGTGACCTGTCATCTTGTTGTACAGATCACACATCTCTTTGTTTCAGAATGAATGCAGCACAGCGCAAGTATGTGTCTTGTGGCACCTGCTGCATTGATTTCTTGCAATTTTTGTCTGATGAGTTCTGCAAGATCTATATTCTGAGAGTGGGTTGGTGGTTTGTGAGAGTATTTCTTGCCTACTCCCCATTGGGCCTACTTACAAATGTGTTATTCTCAATTCAATTCAATTCATTTATTCGGATAAAAAAAACATATCCATAAAAGAGCAATTCACATAATAACATATTAGGATACACAAATGCATAATAATCATGATAGCAGTATAAAAACAAATTAAGTAAAAACATTAATCATAAAATGCACATTCTGTTACGGGCTGGTACTGTAGCTTTCAGGAGAGTGCCAACTCAGAAAATCAATTCATCATCCTCCAAATTGAGGATATTCCTATGTGCTATTTCAAGTTGGACAGGCATTCTGTTTAAAAAAAACTGATTTAAAAACCCTTTGGCATACTATATGTAAAATTTACATAAGACTAGAAAGTGTAATGTGATGTGCCCCTGCCGGCCATCACACGGGCAAGGCAAGGGACCTAGATTGGCATTATATCCAAGGCAAAAGCAAAGCAAAGAATTGACTGTACCAGTCCTTAGGTGAAAAAGAACTTTGCTCTCTTAGCAACGTATAGGTTTTGTAAGATAGCTGGCCAGCTGATAAGAGATGTTCTCGATAGACATGAAAGTGACTACAGTTGTTTTTTTTAGTCCTGTCAATTCTTGCCTTACTATAATATGTATATACTACCGTGTGGAGAGCTTTTTTGCTTACAGTATCTTTCTCATTTGGACATAAAAAGATGTGTTTTTCGTTGGCTTTAGGTGTTTGGGAATAGTAGTTGGCCCAGTTACAATGTATGCAGAATTACATTTGCTACATGTGCATTCTCACATAGTTGAGTTACATGATTGGTGACCTGAAGTGTGTGGTGTATTCAGTTTGTACTTCCCAACGAGCAGTCCATTTCCATAGGTGCCATTCTCGAACCGCTGGTTGATGACCGATTGGGCGAAGATGTAGGGGTCTTGCACACTCCCTGAAAACTTGGCATTGACATTGAAGAACAGGCCAAGGTGGTCCACACTTGCAGGCACATTCATGGAGTATGCGGGCTGTTGCGATGTTTTTCTGCAGTGTCCGTGGAGACACAAGTTGCCCATGGGGGCATTCTATTGCCCCAACACATGCGGAAAACCAGCAATGGCATAAAAGCCTTGCTTGTTGGCAAATTGTTGTTGCGCAGTGTTAGGGAAGTGTTGGTGCTGCAGTGTCAAGCTGATGATAGCATCCAAGACAGTGGGGAAGATCCTTGGGAAGGATGCCTGGGAGACTCTTGCCACTCTTGCAGTAGTGGGATAAAATGTGCCTGTGGCCGATATGTACAGCACAGCAAGTAGCTTGGTCTGCGGAGGGATGTTAGTGCTGCACTGAGATAGGGCCTGCAGCCTTTGCGCTATCCGGTTGAGCAGTTGGAGGATGGAGGAACTTTTTAGTCTGTAATGGGATATCACCTCCTCTGGCCAGTGGTGTACACGGGTGATCCATTAGCGGTTAACCCGCCTCATAAGCGGCACTGCCTCTGTGGCGGTGCTGGTGGCAGTGGTGATGGTGGTGGTCTTCTTGGAGCTCCAAGTTGCAAGAGTAGTACCCCGATGGCATTGTTGAGAATGCCAATGAGGGTCTGTGATTGTCTCCCTTATACACAGACGTGTTTGCACCATTTTTAAGACCAGCTATCTTATGGTCTGAAAAACTTGCTGCTAATTGGACTTAGCAGCCATTATGGAGGTTATCGACAGAAAGGAATTTCATTGTAAATATAGCGAAGTGTGGTTAGCTGAAGTTTTTTCACACGAACGCCTACCTTGCATCTCGTTTTCGTTAAGTCCCGCTAGCAGAAGTGGCGGTCCTGAAAATCCCATTTTTGCTGAAAAAGTGCTGCTAACAGAAGTAAGTGCCACTTTATAAATAAGTCGATAAAAAAGAATGGCGTAACGACAATAAATTGACACTACGTTGACATTAAGTTCTTGTAAATATGCCCCCCAGTTTAAAAAAGGTTTTGCACTTCTGTAGAGAGATGTATACGCCATTAATTAGCTCAGGGCAACATGTTGCGGCCATTTTCCGAAACTATTTTGCATGAAGCTCATCTTTAGATAAAATTGAACTTTTTTCTCATGTTCTTCATATCTTTTAGATCAGGCCTATACTGACCTCCACTTTGCTTATTAGACGCAGCGCAAATACCTAATGTGCAGGTTGATGAATGAGTGGACGCTGCACTCACATCCTCACCCTCCTCTGCTTAAGTTTACTCCGTAGTGTGCGTTCTGTAGCAGGACCGAGGTGCAAATGGGTTGGCTCTGTTGTGCAGCACTACATTCCATCTATATCGGTGCATGAAATATGGAGAGCAGAGACAGTATTTTCTGGAGGTTGTAAATGTGAACATACCCAGACGAAAAGCACACCTGAGAACAGAGGGGCACTAAAGGGAGTTCTCCTGCTGAACTGGAGGATCTGCAGATCCTGAAAATGCCTTTCCAATCAACAAATATAACTGTAGACAGCTGAATTTTCTCACAGTGTTAAATGTTGTTGTAATACTCATTTTATCATCCATTTAAAGATGAAAAGTGGGCATGGCTGTGCTCAATTGTAAGACTGAAGGTTGCATACTAATTGTTTAGTGTGTTAGCGTGTGAGCTGCAGATAAGTAACCAGATGTGTTGCATCTGCATGAGCAGTGTGTTGTGATGAGCCTGCTCCCACCCCATTGTTTACTCCTTAGTTTATCGAGGCAGAGTTTTGGGCCAGCTGCAGTATCTCTTCCAAGTGTCAGTCCTTTACCCTAAACAACAAAGCACATTCATTTTCAAAGCACAGCATCTGACAATAGTTTAACTTCCCAAACATGTAACAGCCACACTTTGCATGCAGACTCCTATCAAAAGATGACACCTGTGAATCAATGTGTAGCTTTGTCCAGTTCATAGATACATGGCTTCTAGGGCTCACTAAAGGGCGCATCCTCTTATCATAGCTACGGTGCTATTAACTTGTTGCCTTGAAACCCTTGCCAGATCAAAGGGCATACTTTCATTTTTTATCCTAACTGAAAAACTGCTCATTTCCCCGTAGGAAGAGCTGGGCCCAAGTTTTGCCACTAGAGTGTGCTAGAGATTCGTCATTGCGAAAACAGAGTCTCCATGCATTCACAAACCACCCTGGCTGGTAGAGTAAGGAGAGCCTCAGCAAGTCTCTGAAATTGCGAACTTGATTTGCCAAAAAACTAAAAAGGGTATACATTAATTGTTTTATTATTAAATATGGAAAATGTGATTACTATTGCAGTTCGTTATTCTTTGATACGTTACTTTTGGCGTTTTTTCTTGCGAGTATTTTACTTTCTCCTGAATACTTCTGGTCATTAATGGATTAAATAATTGATTCTGCATCTCTCCTCTCATGCAGGTGGCAGAGGTCGCTATCTCTGTGGTTTACTGGTTGAGTGGGTAAGATGCAATCTCTGGAAGGTGCCACCCTGCTGGTAGCTGGTGTCACCTATGTGTTTAGCAGTTAGCTTAAGGTACTTGTGGGGTGGGAGCCATGGCCAAGGAATACTCAGTGTGCTTGAGGAACACAGCGGAATTAGTCAGAGATTTTTGGTTAATCCAACACCACGTGCTCCCCCCAGGCCTACTTGACAGGTTTCTTAATCCTAAATTGTTCTAAAGTTCAGAGCCCTAATATTTATACCACATGTTCCTTTGAAGTTGCCACAAACAATGTTTCTCTGCAAACTAAACCAGTTCGGCCTGGGTCAGGCCAGGTTCAACACAGGAGGTGAAGACAGCTTTGTGAGAGGCAGCCACGGTCCACTCAGGTGCAATGGGCAACTCCTCCTACCACCCTAAATGCAGACAAGTCTATTCAGCCTGGCTATGAGCATAGCGGCCAAGGTTTCAGATTGCTATGTGTGACATTATCATCATTTCAGAGTAATTATGAGTGACATTACGAGGACCATGAGTGACACTTTATTGCGAGCAAAATCAAGCAATGAAGACAAGGAAAACATTTAAATATCAGAAATTACCCCCATGTGAACAACGAGAAACTCTAAGATTATCTTAAAACTTCTGTCAAACACCAGAAATGGAACGGCACTAAACAGACACAGATTGTGTGTCTACAGTTTTCAGTATCAGAGGGCAGGCAGGCACAGCAGCTGTTAAGAAGATGAAATCATTGATCTGTTCATTCATGACCTGCGCTAGCCTAAAAAAGAAAAATTAATAACATAGCAAGTGCAACTAGGTTGGTTATACCATCACTCAGTCTCAGGCATTATTGGTTGCTAGGGCAATAAGATCAAAAAGAATGCTGGGAAGTGCCAGCGCAAAACCGGGAGGTGTTTTGCTGTTAACACGCGAAAGTGCAAATAAATGAATAAATGCAAATTGCACTATCACAAAGTTGTAAAGCGAAGTCCTAAAAAAAGTTAGACATTATATTATACCGGTTTTCCACATATTCAAAGAAAGAAAGTTTAGATTTATGACACGTTGTGATCACTTAAGTACTGAGCTCTTTCAAAAGAGAAAACGTCCTTTTTTCGGAAAATAAAGATTAAATAAAGATCTTTTTTGGGAGGGTCGAGTAGGCCGGGATAAATATGAAACATCATCAAACAAATGCTCATACAATAATGTTCTTCTGCAGGTCTTCATTGGAACTTTCAGTGGAAGTCGTTCAAAATGATATATAGCGAACACAATAAACGGCTTCATACACAATACATGTTTTCTAAGGAAAGTTACTTTCCATGTAATAGCAAACTGTGATATGCAAAGGCTGTGGGGAGAGAAGACTTGAAGGAGGTCACTAATTTGGTGGGGAAATGTGTAGGAGCACGATGAGCCGAACCTGCATCCATTTCAATAAAATGGAGTCCAGCTCCAAAATGTAGCATAACTATACTATCTTATTGATCATACTTCTAAACAGTATAATTATATAGTTTCAAGTGCAACATCATTAGGGCATAGGTTACAACTATGTGTAACATAAAATGATTATTCATACAAATGCTTTGTCACCCAAAAATCGAAACCAGCTTCTACAATGGTATAAACTTGAGGGCCATCAAGGTAGATCAGGATTTGATTACTGTCAGCATTTATGTGGAAAAGAACAACAAATTATTGTCAGCCAATGTGGACATATATGCAGATGGTGTGAAACTTAAACAGCTGACAGATCTAAATCAGATCAGATCAATGACACTTCTTACATCTAATTTATGTCTAATGCCAACAAGAAAATAAACCAATGCAGCTTACCTCTAAGGGCATTGACTGAAACCAGGTTGATCAGAATGCATTTAAAAAACAGTAGTTCTTAAGGAAAGGAAACTGAGATAACATGATTATAGAATTTTAGAACAAAGTGGGAGTAGGGATATAGTATTATTGTTTTGCTAAGGTTCACTGGATGTACCGAGTGCAAAACGGAGTTTGACATCATTTTACTGAGATAATGATTACTCTCCTTCAAGGTCTAAGGCTTGAAATGATCAAGAATAATGTCATAACAGGATTCCATATTATGGTTAAATGCCAGAAGGTGAGCAGTATACCAGCAAGTACAGAATGTCTATTATATTCAATTTAACTCTGAAAAAAACAGAAGGTTCTTCACTAAAGTTCTCAAAAGAAAGTATGAATCATTCTTTACAAGCAGGGTTTCATTTTTTTTACAATGCCAATGTTTCTTTGCAGGTACAAAGAGGAGTCTCAGGAGAGTATACTATTTTAAAAAGGAGTTCCTAGATTTTTATCACAGGTATTCTTCATTTCATGATGCCTTCGTGGTGGCCAACTCTGATGGCAACCAAAAGTCTGATTTATATATTAGTGGAAAGGGTATTTCATCCAGTGATAAAGTACCCTTCCTGCTAACAAAATGCTATGCCTGTCAAACTTACAAGACTAGTCCGTCTCTGCCATGGTTTGACCCCTACAACAGCAGGAGAGAATAATGGCCATCAGCGGTTGACCTGCATGCCCGCCTGCCTAATTTAGACAGCCGCAGATGAACGTCAATTATCGCAGCCCGTCACTGCTAGGAAAACCTCGGTGGTAAGGAGCAGTATAAACTGCAAAATACACTCCTCGCCGTTGGTGATACCTGCCATGGTGAGGAGGCAGTGTGTTTTTTATTTCGAAAACAAAATCCAGCTATTGGTATTTGTCTTAGGAAAAAAATAATAGCATTGCCATATGGCTCCATCATGTTTGACAGAGCTGTAATGCAAAATCTCAATGTATTGATAATGAATTTCCTTGACTTTCATTCCTATCAAGCCAAGAAATGTCTGCCAGCCTTACAGACATTTACCAATACGGACACGGGGACCTTCACCAGGGTGATGAAGCAAAATACCATGTCGCCAAGATGTGGTTTGCTCGATTGTCAAAGTATAAATCTGGCCCATAACCACATAGTGTCAACAACATTAAAGGTCTCTATTTTGAAGTGAAGAGTGTGGGTAATTTGATTGTTGTTTGAATGAGAGCTAACTCCTGTTCAACCAACATAATCCTTGTCGGGGGAACCACAAAATTCACTCCACTTCAGTCCGCCTGCCAAAGCAAAGTTCCAGCGACCCAACTCTGCACCCCAGAGCGACAGCAAAAGAAACCTGGCAGCGCAAGATCTACACTACATGCAAAGCTCTACACTCTACTGTTTGTAACGTCTGAGATTAAATTCATGCCACAGAGATGACACTCTGTGACGCTCGCCTAACGCGCTCCCTGCTTCTCACGGCACCTTCTACCACAAATGTAACTCACCGTTCTAGACTTTGAAGGGGACTCTTTCAGCTGGAATAACCGAGTGCCTTTACCCTGCTGGCACTTCATCATGGTCAGCCTGAACTTGTTACTTTCATCCGACCTCCCAGGACCAGATGACCGCAAATGGCACTTTGTGCTTGTAGGCACCATATTTACCTGAAATATTTTTAATTGCATATTTCTAGTTCTACTGATTAGAATTTTGTTATTTGGGTGTCAAATCATTTATTAAAGATTACTACATTTTTCTAAATTGGTGTGGGATTTTTCTTGTGTCATGTTTTCATTCTATTATTATTTGAATTGCTGCATAAGTATTTTACACATTGGTTCTAAGTTAAGCCTAACTGCTTGTGTGCCCCACGACCAGAGCCTTAAGAACAGCTTAATTTGTGATTTTGCTTGAATTTCAACCTGACAAGGATTATAGTTGCTGCTTGAGTAGGGATTCAAACACCTCAACCAGTAAACCAATTTCCTACAAGACATGATCTAAATAATTGTCTGATACCAATGGTGACTTGTCCAAGTATTCTCAAGGTAATTTCAACTATAATTCAAGAGAATCATAGGTTCTATGACTTTAGGCACTTCCTCCAGCTATCCAGTGCCCTCATGCAAAGCTGGACCCCAAACCAAATTGTGTCAAACAAAAGAATAGTGGCCGTTGCCCATACCCTAGTGTAGTGGTCTTCATTTTTTTGGGATGCCTCAACCCCTTAAGTAAAAAATGATTTGTCTGGGCCTCTCTCAATGACATGACTGTTAAAATGCTAAAGCCCAGCTTAGAATCGTGCTTGCTCAGCAAGCTAGAAAAGAAGTTGTGTATATATTGGGCTTAACTCACAGTTATCAGAACAAACTTGGTATTTACTAGTACATACCATGATCCTCACTCTCCAAAGATTAAATATAAAAGTGTCAGTAACTGTGTATGATTTAGATCCAACAGCAAATCATGCTTATTTAACAAGAAAAGCTACAGTACCTACTTTCCTCAAACTATAGGCACAATATGTTTAGCAGAAGTGCAAACCTCTCTCACACAAAAACGTACCTGCAAAGGAGAATGGGTATCAAGCAGGTGGCAAAAACTAGTCTTGATTAGAGAGACCCACTGTAGGGCATCTTGAATCACTCCTTCTACAGAGCATTTATTCCCCTCATAATGTGAACTAATGAGAAAAGTGAGACTAGGGGCCTAATGTGAGTTCCCTGCTTTCCAAGTATTTATACAATAGAAAGGCTGTGGGGATAGGGTCTGTCACAGGGCCTTGGCTGTGTGCTTTTGAAACTTGAGGCATCCCATTACTGTCATCTACAGGAGCTTGTCGACAAGCTGCACAACCCTTAAGTTTATGCTACTTACCTCTAGAGTCCTACAGCTGGCCATTTGTGGTCCTCAGCTTTCTTCAGCTGACAAGAAAATGTTAAAATGTCTGGTCCTTAGCTGACCTTCTCATTAACTAAGAAGGTCCTCTAAGACCCTTATCTGGACCTCTTAGACCCTTAGTCATCACTGCATGATCTCAAGACCTCAAACAACCGAAAGCTAGTCTTCAGAAACCCTCAAAGACATTCTTCACCAGTTTCAGCCGACTCTTAAATAGTTGTTACAAAATAATATTTGACCATCAAAACACTGTCTTGGCACGCATATCTTCAATGGTTTCATTGTCGTCAATATCGACAATGGCTCTTAGTCTTCCTCAATTGACTCTTACAAGCTATTCTGACCCACTGTTCTAGAACTGGGCCAATCACATATCCTTCTCTCCAGGCCTCAGCCTCCCACAGACACTCACAACCTGTCCCAACCCTAATATGCCCTCTGCTAGTCCTTAGTGTACTGGGGAAGTTCCTTGATCTCCCCAAGTGACCCTTACTTAACTCTAAGAGACTTGTGGTGGCTCTCACACTTCATATGGTAACCTGTGCAGACTCTCAAGCAGACCCCAGAGACAATATGCCATGCTTCGTAGGTACTCAGATACCTTAGGCATTCCTAGTGGTTCTTAGAGCCAATCCCACAGGCCTCAAGATCACTAAGAACAACAGGTATCCCAAAACTTCCCCTTCAAGTTATCAGAGCCATGATAATATCCCTCAGGTCCTCATGTATTGCTGTAAGAGCCCTTTGGCCACCCTCCCCAAGCCCCTGCAGCTTTTTGCCTCTACACAATCCATGAGACTCCCTGGTCACCTGTGCCTCAGCTCCTCAGGAAACAGTGCCCTCAAGAAATTGCATTGGTTGAGGAGTTAGGGGCATATTAGCGAGGCAATATCGCTGCTTTAGCAGGACTTTTTCCCGCTAAAACAGCGATAATTGTATCGCCCTATTAGCTAGATGTCGCTAACAGCATTTAGTGACAGCTTTTAGGCGATAGCTACCGGTTTGGGGCCCACTTTGAATGTCAGCGATATTTATCACTAATGACATGCAAAGAGGGTGCACCCAACCTGTTAGCGACTAAAAACAGTTGCTAACACATCTATCACCTATTAGCAAGGCAGGCTGTGCGATTAAAAAAGTTGCGCTAAGCGTGATTATCGCCTGCTCAGACCATGACTTCACCTGTTTATCCGATGGGAGGTGGTTAAGTCCCCATTAGCGTTAATGCCTGAATATCGCTGGATTTTCAGCGATATTCACGTATTGAGCCGCTATCGCTGGATATTGTATCGCATTAGAGATAAACTTAGCTAATAGCATGTTATCTCTGCGATAATATTCGGCGATATACAGCGATAAAAAAAATGCGCTAAGAGCATTTAGTGATAAATATTGCAATTTGTTGCTAATTAGCCCCTAAGTGATTTAAAAGTTGTATACAACTCAAGGCAATATCTTTCTACATATAAGAGTGCTTTACAAATGTTAAAGAGACACATTTGAAATACATAATATAGGTGGTACAGTCACTAAGTAACAGTTGTCAAAGTACAACCTTTACTTTAAGTAAACAGTCTTTTACGTCCAGCTTTACCAGCAAACTGCTACTACAGGTTTGTATTTTAGTTGCAATATTGTTTCTTTTGCACAGTACTATGTATTAACCTGCAGGTTTCATGTTCACCTCTAAATAAAATGGTTCAGTAGTTTTGGGTGGTTGATCCGTACATAACCTGAAGTTTTAATGTCTTATGAGTACATTGGTATCTGAATGTGACTCGCTTGTTGTAAGGTAAATCACTGCATGGTAAAGAAAACCTAAGACAGTGATAAAGTACATTTTTATGATTTGGGTAGTGATTGAATTCGATACCTGTAAACAATTTATTTTATTTTGTGTTTTATGAACATTCATGATTATTTTAGTTACACACATTACTGCAAACATAATGCATTAAGCAGATCTGAATGACCATGTATTTTCAAGCCTCTAGTGAGAACAACGTGCAAAATAAGCTCTCTGTCCCTGTTCTCGTTTCTTCACATTTTAATCTTTTGTTTTTCGGGGGCCTAAAGTAGCCTACATTTATATCTCATTTTATTTCTATGGTCAGCTTAGAAAGACACACAGCGTGTACCTTTGTTTCCCATGACAGCCTGTTGAGTGTGGTGCATGGCTGAGAGTGTTACAGAAGGGACAGACTGTCAAGAATGGAATTCAGGGACTGAAATTAATGAGAGGACCTGAGGAGCTTTACTCTCTTTTATTGCACTATTGATGGCTCTGTTTCAGATCCTACACCACAGCCCATAACTTTGTCTCCCGGTAAAGGACCAAGCCCTGCAGGGCAAACAACATTATGTTCATACTGTGAATCATGCACCCCTTTTGCCTTGAACACAAGCCCTTATGGTGGTGCCTGCCACAGAGTTCGAAGACCACTGCCCAGGAGTTTCTTGGCCGAGGGTTTCTCTGCAATGTAGAGCGGCATAGCCTGGACCTAAACAAAGACAACCCTGAGTCTCATAGGAGTTAGTAGCACCTCCTTGATTACATACAAGAGGCACAGGTACATAGTGCCCATTGAAGCCCAGTTGTCAAAATTCAGCAGAATCCAAGGGGGGGAGGGAAAGGTGCTCCAGGCAAGCCCCCTTACTTGTTTACCATACAGCAGTGGTCATTTTGCATATTTAGTGTGTGTGGGGGGCTGTGTGTGTGTGCGTCTGTGTTTGTGTGTGTATATGCATCTGTGTGTTTAGGTGCATCTGTGTGTCTGTGTGTGTGCAAGCAAGTCTGAGTAATGGTGTCAGTGTAATCCATTCCAGATGACCTTGGTTAACATGGCATAGGGTGGAGTATGAGGACATCTTCCCCACACAGTGTAAGTATATTGTCTGCATTTTGTGGTTTGGGGATGCAGACCCAGACACTGAAATGAAGACAGGGCTGCCCTTAACAGTAAGGATCTTGTTAGCAAAGGCTGCTGATTGGATCTGATAACCTCACGCCTGACTTGATTGCTACTTCAAGAAGTCTGATAACAGCCAGGAGCAAATATCTCATACTTCACTGTGCCCTTGCTTTGGATACTACAGCTTGGGGCCAGCCCCTTTGCAACCTGCTATAAAAGCCATCACTGTGTTCAAAGGCTGAACTGAGGAGTATCCTGAAATGAAAGTTGAAAGAGCAAATCCAAATTGGTTCTGAAGCCTTAGAGAGGGGACCCATATCCCCTGTCTAGGAAATGTGTATAAAAGGGAAATCCATTCCATTCTATGTTGTTCCAGTACCATTTTCCTCTTGACCAAGGAAAGTAGTGCTCTACAGACTACTCAAAGAGCTGTGCAACCAGGCCTGGTGTCGGTTGAAGCGTCACTTTAAGTCTGCACAGTCTGTTAGAGGAGCTGAAGGTCTGTTTCAAGTGCCTAGAAGCCTGCCTGTCTGCTGAGAGAGAAGGAGTGTGTCTTGCCTTGCAGTAGGAGAGATTATCTATGAGGAGAAGCCCAAAGGATCACCCAGAGCAAGATGATTTTTTCTGAAAATAAAGCCAGGAGTGGCCCATAACTTGTTGGAGTCCCATAGTCGCTTTACTCAGATCCAGTGTGAGCTACCTTGGGCTCAGGAGACTGGTACTGACACTGCTGATGTTGAGAGTAGAAGTCATGTTCTGGTCACAGCAAGTGACCACAATTTCCCACGAGGCTGCACTGTGAAGGGGTCAGCTGGAGGTTGCAATTACTGTATCTGTGAACCTGTGTGCAATCTACCAGGAGGGTTGACACATAGATCTGCCTCACTGAATCCACCCCATGAACATAGTACAGAGCATGGCTGCTGTTCCAGAACCTGCATGAGAAGATTGTCCACCATACCGTGGGATTGCAAACGTCCGAGTCTGCTGCACACTGTTAGGACTTTACTTTTGGTGGAAGGGCAAACAAGACATTGAACACAGATCATTTTCTGACCAGTGAGTGTATTAAACAATATTTGCATATGTGCCTAATCGTTGCCTAAATCTGTAGTAGATTCGGGACTAAGCATGTAGGATCTCAATTCTAACAGTAGAGAGAAAGGATACTGGGAATGGGGGGTTGTAATGCTATATGCAACTTAGAATGCAACCCTGTTTGATGTGCATAATGAATTGTGCAGTATTTAGTCCTTCACTTTCCATATTGGAAACCGTAGACATTGGCTTTGAACACAAACCATGCATCAATTCAATGTAGATGCATGTGCTTTAGAGCATCTGGGTACCAGTCCTAATGTCCGCTGTGAAAACAGTGAGCGGCATAGCGACGTCTCGGTCTCTTCAGTCACAAGCAGCACACTAGCTATTATAGGTGTAGCTGGTACAGGGACTTCATGTTATGGTGTCCCTTGTAATGTGCCCCTTGGGACACCTAAAACAAGTAACCACCTTGGGTCTGGGCAAAACTTCCTGTGCTCCAGTTTCCTTGCGTTCCTTACTTTGAACCCAATTACCTCTCTGCTTTTGTCTGCCCTTAAACCCTTAGGAATTACGTGCGTGGTTTAATCCTAGGGAGGATCTACTTGTCCCTAGTACTAAACCAGATATTCCTAATGATCGCATTGTATGCGTGACTACCTTTTCCACAAAGAGTAATGAAATCAAACGAACTATCAACCATAATTGGGCACTGGTGGCCGATGACATACATCAGACAGAACCCCCACTTCATGCATTCAAAAAGGGTAAAAGTGTACGCGATTCCGTGGTTCGCTCCTTCCTACAAAGTCCCCAAGACCCTACTCTGTCTTCCATGTGGAACTTACCACCAATTGTGGGTCACTATCGCTGTGGGCACTGTAAGGCCTGTGACAGCACCATCCAGACTAAAGATTTTGAGTATCGACACATCAAAACATCTATGACATCCCACACCAATTGTAACTCTTCCAACATTATATATGCTATTCTATGTCCATGTGAACTGATATATATCGGACAGACCCAACAAAAAGCCAAAGTCTGTGTTCTTCAACATATGAGCAGGATCCGTTGCGAAGCTCAGGGTGCACCGCTGGTGCAACATTTCAAGTCTACAGCTCATTCCCCACAAAGCCTCAAGTGGCTTATCCTAGAACAGGTGACACTTGGCCCTAGAGGTGGCAATATTGCGGAGATCTTACATGTAAGGGAGCTCAAATGGATGTTCCGTTTCAATTCGATCAACAATGGCCTCAATGAATATGATAGCTTTTTTTCTCAGCTAACGCTGCTTCGATAATGAGGTGTGTTCCCCCCCTCTGTAACATATTATACCAGGGAATCCCCCTAACCTGAAGCCTATGTTGATTCATGGAGTAAATAGGGATATTTATAATATTTGGCAATAAGTGTCCTTGTTGAACGGGCCTTTACCGTCTTGTGACAGGTACGCCTATATTATTTATACAAGATCGCTCTATGTCTAATGATGGATCATCCTTTATTCAAGATTTATGGACGACACCGAGTTGACCTTTACCGTCATGCGACAGGTACGCCATAATTCGGTGTCGGTTTCTGTGCAACTCCCGATAAACCACAGTTACAATTGTGTAAATTATGGATATACATGTATAATTATCTGTATTGTCTAATTTTGTTCCTGTATCAATGTACACATGTTCATGTTAAATATCAGGCAGGAACTGTCTCTCTCGTGGCATCCTGGTCCACATTATCGTGAGGTCTGATTTTAATTTAGTTCGATATCACATTCCAACTAGCCATTCTAATATGGCCACTCGATGCAGCGCTTCTACCGCTTTCACGCTCGGCCCTTTTCTATTTCGATGACGAACACACCACGTGATCGGAGCGATAGTTTACCGTCCGTGAGTGGATTCCACTACGCGAACTCCGCTACGCGACGGCTGCTGATACACGGATTCATTCCATTTACTGCAGTTACACCGTTCATTCTATCTCGTTGTGACCCAGCCGGCAGATGATATATCTCCATAGATCTCTAATAGCGACCCTCGTTTTCTGTTATAACAGATTTCCCCCCTTTGTTTTTCCTGGTTTGCTTCCTCTCTGCCGCCCCCGTCTTATCCCTCCCCGCTCCCCGCTTCCCGCCACCACCGCTAACCCCGCCCCTTTTCTTTCTGTACCCGCCCCGCTCCCGCCTCCCAGCTGCTCCGCCCCCCGCCCCGCGCACTTCGCCATATATGGCGACCGTGCGAACGCGCAGCGGTCACGCGCAGCGGGCGCGCAGCGGGCGCGCCGAAGGCCCGCCAAAGGTAAGCCCGTCTACGCCCTTCCGCGCCTGGACCGCACCCAGTGCCAGGACCCCTGGCCCACGAGGACCCCGACCATCCCGCCTGACGTACACAGCCACCACCCTCATCGCACTCAACACCGGCCGAATCCCAGGATGCTACCAAGCCACCCCGAGACGCACCCACGGACCCTTCAGCTGCCACGCCTGCAAGTTCACCTGCATCCGGACCTGCCCGCCACCAGCACCTGCCAAGCCGAACACCAGCAGCAACCACATCAAGTGCATCCTGCTCAACACCCGCTCCGTCCACAGACACGCCATCGAACTCTGGAACCTCCTAGACACCACAGCCCCTGAGGTTGCCTTCCTCACGGAGACCTGGATGAACGCCTCTTCAGCGCCCGACATCGCCATCGCCATCCCAGAGGGCTACAAGATCACCCGGAGGGACCGCACCGCCAACCAGGTGTGAGGAGGCATCGCCATCATCCACAGGAACACCATCCGTATCACGACCAGCACCGACAACATCCTAACCACCGCCGAACACCTGTATTTCCAGATCCACACCGACCCGAAGACCACCCTCAGAGGCACCCTGATCTACCGACCCCCGGGACCACGCACTCAATTCAGCGAGGACATTGCCGACTTCGTCAGCCCGCATGCCCTCCCCTCCGCTGACTACATCCTCCTGGGGGACCTCAACTTCCACCTGGAGAACAACAACGACCGCAACACCAGCACCCTGCTCGACAACCTCGCCAACCTTGGACTCAAGCAACTGGTGAGCACCCCCACCCACCTCGCCGGACACACACTCGACGCCATCTTCTCATCCAGCAAAGACATCGCCTTCAGCCACGCCACAGAACTCTACTGGACAGACCACAGATGTGTCCACTTCACCTTCGAAAGAACGACGATCCACCACCACCAGCAACAGGTTGCCCGCAGAATCTGGAACAAGATCACAGCCGACCAGCTCGCCGCCTCCTTGAGCCAGCACCCTCCTGCCAGCTCAGCGAACCCCAGCCAGGCAGCCGACAACCTCACGAAGTGGATCAGCAACTGCGCAGACGAACTCGCCCCTATGAGAACCCCGCCCAGCAGACCCGGCAGCAAGAAAGCCCCATGGTTTACCGACGAACTCAAGACTTCCAAGAAGAACTACCGAGCCCTCGAGAATGTCTGGAGAAAGGAACCCACACCGGACAACAGGACCACCCTCAAACTCGTCACCCGGAAACACCACCAACTGATCCGCACCGCCAAGAAAACGGCTTTCAAGAACCGACTGGACAACAACGCACACAACTGTAAGGAACTCTTCAACATCGTGAAAGAGCTCTCCAACCCCAACGCCGGAAACAACGACATCACCCCATCGCAAGACCTCTGCAACTCCCTCGCCTCCTACTTCCACAACAAGATCGCGGACATACACAACAGCTTCAGCACCCAACCGACCCACGCCACGACCACAGCGACGCCGCCCACCACCACCCTCCGAGCCTGGACTCCAATCAGCACCGAAGACACCGTCCGCATGATGAACTCCGTCCACTCTGGATCTCCGACCGACCCTGCCCTCACCACGTCTTCAACAAAGCCGACGCTGTCATCGCACCCCACCTGCGGGACATTATCAACACCTCCTTCGACACCGCCACCTTCCCCGAGAGCTGGAAGCACGCCGAACTCAGCGCTCTACTCAAGAAACCTACGGCAGACCCCACCGAACTCAAGAATTACCGCCCCATCTCACTACTCGCGTTTCCAGCCAAAGTCATCGAGAAGACCGTCAACAAACAGCTGGCTGCCTTCCTCGAGACGAACGGATCCCTCGACCCCTCTCAGTCCGGCTTCCGTGCCAACCACAGCACCGAGACCGCCCTCATCGCCGCCATCGACGACATCCGAGCCCTGATGGACAACGGAGAAACAGCGGCCCTCATCCTCCTAGACCTCTCCGCGGCGTTCGACACAGTCTGCCACCGCACCCTAGTGCAGCACCTCAGCAACGTCGGAATCCAGGAGAAGGCACTGGAATGGATCGTCTCCTTCCTCAACGGAAGAACACAGAGAGTCCGCCTACCACCGTACAAGTCAGAGGCCACCGAAGTCATCTGCGGCGTCCCTCAAGGATCCTCGCTGAGCCCTACCCTCTTCAACGTCTACATGAGCCCCCTCGCGGCCATCGCACGCCAACACAACCTCAACATAATCTCCTACGCCGACGACACCCAGCTGATCCTCTCCCTGACCAACGACCCCGCCGCCGCCAGAGCCAACCTGCACGAAGGGATGAAAGAGGTAGCCGAGTGGATGACAACCAGCCGCCTGAAACTGAACTCAGACAAGACGGAGGTCCTCATCCTGGGCTCCTCGCCCTCCGCCTGGGACGACTCCTGGTGGCCCCCCGCCCTGGGCACCGCACCCAAACCGACGGACCACGCACGCAACCTGGGCTTCATCCTGGACTCCTCCCTCTCCATGACCAGGCAAGTCAACGCCGTCTCCTCGTCGTGCTTCAACATCCTGCGCATGCTTCGGAAGATCTTCTGGTGGATCCCCACGGAGACCAGGAAGACCGTCACCCAGGCCCTCGTCACCAGCCGACTGGACTATGGCAACGCACTCTACGCCGGAACCACCGCCAAGCTCCAGAAAAGACTCCAGCGGATCCAGAACACCTCAGCCAGACTCATCCTCGACATCCCACGGAACAGCCACATCTCCGGACACCTGAGAGACCTGCACTGGCTCCCCGTCAACAAAAGAATCACCTTCCGGCTCCTCACCCACGCACACAAAGCCCTACACGATCAAGGCCCGAGCTACCTCAACAACTGAATCAACTTCTACACTCCCAAGCGCCACCTCCGATCTGCCAGCCACGCCCTCGCCGCCGTCCCACGCATCCGAAGAACGACAACAGGAGGAAGGTCCTTCTCCTACCTGGCCGCCAAGACCTGGAACTCCCTCCCAGCCGACCTGCGCCTGACCCAAGACCACCTCTCCTTCAGGAAGAAGCTCAAGACCTGGTTGTTCGAGCAGTAACGGCAACCCCCCACCCCCCTAAGCGCCTTGAGACCCTACGGGTAGGTAGTGCGCTCTATAAATGTCTTTGATTGATTGATGCCGCTTTTGAACATCCTTGGCCCTAATTAACTTGCTGATTCCGCTTCTCAACGTGTGACTGGTATGTCTAATTTAATTGTCCGTTTTTTTAATGTCCCCGTCATGTAACACAGCACAAGCAGTGATAGTTTACTCTTGTGTTTCTTTTCCTAGAGACTTTCATTTGCTGATCCCTTCTCCACGAAGTAGCTCTATCGAGACCATTGTCCTTATCAGATACCGGTTTGTCTAACCAGGTACGCTTGATTTTGTGAGGGTATTACGTAAGTCTACCAACTCGGCATGGCTACGCCTTATCCGATCTCTCTCAATAAAAACTTTCCCAACACCGGGCTTATTAAGTGATGACCTTTCCCTTCCTTCCAGATTGAACAGATTGGTGCATTCCTGCGCCCCTCACCTAATTATATGGTTTTTGATATTACCGACCCAACCAATTTTGA
The DNA here is from genome assembly GCF_964263255.1 of Lissotriton vulgaris. NCBI lineage: Eukaryota > Metazoa > Chordata > Amphibia > Caudata > Salamandridae > Lissotriton > Lissotriton vulgaris. Next base: position 1,869,246,490 of record NC_141694.1, on the reverse strand, counting down.
ACTAAGAGTGGTGCTTTAAGTAAATTCACTTATCCTAACTATACTTGTCAATTTTGAAACCTCTTGGTACCACTATATTTATGCTAATGTTTTGTCCCCATTCAGAACGACGTTCTTTCCATTACTCTTCAGTGGCTTTGTGACCAGAGCTGTGCCTTTCAACCTAGGCCTTACCAAGCCTAACTAGTCTGCTTTGTGGGAGTATCCATTCCCTCTCCGCCACCGACAACAAGCATCCCTGGTATGTCTTGTTGTCTCTATCTTTTGATGTGCTTATTCGTTTAATTTTGAAATTATGGATTGGTTCCTAATGATAAAATCATTTTGTACTTAATAGGTTGTGCCCCCCCTTTTTTTTCCCGTCCTGATGAAGACCCCAATGCAAGGGTTCAATTTCTGCCTGCCTTCACAATAGGGGTCGAAACGTCGACTGTCTTTCATGTTCCTCAGCTTCATTCCAGGAGTAACGATATTCAGCACATTTATGAAGCATGCTATGTTGTAATAATGATTTTTGAACTTATGGTCACTGATAATTTGAATTAGCCTAATAATCTTTGATTGATTGTAGCCTTTGGCTTTGTTTTTATGTCACTTATCCCTCCTACACTCACTGCACTATTTCCCCTTCCCCTTTTTTCAGGGCACTTTATAAAAGTTACAAATGTTACTTTAATTGCCTGAATAAGTGGCTCAGCTACATTGTAAATAAAAACAATGTTAGCAGACTGTTGTCAATTGATTTTTCTTGACGGTTTGTGAATATTTCTCTGTTTGTTTACTGGGACCCCTCTCTCTCAGCAATATACGTACCCAGGTCCCAGTGACTTTATTGGGTGAACCCCCCTTTTGCAACCTCCACATTAAGGGCATTGATAACATCCAACGAGGAGAGCAATGAACGATCAAATGACCAGTTTCTCATATGACTCTTAGGAAACCCCTCCAGTTCTAAATAAATAGCCACATGATCTGATAAATGAAAAGGGAGGTGAGAGACTGATTTCACCAAATTAACCAAAGATTGACTAATCAAAATAAAATCAATTCTTGACTGGTGGTGGTAACTATAATTGCGAAAAGTAACATCTCTTTGTTGTCCATGCAATGATCTCCAAATATCGTTGTACCCTAGTTGCTTCATACTATCCTGCAGAAAAGACCTGCTTTTAGATAGAGGCCTGGCTCTGTTAGAAGGGGACTCATCCAATAGGGGATCTAAGACTATATTAAAATCTCCTGCAAGAATAACCGGCTCAGGGAATGAATAAAGGTGGGAAAAGAGGGTCTTCAAAACTGACGGGTCGTCCTGATTTGGACCATAGTATCCTATAATAGTGATTGGAGACCCTGCTATGATCACAATGCAATTACCCATCTTCCACCAGGATCAACCAGTTTAGACACCAACCTAGCTTTTATTGAATTTTTAAAAATGATTGCCACACCTCTAATGTGTACAGATTGCGACGTCATTATACATAGATCAATCCACCTATTCTTTTTAGCCAACAAATCCATTTCAGGTTGATAAACGTGGCTCAAATCCACCCGAGTGACTTACCGCACTCACCTATAGTCGCTATACAGGAAGTCAGCCGGACAGTGGAGAAGAATAAACAAAAGTCTTTATTAGGCCAAACAACACTCATATGAGAGGGCCCTGTCCGACCTCACTCCTAGGAGTGCGAACGAGAGGACTGACTCTCTGCATCACAGCAATACATTATAATGCAATACAGTAACGAAGGGTACGCCCCTTGTGGAAAATTACCGAGCCCCGGACCATGAAACAATGCTCTCATAGAGCAGGCATCTGCACCTGCGAGGGATACATTATTATCTCTACTCAAGGCCATGGAAATGGGTTTCGGCGTCTCCGGGCATGAGAATATTACTGATAAGGGGGCTCGTTAGTTTCGGCCACAGTAAGCTAAGAAATGAAAACTGCTGTCTTAGTACATTTCTGTATTCCTGCGGGAGGGGCATGAGCGAGCAGAGCCCGCAGGCACCGAGAGTTACACAAGATGGTGGCACACAAGCTAAGCTAAGAAACTAATATGGTCACACATACATTTGAATATAAGCATTGAGGGAGAATGTAAAGTCAGCATAAGTGCATATACGAACCGCATTAGTTAGTCATATGATGCTAACTCGCACATCATCATAGGGTAATTAGGGCATCGAAAAGAGAATTCTATCAGACCCTCCTTTTAGCATCATTGGCTAACTATAGCCTCATTTATTTGCAAAAGGCAGTGTCGACATCCATTCTAGGGGCAGGAATTTAAGTCTTTAATCTAGAACATCTTCAGCAATAAACATTAACCAACTTGCATCAGCAGGAATTTCAGTAACCATAGAAGTGGCATATTGACCATGTAACTTCTTTTTCGGACGTATATTTGCAGCACACATTGAGCAACATGGAGGGAGGCAATATATGCAAAGGCAGCAAGACAGAATTACACTCACCACTCCAACCAAGCCCATCAATATTTTCCAACCCCAGGAAGAAAAGGCACCCCAGAGCCACCCTTGTAGAGACCATGTCCCATTATCTTGGTGCAGTTCAGTCGCTAATCTATGCAATTTTTGTACTGCCAAGTTAACAGTCGGGGCGGAGTCAGGGATATAAACACAGCAAGATGTCCCAATGACGCGACAGGCCCCGCCCCTATCAGCTAGTATGACGTCAAGGACCATCCTGCTCTGGATCGTGAATAATCTCATAGCCTGAATTTCAACAGATATATTAGTCGTTATGTCAGCCTCAGTCAGAACCACTTTTTCCATCACCCTAGACAGTCGTATAATAGCTCTACTGTTAAATATCGGGCCCCAGAAAGGTAGCAAACCCTTAGAGAAATCAGTCCATTGCTGATACGAGGTGTCCGTCTGGTCGACGTCATCTACCTGAAGTTCCCTCCTTTTACGCTGCTCTAGCGGTTGCTCCTGAGGACTGGGAAATCGACGATGAGTTTTGTGGTAATCAGAGGGAGCCACATAAACAGGGGAAATCATGTAAGCTAGATAGCACACCCCACCCCAACCCTCAGGTAACCACAGGTATCCATTATCATCGCAAATGAAATAGATACTTGGTGGGGCAATCAAAGAGGGGCTCAGGGGCAGGCGAATGGAAGCAGTGACATTACAAGAGCTATTACCAACCTTTATGGGACCTCTTCCCTCTATACAGAAAAATGGGGAAGGACCCACCACAGCCAGAGGTATCAAGGACTTAGAACTGTCGTTACTCTGTGGAGGGTGTCTGTAAGATAGAGTGGCGTTCAATTTAAGGAAACTGTCCCTCAGTCTGTCAGTATCATTTGGTATCAGGAATCGGCCCAACCTTTTCTCACATGTCTCTATGAAAGTCTGGTCAAAACGTCCATCAGTATATATTCGTCCAAGGGAAGCTGGGGGCAGAGGGCGTACTCGCATTGTCATTGTCCACCCTCTATTCTGTAGTCGAGGAGTCAGGGAATCTGGCTGCTGGAAGTATTTAACAAGACCTATAAGAGTATACCACCCCACACAACTATTCACTGGCGTCAAAGGAAGAGCAAGGAATCTGTCTTTCTTATAGGCAGCAGAGGGTAAGAGCCCGCAAACCCAACAGTCAGTCAAGTTGGTAGTGGCATGTGCATGATGCAAAGTCTTAATAAAAACATTTTCTTTGTAATTCTTGCGTAACATTCTCTCTCCATAATCGACAGTCACCATAACATGTTCAGGAGCAGCAGTGGGCGTGGGTGCGAAAACATGGACAGGGTAAGCCTTGTCTAGAAAAAACAATATTCCGAGAGTCACTAAAAAGGCAATCAAAACAATTATTATGACTACAATCTTTCCTTTCCGTGGAAGGGCCAACCAAGGGGAATCAGGCACAGGTCTCGGAGGAGCCGCAAAAGGCTGCTCCTCATCAGGAATGGGACGCCCAAAGGGATACATTGTAGAACAGTCTTTCAAAAATATCGCAAATCAAAAATTAAAAAAAATCACACTACTACTAGAAAAATAGTCCCAGACAATCCTCAACCGGCCAGAGGGGTTCTTCAACCCTTAAAAAGGGATCTTCTCCCTGTGTCCTTCAAAGCCTCACAGGCAGGCTTTTACCGTCCATACCTATTTCCCACGATGCTCTTCAACAATACAGAAACAAGGGAAGCACTTAATTCAGGCCCGCACCACTCTAAACACCAGGGCTCTTATAAGTCCATCCCTACCACTAAATCTTCTTATTCAGGAAATCCACTAAGCCCTTCTTCCGGTGTCTAGTCCATCAATTTCAGCACTATTACTTGTTAACTTTTTTTCGGGGCCTGAAATTATAACGAGTGCTCCCTGGCACTTCAGGATCCGTGAACAAGGCAGGTGTATCTGTGGCAAACGCTGGTCTTTCTGAAATCTCTTCACTAGTAACAAGGGGAGTAGTAGAGCTCACTGAAGTCTCAATTCCGCTACGCTCTTCTCCAATCAGTGAAGCATCCGAGAAAGGAGTATACCTCGGGATATATTCACACTCTTGATCAGCGATGCCATCCTGGACCCATTGGTCATAGGGCAACGGGAGCGGGACTCTCTTTACATGAGAAGCGTGAGTCCACGCTTTCCTGCCCTCGATCCGAAGTGCAGTACCGGTGGTGAGGAGCACCTGGCGTGGCTCTGACCACCTTGGCTCCAAGCACGACTTCCGCTGATATCTTCGGACGACGACCCAGTCCCCTGGTTGGATGGCGTGTCCAGGCCCCTCCGGCAACGGCTTCAGAGTGTCTGCTACCTGCTGATGAATAGAACGAAGATCTTTAGTCAAGGCATACAGATAATCTGTCAACAAAGGGTAAGGTACTTCAGTGAAACATTTAGGCCTGGGCACTCCCCAGATATTGGCCGGGCGGCCGAATACCACTTCGTGGGGGGAGACGCCCATTTTTGCATTCACAGTCACTCTCGTTGAAAGCAAAGCTAAGGGAAGGGCGTCTGGCCAACGGAGACCTGTACTCTCACATATTTTGGCGATCTTGAGCTTGAGCGTGCCGTTAAACCGCTCCACTAGTCCTGCTGCCTGAGGGTGTAAGGCTGAATGGAATTTCTGCGATATGTGCAAACCTTTACATATTTGTTTCACTAATTCTGCGTTAAAGGACGTGCCATTATCACTCCAGATCACCCTAGGTAATCCGAAGCGGGAGAAATACTCCTTTATCAACATTTTTGCAGTAGACATGGCCGTGCAGTCTTTCGTTGGATACGCCTCCACCCACCTACTAAAGGCACATACGACTACAAGGACGTACTTCAAGTTGTTTACTCTTTCCATTTCAATGTAATCCATCTGAATCACCTCGAAAGGGAAAGAAGGGGGTGCAAAATTTCCAGTTGGGACAGGGGTACCCTTTCCAGGATTGTGTCTCAAACACACCATACATTGACGGACCAGGTGAGTGGCCAATTTAGAAATATTCTTATTGCTCCACACTGGGTCTAACAGTTTGCATATGCCCTTTGCACTAACATGGGCAGGCCCGTGTGCCATCGTCACCACTGGAAGGACATACGCATTCGGGAGCATCCATCGTCTTTTGTCTGTCACATCCGTCCAACATTCATCCGCATCTAGTCGTCCCTGCCCATCCTTCCATGCTCTCAATTCCTCATCTGTCGCTTTACTCTGTATGTTCTTGACACTCTGTACAGTGTCTGCGAACATATGAACATCTGGGACCCATCTAGCTGGTCCTGCCACAAACATTCGTGGTAATTTCTCTCTAGCGGTCTCTTTTGCAGTTTCATCGGCAAAAGCGTTGCCTCGCCCTACATCATCCACTATTGTCTTGTGTGCGCTACATTTTATCACAGCCAATCTTTTGGGTAGTGTCAGGGCCGTTAACAGTCGTAATATCAGTGGGCCATGCTGGATGCGTTGTCCGTGAGAGGTCAGGAATCCGCGTTCTGCCCAAAGCCGCCCATAATTATGAGCCACGCCAAAGGCGTATTGGCTATCAGTATAAATGTTCACATCCAACCCCTCACTCAACTCACATGCTCTCAGCAAGGCAATAATCTCGGCAGCCTGAGCAGAATTGTAAGGTATTCTAGAAGTCTCCACCACTGTCTGTAATGTTGTTATTGCATATGCTGCTGTCGATGTACCATCTGGTAATTTAAAACATGACCCATCCACATACAACTCCCCATCTGGTTCGTCCAAGGGCCTGTCTGTCAGATCCACCCTCCCCTTTGTCTCCTCTTCAGTCCTGAACAAACAATCATGTATGTCATTGTCTTTGGTATCTGTATCTGTGGGGATAGGGAACAAGGTCGCAGGATTCAGTGTAGCACACCTTTTGATCGTAACATGGGGTGCAAAAAGAGTCATCTCATAACCCGTAAGACGAGCACTAGTTAAGTGCTGCGTCTGTGTCCTGTTCAGCAAAATGTCCACAGCATGCGGTACCATTACTGTGAGTTCTGATCCCAGTACGAGCCCTGCCGACTGTCTTATAGAAACCGCAGCAGCCGCCGTGGCTCTCAGACAACTCGGCAGCGCTCTTGCCACATTATCGAGCATGGCAGAGAAGTAAGCACAAGGTCTCTGCTTCCCCCCGAAACACTGAGTTAAGACAGACAACGCGCAACCTTCCGCCTCGTGCACGTAGAGAACAAAAGGCTTCTGGTAATCAGGTGTTCCAAGAACTGGCGCAGAACACAAAGACAATTTTAGTGACTCAAACGCTTCTTGACATGCGGGGGTCCAGGGTAGGGGCTCGCGCACTTCCTTGGTAGTCAGATACAATAGGGGTTTTGTTAGTAACGCATAGTTAGGTATCCACTGGCGACAATACGATGTTATGCCCAAAAACGCGCGCACCTCTCGCTGCGTGTTAGGTACCTGCATGTTAGTGATCGCTTTTATGCGCTCTGGCGTCAATCTCCTCCCCACTTTCGAAAGGAGGTGACCGAGGTAGGTGACCTCCGTTCGACAGTATTGAAATTTCGGAAGGGACACTTTATGCCCCCTTGTAGCCAAATGGTGCAACAATTTCACAGTAGCATCCCGACAACCTTGCTCGTCGTCTGATGCTATTAGGATATCATCCACATATTGCAACATGACGTTGCCAGGTGGAAGTTCCAGTTCATCCAATTGTGCCTTCAGAGCCTGACTGTATATGCTCGGACTTTCAGTGTACCCCTGAGGAATTCTTTTAAAGCGGAAACTGCGGCCAGCCAATGAGAATCCGAAGAGATATCTGCTCTCTTCATGCACTGGTATACTGAAGAAAGCGTTTTTTAAATCTAGGACAGAAAAATATTTAGCCGAAGGGGGTATCATTGTCAATATTGTTGTAATGTCCGAGACCACCGGGTACTGTGGCTCTACTACTCTATTCACCTGTCGCAAATCAATCACAAATCTATAAACATCAGGAGTATTATCAGTAGCATCAGGTGAACGTCTTTTGAGTATAGGTAAAATAGGACTGTTGCATATGTTCGAATCAGTCTCTTCCACTACACCAGACCGTACTAAATCTTGTATTATTTGCAACAAGGCCTTTTCTCCCTCCCTAGGAATTCTGTATTGTGGAACTCTGGGCAATTTGGCTCCCACCTTCACTCTAATGGCCCCTGGGGCAATATCCATTTCACCAACATCAGTATCACTAACAGCCCACAAGCTGTCGGGTATGCCTCGGAATTCAGGTGGTAATTTGTCATCCTTTGAAAAACACTGCAATGGGCGGGCAACATTCGGTCCTAGAGTAAGGTACACGCCATCCGGAGAACAATAAATGGTGGCATGCAATCTCTTCAATAAGTCTAAACCCAGTAAATTTTCTCCACAATTCGATGTCAATAAAAATGGTGAATCAACAGTAAAAGGGCCAATTGTCAACGTGAGAGGTTTAGAAATGGGGCTAATCACCGGAGTTCCTGCGAAACCCACGGATATATTATTTTTGCCAGACAGAGCCGCCCCTGGGACCCGAGAACGAGCCACCGAACTTTTCATTGCACCCGTATCCACTAGAAATTTTTGTTGAGACCCCATTAAGTCAGCTTCGACGTAAGGTCCCCTTTGATCAACTTCCATAAGTACTGGTCCCAGGCTCTGTCCTACGCTGTCCTAGTTGTGGGAGAACCCTGTCAGGTCATCAACTGAGTAATCATCGTTATAGTACTGGCCACCCCCACTCTGTAACTGTTGCCTGTTTGTATTATTGTCAAAATAATTTCCACCCGGTCTCCCGCCTCCTTCCGATCGTGCCACCTGCCTTCCAGTATCACTACCACCTCTTCCTCGTCCGCGCCCTACACCAGTACTCGACTGAAACAGGGGGCAATCCCTCCACCAATGCCCCTCCTGCTTGCACTTCGCGCACTGATTCGGTCCCAGCCTTTCCCTGCTCTCACCTCTCCCAAATCCGCCTCCGCGGCTCGGCGCCGCACCCCTGCCTCTGCCTCTCGCCACCTGTTGCAACAAAACCCTTGTCTTTAAATCCTTAGCCTTCTTTTCCTGCTTGTCCTTATTCTCATTTTCCCTATGCTCGTAATATTGCGCCATACTGAGTATTCCCGAAGGAGAGGACGTTGTCCACGTGCTCTCCGACGCCTGCAGTCTAGCTGATATTTCAGGCAATAAGTTCGTGACAAACCTGTTAACGAAGAGCCGCAACCCTCCATCCTGTGACACATCCTGCCCACTGAAATCCATAAATGTTTCCTCAAACCTCGTAAAGAAATCAGATACCGCCTCATCCTTTTTCTGCTTACAGGCCGTTAACTTATCCCAATCTACCTTTTTCGGGGGAATGAGAGAATGCATATACTTAATAATACGCCCTGGTAATGCTAGTATCTTAGCCTTCGGCTTCTCCCCTGGCTTGCGCTCCTTATCCCAGTCCTGCAGTTCCTGCCACGTACCCCCTAACTCCTCCACGTGATCAGTACCTTTCACTTGTCGCCACACATCAACCGGGACCAAAAGCCCGAAAAACAATTCAACATCGGCCAACGTCATCACAGTGGAAGACGCCGCTTCCGTAAGCTCTTTGTAATAGGCGGTCGGATTCTTTCTGGAATCCGGCAGCTGAGCCTTTAATGACAACACCTCACTTCTCTTCCATGGCGTATACACCCATTGCTCCTGGAAATGTGCATCAATTCTGTTCCTTGTAACAGCCCTCGTGACCGGGTCTAACAACTCGGGGACCTCGGGATGAAAAATAGGGTGCACCTCGCGCATTGGGTGGAGACCTGAGAAGTGGGGTGTACCAGCAGAGGGTAATTCATTCCTGTATTGCAATAGCGCGCGCAGACTACTCATAACTTCTTTCACTCCTGTGTTCGTTCTATATGCTCCAGCCTGTATATCTCGTAAAACCGCCGGAGCCACACCTCCATATCCCTGCTCCCATAGCGGTATCAATACATTAGACATGTGCCACAAAACGTGTTGTTGCATCAAGGGCTCAAGATCCTTCATGGTGGACCAAATATCTTCGAACGAATAAATATTATTCCTGGCCCATTGACATGCCTGATTAGCCACCATACTTTTTTCATCTAAACCAACTGTAGAGCGCGTAAGCAGCTTCCGTACCTGTGAAAACAATCCGCTACCTGCGCCGCGACTCGGTGTGAGCATCTCCTGACTGGGGGTGGTACTAGCTGAAACAGTAGGGAGTGCTAAAGAAAATGGTGAGGGTGCAGGTGAAGTGGTCTGGAGTAGAGAAACGAGGGGTGTCGAGGGCAGAGATAGTTGGGGGGCACTCGCTGAAGGACCTGGAACGGCACTACTAGGGGCCGAAAGTGGCAAGGAGGGGTACAAGGGCTGTGGGGCATAAGGGGGAGGGGGTCGGGCATTTAAAATGTCCTCCATCTCATCCGGGTCGTCCTCTCGCACTACATAACTTTTATTTTCTTTCAACCTACAAAGTCTATCTGAGCGCTCCATACGTAGCGCATTCTCATTTCCCATCTGCTCACTCGCCTTCTGCGCCATAGTCTTGTTGGACCTTCTATACTCCTCTTTCTCCTCTCGCATCTTACGTTTCCTGGCCTCTTTCTGCCACACTCGCAAAGAGTCGAACATACTCTGACGGCTACGCTTAGCAAACAATTTGTCCTGCAAGTAGTCCAATTTAGCCTCATCAAAGGAACCCGTCAAAGGCCATTGTAAATCTACATTATCAGCAGTGTACCGGTGCCACAAAGTTCCAAACAAAAGCGGGACCAGTCCATGTTTGACATACATGTCAAAGCTCGGAGTCCCTTCAGGGGGTGCAGGTTGGCTCTCGGCCAGTCTAGTATCTGAGGGTCGACAACAGCATCCAAAGCATCGCAACTTACTAAAACAGGGCATCTTTACTTCGGTGCGAAAGAAAACACTTCACCACAAACCAGTCACTAGCTCGAGCACGTTCCACACACATATAGACATACATTAGAAAACCGCGCACACACACATATACAATACCTCCAAACACGTGTTACCATATGGGACAAGGCCCGTCGACCAAGTCCTGGGGAACCTGGACTCTATCGCAGACCGAACAGTACACTAACTGTTCTGAGGGCGGGGAACAGATCCGCCACCCGTGCGGCACTATGGATTGCTGCGCACTTTACCGCGGGAAACCCAGATCTCACCTCCACTGAACCACCACACTAGGAGTTCAGGGTAAGCACCGGAGTCTGCCCACAGTGAGCCACGCCTTCACCACAGTACCACCCGGTCGGATCACTACCACCAATGACATCTAATACGTCCCCACCCTCGTCAAGTCTGTCAGAGCACCAACTCGTACTCTGAGTTCCCCGGAGCACACTAGCCCCAGGAGCGCACCGGCTCCTCTAACCACTGGAGACACCCTAGTCTCCCGGAACACTCCCGTTCCTGAAACAATCAAAGGTGGACCACTCACCTTCCGTAGGCGGCACCGACCTCTACCGTTCTCCACCTCCGGCTGCCAGGACCAACACGGTCAGCTTCAAGTTCCGCCTTCTGGACCCCGGCGTAAGATCCGAACCGGGACCTCTCCCGATCAGCAGGGTGGGGCAGCGCTGCGAGAACCAAGCTCGGCATCAGATGGGTACCCGGACCCACCGTGCCGACCAGCGGGTCCCCGGTCTTCTGCTACCCCCTTACGGGTGAGAAAGATCCTTATCGCGGGGTCCCTATTCGGGCGCCATCTGATAAACGTGGCTCAAATCCACCCGAGTGACTTACCGCACTCACCTATAGTCGCTATACAGGAAGTCTGCCGGACAGTGGAGAAGAATAAACAAAAGTCTTTATTAGGCCAAACAACACTCATATGAGAGGGCCCTGTCCGACCTCACTCCTAGGAGTGCGAACGAGAGGACTGACTCTCTGCATCACAGCAATACATTATAATGCAATACAGTAACGAAGGGTACGCCCCTTGTGGAAAATTACCGAGCCCCGGACCATGAAACAATGCTCTCATAGAGCAGGCATCTGCACCTGCGAGGGATACATTATTATCTCTACTCAAGGCCATGGAACTGGGTTTCGGCGTCTCCGGGCATGAGAATATTACTGATAAGGGGGCTCGTTAGTTTCGGCCACAGTAAGCTAAGAAATGAAAACTGCTGTCTTAGTACATTTCTGTATTCCTGCGGGAGGGGCATGAGCGAGCAGAGCCCGCAGGCACCGAGAGTTACACAAGATGGTGGCACACAAGCTAAGCTAAGAAACTAATATGGTCACACATACATTTGAATATAAGCATTGAGGGAGAATGTAAAGTCAGCATAAGTGCATATACGAACCGCATTAGTTAGTCATATGATGCTAACTCGCACATCATCATAGGGTAATTAGGGCATCGAAAAGAGAATTCTATCAAGGTTCATCAAGATGAGTTTCCTGGAGTACTATAATCTGTGCATCAGCGTCTCGAAGGTACTGCAATATGTTATCTTTTCTAGGATTAATACGCAGTCCATTAGTGTTCCAGGAATGAATCGCTAATTTACTCATTATAACGAAAAAACCACACCAAGAGTTTTACCATCAAGAGCAACATAGTAGTATCTATAGCGACACAACAGGGTTCATCAGTTCCATACCACCAGGGTAAGAAAAAAACAATCGTATAATCACCAGACAGCACTCACAAGCTCAAAACTAAATTAGAGCGAAAATGAGGACTTTTTAAATTTTTTCCCTGACACTGCCCCCCACCTCATGAGCCCCAAACTACCCCCCCTTGGGAACCCTTGCTCTATCTATATGGAGCAACCAGAAGATAGCGCCCCAACCTGGGTCCCCACCCTACCCGTGAACGTGTAAAGCCAAGACATTAAACCTCTGCTTTATGCTTTATAGCTATACTAAAAATTATAGTTTATGTTCCACTCTCTTTTTTTTTCCTTTTAAATTTTTTATGTGTGTATTTTTATGTGTGCTTATGTGTTTGTTTTTTTTGTTGTTTTTTTCAAGTTTAAACTAGCATTATCTTCAGGACCATATCAGATTGCAGAAAGGATTTTCTTTCTGGACTCATATACCATATTAAATACCTGGCTCTCTTTAACCTGATGCTCCTTTATCTTTGCCCATGGTTAGTAATAGCTCATCCGCAGCCTGACCTGATCTTATATTATGCATGCTGTTTTTATACATTACTCTCAGTGTCGCTGGGAAAACCAGTTGAGCGATTGCCACGTAGTTTCTAAAAGCCTCAAGCCTCCTCCCAAACTCCCACTGCTTGTCAAGTGTGACCCTTGACAGATCAGATCGAATCTGGAAATTAAATCCCATTCCACTCACTGATTTCTGCTTTAGGGCCAGATTGAGAATGGTCTCCTTAAGTGAATAAGTGTGGAAATTGACCAATACTTTTCGAGGTTTAGTCCTTTGGGGGTTCTTCTTGAAAGGATCTCTATGGATGAGTTGAATGTCTAGAGCTAATTCTTCAACAGACTGATCCAAACGTAACGCATCTTTCAACAATGAGATGACAAATTGTTTGATATCTGAGCCTTCCTTGTCCTCCAGAATATTTAAGATGCAAAGATTGTTTCGTCGGGCATTGTTCTCGAGAATCTCCATCCTCTCTGCCATCGCTTGATCTTCTTTCCTAAGCGTTGTGATGTCCATTTTTTGCTTGATCTAAATGTATGGACAAACCCGTTACCATGTCCTTTATCGACTCTGTTCTTAAGATCGCTTAGCTTCTTGTCCACAGACTCACAAAAACACCTAATGTCAGCCTAATTGGTTGCAGAGGTCTCAAATCCTTTTTTTATATCAGCAGATATAGTAGCGAACATACCCTGTATGGAAGTCTGCAGAGAAGTGGTCATAGTTGCATTATCCCAGTTAGCTGATAAGGCACTCACACTAGAAGAAGGAGCCAGTGCACTGCCTTGTGTGCTATCTTGTATGATACACCCTTGCATTGGAGCATCTGATTGACCAGCAACCAAAAACGGAGGAGCCAACAGAAGTGGCGGAGCCAATGGTGGAGCCAAAACCAAGGCTAGGGGTGGGGGATAACCTGATGTACCAGAAGGACCCAAAGTTTTCAACACAGGGACCAAGCTCTCAGGATCTTCAGTGGGGGTAAGAGTGTCTACGCTCTCCTACCCTATACCCCTATTCAAGCCTACTTCAACTTCAGCTTCCATGTTAGCATCTAAAATTTTCCGTTGCCAGAGCAATTGAGTTGTTATTATTGCACGTTACTCCAATATTCACTGCCTCGTCAGGGCCTACAACCTCTGAAAGTGTCCTTACTGGGCAGGTCTGGGAGGAAGGTTTATCCGATAGAAATAGCACCTGGGGAATCGCCTTGAAATACGACCTAAGTGATGGAGTTATCCTAGACTCCCTTTAGTTGTTTTACACGTATATGCACGCTTAGCCTTAACCTGCCCTGTTAAATAGGAGGAAAGTTTCTTTTTTGCATTGTCTGTATTGCCAACCCCAGCAGAGACTACAGGCTTTACCACCTCTGAGCTTGAGGCAGGAGTTAGATAAAGCAACAAGACGGGGAAGGTGTAGTATTTGTAGTATTTTGAGGTTGTATTCCCTTGTTTTTTTCCCCTTTTTTTGGCTCTCTTTTTTTACCCTTATGTTTATCTTTTCTCAAGTGGGGTGACCCCACTGCATCCGGCCTGAATGAATCACCAGCTGACAATGTGGCAGTGGACTCACCTCGAGTATTGGCCCCCCGACCGGCACTGAGCTCTCACCACTTTTAGCTTCTACACAATCAGCAGGCAATTCTCCGTCCTCTGGTGTTTCCTCTGACACCTCAGCTATTGTATCCACCTCGGCTGCAGGACCTCCAGCGGCCCCACGTCTTCCAGGGAGAAGAAAACGGATCTTATGGCCACGTCGCAGCTCCAGGGCGGCGAGACTCCAAACCAACAGACCAAACCCCGGCAGAGTCGATGACACAGGTGAGCTCCAGCTCCGGCTCCGACCGAGACCCTTCTGCTGCGGTGCCGAGCCAACGCCCACAGCAGCAAGGAACACCGGCGAGGATCACACTGAAAGAGATGCCCCTTTCAAACACATGGGATCTAAACTTGAAAAACAAATGCCGAAAAACTCATTAATTACAAGGCGTTTTGTTTTTAAGAATCTGCGCGATATTGTTTCACACAAGACATTCGAGTATGAAACTAGCCTTGTACCATTAACCGCTCACGGATGGGAACCCAGAAGCAGAGCACTGCCGCAGCTCAGCCGTCTGCCGCCATGTTCCCCCAATTGTCTGTTTGATGGGAACCAAATACACATCTGTAATATTTGTCTCTCTCAGGGAAGCGAAGCTGAGCATCCCAGTGCCTATTCATGGGTGTAGATGTGAGCTAGTAACCGATTTTTCCAGGAACGCAACAACACTCAATAATTATTGTCCAGTCAGGGCTTTTTCTTTTAAAAAGGAAAAGAAATTCATGCACACTATTAAATACTATGCAACAAATTGCAAATGTGTACAAAGGTAGAAGGGAATATATTTGGGGTACCCTCATATCACATTGCACCCCTAGTAAATCCTAAGCTCCAGACTCACAATAACCCCCACTTATGACAGATGTAATATCACAATATAAGGGGGTATCAATAGACATAAGGCAGGCCTGCTGGCTTTATCAGGGTACCACCATGTTACCAATTACAAAAACATCTGGTAGCTTGGCACAAAACCAGTCAGGAACTGTCCTATGTAATTTTTTAGCACACAAACATGAATAACATGAAAACAGACACTAGAAAAATCCCAAACAAATTTGGAAAAATAGTCTATTAACCCCTTCGCTGCTGGCCCGTTTCCGCCGCTGTGCGGTAAACAAACGAACAGGGGCGGGCCATGACGAACCCCAGCCGTCATCAGCACACGAGCACCGTAGTGCATGACGGCTGGGGTTCGTCATCAGCATACAAGCGGTTAATAAACTACATTATACCAACAAAATATATTACAATTAGTAGAACCATAAATATTGACTTTTAAATATCTATCCAAGGTCATACCTGACTACGTCCAAGTCACAATCTTAGCCCGATCGCGATGGAGTGTGGGCTGGGTAGAGGACTGAGTTCAGATCGCTGATGAGAGTACCTTGTGTTCTCTAAGTCGAGACCAGAAGTCTGTGTCCACCTGCGCCCTGCAGCGTTGAGGAGCCATTGAGAGGGTGCAGTGCTGCATGGTCCTGCATTAATATGCGTTGCCCGGGGTTGGTGCTGTGGTAGCCGCCTATCAGGAGCTGCGATGCAGGCGTAGAGATGCCTCACACTCCATCATATCGATGAAGCCACCTATCTAAGGCTGTGTTGCAGAGATTTGTGTAGAGATTCGTTGCGCTGCATCATTGCTGGTGAAGCCACCGATAAGGAGCTGCGATGTGAGGTTTGGTGTTGAGGTGCAGTGTGCTGGATCGGTTCTGATGAAGCCACTGGTCAGGAGCTGGGAATGCGAGGACTTACATCAAAATACATTGCGCTGCGTTGTTTAGATTAAGCCAACAGTTTGGAGTTTGTTGTGTTCCCATAATTCGGAACAGGAGGTGAACCAAATGACCCTTGGAGATACTCTGGTAGTCTTGGGTTCAAGCAGCTAGGCTGGCCTCAGGCAATTGGGCACAAGCAGCAGGGCTGTCCTGTAACAGAAGGGAAGCCCTCCAACATCAGTTCAATCCTTAAGCAGTTGGTCGTTCCTTCTTCTGTAAAGTACAAAGGTCTAGGAGTGATCCCAATACTTGGGGTTGGTTTGAGGATCCAGTATTTATATCTAGTGACAGTCTTTACAGTGGGAGACACTTCTAGGCTCTTCCTGCCACCTGTCTGTGCAAGATTTCCCTTTCCCTTACCAGCTCCTGAAAGTTTAGCATACAATTATACCACCATTAAACTCTAGGGGACCAGTAACCATAGCCAAATGCATTCATTTTTAATGGTAAACACAGTATAGTTAATCACCACCTTATCAATAAAGCATTCAAATCCAAAACATGTATTAGAGTCTTTTTACTATTTTCAGTCTGATAGAATCGTCATAGAACCATTCTCAAGAAGTTCCTACACCCCAGAACACAAGAGCAACAGGGACAACTCTGGGATCATATTAATAAGTTGGACTAGATTCACAAAAGTTGTTGTGAGATTACTCTTTTTTGGTATTCACAAAACTGCAATTTAATAGTAACTTGACAACTGACGATGCTCCGCAGTCGGGCCGGAGAACCCCACACATTAAAGAAATTGCCCAGGCCTATATTCGTCTTTTTGTTCTGCGTTCTGGTCTTTCATGTGGATTTTTCAAACACATTGTTGGAGATGGCTGCTGCACCTCTTTAATCTCCTAAATACTTTTTCATAATTGTTGGTGGCAATGCTGCCCCTTGTTAGGGTACCACACTATCACATGTTTAAAAAGTTGTCCCCTCGCAAGGCATTATGGGGAACTTGAGGCCACAATCTATTCATAATAAATGAACGGCAGCTCTCAGGACTTTTCCTTAACTGCAGCCTCATGTCACAGGTCTTTTCCTTTTGTTGCTTTATTCTTTTAGAGGTGTCCGTGTCCCAAGAAATGTACCCTTAGCTGCGGTGGTCAATGGGGCCTGCAACAGAACCATTAAGGCTGGAACTCAAAACCCTGCTGACTCCCCGTGCACAGCCCCCTTACTCGGGGACCACGAAGAGCTAATAAATCTCAATCTGTAATCCCGATGGGCAGGAGCAGCCTTCCTTCTCAGCTCCCAGTCATGGTGGGAGGAAGGCACACTCCTTTTCCTGAAGGAGTGTGGGCAAAGGGGCACAAGGCTAGGCTGACCCACCCCACCAACATGGGGGGCAGACACCATGACCAGCCCAGGAATCACTCGCAGACCCATGAGATGGAGTCTCTACGACCTGCTATTAATGTGCCATCACTCTGGTGATGGGGCCCATAGGGGTATCAAATTAGCAAATGGAATGTGCTCGACACATGCTCCCTCCATTGGGGAATAATGTAGTTGATACTACACAGACCCCTGAGCTCCGTCCCAATCCAATTTTCAAGAATGCAGTGGAGTGCTATGCACTTTGCGGTTACTTTATCCATGGGCAGACGTCTCAGGCCTGTTTCTGTGGCCTCGTTGAGCCAATTCTGACAAACATGGGCAAATGTTTGCTTCTGGCTGCAAGCCATAGCCACCAACATCATTCTCCTTAGGCCTTCTGGCCTCTAAAGGTACTTGTTGTGGGTAACTGTATTCATATTTCCCAGCACCAAACATGTCCTGTATTTGGGTCCTTGTCTTTTCCCTTGCTAGTGGGGTCATCTTGTGCAGTCCCCTCACAATTAGCTAGATAACACTGTTCCTGCTAGACTCCTCAGGTCACAGAGCCATCTGAAGGGCACCTGTCGGTCAGCGGAGCCCAGGACCAGTCTATAAAAGTCACCAGGTGAATAAACCAGGGTCCCTCAACAGTTTCATTTCCTCAGGTGTTCCTCAGGGGGCATAAGAGGGCCAGCACCACTGCCCCTGGAGGTCAGTTGTAGTCCAAGTTCCCCAGTCTATCCTTGCAGGACATTAGGTACTTCTCCTCCAGCTGGGGATCGCTTTGCTGTCTTTCCTCCCAGGTCAAGTGTCTTCTCCATTGTTTTTCTCCCTTGTGCAGGGGCTTGTAATTCAGAGTGGGAAGATCCAGGAACCAGAAATCCTAGTCAAACCGAAGATGCCACATCAGCACTTGATTTCTGCCCAAAACCTTTTGCACAGAATTCTGGCCCAAACCAATATGGAGACTTCAAGTTGTCTGTCGAAAGAGTTCCACTGACAGCCTCAGCTCTGCCTCCTAGAGACACAGCTGCCTGATTCCTTCCCTCCAAAATTTTAAAGAAGAGCTCGTCCTGTGAGGGTTCCTGAGTTCTGGGCCTCCTCCTTTCTTCCATTTTGCCATAGCAGTCCCTGCCCAGGTGTGGTGCGACAAGCTAATTATTAGATGCAGAGTTCCTCCCAAACTCAGAATGGTACCTCCCTGGAGCGTGTAGGCCTGAGTGGAGCAAAACGTGCACCTTAGAGCAGACATTGGTATTAGCACCACATTAAAAGCCTAATCCAGGTCAGCACCAATGTGTGAAGAATTCATTCCATGACAGTCTACCTGTGCCCAGGTACTGGCTATGCCCATGTGTTGGCTCACTCATGGATGACTCTTCACAGCTCTATAAGGGCACATGGGCAGTTTGTGAGTGTTTCTAAGTTCATGGTTAGAGACCATCACTTCTAATAAATGGCACTCAAAGAAGTGATAAAAATTAGCATTAAAAAATGAAACACTTCCATGAGAGAATACACTTTTAAGATTAATTACCTTATCTGTACAGAATGTTTCCGTTTGATTTAAATGCACATTTCTTCATAGCTTGGCTTGTGGTCTGGCCCTTAGAGTCAAACCTAGAGTCAAGTAAGACCCTTGGCTTGGCTCTAGGAATTTGCTGTCTTGCTCACCTCTAGCTGAGAATGTGGATCTTGACGGCAATGATGCGTCTGTTGATGCACCTGGTAGAAGGAAGGAAAGATCGATAGAGGAAGAATGTATGTGGGCCAAGAAGGATGGATGATAGAAGAGAAAGAAGGATGAAGAGAAGAACAATGAATAGAAATAAAGAGTAGGGAGAAGTATGGACACAAACATTAATATGGTGGACAGAAATAAAGGAAAGAAAAAATGACAAACAACTGAAAGAAGAATTGAGGGAAGTAAGGAAATGTAAGAATTTCCAGAATATGTTCGGATATCAAACAACCATACTACTGTCAGGTAAATTTGCCCCAGTCATTCGCTAATGGCTGTTTTGGTCATGGTTTACATTTCAGACTTCTCCCTTGCAGATAGGAGACTGCCATAAGTCTCTAAACCTTGTTGAACTCAGATTGACACTGCACACAGCACATAAGTCTTTCAGTCTTTCGTCCAATCATATTTAAAGTGTAACACTGGCAGCCATCCTAACAGTGACAGATCGTTGTAGACCCAGTCCATCATGTTCAGTCTAAATTTTGCGAATGTCTACGAACGAACCACAGCTGTTGGTAAAAGTTCAATCCTTTCAACTGTGTTGCTGATCGGAGTAGCAGGTAAAAGAAACCGCTTGATAAGGTGATCTACATCTGCATCCACCAAATCCGCACGAATGCTGGATGGCCAGAAAACATTACCCATGCTGTGATCCGAACAATTCTTAATTTAGTGAAACTTTTTGAAATAGCTTAGTTTTAACTCATGCTTAATGCGTGTTCCAAAAAGATCAGTTCTCCAGCTCGCCACAGGGTGGCTGAACGTGCTTCAAAGAATTCCAGTATTTGAGCTGTGGGTGGCAATTTGGCCACTTTAGTACATTACATTCTGGGCTTCCTCTTCACAAAGGCTTCTAGTTTACACACCACAGGCTTTGGGAAGGGAACAATAATTTACTACAGTGGACCCAAGGTTGTTATGCATTACTGTGCATACAGTACTTTTAACAATAAGGTTTTACGCCATCAAAGGATGGTGAGATTTACTCTGAATCAAAGTGTAATGGATTTCATGAACTAAAGACAATAACGTTGCAATCTTTAAAGAGTTTTATTTATGATGATTTACAATATTCATCCTTTTACATCGCGGGGTAAACACTAAAATCAAGGCAAGGCTTCTACACCAAGTAATAAAGTCAGAGGGAAACAAGACACTGTAGTGGATGGAGAATTCAATAGAAAGACACACTTTCTTGATGTTAAAGACTAACAATGAATAAGAATGATTGTATGTATTTTGTGACATTTCAACACAAGTACATGTTTGCCTAAGACACCATGATTAATATTGAAGGTTTGCTATATGTTTGATGCAGGGAACAAATGGATAATATGTGATACTAAATGAATCACTGTCCCTTCAGAGTGCCAGTCTATAAAGCAGTGCAAGCGGGGAGTGAAATAGAGCCGGCCTCAGTATCCCAAGAGAGCCTTTGCTACACACTAAGGAAGGAGACTCTTGTTGTTGCAGTGTTGGAGCAGCAGGAGGGAGGGGCCACAATCCTTCTGATGCCAACAGAAGAGCAGGAGCTTCATATGAGATGGATTCAGGCTGCTATGGGTGTATCTGGAAACAAACAAGATCACAGTGAGTGACACAAATCACTATATGTGCACTGATAACACATAACACAGTCGAATTGCGGGGTAAGACTCTTCATGCACAGACGCTTGTTACATATTGGAAAGAACAAAACACTGGAGGCAGGCTTCATGAAAAGAGACGCAATCTTTGTGTAATAAGAACAGCATGCAACAGTTGGGTGTTTGCAGGACAATATTTAGGGCTTTGACACAAACCATATAAACTCTTGACATGAGAAAATGTAAACGATATCTATTAAGTAATTTGTTTAATTAAGCAAAAAGAATGATCTGACCCTTTTCCCCCCTGCAAGTGGTCAAAAATGTATTCCAGAAAGGTCTACTTTAACTCCCCTTCTATGGTGGGAAGGGGAATGGACCATCCTCAAATTTGGTGCAGGTGAAGGAAAAGCGGTTTTTCCACAGGCAAACACAAAGAGGCATATTTGCAAAAGAAGTGACAGAGTGTGGAGTTAGCCTTCTTGCCTTAAGACCGCGCTACGCCATATCTGAAACGCAGGGCTGCACCATATTTACAAGAAGCCGGTACAGCCTTAAGTTTTCCCCTGTGCTGGCGCTAAATTTAGCAGCGTAGCACCAATGCAGTCATTCTTGCACCATAGTGCTGGAGTGCATGTATTGTGAGAATGATTGTTTATGTGTAGGAAGGTCCCCCTTCCTGCACATAAACAATCTAAAATGGCGATCTGTAACTTCTATGTTTGCTGCTTTGCGCAGCACACATAGAAGTTGCAACTCGTCATTTTTAAAATGATTGTTTATGTGCGGGAAAAGACACTTTCCTGCACATAAATCATCATTTGTGGCGTTTTGCTGTTTCTATGTGTGCTGCACAATGCAACACACCTAGAAACAGCAAAAACGAGGAGAAATAAAGCATTTCCCCTCGTTTTGTCTGTTTAAGACAAGGTTTTCCCTGGTCTTAATTTTGGCACTGCCCCGTTTTTATGGCACACCTGTAAGTATGTTACTGCGTCAAAATCAATGGGTGTTGTGGTGAAACACCCACAACAACATCCATTTACCACCCCTTTCAGGCTAAGTATAGTGTGAAAGAGTGCCTTATTTACAAAGCAGTGCTAAGCCACGTTAAGCAGCTTAATGCTACCTTTTAAATAAGGCAAGCCCATATCGCCACAGGAAGAAACGGGTGCTATACTTAGGGAACATCGATCTTCAACATCTAGACCGATTGCTCCGGTCCTTGATATATACAAGGCGAAAGGAGTGAGCTCGGCCCTATACGGAGCCGAACTCTGGGGTACAACCAATATGGACCAGCTAGTAAGATCAGAAAATACATTTCTTACAGAATTAATGGCACTTCCCCAGAGTACCCCTACGGTTCCACTGTTATTGGATCTGGGGTGTCATTCAATTAATGATCTGGCAAAAGTTCGAACACTTTTGTTGTGGGCTCGGCTGTGGCGAGCGCCAGAGCTAGTAAAATATGCGGAGGGCCTGTTGGAAATAATGTCCATGACGGGGCTAAAAGATGTTAAATCCTTGCTCTATGATTTGGGCCTCAAGGATGCGTGGGAAAATAGAACTGCCCCACCAAAGGCAGTATTGAAGAAGCTATATTGGAGTTGGGTAATTGGTAAAGGCCACTCAGATCCCAAACTAGACAGAATAACGGATGAGTTTTTGAGGATAAAGGATGTTGCATTTTGTGAACCCTACCTAGATATTATACAGAAGGCCTATGATAGGGCCCTTTATTTTAAGTTTAGAGTAGGTATATCACCTATACGTGAACTAACTGCCTGCTGGAAAGTTCCTTCCCAAACAACACCTTTTTGTCCAAACTGTGAACTTAGAATAGAGTCAATTGCACATATCTTGTTCGCATGCCCAGCGTATAAATCTCCAAGGAATTGCTGGCTCAAACCGTTATCTGGAGACAACTCCATAGCACTGCGCATTTTTAAGTCTGATACCCAATCATTATATGTATGTGGCCTGTCGAAGCTTTTGAGATGGGCATGGTCCATTAGATCAAAAAGGCTTAGCGACATCCAATAATTTGTTTTGCACCATTACCTGCAGGTACTTTTTATTCTCTTATTCTGTTTTTACCTCTGTAGATGCATTTTATGTCCTTTTTAAAACATGGGTAATTGTTATTTAAACGATCATTTTTACTTAAATCCAATCTTTTTAGGATTTTAAAGTATTGTCTCATGCTTTTAAGATATGTTTTTATTAAAATAAAGCTATTTCATTCATTCATTCACAGGAACGCCACTAAAGGTGACGTTCCTGTGGCGATAGGGGCTTGTACATATGCCCCAAAGTGTGTGATGGCAGAGGAGATACCTTTCTTTCCCCTCTGCAGAAAGCTAGGCTATATCAAATTCCGCAGAGAAGGAATAGCATCTCCTAGACAATGTCACTTGACATTCCTTGCACAGCTTTCCAGGTAGACTACTGGGAATGTTTGTCACTGGAAAAAGAAAAGTTCTAATATATTCAAGCGGCGATGTAACTCTCCATCCATACTTTAACATTTAAATTTTTTTCCGAACAGGGCATATTATATACATGTAGGTGTTTGCATAGGAGGGTTTGAGAATAGCATGTTAGGCGTAAGATTTTCAGGAAAGTTTATAAATGAAAAGAAAAATCTGTTGTGAGATAGGAGCACTGACGGAAAAAGTAGTGAAAGCAGCAAACAGCATGGGGTAATACACTGCACCTGGGAGAAGGTGTGAAGGACACTCTGTGGGATATAAGGAACTCTAAAGATAGGTGCTATACAGGGTATCAGGCAAGAGGTTGCCCCACAAGCAGAACTGTCTGGGGTTCCCGGCTGTCTTATTTTAGTCTTGAGATGTGAATTAGAAGAGAGTTGTTCCGGGGCACTCCTACGACGGGTGAAGGTATGAAAGGGTATGATTATGCAGTCATGGAGGCACATATACAATTAGGAAGATGGATGAAAATTGAAGATGAGAACAAACAAAAGAGAGGCCTGGTCGCTTCTTTGCATGGAAATTGAGAAAGGAGTACATGTGTGGATGTTATACATTAGACAGCAATATCTTTCAGAGAACATTCAAAGAGTAATCAATACATTATGCATAGAGGCTGAGGAACAGAAGGACAGTGAATGGGGGAAAGTGAGTTGAGAGAAGAAACCTATGGAGGAATGTGGTAATTAAGTATGTCTAAAAAATGTGAGTGAGCAGCATTAGGAGAGTAAAATCAAAATACATTATGAGACTCACGGAAAGTCTGAACCATCAGCATAAAGCTGAATTTTATTTGAGAAATTTGAACAAGAACAATCTAGTAAAGGAATTAAATATATTGAGACCAATGTGGTAACACAGGCGTCGATGAAAGACTCTTTTCTCTGATAAGACATCAAAACGAGTTCTGATACAGAGCATGGACAGAAAAAAAACTTCACTTACAAAATGTTTAGCAATATTTTCTGTTGCCATAATATTTTATGGCATTTAACATATTACTTAAACCAGTCTCGAGGAATGTTTCTGACTAATTTTTCACAGTTCAGTTGCCTCATGACCAAGGGATGGCTTCCTGACTCAAGTCACAGTTCAGAAGGACATAAGAAGCTGTAGGGTGTTCAAGGAGTTTCCCACCTTCCTAACAATCGTTGCATCTGATAGTAAACACCCTTCAAAGATGTTTGATGATTCTTGTAAGAACGTGCTGGTTATTGTAAATGTACACCTCTCTACCAACAAAAAGCAAGGAGAATAATTAATCAAAGTGATTCACTGAGTTGAGGCAATCCGATTAAGGTATCCGCCGGCCCCATTTTACTTTTAACCGCTGCAGGAAGTATCTTGATGCCAAAAGGTTTTGGCTATCCCTGGGCAAGTATTTTGTAAAGGGAAGAGTACCTTTCTGGGAAAGAAATGGGGCAGTGCCTTAAAAAGACTTAGGGCCATATGTATCAAGCAAATTCGCATTCGCAAACGCCGAAATCTGCAGAATTTCGGCATTTGCAAATGCAAATTTGCTAAATGGTTTGTATTAAAGAAAATCTGGTGCAAAACAAGGAGTCGCAAAATTTGCGATTCCTTATTTTGCAATTGCATTTAAGGAATCACAAATTTTGTGATTCCTTAAATGCAATGTATGAAGCAAAATAAAAATGCAAATTGTCCTTAAGGAATTGCAAATTACCACCAACTTCAAGTTGGTAGTAAGTTGCGAATTCCTTGAAAAATGCACATTTTAGCATTTTTCAAAGTGCCATGTGAAGCACATACATGCCCTTAGGGCATGTATGTGCGCCACAGGTGCACCCATGCTCATTTCAGGGTTGTAACAGGGTGTCCTTTGGACACCCTTGAAATTATTCTCAATTTGGGATTCTCAAATTGCGAACCGCAAATTGAGAATAACTTCTCATTCATTCCTATGGGCCTCCATGCCCATAGAAATGAATGGGAAAGTATTCCTTAATTGCGATCCGCAATTTGCGACTCGCAATTAAGGAATACTAAGAATTCGCAAAAAAACTGCGAATTTGTACATACATACCAATTTGCGATTCCGAAATAGAGATTTCTAAAAACACGCTATTTCTGAGTCGCAAATCAAGTTGATGATACATATGGCCCTTAATCTGTCAGTTATAAATGGGAGGTCCTTTAGTGACTGCCCTGCTAAAAGCTTATTTGGTAATGGGACAACAACTTCACTTATCGATTATGTGGTGATATTTTCCGAATAATTTTCTATGGTAATAGACATGGTGGTGGGGAATAAGGGTGACAGTGACCAAAAACCACTTCACTTGATAATCCATTACAAACTTAGTAACCGCGAAACTTGGGTAGACAGCAAGGAGATTCAGAGTGGGAACCAAAGAAGGACTGATTGTCTAAGCTGAAAAAAGAGACAGTGAGCAGGATATCTGGGCCTATTTATGAGAATGTCACAGAGCGCAGCAAGTTCCCCTGCTGTACTTCACTGCGAGACAGAGAAAGGGCAGAAATTTGCCATATTTAGGACTGTATGGCCCATTCCTGCCTTTTCCCCTGTGCTGGAGCCCTTTTGGCAGCCTAGCGCCAATGCAGGCGCCCTTGCACCATGCACCCTTGCACAGAGAAAGAGGAAGAAACATGGAGACATAAAGTTATTTCTTCTCGTTTCACCTCACTTGAGAAAGCATATCATTTTGATTCATTCCCAGATCAACTAGTTTGGATAAATCTGGGAATGTGGAATGTGTCAAATACCATTTGAAGTTACCTGGGAACACCCACCCAAAGCCCATTGAATGCCTTGCGAGGGCATAGTAAGGCAACACAGTAATGTGCGCTGCATTGCTCTACTCCATATTTATTTAGAAAAGGGCTCAAGACCTGGCAAATCCACTGATCCCAGCAAAACCTAGTGCTTGGATATTCTCATGGGTGATTAGGCGCTCTTTAAAGGTCCGAATTAATAGATTGATAAAGCCACTTTGCACTGATAGGATGGGGTTTGAAGGGACGACTCACAATCGCATCCTAGTCAGCATGGGAGTCCGCCAAGGTTGTGACCGGCCCCCCCATGTTTTTCTCTCTGTATATGAACAGCGTGGTGAGTTTTCTATCTCAGGAGCCTGCTGACACCCATTCGCTGGGTTACAATACCCTACTGGTGTCTAAAACCCAGGAGAGGCTTCAGCTAATACTTAACAGGTTCAAACACTTTTGTGACACCAGGGGTTTGGTAATAAACACCCTCAAAAAACAAATATATCGCTTTCAACCCCCACAAGTCATATAAGAGAAAACCAATCTTAAGCGGGGGTCCCACTACAACGAGTTAACACCTTTGACTACATAGGAGTCAGACTTTCAAATATAATGTCTTTGATACCGCATCTCACAAAGACGATTCTGACTCACAAGCACATCACAGGGGTATTAGGGAAAGAACAACACTCCTCCCATAGCAGACCCGGGGCTGCTGTTCTGTAGGTCTATAACCTAAAATTGATTGATTGATTGATTGATTGATTGAACTGCTGTTGATTTTGATGACCACATCAAACTATTGTCAACCACGATGCCCCAACCACCACAGAAGACATACGCATCCTCCTCAACCAAGGACATGCCGCAGACCTGATCTGACTCAACCTCTCTGTAGCGTTCCAACTCCCACCGCATACTCACAGCCAGACTCCATGATGCCGACTTAGAGGGAACCACCCTCAACTGCCTTACCTCCTTTCTCACCTACAGAACCCAAAGACTCAGATTGCATCCCTTCCTCTCTGAACTCACAGAAATCCACTGCGGAGCACTCCAAGGAATGTAACTCAGCCCCATCCTCTTCAACACCTATATGGCCCCCCTCGCTGCCATTGTAAGACAGCACAGACTCAGCATAGTATACTATGCCAAGGACACCCAGCTTGTCCTTCTCCTCACCAAGGACCCCATCACCACCAGACTCAGCTTACAGAAAGGAATTAAGGATGTTGCATCCTGGATGAGCGACAGCTCATATGATCGCTGCGATAGCGCTGTGCGCCCTCGTTGTAAATTGCCATTTTTAAACTTGCCTGTTATAATATTTTTGTTTATTTGGGTTCTTTAACATTGTTTTTAAACTGCCCTCTTACTCGCACAATAATTGGTCCCCGCACCGCCGTTTGGGCGGGTTTGATCCTGGGGTAGGTGCCTTGCTCTGGCCGCCATCTTTGAGTGGGGTGAGTAGGTTGAGGCGTTTCCATCCGCCAGCGCGTTAGTGCGCATGAGCCTGCGTGTGAAGACCTATATAGGGCGAGTCCCGGTGGACATTCTCCCCCTGATTAGGTATATGATCGCTGCGATAGCGCTGTGCGCGCTCGATGTAAATTGCCATTTTTAAACTTGCCTGTTACAATATTTTTGTTTATTTGGGTTCTTTAACCTTGTTTTTTAAACTGCCCTCTTACTCGCACAATAATTGGTCCCCGCACCGCCGTTTGGGTGGGTTTGATCCTGGGGTAGGTGCCTTGCTCTGGCCGCCATCTTTGAGTGGGGTGAGTAGGTTGAGGCGCTTCCATCCGCCAGCGCGTTAGTGCGCATGAGCCTGCGTGTGAAGACCTATTTAGGGCGAGTCCCGGTGGACATTCTCCCCCTGATTAGGTATATGATCGCTGCGATAGCGCTGTGCGCGCTCGTTGTAAATTGCCATTTTTAAAACTTGCCTGTTACAATATTTTTGTTTATTTGGGTTCTTTAACCTTGTTTTTTAAACTGCCCTCTTACTCGCACAATAATTGGTCCCCGCACCGCCGTTTGGGCGGTTTTGATCCTGGGGTAGGTGCCTTGCTCTGGCCGCCATCTTTGAGTGGGGTGAGTAGGTTGAGGCGCTTCTATCCGCCAGCGCGTTAGTGCGCATGAGCCTACGTGTGAAGACCTATTTAAAGCTCCTCCCTTAGCGCAGCGGGATCGCGCAGCGGGCGTGTCCTCGCGTGGCCGGAGTCGTGCCAGAGTCCTGCCCGTCTGCGCCCGTCCGCGCTAAGGACGCGCAGGACGTGGTCGGACTCTATTGCGGTGTAAGTATGGTTCTTCAGTATTCTAGTCAGGCTCTTCGCCTGATTAGACGCAGTTTGCCCCTTTGTTCGTGCGCGGCTCAGCATCCCCTGTGCGGCCCTCGCATTTGCTCATGTGGATGGTGGGAACTACCGGTGCCGATGATGGCACCCAGTCTGGCATCGCTACACCGGAAGAAAGAACCTCCCCCTCCCAGTGCCATAAAACTCTGGCACCACAATGTCAGATCACTGTCAAAACATCATCGGGATATTTACGATCTTATCTCCTTAGAAGGCCCTGATGTCTTCTTTATGACGGAGACCTGGCTAAGTGATGAGGACACGGCTATTATTAATTTGGCTCTTCCTCCAGGCTACGCTATCCACACTCTGAACCGCAAGGTGGAGGTATTACTGTGGCTTTCAAAACCTGTTTCACCTGTACATGGAAACCTATGGATTTGGCTGCTGCAGAATGTGCCCATTTTTCTATTGGCATCAGTCAGAACCAAACTCTGTCAGGTCTTCTGGTATACCGCCCCCCAGGGAGTGACTGTGCCTTCAGGAAGGCACTTCCCGAGCTGGTAAGCTTTCTCTCTTTGTTCTCCTCTAATTTCACCATCATCGGAGATCTTAACATACACTTTGATGCCATAGAGATACCAGCGGTTAGAGGTCTGCTGGACGATCTTGAAGCAGTGCAGCTGTCCCAATTGATTTGTCATCCGACTCACGAGGGTGGCCATACTCTTGACCCGGTTTTTACTAACCTCCAATCGGCCAAGGTCTCACCCCCCAGACCCATGGGATGGAGTGATCATCACCTCATTGAGCTTGTCATCACAACGATGGCGCAGTCCACTGTGAAGCACGATAAAACATCTTTCAGACGACCTTGGAGAAAGCTCAAGTTGGAGGATTTTCATCGTTTTTTGATCACCACTCCCCTGGTTCTTACGGATGACATAGTTACTGGGTATAATACCTTTTGCGCCTGGATCATTAAGGCGCTTGATGCACTGATACCGGCCAGCTGGTCCAAAATTCGATCCTCTCAGCCTAATCCCTGGTACTCTGAGGCACTCAGGCATTTTAAAACTACCTGCCGACAAGCTGAAAGAGCTTGGAGGAAGAACTACGACAAAGATCTTAAAGTTCACTACCTGGCTAAGTTAAAGGCATATCATAGAGCTGTCTGCCGGGCCCGAGCTGATTACTATGCTCAGGAATTCCAGGCGAGTTCTAATCCTTCTAAACTGGTCTTTAAAGTCCTGAAGGAGCTCACAGTGAATAGACTTCCTATCACTGAGGTATGCTCCCTGGCTCACTGTGAATCGTTAGCCAGCTTTTTTGTGGAAAAAGTAAATTCCATCTATCGCTCTTTTCCCAAAGCTGAGTCTGATAGTACGACTGTAGACTGCGCACTTCTCAATGTTTGGCCATTCTTCCCACACCATCGGAGCAGGAGTTTACTCTCCTAGCAGCCAAAGTTAAATCAGGCTCTCCTGATGACCCTTTGAAGCCGGCTCAGTTTTTGGACTCGGCGTCCCTTTGTCTTCCTCCTATTCGCCATCTGGTGGAGCAATCCCTTACCACCGGCTCAGTTCCACCCTGTTGGAAGGCCCCCTGTGTCATGCCCATCATTAAGAAACCAGGATTGGATCCGTTGAAGCCGGAGAGTTATCGACCTATCTCCCTTCTCCCTTGGGTGGCAAAGATCACAGAGGCCCATGTTAATAACATCTTAACAAAACACCTGGCCTCTGCACACCTACTGGATCCTACACAGAATGGTTTTAGACCTGGACACAGTACAGAGACGGCGCTCCTATACATGGTTGAACACCTCCGCTCTGTACTAGATGCAGGTCAAACGGCGGCACTGGTCCTTTTGGACCTCAGTGCCGCCTTCGACACTGTATCTCACACCATTCTTATCCGTAGGCTAGGTGAGGCTGGCATCTCGGGCAGGGCGCTCGACTGGTTTCGTTCGTTCATCTCGGAACGATCTTTTCAGGTGGTAGTGCCACCATTCAGATCTAAGCCTCATGCCATCACCCAAGGAGTCCCTCAGGGTTCGGCGTTGAGCCCCACGCTCTTCAACCTTTACGTCCAACCTAGGCTGGAAGTTGCGAAGCGCTGGGGTCTCACAATGGTATTGTACGCCGATGATACCCAGTTGGCGGTGGCCCTTAATGGGGACTCCAACCAGCCGGCTTCGAACTTTGCGGATGGTTTGAGGGCTGTTGCTAGTTGGCTGACGCTCAACTGCTTACAGCTTAATGCCCTCAAAACTGAGGTGTTGGTATTGGGAAAACATCCTGATCTGTGGGGTGCGAACTGGTGGCCCATGGAGCTGGGACCCCCCCCCCTAAACCGGTCTCTGAATTAAAAAATGTGGGCGTCTGGTTGGACTCCAAACTAACCTTCGCGTTCCACACTTAGAAGGTGGCATCTATGTGCTTTGGCATCTTACGAGGTTTAAGGTCAATCCTCAAATTTTTTGATGCCCCGACTCGCCAGATGGTGATTCAAGCGAGCGTATTATCAAGACTAGACTACGCCAGCTCACTGTTTTTAGGCGCCAACCAGGCGGAGGTCCGGCGACTCCAGTGGGTGCAGAATGTGGCAGCGCGAGCCCTGGTGGGTCTGCCGCGCTTCTGCTCTGCCCGCAGCACAATCTGCAAATTGCATTGGTTACCGGTAGTCAGACGCATAGAGTTTAAGAGCCTCTGTTTCGCGTTTAAAATCTTGAAAAATGACACTCGCGCCGTCCTCCGGCATCTTTTGACTCTGTACACCCCTTCACGAAACCTTCGCTCTGCTGGCCAAAATTTGGCACTTGTTCCACGTTTCCAAAAATGCAGATTAGGCGGCCGCTCGTTCATGGTGTTAGCCGCCAAACTGTGGAATGCTCTCCCTGCCCACATTCGCTCTTTGGAAGCCCTCCTTGCTTTTAGGAAAGCTGTAAAAACGTATCTTTTTCCTCTGCCTTATTAATTATCCTTTTTTCTGTCTGTTGGTTATGTTACCTTTTCAGATACAGCGCCGGGACGCCCCTTTGCTGGGGCAGCTGTGCGCTCAAAAAATGCACGTAACATAACATAAGATAACATAACATAACATAACAGCTGCTTGAAGCTCAACTCGGAAAGGGCAGAGGTCCTTGTCTTCAGACCCTCCCTCTCTAAGTGGGACAAAACCGGGTGGCTCACGGCCCTCTGCAGCCCTCTCACCCCCACAGACCACACCCAAAACCTCAGCATCATTTGACTCCTCCCTCTCCATGACCCAACATGCCTCCACCTGCTTCAACACCCTCTGTATCCACTCAAAGACCTTCAAATGGATCCCCCAATTCAAGGAAGACCGTCACCCACTCACTCATAACCAGCAGATTGGACTATGGAAATGCCCTCTACGCCGGGATCAACAAGTCTCTGCTCCGCAAACTCCAGACGATACAGAACATCGCAGCCAGAATCGCCCTCGGCATCCCTCAGCACCAACATCACCCAAAACTTGTGTAACCTCTACTGGCTCCCCGTTGAGAAGAGAGTAACTTTCAAGATACACACCTATGCCTACAAATGCCTCCACAACACCGGACCCCAATATCTCAACAATAGAATCTCCTTCCACGTACCCAAGAGGAACCTCCGATCCATCGACCTTGCTGAACCCCGTGCATCTGCAGAACAAGAGTAGGTGGAAGAACATTCTCCTACATCGTGGCCAAAACCTGAAACAAGCTCCCGATCAACATCAGACGCACCCCCACCCGGGACAACTGCAGGCAGACCCCCAAGATCTGGTTGTTCAACTGACTGGAGTTGCTACCCGCATCCCCAGCATCTTGAGACCTTCATGGGTAAGTAGCATGCTTCAAAATACCCTGACTGATTGATTGAAAAGCAGTTACCTCAGCCTTAAATGGGGCAGAACTATAGGGTTTTGATAATACATCCAAGCTCAGTAGATCAGAGCAAAAAATCCTAAGGAATTAAGTGATGTTGCCCAAAATAACAGACTTCCCCCTCTCTTGCTAAACATGGGACACGTCCCATAAGTGGCATTGTCAAGCTCTGTCCCTTGCTGTTTTGAGCCAGAATTCGGAGGACCCTGGACCTTCGCCCATATGCCGAAGCCCTGACAGAGGTTATCCGTTTGAATACCTGTAATAAAGTGGGGTTGATTAAAAATGTGAGGAAGCTTGCGTCAGATGTAGGGCTCCGAGATGTGTGGGAACTAACAGTCTCACCCCTGCTCCAGATAGATACAGTGAAGCAGTACTATTGGGAGTGGGTCGCATAACAACCACCATCAGGTTAGACTTTTGGAATCTTATTTGGCCTTAATCCAGGTTCCATTGGATAGGAAGCTCTATATAAAATTTAGGCTGGGAACCCTACCTGGCATAACAACAAACTGAATCTTAGCAACTGCCCAGGATGCAAGGCACCAGTGGAGTATGTTGCCCACGTGATGTTCACATTCCCAGCCAATATGCGCCTTAGACCCAAATGGACTAAACCCATTTGTCAGCAAATGGGCACACGGAACTATCGGGATGCCTTGCGTATTCTTAAATCTTACACTTTTTTTGCCTGAGCAGTAGCCAAGTTCTTTGGGCCCATGTAGATTATGAGGAAAAAGCCCCCAGAGAAAAGAACTGTATAATGTACTGGGCCGGTCGCAAGAATATAACTTGCCCCTGATATCAAGCATTCGTCCCAACTGAAATACTCACAATAGAAGAGAAGATGTACTAGCACTTTTAGCAGTTGAGTCATCGGATTATGTAGTTATAAGACATAGGATCCTTAGGGCGGCATACCTAAGATAAATGCCTTTTAGGGTGCCCCATTCTTGCATCATTTTCCCTTTTAACCGTGATAATATCTTGATTGTTATTCTTTTAATCATTTTGTATTTCTGTATAATCTCAATTTTTGTAATGAACTTTAATCCTTTTATTAAAATAATGTTTCGCATGATGAATTGCTGTTTTTAATTTATCAGGACGGGCGGGTTCCTCCAAGAAACAAGTGCTGCTACTAATTTTGTTATTACTTTCTTTAACATGTGCACCAGTTGCTTTCTGTGGACACTGTATGAGGGACTGCTCTCTGACAAACATCCAAGAGCCCTGAAGCTGTGCAGATCAGCTTTCCCCCATCAGTGAACTTGTGTGGACTCTGTGGCATGTGTTATGAACTGTACTCTGAATTCAGCTTTATATTTGTACTCTCCTTTAACATCTGCATGAGAGGCTGCTGCTTAACAAACTCTAAACAGTCCTTCAGCTTAAAAGCCCATGTTTCTCTTCACTGGAGTATTTGCTGGAATCTTCTTTGTATGTCTTTTTATGTATTGTGCATTCTGTTTTTATATCTTTTATACCTTTTTAATACCGTATTATATGCCTGTCTGTTGTTTAGTTTGATGACACAAGTTGTCAAAATAAAGCTTTTGCACATAAATCCACTCAGGTCCATGCAAAGTGGCCTTGCTTGGCTTCATAAATCAGACGTAAACTTTGCGTCGCTCATGCACTACTTTGTGTGGTGCAAAAGCAATGCAAACATGCTCATAAATAGGCCTCCTGGTTTACCAGTTGAATATTCACCACACCTTCATTTGCTGGGAGACCCTTTACCAGCAATAGCTGGAAGAAAACATGCAGACATTCTGGCTCCATGGCCATAATATAAGTGATCTATTTGCTGCACTTAAGAATCAACCCAGCTGTTTCAACTATAATATGTTGCCATACTACTTTGTCAAGCATATTTGCTTTGCGCTCATGCAAAGTCCAAATAAAGAAATTCTCAAATATTCGTCAGAACACATAGGTATGCAAAGCCCTTAAAAGGTTTTCTAAGAATGTAGTGATTTGTTAAAAATACATAAAAATAGTTCCAATTCAATTCAAGCTCTCATAATATTCTCAGACAAGAAATCTGGGAGTCGAAACACAAAAGGTACCTTGAATAAGAAGATGTGGGAGGCTTGCAAACTTGATCTATTGAAAGCAAAGGTAGCTTTAAAGATAGCCAAAAAGGCATAACGGAAAGAAGTGCGGCAAATAAGGTGGTCTGAAAGGGGAAAGAAACGGCCGGCCCTTTTGGAGCCCAAAGGGAGAAAAACAATCAAACCTTCTTTCCTGCTTGGAAAATATGTAGGTACCACTAAAAAGATCATCGCTAACCCCATCAAGGAAAAAACATGGGTCAAATATATATTCACAATGTATAAATCCAAAGAGCCTGCTTGTTGGGTGTGGTTGGCTTGGTGCCCATCGGATGTAGAAAAAGGTCAAGTTTTCATCTCACAAGAAGATCTGATCCCATCCACTAAGGAGGTTGAAATGTTAATATAAAGTATCAAACATCAAGAGCTGAAGATCATCATGGCCTTTCTACATGGGTATTACAGACAATCCCTACACTGTGGGCCAAGGTTTTTGCACCCTTATATGAGGCAGACATAACATAAAATAGAATCCCACAGTCCTGGTGTGGCAGTGGCAGAGTCACAAACATAGGAAGGGCCCAGGAAATGTTCCTCAAAATGATTACACAGCTTGATATTATCAGAAAAATCTATGCAACCTTGCTGTTTGATCACCTGTGCGAAAGAGGAAAATATAGTATCTGTGATGCAGATTGGTTTAAGAAAGGGCCACTCATTAACTAATTGATGATTTACATTAAAGCTTCTTGCAGGGAAATATACATTACAGAAGCACCGACTTACATTGATTTTTCATCTAACTTCAATATCAATAATTGGCCAAGGCTGTTGAAAAAAGTGGAAAGCTGGATACCGATGGGGTTATGGGCTCTGACAGTCCAACTACAAGATGGTTTGTGGACGCAAATAGAGTTGGGGAGTAACAGAGCACAGTCAAAAAAAAGTAAAACCCAAATGGCCTCTGGCAAGGCTTAATAACCTTCCCCTTTTGTTCTCTATTTATATAGCAGCCATCACAGGTACTTTGATGAGAGTCAGGTCTTTCCCACCAAAGCTGGGGCAAGCTGAAATACTATTCCTATTCTATGCAGATGTTCTGGTGGCGCTATTCCCTTTTCCTTATTTGCAAAGCGGCAGTAAGCCACTTACCATGGCTTAACGCTGCCTTGTAAATAAGGCCCCTTTTCACACTTCACTTATTTATTTTTTATTTATTCATAAAGTTTTATATAGCACAAAGTTAATCCCGACGGATATCAGAGCGCTTTACAAATAGTGCAAACATATAAGACCAATGGCCTAGTTGCTGAAACATAATGACAAAGGGGAGAAAATACAATAATAAAATACAAGACTGACAACCACTCTTATAGTATGACCGATGCGTTTAGAGCTAACAATCGCTCCTCTTGTTAAGGTAAGAGCTTTTTCACAGTTTTAAAGCAACCTTGGAAGAGATTCTGTGGATTTCCGGGGTAAGAGAGTACCAAATTGTTGGTGCAGAGCCTGAGAAGGCTTGTTGACATGTTCTCTTTTTGCAGAAGATCTGGGATTTCAAGAGGAGGGAATTAGCACTCCTCGACTGTGTACCCCCTGCGGATAGTTCTAATTTTTGTGCCAGGTAGTTCGGGATTTTGAAGAGGAAGGCTTTGTGCGAAAAGGAAGCAATCTTTAGTTGAATTCTAGCTTTGTAGGGCAGCCAATTTATAGATTTTAGGACCGTGGAGATGTGGGCATTTCGCTTGGTGCCCGCAATCAGTCTGGCCGCAGCATTCAATGATGCCTTTAGAGGGGCCAACGTGTATTTGGGGAGGCCACATAACGTGGCACTGCCATAGCTACATGGAGCAGTCTTCTCTGGTAATGCCAGGGGGTGCCAGACCATTGGATATTAATAGAGCCCTCCTGGTTTCTAGATCAATGTTAATAAGTCTAGTTTTCTCAGTAAAAAAGGCCGCCAGGTCATTACATGATGAAGGGCTGACGTCCAAAGCTGATCGGCTAGGGGCTACCACAGATTGTTGTTTAACCAGTTCAAACAGTTTCTTGGGTCGATTAGCCGCTTGATTAAGTTGGGATCTGAAATATTCCGTCTTGGCTGTCTTGATTTGTTTGTTATAAGATCTTCTAGCTGATCTAAGGGCCTTTTGATGGTCCGATGATGGAGTGGATCTCCAGGAACGGTTGAATGCCCTTAGATTGTGACGGTCCGAGTTTAGGTTGCTATTGAACCAGGATTTACATATTTTTGAGGGTGCATTTTTTTGTTTGGGTGGAGCCGTATCATCCATGATGCTAGAAATAGAAGAGTTATAGAAGTATGGGAGTGCATGTACTTCGGATAAGTCCACTTGAGGAGAGCGGGCACGTTTACAGCGGGTTGCTAGGTCAACGGTATTGATTTCTCTGAGGTCTCTTTTCCAGATCTTTGGTTTAGTTGTTTGAGCCTTACTCTGAGATACCTCTGAGTTGATATGGAAGGAAATGATGTGATGGTCTGACCAATTGCAGGGTATGATGGAATCCAATGTGTGTCCTTTGGAGATGATGAAGTCAAGAGTTTCCCCTTTACTCTGGGTAGGCTGGTCACAATGTTGAACCAAATCGTGATCCTTCAAGAAGGAATTAAGGCATGCTATGGCTTGGTCATTAGGGTTTGCCCAATGAAGGTTAAAGTCCCCAAGGTAGATGTGGGACAGCACTGAATCTGCATTGTCAGCGATGATTTCCATTAATTGTTCAATGAATGGAAGGTTGTCACCCGGTGGGTGATAGAATGTATGTAGGTTGCAAACCAGCTGATTGTTACTGGAGATGTTGAGGCAAAGGTTTTCGCAGGATAATGGTGAAGAGGACTCTGAGAGGGAGACCGCAAGAGTACTTTGATGTATACAGGCTAGGCCACCTCCCAGCTTCTTAACTCTGTCCAGCCGAATTATGTCATGGGTGGGGGGCACCAGGAGGTCTAAAATCGGAGTGGACGAGGGGTTGAGCCAAGTGTCTGTGAGTATAATGATATCTATCTCATTATGTTGAATGAGGTCGAAGATCTCAGAGGCATGTTTGTTGGTAGACCTACAGTTAAGTAGCATGCATTTGAGTGTAGCCGGAGTATGGGGGGAGGAGTCTGAATGATGTTCACTGTCTTGAGGTTGTCATTATTTATGACTCTGAGGTTCTGGTAGGGTTCTCTGTTCGAGTTAGAGTGAATGGTTTGAATTATTCCCTTTGGACTCGTGTTGATGTCCGTGCTGGAAGAATAGGACTTTAGGAGACTGTCAATTTCATTGGGCGCTAGACAGGTCAACGAACATCTAGGGCGAGAAGCTGCGTTATGAAGGGGAACGATATTGGAGATAGTGGGGGAGGAGGGATGGTCACAGAGAGCTGTGTCGATGGCACTGGCGGGGGTCCCGGGCCGGTTGGGACAAGAGAGGAGGGGGCTTAACAAGGGGAGATATTCAAGAGAGAGGGCTTTCAAACCATGGAATTGGCTGGAGAGAAGGTGCAGATGGCGGGAGATATCGTCCAGGCGTGCAAGCACGTCAGGGTGTTGGGAAAGGGGCAGAATTTGAGTGTGGAGATCTGGAGAGGGGGACGGTGTGATAGAGGGACATGAGGCGGTAATAGGATATTCCAAGGGAGAGGATTGGTTACTGAGCGTTAGCAGAGTTCCAGAAAGTCTTGGCCAGGAGGTAGATTGAGTGTGAGGATCTGGGGGATGTCTATGTGTGTTAGAGGGGTCAGAGTTGGTAGTAGGAGAATCCAGAGGAGGGGGTTGGTCATTGAGTATTAGCGGTGCTCCAGGAAGCATTGACCAGGAGATTGGTAGTGGTGATAGGGTTAATGACCTCGCCTTATGTGGTTCGAGCAGATCAGAGACCGGCAACGACAAGGGAAGGGTAGTGGGTGAGGAGGGAAGCAAGTAGGAGGAGGAAATAAGAGCATCAATTTGGAAGGACCTTGAGGTGGTTAGATCAAGATTTTGTCGTAGAGAGGTTGAATTGTTCGCCATAAAGACTATGAAGAGTTTGTCGAACTGTTCTAGGTTACAATTGGGAGCTTGAATGACGACGATCCTATTGTTGTAGATAGTAATGGTGAGATCTACTTTGTGAGTAAGAGAGGAAGTAATAGAAAGACTAAATCCATGGGGTGTTTTCCCATATCTGTTTGAACTGGAAAAAGGAAAAGAGAGATTTTCTCCATTGGGCCCTCCTGCTAGTGAAGAAGATTAGGTCTGACATGATGTCCCCATTAGACATACAGAAATTAGTTTCTGATAAAAAAGTGATAAAAGTGAAAGGGGCGTGAAAGGGGCGTGAAATTGATGTTGCTAGGGGCGATCCGCAGCAACACACATTGCCTTGCGACGCTGCCCCATGTTAACAAGGATGGGCAGCACCAAAATTAAGGCCAGGTAAAACCTGGACTTAGGATACCAATACAAGGAGAAATTAAAAATGTCTGCAGTGCACATAGAATCAGCAAATCACCTTTAAAGATTGTAGGAAGGGCTGCCTTCCAGCACACAATCAATCACCCCTGCAGTGCAGGCACCCTTGCAACATGTCGCACGGCTGCCTGCACTGGTAATAGGCAGCTTTTTTAGCACCAGAGCTAAGGGAAACACAGGAGTGCGCCATAATTTTGTAAATATGGTGCATCCCTGTGTCTAAAAAATGTCAGAGTGTGCCACTACCAATTTTAGAGTTAAACTGCACTTCAACATTTTATTGGAAACATCCCGTTTAGCTTCAAAAGCCATCTCATTTTGCAGGAATAGCAAGCCAAAGCAAATAAATCTGCTGCTATATGGCACCGGGACTTTGTTAGGAAGGACCTCCAACATTTAAAAATAATCAAAATGATCATCTGGAAGTCTTGTTTGGGTCTGTCAGGGACCAGCTAACTCTGCACTGCGAATAGACTTAGATCTTGTATCTATTAAATCCTACAATTTCCAAAGACTCTTGAATTATTGGGAGACCTCAGAAGCAATAAATGGAATAGGTAGGTGCTTTCTCAAATCTTACCTTTAGTCTGAGCCCTGACTGCTCACGTGCTTGTGAACATGATGGTGTCCTTTAACCAAGATCGGAATCAATGAGCAATTAGGAAGAAAATAATTATTATTCTAATTAAGGAATCAACCCTTTTAGAAATTCTGCTGACTGTGGTTGCTGTCCTCACTTTACAAAATGCTGGACACCGAAGATCAGGTAAAATGCAGAAAAACCTAAAATATGTAAAGGCAAGGGGTACTAGACACTGGATGCTAACGTTCAGACTGGGATAGGTGGCTGAATTTATATACTGGAAGATGGTATAAAGCTGGACTAATCAACCTAAACCACTAAAAAAAAAACATTTTGTACCATCAGCCTAAAGGCATTGAGCCATCTATTAGTTTTGTGCACAGCCTTTTTTTTAAATGAAAAACAGGTTCTTACATTATCTGTTTCAAGAGCGTTTAGTATTATGACAATTTCTATTTTGTTTCATATTGTTATAAAATGAAAAAATATGACCCATTGTTTTAGATTGTGTCAATTCTTTGGTAAAATTAACTTGAGGTTTAAGGTAATTGCTGCAAAATTAGGCCATTAATTGTGGTCAGTAAGTAAGGGCGAATTTTGCGGTACAACAATTCGCGCGAAAGTGTACTCGTGGGCCGCAAAATACGAAAACTTTAGTGAAATTGCATTTTTTTTTATTTTTTGCGAGTTCGCAGGACTTTTTTTTACCGCGACTACTGCGACGTTACCCATGGGCGCGGCCATCTTGTTTACTCCTGCGATGCGTGATCGCGGACCCTTATGATGTATTCGCGTTCTCAACGTCTCGCAGTGCAAGATGGCGGGACTCTATGATGTACTCGCGGTCGAAAAGTCTTGTGCGATCACGCAGCCAAATCCAAAATGGCCCAGCGCACGCAAACCGGGAGGAAAACAATTCTGCGAACTAAGAATCATGGTAAGTCCACGCGCGAGATTGTAATTTTGAAGCGCCACCAAGCGAAAAAAATCTGCCAACTCACGAATTGCTAATTGTTTGGCAATTTTGCGCGAAATTGCCAAAAATTTGCACATTCCGCTAGAGGAACAAATTTTCAGCCCATGCTTAGTGGTCAATTTTGACCCTAATATGCACTTAATATAATTCTTTGATGTAGCTGAAACACTAAACATTTCTTGTTTTTGGAGTTCTGCTAACAAGATCATGTCTGTATTTAAAAACATTTTTTACATGTTTTTTATTTGCATGCAAGGGTTTGCTTACTATTTTGATGAAATGTGATAATCTATTTTGTTTCTTAAATTAGGTCAACCTCACTCAGTGCCACGCTCTTCAATATCTACATGGCCCCGCTCGCCACCATCATCAGAAAACACAGACTCAGCATAGTATCCTATGCCGACGACACCCAGCTGTTCATCTCACTCACCAACGAACCCGACTTCACCAGACACAGATTCAAGGAAGGAATGAAGGACGTCGCCACCTGGATGAGCAACAGCTGCCTAAAGCTCAACTCAGAGAAAACTGAAGTCCTCATCCTCGGATCCACCCCTCCACAAGGGGCAATAGCTGATGGCCCACCGCTCTCGGCAACCCTCCCACAGATCATGTTTGCAACCTCAGCATCATACTCGACTCTTCCCTCACTATGAACCGACAGATCAACGCTGCATCTTCTGTGTGCTTCAACACCCTCTGCATCCTCCGCAAGACCTTCAAATAGATCCCCCCCGAATCCAGAAATTTTGAACCAGCAGACTGGACTACAGAAATCCCTCTATGCTGGAATAAACAAATCTGTACTCCTCAAACTACAGACCATCCACAACGCTGCAGCTAGACTTATCCTTGGCATCCCTCGACAACACCACATCACACATCACTTGCGAGAACTCCAATGACTCCCCGTCGAAAAGAGAGTGACCTTCAAGCTCCTCACTCATGCCTACAAATCCCTCCACAACATCGGACCCCAATACCTCAACAAAAGAATCTCCTTTTACGCACTCAGGAGAAACCTCCACTCCACCAATCTTGCCCTGGCCGAAATCCCACTCATTCGCAGAGCCAGGGCAAGGGGCGATCCATCTCCTACATGGCAGCCAAGACTTGGAACAAACTCCCTCTCATCATCAGACGAACTCCCAAACTGCAAGCATTCAGGAAGAGCCTAAAGAACTAGATCTTCGAATGAAACAGAGCTGCCCCACCCCCAAAGCACCTAGAGACTCGCATGAGTGAATAGTGCACTTCACATTTCCTGATTGATTGATTGATTTATTGATTGATTGATTGAACCTTCAGACATGTCTGATTTGCAGCAGGTGGCTAAAAAGGTGGATATATTCCGTAGAATAAGTCTCTGATATGTACATTAAAGCATGTGTCTGCTAGTCAACAAAGCTATTTTTGCCCTTCAGGTAGTCCTATCATGATTCTTGAATGCACTTACAAAAAAACATTTCTTGCTGTTAAGTTATAAATGCTAAACCGCGATTTATGGACCTAATCCTGAAAGGTAATTTATAATTTTGAGTAATTTACACTTTTGAATAAGTTTACTACCTTTTGGCCATTCATACAATCTAAATGTAAAAAGTTCCTTCAAAAGTGTAACTTATATGTCTCCACTATACTGAAGGGCCTGGGGGCTATAAACAAACTGAATTTTGAAGTATGTTTTGTAGTGCTACAATAGTACTACAAATGTACTACAAAATGCTTTTCACAAACTGCATTATGCAGTATGTTTTGTAGTACTACAAATGTACTACAAAGTGCTATTCATAAACTGCATTTCTAAAGTACTACTGCAAAAAAGTAATACTTTAGAAGTGCTGTTTGAGAATAGCAATTTTGTAGTAAATTTGTACTGCTATTATAGTACAAAAATGAACTGCAAAATGCAGTCTGTGAATAACCCCATGCTCTTCATTTAAACCATAAAGTAGTCACATAAACCCTAAATGTGACATAGATTCTTATTATAGATAAAGCAACATTATAGTCTATTAAATCAATCATAAGTGGTGTGTGAACAGTGCATATCCCGAACTCAAGTATTTAAAAGTTCTCTAGTATGTGATAATATTGTAAAAGGAGGCTATGCCTAGGATTAGAGAATTTGGTCAAGCATGGAATCCAATATTGATTCCACACTTTATGGTTTCACATTTTGAACATAGAAAACACAAGGAAATGATGAACAGAGACACATATCTGGGTTGAATCCATCATCATTCTTTAGCTCACTTCGCCACCTCAGTTCAGATCCAGCTTAATACAAATCAGTCTTGACCCTGTGCCTCATGGGAACAGTCCAGCCCGAACTGCCAATGCAGGTCTTAACTGAACCGGAACAAGCATCCTGGGACCGGTTTCTGGGTAACACCCTTCATCAGCCTGGTTAGCTTGAATCCAGTGGCAAAGTGAGCAAGGGATCCACATCTGGGCATACACTGCCACATTTTGAACTTCAGCCACAAGATATATCTCTCTGCCTCTAACTCTCTCTTTTATGTTTTAAAGCAAAGGTCATAGATTTTTTTTTTTGTTTTTTTTATTGAAGAGTTGAAAACACAAAAATTGTCAATAGTAGAATACAACTTCTATATTGGATAATACCAGTTTAATTACAAACTAATTAAAGTGTTCAAATTGAGAAAAATAGCAGCATAAGACAATAAGTACATAACAAATATGTTTTATTTAAAGAGTAGCAACAGGAAGAAAGAAGAAAAAAGAAAAAGAAAGGAGAGAAAAAAGAAAGAAGGAGATGGTGTTTAGGAAACTGATCAGATTTGATTATCTGAGATAGCTATAATGTAGAAATAGCAGCTATTCTATGTTCATCACCATCACAATTCTACCAAGTTAATATAGACATTTTAGAAGTGCATTTCCAACAAGAAAGTATTACCTTTAACACAAAAGAGATCAAATAAAAGAGGCTTTGGAGAAAGACAATCACAATCTAATTTAATGCTAATTTAATACTACAGTGAAACCCTTTTAGACCTTTTGACCTTTTCGACCTTTTGACCAAATTGTTACTGTTAAAGTGCTCCTTGTGTAAATTGTTGTAATGGATTAGTGACTCCATGATTGGCTGATTTGATTTACTTGTCAGAACATAGTGCAATGCACCATGTGTGCCCAGGGCCTATAAATCCAATGCTGCTGGTGGGCTTTCAGTACTGATTGTCCCCCCCCCACAGAAGCAGCTTGTAAAATGTGGCTCAGACCTGCCCTTGCAGAGCATATGTTCAGGCTGGGACTGCCATGTCGACTTGGCAAGTGCACACACTTGCCAGTTCCTAAACCTTCCCTTTTCTGCATGTTAGTCACCCCTAAGGTAGGCCCAATGTACCCCTGTGGGAAGGGTGTATGTGAAAGGTAGGGCCTGCCGTGATGTGTGTGGCATGTCCTGAAAGTGAAATACTGCCAATTTCATGTTTCACTATTGCAAGACTATCTGTTCCCATAGGCCAGAATGGGCAGTTAGTTTATTACATCTTAGAAACATAACTGCCTCTGAGATAAGCCTGCCTGCTCGTGCCAAGCCACAAACGGGGTGAGCAAGGGGTATTTTAGGAATGTATCTCCATCTCCCTGACTAGAAGCAAGGGTCGCTATTTTGACAAAGGTACCAACCTCAGCCAACTAGCAACCCCCATTTTTAACAGTTTCCCAAAATATAAACAAACTGGAACAAGAGTATAATAAATTAATTTAAGTCCCTGTGGAGGAAGAACAAGACCAACATAAT
Source organism: Lissotriton vulgaris (assembly GCF_964263255.1). Taxonomy (NCBI): domain Eukaryota; kingdom Metazoa; phylum Chordata; class Amphibia; order Caudata; family Salamandridae; genus Lissotriton; species Lissotriton vulgaris. The sequence continues at coordinate 1,869,202,547 of NC_141694.1, read as the reverse complement.
GAAGAGGAGGGGGAAGAGAATTTAGAAATACATTCAGGGGTAATGATAGTTCTGCTAGAAGCAAAAAATAAGGATTTCATAAGACGAAGGGATTTGGATGTTTTAAATATTTTAAGCCATAATTAATCCTAAATTGGAGAAGGGAGTGAGAGAGATTAATCAGCTATATCACAATATCAATAGCAGTTTGGGGTCTAATAGAAGTACTTGATAATATAATATATAAATAAGCAGCCTAAGGTATAGAATTATGAGAAATGCTATATAACGGTGTATTGGGAGTGAGTGATAGAACATCTGGAGGTAAATTTTGGCTGTTAAATAGGGTTGATGAGAAGATATTACAATGTATTACAATGAAAATGTACTTGGCAAATTAAATCTTGCTTGCAATTAAGGAAAAGTTACAACAGAATTATGTTGTACAAGTTGATGAAAAACATAATACCCTTCTCATTCCAGTGTTTATAATTGAATGATTTGTACTGAAATGTGATTAATTTGTTATACCAAACAGAGGAAGCAAGGAACATTGATGCAAACCAAAACCTGAAGAAAATATTGTGTGTATAAATTGCTCTGATTATTTTAATATGGAAATAAAAATGCAGGTAAACATATAAATGACATCATCAAATGAGAAATCTTTAAATATAATCCATCGTGGTATGGGAGTATCACAAAAATCATGAGTCAAGAATGTCCTTGTTCTCAATAGGCAGAAAGGGTTTTAGGAGGAGGGAGATGAGGAGGAAGTCGTAATATTTCAGTTCTTTATTGCAAGAATTATTTGGCATGCTTGACCCTTCTTCCACCATTGGAAATAATCTTTTACAGGCAGACAGGCCAGAGCCTAGATTTACTCACGTACGTCCATTTGTCTGGGGACCCTCTACCTGGGATAATATATGCAGACACCCTTGCTACATGGCCATCTTATGACTGATCTGTTTGCTGCACCTAGGGCTCATTCCAGCTGTTTCAGCTATAATAAGTAGGCACACTGCTTTGCCAACCATATTTGCTTTGCAATCGTGCAGAGTGCAAAAAAAAGAAATTCCCAAATAGTGGCCATGTAGTAGCATGCACATGAACACAAATGTATGCAAAGGTGTGCAACTTTAAATGCCTTTTCTTTATAATAAAATAATTACAAGATCGCTGCGAGTGCTTCAGCAAACATGCACCGGCATAAGCGCAATCCAGGAATGTTTTTTGGAATAAATCAACAGCATTCCAAGATGGCCACCAAACAACCATCGTGGATTCATATTTCCACTTACTGTTAATTTACTGTTCCATGATGAATAATTCCCACTAATGAATGGTGAATTCAAATGTAATATATGTGGGATGCCACACAAATTTAGAGAAGCATCCAGTACAATAACATTGTGCAGTACCTGTGGGGTTGCAATGTACATGACTTAACAAAATTGGGAGTGAAGGTAAAAAGGGTGGGGTAAGAAGTATTTCAATAAAAAAGTAATCCCTCACATTAGTTGTGCAAGTAGTGGAAGGATAGACTCATCCAATCAGAGGCCTTGGTACAGAACTACCCTTGGAACAGACCAAGAATGTATAAGAAATCCATAAATTAGGAGTGCAGGGTACTGACACAATCAAGACTGATATCCAATCACATGCATGGATTGACCTAAACCTTGCTCTAAGTATATACTAAAGTATGGAATACAATTATGTTTTAGACAGAAAGCAAATCTGTCTTTTCAGAGATCACAAACTGCCCTTGGAAAACAAGTCCAAGACATTTTGGAATAACACAGGTTCTTGGTCTTTCAGTAGTCAGGCTTTCTTTCAAGACAAAGAACTGGGATTTGTCTCAGGAACTGTCTACGACAAATTTCTGGTTTGCCTGGATCACAAAGAGCTGTCTCTGCTCATTCTGTGGCAGTCCTATGAGGCCTACTACATCGCAGGCCATGTCTCGCTGTTTAAGCACGTAAAGTTGCAGGGTTTTTCTCATCAAGTTCTTGAGAGGTTATCTTTCGGGGAGGACATATTGTCTGAGGTTATATTCGTTACCTTACTCCTCTTGCTTACCAGTCTCCTGTAGGTTTCCACAAGGGACTGTCCTCTCCACACTTCTCTGTTTAATGAGTACATGAGGCCTCTACTAGATGTGATAAAACGTTCATACTTATAGTCATTCATACTCAGTTTTATATGCGTGCTACTAGCCTATACAAGAAATTTTATGGTGCTGTCTAAACAGTGGACTGAAACTCAACACTGCCAATATGTTCTTCAAACTTAGCTTCATTTATGCGTCGGTGCGTTTCGGCTGTATTTAACCAATTTTTTTACTCTTTCTAGTCAATATGAAATATTAATTGGCACCTGTGTTGACATTTATTACGAAATAGTCAAATATTTGTGTTTTTCTGTACAGACTTGTCATTCATGTACAACATTCCAATATATTAATTAGAACAAATCCCCAAGTTTAAGAATTCTTGTCTTCTAAAAAAATATACATATAAATAAAAAAACACACATAATTTATTACATCATTATACTACAACATTAAACCAATGGTCTATATCATGTGACACTTCCATACCTCACAAACGGGATTCCATGGCATGTTTCTATCCTGCTTGATTTCTAATGCACAGACATGTCCCACTACGTTGCAAATAACTTCTTGTTCTAATAGAGTTCGTAATTGTGGGCCACACTTTAAGTATTCCCTTAAATTGGGAGTGTAAACCATTCATACTAACATATAAACATGATACAGACCATTGGGATACCGTCGATGCATATCAATCAATCAAACATTTGTAAAGAGCGCTACTCACCCGTGGGGGTCTCGCGGCGGGGGGAAGAGCAGCTACTGGTAAAACAGCCAGGTCTTGTGGAGTCTCCTGAAGGTTAGCAGGTCCTGGTTCTATCACAGGGGGATGGGGAGGGTGTTCCATGTCATGGCAGCACATTTCAGAAAATTCAACATAATAAAAATTGGAACACAATTTAAAAAAATAAGTTCTATTGTTATTTTCAAATAGGCACCTCAACAAAAATGCCCACCAGATGATCCTGAGATATGATTTTTGAAATAGACAATAACTTACATCTTTTCAATAAATGCAATAAATATTTGTCATTTACTGTGATTGCTGTCTATGGTTAGCGCAAACAAGTAAGTTAAAAACATGGGCACTATTGGAGCTATCAACTCTGATACAGGGCGTGCAACAGGGACCAGTCAAGTTCATTAGGACAATTACCCATTGGTGTGAGCGGTTTACAGTCCAGATTCTGAATCATATGGGCAAACCACCATTGAAGTCAATAGAGTGGTCCTGATCCAAGGCATATAGGATGCTGAATATTCTCAAGGACCTTAAGGATGCAGAGCCTGTGTCAGGTTCTTCCTGTGGCCAGCCCTTGGTCTTTAATCTTGGAGAGTGCCAACTTTGGCCTCAGCGGTTGATGTCCCATGAAGTCTGAGTGGAGTCCAGAACAAGACCAATTGCACTGATCTACTGGTTGCTGGTTATGGAAAAAAACAGCTGTTTCCTTTGGTTTAGGACTGCTTATATCCTGGGAGGCCGAATTGCATTCATATGATTCTCCTGGATGCAGCAGACTCATGGGCAACATTTGAGGGTTAGGATTTGGTCTCCCAGGGGTACGACAGTGTCCAGCATCAGTCAGGCATCTTGACACTTGGGACTCAAGGATGTAGGCTTCTCAGCTTTTATTGCCCTGTTGCTATAGGAGGAAGTCTGACACTTGTGGACAACTTTTCAATTGGTTGTGCACGACAGGCACTGTCCTCCCTTTCTAGTCCACAGGTGTGGCAGATGCATTCCATTTCTTTCTCCAATAAAGATGTGATCTGGATCTCAGGTGTGCCAATGGTATGCCCTCTACAAGCCTTGGTGGATGCAGTGTATGGTCTACCAGCTCCTCTCCAGCCTGACAATGACTTCATATGTAGTGTGGTATCTATGTAGTAAAGTCTTCCAACATGGCAAGACCCTTCTCTCAGTGTGTGGAGCTTCCAAACTCAACCCAGAGATGTGGCTGCCTGGGGGCTACCCTACCCTTGAATAACCACTTTTCTTCTCCATTGCTGTCCAATATGCCAGCCTAGCGCGCTGCATAAAAAAAATGGAGCACCCCACCTCTGTGTGACTACCACTTGCCCTTCAAAGTTGGTTCTCCCTTTGAAGCACACCATTTAGGCGCACACCCATTCCGGCCATCCTGCCAGGTGGAGTCACAGCGCTTTCTTCAACAGGTCCTTTGTTCCTCTTGCTGAGAGTACTCTCCCCAGGAGGACAGCGGGCTGTCTCAAGGACAGCAGCTGTGTGCAACCATTAAGGTCTACTGGAAACTTTGGGCAACAAAGTGTCAACATTCTAAAGTTACTAAATGTAAAATAGTAACATTAAATTCAACTTGAGCATCACGTTGGGTTTAATGCAACAATGCTTTTTATACCTAAAAGTACTGTATTTAGTATTCATATCTTAAAGCGAGCACCGCTGTGTAGTTCGTTTTTAACTCCATACTTATCAATGGGACTACAAACCTTGCTACAGTAAACACACCTGTAAGGGGTTAAACATGTGTCATTAGTTGTAATATAATGCACTCTGCCTTTAGGGCTCAATAGGCCTGCCTTTAGGAGTGACATAAATATTAAAAAAGGTGATTTGGGCTTTGCTATTTGTTCAAATGGCAAAGTTGAAATAGCAGTTTAAAAGCCATTCTGTCAGCCTGAAGTGGTAGGCTGGGAATCATGCTTTGCTTTCTCACACTCACAGTGGCCCAATAGGTTCTGCAGTCCAAGAGGGACACTGAACTTACAGAACCTGGGTACACCTGGTAATCCATACTAGTGACTTATGAGTAAGGTAACGTATGGCAATAGTGGGTAAACCAATTAGGCGTATACCTTTTAAGGGTAACTGCACTGACACTAGGCAGGACTTAGCGTATTTTCACTTGAAAAAACCAGCAGCATCAGTTCCAAAGGTTAAGGATAATCATGCAAAAAGAGACATTTCCTTACAAAAACATAATATTGAAAAAATGTGTGTCATGGAGTCTATCTTCAGTTTTATTGTACTGCTTCAGCAGCTCAAGGACCCTCCCATAGACATTCCCACTCTCTAGGGACTATGGCCCAAGCTCCAGGGGAGCTTTGAAAAGTAGCAAAAGCTCTCTCTGAGAGTTCAGGTGACTTTTTTACAGGACTTTTCTGATGGGCTGCTCTACTCTATGCAGTCCTACACAATACCTTTCCAAAATGTGGGTGGTACCCTTGCACTCCGTGGGTCTCTACAAGGAACGCATTTTCTATTAAAAGTGTCTTTGCAAGCCCAGCACCAAGCATCAACAATGTAATGAGCTGCTTCTGCGTCACTTAGCTTTAAATTGTGTCCTTGTCAAGTGGTGTTATACTTTTCGCTTTTATCTTGGGGACCCTGTCCTCAAATGGGGTACCCACAGCAGTTTTTTCGAGTTGCTGGTCAATGGAAGCACCCTTCATGCATTGCGAGCCACAACCTTTCCACAGCTCCAGCAGACATATGTTACAAATGCAATCTGCTTTGTACGGCTGGTTGCAGGCAGGAAAGAAGAAAGCAGGGGCATCCCATCTCCCCAGACATGGGCATTGGGGGAGGGGCGGGATTTTGCAATGCACTTTGCCCTGTGATTTGTGTCCCTAGATATGGGTCCCCGGGATGGTTTCTTGATGAGCAGGTCCTTAGGGAGATGGTGGCACCCAGGGGCATGAATAAGCTTGGCAGAGGAAGCCCTATGCACCTATTCCTTCTCCATTCACTTAATGTAAAATGAAGTGGTGGTGAACTCTTCGGGCCTGACCCTCCCTTGGGTTTTATGGTTTTGTAGTAAAGAGTTACATACTCCATTTCATGCTTAGTCCTCCAGGGAGACTGAGCTTTAACTGCAGATATTTCCCATCCATATGTTTGATTTTGATCTTTTATCTCCTTTTGCTCCTAGTGGCCAGCCCTAACCATCAGTAGCATGTTCATCAGGCCTTCTGGTCTCCAAAGGGTGATTTTTTTTGGGAGCTGTATTTCTGTGCGTCATTGGCAAAGCAGATGCTCTGGTTTCAAGTGGCAAGAGGATGGTGATGTGCGAATTAAGGCAGTTGTGGCACTTCATCTCCACTTCCAAGGGCCCAGGACTAGATTAGCACCACTTGGCAGGGCAAGACACTCAGATGGTAGAGTTCAGGCGCTGGAGGCAGTTGGGTTGCAAATGTTTGATGTCCCTGAGCATTCAGAATAGGAGGCAAACCGACAAGCCCTTTAAGTCACTGTGGGTCTGGGTTGGAGAGGTGCAGGTCCAGTCTTTTTCACTCTCAGGCAAAGGGGCAGCAGATCAGCAGAGCAGAGCAGGAGGCCATCAGAGTAGCAGTCCAGCATAGTGGCAGCCTTTTCAGCAGCACAGCAGTCATCCATCCTGACAGAGTATCTACAGGTCCGGAAGAGTACTGAGCAAGTGGTGTCAGAGGTTCAGTACTTATACCTAGTTGTGGCTTTGAAGTGGGAGAGGCCTTTGAATGGCACACAGTCCCTGTCCTTTCTTTCGGGCTCCAGGCTCACTAGAGGGGGTATGCATCCCTTTGTGTGTGGGTAGGACACAGCCTATTCAGGTGTAACTGAGGCAGTGCTCAGCTCTGCCCCCCAACCATCAAGCCAGTTAATGGCCCATTAAAGCCCATCAAGTCACACCTTAGCTCCCATTATGTGTGGCTGTCTAGAGGCAATGCACAAAGCCCAGGTGTCACCCACCCCAGGCGTGTATTCAGAGACAGGCAGCAGGCACCAAATGGCTAAAGTAAGAAAATGGTAACTTTCAAAATTACAATTTAAAATCTGACTTCACCATAAGTTATGATTTTAAATTGATTACACCAAACTTAAGATGTAATAAGATAATACCAATGTTATCCTATGGGAGAGATAGGCCTTGAAGTAGTTAAAAATGAATGTAGTTTTTCACTAACAGGACATGTAAAACTTAAAAGTAAATGTCCTACATTTTAAATAAACTGCACCCTGTCCTTGGGCTGCCCACGGACTACTGTAGGGGTAACTTATATGTAATCAAAAGGAAGGTTTGGGCCTGGTAAGAGGCTTAACTGTGCAACACAAAAAGATGACTGACAGAATGCTGAACATTGTCAAACATTCACCCCCAGTCTCAGGCTGGGTTCAAAGTAGGATGGCATAGTGAGCAAAACAACAATGGATTTTATCCAGATCTCTTCACTGGGGGTAAGTGTTTGAAAAGTTTTAGCACTCCGTCCACCATCTTGTTGTGTTTTCTATGTTCGCCTTAAGTGACCAAGGGTATGGCCAGACATGGGTCCCATGCTCACTGAGCCACTGGATTCAAGCTAACACAAATATTTTGCAAATGCTAATACATGCAATAAAGAAACCTCCCTCTGACAAAAACTCACAACAGGTTCTTACAATGAATGGAAAGAAAGCCTGTATATAGCTTTTTGTATTTTTATATTTATCAAAATTCATTCAAAACAATTCAAAGAATGGCTGTCAATATATTGATAAAAGTGCAAAAAGTGATAATAGTGAATAGTGATCACGTGACAGAAGCAGTATGTACAATAATAATGAGTTTCAATATAAACAATCTATACCAATATATACAAGTTTTAATTTCATAAAGGCCATCAGCTAGTATGATTTTTCAGAATCCTATTTGTTTCAGTCAGTGTGCTGGGATTATGGAATTCTAAGGGCTATATTTAACCATTAACTACCCAGGGTCAACCCCGTGTTTTCATAAAAACTGGATTCAAGCTAGCTTGGCTGTTGAGGGGAGAGACACCGAAACTGGCCCAAGGATTCTTTTTCCGTTTCAGCGAGGACCTGGCCTGGCAGTTCGAGCGGAACTGTTCCCATGGGGAGCAAGGTCAAGACTGATTTGCATATGCCTGGGTCCAATCTGTGTTGGCATGATGAGCAAAATAATAATGGATGCAACCCACATCGCTTGACTGAGGGTGAGTGTTGAAAAGATTCAGCATTGCATCCATCATCTTGTTATGTTTGTTGAGGGTTAATTTGCCAGGTCAGCATTATTGTTTAAAACAGCACACACAGGCTCGGCAATGGTAGCCCTGAGACATGTTTGAAGGGCTAGTTATGTGGGAGGCACACTCAGTGCTACAGGCCCACCAATAGCATTTCATTTACAGGCCATGGGCACGATTAGTGCACACTACTAGGGACGTATAAGTAAATTAAACATGCCAATGGTGTATCACCCAATGTTACCATGTTTTAGGTAGAGCGCACATGCATTTTAGCACTGGTTAGCAATGTTAGAGTGCCCAGAGTCCTAAGGCCCACAGAAAAATAATTTCAGCAAAGAAGGGGAGTAGTAAGGCATTTTGGGTGGGAACCTGCAGAATGGACCATTTCCAACACATACAATGATTGAAATTGCTAACATATTAACTAAAGAGATGTGGACATCACAAAAGCAACTCATCACAGTCCCAGTTAGGCACCCCCTGTCTTACGTTAAACAGTACAATAAAATATGTACTCATGGAATGCCCTATACTTCATAACTTTTTGTTGTCAGTGTAATGAAAGCAATGCTTTATGAGCGTTGAATAGTGTATTGTTACTCATGTTGTGGTGTAGGAATGAGCATATCTCTTCTTCCTTCCTTGTATAATTGTGGGACTCTTTGCTCTGGGTCAGATCTTTTCATAGCTTTCAGAAGAATCCCACTAAGGATGCAATTCTACCAGGTACACCAATAAACAATGTTGATGCATCTAACAAGAGCCATGCACCTGATGCAGAGCTTCTACTGATAACTAATTTGGGGGTATATTATCAAGAAACAGTGCTAACATTATCACCACTAAAGTGGCGATAATGGGCTTCATAATACGCCCTTGTGAATTCCCATGGAAGCCCATGTTCTGGTGTGAACATGAGCTTCTATGGGCAATCTCTACGGCGTATTATCAAGCCCATTATCACCGCTTTAGCGGCAGTTTTGTTAACGCTGTGCTTGCTAATATGGGGGAGACAGCTAAATCACCTACCTGCTTGACGCTGCCACGCCGCCACCGCCAGGAGTCATTTTGGGGGGGAGACAGCTAAATCACCTACCTGCTTGACGCTGCCACGCCGCCACCGCCAGGAGTCATTTTGGGGCAAACAGGCACCAGGATACAAGCCGCCACCGCCGAGAGTCATTTTCCAGCAGGACTACACGCGCCGCCGCTCCGGGACTTCAATTCCCGGCAGCCTACGCGGCGGCGCGCTCACCAACGACGCGAGGGCGCCAGGAGGCGCACAAAAGCGCCTCAGTTACCGGCGGAGCGGGGGAGACAGCTAAATCAACTACCTGCTTGACGCTGCCACGCCGCCACTGCCAGGAGTCATTTTGGGGCAAACAGGCACCAGGATACAAGCCGCCACCGCCGAGAGTCATTTTCCAGCAGGACTACACGCGCCGCCGCTCCAGGACTTCAATTCCCGGCAGCCTACGCGGCGGCGCACTCACCAACGACGCGAGGGCGCCAGGAGGCGCACAAAAGCGCCTCAGTTACCGGCGGAGCGGGGGAGACAGCTAAATCACCTACCTGCTTGACGCTGCCACGCCGCCACCGCCAGGAGTCATTTTGGGGCAAACAGGCACCAGGATACAAGCCGCCACCACCGAGAGTCATTTTCCAGCAGGACTACACGCGCCGCCGCTCCGGGACTTCAATTCCCGGCAGCCTACGCGGCGGCGCGCTCACCAACGACGCGAGGGCGCCAGGAGGCGCACAAAAGCGCCTCAGTTACCCGCTCCGCGGGACGCGAGCGGGACGCCCGGGGCTAAGCCCGGGCAAAGGGCGGGCCCTCTACGGCCCTCATCGGCAGGAATAGGCAGGAGCAGGGCCAAGACCGCTGCCCAAAATCACCCAAGTAAGTGCAGTAACCCCTTCATTCCTGTAACTGTCTGGATCATCATATTGACTTTATTCCTAAGGACCAGCATCGTTGATACTAACATGTCTAAAGCTAAAGCATCTTCTGCTCCACTTAATACAATAGACAATTATATGGTACAGAAAGTTGCCAAAATTAATCAGAATAGGAGATCATCTTTGGGTCTTAGCTATTCGCCGGACTTGCTCATCGATAATACGCCTCTACCACTCTCAGTTCTTGACATTAGTAATGAGATCTTCCAAACCCCAGATAACAACCCACTGACCCAATTATTAGTTGTAATTAACGAACCAGCTCCTGAATGTACAACTGATATTGAAAGTATCACCTTAGAAGAGGAAATCCCTACTCCGGTTCCAGCCCCTAGAGTAACAAAGGGTAGGGGAAAAAACATACCATAAAGGGGTGGTCTTCGGTCAGGTAAAAAATGCCTTGAGGCCTCGTCTCAGGATGGTGACGATATTGGGAACAATGGGGGAGGAGGGGTTCATCTAGATGAAGATCAATTCAAAAAGCTACTGAATGCCATAGATAATAAAATTAAAACTATCACTAAACCACTCCTAAGTAAAATTGGCCTGCTTACAGCAGAGGTCACCAGATTGGGATCACTTTTGCAAAAAACTATAGAAGAAACACCAAAGACTGTTCCAATAAATTTGGCTATGGCAGATCCGAAAAATACCAAAACCGTAGTTGTGCCAGATATTACAACAAACACTTCCCAAAACACCATGTACAGGCCTGGCAAAGGGGGAGAGGGGATGGGAATTCTAAACCCAGCAACCATGGTTGAGTATTCTGCAAGGCCCGCCTCTAGAAGTACAAATGAGATAGAGAACACAGATAAAGGGCCTGTAGAACTAATAGTGGAAGCTTCCCCACTAATATTGGTTTTAGCAAATGTTCCTCAATTAGAACCAGGACAAGAGGAGAATATCCCTTCTTTGATAAACAAATCACTCCATTGGTTATCAAAGAATATGGCTTTCAAACCAGGAGGCAGGGACCAGCTGGCACAGGAAGTAGTGAAAGCTAGAAGGGTCGAATGGATCAGGGGTGGCATTAAAAAGTTTAGGGGGGATTGCGTGGTGTTGCACCTCTCAGATCCCGAAGTCCTACCAAACATACTAGCTAATATATACTCCCCCCAGCGTAGATCTACTGAAATAGTGCCATTAACGTTGGATTTCTTTTATACAAAAAAGGGAAATAATATAAATCCAACATTGTTAAAAACTAAATGGAACCCTGTAATACGAAAAGCCAAATACCCTGCAAATAAAAATAATTGGGGAATTGCGATAGAAAATAGGTTCTCTGCCATATCAGGACTAAGCCAATGTGACTGACTGGAAAATTTGACGAACTTAGGGCAACCGAAGATTGCAGAGGTCAAACACGGGAATTCTAGTATTCTCATGACAAAAGAAACAGATTGTAGTGAGACTAAGATATCTGAACCTAGAGACTACACTTTTAAACCAGCAGAGAACTGCTTACTAGCTGTTCAGTCTGGTATTAATCTAGTCGAAATGAGGACTCCACCTGGTGCGCCTTCCCCTAACCTGACTATTCCCTTAAATAAGAGGAATATGGAAAGGGAAAGTTGCATCAAGATCATCTCATGGATTATCGCGGGTATCCAACATAAAATAGAGACTCCAGAATGGTGTGACTTTATAGATTCTTATGACATTGTGCTGTTACAAGAGACATGGTCAGTGTCACCAGTTTTTCGCTTGGGCTTTTTAAACTTCTATGTGCCCGCGAAGAAGAATACAAAGGGACGCCCTTCAGGGGGTCTAACTATTTGGATACGGCAAGCCCTGCAATGCACCATCATGCAGAACCATATCTCTAATAGCGACCTACTCTCTATACTGCTCACTTGTAACGATGGTTACAAGTTGGCAATATATAATATCTACGCAAGGGGAACCCAAGGGGGTATATCCTCAGACATAGTAGGAGCTTTAGATGTTGATCTAGAGATGTTATCTACTCAGTACATTATCTTGGTGGGTGGAGACCTAAATACAACATTTGAACCCTTAGGCTGTGAGGATAATGACCTGACATATGAAGAAGACACCAAATGGGGAATTCCTCAGTTAGACATTCCGGTGGTTAAAAAATGGACAGAAGTAGCTATACAGGTTAAAAGTTTATGCCTATCCAGAGGATTGAGGGCAGCCAATGGTCGCACTCCTTCTGATATACAGGGTAGGCATACCTTTGATAACCTAAGATCAAGTAGTAGGATTGATTATATTCTGATAGATGTTAGAGGCTGGAGAAAAGTGATCGACATGCAGGTCATATCTAGGTTGGAGAGCGATCACAATCCTTTGTCTTTACTATTCAACTTAGATCAAAAAATAATGATAGAAAATCCAGCTAGGAACTTTATGACTTCAGATGTTGTTCCATCAAATAATCTTCGTCATGTCAGATGGGCAACTTTAGTAGCCAACGCAGAGGATAGGCAGGTCCTTGAGGGGCTAGTTACTGATGAAGTCACCAGACTACAGGTCTTAATGAATGATGAAAATTTTAAAAAGATGATTGAAGAGTCACAGCCAAAGTTCTTTGCTAGTATCCAGAAGCTATTTTTTAAAACAAGCAAGAAGAGGAAGGGTATCGGACCACCCATAAAGAAGGGTTGGTACGACCAATCATGTAGAATAGCAAGACATAATCTTAGTATTGCATTAAGATCTAAAACGGGAGTTTTAAATGCCAGGGACGAATACAGAAAAACCCAGATTAAGGCAAAAAAGCAATGGGATGAGAATCTTTGGCTAGATATAAAGAAGGCATGTGTTGATAAACACCAGAAAGAGTTTTGGGCCATATTAAAGTGGGGCTCAGGGGGTGTAGCTGAATGCCCGAAAAATCATGTTCCTAAGGAGTCCTGGGTGGATTTTTTCAAACCCCAATATGCTGACAATTCAGGTCTTCAGGCTGTTCCCCTTCTAGAAAGGGTATTTTTTACTCATGAATTATTCACATTAAAAGATGTACACGAGGCAATGGATGGAGTGACCAGAGGCAGGGCACCAGGAATTGATGGCATTCCGGCAGATGTTTTTCTATTGGACAGAGATAGCTGGTGTAAATATTTTGTATGGCTTGGAAACGCTATCGCTCAGGGGGCAAAGATACCAGCAACATGGAAAGGAGCAGAAATAATCCCAGTCTACAAAAAAGGGGATAAGGCTCTAGCAAGCAACTACAGGCCCATCAGCCTAATTGATTGTGCCCAAACATTGATGGGTAGGCTGGTTCAAAACAAGATACAAGCCTGGATAGTTGATAAGAACATCCTTTCGCCTTATCAAGCGGGATTTCGCCCTTTAACCAGCTCTGTCGACCAGGTGTTCCATTTCCTAACTATATACTGGAAAAATGTTACTCTGCTAAATGGTCCCCTGTTCGCTGTTTTCGTTGACCTAAAGTCCGCGTTTGATTTAGTTCCTCGGCAAAAACTCTGGGATGTCTTAAGGGATTTAGGAATAAGTCCGGAATTATTAACTTTGCTTGTAAGGCTCCACGAGAATAATTATGCCCGGATTAGGTGGGGAGCCCAGGGAGAGGTCACGGAAACCTTCCCTGTTGAGAGAGGCGTGAGACAGGGTTGTGTCTTGGCCCCCACGTTATTCTCCCTCTACATCAATGGCATTGTGGACTTTCTGAAGCAAGTTCCGACGGATGCTCCATTACTAGACGGGAAGCGAGTTCCAGTATTAATGTTCGCAGATGATACCTTGCTGGTCTCGCGGACCCCTAGTGGTCTACAAAAGACAATAAACGCTTTTGGTGACTTCTGCCGGATCCGGGGTTTAGAAATAAATACAACAAAGACAAAATTCATGAATCTGAATCCCTCTAAGAAATTCAAGGGGAAAATGGTTTACAATGGGGCTTTTCTGGAAGAAGTGGATGCCTTCACCTATCTAGGCATCTCCTTGAATGCTAGTATGAATTGGAGATCACACATGGACTTTGTACTGTTAAAATGTAATCAGTTGGCAGGGGCAATAGCCAAAAAGCATTAATCTTCATTTACAAAACCAATACAGCCAACAATGGAGATCTATGGCATGAAAGTCCTGGGTGCATGCCTTTATGGATCAGAACTTTGGGGTTTCTCCAATTTGAATGCTTTAACAGTGGCAGAAAATAAATTCCTGCGGGGCTTAATCGGTGTTCCACAGAGCACCCCCTCAACTCCTCTCCTTTACGACCTGGGGAGGAAAAGGATTGAGGACATGATCAGGCTGCGTCCCCTCCTATATTGGAGGCGTATAAAATCCACTCCGGAGTTGAGACATTACGCTGCTGCCTTACTGGACGTTGATAACTCTGATATTTTCCATAAAGTAGTTTGGCTAAAAGAAGTGAGGAAATTACTTCAAAAAGTGCACCTTGAACACTTGTGGTCCGTAACAGACCCAGATGACTTTCCTTCAAATACTATATTAAAAAAGTTATACTGGGACATGATAAACAATGCTGCACTGACCTCTAGTGAATCTCCTGCCTTGACATCCAAGTTCCTAGAGATAAAAACCTCCCCAATGTTTGAACAGTATTGGGATTTGATCTCCAAGCCTCTAGATAGGAAATTGTTTTTCCAGTTTAGAGTTGGCACCTTGCCCCTAAATGCTTTTACTGTTAAATGGTCCCCAGATAATGTAAACACATGCTTCCACTGTAAATCCCATGTAGAAGACATTTTGCATTTCCTATTTGTATGTCCACTATACGCTGCCCCAAGGAATAGATGGTTGAAACCGGCATGCAGAAATTTGGGTACAAGGAGATGTACTGAGGCTTTTAGGGTCCTGAAATCAAGCTGTGCCCCTAACCTTGCAATTGCTGTGGCTAAATTCCTTGGATGGGCCTGGATAATACGCACGCGCACTTTAAAACTCCTATGAACTACTTGAGCTTCCTTTGGGCTGTGATGATATTCTTTTTTTAAAAAAATTGTGTGTAAAATTTTAAAAATTGTTATTCGCCAACAAAGTACAAATGTATGGTATTTAATACGTTTTTATTATTAGATTAGTATTTATTCTGTTTAGCTTAGGGATGCAAGCTTTTATGACAATGTTGTCGAATAAAGCATTTAAACTTGAACTTGAATATGCCCCTATGAATAGCAAAGTGTGTATTTTGTAAATGAGCAATACTCTTCTGACAATGTCTAGGTGCTTTCCAAAACTTGCATCAGGGACCCAATTAGGAATACACGTGGGAATTGTGTTACAACTTTTGTAAATCTAAAGGTTTCATTGTGAACCACTGGGATTCTTTGCATTGCATCGTCTCACAAGCCTTATTGGGTCTGAGCAATGGATCTGTGCCCTGTTTGTAGACAGGTTTGCACTGGTACTGTACCTGTGTTCACAGGAACTTCACACTCGTAGCCACAGGACATCTGGCAGCACTTCTTGATTCCACCGCAGTCTTTGTCAATAAAGCACATTCTAGGCTTAGGCATCACGATCCAGCAGGGGATGTCTGCTACAGGGCACACACCAGGCTTCTCTGTAAGCAAAACAATGTTTACGACATATCAGATGAGTCGATGATGGCACAGCACAATCATCACCAACAAGAGCACCAACTGTGAACTTTGCTGGAGAACTGCACAATGTCCTCACACATAGATTTTCAGTAGCAAAAGCATCCTAGAAGTCTCAGAAACCATTAGAAAAGGAGAACAATGTACTCATTGCCTACCCTGATCCAAATTACTAGCATAGCATTTAAAGAGATGTGTCCAACACTCACCAGTCTCAGATAGACACACCCCTGTTGCACTTTCAAACAGAACTATACAATATAGATAACACTTTTCTATTTGTACTTTTTGTTGAAAAGTAGAAAAGTAGTCAACACTCCCTACATTTCCATTGTCCTGAGCAATATCAGATGTCTTGTGCAAATATTTTCAATATAAAATCAAGTAATGTTCTCCCAACTTATCTAATCCTTCCCTTCCCTTCCCATCCCTTCTCTTATCTCAATCCTACTTATTGTAATTTCTATGGAGTCCTTTCTCCTTCATCTTTGCGCGTGCCTTAGGTGTCAATCAGGTGTAAAGCCTGAAGGTGGGTGGGTCTGTTACTTGTCCCCAGCCTTCTCCCATGGTATCTAGTAGTTTCCATCTCCTCCCTTTACTGCTTTCCTTTTCTTAGTCATAATTCCCAATACAGGCAGCTGTGTCTCTTGGAACTGAGAATCCCCTCATATCATATGGTGGCCAGGCCATATTTTCCCTACATTTGACCTTGGTTCAATTCTACCATCAGGGTTGTGCATGGGGCTTCACATCCTCTCCAACATGCACTTGGGTTTGCCATGAACATACTGAGTATTTTACGTGCTGTCATATACTACCCAGTCATGATACTGTGTGTGCTGCTGCTTCATTGCGTGTTCTTACTTCCCTCCACGTATGTGCCCATGACTCATAGCGTACTCCCATATCCGCAATTGTTCACGTAGCCCTACTGATGTTGGTCTTATGTGCTGCTGAACAACCTGTATATAGAAAGTCTTTCCTTTTGTTGTCCAAGTGGATGGTGATGAATTTATCAAACCCAGGTTGATCACTGCTACGTTGTTCAGGAGGTGATGTATACAATGTTTCAAATAGTAATATTTTCTCTTGTTCCTCCATAACATACATTTGTTTACATTTCTGTCATGGTGCCTTTTTTGAATAGGTCTGTTGTGATCCTATGACCTTCTTTACAGCCTTTGACTTGGTTGGTGAATCTCCACGAATATCTCAAAGAAGATGGCCCGCTCCGCTCCATACCTGAAAGTCTCGGTCATCAGTCATCAGTGATGTCATCAGGGATGTTATTTGAGATGTCATCAGTGATGTCATGAGTGATGTCACTGACCATGTCATGAGTGATGTAATATGTGACGTCATCAGCAGTGCATTGCGGGCGCACGAGTTATAGTTAGCTGAACTAACTATAAAAGGGGAATTTCATAGGTTTTGTATGAGTAAAATGACCAGCTAACTATAACTGGTGTGAAACCTATGGTTCTTTCAGTGAATATATATATATATATATATATATATATATATATATATATATATATATATATATCATGTGATCAAGGTCCAGGTCGGACCGAAACGCGTCATGGCGGCATGGGATGCAGGGCAGAAACACTGAATAAATAAGCACAAAGAAATTTGGGTCCGCGTGTCTATCCTAATCCGTTGTGTGTCATTGGATTACTGGTGGATGGAGTACTGCAATATGTATATGTATATATATATTCACTGAAAAAACCATAGGTTATAGACCATATATAGTTAGGGATTAGCATTTAAAAAACCTTATTTTATTTGCACAAAACCATTGAAATTCCATATATAGTTAGTTGCACTAACTATATATCGCGGACCCGCAATCCACTGCTAATGATGTCACATATTACATCATTCATGACATGGTCAGTGACATCACTGATGACATCACTGATGACATCTCAAATGACATCACTGATGACATCACTGATGACATCTCAAATGACATCACTGATGACATCACTGACATCTCATTTGACATTACTGATTACATCACTGATGATATCATTTATGTGATAATACATCTTCAGACTCTAATATAACCTTAGATACACTCAGTGTAAACAGGCACTCACAGACTGTCACACATCCATGGAGTTACTCACACACCTAGTCAGTCATGCAAAGAATCAATCACATCTCCATTTCCTTAACTATACAGTTATACACACCTTACTTATTCAAACATATACTAACACATATTTACTCTCTTATACAATCCTTGATACAAGTTCACAATGATTCATACAGCCACTCTCACATTCACTGGCTCTTATGTTCAGTTATTTATATATGTCAACTCTCACATGGAGTGTGTTTTACATATGTACTTACTTTGACATGTAGAACTGAGATATCCATTCACTCACCAATATACTCATGCACACAGTCAACTGTCCATACAGCTGTTTCTACATGCACTTTTGAACCCATACACCTAGGGAATCAACTGCTCACACATCTATGCACAGAGTTATACACCTCCCAGCCACCCACACACATACTCAGTCTCCCATACAAATACTTGGGCAACCATTCAATAACCCATATAGTTACTGATATAGCTACTGATTTAAACATGCAGCAGTTTACAGAAGAACATAAATAATGATTGCCAAATTAAGACACTTTAATCACTAACCCATGCACTCAGTGAGACACATTTAATCATTCTCTCATACAGTCAGTCATGCACCTACTAAATCCTTCATCCAGACACTTATACATCCACTCATTCTTCAATATGTAAGACATATTTTAACTTTACAGAAACATACAGTCACTGGGTGTTGTCATCAGTGATGTCATCAGTGATGTCATTTGAGATGTCATCAGTGATGTCATCAGTGATGTCACTGACCATGTCATGAATGATGTAATATGTGACATCATTAGCAGTGGATTGCGGGTCCGCGATATATAGTTAGTGCAACTAACTATATATGGAATTTCAATGGTTTTGTGCAAATAAAATAAGGTTTTTTAAATGCTAATCCCTAACTATATATGGTCTATAACCTATGGTTTTTTCAGTGAATTTTCAAGGTTTTGTAAATGCAAATTCCTAACTATATATGGTCTATAACCTATGGTTTTTTCTGTGAATTTCATTGGTTTTTTAAAAGCTAATATCTATAGCTGTTAAATATATTCTTTATTAAGTGACGTATCACGTAGCCCGTGAGACGCCTCATGATGCATCGCATAACCGTGACGTATCGTCTCTGCAGCGCAAACCAAACCCAAAACGTAAGCGCGCCAGAACACGCTTAAAGATATATATATATTTGTTTAACCTTAATTAGACAAAATCCACACGTGCACATATCACAAACGTTCAAAAAACACAATATGTCGGACTCCCGTTACGCTGCCGGTTAGCTGCCCGGTTAACGTACCAGGAAGCACCTTTACCGCGAAAAATCGCAAATTTTTTTTTTTTCACCCCCCAGGGAACTTTAATAGCCCCCTCATCAATCCTAGGGGTTCAGGAGGGGTCTGCCTTACCCCTTTCATTCATTTACACCTTTTTTTTTTCCACCTCTTGTCTCTCGATCCCACAGAGAGACAAGATGGCGGCCGCTCCAGACTGTTTACAATGATAACAGCCAATCAGCTTCTCCTCAGACTCCCGTTACACTGATGGTTAGCTTCCCGGTTAGCTGCCCGGTTAGCTGCCCAGTTCGTGTACCAAGACGCGTCTCTACGGCGAAAAAATCGGATTATTTTTGTTTGTTTTTTTTTTGGCCCCGCGTGGCTTTATAATATCCCCCTCATCAATCCTAGGGGGTCAGAAGGAGTCTACCTTGCCCTCTTTCCTTCATTTCCCCCTTTGTTTTGGCCTCCTCTTGTCTCTCGATCCTACCGAGAGACAAGATGGCGGCCGCTCCAGACTGTTTACAATATTGACAGCCAATCAGCTACTCCTCAGACTCCCGTTACACTGCCGGTTAGCTTCCCGGTTAGCTGCCCGGTTAGCTGCCCGTTTCGCGTACCAAGACGCGTCTCTACGGCGAAAAAAATCGGATTTTTTTTTTTTTTTTTGGGTTACACTGCCGGTTAGCTTCCCGGTTAGCTGCCCGGTTAGCTGCCTGGTTCGCGTACCAAGACGCGTCTCTACGGCGAAAAAATCGGAATTTTTTTTTTTTTTGGGCCCGGCGTGGCTCTATAATATCCCCCTCATCAATCCTAGGGGGTCAGAAGGGGTCTACCTTGCCCTCTTTCCTTCATTTCCCCGTTTGTTTTGGCCTCCTCTTGTCTCTCGATCCTACCGAGAGACAAGATGGCGGCCGCTCCGGACTGTTTACAATATTGACAGCCAATCAGCTACTCCTCAGACTCCCGTTACACTGCCGGTTAGCTTCCCGGTTAGCTGCCCGGTTAGCTGCCCGGTTCGCGTACCAAGACGCGTCTCTATGGCGAAAAAATCGGATATTTTTTTTTTTTTTTTTTGGGTTACACTGCCGGTTAGCTTCCCGGTTAGCTGCCCGGTTAGCTGCCCGGTTCGCGTACCAAGACGCGTCTCTACGGCGAAAAAAATCGGAATTTTTTTTTTTTTTTTTTGGGTTACACTGCCGGTTAGCTTCCCGGTTAGCTGCCCGGTTAGCTGCCCGGTACGCGAACCAAGACGCGTCTCTACGGCGAAAAAATCGGATTTTTTTTTTTGGGCCCGGCGTGGCTCTATAATATCCCCCTCATCAATCCTAGGGGGTCAGAAGGGGTCTACCTTGCCCCCTTTCCTTCATTTCCCCCTTTGTTTTGGCCTCCTCTTGTCTCTCGATCCTACCGAGAGACAAGATGGCGGCCGCTCTGGACTGTTTAGAATGTTGACAGACACCGGAGAGCCAATCAGCTTCGCTTCGCAAAGTTCCGATACGCGAAAAGTTCGCGAACCGGAGCGCTGCCCGGAGCGCTGTTACAGATATATATCTTGTTTTAAACGTTAATTTCTCAAAATCCACTGAAGCACATATATTGAGACCTAGCAAAGGCACATCGGGCTAACAGTCCCTACAATTTTGCCAAGTTTCGTGGAAATCCATTCAGCCGTTCGGGCTAAAAGTGAGGCCAACCGCCCTATGGAAATTAACATGGGAAAAACGTGTTTTGGGACCCCCCTTTTTTCTCGGCCCCCCCTTGACAAACCCCCCCCAAATTTTCAGGAGCTGCTCAGAAACAAAATGTGCCATTTTCCTGAAAATTTCAGCCAATTCCGTCCACAAACGCCAAAGTTATTAGGCATAGAATTTTCAAAAGTTCCATAGAGAAAAAATCCTAACTATATATACCTACTGGCTATCGCCAGTAGGTAATATATATATATATATATATATATATATATATATATATATATATATATATATATATATATATATATATATATATATATATATATATATATATATATATATATCTGCAATACCTCGCAGCAGCGCTCCACCAATCCAATGGAAACACGAGGCATGGACCAACTTGTTGCAGCATTCAAATTATTTATTTCCCCAAAACAGCTTTGCTACGACGCGTTTCGGACGTCCCTGCGGCCTTGATCACATGACAATGCATTGTGCTCAGTTCATTTTTAAAGTGCAAGTGCGTGACATGTCATCATAGACATAGAAAATATACTATCCACATAAATGTATTGCAGAAATGCCATGGTGGTTTAGAAGAAATATTTTGTATAAATACAGTAATGATCTTTCTTCACAAGTGCAATTTTGTTTCCAAGAAACAAATAATAGTGGATCACCCTGTACAGGTTCGTCTCTCTGCATAAATGCATTTGAGTCCATGACATTCCAAGCCTATGTCTTGTCAACATGAATAGTTAAGTTCCAAATATTACACGTGCCCATCCAAACGTGAAAAATAAAGAAAAAAAGAAAACATTTTCTATTTTTTTCTAATGAAAAATTAAGATCAGAATAGATATTTTCGAACATTTCATCTGGCATTGATCAATGTTTCATATTCATAAGGCAGATTTTACTTGAGAAAAAAGGGGGAAGATCTTAGTAGTCATAAGATACACTATAAACTATATAAAAATACATGTCATATTGATCTATTTAGAATCATTTAGTTTCTAAACTACATAGCACTCAAGATATGTATCTTATGTAAGAGTTATACAATATCTATTTGACACAATTCTTTTGGAGAGATCCCTCTCAATCTAAGAAAGTGACACAGTGCTACAGTACAAAATTTAAAGTGACCGGTGCTACAAAGAAACCCCTATTTTCAAAGTGAATAAACATTTCTGTGTATAACAGTTAGTTGATTAGATTGTGTGGGTAATTAATTCATCGGGAACAGGGTTCATTTTTGAATTTCAGACAGTTAATCATACAGTACCATATATAAATAAATGTATTAGAGCTCATGTAAAAATGGAATCAGTGACATGTTAAAAACTTTCAACTGAGATAAAAGACACATGGATAAAACCTACCCTAATGTCTAAAATACTCAGCTAAAATCAATCATGACATGTATTATTCATACTGAGATGTTTAAAAACCTAGTGTTTTACATTATAGGATAGCAATAAAATGAATATATATATAAAAAATACTCTATTTAATCAATCAACATAGGTATAGCAAAGCAACAAAACATGAGTTTAAAATCATTAAATATGTCTGTACAATTTCATAGGTTGTTAAATTGATCTTATAGTCCTCAAACAAAAATAGAGTATTTACAAATATGTAAAAAGATCCTCAGTGGTATTCAATCCTCCTGGCCACTTAGAGTCAAATTCAAGAATGTAATTAGTCTCTGTTCTTCTCATGCAAGCCTCTCTATCCCCTCGTCTACTTGTTATAGGAATGGATTTGATTGCAAAGTATTTTAGGCATTGAGGTTTACTGTTGTGACACGCCTCAAAATGCCTGGCAACCAGATATGTTTGATCTTTATTTATGATGGCTCGTAGATGCTGCAAAATTCTCTTATGAACCGGCAGTTTCGTACTGCCAACATATCTCAAATGACAATCACATTCTAGGATATAGATACAATATTCGGTCTTGCATGTCAGATGTTGCTTGATCTCTCGGTTCGCCCTAGGGATAACAGTAGTGTCATTTTTCATGTTTAGCCCATATTGGCATGCTTTACACGACAGGCATTTAAAAAAGCCCTTGCTTATCGGCATCCAATTTTTCTTTTTAAAGCATTCCTGGCTATTTTTGGATAGAATGCTGCCCAGGTTTCTAGCTTTACGAAAAGTTATTGAAGGATTTGAGGGCATCCGATCACCTATAACAGGATCGTTTTGGACATAGTGCCAATTGTGTCTGACAATGCTCCTTAGTTCTTTTTGTTGCTTCGAGTATGTCAAAATTAACCTGATAGGGTTAGACTCTGTGCCAGAATTATGACTCTTGTTGCAGTTATATTCCAGGAGTACCCTTCTAGATTTTAGCTGAGATTTTCTCATGGCGGTTTTAACTACCCTTAGACTGTATCCTCTTTCCACAAATCGTTTTAGACTTTCCTGTTGTTTTAAAACCATATCATCATCATTACTACAAAGACGGCGGATGCGAAGCATCTCACCGTATGGTATGGATTTAATGAGGTGTTGTGGATGGGAACTCGTGGCATGTAGTAGGGTGTTACCAGCCGTTGGTTTTCTAAAAAGGGTGCTACTAAGAGCATTATTAGTTAAAAAAACCTGCACATCTAAGAATGTCACTGATTCCTTACTAATACTAGAAGTAAAACTGAGGTTGAGATCATTTACCTTTATCTCCTGTATGAAATTTAAAACACTTTCCTCTGAGCCACTCCAAACAATAAATAAATCATCAATAAAACGAAGCCAAGAAACTATGTTAGATGTACAGTAGTGTTCAAATTGTCGCCTGAGGACCAGCTCCTCCCACCAGCCCATAAATAGGCAGGCATAACTTGGGGAGAAGCTGGCCCCCATGGCCACACCCTGAATCTGTTGGTAAAATTGGCCATTAAACTTAAAGTAGTTATTTTCCAAGCAAAATGACAACATTTCGAAAAGCATCTTTGAATGATGAGCAAATTCCATTGGCCTAGTGCCGAGATAGTATTCACATGCACGTAGGCCATCCCTATGTTTAATACATGTATATAGGGAACTTACATCCAGTGTTACCATGAGCAAATCCGAGTCCCATTCAATACCTTCTATTTTTCTCAAGAAATCACTCGTATCTTGAACATATGAATTTAGTGATTTCATATGAGTTTGCAAAAAATAGTCTATGTATTTAGAAATATTTTCTAATGGTCCTCCACAGGCAGCAATTATCGGTCTTCCTGGTGGCCGGGTTATGCTTTTATGGTCTTTGGGTATGAAATAAATATAGGGGACTAGGGGATGGTCTCTTTTGATGAACTTAAACTCATCCCCGCTCAACAGTCCTAGTCCCTTCCATGCCACCAGATTTCGGCAAAGATTTTCTTGCATAGTCCTGTATTTAAGTGGATTGCTCTTCCTAAAGCATTGGATATCATCCAGTTGACTATAAGCTTCTTGTAGATAGTCTTTGATCGGCCATAAGACAATGTTTCCGCTTTTGTCAGAATTGCAGATTACCAATTCTGCTTTTTGTAGTTTATTGACCAATTGATTCAGTTTCATTTCCTGGTTCGTATATTTCTTGCATTTATCACTGTTAGAATGTGCCAATTTTTTAATTTGCGTCACCAACGACTCACTGAAGTTGTTAAGACCATCATGTGTTGCTAGAGGGATGTACTTGGACTTGGGTTTGAATGATGTAGTGGGTTTCGTTTGACCACTCATTAGTGTTCTCTCTTGTGTCCCAAGGCTATCCTCATTATCCAGTTGACACATATCGTGAAATAATCCGATATCACTGACGGTCAATCTTGTGGCTCTTGCTTCAGTTTCTGGTCTGTCAGTACCAATGGATGTCGATTTGTGCAGGAACTGTTTTTTCAGTTTTAGTTTACGTATATATTGGTAAACATCTGCTCTGGTTCTAGTATAACAAAAATTAGACTCTGGGCAATAGCTCAGACCCAAGCTTAGTAATTGGTTTTCTGCTGCCGTCAGGTCTATGGAGCTCAAATTGATGATGGATTTAGATTGTGACTTTTGAGACATATTTTCACTCTGTTCCTGCGGCTCACCAATATTGCTTATAGGGCTTATAGGGGTTTTTTTGCGGGATCCCCCCCGGCCCGACCTCGTTTGCTCGGATCTCTTTTGTTTGGCTGCGGTGCGCCTGCCCCTCCTATGTTGGGTTTTTGTTGCACCGCCTTGCCTTGGAATCGTGATCTTAAAGTGTCTTTTCTGTTTTGTTTTAAAATGTCCAGCTCTTCCCCCAGAGTCAGTTTAATGTTGGTCAGTCTCCTTGCATCCTCATTATCTGACCCACTTTCTGCAGCCGAGCTATTTATCGATGACTCATCTGTTACTGCTCTAGTAGTCCCTGCACTAATGGTATTGCGTTTACTGGCTGTTGTCACCCTGAGATTGTCGTAGCGGCGCGCAAACGTGAATATTTGCCCGTTGGCATAATCGTCCCTGTCCCTTTTAAACTTGTAAATTTTTCTCGTTTTTATTTTTTCTCCTTCCTTGGCCAATCTGGCTAGCATGTCTTCTCTTAGCTTTGTTGTTTGGGGGGTTTCGTTTTCACCCACTTGGGTCTTAATTGTGTCTTCCAAAGCATCTATTTTCTTTTGGAGCTCTTCCCCATCGATTTCAGCGTACTTGACTAAAATTTGCATCAAGCGCCTGGAAGAATCTAAATTGCACTCACCCCATTCAAACATCATAAGTGGGTTCGGCGCTTCATAGCTGGGGGCCAGCATAATGCGTAGCCCCCTTGGTACTCTCCCAACATAGAGCTACCTCTTAAGTGAACGCGCCTCCCACCACTTGGATTGCTCATTACGTTTTAATTTTTCTAATTCTTTGAAGACGCTTCTTATGTTGCCAGAATCGACCTCTGCAGAATCCCCACTGTTATCTCTGCCATTATTCGTGACGATTTCCAGTTCGTCCGAGAACATTTCTTCTGCGGCGAGCTCCCGAGCTCTACGTGCATCACCTGACATCGCTGTGTTCAATTGGGCTGCAATACTGTTTCTTTTGCTGACAAGCACATTGACACTGACTGATTTTCTTACGCACGGAAAATAAACTTTTCTCTTTGCTTGCTCTGGCGCTAACGTTCACCAAGCCTAGTCAGTTCAATGCGCCAACCTCCCCACTCCAGAACGCCAATTGCTGTATCATCGGCAACCTTACTGCAGTTACGGTCTCCTCCCGACACGGTTTTGGATCCTCGCCTGTTCAGCCGAACAGCTCGTCGAATGCTCAGTCCCGGTCTCGGTTCCCGTTAACTGCAGGTCGCTTTTTTTCCCACGGGTAACTGTCCTTGCCCGTTATTGGTTGTTCTGGATGGCTACACTCCTTCCCGTAACTGGGACTCAGGAAAGTGCCCCCGGGGTCCCCGCCAAAGCTGCACCTCACGGCGAAGAATAACGGGGATTGAAGGAGACATAGGAGACTGCTTGCAGTGGAGCCTACTTATAGAGGAGGGGGTCCATCTCCAGCAGCAATCGAATGCTGGGACAATATCTGCAATACCTCGCAGCAGCAACAGCGCTCCACCAATCCAATGGAAACAATTCCAAATACAATTGTTGGAGGGTTCAGTTGGCGATCAGGACTTGATGCCTTCTTGTAAATATCAAAAGTGTTGTTTTCCCTCTTACATAATATGTAGCCATAAAGTCAACCATTGCTGCATGTAATAGTTGTATAAACCCCTCGCTTTGCATCACTGACAGCAAAACTATATCAAGCGACAAAATATAATTATTATAGAAGGAGTTTTTTTTAAAACACTCATGACGAATAGCAGTCAATAGACCTCCTTTTACTTCTGGATTGACTGCGCACACATCTACAGTACCTATTATTACCAATAATTTAGTATATTCATACAATGGACTTTGGTTTTTCCCAAGAGTAGTATTTCTCACTCACTTCATGCAAATAGTTGTTTGGGTGAAATCTTCTAACTTCCATTGCAATGCATACACCTTCCCTCTGATCCAAGCTTCCGTTGTCTCTGTTCTTGAGGCCCTTGGTGGTCCAACTACACTACATAGTGTGGGCACAACAATGCAACCGCCCCCCCCCCCACCTCTGCATAATACTGACTGCGGTAGAGCTAAGGTTGCTAGGAATTCTCCAAATCCATTTAGGGTTTTATCCTCCTGCTTGATCTCTTTCCAGTATGTTGGCCAGGGGCAGCAAGGAACCGTCTAACCAGTTCGCCTCAATGGTTTTCTTTAGACATTGTTTGGTGTGTGCTCAACCCTCTTCCTCGGACATTTCCTTGGGCAATGTCAGGTATATCAACAACATTGGTGGGGTGGGGTCCCAGGGAGTATGATTTATAGACCAGCAAGGAAAGCTTCCCCTAAAACTAAATCAGAAACACAATACCTCCTCAGGTATGTCAAATGTGCTGAAGTATATAAACCAGATAGTTGAAATGCTTGGCTTAATCTCAGCCACACCATCAAACCACCTCCGTTTGGACCCAGTGATGTGCAAATCAATCCAGATCCTACAGGATACAGTCCAGCCCAAAGTGCCAAGTCTGGTCCTCCCTGAACCAGAACGCAAGCACCCTGAGCGGTTTCACCTTATTAGAGCTCATCAGCTGGATATAGCTTGGTTTCAGTGGCATAGTGTGAGCTGGACCCATGTCTTACTAAATGTGGCTATCTGCCTCAACAGCTTATACCAGCTCTGAGGTCATGTTGCATCTGTCACAGGGTACATTTATAGGCACCCCATTCTGCTGTTGTGCACAAACTTGCATAACAAAGTGAATCTGTGCTTCAAAATCTGTAATATCCACTTCTCAATTTTAGGTGGTAAGTGAGAAGCTGTTCTTGCACAAAGGAGCACTATAGGTTTGTGATCGGTCACCACTCTGAAAGGCTGACAAGAGACATAAATCTGAATATTTGCACACCCCCACTTGTTCCTTTGCTTTGAAGACACAGCTGGCAAAGCTTATGGTTTTCCACTCCCCTTGTTGTTGCTCCTGCAACAAACAGCTTCTAACCAACAAGGCTGACATCCACAATCAGTTATTTGCGTTAACTCACATAAAGATAGCCCATTTGGTGTTATGCAAATATGGCTAGAAATTAGCCTTGCTCTTCATGTTCTGAACTTTGAATTTATCTTTGTTAGTGTTTGTAGAGGTTCTGACAGAACAGCAAGTGGGAGGACTGTTGCACAGACAGTATCAAGAGTTGACTGCACTGGCCCTTTCAAAGGGGAGTATGCCACAACTTGAGTCCAAGACAGACCTCCTGAGACATCCCTGATGAGGCTGCATATTTGTAATGTTGGTGTGCCAGAGATTAAAACAGTAGGAGTCAACCTCCTTGAAGACAGTCGAAATGCATTTGGATCACTGGGGGTTTCAATAACTCTCATTTTCTTCTTGAACATCACTCCTGAACTTCTTGAAATACAATGCACTATGGGTTATTATCTCTGTACCTTTCTCAGCCGTATTTGGACATCTTTGCACTGGGCTTCTTTAAAAGAAGATGAAACTTGCCACCAGTACTGCCAACATTAGTCAGCAATAATTCTCCTGTAAACATGGTAGAATTCTTGGTCCTCATTTTGTAGGTGGATTGTTCAATGACCTCACATGTAACATGACTGTGGCATGTGGGGTCAATCTACATACTCAAAGGGAGATAAAGAAGGCCAGCTCTTTGCTTGGTTCCATGGTGTGGGAAATTCGTATGGGTTTGCAGTTAGGGCCATATTTATTCATAAGAAATTGGAGTGGGGCAGTGCTGCAAGGTTTCTTGCTCTGCTGCACTATGCCAATTGGAAGGGGCAGAAATGCATTGTATTTACAAGATACAGTGCTTTCCTGTCCTTTCAGCAAACACCGGTGCACAGTTGGCAGCCGATCACCAACGCAGGCAACCATGCACCATGGTTCAAGAGTATCCTCGCTGTTGGTATGATTATTTTTGTTCAGGAAAGAGCATCTTCTTGCACAGAAAACAACAAATGAAGGGGTTTTCCTCTTTCTATGTGTACTGCAAAATGAGGAAAACATTAGGAGAAATAAAGTTATTTCTACTTGTTATGCAGCCCCTGGAGAGCGGCACAGTTTTGACACATTCCCCGGGAATGTGTCAAAACCCATGAGCATTGCATGAGAAAACCCACCCCAATGCCCAAGGAATGCATGGCGGCTTTGCATTGCCTCATAGATATGATTGAAACGTCTGCGCCACTGGGGAATCATAAAAAATGGCACTCCAGCAGGGCGCGCCTCTTGTAAATGAGGCCCCCAATCTTTAAGAGGTGTTCTGTTTGCCTCATGCCACCAGGCACTAATCCTAAAATACTTAGGGCCATATTTATCATCATGTCATGCAGAGTAGTGCAGCAAACCACCTTGCTGCACTACGCTGCAGTATCGGGAAAGGACAGGAATGTGCTGTATTTAACATACGATGGGGCATTCTTGCCTTTTTCCACTGCTGGCACACAATGTGCTGTCCAGAGTCAACGCAGTCACTCTTGCACCATGGTGCAAGGGTGCATGTATTGTAAGCAGGATTAACTTACTGCACAAAACAACTTCCTGAGGCATTTTTAGAAAGAGGAAATAATGAGGAGAAACAAACACGAGCAGGACTATACGGGACTCATGCTCTCCACACCACTGGATTCAAGCAAGCCGGGCTGAAGACGGCTGGAATGCCAGAAACCGGTCCTCTGAAGCTTGTTTCCGGTCCAGGGAAGGCATGGCTTGGCAGTTCGGGCAAAAACGGCCTCCACAGATAAAAATAACCAGACATAAAGGATGAGCGGTATCTATAAAAGACATGTAATTACTGCATCATCATACCACAAACCGTTTTCACGATTAAAATCTCAAGCTTGCAATATCGGTGTGCAGGGCGACACACAATCTTAGTCCTTTCCATGCTTGCCATCCAAAATGTGAAGTAGCGCAGAACATCAATAGAATCTGCTAGTATGATGCCAGCAATCACAGGGCATATGCCTCCAGCTGTGATCGGAAAATTATT
This sequence comes from Lissotriton vulgaris, assembly GCF_964263255.1. Taxonomy (NCBI): domain Eukaryota; kingdom Metazoa; phylum Chordata; class Amphibia; order Caudata; family Salamandridae; genus Lissotriton; species Lissotriton vulgaris. The sequence continues at coordinate 1,869,172,790 of NC_141694.1, read as the reverse complement.
TCAAAGATATAGATCTTGGCAGAGGGCAACACTCCATAACAAAAGTGAGGTATAGGATTCCCGTCTGCTGTATTACGATCCCATTATATCCTATGGAGATGGTGAGACTGCAGACAGGAAATCTGTCACGTTTGTGACAGAGTTTTCTAGCGCCTGAAATCTAAATAAGGCCCTATATCTTCTGTAACCGATTGGCCTGTGGATTTCAAGTAATTCTAGTGCACAGCACCCTCTAGTGTAGCACCAGTTTGGTGAGCCTGTGTTCAGCAATTTTCCTCACTTCCTGTATCATGGAGGCACTGCGTTTTAATTTTTCCCCTGTGACTTGTGAGCACAGCTCCTCTTGTAGCATACGTGACTGCTGCTGATACCAGGGGCTGAGGTACAAGGCTTATGCTGTGGGATGCTGCGAAGGAGCTGCAGACAAGAGGCAGCTGGTCGGCACGTGGACTGTCACTGCATCGGCAGCAGGTTCAGGCAGAAGGGCGCAGCCAGAGAAACAGCATTTGATTACAGATGGAGGTCAGCCGGGACGCGTCGGCAATCTAGTTAAATGTGACACACAAGGTCTAGCGAAGAGGGTGTAGCGCGGCGGGTCCTAGGGTATTGAGGGCCTATGCAGTGCTGAAATAAAGTGCACACTCACACTCATTAGATATAGTCTGGACGGAAGACCCCAAGCAGTCTTCTGACATTTATTTAACTCCTTGGGTCGAGCCTGCCCCGAGGAGTGCGTGCACAGTGTGGAAAAGCAACATTGTAGTGGAGAGCCCAAATGACTCTCTGACACAATGGCTATCATAACGTTGGATCAGAAACGCATTAAGACACTGACCACGCATTTATATTCAAAGTGCGATGTCTTCAAAGGCTAAACTAAATGTCATGGCTAACTAGAAGGGGGATGAAACCATCCTTTAATGCCACTCATGTGCAACACTAGACCCTTCGTCCCTACCTTTTCTTCTAACTGCCTTATTTTCTCCCTGGTTCTCTTCTTTCAATCTCACTTCCCCTTCTCGTCTTCGGTCAGCTTCCATTCTGCCAGGCTCTCCACTTCTGTTTTGCAGCTCACCACTTTTTCACTCCTCCCTGCCTCTATTTCATTTGTGCTTCTCTCAGCAAGCCCTCTCTATACCCTTTCAATCTTTTTGTTTTTCAGTCCCTAATCTATTTACTTCTCTATTCTCTGAGTTTTTCCACTCAAAATCCCTTCAGCTTTCATCTTTTAAATGTGCCCAAGTTCTTTCTTTTGAATGTCTCTCCTCTTTCTACCACTTTTATTTCCCTTTCTATCCTTCCTTTTGTATGTTCTTGTCCCGCTACCTTTCCATTTGCTTTTCCTTCCACTTGCCCTTAATAAATATGTCTCTCCTCTCTGCCTTGCTTTTCTTTTTCTTTATTCTTTCTGTCCCTTTTCTACCGCTCTCTACTTTGGCTCACCATTTTACCTCTTACCCCCTCCCCCCATTTCCTTCTGCCTCAGTTGGTATTACTCTTCTCTCTAGCTCCCATACCTCTGCATCCATATTCTCTTCCTTCCCTCTTTATCACTCTCTCTCATCTCAGTTTTTTTCTAAACCACCCTCTCGTCTTCCTTTTAGAACCCATTGTACTGAGATCCTACTGTTGGTAAATAAGTAGACTTTTTACTTAACCTCTGTCAGAGTCAAATCTTAATTTGTTCAACCACACAGGAGCAGAATGACGTTAAGTCCCTATGCCCTTCTTAGGACCTCCCTGTCACGTATTTTTAATATTCCATAGCAGGTAAGTACCAAGGGGGTAAAGGGGATGGGAAAGAGATGAGACCGCTCTAAAACTCTGCTGGTTCTACTTAGTCTTTTCTTCTTTGGGATGTTCTGGCTAAAACATTTTAATACTCATTTACAAACTGTTCATCTTAAACTTAATCTATTCTTAAATATAGTTGCTCATCTTACCAGAAAGTTGTTTTGGGCTTGCCCCTCTTCTTACTTCTCTTATGTGTAGTTAAAGTAGAAAAGGAGCTTTTATTCTAATCACTTGTTCTTTTCTTCTACAGGTCTTTCTCTTCAGACTCTGCTCTGCTGCTCTGTGGTGACATGAGAAAAAACTAGGTACGTATTTGTCTCTGAATCATGCTCTAGGGTGGAATTCTTTCTGTTCTTTTTCCCACTTCTATACTCACTAATTCAAGTGATTGCAATGGCCTTCATGGGGTTCTGGAAAGTGTGTTGCGTCTTCAGTGTTCTCTCTCTCATTCCAATTACACCAGGCATTAATTATCTCTTTTAGTGGGAAGATAATTATTGGTTTGAACTGACGGTAGCTGGGTTAATTGAATTGAAAGGGGACTTGTGGTGTTGCGCTCTAGTCTACGAGCGTGAACGCGATGACGCGTCACGCTATAGACGACAGCGAGGCGCGCACTGCGTAGAGTATAAGTAGAAAGGCGCGAAGGTGTGAGCGCATTAGCGACCGTTGCAGCAACTAGCAAGACGCTCGGCGCTCTTTATGATTACCAGTTGTACTTGTTCTCAATAAAGCAGGTTGAACTTTACCTTGGCTCCGAGCACTGTGTGGGGGACAATACTAACATCATTACAGTGGCGACGAGGATTGGGATTCCCCACCGTCCACACACACAGCCAAACTGGGAGTCGGGTTCCAGAAGCATAGAGGAACCTCCCAGGCCGAGAAAGCAGCAGACGAGAAGCTACAGCAACGCGGAATCGTAGAGCGTGGCAGAAGCGCACCACCACTACTCGGCAGCGGACCAATCACAGACCACACCTTAGGTCAGTGCTGTCCCGGAGGAGAGGGGTCCCTCAGCATGCACGCTGGCAACTAAAGGCACTGTCCAGAATCAAGAGGAGGGTGAGCAAATCTCCAACTCTCCGCGAGGCGCAGAGGACAACACCCCAGGCAGCCCCAGAAGCCAGGGAGACGCCGCAGGAGGAGCAGGAAGCTCCGGTGCACCGACTAGCCCCAGGGCCCAAATAGAAACACCGAGGGACGTACCCAAGATGGCGAACCAAGCCTCCACGCTGATGGCACCCATCCCCTTCTTACCCAGGCCAGGTGAACCTCGAATGAAGTGGGAAGACTGGAGGGAATATTTCAGGAACTACATAGAAGCACTCGAAGACGAAAATGGAGGTCCATACGCCCCAGCTCGAAAGAAGAGGCTGTTACTCCACAACTTAGGCCCAGAAGGCGTGAGGGTGTTCGCCAACATAGTTCCCAAAGAGCGCGAAGCAACAGAGGACGACGTGTTCAAAAACGCGCTGGAAGATCTAGACAACCACTTTCGTCCTGCTGTGTGTGTCTCCATAGACCGCTACAATTTCCAACAAAGGAAACAAGAAGTAGGGGAGTCCATCGACGACTATGTAGCTGCTCTACGGCGCCCAGCCATCACGTGCAAGTACGGAACACTACAAGATGAGTACTTAAAGGATCAGATAGTAATGCACACCACCAACAAATCGGTCCAGGACAAACTATGGGCACAGAGCGAAACATCGCTTAAAGACGTCATAGCCATGGTGAAAAAAGCAGAGATGTCGAAGCGCTGCGCAGACGCGGCCAAAAGATAAAACACACAGAAACAAATGGTCAACAAAATCGATGAAGCCCCGACCACACACAAACAGAAAAGTTCTTTCGGAGACCAGAAGCAAGAACCCAGATGGACAGGAAAACAAACGGGTCGACCATCCACGGAAAGTAAGTTCTCATGCTACAGGTGTGGCAGCACAGCCCACTCGGCACAAGACAAACGTTGCCCAGCGTTTCGCGCCAGATGCGCGTTCTGCGGCCTGGTCGGCCATTTTGAAAAAGTTTGCCGCAAAAAGGGAAAAAGGTCCACCGTGAAGTGCGTCGAGTCAGCACCATCAAAAATTGGAACGGAAGACGACCTGGAAGATAGCGACATGGTGCTATGCATCGAAGGTCAAGTACTAGATGTGACTGGAAGACGCACAGACAAACCACGCACGGACATGTTCATCGGCGGGGTGAAAGTGCACGTGGCAGTGGACTCTGGATCCCCCTGGACGATAGTACAACGGTCCATATGGGAAGGAGACTTCGTGCCCGCAGTAGGACCAGAGCTGCACCCACCAGACATCTGTGCCATTTCCTACACAGAAAACACCATTCCCATGATAGGTTTCCGACCACTTAAATTTGAATTCCGAGGCAGATCAGCTACCTGCAAGTTATATGTGGCAGAAAGAGGTCCCTCTGTCCTGGGATGGAGAGATGCGGGATACTTAGGAATAAGACTGGACCCAGGGGGCAAGGAACAAATCCTCCTAACAGAAGAACAGCCCATCACGAACGGCGAAGAGTGGAAAGAAACCTACCCCAAAGTGTTCGATGGCACAGTAGGGAAATTAGACAAATTCGTCCATAAAATAATACTCAAGGAAGGAGCGACACCAGTGACACACAAAGTCAGGAACATCCCCATATCCACGATGGAGGCTGTGCAAGCCGAACTCCAGAGACTAGAGAGGCAGGGCATCATAGAGCCCATAGACAGTTCTGAGTGGTTGGCCCCGTGGTGGTGGCCAAGAAGCCCAACGGCAAGGTCCGTCTATGCGTAGACCTCCGGGAACTCAACAAATGTCTCATTGTGGAAAAGTTCCCTCTGCCCAGAATCGATGAAATGCTGGCGAAGACCAAAGGCGTCACCCACTTCTCCACCATCGACCTTACGTCGGCATACCACCAAATCGACCTACACCCCACAAGCAGAAAATACACCTCCTTCATCACGCCCTTTGGATGCTACCAATTCCGCTGCATGCCTTTTGGCCTGGCATCGGCCGCCGCGGTCTTCCAAAAATTAATGCATCGTTTGTTCAAAGACATACCCGGAGTCCAGTACTTTCAGGATGATATCCTAGTAATGGGTACCAACCGGGAAGATCACGACGGAAAACTGACCAAGGTGCTCACGGTGCTGCAAAGCAAAGGCCTCTTGGCAGAATGGAGTAAATGCAAAATAGGGCTACCCTCTGTAACCTATTTGGGACACGAAATTGGAAACCAGGGCATATCACCAAAAGGAACGAACGTGAGAGCCATCAAAGAAGCCGAGGCCCCGAAATCCAAAGAAGAGGTACGCTCGTTTCTTGGAATGGCAGAGTACTATAGTCGGTTTGTGAGACACTTCGCGACAAAGACGTACAGAATGCGCCTACTCATCCGCGACAAATCGAAATTCGAATGGGATGCGGAAGCCCAGGATGAATTTGAAATGGTGAAGAAAGACATTAGTGAAGCCGCCCTGTTGCAAGGCTAGTATCCCGCAGGGAACACCATCCTGACAACAGACGCAAGTGACAAGGGCCTGGGAGCGGTGCTGGCACAGGTGAGGGAGAACGGCTCAGTTTCGCGTCACGGGCCCTATCCCCCACGGAACAAAGATATAGCGTCATAGAGAAGGAGATGCTGGCTGTAACATGGGCAATGAGCAAGTTTCGGCAGCTCATCTGGGGCACCAGGTTCAAACTCCAAACTGATCACAAACCCCTAGTTAAAGTCTTGACGTCCTCGGGCCATGACACAGCCACCCCGCGCATTGCAAAGATGACGCTCAAATTGCTGGACTATACATATGACGTTGAATATCTGCCAGGCACCCAAAACAAGGTAGCTGACTACCTCAGTAGAGCGTCCGCCATGGAGGAAGCGCCAGTGGCAGCACCGGAAATGGACGAGATGGTAGCGAACATGATGGACAATGAGATGTCGATAAGCAGCCAGGAATGGGCAGCAGCCTATGAGCGAGACACGGAGATGTCAGAGGTCAAACATTACCTCACATCCGGCTGGCCAGACAAACAGAGGCTCAAGGCGGAGCTGAGGAAGTTCTATGAAATTCGAGAAGAACTGTCCCTGAGTGACGCAGGAATTTTCCTGTACAGAGGTGAGAGAGTCGTTCCCCCCGAGGCCCTCATACCGGCGTTGCTGAAACAATTACACGAAGGTCACCTAGGCATTGTGAAGACCAAGGCCCGGGTGAAGCAGATGTACTGGTGGCCGGGAATGGACACCCAAATTGAAAGACTGGTGAGAGAGTGTGAGCAATGCCAAGGAGCTGACAAAATACTCCGACCCCTCAGACCAGCGCTAGGGAAATTCGATAACCCCCAAAGCCCATGGGAAGACATAGCCATTGACATCCTGGGACCGGTGCTGGACAACAGGGGAATAAACAAGTTTCTGTGTGTGGTTATCGACAAATACTCCAAGTGGCCCGAAGTGGACGTACAGGAGGCCATGGATACCGAGACTATTTTGAGATTCTTAACCTCCTTGTTCTTAAGGGAAGGCATCCCCAAGAGTATACTAAGTGACAATGGACCTCAGTTCGTCTCGGAAAAATGGTCCGGATTCATGAAGAGGAACGGAATCATATCAAAGCACACTGCAATATACCACCCAGCGAGCAACGGCCAGGTGGAGAGGTTTAACCGCGTACTGATGGGCTCAATTCAAGCGGCCATCATGCAAGGGAAGGACTGGGAAGCAGAAGTGCACAACATGTTGTGGGCGTACAGGATCACCCCCACAGTGGTAGGATATAGCCCCTTCCAAATCCTAAGAGGCCGACTTCCGTTCACCCGGGACAACGTGGTTTGGAAAGAAAAAACTGTATCCAGCAAATGGTCCCCGGCAGTAGTGCAGCACAACTTAGAAAAGGCCCAAAGGGTATACGCTGCCCACTATGACAGGCGGCATAACGTAAAAGAGACTGTGTTGGAGGAAGGAGAATGGGTTAGAGTCAAACTACCCACCCTACAGAGGAAGGGAGAGAGCAAGTATAGTCCACCCCTGCAAGTCAAAGAAGTTTGTGGTAGAGCTGCGCTACTCAGCGACGGAAAAGTGTGGTCCCAAGATCGCATGGCGAAAGTCAACAAGATCGTAAGGTGGCCTACGCCAGTGGAAGAGGAGACACGCACAGGAGGAGAAGAGGAGACACCTGTAAGTGGGGAAAGCAGTAGAGAAACCATTGAGGACAGTGAAGAAGGAGGAAGAAGTGAAACACAGACTACTGAACGTGCTAATGACCACTCCAACCCCGCAGTTGAAGGGGAGAGAGACAATGAAAAAGACACTGAGAATCTCCCTGGAGTAGGCGGAGGCGAGGAGAGCAACCGGGTAAGGCGGACCCGCACGGGCAGAACTGTTGTCTTACCTGCCAAATATAAAGACTATGATATGAGCGGAGTATGAGATTCCTCCCCAGTTATCTAATAAAGTTGTTGTGTCAAAAGGGGGGAGATATGTGGTGTTGCGCTCTAGTCTACGAGCGTGAACACGATGACGCGTCACGCTATAGACGAGAGCGAGGCGCGCACTGCGTAGAGTATAAGTAGAAAGGCGCGAAGGTGTGAGCACATTAGCGACTGTTGCAGCAACTAGCAAGACGCTCGGCGCTCTTTATGATTACCAGTTGTACTTGTTCTCAATAAAGCAGGTTGAACTTTACCTTGGCTCCGAGCACTGTGTGGGGGACAATACTAACATCATTACAGGACTCTCTTTATAATTTTTAAACTTCATACGCTGTGCCTAGAGCAGCCGGCCGAGTTTATTTGTCTTGCCTCAGAAGAGTCTAAACGCTGAGCACAGAAAGACACACACACGTCTAAACTCTTCAGCCAATTTAGACAATAACGCGGTACCGGGAAAGACTGTACCCGCGTTAATCTTCCGGCAGCCTTGAATCACCTTTGGGTTCACAGCATTCAATTCGCGGCAATAAGGAAAACGTGCGCGCGTCTTTTTTCTCCTATTTTCAATGAAATACGATTCACTTAGTTCAATCGCGGCACAGAAAGATGTATGCCCTCGATTGAACTCCTTCAAATAAATGAGGAGTTTTCTTTCACACAGAAGTTATTGACTGAGCATGTAACAGATGACGCCGCGTCTTCTTAACTTAAAGAATACTCCATAAAAGGTTTAATTCTGAAAAGGGAAAATATACCCTAAGTATTTTATTTACTGCCAAGAGATTCAGTAACTTAAAACATAACTATTTTTCCCTATTTAAGATTTGCTTTTAACCTACGCGTGTTTAACAGCAAACATTCAGGAATTAATTTCAGACGAAAGCATTTTTATTATCAGTATTTTACACCAACCTTAGTTCTGTGAATTCTATGAAGTACCGACGGAACTAACCCCGCAAATTTCGCAACTACCCTGACTAACTCGGCGCTAGGAAACAGGTGCTCTTCCAGTAGATTCGTCAGTGAAGTGCACATTAGAATGTTGGAGCACTCTTCACCAGACTGTCATTACTTAAATAAAATAGACTGCTAAATAGCAGTATGATGTTGCAGAGTCAGAATGTTGGCAGCCATGTTGGAGTTTCTGCAGTGCCAGCTAGCACTCCAGCTTAAAGGATTAACTGCTCCTTGATGGGTTTGTGGTGAGAGAATAGTAGACACCGTGGAGGTATGGGGAGGAAACCTCCCGTGATTCCTGACAACCTCTACAAGTCCTCCTTAACCTCCACAATGACACAGCAAGGCATCAGATAAAGGGCCAGATATATGACCTTTCAGTTTAGCGAGTTGAAAATTACGCAGAATTGCACCCTCGCAATTTGCGAATAGCTAAACTGAGTGTACAACAGTGTCTCAGACACTGTTTGGGGATAACAATGGGGCCGCAAATTGCATGCCTAATCCATATTATAAATGCAAGCACAATTTGCGACCCCATTGGGAATGACTATCACTCACAGGGATAGTGGCCCGCTGTGACTGCTTTTTCAATAAAGCAGTTTTTTTTAATGCAGCCCGTTTTCCTTAAAGGAAAACGGGATTCATTTAAAAAACAAAATCAAACTTTTCAGTTTCACTTTTTAAGGGCAGGCAGTGGTGCCTGGGACCACTGGCTGTGATTAAAAAATATTTGCACACCCATTCACAAAGAGGAAGGGGCCCCCTGGCACCCCATTTGCAAATGGTTTACCACTTACTTGAAGTAGGTGGTAAACAACAAGTGTTGTCGCAAAGCAATAGTACATTGCAGTCAGACTCGCTATTAAGAAGGAACGCCCATGGCACTACCCCTCCTAATAGCGTATCGCAAACCCTATTTTACTAATATGTTAGCGAATCGCAAAATATGGTTTGTATATGGTGCAGACCAATTTTACGGTCACAGTTTTGAAACAACAACGGTGGACCTTTCATGCCGCACCTCTTTGCCAGTTCCTAAGAGTGTAGTCGCTGTACAAACTACCCCTACGGCAGCCGTTTAGTGGCGTCACTGTGCTCCAGATCAAATAGTCATATAACCAATTGGGGGTGCGCAGCTTCAAGAAGTCCACAGAATCAATGAGAGTAAGAAAATAACTTCTTTATTCAATAATTTTTCTCATAAAAAGTCAATTCATTTTTACACAATCCAGCATATTTTACTAATATGTTAGCGAATAGCAACATATGGTTTGTATATGGTGTTGACCAATTTTCCGGTCACCAATGGGCCAAATTCCCATTTGCAACCGCAAAAAATAGTCGTACATCTGCCCCAAAGCAATTTCTAGCTAGGATCAAAGTAATTTGTTGGCACCTTTGATTCGTTCAATGGAAAATCTTCACAAGTTCCTGGTTTCAAGTTGTTCGTCCTTGGCGTAAATATTTGGAGTTAGTCAATTTAAGTTTTATTTATCCTTATTTCATACCAACCAAAGGTTTCTGCATTGCATTTATTTCACATAAAACAGGTTCATCTCCTTTACTATGTTATTATATGTAGAAGCTTTGCAAACTTCTTGAAGGGTGAGAATTGAGAATTTTGCACCCAACATCCAGTGTTTTCCAGGGGCCCAGTCAGGTTTCTGATCATGTGCTGATGTGGGGAGTCTTCTTCATCACTTTTGGGGCAACTTGTGTGCCAACTACCCTCTTCTTTGGGAGTGTATTTTAGGTATATGAACTAAGTTTTGGAATCTTTAGTGAAAGAACAAATGTTTGTGAGTTTTTCTAAACATTTTAAAAACATGCCTGTTTAATCTGGGCAATAATAAGGCATACCATTTCCAACTAATAATCTGAGAGGAGCAGGGTTGTTTTCTATCAATCAATCAATCAATCATAACACTTGTATAGCGCACTACTCACCCGGCAGGGTCTCAAGGCGCCTGGGGGAAGGGGTCCGCTATTGCTCGAACAGCCAGGTCTTGAGTTGTCTCCTGAAGGCGAGATGGTCCTGGGTCAGCCGAAGATGGATGGGGAGGGAGTTCCATGTCTTGGCCGCCAGGTAGGAGAAGGATCTGCCACCAGTGGTGGCTCTTCAGATGCGTGGTACGGCGGCGAGGGCGAGGCTTGTCGAACGTAGCTGGCGGGTGGGCGTGTAGAAGGTCAGGCGGTCGTTGAGGTACTTGGGGCCCAGGTCGTGGAGAGATTTGTGTCCGTGGGTGAGGAGCCTGAACATGATCCTCATGCTGACGGGGAGCCAGTGCAGGTCCTTCAGGTGGCCGGAGATGTGGCTGCGTCGGGGGATGTCCAGGATGAGTCGGGCGGAGGCGTTCTGGATGCGTTGGAGTCTTTTCTGTAGCTTGGCTGTGGTTCCGGCGTAGAGGGTGTTTCCGTAATCCAGTCAGCTGGTGACGAGTGCCTGGGTGACCGTCTTCCTGGTTTCGGTCGGGATCCATCGGAAGATCTTGCGGAGCATGCGTAGGGTGTTGAAGCATGATGAGGAGACGGCGTTGACTTGTCTGGTCATCGAGAGGGAGGAGTCCAGGATGAAGCCCAGGTTGCGTGCGTGGTCTGTTGGCTTGGGAGTGGCGCCCAGGGCCGAGGCCACCAAGAGACGTCCCAGGCGGAGGGCAATGGTCCCAGGACGAGGACTTCCGTCTTGTCTGAGTTCAGTTTCAGGCGGCTGTTCTTCATCCACTCGGCGACGTCTTTCATCCCTTCGTGTAGGCTCGTTCTGGCGGTGGCGGGGTCTCTGGTGAGGGAGAGGATCAATTGGGTGTCATCGGCGTAGGAGATGATGTTGAGGTTGTGCTGGGGTGCGATGGCTGCAAGAGGTCTCATGTAGATGTTGAAGAGCGTGGGGCTGAGTGATGATCCTTGCGGTATGCCGCAGATGGCTTCGGTGGCCTCGGATCGAAACGGGGGGAGGCAGACTCTCTGTGTTCTTCCGGTGAGGAACGAGATTATCCACTCCAGTGCCTTCTCTTGGATACCGATGTTGCTGAGGCGTTGAACTAGGGTGCGGTGGCAGACGGTGTCGAACGAGAGGTCCAGGAGGATGAGGGCCCCTGTTTCCCCGTTGTCGAGCAGGGTTCTGATGTCGTCGGTGGCTGCAATGAGGGCGGTCTCGGTGCTGTGGTTGGATCGAAAACCAGACTGCGAGGGGTCGAGGGATCCGTTCATCTCAAGGAAGGCTTCAAGCTGTCTGTTAACCGTCTTCTCGATGACTTTGGCAGGAAAAGGGCGGAGCGAGATGGGGCGGAAGTTCTTGAGGTCGGTGGGGTCAGCTGTTGGTTTCTTCAGTAGGGCGTTGAGCTCGGCATGCTTCCAGCTCTCCGGGAAGGTGGCGGTGTTGAAGGAGGTAGCTCCACTCAGGGTACCATCAGATACTCATCCACCCAGATTCGCAATACATACCTATGTTCTCCACCCACCTGGGACTCCGACAATACAAGTGCCTGAGGTTTTCCAGAACATGATAGATGAGGTGATATCAGGGCTGACAGGAGTGCTCAAAGTCAGTGACACTAATCCTGTGGACGAGTGTCACATGAGGCAGCAGGCCATCCTGTGGAGGTTGCAAGAAAATGCTCTCACCCTGCACAAAGAAAAATGTGAGTTCACGAGGAACTCAATATGCTTCTTTGGGTAAAAATTCTCAGTTGTAGGGGCATCATTGGATCCAGCAAAAGTATGTGATGTCTAGAACAGCCCAGCCTCACCCTGCATATCAGAAGTACACAGGTTTCTAAGCATGGTGACCTACTGTGGGCCTTTTATTAAGAACATCATGGCCTTCACCCAGCCAATGTGGAAGTCAACACATCCTGGGTGTGTGGAACAAAGCATTACAGAACACCAAAGCCAAGATCTCCGAGGACATGTTCCTGTCAACTTTGACCTCAAAAAAGAAGAATGGGCCTGTGACATATGACAGATGAGACCTCACTCCCATGGACCAGAGGTACTCCCAGATTGAGAGAGAGGGCATTGCAATACACTGGGGATGTAGTCACTTGCATTTGTATGTATATGGACACCTCTTCATAATCTGAACTGATCACAAGCCACTCATCCTGCTTTATCAAGGCTAGGCTTCAAAACTCCCATTGAGAATTGAGAAATGGGGCCTTCAGCTTTAAGAATTCTCTTCTGTCATCAAGAGCCAACCAGCATCTCAGAACCCTAACAACTATCTCTCCAGGCACTACAGAGTAGCGTCCTGATGAGAGAGAAGCCCAAGAGCCTGAAGAATATGTGAGGTATTTAGTGAACGGGGCGAGACCTCGACCTCTGTTCCTTGATGATATTGTGATTTTTGCAAGGGAAGTGTCCTGGGAAACCATCCTCTAATGATACACAGCTGCCTAGTATCTCGAATTCTACATGCTGAACACAAAGGCATTGTGAAGACTGAGAATCACCCATGAAGCAAAAGTGGGCTATATTGAGGTAATTGAAATTTTTATGGTCAAGTATGTCCCCTAAAGTGTACCCCAACGTCTCCATGTACGTGCTTAAAGTACATGTAACTTCCCTCCATGGCCGAATATGAAGACGCAAATGCATTTGCGTCCAACGTTAACATGTCCTCTACCAGATCCACCATGAATGGATCGATAATTCAGTCTCTAAACATGCCATGCCAACGTCTTTACATGGTGCACTTTTACGTTTTTCCTGGCTCTGCCGAGCTAGGCCCTGATTTCTGCCTTCAAACCACTTCTGTCTCTGCCTCTGAAAGCTGCAGCATGGAGATGCATCCCTGACCTCTGCCTTACTTCCTGCCAAGCGAAGCGGTGCCTGGCTCAGCCTGGCCTGCCTGCCAAAACAGTATTTTGCCTTCAAGTTATCAGTTCAGCCTCCTCGAAAACACATTCCAGTCTAGTGATATAGGTAAACAAATTCCCGGCTGCAGAGCAAAGGGCCAAGCCTTCCTGTCTCCTTCATGTAATTCATTGCTCCCGTTACCATGGTAGGCCCATGGCCCCGCGCATTACACTTAGACACATATGCATTCAGTATAGAATAGCCTCTGCCCGAGAGACCTTTTACTTCAGATTAAACATCCTCCAAACACAAGATATCAGATATGTTATAGGAACAGGTCGATCTGACATGCCAGACTTCTGTCTCCTCTACTAGTGCTAAAGTCAAGTCCCAGCTTTCCCTAGTTCCACGTCAATCACACGTCATACTAATTGCGCGCGCACCCATGTCAAAGGTTTCTGCTGACTCTGCAGAATCCTCTACGCACCCACCCACTTATGACACCCACTTATGACACTTTCTGTGACGTTTCCAGCACACGCCTCCGTGCACACCCTTGTACACGCCTTTTTGCTACGCACATGTGTTCTTATCTTATTCTTTCCACTTGTCACGCCTACTGTATCCATTACCATTGTACAGTTTTACTATATATATTATGTACTGTTAATAAATCGTTGACATCTTTTGCCATCATTTTATATCCCCTCCTGAACCCTTGTATTGATGGATCTGATTTCCATGGCTCGAGCCATTTCAATTAAAGCCCGTATGACTCAGATACCACGGACTCTGCCTCTCATTTGATTGAGCTATTCTTTTACCTGTCATTTATTATACGGAAAAATTGCACGGTAATTTTATTTACCACATAATTTGGCGCCCGAATCGGGACCCCTCCCCCACCCCACGCGCCGGCGATGCGTCGCAGGCCTTGCCCCCTACCACAGCTGTGACGGACTCCTATGCGCATCTGCAGGTTTTCCTGTATCTCCCTCAGGCCCACGGAGGAGACGGAGACTGCGGGTCAGCATCCAGACGAGGCGGTGAGGAGTGCGGAGGATCCCGACCAGAGCCCAGCCGAGAGAGCAGTGTCCGAGGTGTCCAGAGGCCCACCTGTCCGAAGCGTCGAGGCGCATGCATAGTGCGTAGCAGTAACCAGACGTCGAAGCAGTCCAGTCCAGTCAAGATTCCGAGGCCTTCCGTTCCGTGCTTCCCGGTGAGTACCGTTGCTGGGGACGCATCTAGACGGGTGCATTAATTTGTGTCCGGTCAAGACGGGTTTGGGTACACAGATCCGGTCTGTACTGTTTTAGCCGTGCATCTGTACTGTTTAGCAGTGCATCTAGTAATTCAGTAATACAGTGATTCAGTATTCTGGTCTTCTAGCATTATCTCTCGAGGTTTCCAGTATTTTGTTTTAGAATGTACTAGACAGTATCTGTTCGAAATGTTTCAATGTGTTTAACGTCGTGGTGTGAATGATTGTTTGCATTTTATTACTGTGTTTATCGTGTTTGCGTTCAGGTAGAGGTAATCATGCCTCTGTTCTCAAAATTACGTCAGATAGGAACTAGGAAAGGGATACTCGAAGAAGCAGTTCCCGTCCCACCTAGGGACACTCCAGGACATTTTATGTACCATAAACATGGCTTAGATGCCATACTGTACTTAGACTTATGGGTGGACTACACAAAGGATCTGGAAGAGAAACATAGATGGCCCGTTACAGGGACATTGGATGCTGAGTGCATCATGAGAGTAGAAGAAGCGTTGTGGAAAAAGAAAGCCAGACAATCTCAGAAAGATGCCATAGAATTGTGGCGTAAAGAATCGCATAGAAGAACAGAGAAAGAATTCAGAAAAGCAGAAAAACATAGGGAAGATTCAGAAAAAGACCGAGAAAAAGAACTAATAGAAGAAGGTGAACGAGTTAAAGCAGAACAAATAGATCGACAACGAAATGCACTTATGAATGGCATGTATCCTCTTCTGACCGAGGGCCTACCTAAGGCTACTCCGGAAATGCCAAGTAATCTACCGCCACCATTGGTTCCGACTAAGCTCCGTCAGACCGCAGCAGACATATTCCTTTCTTCCTATTTAGATGGCGTAGCTCCAGCATATACCAATGTATCCGTTAATAATGTACAACAGCCTGCTCCGGCTGTTCAAGCCACGACCCCTCCACGTCACCAACTTCCCGTGCATGTTGTCACTTCCCCTACTGCTGTTGCTACTACTACTGGCCCCCCTGCTACTGTTCCCCCTACTATTGGTCCTCATAATCCTTTTGCGACAACTGCAATCCAGAGTCCACCCCCATTACATATACCCGTCATGACTTCAACTGCCACAACACAGTCAGGTTATGCCCACGCTTCCGTTTCAGGAGGTGCCGTAGAAGGCCACCTCCACACCCCGCCACAAGTACAACGAATGACAATCAGAGAATTAGCAACGCAGCGTACTCCGAAAGCGAGCACATCTGAAAAGCTTAGACAGTATATTACAGATTGTAGATATGATCCCGTACCTGGCAAGCAAGGGGACATGATGTTAGCCTTGTTACGTCTACGACGGGTTACAGATTATTTGATGACATTACCAGAAATGCCAGACCATCTAGACAAAATATATCATTTTATTAGAACTGGGGAGAGACCAGAATGTATTCGTGAGGCCATGGCATATCAGAAAGCTGAGACACAAGGGTTAATATTGCGATTCTTGATTAATTGTTTGATAAGGGAACAAGATCGGCCAGGTATTGTTCAAGAAGAGATGGAGGTACTGACAAAATGGAGTCAGAACATTGCAGATTGTAAACATGATAAACAGAATTGTATAGATGCCATGTCCAGAAAGATCCGTAAAGAAATAGTGGCAATACATATCCGACAGAAGGCTGAAAGGACAGCCGAGTCAGACGAAAAGGATTCCTCAGAGGAGGAAGAATTAGAGAGTCCAGTAGAGAATCAAGATACAATAGCGTACGTAGGTAGAGCGAAGCTTCCTAAACAGTATCCTTTAAACAGACCTTTTGACAGACCCATTCGTCTAGAAAACAAGAAACGTTTCCTTTCCCCCATTCCAGAACAATGTTCCCTTGAACATGTATTTCAACATACTGACAAAATACTGAAATAAAGAATAGGTTACAACGAACTCCATACAATGCATGAACAAGAACTAGCACGGTCCGCAGTACAGTGGGCCGATAATAACAGCGTATATAATGATGATTCAGTAGCGCAAACATTTTTGAGCCTTTCCCCAGACGAACAGCGACTAGCTGGTATGTACATGATCCAACATCTTATCACACTGTATGAAAATCAGCATTCTGATCCAGATCCCCTATATCATATATTAGACGACTTACTTCTGAAAAGATGGAGAGGCCTAGGTACCGATTTGATTAACACCATTTTAGAACAACGTCACAAATACAGAACTTTCCTGACTCCACATTTTGTTTCTGTCCCACCCCCAGTGAGACAGCCATATCACCTAGACAGACAGAATCCCTTGCGAGAAGTACATCCAATCCGGAAGCCAGATGATACGCTTCAACGCGTATTCGTATACACTCCTTTGACCAAAATGGAATTATTGGAAATGAAGAAACTAGTACCTTGTCACGATAAAGATCCTGCAGGGTTCCACCGTGAATTAAAAGACATGTTACTGATGGGAGATTACACGTATTCAGACATTCTTAAAATGTTAAAAGTACTGTTACCAGCAGGTATTTACGAAAAACTGAAAGAGAAAGAATGGGAGGTGGGAGACAAAAAGATTGTTTGGACTGAATTAGAAGACGAAGACAAGGGACGTACCCCAGGTTTAGGTCTTGGGGACAAAACTAAAGCATTACCAGGATTACTAGTACAAGTTTTGCCTAGATTATTGACAGTTAAAAAAGAGGACTGGGATGCAATCTCAGCCTGTAAGCAGAAACAAGACGAAGACACTAGTGATTTTTATTCCAGATTCGAGAAATGTTTTATTATTAATAGTGGCCTGAAAACAAGTAGCGAGTCATACCCACATCTTTTTGTGACCAAATTAGTCGAGAATTCCTTACCCCAGGTTAAGAACTGTGTATTGAAAGTTGAAAGTACATGGCAAGCAAATACGCCTTCCCAAATGTTACAAATGTTACAGTACCACCAGAACAGAATCAGGGAGGGACATGATCATGAACAGAGACGTATGAAAGACACAAAAATGAAAGTACTAGTTGCTCAGTCAGTTCCAGCTGATGGTCAGAAAAGGGGTACGACACAGTCCAATAATCCGACAGCTCCTGTTAAAGGGACATGCAACTATTGTAAACAGCCAGGTCACTATATAAATGAATGTACAGTTCTGAAACACAATATAGCTACAGGTAAAACGAAAGAAAGACCGCGTCCACCTAGATAGGATCAGGTCCAGCAACATATTCCGCAGAATGTGCAGCCTATGCAGATTCCACAACAGACCGTAGCGGTACCACAGCCCCAGCCTATTGCCGCAACGCAACATGTCACACAGCAGATGTACCAGTATGCACAGTCCGATTACCCCGATTACCAGCAGTATACATGAACCAGCCTAGAGAGGGAGGTTGGCTTGCCTCTTATTGAGGTTCCTGTAGATCAAGAGGGTCCTTATGTATATAGTCAGGTATTAGGAAAGGATAGAAAATTTTTGATTGACACAGGGGCAAGCAGAACTACCATTAGTCATGACGAGGTTCCAGGGGCACCCCTCCCAGGCTCACAGAATGTTTCCCTTGGATTTTCAGGAAAGCCTATTGTTAATGAAGTATCAAAACCAGTTCCCCTTGCAGTTGGTCCATTATCCCGTACTACAGATTTGTTACTTACGAAATCATGTCCAGAAAACTTGCTTGGTATTAAAACGCTGAAAGCTCTAGGAGCTGTAATTTGTTGTTCTCCGGAAGGAGTGAGGTTGTTCCTACGTGACTTTAAGGATCATTATGTGTTGAGAGATTTTGATCCCAGGTTACAGAATGTTCCTGCACATTTGTGGGCACAAGGCCCAGCTGATGTAGGTTGTATGCACATTACACCATACGGTGTCACACTCAAGCCAGGAGTTGTACTACCCCGAATCCGACAATACAAGTTACCACCTGATGCTGTAGTGGCTTTACTGAAAATCATTGACGAGCTCATTGCACAAGGAGTGGTTGTGGAAAGCGACTCAAATGTTTGTAATTCCCCTATCATTCCGATTCTTAAACGCACTGATCCGAATGCACCTCCAGTCTATCGGTTGGTGATCGATCTGCGAGAATTAAATAAATGTATTGTACCACAGTATCCAGTGGTCCCAGACATCTCGTCATTATTGACAGCTATTGATTCAGAAGCAACGTTCTTTACTGTAATCGATCTCAAGAACGCCTTCTTTAGTGTCCCCATTCATCCGGAAAGCCAGTACCTTTTCGGATTCTGTTTAAATGGCCGTAGCTTCAAATTTGCACGCGCCCCTCAAGGATTCACAGAAAGCCCTAGCATCTACAGCCAAGCATTGAAACGACAACTTGACAGTATTCACATGTCTTCTAACACTGCCCTCCTCCAGTACGTCGATGATCTATTGATCACCGCCCGAAGTGAACAAGAATGTGAACATGCATCGCTGACAGTCCTGTATTTTCTGGCGGACAAGGGACACAAGGTGTCTCCTACGAAGCTGCAATTCTGTTCCCAGCAAGTGGTATACCTTGGGCACTTGCTGTCCAAGTGGGGTAGGCAGCTGACACCTGATCGTATCCAGTTAATTGCACATCTTCCACAACCCAAGACACAGAAGGAAGTGCGAGCCTTTATTGGACTCACTTCTTACTGCAGACAATGGATTCCTCAATACGCATATCTAGCTAAGCCACTCATACAGTTGACAACACAGGAGGCAGCGTCTTCGACTGTTCTCCCTTGGACTCAGGAACATACACAAGCTTTTGACGAATTAAAGAAAGCCTTATGTCAAGCAACTGTTTTAGTAACACCATGTTACAGCAAACCTTTTACACTTTTTGTCACAGAACGCGATGGCACAGCGTTATCGGTTCTCAAGCAGACAAACACAGACCGTGTGCTTATTTTTCGAGTACATTAGATCCAGTAGCCCAGGCTTTGCCTGCGTGCTTAAAATCAGTTGCAGCAACAGCTCTAGCAATAAGACAAAGTGATTCCATTGTATTGGGACATCAATTGACAGTACAGGTTCCACACTCTGTGGAAGTTCTCCTAAACAGAACACAGACTCAGCACTTGACTATAGCACGACTGACAGGTTATGAATTGACATTGTTTCAACCACACATAGAGATCAGACGCTGCAATACACTAAATCCTGCTACACTTTTACCGTTAAGCACAACAGACCCTACTCCACATGACTGTGTGGAAGTCACTAACACAATCACGAAGCCCAGACAAGACTTGACAGATGTTGCATTACCCGATCCAGACCTGACACTTTATGTGGATGGTTCATGTATGAGAACAAGTACAGGAGAGTTAATGGCCGCATATGCAGTGACCACAGAAACTGAAGTCATAGAAACACATCGCATTGACACCCTGTCAGCTCAAGCAGCAGAGCTCATTGCTCTGACCCAAGCCTGTATACGAGCCAAGAACCTTAAAGTAAACATATACACAGATTCACGTTATGCATTTGGAGTCGTACACGACTTCGGTGTCCTCTGGCAGGAGAGAGGTTTCTTGACCTCTCACGGAGCCAAGATCCAGCATGGTCCCCTCATTCAAGCTCTGTTAGAAGCAATACATTTGCCTACAGCCATAGCCATCATGAAGTGCAAAGCACATACTAAAGTCACAGATACTATTTCCCAGGGTAACGACCTGGCAGATCGAACAGCGAAACATACAGCTCAGACTCATACTCATACGACTGATATGACAAAGACTGACGCAACTTCACTGACACATTGCATGACAGTTAGGGATCCCACACAAGATGTAATCGACATACAGACACATGCTACTCCAGACGAAATCAAGAAATGGACTGAACAAGGAGGGGTCCAGACAGAACAGGGATGGATGACGAAGGGAAAGACCACATGGTTTCTCCCCGACTCTATGGTTCAAGTTATCATCAACACAGCACACAGTCCAGCACATTTAGGAGAGAAAGCCATGTTAGACAGTTTACAGAACCTCTGTTTCAACAAGCATTTACGAGCAGCAGCAAAACAGAAAGTGCGTACCTGCATGATCTGTTGTCAGTTCAACCCAGGAAAAGGTATTCCCGTGGAACGAGGTGGATTTCATCCTCCTGACCATCCTTTTGAAGTCCTCCAGATGGATTATATCCAGATGGACAGATGCCGAGGATTCAAGTATGTCCTCGTAGTTGTATGTGCCCTATCCAGATGGACAGAAGCATATCCCGTCCCAGATTACACTGCCGTAACCACTGCCAAGCAGTTGGTTCGTGAATTTTTCCCACGGTACGGTTTGCCCCGTGTCGTATATTCAGATAACGGTCAGCCATTCTCGTCCGAGCTCATGAAGCAGGTCTCACTCTTGTTAGGCTATCAATGGAAATTCCACTGTGTTCGACATCCCGAGGCAGCTGGTCTCGTGGAGAGACACAATCAGACTCTGAAAATCCGTCTTGCTAAAGTATGTGCAGAGAAAGGTGTAGATTGGTTGGTAGCTTTACCAGTTGCCCTCTTTTATATGCGAATGGTAGCCCATTCTAGGACAGGGCTATCCCCATATGAGGTGGTCTTTGGTAGGCCTCCTAATATGTGGGGGACGCCTATGCCCCGTAAAATTACAGATGTTGACAGTTCTATGCTGACAGATTACCTTGCTTCCTTGATGTCTGCACTACTATCATGTCGTTCACAGGTCGCGGCAGCCTTCCCAGACAACACCGAGGTGAAACCACATGAACTTGTTCCCGGTGACTTCGTCGTGGTCCGCAATTTTGACAGATCAAGCTCTCTGGAGCCCCGCTGGAAGGAGCCTAAAATCGTTTTGATGACCACAAGGACTGCAGTTAAAGTCGAAGGAAGGAAAGGGTGGCTACATTCGAGCCATGTGAAGAAGTTTTATGGCCTTCCGCCAAAGACTGTTTCCCAGGACTGCCGCATTCCAGACACTGATACTAAACTCCCCCTGTTAGAGAAAACTCCGCACCAGGAGTACAGATTAAAATTGAGGTCTAGTAAGTCAGACAGTTTAATTGTTTAAGTCCCCTCCTGGGTGAAGCGGTTAGACAGGTTCCTGACATGTATAAGATAGACCCCAATAGAGAGAGAGATAGACAGGAGATCAAGAAACGAAAATATTGTAAAAGTCTCCGAAGTCGTTGCATTCTAACGTTACTTATTATGTTTTTTCTGAGTCTTACGATAATCTGCATAAGTTGGATGTTACATATATTCTTTCCTATTGCACATTCTTTTTCTAATAACACTGCAGAGCACACGTTTAGTGATCTGCCCCCACATGAACTGTCTTATCGACGTGCGCTGCGCAACAATACATTCATCCGTATGTTACACCATTCTCACCAGACCAGCAATGCTACTAATTGTTGGATATGTGGCCGACTCCCTCCCTATCAGAACTACAAGGGAGCTCTGCCCCTCTTTCCTTATCCGTTTACACATAATGGTTCCTGTGGTGCATGGTTTAGTTTAATATCCTCTTTAGACACTGAATCCAGAGTTTCCCAAGGCAATTGGATATGGGGAAACCTGAACACAGTTATGAACAAAGCATGTTTCCCAGACGAGGAAGGTCTTCCACAAATGACAGGGACCGATCTAGAAAATGAAGTGTATGGATTAGGTAATTTTACACTTAACCTCATGATTCTAAATGTTCAGTCCGAGACTAGTCCAGACTTGCCATCAATATCAGTCTTACCAGTAAAAGGTGTATTATGCGTCAGAAAGAATGGTTCAGTACATCTAGGACACCGTGACTGTACTACTGTGGTCGAATTCAGTGATAAAGGCAAGTCTACTTTCAAAGCTTCCCGACATTCCTATTTCATTTGTGGTCAGACAGCCTATATACGTTTACCTCTAGACTGGGATGGTACTTGTTTTATTGCATTCCTATTGCCACCTGTTTTTCTAGCCCCATCTGATTATCACAGGAATTCCCGCCTCACTCATGTTAGACAAAAGAGAGGTCTCCCAATTGTCGATCAGACTGAAACTACATGGGAACAATATGTAGATTTCAATAAAGGATTCTTTCCTTATTTAGGCACTGTCTCAAATAGTAAACTGATACGCAAATTAACCAGAACCCTCGAAGCAGTATTGAATGAGACTACTTTTGCCCTAGGTAACTTAACAGAGGAGCAGTCTGCTATGAGACTTGTTGTTCTTCAGAACCGCCTTGTCCTTGACGTCATGCTGGCCGATAGGGGCGGAGCTTGTAGAGTCATCGGATCCAGTTGTTGTGTGTTTATTCCTAATAACGCACCATCAGTATACAAGGCTATAACCAGGCTTCACGAAATAGCTCATCAGCTACACCAGAATCCCGGCACCTGGACTTGGTCCGGTTGGCTCTGGAGTGTAATTTCAGCCTGGGGATGGAAACTACTGTCATTCCTAGGAATCATACTGCTCGTAGTATTCAGTTGTTGTCTATGCCTACAATGTGGGCCAGCGATTTGCGGCTTGTGTGCCACAGCCTGCGTTCCACATCCTAGTTCACGTTCCAGTTCACGTATGAGAAAAGATGAGCAGATGATGTTATATGAACAGATAGATGGTCTCATGAAAAAAGATATATCCTGAAGGGAACATAGGGGACAAGGAGGGAATGAGGTAATTGAAATTTTTATGGTCAAGTATGTCCCCTAACGTGTACCCCAACGTCTCCATGTACGTGCTTAAAGTACATGTAACTTCCCTCCATGGCCGAATATGAAGACGCAAATGCATTTGCGTCCAACGTTAACATGTCCTCTACCAGATCCACCATGAATGGATCGATAATTCAGTCTCTAAACATGCCATGCCAACGTCTTTACATGGTGCACTTTTGCGTTTTTCCTGGCTCTGCCGAACTAGGCCCTGATTTCTGCCTTCGAACCACTTCTGTCTCTGCCTCTGAAAGCTGCAGCATGGAGATGCATCCCTGACCTCTGCCTTACTTCCTGCCAAGCGAAGCGGTGCCTGGCTCAGCCTGGCCTGCCTGCCAAAACAGTATTTTGCCTTCAAGTTATCAGTTCAGCCTCCTCGAAAACACATTCCAGTCTAGTGATATAGGTAAACATATTTACGGCTGCAGAGCAAAGGGCCAAGCCTTCCTGTCTCTTTCATGTAATTCATTGCTCCCGTTACCATGGTAGGCCCATGGCCCCGCGCATTACACTTAGACACATATGCATTCAGTATAGAATAGCCTCTGCCCGAGAGACCTTTTACTTCAGATTAAACATCCTCCAAACACAAGATATCAGATATGTTATAGGAACAGGTCGATCTGACATGCCAGACTTCTGTCTCCTCTACTAGTGCTAAAGTCAAGTCCCAGCTTTCCCTAGTTCCACGTCAATCACACGTCATACTAATTGCGCGCGCACCCATGTCAAAGGTTTCTGCTGACTCTGCAGAATCCTCTACGCACCCACCCACTTATGACACCCACTTATGACACTTTCTGTGACGTTTCCAGCACACGCCTCCGTGCACACCCTTGTACACGCCTTTTTGCTACGCACATGTGTTCTTATCTTATTCTTTCCACTTGTCACGCCTACTGTATCCATTACCATTGTACAGTTTTACTATATATATTATGTACTGTTAATAAATCGTTGACATCTTTTGCCATCATTTTATATCCCCTCCTGAACCCTTGTATTGATGGATCTGATTTCCATGGCTCGAGCCATTTCAATTAAAGCCCGTATGACTCAGATACCACGGACTCTGCCTCTCATTTGATTGAGCTATTCTTTTACCTGTCATTTATTATACGGAAAAATTGCACGGTAATTTTATTTACCACAATATGGTCCCACTCACCATATTCAAAACATTGTGGACTGTGTGTCGTGAGGTTCAGGTTTTACGGATGATTTATTTTTGTCACATTGGAGGTTTTTAGAGGTTTCCTTTCACTAGGACAGATCCCTTGCTTAGCTGGAGTCTTAGTACTCTTTTCTGCTACTGCTGGTTGCAAATGTAGTTGAACCCGTGAAAAAGTGGTAGCCATCGCCACAGATTGATCAATGGTAAGGCCTGGGTGCTGACATAACCATTTCTGAGTACGTTGTGGTAATGTTTCTAAGAATTGTTTCAGATATATTTTCGCCATAATTGCCTTTTTACTATATTCTTGTGGGTTTAAACATTTTTCTGCAGCTGTTTTTCCCTTGAAGTAGAGGGTTTTCAGCATATCTCCAGGCTTTCTCCTCACTGTCAAAATGTTAAGTGATATGCCTCTTTATTAAGTCCAGCCCTATCTAATATCACTTTTTAAATTTCTTCATAGGTGTATTCTCCTAGAGAATTTGCCGTCTGGTAGGTGGCCTGGGACTCACCTGAGTTCCAAGGGCCAAGAAAATAGCTCTGGACGTTTGTTCAAAATTTAATAAAAACAAATCAAGATATTTACATGGTAATAATTTCTGTAGGGTTATTATAGGACCGGTTGTTATGGGTCACTTGTTGTTCACCAGGTCTGTCATGACTTGTAACTAAGCATGGGCGAATTTAGCGAATCTGGCGTTCGCGAATTTTGCGAATTTGCAAACTCGCAATCCGCAAAATCCGCGAATTTACGCGAATTTGCGGATTTTTTTTGTGTTCACAAGGATTTCTGCCAGTTCGCAAGGATTTCTGACAGTTCGCGAGGGTTTTGTAACAGTTCGCAATTGCGAACTTACATGTCGGCTCGCAACGGTCACGATTATGTTGTTTCTACGTCTCGTTCATCATCACAGGTTCCCAGCACCCTCTGTTTCACCCCTGCCACCCTCTGTTTCACCCATGCCACCCTCTGGTACATCAATGCCTTATGCCACCCTCTGGTTCATCATCACTGTAGATTATAGGGGGAAAAAGCAAGCACACCTGCCTGCTTCAACTGACATGAATTAATTTGGGGTTGATTTATTAATGTGTCACTGTTTTAAAATTCCAGTCTGGCACCTGCTTCCTTATCTGTAATTTGCTTTCTGTTGCAGTGCAATTTTTTTTCCAGGACCTTTGTGGCCTACTTGTAGCTATTCTATGAGCCTGCTGTGAGGGTCAGAGCAGGGTCATACAATTGTTGCAACTAGCAGGAAGCACTACAGGGAACGGTTACTAATGATGAGTTTGAACTTTTAAACCTGCTTTCACTTTTGCAAAACTCGTTTTTCTGCAGAACAGCATTACAGCAACTGTAATGCCCCACCAAGCTTATATGAGAAAGTTGATTTCTAATTCAAAAGTTATCCAAAGAAAATCAAAAGGCCTCAAATCCAAAAAAGTGCAGGCAAATGTCAACCTGAGGAGTTATTCTGATAAAAATCATCATTTTCAGAAGGTCTATGCTGCTTGCTAGTAGATTTCTTGTGCAGAATTGCAATTTTTGTAATTTCGCGAGTGCAAGATTGTTGCTGCCCGCCGCACCTACATGTTCGCAATTGCGAACTTACACCGCAAAGAAAAAAAATCCACTGCGTGCGAATTTGCGGATTTTGCGGGAAGTTCGCGAATCTCGCGGATTGCGAATTTACCGAAAATCCGCAAAATCCGCGAGCGTAACGGATTTTCCGCCCATGCTTACTTGTAACTGTTTTTGGGCGAGTTTATTGAGATGTTAAATTTGGGTCTTTAATGCATCTTGACATTTGGCATTTGAGGGTGCATTCCAATTTACGCAGTCTTTGTACTGAGTGTTGAATTAACGTAATCAACAATGAGGATGCCAATACTGAGTTCAATTACAAACAATCCTTTGTTCACCCGGCTAACAACCAATCAATTGTTAACCATGTATTGGAATTAATCCATCAATATTTATTTCGATTTTAGAAAATTTTTGAAACAACACAACCACAATAAAATATTTTTTATATATATATGAAAAAACACCCGAAAGAATTATGGGAAACAGACATACACACATAAATGGACCAGAAAATTAATATAACGCCTTTTCACACTCGTTTTCCAATCATGTTTTCCCACCTTCCAACTCACAACACACAAACCAACATAAGACAACAGACAACATGGGGAGAAAAAACAGTAAATGCCTAAATCCAGAAATATTTTTAACCAGAAAAAGAAAAATTTTTCTTTAAATACTTCATAAACAAAGTTTACTCTAACACATAAATATGTACAGATATTTTGACATAAAACCCAAAAGAACAAGGACAAGAATAGAGGATTTTAATCAAGTTATTAATCTGAAATATATTTTATTAGTGTAATATAATTTGCTGCAGTTTTTGTCATTCATTTTTTATTGAATTTCTTCACCAGGACTTGCAGTATATTCAAAGCAGAGAGACCATACTTTCATCTGGCATCGCTATATCTAGAAACAGTTTTCAAATACTTTTCTGATGGTCTCTTATACATATTAATCATTAATCTTCCTTTACTAGCGCTGTTCCTCCCTCCTTACCCCCCCACTACATGAACAGAGGAAAAACAAAAGGTAAACAGGAATAAAACATGGTACTCTAATGTTATATCCGAGGTCTATAGTGACTGCTTAGGCACAGTTATGCGCAACAGTATTGGGATGCCCCCGGAGTTCATTCAGGTTCTTCGTGAGAGACTATTTAAAACTGGATGAGATGTAATGCCCGTGTTCTTGATGGGCAGGCTATGAGCGGAAGTCCTTTCGAGATATGGATAGTAAAAGAACCCCATGAGTACTAAATGTTTTTGAAATCGTCCTTGAATATATCACCTATTTGCTACATCATGACCACTTGCCAGAGTGGGGCATGTCATTGGGTCAGAGTTGGGGCTTCCGTCTTCTTCCAGGCGGCTGCCACAGCCATCTTTAGCGCACCCAGACACAGCCATAATATACTGTCTGCATTCGCTTGGTATTTCAGGAAGGCGGTTCTAAGTCCCTGCAGTGCAAACTTCGTTGTGTCTGGCACTGGATACCCCAGAATGTCTTTAATCTGTGTCAAAGTTTCTGACCAGAATGATCAGATGGTAGGGCAGTCCCATCAGATGTGGCAAAAGTCACCGAAAAGGCTGCAGCCCCTCTGGCACAAATCTGATGTGTTTAGAAAACATTTTTTTCAGTTTCGTATTGGTACCAGTCATATAGAATTTTGTAATGGGCTTCCCATAGGCCTATAGAATGGTTGTGTCTCTGTATATCTCTCCATAATGGGCTCCAGTCTCCCTTTGAAATGTCAGAGTTTTGATAGATATCACCAATGTACTCCTTTTCCTTTCATACCCTGAGTTGACTTACCAAATGTGCTCCCACCTTGTTGCCTTGTGTGTAGGATGTTTGCTTGAGTCATAAAAAATTTCAGTTCAGCTCTGTTTGTGTAGATTGCATTTAGTTTCCCCTTCACAGCTGTGACTTTGCTCTGTAGGGCTAGGGTTGAGGTCAACTTGTGTGTGTGTTCCAGTGTATGGAGCTCTGCTTCTAATGTCAAGCATTCAGTGGTCCATTATTTATTGAGCGCTGTTTTTACAACCATGCACTGACCCCTCAAGACTGTTTTAAACATGTTCCAGTGGCTAGAGGGAGACGTATCCTGGGGCTTGTTAATCTGAAAGTAATCATTTCTAGCTTTGCGCAGTTCATCCCATGCTAGTCTATCTCGTAGTAATGCATGTGGGAAGAACCAGTGTCAGTATTTCAGGTTGGAGTTCTTCCACCTGGGGGATATAACCAAAGGTGGATGGTCGGAGATAATTATGGGGCTGATCTCTATCTTGCAAACATCTTGAGCCAGAGTCCAGATCAGAAATGTGTAATACAACCTCTAGTAGGTAAGATGGATATTTGAGAAAAATGTATAGTCCCTGTCTGTCGGGTGGTAGTCCCTCCAGACATCAACTAGGTCTAGATCATGCATTGTGAGTCTCACTGCTTTTAAAAAGCTGCCCATGTGAGCACTGTGCAGGTGTGTGCTATCTGAACCCGAGTGCCAATTGAGATTGAGGTCGCCCATGAGAAGTATCTCTGCGAAGCCCCCCAGGAGGGCCAACAGTCCTGTTATGAATGTTATTTTGTAGGAATTTGGGGCAATAATCACTGCTACATTCCATATCTCCCCACGTATGCGCCCCTTTACCAAGACCACCCTCCCCTCCTTATCTGTCTTGTATCCTTCTGGTTGGAATTTTAACGCTGAATGCAATAGAAGTGCCACCCCGTTATGCTTGGTGGATTTGGATGATTTATATATTAAGAGGTAACACGTATGCCTCATCCTATGGTCTTCTGATTTCTTGAGTTGTATTTTCTGCAGTGCTACAATATCATAATGTTTGTCTACCAGATATTTCCACACCCTATGTCGCTTAGTCGGTGCATTGAGCCCACTCACATTCCATGTTAGAGCTGTGACTAACATTGTAGAAGGCAGAGCCATTCCCCATGGCTCCTGGGCAGTTAATATCTAATCACCACACCCCTCTCAAACTTCCTAACCGCCCATCTCTCCTTCCTTTCTTCAGCCCCTCCACCCTGTGCAGCACCTGTAATTGCATCATATGACCAGCATGTCCTATGCCCACCTATCAAGTGAATACCTGTAAAAAAAGAAGAAAATACCCCCCAAAACCAAACGTTTAGGGACAACAGGTCCCAGAACTTGTCTGATGTTGCAGTTCATTGAAGTGATAGAGGACAAGTCGGTCCACCATCGCTGTCATGGCTATAATACTGTGACTTTTTTGCAGGGATCAGTGTCTTAGTTGGCCATGTTCAGTGCAGGGGTTGCCCCGTGCATTGTTTATGCAGTTGAGAAAGTCATCAGACCAACCCTGTGGCAGTTGCATGACCATGCTACACAGTGATCCTTTGGTGCCATTGCCTGCCAAGCCTCTTAATTTCCCGTCCAGCAGGCCCAGAGAGCCAATCCCCATGAGCACCCAATAAACCTGGGAGTGGTAATCCAGCGCCCAGTCGTTCACTGCCTCCTCTGTTGTGTAGGGGTCCGTGGTAGTGCCAGGGAAAGCTTTCCCCACCTCCCTGACCTCGCCCCTGACCCCAAAATGGAGCCCAGGATGCCATTTTCCGGTCCAGGGAAGACATGGCTTGGCAGTTTGGGCTGGACTGTTCCCATAAGGCACATGGCATAGACTGTTTTGCATATAGCTGTGTCTGAACTGGGGTGGGGAAGTGAGCTAAAGAATGAGAATGGATTCAACCCAGATCTGTGACTGGGGGTGAGTGTCTGAAAAGTTTCAGCGCTCC
This sequence comes from Lissotriton vulgaris, assembly GCF_964263255.1. NCBI lineage: Eukaryota > Metazoa > Chordata > Amphibia > Caudata > Salamandridae > Lissotriton > Lissotriton vulgaris. The sequence continues at coordinate 1,869,143,365 of NC_141694.1, read as the reverse complement.
TTCCATCATCTCCTTGTGTTTGCTTTGTTTGCTCTAAGTTGCCAAGGTATGCCCAGACGTACGATCCTTGCTCACTTTGACACTGGATTCAAGCTAGCCTGGCTGAAGAAGAGTGTTACCCTGAGATTGGTCCCAGGATGCTTTTTCCAGTCCTGAGAAGATATGGCTTGGCATTTTGGGCTGAACTGTTCCCATGAGGCACAGGACCAAGACTGATTTGCATATAGCTGTGTCTGAACTGGGGTGATGAAGTAAGCTAAAGAATGATGATGGATTCAACCCAGATCCATCATCTCCTTGTATTTGCCTTGTTTGCCCTAAGATAGAAGGGTAGAAGCCCAGACATGGGTACCTTACTCACTTTGCCACTGGATTCAAACTAGCATGGCTGAAGAGGGGTATTACCCCGAAACCAGTCCCAGGATGCTTCTTTCCGGTCTAGGGAAGACATGGCTTGGCAGTTTAGGCTGGACTTTTCCCATGAGGCAAAGGCCAACATTGATTTGCCTATAGCTGTGTCTGAACTGCGGTAGCAAAGTGAGCTAAAGAATCATGATGGATTCAACCCAGATCTGTGATGCGATGAATATCTGAAAAGTTTCAGTGCTCCGTCTTTCATCTACTTGTGTTTGCTCCGTAGATCCAATCACCATGAGCACTCTATAAACCAGGGAGAGGGAATACAGCTCCTGGTCATTCAATGCCTCCTCTGTTGTTTAGGGGGCCACTGGGAGAGCCAGGGAGAGCTATCACTGCCCCCTCAGACCTCGTTCTTGACAGCCCTGGCACGTCCCCTGCCCGACCACCTTTTGGCATCTCAAGGCCCGGGAGTGTCATAGCTTCTTATAGTTCCATATTGTGATATGCTCTGTTGTGAAATTCACACGCCAACCCCAAGGGGTATGACTGTATATATTGGATATTTTCCGGGGGCATGGCCAAGCTGAGGCTCCTATATCAGGCACAAATTTCGCCATACGACCACAACTAGGTGGCCAAAAATGAACCCACAGGTGTCGGAACACCGCAGAAGCCTGACACAGGGTTCCCCATTCCAAAAAATGTTATTCAGCAAAAACGAGTCCCAAGAGGTTGCGGCCCATAGAGAAGATGGTGACCGCCAGAGCCGGGAGCTCACACTTGACCGGGAGACCTCCGTGACCCAATGTCGGACCCCACAGCTGTGACCGGGGTGAGCAGTGACGGAACAAATACTCCGGTGAAGCCGTTGAAAGCCCAGAAAAGGCAGTCAAGAACAGGACAGGCACAAACCAGAACCGACCTATCGCTCCGTCCCCTCCCCCCACATCAGAAAACAACTGAGGCAGTCGAGAACCGGACATACGATCGGGAGGCAGCACACCGAGACGCGAAGACCTTCCGCCATTGCCCCGCTGAACAGCAGAGACCTGTGGATGAATCGGATTGACCGGAGAAGCGCTGTGAGTACTGCGGCCAGGCATGCCTGACCCCCAAGATGGCAGCTGGCAAGCGCTACTGACTATCGCCCATAGCCCAGCGCGTATGGCAGCAGCCGAAGAGAGTGGCCCCAGCAGCAGCATCAAGATGCTGAGGTCATCCTGCGGCGGACTGGGCAGGACATGTGGCGCCATATGTAGTGGGGGGAATTGAAGGCACCGACCCCATTGAGTACATGGAGACATGGACAAAATCATTCACCCGGTTATTGAACACACAGCATTCTTCTCCATTGAAAGGGCCAACAAGGTGCCGGGGTGTAGACCCCCGCCAAGTGCCCCGCCGTGACCGATGCGTTACTTAGAGCAGCCAGACAGCATGGCCCCATCCACATCGAAAACAAACAGTTAATGTTCTTCCAGGACTACTCCTGAGCAGTGCAACGCCAATGGTCCTCGTTTCTCGAGGTAAAACTTCATCTCTGGCAGAAAGGCATACAATACTCCCTGCTGTTTCCAGCCCATCTCAAAATCATGCACAAAGGTTTTACCACATTTTTTATGGACACAGAAGAAGCCCAAGAATGGGCAGAGCAACACTGCTAGAAACACCCCAAGTTTGCAAGGCTCCCAAAGACACAACCCATCATCAGGTACTGAACAAAACAGAAGAAAAGACTCTGACATGCACACTCATTCCATGGGCTTACCTGACCTAGAACAGAGTATAAAGGACAGACGAAAAGACATACAAGCTGCAGCAGAGCTCAGACCCTCCTTCCCCACATCGGACCTGGAAAGAGGCCTGCACATCATCTCGTCAGGGGAGGAAGCAGCAGTGAAGGCTAGATCTCAAGGGTGGACTCAGTGACCCCACCACTGGTCACACCACAGACTGCTGACACCCTGATATGAATGGGCATTCATGGTCTATGAAAGCAGGGTACCCCTTAAAGTCGCTTTATAATTTAACTCGAGGTATATGATTAATCGAGCTGCTGGCACAGCGACTAAATCTTCCTTCATCAGGCCAGCTAGGCTGAAACGATCCTGCAAATGCCTCTACGGAGAGCCACCTCACTGATATGCACCGCCAACACCACAATATGTTTAAGTCCTCTTTTTACACAAGAGCAAGTTTGGAGGTATCGCTTGTTGCTATACGTCCCCAGTATTGGGATTTTTCCCCACCCCTGTTGTCTCCCCTCATGATGTCCCACGTCGCAACACTGTATCCTTACATGTACATCCTTAAGGGGCCACAGCTGAACCAGGAAAGCAAGGGCAGCCTAAGGAAAGGAGGTGGGTTAGGATTTGGCGCCGGGCCTGACCATACTACTCCCCAGACTTCCCCAATACCTAATGGCACATAAGGGAAACCTCACCATCCACACACTAAACATGCAAGGCATGCACACGGCACGCAAGCGATACTCAATTCATGTATAAATAAAGCGACTGAACATGCATATTGCACTGCCACAGGAAACCCACCTGGTAGCATGCACTGGCGCAGGATATTCTGTGCCGCAACATACTCAGCCTACGCACAAGGAAACCTTATCTGGATCCGACCGGGGGTCACATACCAAGAACTATCCAGAACAATCAACTCCAGGCAGCCCATGCATATCTCCTGGAGCCATTAATATCCTATGAGAACAACATCTCCCAGGGACAGCTCCTGCTATGTCCCGGGGTGCCTACCCCCGGGATATAGCAAGTTTGCTCTGACTTGCTGGGAGCTTTCAGGAAGCGAGAGCTGATAAATGCTCCCGCTTGTGATTCCCTGCCTGTTGTCAAAAGGCCAGGGAAACTGACTAAATGATTGCTGAAAGAGCTCCCTGTGTGTGAGAGCAATGCTGGCTCCCAAAGGAAGGAGGAAGCTCGCTGGGAAAATGGGGGCCTTGATGCTCTCTCCTCAGTCAGGGGGGTAAATGGCAAGAAGGAGGCAGAATAAGGTCAGGAAAGAGCAGAAAGAGGTAAAATAAAGGTGAGAAACTAGCAAAAAGAGGCAGAATAGAGGTGAGAAACACGCAGATCGAGGCTAATTAAAGGTCAGAAAGGGACAGAAAGAATCAGAATAGACGTCAGCACTGAGTAGAAAGAGACAAAAAAAAGGTGTGAAAAAAGCAGAAAGTGGTTAAATAAAGGGGAGAAATGAGCAGAAAGAAAAATTAGGATAAGAATTTAATAGAAAGAGGCACAATGAAGGTCATCAATGTGCAGAAAGAGGCAAAATGAAAGGTGAGAAATTAGCAGAAAGAGGAAGAATAGAGGTCAGGAACAAGACTGATTTGCATATAGCTGTGTCTGAACTGGGGTGATGAAGTAAGCTAAAGAATGATGATGGATTCAACCCAGATCTGTGACTGGGGGAGAGTGTCTGAAAAGTTTCAGTGCTCCATCCATCATCTCCTTGTATTTGCCTTGTTTGCCCTAAGATGGCAGGGTAGAAGCCCAGACATGAGTACCTTACTCACTTTGCCACTGGATTCAAACTAGCTTGGCTAAAGAGAGGTATTACCCCGAAACCAGTCCCAGGATGCTTGTTTCCGGTCCAGGGAAGACATGGCTTGGCAGTTTAGGCTGGACTTTTCCCATGAGGCAAAGGACCAACATTGATTTGCCTATAGCTGTGTCTGAACGGGGTAGCAAAGTGAGCTAAAGAATCATGATGGATTCCACCCAGATCTGTGATGCGATGAATATCTGAAAAGTTTCAGTGCTCCGTCTTTCATCTACTTGCTTTTGCTCCGTAGATCCAATCACCATGAGCACCCAATAAACCAGGGAGAGGGAATACAGCTCCCGGTCATTCAACGCCTCCTCTGTTGTTTAGGGGGCCACTGGGAGAGCCAAGGATAGCTATCACTGCCCCCTCAGACCTCGCTCTTGACACCCCTGGCACGTCCCCTGCCCGACCACCTTTTGGCATCTTAAGGCCTGGGAGTGTCATAGCTTCTTATAGTTCCATATTGTGATATGCTCTGTTGTGAAATTCACACGCCAACCCCAAGGGGTATGACTGTATATATTGGATATTTTCCAGGGGCATGGCCAAGCTGAGGCTCCAATATCAGGCACAAATTTTGCCATACGACTACAACTAGGTGGCCAAAAATGAACTCACAGGTGTTGGAACACCGCAGGAGCCTGACACAGGGCTCCCCATTAAAAAAACTCCATGTTATTCAGCAAAAACGAGTCTCAAGAGGTTGCGGCCCATAGAGAAGATGGTGACCGCCAGAGCCCGGAGCTCACACTTGACTGGGAGAGCTCCGTGACCCAATGTCGGACCCCACAGCTGTGACCGGGGTGAGCAGTGACGGAACAAATACTCTGGTGAAGCCGTTGAAAGCCCAGAAAAGGCAGTCAAAAACAGGACAGGCACAAACCAGAACCGACCTATCGCTCCGTCCCCTCCCCCCACATCAGAAAACAACTGAGGCAGTTGAGAACCGGACATACGCCGGGAGGCAGTACACCGAGCAACGAAGACCTTCCGCCATTGCCCCGCTGAACAGCAGAGACCTGTGGATGAATCGGAATGACCGGAGAAGCGCTGTGAGTACTGCGGCCAGGCATGCCTGACCCCCAAGATGGCAGCTGGCAAGCGCTACTGACTATCGCCCATAGTCCAGCGCGTATGGCAGCAGCCGAAGAGAGGGGCCCCAGCAGCAGCATCAAGATGCTGAGGTCATCCGGCCGCGGACTGGGCAGGAGATGTGGCGCCATATGTAGTGAGGGGAATTGAAGGCACCGACCCCATTGCGTACATGGAGACATGGACAAAATCATTCACCCAGATATTGAGCACACAGCATTCTTCTCCATTGAAAGGGCCCACAAGGTGCCGGGGTGTAGACCCCCGCCAAGTGCCCCGCCTTGACCGATGCGGTACTTACAGCAGCCAGACAGCATGGCCCCATCCACATCGAAAACAAACAGTTAATGTTCTTCCCTGACTACTCCTGAGCAGTGCAACGCCAATGGTCCTCGTTTCTCGAGGTAAAACATCGTCTCTGGCAGAAAGGAATACAATACTCCCTGCTGTTTCCAGCCAATCTCAAAATCATGCACGAAGGTTTTACCACATTTTTTATGGACGCAGAAGAAGCCCAAGACTGGGCAGACCAACACTGCTAGAAACACCACAAGTTTGCAAGGCTCCGAAAGACACAACCCATCAGCAGGTACTGAACAAAACAGAAGAAAAGACTCCGACATGCACACTCATTCCATGGGCTCACCTGATCTAGAACAACGTATAAAGGACAGACGAAAAGACATACAAGCCGCAGCAGAGCTCAGACCCTCCTTCCCCACATCGGACCTGGAAAGAGGCCTGCACATCTTCTCGTCAGGGGAGGAAGCCGCATTGAAGGCTAGATCTCAAGGGTGGACTCAGCGACCCCATCACTGGTCACACCACCGACTGCTGACACCCTGATATGAATGGGCATCAGTAGTCTATGGAAGCAGGGTACCCCTTAAAGTCGCTTTATAATTTAACTTGAGGTATATGATTAATCGAGCTGCTGGAACAGCGACTAAATCTTCCTTCATCAGGCCAGCTAGGCTGAAACGATCCTGCAAATGCCTCTAAGGAGAGCCACCTCACTGATATGCACCGCCAACCCCACACTATGTTTAAGTCCTCTTTTTACACAAGAGCAAGTTTGGAGGTATCGCTTGTTGCTATACGTCCCCAGTATTGGGATTTTTCCCCACCCCTGTTGTCTCCCCTCATGATGTCCCACGTCGCCACACTGTATTCTTAAGGGGCCACAGCTGAACCAGGAAAGCAAGGGCAGCCTAAGGAAAGGAGGTGGGTTAAGATTTGGTGCCGGGCCTGACCATACTCCTCCCCAGACTCCCCCAATAGCGTATGGCACATAAGGGAAACCTCACCATCCTCACACTAAACATGCAAGGCATGCACACGGCACGCAAGCTATACTCAATTCATGTATACATAAAGCGACTGAACATGCATATTGCACTGCCACAGGAAACCCACCTGGTAGCATGCACTGGTGCAGGATATTCTGTGCCGCAACATACTCAGCCTATGCACAAGGAAACCTTATCTGGATCCGACCGGGGGTCACATACCAGGAACTATCCAGAACAATCAACTCGGGGCAGCCCATGCAGATCTCCTGGAGCCATTAATATCCTATGGAAACAACATCTCCCAGGGCCAGCTCTTGCTATGTCCCGGGGTGCCTACCCCCGGGATATAGCAAGTTTGCTCTGACTTGCTGGGAGCTTTCAGGAAGCGAGAGCTGATAAGTGCTCCCGCTTGTTGGAAGCGGAAGGTTTCATGAAACTCCCTGCCTGTTGTCAAATGGCCAGGGAAACTGACTAAAGGATTGCTGACAGAGCTCCCTGTGTGTGAGAGCAATGCTGGCTCCCAAAGGAGGGAGGAAGCTTGGTGGGAAAAACGGGGCCTTGATGCTCTCTTCTCAGTCAGTGGGGTAAATGGCAAGAAAGAGGCAGAATAAAGGTCAGGAAAGAGCAGAAAGAGGTAAAATAAAGGTGAGAAACTAGCAAAAAGAGGCAGAATGGAGGTGAGAAATAAGCAGAAAGAGGCTAATTAAAGGTCAGAAAGGGACAGAAAGAATCAGAATAGACGTCAGCACTGAGTAGAAAGAGACAAAATAAAGGTGTGAAATAAGCAGAAATTGGTTAAATAAAGGGGAGAAATGAGCAGAAAGAGGAAAAATAGAGGTAAGAAATTAATAGAAAGAGGCACAATGAAGGTCATCAATGTGCAGAAAGAGGCAAAATGAAAGGTGAGAAATTAGCAGAAAGAGGAAGAATAGAGGTCAGGAACAAGCACAAAGAGACAGGAGCTAAAATAGAGAACAGAAACGACAAGAAAGAGAAAAAAATAAAGGTCAGAAACAAGCAGAACGAGGCAAAATAAAGGTCAAAAACCAGCTGAAAGAGACAAGATAAAGGTCAGAAATGAGCAGAAAGAGGCAATATACATGTCTGAGACAAGCAAAAAGAGGAAAAATAAAGGTCAGCAACGAGCAGAAAGAGGCTAAATAAAGCTAAAAAGTGAGTAGAATAAAGGAAGAAACTAGTGGTGGGTGGTAAACTTTACTGTTCGAGCCAAGTTTGCCAACTTTGCCACCCCACACTCCACTTGGAATATGGAATTCGGTTAATACTCCGTCAACCGCCTGTGGAGTAGAGTTTACTGACACGCTCACCCCTAGACATCATACCCCAACCAGTAGTATGTCAGGAGATGCATTTGCATGGTAGCTGAGAAAGGGTGTACAAGAAGAAGCAAGAATGGTTGTGGTATATATTCCCCACTATGTATAGTTTCCAAAAATCTAAAGGGTCCTCACTTCCTGGGCCAACCATCTTAAAAAATACCCACACAAGCAAAAATGTTACTTATTAGTGGAGGAAGCACTCCTTGAGTCACAAATAGAAAATAATATGAGCTCGTAAGTTCATACCAAAACATAAGAAAAAGGAAAAACGTTGTTGTATCTTACAAGACAAAACAGCAGAGATCAGGTAGTCGCATTTTTAAAGAAGTAATCTTTATTTTCTTGTTTCATGTAAAGCAACAACCACAGCTAAAAAGTGGCATCCCACAAACAAAGAAACTTCTTCAGAGCTGTTGAAAAACATGACAGTAAATTCTTTTTTTCTTTTTTAAAATTATTTTTATTTGCATTTTTAACACATACAGAACATATCAAACATGTCACATAAGGCCTTCCACCATACCCTATCCCCGCACCACCCTCCACCCTCCTTCCCCTGAATGCTCCTTAGCAAAACAATACTCGTGGAAACAGCGCCTTGCCAACTACGTCTGCATAGCACTTAGATGTCCATAACTTCCACACCTTACGTCGGGACATCATGTAGATCCACCCTTTCTCTATCCTAGTTCCCTGTCTAGGCCATGGTATCATCTCCATTTCCCCCACACTTCTTGGGGCAGCCTCTGTCTTTGTATGTGACCCTCTCCGCTGCCATGCATATGTCCATACCTCTTCTCCACTCCTTTATTTGTGGGGCTGCAGGCGCGCCCCAAGCCCGAGCCACATCCCACATCACCACCAAAGCCACCAAAGCCAGCGAGAGCAAAATCAAAAGTGGACGAGTCAGGTCTACCTCGTTGGCTATGCCCAGTAGAACCAATCTAGGCTCCATCGGGAGGGTTGTTTCCAATATGTCGCTTAGTTCCCTTAGTATCTCTGTCCAGTAGCCCTGGATAACACAACAGTCCAAGATGGTATGGTAAAAGTTTCCCTCCCCTCGCCTACATCTGAGACAGGCAGAGTCAGCCGCCCACCCCATCCGGTGTAATCGGTGCCTATCGTAATAAACTTAATGGAGGATTTTAAATTGTATAAGTAGAAGCCGGGACTTTATCGCGACTTCCCTGGGGTGCATCAGGGCGGTCTCCCAGTCAAGTGTCTCCATTACCCTTAGGTCCATTGCCCATGTCTCTTTCGGTTTCAGTTTCCCCAAACCGTCTGGTAATCAAAGTCCTGTAGGTCACGGAAACTAGCTTAGTCGGGACGTGCTCCTGTAGGAGTCGGCCCCCCAACAGTGCATACTCCGGTAGCGAACTCGAGAGCGCCCCTATCAGCTTTCCATGCATGGCGCACCTGCGCATACTTCAAATATTGCGTATTATGAAGTCCGTACTCCACTCGTAATGCCTGGAAGGACTTCAAGACTCCGCCTTTTAGCAGGTCTTCCAAAACAGAGATACCTATGTCATCCCATCGCTTGAACCCTTTTAATTTATGCAGTTCCTTGAGCCATGTACAGTGCCATATCGGGGTTTGTTTTGTCGGTTTATGAACCCATCCAATTCTCCGGGTTGCCCTCTCCCACAACTCCATAGTCACACGGGTTGCCGAGAGTAGCCTTTCTTTTTCCCTACCTCCATATAAGTAGTGCAAATACGTTCGGTGCATAATTTTCCCCCTCTCCAGTCTATAAGTTGGGTGATCCGCTTGGGAGTGAAGCCAATCATTTATTGGCGATAAATGTTCCACCCAGTAATATGCCTCAATGTTTGGCAAGGAGATCCCCCGTTATACTGATTCCTCTGTAGAGTCTCGAGGACTATCCTGGGCTACTTCCCCAGCCAAAGCAATGCCCGGAGATCTCCATTGATCACTTTGGAAACCTGTGGGGGAAGGGAAAAAACTAATTTTGGAGCATGTACAAGAACCTCTGCAAGGTTATCATTTTGAACATTGCCGCCTGACCTAGAATCGTAAGGGGGTCTTCCATCTGGCAGCATCACCAGCTAAATTTGCAACGACCCGCTCAATGTTCCTCTGGTACGAGATTGAGCGGTCTTTCGTTACAAATACCCCAGGTATGTAAACCCCTCCTCCGTTACCCGAAGTGCGACCAGGAAGGTAGGTCCCATACTCTCTCCCCTGGGGCTGTACAGGACAGACTTATGCCAATTTATCTTGTATCCCGAGGGGGAGCCATATCGGCCTAAGAGAGTGAATAGAGGCGGTATTGAGGTGGGTGACATATCGGAGGATAGCATCCGCATAAAGTGGCGTAACGAAACTTGAGGGGGCCCCCCTGCAAACTACATGGAGGGGGCCCCCCTCCCATCCTCCGTGCCAGTTTAGAGGTCTCAGGCCAGCGCCCCGCCATACTGCAGGGGATGCGGGGTGATTGTTACACCACTGTCACCAATCCAGCTGTTATAAGTAACACTGGATTGTGGAGTTAAAGGTTAGGCTTAGTCTGCCAGCAGGCTATCATAGGTGGTGGTCCATTCATTACAGGGTTCCTGCCATCAGTAGGCCAGGGAAGTTTGTCCAATTTTAGGTGGGTTTCCTGATTCAGACTCTTGTCATGATATTCAATATCGGGCCCACTCATCGTTCAGTTTTGACAAAAGTGCATCCACTGCTCCTTCTCATTTCTGTTTTAAAACATTAAACAATGCGACAATACAGTATTTCAAAAGCAGATGTAACTACAAAGAGCACATTTTGATAATACATTTGTGTTAGAAGACAATAGCAATCTCAAGAGGCATTGCATGACTTTTATTGCCACCTATTGACTAATTATAAAGATCAATTGCCTAATTCTGATTTCTCTGATAAAATTGGTGTTTTTAACATTGTTTTATTTATGTATTGATATGTTATGTTTTTCCACATAACGAAAAGGTTGTTTTTAAATATGATTATTAAAGTGGATATGTTTTTTTAAATGTTTGCCTTTGCTGCTTCCCCTCTCTTCACTGGTTTCCATCATCAATTACCTAGGAATTTGTGCACATATATTTTTCCCTGTCCTAGGTATTGAACGAATTACTGTTCAGGGGGTCCTTGTTATTTACATATTGCATAGCTTCATGCACACTGTGACCCCAATTCCATCACAGTCTCTCTCTCAGTCAGTCTCTCTCTCTCAGTAAGTCAGTCTATCCATCTCTGTCATTCAGTCTCTCTCAATCAGTCAGGCCCTCTCAGTCAGTCAGTCTGTCAGTCAGTTAGTCAGTCTCTCTCTCTCTCTGTCGGTGCCTCTGCCTGTCAGTCTCTCTGTCAGTCTCTCTATCTCTCTCTTTCTGTCAGTCTCTCTCAGTCAGTCAATCTCTCAGTCAGTCTCTCTCTTTCTGTCAGTCAGTCTCTCCCTTTCTGTCAGTCAATCTCTCAGACAGTCTCTCTCTCTCTGTCAGTTTCTCTCAGTCAGTCAGTCTCTCTCTCTGTCAGCCATTCTCTCTCTCTCCCTGTCAGTCTATCTCTCCCTCTTTCTCTCTGTTACTCAGACTCCTTCTGTCAGTCTCTCTCTCTCTTATTCTCTCTCTCTATCAGTCAGAATCTCCCTGTCAGTCTCTCTCTCTGTGTCAGTCAGTCTCACTCTCTCTGTCAGTCCCCCTCTCTCTCTTAGTCTCTCTCTCTCTCTCAGTCAGTATCTCTGTCAGTCAGTCAGTCTCTCTCTCTCAGTCAGTCTCTAACTCTCTCTCTGCCAGTCAGTCAGTCTCTATCTCTCTTATTCTCTCTCTCTGTCAGTCAGTCTCTCTCTCTGTCAGTCATTCTCTCTCTCTCTGTCAGAGTCTCAGTCTCTCTCTCTCTGTCAGTCAGTCTCTCCCTCTCAGTCAGTCTCTCTCTCAGTCAGTCTCTCTCTCTCAATCAGTCTCTCTCAGTCAGTCAGTCTCTCTCTCTTAGTCAGCCAGTCTCTCTTTCTGTCAGTCTCTCTCGCTGCCAGTCTCTCTCTCAGTCTCTCTCTCTCAGTCAGTCTCTCTCCCTGGCAGTCCCTCTCGCTGTCAGTCTCTCTCAGTCTCTCTCTCTCAGTCTCTCTCTCTCAGTCTCTCTCTCTCAGTCTCTCCCCAGTCAGTCAGTCTTCCAGACAGTCTCTCTCTCCCTCTGTCAGTCTCTCTCAGTCAGTCATTCTCTCTCTCTCGCAGTCAGCTAGTCTATCTCAGTCAGTCTCTCTCTCCCTCAGACAGTGACTCTCTCTGTCAGTCTCTCTCTCTGTCAGTCAGTCTCTCTCTGTGAGTCGCTCTCTCTGTCAGTCTCTCTCTGTCAGTCAGTCAGTCTCTCTCTCTCTGTTGGTCAGTCTCTCTTTCTTTGTCAGTCTCTCAGTCTCTCTCTCTTTCAGTCTCTGTCAGTCTGTCTCTCTCTCAGGCAGTCTCTCTCTCTCACTCTGTCTCTCTCTCTCTCTCTCTGTCAGTCTCTCTCTCTCAGCCAGTCAGTCTCTCAGTCTCTCTCTCTCTTAGTTTCTCTCTCTGTCAGTCAGTCTCTCGCTCTCCTAGTCAGTCTCTCTCTCTGTCTGTCAGTCTCTGTCAGTCAGTCAGTCAGCCTCTCTCTCTCTCTCTCTCAGTAAGTCTCTCTCAGTCAGTCTCTCTCTCTCTCAGTCAGTTTCTCGCAGTCAGGCAGTCTCTCTCGTAGTCAATCAGTCTCTCTCTCTCAGTCAGTCAGTCTCTGCCTCTCTCTCTCAGTCTCTCTCTTTCTCTGTCAGTCAGTCTCTCGGTCAGTCAGTATTCAGTCTCTGAGTCAGTCAGTCAGTCTCTACTCTCTCTCCACTCTCTCTCTCTCACCATTCTCTCTCTCAACTCTGTCCACTCTATCTCCACTGTCTCTTTCTCCACTCTCTCTCCACTGTCTCTCCACTGTATGTCTCTCCACTTTCTCTCTATCTACTCTCTCTCCACTCTCTCACTCTCTCTCCACTCTCTCTCCACCCTCTCTCTACTCTCTCTCTCTCTCTCCACTCTCTCTCCACTGTCTCCCTCCACTCTCTCTCCACTCTCTCCACCCTCTTTCTTCTGTTTCTCTCTCTACGCTCTCTCCTCTGTCTCTCTCTCCACTGTCTCTCTCCTCTCTCACTCTCCACTCTCTCACGCTCCACTCTCTCACTCTCCACTCTCTCACTCTCCACTCTCTCACTCTCTCTCCACCCTCTCTCTCTCTCGCCACTCTCTCTCCACTCTCTCTCCACTGTCTCCCCACTCTCTCTCCACTCCCTCCACTCTCTCTTCCTCTCTCTCTTGTCTCTCTCTCTCTACTCTCTCTGCACTCTCTCTCCCCACTGTCTCTCTCACTCTCTCTCCATTCTCTCTCTCTCCACTGTCTCACTCCACTCTCTCTCCACTGTCTTTCTCCACTCTCTCGCCACTCTCTCTTTCTACTCTCTCTCCACTCTCTCTCTACTGTCTCTCTCTCCACTCTCTCTCTCTCTAAGTCAGTCTCTCTCTGTCAGTCTCTCTCTCTGTTAGTCAGCCTCTCTCTCTCTCTCTCTGTTAGTGTCTCAGTCTCTCTCTCAGTCAGTCTCTCTCTCTCTCAGTCAGTTCACTCTCTCTCTCTGTCAGTCCCTCTCTCTGTCAGTCTCTCTCTGTCTCTCTCTGTCAGTCTCTCTCTGTCAGTCGCTCTCTCAGTCAGTCTTCCAGACAGTCTCTCTCTCTCTCTCCCTCTATCACTTTCTTTCAGTCAGCCATTCTCTCTCTCTCTCGCAGTCAGCCAGTCTCTCTCCGTCAGTCTCTCTCTCTCTCAGTCAGTGACTCTCTCTGTCAGTCGCCCTCTCTGTCAGTTTGCCTCTTTCTCTCTCTCTCTGTCAGTCAGTCTCTCCCTCAGTCAGTCTCTCTTTGTCAGTCAGTCTCTCTCTCTGTCGATCAATCTCTGTCTCTGTCAGTCTCTCAGTCTCTCTCTCTCTGTCTGTCTGAAAGTCTCTCTGTCAGTCATTCTCTCTCTACTTCAGTCAGTCAGTCTCTCTCTCTCTCTCTCAGTCAGTCAGCCTCTTTCAGTCAGTCAGTCTCTCTCTCTCTCAGTCAGTCTCTCTCTCTCTCTCGCGCAGTCTCTCTCTCGGTCAGTCTCTCTCAGTCAGTCAGTCTTTCTCGCAGTCAATCAGTTTCTCTTTCTCAGTCAGTCAGTTAGTCTCTCTCTGTCAGTCTCTCTCTACCTCAGGAAGTCAGCCAGTCTCTGTCAGTCAGTCAGTCTCTCTCTCTGTCAGTCTGCCTCACTCTCTCTCTCTCTCTCTCTCTCTCAGTCAGTCTCTCTTTCGCTCAGTCTCTCTCTCAGTCAGTCAGTATTCAGTCTCTGAGTCAGTCAGGCAGTCTCTCTCCACTCTCTCTCTCTTTCTCTCTACTCAATCTCCACTCTCTCTCCTCTCTCTCTCTCTCTCTTTCTCTCTCTCACCACTCTATCTCTCTACTCTGTCCACTCTATCTATACTATCTCACTCTCTCTCCACTCTCTCCGCTCTCTCTCCACTCTCTCTCCACTGTCTCTCTCTCTCCACTCTCTCTCTCCAACCTCTACACTCTCTCTCCACTCTCTCTCCACTGTCTCCCTCCACTCTTCTCTCCACTCTATCTCTCCCCACTCTCTCTCTCTCACTCTCTCAACTGTCCCTCCACACCCTCTCTCTCTCCACTGTCTCTCTCCACTCTCTCTCCTCTCTCTCTCTCTCTACTCTCTCTCCACCCTCTCTCCACTCTCTCCACTGACTCTCTCTCACTCTCTCCACCGTCTATCTCCACGCTCTCTCCACTCTCTCTCTCCACTCTCTCTCTCCACTCTCTCTCTCTCCACTCTCCACTCTCTCTATCTACTCTCTAAACTCTCTCTCTCTCTCTATTTGTGAGAGTGAGTGGGATAGAGTGGAGAGCTCTCTCCCACTCACTCTCACAAAGTAGTGTGCGTTCTAACAAGTGTACTTACCTGAGGGCACCATTTTGCTGCCTCATCCCTTCTCATATGAGTATTGCCCTGGGAAATGCAGTCTCCGGGGCTCCCACCCCGTCCTTGTCTCTTCTCTTGTGGGGTGGGCTTTGATTATGGAGAGTAGAGAGTATGGGTGGGATCTGTGCTGCCTTAGAGGAGCAGGGTGAATGCCGTCTCTTGGGGCCCCCACCCTATCCTCTTTCCAGGCCTTGCTCGCTCTGACTGAAGAGAAACAATGTATGTGGATACTTTGTTTCTCTCCAGTCAGCGAGAGGGGCTCAGAGCGGGCTGCAGACAGTCTGCACCTGCTTTAGAGGGAGAGAGGCTTGCTTCAGCAAGCCTCTTTCACAGCTCTCACCGAAGAGCTGAGGGGGGCCAGGTCCCCCTTCATTTACTGAAGAGAGTGAGCCCCCCCTGCACCACGAAGGCTGCGGGACAAACGCCCCTGCCACTACCTGCCTCTGGAGAACCACCAGATGTCGACTCGTGTCAGCCTCTGCCACTCCACAGTAATGTATGGGCAAGAGGGGGTGGGGGAAGCAGGATTACCAAGCACATTAAAGGTGGCCCCCCTATTTGTAAGTACTGCGACTCCCCACAGCTTCCACAACCACTCCAGTGAGAGCCGGTTCACAGGTACCTTTCCAGCCTGGGGCGAGCTCCGTACACCGCTGCCCTCCGTAACTCCACAATCTCCAGTCCCCAGCCTCTCTCCTCTCTCCCCTCAGCCCGCAGATTGGCGCTCCCAGGCTTCTTTCATGTTTTTCATTATTTTTTGGACTTTCATACTACAATCTAACCTTCCTAGTCTTTGCTCTAATCTATTTTTATTCACTTTGGGGCCCCTTAGACTGGCTTATTGTTGGAACACCAAGGGCTTAAAACACTTAAATACATTTTTCTATTAGAATTTTGTAACACTAAATTGGATAAACGTTCATTTTACTATATTTCCTGACCCCACCTCTTGCGTTTAAGGGCACCTTAACATTCACCTTCGCATGTCCCTTCTTTCTGCCCGGGAACGGTTTAATAATCTCATATTATGCTCTGTATGTGCTGCCTCAGAATGGCAGACAAGGTCTTCATCACTGTTCTAACGCCCTATGTCAGTGTTGTATCCTCCAGAGGTATCAAACGTCAGCTGTGAACGAAGCTGGACACTGTAGCACCTGTCCTCCAAACTAAACAATGAGTCAGAGGAGACCGTGAATGAGCATGGAACAATAACTACAAGCTTGCACTCGGAGATAGCACCTTCCTCCACACCTAGCAATGCGTCAGAGGAGACAGTGAATGGACATGGAACAATAACTACAAGCTTGCACTCGGAGATAGCGCCTTCCTCCACACCTAGCAATGCGTCAGAGGAGACAGTGAATGGACATGGAACAATAACTACAAGCTTGCACTCGGAGATAGCGCCTTCCTCCACACCTAGCAATGCGTCAGAGGAGACAGTGAATGGACATGGAACAATACCTACAGGATCACACTCGGAGATAGCGCCTTCCTCCACATCTAGCAATGCATTAGAGGAGACAGTGAATGGACATGCAACAATAACTACAGGGCCACACTCGAAGATAGCACCTTCCTCCACACCTAACAGTGCGTCAGAGGAGACGGTGAGGATGGGCATGCAACTATAAGCGCAGGGTCACACTCAGAGACAGCACCTTCCTCCACGCCTTACTGTGCATCAGAGGAGACCGTGAATGAGCATGCATCAATAACTACAGGGTCTCACTCGGAGATGGCCCCTTCCTCCAAACCTAGCAGTGCGTCAGAGGAGACAGTGAGGATGGACATGCAACTATAAGCGCAGGGTCACACTCAGAGACAGCACCTTCCTCCACACCTTGCTGTGCGTCAGAGGAGACCGTGAATGAGCATGCAACAATAACTACAGGGTCACACTCGGAGATAGCGCCTTCCTCCACACCTAACAGAGCATCAGAGGGTAAGTGGATGGACATTTAACAATAAGCGCAGGGTCCCACTTAGAGATATCACCTTCCTCCACACCTAGCAGTGTATCAGAGGAGACAGTGACTTGACATGGAACAATAACTACAGTATAAAATTTAGAGATAGCCCCTTCCTTCATCCCTAGCAGTGTGTCAGAGGCAGCACTGAATGGGCAACAATAACTATCGATTCAATGTCAAGGATTAAACATATGAGTTCAATCTCTGGCTGCCTCATATTCTGAAGGTGCAATTTGTTTAACTTGCAAAATGTACATGTTAGACAGAGCGCATTGCATGCAGCAAAGCACATGAGTGCAACAGTTGGCTAACACTGTGTTCAGGATATCATGTTGTGCCATTATAGTTCATGCACTAGCATCCAGAAGGGTACACTGGGTGTATCCACCTACTACAGTATCCAACAGCACACACCGCCAGGAAACATGACACGCCCCCAATAAACGCCAAGCACACATCATCAGTGGACATGCCTGTCAAACTAGAAGACCTGTAACTCTTAAACAGACATTATACACACATTGGGCGATGCATTATACATGCCACATAACATTCGACACATTCTCTGTGGAGAAATAATGCTCCTGTGTACTGTGTCAGAACCTGAATTATTAGAGTATTTTGGGACATTCTTTTCAGAACAGCCCACCCAACCGAATGGCTTGCAGACCAAATAATTTCACAATGCAGTGTTTGTTCATGCACTATATTGCCACCTTAGTTAACTCAATATTCATGAAGGAATTTGTCACACTTGCCAGGTCTGTTTGAAGCAGAGAGAGACTATCTTGCAGACCTGACTTCCTAAAACCTGTGTCTTGCAGTCTTTTGAGAGTTATAGATGAACTGCTAATTTCAAGCTCATCAGGCAGTTCCTGAACATTGACACTGTACCTTACGCATGGCACTATCAGAAGCCAAATATCCATGTCCTGGCATTGTGTTTGCCAACCTAATGCAGTCTAGGAGTGGTAGTCTTGGTACACTTCAGTGGGACTAAACCATCTGAAAACACTGATTTCTAATTGGAAATCCAGGATTGGTTTACTTGGACTCCTTTGGCATAGAACACTTGATAACCCTACTTATGCAGGGGGTGTCACTTCCTTTCACACACCTGCAAATTTTACCAAGTCAATGACCTATGGGGCTTATAGTCTTGCCTATTCTTTTTATAAAACGAAGACTACAACTCCCAGAATGCAAAGGGACATGGTTGAGTGGAACAGCAAGTCATGAAGGACCCGTCAATCTCTGATGCTATTTTTCAGTAGAATCTATTGCATTTCCTGCTCCAGTGATCTCAGTTCTTGAATGCCACGAGACCCTGCCTGACAACTTCTATGCATTGCTCCACCATTTGAATGCTTTATGAAAAAAAACACTTATGTCTGTGGGATGAATTAAAGCATTAGCTACTGTTCCACCACTACAAAATGTGAAGGAGCCCCCCTGAGATCTTGCAACTAGTCGACATACAAACACCTAAGGAAGAAAGACTCCTCCCCAGTAAAACAGGGACTTTACGCCCCTGAGAAAAAACACTGTAATGAATGTAGTGTATGGCCACTTGCAATTTATGCCCACTCTCTCAACTCAAACCCTTCTCAACAATTACAAAAAAAATTCCCAGATCAATATTATACAGACGTGACTGTCACTGTAGTGTGTCTCTCACACAATAAAATACTATTCTGTAGTGATTCTCCAGAAAGAGACACAACCTCGACCCCCTGAAAGGAATTATGCTGTCAGATGCTAAGGGCCTGATCTCTGTGCACTCACCTTCAGAAGTGACCACCCTATCCACTGGAACAGCCTCGCAGAGCCCAAGGAGGGTGACAAGAAGCAAGATGACACCTATAATCTTCATTATGGTGTAGGCAGTAATTTCTGAAACCCTTCTGCACCGATGTATGGGATTTATAGCATAACACAGCCAGAGAAGGAGGTAAAGCTGACGCAGGCAAAGGCTGTCTGGACACAGGCCAGGGATGTTTCAAAACTGCCCCTATCACATGCTGCAGCATTATACACACTCCTAGACAAACTGGTTTTCTTCACTCTTCCTCCCATGGTTAGAGAGAAAATTGATTTTTGACTACAGTATGTAACTTTGGAACTGCCTCAAGGGATTTGCCTGCAAAATAAATACCCATGCTTCTACAATCAATATTTAAGGCTACTGACAATAAGATCTAGTTGCTGTTGCAGAAAATAATCTTCCATCAGTATCCAGAACTCCTCTGTAACAGAAAATATTGAGGCAGTCAGAACTGTTGAAATGATGATCAGGACAGCATAGGACTATTGTACCACGACCTCCAACCACAAAGCATTGACTGACCCCTTTCAACCCTGGCACTGCTTTTGCAACGCCTGCAAAATCATCTATCAAGAAGGTAAACAGTATGTAAATGAAAACTGTTTACTTTCTATAGCTTCCAATGGAACCAGGACTGGAACTGTGAGTTCAGTAAAAATAAATGCATTCAGCAGTGTAATGAACACATGCATAGTTTTAAAGACCTTGTCATAGTTCATATGCAGTGTATGAGGGGCCAATGCACAACAGAAATAGTGAAACTACATTCAGATTTTTAAATCTAAGTTTGGTCGCTGTTTTACAACTTTTTGGAATGTGCACATTCTAATTAGACTTTGATGTTGAGTTACAACTGGCAAAGGTTTCAATGCAGCTCTTGGCAAATCATATGATTTCAATGTCTGGAATCCATTTCTACTGTATGCAGCTCTCTACAGCAGATGATCCCACTCAGTGGAAATCGATTCCTGTGAGCTACTTGGTCTCCTTTTATTGTAAAAGCAAGAACAAGTTTTTCAAACTCAGTGTACTTAGTGCTCAACCTGGAGTCGACAATAGGAAAGACGCATATTGACCCGCTTCTAGAAGTGTATCGACGGAAGTGTCTACCTTTGCTAACCTATTAGGCTGGTCTGTGGAGCTACTGGCCTGCAGGCTCAGGGAAATAGAGCCTGTAGGCTGTTTGTGGACCTCCCTTAGGTGCCCTGCGTTTGTTATCCTCAAGAGCTTGCCTTGCCTGGAATACCAGATCAATCTGACCAAATTGCTACTATGGAACTCAGTTTTGTGCAACACCCATACTTCATTCAATAGAGAGGTGATTGAGGACTACTGGGCCTGTGAGATGGGGCATAGTATACCAAGGGTGGTTTAAATAAAGCAAATGTTTTCAACTTTGGGCAGACCATCCATTTGTTCCAAGCCATGTGAGTTCTCAAAAATGGATAAATCTTGGATTAAGAAATCTTATGTCTGAATGCAAACCACCTTAGGCTTGGAACCATATTTGGATGATGTGACCAGTACATGGGACAGGAAATACCTAATCAAATGTAGGATTGGGTGTATTACTTGTTCTTATATGGTATGTTTGTTCTTCTCTGGGGCATTATGATAACTTGGCCCATGCATGAGAAAATTTCCCCAGAGGGGTCCAACTTCCTAAGCTCTGCCCTGAGGTCCTTTGGTCTGTGTAAGTGCAGACCAGTGTTATTGTTTTTACAAATGCTGAGTACACCAGAAATGTGCATGTAGGAAGTCCATTCTTTTTTGAATGAGGTCAGTAGGGTCCCCATTTATCTTGTATGGACCTGTTTATAAATTCATCAGGTTGTATCTTTTTTAAATATTTCAATGTGGGCGTGGTCGGATCTTTATTTATTATGTCGAATTATAAATTGCAGTTGCTTTTATAATCATTTGATTGATTGATTTATTCCTTTGTGTAAAGGCACAGATTTTTCCTCTTGGACAAATCCCTTCCACACACCCCCACCACATTTGGTGGTGATCCATTCCTCTTCTTACCCATGAAACAAATTCATACCACTATATGGCTGGATTTAAAATGCAACCCCTGTCAGCAGGAAATGCCAATGACAGGACTTTGTGAATGTACACAAACCTACGAGTTTCTGGGAGTTCACAAACTTTATGAGGAAAAACAAGCTTTAAACATCTTTGCCTATGATTTATGGATGCAGATAACTCCACTCTCTTGGCGCAGTTCTCAGTTTCTGTAACAAAAGGTTATACCTACTAGGAATCCCTTTGTGAGCTCCTGGCTTCATGTCTCCCCTTTCTTTACATATGCCCCTGCAGTCCTTGTTAGGCCGGCACCCGTACAGTCCAGGCTAAGCATATTGGGAATACTGGGCATCCTCCACCACTAACAACACCCCTCTGCCACCTGATATGAAGGGGTTATTGCCCTGTTGCACTCCCTAAAAAACAGTCACCAGCCTTGTAACACTTCCCTGACCTATGCCAGATACCACCCCTCAGACAACTGCCATAATGACTCACACTAATAGACTTACCAACAGGCAACACATATCACATTTCTGCAGGAATCCCATCTCACTCGGGCAGAGGCTATGCAGTTGCAGAAGCTTGAAGAGGTCTCTACTATCTATTCCATGTGTGCTTGTGGGTTATTAGTGTGCATAAGAGCAAGAGTCCCCTTTGTTACTGAGACCACGGTGCCTGATCCGGAGGGCCATTATATCTTCATTGAGGGCCAGCTAGAGGGCCGTCCAATGCTGCTTGATGTGATATATGCCTCTTACACTGAACAAGCAGCCTTCCCTGAAACTCCGGTCTCCCCTGGGTAATAGGAGGGGACTTCAAAAGTGTCCTAAATGTTGCCCGTAACCGCTCCTTCCTCCCACTTCCACGCATCACCACATCTTCAAATGTGGACACCTTATCCAGCTGGCTTAGCCACTAGAACCTCATGGATGTCTGGCATCTACAAAATGCCTCATCAAGGGTTTATTTGTTTAAATTCACATCAACATAACCTCGATGTTTAGATAGATCACCTAGTCAGTATGCCAGATTTACCCTTCCACATTGTTAACATTGATTACCCAGGAATAACCTAATCTGATCATAATCCCTAACATCTACATCTGGGATGGGACTGTGGCCTTCTTTCTCGTCCAACAAGGCATTTATGAACATTCAAACACAGGCCAGAATATCACTGACCAGGAAGAAATTCAAAAGCTTTTTTTTTTAACATTATTCTCAAATCTGCCAGACTCAATATATGGTATCTGAGAGCCTTATCATTCAGTACTACACTTCACTGACTTTGCCTCTTCCTTCTGACTCAAATTATCAGGCGATGTTGAAGCCAATAACTCTTTTGGAGATTCTACAAGCTTTAATTTTAATGCCCAACGCAAAAGCTTTTGGTAATGATGGGCTACCTACAGAATTCTTCAAAACATTTTAAAATGTACTTCTTTCATTTCTAGTCGATATATTCAATGTTATTAAAAGTGGGGGGAAGATCCCCTCAACCTTTTCAGTAGCAATAATAGTTTAATTTCTTAAAAAATATAAGTACCCAAAATTTCTTCACTCTTACAGGCCGATTAGCCTGCCTAATTCAGACGACTAATTGCTAATGCAGCTTTAGGCGATCCGTGTCACTCCAGCAGCATAATAAGTAATACATCCAGACCAGTCCGGGTTTGTTGCAGGCTGTTTATGTCGTCCAGTTTTTGATTCAGGCCATAAATTATTTTTCAGTACATCAGGTGAAAGCCCTAGTGATGATGATCGATGCCGAGCAGGCATTCGATCTGGTAACCCGGGATGCCTTATTTTTCTGTTTAGGAAAATTTGGATTTCCCCCTCAGGTGATTTCACTGCAAACCAACTTATATAATGGTGCCGAAGCAAAGTTGGTGGTTAATTCCAGGGCAGCAGGTCTAATTAAGATCAAAAGAAGCAAAGGTCAGGGGTGCCCACTTTCCTGCTTTTATTTACCTTTTTTATAGAACCACTCGCAATACAAATTCATAGCAGGGAACATTTAAAATCGCCATTGATGGGATTAGAAACACTAAAATGACTTACCAATGATAAGATTCCCTATCTGAATCCCAAAAAAGATAATATAGAATGCGCTTTTCAGATTATTGCAGATTTTACTAAGATCAGACCAAAACAGGACTTTTTGCTTTTTAACAGTGCATTGGATGCTCTCCCGCCATCATTACAGTTGTGCGCTAGGTCAAGGCTCCCAATCAAATATCTTGGTATATTCGTTACAAATTACTTCTATAGCCATTTCCAGTTGAATTACACTAAAATGTTATATAAAATCAAGGGGCTTGCTGAATAAATGGGCTCTTCTCCCCTTGACTATAATACGCCGTATATAAATGCTTAAAATGACAATTCTACCGTTATGATTTTTTTTATATTCTAACGTTCCGATAAAAGTTTTTTCAGGTACTAGATTCAGTAACGAGGAGCTTTATATAGAATACAAAATCTGCGAGGCTCAGGCCATGCTATTTTTCTTACTAGTTGTTAAATCACGAGGTGATTTGGCGTGTCACAATATTCGTATTTACTATCAGGCATAATACATGATGCACTGTCATCCAATTTAAATTGGCCAATCCAGTAGACAAGTTCTTTTAAGCGACAATGATTCAAGAAGCAGATACAAGCTTACTAGTCTTTATGAAAATAGGAAAACTATAAAAAAAACTAGGTACAAAGTTCTTCGAAATATCGATGGCCAAATGAATGCACTGGGAAAGTCTACGAAACTCCTTTTAATGTTTCCCTAGTCCAGCTTCAGGAGAGCAAAGATATGGGGTTGCTCCTTAGAGAACAGGAAATTAGATATTGGGACTCTGTAGGTTTCAAAATATTTTCTGACTTTTTTACACAAGCAAAAATGATTTCATGGAAGGAACTACAAGCGCCGCTCGGTCCACAATCTGTACAACATTCTTTAAGTTTTAATAAGATTATACACTTACTCTAGCTTCAATGTAATGATGCAAATCAAGTGACTCGATCGACAAGCAGAGCACTTGTAATAAGCCAACTATTGGGAATTGGCAATTCATATAGGTTTCTTCAGAATCTCCCTGCCAAGTTGGATGTACCTGCTTTTCTATCAAGTTTATTTGAAAAAAAACAATGTAGTGTCCCCGAAAACGACTGACAAGTAATTTCGGAGATAGGAAATGAATCCTATTGGGCGGCCGACTAGAAAAGAATGGCATTCCTTTCAAAATGGCTATTGTATTATACACCTGAGCTTCTCTATAAGATGTATCCCATGGTACCAAATAATTGCTTTCGCCACCATAAGGTCACATGAGCCCAGTTCTGCCAGTGCAATTCCTGAACAAGCAAGAGCTACACCTTGTTGATGAAGAAAACTCCATCCCCGATCCCTCCCAATCCAGATTCCAAAGAAACCACTGCACAAAGACCACTCTACTCGCCGCCGCAGACAATATCCGCACCCTCCTCGACCAAGGACACAACGCGGCCCTGAACCTACTCAACCTCTCTGCAGCCTTCGGCACCATCTCCCACTGCACACTCACTGTCAGAGTCCATGATGCTGGCATACAGGAAACTGCCCTCAACTGGCTCCACTCCTTCCTCAGCGGCAGAACCCAAAGAATCAGACTGCCACCCTTCCTCTCAAAACTCACGGAAATTAACTGTGGAGTACCCCAAGGATCATCACTCAGCGCCATGCTCATCAACATCTATACGGCCCCCCTCACTGCTATCCTCTGACAGCACAGACTCAGCATAGTATCCTATGCTGACAACACCCAGCTCATTCACTCCTTCACCAAAGACCCTATCAACATCAGACTCAACTTCCAGGAAGGAATGAAGGACGTCACATCCTGGATGGGTAGCAGCTGCCAGAATCTCAACTCGGAGAAGACAGAGGTACTTGTCCTCGAACACTCCCCCTCTGCATGGGACAACAGCTTGTGGCCTACTGCCCTTGGCAGCCCCCCCAACCCCCATGGACAAAACCTGCAACCTCAGAATCGTACTTGACTCCTCCCTCTCCATGCCCCGACAGGTAAACGCTGTCGTCTCCACCTGCTTCAACACCCTCAGCATCCTTCAAATGGATCCCCAATGAGTCAAGGGAGAACATCACCCACGCACTCATTACCAGCAGACTGTACTACGGAAACACCCTCTACGCCACGATCAACAAGTCTCTGCTCCTCAAACTCCAGACCATAAGGAACACCACAGTCAGACTCGTCTTCCACATCCCACAACTTATCACTCAACACCTGCGCAACCTCTCCTGTTTCCAATTGAGAAGAGAGTAACTTTCAAGATACTCCCCCATGCCTCCAAATGCCTCCACAACACCGGACCCCAATACCTCAATGACAGAATCTCCTTCCATGTACCCAAAAGGAACCTCCGATCAGCTGACCTCACTTCAGCGGAACCCCTGCGTATCCGCAGAGAAAGAACAGGTGGCAGAACCTTATCCTACATCATGGCCAAGACCTAGAACAAGCTCCCAATTGACATCAGATGCACCCCCACCCTGCATATCTTCAGGAAGACCCTTAAGTGCTGACTCTTTGATTGACCTGAGCTGCTCATCCCCCCCAGCACCTTGAGACCCTCACTAGTGAGTAGCACGCTTAAGGAATCCCTGATTGATTGATCGATTGATTGATTGAATGATTTCTAGCCACTCTAGCAACTCTCAAAGTAATTTCTGAGCCACTAAATCAAAAAGGGCCCATAAAGCAACAAAGCAAAAAACATGCCTACCACAGAATTTGATTGCCTGTGCCATTGCCAATAGACTGAGGTAGTGATCTATTTTGTGTGTCCTCCCATAAAGCCTTCTTGCTCCATCAAGGTTACATTATTTTGCTCTACTTAGGACTTCATTAGGTCTAGTAATACTTTAGAAAATACTTTCTCCCCTATATCCAATAAACTAATTAGACGATATTTCTTTGGTGTGTGTAGCATCCTCCTTCTTATGTATTGGCCTAAATAATGCCCCTTTCCAACTCACTGGGTAGCACCCAGAATCCAAGACTTTTTGGAAAGTGACATGCAGAGACTTGTCCACCAGTCCACAATAGTTTTTTTTATAACAGCAGGTAGGTTGTCTGGGCCCACTGCTTTACTTAGTTTGAGGCACTGTATAATACATTTTATCTTTTGAAAGGAGACGTACAACATATTATCTGCATCACCCTTTGCAGAAGTCTTCCCCTTGGCAGATGTAAACGTTGTGTGAAAATAAGTGAAAGCTACATTAGTAGTATGTTTCTAATCTGCAGGAAGACATGAGTTGCTTCATTAAACCGTGTACAGGTAGAGAAAAATATATATTTATATCAAAACAAAACCCATTCAGGCATAGAGTGACGCATACATTATACAAAAAAAGAAGCAGAGAACTCTGGGTCGCTCTCAAGTTTAGGTGGAAAGCAGCTCCAATATAGAGGACTCACAACACCAGCGACACTCTAAATGTGCTCACCTCAAATGCCTGCTTTTCTATCAAAATCTTTAGGCTTAGGATTAGCACAGTGCCATTTATGCCGCGATAGAAAGGGACAACATCTTTTGTCGTTTCCACAGCAAAGTTTTTAAGCATTGGGTTAGCACAGTGCTATCCTTGCCGAGTTGTAAAAGGGCCAAAGTGTTTTACCATTCCAGCCACAGTATTACAGCTTTGGATTGGTAAAATACCATCTGAGCCAACCTGAAATGAATAAAAGCAACACTTGACACCTGGTTTGCTCACAATAGAGATCTTCAGAGAGGTAGAGCTTTGTCCAGCCACAAGGGAGCACCCAGTACAAATCAAAACAAAACCCTTTGAGGCATAAAGTGACACATACATTATGTAAAAAACGAAGCAGAGGTAGTTTTAGTTAGGACCTAGTTTACTTTGGAAAAGCATTTTTTTACTTGATTATAACCTTTGGCGTAGTTTGACCAATCTGCATGAAATGTTGCTAAGAAATTGTCACAATGGATAATATTGATTGGGAAAGTTTGGAGGTAACCCGTGCATTGGGACCGAGAATCTGTGCCATGAGATAAGGTTGCGTTTGTAATGTTAATTCACAAAATATGGTTGCGTTTGTAATGTTAATTCCCATAGGAACCTTTTGCCAGCTCTACACCTGAGCCGCTAAACTGGACTTACACCAAGTTTGTCAGGGAGGTAGATGTCTTTTGCTTATTTGGTGTAAATCTGTTCAGTAGTTGAAAATATGTGTGAAAGCTTACTTAAGGGGTCAGGGTAGAGATACTTTGATCCCATGGATAAAAAATGGAGGTGTTAGTAGCCCAAGTTTTGCGTCCAAAATAGATTTTTAATCATGTGTGATATTTGTGATGATAACTCCGTGTACTGTTGTGGTATTGTTGCGATTACCCGTATCATCACGAAGATTGGTGAATTATTAACGCTCATTCTTATAGAGATATTGAGATTCTGATAAATGTTTTTATAGAGTTATTTATATAGTAAGTTATCAACTGTGATGGTTAGAATGAATAATATAGTTATAATTTTTTATGTGGTGGTGGCTATTGAAATCCTGCTTTTGCTTTCCGCTTTTGCGATGTAACCGCGGGGACCGTGATGACCAACGTCATTGCAATATCCCGAGTCACAGCGAAAACGGAAAATAGGTTTTAGAGATGGTTGTTCTAGAAATACAGTAAAAAAACATGAGTTTGAAGTGTACAGTAATAAACCTCTAGTGTATAGAATACTGTAATGTGTGTACATGTATGTGTTTTCACTTTATGAAAAAGGCACAGTTGTTGTGGTTAACAGAGACATTGCAACACTCTGAATATCTGAGAAAATGGGAAAATAGGTCTGAAAGTTGTTTTTTAGAGAAACCTAGTACACAAATATGAGTTTAAATATGCTTTGAAAGAAGTATGTATATAGTAGTGTGTTTAGACTAACGTTCAGAATGAATTTTTTTACATATCATTTTTTAGTATCCGCAGGGATTGTAACATCATCCCAAAGGTACCCAGAAACTAAAGGAAAAAAAACCTTTAGAAAACACTTCACAATATTTTAGGTACTAGGGTGGCTCTCAAAAGAGCCATTGTGTTGGGTGTGTGTATATGGCTCCTACACATAAGACTGGATGCAGAGTTTTAGGTTACTTAGAAACACCATGTTGCTGTCATCTGTAAAGTGCACTCCATCATTTCTGTACATTCCATGCAGATCAAAACACTGATTGTTTTATTAGATTCAACCCATACAGTTGTGTCTGAGGAACGCAGAAACAGTTTTATGAACATGTTTCCTAGCTTTATCAATCGGTGGACAGAACTGATTTGACCACTTCCATTTCTATCTTTGTGATATATTTTAGTACACCAAGACAGTGCGAGGGAAAAGTGATGTAAGTTCTGGAAAGGTATCTTTCATTAACGATCTAGCCCTGCCTACCCCATTTAATGTGCCTAGGTCATTGCCACCACAGAGCACATTTTGCAAACCCAAGCTATATCTGCTGAATTTCTCTGTTTTTTTGCGAGTGAAATGTCAGCCTACCTATACGGACCCAGGAACCTCAGATTTTTTCAGTGAATTTTGAATGTTTTTTTTTAAATTCTAATTCCTAGCTATCATGTCCCTATAATCTTTGTTTTTTTCAGTGAATGTGTGTGGATATATGCGTGTGTGTGTGTTTGTGTATATATATATATATATATATTCACTGAAAAAACCATAGGTTTCACACCAGTTATAGTTAGGAATTAGCATTTAAAAAACCTATTAAATTCACTGAAAAAACCATAGGTTTCACACCAGTTATAGTTAGCTGGAAATTTTACTGATATAAAACCATTGAAATTCCCACGTTATAGTTAGTCGGACTCACTATAACTTGCGCGTGCAATGCACTGCTGATGACATCACATATTACATCACTCATGACATGGTCAGTGACATCACTCATGACACCATCCTTGTGACATATTGACAGACCTCCTTTCACTATAATGTAACCCTTGAGACACATATTCAAAAATAGAAACTGAAATTTAAATAAAAAAAGGAGATACCTATATCAGTTACAACAAGCAATTCAGTAATTCCACTATCTATATACACATCCACTCATTCACCAACAGTTCTATATAGTCACTCATACATATACTCACTCATCATATGAAGTGATACACCTATACATCCTGTTACACACCGACATTCATCCAAAAGTTACTCACACACATATTCACACGTGCAAATAAACTATTGAACAACGATTTATTTGAATATAGAGTTATACACACACTTCCACCTTACTTCTATTGAAAATTACACATATTTATTCTCTTAAACAATCACTTATAGAAACACATACTTATTTAAACAGGAAATCTTACAATCTCTTACTCTCACATATACTCACTTATATACATCAATATTCATATATACTAGATTAAAACATATGTAGTTACTGATAAAGACACTAGTGAGACAGTCATTCACTCACTAACAAACACATATAGACACTCATCCACCCATACAGTCCTGTACATATGCTGTCTTCAAAACACATACAAACAAAGAGTCAGTCACTCATGCATCTATGTGCTAAGTAATACCTCCACCAAACTATATAGACACTCATACTGATACTAATAAAAATATCAAATAACCCATATACATACGCATGTAGCTACTTACCAACACATGTAGCCACTTATACACAAAGTGAAACACTAATAAATGTATTTAAATATTTAAACATAACTCACTAATATTTATTTTTCAGAAAGACACATATTCACTGGATGGTGTCATCAGTGATGTCATGAGTGATGTCACTGACCATGTCATGAGTGATGTAATATGTGATGTCATCAGCAGTGCATTGCACGCGCAAGTTATAGTGAGTCCGACTAACTATAACGTGGGAATTTCAATGGTTTTATATCAGTAAAATTTCCAGCTAACTATAACTGGTGTGAAACCTATGGTTTTTTCAGTGAATTTAATAGGTTTTTTAAATGCTAATTCCTAACTATAACTGGTGTGAAACCTATGGTTTTTTCAGTGAATTTCAAAGGTTTTTTTAATGCTAATTCCTAACTATAAGTTTCACTTTATAAATAAGACTGTTAGCACTCTAGTTGTTCTTTTTAACACTCTGGTACATTCTCTCATTGGGCTACAGTTGGGCTACATCTAGTTGAATTTTGGGCTACATTTACAATTTTTAGTCTCTGGTGGCCATCTTTGGGCTACATTGGGCTACTTTAGGCTACATTTGGGCTTCATTTTGGCTCTAACATATATTAAGCCCAATGTAGCACAATACATATTTTTCTAAATTTATTTTTTTTACAAACCACTTTAGAATAGGGCTACCTGTCCCTACAATTATCCAATTTTTTTTTTTTAATTTTTGGGGGGAGCGCTCCCGGAGCGCGCCCCGGGGAGCGCCCCGAAAAGCGTATTTCTGAAAAGCGCTCCGGGGCGCGCTCCGGGGAGCGCCCCGTGAGCGCCAATATCGCAAACGTAAACATGATCGTGACGTATCGCGTAGCCGCGACCGCGTGATACGCACGGCGTAAGCGCACCCGGAAGTACTCGAGCGAATACGATCGCACAACGTAAACTTCCGACGCGCTTACGCTGCGCGACCCGGGGCGCGCCCCCGGGCGCGCCCCGGGCGCGTAGCGTAAGCGCGTCGGGTCATGTGAGCAGAAAATAACACTTTTCATTGGTTCATAACAGTTTTGGTTTCATAATGATGAAGCCCCTGGTCTTGTGACCTGAAAATAACACTTCTCATTGGTTCAGGACAGTTTTTTTTTCTAAATGATGAAAGACCCCACCTTTTTTCCTTATTCTGACTTTGTCCTTTGACTGAGGAAGACCTG
This sequence comes from Lissotriton vulgaris, assembly GCF_964263255.1. Lineage (NCBI taxonomy): Eukaryota > Metazoa > Chordata > Amphibia > Caudata > Salamandridae > Lissotriton > Lissotriton vulgaris. The sequence continues at coordinate 1,869,112,992 of NC_141694.1, read as the reverse complement.
TTTGTTGCTCTGTCTACTTTTTTGCTCTAAATAATGGCTTCATTAGTAGCATCAGCTGGTGCATCTGCCCCACCACCACCACCACAACAACCAAGAGGACCAGCTCCAAATTATATTGGTGGTCAAGAACAGGAGGAGGAAGAGGAAGAGGAAGAGGAGGAGAGGAGAAGAAGATGGCTGCCAGAAGAAAATACACCTTACAAACCCAAACCACACTTTATTTGGCAGTTTTTTTCAATTCCAGAGGGGAAAAAAAAGGTGAATGCGCCCAAAGTCACTTGCCTCATCTGCAATGATGAACTTTCACGGGGCAACCCAAATAAGAAATATTCTTTTGGTAACTATACCATGATTCGGCACATGACAAGAAAGCATCCAAACAACTACTCTCGTGCAGAGTTCCGGGAACTGGCCAGTAACCTCCCCCATTCATCAAGGACCCCCTCCCAAAGAAACCAACCCACTTCCTCGGAACCAGAAACATCCGAGGTGATGCCTTGCATTCAGCCGAGATTTGCTGATTTTAAAATTACTTGCACTGCTTGTGGCAAGCTTATCTCCTATGGGGAACAAAGTGTGAAACTCATCGTCCTTGCAGGTGATAATCACAAGTGCCCCAAAAAGAAGTAATTTTTTGGGTTTTTTGTTTTTTTGCTCCAGTTGAGCCAGTTTCAATTTCCTTTTTTTGTTTCTCCCCCCAAAAAAATACAAAAAAATATATAAAACTGTTTTGAAAAGCCAAAAAAAGTTCAAAAAGTTCAAAAAACACAAAAAAAATATAAAACAACAAAAAGAAAAAAAAAAAGTTCTTTTTAGAACTACCTCCAATTTCTAAATCAAAACTTCATTTTTTAAACACTCTGTCACCTTTTTTCATCATAGTGCGCTCCCTGGGCCGCTCCCCGGTGCGCGCACCGTGCGCTTCCCCCGCGCAAAACGAAAAAAAAAAAAATATTTTAAATGCCCCGCGGGGCCCTTTTATAGCCCCCACATCAAACCTAGGGGGTCAAAGGGGTCTATCCCTGACGCCTTATGGTCAGTTCCCACTTTGTTTTAGCCACCTCTTATGTCTCGATTTTACCGAGACACAAGATGGCGACCGCTCTGGACTGTTTCGAATGTTTACAGACACCCGAGAGCCAATCAGCTTTCCATGCGCACCTCGCGTCACGCGCCTGGAGCGCTCCCTGGTGCGCGCACCGGTGCGCTGCTATAGATATATATATTTTTTGGAACCTAAATTACTCAAAATCCACTGGAGCACATATCTTGAGACATAGCAAAGGCACATCGGGCTACCAGTCCCTACAATTTTGCCAAGTTTGGTGTAAATCCATTCAGCCGTTCGGGCTAAAAGTGAAATCGACCGCCCTATGGAAATTAACATGGGGAAAACGCGTTTTGGGACCCCCCTTTTATCTCGGCCCCCGCTTATTGTATCCCCCCCAAACTTTCAGGGAAGGACCGGAGCTCGACGAGGCCATTTTGAGGAAATTTTCAGGCAGATTCGTCAACCGGCGCCAAAGTTATTCCAAATAGAATTTTGAGATTTAACATTGAAAAAAATCCTAACTATAACTACCTACTGGCGACCGCCAGTAGGTAATATATATATATATATATATATATATATATATATATATATATATATTCCTCCACCATTACCGGTACAGAGATCATCGGCTGTCGTGGACGGTCCGAGAAGGGTAACTGGTATCCCAATGAATTTCCTCCAACACACTTCCTGGTAAGGATGCTGCTCGGACACCCAGGTTAACTTGCAAGTAAAGTTTATTTAGGCAAGTAGAAAAACCTATTTGCCTAAATAAACTTTACTTGCAAGTTAATGCAAGTTAATTTTCAGAAAAACACCCATTCACTGGATGGATTGCTAGTGTGATTGGAAGTGGTAAGAATTGTTCTGAGGCAAAATAGCCGGGACCGCTTGTATTTTAAAAACGCTACTCTGCAAAACGCTTTTTAAAATTGTATCACATGTTTTTATTGCCTAAATATTGCGCTGACTGATTTCACGAGTTAGATGAAATATTCTTACTGTGTGATTAAATAACCTGTGTGACTGCTGCCACCGCCTCTCAAAAGCCCAGGTGTGCACGGCTCACCAGGCTCCCCCGTTCCCGGTACGAGAAGGGCGAGCAGACGACTGCTCGGCCCCTCCCACCCTCCCGCCATTCCCGAGTACTAATGGAGCCATTGCCCCGGAAGCGCAGCGGACGGGCGCAGCGGGCGCGCCGTCAGCGCGCCGAAGGCGCGCCAAAGGCAAGCCCGTCTGTGCCCGTCCGTGTCAGTCCGGGGCACGGGGCCACAACTCCTGACCCTTCCCCTGGCCACCCCGATCCTCAGAAGATTAGTGTCACGACATATACAGCCAGTGAACTAAAACTACTAAATACCACGGACACACCACATTCCGGCATGTGTGCACAACTGGACCCTTCGAACACCACGGGACCAGTTAGCTGTCGGAACTGTCACTGGCTGAGCGATCCCTGCCATGGCCCCAGCAAACCAACTACCCCTAACGTGACCTTAAAATGTCTTTTGCTAAATGTCAGGTCCCTCCCCAAACATGCCATTGAAATCTGGGATATTCTCAAAAACGACCAACCTGATCTAGCCTTCCTGACCGAGACATGGCTAGACAAACATAGCACCCCGGACATCGCCACAGCTCTCCCTGATAATTATAAAATACTCAACCTAAACAGGGAGAAAAAGAAGGGAGGTGGGGTTGCTCTAGTGTTCAAAGACTCACTGACCTGTAGGCAGGAGATAATCACTCAGGCTAGGAGCCATGAAGCAATGGCCTTTACGGTATCCATTAACACCACCGTTATACTCGGCGGTGTTATTATTTATAACCCCCAGGCTGTACCTCCGATTTTAACACCCAGTTCCTGTCACAAGTCATGCCTATATGCCTTCAGAATAAAAACATACTGCTCATAGGAGACTTTAATATCCACTTCGAAGACAGCAACAACCCCCTCACTAGACAACTGACCGAGAATATGGAGATATTACAGCTGCATCAAAAAATCATTCAGCCAACGCATAGGGCAGGACACACCCTTGACCTGCTGTTCTCCAATATCAACGCCATCTCTATCTCAGCTATTAAACCTCTAGCGTGGACAGACCACTCACTGGTCGAGTTCGACCTGCTCCTACCTACAAAAAACCCCAGGTCTTCCAACCAAATAACTATCCATAGGAGAAGCTATGCCAACTTTAAGGTGGAAACCTTTCAGAAACATTTTATTCACCCTCCAAGTGGTGAACTAGGTACTGATGAAGCAACAGACAGACTTCAGAGCCACATAGCCTCAGCTCTGGAGCACTGCTCAAAGCTCCGTGGCAACGCCAAGCCTAGGCGTACCATGTCTGAAAACTGGTACGGGCCAGATCTGAAGGCACAAAAAAGGAAGTGCACCTTCCTCGAACGCAAGTGGAGACTAACAAAAACTCAAGAGACGAGGGCCATTTACAAAAATGAACTGACACAATACACCAAGGCTATTAGAAAGGCAAAAAAAGACTACTTTTCAAATAGGATCTTGGATAACAAAGACTCCTCGAAAGAGCTTTTTAAAATTGTGAAAGAACTTTGCAGTCCTGCTAACCTCTCGGCCAATCTTACTCCCTCTCAAACAGGCTGCGACAAATTGAATACCGGCGAAAAAATAGACAAGATCTATTCATCCTTCCCTAAAGCTAACTCCGACGGCCTGCTGGACCACGAGCCCTCCTCTTCCCAAAACTTCTGCACCAGCTTTGGCCCGTATTCCGAAGAGGAAGTAGGCAAAGCGATGCTCGAAATCAAATCCGGCTCCCCCCTTGACCCCTGCCCTCACCATATCTTTCGTCAACTCACTCCCTTGATCTGCCCTGCTGTCACTCAGCTACTTAATCACTCACTAGAAACTGCAGAGTTTCCATCATGCTGGAAGATCGCCACAGTCACCCCCCTATTAAAAAAAGCTGGATTAGATATCAACAACCCGGCCAACTACAGGCCGATATCCCAACTTCCCTATCTATCAAAAGTCCTAGAGAAACTGGTCAATAGACAACTAGCCAGTTTCCTCGAAGCCAACAATCTGCTGGATATCACTCAGACGGGCTTCAGGGCTAACAACAGCACAGAAACCACTCTTTTTAGCAGTACAGGATAACATCAGGATGCATGTCGATCAGGGAAAGACAGTGGCCCTGATACTGTTGGACCTCTCGGCGGCGTTCGACACCGTCCCCCACCACCTGCTTCTGGAAACCTTAGCATCCAAGGGCATACGGGAAAAAGCACTGGGCTGGCTGCGGTCTTTCCTTTCGAATAGATCGCAATCAGTGCACATGGGTAACTTCTCATCCCCAGGCCGTAACATCAAATATGGGGTCCCACAGGGGGCCTCATTAAGCCCAACTCTGTTCAACATTTTTGTTTCATCTCTGGCAGGAATAGGCAGAAAGTGGGGCATGGAAATCTGTTCCTATGCCGACGACACTCAACTTACGGTCATCCTTGATGAAAATAACAACCCTAAAGAAAGGCTCCTTAACTGTCTTACCGAGCTGGCCGACTGGATGGATCAACATTGCCTAAAACTCAATGCTGACAAATCTGAGATCCTCCTGATCGGCAGCCACACCGAGCTGTGGAACGACAGCTGGTGGCCTATAGCGCTGGGCACTCCACCAACCCCGGCGCAAACTGCAAAAAATCTCGGAATAACCATGGATACTGCACTATCCATGAAGACTCATGTAGCTGCCATCTGTGGCAAAGGCTTTGGAATCCTAAAAATGCTCAAAAGAGTCTTCCCCTGGATTCCACTGGAGTGCAGAAAGATCCTGGTCCAGTCACTCCTGATGAGTAGGCTGGACTACGGCAACTCTATGTTCGTAGGCATGGCCGATTACCTCTTTTCCAAGCTCCAAATGGTGCAGAACGCAGCAGCCAAAGCTATATGTATGAAAAAGAAATACGACTCGGCTAAGAGCTGTCTGCGCCACCTCCACTGGCTACCTATGAGGCAAAGAACGTCCTTTAAAATGATGTGCATCACTCATAGAGCACTTCACAAAACTGGTCCCCTCATCCTCAGAAATAGGATTCAGTTCTATGCGCCCACTCGGAACCTCCGCTCTCAATCTCTGGCTCGCGCAAAAACCTGCAGGGTAAAGAAAGCCAGGATGGGCGAACGCGCTTTCTCTCATATTGCAGCAGCCAAATGGAACGAACTACCCACAGCCCTCCGACTCATAGAAGACCACCTGACATTCAGGAAGCAGTTAAAATCCTTCCTCTTCCCTCTTCCTGAATGAACCCCGCTAGACTGCCATTTACTTGCACACTAGCAAATATAGCGCCGTGATATCCTACCAAGGATGATTGTTAGCGCTTTATAAGAACCTTAAATAAATTAAATAAATAAAATGTCATCAGTGATGTCATTCGAGATGTCATTAGTGATGTCAAGAGTGATGTCACTGACCATGTCATGAGTGATGTAATATGTGACGTCATCAGCAGTGCATTGCGGGCGCGCAAGTTATAGTTAGCTGAACTAACTATAACGGGGGAATTTCTATGGTTTTGTATGAGTGAAATGTCCAGCTGACTATAACATGTGTGAAACCTATGGTTTTTTCATTTAATTTGCAAGGTTTTTTAAATGCTAATTCCTAACTATAACGTGTGTGAAACCTATGGTTTTTTTCAGTGAATTTGCATGGATATTTAAATGCTAATTCCGAACTATGACAAGTGTGAAACCTATGGTCTTTTAAATGAATTTCAAAGTTTTTTAAAATGCTAATTTCTGTATCAATTATTATATTTTTTATATATTTATTTTTCAACAAACTGCCTATGTATATTGTAGTAAATTGACTGCATCCTGTAATCTGCAATGGCTCAGCTATTTTTCTTATTTGGATAAAGTTGAACAGTATAGTCGACATCTTCAGCCAACATATAAACGTTAATTATTTTTGATTTTTTTTAATTGTTTTTCAACGTGCGCGCAATGTGCGCGCACCTTGCGATTTAACAAAAAAAGAAAGATTTTTGGGCCCTTCGGGGTCCTTCAGGGACCCCTGAGAAGGCCTAGAGGGTTAGGGAGTCTCTACCCTGCCCCCTTTTCACATTCTCCACTTTTGTTTTTGACTCACTTCTGCCTCGAGGGTGCGTGATACTTGCGCGCACCTCACAATTTTTTTTAAAAACAAAAAATAGTTTTTTTGCCCTTCGGGGTCCTTCAAGGACGCCAGGAGAAGGTCTAGGGGGTCAGGGAGTCTCTACCCTGCCTCCTTTTCATGTTTTTAAAAGCATTTACGAAAATCTGGAAAAACGTCATTCATATGCGACGGTTGCGCAAATTGCGAGCACCCGTGCGCGCATCTGTGCGTGCACGTAAAGTCATGTGACTTGAAAACAAAGTCATGTGACTTGAAAACAACACTTTTGATTGGTTTAGAGTAGTTCCTTTTCCAAATCTTCAAAAACCCCACCCGCTTCCCTCACAATCTGTTTCACTTCTTTGAGAGAAGCATCTTCAGGATTTTTCTACAAGAATTGAAAATGGCAGAGCAACAACAGGCACTGGAATCTTCATCCGATTCGGATTTGGACGTTGTACCTGAGCAGCCACTTCCAAATAAAAAGCAAAGAATCATTTATTTGGAAATTTTTTGAGTATCCGGAGGGGCAGAAAAAGGTAAAAGCCCCAAAAGTGACATTCAAGATCTGTGAAAGTGCACTTTCTAGAGGAAATGCAGGAAGCATTAGTCATTTTCCATTCATACCATGATTAGGCACGTCAAAAATGTGCATCCAGCTAATTTTGCAAGGGCATCTGCTCGAGCCCTTGCAGTCAACCCTCCCGCTGCTGGCCCCAGCACCTCTTTGGCAGCAGCATCTCCATCAACCACTGCGTTATCCGGCCAGTATTCAGCAAAGTACATATACGTTGCAATATGTGCAACAAAGTACTCTGTTACGGAGAGCAAAGTGTTAATTTAATTGAGTTAAAGATAACCCAACACACATGCTCCCGCAGTTAATTTTTTTCTTTTTCTCTTTTTGTTCCGGTTGACCAGTTTATTGTTACCTGTTTTTTTTTGTTCTAAAAAAAACAAAAAACATATAAAATTGTTTGAAAAAAAATGTAAAACAAGAAAAAAAAACAGTTCTTTTCAGAACTAACTTCACTTCTCCAAGAAGAGCTATATTTCTAATATACTGTGTCATAATTTTTTGGAATGAATTTGTAGTGTATAAATGAATGACTGAAATGAGTGAGTGAAGGGGAGGAAAGGACTGATCGAATGAGTGAGGAAAGGGTAGTTTGGTGAGTGAGGAAAGGGGAGTCAAAGAGTGACTGAAACAAGGGGACTAAGGGTAGGGGAATGAGGTAAGGGGAGTGAAAGAGTAAGGGAAGGGCAGTAAGGAATGGAAAGTGAGGGAGGAAGAGTGAGAAAAGGGGAGCAGGGGACGGAGACAAGGAAGGGGAGTAAGAGACGGAGAGGGAGAAATAGAGCAGGGTAAAGGGAGTGAAGGTAGGAGAAGTGGAGTAACAGTGACGGAAGGGGTATGAGGATAAGAAAAGGGGGGTAAGGGAAAGTGAGAGATGGGGAGTGAGGGAGAGAGAAGTGCAGTGAGGGGATGGAGAGAGTTAGAAAAGGGAAGTGAGAGAAGGGGAGTAAGAAATGGAGTGAGAGAAGGAGGAGAGCAAGGGGGAGTGAGGAAAAGGGAGCGGGAAAGTGATGGGGTGAGAAATACAGAAAAGAGGAAGTGGAGACATTGTTAAACTTGTTATTTAACTGTATTTGTTTTGTCTTTTTTTTTGCTTCCATGCGCACACCGGGTGCGCACCTCGCATCTTTAAAAAAATTTGGTTTTTTGGCCTTCAAGGTCCTTCAGGGACCCCCTCAGAAGGCCTAGGGGGTCAGGGGTCTCTACCCTGCCCCCTTTTCACGTTATCCACTTTGGTTTTTTGGCTGTCTTCTGCCTCGGAGACACAAAATGGCGGCTCAAAGGTGCTTGCACCGTGCGCACACCTCGCGATTTTGTTAAAAAAAAATTTAAAATGTGGGGGGCCTTCGGGGTCCTTCAGGGACCCCCTCAGAAGGCCTAGGGGGTGAGAGATGCGCGAGCGCGTCGATCAAGATGGCCGCCGCCATCGGAGCTCCGTGAATCCATCGGCCCGACCTCTTCAAAAACGACGATTTTTGTGTCAGGAAAGTGGCGCAAATAGAAGCGCTTGTCTGCTGGTGATATCGCCTACCTGTATGACGCATTTGGGGCCATTCTGTTGGACTTAAGTCATGTTTTCTTCTCCTTGGCTCCTGCTCCCAGCCTTTCCTTAAGGTACTGCCTGCTCTGAGTGCTTGGAGGGAGGAGTGTTCTCCAGGAAAGGGCCTGGCTTTGGCCTAGCTACGCCCACAGTCCAACATAGCTGCTGCACCACTTGTTTTGAGGAGATTTGCAGAGCTTTTCACTGCTTTCTTTTGTTTTAATTAATTCAATCCATTATTAAGTATTATTTTCCACATATGTGTTTTGCTTACCAATATTTGTGGAGATTTTTTACTTCAAAATGGATAATAAAAATTCTGCCAACAATAAAAGGAGACAGCAAGTTTCTCCTCCTCCAGCTAAGACTAAAGTGGTGGAGTCATCGGAGCCTTCTCTTTCATTAATTTTGAAGGAAATTCAAGCGCTGCGTAATAATACAGATACTATTGCCACAGACATTAAAAGTGTGCCCAAAGATATGGCTTCTCTGTCAATGAAAATTTCTGACAACTGTATCAAAATACAAGATAATAAAACCAAATTGGATACTTTTACACCTTTAGTGGCAAAAATACTTCCCATGCATGGTCACCTTTTGGACATGGAAAATAGAAATAGACAGTACAACCTTCGTATTTTTAATTTGCCTGAGGAAATTGAGGGTTCTAATTGCTGACTTTATCTGGAATCTCTGGTTCCTGGTCTTCTCAATATCAAATTTCCAGAAAAATTTGAAGTAGACAAAGCCCATAGAATTCCCTCTCATCGCAATCCTCGACTTACCAAACCGAGGCAAATGATTTTCAAAGTTCTGCGTCATCATCATCTTGTCCTGAAAAGGAAAGCTGCCAGAGATATTCCCTCACTTCTGGTGAATGGTAACAACATTTTTATTCATCAGGACTGCCAAGGAAACAGTTGCTATACGTAAAGAGTTTTCTGCTTGTCGTCCTCAGCAGTGGCGGCTGGTGAGGTTTGTGAGTGGTGGGGCTGGGTTTGTTCAGGGGTGGGGAAGAAGACATGTTGTGTCAGTCCCACATCCTAATGTTTCCTTATGGCAAGTTAAGACCTCATGATTCCACTTAGTGGTGGTACCAAACTGCTACAAAAGCCCAGTAGGTGTATATTTTCCAGCATATGAGGGCCACTCCAGAAAGCAAAATGCTTTTTAACAAGTCATACTGAATGTTCTCGTGTCATTTATGGGCAGTCCTGCCTGCTTTCTAGCCTTAGTGACTGATGTCAGCAGCGAGCAGTTAACTTGCTGTCACTGAGGTATAGCATGATCGAAACAGTCAGACACTAGCTATAAGCCGTAGGAACAGTCAGTGTGCATCCCTGGAATCACAGTATCTTAATTTTTCATTCCCACACAAGGGGAGTCCTCTGAAGGCAGTTGGCTCAAATGCGCCTTAATCCCACTTGATGAGGCGGGCTCACCTCAACCACTTGATGAAGCAGCCACACCCTGACCCCAGATTTGGTAGACCACAGTGCACCCTTGATCTGGATCTTCAAGCTGTACAGAGAGAATCCCTCACCCTCAAGGGAATTATTAAACCACTTTCTGAAAGTCAGGAAAATGCAATAGTTAGAAACAACTCTCTGTCATGTGCTGCTGTGCCTGTTTCCACCCAGGAATCAATTGTATGGCAGACAAACAAATATTGAACTCCATATTTGTAACTCTACTGCTTCTGTCAGTTAAGGAGGAAGTATTTGATTTAGTAGCTTTGTATGAAAAGTAGTTATTTTTCCAATGACAAACTCTGATGCTTTGTAGCTTGAATGAATCAACTGCAAAAACAAAAAACAGATCTAAAAGTTTTTTGTTTTGAGCTATCAAAAACATTCCTGTTTTGGCACGAAGGCCTCAGTTTATATGGAATTCGTAACACAGGCAAGGAACAATACAGCACGCTCTCTGGTAAACTGGATCCCTCTGCTGCGGTCTATTCAGGCATCTGGTCAGATGTACTCACTCTGTCAATACCCCTTGAGTTTACAGGCAGAAATGCAATGGCAGTGATCAGGATTCTTGTCCTGTCAGGAGATCGAACATACACACTATAGAAAAAATGTACTGGAATAAAACCATAGTATGGAATGAAACAGCTTTCCACACAAGCCTGCGACCCTCAATAAAAACACACACATTCCTATTTCCAATTCAAGCAAATAACGAAACACAATTAATGATTTGGATCACTAACGCCCCTAAGTGCAAATGTGCAGAGCACAGCTGGCTTTTTTTATATACCTCATCTGGCTGCTGAACTGGGGGGAAGTTGCCTTCAAGCCAGGCCAGGCCATGCGACTTCGACTCCTCTGTTTTTTTATGTAAACAAACCTTCATTCACAGATCCCAGTTGCAGTCTATGCATTGTGATGTTTTTTCTTTATCTAAACTTCGACCCTTTTTACTACCATACTGTTTGAGGCACGGACCTCTCTCTTTGAACAACCCTATCTGTAAATCGAAATAGGTTTCTGTTCATAAGCATTAATTATATCACTAAATGAAGGATGGTGTCGATTTTTTTTATTAATCTCTGTGATCCTGTGTTGCGTAAAGATCAGTTCAGTGTTAACAGCAAGCAATAAAAATTTAACGGGACCAGGGTCATTGTACACCTCACCAGGTCCTCTGCCCCTATTGTCCCTCATCTAATGACAAACACCCAGGGGGTCTACTAAAAACACATGCTCTGCAACGGCAAAAAAACTCTGACATCTTCCAACGGAAAGTGCTAGCACATTACCCCATACTACTAATACAGCAGCACATCTGCAAGGTTGCCTTCAGACACAGGGCACAAACCTGGTAGTGCGCGAGCAGCACCTTGTCCTTTGATCCCCCACCGACCGTCATCACCAGCACGAGTCTAGCTGGCCTCAGTGGCCTGACACTGGCAGTAATTCATGTCGACTCTGAACAGACACATACTGCTGGGCCCAATATGAAAATGGCATCTAAGATTAAATATTATGCGGCGGGAAGCAGACTCAAGTCGAGTCTGCGCAGTATCATACAGTCCTGCCTGCAGCCTTTACCACACCCTTTCCAGCTCGTAACAGGGTGGGTCATATGACGAGCTGGGATAGGATTTGGTGAAAATGCAACCCCTTTCTGATTGACGTGGAGGCTTAGCGCTACAGGGCTTGTGTCTCCAACGCCCGGGGCTAACTTCACCTCCACGTTATCAGGAGGTTGGGACTGGCCTTTGATGCAAGATCTTTGCCGAGCTGATGACCTCACACGCCTCAGGGCGGAGAGATTGTCAGCCCGGCAAATACTCTACATGAGAGCAACGTAATTTTAGAGAAAGCACTGTGACGGAAGTGACAGTCTGGTAGACAGTGCAAAAGATAAGGCCCCAATTCAAGTAAGTTTGTATGTGTGCATATATGTATTTTTATAAAACGAAAACCGCAGGTTTAGCACTGCAGATTGCTTTGCTTTTTTTGGTGAAAGTAAAGGGGGCGGAGCCCCGACGCCCTAGCACAGAAACCCCCACTGGTCCTCAGCTTAGAAGCCTTGGTTTCAAATATGGACTTTTTGATCCATCTACAATGCGCATATGGAAAAATACCTTTTCCAAATCCTTCCAGCGACCTGAAGAATTAAGACACTTTCTGGATCAGCAAGCTCCACCTTCAATGGATACACATGACCCTAACACTTGACTTTTTCTGACCTGAAATTTAATGACACATATTTGATTAATCTTACATTCATGGGCTCCAACGGTTCTGGCCATGCTTGTGAAACGTGTGTGCGCTTCTATGTTTCTATTTGTGCATCTTGTTCGTTCTTTTTTCCCTTTTTTCTTTTCATCCTATTCTGTTCTTTACTATGGAGTTGTTGTTCTACTCTGTATTTCAAATTTTAGAGTCTCTGTTTTCATCTATACTTCTACTATGCTTTTTCTTATCTCTTCTTGTGTCGATTCCTTTTTCTCCTTCCTTCTTCTTTCTAATGGCTAATATTCACAATATTAAAATTGTTTCTCTTAACGTGAAAGGTTTGAGACACCCAATTAAACGCACAAAGATTTTGGACTACATGGGTAGTTGCAAAGCTGATATTTGTTTTGTTCAGGAAACGCATGTTGAGGATAGATTCTAGAGTATATGAATAAAAATGGGTAGACACTATTGTTTCTTCTCCTGCTAAGGGAAAGAAAAATGGGGTAGCTATTTTCTTTACGAAAAGGTTACACTGTCAGATTCTAAGTAAAGTTTCTGATTCTTAAGGTAGATATGTTATAGTTAAAATTAAAATTCATGACTCTACTTTCTTTTTGTTTAATATTTATGGTCCTACAGCGGATGATCCCGCTTTTTGGTCCACTATCACTACTAAAGTTTTAAAGTTGGGTAAAGTTCCATTAATTGTTGTGGGGGAATTTAATGGTATTGCTGACCCTTTGTTAGATAGGTTATCTACTACTAGATTCCGTCCTCCCATGGTTTTTCATGCTTTCAAAGTTTTTCTTCATACCACCAAATTAGCTGATATTTGGAGACTTCACTTTCCCACTGAGAAATGTTTCTCTTTTTTCCCAACCCTCATAATTCCCATTCCAGGATTGATTATTTTTTGCTTTCCCCGTCTCTTATTCAATCTGCAACTAACCCAGTCATTGGTACCATAGACATATCTGACCACGCTTTAATATCTTTTGTTTTGAATGTATCATCTACTTGCACTAACAAGACTATTTTTATTTTTAATCCAGAAAATGCTTCTTCTATAGTCAATAGATGGGGGCTTTTAAAGCTTATATTAGAGGTACTACCATTTCTAATATGGCTCATGAGAATAAACAATTCAACTCTAATATTAAACTCCTAGCGAAGCAAATAGCGAAATTTGAGCGATTATTTATTACTTCCATGGATCCTCAATACAAAATTAAACTACAAAAACTCCGCTATGAATTCAATGCTATCCTGAGTAAAAGGGCTGGGGTTCAATTTGCTAAGTCAAATGCTAGATTCCGTTTTAACTCTAATAGGTCGGGGAAACTCCTTGCAAACTACTTGTGCATTAAAAGGGATAAAACACAAATAACCTCCATTCATGGTCCTCAGGGTAAGATTGCAGTGTCCCATAATGATATTGTCCAAGAATTTTTACATTTTTATTCCGACTTATATAACAAACCAGATCTTTGTGATGATTCATTAATTGATGCTTTTTTAAATACTTGTAATTTACCCCAAATTTCTCCTTCAGATAGACTTGAATTAGATTCACCAATTACTAATGATGAAATTCTGAATGCCATCAAATCACTCCCAAAGTCACAACTCACAAAGTCAGTCTGCTACCAGACCCAAAGTATATGTAATACGTAAACATTGTAGGTCCTGCATGGCAGGGTACTTTTTGGGACTACACTGCAACATGTCCATTTGCAGTCCATGTGAGATAACTGAGCACCTTTTCATCCAAAGGATTTTACAAAGCGTGAGAGATGAAAAAAAAATTAAAAAGCTTCACTCGGTCAACCTAATGTAGCAAGTAAATTCTCGAGGTGCTGAAATTTCCATCAGGGATTACATTTTCCTAGCATACACTGTGAAATAATCACAAAGTCCGGTCCTGCATAAAAAACAGCTAAGCTAAATTTAATTTATATTCACAAGTTAGCAATTTTGAAAAAATTAATTATGTAAATAAGTTTAGTCAGAATACTACCATCCTGTCTGTCCTAGTCAGGTGTTTAAAAAAGTCAAATCATCATTTATGATGTAAATATTTTAATTGTGAAATAGCGCCTTGGGCCAGATTGCTCTGTGAAATTCTCCCTATTTTACTGCAAACAATTCATGACTGTTAATAACCCATGAGCAATCTTGTATGGGAATCTAAAAATACTGAAACCTATTTAAACAGGAAAACGGTTACATACTGACTTTTAACTACTAAGGATTGGTTGAAAAACGTATTGGAAAGGTCCACAGATTACTTTGAATTAATTTGTTTTACTAAGTTATTGATTAATCTTGTGTGTTTGTGAATGTGCGTGTGTGTACATGCATGTTTTAGTTCATATAGACTAAATCCATTTTATATGGTCTGTCAGATTTATTAAAACCAGTAAAGGAGCAGTGTTTATTGCAGATCTGCAAGTCACTGTAATTCCTTGATAATTTAGCTAATAAAACAGTTTTTATATCATTTTTAGCTTCTGGCTTTAATTGGATACTGAGCCTACCTTTAGGGCTCACTCCGTAAGGGAATGTCATGTGGAACCGCATTTTATCCCACTCCACTTGATTTCTGTACAAGACCGGAGCCCGTTGTAAAAGTCCACTTGCTTGAATATTTTTCCCCAAGTTGTTCAGGTACTAAGGAGGACAATGTTAACATTATTACCTCTTCACTGAAAGGTACACCCCATTATAAATACTGGAGGCTTCTGAAAAAATCATGCCTCAAAGATTGCTTTTATTTTGTGTGTTAAATGCACTTCAATTTGTATGTTGTGAAGATAAATTTACCCGTAGATGTCATTTTTAGATTATGGTGAACTGTGGTCACACCAGCTGCGTTAGCCAACTGTGTTAAGTATGGACTGAATACATATATTGCAATATGCACATATTCTGCAGGTCCAGAAATATCTAGGCCGGTAAGTCAATTGTAGGACCTATTGTCTACGGGCCGTATTACGACTACGGTGATCCATTGGACAGTCGTGGTGGCCATATTCTGACTATGGCAGTCGACCTGCCACAGAACCACTGCTGCTGCCAGGGATCCGCAATCCCTGGTGGCCTTGCAGTGGTGTGCCACTGCCAAGCATATTACTAGTTTCCTCATTGCCATACTTTTCATGACTGCGATCCTGCCATGAAAAGTGTGGCTGTGAGGAAATACAAGGGGCTCCACAGGGCCCCCTGTTGCCTCAGGGCCATGGGAAGCATGCACAGGGTCACGTGGTATGCCCCCCTGAATACATGCACCTTGCACTGCAGAAATTGCCTTTGACACTCCCATTGCAGTGCCTTCCATTGTTGGGATCCATAATATCAAACTCCAACCATAAGGGAAATATTTTAAAGATGTATTCAATGTGTGCTTTCACCCTCTCTTCCTTTTAGGAACACGCCTAGAAAAGAGATATGTGTGAGAGTGTGTTTGTATGTGTGTGTATGTGTAGGGGTGGGATGGAGGTAAGTAGGGGGTATTCAGACAAAATAATAAGCAGAATTATTGAAATGCAAAAATATTGAGCTGAAAATATTGGGATGCACAAATATTATGTGCAAAACTATTGTTGACCAGAATATCGATTTTTAAAACATCTATGTTGTTAATATCAGTGTTAAAAATATCTATGCTTTTATTATCATTTACAGAAGTATCAATGTTACTTTTGTTTTTTAATTATTTCTATGTATTTTAGTATATGTATTAATTGCATATGTTATATTTTGTTTGTATAATTATACTTTCTATCCTGTTGCACTGACTGGAGTGCGAAAAGTAATTTGTACCCTTCTTGAGTTCAACAATTTCCCTACTTTTGCACAGACTGGAGTGGGAACAAAAACACATGGTCCCTGCTGGAGAACCTCATGACTGTCGGACTCAAACAACTGGTAACCTACCTAACTCACTCATTAGGACACAAGCTTGTCCCCATGTTCCCTGCCAGTGACAACATCACCTACAGTCACACCACTGAGCTCCAGTGGACAGGATCACCTGTGTCTACTTCACCTTCACCAAACCCACCATACACCACCACGCCCACCAATAATATATTAGAAGCTGGACCACTGTCACTGAAGCTAACAGCTAACAGCTAACCACCCCTTCAGCAAAACCACTCCACCAACATCCACAGGTGCCAACACCGCAGCACGCAAACTCCACCGATGAATTTCCAACTTTGCCAAAAATGTGGCTCCCCTGAAAAATGTCCTAAGCAAGTGACACTCCAAGAAATCCTGCTGGTTCTCTCACATCCTTCATGAGCCCAGAGGCACCTGTAGATGGCTCGAGATCAGATGGAGTAGCAGCAAGATTCCTGAAGATCACTTAGCCATCAAGATGGCTGTCATCACACACCACCACCTCATAAGAACAATGAAGAAAGTGGCCCTACAAGAAAGGATCAATGCCAACGCACTTAACAGCAAAAAACTATTTGCCGTAGTCAAATAATTCATCGGGTTCAGCACAGAGACAGCAGACATACCCCCTCCCAAGACTTCTGCAACAACCTCTGCACCTACTTCCAATGCAAGACCAGGGAAGGATACGACAGCTTTGAAAGCCTTGATACCCAAGACTCTCCTAACCCCACTGAAACTATCACACCCAACAATGCCAGACCCCAACAGCCCCTGCTCAGCAAGAGTCCCCTCACAGAGGATGACATCCTCAAATTCATAAAAATAATACAATCTGAAGCACCATCTTCAACAGAGCAGGCACCAGGATCACCCATGAACTCTGCCACACCATCAACTGCCCCATCTACTACGGCACCTTCCTGTAAGACTGGAAACCTTCAGAGACCAACCCCTTGCTGAAGAAACCCTCTGAGGATTGGACACACCTCATTAACTTCAGACCCATCTCGTTTCTCCCGTTCCAAGCCAAGATCATTGAGAAGACCATCAACGCCTAACTCTCCAAGTTCATAGAAGTGAACCACATCCTGTACCTCTCCGAATTCAGCGTCTGAAGCAACCACAGCACTGAGACGCCCTCCTTGCTCCCACAGAAGATGTCTGCACACTCTTCGACTGAGGCGAAACTGCAGCCAACATTCTCTTGTATGTCTCTGCCACCTTGGATACCATCTTTCATCGCAACCTATGAACAACACACCATGAATCCGGCATCCGTGACAAAGCCCTGGAATGGATTCGCTCCTTCCCCACAAGCCAAACACAGAGAGTCAGAGTACCTCCGTTCCTCTTGGAACCCACAGATTTCAGCTGCAAGTGCCTTTTGTCTCCTCCCTGAGCCCCACACTTTTCACCATCTACATAGCCCCACTCGTAGCCTTTGGCAAGAACCATGGACTCAACGATGTCTCCTTGTTATGTTTTTTACTTTATTGCATGCATATATATGAACAAAACCTCCGGACACTGCTGGTTACATCAACCTGGGCGGGGCCGGTGCGAGAAACGGGTGCCAGGGCCCGATTACACTATAAAGAGAAACCATGCATTATAGGTAGTGATAAAAAAAGGCTCACACTCCAGGATCTCATTCTACAGTATTTTGTTTTCATTCAAATGTTTGAATTAGATATATAAGTATATATAGGGGTTTTCAGTGAATTTTTAAGGTTTTTTAAAAGCTAATTTTCAACTACATTGTGTGTGAAACCTATGTTTTTTTCAGTGAATTTCTAAGGTTTTTTAAATGCTAATTTTTAACTATACCGTGTGTGAAACCTATGGTTTGTTGTGAATTTCAAAGGTTTTTTAAATGCTAATTTTTAACTATAACGTTTGTGAAACCTATGTATTTTTCATTGAATTTCAAAGGTTTTTTAAATGTTAATTTTGAACTGTAATGTGTGTGAAACCAATGGTTTTTTCAGTGAATTTCAAAGGTTTTGTAAATGATAGTTTTTTAATGTATTAATTGTTATATTTTTTTATACTGGCTTACTACATTATTTTAAAATACATATTTTTAGATATTTTATTTTTTAAATTACATTACATATTTTGTATATAAATTGAGAAAATACATGTTTTAAAAATTGTAATATTTTTATATTCTTTTATATTTTTTTAATTTATATATATTTTATATAGCACGCAATGATGTCCTGTAGAAGGAAATTCAAGTTATTGTAACTACAATTAGAATAACTTTTCAGGATCAATAGTGGGCTGAAAGATGTAGCACTGAGGTCTCTCCTGATAACAGATGAGTAAATAGGAATTTGTAGTTTGGCTGATTTTTGAGGAATTTTTTAAAGTTCAAAAACTCCACACTTAGAAGAATTTTCAAGTGAAACATGTCAATGTTAGCCTATGAAAGGAAATTCAAGTTACTGTAACTACGATTAGAATTACTTTTCAGGATCAATAGTGGGCTAAAAGATGAAGCATTGTGGTGTCTCCTCATAACAGGTGAGTAAATCGGAATTCGCAGTTCGGCTGATTTTTGAGGAATTTTTTTAAGTTCCAAAACTCCACACTTAGAAGAATTTCCAAGTAAAACATTTCAATGTTAGCCTATGAAAGGAAATTCAAGTTACTGTAATTGCGATTAGAATTACTTTTCAGGATCAATAGTGGGCTGAAAGATGCAGAAATGAGCTCTCTCCTGATAACAGGTGAGTAAATCGGAATTCTTAGTTCGGCTGATTTTTGAGGAATTTTTTAAAGTTCCAAAACTCCACACTTAGAAAAAATTTCAAGTGAAACCAGTCACTGTTAACCTATGGAAGGAAATCCAAGTTACTGTAAGTAAGGTTACAATTACTATTCAGGATCAGTAGTGGGCTGAAAGATGCAGTACTGACGTTTCTCGTGATAACTCTGCAACGCAGATCCGTGGCACTTACTAAAGGTACCCGTTGGACTAGTTGGCCCCTAGGGGACCTCTGGATTGAAGAGGAATATATTCCCCAAGCTAAAACGCGCCACAGGGCGTGTTTGCACACATGTCACCTCAAGCCCCGTCCCCTACCTTCACCACTGTCCAACAATGCTCCGTAACACTTTCTAAGTTGGGGGATTAAGTCCCCTTGCAAACTGGGGGTCCCTGGGGGCCAACTAGCACACCAGAAACCTCGAGTATGCGCCAGGGGGCTGTGTTACAGAGAGGTGTAAAAAGGGGCATGGCATCGTCACACCTCTCTGCAACGCAGCCCCCTGGCACTTTTTCAGAGGGGGGACTAATTCCCCTTGCATCTTGGGGGTCCCTGGGGGCCAACTAGCTCACCAGGAACATCCAGTGTGCGCCAGGGGGCTGCGTTGCAGAGAGGTTGAAAAAAGGGGCGTTGCCTCATTACACCTCTCTGCAACGCAGCCCCCTGGCGTGTTTGCGAGGGGGAACTAATTCCCCTTGCGTACTGGGGGTCCCTGGGGGCCAACTAGCCCACCAGGAACCTCCAGTATGCGCCAGGGGCCTGCGTTGCAGAGAGGTGTAATGAGACCACGCCCCTTTTTACACCTCTCTGCAACGCAGCCCCCTGGTGCTTTTTTAGAGGGGGAACTAATTCCCCTTGCATACTGGGGGTCCCTGGGGCCAACTAGCCCACCAGGAACCTCCAGTATGCACCAGGGGGCTCCATTGAAGAGAGGTATAAAAAGGGGCGTGGTCTCATTACACGTCTCTGCAAGGGAGCTCCCTGGCCCATACTGGAGGCTCCTGGTGGGCAAGTTGGCCCCCAGGGACCCTCAGTATGTGAGGGGATTTACTTCCCTCTCTGCAAACGCGCCAGGGGGCACGTTTGCAGAGAGGTGCAAGGGTGGGGCGTGGCCTCCTCCCGATACCGTTTTTTTTTTAATTTTAAGAAGGGGGGCTGTGTAGCCCCCCTTCTTTCTCTTTTTTTTGGCTCTAGGACCCCATCCCCAGGGCCTGCCCCCAAATCTTTTTTTTTAATTTTGACGGGAAGGGGGCCGCGTGGCCCCCATCCCTTGTCCAATTCCAGCCCTGGGACCCATCCCCGGGGAATGGCCAACTTCATTTTTAATTATTTTTTTTTATACTGGAGGGGGGCTGTAGCCCCCCTTCTATGCCCCCTTTAGGCCCCGGGGACCCCATCCCCCGGGGCCTTACTTTTTTTTCTTGTTTGTTTTTGAGGGAGGGGGCCGCGTGGCCCACCTCCCGGGCCACTTCTGGCCCCAGGGATCCCATCCCCCAGGGCCTGGCACTCCTTGTTGGGGGCCGTGGGGGGTTCCCCAAGCCCTACACGGTCCCTGCAGGCTCCCCACATCCTGCAGGAGCCGGCATTGCTTTTCTGTATGGGGAGCAGCTAACATGCTGCTCCCCGTACAGAAAAGCAATCAGCTTGGATTTTGAAAGAGAGAGCAGGTTTCCTCCTCTCGCTTTCAAAAATCAAACAGTTTGCTGTAGTAGGGTGGGAGCCGCGAGGCTCCAGCCCTACCACAGCAAACAGCAGTGTCTCGGGGGTAGGCACCCCGGGACACTGCAGGAGCCGGCCCTGGGGGGGGTGGCGGTCCCCCGGGCCATCAAGGGCTCCAGGAGGAGGGCTGCACGGCCCCCCTCCCAACATCAACAAAGCCCCAGGGGTGGTGGTCCCCGAGTCTGGGGGGTCCGTCAAAGACCCCCCATTGGCATATTAGTGCCCTGGGGAGGAGGTGGTCCCCAGGCATGTGTCCCCCCACACAGGTTTTTTTAATAAAAATAAAGTCCGGGGGGTGGCGGTCCCCGGAGTGCTTTAGAGGCCCCCGTCATTACTGTCTTTGCCCTGGGAGGTGGCAGTCCCCGGGACTGTGGGGGGGCCGTAAGCCCCCCGCTACCATAATAACTTTTCCCTGTGGGTGGCAGTCCCTGGGGCAGTGTGGGGGGATTGGGCCCCCCACACATTTTTAAATATGGCCCCAGGATTTGGTCCCCCCGGGAGCTGATTTAAAAAAAATAACACCATTTTTTTTTCCACGGGGTACGCGTACGTATGCGTACCCCGCAATTTAAAAAAAAAAGATTTGGCCTTGGGGGTCCTTGTGGGACCCCCGGAGCAGGCCTAGGGAGTCAGGGTGTGTGTACCCTGCCCCCTTTGCGTGTTTTGCAAGTTTGTTTTCAGCATTCTTGTGCCTCGGTTCTACCGAGGCACAAGATTGCTGCCAACACTTCCTGGTTTGGAGTGTTGACAGACAATAGACATCCAATCAGCATGCAGCTCATGCTCGGGAAGGTACAGTGTACAGTAAGCTTACAGTAAGCTTACCGTAACACCTCCAATATATACTTATGATTTTACTTAGGATTTTCTCAGGGACTACTGAATTTACACCATTTAACAAAAAGGCACATCTGCAAACAGAACTCTACCTTTTTGCTAAATTTGGTGTAATTCCGTTCAGCCGTTCGGGCTGTAGCGCCGGCTAAAGGTCCTATGGAAAATTGCATGGGGAAAACACGTTTTGGGACCCCCTTTATTTTCGGCCTCCGCTTCACAAATCACCCCCAAACTTTCAGGGAAGAAGCAGAGCGGAGCAGGCCATTTTCTTGGAGAAATTCACGAACATTCGTCCACCGGCGCCAAAGTTATTCCAAATAGAATGTTACAGATTTGGTCTGGAAACTAGGCTTTAACTATAACTACCTACTGGCGACCGCCAGTTGGTAATATTTGTTATATTATTAAAGTTGAAAAATAATTCGTAAATTTTAACATAAATTAAACATTTATTTTAATGATGATTTAAATTATATTTGTGCAAATAAACATACACACATACATATATACGTTTTTTTAAATAAGTAGAACATTTATATATATTTTAAATTTATTTTACATTAAACTACTGTCATTTTTTAATATATTTATTAGTTACTATATATTATTATAGATATAATAAAAAACATATATTTTAGTTTTACATTGGTGTACAGCAATATGTTTTTTAAATATTTTGATCATTCAAATTTTAAGTATATGATAACAATATTTTTGTGTTGGATATTTTTGACTCGATATTTACATACTGTAATATTTGTGTTTTTAGATTTTTTGTCAGTGAACCTTCAAATCAATTATGATGTTCCTGATAGGTAAGATGAATTTCTAGGTGTTGGTAAGGTATGTATTTATTAGGTACACCAGGTTGTTGGTATGCATGAAAGTCTCCTTGTATTAGCATCAAGTGCCTCAAACTCGACTGACTTACGATGGACGGAAACATGCATTTTTCAATTGATCAATTTTTCAAAACATCAATGTACTGTGTGCCAGGCACCATGTGGCGCATGGATTTTGAGGCACACCATGTGCGCCCCCAGCCACCATAGCCCAGGAAAATGGGGGATGGGCCCTTCTAGAGGCCCCGAACGTCCCATTCCATCTGTCTTGACATTATAGTCGGACTGCCATGTAAAGGCAGAGGGAAAGGGACATCCTAATCACCACCATTGTAGGGATTAGGCTATGACTGCTGCCCCAACAGGTCCTCGAGCCTATAAGAGGAAGCAGTCTTTCCCCCAGCCCAAATCATTCAGACCACTGCCATTGTAATCCGGTGGTCGGATCGATACTCTGCATGTAGGATGGACCGCCACCGATGGCCTGTGGATGACGGTCCGTCCAACATCAAAATGAGGCTCTTAATTCAATGTGTTTTTTATGAGGAAGGTGGATCTGGTTGACTGCAGACCTGCAGTCTGCCCCGTTTCACCTGTTAAACAAAACAGTCTCTCTCTCAGGGACACAAAGGCATCCAGGAAACCAATGTTTGATACGTGTAATTTCAAACTCAATCATCTGTACTAATAATGACACAATGTGTGTTTAAAAACATTTATTGTAGTATTCTATGAATTAGTGCCAGAGCTATGATGGCAAAATATATGAAGCAGATTGCTTTTACTAGGGTTACCATGAGGGTGAGCACAACAAACATTTCTGCCATGTTTCCAAAGAATATGTTTCCCTACTCATTTGTTTCTTATTATGCTGAGTGCCTCTAAGTAAATTAACGTTGCCTGCTGGGGAGATCTTGTATAGGCATGTGTGTGTATAGGCATTTATATAGCGCACTACTTACCCGGAGGGTCCCAAGGCGCTTCGACCGCTGCGAAACCCTTCCTGGCTTCCCTGAGAGATGGTCTCTTAATGGGTATCTCCAGGGTGAGACCAGGCATCCCCGGCGGTCTGGTGGGGCCGTTAGTGAAGATGAGGCAAGCTAATGCCCAGAGTTGCCGAGTGTGATCGCTGATCAGAGTGGGCACCGAGGCGAGAGAATTATCGAGTCCGCTGACCCTGGTCCAGGATGGGAGGCGGAAGTTCTCTGTCAGATGAGCTCTGCTGAACTTGGCTTCTGCATGGATGTCCATTCTGGGCCCGGAAAGGACATCAGCCAGCTGTCTGGAATCTGACTTTTTTATGGACAGGTCATCTGAAGGCTTCTCTATCTGAATGGCCAAATCTATGCTTTTATAAAATAAGCTAACCCTTGTGTGATCTAACTGAATATGAATGACAAGCGTTGTAGAAACTCAGATGAAAATTCCAGCCAGAACCAGTATTCTTTACATGCTCTCTGCACTTATTTTCATTATAGCTCATGTGTTCCAGACGGCCCTGAGATGTAGATATTTAGGACATCTTGGCCAGACTCATGTCACTTATTCTGCTGATAAACTAATGAGAAAACGTTGTTGTTCAACCTGAATGTTCTTTTGTGACATAAAACCATGTAAAGAGCTCATTTAGCGCTGTCAAAGGGGAGTAACTTCAGTGGAGGGTCGTGGCTATGAGGGTGGCCGCAGCAGACTTTTATTTCTGATCTCCCCATGTGTCAGTGTAAATCCTGCATCATCCTGAGCCAGGGACGGTGGACACTTCCCCCCAGTCTACAACTCCCCCAAGGCCCATGGAAAGGTGCTGGACCGGTGCACAGAGTCCTAGCGGATCTGGCCTTTGGGAGCGGCTGAGTGCTGAGTCAGAGGCCCTGCTGCATGCAGCAAGCTTCATGGAGGAGGGCCAGCAGGGCCCGACGGCCATGTACACTGTGCAAGATCAGAGGGTGCATGCGTGTCACATGGAAAATGGTCTGTTACTGGCCCATGAGTGCTGAGAGAGGCCGGGAGGGATTAAGCAACCTGGGTCCCTCCTTGACCCTGGTGAAGCCCCACATATGGAGTGCTCCATGTGTGTCCAAAGACTACAGTCCTTCCCTTAGTGGCTTTCACACGGAAGACGCCGGCTCGAATTCCACTCACTGGATTGGGTTGGAGGTAGCTCCCATGTGAGCCTCACACATGGGTGTGTGGAGTAGTGTGAGCACAGGCATCGGCTGGCAAAATCCCTAATAGTTCACCCAGCAGTGGAAGCGGAGTTGCCCATTGCATTGCGTTTGTGGTTGCATAGGTGTTCTCTCTCTGATAGTAAAGCCCAAAGAGAGTAGGCCTCCTCTCCCACTCTCTAAGGGACTACCTGGGTCTTACAGTACTTTGCAGGAGCACTCTTAGCCAGCTGAAACCCACCTGGGCAAACACTTAGAGCAAGTTGACAAAATACTGCGGGCAATACAAAACTACAAGATTGATACTGTTATGTTGGAATAGTCCCTGTAATGTACTCACCACAAGATCATCAAAGAGAGGTTGAGGACAGGAAATCAGCTAATATTACGATGATCCCCACATTGAAAAATCTGCAAACACACCTGCTGAAGATGCCAAGGGGCGCATGTGACACAATAATGCTTGGTTTGTGGGCATCCCTGAAAAAGCTCAGGGTCAAACATAGCACTGTTTCCTGAGCAATGGCTGATTAAACTGTCCTGGCTGGTAAAGCCCCTAAAGTCTTCTCTATTGAGAGGGCCCAGCAGCTGCAGAGGAGGTCCTGGCCACCTGGAGCAGTCCCTTGCCCTATGGTTGCACCTCTACTCAATTACTGAGATTGATATTTAATACTGCAACATTCAGATCTAAGGGACCATGGTGCTATGAGGGGTTCATGATAACTGCCTACCTTGATTACCCAGCTGAGGTGCAGCAGTGGTGCAGTTCCTTAGTGGGGCCAGTTGGACTTGAAATATGCTCCTCTCTTTCCCACTAAATTGCGAGTGATTGAGGGAGACACATCGCATTTCTTCAAAACACCCAAGGAGGCCTAGAACTGGATATGAACAAAAAGAGGAACGATTCATGCAAATGGCGAATCCCTTACAGTACAGAGCTAGAATATCGATGTATAAATATAGATATACATAAATATTGAGGTAAAAATATCGTGTGTCATTAGTATTGATTGTCAGGTAAGTAATATCGATTACAAAAATATCGAAGTGTTAAATATAGTTTACAAACATATAGTATTTTAATATTTTGTATGAGAATTGTTTGTATATTTATTATATGTGTTAACATTTTAGTGGTTAATATTTTTTGTTTAAATACAATTTTGCGTATTTAGTCCTGTAGCGGGTTGTGGGTTTACAGGGGAATAGGGTGGGAAGAAATGTAATTATATAGATTTTATTTATTATTTATGGTAGTCAATACATAATTTTAAATCAAATTATGCGTTTTTAGTTCCGTAGCGGGGTGGGGGGTTGTAGGCGAATAGGGTGGGAAGTAATTCTAATATATCAAATGTATTGAATGATTTATAACTATTCATAACGGTATAATTGTGATGTGATTGAGTTAAATGTGTACAGTAATTAATTAATTAATAATTGTATGCTAATTAGATCTAAACACAAAGTGACATTCTGGCTAAACAGGAAGAGGCTGCTTCCTAGAGGCATGAATGGAGATGTCCTGCTTGTCAGAAGGGTCAATTGGGTAGGTAGAAGGCAAAAGGACATACCCGGGGATGCAATTATTGTAAATTTTAGGGACAGGCATGTAGTGAAACTAATTTGTAATGAACAATACCACAGGGACCATAGGGATAGGGGTCCAATTGGTGTACAAGACCTCACCTATTTCTATAACCGGGAGGTTATGTTTCCACTGACCCGTCATTCTAGGATGCAAGAAGAGATGATGGGTGGCTTTAACACCAACTTTTCTCTAGCGACTAAAAACCGCTTTACTGGTCTATATGGGCTAGAGGAGGTTGATTTACTGATTAGACATGAAGGTAGGATCTTAGTTGACACAAGGTTACATTCACAAAGGGGATGGGCGATAAAACACGATCTATCCTTCAAAATTCTAATCCGACCAAGCTTGACAAGTCAGGAAATACTAATCCCTTAACAGCTATGACCCAAGGTATTTTAATTATGGAATACAACACACTGGGCAGTAAGGTTTATGTTGAGGCTAAGTTAATCTCTTGGAACATAGCATGTTTGAGGAAAAATCTGAGCGACCCCGCATGGCATGATTATATTGAGAGTGAGGATATTATTCTGTTCCAAGAAACATGGGGGGTGGAAAACCATTTTAAGATAGGTTACAAGTCTTTCCATATACCCGCAACTAATTTAAATAAAGGAAGACCTTCGGTTGGCTTGATAATTTGGGTAAAGATCACACTGGGAATTGACTTTAAACTAATAGATTGCGATGGTTTTGATATCATGGCTCTAAAATTCAAAGATGTTAAGGGCGGGGAGGTCTGTATTTTTAATCTTTATAACAGACCCTTATCACCCAACAAGGAGTCAGAAACAATAGCCCAGTTAGACAATATTATTTCTAGCTTAAGCCAAAAAACCATGTTGATCATAGGAGGTGACTTCAATAGGTAGTTTGAACCCATAACAGGCTTAGGAAACACCTTTGAGTTGGAAGACATAATATCCCTGGCATCGAGGCCAGCCCAACAGTAGCTTGCACAAGAGGGGCCTTACAATTATTAAGAAGGACAGTGGAACACGGCCTGTGCCCCTGTAACGGACACTTACTGCCAGATTGCCCGAGCAAACCCATTTTTGGATGGGGAAGCTGTACTAGTTATTTAGATTACATAATGGTTTCAATTAGTCTATGGCCAATAACCCTAGATCTGGTGGTTGAGGTGTTGCGTGCTAATCTAGGACCCTGATCGATACTGTGACCTTATGCCCCTATTCGGCTATAAATCCATTTATTCCCTATATTGGCATAACCGTTCAAGTGCAATATTCAGAAACTCATTTCTGGCCTCACACGAACAGAGCCACATTCCAGAATAGCTTTCTCTGCCACTTCCTTTGCAACCAATTAGTGCAATGACATAGCAGAAGTTACTATCTGAGATTCCTAGATTAACACTCCGAGTCCTTCGACAAGATAAAAACTCAGCAAACCTCGAAATCCCCGCATGCTGGGTTTTGATTAGTAATAGATTTCTAATGAGCACTGATAGACGATCACTTCCTAGTGACATCTTTATTGACGTCTTATGTCCAAAAACGTACGTCAAACAAGGCACCTTTCAGGTATAAATATTACCAACGTTGCCTTAAGCAAACGCTGTCTCGTTGCTGTGCTGAAGCTATCAATGCCATCGCTGTTCGCTGCTGTCTGAAGCTGATGCTGCCAGCTATCTCGCTGCTGCTGAAGAAGCTGTCATGCTGATGACACCATAGCTGCTATCGCTACTGCTATCGCTGCTAACTAGCGAACGATGGTGTGGTGAACTTAGGAGCTGAACAGCCGTCCCCTGCAAAGAGCCCAGCAGATGCAAGCTACCCGCGGACGCTGCCCCTCCTCCTCCTCCTCGACGCGCTGAAGAAAAGACGCTGTCTTTCTCCTGCAGAGAAATCCAGCTCCGGCGTTTCTAGTCTACCCTTGCGGGTGACTGGGATATCGAGCCCTGAGGGAGATACCAGACCTCCATCATTCTATTCCAGAGGTATGGTGTTGACTAAACCCTTAGAGAGAATTCTTGAAGCAAACCTTGGCAAAACCAACTTAAACTAAAGCTACTTACTTACTCCCCTCCCAAGTATTAGGCTTAGGTCAGGTACACTGGGGTAGGCATAGTTAGAAGCACCAGTTGAGTATTTTAGCCTAATGTATATATGAATGTATATATGTTTTATTCCTTTTAAACCATTGTATAGCTAAGAAATCATATCAATGCTTTTACAGTATTATTTCGCAATACTTATCTTACTGTACGTACTTTTTATAATAACAAGTCTTGCAATTGTGGCAATTCATTTCTCTTGTATGAGAAGAAAGACTGTTCAATAAATGTTACCTTTTATTGACAACGCCCGTCTCTCTATTCTCTACATATTGTGAAAGTAAACTGCACTACCTGACTGAGTAAAATAACTGTCTATTGTTTCACACGACCCTAGAGATTGACTCTTGATATGAGGAGCAAAGTTGTCATGTTGCACGGTTGTTGGAAAACTGAATCCCTTCTTGTCGGTACCACGGAAGCTGATCACTTCCTATTTCAGTCAAGAAAGTTTCCAGTGACCTCTGAGCTAGTTGGTAACAAACCCAATTAAGTTTAGCATAGTCAGTGGAGGCCTGGAAGATCCGCACTTCTACGTCGATACTACTGTTTATGTTATTCCAATGCGCAGGGCCTATTGGGAAAATAGGAACTACACTACATGGCGCCCAAATGTTTGGTAAGGCGATAAACTAACGCAAGACGTTAGAGTAACTCAGTCGTGCATTTTTCACACAGACCCCTTTCTCCCGTAAATACTCCAATAGACGTCTGGAGTGGGTGAAAGGTTAAAATCCGCCCGAACTTAGTAGGAAGAGATTCCTATGTAAAGCTCTGGTTTATTCAACGTTGAAGGATACAGTGTTCCAAAATATTGTACCTAATCTTTGTCTCCGTGGAGACCTACTCTGCAAACCTTGCATTTATACAATGCCAGGAGAAAACGGAACCACTGGGGCCGCAGCAGATGCGACTCAGCAGGGTCCCGATGACACTGACCCGGATGCAATTATCATCCCGGCACATTTAAGAAAGTCTATAACGTTAAAACTTATAGAAAACGGACTGACACCACAAGGGGGTACAGTAATTTTCGTGATAGAGGCCCACGAATATCGGCAGACAGAGGTATTCTAATCATGGATAAACTTTCCAGCGGCAAACGCTAGAACAAAAGAGTTTCACTATTACAAAATAGAGAAACCACCGGATGAGTACGCTCCTTTCGAGGAGACTGAAATCCCACTAAAATTCCAAGAGCACCTGCTCTGGTTTAATGGCGCCCTAAAACATAATGATCATATTACCAGGCTCGGTCCACTAGGTAGACCAGGAGCAACGTGGCCGGTTCTAGCCAGCTACACACCACATCCGGACATTGCAAAAATGTCTAGAGAAGAGCTGTTAGTACAGCTAAAAACATTAATAAAAATACATAGGCAATTAGTCCAATATGTAATGCGGACTGCAACAGTTCAACCAGCTGTTAATGTACCACAGCTGACCCCTCATCAGGGGAACACTAATAAAATTACACCACAGAACATACAGTCATGTCTTGGTAAAACACCCGTAAAACGGGAACAAATTCCTTTCTGGTTAGCACAAAAAATCACTCAAATAGAGGCAGTATTTCCGGATACTACCCCTATTGAGAAACACAGAATCTTGACCATCTGCCTTCCTATGGGAATCGCACCACACGTAGAGGACTGCGACACTTGGGGTACAGTCTTTGCTTCCATTTACACAAAAACACATGGTGTTCCGTCTATGGCGGTAATACCGGATGTGCTAAAACAGATTCAGAATGAATACGGTCCAGAGCCCGCTTTAAATCTTGGTATGAAATTACTGAAATACTTCAAGCAGGTCTTGGCTATATTATTAGCCAACATAAAGGAAGAAGCAGCATCTGTGGCGATCCGCCAGAAGTTGAAGGAAACAGATATAACAGATCAGCCAGTTGAGCTTGCCAGAATCATAGAAAAATGCTATGAAGAATTAGATAGAGACAGCTTGGGTGGGAAACCAGTAAAGCCCCAACGGCTCGAAAATCCTGAAAAATTATTTATTAAAAATAACTTAAACACTCCTAAAAAGAGCTGGGATGGAAATAAACAATCCACTCCCAAGGAAAAAGTTTTCCAGTCCAGAGGAAGAACTCCGACTCAAGAACACCAGTCTCCCCAGAGGGAGCCCTCTGAGAAAAGATATAACCTTAGAAATAGGGATAATTTGATAAAGCCTGATAGATATCAAAGTATTGATACACGTCCCTCTCGATCTTTTTTGCAGAAATCGGAAAGAAGAGGACGGTCAGACCCAGGAGAGCACACCAAGTCCAAAGACAAGGAACCTGCTCAGAGAAAAAAATCTCAATTTCCAAAAAAGAAGGTAGCCAGTATTAGAGTAATCAACCATGCCGAGAATATTGAGGACACAGTTGAAAAACGGGGAGTGGACACAGACAATGTTGGACAGTGCAGCAGAAATCAGTAAGGCTCGCATGATCTTGATGAGTCATCTGGAGACAGTGGACACAAATGAATACATTCAGGTTAAAACTGCCGACACCAGACTTAGCGAGCCCCATAAGATATACGAAATAACATTGCGTATAGAGGGTGATAAGACTAGGAAAATAAAGGGTCTATTTTGGGATAAACTCTCAAAAGGCTATGATATCCTGTTAGCTGAAAAAGATTGGCCCCCGGAGTTTGTCAAGGAGTGCCCTCGTGGCGAAGAAATGATTATGCCTGCCTTCTCGAATCACATTCCGATTCACAAAAAATATACTTATGCAAGGAAATGGGCAGTAGCCCAGGCACCGGCATTATATAAAAATCATGTAGGATGGGATGAGGACTCTCCTCCTCACAAAATCCAGTTAAAAAGTGAACCAACTGCCCAACAGCAGTATCCCATTAAGCAAGAAGCTAAAAAACAAGTCAGGGAGATCTTAGATCAACTTGAATACCAGGGGGTGATTGAAGCATGCACCTCTCAAATGAACAATCATTTGTTTCCTGTCTCCAAGCCAGACAATTCATATTGTCTAGTTTTGGACTACAGACACCTTAATGCATGTTGCAAAACATTTGCAGTACAAAACTCGCATAGTGCGGCCCTAATGAATAACATAGTTAGGAAAAAATATAAAACGACATTAGACATATCTAATGGTTTCTTTTGTCAAAACATTGCACCAGAAAGCAGATACTTGACCGCTTTCTCAGCATTTGGGTCGCAGAAAAAATTCTGTTGACTCCCACAGGGGTTCAAGAACAGCCCAGGACTATTCTCAGCTAGGGAACAGAGTTACTGCAAATATATGATGATGAGGCATTATCTTACGTAGATGATATCTATCTCACAGACGACGACTTGGATACTCACTTGAAAAGAGTGAACACCATTATACTTGGGTTCGCAGCAGAGGGTTACAAATTCAACTTTAAAAAGTCTCGAATTGCCCATCTGACAGTACTATTCTTAGGATACGAATTATCAAGTGGAGGAAAAAGCCTAGCGGACAACTTCTTAGAGAAGTGCGCTGTACTCCAAGCTCCAAAAACGCTGAAGAATTTACAATCCATATTAGGTTTTATGAATTTCGGAAGAACATACATTCTAAATTACGCAGAGAGGGTTAAACCTCTCTACGAACTAATTAAACCTGATTTTAAACAAATCAATTGGACTCAAAAACACACAGAAATTTTGAGATCACTGCAAACAGACATGTTAGCTAAAACTAAATTAGATACACGTGACAACACACGCGATATTGTAATCCGAGTCATCCCAGGAAGATGCGGATTCACGTACCTGACCTCTAATGAGGGAGAAAAGGTACCAATTTCAATTAAATCTCACTTGTACACACAGGTAGAAAAAACATTCAGTCACACAGAAAGAACTGTGAAAGCAGTGCAAATTGTATTAGCAAATGAACGAGAATTAGCACATGGTAAACGGAATAATATCCTCACAGCGGAATCCGCCTTCGAGGCACTATTCAGCCCAGTAAACCTGCCTACAGTGTCACTGGATCCGAAATGGATACAGTATGTAGATTCTCTAGGAGCGGAAGATGGGAAATACTATTTTGCCCCGCAATTCGAAGAACTGAATCATTTAGAATATGAAGAAGAATATCCTCTGCCAATCGAACTTCTGCCTCTCCCACAGTACGCCTGTATATTCTATACAGATAGATTTGTACAGCATTTCAACGTAGAGAGAAAATCCTACGATGCAGCCTGTGCGATTGTTAAAGGTCGTTGGCTGTGTGGTAAATTCAGACCGGAAGTAACAAAAGCTGAATCAGTAAGAAACTGTTCGGATCAGAGAGCTTAAATCAGATCTTTAAAGATGGCGCTTGAAAATGCAGAACGTGAATTCCCCACACTTATTGTGTGCGATTCTCATTTTTGCGTCAACTCTTACAATAATAAACTGCAGAGTTGGATTGAAAACGATTACAAAGATGACACAGGTGCCACAATAAAGCATAAATTGCTATGGAAACAGGTAGCTCTATTATGGAAAGAACTACAAAAGACTCACGTGATACACGCACAGAGTCTTCAACGTGATGGCGTTCACGTTGCAGGGAATTCATTGGCTAATACAGCCACAGCGGAAGCAACTAAACCGGCTTCTGTAGCCACAAGCGTGCAGATAAATACATAGACGGGGAAACCATGCTGGCAGTAAAAACGACCGTAAAAGGCGACTGTGCAGCACTGCCCGTGAACTATCCACTCAATTATGCAAAACGTAATTGATGCAAACTCCGTTCCTTTTGCTCGAATCCCTGGACTGGGGGATAGGGTAATTCCAAACACGAACAGGAGAATATTTTTAATAGCAGACGCACACATGGGTTTGGGTCCTAGGCACAGAAAGATCAAGGAATCCCTGACTGAATTACAATCAGTATACTGGTGGCCGGGAATGAGTGTACAACACCAAATATATGCAAACAACTGTGAAAACGGCAACAGGGATCGCAGTAGTGAACCATGCTACCGGCTACCAATCAGAAACAGCGTAACGCTGTCTACACCCCATCCTGTGTCCTATTATTCATTAAGGCTAAACACACTTAAAAAATGTGACCTCCAGCGCTCGGCTGATGCTAGAACGGTTATAAAAGATCTGCGAGTCTTTA
This sequence comes from Lissotriton vulgaris, assembly GCF_964263255.1. Taxonomy (NCBI): domain Eukaryota; kingdom Metazoa; phylum Chordata; class Amphibia; order Caudata; family Salamandridae; genus Lissotriton; species Lissotriton vulgaris. The sequence continues at coordinate 1,869,079,952 of NC_141694.1, read as the reverse complement.
TCGGCACATATGCAATTACCACGTTCCATCCTGACCAGGGTCCTGCTTTTAGCTCTCGAGCTTATAAGGAGGCCATGGCCAGCATGGGAATTGGGTTGCGGTATTCTTGTCCGTCGCACCCCGAAGGGAATAGTGTGGTAGAAAGAAAAAAACGGGACATAAAGCGATCTATAACAGCGAAGGTATTAGGTTCAGGATCACTTCCTATTTCGGTTAAGAAAGTTTCCAGTGACCTCTGAGCTAGTTGGTAACAAATCCAATTAAGTTTAGCATAGTCAGTGGAGGCCTGGAAGATCCGCACTTCTACGTCGATACTACTGTTTATGTTATTCCAATGCGCAGGGCCTATTGGGAAAATAGGAACTACACTACAGAGGATCGTTCGCATAGAGAGTGATCACCATCACCTTTCTTTGACCCTTTTAAGATCATTATTTTCATCCATTGAGGTAGTATCCCAAACTTCTAAAATGAGCTCAGACCCTTTAGAGTCCAACAATCGAAGGAGCTTGAAATGGCCTGTCGTTCTGGGGAATGGTTGTAAGACCAAGAAAATCTATGAGCTTTATGTAAAGCTCATGTCTCCGCTAGCTGATGGTATCACTGAGAGCACCTCCCTAACAGAGGTGCACGGGAAACTGATACTGGAGCTTAGTGAGATACTCACCAAACCAAGTAAGCGGGCTAGCTCTGGGAAAAGTATTCCACTGAAGGATGGACTTTGGTATGACAAAGCATGTCGCCAGGCCAAAGCGGACCAAATTCTAGCTGTAAAAGGAAAAGATGTAGCCACTGTTAGAGAAAAAAGGAAGCAATATAAACATATATTGACATTAGCAAAAAATGGCTGGGACAAAAAAGTCTGGTCTGAATTGTTGGAAGCCTGCAAGTTAAAAGACCAGTCTTCGTTTTGGGGGCTCATAGCTAGGGGCATGAAAGAAGGGACTCCGTCTAGGGACTTGTTCCTAGAGGAAAACATTTGGGTCAAACATTTCTCCGCTATATATTCATGCGGTGGGAACGAGCAAAGTTGTATGGAAGAAGATATAGGATCAAACTTAAGCAGACACCCTTATCATTTAGTTTGACTGATACCATAACAGCTGTAAACGCAATTAAATCAGGGAAAGCACCAGGTCCAGATCGAATACCCGGGGATCTCTGGAAACATGAGAATATGCTGTGGGCCCCGTACATCAATCTTTTCAGTAACAACATTGCAAGAGGTGCTCCAATTCCTGAGACCTGGCGGGGGCAGAAATCGTGACTATCTTTAAAAAGGGAGATAGACTTAACCCAGCGCATTATAGGCCTATCAGTCTGATAGTCGTCCTTCAAAAGGTTTTTGCTCGTCAAGTGATAAGCAAGCTAAATGTGTGGATAGAGGAAAACTCTATTTTAACTAAATACTAGGCAGGTTTTAGAGGGAAAATTAGCACTGTCGATCAGGTTTTTAGATTTTTTGCTTAACATGGAAATATATTAACATCAGGAATTCTCACCTTTATGTGGCCTTTGTGGACCTCAGAGCTGCCTTTGATCTCGTCCCCAGGGGGAAACTGTGGTCATCCTTAAGGACCTTGGGGGTCCCAGGGGAAATTCTTGAACAACTCATCAGGCTACATGAGGATAATTTCGCAAAAGTAAGGTGGGGTCCTAATGGAGAATTAACGGAGAGAATAGACATAAAGAGAGGCGTCAGACAAGGGTGTGTTCTGGCCCCGACTCTCTTTTCTTTGTATGTAAATGATATACCGGACACCCTCTTGGGCTGCGAGCATGACTCTCCCAAGCTGGATGGTCAAGCGGTACCGGCCTTGTTATTCGGAGACTATACTATTTTAATCTCCCAGACCCCAAAAGGATTACAGAACCTGCTTAACAACTTCCGACTTTATTGTTTGGAAATTAATTCATCCAAAACAAAATTTATGACGATTAGTCCCCATAAGGGTTTTAACAAAGTATTTAGTGTTAATAACGAAATTATCGAGCATGTGCACAATTTTAAATACTTGGGTATTACACTTGATACAAAAATGAACTGGAAACCCCAAATTGAAAAATCTAAATTAATTTTAACACAAAACCTGGCACCTATAGTCAGAAGACATAGGAATAGTTACACTCGAGCAGTTTCCCCTGCAATTGAACTATTTAAATATAAAGCCCAATCAGCCACACTATATGGGACGGAATTGTGGGGCCACGCAGTCAAAGACGCTTTTTCAGTATATGAAAATAGTTTCTTCATACAATTAATAGCAGTTCCAAGCTGCACACCCTTAATCCGCTTTTTTTGGGATTTGAATGTACATTGCTCCGATTACCATGCCACTCTACGTCCACTGTTATACTGGATTCGCCTGTGGTCAACGGACGAACTAGTGGACTATAGAGAAGCACTAAAAGAACTGATGGAAATAAAGAACTTGACTCGGTTGGCATGGTTGATCCACATTGAAAACTGGTTCTCAAAGCTGGGATTGTATGATTATTGGACAGACCCTAATTCCTTGACCGCGTCTTGTAAAAAAATACTGAGGACAAGATATTGGGAATATGTCCAAAACTCTGTTCTACAAAGCCCAAAAATTTGAGCACTCACCCTTAAGTTTTTTTATGTAAAAGTTGAAAGCAAATTTGAATGGTTCATGGATGAAATTTTGCCTACTATGGCTAAATCATTATATTTAAAGTTTTGTTATGGCATTCTACAAATTAGATCTAACACATCAAAATGGGCTTGCAACAAGGGCTCTTCAGGGAATGGTTTGTTAGAAATTTGCGAACTGTGGGACATTGGCACCAGGGAGGACGAGGCTCATGTTCTATTCGTATGTCCGGTATAGTTACGGATTAGGAAAAAATGGATAAGACCTATCTGTTGCCTTTTAGGCTTCAGACATATTAAGGAAGAGGAAAGAGTGTTCAAAGGCGACACATCACAGACTATTGTCTTTAGCGTAAGCCTCTTTCTCCTTGCAGTGGCAATAGTCCGGAAAATGTAAGGCTTAAAAATGTAGCTGTAATAGCAGGCCCAGCAAGGATAAGTCACTAAATTAAATATACCAAATTAGATTAAGTGTAGTGAGGTGGGTTGCCATCGAAGTACTATTTAGCTTACAATATCTAATTGATGTAATACCCTTCAATTGTATAGAATTTTAATACTGTATTGTTTATACAAATGTCAGTAGTATTAATCAATAACATTACCTGGTATCTTTTTAACATCTTTTTAACATTATCTTTAATATTTATTTTCTTCAATTCTTAATATTGCATTCCCCTTCTCCATTATGCTTGCATTGCGCAAACCTGATGGATTGATTCTGAAAAGTATTTTTTAATGCCTTATAAAACTGTGAGTCCCCTTGGAGATGAATTTGCATTGAGGCCATGGCTTGTTCATGTGCCAACTTGGCATGTGGTATTTTTTTCCCTACCCGGCCATTGATATTACTTGAACTTGAGGGATGTTTTAAGAGATTGCTTTGTACTATTGTATGACTCTTTTATGGTTTGTTTTTAATCAAAATAAAGATTTGATGATGAGGAGTAATTCATTTAAATTAAATAATTATGGTAATTGATTAATTAAATTAGATGTGTGTTGCGGTGTTTATACGTGTGAATGGTGAGAAGGGTGGGAAGCAATGTATTTTTTATTGATGAATGATTAATTATTTGTTAATCAAACTGTATTAATTAACTCGTAATTATTAATTGCAATTGTGTAATTAATTTTAGGTGTGTGTTGTAGATGTTAAAGTGTTAAACAATGTGTGATGAATGAATGTGTATTATCTGTTTTAATAATAATATATTTAAATTTTATTTGTGTGGTATCCTGCACTTTCCCTACTTTTGCACTCACTGGAGTGGGAATAGCAATGTTTACCCCTCCAGTATCCAACACTTTCCCTGATTTTCACTTGCTGGAATGGGAATAGTAATTTTTAACCCTCCGCTATCCAACACTTTCCATACTATTGCACTCACTGGAATTGAAATAGTAATTTTGACCCCTCCAGTATCCAACACTTTCCCTGATTTTCACTCACTGGAGTGGGAATAGTAATTTTTACCCCTCGCTATCCAACACTTTCCTTACTGTTGCACTCACTGGAGTGGAAATAGTAATTTTTACCCCTCCGCTATCCAACCCTTTCCCTACTGTTGCGCTCCCTGGAGTGGGAATAGTATTTTTTACCCCTCCGCAATCCAACACTTTCCTTACTGTTGCGCTCACTGGAGTGGGAATAGTAATTTGTACCCCTCTGCTATCTAACACGTTCCCTACTGTTGCACTCACTGGAGAGGAAATAGTCATTTCTACCCCTCCGCTATCCAACACTTTCCCTGCTGCTGCACTCACTGGAGTGGGATTAGTAATTTTCACCCCTCCCCTATCCAATATTTTCCCAACTATTGTAATTATTTTGTTGTGAAATGTATTTTTAATTTTTTTATAATTGTTTAATGTGTTAATTAATGATAGGATGTTGTATTTTACTTTAAATTATTGATATATGTAAATATTTTATTTTTATATAATTTAAAAATGCTATAAATTAAATAAAGATAATAGTTAATAAAATGTATTTAACCAAATATATGTATATGTACATATTTTTGTGTGTTTCTCTTTTTTTAAATTAAGTTTTTTGTTTTATTTAGTTCAAATATATATTAAATGTAATTAATTTTATTAACTATATGAATAATATATAAGTTATATATAATTTTAAGTCAATATTACCTGTTTAAGTATAGGGAGTCGATATTTTTTTTATCAATATTTTTACATCGATATTTTTGTGAACTACATTTTTTACCTCAATATTTAAACATGGAACCATCCCTTACATAGCACTGGGAGACCAAGATGGAGGAGGAAGCATGCCCAAAAACACCCGTCCTGCCCAACTATTGAAAAGGCAGCTAAGGAGAAGCAAAAGTTACTTTGTCATCGGTTCTCGGCGTGGACAGAGACTGGCATGGACATATCTGGTGCTCCCAAGTAGGGGTGGGGCAAAGGACTGGTTCTAATTCATCACCTGGCCAATGATCTAGCCTGAAGTGGTCTGCCCCTGGGACTGTATTTGATGGGCAGGTACAGGCATGCATTTCAATATCCCAATGTGAAGGAGGAACTAGGGGAATGTGGTACCTGCTGAAGTTAAAGGGGCACAGCAGAAAAAGGAACTCACCCACTGATTATGAACTGCACATGTTCACACTGTTATTGTATGTTTGCCTAAAAAGATACTTACCCATTGGATTTCCAGCCTCAGGATGGGAGTTGTGGGAGTTGGGATAACTGTTTAACTTGCTGTTTTTATACTTGAGTTTACATCATGTGGTATACTGTATAATGTGTTCTGATTCATGTCAGGGCATGATGTGTGGCTTCCAATGGGGGACACGGAACAACGTACAAAGCCACGAAATACAGAATAGATGGGTGGCAGCTCTAAGGTAGATGCCCCAACATCCAACCTCCAAACTTGGAATGTGCGAGACATGCCTACAGCAGGCGCTGCTCCTCTGTTATGTTGGAGTAGTATTGCCCCGCTAGGTGCAGTAGAATTAAACTTGTGAAAAATAAAATGATGATAAACCTATTTTATAATCATTTTATTTTTCTTCTTACCTGCAGACTGCTAGCGAGGGCAGGGCGGAACCATTCTCTCTATGCGTAACAGCAGTGGGGAGGAGGTGTGATGGGCACTACTAAGTGCATATGACAGTTTCGCAGTCCATCTTAGGCCAGCCAAACCATCATGCGCACTAAGCATTCCTCCACCCGGCTGTGTTGTACAGCCCGGTGGAGAAAATCCACAGTCCCCCAGGCACTGTCAGAGCAGCAAATCAGGCCACTCAGACCAACCCCATTGCTTCTTGGAGCCTGTGCAGTGTGAACAAGCCCTGGAGTCAAGGATTGGGAGAGGATCAATGTGGCAACCGCAGCTGCAGGTACGTTTTATACTTTTTCATTTTAATGTCTGTGTTTATTTTTGTATTCCCCACCTCTTCTCATTGCACGCCCTCCGCTGAGCATCCGCCACTGGCCAACACCCAAGAAATGGCATGCAATCCACACCTTCCTTAAGCGCCACCACATTAATGTAGCCATACTACTGGAAATACACTCACAGCTATGGAATTGCAAAGGTCGCCGTCAAGGTGAAGGGGACAAGTATATAGCACATACTTGTCTATCTTTGGAGTGTTAAATTGGATCCCACCGGCGGTCCCTTACCTGGAGTCATGACACAGAATAGATCGGGAGGGTAGTTTTGTGGTCCTGTTGGGGTTGCTGAATTGGGGCCTACTCACACCTACAGAAGTCTACGTACCAACGCAAATCACTTTTTAGACCAATTGAACCCTGCGTTCCTCCACTGCCCACAGGCACTGACTATCTAGGTGGGTGACAACATTTTGTATTGGAAAAAAAACTGGACAGGTCCATCCACCTCTGGACGGAGTGGTGAGCCGCAGGTTGGCACAGTGATTCTGTCAATGGGGAACATATGAAAATGCATCACGTATACCCAACAACACGTGAATACTCATCCTATAATAATGCATGACGTGTGTCAACATGTGTCATTGGCAGATTACGTTACATTAAGGGAACAAATTACCAACCTGGCAGTTGTGCACAGAGGCGCTACATGATGTACCTAACTAAGAAAACATAGCATCACATATTGCACAATTTCTTTTCACTAGCACAGACTCCACCTCTGCTGGTTAAACTGAATGCGAGGCCCATAATGTGGTAATATGTGGCAACTGCATTAATATGACCGGGGCGGTAGGATAGACCCTCTGCCATGAATTACTAGAGGCAGAACGTGAATTGTGTGACATCGAAGGGGAAGGAAGAGGTGGGTGCAGTGCTAGCTACTACCAGGCGGACAGCAATCCTCCCTTGGAGGAGCCTTACTTACTGCTGACCAGGCATTATGCAATACACAAACAGCTATTAACTCTGCCTTTGCAGATTACTGCCACATATCATACGCGTCACAGGATGACACAACCATGGATCAGATTGGGATCTTTCTACAGGAGATCCCCCTTACCCGCTTCAGTCTGCTCCAGTAAGCAGAACTAGAACAACCTTTACAGGTGAAAAATATGGAGGGCCATACAATGGAGACCACTGAACAAGATGGCCGGTACCCCATAGATTTTAATGCTTCCTATGGCATTCTCCTTACACCATACTGTAATCTTCACATATCACCCAAGACAGGATAGCCTATCCTTTAGATTTATTTAGTCAAGACAGCGCGGTGCTCACAGCTAACCTATCTTTCTCAACTGCCTCCCTTACATTCCACACCCCCAACATTCAACTTCTGATGTTCTAATTCCAATAACATTACATTATTACATGCCCCCCTTTTTAAAGAAAAGAAAGAGAGAGAAAAAGAAGAGAAAAAAAATTGTTAGATGAACGAAATAAAAAAAAAATTGACATCCAAATATTTAGCAATGTTCTATTATTCAATTTGGCTTGTGAGAAACTCTCTCAAATTTCCTGTTTAATTGCTCAAAACGTTTTTCTCTCAAATTTCCTGTTTAATTGCTCAAAACGTTGATCATCTATTTGTGCATTTTCTTAATTTTCAGTGCTTGAATGGATTTTTTTTAAATGATTTGTTCCTTGGTATCACTTTACAGTAATTTTGAGCTGTAATAGCAGGTCCATGAATTTGTGTTATATCAAAGGAGATGGATGTCATTTGCTTTGTGATTTGTTGTTGTTTCACTAAAACTAGATCTCCAACAATATAATACTCATTTGGAAAATGTGTTTTAATGTTAGCATAATATTTCATTTAGCGTTTTGCTTCTGCATCCATTTTCATTACTTCAACATGGTCTTTTGAAGAAGCAGATGGAAAATGTGGCAAACATGGTTGTCTTAATTGACCATTCATCAACTCAGAAGGACATTTACCTGTTTCTGTTAACTCGCAACACTTGATAGTACTCATCAATTAACACTAGTAAATAATGCCATGAATCTAATAGTCCATACAAATCTGCTGCTACACTAGACCATTCAGCATTAGGTAATTTGGACATGATCAATTCTTACATTACTCTTTCCTTTTTAGTGCATTGACATAGTTGACATGTTTTTATCACTTCAACATATTTTTTTTCTTTTACTAAGTTCTCTGTTCCTGATATGCCTCTGTGAGTTTCCTGAGCCAGGTCAATTACATGTCTTTGTAGACCTTCCAGAACTATGACATTATTTCCCCTTAAAATTATTCCAGATAATGCAATTGCTAATTCTGAATGTATATTCTTGAATGCTAGGATATCACTTCTTTTTACATTCATTTGAAAATGTGTTGCAGTGTTACTTAATCTCCATTTATTTTCAAGTATACTTCTCCTCACTTCTCCTAGAGTTTCATCTTTGTTGGTCATCTCAATCATTTCTTTTTCTGAACTGATTCCTGGTGCTGTAGATCTAATGATGAAGCATATATATTCTTCTGATTTTAAATATTCTTTTGTCTGTGTTTCAGCAGGGTGCAGAGATGGATAATCTGCTGGGTTAAATAATTTTCCTGGCTTGTGAACAATCTTAACATCGTAATCAAATAAATTCATTCCCTATCTCTCAATACGTGGTGGCATTTTAACTTTTGGATTTCAATACATTGTAATCAATGCTTGATGATCTGTTATTATAACAAATGGTTTACCAAATGCTAAATTATGGAAATACTCATATGCCTATACAACTGCCAGACGTTCTTTTTCTGGTTGTGAATATCTCCACTCTACATCAGATAAACTTTTACTTGCATGTAAGATCACTTATCGAGAAGTCTCCCTCCCAGGTTTATGCTGTACTAATATAGGACCAAGTCCCACCAGGCTAGCCTCCACCACTAGTTTGGTGCACAGTTATGGATTAAAATACTTTAAATTAGCTTCAGCTCATATATATCTTGTTTAATTTGCTTAAATGCTTGCTCAGAGTTCAAATTCCGATTGAATTTCCGACCTTTCTTTGTTAGTTCTCTAATCGGGGCACTTATGGTAACATAGAGGCATATGTAGGTAAAAATATTTTTGTGATTCAGAAAATGCAATTTTCTGCTAATCGCATTTTCGGAATTGCAAAACGCGATGACGTCAACCCGTCAACAAAAGAATCACCTTCCACCTCCTCACCCACGCACACAAAGCCCTACACGACCAAGGCCCGAGCTACCTCAACAACCGAATCAACTTCTACGCTCCCAAACGCCACCTCCGATCAGCCAACCACGCCCTCGCCGCCGTCCCCCGCATCCGAAGAGCGACTACAGGAGGAAGGTCCTTCTCCTACCTGGCCGCCAAAACCTGGAACTCCCTCCCGACCGACCTGCGCCTGACCCAAGACCACCTCTCCTTCAGGAAGAAGCTGAAGACCTGGCTGTTCGAGCAGTAGCGGCACCCCCTACCCCCAGCGCCTTGAGACCCTACGGGTAAGTAGTGCGCTCTATAAATGTCTTTGATTGATTGATTGATGTAGGTAAAAATTTAGCGATTACCAAAAATTTGCTGAATTAAATAGCAATTACTCAAATAGCGATTCCTTAATAGCGAAATCGCTAATAAGGAATCGCAAAAACTGAAAATAGCAATTGAGGTGTAGAATGATGACATCACAACCAGGAAGTGTCACTGCCCATGCTGCACCTGATTGCCAGCACCTGTGTCAGAGTCATTTGCTGCCTGAGAGACTTTGAGGAAAGTGTGTGCTTTTTACTCTGCATCTGCAAGAAGCTGAAATGGTTTCACAGGGTGGTGAGAAGCAGCCAGAGGAACCCAGCAGAAAAAGGAAACAAACGTTTTCGGAGAGGGAGCTTGAGGTGTTAACAGAGGAGGTAGTGATGAAACATGACCTCCTTTTTGGCAAGAGCTCACTCCGTGTTCTAAAGGCAAGGAAGAGGAGAATCTGGAATGGCATCCAAGAGAAAGTGATCACGAATGGCGTAACCCACCACTCAATTATTGATTTATGCAAGCAGTGGTATGACATGAGGCAAAGGTCCAAGGTGAGGGTGGCCACCAGATTAACTGAGGCAAAAGTGACAGGAGGTGGGACCTCAACTGCACCAGAGCCGACGCCCCTGGAGGAGTTGGTGGATTGCACATTTATGCCTGAGTCTGTGACTGGCGTGGCTGATCTGGACAGCTCTGAAAATACAGACACCAGACAAGGTTAGATGCATGCCAATATCCTAAAAACATACCCATCACACTCACACGCGCAGACATCCATGCCTGAGTACAAATCCAGTACATGTCTACAAGCACACCTAGAATTACATTATGGGAAATGTGGTCCCATGCACTGATACCTGGTCCTGTGAAACATACAAGGGTACATAGGGTAGAGTCAGTATCAGTATCATATTCTTTATTTGGCATTTCTTTCCTAAACACCATAAAAGTACAGAGTATAAACACATACAAGCATGAATAGTTAAGATAAAACAAATAAAAAAGTAGGGTAGAGTCATACTTGCAATGTGCACAACAGACAAGTTGTTTAACAAACTTTAATGCAGAAAAAAATGACACACAACGAATGTGCGCATTTAATTTTACAGCACAACCAACAACACAGGAAACAGTGGCTGAGGGGTGGAGACACCAACAAATGTGGACTTGGCAGGAGGAGCAGGGTGCATCAAGACAAACACAATCAGCGCCAACCAATCAGAACTACATTGTGTCACCACTGCCACCGATGTTGGCAAAGTCAACAGATGCCGAAGAGGAGTCACAGAGAGGTCCAAGCCAAGTACCAAGGTTGCGCACACCACAGTCCAGCGTCCAAACAGCAAATGGCAGTGGTGCAAGAAGCAGGGGGGCACGGGCCACCAGCAATGCCTCCTCCGAAACAGACACGGTGTTTGCAGGCCTTGAGGGCAGCACGTTACGAGCACAGCTCCTGCAAGGCAAAGGCATACTATCAATACAGTGTCAACTAGCGAAACACAACCGTCATATGTCAGAGTTGCGGCTCGGTGTGCATACCATGTCTGGAGCTTTGGAAGCTCTTTGTAGGGAGATCAGAAGAGACAGGCTGGCCAGGCGCAGGAACAACACTGCCTACACACTCAGTTGGACCTCTTCACTAAGGCAGTGAGCTGCCAATCCACCGTCATCTCCCTGCCAGCTAGGAGATGCGTTAGCATACAGCACGAAATGGTACTCTGCTGCCAGGATGTGGGTAGGGGCCTGGTGCAGGTCGAACATGCAGTTGACCAATTGCGTGCTGTAGCCACTGGTGGGATAGGGACACTGGGCAGCTTGGACACTGATGGGCAGTCAAGCAGGAGCACCCCAACTCCTCCAATTCCTGCTGAAAGACGCCGGAGTGGGTGTCAGGGTAGAGCAGGAGAAGACACAAGTGAGGCCAGTGCGCCGCCTGAAGGAGGGGCAACAGGGCGTGCATGCAGGAGATGAAGGGGCAGCATGAACACATGGCAATTTGTGAGGCAACACATGCCATATCGACTAAGTGACTCGGAACTATAATAGCACTGTGACATCAACATGTGCAACAAACAACATTTCAGTCATGCTGTGTGTCATAATTAATCCTGCTGTTGAGGGAATAAACATATTTTTTAAGCATCATCATTTGGTATTGTGTTCTCATTTCTCACCTAGAAGTAGTTCTGTGTGATGTCATCAAGTCTCAGGCGCCCGGCAGCTGCCCCGGGTCCACCTGCACATCTGCGTTGGGGAGCTGGATCCTCCTCATCTGATGTGTCTGCATCTGTCTGATCCACTGGGGTACCCTTCTTGGTAGTGATTTTGTGTAGCATTGCGCAGGCCACCACAATTATGAAACACGTCTCAGGGCTGTACTGTAGTGTATCTCCACTTTTATGGAAGCACCGGAAACAGCTTTCTAGTATTCCGAAAGGCCTCTCAATAGTGCATCTTGTGGCTCTGTGTACCTTTGCTCTGCTGCTGTGGCTGGATTGGGGTAGGGTGTGAGGATGTAGTCACACACAGCATATGCACTGTCAACTGCAGGGCAAAATTAGGTTGATGTTAAGTACGGTCCTTCAATTTCATACCTTTCCTACTTGTGTGTGCTTGTGCAATGCAATTACCTGGCAGGTATCCCTCTCCAAACTCGTCATTTGTGAGTCTGTGATGTTAACCACAGTGTCGGAAAATTAAGGAATCATGTGTGCTACAATATCTGTGATTGGGAAACAACACTTACAACGCAACTTTTACAACACACTACCTTTACAATGAAACTTTTACAATGCAACATCCATTACAACGCATGCCATTACAACGCAACCATTACAACGCATGTCACTACAACGCATACCACTACAACGCATACCTTTACAACGCAGTCATTACAACGCATACCTACACTATCCAACACTTACCCTACTGTTGCACCCCCTGGAGTTAGAATAGTACATTTTACCCCTACACTATTCAATACTTACCCTACTGTTGCACCCCCTGGATTTAGAATAGTAATTTTAACCCCTACATAATCCAACACTTACCCTACTGTTGCACCCCCTGGAGTTAGAATAGTAATTTCTACCCCTACACTATCCAATACTTACAATACATTCAATGTAATGGTATGCGTTGTAATGGTATGCGTTGTAAATGTAGTATGCGTTGTAGTGGAATACGTTGTAAAGGTAGTTTCAAAGATTTTGTTGTAATGGCATGCATTGTAATGAAATGCGTTGTAATGGATGTTGCGGTGTAAAAAATGTGTTGTAAAGGTAGGCGTTGTAAAAGTATGCGTTGTAACGACATACATCCTCTGTGATTACATGTTTAGCATTGCAGACTACCTTGATGTTTAAGGAATGATTTTCTGTTTCTAAACACATACTCATTGTGTGATGGGGTGACAGTGCGACATGGGTTCCGTCTACGCAGACAATCACATGGGGGAATCGTACTATTTGGTAAAAATCTTGTTTGGTCTGGTCAACTGCCTGCTGTGTGTTTGGGAATTGTTGTGATGCATCCTCTGAATCATAGCATCAAGGAAAGCGTGGAAGAAACGCGAAAGTGCAATCAGGGAGAGCCCTCCTGCTGCGACTATTACCTCCTGAAAACTCCCTGATGCTAGGAGGTGCAGTGAGCACAAAACCTGTATGCGGGTGGGAATGGTGTGTGCCCTGTATGTGGGGTGCTCAAGTATGGGTGTCCGCTCCTCTGTCAACTCCAGCATACTGTCTGGGTGCAGCCTGTAGTGCACATGGATGTCCTCCTGGGTCCGCTGAAAAAGGTTGCTGTGTGCCCTGTAGATCTTCTTCTGGCGTCTCCTTCTCTGTTCAGCCTCTCGGATACGCAGCCTCCTGGCTATCACATACAGGCCAGCCATTGTGAGAAGCTCCAGTGGCATTGTGGGCCTTTTTAAAAAGGTTGCACCTGGTTACCACCTGGTCATAGTTGGTGGTATTTGAGAAGTGCAAATGTGTGAATTTCGTAAAATCGTAATTTGCTAATTTTTGCTACATCTCAAATTGCGAATTCGCAATTTGCTTGACCAATATTTGCGATTTTTGCAATTACTGAGATGCACCTTTCAAATTCGCAATTTGATTCGCAGACTCCTTGCCACGCAAAATTGCTAATCACTAAGTTTGCTATTCGCATTTTTACAAAGCGAAATACTTACCTACATCAAGACACTCACTTTTGCGATCGCATACACCTGGGATTCTGTGAATCGCAGTGTTTGCGATCGCAATACATCTACCTAGATATGCCCCATAGTCTTTTATATACAGTGAACAATAACTGGCCATCCCCAGAAGTAAAAATGTGTTCTGATATATCTTTAGGAATGGCTATTACATTTAGAGACACTATTCTTTTAGGATCAGGTCTCATACCTTTGTGAGAGAATATCTGTCCATAAAAAATTAATTCAGATTTATTTCATTACATAATTACACATACCTACTAAATACATACAAGGATGTGAAGACAAGAGAAAAACTTATGGAATCCCTCAGAGAAGCTCTGATAGTAGTGCCCCTCAAGCAAGGGCATCACCTTATAGATGTATGTTATTATTGCTAGATTATTGATATTAGGGAAGATCCTGACAAATAAATGGCTGTCAGTAGTAGTACAACAAGTCCATGAAGACTGGAATGATGTTATCCCTGGCTGCAACACATCCTTGCTAAATCTGATCTGGCCCTACCCTAGAAAACCGGAGTCCTGTCTGGCGGTGTTATTAGGTATAGAATAATATTCTATTTATGAACAGGAGAACCCGAATAACCCACAGGCATCTGGGAAAAGGTAAGTAAAACAAAAATAATGCCTATGGTACCGTTTTGTGTAAGCTATAACTTGATTATGTAAAATTTATTTACGCAACTTTTATAGCGCAACAAATACCCTGAGGTGTCTCGGCGCTGTGGAGCTACTAAATTCAGCTATCCTTTTTTGATGGCAAGTGGCAAAAGATTCCAAAGTTTTGGTGTGGCTACAAGACACTGCCAATTGTCCTTTCCTGACCTAAACTAATGATTACGAATAAATCTCAATTGAATCACGGTACTTTATTCCTACATAAGCTAAAAATACATGAATCACTCTTAAAGGGATTATCAAGACTATTTATTATTTCTTAAAGCTCATTTTTTCTGTGTTTTTTAGTAGTAACACTTATTTTGCCAACACGTATATATACAAACACAAAGGTACACAATTTATACAATACAAACAAAAGACAATTCTTTTCAAAACGAAACAATTTGTTAGTCTAAACAACCTGTAAATAGTTCAGTAGAAGGACGTTGACTAATAATTATGTCACAGCATTCCCTGTATTCGATCATCAATATAAAGATTATTAGGGCTTCCAAGGGTCAATTCCTTTCTCCCTTCGATCTATATCAAGCTCCTTATCTATGTATTATCATAAACAGTATCACAATTTTCTTATGTTGATGCCTTTATATATGCAGTCGACGCATTTCAGCCTTTTTCCTAGTACAGGCCTCTTCAGGACTTCAGGGCAATTTAACCATAAGAATCCTTAAAACAATCACTTGGGTATATTACGGAAACGAAGCGTCTTAGCAACAATTACAGCGCTGGAAGAGGAAGGGGAAATTCTTCAACCCAGCAGGTATCTGCCTCCAACTTTTAGAGGGCCAGAGCGACGCTTCCGTGTTCACATGCATCTGCACTAATGAAAATGGGAGCTGTGACAGAGTTGCCATCTGCATACTCATGGGAAGTCCCGAGCAAGATGGGAGGGAGGAGCTGCCACACCTGCAAAAGCTGTGTTCTGTCCCCACACAAAGGGAGTAAGTCACAGCACGCCATAACTTGAATGGACACAGTACGTGGGTCTAATCAACAGCGACAATCATAGAAAAATGTGTTGAATATATCGCTATTGATCGACTACATCATTGTGCAGAGGGACGATCAGTTTAGGTGGACTCCAGAGGTCTAATTGAAGAGAAAGGGAAACACCAGCTCATTTTCTTAAAATATTTATCGTGTTCTATTGTGGGAACAGAATTCTGCAGGTCTAGAACCTAGTCGGTTGGTCTGTTGAGATAGAAGAGGTCCTATAAGAGTATTAATATACACAACGACAATGTGCTGTATTCTTCAAAAGAAGGTCACAATTTTTTGGGATAAATTAACCCAAAAAATTCATAGTGGAACCATTTCACAATTAGAAACGGTATAGTTCACATTGGTGGTAGAATATTTGCTCAAAATTAGAGAAACAAACAGAGTCTTGAAAAAGATCATCTAGACTGGGCAGATACCACAAAAAGTGTTGACGCTTGGAACAGACAAAATTTGGTGGAGATATTAGCATGGTTGTAAATAAATTAGGGAACACATGCTAATGTGACCTGGATATCCGATTTTTCAATGAACAAGATATATAAACTGATTGCCGTATATGCCCTTCTTCTCTCTCTCTCTTTTTTCTTCTTTATGTCTCCCTTTTTTTATTCTGAATGGGGTTTTTACTATGTTATAGTGAATTTAGAATGATTTTCTAATGATTTTGTTGTGAATATTGGTGGTGATTTTATCCTATGATACAACCAAGTATTGAGTTTAATGAATTGTTGTTTGTCCCTGCTGTATGGAATCTGTTTTTTAATTATTGCGCTGATTTTATGTCTATTTACGAACAATAAAAACATTTTTTAATGTAAGCTATTGTATGGTGCTGTGAACATAATCAGGAATGAGGTGAAGGAGTAACGTGGTTTGAGATTGGATGTAAGAGATGTATGCTTGGGGTGTGATTTACTCAAAGGGAACAATTTTTAGACATTGTAGTGCACCCAAAGGGTTGCATACCCCGCTGAAATGAGTCTGGAGCAACAAAATGAAGGGTAGGGACTCCTTGCAACTCCAATGCTTTCTTTGAAGTCTCGTCAACTTCAAAGGCACCAATAGGTATAAGTAATGGACTCTGACACCACCTAATCAGTACACTTCTTGACCTATGGCTACTCAGCCAGGAAGAAGAACTGCTGAGCTGCTGAAAGGACTGGCATTCTGCTGGACTGATGATTTGCTGGGCTCTGCCTTGCCGCACTCTTGCCTTGCTGAGCTGCCCTGCTCCCTGCTGTTCTCTGGCCTGGGTGAGAAGATCTGGTCCTGCATCACTTGAACCCAGCGTGACTTCGAGGGTTCGCTGGCTTGCCTCCTGTTCAAAGTCTCAGGGATACCAAAGGCTTAAACTACCTGCATCTGCACCTGAACTCTGCAAGCTTTCAAGTGATGCCACCCTTGTCGCGGACCATTGGAAGTGAGACCTAAGGTGCTCTATATCCAGAATACATGCATCCTCATCGGAACTGGCACATCTATACCTTAGCAAGAGTTGGAACCAGCACATCCTTGTCATTTCTTGGAGCAGATCCAGTGCATTGCCCTCTGAACCAGTGCATCACCTACATAACCGACACAACACCTACTGCGTGAGCAGCAGCTGCACATCGAATCCGGAAGCAGCGCTCGCACTCGGAACCAATGCTTTGCCGCCATTGGTGGAGTGGACTTGGCACATCGCCATCTGAACCACTGCATCACCTTCGGCATCAATGCATTGCATGGCTGCTCCAGTAGCAGCAGCCATGCATCGCATCAGGAACCAGTGCTCACACTAGGAACTGACACATCGCTGCTGTTGTATGGAGAAAATCGATGCATCACTACACTGCGTGGCTCTACACCACCACATCACCTCGGCTGCACCTCGCATCCTCGTTAATGACAACATGTCATGCATCAAGGTACTTTGGTTCAGCTGGTCCAAGTGAGTCCTGGTATCTGGCTCACGCTCCATCAGGGTCGGCCTTAACTCTTTGAACTCTCGACTTTGCCTAAGTCTAGCATGACCAGAATAACCAATTTAAGCTTGTATTGCTTATAAGCACTATTTTATCTTTTATTTAAAGAATTATATCTTGACTTCTACTTCTTTCATTTTTATCATTTTGGTCTTCTTGTGTTATAACATCATAGTCTATTTATCTAACTTGGTTTGGAGCATTTTTGTCATGTTTTCACTATGTTACTGGTTGAAGCGTTGCAGAAATACTTTACACATTGCCCCTTAAGTTAAGCTTGACTGTTCTGTGCCAAGCTACCAGAGGCTGAGCACAGGATAATTTAAGGTGTGTTGTGACTTACCCTGACCAGAATTGTGGTTCCGCCTTGGAGAGGGTGCAGGCCCCTGCCAACCAGAAAGCCAATTTCTAACAGGGGAATGGTTGAAACAGGTTTGCACTTCAGCTGGCATAATAACACTTACTAGATGTGCGTCTGGGGCTCCTAATTATGAGCTTTATTAAATTATACAGGGGCACAATTGCAGTGGCCGATGCCATGGTTTGGGACTTGCTAGGTGAAATTTTTTTTAAATGGCTGTAGCGTTAAGCACATCTGTGCACGCCTGAGACCAGGCAAATGGCAGTATCGCATAGTTGCTGGCATAAATACATGTGAGGTGTGGGGGGCAGTCTACCTTATGCCCCTCAGCTATCAATTGGGATATTGCCGATAATCAGGGACCGCAAAGGGAGCAGTGACACACGTCCCTGGAGGGAACGCAGGGGCACTACTCACTGAGGATCTCTATGACATGGGAGAATTAAGGACCTTTCAGGACCTAAGGGACACTAATGGGATACTAGTGGGTCGGTTTCTGGGGTAAAATACAATACAGCAGTCATCATTGGCAGCTGAGGGCAGGGAGGGATGGAGCCTCTAATATCCCCACCCTTGCAGATTGCGCTAACCCATGGAAATCCAGAAAAAGCCAAGCACAACAGTGCCCATCAGAGTTGCTGGCCAGAGAAAGGTGGCAAATTGACCTCTCTACTGCACTGACCAATAAAGAATGGACTGGCCCCAAATCCCAAGTGAAAGAGGTATCTAAAAACCAATGGTTCCAATATATTCAATTTTGCTTTCTACACAAGAATTACCTCAACGAATTTACTGCATATTCTCAGGAGCCCCAGAGGCATGTCCTAGATGTCAACACCAGGACGCCAGCTCCTTTCACAAGGTGGAGGACTGCCAGGTGCTACAGTATGCATTGGGGAAGATGGTGAGAATGCTGTCTGCTTTGGTTTACAAATCAATACCACTAACCACCAACTACTGCCTCCTGGGATTGAGATCTAGAACTAAAGGGGGCAACTATACCTGCAGATTTATCGACCTGGCCTTGGTACTGTTCAGGAGGCAGATTGCAATATCCTGGAAGGCCAAGACCGCTGCTGACACAAAGCACCCTTTATGGGAAATGCTGAAAAGCGCTAAAGAAGAGTCAGATGCCATCTCTAGGTACCGCCTTTCCATTGGGGCGAGGGGCAGTGGGCATGTGTTGGGACATGTATATTACAAAGCGGGAGGAGTGATGCGAGACCAGCTTGAGAAGTGAATAATCACCAGCTATAAACATATAAAAGCCATCCCCACCCCTGTGATGAGTACACCTGTCCTTTTCTACTGATGAAGCAAGGACTCGTAGAAAAGAGACTTGCTCAGAGATAACCCTCTCGTTTAACTTCTAATATTATATAAACCGTCTCTTTTGTAAATTAATATGCATAACATTATGCATACAAGAAAGAGAAGCTTGCCTATGTGTATTACTAATAAGTAACTTAAGTGAATTTCTAAAATAGCCGCTAAGGGAAAACTGTACTGCGCATGTGTCAGCAGCATCTAAGCAGTATGACGATTTGCTGCTGGGAGGGAATTTCTTGCACTTGCGCAAATGCTATTAAGATGACTGCCTGGAAACTAACATGCTCAGCATCTGCTTTGTTGAAACTAAAACATGCTATTTTACTAACGCTAATGCGGGGAAAGTAAAAATAAATAAATGGGATTACAGTAGGGATAGGTGGTATACAGTGAAACCATTTATGTTTGAAATTAATATAAGTCTTTTAGATTATTTTTTTAGTGCGTATATTGGGCCTTTTGTATGAGTTTAAGGTCTGTTTGCCACCCGATTTCCACGCATGCGTGATGTGAACAAGCTAAAAGAAGTGATGAGGCTCTTGAACGCAGCTCAAGGCCGAAATGGCTACATACCCTGGGAACCAGCTTGGGAACCTCTAAGACAAATGTGAGCGGGTGAGCTTTTTATACTTTTGTTTCTAATATGATGTGAATATGGATGGGAATTACAATTTGCAAATAAAAATTAAGGGGTGGGATCTTTAAACAATGGACTGAAAGACTAAATGATAAAATAAGCATGGTGTGATGATCATCCCCCTTGCCTGTCCAATCAGAGTTAGGAGTTTCATGTTATTGAAACATTATTGGGAGGTAGATGAATATTGTAGGGTATAATAGAGGTCGTTCTTCGCTAGTTAGAGAGAGACATTGGTGCTGAATTCTGCAAAGTTTGGAATGCTGTTGCAGTGACGAGAGAAGCTGAAGAAGAATCAAATGCAGAACCACTTATTTTGAACTAATTTATTTAGAAGAAGATCGCAGAAGAATCTCGAGGAGGAAGTGAGTCTCAGAAAGGGGTGCTACGCAAGCGTCAGTGGTAGAGAGGTAATCTATCCTTTCCTGAAGCTTCTGTCGCCTGATTTTTTTCCGGGGTCCCTTCTTAGCTCCTTGGCCAGGATGCTGGTTTTCACACCATCCTAGGCAACATAATTTCTGTGTATGGGCTTATGTTCTTTTGTCTCTATCCTCTCCTTTCTGAGCATGCCTCATTGCTTGATATAAAGGTATATGTTTTGATGATTGATTAATTAATTGAATCTTCCTTTCTATGAGTGACGGTGGCTGTACTGTACCTTGTTAGTGGTTCACATAAAATTAATTTAGATAAAGATTTCCTGGGTCTGTGGTTATTTCATCAAATGTAAGTAGATTATATTTAGGTCGTTTCACCATCAACTAGATCAACTAATTTGGTACACTGACCAGAGGAAAGAACTTTTTGATCAGTGAAAGATTAGTTAAGAATAAGAAGTTACTAATCTTGATTGACTAAAGAGGTACAAACAATTGACCCCAGCAGTTTAGAACCAGGTAGTGTGAATGTGTGTTTATGGGCCCAGGTCAGTTTATGGTATTAGAGTAGCTGTGGCTGGTAACCCGCTGGATCACAACCAGGGCTATTACTCCATATCAGCAGACATGCATGTCCATACATGTACTCTAGGATAGTTTGTTTACATTACCGTTTAATGTTCCCGAGTTGAAGACTACTAGGCGGGGGTGCTCAGACCATGCCTGTTACGACAGGTGATTATGTATGTGCAAATCCACCACTGATGTGTCCACCTTGTTTGGTGTTTTTGAGTTCTGATTTGGCTAACTCCCCCCAAAAAAATATAACAAAAAAAGGGCAATAACTGTAGTCACACAAACACTAAGAACATTTAAAAAATAAATCTGGTTCAGGAATGTGTCTCACCTCTATATTTATTAAGTTTCAAGGAACTTAGATATATAGTGTTACACAAGGTGTTGTATTGTGCCCCACCTTATTTATCGTCTCTATGGCTCCACTGGCAAGGTAGTGGAACAATTGAGCTTTAACATAGGCTCCTATGCAGATGATACTCAATTGATGCGGGCATTTCAGCTGATAGAAACCTTGTGGTGGAGAAATTCCATGGCTGTCTGTCGGTGGTTGCAAGATGGATGCAACACAGTTGCCTCAAACTTAATTTAGACAAATCATACGTTCTGGTCATTGACAACTCTACCTCCTGGGATGTGTGACCCAAAAACCTTGGAGAATCTTTAATTCCCTAATTAGAAGCAAGAAATCTAGGGCCATATGTATGAAGAACCTGATTTGCGATTCTCAAATAGCGATTTTTAAGAAATCGCTATTTGAGAATCGCAAATTAGTGTGTATGTAGAAATTCGAATTTTTCTGCGATTTCTTAAAATTCCTTAATTGCGATTAGCAAATTGTGAATCGCAATTATGGAATAATTTCCCATTCATTTCTATGGGCCAGGAGGCACCTAGGAATGAATGGGAAGTTATTCTCAATTTGCGATTCGCAATTTGAGAATTGCAAATTTAGAATGATTTCAAGGGTGCAGGGGTGTCCAAAGGACACCCTGTTGCACCCCTGAAATGAGCATGGGTGCACATGTGGCGCACATACATGCCCTAAGGGCATGTATGTGCGTCACATGCCACTTTGAAAAATGCAAAAATGTGTATTTTTCAAGGAATTCGCAACTTACCACCAACTTGAAGTTGGTGGTAATTTGTGATTCCTTAAGGCCAATTAGCATTTTTTTTGCCTTCTTACATTGCATTTAAGGAATCGCAAAATGTGCGATTCCTTAAATGCAATTGCAAAATAAGGAATCGCAAATTTTGCGATTCCTTGTTTTACATCAGATTTTTCTTCATACATACCATTTAGCTAACTCGCATTCGCGAAGGCCGAAATTCTGCGATTTCGGCCTTTGCTAATGCGAATTTGCTTGATACATATGGCCCCTAGTAATTACATTTGGCAGTGATCTTTTCTTTAAACCACAAGTAAGACCAAGTATGGCCACACGTTCTGGGATTCTAAAGACACTGGAAAAAATGCTGACATTTATACCTGGCCAGATTTGGAAAGTTCTTGTGTGTGCCCTTGTAAACGGTAGACTGTCTTATGCAAACATGCTCTATTTGGGGCTTCCGGCAGGGCTAACAATTAGAATTCTGCAGCTCACTTGACCCTGAACTGTCCCTAGAGGCAATCAATGCAGGGGACTCTCGAGCATCTGTATTGACTTCCCATGAATCAAAGGATTCCACTAATGACTTATTGAGCACTGCACAAAAAAAGGAACTTTATACTTGCAATAGAGGTTTAGGGAATGCACTCCAAGCAGAGAACTTTGCTCTTCGAATAAAAGCTTGTTATGTATCCTGAGAATCACTAAGGAAAAATCAGGCAGCGCTCCTTTTATTTTTTGGCAGCAAAATTTTGGAACTCTGTGCCAAAGGAGTTGGAAGAGACCATCTCTGAACATGCATTCAAATCAGGATTAAAAACTGTTCTCTTTAGGGAAGTCTAACCGACTCTGACTGGCAGTTGTCTGCTGGCTATAGCACTGGAATGCTTCCTTTGGAAGCAGCTGTCCAGCTCTATAATGATTTTTCATGTCATCATTTGTTTAAAGATACCTGTGGGATCCCAGAATACATGTTTAACATAACTAAATCATGGGTACAAAAGAGTATATTTTTAATGCAAAAACTTATGCCACTGTTACTTTTTTAAACGTCTTTTTATTGATTAGTTACACAGCAGAAAATCAACAATGAGCACAGGGAAAGCATGATGGTTAGTTTAGGACAGGAGCATAGTGCCAAGGTTGATGCAGGGAAAGTAAACCTTGTCGACATGTCGCGACACCACAGGAGAGAAACATGTCAATACCGTTCCTGATTACAGTCATGCCGTGCTTCGGTTTTTGAGTTTTTTTAGACATGTAAGTATATCTATCCAGCAATAATAATGAAATAATAATGGCATATGGCTGCAGCAAAACTTGCAAACCCCAAATAACCCCCAACAAAAGGAAAGCAAGAGGTAATGCCCAGGCTCACGACTGAAAAGCAGGGAGTAGGGAAGGTACCCCAGTATATCTTTCTCTCTGAACCAGTTTTTTCGAATG
Organism: Lissotriton vulgaris; assembly: GCF_964263255.1. Lineage (NCBI taxonomy): Eukaryota > Metazoa > Chordata > Amphibia > Caudata > Salamandridae > Lissotriton > Lissotriton vulgaris. Next base: position 1,869,056,709 of record NC_141694.1, on the reverse strand, counting down.
ATGTGTTACCTTCACTTTTTTCCTTTTCATGTAATGAGTCCATTTACACCTTTTTGTCTGGAAGAGAGTTCTGATATATTTCCAGTTTTCCTTTCTCCTCTAGACATTCATCAGAACTGTCCAGACTGCTACGAAAATAAATATGATCATGAACTACACTTGATCTTGGTCTCACACTATTAAAGGTTGTTACATTTGTTAACTAATGTCACATTGGAGAGGGAGGGCTTGGAACTCTACAGGGTCAAATAGACCATCACACTCTTTTGCACCTGATGGAGCTGGGGAGAAACAAAAATGTTCGTACCCCCTGCAAAGTTATTTTCTTATAACTTTAAAAATATTGTGTGAAGCATGTAAACTAATCAACAAAATGCACATCATATTTAGACACAACACTTGGGAAAACTAACAGCTGTTTGCAAAAATCTACTTTATTAATAAAACATGAGTTAAACGAATATAAGACTGGGATAACGTAGATATAAAAGAGTTAATTAATGTATTTGTTTCTATAGTAGAATTGTATTGTGGCAAAAGATTGCAGATGGTAAGTAAAAATGCTTTACATGTCGCTTCACTAGGTAACACCTAACAAGGGAAATTAGAATGGTGGGAGGTAAACAAAAGAGCTTATTTACTATATCTCATTTCTGTTATGTTTGTTTTCATATTAGTTCCCATTACGGCCTGATCGGCCTAGTCTGAAAAGTGGCTGCTGCTAAAACGCGATGTGCAATTGAAATTAAAGATGGGCCCCGCACATGGACAAAGAATGGATGCTCTGTCACAAGTGTATGGCCTATGCCTGGAGTGAGAGATGTCAAGGCCACCCTGGCCTGTAATGGGAGTTGTGCCAAATTTAACTATATTGAAAAGCCTGGGAACGGATGAACATTGAATCCTGGATACGGGAAACTGTGGCAAAATGATTAACAAGTACAAATGTGAACATTTGATGAAGTCATGTGAACCCCTGGTATGAATGTACACTTTTGCAAACTGGTTTGAGCAAGGAGGACATGAGGTGATCATCGCCACCCCTCCAATGGACCAATGAGAAATGAATGTAGGCCCTTAAAGTTTCAATGTTGGTATTAGAAAGTTAGTGAAAGGGTATAAAAAAGCTTGAGTTTATGATAAGGGATCTCTGCTTGGCTAACATTTTGTTGCACCTTTACTCAGCACGACATGCTGTCAGTTGAGATGATTTTTCTTTATGGTGCAAGAGACTTTGAATATTTTGGACTTTGAACTTTGATGGGGAAAAGGAACGAAATCTGTAGCGGAAATTCTAAGTCGGGATGGAGACATTGAGGTTAGAGAGACAGACAGTCAGTTTTGGAACCTATTCTGTGTTCTGCGGTTCTATTATCTCCCTATGGCCAAGGGGTAATGAGTACTTTTTATTTTATTTTGCTTAAAAAATGTATTAAATAATATTTAGAATGTACTTGTCTAATAAATCGACCAAATAGTGGAGTACCTTGAAGTTGTTTTTGTAATTATTAGGCATTTAAAAATTCTAAATGTAGATAATGTATAAAGCTACTGTATAGGTTAATAAGGTACCCCGCATGTCTTGCAGCTAGTCTACTTATTACTGATTCAGGAGCTGTGCGATTGAGAGACTCGTGGTGCTATGGGCCCCACCGATGAGTAATGGATTGGTGATATCGAGAAAGGGTTTTAGGTTAGACCCACTGCATCACACCACATGTCTGTTCATGCTACCACGAACAGGCTCTTTAACATTCCCAGATGAAACGCCATGATGTAAGTGGTGTTGGGACTGATGGGGCCTTGTGAGGGTGGTGGACAGTTGATCGTCTATTGTTGTGGACTCGCCCCACAACTGAGTAGCTTGTTTATTTTGTGTGACTGGCCTCAGTAACTGCATAGACCTAGGTGGCCTAGTGGGTTAAGGAAGCAGTCTTGTCTTCCTCTGACTCTCATAACCCCATCAGCTGACCCAAGAAGGTAAGCATCAGCATCTCACCTCACTGCAGCCTCTGCTTCTCACCTCTTCTCTATTTCTGTAAACGGTCTTGCTGTTCTATCACCCATGGAGCCTCAGCTAAGGGTGGTTGAGGAGGAGAAAGGGAGTCTCCTTGTATTTATATTCCTGTAAAGCTAGGCACAGAGCTTCAGCACCACTTACTGTAACCACGGGCACATCCTACCAACTCACCGTGCATCATCTCAATAAGGCACAAACATGGAAGCTACCTGCTTCTTACCGCATAGCCAACCCAAGCGAATGACTTCACCATTCTAGTCACTGCATTAAATGCACTCTTTATCTTATCCTGGAAACTGCTCGCTTCCAATCATGGATCTAGCAAGTGTCTCAGACCGATTTACCAGGCAGGAAGTCAATTCCAGCTTCTCCTGTACCACTACTCACACCCTGAGTGTCTTGCTCCCTCTTCACTCTGCATGTGAACCAGCAAACCAGAACGGGAGGAGGCCTCATGGCAGTCCACTGATGACTGTGGGACTGCACTCCAAAGCAAAATCCACCACTCATAAGCCTAAAATCCTTTCCCCTCACATCCCAGTGGCAGCAACACAGACCATCACCTTTCACCTCATCTACCAAGGCAGCCTTCAAAGGACACAAAGCAGCCAAACCAGGTCAGTCTGTAAGCTATGTGAACATCATCGACCTGAGCAACATCAACACCCTTGGCAATGATGGGTGCCCTCTTCAAAAATGTGGACACTGTCAATACCATTCAGCTTCTGACCCTCATAACATAAGTGAATGGGAGCACCCTGAATTACATCTACCCCCACTATCATCAAGCTCAGTCGTCCTCTACAGTGGCATGCTGACTAGACTAACCATGCCTTGCTGAGAAAGTCAATAAACTTTAAATAAATTAACAACGTAAGCAAATATTCGTATGATTGCAAAATACAGCTTGCAGTAGCATCATGTGTGTATAATACAAACATATGAGGTGCTTATGAGAAAAAATGTTGACCCTGATAATGAAGCACATTTGAATGTGAAACAAACAAGGGCTCAAGGTCTGGAAAGGCACGCGCATCTCCCGCCGCACAGCAGCTTGTGACGGAGCAGATGACGTCACACACACACAGGTTGGTGAAGCAGATTTCAAATGATGCACACTGTAGAAAAATACACCTTAGACAGACGTTTCTTGTTCTCATTAGCCAGGTTTAGCAGGATAAAGGAAATATTTCATTTATTTTGTTTAAACCCAACAGAAGACGATGCTGGTTAAAGGCAATATATGAAAAGGGAGAGGTACTTGTTAAGAAACAAGCATGATGAGTGTTTTTTTCTCAAACATTAAAAAGAAGCAGTTTTGAACAGAGTGGTAGAGGTATTAGATGAGGAAATTATTCCCTTATTTCCAAATTAACATATTTGCAGTAAAAAAGAATCCCGCAAATTCTAAATTGAGAATTTCACACTTTGTAGGTAAAAAAAAGAGCATGGATATCTTGTATGAGAAAGAGATACATATCAATCATGCTTTGTTACCAGGGGTATTCATACAACAAGGAGTGTGGTGAGGATGGTGCTCATCAATATTCTAATATTGTATTGTGTAAATTAATATGCACTACATTATACATACAAGAAAGAGAAGCTTGCCTATGTGTATTACTAATAAGTAACTCGAGTGCATTTCTAAAATGTGCGCAAAGGGGAAAACTGTACTGCGCATGCGTCAGTACAATATAGATAGCACAAAAAATTAGACAACCTGGGGCACATTTATGACATATTCATGCAACGCAGCAAGTCACCCCCTGCGCTGCGTGAAAGGAAAAACAATCTCCAGAGGCGCTTGTCTCTTTCTAAGAGTGCTGCAGCGCGACACACACAGAAAGAGGACACAACAAGGAGAAGCAGAGATATTTCTCCCTGTTTCACCTACCCTGAGGAGGCATACCATGCTGATGCATTCCCAGGTTTACAAATGTTGGTAAATCTAGGATTCTGCCAAAATCCATGGGGGGGATACCTGGGGACCCCCACGCTGCACCCATGGAGTAATGCAATGCAGCAATTGGCGCTGCGTTGCAGTACACCAGATTTATCAAGCCGTGCAGGGCCATGCAAGGTGGCCGTGCGTGGCTTGATAAATCTTACTTTAGTGTTGCGCTGGCACAAGGGCGACACAACATTTTGACAAATATGCCCCCCTGTTTCTTTTGGAACATCTGCTTCTGCAATCGAAGCCGGAGGAAAAGTTTACGAAATGTAGGACATGGCATGTACAGCAAATGAAAACAGTACCATTCTTCTTGGAGAAAAGTCTCATAACATTCATTGGTTCCTATGCACCTTTAGGGTAAAAGCAGAACGTAGAAAATATAAAAAGACTTAAAATAAACATCCCAAACCAAGACAATTTTCAGGCATTATTATTAGGGAAAAGCTTTTTTATTCTACAGCAATGCCAGTAGGAGAAAATAGGGAAACCATCTGGAGCTCCTTAACCACTTAACTCAGAACCTTTTGGAAATTTTGGATAGTTTGCATTTAGGGTTCCATAACTTTTTCCAAATAAAGAATACACACCAAATTGCCATCCTTTTTATCAACATCCTGGGGATTCTAAAGATACCCAAGGTTTGCAGTTCCCCTGGAGGGGACTGAGAAAAAGCCAAGCTACATTTTGAGTTGTTGGTAAAAAGCTGAAAAAAGTGCTCTACACAAAGGGTCTGGTATATTCCTAAAAATGGCAGCAACAAAAGGTTTGATGTGCTACTGTCACCATCTACCCAGCTTTCAGGAACACGCAGAGCTGAATCAAAAAACACATTTCTTCCAAAGTTTTGGCATATTTCAAAGAGCAAGTCCATTTGTATCTATTTTATGTGCTTTCAACCTACTTCCAGTTTATTATGGAAAGCAGTGAGAATCTCATGAGTGATCCAAAAAGTAACTGTTGAAATAAAGAAACATATTGAAAATGAGTAGGAAAGAATTGTGGCAATATGTTCAGCTGTAGCTTTTTGTTATGATGGCCGATTTGCAAAAGCTATCTACCATTACGTCTTCTAAACCATTCTGGTTTCAGAGATTTTTAGGGTTTGTAGGTTTCCCATGAACCCAAGGTACCCAGAAACAACAACTAAGCTGCACTGTATAATGCTTTTTCATTGTGCACCATTTATAGATCAATTCATATGGTGAGATAGGTAGAGTTTAAAATGGGTATCAAGGAAGCCTATGTTTATCTAAAATGGATACACGATATGTTGTTTAGCAGCATTACTTATTTGTCCATCTCTGTATTAATGGGCACACATACTAGCATGTGATTCAGAGGGCATTTTTCAAAATGTCTTCATTCTTAAATGCTAGCTTACTTTTGGAAGGCTCAAATGCAGTTCAATCCAATCGGTAATTAATGTTCTATTATTCTATCTTTCCTGCATGTCTTAAATGGTACCTCACTAGTGTGGGTAGGCCTAGTGGCCACAACAGGAAATGGCCAAAAATGCAACATGGACACATCACATATTTCCACTCAATATAAGCCATTTTTTCCCAAATGTGGGTAGCTGCGTATTTTGGACCCTAGATCAGGAAGCACCTAGGGAAACCTAGCAAACCTATACGTTATTGAAAACCCCATTTCTGCCAATAAAAATGCTCTACCTCTTGTGATGCTGGGCTTAGTGTCCGCAACAGGAATGGATCAAACCATGCTCAGTAGAAGCCCTTGCAAGGGGATTTACATTGACCTCGGTTTTATCCATGTACAGCATTTATATTTGCACTAGTGGGATAACACTGGGTGGTAGGAATTTTGTGGATTCCTGCGGATTTGCCGGGCAGTGTAAGTAACAAAACCTTGTTGGCTCCAAGACAGGCGCATCACCATGGTAATTCCTGGTTGTCTTGTTTTCAAATGTGTCTGTGGTTGGTAGATATCTATGGGTGGCGACCGAGTACGGCCCCAAATCACACATTGAACCTCATCACTGATATCTCCATGTAGCGCTTTAGGGCTTTTCATGTCAACGTCTCTTAACCCACACACACAAGTGAGGGAGACTTGTGGGAATGCTGTGAGGTGGGAGATTTTTGACTCTGCACAGATTCCAAAGGTTTTCCTCACAGCAATCATCCTGTCTGCCCCTGGGGGAGAGGGAAAGAAATGTTTGTCCCATTTGCAATGGAGTGTGGCCAATGCAATAGTGCAACACGTGCACCCCTTTTTTCCCTAAATGCAAAATCACTGTTGTTAGGGGACTCTCCCCCCCTCCCCCTCCCCAATGTGCTGATTTGGGGTAAACTCCCAAATAGGGAAAAGCCTCCCATCTGCCCAGAGGGGAGCAGAAAAACACAATTGTCCCCACTGGGGCATGAATATGGCTCTATGCAAGGGTAGGCCACCCCATCCTTTTGTTTCTTTTTGTGCCATTTGGAAATCCCTGAAGTCTAGAGCATCCTTTGCACCAAAGATCTACACTCCACGAGTGTTCTGTGAGCCCACTTCTTGCATTTCTTCTTGAAGCTTGTTAGAAATGGGATCTCTGGTTGGCTAAGGCTTGAGCCAAAGCCGGCAGAGATCACCACTCTAATCAGGCCAAGAGAGTTAGATGCCAAAGATAACCCCTGCTCAGCCCCTATGTAGCTTTGCACGAGCAGTCAGACTTATCCCGGAGGCCATGTAAAGCATTTGCTCACACACACAGCAACAACATCCCAGGCACACTACAAAAGGAACTCCACACATGGTTATATCAATAATAACCTTTTGTATTCTCATAACACATTAGAATAGTAAACACATATTATACATGGTGCCACTATGTCATACCTACAAGGGATTATTGCCCACATGCATCAAACTCCCGTTTTGCATTTCCAAATTTGCGATTTTTACCGAATCGCAAATATGGATTCGCAAAACGGGATGCATCATTGAAAATGCTAAATATTTCCGATTCGGTATAAATCGCAATTTTTACCGAATCGCAAATATTATGCGAATTCACAATTGCGAATTCGCTATTCCCATTGATTCCTATGGGCCAAAAGGCCCATAGGAATCAATGGAAATTGCGAATTCGCAATTTTGAATTCGCAAATGTTGATGCATTCCATGGTGCAGGGGGGGGGTCCAGAGGACCCCCCCCCCTGCACCCCTGAAATGTATTTTTAAATGGATGTTTCACACACACATGTCCTAAGGACATGTGTGTCTGTAACATGACATTGTTTAAAATGTAAATTAGAACATTTTAAACATTTTTCGCAATTTACCACGAGGTTCAACCTCGTGGTAAATTGCACTTGCAAAGTTGGTTTTCGCAATTTGTTTTCAGAATGATGCATTGCATTTAAGGAATCGCAAATTTGCGATTCCTTAAATGCAATCGCATTCTGGAAAGTCGCAAAATTAGCGATTTTCATTGAAAAAAATTGATGCATTCCAAAAAGCATTTTTGGAATCGCAAACGGCCGATTTTAAGGAATCGCACCGTTTGCGACTCCAAAAATGCTTGATGCATGTGGGCGTATATACGCCTGACCGGGCCCACAGGACCACTGTCAGAACCATCATAAAGCAAACTTAGTAAAAGTAAAACAGATCATAAATTTACAACCAGTAACCACTGGTAATCACTGTACTAAGCAACAGCCTGCAACATAAAATACATTATGCACAGTATCACCTCCCCAGCATAAACAGATTATGCAATCTTCTGTCTGTTTTGTTTTTAGTTCAAAATTTTAATTTTAATATCATCCCTGAAAAATGTAACCTAACTATAACATTACTTTAGCCTTTGTTTTTTCTATGAATTTATAACATTTTTTCTAATAAAAAACTGATCGCTTTATCATGCCTATCTATAATGTTACTTTAATCTTTGTTTTTGCATTACATTGTAGGGTTTTTATAAATGTAAAGTATTGCTTAATAACGATACTTAAATGCAACACAGGTGTGAGCTGTTGCCAACACTCCCATTCAGCCAAGCCCACGCTGCACATGGTCTTTGGACGTGCGCAGTGGTAGAGGGCCCCATTCCCAAGGCCGTCTTTTTCAAAATTAAAGGCACCCCTCCCAAGCCGTTACCTGCCCCTAGGACCCATCCCTCAGCAACACTTATTTAAATACAGGGGAAGGAGCTCTGTGGTCCCCCATCCCCAAACCTTGTTAGGCCAGGTGGAACCCATCTACCAAGGTTACTCTTCTGACCCATCTCCCAGGGTCCAGCATGCTTGTTTGGGGACTACATGGCACCCAACCATGGGCTGATTCTGCCCTGGGGACCCCATTGCGCAGGGCCTGGCATATTTGTTTGGGCAGTGGGGCACACAGCCCCCCTTCCAAGACTAAATTCTGCTCTGGGTACCCCCTCCATCGGGGCCGGCAGAATTTTTGTGGAGAGGTGGGAACATGACCACAATCCCCAGCCCAACTACAGCCCTGGAGTGCCGATCCCCTGGGGATCGAACACATATTAAAGGGGTAGAGGGGCACATAGCCCCTCTCCCCAAACCGATTTTGACCCTGGCCCCCCAATGTCCCATGGCCAATGTAAACCTATTTTTTTAAAACTTGTGTGATATTGTGATACCTTGTTTTTAAAACTGCACTGTAATTCCTGGCACCACTTTGCACTTCCCTGAACAGCGGATCTATCGCTGTTTCAGGCTAAAAACTTACTCGCGACTGCCATCACCAACAACGAGGGAGCCACGAGATACGCCCATCTCTGCTGGCCACGCCCCCCTCACCTAGTATAAATAGTGCGCGCAGAACTCCAGCGCGACACTGACAAGAAGCTCCTGAGGCGGAAGCCGGGAGCGCGACAGCGCAAACCTATTTTTTTAAAACTTGTATGATATTGTGATACCTTGTTTTTAAAACTGCACTGTAATTCCTGGCACCACTTTGCACTTCCCTGAACAGCGGATCTATCGCTGTTTCAGGCTAAAAACTTACTCGCGACCGCCATCACCAACAACGAGGGAGCCACGAGATATGCCATCTCTGCTGGCCACGCCCCCCTCACCTAGTATAAATAGTGCGCGCAGAACTCCAGCGCGACTCTGACAAGAAGCTCCTGAGGCGGAAGCCGGGAGCGCGACAGCGCAAACCTATTTTTTTAAAACTTGTGTGATATTGTGATACCTTGTTTTTAAAACTGCACTGTAATTCCTGGCACCACTTTGCACTTCCCTGAACAGCGGATCTATCACTGTTTCAGGCTAAAAACGTATTCGTGACCGCCATCACCAACAACGAGGGAGCCACGAGATACGCCCATCTCTGCTGGCCACGCCCCCCTCACCTAGTATAAATAGTGCGCGCAGAACTCCAGCGCGACACTGACAAGAAGCTCCTGAGGCGGAAGCCGGGAGCGCGACAGCGCAAACCTATTTTTTTAAAACGTGTGTGATATTGCAATACCTTGTTTTTAAAACTGCACTGTAATTCCTGGCACCACTTTGCACTTCCCTGAACAGCGGATCTATCGCTGTTTCAGGCTAAAAACTTACTCGCGACCGCCATCACCAACAACGAGGGAGCCACGAGATATGCCCATCTTTGCTGGCCACGCCCCCCTCCTACACCCAGCCCAACCAACATAAATCATGTGTCTTGGTCGGATGCGCAGCGGGCGCGACGATGGCGCGCCGAAGGCGTGCTTAAGGCAAGCTCGTCTGCGCTCGTCCGCGCTATGCAGAGCGCAGAGCCAGACACTACTGACCAATTGCGCAACTACGCAAGGGACACCCTGCTCCACCTGAACAAAGAGGTACATGCCCTATGCCGACACTCTGTTCCGGGGGACCACCCCGCAACAGATGTTCGCATTGCCAGTATACTCTCAGTTCCACCGGTCTCGACAACCTTCCTCACTTAAACATGCACATGGCCCTCATTAACTGTAGATCCCTCCCCAAGCACTCTCTGGAGATATATCACCTACTGGAAGACCATGATCCTGACATTCTCTTCTTTGCGGAATCTTTGCTAGGACCGAATTCAGACCCGATATTGTCAACTCTGTCCCACAGGGCTTCCTTATTCACCATCTGGACCGTCCCAAGGGAATAGGCGGAGGTATCGCCATTATTTACAAAAACCACCTTTCTTGACGTCTACTAGGCAGCCCTCTTCTAGACTGCGAAAACGCCATGTTCTCTATTCAGGTCTCACCATGTAAAGCCTTTTCAGGCTTTCTCATCTACCGCCCTCCGGGGCCCTTGGTTCAATTCTGTGAATCCCTCGCGGAACATACATTCACTCTAACCGCTACCTACCCTGAATGTCTGATCCTAGGAGACCTGAATATCCACTTTGACAAAAAGGAATCCAAATCTGCCACCGACCTAATAGCAGACCTCGAATCTATCCAGCTAAAACTATCTAGCCATCTTCCTACTCACTCACAGGGACATCTACTAGACCCTATTTTTACCAACATTAATGACCTCACTATCTCAGACCCCATCCCAATGCCCTGGACTGATCACTTCCTAGTGCCAATAAACTGGCAGCTACCCCCCACCCCTCGCCCTACCGCAAAACCTAGCATACCCACGCGACCCTGGTCCAAACTGGATGTAGAGAAGTGGAAACACCAGCTTGAATGCTCCCTTCCTAAACTTGATACGAACCCAATTCTCGCCGACGCAGAGTTTGCAAAATGGGTAGGAGACACGCTGGACAAAGTACTCCCCCAAAAAATTTCCAGTAACCCTCGAGGCAAAGCCTCCTCCCCCTGGTTCACTAGCGAAATGCGGCTTCTAAAAAAAGCCTGTAAAAAATCAGAAAGAGATTGGAGGAGAAATTTCGACGACGAGAAAAAAATTGAATATAAAAAAACCCTCCTCAAATACAAAAAAGCACTTAAAACTGCTCAAACTAACTACTTTGAGGAGAAAATAAGATCCTCCACTAACTCTTCGCGGGAGACATTCCAAATAGCGAAAAAACTTCTTAAAGTACCGGAGCCCCCTCCCTTGATCGAACCTTCAACCGCTCGCTGCAATGAACTCGCAGAATTTTTCAATCAAAAAATCAACATTATCATCAACTCCCTTCCTCCGCTCACCCCGGACACCCTCTCCATCGTCCCTACTGCTGCAGCAACTGTGGACCAACTGTCAGACTTCACCCACCTAACGACAGACACCATCCTTCCAATACTGAACTCTATCAAAAGTGGTTCCCCCACAGACCCGGCACCTCTCCACATCCTAAAATTAGTTGCACCCACCATTCTTCCCCACTTGGTTAAACTAATCAACAGCTCACTCACCAGCGGGACTGTCCCCCCAAGTTGGAAAAAAGCAATGGTGAAAGCACTGATTAAAAAACCACACTTGGATCCTCTAGAACTAGGCAACTACAGACCGATCTCCTTGCTTCCAGGCATTAGTAAAATAGCGGAGAAATACGTCAACCACAGCCTCTCCTCCCACCTTGAAACTAAAGGTCTGCTTGAACCCTCCCAAACAGGATTTAGGCCAGGCCAGAGTACTGAAACTGCAATTTTGGCGGTAGTCGAGGAAGCAAGGAAAATCATGGACACAGGAGGATCAGTGGCAGTGATCCTCCTGGACCTAAGCGCTGCCTTCGACACCGTCAACCACTCTACTCTGGTCCACAGGCTCGGGGACCTTGGAATTGCAGGAACGGTCCTGACCTGGCTCAAATCCTTCCTAGAGAACAGGTCTTTCCGGGTGGCAGACGGAAAATTCACGTCCAAGCCTACGGCCGTCGGATGTGGGGTCCCTCAGGGCTCCTCCCTGAGCCCGACCCTTTTTAATGTTTACATGTTCCCCCTTGAGAAAGTCGTCGCCCCTTTTGGGATCAAACTCCTAACATACGCCGACGACACTCAACTCGTGGTATCCCTCAGCCAGCAAGATCACTCTCTTCCCAACCTTCAAACCTGCCTCACCGAAATAACTAAGTGGATGAACCTTTCCGACCTCAAACTGAACAACGACAAAACGGAAATAATGATCCTAGGAAACAAATCTCTCTACAACCCCTCTTCCCTATGGCCACCCACCATGGGCCCTCCCCCCGCCCCGAAACATGAAATTAAAAGCCTGGGCATATGGCAAGATGAAGGCCTCAACTTCTCTGCCCAAGCAAGGAAAACAGCAGGAACTTGCCATGGCCTCCTAAGATCAGCAAGAAAGGTCCTACCACTTCTCCCTGCACACTCCGGCAAACTCCTAGTCCATGGCCTGGTGCTGTCCCGCCTGGACTACGGTAATACCTTGTATCTGGGGGCCCCCAAAAAAGTACTGTCTAAACTTCAGACAGTACAAAATGCGGCAGCGCGCATTCTCACAGGAACCAACCGCCGCTGCTCAGCCAAACCAGCCCTAGCTGCTCTACATTGGCTCCCCGTCCAGGAACGAATAAAGTTCCAGGCTCTATGTACCACCTACAAAATTCTCCACGGCAGTGCCCCTCCAATATTACAAAACTTGATTACACCCCATACTACCACAAGAACTCTCCGCTCCTCTAACTGTAATCTTGCCTCCATACCTAGAATCAAAAAAGCTCGTTCAGGTGGGCGACTGTTCTTATACAACTCATCCAAACTCTGGAACACTCTTCCCCCTAACATCAGAGCCCAACCCAACCTTCTCTCATTCCATAGAGCGCTCAAAACATGGCTATTCCCGTAAGGCCCCTCCACAGTAGGTTCTTGTCACTTAGCGCTGGGACGCTCACGGGCAGCCATGCGCTCTAGAAATCTGTTAAATAAATAAATAAATAAATAAGAAAATGTGGGTACCCTAGTGTCCAATCAGGACCACCCCCATACTATCTTTGGGGTATGCACAGGGATCCCCAAGGCCCCAGTTGCCCCCCGGCATCCAATGAGAGCCAGCATTAGTCCAACTTACAGGGAGTAGCTAATAACGCTGCTCCCTCCGAGAGGGGGGATGCAATATTTAGATCTGTTTCACTGTCTGCATTACTGTGTGCAGGGAAACAACTGTAAAGTCTCCTCCCAGTGGCCAGGAGCACATCTTAAGCTCCTGCATGCTGGGAGCGGACTTGCTATTTCTTTCCACTTGGTGGGAGATAAATGCTCCTGCCAAGCAAGAGCAGCCATTGGTTTTGCTGCCTGCACTGCAGCAGGCAGGTAAACTGCTATGTCCTGAGGTTGGGCACCCTAGGATATAGCTGCTGAGGTGGCCCCTCACTTAAAGGAGGGCTTGCATAAATAAAGTTTCCCAACTAGAACTTAGTTTTAACCTTTATTTTTATCATTAAATGTGGTGTGGTGTACTGTAGAGGTGAGTGTCATATATATTAAAGTTGAATGTTGATCAAAGGAGTGGTGTCAAAAGCAATGTCATGGAATCAAGTGTAATGAAATAGCAGTGATCGTGTAGAGTGTTGTACAGTGGCATTTGTTGTACAATATAGTGACACAGAGTTGAGTTCAGTGGTGTACTGTGTCGTATAGTTCAGTGTTGTTGAGTGGACTATTGCACAGTGAAGGGTCGCAGAGTCTTATACACTGTAGTGTTGTATAGTGGAGTGCCGTAAAGTGGTATGTCATACAGTGGACTTTTAAACTGAATGTGGGCTGTGCACACCTTTTGACTGAGACTTTAAATTTCAACTGTGAGATTGTTCAATGTGCTATGCTTGACAGTGTGTGCCTATTCACACATAATGGAACATATAAGGTGGGCCAGCCTGCCAACCTGCCTGCTGGACTCAAGCAGGCACAACTCTATGTTATATACATCTGCTTAAAACAAATTTTTCCAATATTTAAATATTAAACGTACAAACACTCATATTTCTTTGAGTATTCTATTTGTGGAACAAAGACTATCAATTGTAGACATAAATGCTGTTCATTTAATATATATAGTTACATAATAAATAAAAAGAAGAAAATCAATTCTTGAATAATCTCACATTTGCAAATTACAGATGATTTAAGTCCAATGCATTTCGGAACTGAAAAGTCCCTTCTTCAGGGGCATCACTGTAAAACAGGAAATGACAAAACATAATCATAATATATACACAACTGCGAATCATTCATCACCATTCTCCATGTGGAAAGTGGGTTTGAGTGAAATACATCATACCAATGACATGTTTGAAACCAAAAAGTGCCGTCTGTGCAATGAGTAGTGGAACCAATTTAACAAATCCCAGGTAACAGAAGTGAAAGAGAAATAAAGAACATTGACAAGTGAGAAAAAAAAGAGAAAAGATGACTTTCTCATTGCTAAAACGCCAATACTCACTCAATGTAAATCTCCTCTGTGAATAGAACTGTCAGGATCTCGCTGTATGAAAATTACAGTATGTTAACTCAGCGTACTTTGTTCTTATCCCACCAAGAAGGACTAACAAAAGTTAAAAGCTTCATACGTTCCAATAGGAATAATAGGTCTCTAAATGAATTCGCCGTCAATAATGGTCTAGAAATTGAAAGTATAAAGCTATAAATACGCAATCGATGTAAATACCAAGCGTAAAAGACCAACATTCCTGACATTCCTAACCCAATAAGCTCCTCCTTCTCACAACGCGATATGCCTAAAACACAAAAAGGAGCTCCTGTGAGTTTCGCAACTTCTAATTGAAACCAGCCTCCAAACAATCTTCCTCCACGAATTACGAGCAACTCCGCTTACCGATTACTGTCTCTATAGAGTGCTGCACCAAATCCACCTTGTATGGTACCGTTGAATGGAATACAGTGCAAACGAGTAGAGTGGCATAGAATGGATTAGAGGCGTACAGTGCTGTACAATGAAGTAATGTGTTATTTAGACGAGTGGAGTAAACTGTAGTAGAGTTTCATAGAAGGAGTGTCATAGAGTGTGATACAGTGTGGTAGAGTGGCATAGAGTGGACTAAAGTGTTGTACTGTGATATAGACTGGTGTACAGTGCTGTACAGTGGAGTAGCAAAGAGTGCAGTAGGGTTTGGTAGAGTGGTTCGGCTAAAGTGTCAGAGTGAAGAAGATGGTCGTAGAGCGTAGTATTCTTTTTTTTTTTCCAGAGCTTAATATTCTTGAGTGGCATTGACTGCAGTGGCGTGGAGTTCAGTGCTAGGCAGTTTTCTGTCCTAGAGTGCCACATCGTAGAGCATTGTGGTCTAAACTGTTGTGATGTAGAGTGTTGTAGCTTAGAGTGTAATGGCATACAGTATAGTAGCATAAAGTGTTAAGTGTAGTACAGTGGAGTGGCATATAGTGGAGTGGAATAGCAAAATGTAGAGTGGTATACAGTGCAATAAAATAAAACATAACAGGTGTATCTGTAAAGCGCACATATCACCCATGAGTCTCAAGCAGCTGAATAACAGATCTTTATTTTTACCCTACTAAATGGTATTCATTTTATTGACCTCAGATAGATGAAATGCTGAGAGGACCCGCCAGGATTTGAACCTGTGACCTTGAGATCGAACACAGGCCCCTGCAGTAGTCTACTAAGCTACCAGACCTAACAACGTAGAGTAGACTGGCTCAGAGTGGAGTACCACATAGTGGAAAAGCAGAGAGTAGATTTGCATAGAATGAAGCACCATACTCTGCAGTGGCATACAGTGTAGTGGCATAGACTGAAGTTAAGTACAGCAGAGTGGAGTTGAGTGGAATAGTATGGAGTGGATTGGGATAAAGTAGAGTTTGCTGGACCTGGGATTGCATAGAGTGAATTGGTGTAAAGTGGAGTAGAGTACAGTGGCACAGCATAGAGTGGAGCAGAGTGGAGTGACATACAGTGGTGTGAATTAAAGTGGAGTAGCACACAGTGGAGTGGCATACAGTGGAATAGTGTAGAGTGGAATGGCATACAAGAGAGTGGGATACAGTGGAGTGGCGTACAGTGGAGTGATATATAGTGGACAAGTATATGTGGGATGGCGTACAGGTGAGTGGTGTATAGTGGAGTTTCATATAGTGGAAAAGCGACGAGTGTTGTAGAGTGGAGTGGAGTACACTGGAATGACATACAGTGGACTAGCATAGAGTAGAGTGGTTTACAGTGTAATAGTGAAGAGTGGAGTCTCACAGACTACTTGTGGCCAGCCAATCTGGGACCCCTCTCATCCCTACAGACCATGCTCACACCCTTGGCATCATACTGGACTCATCTCTCTCAAGAACTGCCAAATCAACTCAGTTTCCTCAGCCTGCTTCTACACGCAGCCGCATCACGCAACACCTCTGACAACTCCACTGGCTCCCAGTCAACAAGAGAATCACCTTCAAGCTCCTCACCCATGCCTAAAAAGCTCTCCACAACATAGGACCAGCATACCTGAACCACAGCCTTGCATTCCACATACTAAGCAGACAACTCTGCTCTGCCAATGCACCCTAGCTACCGTTCCCATGATCCACAAGACCAGTACCAGAGAAAGTTCCTCTCCTACCTCACCGACATGATCAAGAACACCCTGCCCATCTACCTCAGGAATTCTGCTTTGTTGAATCTATTCAAGGAAGACCTCAAGACCTTGCTCTTCAAATGATCCTCTACACTCATAAGGACCAACAGCCCCCCAGTGCTTTGAGACCCTCACAGGTGAGTTGTCATGCATTACAAACCATTGATTGATTGATAGATTGATTGACAGATTGCATTGACATATAGTCGTACAGCATAGTGGTGTAGAGTGGCATGGCGTACAGTAGAACAGCATACAGTGGCATGGCATAAAGTGGAGTGGCATAGAGTGGAATAGCAGAAAATGTAGTGTTGTACAGTGGAATTGCATACTTTGGAATAGCGTAGAGTGGAGTGGCATAGCGAATCGTGCCATAGACTGGACTGTCGTAGAATGGAGTGGTGTAGAGTGTAATAGCGTAGAATGGAGCAGTATAGAGTGGGGTTGTGTAGAGGCGAGTAGAATAGAGTGTAGTAGAGTGGAGAGACATGTGGTCGATTAGTGTAGAGAGCAGTGAAGTAGAGAGGAGTGGCATAGAGTCCTATTGCTTATAGTGAAGTGGTGTAGAGTGGAGTGTCATAGAGTTGAGGGGAATAGAGTCGAGTGTGGTTCTTGAAACAGACATACCGTGAAAGTGGTTGAACAGATGTAGGAATATGTGTTATAAGGTGTTATTGTGAATTTTTGGTGGTAGATGTAAATAGTGTAAGTGTAAAAGATATAGATGTTACAGTACTTACTTATATGTTGTGCTGCGGTATGCTGCTGTAACTTTGCGGTATGCCGCTGTACATCACGGGGGAGAAGGCAATATCTGGTTGTTTAATGGCTGTTTTTATGAAATGTAAAAGGTAGTCTGTAGATTACTACACACATTTTGGTACATTCTGGGTAAAAGATTGTATTGTATTGTAATTGCATTTATATAACGCTTACTACCCCTGAGGAGGAAGCCATAAAGGATTACTGGTGAATTAGTATATTAAAATATGAGATTTGTTTGAGTGGTGGATCTGTTAGTCAGTTGATTGGATTGAGAACAATAGTGGAGGTATTAAAGAGGGGAACATGTTTTGCATTTATATAGCGCTTGCTATCCCTGATGGGGTGTTGAAACTCTTGCTTTGGCGAGTAGTACACTACTCTGGAATTTATAAAGTATTAGCAATGAATTAGTATAGTGAAAATATGAAAGTCATTTGAGTGGTGGATATTTTAGTCAGTTATTTCAAATGATAAGGATAGCAAAGGGGTTGAAGAGCTACAAAGGTTTGTATTTATAAAGCGCTTCCTACCCCTGATGAGGTGTTGAAGTGCCTTTTCAGCGAGTAGCACGCTGCCCTGGAAGGATTGGTGGTGGATCAGTTTAGTTAAAAATGAAATTTATTTGAGTGGTGGACATGTTAGCCGGTTATTTGCATTGAAAAAGGATAGTGGAGATATAGAAGAAGACAGAAAGGAGGAGAAGAAAATTAATTTGGACCTGACCAAACTAAAGATGTAGGAGAACAAGCGGGACCATGCACTGAGTCGAAGAGAGCTGGATTTGAAAGCCAAGCAGAGTGAAGCCAGCAGTAATAGTGACAGCATAACTGCTGTGTCCACTGGAGAAAATACTGGTCCGCAAACCCAAGGATTTTGCATACAGTTATGTGGTGGGGGATGACATTGACAAATTGTTCTCCACCTATGGCTTTAAGGGTCCACAAAGTTCCTGAGGAGTCCTGGTGGGAGTAAGCATGTGGATGCACATGCCATCAGTGGGGAGGGATACACTCTTAACACTAGAGGTAGAGGATCCAACACAGTATACCCCCATGAAGGCCGCACTTCAACATATTTGGACTTACCCCTGAAATATATAGATAGCAGGAATAGCCACACAATCTCTAAACAGACCTGGTGGACTTCCAGGATTTTTCCAGCAAAGCATTCCAGGGCTGGGTGAAGGGCAGCAAGGTTGAAGATTACACTGGGCTGGACAACTTGATTTTGAATGAGCACATGCTAGATATTTATTTCCCAGAGCTGCACCAACACCTGGTTTATAGTAAGCTGACTGGCCCCAGGCACCCTGGTGAGGAGGCAGACATCTGGGTCAGCACCAGAGTGTCCGAGAAGGCATTTGAGGGGAGACTGTCAAAAGGGTGATCAGGATTCCCACCAGAATAAGGAGGGGGGAGGGAAAAATAAAAGTTCTCTCAGAGCTCTCAAAATAGTTCACAGGGGAAAGGTTTCCATTCCCAATCTGTGTACCAGGAAAAGAGTTTCCCTGATAAAAATCAGAGTAAGAACATAAGTGCTATGAGTTCTACCAGTATGAACACTCCAAGAGGGATGACAAGTGTCCCAAAAGGGCACATCTTCCCACTGGAGGAAAGAAACAGGGGTGATTAGTGTAATATTTAAGGAGAAGTTTGTCTTAGTTTGTCAGGGGAGACTCAGTGAGATCACACTAGTGTCCCTGGGTGACGTGGAAACACATATGCCTACCAAATCTGCAAAGTATAGGCAGTAGGTCAGCCTCAATGGGCAAGGTGTTGAGGCTCAGAGGGACCAAGGTGCCAGTATGACTAGGGTAAGGAATCAGATGGTGGCCTAAAGCAGATTGATCAAATGCATTCCACCAGGTTGTAGTAGCAGACAACAATGAAGGTCTCTGGTCAGTGGTGCTTGTTCCATTTGAGTGGGGGGATCAAAGGTCTTCTGAAAGTAACTGTGAGCCCTCCATGCCTGTGGATTGTTTGTTAGGGAATGATTCTGAGCACGTCTGGTGGTGCTGTTTGTTTGCTCTGGCTCTTTCTAACTTTGCGGAGATCACTGGGGGCTGTGAGGAGTTTGCCCGCCACTTAAGAGGACACTGAGGGCTTGTTGATGCTAAACACAGACGTATTACATCCATCGCAGGACCCGAAGTCCCAAGAGTTCTTGGGCTGCCCGCACCTGTACCGGGGCTTGAGCACCTTCCCACCACTGACGCCTTGTTAAAACCTCACCGCACCCGCTTCGCGGGAGCCGCAGAGTCTGGTGGTGCTGTTTGTTTGCTCGGGCTCTTTCTAACTTTGCGGAGCTCACTGGGGGCTGTGAGGGGTTTGCCTGCCACTTAAGAGGACACTGAGGGCTTGTTGCTGCTAAAAACAGACGTGTTACATCCATCACAGGACTCGAAGTCCCAGGAGTCCTTGGGCTGCCCGCACCTGTACCGGGGCTCGAGCACCGCCCCACCACTGACACTATTTAACCCACTACTACTTCCACTGCGCGGGAGCGTCCTGGCAGAGGAGGCCGGGCAGGGCCACCCCACTGATTACTTTAATCCTGAACTGTAAGCGTTTTGTAATCCGGTTTGCTGTACTTGTTGCAGGGGGTTTGACTGCGGGTTATTAGCATCTGACTGAAATTCATGATTATGAGCAAAAGGAAAGTTGGGGACAAGGTGGTGGGTACTCTTGACGCCTTCCTTGTAAGAGCGGATTCAGTTCTAATACATGAGATTGAGGCTACTGAACGCAGACTCTCCCTTGATCCCACTCTCCTAAGGAGGGATCACTGCCATGTGCTCAGCTACCTGTAGTTCATTTAACACCATATGTTGCTGCGTCCAATGATATCCCCTCGCCAAGGTCGCCAAGCCTGCTCCTCACTAGCCCGTAACAGCCCACCTTACAGTTCCAGAGTAGTGTGAGTAGCCCGGCTATGGTAACAACAAGAGGGATGAAGGCCCAGGGTGCCATTAACAAAGAATCTCCAAATAAATAAAAAAAAGGGGCGAGGTGCAAAGATAAAAAAGTCTCCTTTAGCTCCCTTTGGCCCAAGTGGGGTATTTGTTTTTGGTAATACTAAAACTAACAACAACCCGTCTATGGCTTTAGTTACTGCTCCATTGAATAGTACTATATTAAAGGAGCACCTTTCAGCCCTCCTTGAGCCACTTCTTAAAAGATTAGATTTGGTTGACCTTAGACTCTCAAAGGTTGAAGAGGTACTGGCACTCCCGACCCAAGCGACCCTGGTTCAGCCCAGTAAGCAGGCACCTTCAAGCACTAGTCCAGCTAGTGTGGGAGAAATCCATAGGAATCAGGTTGGGGGGAAGTCGAATGCCCAGATACTGGTGGGTGGGGTCCAGACTAATGGGAGTACTACTACTAGGATCATCCCAGTTGTTAACCCTAGTATCAATAAGAATCTGCCCAAACGAAGGCCCCTTGAGATAGAGGGTACACGGAGGGTGGATGAAAATGGTGAAAATGGTAATGATGGTCGGATAGAGAAGTCCCCCTACTTACATTTACCACCCGAAGTGACCCCCTATACAGTCATTTTAGCAAATGTCTCCCCCCTCGCTCAGGCCTCTTTTGAACATTGGTCTTATCTTAAAAATAAGGCCCTTCACTACCTGAACAAAAAAACTGGCATGGGGGATGCCCTATTACAGGAGTTTAAAATGGTGAGACGTATTGAATGGGTTGGACACACCACCAAAACCATGCCAGGAGATTGTGCGGTACTGAGTTTTAGGTCACCTGGGTTGGTCCATCATATTTTTGAGACGGCCAGTCACGACCCACTCGATAGGGCTGCCATTGGCATACTCCCCCTTGGCTTCTTTTATAAACAGCATTTGCAGCCAAGGTTGAGGGATACTCGAACTTTACAAGGGATTGCCTCAGGCCCGATTTTACTATCCAACTCAATAATCGCTTTGAGGCTTTCTCCTCACTCGAAGAAATTGATTGAATGGGGATGGATGTACAAGGGGGTTCAGCTAGAGAAGGCATCAAGGAGGGTGTGGGGGTCCCTATGAGGTTTGGCCCACCTCCACTAGCCGTAGTTGAAGATGAATCCCCCCTTCATACCCCCGTGGCATTGGTGTTTGATAACAATTCTCTGGGAACACTACCTGGTATTGGGCGTTATGATTTTGCGCCCCTGAAGAAACCTTTGTTTATCTCTTCATGGAATATAGCGGGTTTGGAATCAAAGGTTTTATCAGCCGTTTGGATGTAATTTATTCAAGGTATAGATATCTGGGCATTTCAAGAAACATGGTCGACCGAGGCTGTGTTCCATGTTGGTTTTTTACATTTTTATAAACCTGCAACAAGGGGTGTTAGGGGGAGATCGCAGGGAGGGTTAACCTGCTGGGTAAGGCAAACTGAGGGGGTAACTGTTGACAAGGTTTATCTAGATAGACCTGACATCCTGGCCATTAGAGTAAGATTGACGAGAGGCCTAGACCTGATTTTGTTTAATGTTTATGCTAGGGGCCAACCGGGCAGTAGGAGTTCCCAGGTTATTGCAGCCCTTGAGACATATTTAACCGAAGGTGCACTTAATGCAAATGTAATTATTGCAAGAGATTTTAATACCTGCTTTGAGCCCTTGGACACCGAAGACGGCGGGCTTGGTGATGAGGTGGATGCGATCTGGGGTGTGCCACAGCTGGACCTTCAGCCCATGAAAAAGGCAGCCCTCCAGGTTAAAGGAATGTGCCTGGAACGGGGTCTCAGCGCAGTTAACGGTAGGACAACCTCCGATGTCAAGGGTACGGCGACTTTTGATAACAGGCTTTCTTAAAGCCATATAGACTACATTCTAGTGAATGTAGAGATCTGGCCCCTGGTTTTAGATATGGAAGTCATATGTCGCCCTGAAAGCGATCAAAACCCCCTGGTCCTTACTCTGAACGATTGGAGTTTTTGTGGCACAACCTCTACGGAGGGTGACACACGCCCTGACCAAGTAATTCTGGCAAATTATTTGAGAAGGGTCTGATGGGCTAAGGTGGTCCTCGAAGAAAGGAAGGTGTTAGAGATCAGGGCACTAGTTTCAGGGTCGCTAAGGAAACTGGAGGAATGTGGTTCACAGGACGTTCTTAACGTTAGACCACCTGGGATCCTTAAAGAGCTCTTTAATGGGCTATAAGTTTTTTTATTAATACCATGCCAGCTAAGAAGGTTATTAAGCTAAAACCAAACTCATGGAATAATGACTTTTGCAGGCTTGCACATAAGGCTTTAGTGGCAGCTATCAAATCAAGGAATCACCCCAATATCCAACAGTCTAGAACACTCTAAAAAACCACCTTAAGAAAGGCAAAGAGAGACTGGGATGAGGTGCGTTGGCAGGACCTGCTTCTAGCATGCAAAGGTAGGAACATGACCCAGTTTTGGGATTTAATAAAATGGGGAAATGGGCAGAGGTCGATCATCCCAAACAATAATGTAGAACTACAGGAGTGGGTTGCCTTTTTTGAAGCCCAATTCCAGAAGGGCAAGGAAAGTGACGCCCCTGCCCTGCATATTACTTCAGACGTGCCCCTGCTATTTAGCACTAAAGAGGTTGAGGCACTCTGGATTCCAAATATTACAATCTTAATTAATTCATTAGCAGGGGGAGCTCCAATACCTGCATCTTGGCTCGGTGCGGCAATCATCCCAATTTTTAAGAAGGATGATCATTCCGTACCGACCAATTATAGGCCAATAAGCCTTATTGATGCACTGCAAAAAACTGTAGCCCTAGTCTTACCGGGTAGGATACAGTGTTGGATGTCTGAAGCAAATATCCTCTCCCCATTACAAGCAGGGCTTCGGGCCCATATGGGGACTTTGGACCAAGCCTTCAGATTTGTTCTGCTTTATTGGAAAGAGGTCCTGTTGGGCAGGGGTATGATCTGTGCTGCTTTCGTGGATTTAAAATCCACGTTTGATTTAGTACCAAGATCTAAATTGTGGAAAGTCCTATTAGGACTGGGAATGCCTAAAGAATTGGTTGCTTTCGTGGTAAGACTACACAGTTCTAACTACGCTCAGACCCGCTGGGGGAAACCGGGGGAGGTCACTGAAAAATGTACATAGGAGAAGGGCATCCGTCAAGGGTGCGTGCTGGCGCCCACCCTATTTACACGATTTATAAATGGGGTGGTGCAGTACTTTGATAATTACCCTACTGACGTGCCTATGCTAGCTGCCCAAAGGGTGCCCCTGCTCATGTTCGCAGATGACAGAGGGCCCCAATAAAGCATGTTCAGCCAAAGGATTGCATTCCCCAAGAATACCACAAAGCTAGATACCACATGTAGATAGGAACACTCAGCCAATCAGGACACGACATGAACACCTCACCTGGTGATCACTCGCTCCTCATGCCGGACATCTGGACACACACACACTGGCCCACACTAGCTCTCCACGAGGTAGAGAGCCATCTGTGTCCTTATCTGATGCCAAAGCTTGTTCAATTTAGGAATACAAAAATTACTTCATTGTTCCTAACCAGATGTATATATTGGCAGCGAAAACTTATACCAAGAGACTTTCTTTAGATGCATTCTGTTGAGACTCTCCCAGCCGCTGCGTTTAATTAAGCCAACTTGTTCCTGTTTTGCTAAACGCCTCTTGTCTTTTCATTTCTTTATGTAATATCATATTCGAGCAACATCCCAATGCCTCATGCAGCATCAGTGAGGATGAAGCAGCCGATCAGTAGCTGGGTTGTGAGGTTCGGTGTCGAGGTGTTACACGCTGCATCAGTTCTGATTAAGCTACCGATCTGGAGTTGGGGATGTGAGGACCCACATCAAGATACATTGCACTGCGTGGCTCCGATTAAGTCAGCAGTCTGGAGTTTGTTTTGTTCTCATAGCGTGGAACAGAAGGTCAGCCAACTGACCTTTGTAGTCCTGGGTTCATGCAGCAACGAAGGCCTCATTCCACAAGGCAGTCCGCAAGCAGCAGGGCAATACTAAAGGAGAAGGGAAGTACGCCAACAGCACAGTAGTACTTAAGCAGTTGGGCATTCCTTCTCCAGTAAAGTACATAGGTCGAGGAGTGTTCTGAAAAGTTGTAGTTGGTCTGAGGGTCCATTTTGTATACCTGGGACCAGCCTTTAATGTGGGAGAAACTTCTAGGCTCTTCCTACTATCTGTCTCTGGAATATTCCCCATTCCCTGCCAGGCTTCTGAAAGTCTAGGGTCCTAATACACCCACTATTAAACGCAACGCGAGAGGCAACCATAGTCCTATGTATTCATTATAATGGTAAACACTGTATAGTTCATCAGCGTGTTATCAATAAAGCATTTTATATTCAAAAAGTGTTTGAGAGTATTTTTTACTATTTTCATTCTACTACAACAGTCATAGAACCATTCTCAAGACATTCCTACACTCTAAAACCCAATAGCAAAAGCTCCAGTTCTGAGATCATGTTATAATGACCCCAGCATTCTGTAGGCCTGATTCACAAAGGTAAACTTACACATTTGTGTACTTTTTTTTCTTTTTCAGTATTCACATAACTGCAATTTAATAGTAACTTTATGACTGCAGAGACTCCACAGTCAGGGCAGAGAACTACAAACATACATAAAAGCTCTGTCATCTTTTACATTCTCAGTTTTCAAACACATTCTTGAAAGTGGCTGCTGCACCTCTGCAGCCTCCCAAATACTCTTTCATAACAGTTGGTGGCACTGCTGCCACTTCTTAGGGCACCACAATAGCAAGTATTTTAAATGTTGCCCCCTCGCGAGGAGTAAAGTAACTCTATATTTATTCAAATGCACATAAATAACATAGAGAACCATACTAGTGTCATGTATCATATAAAACGAAACCTCCCTATTTCTCAAGTCACCCAAATTTCAAAACTCATTTATTTAAACCATATTCTATAAACCTTAAAACATCTATAAATAGTTCTAAAATCTTTGCTAATATAAGACTCTAAAATAAATTACAAAGCACATTTCTAGACACATACAAACACATCAATAAAAATAACAGTTATTACAAAGATCTTATTCCAACCCGCTCGATCCTTCCAGGTTATCTGATAACCCTTTTAGTGACTCCTGTATTGCTATTAAAAACCTTCCTCCTTCACATACCATGTTTATAATTCTCATATTTATCATCAGGCTAAGAGCTTGATCCTGACAAGTAATCTAAAAATTCATTAACCCTAAAAAGATGTTTTTAAAATTCTCTCTGTTCATCTAGGAACCAGAAAAAATCAAAAAAATATGTGGTCCACTACATTTTACCTTCTGCCCACAAGTACACAAACCCTGCTCTTCATGTTTGCAAAACTTGGGTTAAGCCTTACCCTAAATGTCAACACAACAGTCCTTAACTTAGGGCTCGGTAGGGACTCAGTATAACCGGACGTATCATCATTGCTCCAATGTTTAACCAAGAACTGGGTAGACTGTTTACTCCCCAAGTAGAGCAGGTCTTCCTCTCTAGCTCTATTATTTATAATCGCAAGTAGGGATCCCTGCCCTGATCCGGCATGAATGACAGATTTCTGCAAATCTTATCTAGCGAAATCTAGCGCATGGGATGCGCAATTCAGTTTGCTTTTCTCTTTTCTGTTTTGCAAAATTGCAACATTGTTACATTTCTTTAACTATGGAATCTCTAACAAAAATTCAATGTAGCCTGCAGCCCCTGATAACTCCAGGTTGTAAGTTGGCATTCAGCCTTAATTTCCTGGATCATAGCTGATGGGTAAAGCGAATGAGCCTTTTCATCAACTTTAACCTTTCCCAAATACCAATTAACATCCCCTTTCCTTTCCCCAACACCATTGTTTTGGTCTTATCCAAACTAACCTTAAGCTTTTCTTTTAGGCGATAGTCATAAAAAATATCCAATTTCCTTTGTAAGTCGAATTCCGCCATGTCCACTATCACCAAATCTTCAGCATATAAGAGGCATGTCATATGAGTTCCTTCCCATCTTAGGGCAAAGGCCTTCAGCTTTATTTGGTGTATTAGGTAAATTGGACAAAAACAGAGTGAACAATAAATGGGCCAGAATACAGCCTTGCTGTAGAAAATTCCTTTGCCATATTTTCTTTGATTGAGTTCTCTCACCGGGCCCAGTTTTGGGAATGCAATTCGTGAATCACTGAGTGTTACTCCTTGTTGATACTGAGCTAGCCCAACATCTCCCACAATAATTTACATTCAACCAAATCAAAAGCAGCCCAGAAATCAACAAAAGCAACAGAACAGTCTACCTTAGAGCTCACAAGCCTTTTTACCATTGCCCAAAGACTTAGGCAACGATCTATTGTTGAATGGCCCTCCTTACAGTTGCCTTGCTCTATAGGTAATAGATTGTGCTGCTCCAACCACGCTTTCATTACACCTAACAGTATCTTAGAAATTACTTTCACCCACACATCAAATAAACTAATTAGCCGATAATACTTGGGCTGTGTGGCATCCTCCTTCTTATATATTGGTCCAACAATTGACCCTTTCCAACACTCTGGAAAACTCCCAGATGCCAAGGCTTTTTGGAAGACTACATCGTTTTTAAAATTGGTATTATGATTGCTGGAAGTTTACCTGGGTCTGCTGCTTTAGTTAATTATAGGGATTGAATAGTTTCCTTTATCTTCTGAAAGGAGAAGTGTGACTTTATATATGCCCCAACACTACTTATCATTTCCGGGTTCTCATCTACCCTATTACTATCATATAGATTACTGAAATGGTTAATCCAGTCATCTTCTCCAGCTGAACATCTTATTTTCTCTTGCTCATTCTCCTCTCGCACCAGCTGCCAACATTTTTAAATATTAATTGAGACCATCACTTTTAGCATTGATTGCCAATTTTTTGTTGTATACTCCAATTTCTTTTCCTGCAGCTTTTTTTTATACTCAAGTTTTGCCAGGTGGGGGCTCTCCACTATTACCTTATCCTGTCTTTTCCTGAGCAATCTTTCCCATTTCCGTACCCATAATTTTAACCTTCTACACTCATTATTAAACCATCCATTCCTCTTACCCCCTTACCATGATCGCAATCCTTATATACAGAGCCCAATCTTAGTTACAGCCTCAAGCAATCCACCACCTGCTCAATCACCTGATCATTCCCTGTTAAAACATTATTTGCATCTTCAATTTTACCAAAACATGGGAAACAACCTTTACAACGCAACTTTTACAACGCACTACCATTACAACGAAACTATTACAACATCCATTACAACGCATGCATTTACAACGCAACCATTACAAAGCATGACACTACAACGCACACCACTACAACGCATGCCATTACAACGCAGTCATTACAACGCATACCATTACAAGGCACAGCATTACAACACATAGTACCCTTACACTATCCAACACTTACCCTACTTTTGCACCCCCTGGAGTTAGAATAGTAATTTTTACCCCTACACTATCCAACACTACCCTTCTGTTGCACCCCCTGGAGTTAGAATAGTAATTTTAACCCCTACACTATCCAACACTTACCCTACTGTTGCACCCCCTGGAGTTAGAATAGTAATTTTTACCCCTACACTATCCAATGCTTACCTTACATGCAATGTAATTTTATGCGTTGTAATGGTATGCATTGTAAATGTAGTATGCGTTGTAGTGGAATGCCTTGTAAAGGTAGTTTCAAAGAATCCGTTGTAATGGCATGCATTGTAATGGTATGCGTTGTAATGCATGTTGCGGTGTAAAAAATGCGTTGTAAAGGTAGGCGTTGTAAAAGTATGTGTTGTAATGTCATACATCCCCAAAACACGCATAGTCTACCATCAGGTTATTTGGCAGTTTCAAACCATCATGTTATGCAAGTGCCTATACGTCAAGGATACTCCACCTGCAGGAAGGCTACTCTGTCTCTTTGCACCCCTTGATCTATCCTGAGAGTTATTGTAAAGGCCAAGGGTCACTGCCTTTAATTTGCAGCACTTCAAATCCCTCTACTTCACAACGGCATAATGAATTTGACAGATCTGGTTACCAATGCGAAACATCTGTCTTGCAGGACTGTCAGTATCTACATGTCCCTTTACACAGAACATCCCTCTAGATCCCAGAAAGTTCACTAGGGTTTCATCTCATCCAGTGCCACCAGCTACAGCGAAAATATCTTGGGGCAGCAGTGCAGTGGCTAACAATTCTTTGAAAATCTTATCGCTATAGGAGGGATCCAATCTATGGTTAAAATCCCTTAGAATCATTACCAACTGTGTTGCCTTTGCTGTACAGAGTAATTCCAGGTCTACTTTTAACAAATCCAGTCGATCATCTTAACCTATTATGTACCCCGGCCAAATATATATGTTAACAACTATTATTTGTCTTTCTTCCCAGGATCCATTATAGAGCTCTATCTAACTAATTAGGATCCATAACTATCAATCAATCAATCAATCATAGCATTTGTATAGCGCACTACTCACCCGGAGGGCCTCAAGGCGCTTGGGGGAAGGGGTCTGCTATTGCTCGAACAGCCAGGTCTTGAGTTGTCTCCTGAAAGCGAGATGGTCCTGAGTCAGCCGAAGGTGGGTGGGGAGGGAGTTCCATGTCTTGGCTGCCAGGTAGGAGAAGGATCTTCCTCCGGTGGTGGCTCTTCGAATGCATTGTACGGCGGCGAGGGCGAGGCTTGTTGAACGTAGCTGGCTAGTGGGCGTGTAGAGGGTCTGGCGGTCGTTGAGGTACTTGGGGCCCAGGTCGTGGAGGGACTTGTGTGCATGGGTGAGGAGTCTGAACATGATTCTCTTGCTGACGGGGAGCCAGTGCAGGTCCCTCAGGTGGCCGGAGATGTGGCTGGGTCGGGGGATGTCCAGGATGAGTCAGGCGGAGGTGTTCTGGATGCGTTGGAGTCTTTTCTGTAGCTTGGCTGCGGTTCCAGCGTAGAGGGTGTTTCTGTAGTCCAGTCGGCTTGTGGCGAGTGCCTGGGTGACCGTCTTCCTGGTTTCGGTCAGGATCCATCGGAAGATCTTGTGGAGCATGCGTAGGGTGTTGAAGCATGATGAGGAGATGGCGTTGACTTGTCTGGCCATCGAGAGGGAGGAGTCCAGGATGAAGCCCAGGTTGCGTGCGTGGTCTGTTGGCTTGGGAGTGATGCCCAGTGCGGGGGGCCACCAGGAGTGGTCCCAGGCGGAGGGCGATGGTCCCAGGATGAGGGCTTCTGTCTTGTCTGAGTTCAGTTTCAGGCGGCTGTTCTTCATCCACTCGGCGACGTCTTTCATCCCTTTGTGTAGTCTAGTTCTGGCGGTGGCAGGGTCTCTGGTAAGGGAGAGGATCAGTTGGGTGTCGTCGGCATAGGAGATGATGTTGAGGTTGTGTTGGTGTGCGATGGCTGCAAGGTCTCAGGTAGACGTTGAAGAGGGTGGGGCTGAGTGATGATCCTTTCGGTACACAGCAGATGACTTCGGTGGCCTCGGATCGAAACGGGGGGAGGCGGACTCTCTGTGTTCTTCCGGCGAGGAACAAGATGATCCATTCCAGTGCCTTCTCTTGGACACCTGTGTTGCTGAGGCGTTGGACTAGGGTGCGGTGGCAGACAGTGTCGAACGCTGCGGAGAGGTCAAGGAGGATGAGGGCCGCTGTTTCCCCATTGTCGAGCAGGGTTCCGATGTCATCGGTGGCTGCGATGAGGGCGGTCTCGGTGCTGTGGTTGGCTCGGAAACCGGACTGCGAGGGGTCAAGGGATCCGTTCGTCTCAAGGAAGGCGGCAAGCTGTCTGTTGACAGTCTTCTCGATGACTTTGGCAGGAAAAGGGAGGAGCGAGATGGGGCGAAAGTTCTTGAGGTCGGCTGTTGGTTTCTTCAGTAGGGCGCTGAGCTCTGCATGCTTCCAGCTCTCCGGGAAGGTGGCGGTGTTGAAGGAGATGTTGATGATGTCCCGGAGTTGGGGTGCGATGATGGAGTCGGGCTTGTTGAAGACGTGGAGGGGGCAGGGGTCGGTTGGACATCCGGAGTGGATAGTGTTCATTGTGCGGGCTGTGTCTTCGGGGGTCACCGTGGTCCATGTGCGGAGGGTGGCGGTGGGGGGCGTTGGTTCGACGGTAGGGTGCGTGGATGGTGCGCCGAAGCTGTTGTGGATGTTGGCGATCTTGCGGTGGAAGAACGAGGTGAGAGAGTCGCAGAGGTCTTGTGAAGGAGTGATGTCGTTATTGCCGGTGCTGGGGTTGGAGAAATCCTTGACGATGCTGAAGAGTTCCTTGCTGTCGTGGGCGTTGTTGTCCAGTCGTTCCTTCAGTCATTTTTTCTTGGTGGTGCGGATGAGCTGGTGGTGCTTGCGGGTGGCTTGTTTGAGGGTGGTCATGTTGTCTGTGGTCTGGTCGAGGAGCCTGGCTTTCTTGAGGGTGCAGCAGTTCTTCTTGGAGTCCCTGAGTTCATCGGTGAACCAGGTGGCTTTCTTGCTTCTGGGTCTGCTGGGAGGGTTCTTCAGTGGCGCGAGGTCGTCTGCGCAGGCGGTCGGCCACTGTGTGAAGTTGCGGGCTGCTTTGTTGGGGTCCGTTGTGCTGGCGGGCGGGTTCTGGCTGAGGGAGGTGGTGAGCTGCTCGGCGGTGATCTTGCTCCAGCTCCTGTGAGGAACCTGTTGCGGGTGGTGGTGGGTCGTTGTTCTTCTGAAGCTGAAGTGGACGCAGCTGTGGTCGGTCCAGTGAAGTCCGGTGGAGTGGCTTAAGGTGATGTGCTTGCTCGATGAGAAGACAGGATCAAGTGTGGGGTGCATAGTGGGTGGGGGTGATGACCAGTTGCTTGAGTCCGAGGTTTGCGAGGTTGTCCAGCAGGGCGGCAGTGTTGCGGTCCTTGTTATTCTCCCGGTGGAAGTTGTGGTTCCCTAGGAGGATGTAGTCCGCGGAGGGGCGGGCGTGCAGGCTGATGAAGTCCGTGATGTCTCCGCTGAATTGTGTGCATGGTCCCGGGGGTCTGTAGAAAAGGGGTGCCTCTGCGGGTAGTCTTTGGGTCAATGTATATCTGGAAGTGGAGGTGCTCGGCGGCGGGGAAGGTGTCGTTGGAGTCGGGCGTGATGCGGATGGTGTTCTTGTGTATGATGGCGATGCCTCCTCCAGTCTGGTTGACGCGGTCCCTCCGAGTGATCTTGTATCGGTCCGGGATGGTGATGGCGATGTCGGGAGCTGAGGAGGCGTTCATCCAGGTTTCCGTGAGGAAGGCGACGTCTCGTGATGTGGTGTCGAGCAGGTTCCAGAGTTCGACGGCGTGCCTGTGAACGGAGCGGGTGTTGAGCAGGATGCACTTGAGGTGGTTGCTGGGGGTGCTCGGCTTGGCGGGTGCGGTGCAGGTCCGGAGGCAGGTGAATTTGCAGGCTAGGCAGGTGAAGGGTCCGTGGGTGTGTTTCGGGGTGGCTCGGTAGCTGGCGGGGGATCGGCCGGCGTTGAGGGTGGCAGCGTCGTCGGTCCGTCGTGTGGGCAGGCGTCTTCGGGGGCCAGGGGTTCTGGCGCTAGACGCGGTCCAGGCGCGGATGGGCGCAGACGGGCTTGCCTTTGACACACCTTCGGCGCACAATCGGCGCGCCCGCTGCTCGTGACCGCTGCGCGTCCGTGCGGTCGCCATTTAAGGCTAAGTGGGAGGGAGGAGCAGCTGGGAAGCGGGAGCGGGGAGGTCACAGAGAAAAAGGGGGCGTGGCCACAAGAACGGTAGCGGCAAGCGGGGAGTGGGGCTAAACAGGCAATTCGGGAAACAATGCACTAATTTACAACAATTCAATTCAATTCAATTCAATTCAATTCAGTGATTTATATAGCGCGCTACATTCCCAGAGGGTCTCAAGGCGCTTGGAGAAGGGTGGGGAGTTACTTGTCGAATATCCAGGTTTTAAGTTGTTTTCTGAATGCTAGGTGGTTCTGGGTGAGGCGAAGGTGAGTGGGAAGTGAGTTCCAGGTTTTAGCCGCCAGGTAGGAGAAGGATCTTCCTCCCATGGTGGTTTTGTTGATGCGAGGTACAGCAGCAAGGGCTTGGTGGGAGGAGCTTAGCTGGCGGGAGGGGGTGTAGAAGGAAAGTCGTGTGTTGAGGCATTCGGGTCCAAGTTCGTAAAGTGCTTTGTGTGCGTGGCTTAGAAGGCGGAATGTTATCCTCTTATTGATGGGAAGCCAGTGGAGGTTTTTCAGGTGACCAGAAATGTGATCTTTACGCGGAATGTCTAGAATGAGTCTGGCTGATGCGTTCTGGATGCGTTGGAGTTTTTTCTGAAGTTTTGCGGTGGTACCAGCGTATAGGGTGTTTCCGTAGTCCAGACGGCTTGTAACAAGTGCGTGGGTGACCGTATTTCTAGTTTCAGTGGGGATCCAGCAAAATGTTTTTTTGAGCATGCGAAGAATATTGAAGCAAGATGATGAAACTGCGTTGACTTGTCTGGTCATCGAGAGTGAGGAATCCAAAATGACGCCCAGGTTTCGTGCGTGGTCTGTTGGGATGGGTGCTTTTCCAAGGGATTCTGGCCACCACGAGTCGTCCCAGGCGGAGGGGGAGGTACCTAAGATAAGGACTTCTGTTTTGTCGGAATTCAGTTTCAGGCGGCTGTGCTTCATCCACTCGGCTACTTCTCTCATTCCTTTATGTAGGTTGGTTTTGGCGGTGTTAGGGTCTTTGGTGAGTGAGAGGATCAGTTGAGTGTCATCAGCGTAGGAGATGATGTTAAGGTTGTGTTGACGTGCGATGGCCGCGAGGGGGCTCATGTATACGTTTGAAGAGGGTGGGGCTGAGTGAAGATCCTTGTGGCACGCCGCAAACGACTTCAGTGGCTTCTGATTTGAATGGTGGGAGGCGGACTCTCTGAGTTCTTCGGGCAAGGAACAAGGTGATCCAATCCGTTGCTTTTCCTTGAATTCCGATGTTTCTGAGGCATTGTAACAGGGTGCTATGACAGACCGTGTCGAAGGCTGAGGAGAGGTTGAGGAGGATGAGGGCAACGGTGTCACCATTGTCCAGTAGAGTTCGAATGTCGTCTGTTGCTGCGATGAGTGCGGTCTCAGTGCTGTGTTTGGCTCGGAAGCCAGACTGTGAGGAGTTGAGGGATTTGTTGGTTTCGAGGAAGGCGGCGAGCTGGTTGTTGACAGCTTTCTCGATGACTTTGGCCGGGAATGGAAGGAGTGATATGGGGCGGTAGTTTTTGAGTTCGGTGGGGTCAGCTGTGGGTTTTTTCAGAAGGGCGCTGAGTTTGGCGTGTTTCCAGCTATGTGGGAAGGTGGTTGAGGTGAGGGAGCAGTTGATGACATCTCGGAGGTGGGGTGCGATGATGGAATCTGCTTTGTTGAAGATGTGGTGAGGGCATGGGTCTGTGGGGGATCCTGAGTGGATGGAGTTCATCAGGCGGATGGTATCATCCGTGGAGATTGGGTTACAGTCATTAAGGATGTTCAAGGGGGGTGAAGGTGTGGCAGAAGGTTGGGTGGGTTGGTCTCCGGGTTGGTTGTCGAAGCTGTTGTGGATGTCTGCGATTTTGTCGTGGAAGAAGGAAGCTAGGGAGTCGCAGATGTCTTGAGATGGAGTGATGTCGTTGGAGTTGGCAGTGGGGTTGGTGAATTCTTTGACAATGTCGAATAATTCCTTGCTGTTGTGGGCGTTGTTGTCAAGTCGGTCTTTGAAAGCGGCTTTCTTGGCAGTTCGGATCAGTTGGTGGTGTATGCGGGTGGCGTTTTTGAAGGCGTCTCTGGTGCTGGTGTTTGGGTCTTTTTTCCAGGCCTTCTCAAGGGAGCGACAGAGTTTCTTGGATTTCTTAAGATCATCGTTGAACGAGGGGGCGTTTTTGCTGCCTAGTTTGATTTGACATTTTTTCAGGAGTGTCGGCGCTGTTGGTTAGCCATTGAGTGAGGTTAATGGCTGCTTGGTTGGCGTTCGATGAGTGGGCAGGGGGGTTATGAAGAAGCGATGAGGAGATCTGGTCGATGGTGATTTTGTTCCAGTTTCTTCGCAGAGTAGGTTGAGGATGGTTGTGGGTTGTGGTCTTTTTGTAGATAAAGTGAACGCAGCTGTGGTCCGTCCAATGGAGAGCTGTGGTGTGACTGAAGGAGATATGTTTGCTGGAGGTGAAATACTTTACAGGCTATTCTATTCTGCACCTCTTTGGTCAGCATTAGGAACCCATCTACTGGGTCAGGCACTTCACACAGCCACGATTCTTGGAGGCACATTATTTCATATTGTCCCAGTGCCTGTTTAAAGGTGTCTTGGTTCAGCCGCCTCCTCCGATTCCAGGTCAATACTCACAGGCTGGGTAAGTACTCTGATCCTTTGTCCAAATCACTCATCCCGCTCATTCTGCTATTTTCCCTACTTATCGTTGAATCAGAAAGGGTCACAAATCGATTCCTCACCAGTGGTCCAGTATTTCCTATGGTTACACATAGGCCACCTTTATAGATAAATTTTCTCTTATGCTGGTCCCCTGAAAATCCATACTGTACTTGATCAGGCCAAAATCCTGCACGGTGAGTCAGGGCCCTAAAACTCCTTCCCTCCATCCCCAATTCCTCCACTTGTACCAATCGTATACCCTCTTTTTCAAATGTATCACCAGCTCTCACCACCATCTGTTTACACATTTGAAGTAAAAAATGACCCTTCTTTTCCTTCCAAATTGTGATCTCACAAAGACTAGGGCATTTAGTCAACATGTGTAATAAATGGAAGCAGTTCAGGGGTTTTAGTTTCCTCTGCTACTTCCTCCTTGTCTCTCTTCCCCATGATCCTTAGAATACCCTTCTTTTGTGCTTTTCTTCACTTCTCCCATCTCTGGAAGCACATATTGGCTTTAGACATTCCCTTTTCCCAGGTTGCTCTGAAGAGGTATCACCCCTTTTAATTATACTCAGCAACTCACCCTCTGTTACAATGCCAGCTATTCCCCTTCCTCTTTCTTTTTCAGGCCTTCGGAGATGTGTACTTCCAAACACTGCCTTGGTGTTCCCTCGACCTTTTACTCCAACTTTTTTTAGAGTCCCTCAAGCCCTCTTTTTACTTTCTATTTTACTCTTCCACCGGCTCACTATATCGTATCTGGGGACATATACGGTCAATGTTCCTTATATCTTTCTGCACCCCCTTTCTTTTTGGATGTCCTCTTTAATTTCCCGTTTCCAGGTTGAGCCCTGAGCCAGCGCACAAGCGCTGCTCTGGGGTTGATCTGTGGTGGTAGAGTACAGGAGAGAAGCCGCGCCCACTCCCCGCCCTTCTTTTTCATTGGCTAGTGTCTTTGTCCTTTCTAAATGCTGCCTTCTGATTGGTCGATAGGCTTGTTAGTCACTCCTTATGATGGCCATGTCGTCATTTGTATCCTTCCATGGCTACAGGCCCCTTTACTTTGAGTGTTGCATGAGTACTTTTTTCTTCCAATGCCTTGTATCCCCACCTCCAGCTGTCCGTGCCTTCTCCCCCCCACACTCCCGTTGTTGAATGCAAGCAGATGTGTTCTGAAACAAGCTGCAAAGACTGCAGAAACGCATCCGTCCATGTGCTCATTTCCTGGGCCAAGAGGTCTTAGGGGATTAGCGGGATATAACCGACTGCTGAAAATGCAAGCCCCAGTAACCCTTGGGTGAGTTTGGGAGCTGCAGTATAGAGGTGGCAGTTAAAAATGACATTAGATTTAGTTATTTCATTTGAAATGGTTATCTCCCCTTACAGAAGTGATGTACACAATGTCAGCGCGATGGCTTGAATGAGGGCAACCACCTGAACTTAAACGTTACTATATTTCATATATCACATGTTCACATTTTGTTTCAAGTTTCAAGTTTATTTGTTTGATTAATTAAAATCTTACAAAAATAGCTAAAATATCAATATGTTCACATGTTGGAATATAGTATGTGGGCAAATGTAAGAACTCCAGTTGTCTACTACAGCCTTTCGACTAGGTTCTTTCCCTGCTGCGACATTAGGGGGAATATATTGGGCAGCCGAAGATGTTGCGACCTGGGGATAAAACTGAGCGCTGTTCTAGGGCTTTGCTCGTCATGCGGCAAGTATGTTGTTTATTGTAGCCCAGCTCAGTGCCCGCCAGTCCTGCGCTGCAGGTTTAAGAGCAAAAACAAGTCTGTGTTTTTATGAAGATGCCAGAGTCCCTGTGTGGTTTAATACAAGGAGAGTGCTTTGCAAGAGAGTGCTGACTGTCTCAGATTTTGATGTAACAGAAGCATCTGTATGATGGGCATCCTGGGCTTCACTATAGATCGATTTAAACTATTTTCACCTGTACAGCATGCATTATCCTGTGATAAGTAAAGGACCATGAAACTCGTGTATCCAGTATAATAACTTGTGCCAGTGCAGGTTGTTCAGAATATCAAAAGCTCTGGTTCATTTAAGCGCTTCTTTTTCAACAAAACATGATCCAGGCCAGAATGGCATGGCCCCCTCCCTGCCCCCAGCTCTCTTCACCCATCCACTGAGCATGGACTTAGCTCCAGCAACCCTCCTCCCCACCTGCTCCCACAAACCAGGAAATACAAATGTCATATGTGTCAGGACACCAGGGGGCGACGTCAGAAGACCGGAAGTGTCCGTGGAAACTTGGGGAGCAAGGATCGGCCCCCCGAATGTAGAGCAAGGGAGTGTGTGTACACTCCACACTCTAGACAGGAAGTGAAACCCACCAACGATAAATTTATGTTCTGAGATTCGTGTACTTGAATCACATTGTGCATATTCCTCTGCACTCATTTGTAACATGGCAATTTGGCTTCCACTTCCTTTAATGGTAAATTGGGTCTATACAGATTTAAATATGTTTGACGCAAATTCTTTCTGTATTTTCTGCTTGTGTGTAATTCAAAAGGGCAAAACCATGGCTTCTGCCTGTTTTTCCAATGTTTCACCAGCCTTGAAACGACAAGCATTTGCAATGCAATAGGTCTCGCATTTACTCGAGTTTAAGCTATTTAAATTGTAAATGACAATGCTTATTATTTTCGTTTTTTAAAACATAAATAAAATGCATTGTCATTTACAATGCCAATAGATTAAAACGTGCGTAAATGTGAGACCTATCGCATTGGAAAGGCTTGTTATTTGGGCCCCAATGCCCCTCCCTCCTTATTACCAACATTGGTCATTTTGAGATGTGCGCTGTACAGGAGCTAGTTGAAGGTGTTTGATCTTCTTTGTCGGTATCAACTTGCACATATACCTCCTGGACTCCTGTGTCCGTTACCGGTCGCCCTAGGGTGGGCATACAAGTATTCATGTCTTTGAGCTCCTCCGTGATCTTCTGAAGTAGGGTCTTATGAGATTTCCCCTGCCCGTTATTCTCAACTAAGACTTCAAATATATTGTCTGAAGGGATTTTTGCATTAGGAACATCACCTCTAATACCATGGAGGCTAGGGTCGCCGTCATATCTAGGGTATCAATGGGATGCTGTGTTTCTTAGGGATCTCCCTTTCTACCTCTTCCAAGGAGCCATTCTCCCCGCTCCCGCCCTCCCTCGCAGAGTCACTGGTTCTTGAAGGGTCTTGCTATCCTCTATGATGCTATTGACCCCAAATTGGGAGAGGCAGAGTGACAAGGATAACCTTGGCTCACTCAACAATCTCCTGCCTACATTTTTATCCCCTCTGTCCCCCAAACCTTGTTCCAAACCCGACAATGTTTAAAAAATGAGGGGCAGATTTACAAGAAAGGGATTCATGCCCACATGCATCAAACTTAATTGCATTCGCAAACGGTGCGAATCGCAGAATTCGACCATTTGCGAATGCAATTCCTGTTTTTGAGATGCATCATTCAAAATTGTACTTTTCTCAATCTGCGAATTTGCAATTGCTTTTGCGATTCCTTAAAATCTCGCAATTGTAAGGAATCGCAAAAAAATCTCAAAAAAGTGTATGCATCAAAATTCGCAAATAGCGTTTTTTGAAGGAATCGCATTTAGGAATCTCTAAATTTAGAAGTACTGGGAGCAGGTGGTAAATTTTTTAAATTGTAGGGAAACATGTGAAATCAATTATTTGGGTACTTAAGGGGTTGTTCATGAGTAGTACTTCTCTTTGAGGATGGCAGCAGTCATTTTTCTGGCACGTCGATGGAGGTTGAGAGCAGCAGGAAGGAGAAGGAGGATGCTTAGTGAAAGGATATTTAGATTGCGGATCACTTTGTTTGGTCAGACACAGGCAGAAATATATGACAAGTATAGGTTGAATGCTGACTCCATAATAGATCTTATTGCTGAATTAGACCCAATATTACGCAGAGAAACACGTAGGACCCTAGCCATACCCACCCATGTGCAGGTCTTATGTTGTCTACACCTGTTAGCCTCAGGATCCTTCCAGGGAGTAATAGCAATTGCTGGGGGGGTTTCACAGAGAGCACTTTCAAGATTTTTCCAAGATTTCATTAATGCAATGCTGACAAGGATACAGCATCACATCCATTTCCCTAGAAATCAACAAGAGTTGTTGGAAACCAAGTTGGACTTCTACAACATGGCTAATTTCCCACATGTCATTGGTTGCATAGATGGAACCCATATTCCCATTTGTCCACCATCTACCAATGAGTATATTTTTCGCAACAGAAAAAACTACCACTCTTTAAACATCCAAGTAATTTGCAATTCCAAAACAATAATCACTGACCTAGTTGCAAGTTTCCCAGGGAGTGCCCATGACTCCTATATATTCAAACATAGTGCCATCCATGGGCGACTGTTGTCTGGTGAATTTGGAGATGGATATTTGCTAGGTAAGTCATGCTCTACTGCTCAAATTACATTCCTTTTACTGTTACATGATAACTGAAATGCCATTGAAATATTTTTAAATCTTATAGGAGACAGTGCATATGGTGTGAGATCATATATACTGACACCATACCTCAATCCATCAACCCGTAAGCAGCAGAACTACAACCATGCCCATATTACAACTAGAATTGTAGTGGAGCGGACCTTTGGGGTCATGAAGTCTAGGTTCAGGATACTGCACAAAACCGGTGGAGCATTGCAATATCGTCCTGATGTATGCTGCAAAATTGTAGCGACATGTGCCATCCGGCACAACATTGCCACACGTAGAGGCTTGGAACTGGATGTAGATGACATTTTACCAAATAATGACAACCAGCCACAACAACCACATGCAAGAATGCGTGGACCTGATGCTGCTGAAGGAAGGCGAATACGAGCAGAAATCACAGAGCATTATTTTTAAAAACAGGTAAGAAGCCAGGTAATGTTCATGAATTCAGATTTGTTTTTAATTGAAAATGAAATAGCAATAATGACAAACCAATGTAACATGAATGCAAAAGAAGTTGAAAATAAAACAACATGTAGCTTTAATTTTTCAGCTGCTCAGGCCAGTATTGCCAAGTTTTGATTCATTCATTAGTCTTTACATTTATTTTCGTCCTCTCACACCTAAAGCTTTGCTTTTGGTACTCTTCAAAGCTGTAGATGTGTTGCCCTGCAGTGTGACATGTCTGGTACTGCGTCGTCCAACCACTGTTTCAGTTTTTGATGCAGTACTTGCTTCTGCACCTTCATTTGCATTGCCCCCATGTGTTGATGGAAGCACAGTCATGTCTTCCTGCATTACCTCCTTTGAATTACTGTTGGAAACCATTCTTACTGACAGGGCCTTGCAGCATTTCCTTAAGTCCTTTTGCATACACAGTGTAGTTGTAATAAGTTTGCTGTTTGTGTTGCATAAGCGATGGATTGCTCTAGTGTAAGTGTGTATGCTAGAGTACATTCTCAGGTGCCTATTGGCATTAGCAATGTTCTGTGACTCTATTGCATCACACATTCTCTCCATGGCTGTTGCCATGCGCTCAAGTTTCGAACTAGTGGCCAAATGTGCATTTTCCATCACAGAAGTCATTCTGACAAGGCTGTCACTCATGGTGCTAATGTTGCTTTTGATGCGGTTCAGTTGGCCCTTCATGACCCTGATGTCTTTGCCTTGCAGCCTTTGAACTTTGAGGAGCTTTTTCTCCACCACACTGGCCTAGCTCTCATCTTGTGTGGACATTGCCTGGTGAGCAGGACGTGATCTTCTCCTGTAAAAATGTTGGAGTCTACTGCGTTGATTTACAGTTTTTGTTACATTACTTCCAACTGATTGTTGCAAATTTTCATTTGTATTTATCTGTTCATCACTATCAGACTCTTCCAGTTGCAGAATCCTTTTACTTTTTTTCTTTTTGCATACTGTTGGTGATGACATATTTTGACTATGGACTTGCATGTCCTCTATGTCTGTATTGACATTGTTGTCCAAATCCATGCTTTCCCTCTCTTTTTGAAAATCTACAAATTAAAAATAAATGTTTAGGTAACATTATTATGTTTATGTGATTTTCCTTTCTTACTCTAATAAATTGATTTTTAAAATACTCTTCTGTCCTCTGACTTCGTAAGTAATTTGGAATTATTTAATTCAAACAAATTGAAAGACACAAATTCATACGAACTACATCTCCCACAATGCACTGCTGCAATGCAGACTCCCATTTATTCCTATGTCTCTTTTTGTGTGTGTTTCAGAGTACATGCTGTAAATTACTTATATCATTTGAGAAAGATTCTCAAGGCAAAAGTCTGTGACATATTTTAAGTAATAACATTTACAGTTACACACTTACCTTGCGAAGTACCAGGCATTTCAGATGTATCTATGTTGGTCACTCCTACCACTGCTTCAGTGAGCAGGGTCCCCTCAACCATCTCCTCCAGTGGGGTGTTTGGTTTATCCTTTGGGGGTCCACCACCTGTCTTGTTAGCATGTTTAATCCTGGAGGCAATTTTGTCCTTAGCACGGCTGCGCAAGTCATACCAGCATTTTTGTAAATTTGTGATATCTCCGTGGGCAACCCCCACAGCATTCACTTTTGATTGAATGGCCAGCCACAGTTTCCTCTTCACTCCTTCGGGGACTTTCAAGGAATCCTTGCCAAAAAGCTGGTCATGCCTCAGAGTGACCTCTTCAATTAATATTTCCAGTTCCTGGTCACTGAACTTTAATTTTCGTTTTCTCGCATGCAGGTCTTCAACAGCACTTTCAGCAGCCATCTCTCGTTCAAGGGCACACCAAACACACTCCTCCTGTAGCTGAAAGCAGTGCTCCAACTGCCAACAGCCACTCCTGCAGTTTAAAGTGAACTTCAGCTGAGTCTAATCATTGTACTGGTTTCCTGGGTGTGTCCTCATTGGTATGCATGAAATTGCGAATTCGCATTTTGCGATTTCGCAATGTGCGAAGTCGCACCGAAAAAATCGCAATTTTCTTGCGATTCAGAAAAAAATGCGATTTTTACCGAATCTCAAAAAAATTGCAAAAAAAATGATGCATACCATTATGCGATTCCTAATATGCGCTTCGCTAATTTTCGCAAATTAGGAAAAGCAAAAAATAACTTTGATGCATGTGGGCATCAGTGCCTTCCGCTAGCCATTTGGCTTCCCTGTACTGAGTCACTGTTAAAGCACAGGGATGGGACATATTTACAACAATATGTCGCATCTCTGTGCTTCTCCCTGTGCTGGCGCACAAACTGTTGCCATGCGCCGGCGCAGGCACCCTTGCACCATGGTGCAAGGATGCCTGCGTCGTGGTGAGATTGTTTTTGTTCAGGAAGGGTTCCCTTCCTGAACAAAAACAATCATTAGAGGTGATTTCCTCTTTCTGCATTTGCTAAAGAATGCAGCAAGCATAGCAAGAGGAAAAGAAAACGAGGAAAAATTAATACATTTCCCTCTGTTGCGCCTCCCTGTGCCTCCCCTGGGG
Source organism: Lissotriton vulgaris (assembly GCF_964263255.1). NCBI lineage: Eukaryota > Metazoa > Chordata > Amphibia > Caudata > Salamandridae > Lissotriton > Lissotriton vulgaris. The sequence goes on along the minus strand of NC_141694.1, from coordinate 1,869,014,754 downwards.
AGGCGTAGCATTCACAAGTATTTCCAGATTTACGATCCCTTCTAAATTTGGAAATGTGTCTGGTTCCATGAGTGTTGCGTGGGATCGCCCACAGCAGCACCCATGGAACACCCTTTTCACGCAAAGTGCTGCGTGCAAAGGGGCCATATTTACAAGGACAGGAATAGTCATGCAGGGCGGCTTTTCCTGTCCTTGTAAATATGGAGCAGTAACATGTACATCGGGTACAACACAAAAAAGGGACGCACCAATGGCGCAAGGGGTTTGTAAATCTTCCCCTGAGAGAGTCACTTGTTGTGTTCAACCCCTCTATGTCTTGAGAGTGTCCTGACAGAAGGAGTTCTCTCAAACATTGGGTTTCATTTTAAAGTATTTCCCCACAAAGGGCCATATGTATCAACAACCAGATTTGCGATTCTGAAATAGCGATTTTTTAGAAATCGCTATTTCAGAATCGCAAATTGGGATGTATGTACAAATTCGCATGTTTTTTGAGAATTCTTAGTATTCCTTAATTGCGATTCGCAAATTGCGAATCGCAATTAAGGAATACTTTCCCATTCATTTCTACGGGCCAGGAGGCCCATAGGAATGAATTGGAAGTTATTCTCAATTTGCGATTCGCAATTAGAGAATCACAAATTGAGAATAATTTCAAGGGTGCAGGGGTGTCCAAAGGACACCCTGTTGCACCCCTGAAATAAGCATGGGTGCACATGTGGCGCACATACATGCCCTAAGGGCATGTATGTGCGTCACATGGCACTTTAAAAAATGCAGAAATTAGCATTTTTCAAGGAATTCACAAATTACCACCAACCTAAAGTTGGTGATAATTTGCGATTTGGCGTTTCCTTGTTTTGCACCAGCTTTTCCTTAATACATTCCATTTAGCAAATTCACATTCGCAAACGCCGAAATTCTGCAAATGTTGGCGTTTGCGAATGCAAATTTGCTCGATACATATGGCCCCTAGTCTTTTATAGAATGTCCCAAAGGTGTCACACCTAATTTTTCGTTAGGGTTTGCATAGGCGCCTATCACCTGATCATCCCCTACCTTAAAAATGGGCTCATTGGGTAACCTGTGTAGGTTCAAACAATTTCAATTTGGGGAGGGAGTTTGTTTTCTACAAAGACGAACGGTTCATATACTCATAAGTTACAGATGGTCAGGAAGTGTTTTAACCTGTAACTAAACGGTACGATAATCAGGGAGCCGAGAGTCAGGATTCAAATAATTTTTCATATCGATATTCGTAGTAGGGGAAAGCGATCTCCAGCTGTGGCTCTCGGTATCTGTGGAACACCACGAAGGATCACAGTGTGGCGAATGGCTGGATGCAAACAGACTGTCTTTGTAGGAAACAAACTCCCTCCCAAAAATTGAAATAGTTTGAACCTACACGGGATACCCAATGAGCCAGTTTTTAAGTCACAGTTATTAGAGATCTCTATCCGTGTCGCCGACATCATTACTAGTGGCTGTAATCACGCTGCATATAACGTCTTCTTTCCTTACGGTACTACGACCATTAAAATATCTTATTATGGCCTCGACCACCACGCTCTATCTCAGCTCAAATTAGTTTCATCTGCAAAAAGCCGGGTTGACACCTTGCAGCCCTTCACATGTTCTTTCTCTTTTTCATTGAATGGTTTGGATATCTTGGTCCTTTGCAATAGACGGTCACCTGAGGAAGGCTATTTGGCCGAAACCCTTGTTGTGAACTACCCTGCCGCATTGCCTCCATCATCTGTCATGTCTTATGCTTATTGTTTGTTTGTTATGTGTTTTTAAATCTACACGTTCATTGTAAATCAATCACATCAGAAATGAATATATAAAATGAAAAAAGATAAAAAAAAGTGTTACAAAAAGATAACATGTCTATATCAATTCTTCAATAAATAAATCAAATATCCAATCATTTCTTTGGGTGATGAGTCTACACACCATTGGATGCTATTACCATAACATTGAATTGTGTTTGTTTCACATACTGTTTAACAGTTCTTGCACTTCTACTTGGCTATAGACCGTTCTTAAATTAACTAGTTTTCCCTATGTATAGCAAGTGTATTATTATTAATATATAGGGGTCCCGTTTTTCCCAAATGGCGGTACTTCTGCCATCAGACTGCGATTTTCCACCTGCCAAATTAGGATGGTGGGGGAAATCCGACCGCGGCTGTGGAGGTTGCCAAGACTGTCCTCCACGGAACCGCCACAGGCAATTGATCTGTTTGCCTGGTGGACGGTCCACATTAGGTAAAATGGTGGTGGTGCCTAGCAGGCACCGCCGACCAAATTAAAACACGAGTTTCAGCAAGCCTTTACATGGTGGGTAGACCACCATTGAAAGGCTGGCGGAGATTGGTTTGGGGACCCGTTGTGGGCCCCCCTTCTGTTGGAGCGAGGTGTGGGTGCACTGGGGTACTAATAAAATATTAATAAAAGGCATTTGTAGAGCGCGCAGCTACCCCTGATGGAGTGTCCCGGCGCTATAGCAAACAGTGTACATGGTAGAGGACAGCGCAATACTAGTCATTCCTACTAAATAGCCGAATTTTCAAGGCCTTCCTGAATACCTGTTTGGACAGCATCATGCATAGGTGGGGAAGGAGGTTATTCCAACATTTGGTGGTCCCCATCTTGAATTTTCTACCACCCATTCTTGCATTCGCAAAGCGCAGTATGGAGAGAAATAGTTTGTGGTTGGACCTTAAAGGTCTATCTTGTTGATATGGGCGGAGTCTCCTCCTCAGGTAGATATGCCCTCTCCCTTTATCTGCTCAAAAGGCAAACATAATCGAGGTGGGAGGTGATTAGAGCATGGACCATGGTTTTGCGGGTTGAGTCAGTTTTAATTTTGCCAAAACAATCCGCAGAAACCAATTGTACATGGGTCGTGAGGGACAGATCTTTGTTCCATCTCACACCCAGATTTTTTACCAAGTCCTTCGGAGTGGGCGTGTCACCCAATTCTGATGGCCACCATGCGTTAGATGGGGGGTTGGTTAAAAAAACAGGACCTATGTCTTGTACGCATTAAGTTTTAAGAAATTGCAGTTCAAAGTCAAATTCAAAGTCAAAAGATCTTGTATAGCGCACATATGACCGTTAGGTCTCAAGGCGCCGGCAGACCCTTCAACTGGCTGAGTTGTAACTCATTTCACTTGGGGAACAGCCATGTTTATAATTCACTACAGAAGCGTAGGTTATCTGGGATGGACATAAGATGGGGTGGAAGCTGGTTCCAAAAATACGGGGCGAGATGGGAAAAAGATCGGCCACCGTTACGCACAGAGCGAACCCGCAGGGGAAGTAAAAGGAGCTTAGAACTGGATCTAAGAGGTCTCACAGGTTGATATTTTTTCATTTTGTTTCCCAAGATACCCAGGCCCGGTGCCATAAAAGCTTTTTTGTGTGAGGCTTTGAATTTTATACTGCCCTCTCTTTCTAATTGGAAGCCAATGAAGAAGCTTCAAATTGGGGATGGATGGCGACCTGGGAGGCAGATCCAGGATTAATCGGGCTGCCGGGTTCTGCAGAATCTGTAGTTTGGGAAAAAGATCTTCATTTATATAGGCCAATAAGGTGTTCCATAGTCCATGCGACTGACAATGAGGCCCTGCACCAGTGGCTTCCAGGTTTTAAATGGTAGCCATTTGAAGATTTTTCGTAATTTCCGTATTATGACATAGCAGGTGCCCAGTACACGATTCACATGTGCTTTCATGGAAAGTTTGTTATCGATGGTAATTCCCAGATTGCAGATGGTTTGTTTTGGAGATGGACAGGGTCTGAGTGTCTGGGGCCACCAGCTGCTTGACCAATGATCTTCGGCCTTGCCAAACAGAATGATCTCGGTTTTGCTGTTATTTAACTGTAGTTTATTTTGGCCCATCCAGTTGTCAATGTGGGTCATGCAGTTTTTAAACCGGATCATAGTATCAGTTGGGTCTGGGCCAAAGGTGATCTGCAGCTCGGTATCGTCTGCATACGAGACAGCCTCAAACCTATAGGATCTAATAATCTTGGCCAGCGGTGTAACATACATATTGAAGAGCATAGGGCTCAAGATAGATCCCTTGGGAACTCCAATACATACTGGTCTGCTACATGCAGCATGTGAGCTTAAGTGCACAGTGGTGAAACGATCCTTTAGATAGTTGTTAAACCAGTCATGAGCCTTCCCTTGGACCCCCACCTCCCAGAGTCGCTGTAACAAAATATCATGGGAGATGGTGTTGAAAGCGGACGACAAATCTAAAAGAACCAGCATAGCTGATTCCTTTTTGTCCAAGGCCAGCCTGATGTTGTCTACCATTTGAACTACTGCAGTTTCGGCACTGTGTGCTGCTCGAAACCCTGATTGAGAGGAATCAAGAAGCTTATGGCTTTCTAAGTGATTAGTTAGTTGTTTGTTTACCAGGGCCTCGAGAGCTTTACCCAAATATGGCAGCAGTGAAATGGGACGGTAGCTTCCAGGTTCGTTTGCAACCAATGTAGGCTTCTTTAGAATGGGTCTGACTTACTCTATTTTCCAGTTTCTTGGTATAACCGCTTGTTCCAGAGACATATTAAGAATCTCTGTTAACCACAGTGTCAGCTTTTCATCCAGTCAGCAATGTTTTTGAGGCACTCTTTTAGCGGGTCAAAGGTGGAGTCTGGCACTCCGCTGAAGGTGAACAGCAGCTGAGTGTCATCAGTGTAGGATGTCACCTTTATCCCCATTTTGGAGATAAGCTCCGCCAAAGGTGTTAAGTAGACATTAAAAAGAAGCGGGCTCAGGGCCGAACCTTGGGGTGCACCCCAGTTGAGAGGTTTAGCAGGCGAGGTGAAGGGTTGGGTCAGGACATGTTGGTTACGGCCATGCAAAAATGATGTTAACCAGTTCATGGTACCCCCCTACATTTACTGCACCAAGTGACAGGCACCGTGTGGTGCCTGCCACGTAGTGGAGTAAAATGCACAACATGCACTTTTAACATCGCGGCGGGTTCTGCTGTCTGCAGCACCCACCGCAATGTTAAAATGCAAGATGCGACCGCCATTGTAGCGGTCGCATCCTAATTTGGTGTGCGGAACCACCGCATGTATTGCGGATGCTCCCGGTCTCCACCACAATGGCAGACGGCCTCCAGATCGTCCACCATCGTAATTGGCCCCAATGTTTGGGGAGCAATCTCCCAAATACTGCCAGGTTTGCTTGCCTCAGTAATTTGCTAAGTCCTGTTTACATTTCTGACTTCTCCCTTGCATTGTAGAACACAGATTGGCACTGGACAGAGCTCATAAGGCTTCCAGCTAGTAGCACTAATAGTGTAACACTGGAAGCCATCCTAACTGTGAGACACTATTGAAGGCCCAGTCCATTATGTTCAGTCTCAAGTTGCAAATGAGTCACAGCTATTGGTAAAAATCCAATCCTTTCATCTGTGCATGGGGAGGGTGAACAAAACCGCTTGATAAGGTCATCTAAAATTGCAGCCACATATTGTGCACAAACGCTGGATGGTCAGAAAATTCTATCCTTGCTGTTTTACCCCAAATTGTTCATTTAGGTAATCTTTCTTTAATTGCTTTTAACTCATTTCATGTTTCAAAAAGGATCAATTCTCAGAGGCAATAGAATCCCGTAAGGTAGTAGCATTTTCCTCTAGGTTACGCCTTATACTACTCAAAGTGCTTCACAGAACTTACTTTACTAGAGAGACATTATGCAAGATAGGGAAAATCACTGATCAGTACTGCTTACCCCAATGTGGTGACATAGGCACCTTTTACCATACACTTTGGGAATGTCCTGCTATTGGTTATACTGGACAGAGGCAATGAACACTATCACTAAAGTTAGAGCCAGCCCGCTCCCACCTGAGCCTAAACAATGTCTCCTGAACATCTAGGAACAAACAGACATGAAACACCCAGCCCAAGCTTGGGTACACACTGGGGGTGGTGGACACTCCAGGTATTGAAGACTGGTGTAGGGATATGGATATGGACATGGTGGCCAAAAAAGCTACGTATGTCCACAGAGGATGTCCTACAAAATGGGAGAGAATGTGGGGTAAATGGAATACCTTTAGAGGAGGTATATGCACCCCTCCAACAATGGGTCCGGACGAGGATGAGTGATAAAGAAATTGTTTATGCGTTATAAATTATACAATGTCTGCCATATACATGATGTACCTACGTTATTGAGACAATGTAATGGGAACTGTAACCATACCAACATGCAACACGATTAATGTTATTACTGCAAGTCTTATCTTTAATTAAAAAAAATTTAAAAAAGGATCAGTTCTCCAGCTCCCCACCGGGTGGCTCACTGTTCTTCAGGGAATTAGAGTATTCTGCTGTAGTTGGAATTTTGGTCACTTCAGTACTTTCCATTCTGGGTTTTCTCTTCGGAAAGGCTGCAAGTTTACACACCACAGGCTTTGGGAAGTGAATAATTATTTACTACAACAGACCTGAGGTTGTGTCTCCAGCACATATAAAACTAATGTTTTACTTAATCAAAGGACGATGACATTTTCTTTGAATCAAAGTGTAATGGATTTCATGAACTAAATCCAAACAAGTTTTAATGTTTTAAGAGCTTTATTTATGATGAATTGAAATATTCATCCTTTTATAGCGCAGTGTGAACACCCCCACCAAGGCATGGCTTCTACACTAAGTAATAAAGTCGGAGGGAAACAAGACAATGTAGTCGATGGAAGATGCACTATGAAGTCAAACTTTCTTCATGTTAAAGAATAACAATGTTTTATAATAATTGTATGGATTGTTTAACATTTCAACTCAAGTGGATCTTTGCATAAGACACAATAATTATACATTAAGTTTGCTATATCTTTGATACAGGGAACCAATGGATAATCATCATCCCTCCACTGTTCCAGTCTAGTAAGCAGTGCAAATGAGGAGTAAAACAGAGCCAGCCTCAATATCCCAAGAGCACCCTTGCTACACACTAAGGGAGGAGACTCTTGTTGTTGCAGTGGTGGAGCAGCAGGAGGGAGGGACCACAATCCTTCTGATGCCAGGAGAAGAGCAGGAGCTTCATGTGAGATTGGATTCAGGCTGCTATGGGAAATATGGAAGCAAACAAGAACACAGTGAGTTAGACACTATATGTGCACTGACAAAACAAATCACAGTCGAATCCCAGGGCCTCATTTACAACAAAGTGATGCAGCGCTGCAGCGCAGGCCATTTAGCTGCTCAGAGATGCATCATTTTAAAAGTATAGGGATACGTTACATTAACAACAATACAACGCATCCATGTGATTTCCAATGCGCTGCATACAATTGGCTGGATGCACCAGTGCAGGTACCCTTGCGTCATGTTAAAAGGGTGCATGCGCTGTGGGGATGATTGTTTTTGTGCAGGAAGGAAAGCTTTCTGCACAAACAATCATTGATGGCATCTTCCTCTTTCTAAATGTACAGAACCTAGGGCAACTCATATTTATTAATCTGCAACATAGTAAAACGTACACAAATATAGAGGGGCAACACAAATGTGAAAATCGGGTACAAAAGTTTAGATTTGTCGCCAATGCTTTCTTAATGTATGTTTTTGTATATTTTTGTTTTGTTTTGGAAACTACCAACAAAAATGTGTGAAATCAAAAATATATATATATATATTCTTTCAAATATATTATTAAAATCCATACAATCCAAAGAATAATACATATCAATTAAGACACATACTCCAATAATGTCTACAGTCACACCCAATTTAACCACATGCTAAAAGCAAGGTGGACAAACAAGAACAAGACAAAAAACATTGTAGAGGAAAAACACTCAACTCTGTGATACCATGATAATATATAACATAACAATTGTGATATTTGATCAAGGAGCAGTCAGTGGCTATACAATAAACTTCCTGTTGTCATCACATGCAGCAAGCATAGAAATAGGAAACAACAAGGAGAAATACAACTATTTCTCCTCGTTGCGCCACTCCTATGCTGCCCCATGGGAGACCTAGAATTCTGACTCATTCTCAGGTTTACGAAAATTTGTAAATCTCGGAACGTGTCAGGTTCCAGGGATGTTGCATGGGAACACCCACAGCACCACTCATGGGACGCTCCTTTCACACAGAGTAATACACAAGAGGGGTCCATATTTACAAGGCCATGAAGCCATGCATGGTCGCATGGTGACTTTACGTGGCCCTGTAAATATGGGCAGGCCCTTTGCACCACATCTAAAAAAAGCGGGGCAATGGGCTTGTAAACGAGGCCCCTATACATCTCTTCATGCACAGACACTTATACATTGCAAGGAACAAAACACTAGAGGCAGGCTTTAGGAAAAGAGGTATAATAAGAACACTTGCAATAGTTGGGTATTTGTAGAAGATTATTTATGTCTTTGTCACAAACCATATAAACTCTTAACATGAAAAAAAAACACATTCATTAAGTAATTTGCATAATTACACAACAAGAGATGAAGGGGCCCTCCCAAGTCCTAGTTCCAAGTTTGGAAACGTCCACAAACACCTACATTTGTGGGAATTCCCAAAGTATGATCTGACCCTTTTCCACCGTGGAAGTGGTCAATAATGTATTCCAGTATTGCCTATAGCAAATCGTCTTCCAGGATGGGAAGGGGAATAGACCATCCCCAAATTTGGTACAGGTGTAGGGGAAGGAGTTTCCCCGCAGGCAAAAGTGTGTGATGACAGAGGGGACATATTTCACCCAGGGCAGAGAGTAAGGCTATGTAGAATTCCCCTCAGAGGTAATAGGAGCCCCAAGACGATGCCACATGGCTTCCCCGGCACAGCTTTCCAGGTGGACTCCTGGGAATGTTTGTGAATGGGAAAAAAGTTCTAATATATTCAGATGGAGGTGTATCTCTCCATCCATACTTTTACATTCTTTTTTCAAACAGGGGCTCAATATTTACATGAAGGTGTTTGCATCGGAGGGTTCAAGGATAGCAAATTAGGCGTAAGAATTTCGGGAAAGTTTAGAAATAGAAAGAGTATGAGTCTGTTGTAGGATACGAGCACTGATGGAAAAAGTAGTTAAAGCAGCAAACAGCATGGGGTAATACACTGCACCTGGGAAAAGGTGTGGACTATACGGGATACCATGGACTCTAAAGATAGGTGCTACACAGGTTAACAGGCAAGAAGATGCCCCACAAGCAGAAATATATGGGGTTCCCGGATGTCTAATTTTGGCATTAAGATGTGAATTAGAAGAGAGTTGTACCCAGGCACTCCTACGAAGTGAGAAGGTATGAAAGGGTATGGTTATGCAGTAAGGGAGGCACATATACAACTGGGAAGATGGATGCAGAGTGAGGCTTGGTTGCCTCCTTGCATGGAAAGTGAGAAAGGGGTACATGGGTGGCTGTTATACTTTTCTTTGACACTGAAACAGTAATCGATACATTGTGCATAGTGGCTGAAGAACAGGAGAACAGTGAAGGAGGGAAGGTGAGCTGGAATAAGAAACCTATCGAGGGATGTGGTAAGGAAGTATGTCTAAAAAATGGGAAAGTGTGCAGGTTTAGGAGAGTAAAATCAATATCCATTAAAAGCTTGAATCATCAGCATGAAGCTCAATTTTATTTGAGAAATTTAAATAATGAAAATGTGGTAACTAATTATACTGTATAAGGGAGTAAGTAAGGGAATGAAATATGAAGTGACGAACGTGGTGACACAGGTGTCGATGACAGCACTTTTTTTTCTGATAAAACATCAGAACAAGTTCTGATACAGAGCATGGACAGAATAAAAAACCTCACTTACAAACATTTAGCGTATTCAGAGGTATTTCAATGATACCAAAAACGTACAAAATGTATGGGAAACTCATTATTGTCTCTTGCCTTAATATTTTATGCCATTTACCATATTTCTTAAAATGGTCTAGAGGAATGTTTCTGACTCATGTGTCACAGTTCAGTTACCTCTTTCTGTCTGGCAGCTTCTCTTTCACATTCATCAAGAATTCACATCTATTTGTATCAAATGATCAGGACACTGCTAATGTCTGCTGAACAGATTTGCTAACTAAACTGTCTAGAAACTAACATAAAGTGTCCTAACCACATAGTTGAGAGTGAGTAGTGGTTCCATGATCTCCCATAACAAAGAAGATACATTTGCAGTATACATTGCGACACCGTGGTTATTGAATAGCATCCCTGCTAGGACACATCACACGGGACACAAAATGGCGATCCAGTGCAAAAGAGACAAGGCCACTGTTGCTTACTTATTTGCTAGAACAGGCACTGGGGATTTTGTGACAGAGTCCTTGTAGGCATTCCACTATTTTCTCGTACCTTATAACCGGTGTTGTAACAATAGCCCTCGCAGCCTCTGGGAGGGGGGGTGTGAGAGGGGGTGAGCACCAGGGGACCTCCTCCTGCCCTGTGCACGGGTGGTGTCTGAGAACTCCAGGCTCCTGTGTGTCCCCCTTCTTGTACTTTGCAGGGGGGCCCCTCAAGTTTTGTTGTGCCACTGCATACAACACGTCACTGGCTGAAATGAGATTGGTTGGCAGAACGGCTTCTCACCAGTAACACCCAGTAGCAGCTTAAGTCCACTTGGAAATTGGGACTGCGGAAGCGGAGATGAGATGAGGCAACATATTTACAGCATTGACCTCCACACATCATGATTAGGCCAAGAATCTGCTGGTTGCGCCAAAGGATTGTAGCCCTCATGCCCTACACTGCCATCCAAGGGGTGGCTTACTAACTCTATTCACAGCCCAGAAGGACATAACAAGCTGTAGAGTGTTCAAGAAGTTGTCCATCTTTCTAACAATCGTTGTTCGAATAGTAAAGATCCTTTGAAGTTGTAGGAAAATGCTAGTTATTGTAAATGTACATCTCTTGCTCAACAAGAAGCAAGGACAAGAATTTATCAGGCTCATTCATTGAGTTGCGGCAATTAAATTTAGATATCCGCAGGCCCCCATTATACTTTAACCAGATATTAATACAAAAATCCCAACAACGGCGAACCACAACGAGAAGGAGCTTGATTTGAAAAGAGTGTTGGGTATTCCTGGTCAAGTATTTTGCAAAGGGAAAACTACCTTTTTTGGAAAGAAATTAGGCTGTGCCTTAAATAGACTTAATCTGTCAGTTATAAATGGGAGGTCCTTTTGTGAGTGCCCTGCTAAAACCTCATTTACTAATAGGAGAACAACTTCACTGATAGATTATGTGGTGATATTTACTGAATAATTGTCGATGGTAATAGACAAGGTCATATCAGAGTCCCAGATCCTTCGCTGCTGATAAACATGGATTTGGACTCTCTCGAACACTCTTACTCAAGTGCTTATCAGGCTGGGATTACTGTTTCTGGAATTTATTATCTGCTTGTGCGAACCGAGTTAAATGTTGGTTCGCTAAATGCTGCATATACAATATTGGTTGAAATGCAAGAAGTGGGCAGCGAAGGATCTAGGACTCTGATATGACCTTGCTGCATCCAAACTATATTGTTATCAGCACAAGACTTTTTTTGTGCCCTGAAGAAGCCTTTGTCTGGGGTGCAAACGCGTTGGTTGCGTCTGTTTGTCACACTTTCAAGATTGGAAGAGAAAAAATAAAGAAAGAAACATTCAAGCAACATTGGACTCTATGGATAACTTTACAAATTATTTTAACAGTTGAAGAGATGTTAACTTGATTTTCCTTGTTTATGTGCTGCCTCTCATCTCTTATGTTCCTTCATGTATGATTCATGACCATTTGGCAGCTGGTTATTTGAGGAGGGCAATACTGGTGCTAGGAAACATACTTGTAACTATATTAGGTGGTGCAGTGATAGAGCCTACCTAACTGACACTATTTCTTCAGTAGTACCACAATAAAATTGTCTCCCAGCAAGCCTCAGATGTCTACATTTAATTACAGCACAGTCCCTGCTCTTGGTTTTAACAGATGGACCAATCCATCTAACCCTTCCTACCAAGAGGATATCCTTGTATTTATGTGGCATAAAATCTGTATATTGAGATAACCAATGACAAACTTTATTCTTTAGTTCAAAAGTCAATTCATCTTTGTTGTTGTTCAGATGGGGAACATCTATCAATATAGCCACATATGGACAACAATCTGGAGGTAGTTCTATATTAGGTTTGGAAGGGCGAGGTGGCTGACGTACTACTGGCTCTGCTGTTTCTCTGGGTTCTTTCATTTTGGTTATAACTCTCCTCGGGGTGACTGGCCATTAGGCAGATCATTATTCCTTATTTTGATGGAACATTGAGATAGTGGGACACCAAAGCGAGGCTAAGATTGATTCTCCTGTCCCATAACTGATGAATTTATGGAATTCAAGGTCAAAACTTGTGGCCTGGTAGCAGTCTCTACCAATGCTTGGTTTGGGCAGAGATGACAACTTGTCTTAGCATGAATATTAAAAAGTTTGATCACAACAGCTTCCAATTTACCAGGACTATCCAGAATTGGGCAGAGGCTTGTTGACAGAGCGTGCTGGATTTGAGCAAATACATGATCCCATCTCGGACCAGAAGTGATACCAGCACTTGCAGGGCCAGGCCCAGTACCAGGCTGTCTAGATTAGCTAAGCCACGCTCTGGTGGGGTGTTTGTTAACTGGAGCTGCCGCCTTTGCAGCCGTGCTGTTTTTAAAATGTTTGAAGCAGCTTGTTTGATTTTGTTGGTCTTAACATGGTGAGGTGATAGGCATACCTCACTGGTTACAGCCTCAGTTGGTGTGCTATATTGCACTATTTCAATCTCGATTCCTACTGCAGCTATTCCCTCAAAATCACTAATGGGCCCTCAATGACTCTGAGCAAAATCACTTAAATCCACAGATAACGGTTGTTCGGCCAATGATATCTCTTAGACCAGCACTCCCAGAGCTTGTATAAAAAAGAGTCAAGAGTGGAGCTTCATCGATTCCAAGAGGCCACATTCGTAGCCCTTGCATTTTCCGCTTACTCATAGTAAACTCATAGTATTCACAGATTCTGACTCGAGTAAACAATCACTCTCCAGTAATATGTTAGGTAAGACTGGGGCCAAGGAGGGTAGCCCAGCCCAGGCTCCTCTGGGCTATGATGGGTGAAGACGGGCCCTGTCTAGTCCCGTTCTCCGCCCAGGCGCAAGCCACACTGCAGGAAAAAACAAGGAACTTTATAGAGAGTGTATAATGTGGGGAATCAGGCGGCAGTCCATCCTCTATGGTAATGTCTTTATGGGACCACAAGGTGGGCACCCAATAACTCAATTCTGTCAATATCTGTATACAAGTGTCTGGCTTTCAAGCACACATGAGTGTTGGAAGGACAGGCAGTGGCATTGTCTTCTTCAGTCATCACATGTAGTTGAAAGGGAGCAAATATGTGAATATTGTACTTAAGCACATTAACAAAATTGTTAAAGATCGGATGCACACATATCACCCTGGTCAATGGAGTGATCACCTCCCATTGCATTCTTCTCTCACAAACCTTACAAACTGCTTTGATAAACCTTTAAACTGCCCACCAACCATAGCGGACTCTACCAGATCCCTTGGAATAACCGATGACTGCAGTTTGAACATGTGTGACCACTTCAACTCGATGGGCAAATCAGCCAGATTTCACCTGAGCTACCTAAGGAAACTGAAACCTTTCCTTGACACTCCAGACCTAAAAATGGCAGTCTAGGCTCTTGTCATTTCAAGACTGGAATATGGCTGCTCTACCCTCTCAGGTTTACCCAAGAACTCTCTGGCCCCTCTGAAAGTCTTCCTCAATGCGGCCGCCAGAATCCTAACAGGCTCAAGGAAATTCAACCACATTTGTTCACACTTGAAAGCTCTGAACTGGCTTCCTCTTGAGGTCAGAATGCAACTTAAATTGGCATGCATCACGCTCAAGACCCTTTACTCAAACTCCCTGGCATTTCTTGCCCAGAAATCTTGTGATATCCGGAGGAGCTAGAAACTCCCATTCTGCCAGAGACCTTTTTCTCCAACCAGCATGCTTGTGAAAAAAAAGCTTACAATCGGGGCTTCTCTGGGGCTGCACCAAGAATATGGAACTCACTCCTGCCTGCCATTAGAAGAACTCCATCTCTGGCTTGTTTAACCCCTTCAGTGCTGATGACGAGCCCAGGCTCGTCGTGCAGCACGGTGCTCGTGTGCTCATGACGAGCCTGGGCTCGTCATGAGCCGTGGAACGCTCACACACAGGGCTATTTCCCCCGCTGTGCTGAGCATTCCATTGCCCGGGCACCGTGCTGCATGACGAGCCTGGGCTCGTTATCAGCACCCCAGCGCCGAGCGCGGCCCGCCTCCCCCCCGCACCGCTGGGGAATTAGCCCTGCGGCGAAGGGGTTAAAAAAGGATGCCAAAACCTTCCTGATGGGCAAATTCCTCTCCTACATATTGACTTGAAATCACCCCAGCGACCTTGTCCCACTTCCAGTTACTTTCGACTACTACCTCTCATCTGGTCTATCCTGTTGCCATCCACCCAGTACCTCCGAGCACCCCACCCTGGCATCTGGGATCTCTGTTTCTCGTAAACTGTTTTTTCCTGTGTTTATCCCAAATGTTCCCTCCCCCCACCACTAATCCTCTTGTTTACAATTTGTGAATTCTGTAAAGCTCTCTGATATCCTTCGGGCCAAGTTCACTTGTTGTTACCCCCAAATGTATATCCACCCCCCTCGAAGTCTCTTGTACACATCTTATGAATCCTGTAAAGTGCTCTGATTCCCTAACGGGTCAAGTTCACGCTCTATAAAACACAAATAAATAAATATGAGACACTTCCGCTCACCCAGGCTCCTACTTGGACAAATCACTACTTTACAAAAAGCCAGTTCTGGTAGTCAAGGCTTCTCCTGCATCACTTCTAAAGCAAGGTACCTGCTACTACACATAAGATCCTTCTCTTCACATCTTTAATTCCTCAAGCAGCTGAAGACCTGGTTTTGGTACTGTCTCACTAGGCCATTGGTGTGCCTAAACTCACACCTGATAAGAGCCAGGATACACCAATGGGTAAAACTGCACTCTACAAATCTGCATAACATACCACTCTCAGCTGTCTCCCTACTCCCCTTATGCCAGTCTGATCAGACTGGATTGTAGTCCCAATTTAACGGGATATGGATGTTGGCAAATAAATATAAAGAATTTGGGAAGCACAGCCATTTTATCTATAGCAGCAAAGGGAGTCTTTTTCATATCGGCACTCACGCCTCCAGCCAAGTTATCACTCTGACATAGTTTTCACGCAAGAAGGAGTCAAGAGCACAGCTAGTATTTCATAAGTCCCATGACCCATTTCAGGGGAAACACCACAAAATTCGACTGTGACAGAGGTGAGTGGAAAAACCACTGGCTTGGCCCAATTTTTAGGTCGAGCCTGGCAGCGTGCATGCGCTATCTGGAGGACATGTTGTATTGACTATAAGGAGTATAATCCTGCCTGCTGCTTGCAATAGCCTTATTCCAGTGTCAGTCTTCTTTGCTGCTTCCTAATTGGTTCTGCAGCCGATGCGCCATGGCCCTTTTTTCGTTCATAGGCTCCAACTAAGTACAGTTTCCTCACGCTTTTATTGCTTTTGTGCTGGTTGGGACATTCATGACCACCACTCTATATGCGGCAGTGCTGCACTCATGCGCCACCCTGGAGTGCTTACGCAATCTCCCTTTCACTTTCAGTGCATGCAGGACTACTCATGTTCTCAAGAGTGGACTAATTTAAATCATTTTCTGGAACGCATGCATATGTATTGAAACTGTGTAATATGGAAATTTTCACAAAGAAAAACAATTTATTTATGACGCCAACATTGTACAGCATGTTGTAAATGGTGTGATAGGACATGTGATATTCAATGCTAGCGTGGTTGTGGTTTTTGCTCTCTGTGTGGCCCTTAGAGCTGAGTGCAGCTATTAAAAATGTTGGCTCACCTTCTCTGCAGAAACTCAAGCAAAGGAATCTCCATGAGCCTTGTATGTTGGGTGGAATCAATCATGAACTGTTATACTCTTCCCCACGGCTTGACAAATACAACATGACATGAGTCATTGCAGCAGCACGCATTGATGGACAAACACGAGTAAACGCCGTTTCTTGGATGGCTCTCTCTTTGCTTCTACTCTTTTCATTGCATTTCCCAGCATTTGAGTTTTATATATTTTATAGGGGAAAGGATGTGGCCTAACAGCCAGCATTGCTGACTTTTTTGCACGGGCACCAGGTTTGAGTTGCGTGTCGGCTCAACATCCTGTGATTCTGGGCAAATCACTTAATCTGCAATCCTTTCTTGCTCAAACATTGTTGAAACACTCCAAAACCGAGGTGTGAAGCCGTAGCAGAATAGGGGACAAACTAAGGAAAACCTCTTTACAGATCTCCCTGGCACAACAGGAGAGTCACTGCTATAGAAATAGAAGACCTTGATAAGAAAATATGTTCCAATTCAACAATCTCTAACTCTAAGGATGTGTTAGAAATTATTACTTTGACCATAAAAGAATTTGAACAATTTAATAAAAGCAAAAAGGCAGACAATATACAGAAGGATATAAAGAGGTATAATAAAGAGCAAACCTAACCTTATTTGAGATAATATTTTTATCAAATGTCCGGTGCTAATACCAACTCCATTAAAATACCTACTTTTTCTGATAAGAGTTCTGACACAGAGAGTGAGCAAGCAAAAGATAGATTCTATCCAACAGTGTATGATAATTAACATCCACCTCCAATCAGGCTTTTTTAAGATTGACTCACAGAGACTCAGGTCCCGGAGAAAAACACCAATGGCCAGACAAGGATCGTTTGGCAACTAGTACACTCAGGAGATAGAAAAACCCAGAACAAATATTACGAATAATGAATGATAACTTAACAGTACCCATTTTTAACCTCTGTTCACACACACTTACTGATTGTGAGTCCTCTGTCCTTGCAACAGGATTATCTTTCGTGCCGACAAATATAACTGATATATTCCAGACCAAAATAGAACTTCATAGATTTGTTTGATAGGTACAATTAAAACATGTATTTTCGATGCAGGACTCCACCTATAGACAAGACACCACTGGACTACAAACCTTTTGTACTATGAATACCATGACACCAAAAGAAATTGTTACCTTCGAAAACGCAATCTTAACTGAGAATGTCAATCTTTTAATAAACCCTATAGGACAAAATTCAATTTACTACGCGGGAGCCCCGTCCAAACTCATCAACAGACTCCAAAGAATCCAGAACGCCTCCGCATGCCTGATCCTAGACGTCCCACGCTGAGACCACATCACCCCGCACCTGAGAGACCTGGACTGGCTCCCCGTCAAAAAAAGAATCACATTCAAACTCATGATCCACGCACACAAGGCACTCCACAAGACTGGCCCAGCCTATCTCAACAGCCGACTCTCCTTCTACGCCCACAACAGGAAACTCCGCACTGCTGACCTGTCCCTGGCTGCCGTCCCCCACATCCACAGAACCACTACCGGGGGCATATCCTTCTCCCACCGCGCCGCCAAGTCCTGGAACACCCTCCCCCTCCGCTTACGACAGACAGCAGACCTCCCGGCCTTCAGAAGACTGCTCAAGACCTGGCTCTTCGACCACTAGCTGCAGCTCCTCCCCCCCCCCAGCGCCTTGAGACCCTTGCGGGTAAGTAGTGAGCTTTACAAATCCCCATATTGATTGATTGATAGTGATTGAAATTATCGAAAGATCAACAGAAAGCTCTCCAGAATCTAAAACTTCTGTCTGATGAGTGTAAAGCAGCTTGTTTTTATCAGATTGCAATCTTATAGTAGAGATTAAGTGAAGAAGAACCACACAAGATATTTATAAAAGTATATATCTATGTATTTATTATACAATACTCACAAAATAATATTTCCTACCCGGGCAATTCACAATAGACATAATGCGTTGCAAAGAAGCACAGTAACTAGCATAGACAATGCGGTGGACCCCAGGGAGGGGACCAAACCATATACTAAATAAGTGGTATAAGAACCACGACTCGAGTCAAGACAATGTCGAGAGGACGTAGAATCACTGACGACCCACATAATGACTCAAGGTAAGTAGATATGGACCCCACTGAGAGCGTGTGCAGTGTGCGTACACAACCGCTACCACAACTGCAGGCTCCGTACAGTTCTACGTGTAAGTTGTGTTGGGAGTTTTAAAGGAAAAGGGCCCTTCCCAAAGGACACTGAAGACACCATGTGAAAGACAGCAAGTTGGACAGCCACCCCACCCATAAATACCCTAGTACCCACTTTACCTACAACAGGGAAGCCATGTCCATAGGAGTGAAGTGATGTCGGAAACTACTGTTGAACCCAATGAGGGACTCCAGGAAAGTGCTGCGTCTGGAAAAAGAGAAAGTCCGTGGCAAACCAAATGTGGATTCTTGAAGAGTAGTACCTGAAAGCAGAGGGGACAGAGTCTATGTCACTCAGGAGTGACCAGGAGGCTGGCAGGCGAATGCCCATTTATGTTGGGTATTTCAGTAGGGAAGACGATGAGCTAGACAATGCAACTGTGTGGCCAAGATAATGAGGTCAAAGTCCAGGAGCCATCCACAAGCTGTACCACGCTGAATGCCGTGTCTAGAGGGGTCGGTGTCTGCCAGGAGCACCAACAAGCCTTGACAGATGCAAAGGACGTGCAGAATCAAGATGGAGCAAAGTCGTGATCAGCAAGGTCCTGAAGAATCACCAACAACAGGATAGTCAGGGCAGGCCCTGAGCAATCAGGGGAGCACAAGAAATCAAGAGATGACCCTCAAGAGGCCCCACAGGCCGATGGCACTGGAGTTGCGGGAGGACCTTGAGCAGCTCAACAACGGAAGCAGGGCACGGTGCCCACAAAGCGATGTGACTGAAGATCTTGGTGGAAGATATTGCCAGAGGTTGGGGCTACTTGGAGCCCAATGCACTTGTTGCAAATTTGCAAACAAGCACTTGCAAATAAATGCAGTGCACTGGCGTACGGTTATTGCAGCCCCCACGAGGGATACTGGACTCTATCTTGGTGAGAGGATAATGCAGGCCTCGAAGGATGTAGAGAACCACCACCTGTGTTGACGACCACTTTAAAGTCCACAGCAGCTTGGGTGCAACAGGCTGATCAGCAGTGTTACAGTGCCTGCGAATGTAGGGAAGTGACTCCTTCGCTTCAAGGGAGATTCCTCCAAGTGTCTTTGATGCTCCACATCCTTGGAGGGACTCTGTATGAAGCACAGTCATGGACGTTGCAGTAGACGAGCAGGGAGACAAAGTCGGGCCCTTAAAAGTCCAGAAATTACCCTAGGAAAAGGGTTGGGACGATTCACGGGACCCTCCCAGGAGACGGTCTGGACAGGGAGGAGATTACTCCCATGTCCTTTGTCCAGTTTCATGCCGGAGTGGGAGCCAACGGCTCCCAGGACTGGTTTGAACTAGACTATGCAGAGGGGACATAAAATGTGCCCCTCATGCAGACTTTCTGGTGCTGGCAAGGACCCCCATCCAGTCCTAATACTCAGAAACCTGTGGGGAGGTGGTCGCACCTCCCTGTGCCAGGATACCTATTATTCTGCCTTCCTCTGCTCGAGCTGGCTCAGCAGCAGGAGGGCAGAAATGTGTCTCTAGTTGGCAATAATCATTTTGTGCTGTCAGGGTCTGGAAGACTGGTACCAGGAGCACCAAGAGCCTAACGGAGGTCCTTTCCAGGGCTTGAAATCATAACTTCCACACCATTGTATGGGGGTATGATTCCAACGTGTTTGACAGAAAACATGATAAGAAGAGTTTCAGCCAATTTTGAGATGGTAATTACGCGGTACCACTTTATGTTAGTCTATGGCTGTATCACTGACAACCCTTCAGAGTGCAACAGAATCTAACGCCACCCCAAAGGTGGTGTTTGGGGGGCTCTACTAGGGTACATGTTTTCATTTCTCCTCTTTTTGTAATGTCTCTATGTGTGAAGCATTCTGAAGCACACAGAGAAAGAAGAAATACTCTAGGTTTTGTGCATGTAGGTGTCCCTTCCCGCACAACATCAATCAGTTCCGCAACACCGTCACCTTTGCACCTCAGCGCAAGGTTGCCTGCATTGGCACAGAGCAGCCATTGTGCCCCAACATAGGGGGAAAAGACAGGGGGATTATTCATGAGCCCCTTATGACAGTTGACGCCGCTGGTGCGTCATTTTCTAGACTAACTTGCAGCTTGAATGTGACACCACATTGCACTTTATTTCCTAAGTAACACATCTAGGCATGCGTGACCTTGTGAAACCCTGTGCCACATTATACCTGTGTCAGAGTGGGCATTCCCATGCAACAAAGCCTTGTAGAAGTGGCACAGTAAAATCTATGAGATTTAACTGCGACAATTCTATGATGCCACTGTATCCAAACCTTACGCCATAGGGATAGGCCTGATGCATGAATTGCTGGAGTTGCATCACACTTGCGACTCAACTACAGCAATGCATGACTTAAGCGCTGATAGATATGTCAGAAATACAGATGTATCTGTATTTGATTGCGAGATGGAGGGCCACCAGATTCAGGATAGCCTGCTGATGAGGGGTGTTACCCCGAAACCGGTCCCAGGATGCTTGTTTATGGTCCTGGTAGGCCCTGATCTGGCAGTTCCAACTGGACTGTTCCCATGGGGCACAGGGTGAAGAATGATTTCCTTATAGTTGGGTCCAAACTGGAATGGCGGGCTTGCAAAAAAACAATGGATTTAACCCATATCTGTGACTGGGGTGAATGCTTGGTTAATTCAGCATTCCCTCCATTATCTGTTCTTTTTACATTTGTCCCCCTAAGTGAGAAGGGTATGCCCATACATGTGTCCCATGCTCATATGCCACCAGATTCATGCTAGGCTGGCTGATGAGGGGTGTTTCCTCGAAAACAGTCCCAGGGAGGACCTGGTCTGGCTGTTCGGGTTGGACTGTTCTAATGGGGGACATGATCATGCATATGGGTGGGTCTAACCTGGAATGGTGTGGTGTGCAAAAGAAACTATGGATTTAACCCAGATTTGTGACTGGCAGTGAATGTTTGATTAATTCAGCATTCCTTCGATTATCTGTTGTTTTTGTACAGTAAATAGGGCACATCCATGGTGTCGCAAGGAGGGCACGTTGAAAAGTGTTGGATCACTGTTTTATCACAGCGATGCAACACTTTTCATGAATGAGGCCCAGGAGTTTGCCCTATCTTATTTATAGGGCGCATTCCTGACCTTTTGTATTGGTGCCGGGTAGCACAGCAATATTCCTTGCAGCGCTTTACAGTACCCAGACATCTTATTTGTGGACCCAAGTGTTTACACCAATTTTAATATCAGGTTTCTTTAGGCCTTAAAAACTGCCTCTAATTGGATTTAGCTGCAGTTTTTGTGATTTTGCAACATACAGGAAATCCTTGTAAATATCGTGTAAAGTGTTTTGCAGGAGATTTTACACTGGGAAGCTTACATTGCATCTCATTTTCCGTTATTGATGCTAACAGAAATGCAGATGTGAAAAATTCACATTTACACTAGAAAATTGCTGCTAACTGGAGTTAGCTGCAACTTGTAAATACGTCAATAAGGATAGCCGCCGTAAGTCAGAAAATGTACGCTACGGTGGCATTAAGTTCTTGTAAAGATGACCCCAAGAGTGTTATCACAGCTGACAAGTCGTTGCTACTGATATGATGGTAAAACTACGTTTTGGTTTTCCAGTAACTTTGGAATCAGATAGAGGACCTAATTTTTATAATGAAGTAATTCAATTAATCTGTGATGCATTCAAAATTGAACAGAAACTGCACTGTGCATACCGCTCAGAGGCCTCTGAAGTGGTAGAACAAATAAATGGCACAATCAAATGTAGACTGGTGAAAGTGTGTACATCCACATCACTGAGTTGGCCAGATGCATTGCCCCATGTGTTGATGGGACTCAGGAGTATTCCTGACAGGAAAACAGGTTTGAGTCCACATGAGAATCTCATGGGAAGAGCAATGAGACAAGCATTTATACCAGGACATAAACTGCTAAATATATCTGATGATCTGGTATTGGACTATTGCAAAGGATTGGTTGACCTAGTTAGTTCTGTCTCTCACCAGGTTGGAGAAGACGCAGTTGCCAAGCAGCCATATCAGGCACATGATTTGCCTAGAACCCAGGTGGGATGATCCACAGCAAGTCATACTGGTCACTAACACAGCAGTGAAGTGTGCTGGTTTGCCCAATTGTATACATGCCAGCCACACCAAAAGGCTTCTAGCTCCTGCTGAAGAGAGACCACAACTGATTGAAACAGTTGGGACTGCTGAAGGTTGTGAGTCGAAGAATCTAGAGTAATAGCTTCTGAAGTGGCTGACAAAGAACAACCGAGCACAAGTCAGAAGGACTGGAAACCAATGGTCAATATACCTGAGGTGATTATTCAAACAAGAAGCAAAACAAGATTAGAAAGACCAGAAAATAGTGAGGACCAGATAGCTGTAGAAGAACACGCTCAGGAAGAGGTGAACAA
Organism: Lissotriton vulgaris; assembly: GCF_964263255.1. NCBI lineage: Eukaryota > Metazoa > Chordata > Amphibia > Caudata > Salamandridae > Lissotriton > Lissotriton vulgaris. The sequence goes on along the minus strand of NC_141694.1, from coordinate 1,868,992,176 downwards.
AGCTACTGGAGAGTCTGAGCAGGACCAGGCAGGGAAAGAAGAACATACTCAGGTGAGCAGATCAATCAAAAGATCTGAACAGGGACAGACAGGTATAGAAGAACATGTTCAGGTATCATTAGAACCATTTTTGTAGTAAGACCTGAACAGGACCAGTTAGGAGAAGAAGAACAAGTTTGGGTGGGAGACGGACAGTTTGAAAAAAGACCGAACAGGTACAGGTAGAAGAAGAAGAAGGAGTTCAGGCAGATGAAACCACAAAAACAAGACCTGAACAAGGACAGATGGAGACTGACTCTGAAGAAAGCAAAAATCAGATTGTGACACAACATAACAAAAATAAACGAGTTCTCGAAAGAGACACAGAAGGTGAAAGTGCAGTACAAATTAAAAGGATCAGAAAAGGTGATAACTGGCCAGGTGGAGTCAAAAGACTTAAATATAATTTGAGAAAAACAAATGAAAACCCAGAACAAGTGAATGAGGTTACCAGTCTGTCTGAGCAGTCGATTGTGAAGAACATTCGAAGAAGCCAAAAAATGAGAATCCTGAACAATAAGTTCAAGGGACCAGAGTGGACCTACATAATATTTGATGAATTTGAAAATTTAGATTTGAATGAAGAAACAGACAAAGAAGTAAATGCAAAATAGATTGATGAAGGAAGAGTGAGACCGCCTTGAAGTAAAATTGAATTGAATTCATAAATAAAAGAAGAGAAATCTTCTTAGACAAAAATGGCTGAAGACAGAGTTGCTGAATTGTATAAAGAAGTTCTCTGGAATTTGTTTATGTAGCATTATATTAGTACTCACAGTATGGCCATTTCTAACAATAGCAGTTCCTTATCTCATGATATTAGAAAAGTATAATGACACAAACACTAATGAAAAGACAGCTAACATGAAAGGAGAGTAGAATTAGAAGAGGCAGATGATAGATGTACATCACACAGTAACAGATAACGACACATCTATAAATGGATTCACAAAGTTGTTGTTCCAATATGTAGACACAGTGAATATTATTTTTGTATGAACTTACCAGCTTCAGTAGCAGAGGAAGTCACATATCATCATTTACCATTAATTTATGGTATTTCATGGAGCATATTGACAAGTTTATTTTACAGAACCGGAAAACTTCAGTATTATTATTCAAACTTAGATGTAATATTTTCAGAAATTACGATTCAATAGAATATGAATCCAGGGCTTAGTAGTCCAGATGCACAGTTTATAGGTGAATTTTTCTTAGCCATGAAGTCAATAGATATAGCAAAGGCACACAAGAATAACCCAACATGCTCATTACCTGTGGAAGAGAATGTGTTTTTGAATTTAGTTGAAGAAAGGAGACAAGATTTCCTAAGAAAGGCTGCAGAACAGAAAACCCATATACCACCATGGGCTGAGATAGAGATAATTTATACAGCTGGCACAACTCATGCCGCGATGTCCCTAGACTTTGTAAAGACAGGGAAAACCTGCCCCCATGGATTAAAAACAGACTATAACAATGTATGTATTGGTTGCAACGAATTTGAACATAACTTCCTGATTCTGGGAGGTTGGGAACTAAAACGGGGAACAGATCCAATATTTCCTGGTGTTCACTACATGTGTCGGAATAATGCGTATTACAAGATGCCTGCACGATGGTACAGGAGTTGCTACTTCAGAATAGTATTCTAAAGATATATCATGTAAAAAGAATCACTGGAAGCCATTAAAACACTTATGAACTAACACGGAGAAGGAGAGATAGTTTTTCAAAAATAATAGGTGACATATTTGGTGCATTGATACCTTCAGTGGGAGTCATTCTTAATTCACAAACAATCTGTCCATTGTCAACAGTAGTTGATCGTCTTTCGACTGATACTGCTGGAGGTTTCTTGATGATTAAAACAGAAATGGTTGCAATTAGGTCAATGGTTTTACAAAATTGTCTTGCACTTATATTATTGGCAAAATAAGGCAGACTGTAAAATGTTGAAAGTGCAACATTGTTGCACTTACATACGGAATAAAAGCACAGAAATCAGAGGGTATATAAAGATTATTACAAAACTTTAAGAAGAATTGCAACCCGTGGAGGTTGATAGTATAATGGAGAAATTAACAAAAAAGTATTTCTTTAATAGGGACTTGGTTTACTAATCTGGGAAAAGTTCTCATAGGTCAAATATTCCTCCCATTAATTGGTATAGCAATAATAGTCTTATCAATAATAATATGGTGCAAATGTTGTCGAAAATTAAGGATATATGAAGTAAAATGAAAAGTTAAGAAGAGAAAATATGAAGAGATTCAGCTAGAAGAAATGAACGGAAAACTATATAAAAGAATAAAAGGTTTGAAAAACAAGGATAAGGACAAGAATGAAAAGAGTGGAAAGGGAATTGGGATGTGCTAAAGTTGGCATCTGATTGGGATGGGTAATTTTTGTGATGACTCAAAAATGCCATCAGAGAGGGGATTGATGGAGCAAGGACTCGTGGAAAAGAGACCTGCTCGGAAGCAATCCTCTCATGTAACATTGTTTTAACTATGTATTGTGTAAATTAATACTCACCACATTTTACATAAAAGACAGAGAAGCTTGCCTACGTGTCTTACTAATAAGTAACTTGAGCGAAATTCGAAAAATGGCCTCTTATGGGGAATATGTATTGCGCATACGTCAACTGCATCTACGCAGTATGACGAGGTGTCGCTTGGAGGGAATTTTTGGTGCATGAGCAGACACTATTAAAATGGCTGCTTTGAAGCTCACATGCTTTGCATCTGCTTTGCGGAAACTAAACTAAGCTATTTACTAATGCTAACGTGGGAAGAGTAATAATGATTAAAGGGGAATAGTGTAGAGATAAGTGGTACACAGTGAAACCATTTTTTTTTTAATTAATATTTGTCTTTATGACTTTTCGATTAGTAGATATTTGGGCCTTTTATATGAATCCAGAGTCTATTAACCACCTGACCTCAGCGCATGCCCGATGAGACTGGGAAGGAAGAGTGACGCAACTCTTGAATACAGTTCAAGGACACAGGAGATACATACCCTTCAAAACAGCATCATAGCCCTCTTAATGAATAAAAAATATGATAACATATACTTTTGTTTCCAATAAAGATGTGAATATGGGTGGGAATAAAGATTTGTGAATAAAAATTAAGGGGTGGGATCTTTGAACAATGGACTGATAGACTAAGCTGACAATAAAGTATGGTTTGAGGATCTACCCCCACCTTTCCTGTCCAATCAGAGTTAGTATTTTCACGATATTGAAACATTAATGGGTGGTACATGAACAGAGAAGGGTATAATTGAGGTAGTCTCAGTTAGTTAGTGAGACGGAGATTTGCTGAATGCTGCAGAGCACGGTATGCTGTTGGAGTGATTGCAGAACCCTCAACTTTAACAAATTAATGCAGAAGAAGATCGCCAAAGAATCTCGAGGAGGAAGAGAGTGTCAGAGAGGAGTGCTACACAAGCGTCGGTGCTAGAGAGGTCATCTATCCTGTCCTGATTCCTGCCCTGAAGCGTTTATTGCCTGATCTTTCCTGGGGCACCCTTCCTAACTCCTTGGCCACGGGGTTGGTTTTGACACCATCCTGGGTAAATATATCTTCGTGAATGAGCAGATGTACTTTTCTCTCTATCCTCTCCTTTCTGAGCATGTCATTGCCAAAGATAATATATGTGTCTGATGATTGATTAATTAAATATTCCTTCCTTTAAGTAATAGAGACTGTACTGTACTTTGTAAGTGGTTCACATGAAATTAATTCAGATAAAGATTTAAAACTTTCCCTAGTCTGTGGTCATTTCAATAAATATGAGAAGATCATTTTAGGTCATTTCACCATCAACTAGTTCAACTAATGGTTCATCGACCAGAGGAAAGAACTTTTTGATCAGTAAAAGATTAGTTGAGAATAATAGGTAATTAATCTAGAAATTTCAGCAAACAGACATAAATAAACTTAGACTCCAGCGGTTGTTACCAGGCTGTGTGAGTAAGTGTTTTATCGCAGCAAAGAGGGGGATTGAGGCTTTATGGGCCGCACCAAGGGTCAAGTTCCTAATATTTGTTAAAGTAAGGGTGCAAACGGTCTGGGATACAACCCCCTAGATCCCAACATAGAACAAATACAAATTTGTTCTGTACATCAAATTTCACAAATTGACCTCGCACACCAAAAAACTATGTGATAAACACAATATTAGTGCTCAATAAACATTTGTATTGTAACAAAGATAAAATCCAACTGTCCTCCCAAGAAATTTTTCAAGTCAGTTTTCTTCGTTTTATTCTTTCTTTATTTGTTCAAAAACTCGCAGATAAAAATAGCCAACGCGTTTCGTCCGAAACCGGACTTATTCAGGGCTACATTTAAAAAGATACAAAAATATATTTCAATGTGTGTATAGATACAGGAGTGCGTGCACAGATAGATAAATCATACAGTTTTAGACTCAAGGAGCATTTTACAAAACACCAGACCATTTAAATATGTACAGCATACGAAAAAAGACTTGAAAAGGTGCCTTTGAATTACAGGGAGAACATGCGCTGTTACAAAACATTTTGTTAAACTAAATGTAAACTAATGTGTTATATACAGAGTATTATTCACCTAACCATGTAAGAGAGAGTCACGAAAGGACAGTACCTACTGAATTTTAACTGAAATACACAACATAATGTTTATATACCGGCTCTATGGTCATAGATAATTTTGAATATCTTTTCACAAACAAGAGTCATGAAAGGACAATACCTACTGAATTCTGACTGGAGTACACATTGTGATATTTACATAACAACTCTCTAATCATAAGTGGTTTTTAGGTCCCTTTACGCGAATAAGAGTCTTGAAAGGACCGTACCTACTGAATTTTGACTGTGATACACATTGTAGTATTTACAAAAGAGCTCCAAAGTCATAATTTATTTTAAATACCTTTGCGCAGTGTATTCTTATGTTACACGTCCCATCCGTCCTGGCAGGTGTATAAGTAATAGGTTTCTATAAGTAAATATATCAATGTTTTAGAAAAAGTGGTCATATAAAAGAACCTGTATGTGGCAAGAGACAGCTGTTGATATCTAACAGGCTTATGGACTATTTGGGCGACAGTGTAATCGGTATCTAAGTCGTATGTCCAGTCTATGTGACTTTATGGGATAAGTTTTATGACAAGACCGTCACCTAAAGAGCCTACCTATCTGGGGGTTAAGGAACGTTTAACATTCATTAGAAAATGGAAATGTGCACTTACTATAATTATATAGTTGGCAGATCTAATAATCATCCATTCGTTTTAGGATCCAGTAGAGTTAAGGGAAGAATAAAGTATATGCCTGAAACCGAAAAAATAGGCAATGGTTATATGAGGAAGAGTATCTGGCTTTTAGAACCAGAATTCAAGGTATCCATAGGTAATAGGTGATCAGCCAGGTAAAAAACCATTTACAAAATATCATTGTGAGTGAAAGAAAAGTAAAAACAAATGTACCAATAGTATGTAGTCACTATGGTTAATATTATAACACTAAAGATTTTAGGCTTGTAGCCTAAGTAAGGAAGTCCAACTACTTAAACAAGTAACATGATAGCACTGATGTCTCTAAAGTTCGAAAATTGACATTTATTATTTACAGAGTCAAAGAGACACGTGTTAGTTAAAAAACTAACACCCAGCAAAGCTAATCTCATAATGCTAAAAGCGTACAGAAAGATAAGCCGACAGTACAAGGCGACAATAAGAACAAGGAGCCACAGCCTGTTGTATTGTAACTCTCGTATCAATTGGAGAAAACGACACTCAAGCGTGCCCGCCATCTTAGCATGGTTATCTTGCATGGTCATGTACCAGAATTACAATCACAATGAATATTGTGAAGGGTTTAGGACCAAATAAGATACAGGCTGTCAAAGAGTTGTGAAGACTATATCCTACCAAATATTTAAGAACCCATACAGCGTTAACACCTGGGGCTTACCATAAGTTCGGCGTCGTCGTCGCGTGCGTGTGCGGTCGTCTGGTCTCCCGGTCCATAATGAAGACACCTTGGAGAGGATATATATAGTCCCCAAATGTGTGTGATTAATCAATTAAGACTACTGATTAGTAAACGCAAAAGGCGCGCAGTCTCTGAAGACATGGGGATCAAATGCTAACATGGCCGCCATCTTAGACTAGTCACAAAGAAGATGGAAAAAGTGACGAAAAGTGGCTAAAGAGGTGTTATTGTATGCTTAAATCAAAGAGACAAGATAGTTTAGTAGTTGAAATTCTGTCTAATGATTGTTGTGATTTAAAAGACGAACTAACAAGCTTAAAATAGAGCTTGTTAGTCGAATATTATCGATCGAAAAAACGAATATATCGCAGTCTGAAAAGACATAAAATGCGAGCAGACATCTTGTAATGGTTAGAATTAGATATACAAAGCAAAATCTAGCCAAAAAACAAAAGTTAAATGTATCATGATTGGAATTACGAACTTATACAAACGTGATGTGACATGATAAAAAATGAATCCAGTAAAGTGAAATATTTTTCACTTATTTATCAAAAGCAGCCCAAGTTTATCCCATTTTAGTAGTCTTTGTTAGCCACTTTATCATAATTTTATGGCAGCATAAATAAGTGAATGCCTGCTCAATAGCGCACATATATTTATAATCAAAGTCCAGGCAAGTGTAATTTGCTATCGGCTGAGGGGTAGTCAGAGACAGGTATACCCCGTTTTAGTAGTCTTTGTTAGCCACTTTATCATAATTTTATGGCAGGATAAATAAGTGAACGCCAGCTCAATAGCGCACATATATTTGTAATCAAAGTCCAGGCAAGTGAAATTTGCTATCGGCTGAGGGGTAGTCGGAGACAGGTGCTACAGAGAGAGTACTGCAGATAAGGTACTGCAAGATATACTGGGCTAGCCATAGCATCTATAGTCAGATATATATGCAAATCTGATCAGAACAGTTGCACAGCTCAACCAATGTCCCAGTTGACAATCAGGACAATATACAGACCAAATGTTTAGATAAAACATGGCTTAACAAAATTGCTTACATCGGTTTCTCAGATAAGTTACTCTTATTAGTTGCACAAGTGCAATGCAAAGAAGGCCCCATTCATTGCATAGAGTTCTAACTGTGCTTAATACACAAAAAAGAGCAAGAACAGGTGCAGTGAATCTAGTGTAAAGATACCATGCAATGATGTACAGATTGAATTCTTAGTGTGTTAAAAGGAGAATGATAAAAGAATTACTGCGGCAGCAGTAATCTGACACAGAAAATGCGGAGAGTCGGAAGGAATTGAGCTGAGTCACAAAAAATGATGAAATTCATTATTTACATTTAAACCCTGATCTACAGCTCTAAGTCTGCATATCCAACGGGCCTCAAGTTGTCTGAGGCAAGTGATCCTATCACCACCACGTTTACCTGAAACTACCCTATCAATTGCATGGAATTTAATTTCTTTTTCATCTGGGTGGTTGTCAATGATATGTTGGGCCACAGGGCTTCGGAGATCATTGTTTTCGATGCTTCTAATGTGCTCCTGAATCCGTGTTTTAAGACTTCTGGTGCTACTACCAACATAGATCATTTTACAGTGGCAAATAATTACATAAACTACAAAAGTAGTGTTACAATTGATGAAAGAGGTAACCTTATGTGTCCTGGAGCTGTTATAGCTGTAGTCAACCAGTTTGTTTATGCCGTGTTAACATACTGAGCAATTACCACATACAAAAAAGCCAGCCGGCTTTTCTGTAAGCCATGCAGAGCCACTAGTCTTTGGGGGATCTACATAACTCGGGCAAAGAATGTTTTTGATAGTTCTGCCCTTTTTGTAAATGACCTTGGGCTTGTCGGGGATGACGCCTTCTGGTAGTATATCTGATTTTAAAAGGTGCCAGTGTCGTCTCAAGATGTTATATATATGATTACTATACATACCGTATTCAGTTATGAAGGCACATTGTTCATGGGGTGCACTGATGTTTTTTTTCGTTTGTTTGAGTAGGGTTTCATGACGTTTCCTTTTTTTGATTTTATTCTCCGCCCTATCAACATCTTTCTCAGCATAACCCCTCGCCAAGAAATCTTTCTTCATTCTTTGTACCGTGTTTTCAAAGTTGGTATCTTCACTACAGTTGCGACGGGCCCGTACCATCTCACCATAAGGAATAGCCACTATGGTGTTTCTGGGGTGACAGCTCTCAGCATGAAGTATGCTGTTACAAGAAGTGGGCTTTTTATACATTTTGCTTTGGATGCTGCCATCTTTTATATAGAGATGCAAGTCAAGAAACACTATTTAACTTTGGGAGGAGCTCATCGTGAGCTTGATGTTACGGTCATTACTGTTGAGGAAGCGAAAGTAATCATTCAAACCATCAACACTACCCTTCCAAATAAGGAAAATGTCGTCAATGTAGCGTACATAAAAGATTATGTCATCCATCCATTGACCAGCACCATGACCCCAGGCATGCTCCATCTCGAACAGCCCCATAAAAAGGTTTGCATAAGATGGAGCAAACCTGGAGCCCATGGCAGTCCCCCGTGTCTGTAGGTACCAATCGTCTTCATGCAAGAAGACATTATGGGTCAAAATTAGTTTAGCCATGTTTAGAAGCATCTGGGTATGTTCTAGGTGACAAGCATTACGTTTGAAAAGAAAATGCTTCAAAGATCTCATACCATTCTCCAGTTCTATGCAGGTGTACAAACTTTCCACGTCCATGGTTACAAACGTGAAAAGCTGGTCCTCCCAAATGACATCCTCTAGTTTACAGAGAAGTTCTCTGCTATCTTGCAAGTATGACGGTAGGTTTTGTACAAAGGGTTGAAGAAAGGAATCAACGTATTCAGCTAGATGTTCCGTGGGACCTCCGTTGCCCGATATAATGGGTCTTCCCGGAGGAAATACTCCGCCCTTATGCACCTTGGGAAGGGCATAGATGCACGGGAACCGTGAGTTGTCCGCCCTCAGATATCTGTACTCTTGTTCGGATAGTAATCCTGATTCTTTCCATTCTACTAATCCCGAATTGATCTTACTTTCAATATCTTTAATAGGATTTTTGCGTAATGGGGTATAGCAGGCAACATCATGCAATTGTCTCTTGATTTCATTTGAGTAATCCACAAAATCCATTATAACAGTATTGCCGCCCTTGTCAGCCTCACGGACTACCAAGGACGAATCATCACGTATGGTTTGTAAAAACTTTTTTTCAGATTTACTGATGTTATAAGGGTGTTTACATTTGTTATTAGAATGATGTACGTCTTCTAATTTATAAAGGTCCTGTGTCACTCTAATGGAAAACTCATCGATGGCAGTTTTAGAGCTAGATGGTGTGAATTTTGAGCGATTTTTTAAGCCGCTATCCATGGTGGTGTCCTCATGGATGTCAAGATTTCGAGCATGCATAATCAAATCTCCCACCATATCCTGGTCATCTAATGTGGCAATGATGTGGGAAGTATCAACTACTGCAATTGTAAATTCTGAAACATTTTTTACAGATTGAACAGGAACACGTATATCAGGTTGCTCAGCAAAGTGTTTTTTTAATTTCAACTTGCGTGTGTAACAAAAGAGGTCAACATGTACTTTGTCCAACATTTGTTTTTCAGTTATACAAAATTTAATTTCTTTTTCAGGACGGATGGGACGTGTAACATAAGAATACACTGCGCAAAGGTATTTAAAATAAATTATGACTTTGGAGCTCTTTTGTAAATACTACAATGTGTATCACAGTCAAAATTCAGTAGGTACGGTCCTTTCAAGACTCTTATTCGCGTAAAGGGACCTAAAAACCACTTATGATTAGAGAGTTGTTATGTAAATATCACAATGTGTACTCCAGTCCGAATTCAGTAGGTATTGTCCTTTCATGACTCTTGTTTGTGAAAAGATATTCAAAATTATCTATGACCATAGAGCCGTTATATAAACATTATGTTGTGTATTTCAGTTAAAATTCAGTAGGTACTGTCCTTTCGTGACTCTCTCTTACATGGTTAGGTGAATAATACTCTGTATATAACACATTAGTTTACATTTAGTTTAACAAAATGTTTTGTAACAGCGCATGTTCTCCCTGTAATTCAAAGGCACCTTTTCAAGTCTTTTTTCGTATGCTGTACATATTTAAATGGTCTGGTGTTTTGTAAAATGCTCCTTGAGTCTAAAACTGTATGATTTATCTATCTGTGCACGCACTCCTGTATCTATACACACATTGAAATATATTTTTGTATCTTTTTAAATGTAGCCCTGAAGAAGTCCGGTTTCGGACGAAACGCGTTGGCTATTTTTATCTGCGAGTTTTTGAACAAATAAAGAAAGAATAAAACGAAGAAAACTGACTTGAAAAATTTCTTGGGAGGACAGTTGGATTTTATCTTTGTTACAATACGAATGTTTATTGAGCACTAATATTGTGTTTATCACATAGTTTTTTGGTGTGCGAGGTCAATTTGTGAAATTTGATGTACAGAACAAATTTTTATTTGTTCTATGTTGGGATCTAGGGGGTTGTATCCCAGACCGTTTGCAGCCTTACTTTAACAAATATTAGGAACTTGACCCTTGGTGCGGCCCATAAAGCCTCAATCCCCCTCTTTGCTGCGATAAAATAATTTAGGCTAGCCTGCACTTTATTGTCATCCTTAAAAATCTATTACCTATACTGCTCATTGAAACACAAATATGTTTGAGGACAACAGAGAGGAATTACTAGGTGATCTCTTTAATAAGGAGAAAACCACTGCTCGACCTCCGGCACCCCCAGTTCAACGTGATAGTCTCAAAAACAAGTTTATCCGATTAGAAAAGCTACGTAAACAAGAGCTTGCCAAATGGTGGGATGGTGCGACGCTTAAAAAATATCTAGAAAATAAACGCATCCCCCGAGGACTCCGTATTCTCATTTTTCCAAACTATGAGGATTTAGAATTAGATCTTCTGGGTGAATGGGAGGAAGGCTTACATGCCGCATCTTATAAAATGATGGACATATTGATACGTAATGCTGACAGGAGAGGCAAAAAAATAAGGGAAGACATATTGGCTCTAGAAAAAGAAATCAGTGAAATGAACTTACCTGATTTGACCAAAAAAAACTATGAGATACTAAAAAAGGAATTGACTAATTACCAACTATATATCAAGGGTAAGAAACAACAAAAAATAGAGCGAGATCGTGGGGACTATGAAAGGGGACGCATATTCACCTTTGCGCGAAAATTCGATGATGTAGCCCCTAGAAATACCGTGGCCCCTAGTGCTGCAACACGCACTATAAGTATATCATCTAGCAGCACGTCTATCTCCTCTATCTCATCAATTGAAACTGACCCAGGGGAGGGAACTAGCACGGCTACCTCTAATCCAATTCCAGAGTCCGATTTTTTAAAAGAGGTACAGAGATACCGCCTGGGGAACAACAAAAAAAGAGTTCAAAACAAAGAACCAGGCGGGGTGGCCAGAAACACAAGATCCACAACAAAGGCAAAAATGGGAAACAACCAATAGGCTATTGTACTCAGATTGTGAACCATAAAATGGACAGGACAATGACTACTGATGATGGCAATGATGTGAATGTGATTAATTTGTCGTCTAAAACTTTTTCTGATTCTGAATTGTCTATTCTACAAAAAGGTTTGAATTTTTGTATAACTGAAAAACAAATGTTGGACAAAGTACATGTTGACCTCTTTTGTTTCACACGCAAGTTGAAATTAAAAAAACACTTTGCTGAGCAACCTGATATACGTGTTCCTGTTCAATCTGTAAAAAATGTTTCAGAATTTACAATTGCAGAAGTTGATACTTCCCACATCATTGCCACATTAGATGACCAGGATATGGTGGGAGATTTGATTATGCATGCTCGAAATCTTGACATCCATGAGGACACCACCATTGATAGCGGCTTAAAAAATCGCTCAAAATTCACACCATCTAGCTCTAAAACTGCCATCGATGAGTTTTCCATTAGAGTGACACAGGACCTTTATAAATTAGAAGACGTACATCATTCTAATAACAAATGTAAACACCCTTATAACATCAGTAAATCTGAAAAAAAGTTTTTACAAACCATACGTGATGATTCGTCCTTGGTAGTCCGTGAGGCTGACAAGGGCGGCAATATTGTTATAATGGATTTTGTGGATTACTCAAATGAAATCAAGAGACAATTGCATGATGTTGCCTGCTATACCCCATTACGCAAAAATCCTATTAAAGATATTGAAAGTAAGATCAATTCGGGATTAGTAGAATGGAAAGAATCAGGATTACTATCCGAACAAGAGTACAGATATCTGAGGGCGGACAACTCACGGTTCCCGTGCATCTATGCCCTTCCCAAGGTACATAAGGGCGGAGTATTTCCTCCGGGAAGACCCATTATATCGGGCAACGGAGGTCCCACGGAACATCTAGCTGAATACGTTGATTCCTTTCTTCAACCCTTTGTACAAAACCTACCGTCATACTTGCAAGATAGCAGAGAACTTCTCTGTAAACTAGAGGATGTAATTTGGGAGGACCAGCTTTTCACGTTTGTAACCATGGACGTGGAAAGTTTGTACACCTGCATAGAACTGGAGAATGGTATGAGATCTTTGAAGCACTTTCTTTTCAAACGTAATGCTTGTCACCTAGAACATACCCAGATGCTTCTAAACATGGCTAAACTAATTTTGACCCATAATGTCTTCTTGCACGAAGACGATTGGTACCTACAGACACGGGGGACTGCCATGGGCTCCAGGTTTGCTCCATCTTATGCAAACCTTTTTATGGTTCTGTTCGAGATGGAGCATGCCTGGGGTCATGGTGCTGGTCAATGGATGGATGACATAATCTTTTATGTACGCTACATTGACGACATTTTCCTTATTTGGAAGGGTAGTGTTGATAGTTTGAATGATTACTTTCGCTTCCTCAACAGTAATGACCGTAACATCAAGCTCACGATGAGCTCCTCCCAAAGTGAAATAGTGTTTCTTGACTTGCATCTCTATATAAAAGATGGCAGCATCCAAAGCAAAATGTATAAAAAGCCCACTTCTTGTAATAGCATACTTCATGCTGAGAGCTGTCACCCCAGAAACACCATAGTGGCTATTCCTTATGGTGAGATGATACGGGCTCGCCGAAACTGTAGTGAAGATACCAACTTTGAAAACACGGTACAAAGAATGAAGAAAGATTTCTTGGCGAGGGGTTATGCTGAGAAAGATGTTGATAGGGCGGAGAATAAAATCAAAAAAAGGAAACGTCATGAAACCCTACTCAAACAAACGAAAAAAAACATCAGTGCACCCCATGAACAATGTGCCTTCATAACTGAATACGGTATGTATAGTAATCATATATATAACATCTTGAGACGACACTGGCACCTTTTAAAATCAGATATACTACCAGAAGGCGTCATCCCCGACAAGCCCAAGGTCATTTACAAAAAGGGCAGAACTATCAAAAACATTCTTTGCCCGAGTTATGTAGATCCCCCAAAGACTAGTGGCTCTGCATGGCTTACAGAAAAGCCGGCTGGCTTTTTTGTATGTGGTAATTGCTCAGTATGTGAACACGGCATAAACAAACTGGTTGACTACAGCTATAACAGCTCCAGGACACATAAGGTTACCTCTTTCATCAATTGTAACACTACTTTTGTAGTTTATGTAATTATTTGCTACTGTAAAATGATCTATGTTGGTAGTAGCACCAGAAGTCTTAAAACACGGATTCAGGAGCACATTAGAAGCATCAAAAACAATGATCTCCGAAGCCCTGTGGCCCAACATATCATTGACAACCACCCAGATGAAAAAGAAATTAAATTCCATGCAATTGATAGGGTAGTTTCAGGTAAACGTGGTGGTGATAGGATCACTTGCCTCAGACAACTTGAGGCCCGTTGGATATGCAGACTTAGAGCTGTAGATCAGGGTTTAAATGTAAATAATGAATTTCATCATTTTTTGTGACTCAGCTCAATTCCCTCCGACTCTCCGCATTTTCTGTGTCAGATTACTGCTGCCGCAGTAATTCTTTTCTCATTCTCCTTTTAACACACTAAGAATTCAATCTGTACATCATTGCATGGTATCTTTACACTAGATTCACTGCACCTGTTCTTGCTCTTTTTTGTGTATTAAGCACAGTTAGAACTCTATGCAATGAATGGGGCCTTCTTTGCATTGCACTTGTGCAACTAATAAGAGTAACTTATCTGAGAAACCGATGTAAGCAATTTTGTTAAGCCATGTTTTATCTAAACATTTGGTCTGTATATTGTCCTGATTGTCAACTGGGACATTGGTTGAGCTGTGCAACTGTTCTGATCAGATTTGCATATATATCTGACTATAGATGCTATGGCTAGCCCAGTATATCTTGCAGTACCTTATCTGCAGTACTCTCTCTGTAGCACCTGTCTCCGACTACCCCTCAGCCGATAGCAAATTTCACTTGCCTGGACTTTGATTACAAATATATGTGCGCTATTGAGCTGGCGTTCACTTATTTATGCTGCCATAAAATTATGATAAAGTGGCGAAACAAAGACTACTAAAACGGGGTATACCTGTCTCTGACTACCCCTCAGCCGATAGCAAATTACACTTGCCTGGACTTTGATTATAAATATATGTGCGCTATTGAGCAGGCATTCACTTATTTATGCTGCCATAAAATTATGATAAAGTGGCTAACAAAGACTACTAAAATGGGATAAACTTGGGCTGCTTTTGATAAATAAGTGAAAAATATTTCACTTTACTGGATTCATTTTTTATCATGTCACATCACGTTTGTATAAGTTTGTAATTCCAATCACGATACATTTAACTTTTGTTTTTTGGCTAGATTTTGCTTCGTATATCTAATTCTAACCATTACAAGATGTCTGCTCGCATTTTATGTGTTTTCAGACTGCGATATATTCATTTTTTCGATCGATAATATTCGACTAACAAGCTCTATTTTAAGCTTGTTAGTTCGTCTTTTAAATCACAACAATCATTAGACAGAATTTCAACTACTAAACTATCTTGTCTCTTTGATTTAAGCATACAATAACACCTCTTTAGCCACTTTTCGTCACTTTTTCCGTCTTCTTTGTGACTAGTCTAAGATGGCGGCCATGTTAGCATTTGATCCCCATGTCTTCAGAGACTGCGCGCCTTTTGCGTTTACTAATCAGTAGTCTTAATTGATTAATCACACACATTTGGGGACTATATATATCCTCTCCAAGGTGTCTTCATTATGGACCGGGAGACCAGACGACCGCACACGCACGCGACGACGCCGCCGAACTTATGGTAAGCCCCAGGTGTTAACGCTGTATGGGTTCTTAAATATTTGGTAGGATATAGTCTTCACAACTCTTTGACAGCCTGTATCTTATTTGGTCCTAAACCCTTCACAATATTCATTGTGATTGTAATTCTGGTACATGACCATGCAAGATAACCATGCTAAGATGGCGGGCACGCTTGAGTGTCGTTTTCTCCAATTGATACGAGAGTTACAATACAACAGGCTGTGGCTCCTTGTTCTTATTGTCGCCTTTTACTGTCAGCTTATCTTTCTGTACGCTTTTAGCATCATGAGATTAGCTTTGCTGGGTGTTAGTTTTTTAACTAACACGTGTCTCTTTGACTCTGTAAATAATAAATGTCAATTTTCGAACTTTAGAGACATCAGTGCTATCATGTTACTTGTTTAAGTAGTTGGACTTCCTTACTTAGGCTACAAGCCTAAAATCTTTAGTGTTATAATATTAACCATAGTGACTACATACTATTGGTACATTTGTTTTTACTTTTCTTTCACTCACAATGATATTTTGTAAATGGTTTTTTACCTGGCTGATCACCTATTACCTATGGATACCTTGAATTCTGGTTCTAAAAGCCAGATACTCTTCCTCATATAACCATTGCCTATTTTTTCGGTTTCAGGCATATACTTTATTCTTCCCTTAACTCTACTGGATCCTAAAACGAATGGATGATTATTAGATCTGCCAACTATATAATTATAGTAAGTGCACATTTCCATTTTCTAATGAATGTTAAACGTTCCTTAACCCCCAGATAGGTAGGCTCTTTAGGTGACGGTCTTGTCATAAAACTTATCCCATAAAGTCACATAGACTGGACATACGACTTAGATATCGATTACACTGTCGCCCAAATAGTCCATAAGCCTGTTAGATATCAACAGCTGTCTCTTGCCACATACAGGTTCTTTTATATGACCACTTTTTCTAAAACATTGATATATTTACTTATAGAAACCTATTACTTATACACCTGCCAGGACGGATGGGACGTGTAACATAAGAATACACTGCGCAAAGGTATTTAAAATAAATTATGACTTTGGAGCTCTTTTGTAAATACTACAATGTGTATCACAGTCAAAATTCAGTAGGTACGGTCCTTTCAAGACTCTTATTCGCGTAAAGGGACCTAAAAACCACTTATGATTAGAGAGTTGTTATGTAAATATCACAATGTGTACTCCAGTCAGAATTCAGTAGGTATTGTCCTTTCATGACTTTTGTTTGTGAAAAGATATTCAAAATTATCTATGACCATAGAGCCGTTATATAAACATTATGTTGTGTATTTCAGTTAAAATTCAGTAGGTACTGTCCTTTCGTGACTCTCTCTTACATGGTTAGGTGAATAATACTCTGTATATAACACATTAGTTTACATTTAGTTTAACAAAATGTTTTGTAACAGCGCATGTTCTCCCTGTAATTCAAAGGCACCTTTTCAAGTCTTTTTTCGTATGCTGTACATATTTAAATGGTCTGGTGTTTTGTAAAATGCTCCTTGAGTCTAAAACTGTATGATTTATCTATCTGTGCACGCACTCCTGTATCTATACACACATTGAAATATATTTTTGTATCTTTTTAAATGTAGCCCTGAAGAAGTCCGGTTTCGGACGAAACGCGTTGGCTATTTTTATCTGCGAGTTTTTGAACAAATAAAGAAAGAATAAAACGAAGAAAACTGACTTGAAAAATTTCTTGGGAGGACAGTTGGATTTTATCTTTGTTACAATACGAATGTTTATTGAGCACTAATATTGTGTTTATCACATAGTTTTTTGGTGTGCGAGGTCAATTTGTGAAATTTGATGTATAGAACAAATTTTTATTTGTTCTATGTTGGGATCTAGGGGGTTGTATCCCAGACCGTTTGCACCCTTACTTTAACAAATATTAGGAACTTGACCCTTGGTGCGGCCCATAAAGCCTCAATCCCCCTCTTTGCTGCGATAAAATAATTTAGGCTAGCCTGCACTTTATTGTCATCCTTAAAAATCTATTACCTATACTGCTCATTGAAACACAAATATGTTTGAGGACAACAGAGAGGAATTATTAGGTGATCTCTTTAATAAGGAGAAAACCACTGCTCGACCTCTGGCACCCCCAGTTCAACGTGATAGTCTCAAAAACAAGTTTATCCGATTAGAAAAGCTACGTAAACAAGAGCTTGCCAAATGGTGGGATGGTGCGACGCTTAAAAAATATAAAGAAAATAAACGCATCCCCCGAGGACTCCGTATTCTCATTTTTCCAAACTATGAGGATTTAGAATTAGATCTTCTGGGTGAATGGGAGGAAGGCTTACATGCCGCATCTTTTAAAATGATGGACATATTGATACGTAATGCTGACAGGAGAGGCAAAAAAATAAGGGAAGACATATTGGCTCTAGAAAAAGAAATCAGTGAAATGAACTTACCTGATTTGACCCAAAAAAACTATGAGATACTAAGAAAGGAATTGACTAATTACCAACTATATATCAAGGGTAAGAAACAACAAAAAATAGAGCGAGATCGTGGGGACTATGAAAGGGGACGCATATTCACCTTTGCGCGAAAATTCGATGATGTAGCCCGTAGAAATACCGGGGCCCCTAGTGCTGCAACACGCACTATAAGTATATCATCTAGTAGCACGTCTATCTCCTCTATCTCATCAATTGAAACTGACCCAGGGGAGGGAACTAGCACGACTACCTCTAATCCAATTCCAGAGTCCGATTTTTTAAAAGAGGTACAGAGATACCGCCTGGGGAACAACAAAAAAAGAGTTCAAAACGAAGAACCAGGCGGGGTGGCCAGAAACACAAGATCCACAAAAAAGGCAAAAATGGGAAACAACCAATAGGCTATTGAACTCAGATTGTGAACCATAAAATGGACAGGACAATGACTACTGATGATGGCAATGATGTGAATGTGATTAATTTGTCGTCTAAAACTTTTTCTGATTCTGAATTGTCTATTCTACAAAAAGGTTTGAATTTTTGTATAACTGAAAAACAAATGTTGGACAAAGTACATGTTGACCTCTTTTGTTCACACGCAAGTTGAAATTAAAAAAACACTTTGCTGAGCAACCTGATATACGTGTTCCTGTTCAATCTGTAAAAAATGTTTCAGAATTTACAATTGCAGAAGTTGATACTTCCCACATCATTGCCACATTAGATGACCAGGATATGGTGGGAGATTTGATTATGCATGCTCGAAATCTTGACATCCATGAGGACACCACCATAGATAGCGGCTTAAAAAATCGCTCAAAATTCACACCATCTAGCTCTAAAACTGCCATCGATGAGTTTTCCATTAGAGTGACACAGGACCTTTATAAATTAGAAGACGTACATCATTCTAATAACAAATGTAAACACCCTTATAACATCAGTAAATCTGAAAAAAAGTTTTTACAAACCATACGTGATGATTCGTCCTTGGTAGTCCGTGAGGCTGACAAGGGCGGCAATATTGTTATAATGGATTTTGTGGATTACTCAAATGAAATCAAGAGACAATTGCATGATGTTGCCTGCTATACCCCATTACGCAAAAATCCTATTAAAGATATTGAAAGTAAGATCAATTCGGGATTAGTAGAATGGAAAGAATCAGGATTACTATCCGAACAAGAGTACAGATATCTGAGGGCGGACAACTCACGGTTCCCGTGCATCTATGCCCTTCCCAAGGTACATAAGGGTGGAGTATTTCCTCCGGGAAGACCCATTATATCGGGCAACGGAGGTCCCACGGAACATCTAGCTGAATACGTTGATTCCTTTCTTCAACCCTTTGTACAAAACCTACCGTCATACTTGCAAGATAGCAGAGAACTTCTCTGTAAACTAGAGGATGTAATTTGGGAGGACCAGCTTTTCACATTTGTAACCATGGACGTGGAAAGTTTGTACACCTGCATAGAACTGGAGAATGGTATGAGATCTTTGAAGCATTTTCTTTTCAAACGTAATGCTTGTCATCTAGAACATACCCAGATGCTTCTAAACATGGCTAAACTAATTTTGACCCATAATGTCTTCTTGCATGAAGACGATTGGTACCTACAGACACGGGGGACTGCCATGGGCTCCAGGTTTGCTCCATCTTATGCAAACCTTTTTATGGGGCTGTTCGAGATGGAGCATGCCTGGGGTCATGGTGCTGGTCAATGGATGGATGACATAATCTTTTATGTACGCTACATTGACGACATTTTCCTTATTTGGAAGGGTAGTGTTGATGGTTTGAATGATTACTTTCGCTTCCTCAACAGTAATGACTGTAACATCAAGCTCACGATTAGCTCCTCCCAAAGTGAAATAGTGTTTCTTGACTTGCATCTCTATATAAAAGATGGCAGCATCCAAAGCAAAATGTATAAAAAGCCCACTTCTTGTAACAGCATACTTCATGCTGAGAGCTGTCACCCCAGAAACACCATAGTGGCTATTCCTTATGGTGAGATGGTACGGGCCCGTCGCAACTGTAGTGAAGATACCAACTTTGAAAACACGGTACAAAGAATGAAGAAAGATTTCTTGGCGAGGGGTTATGCTGAGAAAGATGTTGATAGGGCGGAGAATAAAATCAAAAAAAGGAAACGTCATGAAACCCTACTCAAACAAACGAAAAAAAACATCAGTGCACCCCATGAACAATGTGCCTTCATAACTGAATACGGTATGTATAGTAATCATATATATAACATCTTGAGACGACACTGGCACCTTTTAAAATCAGATATACTACCAGAAGGCGTCATCCCCGACAAGCCCAAGGTCATTTACAAAAAGGGCAGAACTATCAAAAACATTCTTTGCCCGAGTTATGTAGATCCCCCAAAGACTAGTGGCTCTGCATGGCTTACAGAAAAGCCGGCTGGCTTTTTTGTATGTGGTAATTGCTCAGTATGTGAACACGGCATAAACAAACTGGTTGACTACAGCTATAACAGCTCCAGCACACATAAGGTTACCTCTTTCATCAATTGTAACACTACTTTTGTAGTTTATGTAATTATTTGCTACTGTAAAATGATCTATGTTGGTAGTAGCACCAGAAGTCTCAAAACACGGATTCAGGAGCACATTAGAAGCATCAAAAACAATGATCTCCGAAGCCCTGTGGCCCAACATATCATTGACAACCACCCAGATGAAAAAGAAATTAAATTCCATGCAATTGATAGGGTAGTTTCAGGTAAACGTGGTGGTGATAGGATCACTTGCCTCAGACAACTTGAGGCCCGTTGGATATGGAGACTTAGAGCTGTAGATCAGGGTTTAAATGTAAATAATGAATTTCATCATTTTTTGTGACTCAGCTCAATTCCTTCCGACTCTCCGCATTTTCTGTGTCAGATTACTGCTGCCGCAGTAATTCTTTTATCATTCTCCTTTTAACACACTAAGAATTCAATCTGTACATCATTGCATGGTATCTTTACACTAGATTCACTGCACCTGTTCTTGCTCTTTTTTGTGTATTAAGCACAGTTAGAACTCTATGCAATGAATGGGGCCTTCTTTGCATTGCACTTGTGCAACTAATAAGAGTAACTTATCTGAGAAACCGATGTAAGCAATTTTGTTAAGCCATGTTTTATCTAAACATTTGGTCTGTATATTGTCCTGATTGTCAACTGGGACATTGGTTGAGCTGTGCAACTGTTCTGATCAGATTTGCATATATATCTGACTATAGATGCTATGGCTAGCCCAGTATATCTTGCAGTACCTTAGCTGCAGTACTCTCTCTGTAGCACCTGTCTCCGACTACCCCTCAGCCGATAGCAAATTACACTTGCCTGGACTTTGATTACAAATATATGTGCGCTATTGAGCTGGCGTTCACTTATTTATCCTGCCATAAAATTATGATAAAGTGGCTAACAAAGACTACTAAAACGGGGTATACCTGTCTCTGACTACCCCTCAGCCGATAGCAAATTACACTTGCCTGGACTTTGATTATAAATATATGTGCGCTATTGAGCAGGCATTCACTTATTTATGCTGCCATAAAATTATGATAAAGTGGCTAACAAAGACTACTAAAATGGGATAAACTTGGGCTGCTTTTGATAAATAAGTGAAAAATATTTCACTTTACTGGATTCATTTTTTATCATGTCACATCACGTTTGTATAAGTTCGTAATTCCAATCACGATACATTTAACTTTTGTTTTTTGGCTAGATTTTGCTTTGTATATCTAATTCTAACCATTACAAGATGTCTGCTCGCATTTTGTGTCTTTTCAGACTGCGATATATTCGTTTTTTCGATCGATAATATTCGACTAACAAGCTCTATTTTAAGCTTGTTAGTTCGTCTTTTAAATCACAACAATCATTAGACAGAATTTCAACTACTAAACTATCCTGTCTCTTTGATTTAAGCATACAATAACACCTCTTTAGCCACTTTTCGTCACTTTTTCCGTCTTCTTTGTGACTAGTCTAAGATGGGGGCCATGTTAGCATTTAAACCCAATGTCTTCAGAGACTGCGCGCCTTTTGCGTTTACTAATCAGTAGTCTTAATTGATTAATCACACACATTTGGGGACTATATATATCCTCTCCAAGGTGTCTTCATTATGGACCGGGAGACCAGACAACCGCACACGCACGCGACGACGACGCCGAACTTATGGTAAGCCCCAGGTGTTAATGCTGTATGGGTTCTTAAATATTTGGTAGGATATAGTCTTCACAACTCTTTGACAGCCTGTATCTTATTTGGTCCTAAACCCTTCACAATATTCATTGTGATTGTAATTCTGGTACATGACCATGCAAGATAACCATGCTAAGATGGCGGGCACGCTTGAGTGTCGTTTTCTCCAATTGATACGAGAGTTACAATACAACAGGCTGTGGCTCCTTGTTCTTATTGTCGCCTTGTACTGTCGGCTTATCTTTCTGTACGCTTTTAGCATCATGAGATTAGCTTTGCTGGGTGTTAGTTTTTTAACTAACACGTGTCTCTTTGACTCTGTAAATAATAAATGTCAATTTTCGAACTTTAGAGACATCAGTGCTATCATGTTACTTGTTCAAGTAGTTGGACCTCCTTACTTAGGCTACAAGCCTAAAATCTTTAGTGTTATAATATTAACCATAGTGACTACATACTATTGGTACATTTGTTTTTACTTTTCTTTCACTCACAATGATATTTTGTAAATGGTTTTTTACCTGGCTGATCACCTATTACCTATGGATACCTTGAATTCTGGTTCTAAAAGCCAGATACTCTTCCTCATATAACCATTGCCTATTTTTTCGGTTTCAGGCATATACTTTATTCTTCCCTTAACTCTACTGGATCCTAAAACGAATGGATGATTATTAGATCTGCCAACTATATAATTATAGTAAGTGCACATTTCCATTTTCTAATGAATGTTAAACGTTCCTTAACCCCCAGATAGGTAGGCTCTTTAGGTGACGGTCTTGTCATAAAACGTATCCCATAAAGTCACATAGACTGGACATATGACTTAGATATCGATTACACTGTCGCCCAAATAGTCCATAAGCCTGTTAGATATCAACAGCTGTCTCTTGCCACATACAGGTTCTTTTATATGACCACTTTTTCTAAAACATTGATATATTTACTTATAGAAACCTATTACTTATACACCTGCCAGGACGGATGGGACGTGTAACATAAGAATACACTGCGCAAAGGTATTTAAAATAAATTATGACTTTGGAGCTCTTTTGTAAATACTACAATGTGTATCACAGTCAAAATTCAGTTGGTACGGTCCTTTCAAGACTCTTATTCGCGTAAAGGGACCTAAAAACCACTTATGATTAGAGAGTTGTTATGTAAATATCACAATGTGTACTCCAGTCAGAATTCAGTAGGTATTGTCCTTTCATGACTCTTGTTTGTGAAAAGATATTCAAAATTATCTATGACCATAGAGCCGTTATATAAACACTATGTTGTGTATTTCAGTTAAAATTCAGTAGGTACTGTCCTTTCGTGACTCTCTCTTACATGGTTAGGTGAATAATACTCTGTATATAACACATTAGTTTACATTTAGTTTAACAAAATGTTTTGTAACAGCGCATGTTCTCCCTGTAATTCAAAGGCACCTTTTCAAGTCTTTTTTCGTATGCTGTACATATTTAAATGGTCTGGTGTTTTGTAAAATGCTCCTTGAGTCTAAAACTGTATGATTTATCTATCTGTGCACGCACTCCTGTATCTATACACACATTGAAATATATTTTTGTATCTTTTTAAATGTAGCCCTGAAGAAGTCCGGTTTCGGACGAAACGCGTTGGCTATTTTTATCTGCGAGTTTTTGAACAAATAAAGAAAGAATAAAACGAAGACAACTGACTTGAAAAATTTCTTGGGAGGACAGTTGGATTTTATCTTTGTTACAATACGAATGTTTATTGAGCACTAATATTGTGTTTATCACATAGTTTTTTGGTGTGCGAGGTCAATTTGTGAAATTTGATGTACAGAACAAATTTTTATTTGTTCTATGTTGGGATCTAGGGGGTTGTATCCCAGACCGTTTGCACCCTTACTTTAACAAATATTAGGAACTTGACCCTTGGTGCGGCCCATAAAGCCTCAATCCCCCTCTTTGCTGCGATAAAATAATTTAGGCTAGCCTGCACTTCATTGTCATCCTTAAAAATCTATTACCTATACTGCTCATTGAAACACAAATATGTTTGAGGACAACAGAGAGGAATTACTAGGTGATCTCTTTAATAAGGAGAAAACCACTGCTCGACCTCCGGCACCCCCAGTTCAACGTGATAGTCTCAAAAACAAGTTTATCCGATTAGAAAAGCTACGTAAACAAGAGCTTGCCAAATGGTGGGATGGTGCGACGCTTAAAAAATATCTAGAAAATAAACGCATCCCCCGAGGACTCCGTATTCTCATTTTTCCAAACTATGAGGATTTAGAATTAGATCTTCTGGGTGAATGGGAGGAAGGCTTACATGCCGCATCTTTTAAAATGATGGACATATTGATACGTAATGCTGACAGGAGAGGCAAAAAAATAAGGGAAGACATATTGGCTCTAGAAAAAGAAATCAGTGAAATGAACTTACCTGATTTGACCCAAAAAAACTATGAGATACTAAGAAAGGAATTGACTAATTACCAACTATATATCAAGGGTAAGAAACAACAAAAAATAGAGCGAGATCGTGGGGACTATGAAAGGGGACGCATATTCACCTTTGCGCGAAAATTCGATGATGTAGCCCCTAGAAATACCGGGGCCCCTAGTGCTGCAACACGCACTATAAGTATATCATCTAGCAGCACGTCTATCTCCTCTATCTCATCAATTGAAACTGACCCAGGGGAGGGAACTAGCACGACTACCTCTAATCCAATTCCAGAGTCCGATTTTTTAAAAGAGATACAGAGATACCGCCTGGGGAACAACAAAAAAAGAGTTCAAAACGAAGAACCAGGCGGGGTGGCCAGAAACACAAGATCCACAACAAAGGCAAAAATGGGAAACAACCAATAGGCTATTGTACTCAGATTGTGAACCATAAAATGGACAGGACAATGACTACTGATGATGGCAATGATGTGAATGTGATTAATTTGTCGTCTAAAACTTTTTCTGATTCTGAATTGTCTATTCTACAAAAAGGTTTGAATTTTTGTATAACTGAAAAACAAATGTTGGACAAAGTACATGTTGACCTCTTTTGTTTCACACGCAAGTTGAAATTAAAAAAACACTTTGCTGAGCAACCTGATATACGTGTTCCTGTTCAATCTGTAAAAAATGTTTCAGAATTTACAATTGCAGAAGTTGATACTTCCCACATCATTGCCACATTAGATGACCAGGATATGGTGGGAGATTTGATTATGCATGCTCGAAATCTTGACATCCATGAGGACACCACCATAGATAGCGGCTTAAAAAATCGCTCAAAATTCACACCATCTAGCTCTAAAACTGCCATCGATGAGTTTTCCATTAGAGTGACACAGGACCTTTATAAATTAGAAGACGTACATCATTCTAATAACAAATGTAAACACCCTTATAACATCAGTAAATCTGAAAAAAAGTTTTTACAAACCATACGTGATGATTCGTCCTTGGTAGTCCGTGAGGCTGACAAGGGCGGCAATATTGTTATAATGGATTTTGTGGATTACTCAAATGAAATCAAGAGACAATTGCATGATGTTGCCTGCTATACCCCATTACGCAAAAATCCTATTAAAGATATTGAAAGTAAGATCAATTCGGGATTAGTAGAATGGAAAGAATCAGGATTACTATCCGAACAAGAGTACAGATATCTGAGGGCGGACAACTCACGGTTCCCGTGCATCTATGCCCTTCCCAAGGTACATAAGGGTGGAGTATTTCCTCCGGGAAGACCCATTATATCGGGCAACGGAGGTCCCACGGAACATCTAGCTGAATACGTTGATTCCTTTCTTCAACCCTTTGTACAAAACCTACCGTCATATCACGTTTGTAACCATGGACGTGGAAAGTTTGTACACCTGCATAGAACTGGAGAATGGTATGAGATCTTTGAAGCACTTTCTTTTCAAACGTAATGCTTGTCACCTAGAACATACCCAGATGCTTCTAAACATGGCTAAACTAATTTTGACCCCTAATGTCTTCTTGCATGAAGACGATTGGTACCTACAGACATGGGGGACTGCCATGGGCTCCAGGTTTGCTCCATCTTATGCAAACCTTTTTATGGGGCTGTTCGAGATGGAGCATGCCTGGGGTCATGGTGCTGGTCAATGGATGGATGACATAATCTTTTATGTACGCTACATTGACGACATTTTCCTTATTTGGAAGGGTAGTGTTGATGGTTTGAATGATTACTTTCGCTTCCTCAACAGTAATGACCGTAACATCAAGCTCACGATGAGCTCCTCCCAAAGTGAAATAGTGTTTCTTGACTTGCATCTCTATATAAAAGATGGCAGCATCCAAAGCAAAATGTATAAAAAGCCCACTTCTTGTAACAGCATACTTCATGCTGAGAGCTGTCACCCCAGAAACACCATAGTGGCTATTCCTTATGGTGAGATGGTACGGGCCCGTCGCAACTGTAGTGAAGATACCAACTTTGAAAACACGGTACAAAGAATGAAGAAAGATTTCTTGGCGAGGGGTTATGCTGAGAAAGATGTTGATAGGGCGGAGAATAAAATCAAAAAAAGGAAACGTCATGAAACCCTACTCAAACAAACGAAAAAAAACATCAGTGCACCCCATGAACAATGTGCCTTCATAACTGAATACGGTATGTATAGTAATCATATATATAACATCTTGAGACGACACTGGCACCTTTTAAAATCCGATATACTACCAGAAGGCGTCATCCCCGACAAGCCCAAGGTCATTTACAAAAAGGGCAGAACTATCAAAAACATTCTTTGCCCGAGTTATGTAGATCCCCCAAAGACTAGTGGCTCTGCATGGCTTACAGAAAAGCCGGCTGGCTTTTTTGTATGTGGTAATTGCTCAGTATGTGAACACGGCATAAACAAACTGGTTGACTACAGCTATAACAGCTCCAGGACACATAAGGTTACCTCTTTCATCAATTGTAACACTACTTTTGTAGTTTATGTAATTATTTGCTACTGTAAAATGATCTATGTTGGTAGTAGCACCAGAAGTCTTAAAACACGGATTCAGGAGCACATTAGAAGCATCAAAAACAATGATCTCCGAAGCCCTGTGGCCCAACATATCATTGACAACCACCCAGATGAAAAAGAAATTAAATTCCATGCAATTGATAGGGTAGTTTCAGGTAAACGTGGTGGTGATAGGATCACTTGCCTCAGACAACTTGAGGCCCGTTGGATATGCAGACTTAGAGCTGTAGATCAGGGTTTAAATGTAAATAATGAATTTCATCATTTTTTGTGACTCAGCTCAATTCCTTCCGACTCTCCGCATTTTCTGTGTCAGATTACTGCTGCTGCAGTAATTCTTTTATCATTCTCCTTTTAACACACTAAGAATTCAATCTGTACATCATTGCATGGTATCTTTACACTAGATTCACTGCACCTGTTCTTGCTCTTTATTGTGTATTAAGCACAGTTAGAACTCTATGCAATGAATGGGGCCTTCTTTGCATTGCACTTGTGCAACTAATAAGAGTAACTTATCTGAGAAACCGATGTAAGCAATTTTGTTAAGCCATGTTTTATCTAAACATTTGGTCTGTATATTGTCCTGATTGTCAACTGGGACATTGGTTGAGCTGTGCAACTGTTCTGATCAGATTTGCATATATATCTGACTATAGATGCTATGGCTAGCCCAGTATATCTTGCAGTACCTTAGCTGCAGTACTCTCTCTGTAGCACCTGTCTCCGACTACCCCTCAGCCGATAGCAAATTACACTTGCCTGGACTTTGATTACAAATATATGTGCGCTATTGAGCTGGCGTTCACTTATTTATGCTGCCATAAAATTATGATAAAGTGGCGAAACAAAGACTACTAAAACGGGGTATACCTGTCTCTGACTACCCCTCAGCCGATAGCAAATTACACTTGCCTGGACTTTGATTATAAATATATGTGCGCTATTGAGCAGGCATTCACTTATTTATGCTGCCATAAAATTATGATAAAGTGGCTAACAAAGACTACTAAAATGGGATAAACTTGGGCTGCTTTTGATAAATAAGTGAAAAATATTTCACTTTACTGGATTCATTTTTTATCATGTCACATCACGTTTGTATAAGTTCGTAATTCCAATCACGATACATTTAACTTTTGTTTTTTGGCTAGATTTTGCTTCGTATATCTAATTCTAACCATTACAAGATGTCTGCTCGCATTTTATGTCTTTTCAGACTGCGATATATTCGTTTTTTCGATCGATAATATTCGACTAACAAGCTCTATTTTAAGCTTGTTAGTTCGTCTTTTAAATCACAACAATCATTAGACAGAATTTCAACTACTAAACTATCTTGTCTCTTTGATTTAAGCATACAATAACACCTCTTTAGCCACTTTTCGTCACTTTTTCCGTCTTCTTTGTGACTAGTCTAAGATGGCGGCCATGTTAGCATTTGATCCCCATGTCTTCAGAGACTGTGCGCCTTTTGCGTTTACTAATCAGTAGTCTTAATTGATTAATCACACACATTTGGGGACTATATATATCCTCTCCAAGGTGTCTTCATTATGGACCGGGAGACCAGACGACCGCACACGTACGCGACGACGACGCCGAACTTATGGTAAGCCCCAGGTGTTAACGCTGTATGGGTTCTTAAATATTTGGTAGGATATAGTCTTCACAACTCTTTGACAGCCTGTATCTTATTTGGTCCTAAACCCTTCACAATATTCATTGTGATTGTAATTCTGGTACATGACCATGCAAGATAACCATGCTAAGATCGCGGGCACGCTTGAGTGTCGTTTTCTCCAATTGATACGAGAGTTACAATACAACAGGCTGTGGCTCCTTGTTCTTATTGTCGCCTTGTACTGTCGGCTTATCTTTCTGTACGCTTTTAGCATCATGAGATTAGCTTTGCTGGGTGTTAGTTTTTTAACTAACACGTGTCTCTTTGACTCTGTAAATAATAAATGTCAATTTTCGAACTTTAGAGACATCAGTGCTATCATGTTACTTGTTTAAGTAGTTGGACTTCCTTACTTAGGCTACAAGCCTAAAATCTTTAGTGTTATAATATTAACCATAGTGACTACATACTATTGGTACATTTGTTTTTACTTTTCTTTCACTCACAATGATATTTTGTAAATGGTTTTTTACCTGGCTGATCACCTATTACCTATGGATACCTTGAATTCTGGTTCTAAAAGCCAGATACTCTTCCTCATATAACCATTGCCTATTTTTTCGGTTTCAGGCATATACTTTATTCTTCCCTTAACTCTACTGGATCCTAAAACGAATGGATGATTATTAGATCTGCCAACTATATAATTATAGTAAGTGCACATTTCCATTTTCTAATGAATGTTAAACGTTCCTTAACCCCCAGATAGGTAGGCTCTTTAGGTGACGGTCTTGTCATAAAACTTATCCCATAAAGTCACATAGACTGGACATACGACTTAGATATCGATTACACTGTCGCCCAAATAGTCCATAAGCCTGTTAGATATCAACAGCTGTCTCTTGCCACATACAGGTTCTTTTATATGACCACTTTTTCTAAAACATTGATATATTTACTTATAGAAACCTATTACTTATACACCTGCCAGGACGGATGGGACGTGTAACATAAGAATACACTGCGCAAAGGTATTTAAAATAAATTATGACTTTGGAGCTCTTTTGTAAATACTACAATGTGTATCACAGTCAAAATTCAGTAGGTACGGTCCTTTCAAGACTCTTATTCGCGTAAAGGGACCTAAAAACCACTTATGATTAGAGAGTTGTTATGTAAATATCACAATGTGTACTCCAGTCAGAATTCAGTAGGTATTGTCCTTTCATGACTCTTGTTTGTGAAAAGATATTCAAAATTATCTATGACCATAGAGCCGTTATATAAACATTATGTTGTGTATTTCAGTTAAAATTCAGTAGGTACTGTCCTTTCGTGACTCTCTCTTACATGGTTAGGTGAATAATACTCTGTATATAACACATTAGTTTACATTTAGTTTAACAAAATGTTTTGTAACAGCGCATGTTCTCCCTGTAATTCAAAGGCACCTTTTCAAGTCTTTTTTCGTATGCTGTACATATTTAAATGGTCTGGTGTTTTGTAAAATGCTCCTTGAGTCTAAAACTGTATGATTTATCTATCTGTGCACGCACTCCTGTATCTATACACACATTGAAATATATTTTTGTATCTTTTTAAATGTAGCCCTGAAGAAGTCCGGTTTCGGACGAAACGCGTTGGCTATTTTTATCTGCGAGTTTTTGAACAAATAAAGAAAGAATAAAACGAAGAAAACTGACTTGAAAAATTTCTTGGGAGGACAGTTGGATTTTATCTTTGTTACAATACGAATGTTTATTGAGCACTAATATTGTGTTTATCACATAGTTTTTTGGTGTGCGAGGTCAATTTGTGAAATTTGTGTGAGTAAGTGTGTTTATGGGCCCAGGTGAGAATATGGCATTGGAGTACCTGTTGCTGGTTCAGCGCTGGATTGTTGCAAGGATTTCTGCTCATAAACAGAACTGTGCACAGAGACCTAGGACATTAGTGAATTGTGGTGTACCAGAAACTCACCTCAGTACCTACAAAACCCCAACCAGCTAACATCAGTGTCAAATAAGCTCTTCGTCCTATAGCAAATTAACCAATGATTAGACAACCTAGAACATGCGACTTAGGACCATCTAAGGAATGGTGGGAAATGAGAACATTCTTTTGTTATACTCTCATACCAGTCCACAACATGAGTAAACAAGCATTGGCATAGCCAATAGGTCTCGTCTTTGGGACCTTATAAGTATTTAGTTATATAGCACAATATCCTTGATGCAACAACATTAACTGATAGCTAAACAGTTATAAGGTCCTAAAGGCGAGACCTATTGGCTATGCCAATGCTTGTTAAATTTTGAAGCGCTATTATCATTTTTATGTGATTTGTTTTATAAATTGCATAGCAATCGTTTTTTTGGCCGGTCTCGTGCACAGTCTCTCAGAGCCATGTCGCCTCTTGCTGGGCTGCTCTGTTCATCTGTTGGCTAGCCCTGCCGCCGGTAGAAACGCCCCTGTCTTCCAGTCTTTTTGCACTTTTTCCCAATATTGGGAAGAGGATGTGGTGTAAAGGCCAGAGCTGCTGCCAATGAAGCTGGGAATTTTTTTTTTTTTTACAAAAAACAAATGGTCCCTACATGTGGACAGGATAGCAAACAAAAAACAGTAATCATACACCTAATAAGTAGTATGTTTCTTTGTCCAGTCGGACAAGAATTTTATTTTGAATGATCAAGTTCATAAAGTGAGTTGTAAGACCAAGATAACAAGTGGGCACAGCCGTGACCCACAACATTCAGGACAAAACAACAAAGAAATGGCCAAAAAGCAAAGCGAAAATATGACTGTATACTATTGTTCAGTGCTACAGACTCAATCTCTTAAACATAACCATACCATTGCATCAAACAATATAGCATTATCATATTGCATATGGGGTTTTTTGTCGACGACGTTTCGATTATGACATCATCATCAGGACGAGAAATATCAGGATTATTGTTTTGTTCAACAATTATTAACACAATGCCTATTATCACATTACTTTACATGAAGGAAATGGGAGGCAAGGGGAAGGAAAAACAGGAAATGTATATAAGTATCGGCATGTTAGGAACAATTTTAAAACATGGGTGACTTGAGATTTGCGGCGAGTGAAGAAACATGCATGTAGCTAAGTTGAGTCGGTAATCGCTGAGTGAAAGGGATGGTGATTTGTGTCGGATCCGGGTCTCTATTAAGATCAATGGGAAGTGAAAGTGGAAATGACTAGTCACGATAAAAACGTCGTTCCGGTGATAAAAAAGAACAATGACATGGCTGGGTCGTGAATGGCGTGAAGAGTTACTGTGGCTAGGTACATGGATGTGACAATAATCGCGGGCGGTGGCAGGAGAAGGAACCGAGTGACCTACATGTCGGTTTCCTCGTTGGTTTCCTGGGGAATCGCGTTCAGTGTTCGCTTCAGTCCAACATCCTTTGATCCTGGGCAAATTAGCCTGCAAATGAATGTGTACGTCTGTTATTCAGCTGGGATTCATGTAAAGCGCTCCAATACCTTCGGGTGGAGTTTGCGCTACATGAAACTGCAAAGCAAAATTCATCTCCCCCTCTGCACTCACATCTTTTCTACCCTCATCCCATTTGACGCTTCCTCCAGCTGCAAGTTTCGCCAATTCCACTGCTTTCTTTGTTATTTTGCAGTTTTAGATAGTATGAATTGGACCCAGCGGCTTTCGGGAGCTTTGTATGAGCACCCGTTACATTAAACAAGGTCAGATTTACAGGGAGCTTAAATGATTTGCCTAGAATCACAGGTTATTGAGCCGAGGCCGGGACTCCAACTAGGTTTCCCAGCTGTGACCTTATTGCCACATTCTCTCATCATCTTCATCACTGGCTCTTCACACTCTCCATGGACATGTCGCACTCATCGCCTCAAGCAGTCTTTTCAGAGAGGCCAAAGAATGCATGAGCACAGAGACTCTGAAATGCCTTGTAGCCGGCTTGTAATGTTTATTATTTTTATTTTATTTTTTTACACTTGTATGGCGTGCAAAGGGTTTCCCGGCGCCGACGACATGTTTCTGAGCAGGTAGAATGAGATGAGCTTGGTAAGTAGAGTTATTTCTGGAAGAGCCAGGTCTTTATGTTCCTCCTAAACCTGGCATAGTTTTCTTCTTTGCGAATGTGAGGGGGAAGTGTATTCCACAGAGTAGGCCCTAGGACAGAGAAGGATCTACCCCCCAATTTCACCAGTCTGAACCTGGGAACCACAAAGTTTGCCACGGTTTGGGAGCGCAACTTCATTCCCGGGATGTAGGGAGTAGCTAGAGATTGCAGGTATTTTGGTGCCGTTACGGATTTAATCCTGAACATGTAGCTCAGGGCTTTGAACCTGGTGCGGTTTTCCACCCTGAGCCAATGCAGATCATTCAGGTGCTTCAACACACTGGCCGTTTTTGGCATTTTGCTTAAGAGTCTTGCAGCTGAATTTCGAACAAGTTGTAACCGTTTAATGACTGCCTGATTTGAGCCCAGATAAAGAATATTGCCGTAGTCACGACGAGAAGTGCATTGACTACGGTCTTTTGGGTATCAGGGGGCAGCATCCATAGGATTTTTTTCATCCACTTCATAATGGTGAAACAGAGGCCTACCAATTTGTTGGCCTGTTGTTTCATGGATAGGGCGTTGTCAATGGTAACCCCCAAGTTTCTTACATGGGTTGCAGGAGTGGGGAGGTTACCTAACTCAGAGGGCCAGTGGGAGGAGTTCCATAGATCTTTATTTTTCCCTAGAAGGAGGATCTCAGTTTTATCACCGTTTAACTTCAGCTGGTTGATGGACATCCAGCTGAAGATACTTTGGAGCCCCTGTCTGAGAAGGGATGGAGCTGAAGGGTTGGGCTCTGACAGTGAAAAGATGATCTGAGAGTCATCAGCATAGGTCATGAGGGTGAGTCCTGACCTATCTGCTAAATCAGCCAGGGGTCTGAGATAGAGGTTAAAAAACAGTGGGCTCAGGATGGAGCACTGTGGTACTCCATGTGGGGCACTGAACGTATCAGAACAGGCGAGGGAGGATGTGATCTGGAACGTCCTGTGTGTCAAAAAGGACTCGATCCATTGTAGTGCGGCACCCCGGATACCGTTTCTCCCGAGTGTGGCCAGGAGTTTCTTGTGTGAGATGGTGTCAAAAGCCGCACTCAAATCTAACAGAATGAGTGCAACTGTTTGACCCTCATCTGGGAGTTTCCTGATGGTTTCGGTTACTCCCAGCATGGCGGTTTCTGTGGAGAAACCCGCTCTGAAACCGGACTGTGACGGGTGAAGGAGGGCATTTTCCTCAGTGAAAAGAGTGAGGGCAGAGTGAATGTGTCTTTCCAGAAGTTTAGAGAAAACTGGGAGTAGAGATATGGGTCGGTAATTTGCTAATATTTCAGGGTTGGCTGTGGGTTTTTTTAGAAGTGGATTGACCATGGTGTGTTTCCAGAGTGAAGGGACTGTGGAAAGTTGAAGGGAAGAGTTTAAAGTCTCAGCAATAATGGTCAGGGATGGGGCATCAAGCTGTTTCAAGACACTAACAGGTAATGGATCACGAGGGCAACCTGATGTAATGGTCTTGAGGGAGGACCTAAGTGATTCCAGGGTTATATGAGGCCAGTGTTCTAAGATGTTTATTTCGGCCGACCTAGAGGGGATGACCTCTTGTAAACCATTAGCGGAAGGGTTTGAATTTATATCGAGAATGATTTTGTCAATTTTTTCAGTGAAGAAAGAGGCAAGATCTTGGCATTGTTTTTTGTTTAGAGGGCGGGTCGTTGCGGTCGTTTGCGCACCTGCAAGTTCTTCACCCGTGTTAAAGAGTTTTCTTACCTTATTGGGTGCTGTGTCGATGGTGTTCGCTACATAAAGGGCTCGGGCTTTAATGCATGCCGAGTGGTATTCATTTCTGGCTTTATGATATATATATTTTTTTTTCGAGTGCATAGTCTTTTCGCCACTGTCTTTCGAGGGCTTTGCACTTTGATTTTTCGATTTTTAAGAGCTCGTTAAACCAGAGGGCTGGGGGGCGGTGGACATTCCTTTTTGTCCGAGATGGAGGAAGACAGCCGTCTGCGGCATTTTCCAGCCATGAATGTGTTGCATTGGCAATACTTTCCATATCACAAGCTGGGGCAGGGGGTTGAGTGGCCACAATTTGGTTTGGGTTTTCGGGATCAAGCAGCTTCCAATTTCTCACAGAGGAAGCAGGCCAGGCCGTATATTCTTGAGAGGGTGCTGGTAGTGTTAGGCAAAAGTGAGTGTTCTGACCAGCAGATGGGAATGGTGTTTAGCCATCTCAATTCGGGAATGTTAGATAAGATGGGGTCTAGCAGGTGTCCTGCCTTATGTGTAGGCCCGGAATTTAGTAGTCTTACGTTGAGTGCTGCTAGGTCATCCAGTAGGTTGGTGCATGCCATATTAGTGGGATCGTCAAGATGCAGATTTAAGTCTTCAATTAGAGTTATGTTTTTGGAGGCAAGTTGAAAAGGAGTGATGTGAGAACATTGCTCTAAGAGGAGGAGGGTGGAGTGGGGAGGGCTGGGGGGGGTGCAGGGAGACTGCTGAGTTCAAAGCTCCATTTATTTCACAAACCCCTGAACTCACCCGTACGCCTAGAGGGTACGCCATTCACGCTGTGCGCTACACACAACTCAAACGTTGTATGGAAAATAAAGATACACAATAAATATGGGAAAGACGATTATTGGGGAGTGGGGGGCTAATGTACCCTCTGCTAAGATGAATAGTGACACAATTATTGGGACACAGAAGTGCGCAGGGAGATTTCAGTCTCAAGGAATCTGTGGGTTCGCCTAACTGTGTGGACTGGATTGCAGCACCTTGAAACAGAAGCGCCTCGAGCCCCCCAGACTCCGAGGGAACTGTACGTGGACACAGGGCATGTGACGTCGATTTATTTTGCTTTGCGGTTTCTTATACGTATTATTCAGAAAAGTATCAGAATGTGAGTTCTAGCTTGTGGAGAAGTCCTTCCCATTTTTGCAACAACACCCCTTCCCCGCAAACCCGATTTTGAAAGCTTGAAGCATCGCGGGCTCTTCACAATGTGAGACATGAGGCACTCTTGTAAAAGAGCAGGCGCTAGGGAAAACAAGCACGGCAGGTCTGCCGGCAGCAGGAGGAGGTGCGCGCGCCTCGCACGGCAGACATTGGCCGCGCCGTGCGGCAATGAAAGTGGCAGGCTGGCAGCAGGGGGAGGGGGCATGGGCGATTTCTTTTCGGGAGCGTGCAACCATATGGTGCTGCGCGCTCCCGAAAGGAAATCACCAAGATGTGCACATGTTGCATTGCAAGCAATGCAACGCGTGCACTTCTTTGCTGCAAAAGCTCTGCCCATGGCATTAGGTCCCCTCGTATGCAACGCATGTGCGGTGCGTAGGACGAGACCTAAAAAGAGACACAGTATGGTTAAAATATTTATTTTAATAACGTGATCTCATGTGCAGTATTTTAGTCAACATAATCAGACATATGATTAAGGATAATATGGTCAGCATGGTTACAATTCCATAAAATACAAAAAGAGGAATCATATTACAATGATAGTACAAACAGGTTATATAGCGCTTAGTTTTAACACCCACCCGATATCGGAACTATGTATTATAAACTAAAGAAGGTCTCTTGGGCTTGTTTTGGGGACCCCATTACCTTTCTGCTCAGTAAGTGTAAATTACATCTGGACCAGCAAGGCTCTCTGCATCCCTGGAATCTTCCAAGTGTGTGAAATGATGGCAAGTGTGCTATGATAAAGGTGCCAGAATCTTACTTGGCTCGCAGCAGCCAAAATGTTGTGTCTAGAATGTGTTACATGGACATGCCAATAAACAGGCTCATATGTTATTATAACCTTGACTGCTCAGCACTCCCTGTGCAGACTAGGGGCACGATGTATGTCTAGAGATGTCGAAAAACAAACCTTTTCTAATGTGTAGACCTTCGTGGAGGCTAACTGACAAAAACAGCTATGCAGTGTTGTGTGTAAAAGCAGCAAAAGGTAAAATTGCGTTTCAACTTCTAATAAGCCATGCTAATATAACATGCACGCAAAAGTAGGCCCTAAACCATACTACAGGATCACTACTGTACCTGTGGTCAAGGGGGGGCTACACTTGTTGATACAGCGCACCGGGCAGCACTTCTGGTTCCCCGGGCAGTTGCTGTCAGTTGTGCATCCGTTAGGTGCAACCCAGATGATGTTGCAGGGGGAATCCTTTTCAGGGCACACACCAGGCTTCTCTGTAAGTAAAACACATTTACAACAGCTCAAATGAGTCGATGACGCAAATCAAGAATCACCACCAAGAACAAAATCACCAACTGCGAACGTCACTTGAGAGCTGCACAATGTCTTCACACATAGATTTTCAGTAGCAAAAGCATCCTATACATTTCAGAATATCTTTGAGAATGAGAAGAACTTACTTGTTTCCTCCCCTGGTTGAAATTACTAACATAGTAATTGAAGAGATGTGTACATCACAACACGCACTCATCGCCGTCTCAGCACGACACACACCTGTGGCACGTTTAAACTGTGCAATACAATATTGTATTCATGGAATGCCTTACAAATTCAACTCCTTTTTCATGCATACTTTTTGTCAACTCAACATTTCATTTCTCACTTCTTTTCAGTCCCAAGAGTTGTCGCCCCTCCTCACTGGGCCATTGTCTCAAGTGATATTGCATGTTATAGATATCTTTTCAATATAACATTGATCATTGTTCTCCCATCTCATCTAATCCTGCCCACCCCTGTCCTGATTGCAAAACTACTTATTTCATCACTTGTGGGTAGCTAGGATGTTCTCCAGTTTAACTGATTCTGCTCTTCTGCTGATAAGGCTCCCACAATCTCCACCTCAAAATACTTTGAATAGAAGCAATGATCACAAGAAGATGAAGACCATCAAAGAGTCTCAAACACTGCATGGGGTATTTATTGCCCATGGATAAAGTGGAATTTATTCATTAATGATGGGAACTGGCAAATGGGGAACACTAGAAGTTTGACAATGAAGGCAAAAGTCCCACTGTGTTCTCTACAATTTAGTCTAAGCTGGGAAACCAGACTTCCTTCTTTGCTCTTGATTTTCAAAATTCACTGGATCAGGGAATGTGAAGGTGCATGCCCTACAAAAGACAGTCATAGGACAAAACAGATAGCTTATGTTTTACGTGGGACAAGTGAGTCTGCTCTGTACTTCTGGCTTGCAGGTTTATAGGCCAGATACCGGAAGTCCCCAGTTCCCTTTCAGTTGCATGGATGGCAAACTGCAAACAATCATCTTGTTAGTGACTTGGAAATCTTTAATCAACGTTGGCATGTGAGACACTTGACTGACATATTCGTTCATTTCTGCAGCATCTTTCATCTCATGGGATGTTACTGGCCAAGGATGTCTCAACAATTAGTCTATGGGGTTCTGAGTCCTGGTTGGTTGATTACAGAGCAAGAATATTCTCGAAACACAAGAATCCATCTTGAGGTGGTGGTTGAGAGAATAACCCGCAGAACAGGGGAATTAGCGACTTGTGGTCTATGTCGATACTATAAGAACGCCCATTAAGATACCGATGGAAGTGGTAACACCACCAGGGTATCACAATCTCCTCCTTTCAATAAAGGAATAACTGTGTTCAATCAGAATTTAGACAGGTTGCACAGATGGCTGGTGGATACGCTCCATACAACTGCCTCTGAGACCGCACTCCTGCAGTTGACTGATAACCCCGTATCTATGGATGGGGTAACACACTTGAGAGTTGTCTCAGTGAATAGAGCATCCTCATCCTTTGTG
The DNA here is from genome assembly GCF_964263255.1 of Lissotriton vulgaris. Taxonomy (NCBI): domain Eukaryota; kingdom Metazoa; phylum Chordata; class Amphibia; order Caudata; family Salamandridae; genus Lissotriton; species Lissotriton vulgaris. Next base: position 1,868,953,613 of record NC_141694.1, on the reverse strand, counting down.
TTTTGGAATGCTGCTTGCTGAGTTTCACTCCTGGTCCTGATGCTGTTGACTTTGTTAGTTTCTGTCAGGAAGGCGGATTTCTTGATGAACCTTCCATAGAATGCTCCCACCCCAGGACAGCTTCCAACCTCAGATGGGACGGGGGGCTCGCTAACTTCATAGTTTGCACTTTCACCAGGTCATGGGCCACTCCATCTGCTGAATACTAGTAGACATATACATTGATGTTCTACTTTAGGACTTCACATTTCTTTTAGGTCAGTGTGAGCCCACATTAATTTAGTCTCTGAAAAACAAACATGGGACAAGTGTAATGTTCCTATAGTGTTTTGGTGTGGTTTGTGGTGTGGTGTGGTTTGGTGTGTTTTGGTGTGTACCATATTTCATCACTGCCTGTTAAGTCAAGGCAGTAATTCTCTATTTGTGTTCTGTATTAATTTGGCTGTGCTGGATTTACTGAGGTGCAGTCTTTTGATACAGTAAAGACCACGGTGAGAAAGAACAACTGTGATGTGTCTGGAACATTGAGCCAGAAGGAGCTGGTTATAACCAGAATTTAAATTGACTTTAAGAAGCCAACAAGACCCATTTACTATAAAAAGCAGGTCATGTATCGCTGAAGTGAGACTGTGTTCCCTATTATTTGCAACATTTGGGAGACACAGATCTACACCTTTGCGCACGTCATCAAACTAGTGTGCCGATATATAGATATGTGATTTGTTTTTCATCGATGATTTATGAAATCCCCAGGGTCGGCCTATTAACATATCCCATGATGACAACTTTTCCAGGTTTCATATATTTTTCCTCTAATTTGGAACTTAAGTGAAATCCTACTCATCGCTGGTTCAGTGCCATTGGTGGGACGGTTTGTTAAATGGCGAGCCCTACAGTTTGGTCTTCTACGCACCCTATGTCTTGGAATAGATTGTTGACTACTGTTAATGGGCTGTTTAAATCATTTGCTTATCAGACTGCTGTCTGGCAGCTCATCAGGGTGCCTGATCCTTCTTGAGGGATGCACATTGTTGTCACTAGAGGCTGGCCATGCGGAGTCAGTTTGGTTGTAAAGATGCCACAAAGGAAAAACTATTTTGTTGCTCAGGCATAGATCTTGACTTTTGTAGGTTTTAGTTTGGTTAAAGGTTTGAGGGAACTGAAGTATTCTTTTGCTGTAATATATACCCTGATGGGCCAGTATCAATTCAAGTGGTTATTATCTGCATACCTATTTACGCTTGTCTTCGGGCGTTCCTCATTCCATGGTGTGGACAACGCCCACTGCTCCACAATCCTCTTGATTGTCACCCATGACTTCATTTCACAGGTCGATGTTACAGGTGAGAACAATGTTTACGGCTTTAGTTGAAGAAGCTTCGGTGCAGTAGGACAAGCTGCAGACTTTTGCGAAATAAAAACATTTGTCTCATGATGGACACTTCTTCCCTTGAGCTGGACTTTCGATCAAATGAGATAAAAATGACACAACACTGCCTTTAAAGTCTTCTATTTTTGATGGGGGAGTGGGTTTGGGCTTGTTGCAGTGTTGGTGATTTGGTTTACAGCTTTGCCCTTCACAGTTTCATTGAGGGCTGACTTCATGACTGGCCCCTTGATGTTGGAAAATTCTAGAGCTTCCAAAGTTATGTTGGACAAAGGCTTGCCCGTTTCCGTAAGATCTAACTTGAAAATATGAATGCACTGCTCCCGGCTCTCTTCTGTCTTGTCTTGTAGAAGGTGCGTGCTCACCAGTGCTTACAGCTGTGCGTGCAATGGAATGATAGATTCAGCCAATCCCTGCTCAGCTCGACCCTGGAGGGATCTCTCACAATCCAGGCTGGTGAGTGTATCATAGTCTTCGTTAAGAGTATTTACTGTCGCACTGTAAGTGTGAGCTGACACTGTTCAACCATCACGTGTGAGAGTTTGAAGATGCTTTCTCCAGGTAATAGCAATAGCACGGGCCTCTTTTTATCCCCGGGGACATCAGTGGCTGCCATAGACACTTCAAGGCACTTTACCAATTCAGCGCCTGAGAGGAGGATGTGCTTGAGATTCCAAGCGGAAGTGATGGCTGGGGTAGCTTGTATTTCTGCTGGTTGCCCACTCCTATCAATATGCAGGCAATGACCTGTTGGAAGGCCAGGCTACAGAAATAGAGATTTGAGAATTACTTTTAGTGCAATAGAAGGATGAACCATCTTTCGGTGCAGTTACCAAATCGTGCAGTCACTTGTCTTATGTAATTGATTGGCCTGTGGGCTTCCAGTAATCCCGGGGCACAGGGCCCTCCAATGTAGCCCCAGTTCGGTGAGCCTGTGTGCAGCAATGTTCCTGACATCCTGTGTCACGCGGCACATGGAGCGCGGTGTTTCAATGGTTCGACTCTGGCTTGTGAGGCCCGCTCCCTGTGACTGCTGCCCACACCAGGGGCTGTGCTTAGTTGCAAGCTGAACTGCCTACAAGAGGCATCTGGTCGGCACCTTGACTGTTGCTGCGTCGGCAGCAGGTTCAGGCAGAACAGCGCAGAGAACAGCATTTGATTGCAGATTCAGGTCAGCCGGGCCTGGTCCCCAATCTAGTGACATGTGACGACACGCAAGGTCTAGGGCACTGAATCTACATTTTTCTTCAAAGTGCGATGTCTTCACATGTTCAACCAAACGTCATGGCTAACTAGAGAGAGGATGAAACCATCGTTTTATGCCACTCATGCGCGAGACTAGACCGTTCTTCTTCCCTACCTTTTCTTCTAATTGCCTTGTTTTCTCCCTGGTTCTCTTCTTTTGTTCTCCCTTCCCCTTCTCGTCTTCGGGCCGCTTCCATACAGCCAGGCTCTCCACTTCTGTTCTCCAGCTCGCCTCTTTGCCACTCCGCCCTGCCTCTATGAATGTCTTTTGCGCATCTCTCAGCAAGCCCCCTCTATACCCTTTCAATCTTTTTGTTTTTCAGTCTCTAATCTATTTACTTCTCTCTGAGTTTTTCCACTCAAACTCCCTTCAGTTTTCATCTTTTAAATCTGTCCAAGTTATCCATTTGTCTTTTCTTGCTGCCTCTCAACTGACAGGCACATGTACCTTTTTCTTTCTTTTTAATGTCTCCCCTCTTCCTACCTCTTTTATTTCCCTTTCCATCTGTCGTGTTCCCGTTGTTTGCTGGGCGGCACACCAAAACACAGGACACCGGTTAGTCGGGTATTCCCTTTATTTTAATTTCGTACAGCTGCTCGTCAGCACGTCCTTACTCGTCCCTGTCCATTGTCTGTCCTCTTCCTGTCCCCTCACCGGATCTGGTGTCCGATGACGACCTGGTTACTCTCCCTTAGGACCCACAGGGTCCTAACGCCCTACTGTCGGTCGCCCACCCTATCAGGTCACGACATCTCCCCCCGTGTTGCAAACAAATGTTCATGACACATTTATCATAGCCACTGTCGCCCACCATTGACAGTCCTCATTCACAGTTACATTGATGAAGGGGAAAGAAAGAGAGAGAGAGAGAGAGAGAGAGAGAGAAAACCTGCTCATTTTATCTCTCTTCAAACAAATTGTCTCTGTGATTTCTTGCATGTTCTTCTCAGCCTTGCTTCATCTTCCTTTATTTGTACTCTATCTCCTCCGTTATTCTTGCTGCTGGTTCCGTTGATGCTTCTTCTTTTTTCAGTCTTCAGCTCCTTTAAGTGTGAGCACTTTCTCGTCATGTCGTGTTGACATGCTGCTGCTGTAATCATTGGTCCTTTTACTTGCGTCACAGTTAGTGGGTCTCTGGAGAGTTGGTTGTCAGACTTCTTTTGTTGTTTCTGTCGCCCCAGTATCATGCGCCTTCTTTCAGTTTTAGTCCAGATGCATGTTTCCGGTGATCACCACGTGCTTTTATCCTTCTTTTTGCCTCTTTGTCTTTTATTGTTAAGTCCCTTCGGTCTGTACTTATTTTATCTTCCGCTTGTGGCAGTCTCGTCTTGGTCAGTCTGTAAGAGTTCATTATCCGTGCCTCCTCCATTAAGATGCCTTTCTCTGCTTCTGACAGTTCTTCACTTATTGCCTCGAGTGTTAATAGTTCTTCTTTGCTCACTCCTTGACCCGTGAGGCTGTTATTGTTTGTGTGTCTCCATCTTTGTTGCCTCGATACTTCCTGGATCGCTAGCATGGCGGTGTCTCTTTTTGTCTCTTGTTCTTTGTCCCTCTTTTCTTTGTTATTTCTCTTTTCTGTCCTTTCTTTCGCCTTATCTCTGGCTTTTCCTTTATTTTTACTTCTTCTTATTTGTCCTTCTTCCTTTTCTTTATTTTTACAAAATTCTTATTTTGGCCTCTTCTGGGCTTTCCAAGTCTTTTTCTTCTTTATTTCCTTGTTTTCTTATATTTGCGTCTTTCCTGCGACTTATTTCTTATATTTGTGTCTTTCCTTTTGTTTTCTTTTCTTTCTTGTTCTCCTTTCTTCTTTCTGTTTCTTTGAGTGGTCTTTGTCCCTTCTTTCCTTGTTACTTTGTTACTTTACTTCTCTTTCTTCTTTCTTCTTTTCTTTGTTGGCTTGTAACTTCTCCTTTGCTCTTTCTTTTTCCTTGTGCGATCTTTGTCCTTCTTTTCTATGTTGTTCTGCTTTGTTTCCTTTCTTTTCTTTGTTATTTCTCTTTTCTGTCTTTTATTTAGCCTTCTCTGGCTTCTTCCACTCTCTTTTGCTCCTTTCTTATATATTTTCCTTGTTTCTCTTTGTCGATTTGTCTTTTTGTTTATGTCCTTTCTCTTTGTTTCACTTATTTTTCTTTGGTTTTCTCTTTTCTTATTGCACTGTCTTCTTTCTTTGTCTTATTGCTCTTTTTCCACTTGTGCGCCTTTTTGCGCTTTGTTTATCCTTCATTCTTCACCTTTTCTTGTGTTATTCTTCTTATTTGCCCTTTGCCTGGCGTTGAAATGGCTGCTCTGCTGTTTCCTATGATCTTTTCTTGAATGTCCCATTCAAAATGTCCGCCGTCGTTCTCACGATACTTTGGTAATCTTTGTTCTTTCTTTCCTTATCATGCCCCTTTATTCTCCTTAGTTTGCCTTTAACCCCTTAAGTGCTGCTGACGGCCAATGGTCGTCAGCAGCGCTACCTCCCCAGTGCTGCGCACGACCATTGAACGTCCATTCAGCACTAGTTCTAATGGACAGCGCAGCACTGGGGAGAAATGTTTACACGCAGCTAAGGTGTTAATTTGTCTATTTTTGGCTTCTGGGTGTCTTTTCTTTTTTATTTCCTTGTTTTTCGACGTTATTTGGCCTTAAAATGGCCGCTCCATTGTTGTCTATGCTTGTTTCCTGATCTAAGATGGCCGCCACTGTTCTCGCGCTATTTCGCGGTCATAATCGCATTGCCTGTTCATAAGATGGCTGCCACTGCTGTTCTTAGTGCCCATTGGCTCAGCTCGCCTTATCCTAATATGGCCGCCGAGACTCTCGATATTCTCGCGATGGCTCGCGCCAGCCCTTTCACTTCATGCCCTTATTTCCCAGCGCTTACCGCATCCGCACTGGTCTTCATCGGTGGCAGTCGCGGTGGGCTCCCGCGTCGCTGCTCAATGGGCAGTCTTTCTTGTGTCTCTTACACTTCCAGGGTGGGCTCCTGGTGTATCTCCAGCCATCGAATTGTTGCTCGACAATCCACGCATCGTTCGTCACTTTCCCTCGTCGCCAGTTGTCGTGTTCCCGTTGTTTGCTGGGCGGCACACCAAAACACAGGACACAGGTTAGTCGGGTATTCCCTTTATTTTCATTTCGTACAGCTGCTTGTCAGCACGTCCTTACTCGTCCCTGTCCTGGTCATTGTCTGTCCTCTTCCTGTCCCCTCACCGGATCTGGTGTCCGGTGACGACCTGGTCACTCTCCCTCAGGACCCACAGGGTCCTAACACCCTACTGTCGGTCGCCCACCCTATCAGGTCACGACACCATCCTTCCTTGAGTATTTTCTTGTCCCCCCTACCTTTCCATTTGCTTTTCCTTCCGCTTGCCTTTGAAACTCTGTCCCTCATCTCTGCCCTGGTTTTCTTGTTCTTTATTCTTTTTGTCCCCTTTCTCTCCTTTGGCTCACTGTTTTACCTCTTACCCCCTCCCCCCAATTCCTTCAGCCTATTGTTGGTATTACTCTTCTCTCTAGCTCCCATCCCTCTGCATCCATATTCTCTTCCTTACTTCCCTCTTTATCACTTTCTCTCTCTCAGTTCTTTTCTAACCCACCCTGTTTTCTTCCTTTTAGAACCCATTGTACTGAGATGCTACTGTTGGTAAATAAGTGGACTTTTTACTGAACCTCTACTAGCCCTCCTTAATCACACAGCAAGGCATCAGATAAAGGGCCAGATATATCACCTTTCAGTTTAGTGAGTTGCAAATTGCACAGAATTGCGACTCACAATTTGTGATTCGCTAAACTGTCCTGGACACTGTTTGAGATTCCCAACGGGGCCGCAAACTGCATGCCTAATCCATATTCTTGAAGCAAGCGCAATTTGTGACCTCATTGGGAATGGCTAGCACTCACTGGGATAGTGACCCACTGGGGTCAGCAGACCACCATGTCTGTGACTGCTTTTTTAATAAAGCAGTTTTTTTTTAATGCAGCCGTTTTCCTTAAAGGAACACCGGATGCATTTTAAAAAAAATGAAACTTTTCAGTTTCACTTTTTAAGGGCGGGCAGTGGTCGTTGGGACAAGTGGCTGCTCTTAAAAAAATATTTGCACACCCATTCACAAAGGGAAAGGGGCCCCTTGGCAACCCATTGGCGAATGGTTTACCACCTACTTGAAGTAGGTGGTAAACCGCAAATGTGGTTGCAAATATGCTAATGTGACAGCACCTTGCAATGGTTCCGTGGAAGAATGTAATCGGGTGGCAAAGTACTTCTCACAGAAGGTGAGGAACATTTACTCATCTTTCTCTGGAAATTTAACGAGTGGGGCTGATTTTGAGGAACAGGTGGAAGATAGTAAGACAGGGTTAAGACTGAACAACTTCACAGTCCCCCCTTCTGAGAACCTAAGGAGTGTCAGTGTCAGCGTAAAGTCTGGCTCTCCCAGAGACCCTGCTCCACCTAAGGTGATGGGGGAAGCTTGGAGATTCTTGAGCCTTATATCAGACATGTCTTAGATACCTCATTCACCTTACACACGCTGCCAGATAATTGGAAACAAGCTGTTGCTCTGCCAATTATGAAGAAACCGAATGTCAGTCAGGATATCCTAGAAAATCTGTGACCCATCTCGCTTTTACCATTTCTGGCTAAGGTAGCACAGAAGGTGGCCAATCAACAACTTATGACGCATTTGGAAGACGCTAGTCTCCTATACCCCTCTCAATCGGGATTTCGGGCAGGCTATTCTACGGAAACTGCCCTACTACGGGCCACGGAAACCATCAGACAGGGAGTCAATGCGGGACACACCATGGCACTGATAATGTTAGATCTCAGTGCAGCGTTCAACACTGTGGCGCATCACACCTTGCTGCAGTGTCTGAACAGAGATGGTGTCTCTGGTCCAGCCCTGAGGTGGCTAAAATCTTTTTTATTAAAGCACAGTTTCCAGGTCAGACAAGGTGCTCACTACTCCGATGACATTAAACTGGAGCAAGGGGTACCTCAGGGCTCGGCCCTTAGCCCCACCCTGTTTAATCTATACATGTCTCTGTTGGCAGAGATAGTACAGGCCTTTGGAGTAGATGTAGGTTCTTATGCTGACGACACCCAGCTGCTGATCTCCCTATCCCAGGCACCAAAGGTTGCAGCATCCAATTCTAGAGCATGCATGCTGGAGCTTGCCTCCTGGATGGATAAGAACTACCTGAAGCTGAATGGTAGCAAGACCGAGGTGCTATTGTTGGGTGGTGACAAGTCAAGCTGGACCTCAGAATGGTGGCCTCCGAGTTTGGGTCCTACCCCTACACCCTGTACCGAGGCAAAAAAATTGGGGATCCAGGTTGACTCCACCCTTTCATACGACGGACACATCCGTTGCGTAGTGGGGAAATGTTTTGGAGTCTTAAAAACATTGCGGAAAACACTGGATCTCCTCCCATTAGGTGCTAGGAAGACAATGATACATGCTCTTATCACATCTCGTCTTGACTACAGGAACTTACTCTACCTTGGAGCCACAGCTAAGGGCCTGTGGAGGCTACAGAACGCGGCCGCACGGCTGCCTCTTATGCTGCCCAGGAGAGCGGCTTCAAAACAAGCCCTTGATTCTCTGCACTAACTCCCAGTCAAGAAAAGAGTTATGTTTAAGACGTTACTTACATGTCATCGTATTACTCAGAATGCGGCCCGTCATATCTGAGAAACTTGTCACCAGGTATGTGCCGAGAAGGTCCCTTAGATCCAGTGGGACTGGTCAGCTGGTAATCCCTAAGGTAAAGAAGGCGAAAATGGGTGGTTGCTCGTTCCGCGTCCTGGCAGCTCAGAACTGGAATAAACTTCCTCTATCACTTAGGCTAGAAAGTTCGGAAGCAAAATTTAGAAAACTGCTTAAAACATATCTGTTCACTGCCTAGTTTCGGTCTGCCGGCTAACTGCACATCTGCTCTCCCTCGCACTCAGCGCGGGGACACACCGAGATGGCGTAACCAGGCGCTTTATAAAATGTCTTTATTATTATTATTATTATTAAAACAATACTACATTGCAGTCAGACTCGGTATTAGGAAGGAACGCCCTTGGCATGCCCCTTCCTAATAGCGAGTTGCAAACCATATTTTACTAATATGTTAGCGGCTCACAAAATATGGTTTGTATATGGTGCTGACCAATTTTATGTTTGCAAACAGGCCAAATTCCCGCTTGCAACCACAAAAAAACTGTCGTACATCTGCCCCAAAGCTATTTGTAAGTTATTTTTTAGCACCTTTGCTTCGTTCAATGGAACATCTTCACAAGTTACTGGTTTCAAGTTGTTCGTCATTGGCGCAATATTTTGAGTTTGTCAATTTACGTTTAATGTATCGTTAATTCACACCAACCAAAGGTTTCTGCATTGCATTTATTTCACAGAAAACAGGTTCATCTCCATTACAATGTTATCATATGCAGAAGCTTTGCAAACTTCTTTAAGGGTGAGAATTGGGAACTTTGTACCTAACATCCACGTTTTCCAGGGGCGCAGGCAGGGTTCTGATCATGTACGGATGTGAGGAGCCTTCAGCACTTTTGGGACATCTTGTGTGCCACCTGCCCTCTTTTTTGGGAGTGTAGTGCATTTTAGGTATATGAAATACATTTTGGATTCTTTAGTGAAATCACAAATAACCTAGAACAAATCATTGTGAGTTTTTCTAAATATTTTAAAAACATGCCTGTTTAATCTGGGCAATAATAAGCCATACAATTTACACCCAATAATCTGAGGGGAGCAGGGTTGTTTTCTAAGCTGTATCTCCACTCAGGGTATCATCAGATTCTCCTCCACCCAGACTCACAATACATAACTACGTTCTCCACACACCTGGGACTCTGACGATACAAGTGCCTGAACTTCGGGATCTCAAGTGCGGCTGAGGTTTTCCAGAACATGATAGATGAGGTGCTATCAGGGCTCACAGGAGTGCTCAAAGTCAGGACGCTAATCCTGTGGACGAATGTTCCATGAGGCTGCAGGCCATCCTGTGGAGTTTGCAAGAAAATACTCGCACCCTGCACAAAGAAAAGTGTGAGTTGATGTGGAACTCAATGTGCTTCTTTGGGTATCAATTATCAGTTGTAGGGGCATCATTGGATCCAGAAAAGTATGTGACTTGAAGAATAGCCCTGGCATTCCCTGCATCCCAGAAGTACACAGCTTTCTAAACATGGTGAACTACTGTGGGCCCTCACCCAGCCAATGTGGAAGTCAACACATCCTGGTTGTGGGGGACAAAGCCTTTCAGAACACCAAAGCCACGCTCTCGAGGACATGATCCCTGTCTACTTTGTCCTCGAAAAAAAGTGAATCGGCCCGTGACCTATGACAGATGAGCCCTCACTCCCATGAACCAGAGATACTCCCAGATTGAGTGAGAGGGCATTGCAAAACACTGGGGATGTAGTCACTTCCATTTGTATGTATGTGGACACCTCTTCATTGTCCGAACTGATCACAAGACACTCATCCTGCTTTTTTAAGGCTAGGCTTCAAAACTCCCAGTGAGAATTGAGAAATGGGGCCTTCAGCTGCAAGAATGTTCTTCTGTCATCAAGACCCAACCATGGTCTCAGAACCCTGACGACTATCTCTTCAGGCACCACATAGCAGCGTCCCAGCAAGAGGAGAGGGAAGTCCAAGAGTCTGAAGAATATGTGAGGTATGTAGTGAAGCGGGCGAGAAATCAATCTCTGTTCCTTGATGATAATGTGATTTTGGCAAGGGAAGTCTACTGAGAAACCATCCTCTAGTGACACATAGCTGCCTTATATCTCATATTCTACATGCTGAACACAAATGCATTGAGAAGACTGAGAATCACCCACAAAGCAATAGTGGGCTATATGGTCCCACTCACCATTTTCAAAATATTGTGGACTATGTGTGGTTTGAGGTTCAGGTTTGTAGGGATGGCTTCTTTTTGTCACAGTGGAGGTTTTCAGACGTTTCCTTTCACTATGACAGATCCTTGCTTAGCTGGAGTCTTAGTACTCTTTTAAGCAACTGCTAGTTGCAAATGTAGTGGAACCCGTGAACAAGCGGTAGTCATCTCAACAGATTGATCAATGGTAAGGCCTGGGTGCTGGCGTAACCATTTCTGAGTATGTTGTGGTAATGTTTCTAAGAATTGTTTCAGACATATTTTGGCCATAATTGCCTCTTTACTATTTTCTTGTAGGTTTAACCTTTTTTCTGAAACTGTTTGTTTGCTTGAAGTGGAGGGTTTTCAGCACATCTCCAGACTTTCTGCTCTCTGCCAAATTTTCAGTCATGTGCCTCTTTATTAAGTCCAGCCCTATCTAATATCACTCTTTAAATTTCTTCATAGGTTTATTTGCCTCTAGGATGTGCCATCTGGTAGGTGGCCTGGGACTCACCTGTCAGTAAAGGAGCCAAATAGAAAGGTCAGAATTCCAAGGGCCAAGAAACTAGCTCTGGATGTTTGTTCAAAATTTTATAAAAACAAATCAAGATCTTCACCTGGTAATAATTTCTGTAAGGTTATTATAGGACCGGTTGTTATGGGTCACCTATTGTTCACCACATCTGTCATGACTTGTAACTGTTTTTGGGCGAGTTTATTGAGATGTTCAGTTTGGGTCTTTAATGCATCTTGAAATATTTCTCTATCAGCCTTGGATGAAGGCTGAAGACATTTGGCATTTAATGGTCCATTCCAATTTACGCTCTCTTTGTACTTAGTGTTGAATTAAGGCATCAATTTTGTATCAATGGAAGACAATTGCCCGCATTCTCCACCACTTGTCGCTTGGCAATCGAATGGAGGATTTGAATCAAATTATTATTCTGAAATATATTTCATTAGTGTAATATAATTTGCAGCAGTTTTTGTAATTTTTTTTTTTTAATTCAATTTCTTCACCAGGACTTGCAATACATTCATAGCAGAGAGACCAATCAATCAATCAATCAAAGACATTTATAGAGCGCACTACATACCCGTAGGGTCTCAAGGCACTGGGGGTGGGGGGGTGCCGCTACTGCTCGAACAGCCAGGTCTTCAGCTTCTTCCTGAAGGAGAGGTGGTCTTGGGTTAGGCGCAGGTCGGTCGGGAGGGAGTTCCAGGTCTTGGCGGCCAGGTAGGAGAAGGACCTTCCTCCTGTAGTCGCTCTTCGGATGCGGGGGACGGCGGCGAGGGCGTGGTTGGCTGATCGGAGGTGGCGTTTGGGAGCGTAGAAGTTGATTCGGCTGTTGAGGTAGCTCGGGCCTTGGTCGTGTAGGGCTTTGTGTGCGTGGGTGAGGAGGCGGAAGGTGATTCTTTTGTTGACGGGGAGCCAGTGTAGGTCTCTCAGATGTCCGGAGATGTGGCTGGTTCGTGGGATGTCGAGGATGAGTCTGGCTGAGGCGTTCTGGATCCGCTGGAGTCTCTTCTGGAGCTTGGCGGTGGTACCGGCGTAGAGGGCGTTGCCGTAGTCCAGTCGGCTAGTGACGAGGGCCTGGGTGACGGTCTTCCTGGTCTCGGTGGGGATCCACCAGAAGATCTTCCGTAGCATGCGTAGGATGTTGAAGCCATACTTTCATCTGGAATCGCTATATCTAGAAACAGTTTTCAAATAATTTTCTGGTTGTCTCTTATACATAATAATCATCAATCTTACTCAACAAGCGCTGTTCCTCTCTCCTTACCCCCCACGTATACGAACTGAAGAAAAACAAATCAATCAATCAATCACCAAAATTTGTATTGCGCGCTACTCACCCGTGATGGTCTCAAGGTGCTGAGGGGGGGGGGGTCGCTACTGTTCGAACAGCCAGGTCTTGAGTTGTTTCCTGAAGGAGAGATGGTCCTGGGTCAGCCGTAGGTGAGTGGGGAGGGAGTACCATGTCTTGGCTGCTAGGTAGGAGAAGGTTCTTCCTCTGACAGCGGATTTCCGAACTCGTGGGACGGAGGCGAGGGCAAGGCTGGCGGGTTGGAGCTGGCGGGCGGGTGTGTAGAATGTGAGGCGGCTATTGAGGTACTTCGGGCCCATGTCGGGGAGAGCCTTGTGTGCATGGGCGAGGAGTCAAAACTTGATCCTCTTGTTGACGGGGAGCCAGTGAAGGTCTTTCAGGTGGGCAGAGATGTGGCTGTGGCAAGGGATGTCCAGGATGAGTCGTGCTGAGGCGTTCTGAATGCTAGTCTTTTCTGGAGTTTGGCTGTGATTCCAGCATAGAGGGTGTTCCCGTAGTCCAGACGGCTGGTGACGAGGGCCTGTGTGACCGTCTTCCTGGTTTCGGTGGGGATACATCGGAAGATCTTTCGGAGCATGTGCAGGGTGTTGAAGCATGGTCATCGAGAGGGAGGAGTCCAGGATGAAGCCCAGGTTGCCTGCGTGGTCCGTTGGTTTGGGTGCCCTGTCCAGGGCAGGGGGTCATCAGGAGTCGTCCCAGGCGGAGGGAGGATGAGGACTTCTGTCTTGTCAGAGTTTAGTTTCAGACGGCTGAAATTCATCCATTCTGCAACGTCTCTCATTCCTTCTTGGAGTTTGGCTTTGGCTGTGGCGGGGTCGTTGGTGAGGGAGAGGATCAGCTGGGTGTCGTCGGCGTAGGAGATGATGTTGAGGTTGTGTTGGCGGGCGATGGCTGCGAGAGGGTTCATGTAGATGTTGAAGAGGGTGGGACTGAGTGAGGATCCTTGCGGGACGCCGCAGATGACTTCGGTGGCCGCGGATCGGAACAGGGGGAGGCGGACTCTCTGGGTTCTTCCACGAGGAACGAGATGATCCACTCCAGTGCCGCTCCTTCGATTCCGGTGTTGCTGAGGCGTTGTATCAGGGTGCGGTGTCATACGGTGTCGAAGGCTGCTGAGAGGTCCAGGAGTATGAGGGCAGCCGTTTCCCCGTTGTCGAGCAGGGACCTGATGTCGTCAGTGGCTGCGATGAGGGCGGTCTCGGTGCTGTGGTTTGCTCGGAAGCCGGAGTATGAGGGGTCGAGGGATCCGTTGGTCTTGAGGAAGGTGGACAGTTGTCTGTTGACGGTCTTCTCAATGACTTTGGCTGGAAAGGGGAGGAGTGAGATGGGGCGGAAGTTCTTGAGGTCCGTGGGGTCCACGGTGGGTTTCTTCAGGATGGCGCTCAGCTCGGAATGTTTCCAACTCTCCGGGAAGGTGGCGGATGCGAAGGAGCTGTTGATGATGTGCCGGAGCTGGGGTGCGATGATGGAGTCGGCTTTGTTGAAGATGTGGTGTGGGCAGGGGTTGGTTGGGAAACCGGAGTGAATGGTGTTCATCATGCGGGTGGTGTCTTCGGTGCTGACAGGGGTCCAGGTGCAGAGGGTGGTGGTGGGAGGCGCTGGTTCTGTGGTTGGGTGCGTGGTCAGCGCGCCAAAGCTGTTGTGTATGTCGGCGATCTTGCGTTGGAGGAACGAGGCGAGAGAGTCGCAGAGGTCTTGCAAAGGGGGTGATGTCGGTGTTGCAGGCACTAGGGTTGGAGATTCGGTGGCGTGACTGAAGGAGATGTGCTTGCTGGAGAAGACGGGGTCAAGCATGTGGCCGGCGTAGTGGGTGGGGGTGTTCACCAGTTGCTTGAGTCCGAGGTTGGCGAGGTTGTCCAGCAGGGCGACGGTGTTGCAGTCCTTGTTGTTCTACAGGTGGAAGTTGAGGTCTCCTAGGAGGATGTAGTCTGTGGATGTGAGGGCGTGTGGGCTGACGAAGTCTGCGATGGCTTCGCTGAATTGTGTGCGCGGTCCCTGGGGTCTGTAGATGAGGGTGCCTTTGAGGGTGGTCTTGGGGTCTGTGTGGATCTGGAAGTGAAGGTGTTCGGCGGCGGTGAGGGTGTCGTCGGAGTTGGTCGTGATGCAGATGGTGTTTCTGTGGATGATGGCGATGCCTCCTCCGGTTTGGTTGACGCGGTCCCTCGGGTGATCTTGTATCCCTCCGGGATGGCTATGGCGATGTCGGGGGCTGAGGAGGCGTTCATCCAGGTTTCCGTGAGGAAGGCGACGTCGGTGATGTTGTGTCGAGGAGGTTCCAGAGTTCCACTGCGTGCCTGTGGATGGAGCGGGTGTTGAGCAGGATGCACTTGAGGGGGTTGTTGCTGGCGCTCAGCTTGGCGGGTACCTGGGTGGTCCTGAGGCAGGTGAATTGGCAGGCTTGGCAGGTGAAGAGTCCGTGAGTGCGCCTCGGGTTGGCTTGGTAGCAGTCGGTGTTTCGGCCGGCGTTGAGTGCGTGGAGGGTGGCGGTGTCGTAAGTTCTTCGGGTGCGCTGGCTTCGTCGTGGACCAGGGGTCCTGGCGCTGGGCGCAGTCCATGCGCGGACGGGCGTAGATGGGCTTGCCTTTGGCGCACCTTCGACGCACAATCGGCGCACCCGCTGCGCGTACGCGCGGGCTCCATTTAAGGCGAACTGGGATGGAGGAGCAGCTGGGAGACGGGAGCGGGGCGGCCAATGGGGACACGGAAAGAAAAGGGGGCGGGGCAGCGAGGGAGAAGCAGCGGGAAGTGGGAAGCGGAGGGGGGTCACACCAGGGGAACAGTAACGGCAAAATCGCAAAGCCTCCTGACAAAAAGAAACACTACAGTGAAATGCAAAACGAAATACAACACTACAGTGAAATACAAATCGAAATACAACACTACAGTGAAATCCAAAACGTAATACAAATGAAAGGCACAAATGAGGGCAACAGCGGGAGGAAGAACGAGCAGCAGCGATGGGGCACCGAGGTCAGGGACGCACCTGAGGCGCTGGGGCAGAGACACGCCTACAGCTGGTGGGCCGTGCGGCGTGGGGGTGTCCTGAGGTCAGGTCACACTCACCTACGCCGCGTGGGCTCCATTTAAGGCCAAGTGGGAGGGAGGAGCAGCTGGGAGGCGGGAGCTGGGCAGCCAATGGTGACACAGAAAGAAAAGGGGGCGGGGCCGCGAGGGAGCAGCAGTGGGAAGCGGGGAGCAGAGGGGGTTCACACCAGGGGAACAGTAACGGCAAAATCGCAAAGCCTACTGACAAAAAAGAAACACTACAGTGAAGTGCAAAACGAAATACAACATTACAGTGAAATACAAAACGAAATACAAATGAAAGGCACAGATGAGGGCAATAGCGGGAGGAAGAACGAGCAGCAGCGAAGGGGCACCGAGGTCAGGGACGAACCTGAGGCGCTGGGACAGAGACACGCCTACAGCTGTTGGGCCGTGCGGCGTAGGGGTGTCCTGAGGTCAGGTCACACCGGTTACAAAAGTTAAACAGGAATAAAACAAGGTACTTTAATGTGATATCCGAGGTCTACAGTGACTGCTTAGGAACAGTTATGTGCAACAGGATCGGGGAGCCCCCGTAGTTAATTCAGGTTCTTTGTGAGGGACTATTTAAAACTGGAAGAGATGTAATGCCCGTGTTCTTGATGGGCAGGCTATGAGCGAAAGTTCTTTCGAGAGACAGCTAATTAAAGAACCCCATGAGTACTCAAAATTTTTAAAATTGTCCCTGAATATATTACTCATTTGTTGCATCTTGACCATTTTCCAGAGTCGGGAATTCCATTGGGTCAGAGTGGGGTTTCCGGCTTCTTCCAGGCTGGTGCCACTGCCATCTTTGCCGCACCTAGACACAGCCACAATGTACCTTTGTCTGCATTTGCTTTGTATTTCAGGGAGTCGGTTCTAAGCCCCAGCAGTGCAAACATTGATGTGTCTGGAACTGGATACCCCTGAATGTCTTTAATCAGTTTCAAAGTTTCTGACCAGAATGGTCAGATGGTAGGGCAGTCCTACCAGATGTGGCAAAAGTCACCCAAAAGGCTGAAGTCCCTCTAGCACATATCTGATGTGTTTGGAAACATTTTTTTCAGTTTCGGATAGGTACCAGTCATATAAAATGTTGTAATTGGCTTCCCATAGACCTAGAGAATGGTTGCGTCTGTGTATAACTCCCTATAATGCTCTCCAGTCTCCCTCTGAAATGTCATGACCCAGGGTGTGTTCCTAAAAAGCAATAGATAGATAGATAGATAGATTTATACTCACAATTAATTAAAATCATTGCAATTCGTACAAAAAGGAAGATAAAAAACAATTTCAGCTCTCAATTTAAAAGGAAAAAGAGAAACACAAGTTTATATCTGATATCTGACACAGCAAGGATTCATGAGTGGTATCTGCCAGTAGAATTGAATTCATCTTAGTCATACATTTTACAAAACGGGCGGCCATTTGAGCTGATTCCCCCTTCATACACTCCTCTAACGCTTCGTGGCAGGTCTGCACATTAAGAATTCTCCAAATGGGGTGCAACCAATACGTTTGAAGGGGGAGTAGAGTGCTGCAGATACACTGGACGTGTGTTAAATTTTCTTCCCTGTTGTTGCAGTAGCTGCACTGGGAGGAAATGTCTGCCTTGTACTTACTTCCTTAATTAGCCCAAAACGCAGTCTCATTAACTGGTGTTTCACTAATGCCTTCATGGAGGATGACAGGTAGTGTGGTAGGGTTTTAAGATCGTAGAGATTTGACGCCCAGCTGCCATGTGATAGTCTTTTCACAGATATTTCATCCTGTTTCATAGACAGTATCTCCAATGGGTAGTGAGCTCGCCCATATATTGTGGGCTTCTAAAGCATCCAAGCAGAATGTCAAAAATGTATTCCAAGAAGTGCTAGGATTATTTAACAGTGACCAGACGCAATTCCTTAATGTGGAGGCTTGGGCCACTTTTGTTTTTGCACAGTATGCAACAAATCGTGCTTTCATGGTCCAATGTTGGGAGAAAAAACAGACCTGCGGATTTGGGCATGAGAGGTCCAGCCAGGTGAACATTTTATCTTTAAAAGTAGTGGCGCCGAAGGCTATTGTAGATAGTAATTTGGCATCTATCACTCTAATTAACAGGGTGAAGTCAGGAGAATGGAGATCTTTCTTATTCAAAGAATGGCCCCTTCAAGGCTGCGGGCCACACTTTGCATTGCCACAATTTGCGGACCTGAGCTCTCTCTGTGGTCTATCCAAACTCCAAGATATTTGTAAGTGGTGACTACCTCAATAGATTTTCCAGCAATGTACCAGGGGCGCTGTCGCGCTTGTCTTCTAGGGACTATCATCACCTTGGTTTTAGAGATATTAATCTTCAGCGCATTGGTTTCACAATATGTTGCCAAGGAATCAAAAAGGCATTGGAGGCCCACCTGTGTTTGGTCGAGTAGAATCGTATCATCTGTGTATTGCATTGACTGGATTTCAACAGATGCGATTCTTGGTGGGAAAGAATGAGAGCGGACAAGCCTAAAAAGCAATATGTTGAGGCGGCCGCGTGAGCATTGTGCGGAGTAGTAAATCGTACAAAAAAGCAATGGTGCCCTTAGTACCCCTAGCCACCTTTACAAAATGCTCCAGTGGGGTGAGCTCCCTCATAGCTGCTTCCCATGTATCTGGTTGGTACAATGCCCATAACGATGCAGTTGACAATAGCGAAAGTATTCCCACCTGTAAGATTATAATCCGCTGTTCAAAGTTGTGGATATCTGTGTTGTGAAAGAAGTGTGATAGTATCAGGCAACCTCCCTCCCTCCATGCATCAAAAGGTCCTGGGGGCACTGCTGGAGGGACCAACAGGTTGTAGTGAATTGGGGTGAAGGGAGAGGGAAGTATTCTCCTTGCCGTTTTCCTAAGTACTGTATCCCAGGTTCTCAGGGTGGCCCCTGTTGGTGTGCTGAGGTTGGTGTTAGGAGGGTTGTCCACCTTTGGTTTCCATAGTAGTTCCCAGATGATCCTCTCTGTGATTACCCTGTCCATGTGGAGCCAGTGCTTGTCAGACTCCCTCTGGGAATATCCAGTGATGACCCTAAGTTGGGCCGCCTGGGTAGGGGTTAAAATCCGGGCAGGTCAAACCTCCCTCCGACCTGGCATTTGGAGCAATTTGAAGGGGAGACGAGCTCTCTTGTTTTACCAGATGAATGCATTGAGTGTTGTCTTTAGTACCCTCAGGTAGTCTGTCTCTCGGTCAATGGGCAGGCTTCAGATTAGATGGAGGAACATAGGCAGCCGCACCATATTGACCACATGAATCCTGCTGCGCCATGATAGATAAAGAGGAGCCCATTTCATACGTTGACTTTCAAACTGTGTTAGAGTGGTGGGTAGCCTGGAACCACTGCAAGACCCTGGGCATCAGTTTGATGCCTAAATATGTGAGGTATTTTGTTTCCCACTGGAATGGCATTGTTGGCATTATTGCCTCCATCTCTGCATCTGGAAGAGTTAAGTTGAATAGGGAGTACTCAGACAGGTTTACACATAAACCCAACACTCCTTCAAATAGTCAGAGTTCACTATGAAGGGCGGCCAATGCGTGTTGTGGATCGGTAGTGGGTATTCGGATGTCATCAGCAAATAAGGAGATCTTGTGCTCCTCTGCTCCAAAATCAATCCCCTTGATCATATGGTTGGCCCTTATCATTGCTACAAGGGGTTCAATACTCAGGGGGGCGAGGAGGGGGGAGAGTGAGCATCCCTGTTTAGTTACACTTTCTACCCGAAATGGCTCTGCACTCATTCCATTGACCAATACTCTAGAACATGGCACTCAGATCATGGTAATGAAGGTCTTGCAGAAACCAAACTGTCCCAGGGTGGAGAATAAAAATTACCAATCCATTTGGTCAAACACTTTCTCAGCGTCCAGGCCAAGCACGACCACTGGGATCTCCTTCTTGGTTACTTCCTCTGTCAGGTGTATAAGTCTCCGCACATTATTGTGGGTCTGTTTCCCCTTGATAAAGCCTCAGTTGTCCCGATGGGTCAAATCAGGCATCAGGTCCTCGAGCTAAGAGGCAAACATTTTAGAGTAAAGTTTTGCATCAAGATTGAGGAAATCTATGGGGTGGGATGACCTACAGAGTTTCAGATCCTTTCCGGCCTTGGGAAAAACCATGAGGATGACGTCACTCATGTCTTTATTCCTGCCAACTTCGGCTACATGGTTAAAGAGACAGGTCAAATGTGAAACAAGTTCCACACTAAATGTTTTATAGAAATGTGTTGTAACCCCATCTGGACCATGGAATTTCAAAAGTTTTAGGGAGCCTATGGCTTGAGGTACTTCTTCCTCTCTAATCGGTTCTTTCATCTGCTCATTCTGCGTGGGTGTAATATGTAGTTGATCTACCTTGGTAAGGTAATCTAGTTGAGACAGTGAGAAAGTGGGTTCATCAGAATATAGTGAATTATAGAACTGTCCGAAGATGACAGATTTACCCTGTTCTGATTTATCCAGGTCACTCTTGGGGCGATAGATATCACCAATGTACTAACTTTCCCTTCATACCCTGAGTTGATATGCCAAATGTTCTCCCACCTTGTTGCCTTGTGTGTTGGATGTTTGCTTGATTCTTTAAAGTGTCAGTTTGGCTCTGTTTGTATATATTGCATTTAGTTTCCCCTTCACAGCTGTGACTTTGCTCTGGAGGGCTATGGTTGGTGTAATCCTGTGTGCTTGTTCCAGTGTCTGGAGCTCTGCTTCTAATGTCAAGCATTCAGTGCTCCATTGTTTATTCAGCGCTGTTTTTCCAACCATGCACTGAACCCCCCCAAGACTGCATTAAACACGTCCCACTGGCTAGAGGGAAACGTATCCTGGGACTTGTTCGTCTGAAAGTAATAATTTCTAGATTTAGGCAGTTCATCCCATGCTAGTCTAACTCGTAGTATAGCATGTACAAAGAACCAGCATGAGTTGGTCCACCATCGCTGCCGAGGCTATAATACTGTGACTTTTTTACCGGTATTAGTGTCTTAATTGGCCATGTCCAGTGCAGGAATTGCCCGTACCTTGTCCGTTGTCTATGCAGTTGAGAAAGTCGTCAGACCACCCCTGTGGCAGTTGCGTGACCATGCTCAGTGTTCCTTTGGTGCCATTGCCCATCAAGCCTCTTAATGTCCCATTCACCAGGCCCATAGATCCAATCGCCATGAGCACCCAATAAACCTGGGAGCGGAAATATAGCGCCCGGTCATTTAACGCCTCCTCTGTTGTTTAGGGGTCACTGGAAGAGCCAGGGAGAGCTACCCCTAACCCCTCTGACCTCGTTCCTGACCCCAAATTTGGTCCCAGGATGCATGTTTCCAGTCCAGGGAAGCCATGGCTTGGCAGTTTGGGCTGGACTGTTCCCATGAGGCACAGGATCAAGACTTATTTGCATATAGCTGTGTCTGAACTTGGGTGGAGAAGTGAGCTCAAGAATGATGGACTCAACTCAGATCTGTGATTGGGGGTGAGTGTCTGAAAAGTTTCAGTGCTAAATCCATCATCTCCTTGTGTTTGCTTTGTTTGCCCTAAGATAGCAGGGTAGGACCAGACATGTGTACCTTGCTCACTTTGCCACTGGATTCAAACTAGCCTGGCTGAAGCGAGGTGTTACCCTGAAACTGGTCCTAGCTGTGTCTGAACTGGGGTAGTGAAGTGAGCTAAAGAATGATGATGGATTCAACCGAGATCAGTGATGGTGGTGAATGTCTGAAAAGTTTCAGCGCTCCGTATATCATCTCCTTGTGTTTGCTCTGTAGATCCAATCACCATGAGCACCCAATAAACCAGGGAGCGGGAATCCAGCTGCCGGTTGTTCAACGCCTCCTCTGGAACAGGTCTGGTCGCTCCCCTGCTGCCGCACAGCTCCACCTGTGCTCCAAGTGCCTCCCATGATGCCACTACCCAGTGGCGAGGTGTCTCCGATGTTGAGCCTGTGAGCTGCGCTCCTTAAATCTTACTGTACTGTTTTCTGTGGTAAGGTGTCTCTGTTGTTGTGCCTATTAGCTGTGTTTCTTAATTTTACTGTACTGTTCTGTTTCTGCTGCCCTCGCCTTTTGCCTCGCTTCCCTCTCCCCCACTTTTTTCTTGTGTTACCCCTTCCCGTTTCCAACCACCTTTGCTGCATACTCCTCAACA
This sequence comes from Lissotriton vulgaris, assembly GCF_964263255.1. Classification (NCBI taxonomy): domain Eukaryota; kingdom Metazoa; phylum Chordata; class Amphibia; order Caudata; family Salamandridae; genus Lissotriton; species Lissotriton vulgaris. The sequence goes on along the minus strand of NC_141694.1, from coordinate 1,868,932,095 downwards.
CCCGCTCCGCACGCAAACATGCCGTCGAGCTCTGGGACCTGCTCAACACCACCGCCCCAGATGTTGCCATCCTGACCGAGACCTGGAGGAACGACTCCTCAGGACCTGACATATCCTTAGCCATCCCGGACGGTACAAGATCTCCCGCAAAGACCGCACCAACGGAATTGGAGGAGGGATAGCATCATCCACAAGTCCACCCTCTAGGTCCACACCCTCGCAGATGACTCCCTCAACTCCGCTGAACACCTTCACTTCCGGATCCACACCACACCACCCTCAGAGGAACACTCGCCTACAGACCTCCCGGACCCCGGGCCCTTTTCAGCGACTCCATCGCCGACCTCGCCAGCACCCACACAATCGCCTCCACGGACTACATCCTCCTCATGGACCTGAACTTCCACCTCAAGAACAACAACAACGCCAACTCCACCACCCTAATCGACAACCTCAGCCTCCGACAACTCGTCACCGGACCTACCCATGCCGCCGGCCACACGCTCGACCCCGTCTTCTCCACAGGGACCCACGTCACCTTCAACCACACCACTGAACTCCTCTGGACCGACAATCGATGCATCCACTTCACATACAAGAAACCAACCACGCACCACCGGACCCAACAGCTGCCTCGCCCCTGCTGGAGCAAAATCACCGAAGACCAGCTGACTTCCACCCTCGCCCAGAACCCACCCATTGACACCACCGACCCGGACGCCGCCGCCTGTAACTTCAGGCAGTGGATCGATGACTGCGCCAACACTCTCGCCCCGCTCAAGAAACCCTCCATCAACCACTCCAGCAAGAAAGCTGCCTGGTTCCCCGAAGAACTCCAGACCTCCACATGCCGGAGCTGGAGAAGAAATGGCTCCACAACTGCACACCAGACAGCCATGCAGCCCACAAGGACGTCATCCGTAGACAACACCACCTCATCAGAACAGCCAAGAGACCTTTCTTTAAAACCCGCCTGGACAACAACGCACACGACAGCAAAGAACTTTTCAACATAGTGAAGGAACTCTCCAACCCCAGCACCAACACCAATGACATCCTGCCCTCGCAAGAAATGTTTGACTCACTGGCCACCTTCATCCATCGCAAGATCGCTGACATACACGACAGCTTCAGCACCTTATCCGCCCGACCACAACAGACCCCATCCCTAACGCCACATGCACCAACCAGCTGACCTCCTCGTTCTGCGTCACTAACGACGCAAGGACATGAACCCCTTCCACTCCGGCTTCCCATCAGACCCCAAAGCAGTCGCAACCATCACACCCCAACTACGGAAGGTCATCAACATCTCCTTCGACACAGCAACATTCCCGGAAAGTTGGAAGCACGCCAAAATAAACGCCCTCCTCAAGAAGCCCAAGGCGGACCCCGAGACAGCCCTCATCTCCGCCACAGAAGACATCCGACGGCAACTAGACAATGGTGAAACCTCAGCCCTCATCTTCCTGGATCCATCTGCCGCCTTCGACAAGGCCTGCCACAGCACACTAAGAACACGCCTCCAAGAAGCCAGAATCCAGAAGAAGGCCCCGGAGTGGACCACGTCCTTCCTCTCCGAAAGAACCCAGAGAGTCCGCCTCCCACCCTTCCGATCCAAATCCACTGACATCATCTGCGTCGTACCCCAGGGCTCATCCCTCAGCCCGACCATGTTCAACGTCTAAATGGCCCCCCTCGCACAGGTAGCCCGCAAGCACAACTTGAACATCATCTCCAACGACGACGACACCCAGCTCATCCTCTCCGTCACCAAGGACCCGCAAACTGCCAAAACCAACCTCCACGAGGGAATGAAGGCTGTCGCCGATTGGTTGAGAGGTAGCCGCCTGAAACTGAACTCAGACAAGACAGAAGTCCTCATCCTTGGCCCCATCCCCTCTGCCTGGGATGACTCCTGGTGGCCGACCACACTGGGAACAGCACCAACACCCACGGACCAAGCACGCAACCTAGGATTCATCCTAGACTCCTAACTCTCCATGTCAAAGCAGGTCAACGCCATCTCCTCCTCCTGCTACAACACCTTCCGCATGCTTTGCAGGATCTACAAATGGATCCCGACCGAAACCAGAAGAATAGTAACCCAAGCCTTCGTCAGCAGCAGGATGGACTATGGAAATGCACTCTAAGCAGGAATCCCGGCCAGACACATATGACGGCTTCAACACATCCAGAACGCCTACGCCCGCCTGATCCTCAACATCCCTCGACGCAGCCACATCACCTCCCACCTAAGAGACCTGCACAGGCTCCTCGTCAATAAGAGGATCACCTTCAAGCTCCTCACCCACGCACACAAAGCACTCCACAACACCAGACCAGCCTACCTGAACAACAGACTCAACTTCTACACCCCCGCCCGCCAGCTTTGCTCCGCCAGCCTCGCTCCACCAGCCTCGCCCTCGCCGCCGTCCCACGCATTCAACAAACAACCTCCGGCGGCAGATCCTTCTCCTTCCTCGCCGCCAAGACCTGGAACACCCTTCCTACCCACCTGCGACAGACCCAAGACCTGCTCACCTTCAGAAGACTCCTCAAGACCTGGCTCTTCGAGCAGTAGCAGCACCTCTGCCCCTCAGCGCCTTGAGACCCTCACGGGTGAGTAGTGCGCTTTACAAGTTCACTGATTGATTGATTGTTTAGGGGGCCACTGGGAGAGCTAGGAATCAATGCCCCCTCTGACCTTGCTCTCGGCGCCTCGGAGACGTCCACCGCCTGACCACTGTTCGGCATCTCCAGGCCCAGGAGTGTTACAGCTTTGTCTAGTTCCATAATGTGATATGCTCTTTTTTTAAATTTACAGGCCACCCGAAGGGGTATGACCATCTATATTGGATATTTTCTGAGGGTGTGGCCAAGCGGAGGCTCCCACATCGAGCATGAATCTCGCCATCCACACTGCACTTAGGTGGCCAAATATGAGCCCACAGGGATTGGAACACCGCTGGAGGCTGACACAGGGCTGCCCATTCCGCAAACTCCAGGTGTTTTAGCTAAAACGAGTCCCAAGAGGGTGCAACCCGTAGACAAGATGGCGACGGCCAGAGCCCGGAGCTCACACTTACCGGGCGAGCTCCGTGACCCAGTGTCGAACCTCACAGATGTGTCCAGGGTGAGCACTGATGGAACAAATACTGCGGTGAAATGATGGAAGCCCAGAAAAGGCAGCCAAGAGCAGGGCAGGCACAAACCAGAACCGGCCTATCACTCAGTCCCCTCCCTCCACATCGAAAACAACGGAGGCAGCCAAGAACCGGACATACATCGGGAGGCGGCACACCGAGATGCATTGCCCCGCTGAACATCAGAGACATGAGGAGGAAGCAGGACGACTCGAGAAGCACTCTGAGTACTGAGGCCAGCAATGCCTGACACCCAAGATGGCAGCCGGCTAGCGCTACTAACAATCGCCCAGAGCCCGGCGCGTACGGCAGCAGCCGAAGAGAGAGTCCCCAGAAGCAGCATCAAGATGCTGAAACCATCCGGGGGTAGACTGGGCAGGAGATGTGGCACCATTAGAAGTAAGGAGAATTGAAGGCACCAACCCTGTTGCATACATGGAGACATGGACCAAATCATTCACCCGACCATTGACCATTGAGCATACTGCATTCTTCTCCATTGAAAGAGTCCATAAGGTGCCGGCATGTAGACGCCCGCCCAGCACACCCCCTCGACCGATCTGGTACTTAGAGCAGCCAGACAGCAAGGCCCTATCCCAATTCAATTAAATTTATTTTATTATGATTTGGAATTCCGAAGAATTCCACATAACATTACAATAAAACATGAATTCTTAAAAAACAGTATTAAAAACCCAAGAGGAAACACCCTGAAATTATCCTACATTACACACAGTACATAATAAATGTTTCATTAAACCACTAACTTTAATTACGAATAAATACTGTAAAAAACAATTTTCCTAAAATTACCTCCTCCCTGAGGGGACTAATCTCTGTTAATCATTAAATACGTCACTCAGGGGGGCTGAATTCTTCTAATCATTATCTGGTAAGGAACACTATTGGCTGACTCCCTAATTTAATAAAACGATCTAATCTAATCTACAATTACATTTGAGCAGCGCCTGGTTAAGAGATTATGTATAGTTCATCCAAAATACGGTTGCATTAAAACATTTCTTTCGTCGAGGACAGAGAACAGTGTTAACAACAGATGATTTTGTAAAGTGCTACTGAAAGTGCAAATATATTAAGATAAAGTGCTAGTGCATAGATGCCTTAATCCTGGACAGAGCCCAGAGTGATTACAGCATCAATATAACCAAAATAACTCGGAAAATGCACAAGAAAGTTAAGTAGCAAACAGGATTGTTAAACACACTAATAAATAATTATTACTTATTAGAAATATTTAAAGTGCTCACAAAGTGCTAAGACAAGGGAAGTTATACAAGGTACTATCCACATCAAAAACAAACAGATAATGCTCTTGCCGGACTACTCCCGAGCAGTGCAACGCCAATGGGCCTCGTTTCTTGAGGTACAACGTCGTCTCTGGCTGAAAGGAATACAATACTCCCTGCTGTTTCCATTCCGTCTCAAAAAAGTGCACGAAGGTTCCAACACATTTTTTATGGATGCAGAAGAAGCCATGATAGGGCAGACCAACACTGCAAGAAACACCCCAAGTTTGCAAGGCTCCCAAAGACACAAAGCATCAGCAGGCACTGAGCAAAACAACAAAGCAGAAGAAAGACTCCGAAATGCACACCCATTCCATGGGCTCAACTGACCTAGAACAAATTTAACAGGAAAGACGAAAAATCATACAAGCCACAGCAGAGCTCAGACCCTCCTACCCCACAAAGGACCTGAATAGAGGCCCTCTTATCTTCTCATCATGGGAGGAAGTGGCAGTGAAGGCTCAATCTTAAGGGTGGACTCAGTGACCCCACCACTGGTCACACCACAGACTGCTGACACACTGATATGAATGAGCATCAGTAGTCTATGTAAGCAGGATACCCCTGTAAGTCGCATTATAATGGAACTCGAGGTATATGATTAATTGCGCCGCTCCTTCATCAGGCCAGCTAAGGTGAAATGTTCCTGCAAATGCCCCTAAGGAGAGCCACTGCGCTGACATGCACTGCCATCCCCACACTATGTTTAAGTCCACTTCTTGCACAAGAGCAAGTTTGGAGGTATCACTTGTTGCAATAGGTCCCCAGTATTGGGATTGTTCCCCACCCCTGTTGTCTCCCCCCATGATGTCCCACATCACCACACTGTATTCTTATGTGTACATCATTAAGGGACAGCAGCTGAACCAGGAAAGCAAGGGTAGCCTAAGGAAGGGAGGTTGCTTAATACTTGACGCCGTGCCCGACCATACTCCTCCCCAGACTCCCCCAATACCATATGGCACATAAGGGAAACCTCACCATCCTAACACTAAACGTGCAAGGCATGCACACAGCAGGCAAGCGATACTCAATTTAAGTATACACAGAACAAGGAGATCGCACTAGTACAGGAAACCCACCTGGTAGCAGGAGAGTTAGAAAAACGGCACAAGCACTGGCGCTGGATATTCTGTGCCACAACATACTCGGCCTATGCACGAGGAACCTTTATCTGGATGCGACCAGAGGTCACTTTCCAGGAACTAGCCAGGAAAATCAACTCCTAGGGTCACTACGCTCTTACACAGGGTCTCCTAGATGGTCCTAGATGGTCAGCTAGTAGTCCTGGGAAGCATTTACGCACCTAATACAGGACAGAGTAAATTCTGGGGCATACTTTCACTCCCATTGAGCTTACACACTCAAGCGCCATGGATCCTGGGAGGAGATTATAATTTGGTATGAAATACGCTCCTAGACAGATCCTATCCCCCACCCAGCCTCCCCAATAGTAGCACAGGCCAAACGCTTTGCAGCATGGACAACACTGAGCTTTACTCATTCCACTCGATACCACATGATCTCAAGGTCCGCCTAGAAAGCTTCCTCTCCTCCCCCATACTTCCCAAGATAGGGAGTCCGAATACCTAGGCAGGATCATGTCAGATCACAATGCCTATGCAATCACTCTTGCGTGGCACCCACCCAGACCACCAGTCACCACTGGCACCTACCCAAAGAATGCATGGCGACCCTGTATTTAGTAAAACACAAGCAGAGCACATACTGAATAATTTTTTAGGAAAAACACACACAGACACCACCCGTGCAATGGAACTGAATGTATTCAAGGTCATGATCAGAGGCACATGCATACAGCACATCACAGGGGTGTGTAAAACCCTAGAGCGCTGCATAAGCAAAAACAAGCGCGCACTGGCCACGCTAACACAAGCAGCAGATAAAAACGAGTCCACGCCGGTCCAAGTAGTGGAAGCTAAAACCTCATATGCAGAGGGCACTAGCAGACCTCTGCAGATATAATATTAGGTGCACACAGCTAGGGCACACAAAGAAGGAGACAGAGCAGGTGCACTACTGGCGTGGCTAGTGAAACAGGACACAACCCTTCCACCGAAGCACAGTGGGCACCCTAGTTCATTCACAAGCCTCTATCCTAGACATATTCCTGCAACACTATATGCTGCTCTATTCAGCCTCCGACCCAGTAGACGCGGAGCGACACAATAGATTCTTTGATGAGCATTCCTTACCTCCATAGCGCAAAGCGACTGACACACCCTAGATGAACCAATTACCGCGACAGATTTCACACAGGCGCTGCAGGCCACGTGTAAGGCTCCCGGGCTAGACAGCCTCCCACTAGAATTTGTCTGCACTTTCTCCACACAGTTGGTCCCCCGACTGGTGAAGCTGTTCCAAGCAGTCCTAGATAAGGGTGTGCTACCGCAATCCATGTGGGAGTTGGTTATAGTCTTTAAACGGGACAGAGACCCCCATATCATTGGATCATATCGACCATAGTCCTGTTACCAGCAGACTACAAAATATACAGGAAAATATTGTGGGACAGATACTCCATAATCCTCCCAACACTTATACACTCAGATAAGTGAGGGTTTGTGCAGGGGAGAAACACCTCCTATAACATAAGGTACCTGTTTCATGTCCAGGATCAGATTCAGAATCACTTATCACTTCCCCCATGTACCATTCGTGGTCCTGGACCAGGAAAAAGCCTTTGACAACCTCTTATGGGCCTAGCCCCTGCAGGCCATACAGCGGATTGGAGTGGGACCCCGCCTGCTCGCATACACCAAAATCATATACTCCAAGCCGACCTCCAGGGTGAAACTTGGGCACCACATGTCACCTTTATTCCCGATACTGAGAGGCATGCACAAGGCCTGCCCGCTCTCCCCTCTGCTCTTTGCAATGGTGATGGAGCCATTTTGTGATCCGATTCTGCAAGGAGGGAGAGAGTTAGGGCATCCCAATTGCAGAATCTTTCCATGCGATCTCCTTGTACTCGGATGACATACTCGTCTAAATCCGAGACATCACGTTAGAACTCACCCCAATATTTAACACTACGAGGCGGTAAACTGGGCCAAGTCCACAATATATCCCCTCTCGGGCAGCTTCCCCCCTCAGAAAATAGAAGTGGGCAGCATAGATGTATCATGAAAATCCCAAGCAGCATGATACCTAGGTATACGATTGTACCACATGCTGCAAGTCATGTATGAAGGAAATCACCGAAGGGCACTGTCCGGAATCAGATCCTCCAAGAACTTCTGGAAGGATCACCCCTTGGCCCCATCGGAAAAATTGCACTGGACAAGATGATACAGGTCCAGCGACTACTGTATTATTCTACTAACATCTCAGTGGTCCCCCCGTCCCTTATTTTGGGAGATGGATACCATTCTCAGAACCCTTATTGGGGGAACAGGACCCCGGATTCCCTCGCCAAACTGCAGCTACCCATAGACCAAGGATGTCTGGGTGCCTCTTGCTTCGAGGCATGCTTCCTTGCAGCAACAATTTCAATGGCTGTCACAGTGGGTAGTGGGCCCCAAATTTGGGGAAACCCTCACAAATGCACGGCCAATTCAAATCACTACCATACACCGCATGCTATAGCCCGGAGCTGGACCAACACAGGTGTGCCCACTCCAGGTGACAATGGCAAGCACATACTTGAAACGGGTATACAAAATGAAACATCCAACCACTGGTAGGATTCCCCAAAGGCTGTGCTCACTACACAGAAAGAGCGCTGCGTGCATGGACGGAACACTCAATTACGGAGGAGGGCTCCCTTTATGTGAATGGGCAACTACAGACATTAATAGAATCTGCAATAGACACAGACCTCCCAAGGGGACAATTCCTCTAACACAGGCAGCTACTAAAAGACTACCCTTGTGTGTGACACCCAGTTAATACGAAGCCACCCATGCACCCAATTATACACGCAATCCTGAAGAAAAGTCCCGGCCGACACCTGGTGACATGGCTATATAATGCGGTGCAAGCACTGAACTCATTCTCTCTCACTCCACTCCATGAGAAATGGGAGACTAAGATCCAGAGACCACTCCACGACAAAGAATAGTTGCAGGCACTGGAGTTCCACAAAAAAGTGTACTGCAACTACTGATTCAAAAACATTCAACTCCAAATACTACACCACGCCTACCTGACACCAAAAAAGCTTCAGCATTTCTACCAAACACTCCAGGATTTGTTTAGTTTGCAACAGGGAGTTGGTCCTGCTCAGTGTGCTGATGAAAGGCTAGTGTTTGTGGCTCTTTCACTGCAAATTTCTTCTGTGGCAGCAGAGCCATTGTGGCTTACATCCTCCCGCCCATCCTGGCTGACCACGCCCCCCATTTGCTGCAGTTTTATTTTCTCCAGTAACATTCTGTATTCTTCACCTTCTCTTTAGGGCTCAGGGAGCTCCTGTGTACCGGCACCCTCGAGAGAAACGCAGGTTCAGCTAAGTCACTATTTGTACCCTTATTTTTGTCACCTCTTTCTTGTGAGGTTAGTTCTGTGAAGCCTTTTTAGTAGGATTATAGTCTAATAGTAGCACTCAACAAAATATAAAGTGTATAATTCTCGCCCCAAAAAAACTATATTTCAAGTTGTCAGACTTCTGTCTTTTAGTTTGATGACACTCGTTTCAGGGGATTATAATCTTTCCTTTTCCAGTACCTCCCTTTGTTTTGAATGGCCCTTTTGTTTCCTTCCATGGTTGAGTAAAGATTTACACACCTGGCGTAGCTATGCTGCTCCTGAAGCTTGGCAGGTAGTGAAGCTATGCCAGTTTATCAGATGGGTCTCCGGTTCCATCCTAGCTGTAGACTCTCTCCCTCCGTCCACAGAGTTCACAACACCGGGCAGTGTCCCTTCGGGTGTCAATGCATCACTGGCCTTCTAACTTGGCTTTCTGGGGGACTCTTCTCTGCTCTCTTTCTCCTTCTCTATTCTGACCTATTGCATCTAACGAATGGCGCTTTCTCCTGTGCACTGATTAGCTCCGTCTCCTTGCTCTCTCTGATGCGCAGGACCGGGCTGATCGTTGTTCCGCTGTGGTTTGCCTGACGTTCGGTTGATGTTTATTTGCAGAATCGGACGACAATATAAGAAGGACGTAGCCTTTCTTATTCCCCCAGCTGGTGACAGATGCATTCCTTGATTTTCATGATTTTGTAAACCTAGAAATGTGAATTGTCAAGCTGTGCTCATTTGGCCCACCCTGTTTTCCTTAGTAGTATGCTAAGGCCTTCCTGCCTTTTCCCACATTCTAACCAAATGTCCCCCAAGAGCATTTTGCTTAAAGTTTGGTGACATGTTCTTGTTGCAGATGAATAAGAGGACATCTCCATCAAACAAAATGGCACATACTTCATATAGCTATGAGGAAATACCCCAGTTCACCTCCTTGTAGCCTCCTCACTTTCTCTTGACAATGATTCATGTTGTCACAGAATTGTGGATGAAAGATGCAGGAGGAACAATCACATTGCCAAAATGCAGGCACAAAAGTTTACTGGAGACATTACCTTGTGGTCCTGTGTGCTGTTGTAGTGTAGAACATGCACTAGACATTTATCCATCGAGATAGCACTTACTAATTCATCAGTATAAAGTACTCTAGGTTGGTAGACATTTTAGTAAAAACTGTGGACTCCTCTTGGCTACAATTAGGTTTCATTCTGACCATGATGCTGACTTATTAAAATTAAACCTCAACAGCAAGCACTTATAAGGTGCACCAGCTGAAGCTCCACTTGAATAAAGGGTAAACAATGCTAACTTCTTGGGTTTGGTGGAGGCAAAGTAAAGGCCTTTGCTCAATTATTCCAAGTTGAAAAATTATCTGAAATCCTTTATGGAGGTGAATTAGTTGTTGCCCTATTAGAGCGCAATCTGACCAGGGGTGACAAATGGTTTCTTTCTTTTCATCACTTGGTAAGAGCGGAGTCTACGGTTCTCCCTTTTAAATACCCTAGTATGCAAATGCCCAAAATCCATAGCACCACTCACACAGTTAGGAAATATCATTTAAAAAGCCTATGAAATTCACAGAAAAAATGAAAGCTTAGAGAGACTTTATAGTTAGGATAAAATTTCACTCATAAAAAAACAGTGTAATTCAGCAGTTATAGTTGCCTGAGCTAACTATAACTTACTTTCCCACAATGCACTGCTTAAGACTTGACATATTACATCACTCATGACATGGTCAGTAACATCACTCATGACATCACTGACAACATCTCAAATTACATCACTGATTACATCACCCAGTGATTGTGAGTGTTTTCAAAAGGGTTCTTAGTATTAAAAAAAGGGTCATAGTGAGTCATGCGCATGGAAAGGGCTGCATCCCTTGCTTGTTTAGAATACAGCCCCGGGAGGACCAGGTCCAGGGTGTATTGTTTTAGAAAAGGAGGGGGCCCACATGAGTCCCACCCTAAGGCTTATTGAGTGTCAGGGACCATCACCTCCTTGGTGAGTCATTTATAAAAAAGGAGGGGGTAAACAGGGTCCCCCTCTATGTGCTCTATAAGGCCCAGGGACCACCACCTCCCTAGGGCAAAAAAAAGATTGATGATGGGTTGCGAGGACCCCCCAAGCACTGTCGACCACCACCATGGGGCAAAATTAGCCTAATGGAGGGTCCGCAGACCCCCTCAGGCCAAATATATATTTGTTTAATTGGGAGAGGGACAGTACGGCCCCCTCCCAGCCATCTACAGCCCCAGGGACCATTACCTACCTGGGGTCAATCCATGCAGGTCAAAGGAGGGGAAGGTGCTGCCTCTCTCCTGTAGCCATTAATATCCTTTGGGAACAGCATCTCCCTGGGCCAGTTCCTGCTACGTACCGGTGTGCCCACCCCTGGGATATAGCAAGTTTATTTTGACTTGGCCCCAGCTTTCAGCAATCGAGAGCTGTTAAATGCCTTCGCTTGTTGGAAGTGGAAGCTTTCATTACATTCCCTGGCTGTTGTCAAATGGCCAGGAAAACAGACAAAAGGATTGCTCTCACAGACAGGGAGCTTCTCGTTTAGCAGCTCCCTGTGTGTGAGAGCACTGCTGGCTCCCATACGAGGCAGGAAGCTTGCTGGGAACATAGGGGCCTTGAGGCTCCCCCCTCAGTCGGGGGGTAAAAACAAGAAAGAGGCAGAATAAAGGTCAGGAAAGAGCAGAAAGAGATAAAATTAAGGTGAGAAACAAGCAGAAAGAGGCAGAATAGAGTTGAGAAACAAGCAGAAAGAGGTTAAATAAAGGTCAGAAAGGAACAGAAAGAATCAGAATAAACGTCAGCACTGAGCAGAAATAAAGGTTTGAAATAAGCAGAAAGTGGTTAAATGAAGGGGAGAAATTAGCAGAAAGAGGCAAAATAAAGGTAAGAAATGAGCAGAAAGAGGCAGAATAGAGGTCAGAAACAACTACAAGCATAAACAGACAGGAGGTGAAATAGAGAACAGAAACGAGCAGAAAGGGAAAAAATAAAGGTCAGAAACAAGCAGACCGAGGAAAAATAAAAGGCAGAAACGAGCTGTAAGAGGCAAGATCAAGGTCAGCAACGAGCAGAAAGAGGCAACATATAGCTCAGAAGTGAGTAGAATAAATGAAGAAAACTAGTGGTGGGTGGTAAACTTTTCGGTTCCAGCGGAGTTTGCCGAGTTTTCCACTCCGGACACCACTTGGAATGTGGAGTTTGGCCAATACTCCGTCAACCGACTACGGAGTAGAATTTACTGATGCGCTCACCCCTAGACATCATACCCTAACCAGTAGTGTGCCAGGATATGCATTTGCATGGTGGCTTAGAAAGGGTTCACAAGAAGAAGCAAGAATGGTTGTGGTATATATTCCCGCACTCTGGATTGTATCAAAAAATCTAAAGGGTGCTCACTCCTTGGGCCAACTGTCTTAAAAAATACCCACACAAGCAAGAATGTATTTATTAGTGGAAGAAGCACTCCTTAAACATACATTTTGATTTCAATTGAGTCACAAATAGAAAGTAATATGAGCTCGAACGTTCGTACTAACAATAGGAAAAAGGAAAAACGTTGTTGTATTTTACAAGACCAAACAACACAGAATAGGTGTTCGAATTTTGAAAGACTTAGTCTTTATTTTTTTGTTTCATGTAAAGCAACAACCACAGCTAACACATGTCATCCCACAAACAAAGGAACTTCCTCAGAGCTGTTGAAATTCTTAAGATTAACACTCAGCATAGCCGATATAACAATTAAAAACACAAAAGACTAAGGGCCAGATGTGTGTTGCCCAATACCGGTCGGTAACGGCCGAAATTACCGAATTTCGGCCGTTACCGACTGGTATTGGTTTTTTGAGATGTAGGTAGCATTTTTTAAGGATTCGGTATTTTACCGAATCAGTAATTTAAGGATTCGGTAAAATACCAAATTCTTAACATACCGATTCGGTAAATTACCGAATCCAGGATATAGGGAGCACTCAAGTTAGTGCATTCCTCAGTTAAGGATTCGTTATTTACCACCAACTAGAAGTTGGTGGTAAATAATAAAAACCTTTGAAAAAGCATTTTTTTTTGCTTTTCCTTCAGTGCCATGTTACAGACATAAGGCATGTATGTATGCAACATGTGCACCCATACCCAATTGAGGGGTGCAACAGGGTGTCAAAGTGACACCCTGCCACCCTTCAATGTTTCCCCCTTTTACCGAATCGGTATTTTCTGATTCGGTAATTGGCATTCATTCCATTAGGAATAAATGGCAATTACCGAATCAGTAAATACAGATTCGGTAATTACAGAAACTTACGGATTTGGTAATTTTTAACGAAAAATTACCTACAATTTCAGCCGTTACCGACCGGTATTTGGGATTTGACATGTAGGGGGCCTCATATTTACAGAATCGGTATATTTACCGATTCGGTAAATTTACAGAATCGGTAAAATAATGAATCGGTAAAAATAAACGATTCTGTAAATCCATAAGTAGGTGGCACTGTAATCAGTGCCACAGGCCCTTACAGAATCGGTATTTACCATGGAATACTATTCCATGGTAAATAACGAATTCCAGTGTACATGCACATCTGTGCATGTACACTTGTGCCATGTGGCACACAGACATGCCCTAAGGGCATGTATGTGTGTCACATGGCACACAAGCCAGAAACAGGGGTGAAAACAGGGTGTCAAAGTGACACCCTGTCCCCCTTGTAAAATCGGTAAAATTACCGATTCGGTAATTACCGAATCGGTATTTGCTATGGAATCCTATGGGCTTCAAGGCCAATAGGAATCAATGGCAAATACAGATTCGGTAATTACCGAATCGGTAATTACCGAATCTTACCGATTCGGTATTTTTGCCGAATATTTTACCTACATAGCATTTACCAAATAGTGAATACCGAATCGGTAAAATTAGGTATTTACCATTCGGTAATTTGCTGTTACCTACATCTGGGCCATAATCTCTGTTGTTTTGTCTTGTAAAATACAACAAAGTTTTTTCTTTTTCTTTTGTTTGGTATGAACTTATGAGCTAATATTACATTCTGTTTGTGACTCAATTGAAATTAAATATTTATGTTGAAGGAGTACTTCTTTCACCAATAACTTACATTTATGGTTAAGCAGGGGACGGGACGCCAATGAGGTGTTAGTAATCCTGCTGAGGGGACATTCTTGTTGCAACAATAGCAGTTCTTGGCCCACAGCGACCTCCAGCAGCCAAGGTGACTTCATTCCCTAACCAGTAGTACACCAGGAGGAGCATTTGCAGAGGGGTTGAGAAAGGGGCAGGGCATCCAATAAGGTCTCAGCAATCCTGCTGTGGGGGACTTACCTGTGACAACAATAGGGCTTCTTAGCGACCAACGATCCTCAGTTGCGCTGGGGACTTCATCCCCCAACCAACATTGCACCAGGAGGCCCTTTGCAGAGTGCTTGAGAAAGGGAACAGTGCCTCCCACGAGGTCTCAGCAATCCCATTGTGGGGGACCTACTTGTTGCAACAATACGGGCTTTGGCCCCAAATGAACCTCAGCAGTCAAGGGACTTCATCCCCCAACCAGCAGTGTGCCAGGAGGCCCCTTTGCAGAGTGGCTGAGAAAGGGATTGGGGCCTCGGATGATGTCTCATCAATCCCACAGTGCATGACTTACTTGTGGTAACAATAGGGCTTCTTGGCTCCCAATGACTCTCAGCAGCCAAAGGGACTTCATCCCCCAACCAGTAGTACACCAGGAGGTATGTTTGCAGAGTGATTAAAAAAGGTGGTAAGGCTTCTGGTGAGCTCTCAGCAATCCTGCAGTGAGGTATTTACTTGTGGCAACACAGGGGTTCTTGGCCCCAACGACTCACAGCAGCCAAGGTGACTTTACCCATTCACATACGAACTCAGACACATACACACAGTCACAAACACAGTGAGATACTTTTACACCCTCTTACATAATCATGCATACTCTCTCTCACCCACTCACAGATCTACTCAGAGACTCACACACCCACTCACAGACCAACTCAGACACTCATATACCCACTTACAGCCCCACTCATACTCTTTCATAGCCTCTTACAAACCCACTCAGACAGTTGTACACCCACTGAGACACTTATGCCCTCTGTCACACACTCGGTGTCAAAGGTTAGTGGTTATTGTTCGGAAATAAAATTAGACACCCTCATAAATTCCCTTAAAAACAAAGTTTACAGCGATCTAACAGTGTGTCAAAGGTGACAGTGAATGGACATTCAACAATAACTATAGGGTCATAGTCAGAGATAACACTTTCCTCCACACCTAGCAATGCATCAGAGACAACAGTGAATGGACATGCAACATTAAGTGCAGGGTCCCACTTAGAGATATCACCTTACTCCACACCTTGCTGTGTGTCAGAGACGACAGTGAATGGGCATGGAACAATAACTACTGTATAAAACTCAGAGATAGTACTATTCCTTCACACCTAGCGGTGCATCAGAGGCAGCACTGAATGGGCAACAATAACTATAGATTAAATGTTAGGGATTAAACATGTGAGTCCAATCTCTAGCTGCCTCATATTCTGAAGGTGAAATTTGTTTAACTTGCAAAATGTACATCCAAGCATGTTAGACAGAGCACATTGTATGCAGCAAAGCACATGTGTGCAACAGTTGGCTATCACCATGTTCACAATATCGTGGCATGCCATTATAGTTCATGCACTAGCAGGCAGAAGGGTACACTGGATGTATCCACCAACTACAGTATCCAACAGCACGCACCACCAGGAAACACGATAAGCCCCCAAAAAATGCCACGCACACATCATGAATCGACATGCCTGTCAAACTAGAAGACCCGTTACTCGTAAACAGACATTATACACACATAGAGCAATGCATTAGACATGCCACATAACATAGGACACATTCTCTGTGGGGAAATAATGCTCCTGGGTACTGTGTCAGAACCTGAATTATTAGAGTATTTTGGGACATTCATTTTAGAACAGCCCACCAAAATTAATGGCTTTCAGACCAAATAATTTCACAATGTAGTGTATTACATGCTCCATAGAGCCCCATTGGTTAACTCAATATTCATGAATAAATTTGTCACACTTGCCAGGTCTGTTTAAAGCAGAGAGAGGCCATCTTGCAGCCCTGACTTCCTAAAACCTGTTTCTTGCAGTCTTTTGAGAGTTATGGATGAGGATAAAGTGCTCATTTCAAGCTCATCAGGCAGTTCCTGAACATTGCAACTGTACCTTACACATGGCACTATCAGAAGCCACATATCCATGTCCTGGGCTTGTGTTTACCAACATATTCCAGTCTGGGAGTGGTATTCTTGGTACACTTCAGTGGGACTAAACCAATTGAAAACACTGGTTTCCAATTGGAAATCCAGGATTGGTTTACCTGGACTCCTTTGGCATAGAACACGTGATACTCCTACTTATGCAGGGGGTGTAACTTCCTTCCATACACTTGCCAATTTTACCAAGTCAATGACCTACGGGGCTTATAGTCTTGCCTATTCTTTTATAAAACTAAGACTACAACTCCCAGAATGCAAAGGGACATGGTTTAGTGGAACAGCTAGTCATGAAAGACCCGTCAATCTCTGCTACTATTTTTCAGTAGAATCTATTGCATTTCCTGCACCAGTGATCTCAGTTCTTGAATGTCACGAGACCCTGCCGGACACCTTCCATGCATTGCTCCACCATTTCGATGCTTTATGTAATAAAACACATATGTCAGTGGCATGAATTAAAGCATTAGCTACTGTTCCACCACTACAAAATGTGAAGAGGCCCCCCCTGAGGTCTTGCAAATAGTCGACATACAAAGACCTTAGGAAGAGAGACTCCTCCGCCAGTAAAACAGGGACTTTACACCCCTGAGAAAAAACACTTGAATGGATGTAATTCACACCCACTTGAAATTTAGGCCCACTCTCTCCTCAAACCCTTCTCAATAATTTAAAAAAACACACATTTCCCAGAACAATTTTATACAGACGTGATTGTCACTGTAGTGTGTCTCTCACACAATAAAAGACCATTGGTATTTCTGTAGTTGTTCTCCAGAAAGAGACACAACCTCGACCACCTCAAATGAATTGTGCTGTCATATGCTAAGGGCTTGATCCCTGTGTACGCACCTTCCGAAGCCTCACAGAGCCCAAGGAGGAAGACAAGGAACAGGATGACACCTAAAGTCTTCATTATGGTGTGGGAAGTAATTTCTGAATCCCTTCTGCACTGATGTATGGGATTTATAGCATAACACAGGATGAGAAGTAGGTAATGCTGACGCTGGCAAAGACTGATTGGATACAGGCCAAGGATGTCTCAAAACGACCCCTATCACATGCTGCTGCATTATGCACACTTCTAGACAAACTGGTTTTCTTCACTTTTCCTCCCATGGTTAGAGAGAAAATAGATTTTTGACTACATTATGTAACTTTAGAACTGCCTCAAGGTATTTGTCTGCTAAATAAATACCTGTGCTTCTACAATCAATATTTAAGGTTAATGACAATCAGATCTAGTTGTTGTTGCTGTTTTTCAAACTTAGTGGACTTTGTGCTTGTGCTCAACCTGGACTCGACAATAGGAAAGAAGCATATTGACCCTCTTCTAGAAGTGTTTTGAAGGAAGTGTATACCTTTGCTAACCTATTGGTCTGGTCTGTGGGGTTACAAACATGTTACTGGCGTACAGGTTCAGGAGAATAGAGCCTGTAGGCTGTTTCTGGACCTCCCTCCCAGGTCCGCTGCATTTGTTATCCACCAGGAGCTTGCCTTCGATTACGTGGAGGACCAGATCAATCTGATCGAATTGCTACTATGGAACTCAATTTGGTGCAACACCCATACTTCATTCAACAGAGAGGTGATTGAGGACTACTGGGCCTGTGAGATGGGGCATTGTATAGCATGGTTGGATTACATAAAGTGTATTTGTTTTCACTTTTGGGCAGACCATCCATTTGTTCCAAGCCATGTGAGCTCTCAAAAATGCCTACATTTTGGATTAAGAAATTTTACCTGGACTGGAGGTAGCTGGATAGAGAGGTTGTGGAGTTTGCTTATGTTCTGAATCAGGAATATTACACTACTGTAGGGGAAAGTCCACCCACACGGATCAAACAATGGCTCATAAGGAGTCCAATAATCTCAGTGCAAAACAAGGAGCTCACCACGGGGCGGAAAATGGGTCACGGGGTGAAAAGAATTTCACATATAAATGTACAAAATCTTTATTTTCTTTTTTTCATATTTTAGTCTGCACACATTTTTTCAAACACATTAGATAGCATAATACATCAATTAATGAGTTGATAAAACATACATTAATAAATACACATAATATAAAAACCCCACATCAACCTCCCAATATACATACACTCTCTTCTCATTCAATCACACACACACATATCCACTAGTACAAATTCCTCAACGTAATCCCCAGAGTGACACAGGAATTGGATCCTGCAGAGTCTTCGTTGCAAGCTGCCAGAGAGTCCAGATCGTTAGGGCAGGATCCAGAAGACGTAACGCCTACGCGCGTTTCGGTGCAGGGCCCAGATCTACGGGCGCACCTTCATCAGGGCTATCTCGCCGAGGGAGTGGGGAAGACTCAGCACATTAGTGATACACCCATGGCCAATCTCTGACAACGGTTCATAGATCGGAAGATCGCAGCTGGTTCGTCACAGCCCAGCAAAGATGACGTGGATACCAAACTAGTCCGTTGGAAACCCGCTATGGAAAGTTAATTGCACCAGAAGTCTTCCGTTGGTCTCATAAAGATCGTGACCTCATGTTTGAAACGGCCCGGGTCCGAGTGCCATAAGATGATTGACACGGAGAATAGTCGCAATTTCAAGCCCACGATGGAGAGAGTCACCCGGCGTTTCCGTATACAGCTCTAAGTGCCCCGAGTTCTAAAAGCAATTAATGAAAAAAGAACTCTCCTCTCGTCATAGCGTCCTTACGGCAGGACAGCGGGTTTCAAATCAGGAATATGTCTTAATGCAAACCACCTTATGCTTGGAATTATACATGGATGATGTGACCAGTACATGGGACAGGATATACCTAATCAAATTTAGGATTGGAGTATATTATTAATTAATATATGGTATCATTGTTTTTCTCTGGGTCAGTTTGATAAGTAAGCCCATCCGAGGGAATATCGCCCCAGAGGGGCCCAACTTCCTAAGCTCTGCCCTTAGGTGCTTGGGTCTATGTAAGTGCAGACCATCATTATTGTTTTTGCAAATACTGAGTAAGCCAGACATTTGAATGTAGGAAGTCCATGCTTTTATGAATGATGACAGTGGGGTTCCCATTCACTGATAAGGTTTATCTTGTATGAACCTGTTTTTTAAATTCATCAGTTTGTATCTTTTTTAAATATTTGAATGTGGGCATGGTCAGATCTCTAATTATTATGTTGAATTATAAATTGCACTTGCTTTTATAATCATTTGATTGATTGACTTTTTGTGTCTTTTTTACATGCCATGAAAAGATTTTTCCTCATAGACAAATCCATTCCACACACACCCATCACATTTGATGGTGATCCATTCCTCTTCCTACCCAATAAACACATTCATACCACTATATGGCCGGATTTAAAATGCAACCTCTGTTAGCAGGAAATGGCAATGACAGGACTTTGTGAATGCACCCAAACCTACTAGTTTCTTGGAGTTCACAAACTTTATGAGGCAAAACAAGCTTTAAACGGCCTTGCCTGTGATTTAGGGATGCAGAGAACTCCACACTCAGACCTCAGTTTCTGTAAAAAAGATTATGCCTACTAGAAATCACTTTGTGTGCTTCTGGCTTCACGTTTCCCCTTTCTGTACATATGCCCCTGCAGTCCTTGTTAGTCCGACACCTGTACAGCCCATGCTAAGCATATTGGGAACACTGGGAACTCTCCGCCACTAACACCCGTATGCTACCTGATATGATGAGGGTCTTGAGCACTTGCACTCCCTAATACACTGCAGCAAACACAGTGTGACTGCTTTTGCAATCCCATAGTAACTCTTAGTACTATGTGGTAATCTATTCACTAAAGTAAAGTAAAGTCAATCAATTAAGAATGTACCCAGTGTTTCTCTTTATAGTACTGTAATCATTCAGTGAATAAGCATGTACTCATGCAGTGAGCCAGGCTTTAGGGCATGGAGTGCTTCAAAGTGCTATGCATTATGCATGTAGTGGTGTAACCACCCTCACACTTGTGCTTCAGGCCTACAATTTCTTAGTGAGAATTTACATGAAATGTGTTTGTATAGTAATAGAAAAGTATAATTTATAAAGTTATTAATATACACATATTTATGATTTGTTTTATAGAAACTGCTTATCATCATTTAAAATAGTTATCATGCCGTACAAAATAAGGAAAAAAAAAGTACATAAAAAGGAGAGTTACTTGAAAAAAACTCAACCACAAGTATTGGATATCCAACATAATGTGGCTAAAAAGACAAAATCTTCTGTTAAGACCATAAAGCAATTTATAAAAAATGTCTGTAGGGCCAGACAGAATGTAGAGAATACTGAATCTACTGATAATGTTTCAACTAGAAAAAATTGTGAAAGTAACTGAAAGATACAAAGAAATATAAAAAGAGAGCAGTATTTTATAAAATGAAGTAGCATATTGAATCCATTGTTGAAAAGGCATTTGAAGTAAAAAGAAAACTAATCATTTTAGTATTAAACAGAATTTGATCACTAGATAAACCAATCCATTTAATGAAGGCCAAAAGTAAGAGGAATAGAGTAATTAATAGAACTAATTTTTGTGATTTATTTGGGGGGAATGGAAACACAGTTCACGTTCTGGGCCTTTTTTTAATGAAGAGAGTTATTATCAGACCAATATTTGTTGCATGCATTTCACACCAGTGGTCGAGTTTATGAGGTTAGCAATGGTTGTCCAATTGACAAAGAGCAAATGGTTCCAAGAAATGCAGAGGAAGTGATAGCTGATGAAGTTCTAGGGAGACGTCCTAAAGCCCCAGTGTACACTTGGTATTGCAGTAGTATTTGTAGTGTACAACAAAAATCTATTGATAAATCACGCTATTTCTTAGGAGCATATAGTGAAAAAGGAGTTAAACAAAAGATTAAGCTGTTGCAAGGATTAGACCCTTGCAGAGTGATAAAAAATACTGGTGTGCAAGGTCATCCTTTGGCTACTCTTTCTAGGAAAGTATGTCAAAGTGTTTTACACCATTTCAGGATGTTGGCGGTACATCTTACACAAATGCAAAAATAATTCACAAGATTGTATTATGCTAAAAGTCCAGCACTAAAGTTAAATGAGTTGAACAGTGTTCTGTTGCATGGGTGTGTATCAGATGTGAAGAAGGTTTGTGATGATATTGAGTTTTGTTACTTTGGTCCTGAACAAGAGATTGAAGAAACTCAGACATTAATAGAAGAAAACGTTGTAGAGAATGTTGAACATAGTTGTAAAATAATTTTTGAAAGTGAAATTACAAAGTTTAAGGTGATTTCAGTTGAAAGGCCAAATTTTGCCTGTATGTTTTTGTCGGAGAACTCACCATAAAAATCAGATTAGGAGTGTTGATCTGTATTTAAAAAGTGAAAAAGAAAATAATGATATGTGGAAGGAATTTGTAACTTGTTTGTGGGAGAGAATTGTTTTGATTTGGGTTCTGAACAACGTATTTGTAAATATTGTTATAACAAATTTGATGAGAAATGCCCTC
Organism: Lissotriton vulgaris; assembly: GCF_964263255.1. Lineage (NCBI taxonomy): Eukaryota > Metazoa > Chordata > Amphibia > Caudata > Salamandridae > Lissotriton > Lissotriton vulgaris. Next base: position 1,868,910,371 of record NC_141694.1, on the reverse strand, counting down.
TAGAGCTGTGCATAATAATGTTGTGTTAGTTGCTATTCCTCCAGAATTGACAGATTTAAATACCTATGAGTCTATTCTCATTCAATGTGTGCACCCGTTTCAGGCTATTGTTCGTATGGAGCCTAAAACAGGTAAATAGCCTCCTTCAGATTTACAAAGAGGATTAAAAGGAAGAGTTGTGTATTTACTGTTAGATTTAAAAAAGAAAATATTGAAACTATTGGTGTAGAGAGTAGGAAGTTAACCGCTAGTTATTCGTGTTAATGGTGTGCCGACTAAAAATAAGAAAATCTGGCAGGAGTTAGTGGATGTTAGGAAAGTACAGAAGGCCACTTTGTATTTGATAAAAACAATATATACTGTAACCATGTTTATATGGGAGAAGAAGAAATACTTTTAGCAGAAGATACTGAAACGTCAAGAGGACAAATTGAAAAAGTGGACATGTTAAGATGTGAAAAAATCTATGAATATTACAGTGTGCATCCACTTCATTCAAAAGAAGTGATGGGGAACACTATTGAGCTGTTTCAAATGAAAAAAGCAAAAGGAAGTCCCATGAGAGTATGGGAAGAGAGCTTGGAAGCTCGTTGTTTCATTAGTTGTTCTCAACTGGAAAAGGAGGAGGACATGATGAACGTCCTGTGCAGCTTCCTGCATCCGAATATCTGATAACAAGATTATATGCAGAAGATCTAAGATGTCGACAATGTATTCCTTATATATTCATCTTTGTTTTGTAGAGTGACTTGTCTGGACTTTCATATGCAGTTAATCACATTTTAAAAACTGGAGTACATCTGCAAAATGTATTTCCAAAAGATTTATGGTTAATGTGCACCAGAGAGATGATAATTTAGAATCTCAGCTCATTAATCTCATGGCATGTCAGCTTGGGACTAATGAATATTGGTACAGTCGTCATGGGGAACTGAAATGTATGCTACGGAACTTCTACATGGTTCCTTACCTTAAGCTACGCTGAGTATGCTTGGGATGATTTACTTGAATTTCTTCGAGAGGCAAATTGCAATATAAAAAATATTGAACAAAAGACACCTGGGGAATTGTGCCTTTTGGATCCTGTTAATGTATACAGGTATTTCAATCATAGATTTGAAGCTGTGATGTCTTTTATTTGCAATAAAAAAATCCTCCTCTTGGAGAAGTTGTAGATTTCTTTTGGAGAAAGGAGTATCAAGCAAGATGTGCTCCTCATATACATATGCTGTTATGGATTAAGGGTGCCCCAAAGTTTGGAACAGATGTAGATGATACTGTTTAGTCTTTTATTGAAGAATATGCCACATGTCTAAGGATAAGTTCCACACCAAATGTTGTTTTGCATTTCCACGTCCTGTAATATCCAAAGGAAGAGTGAACAGTTTTATATCATCTTTGCAATATACCATCACAAGAAAGTCTCCAAAAAATACCTACAACTTAACAAGAAATGAAGAGTCAAAATACATAAATGACTACAACCCAGTTATTCTGTCCATGTGGAATGCTAGCCTGGATATTCAGTATGTTGTGGACAATTCCATTGTTGCTCGGTATGTAACGTCCTATATTACAAAATCAGAAAAGACGGAATTGAAAGAAATGTTGGAAGAGATTTCTCACGAGAAGACTTTAAGTAAGAAATTATAGTTTCAGTATGAAGATGTTATTCCATCGAGAAATTGGAGCATATGTCAATAGATTTATATATAGCGCGCTACATACCCAGAGGGTCTCAAGGCGCTTGAAGAAGGGTGGGGGGTTACTTGTCAAATATCCATGTTTTGAGTTGCTTTCTGAATGCTAGGTGGTTCTGAGTAAGGCGAAGGTGAGTGGGAAGTGAGTTCCAAGTTTTAGCTGCTAGGTAGGAGAAGGATCTACCTCCCATGGTGGTTTTGTTGATGCGAGGTACGGTGGCAAGGGCTTGGTTGGAGGATCGTAGCTGGCGGGAGGGGGTGTAGAAGGATAGTCGTGTGTTGAGGCATTCGGGTCCTATTTCGTAGAGTGCTTTGTGTGCGTGGGTTAGGAGCCGGAAAGTAATCCTCTTATTGACGGGGAGCCAGTGGAGGTTTTTCAGGTGATCAGAGATGTGTTCTTTACGCGGGATGTCTAATATGAGCCTGGCTGAGGCGTTCTGGATGCGTTGTAGTTTTTTCTGGAGTTTTGCGGTGGTGCCGGCGTAGAGGGTGTTTCCGTAGTCCAGTCGGCTCGTGACCAGGGCGTGGGTGACTGTTTTTCTGGTTTCGGTAGGGATCCAGCGAAATGTTTTTTTGAGCATGCGAAGAATGTTGAAGCAAGATGAAGAAACGGCGTTGACTTGTCTGTTCATCGAGAGTGAGGCATCCAGGATGACGCCCAGGTTCCGTGCGTGGTCCGTCGGGATGGGTGCTTTTCCAAGGGCCTCTGGCCACCAAGAGTCGTCCCAGGCGGAGGGGGAGGTACCTAAGATGAGGACTTCTGTCTTGTCTGAGTTCAGTTTCAGACGGCTGTGCTTCATCCATTCGGCTACTTCTTTCATTCCTTCGTGTAGGTTGGTTTTGGCCGTGTTAGGGTCTCTGGTGAGTGATAGGATCAGTTGAGTGTCGTCGGCGTAGGAGATGATGTTGAGATTATGTTGGCGTGCGATGGCCGCAAGGGGGCTCATGTAAACGTTGAAGAGGGTGGGACTGAGTGAGGACCCTTGGGGTACGCCGCAGATGACTTCAGTGGCCTCTGATTTGAATGGTGGAAGGCGGACTCTCTGCGTTCTTCCGGAGAGGAACGAGGTGATCCATTCCAGTGCTTTTCCTTGGATACCGATGTTTTTGAGGCGCTGTAGAAGGGTGCTATGGCAGACCGTGTCGAAGGCTGCGGAGAGGTCGAGGAGGATGAGGGCGACTGTATCCCCAGAAAACATCTCCTTGAACAAATTTCCAAAAGAAGCGAGCATTCTGAATTAACTTATAAATTTCGCATGATTACCACCTATTCAGATGAGGCGAATAAACTCAGAAAAATGCTCACAAAAAACTGGCACATATTACGTACTGATCCCATCATAGGTAATGATGTTCCAGCTAAACCATTACTTACGTTCAGGAAGTTAAAATCTATTAAAGACAGTCTTGTTCAGAGCCATTTAATGCCCAATCATTCCAAGACTAGTGGTACTCTGAGAGATACGAGGGGTTCTTTCCATGTGGTAAATGTCGAGCATGTGAAAACAGCAGACACACACTAATGTATAGGATTCCAGGTCTAGGGAGACATAAAATCATTAGTAAATTCATCACATGTACGACACCTACTGTGGTGTATTGCCTGGTCTGTCCCTGTGGATTGAAATATATTGGGAGCACTATTAACAATGTGAAACTCCGGATATTGGAACATCAACGAGCAATTGCAAACAAAGATATAACATATCCTGTGGCGCGGCATTTTGCCAAAGTACATGAAAGTAATAGGGAGCAGCTACGATACTTTGGTATTGACCATGTACCACTAAACCCTAGAGGGGGTGATAGATTGGTGAGTCTTCGGAGATTAAAATCCCGATATATCATCGATCTGCAGACAAAGAGCCCCTTAGGGTTGAATATAGGGGAAGAACTTACAGTTCATCTAGGAAAATGATCCTTTAGGCATCTTATGTCATCTGTTTTGCATCTTGATTAGTATAATCTGTTATCTTAAATTACTGAGGCATATGAAAATCTGTATCAAGTGACTCACGTCTTTTAAAAAGCTGTCATGAGTTGTCTCCTCAGGTTACTGTCAGGATGCTATTCTCTATTCATTTTATTGTCCGTATATTATATGAACTTGGAGGTCGTCTCTCGACCATTGTTTTGATCAATGTCTTTATATGAATGTAGCTGATTGTTAGTTATATTAATATGGTAAGATTATTATCTCTTGCTCTCCAGTTTGAAATATAATTTATCAGTGTTATATATCTCCAGCTGGTGATATATATGGTTTTGTAACAAACAAAAATGAATTTTTTAAGCTAAAACTGGGGTCATGCCGATACGCGGCTGGACACCTCAGAATCTATTATCTACACTTTATATTATAAACTGTAGCAATGTTGGGTGCCTTTTTTAGGGCGCAGGTTGGGTAATTATGCCAGTGATATGCCGATTCACGGCAAGATTATAGCTCCGACTGGAAATTGATTACTGAGCTTGCATTTTGTCACGCGATTACCAGCGCGATAGAGCACCCGCCGACGAGTGCCCCGTGATTCCTGGTAGAACGGAGCTTGAATATATATATATATAAAAACAAGAGGAAAAAATAAAACAACCTAAGGTGTACAAATTCGCTCGTGATTAGGCGGATTAAGAACAAGGCAAAATCTATACGTTCGCCCGCAAATTTGATATGGCCAAAAAGCTCAAAGCCAACCCAACAAAAACAAAAGGGCAGCACGCGGGGGAACAAGCAGGGTGTTCAAACCAACAAACTATCGGCGGAAACGCTCTAGAGAGTGAACAGAGTGATAACAGCTCAGTATACAGTGGCAGCAGCAGGAACAGTACCGATGAAGAAAACCCTGAACTAAGAGCTTTGGACCTTGGTGAAGAAATTGATTTTTTAGTCGAGGACAGGCTAAACACGTTAAGACCGCGGAAGGGACAACAGCCACAACCCCAAGTGGCGCCAAAACCCGAAACGCAAAAAGGAGGGAAAGGTGCAGCAAAAACAAAAGGAAAGGGAAAAAGAAACTATTGGTGCAATCAACAATAAACAACAAAATCAATAAAACAATCATCAATCTGACAACACTGAAGTTAAATGAAAAGGAAGAGGAAATTCTGAAGTTGGGCTTGTCATACTGCCCCCCTAAGAACTTGAATTATGCACAGACTAGAATAGACATTTTCAGTTATATAAGAAAATTAAAACTGCTTAAAGTTCTTTAAAATAAAGAAAGGATTAGCAAAAAAACAATCCGCATGACAATCATCTTTAGAAAGTGACATCAGACTAGCAGCAACAGATGTGGAAGGAGTCTTGGCTGAACAGGTAATAGATGCAAATATTAATGAGGATGATGAAAATTAAATGTCTACCCAACAACAACTACAACTGGCATCAATAAGTCAACTAGGGGCTGGCAGAAGTCCCTTCAAGCAAAAATCTGTGTTCATTCCAACAATGCCAAAAGATGCCATTGACATCTTCCATGAGAGGGTAACGGAAGATATAAAGGATTCGTATCACCGCATCAATCACCACCCCAAAAAATTGGGTTCCAATCAGATTCAATACAACCGATTAATGACCAAACTAGGAAACAATACAGAAATATTTGTGAAGGCATCAGACAAAGGCGGCAACATGGTCCTATGGCCAAAAGAGGATTATTTGATGGAAGCAAATTGACAATTATCTGACACTATGTGTAATGAGGAAACAAACAATAAGGAACACACGAGAGCTTTGGAGACATTGAAGAAACATCTGCTCCAATGCAAAAGAGACAACATGATTTCAAAGGACGAATATGCTTTTCTATGGAATGAATCACCCATAATTCCATCCATATACTTTCTCCCTTAAACCCACAAGGAGAGGACACCAGTCCCAGGACGCCCGATAATATTGGCAATCGTAAGTGCCAGTGAGCACCTATCCCAATACATTGACTATTATTTACAAGATCTGGTGAAAGAATTACCGTCGTATGTAAAGGATACGGGTGATTTTTTTAACTAAAATTATTAACATTGAATGGGAAGATGACATGAAAGTGATACCTATGGATATTGAATCTTTGTATACCTGCATAGATCATCAAGTGGGATTGAATGCAGTCAAACACTTCTTATCGACCAGATCTATTGAAAATTATGAACACAATGAAATGATCATGAAAAGTATTGAATGGTGTTTAAACAACAACTACTTCCTATTTGGAAAGAAGATGTATAGACAATTCAGAGGTGTAGCGATGGGGTCTTGCTTCTCCCCCAGCTATGCCTGTTTAGTGGTTAGCTGGTGGGAGGAGCAGACGTTAAGACAAGAACTTTCTTTAAAACATGGAGCCCAAATAAAATTGTGGTTACGCTTTATAGATGATGTCTTTGTTCTGTGGAAGGGCAGTAATGAAAGTGCGAATGATTTTATATGTGACATCAACGCAAATCAAATATAATTTGAATTTAACTTCACATATAAGCTGTACTGAAGTGGAATTTCTCGACACCAAGATATATGTAGAGAATGGTGGGATGAAAACAACTTTACATAGAAAGCCAACGGCCGGCAACTCTACGTTGCATGCCTCGAGTGCTCACTCTAGACATTTAATCGAAAGCATTCCCTATGGAGAGCTTCTCCGAATTAAACGTATATGTAGTAGTGTTGAACAACAGAATATATGTATGCAAGAAGCAATTGAAAGATTCCGTAGAAGAGGTTGTACGGTACAAAGTCTACAAAAGGCTTTGGAAAAAGCCAATAGTAGACCCAGGGAATCATTGTTGAGCATTAACACGGAGGAAAGAGAACCACGGGAAAGTGAGGAGACTTCCAATACCCCAAGACTAATTCTAACTTACAGTAGCCAGCATCGCCAAATTAGGTCTATAATCATTTGAAATTGGGCGATAGTGCAGACTAATGCGGTCATGATACCAGAGATACCCGACAAACCCACTATAACATACCGGAGGGGTATTTCTATGAAAAGTAAAATAGCTAAAAGTATCCCAGACCTTATCAGTAAAAAGAAACTGATTCCATGGCTACCTAAAAAACAGGGATTTTACAAATGCTCGTCATGTTGGGCTTGTAAATTTGGGGTAACAACCAAGAAGTATACCACACCATTTAGCCCGAAAGAGTTCAAAATTCAGGGGTGCTTTGACTGCAAAACCGAGTATGCAGTTTATAACCTGACGTGCACTTGTGGTCTTATGTATGTGGGAAGTACCAAGCAGCAAGTGCACGTCAGGATTCTGCAACACTTGCGGGCTATTGTTAATAACAACAGTACATACCCGGTCGCGAGACACTTTAAAGCCACCCACCAAAACAAACTAGCGGATTTAAAATACTTTGTCATTGCTAAGGTGAACGACAATCCGTGAGGTGGCAACCAGGAAAAGAACTTGCGTCAGTTAGAATCTAAATTCATTGTGGAATTAGATAGCAGACACCCAAATGGATTGAACAATACAGAGGATTTACATCATTTCCTCTGATGTTCTATCCTCAAATATTCAATATCCCCTGTGTACCTCCAACCTTGTATATTTCTGAAACTTTGAAAATGCCCCCCCTTTTTTTGTCTCAATACTGTTTTTAGTCTTTCACATTACAAGTATAACTTATTTTTTTTTGAAATTTTTAAACCCATGAATGATTTATAATTCATATCAGTAAGTAGTATATGTAGGAGAGTAGGGTCTGCAATCCTATGATCACCCCAGATTTTTGCTTTTTGCTTCACTGGTTTACGACTTTCCTGGCTGTGGGCCTGCTAATCAGACCCAGAGCCTAGCTGTTCTCTCACTAAATTGACACGTGTACCTTAGGTGCATTTACCAATTGGTACTGGGCCGCCTTATCAGACCCTGTCACTCAGGGCATAGGTGTACCCAGGGCCTACCAGGGCCTCAGCATGTATTATGCCACCCCTGGCTGGCCATCTAAATCTGACACAACTGGCTGCACGACAGCTGGGGCAAGGTGGTGTAATCACCCCTTGCTTTAGATATACTATACCTATATCTAACCCTAAAATGGCACTTTTTCACATGCTTTTTCTATGTCCTCTCACACACGCTTTTTGGACTAAAGTGTGGGATCAACTCAATTCTATCTTCCAGACTTCTATCCCTTTCTCTATTACTGACATTTTCCTTGGTTCACTCTCCCCTTCCTGGGCTGCAGTTGAAACAAATACCCAGGTTATTGATTTGTTACTAGCTGTTGCGTTTCAACAGATCACTGTTAACTGGAAAAATTCCGAGAGTATTACTTTCAAAGCCTGGTGGTTTAATGTCTGTTACAATCACAGGTTGGACACTGCATTCGTTTATCCCGTTACTTTGGCCCCAAAACGACATGCATTATGGCTCCCTGTTACCCTTTATCTAGATGTCTGCGCCAAACGATCCTCTCACTTACCCCCATTTCAGCAAGAAGTTTCAAAACCCCCTTGAATAACCTTTTGTTCCTTCTATTTCTTTAGCATTTAACTCCCCGCACGTTTTGTTTTATATCCCACGTTACATTGCCTCTGTGAGTGTACACTTTAATTGAATAGCCTCATTTGCTTTTTATTTTTGTATTCCCTTTTTCTTTTCCCTCCCCTACATTCTTTATTATATGATATTTATTGTGGTAACCTAGTTTACTATCCGTTTTGATGATGTTGTCTTCATTCTTGCTCTTTGTAATATTAACTTTGCTTCTCCTAATAAAATTCTACTTGAACTTAAAAAAAAGTACAAAGGTACATATAACTTAGCTTAGAATACGCTGAGTTCTACTGAACCGGCTGTTGTAGTTCAACAGGGCTTAGCACACCCTGACTACAACTCTTAGCAAGGGATCAGTAGGCAAACAAATAGTGTAGGTAAGTGCACTACTTACACCTCACTAGAAAAGCATGTCAGACAAAGGAGGGAACTCAGAGACCCCCCTTGTGTCAGTTGACCCTCCACCGGTCATATCAAGATATGCAGCTCTCAGCTTCCATGAGATGAGACAAGTATGTACCTCCAGGAAGCTAAAACAGGGTTCTAACCCTACCATCCCATTCCTGATTGGTGTCTTAAAGACTTATGATGCCAGGAGGGCTTCTAACACAGGCCCTCCTAATCCAGATGGGAGCATGCCCCCCTTAGAGGGAACCTTGGGGACCCTGACCTCCACCTCAATGGAACAGTTAGTGAAGGAGAGGAGGAGGATCAGGAGTTGTCAGGGGATGAGGCAGGCAAGGGTCAGGTAGAAGTCAGTAGACTCACCAGGACCAACTTAAGCAGGCATGAGAATAGACCTGGGGGACCCCCAGGGCCACTCTCAGGCAGGCTTAACATTGGGAGTGGACGAGTTAGGTCTCTATCCAGAGGCTCTAACAGATCCATTCGAACCAATGGCTCTCAGACCTCTTCTCACAGAGGGATGACATCCCCTCAGAGGAGAGAGCATGAGGCAAAGATGAGGGAAGTCAATCTGAGGATTGAAAGGGAAGAACTTGCCCTGGCCAGAGAGAGACTTGCCTTTGCTAGAGAGCAGAAATTGAGAGGGGCTGACCCCACTGGTGGCAGCATTTTCCATAGAGAAAAGGACAGGAGTTTAGACACTAGACACCTGAGTAAGATAGTGCCCCCCTTTAAACAAGGGGATGATATCCACAAATGGATAACTGCTTTGGAGAGGGCCTGCACTGTCCAGTGCGTCCCCCAGAGTCAGTGGGCAGCTGTCTTGTGGCTCTCCTTTGAAGGCAAAGGTAGAGATAAGCTCCTCACTACTACAGCTGAGGATGCTAACAATTACAAAGTCCTGAAAAACACACTGATTGATGGTTTAGCCTAACCACTGAGCAGTACAGGTTGCTGTTCAGGGATACCCAGAAAATTCAGTCTCAGGATTGGTATGACTTTGTGGATTGTGCCACTAAGGCTTTGGAAGGCTGGTTGCTGGTCAGTAAGGTTACTGATTACACAGGATTATACAATCTGATCATGAGGGAACAGATTTTAAATAATTGTCAGAACCAGTTGTTGCATTATTATTATTTAAAATTTTACATAGCGCGCAGTTACCCTTAGGCATCCCAGCGCTTTTCCAGACACCATCAGATAGTAAAAACGGCCAGTTTAAAGCACTCAAGCGGGAAACAAAAAGGTTTTAAGACCTTTGCGAAAACGCAGTGTGCAGGTCTCGGCGTGTAATTTTAAAGGGAGCGAGTTCCACAGCTTCGCCGTGTTGAATGAGAATCTTCTCCCACCCGTGCGGGCCCTTTTAACTCTAGGGACTAAAAGAAGGTGTTTTTGATCAGATCGCAACGTTCTGCTTGATTTGTATGGGATCGCTAAATTCTTTAGAATAAGGAGACCTTTCCCCAAAAGGATTTTGTGGGCTGTACAAATTGCCTTAAATATCACTCTCTCCCGCACTGGAAGCCAGTGCAGTGCCTTTAAGGCGGGTTTCGCTGATTGCGTCCTAGGAACGTCCATAAGCAGCCTTGCCGCCGCATTTTGGACCTGCTGAAGTGCCTTGAGGGTGGATTCAGGGGCGCCCAGAAAGATGGCATTACTGTAATCCAATCTGGATGTTATCAGGCCCTGAATCAACAGCTTCCTCGATGTTACCGGTAAAAGAGGGAAGATTTTTCGGGCAGACCGTAACAGGGCAAAATACACTCCTGCAGTTTTCTTAGCTTGGGTCCGAAATGACAAGTCTTGCTCTAACCAGACTCCCAGGCTCTTAATCACCTCTTTGGGGTCTGGGAGGTCTCCCATACAGCTCGGCCAACTGTTCAAAGGAAGAAGAGGAGTTTTACTCCCTAGCAGCATTATTTCCATCTTCGAGCCGTTCAGCTTGAGGGCGGATTCTTCCATCCAGGTGTGAACGTCCGACAGACAGGAGCGCAGAGTATCCGGATTCTCAGCCAGTTGGGATAAAGAAACCACCAACTGCGTGTTGTCCGCATAACTAACGATCTTGATGTCATACGGGGACACTATGTCCTCCAGGGGGGCCATATATACATTAAATATTGTAGGGCTAAGGGAGGAGCCCTGTGGCACTCCACACTGGAGGGGGATCGATTTAGATCGCTCACCGCCAACCCAGAACTGGTATGTTCGTCCGGTAAGAAATGATCTCAGCCACTGCAGGGCCACCCCAGACACCCCTACCTCAGCCAGCCGTCGAATCAACACCTGATGGTTCACGGTGTCAAACGCCGCACTGAGGTCCAGGAGGATCACTGCCACTGACCCTCCTGAATCCAGAATACGTCTGGTTTCATCAACAACCGCCAAGAGAGCAGTGTCGGTACCCTGACCTGGGCGGAAGCCGGTTTGCGAAACACGGAGCAGTCCATTGGACTCCAAGAAGGCTGACAATTGTTGGTTGACCAGCCGTTCAGCAATTTTGCCGAAACCCGGCAGCAGAGAAATGGGCCTAAAGTTAGAAAGGTCCGAAGGATCCAAATTGGGCTTCTTTAAAAGAGCCTTGACAACAGCAGTTTTCCAAGTAGGTGGCACCAGACCCTGGGCAAAGGAGGCATTCATTAGGTCTGTCACAGGAACCACAATGGAAGCTGCTGCTTGTTTAAGGAACTTCATAGGGGCCGGGTCCATAGGGGAGCCACTTTTCAGGGATGCTAAGGCTTTGGAGACCTCGCTCACTGATACTGGACCAAAGGAGTCAAGATGGATAACTGTCTCTCTGGCCTGTGTTCCTAAGTTCAGCTTACCATTATCCTGAGGCAGAGTGGGCTGGGGCAGGGTGTTTAAGATCTTCACAATTTTTGTGTGGAAGAACTCTGCAAGCTCCGTACATTTCTGTTTGTCATAAGTGACAGCCCGCTCAGGAACTTTGAGAAGTTCTTTGACCACTTTAAAACTCTCTCTAGAAGAACTAGAGGCAGATTTTATACGCTCTTCAAAAAATAGGGCTTTTGCCTGTCCAAGAGCGGACTTATAGCCCCTCATTGCGACACGATATTCATCTCTCCTGGATGATTCCCATTTCTTCCTCCATAACCTCTCCAGCTTTTTACATCCCTTCCTTAGGGTACGAAGCTCGACAGAATACCACGGAGCAGAGTCTACTCTTTTCTCCTTCTTTTGAACTCTCTTTTTTGGAATGAGAGCGTCCAAAGAAGCAGACAGCCAATGGTTAATATTGGCATCCACCTTAACTGGGTCCGACTCACAAGGAAGGGGCATGTCTTCCAACTTGGAGGTCCAGTTGTTGATTGATAATCTGGACCAGGCTCTGTCGACCAAAAAAGCCTGCTTGGCGCTTGTAGGCCGTGAATCGACTTGCCAGAGTGCCAATACCAAGAAATGGTCAGACCACGGGAGAGGATGGGCAGGCCTAGCCATAAAGCGGGGAATGTTGGAGAACATTGGGTCAAGTAAGTGTCCCTTTTCGTGCGTGGCCCCAGAATTAATTAAGACCAGCTCACACGCTTTCAGGTCGCCCTGAAGATCTTGGGCTACTGGGTCAGTGGGGTCATTAAAGTGGAGATTAAGATCTCCCAGCACCATAAAATTAGCCGTGGGCGAGGACAAGATCGTCACTGATTCCAAGAGGGAACTCGCAAAGTTACCCAAACCGTCCGGGGGCCGGTAAATCAGTAGACCTGATATCGAGACTGTGGTTGATATCTGCAAAGCGAAGTGGCAACTCTCACAGTCCAAAATTAAACCATTCTGAGCCCTGCATACAAACGAGTCCCTATATAAAATAGCGAGGCCGCCCCCTCGCCCCTCAGGTCTGTCCAGATGATAGATAAGATAGCCCGGCGGAAGGGCTTGCACAATGTCAGTATTGGAACTAGGAGTTATCCACGTTTCCGTCAGAAACAAGATATCTATATCAAAGTCTTGTTAAAGTAGGTTGACTTCTGCTGAGTGCCGTGGAGGAGATCTACAATTCAATAGGCCTACCACCAAGATGTTCTTACCTTTGTCAAAGAGAATGGTCTCAGTTGACCCAGCGACTGTGGGGGGAGAAGGGCATAGAATGGATGGTTCGCCGCCGACGATATTCATATGGCGAAGAGCCATAAGTTCATCACGATCGTAAGTACGCCTCATAACAGAGCGTTTTAGCAGAGTGTAATGCCCTAGGCCCGTCTGGGCCCAGACGGGCACAGACAGGCTGGACTCTGGTGTGACTCCGGCGCTGAATCGGCACATCCGCTGCGCGTCACCGCTGCGCGTCTCCATGGTGACTTTAAATAGGGGCCGCGCCTCCTGTGCCTAAGACTAAAGCGCTCGCGAAAGTGGCGCCTGCAGAGCGTCCCTAAACTACCCCCAAGATGGCGTCGATCGGATTAACCAGCCTAAAGACCCGCGAAAAGCACGGTGAGGGACACAATTAAGATGCAGGTAAGTGCTACTCTGGGAAGACAGTTTAAAAACAGGGTGAAACAACAAATTAAATGAAAGTAAATCTTGTCAAAAAACGGGATACTCAGTTTAAAAAACGCGCGACTAAGTCCACGCACTGTGCTTGCTTGGTAGGGTAGCTCCTTACGCTAGAAAATGCATAGAGATAACGCTGTCCTCTTTAGGTCGCGAAAATTAATGTCAAGCAACGGGCTGCCTGCTGCACTCGTCTTAAACAGGGGCCGCGCCTCCTGTGCCTAAGACTAAAGCGCTCGCGAAAGTGGCGCCTGCAGAGCGTCCCTAAACTACCCCCAAGATGGCGGCAATCAGATTAACCAGCCTAAAGACCCGCGAAAAGCGCGGTGAGGGACACAATTAAGATGCAGGTAAGTGCTACTCTGGGGAGACAGTTTAAAAACAGGGTAAGACAACAAATTAAATGAAAGTAAATCTTGTCAAAAAACGGGATACTCAGTTTAAAAAACGCCCGATTAAGTCCACGCACTATGCTTGCTTGGTAGGGTAGCTCCTTACGCTAGAAAATGCATAGAAATAACGCTGTCCGCTTTAGGTCGCACAAATCAATGTCAAGCACCTTGCATCAGCACCTTGTTGACTCGGATCTGACCTCTCCCCAAGAATTGGGAAAGAAGGCAGACAGATGGGTCAGAACAAGGGTCAAGCAGAACCAGGCTCAAAACCAGGGTGGTCAGAAGAAAGCAGACCAAAAGGGTAGTAATAAGAATGAGCAAAATGACCAGAAGTCTTCGACAGGTCCCCAACATACCAAAGAGGGTGGGGGTCAGGCTTCACAGCAGAAGAAGAAGAAGACTCAAGAAGGCCAGTCAAAAAGGTGGTGCCAATACTGCAAAAGTAAAACTCACTGGTTTAGTGAGTGCACCAAGAAAGGAGGGCAAACTCCTACCACTACAGCCCCTAAGGCACCTGCACCCCCTAGTACAGTAAGTAGTGGTAGTGCACCTCCCAAGGGATTAGTTGGGTTAACCTTGAGATCTGAGGGGTATGACAACTTAGTTGGCACACTCACTCAGGCTGTCCTTTTGTGTACAGGGGATGTGGATATATCCCCTGATGCAAGTCCCAATACTTTGGGCAAATACAGGCAGACACCTTTTATAAATGGAAAAATGGCTCAGGCCTACAGGGACACTTGTGCCAGTGTCACAATGGTAACACCTAACTTTGTGGACCCTGGACAGATCATACTAGGTACAGACTACCTAGTGACCAATGCCAGCAATGTCACTACCCACCATAGTATGGCAATTGTTGATTTCTCCCAGGGAGGGGTAAGTGGCCAAAAGAAGGTTGTAGTTAGTTCAGACCTCCCAGTTGAATGTTTGTTGGGCAATGATTTGGAAACATCACTATGGTCAGAAGTGGAGCAGAGGACTCACATGGAAATGTTAGGCTTGCCAGCACATGTGCTTGCTGTGACTAGGTCACAGGCCAGAATATGCCCCACTGAACAGGTGCTGGATCCTGGAACAATGGAACAGACACCTTCCAAGAAGAAGAGCAGTAGGGTTAAGGCATTGCCTTCCCCCTTGCCCCAGGTTGTGAATCAAGTCTCAGAGGAGGCTGACCTCAAAGAGCTGAGGGAAACTGAGCCTAAAGAACTTGAACCTGATCAGGTTGAGTTTCTGGGTTCAGGGGGACCAGAGAAGACCTGGGGAAGGCACAGTTAGACTGCCCTTCTCTTGAACCCCTCAGGCAGCAGGCTGCTGCTGAGGCTGCAGGAAACGCCACAGGTGCCCACAGGGTATACTGGGATGATGGATTCCTGTAATCGGAGGCAAGAGACACCAAGCCTGGTGCAACCAGGAGGCTGGTTATCCCCTTGTCTCAGAGAGGTTTCCTTCTTACCTTGGCCAATGAGATTCCCCTTGCAGGACACTTAGGCCAGAATAAGACTTGGGACAGACTTGTCTCACACTTTCACTGGCCTCATATGAATGAAGATACCAAGGAGTTTTGTCGCTCCTGTGTCACTTGCCAAGCCAGTGGTAAGTCAGGTGGCACAACAAAGGCCCCCCTTATACCACTACCTGTGGTGGGGGTACCCTTTGAAAGAGTGGGATTGACATTGTTGGTCCAATGGAACCCCAGACAGCATCAGGGCACAAGTTTATACTGGTGGTGGTGGACCATGCCACCAGGTATCCTGAAGCTATTCCCCTTAAGACCACTACAGCACCTGTTGTGGCAAGAGCCCTAGTTGGAGTGTTCTCCAGAGTGGGCTTCCCTAAGGAGGTTGTCTCTGACAGAGGTGCAAACTACATGTCAGGATATCTGACTGCTATGTGGAAGGAATGTGGTGTCAACTACAAGTTCACCACACCCTATCATCCACAGTGCAATGGGCTTGTTGAAAGGTTCAACAGGACCCTAAAAGTGATGATTCATGGACTACCTGAAAAGTTCAGGCGTAGATGGGATGTCCTGATACCCTGCCTTTTGTTTGCTTATAGAGAAGTCCCACAGAAGGGGGTTGGCTACACCCCTTTTGAACTTTTGTATGGACATCCTGTAAGAGGACCCCTGTGTTTGGTGAAGGAAGGATGGGAGAGACCTCTACAAAAGCCTGCAACCAACATAGTGGACTATGTACTTGGTCTCCGCTTCAGGATGGCTGAGTATATGGAAAAGGCTTCTAAAAACCTTGAGGCAAGCCAAGAACTCCAAAAAGCTTGGCATGACCAAAAGGCTGTCCTGACTGTGCACAAGACTGGACAGAAGGTGTGGGTGTTGGAGCCAGTGGCCCCAGCAGCACTCAAAGACAAATGGTCTGGGCCCCACACAATCATTGAGCAAAAGGGAGAGGTCACCTACCTGGTGGACCCTTGAACTCCCAGGAGCCCCCTCAGGGTGTTCCATGTGAATAGGCTCAAGGCATATGTCGACAGGAAGGACATGAGCTTGCTCATGGCCACAGATGAGGGACAGGAGGAGGAGAGTGACCCTCTCCCAGACCTGCTCACTCAGAACACTGATGATGGGTCAGTAGATGGTGTTGTCTTTTGTGGCAGCCTCTCTGAGCATCAGCAAAAGGATTGCAAACAAGTTATTCAATCCTTTAGACATATGTTCTCTCTGACACCCAGTCAAACCAATTGGTGTACCCATGAGGTTGACACTGGTGACGATCTGCCAGTTAAGAGTAAAATCTACAGACAGCCTGATCATGTCAGAGACTGCATTAAATCAGAAGTGCAGAAAATGTTGGAGCTGGAAGTCATTGAGCCCTCAGATAGCCCTTGGGCTAGTCCAGTAGTTCTAGTGCCAAAGCCTCACACCCAGGGTTGTAAGAAAGAGATGAGGTTTTGCGTAGACTACAGAGGCCTCAATGCAGTCACTAAGACTGATGCCCACCCAATACCAAGGGCATATGAACTTATAGATAGATTGGCTTCTGCCAACTACTTAAGCACATTTGACCTGACAGCTGGGTATTGGCAAATCAGGTTAGCTGAAGAAGCCAAGCCCAAGACAGCATTTTCTACCCCTGGTGGGCATTATCAGTTTGTGGTAATGCCCTTTGGCTTGAAAAATGCACCTGCCACCTTCCAAAGGCTGGTGAATCAAGTTCTCACTGGGCTGGATGACTTCTGTGCAGCATATCTTGATGATATAGCTGTCTTTAGTTCCACCTGGAAGGATCACCTGGTCCACCTGAGGAAAGTGTTAGAGGCACTGCAAGCAGCAGGTCTCACTATCAAGGCCACAAAGTGCCATATAGAGCAGACACAGGTTGTATACCTGGGCCACCTTGTAGGTGGAGGCCAGGTTCAGCCACTGAGGAGCAAAATACAGTCCATCAAGGACTGGGCTCCGCCAACCACCCAGACTCAGGTTCGAGCTTTCTTGGGCCTGACTGGTTATTACAGGAAATTTGTCAGAAATTATGGATCAATTGTGACTCCACTTAATGACCTGACAAGTAAAAAGATGCCAAAGAAATTTCAATGGACAGCAGGCTGTCAAAAAGCATTCGATGACCTAAAGCAGGCCATGTGCACAGCACCTATCCTAAAGAGTCCCGACTACTCCAAACCATTCATTGTCCAAACAGATGCTTCTGAGTTGGGTGTGGGAGCTGTTCTATCTCAGCTGAATTTTGATGGTCATGACCAGCCCATTGCTTTTATAAGCAGAAGGCTGACCCCCAGAGAGAATAATTGGTCAGCTATTGAGAGGGAGGCCTTTGCTGCGGTTTGGGCCCTGAAGAAACTGAGGCCATACTTGTTTGGTACTCATTTCAAGATTCAGACCGACCATAAGCCCCTCTTGTGGCTAAATCAGATGAAGGGTAAAAACCCCAAACTGCTTAGGTGGTCCATTTCCCTTCAGGGGATGGATTTTACAGTGGAGCATAGACCTGGCACTGATCATGGCAATGCAGATGGGCTCTCCAGGTATTTCCACTTAGAGCAAGAAGACTCACCTGGTCAAGGTTAGTTTTTTGTCCCAAAGTTTGGGGGGGGGGGGGTGTAGGAGAGTAGGGTCTGCAATCCTATGATCACCCCAGATTTTTGCTTTTTGCTTCACTGGTTTACGACTTCCCTGGCTGTGGGCCTGCTAATCAGACCCACAGCCTAGCTGTTCTCTCACTAAATTGACACGTGTACCTTAGGTGCATATACCAATTGGTACTGGGCCACCTTATCAGACCCTGTCACTCAGGGCATAGGTGACCCAGGGCCTACCAGGGGCTGCAGCATGTATTATGCCACCCCTGGCTGGCCATCTAAATCTGACACAACTGGCTGCACGACAGCTGGGGCAAGGTGGTGTAATCACCCCTTGCTTTAGATATACTATACCTATATCTAACCCTAAAATGGGCACTTGTATTCCTATCAGTCACTCCTATGGCAGGCCTTAACAATCCTGAAGGCAGAGTGCTTGGAATCATGTGAGATGGTGCTCTGGCATGAGCTGAGCCCGTTTGCAGCTTGCAGAACCAAGTCCTAATAGCTGTTCCATGATAACGCATACCATATACTCTTAAGTGCATTATAATCCTCGCGGTTATATGCCAACTCTGGTATCGCTTTATCAAAACATGTCGAGTAAGGTGTCATACGAATTGGAATACTAACCCCTCGCCAATTCTGGTGAGGGGGTTAGCATTCCACCCTTCTAGAGGGACACGACATGTGGGTAACTGTGAACCCCGGTTAAAGTTAACTCGAGCCTCAGCATCACAAAATGGATGCTAACAAATTGATTCTCCTGAGCACTCACAACTTTATACAAAATAATGGCACAATTTGCAAAAGTCTTTCACTGTATCCAAAGCAGTTCCAGGTGGGTAGTCCAAAAACTTTTTATCAAATAAGTTCTTCAAATCATGAGTCTTTATTTTTACTCCTCTTCAAATATAGCTTCTCCACATTCCATGTACAGATGTCATTGGATTAATTCAGCCAACACGTGTTTCGTCTCGTATACTATCTACACAACAACTTCCTCAGGGCTGAAATCATAATACAAACACAAATAAACAACTCTGTAATTCATCACACATAGCACTGTATAATATTTACTAGTTTCTAGAGTCCCGTGATGGACAGAAAGAAAGAACCCGGCAGGGTAATTGATAATGTAGATATTTACTATTGAGGTCCCTGGGCTTGTTTGAATTACAGAGTCTCATAAATCATTACTTGGATTATGGAGGAGTGAGATTATTTCAACTTGTGAACTCTTATAAATACTGAAGAATACGGTAAACTTTTTACCTGATATTACTAATTTTTGTGTCACGTTAGATAGCATGCGGTGACTTGGAGTTTATATCACTAGAACTAACACGAGATGTTAATAGTTAGTCTACTACTACGAATATCACCCTACATTGGGCAGTCCATTGTAGATAAGAGAGGGACACTTGGTAGTTGATCCCAAACGTGGCAAAACTTAGTTTATGGTATCTAGAGTGTAATAAGAATTTGTCTTTACACGCTTTTGGACAGAAAACATAAATTCTTGTACATAAGCTGGTGGTAGTTTTTCTGAGGACGTGCACGTATCGGGTGTAGGAATTCTTTGGGATTTTCCTGCCGGGTTCTTTCTTTCTGTCCATCACGGGACTCTAGAAACTAGTAAATATTATATAGTGCTATGTGTGATGAATTACAGAGTTGTTTATTTGTGTTTGTATTATGATTTCAGCCCTGAGGAAGTCGTTGTGTAGATAGTATACGAGACGAAACACGTGTTGGATGAATTAATCCAATGACATCTGTACATGGAATGTGGAGAAGCTATATTTGAAGAGGAGTAAAAATAAAGACTCATGATTTGAAGAACTTATTTGATAAAAAGTTTTTGGACTACCCACCTGGAACTGCTTTGGATACAGTGAAATACTTTTGCAAATTGTGCCATTATTTTGTATAAAGTTGTGAGTGCTCAGGAGAATCAATTTGTTAGTAGACCTACTTGTAGGTTGTGTGGGGTGTTGGTGACCACACCCTTCCTTTGAGCACCGAGACGTATAATTGGGAACCTTACTTACCCTTACTTGCAGAGCGCCACCTTACCTGGGTTACCAAGTGTTTTACAAAATGGATGCTGCCACCACAGACACAAGTCTGACCTCCTGCTGCTGGGAGTCCTTCCAGCGAGGAGAGCTTGGACAAAGGGTTTCCTGTCAGGGGCGGTGCTAGCACCATCCCAGACAGGGTTTTGTGTATCCTAGGTAGGCAGAGCTGAATAGGAAGGTGACTGCAAGTGGCACCCCGGTGCTCACTGTGCATATGCCGGCTTGAACCAGTTCCAGGGGCACACCAGCCCCTGAGCTGGGGAAAGTCCGGACAGGGGAGAGGGGTGTAACCACCCCCCTTCCTGGTCCCACCCATGGGCAGGACCTAGTCGCGTACCAGCCCCTTTCTTTAGAATAAAGGTAGGAGCGGGGACCCTTCCAAATTAGATCATCTTTGAATCCTGAAACTACTTTCTACAAAAGGAACTCAAGACTTCTTCTCAAGATTTCTCCCTTGTGACTAAGGAGTAGTCACCCTGCAGCAGCAGGCACCAACCAAGTATCTTGCGTCATGAGTGACGTCACTGACCATGTCATGAGTGATGTCATATGTGACGTCATCAGCAGTGCATTGCAGGCGCGCAAGTTATAGTGAGTCCAACTAACTATAACGTGGAATTTCAATGGTTTTATGTCAGTAAAATTTCCAACTAACTAAAACTGGTGTGAAACCTATGGTTTTTTCAGTGAATTTAATAGGTTTTTTAAATGCTAATCCCTAACTATAACTGGTGTGAAACCTATGTTTTTTTCAGTGAATTTAATAGGTTTTTTAAATGCTAATTCCTAACTATAACTGGTGTGGTGTTTTTTCAGTGAATTTCATAGGTTTTTTAAATGCTAATTCCTAACTATAACTGGTGTGAAACCTATGGTTTTTTCAGTGAATATATCTATATATATATGTATATTAATATAATACCTTTTTTTTTAAAGTATATTCATTTTTTTTTATGTCTCACCCTGGAGCGCTCCCGGTGCGCGTACCGGGGCGCGTCCCGGGAGCGTACCAAAAATTTTTTTTAAAAAAAAATAATGAAGGAGTGAGCATGAGCAAAGGGGACAGAGATAGTGGTGTAAAGAGAAAGAGAGCTAGAAGGAAGAACACAGAGGGACTGTGTAATAGATAGTAAAACAGAGAAAAGGTATAACCCATGGTTAGTGGTATTCCATTGAGCCATTTAGGCTGTAGCCCTGTCTAAATATCCTGAGGTAAATTACATGACAAAAACACATATGAATGTGTTGGAATTTACAACCAATTAAAATATTACTTACATTTTATACTTTTATGTGCTGACATTTGATTGGTTAAGTACATGAATATATAAGAAAAATAACAGGGAAACACTGCCATTTTGACTAATACTACCTGAGGTACATTTTGATTGAATTTTGACAGAAAACTTCAACTACTTTGAAAAAGGTAAGTTGTTAATTTGAAAGGGGAACTATGTTTTGCACTTTAAGTTAATTTGGGAAAATGTTTTCTGTTAGTTATATACTATCCCTGTGTAATAGTTATAGATTGAGTTAGACTTCTCTGTTATAATTATGGATTGAGTTAGGCTTCTCTGGTATAATTATGAATTTACTTAGACTTCATCACATGCACTTTTTAATAGTTCTACTTCCTGCCTGAAACCATACACTGCCCAAAAATTACTTCACTGTTAAAAACTCAGAAGTACCTGTCTAAACTTAAACCCAACAGTACCCTAACTCTACTAATATAGTTAATTTTTATGCAATTTTCAGAAAGAAAATGGAAGGAGAAAAACAAGCAAATGTTACTTCTATCGAAGTAAAGGTGGAAAATATAGAAGAGCAAAAAGATAAAGTTGATTTCATGGATGACTCTTTGGACCAACAGCTAATAGAATGTTTGGAACAAATGGAATCATGTACTTATAATTATGAGGAAATACCTGACAATATTATGTTACAAGTTTTATTAAATTATGAAAAAGAATCAGAAGAATACATTTATTTTTAATAATTTTAAATTGGTTGAGACAATATTCATTTTTATATGTAATTCATGAAGTATTTCCAAAATGATTATATTATAAAATGAGACTTATAGTATACTGTGCAACTTTTTTGTGTTACATAGTAAGTTTACTCATAGTTACTACCTTTCTCCCACTATATTATCTCCTATGTGTATTTTACATCTCTTTTTCATCATAAGGGAGCAGGATAGACTACCCATGATCCCTTAGGACTTCTCAGGGAGTGCTTAAAGGATCTGTTTCTGCTTTCCTGACAGACTATGTTATGGATTCCATATACCACAATAACTTCTATAACAACATGCAAGATATCTACAAAGGAGACGGTGTACATTAAATTTAAGTCTCTGGATTGGTACCTACATGTATGTACTTAAATAAAAAAAAACAATAAAAATTAAAAATAACATTTCTTTAAAACAGCTACTTTTTTTATAAACTGTGATTCTTTTTCCCCATGGTACGCTCCCCGGTCCGCTCCCCGGTGCGCGTACCGGGCGCTCCCCCCGCGAAAATCAAAAAAAAAAACCTAGGGGGTCAGGGGGGTCTACTCTGCCCCCTTATGGTCAATTCCCCCTTTGTTTTTGCCACCTCTTGTGTCTCGATCCTACCGAGACACAAGATGGCGGCCGCTCCGAACTGTTTGGAATGTTTACAGACACCCGAGAGCCAATCAGCTTTCCGCACGCAAGTCGCGTAGCGCGCCCGGTACGCGCCCCGGTGCGCGTACCGGGGTGCTGCCATAGATATATATATTTTTTTGAACCTAAATTACTCAAAATCCACTGGAGCACATATCTTGAGACATAGCAAAGGCACATCGGGCTACCAGTCCCTACAATTTCGCCAAGTTTGGTGGAAATCCATTCAGCCGTTCGGGCTAAAAGTGAGTTCGACCGCCCTATGGAAATTAACATGGGGAAAACACGTTTTGGGACCCCCCTTTTATCTCGGCCCCCGCTTGACGAATCCCCCCCAAACTTTCAAGGAAGGACCGGAGCTCCGCGAGGCAAATTTGATGAGATTTTCAGGCAGATTCGTCAACCGACGCCAAAGGTATTCACAATAGAATTTTGAGATTTTGCATTGAAAAAAATCCTAACTATAACTACCTACTGGCGACCGCCAGTAGGTAATATATATATATATATATATAGCTCCAACTCGAACACAACGTCTGATTTTTGCAGAAAAGACGAGCGTAGACCCAAGTAAGTGCAGATATTTTTATTTATATATATATATAGATCCTGATGAAGACAAATGCTTATGAGCTGAATTTTTGCATTCAAATTCAATAGACGTATCTCATCAATATAGGGAGGGAGGAGAGGAAAATACTGGATGATTATGTATAAATTAGATGTATAAAACATAAATGTTTCTTTTTTATACAATGATTCACCTTCAGCCATAGTTTACCTATGGATTGAGTGTCATGTGTTAATGATGTTGTCAGTTTTATGGAAAGCTATCATTGAATGTAATTTACTTTACTGCTAGGGTAATTCAGACCTAGTGCCACTTGAAAATGGAGTACAGTAGTAAAAGCTGCCAACTCAATTTTTCTTTCTGAATTCAACAACGTCTAATATGGTATAGGAACATAGAATGACCTACCACAAAATGACAGCTGTTCTGACAATGCTGTACTGCAAAGAAAGTGCCTGGTCAAATTATTGCAGTAGCTAAAATATGAAAAACCTTCATGATAGAAAACCTCTCTTTTTTTAAAGAACTGCTTGTGTCGACATTCATTGTACTTCCAAATTCTGTTTGTTAACCATTGTTATTGTTAGTATGTTATTGAGTGAAACAGGTCATAACGTAGGATAAATAAATCCCTTTGCTGCACCACCTGTTAATCAAACATTCATGGAAATACGAGGAATGGTTAAGTTCTGGGATAAGAGGTGGGAGAAATGTATGTATGTATTCCAGTGTTAACCAATTGTTATATGATTAGGTTTTTAAAAAAATTAATTTGTTTAATTTCTGTCGACTAACGTATTTTAACTTTGAATTTTAAAACATGTTTTTTAATTACAATTTAGGTATTGGAACAGAAAATGCTGTCTTTTATTGTACATGTAATTGTTCCCTGTATAACCTCAAAACTTTCTGTAGTGTAAAAATCATGAACAAATGATAAACGCAAACAATGATCACTAAAATCAAGGAGAGAAATAGAAGGAAACTGTTTTATTTTGGCACCATGAGGGCTCAACAAGCAGGGAAATGAAATAATCAAACCTTAGATAATGATCAAACTTTAAACAATTACTAAAATTAAGGGCTACATTTTGAGATGCATTGGATAAGCAAGTGAATTATTCTCTATTAAAGCTATTCTATGATGTCCCCAGGTTCACTTTATAGCGTCCTCTGTGCCTTGTGACCCAAGGCCATCTTCAGGTGTTGCGTGGAACCTTCCAGGGTCCTATAGAAAGAAACACACCATCAGTACTCAATAAATGTAAGGAGTGTGCCAGCGTCGTTCAAGTGTGTAACAGTTAATAGATGGCTTCAAAATAACATCCAAGTTTAACTAAACATGTCACTTGTGCAAGTAGCTCAGCAACAAACAATACATTTGGATGTTTTTCCAATACATGGATGTGTGCAGGCCCTCTACATAAACTTGCCAACACACCCTTCATACATGTGGTACTAAGGTAGGGTTTACATAGACATACTATAATGTGAATAGCATCTTTCCAGTCTAAAAATCAACTGAAAATACCACCTAAAATAATAAATGAAAGAGGAACTTTTTATGTTTTATTTTTTCTGCCTTTGGCTGATAAGACATCTATGGAACTGTGGTGACTTATTTGGATTTCACTACAGGAGAATCTGAATCATTCCATGGACACTGTAAAATACAAAGCAGGCTTTGAAAGTGAGATCAAAATGCTTGGAGTAGGTTTGGAAAAAGATAACAAGCTACATGGTAGTATTTTATTATCCAAATGCATCACTCACATTCACTCTATATCAATATCCAGACCTGCTGCACCAGTAGCAACATATTAACATGTAATTGGATGGTCAGAGGATGGTGATGACTTGGCCATAAATTATGAAGCATATAATCCCTATAGGAAGCTTATGCTTGGTTGCAATACCTCCCCCCACAAACCTTTTGCCTAGTATCTGGTGCAACTTTGACTGTCAGTATGCTGGATTCCTGCCAATCAGGACCCCAGCACCAGTGTTCTTTCCTTAAAACTGTACCAAAATTGGCTCAACTTCAGCCCCCTCTGTAAGACCCTAATAAATGGTACCCCTGGTACCTAGGGCATGGGTGTTGAAGAGGGTTCACTAGGGCTGTAGCACAAATTGTCACCCTAGGCACGCCTCACCAAGTCTATTCAGACTGCTATTGCAGGATGCGTGTCTTGGTATGGAGAAAACCAAAGAGTTAACATGGCACACACCCCTGTGTTCCATACCTCACAGCACTGCAGGAGGTATAGGTAAACAGCCTCTCTAGCTAGGCCTTACAGCCCTAGGGCAGGGTGCGATATATCCCCTGTTTGGCCTATCTGCATGAGCAGGTATGGCCTTCAATATCGAGCCCATTCATGGATATTGTAAGTGCACAGGGAAGCCATTAACAGTACATGGGGTGGATGCTCGTCATTACAAATTTCCTTGCTTCCTGATGGCTTCACTGTACCCAAAGGTGTTTGGTACCAAACACCTCGTCTTTATAAATCCTCACTGATGCCAGTGATGTATTTAATAATAAATGCACACAAGAGACCCTTTAGATGGTCCCCTGAAAATCTACCCAGTCCTGGTATAGTCTCTGACTAGTCCTAGCCAGCTTGCAATCACCAAATCTGTTTCTGGACCCCTGGGTTGAAAGCCATTGCTCTCAAAGGCCAGAGACAACGCCTGCTCTGGGTGGAGGTGGTAACACAGGAACCACAGTGCAAGCGGGAAGCTTCAAAACCAATGCCACCTTTGAAGCCGGCCTCTGGCCATCTGCTGTTAGAAGCAGATACCAAACCCCAGTCCTGCTCCACCTTTGGCAGGAGGACTGGCAGGAAATGTTGCCAGATTAGGAGGTGTGCCCACCTTCAACCTGTACTTCCTCTAAGGCGAGGTGGACCACTTTTCACTTTCCATCTCGAAGATGGGGAAAATAGCCTTTTAGAAGTCAGGGGTATGCCACGCCCCATATAGCGTGAACATATATAGGGTTTAGACACCTTACAGGTAAGCAGCACATTGGCTAGTACCTGTCTCATCCTCTAATGCCCCTAAATTGAGTATTTAGGTGGCTTCACAAGACCTTGACTGAAACAGAAGAAAACGTGCAACCAGTCAAAGAACTAATCTGTGCTGCAGGGAAATAGGCACCAAACCCTGCCTTCTACTGATACCTGTAAGGCCTCCATGAAACCCTAAAGTCACTCCAGCCTTTGACCGATTGCCAAGAAACTCCCTTTGGGCTAGAGGGGCTCCATGTGGTGAGGACTGGAAAGGACAGTGTCGACGTGAGTCACCACCAACATACCAGTTGCATCAACCAAGACTTGTTGGTCCCCAGCCTGATGGCTGACCCCTTCAATGCACCCAACCAGGAAGAGGGCTCCTCACATCTCCTGTGACTGATGCTGGAAACAGCCCTGCTCCTGTGAGCTTGCACTCAATTCCTGGTGGCATTGACTGCATGACTGCTGCAACTTGGGCACGACTGCCCCACTGCGACGGACTGCCCTGAACCGTACCCATGACCCAACCACTGTAGGTGACGATCGATACAACCTCTCAAAACCTCCGGTACCTCTGATCCAAGTAACCCTCTACTGCCTGCTGTACCCGAGTACTCGGCCTCCAAGACCTTCATCCCTCCAGATAAGAACTGACTCTGTATCCTCTGTGCCCATGATCACCCGAAACTCCTTGGCATTGACTGCAACAGTATATGTGTTGGCGTCTTCCACTTCCTTAACTTTATGCCTTCTTTGCAGTGACTGTGACAGTAGCTCATTGGGGGTGTTCCCAAACCAATGCACCATATGCTAACCCATTGCTTTCGCCACTGACCACAATCGTAAATGTTTGATGGTTTTTTTCTGCCTTGTGCTAACATACTGAAGAATTGCTTATTCTCAAACTATACTGCTTTTATACGAATTACTGAAACTGTACAAAGTATTTATCCTGCATTTTGAAGTCTTGCTTTTTAAAACATATATAAAGATACTTGTATTTTTTCCGAATTGGCCTTGGATTTTTTCTTGAGGGTGTGTCCCATTTCTTGCCTCTGTGTGTGAGAACAAATGTTTAGGACGACCCTCTGATAAGCCTAACTGCTCGCCCACACTACCATATAAACAGCACTAGGACTATCTGCTTTTCCCTCTGTCACCAATTGGGTATCCAATGGACTCTCTGCACAGTGTACTTTGTTTTAGTACACTATATAGAGAGCCAGCTTCCTGCAATACCCCTTTACCGTGCAACAGTAGGACAGGTAAGCCACATCTGAGTTATGTGACCTTACAAAGGAAATCAGCATACTGCCTCATTATTCTGTTGACGTAGTACCCAGATCTGTGGTGAGTCGGTGTTGGGTAGGCACAAGCTTGCACATAGGTCTTTTCAGCTGTAGACTATCATCATTGAGCTAGGGCCTTTGTGCCTCTAATCATGCCTACATACTACCTTGCTTTTATACGCTAGTGTGTTCCTATATTAAGTAAGTACATACTACTGCCCTTGGACTATAAGTCTGCATTTACTTTGCAGTTTAGTCCTGTATGTCAAGGACAACTCAGGACTAATGATTGGCCCAAGTATGGGTAATGCCATCAATGTCACGTTCCCAAGCTCCATCAGTAGTCATCAAGCACTGGCTTAAACAGTTAAAATGAACAGAGGTGCCAATACTGAGACTGATTATCAAAAACAGCCTAATCATAAGCTAATAAACAATCAATTATTAGCCAGAAATTGGAATTATTCCATCATTATTTATTTCTTTTTACGAGAAAAACAACCACAATGAACAACTTTACGTATATATATCACAGACAATGAAGGGAAAAAAAGAGTTTTTTAGGGGGGAGGACAGATACTCTAAACAATAAACAATGAAGGCATATAGATTTTCATCCTCACTCAGACATCATGCGTGAGCCAAACATTCTTACACTCATTTCTATTCACAGTATACCAAACATATAGCACAATAGACAACATAGAAAGCAAAAAGAGGTCAGTGAATTAATCCATATACTATTTACAAAAACATAGAAGAAAAACTGTTTTCTTAGAATACTTAATATAAAGCAGTTTAAAAATTGCAAATATATACATTTTTTGACAACAAGCCAGACAGATAAGGTCAACGCGTTTCGAATCGGACCCTTTGTCCGATTCTCATCAGGACCAGACAGAAGATCTGAGTGGTGCAAAGCTTGAAAGAGGGATAAGTATCTGTACACGGTCTGTGTGGAAGCGTGACTCCTGGGCAAATGGTTCTGGGAAATTGATTCTAGGGACAGCAAACAACTCGCCGTAATGGTAGAGAAGATGCGGCTTTGATTTTGCCAGTAGAGGATTGTGTTCAATCCGTTGTATGTAGACCATGGTGTGGTCGAGTTGAAAGGTATGCAGCAGTCCGTCACAGGCTTAACCGGGACTCTCAGACTGTGGGGAACCGGGACGCCAGTCTGTACGCGCCGGGGTCCAGGAGTCAGTTAAAAGGCATATATATATATATATATATATATATATATATATATATATATATATATATATATATATATATATATATATATATATATATATATATATATATATATATATATATATATATCAGTAAACATGGAAAGTGGACTTTAGTGGTACTGGGAGCAGAGACTTTTTTCTATAAGATATTCATACTGATAAAAAGCCTGACATGAACTTCTCCAGGATGCAGATGGGGGAGGCCTGCAATGATAAACAGGCAGGTTCTGCATTCAATCCGCAGGTGAGTGATAAGGCCATTGGATAGTTAGGCTGCATGTGCCAGATTCACAAAGGTACACATAGATCTGAAGTCTAAGTTTACCTTTGTGAATCAGGCTCTTAGACTTCAGGTCTAAAGTTAGGCTTCAGGTCTAAGTTTACCTTTGTGAATCGGGCCCTGAGTATTTGACTCTCCAAAAAGAAGTAAACTTTCTCAAAAGTGTAAATTGCTCAAAAGTGTATGTTACCTTTGTGAAACCCATTTGCAAAATGTACCAGATGGAATGGGTAGGTTCAGGACTTTCAGTGGGATGGAGGCTTGGAAGATCAAGTGTCAGTGTACACAAAAGACATGCCACACCTTCTGTGTTACTCACCGCTGACTAGTGAGAGCCTAATGACAATCTCAAACCTATGCCAAGATGTTATTGATCGGAGGTGAGGCAGGACTACTTAGACAGTGACACCTGCTGGAGCAGAAAAATCCCTCTAAGTACCTTATTATTTGCCGGATAATTTGCTGGGACCTTAACCCAACTCCACTCTTGACAAAGACAAGAGTGGTGCAGGTACACTCAGGTCTGAGACTCACTCCTTATCACATCCTTCAGGGAAGTTGCTCTCCTGAAAATTATTACAGTTTCCAGGATCCCCTTTGTCTTCCAGACCTGTCTCAGAAATGTTTTGTAGAGTAGTAATTGAAATTATGCATATTGTTTTATTGTATGGGAGGGCCTTTTGAGTTTTATGGGATAAATGCACACAGACCCCAAGGAAGGAGGCCTGGGCATAGCCGATTTGCTCCTATTTACTGGGCATTTTATTACCAATTACAAATAAATGGTTCTTTAATTCCATTTCATTCCAAGCTAGAGAACTTAGGCAAGAGCTGTTTGAGGGACCCACACTTCTCCACCTCATTTATGTCCCAGAGACACCAAAATCCATGCATGTGTCTACCAGAGCTGTGCTGCATGCCTGGCGAGACGTATACACAAAAACCCCACTATGACAAGGAAGCACACAACTCCTTCAAGCAGTTACGTGCCAGGGATTTGGACAATGGAACCTCATTTAAACCCAGGGAAGTCAATGAAAATGTGTAATTTATTGATTCATATGGAAGGTGTCTGAACCTGTTAATGTGTTTTCTATTGTCGAAATATGGTATGCAAGCACTGAAAACACAGCTGAAATCACTACTTACAAGCTTCACTGGGTTGTGGTACGTGCTATCCAGATTTAGTGGGTATGGATGTGGCACCGACTATGAGTCTGACCTTTTTAGAAAGCAGGGTTAGTGCAGTTACCAATCTATTTGGTGCAAAGGGTAGTTCACTGTTGGAACGCGTATCCTTGGCATAGCTTTGTGGGTCTGTAACAGTCAACTTGTTAACTTTTTCTGGCCATGCATGTGTTTTCCCCCAGTAAGCTCCTCAGTCATGCAATCCCAAGGGGAACGCTCTTTTTGTTTTACTTTGATATCAAGACAGCAAACCAGAAGTAGCCCTATTCTGTGAGAGAGCAGCTACCACCATGTCCAACCAGGCTATGAGGTGACTGATGATGGGGGCCGTCTGATTCTAATCACAGGCACAGGTATTTTTACCTGTACAATTGTGGCAAGAAAACTCACCAAACTCTTCAGTTTCCCGTAATTAGAGACTTAAGATTTGATCATGCCTAGGACAACGAGAAGCGCTGACTGTTCATGCTGGAACTGAGTGTGGATCCAAAACGATTGGTGAGAGAAAGGCTCTGCTGGACGTCCCTCCTATGTGTATTGCACAGTATTGTGGTTTCCTTAGTGCTGGGTTGATCCTTTACTTGGACATTCTGCATGCACATATCACTGTGTTCCTCTTTCCAAAAACAGGTTACCTGTTTAGTTTTTGAAAATTGGCAGCGATCGATGTTAGCATTTAGCTGAAGCCATCTTGTCTACCATGTGCTCGCCATGTGCTCTGTCCTTCTTCACGGTCATTGACCCTTGTGCTCTGCTTATGGACTGGCTATATTTAGGCTTTGCTACTCTGCACATGCTACTCCGTGTGCTACTTCATACACTACCGAAGTGTGTTGTTTGTATGTAGTTCCACCTCATGAGGTTTAATAAAATACTTGTTTTGCATTCCAGTTTCCGTGCCAACTTTTTTTTATTGGTCTGAGGACTTATGTGCAGAGAAGAGCGAACCCCTAGCACTGGTAGGCCTAGCTGAGGCCCACCTCTACAAGTTGGGGACATTTACCACCCATAAACATTGCCCCTAATGTAGATTTCTCCTTACCTAAGTGAAACTCCCTGTTATCTGTGCTATGACCATCTGACATGGCAACAGGAGTTCAGCAAATCTCCATGGTAGCAGCAAAACGTCCCTATTTACCCGGCTGCAGGCTTATTAGAAGCGATTCTGGACAGTGGACTTGGACATGGTAAGGGAACTTTAATATTTACCCAGCTGCTGGCTAAATGGCTAAATAGCAGAGATGTTTCACTATTTGGCTGAAAGCCACGTAATTAAAAAAGAAGATTTAGTATGTATGGCTAAATAGCAAATAGTATGTACTATTAGGTCGGGTCAGGCAGATAGCAAACAAACTTCACTATTCACCTGGACAATGGCTAAATAACAAACACTACTTACAATCGTGCAATGATCATGCAAATTGCCATGAAACTTTATTATTTACCGGACTGCTGGCAAAAAAGCAGATATTATGTATACTTTGGCCAGAGGCCATGCAAATAGCAAACACCTTTCATTATTTACCTGGCCGATGGCTAAGCAGCAGATATTATGTACTATTTGGATATTAGACTTGCAAATAGCGAAGACACTCCATAATTTACCTGGCTACTGATTAAAGAAGTAGACAGTATGTACTGTTTGGCCCGCAATTGAGGAAAAAGCAAATCAACGTCATTATTCACCATGTGGCAGGCTGAGTAGCAGAACCATGTGCACAATTTGGCCAGTAGGTGGTAAATAGCTTTAGTTAACCAGCTGATGTTTAAACAGCTGAAATGATGTATTATTATGCATAGAGCGGATTTCAACAGGCACTTACTAGTAGGTAGATCTGCAAAGCAGGAGCAAACACAATCAGTATCAATCTCTTATTGCAAATTAGTGTTAAAACTGACTTAAATGCAAATTGTACCCATATTGCGCAAACCAATAGGTATAAGGCCCCAATAGCCAATGTTTGAATCTTTCCAAAGTAATCTCTCTAAGGCATGGGGCAGCATGTCACTCCATTACACCAAGGGTCAATTACAGCGACCTGTGAGGCCCATTATCGATTAGTCAAGTTCTCCACAAATGCTTCCGCATGCCTTCATAGCTATGCTTGGCAAGTCAATATTAAATGTGACGAAATGACAGTGCGGTTGGTAATGACATTGTCATTTACGTCTAATTCTTTTTAAAAAGAAGTGTCAGGAACAGTAGATGATGCATAAATCCCTGTGTCACCAGATTTCCAAATAAGTGATTCTTCAAATGCAGCCTCTATGCAATTCTTTTATAGACCAATAAGAACAGACAGAGAGGGGCAGCTGGCGTGGAATCAAAAAAACAGTCTTGACCAGTACATACTGTCCGGACCAGTCACTCTTGGCCGCAGAATCCAGGAAAAGTTCAGCTGCAACTGGAAGAAGCACTTTTCCAAGACTGTTTTACTTCATTTTGCAAGGTTTCATTCTAGATTGTGAGGTTCAGAAACATACTCCAATTACTTCTTAGCATTTTGAGGTTGTGCATAAGCATGAGTTGAAACAGAGAATTTTAAATGCAAGTTATATTTTCAGACACATACCTTCTTCTTGGTGGTTCTGCATGGTTGGTAGGATGTGAGTTTGTAGATTAAACTATATGAAAATTATTAGGGTTCACAGCAATGCTACAATCACGTGACAAGCACCTTGAAAGTGTGCTTATGCATGATGCGCAGCAGTAAAGTGTAAGATGGTGGCAAACATGTAGGTACGTACTATCATTCACTAATGTGGCCCATGTATGATCATCTGTGTGGGAAAAACAATGGTAATCCCTCCAAAAATAACTACAGCTACACCATGCATTATTCAAGGTTAATTTCATGCAGCCCAACAAACAGAGACCTTTCAACAGAAGAAAGTGGTACTTCCTGACAGACAATACCCTCCCCATGACTTGGGCACAAAATGGATATACAGTGAGTGTGCCCGGTGGAGACGTAAGCTGGTCCTAAAGCAATTGCTTGCAATGTTCATAGTGAGTGACTCAGTTGCTACCCCATTTTTTACAGTCCCTTTTCCCTTACTATGGCAGCTAATATCAGGGAATGAAACACTAAAACTACTTACCTAAATAGGGTTATACAATATTGACTTACCTATAAGCATTAGTCTAGCTGGAGAGTTAATCCAAATCAGAGGTCTCCAAACCGGTCCTGGAGGACAGGATCCATGCCAGATTTTTGGGATATCCCCGTTGAGATACATGTAGTTATTTTAAAAATCTGGCATGGATCCGGCCCTCCAGGACCGGTTTGGAGACCCCTGATCCAAATGATCGTTCAGGAACTTCAGGAAGGGAACAGGGAACTTTGCTTTATAGATGATAAACATCCACTTAACTATTGAACAGGATTTTTAACAATTTATTTGAGATGCAGCGGTTGAATTATTTTTCCAGCTGGTGCAATTTTTGTAATACACTATTAGTATTTCAACGTGGACTCTTACAGCTGGGCCTGCCACAGTGGAAATAGGTTTTCGGGTCTTGTCACTGTACAGACATGGCAATATTAATTTTCTACATGTGAAACTTTTAAATACCATGCACTCTGTCTTGTGAACTACAAGGCACATATAATTAACTGATATTAAGGCAATGGGATGAATTAGTCCAGGCTCATAAAGAGAAAGAGGACCATGATAATAGGCCGCCCTGAAGCACCTACAGATTAGGAGGCAAATAGAGGGTAAAGTCTGACAGAGTTGACTGCGGAGGGGTGCACAGCTAGACATGAATACATCTAGGTACAAGGTGGAAAAATAGCACATTTTGCAAATATAAAATAAAAATATAATCTAAGCAGATTAACTGCATGAAGAGACGCATTTAGGCAAAAGAAAATAAGGCTTGGCTCTAGTGTTGAGGTAGGATTCACCCGGAAGGAGGAATAGTGGGAGATGAGTTGAAGTTAATTGTTTGTTTGAGGTTTGCTGTCCATTAGGGCAGACTCTCATTTGCCGACTTAACCAATACATATGATGAAAGTAAATCCCTAATTATAAATGTACGTGAGACATGTACAATTGTCCCAGTTAATCTTTTACAGACAATCTTGACCTCTGGACTCTGTTAATTACAAATGTCATTAGAGCTGTGGCAAATACTCAACTCCTAGGTCTTTTTATGAGTCAAAAGAAGGGAGATAAGAGGGACCCTGCATGCACTAGACTGGTCTCCTTTGTTGGACTCTGTAGCAAATTTGTCAGGAAGGGTTCTGCTTGAGAAACTAAAATGTTGCACCCATGAATATACTATTCTTTCAGATTTGCAATACGGGTTTTGCCAGAGTTCAAGTACTATTGAACAGTGCCTTTTTTTTTTATTTGAGTGTAAGCGGGTGAGTGTAAGCCGGCACACTGGGCCCGCTTACAGCCACAGGAACCACCACCTCCCTGGGGCAATTGCATTTATATGGGGAGGGGGCCTCGCTGGCCACCCTTCCTGGGGACCGCCACGTGCCAGGGGCACACCGTTTTTTTAATCTTAAGTAATGCAGGGGAGGACCTGACCTGGGGACCGCCACCTCCCTGGGGCATATACTTTATAAAGAAAAAAGGTAGGGGATGCCTAACAGCCTCCCCCGCAGCCCCTGGGGAATGTAACCTCCCGGCGACACAAATGCAATAATTAAGGGGGTCTGTTGCAGCCCCTTTCAGGAGCCCTACATGGCCCTGGGTACCGCTGCAATGTCCCAGGGTGCAGCTCCCGCCATCCCATAGCAAAGACTGCTCACCAAGTGAGGACATTTTGCTCTATTTTGCTCAAAGCAGAGCACTTTGCATTTACACACAGGAAGCTGAATGCTGGCAGATCCCTGTGTGTAAAAGCAATGCCGGCTTCTGCAGGAGGTGAGGAGCTGGCAGGGACTGCGGGGGCCTTTAGGCCTGGCCCCAGGGGATCGGGGTCCCTAGGACTCTCCTCCCTTTAAAAAAAAGAGAAAAGGCCTGGCTCCAGGGTATTGGGTCCCCGGGGCCGCAATCACTCCAGGGAAGAGGGGCAACATGGCCCCCTATCCTTTAAAAAAAAAAATAATAAAAAAGGGGAGGGCTTGGGGGATGGGGTTCCCGGATCTGAAAATGGCCCAGGGAAATCGGGCCATAGGCCCCCCTTCCTAAAATATAAAAAAAATTAAGAAAGAAAAAGCTGGCAACTTGCCGGACGCCCGTCCCCTTTCTCCACTACTCAGCAAAGGCGGCTCCGGCACGCTCCTCTTTTGGGGAATAAAGTCACCTTGGCTTCTGAGGGACCTCCTGTTACCTCCAGTTAGCCACACACAGTGAGATTGCTGGGAGGTGGTCCAAGGCCAAGGCCCCTTTCTCCACCCCTTTGCAAATGTGCGTCTTAGCACCCTACTGATTGAGGGATGAGGTCCCCCTGCCTCCTGAGGGCCTCAGGACTAAAGTGGACTTTTTTCCCAAATGAGCAGTGCACTAGGGGGTGCTTTTGCAGAGTGGTGGAGAAAGGGTGTGTGGCCTCTGATGACCTCTCTGCAATCTACCTGTGTGGCTCTTACTGCAGATAACAGGAGGGCTAGTTGACCACCAAGGACCCTCAATAGCTAAGGGGACATCAACCCCATACTAGTAGTGCGCCAGGAGGTACATTTGCAGAGTGGTGGAGAAAGGAGGCTAGGCAATAGGTCTCAGCAATCCTGTTGTGGGGGACTAACTGGAGGTAACGGTTGGGGTAGTTGGCCTCCAAGGATGACCCTAGGGGCCAATTACCCCTCCGGTTTCCTCCAATAAGTCCCACATAGTGGGATTGCTAAGAGGTCTTCGGAGGCTAAGCCCACTTTCTCCACTACTCTGCAAACACGGCTCATGGTGTACTAGTGGTTGGTTATGAAGTCCACTTTACGCCTTAGAGTCCTTGGGGGCAAAGAAGCCCTCCTGTAAATCCTACACAGAGGGATTCCTGATTGCTGGTCTGAAGCCCAGTACTCTTTCTCCACCACTCTGCAAATGCGACTACTAGTTAACAAACCATAGATATTCACACAAAAAAACATGATTACAGAGATGTTATAGTTAGGCTCAAGTTTCACTTGTACAAAACCAGAGAAATTCAGCAGTTATACTCGCACCCCCATAATGCACTACTTATGACCTCACATAGTACATCACTCATGACATGGTCAGTGACATCACTGATGACATCACTGATTCCCCCCTATAATTGCACCCCAGTTCCTGCAAGATGAGGCATCCATGCCACTCCATGCAGTAATGCGCAGTCGGCGCTCTCACGGCAGCAGTATGAATGTTAGGCTCTCCTATGAGCCTAACTGACCACCGCTGTGAGACTGCCGCTGCACCACCCACCCGCCTTGGATTGCATCCCTAATGCGGCAGGCTGGTGCACTGCGAGCTTGGCAGTCCTCCTTTCAGTGTGGCAGTGGCAGGCCACTAGGAGGACAGCCAAACTGATAAAAAGGCTATTGATTCCAGAGGCTCTTCGAATGCCGGCATACAATACCTCCTGGAAAGGAATGAATGTGTTCTCTGGGATAAAAAATCTCCCATTGCTTAGTGAGCACTTTCCCTCGAATGTGCCACTGACATATTCAGGGTCTTTTCAACAGCTAAGTAGCCAATATTTCAAAGTCTCACAGGTATGGAGGTGTCCTAAAAATTCTTTCAACTATTGATTTTCGCAGTTTACCTATTTACCTTATCATGCTATATCTGCTAATGAACCACTTGTATTCATTTTGTTTTGTTTTGTACAGACTGACCCAGCCCTTCTGACAACTCGTGTCTTGGAGGACCGGTGTAGTTTAATGTGATACAGTGTGTAATGTCCACATGGTACTGTACCTGGCACCACGAGATCTGTGCAGCTGACATTGCAACTCATCTGACAGCACTTCTGTACTCCTGGACATTGACCATCACACTTGCAGTAAGTTGGCATATGCATCATTAGACATGTAGGTCCATGATAGGCGCAGGTACCGGGCCGCACTGTGAATAAAATGGTGGCAGATGTAGAACTTATTTGACGTTTCATCGCACGAACAGCCAAAATATTACCAGAATCATTGTCAGAAGTAACATCAGAAACAAGATGAATTTACCACCAACAATAACATCTATAATAGTGGTCATGAGGGACCTTACAGAGGCAGCCCTGGAACACACAACTTGCGGATGTGCACTCGATCTGCCAGTACTGACCTCCACAGCTGTAGGGATGCTGTTGAAAGCCTGCTGCACTCTCACTTCTCCAGCAAGCTGTTTTGGTGGGAGCTGGGTGGATCATAGGATACCCCTTGTCATCCCTGTGGTTGGGGTGTGCTTGTGAATTTTTCCAGATTTACAGCTTTTGCCCGTTGTACACATTCCTGGCCATGCTGCAAGAAATTCCTGCAAGACTCTTAAAAAATATTACCCACTGAAGGTATTATTCCTTGGAGCTTTGCTTGCAGGTACCCAGTGGAACGTTTTTAGGGGCAGATTTACAATAACTGACGCATCTCTGCATATTAGCAGAGATGCGTCAGTTAATTTGCATCACGCAAAAAAAAACTTGCACGACCATGGATGCGTCGCGTTTACGATGCAGTGCACAGTGGTGCAAGGATTGAGGAATGTGTGACACATCTTTTGGTGTAAAGGCAATGCATTTCTGGAGTTTTGTCACTCCTTACACCTGCTTCAAGCAGGCGTAAGGTTTTGATGCAGTGGCGTCGTAGAAGTGATGCAGTGAAATCTTGTAGATTTCACTGCGTCACTTTTACTAGCTCTTCTTAAGTCGGAACACCCACCCTGCATACATTACACCTGATGCAGGTATAGTGTAGCTCAGGTATTTATAACGTGACAAATCTCCCTAGATGCGTCATGTTGTACCTGTGTCACAACATGGAGCATTGTTTACGATGCTGCTGCATCACAAAAGTGATGGAATGGTGGCGTAAAAGTGTTGCAAGGGGCTTGTAAATCTTCCCCGGGTTCCCAAAATCTTGTTGCAGTTTGCAGGTTTAGTGTAGCTTATAGCACTGTGAGATGTCTAAAAGTTGGCATGTAAGTTCTATCCAAAGAGCTTATAAGATTGTAATTGTTACGCCACTTTCACCATCCTTCTCATTTTTTGTCTTTCTCCTTGGATTTTACCGAAGTTATGGTGTCTGTATCACCAGATTCTCTAATTTTTTGGTAACTGGGA
The DNA here is from genome assembly GCF_964263255.1 of Lissotriton vulgaris. Taxonomy (NCBI): domain Eukaryota; kingdom Metazoa; phylum Chordata; class Amphibia; order Caudata; family Salamandridae; genus Lissotriton; species Lissotriton vulgaris. The sequence goes on along the minus strand of NC_141694.1, from coordinate 1,868,872,288 downwards.
TTTTAATAATCAAAAGGAACTCAACCCTCAGAGAGGAGGCGAGGACAGCATGTTCTCTGAGCTAATCACATCTCTAAATTTAAATCAATTATATAATGAGCCTTTACACTTCAAAGGCCATACATTGGAGCACGATTGGTCATATATATCTTATGCTTAGCTTGCACACCATTCTCCCCGGACCAAAGTCAAGAAGCTGCTCCTAATAATTGCGAGTGTGTTTACATGAATGGGGTAAGGTCGAGTCCCAGGATTGGCTCAGACCTCGAATGAGTCTTCTCCATGTCGGATTACAGTTGAGCTTCAATGTGCTGCTTTCCCTAAATGGCTAATGGATGGAGATGGCATGCCTGTCCTCGGGTTATAAACAGGGTTTTAAACATCATAACCTGTTGCCATAGTTTTCACCTTAATTAATTTGAGCAAAGACAAAAACTATAAATTTTAAAAAGAGAATGGAGAAGAAATGATTATGATTCTGCTAAAGTAAATTTAGAATAGTCACAGCAGACTACACATTTGTTTATGTTTTTGGCCAGATGATCCTATTACTCCAAAATTAGGGCCACATTTACGAGGGGTTTGCCATATGCTTGCACCCCGCAATGTGGTGAATGCGCGGCATAACCAGTATTTTTGAAGCCACTCAAAGTCACTTTGTGTGGCTTTGAATGGCTTAATACGGAGTAAAGCAAAGCAGCGCAAACCACGATGTTGCCATACTCTGCACTAGGAAGACGTTTCATGGACATTGCTTGGGTGTTCACACGCAACCTCCCTGATTTTTTATGCATTCCCAGATTTACAGGCCCTGGTAAACCTGGGAATTCGGCAAAATCCTACGCCTCCCCAAGGTTAGGCGTATTGAGGAGAAACATGACGTTTCTCCTCTTTGTATGTGTGCTGCCTTGTAAAGCAGACATATCCAGGATAGTCCCTTCCTGCACAAAAACAATCCTCCATGCATCGCAGGCACTCTTGGACTATGGTTCCCGCATTGCTGCTAGTCTGACAAAAGGGTGCCAGAGCAGGTGAAAGGACAGGAATGCACGGTCTTGGGTAAATACAGCACATTCCTGCCTTTTCCCTGTGAGGCTAGGCAGCTCACCAAGGTGACTTGCTGTGCTGCCTTGCGTCAACATTTTCATAAATCTGCTCCTAAGTGTATATACAGAAGGACTTTTTGTCTATTGAGGAAGAACAGTCACATATGTCACAAGTTTCCCAAGATTAATATCTTCCCAATTATTCTACAATCGATTAACACTTGCACAATTTAAATTTGCAACATAGGTCAGGAAATTAACAAGTTGCCCTTTCTCCTGGTTGCTGAAAAATTGAAGAGAACAAATCATGTCTGTCATTTTGTGCTCTTTTGTCTAAGAAGGAGTTCTGAGCCACTATTGCTTCACATAAATTATTGAAGAGAGCTCCACATTAGATCCATGCCCTTCTAAAATTAAGCAAATAACATGTTTCTGGTACAAGAGAAGTTTACCACATTAAAATAAGCAACTGCACTTAGTAGAAAGGTTAGATCCGATCAGAATAAGCATATAAACTGTCTTTCAATTGTGTTTCTTCCATCTGGCTCAAAAACAAATTAAAGACATGATACATTTAAAAAATCCTAACCAGTAGCCCTCAGGCGGGATGTGGAATCTGGTATCCTGGAGGGTCTAAGACTAGATCCAGATCATGCGTTGGTTCTGCTGGACCTCACCACCACACTTGATATGGTTGCCCATTCCACCTTATTAAGCTGTGTAGCCGCAGGTCTGGAAGGCAAAGAGTTTGATTGGCTGCAGCCTTTACTACCGGGACGATATCAAGCGGTGAAACTAGCAACTTCCTTGACCCACCCCATACATCTTTTTAATATTTTGTGCCACCATTCACGAAGGCTTCAAATAAAATGGGCTTTATATGTTATATGCATACTGAAGGCACATCGATTTTGATTTGTCTTGATAAAATAAATTCGCATGAAAGTCCTCAGAGTTTTGGGTGGTTCGGCTGGACCTACGTGGCAAGTAACCACTTACAGCTGATTCTGGAGAATATTAAGGATTTGTTAGGTAACAGGAAATCAGATTTGTGGCTTGGTACCATCTGATTCAGAAAAGGGTGTGGTGATGAACAGAGTGTCTGAATTAAGCAGACCACTCTTACCCAGCCCAAAGATCAGGGCTTGATCCATGAGCGTCTAGCAGTGGAGATACGCCCACGTTGCTGACTTCTACGAGACTTATCATGGCCCTTGAATATAACTAGGTGAACATATGACCAATCTCCATGCAGCAAGTCGCAATACATAACGAAGACATGCGTTTATGACTGGCCATATTATAAGAAAATACAACGTGGGGCTTTCAATTACGAAATCACAAAGAGGACTTTTAACCTAAGAACTTTCCATCGTGTTCATCACATGTAATAGGATTCCTATTTTCTACATCATAAAGTTTGCATCCTTGGCTTAATAAGATCTTCCCGACCATCACACCTTACAAGAATAATTATTGCCTTGAAAAAGCCTCTGAGTAGGCGAAACACGTGTCGGCGGTGCAAAGCTGGAAAACTCTTAATGTGTTTTTTGAAAATAAAGTATTTGAACTACTACGACTGTTTTGGATCCATACTTTGAAGACCTCTAACTACAAATGAACTTATTGTTGACATTGGTGAAAAAAATCTTGAGAAGCAATACTACAGGGAAAAGTTTCCAGATAACCAATTCCTTAGAGAGTGCTTGAGTAACTTGTTTTCCCTGTTTCTTGATATTAGCATTCAGTTGCTTTGTTCAACACCCTTGGTGGTGGGTGTTTTAACAGGTTCTCAGTGCACCTCATTCTATATTTTTGCGCATAATTTGTCCATTAGGGATAGATATTAACGGAAGGTGCGGACGTTTTCTCTTCTTGAGAAACACTACCACTAAGTTTGTTGTTCTATATGCAAATTAGTCTGACCCTGGCCCAGAGCATGATGGGAACAGGGCAGACCAAACTACCAAGCCAATTCTTATACTGGGAAGGGAACAAGCTACCGGGGACCTGTTTCTGGCATTTCAGCCGTCTTCGGCCCGGCTTGCTTGAATCCTGATTGTGTAATGAGCTAGGGACTCACATCTGAGTATACCCTTCCACGCTTATGGTGGACAAAAATGATTCAGAAAAGGGGGTGGTGATGAACAGAGTGTCTGAATTAAGCAGACCACTCTTACCCAGTCCAAAGATCAGGGCTTGATCCATCACCGTTTTTTAGCTCACTGCACCATCCCAGCTCAGAACTTGGCTATATGCAAATTTGTCTGACCCTGGCCCAGAGCATCATGGGAACAGGGCAGACCAAACTACCAAGACAATTCTTATACTGGGAAGGAAACATGCTACCGGGGACCAGTTTCTGGCATTTCAGCCGTCTTCGGCCAGGCTTGATTGAATCCTGATGGTGTAATGAGCTAGGGACTCACATCTGAGTATACCCTTCCACGCTTATGGTGGACAAAAATGATTCAGAAAAGGGGGTGGTGATGAACAGAGTGTCTGAATTAAGCAGACCACTCTTACCCAGTCCAAAGATCAGGGCTTGATCCATCACCGGTTTTTAGCTCACTGCACCATCCCAGCTCAGAACTTGGCTATATGCAAATTAGTCTGACCCTGGCCCAGAGCATCATGGGAACAGGGCAGACCAAACTACCAAGCCAATTCTTATACTGGGAAGGAAACAAGCTACCGGGGACCAGTTTCTGGCATTTCAGCCGTCTTCGGCCCGGCTTGCTTGAATCCTGATGGTGTAATGAGCTAGGGACTCACATCTGAGTATACCCTTCCACGCTTATGGTGGACAAAAATGATTCAGAAAAGGGGGTGGTGATGAACAGAGTGTCTGAATTAAGCAGACCACTCTTACCCAGTCCAAAGATCAGGTCTTGATCCATCACCATTTTTTAGCTCACTGCACCATCCCAACTCAGAACTTGGCTATATGCAAATTAGTCTGACCCTGGCCCAGAGCATCATGGGAACAGGGCAGACCAAACTACCAAGCCAATTCTTATACTGGGAAGGAAACAAGCTACCGGGGACCAGTTTCTGGCATTTCAGCCATCTTCGGCCCGGCTTGCTTGAATCCTGATGGTGTAATGAGCTAGGGACTCACATCTGAGTATACCCTTCCACGCTTATGGTGGACAAAAATGATTCAGAAAAGGGGGTGGTGATGAACAGAGTGTCTGAATTAAGCAGACCACTCTTACCCAGTCCAAAGATCAGGGCTTGATCCATCACCGTTTTTTAGCTCACTGCACCATCCCAGCTCAGAACTTGGCTATATGCAAATGAGTCTGACCCTGGCCCAGAGCATCATGGGAACAGGGCAGACCAAACTACCAAGCCAATTCTTATACTGGGAAGGAAACAAGCTACCGGGGACCTGTTTCTGGCATTTCAGCCGTCTTCGGCCCGGCTTGCTTGAATCCTGATGGTGTAATGAGCTAGTGACTCACATCCGAGTATACCCTTCCACGCTTATGGTGGACAAAAATGATTCAGAAAAGGGGGTGGTGATGAACAGAGTGTCTGAATTAAGCAGACCACTCTTACCCAGTCCAAAGATCAGGGCTTGATCCATCACCGTTTTTTAGCTCACTGCACCATCCCAGCTCAGAACTTGGCTATATGCAAATTAGTCTGACCCTGGCCCAGAGCATCATGGGAACAGGGCAGACCAAACTACCAAGCCAATTCTTATACTGGGAAGGAAACAAGCTACCGGGGACCAGTTTCTGGCATTTCAGCCGTCTTCGGCCCAGCTTGCTTGAATCCTAATGGTGTAATGAGCTAGGGACTCACATCTGAGTATACCCTTCCACGCTTATGGTGGACAAAAATGATTCAGAAAAGGGGGTAGTGATGAACAGAGTGTCTGAATTAAGCAGACCACTCTTACCCAGTCCAAAGATCAGGGCTTGATCCATCACCGTTTTTTTAGCTCACTGCACCATCCCAGCTCAGAACTTGGCTATATGCAAATTAGTCTGACCCTGGCCCAGAGCATCATGGGAACAGGGCAGACCAAACTACCAAGCCAATTCTTATACTGGGAAGGAAACAAGCTACCGGGGACCAGTTTCTGGCATTTCAGCCGTCTTCGGGCCGGCTTGCTTGAATCCTGATGGTGTAATGAGCTAGGGACTCACATCTGAGTATACCCTTCCACGCTTATGGTGGACAAAAATGATTCAGAAAAGGGGGTGGTGATGAACAGAGTGTCTGAATTAAGCAGACCACTCTTACCCAGTCCAAAGATCAGGGCTTGATCCATCACCGTTTTTTAGCTCACTGCACCATCCCAGCTCAGAACTTGGCTATATGCAAATTAGTCTGACCCTGGCCCAGAGCATCATGGGAACAGGGCAGACCAAACTACCAAGCCAATTCTTATACTGGGAAGGAAACAAGCTACCGGGGACCAGTTTCTGGCATTTCAGCCGTCTTCGGCCCGGCTTGCTTGAATCCTGATGGTGTAATGAGCTAGGGACGGTGATGGATCAAGCCCTGATCTTTGGACTGGGTAAGAGTGGTCTGCTTAATTCAGACACTCTGTTCATCACCACCCGCCTTTTCTGAATCGTTTTTGGCCACTATAGGTGTGGCAGGGTATACTCAGACATGAGTCCCTTTCTCACTGCACCATCAGGATTCAAGCAAGCCGGGCCGAAGAAGGCTGAAATGCCAGAAACCAGTCCCCGGTAGCTTGTCTCCTTTCTGGTGAAGAATTGGCTTGGTAGTTTAGTCTGCCCTGTTCCCATGATGCACTGGGCCAGGGACAGACTGATTTGCATATAGCCAGGTTCTGAGCTGGGATGGTGCAGTGAGATAAATAACGGTGATGGATCAAGCCCTGATCTTTGGACTGGGTAAGAGTGGTCTGCTTAATTAAGACACTCTGTTCATCACCACCCCCTTTTCTGAATCGTTTTTGGCCACTATAAGTGTGGCAGGGTATACTCAGACATGAGTCCCTTTCTCACTGCACCATCAGGATTCAAGCAAGCCGGGCCGAAGAAGGCTGAAATGCCAGAAACCGGTCCCCGGTAGCTTGTCTCCTTTCTGGTGAAGAATTGGCTTGGTAGTTTAGTCTGCCCTGTTCCCATGATGCACTGGGCCAGGGACAGACTGATTTGCATATAGCCAGGTTCTGAGCTGAGATGGTGCAGTGAGATAAATAACGGTGATGGATCAAGCCCTGATCTTTGGACTGGGTAAGAGTGGTCTGCTTAATTCAGACACTCTGTTCATCACCACCCCCTTTTCTGAATTGGTACCATCTGATCTGTGGCTTGGTACCATCTGACCTGTGACTTGGTATCATCTGATCTGCGGCTTTGTATCATTTGATCTGTGGTTTAGTACCATCTGATGTGTGGCTTGGTACCATCTGATCTGTGGCTTGATAGCATCTGATCTGTGGTTTGATACCTGGGGCCCTACTGAAGTGGGTAATTGCCCACACCTTCCGCAGCAGCGAGGAGGTGTTATATAAAGACTGACAGGGCCCTGTGTCCATCAAATCAGAAATCTTAGGTGGGTTTTCCTGTTTCAATTCAGAATTCTGAGAATTGCTTCCCTATCACACAAATGATGAGTGATCTTGAAGGTTTGTAGGCGCACGTCTGGTCAGACTTTATTCCAAAAATTGCATTGGGTTCTTATCAGCCAGAGGATTCTGTTTAAATCCTTCTCCAAGAAACGTAAAGTTTTGTGAGCGAGACCCATTCTTTACTTTTAAGCTGCTTAAAGGTATACTCATTGCTGTGTCTGCCCCAAAATTACAGAACAAATTGCCCCCCACTCTCAGATCTGAGCTCAGTTTGCTAACTTTCAGATGCGCACTGAAGACCTGGCTGTTCAAGCAACTGCTTGTAAATAATTTGTCTTTGCTGTTATTCCCACCAGACTACGATTCAACATTAGGAAACCTACCAGTATACGTCGCGCTTACCATATATAGTTTATCTCTCCCTGATAATCATTAAGAGAGCTCATGATCTACTAGAGTTCCGCCCACCTGGTGCCAACCAGCAGGGCTCATGTCCTCTGTTAGACTTCACCCCTCCATGACACATACCTGTTGAGCTCGGACCCTCAGCAGGAGCTCTCTCACTGCTGGACAATACTGTCTGGGAGGAGTTGATACAAGGGCCACTACATCTGTGTATGATAATGACCCCCAGAAGAACGGGTCACCTTATTCATTCCTTACATTTAACAGTGACCAACAGGAGATGGGAGGACCCTTTCTCAGAAATATCTCTACAGTAAAGTCCACCTGAACCATCTGACTACCCCAAATATGTTTGCTACTGATCTGCATTGTAAATAAGTTTCACTGGTGCTCAGTTACTTCAAAAAAACATAGGGCCAGATGTAGCAAGAGAAAAAGCGATTGTAGATGCTGAAACTCACAGAATATCAGCGTTTGCAATCGTAGTTTAGCTGTGTGCTATGTAGGGAGGCAAATACCTACTTGCAAAATAAGGAATCGCAAAAATTGCAATTTCATATCTTGCGCAAGCATTTAGAGAATCACAATTTGAGATTCCCTAAATGCAATGCTAGCAGGCATCACGAATTGCAATAATGCCTTACGGAATCGCAAATTACCACCAGCTTCAAGCTGGTGGAAAGTTGTGATTTACTTTGAAAAAGCTCTTTTTGCCATGTGGCACACATACATGCCATTAGGGGATGTATGTGCCCCACATGTGCATACATTCACAATTCAGGGGTGCAACAGGGTGTCCTTCTGGAACCCTTGCACACTTGAAATTGCGCGGGCAATTCCCATTCATTCATATGGGCCTCTTGGCCCATAGGAATGAATGGTAATCCAATCCATATTTGTAAGTCGCAAATAAGGAATGTGTAGGAATCGCAAAAATTATTGCAATCCCTACCTACATAGGATTTTGCGAGTCCTTAAAAGTGATTTCCTAAAAATCGCTATTAAGGACTCGCTAATCTGCTTTTACCTACATCGGGCCCATAGTGCTTTCAACAATGTAGACCGAGCTCCTTAACTTCTGTTAATCTGTCCGTTTTATACAAGTCAGGCATAGGCATGACTGCTGAGCAGGTGGCGTGCAGGGCGCTGAGCAGATATCTGTCCCCATGATCTGTGCTCAGTTCAACTCCTCACTACTCTGTGCAACAGAAAACTCAAAAGTGAGCACCTTCTTTCTACATATTGGAAGCTTCTTATGAATATATCTATATCCCTTTATCATAGCAACTTTGCTAAAATAGTCATGCACAGTGTTTTGTTTAGAAACACTACTTGAGTTTAATTTAGCATTATCATGTTGACTTAGGTGTAATTTTTTTTAAATGTGTAGAACAGGTTGGCGATGCAATGACCCCCTCCCTCATCATCCAGCTTATCAGGCTCATCATTGAACAGCTCTTTAACCTGAATATTCCCTCAGCTGTGGGACCCGGGAGGCTCATGGGGACCACAGGCTAGTCACGGTCCATTCCTCAATCAGTTACCATGTACTGACAAAGGGAGCTTGGCTCTCAGAGCGCGCTAGGTTGTCTCATAAACCTACAGCCTCTCCAGGTAAGTCAGGAATACCTTGCTGACTTCCAAGATGTGTGCTACCCCCCCGAAGCTGGCTGTATGTAGGCGCCTAGCAGATGTATCCGCTTCAGATTTGTGCTACTGCCGAAGCTGGCTGAATCTAGGTGCCTAGTAGATCTATCTGCATCAGGTGTGTGCTACCCCGTCGCTGGCGGTACCTAGGAACCAACAGATGTATCTGCATCAGATGTGTGCTACCCCCTAAGCTGCGTGTATCTTGGCACCTGGCAGAAGTATCCACATCAGATGTGTGCTAACCCCGAAGCTGCCTGTACCTAGGCATCTAGCAGAGGTATCTGTATCAGATATGTGCTAACCTTAAAGTTCCTTGTACCTGGGCACCTAGCAGATATATCCGCATCAGATATGCGCTAACCCAAAGTTGCTTGTACCTAAGCGCCTAACAGATGTATCTGCATCAGATATGTGCTAACCCAGCAGCTACCTGTACTGTGGTGCCTAGCAAATGTACCCACATTAGATATGTGCTAACCCCAAAGCTACCTGTACCTAGGCACCTAGCAGATGTGTTCGCTTCAGATATGTACTAACCCCAAAATTGCCTGTACGTAGGTGCCTAGCAGATATATCTGCATCAGATATGTGCTAATCCCGACGCTGCATGTATCTATGCACCTAGCAGATATATCCGCATCAGATATGTGCTAACCCAGCAGCTACCTGTACCTAGGCGCCTAGCAGATGTATCCACCTCAGATATGTGCTAACCCCAAAGTTGTGTGTCTCTTGGCACCTAGCAGATGTATGTGCATCAGATATGTGCTAACCTTGAAGTTGCCTGTACGTAGGTGCTTAGCAGATGTATCCACATCAGATATGTGCTAACCCAGCAGCTACGTGTAACTAGGCACCTAGAAGATGTATCTGCATCAGATATGTGCTAACCAAAAGTTGGTTGTATCTAGGCACCTAGCAGATGTATCTGCATCAGATATGTGCTAACCCAGCAGCTACCTGTAACTAGTCGCCTAGCAGATGTATCCACATCAGATATGTGCTAACCCTGAAGCTACCTGTACCTAGGCACCTAGCAGATATATCCACATCATATATGTGCTAACCCAGCAGCTACCTGTACCTAGGCACCTAGCAGATGTATCTGTATCAGATATGTGCTAACCCAGCAGATACCTGTAACTAGTCGCCTAGCAGATGTATCCACATCAGATATGTGCTAACCCTGAAGCTACCTGTACCTAGGCACCTAGCAGATATATCCACATCATATATGTGCTAACCCAGCAGCTACCTGTACCTAGGCACCTAGCAGATGTATCTGTATCAGATATGTGCTAACCCAAAGTTGCTTGTACTTAGGTGCATAGCAGATGTATCTGCATCAGATATGTGCTAACCCAGCACCTACCTGTACCTAGGTGCCTAGCAGATGTATCCGAAATAAATATGTGCTAACCCCGAAGTTGCCTGTTCCTAGGTGCCTAGTAGATGTATCTGCATCATATATGTGCTAACTCCAAAGCTGCCTGCACCTAGGCGCCTAGCGGAAGTATCTGCATCAGATATGTGCTAACCCCGAAGCTGCCTGTATCTAGGCACCTAGCAGATGTATCCCCATCAGATATGTGCTAACCCCGAAGCTGCCTGTACCTACACGCCTAGCAGTTGTAACCGCATCAGATATGTGCTACCCCAGCAGCTACCTGTACCTAGGCGAATACCAGATGTATCTCCATTAGATATGTTCTAAAGCACAAGCCTCCTGTACCGAGGCGCCTAGCAGATGTATCTGCATCACATATTTGCTATCCCGAAGCTGCCAGTACCTAGGTGCATACCAGATGTATCCACATCAGATATATACTAACTCAGCAGCTACCTGTATCCAGGTGCCTACCAGTTGTATCTGCATGTATCTGCATCAGATATGTGCTATGTTCAGGCAAGGGCCGTCCCTCTGGGGGGTTACAAATCTGGGTCAGTATCACCTTGAACTGGACAATCATTACCCACAGTTGCATCCCACGGGACATCCTACATCTAACTGCTAAAGGTGCATCCAACAGCACAGCATTAGAACTTTTTAACATCTACACAAGATGTTCTGCAGGTGCCCAGCTCTCCTCGACTGTAACAACCTTGGAAAATATGCTATCCTGCACCCAGCCACATTCTAACATCATTGTAGCGGGGGACCTCATTTGTACGTTCGAACCGCTGAATGCTGAGGATTTGCTGGGTATCACCGAAGAGGATGCAAAATGGGCTATCCCTTCTCTTAACCTAGATTCCATTAAGAAGTGGTCTCAGAGGGCTATTCAAATCAATACCCTCACTCTGGAATTTCATTTAAGAGCTGTAAATGGGAGGACAAGCTCTGATTTAAGTGGAGCAAACACCTTTAATATGATAAGCTCTCCGTCCAGAATAGACTACATTCTTATTGATGTCCGATTATGGCCAGACCTCCAGGACATGGTAGTTAAATCCTCCATAAATAGTGACCACAACCCTCTCTGTTTACAAATTAATAATGTCTGGCGATCTCCTGGTGCAGAGGCTTATAGCCCCCCTTTTTTGTCCACTAGAGAGACAACCCCTTCTAACTGCAACAGACGCCTTAAATAGCCTAAAGTCTCCCAGCATGAACATAAACTGGAAAGCATCAAGGAAGTTCTAGAGGTTAAGAACAAGGAACTTGGGCTGCTTTCTAGTGAAATGGGGGTGCAATTCAATTTCCATCTGTTTTACCAAGAATCAATTGACAAATTGAGTTCATTTTTTATTGTTGAGGGGAAATCAGGCCCAAGGCGAGGTCAGGCAAGGCCCACTAACCCATGGTACTCCCTGGGTTGCAGGGACTAGAGGGTGGCCCTATCTATTGCAGTTAGAAAAAAAGATCCCTTAGCAATCAGAATAGCAAGAAAGGAGTATTCTAAGGCACAGGTGGAAGCTAAACGAAATTGGGATGAGAACCACTAGCAGGAATTAAAGCATGCCTCCATGCAGAGGGACACTAAACATTTTTGGGATCTAATCAACAGCGGGACCAGAAGAAGTTCTGTCCCAATCCCTAACCATATTACCTGCCAGCAATGGCAGGAGCATTTCTCCAATCACTATTTGGGAGATGAACGCTCTTCGCCCCTAGTATTTGAGTCCTCCTCAACCTCCATAGGTCCCCATCTTAAATCAGATTGCTTTGAGCTCCAAGAGGTGGAGCTAGCAATAAATAGCATTGCTCCCGGTAAGGCTGCGGGACCTGATGGTCTCCCCGGGGACCTGCTTTTGTATGATCCTAAGCCTTGGGCCCTCTTCATCTTATTGTTAATGAACTTAATAGCGATGGGATCTCCTGTCCCAGACTCTTGGAAAGGAGCAGAGGTTGTTTGAATTTTCAAAAAGGGGAATAGGGAGGACCCTGCCAACTACCATCCGATTAGTTTAATCGATGTGATCCAGAAGGTGGTGGGCAGGGTCCTCCTTATGAGGATTGGAACATGGATGGAGGACAGTAATTTCTTGTCCCACTATCAAGCGGGGTTTAGGCAAAAGGTGGGAACAATGGACGAGGTGTTCAGATTCTGCATGATCTATTGGAAAATAGTGATCTTAGGGAAAGGCAGTCTGTATTTGGCCTTAATAGATCTGAAGACTGCGTTCGACCTGGTGCCCCGGGAAAACTCTGGCAGGTCGTTCAACAACTGGGCATTTCCCAAGACCCTTGATATCATACAACGCCTGCATAATGACAACTTTGCAGAAATTAAGTGGGGATCACAGGGGCAACTGACAGAGAGGATTGTGGTGAACAGGGGGGTCCGCCAGGGAAGCGTGCTGGCCCCCACCCTGTTTTCTCTATACATCAACGGGGTGGTTGACTATCTAAGGCAAGAAACAGCAGACGCACCCATATTGGCAGGGGAGTAGACACCCACCCTCCTGTTCGCCGATGATACCCTCTTGATATGTGCTAACCCAGCACCTACCTGTACCTAGGCGCCTAGCAGATGTATCCACATCAGATATGTACTAACCCAGCAGCTCCCTGTACCTAGGTACTTAGCAGACGTATCCACATCAGATATGTGCTAACCCCAAAGTGCGTGTTCTTAGGTGCTTAGCAGATGTATTCGCATCAGATATGTTCTAACTCCGAAGCTGCCTGTACCTAGGCACCTAGCAGATGTATCCGCATCAGATATGTGCTACCCCAGCAGCTACCTGTACCTAGGCACCTACCAGATGTATCTGCATCAGATGTGTTCTATCCCAGCAGCTACCTGTACCTAGGCTCCCAGCAGATGTATCCGCATCAGATATGCGCTAACACCAAAGCTGCCTGTACCTAGGTACCTAGCAGATGTATCCGCATCAGACATGTGCTAACTCAGCAGCTACCTGTACCTAGGTGCATAGCAGATGTATCCACATCAGATATGTGCACCTCAGTACAGAGGTACAGCATTCTGACAATGGAACATTGTGTACTTTACACACAGACAAACACCTGGATACACATAACAGATTATACAGATAACTACAAAAAAGATACCCCTGAGAAAATGCAACTCTATGTTAGTTAACAAATAGCGCTTTGAATACTGCCTTCGCTACATGGAAGGGTACCACCTTCTGACACAGTCATCCTGTGCTTTCTGGCCCTTGCAGGTATCACAGAGATGTGGGTATACTGACTCTGTTGCTCAAAAGACAAACTACAGCCTTGATTTCCAAGGCTACTTCCCCCACCTGTGAGGAGCTATGTGATTTTTGGCAAAACACTTTATATATAAATAACTGATTTCCCTGATCTTAATACATTGCAAAAACTTATGGAGTGTTAAAACCACCCAGCGTTATACCCTTTTAAAAATAAATAGAAAGGCTGTACCTTTATGTCCTGGCACTGATTCAAGAAGGGTTACTGTGGTGTGTCTGGATCACAGTTCCTGCTCCCGACCTCCTGAGCTCACAATCTCTTGTGCAGCAGCCCTGCTACCTAGTAAGTTACTCACCGTTGTTTAATTCTTGAGGGCTCTCCCTGTTCTCTGTTCCCCAATCTTGTGACAGTTCTGCCTCCGCTTCGAAGCCAGGCTGACAGAGCACAGGAATGAATATGAGGCAGCAAACAAATGATTCCTGCCAAACACTGCAAACTGTCTTCGATATCTCTACTGCCTTAAATTTCGTTTTTATACTCTTATGAAAAGAAACTTTCTCATCTTTACCTATTTATTTTTAACTGTTTACCAGCCTCTACGCAAGGAATGGGGAAATCAAATGCAACATTCAGGAAAGTGCTAGCTCCCCCACTGCTTTCCCCAAAGCATTGCCTGAAATGAACAGATTCATCATGAGAGTAATGGTAGATTAACAGGATCCAGGCCGAAGGGCCTATTTTATTACCGAAAATGTGGTTAATGGTTAGACTGGTAGTACTGGAAGCACAGTGAACTGGGTATATTCAAGGCAGGGGGTCTGGGTCCAAAATCCTGGGGTAACTGGACTGGATTACTGGAATCAGGTAAGGATACAAGGGTTGGGAGTAATATATGTGAGATTAAGAGTGGAGTGTACAGGGAGGGGAGAGAAGAGTGAGCAAAAATAGTATAGGGTCAGTGCATATACAGATGTATACGAAAGGACCAAGAGGCCAGGGGTCAAGCCGAGAGGTACTGGGGCTAATATAGAGTCATTAGAAAGGAAATACTATTTACCTGCTGTTTTTGGGTCATCACAGACTGAATAGGTATCCACTTCCCAAAGTAGCCACATGCAAAGAGGCAGAAGTGCCAGGGAAAGGTAGTTATTGACTCTCTTCATCTTGGCTTCCAGACCTGTATCTGAAGCCTGGTGAGTGGGAGGCTCAGATTTATAGGCAAACACAGTCTATGTTAACTGGAAGGAGGTGGCCTTGCCCCCTTGTAGGTATGTATCAGAACTGCTGACAGAAGATTTCTCAACTGAATCATTATTACTCACTTCTACATTCGAGTCCCGCTTCATTCTAGTTCGCCTAGAGTCTTGACTCTGCAGTTGAGATCTCAAAAGCATGGCCAGGATTTAGTGAGGTTGATTGAGTCACACAAAACAGATCACCTCATAGTGCATATAAAGGGGGAGTAACAAGACAGGAACTGGATAAACACCAGTTTTCTTGTACTCAAAGCCAAATCAACTAATGTTACATCTTACTTTATGTGGAACCATATAGCCAAATGAAACAGGAGGAAACAAATGGCAAATGTTGTAGGTGCCTTGTGAGCCCTTGAGACCCCATCCCCTAGGACCTCTACTAAAATTAAAAAGGACGGGGGTTGCACTGCCCCACTCCCAGAGTCATTTCTGACCCCAGGGACTGCATCCCACCAGGGGACCATACCATTAAAGATGGATGCCCTGGTGCCCACCCAGGGCACGTATCATACACTTGTTGTACTGTGAGGCTGTATACAGTGTTTGGAGATTACGTGGAGAGGAGATGGAGATAGGAAAAGTGATATGTTCCTTTTATATTACGCATAGTTTGAATCATGTGATCCTAGGTTGAGATATACTATGAACATGTTTTCTGATTTGCATTTGGGTATAGTTAATAGTTTTTGTAGTTTCTTATCAGTGAACAATGAACGTCTTAATTATTGTTTGTTCTTATAGAATAGAAGTGGTTGGGGAGTGCTTTTTTAGAAGAGATGTTTTTATAAATGTGTGAGAGATAAAAAAGAAATAAAAATGTGCGGTATATTTTCTGTATGACTTTGTTGACATTAGTGATACTATTTGTTGGGCTGTGTCGCTGTGCTGGATATCTGTAGATGTTGAAGTGGTCCGGGTTTTACCAATGCTGGGCTTCACTATCCCTTTTGAGACACTTGTCAATGTATTCTTTCCATTTAATATCTTTAATATAGATGCAGTAACGGGACAGTATATCAAACTCTCCCTATCCCTTGCTATACAATCTACAGAGTGTTTAAATGACTTTCGTAACATATAGATGTATAGCTAGTAAAGGTGGGGTAGTTTGACTAGGCTCATTAATAAACCGTGTTATGGGATGGTTTATGTTTTACCCTCCAATTTGGATGTTTGAATACTTTTTGCTGATAAGTGTTCCGGCAGACCATTTTTAAAATGAATGTTGTATTTGGGTATAGTGGTGCTACTGGGAATTGTGGGGGTTTCTGTTTGATTTCGTACGGTTAACCAAGGGTGGGGTGGGTGTGGAGGAGGTGGTTATGTTGCTGATTGAAACACAGAATATAGTAACGTGCAGATGTCGAGCTACTAAAGGTGATATAGTACCACTGGAAGCACTTATAAAGCGCCGTATGGCATGGGATATGTTTTAGTCGCAAATTTGCATGTTTTAAAATGTTTGGTTGATGAGCGTTTCGGGAGACATTTGTTTAAATTAAGGCTCTGTATGGCTATAGTACTGCTTCTACGTTTGCTGGGCTCTTTCTTTTATTGCGTACAGTTAAGCAAGGGAGGGTGTGGAGGTGGTGTAGTGGTAATGTGACTATTTATAAACCGTCTTATGGTATAGTGTATGTTTGAGTTGCAAAATTGCAGGTTTTAATAGTTTTTGCTGATTAGTGTTCCGGCAGACACCTATTGACATTAAGTCTATGTTCGGCTATACTTGCGGTAACAGGAGTGCTGGGGCTCGTTGTTTGATTTAGTAAAGTTAAGGAAGGGCATGGGTGGGGGTGGGGGAGGTGCGTATGTTGCTGAATATAAGACGGACATTTGTAACATGGGCATGTGTAGTTACTAAAGGTTATGTAGTTTCACTGGGCCCATTTATAAACTGTACTATGGGATGGTTTATGTTTTACCCACCAATTTGGATGTTTGAATACTTTTTGATGATAAGTGTTCTGGCAGACACCTATTAAAATTAACTCTGTGTATGGGTATGGGTATAGTGGTGCAACTAGGAACAGTGGGGGTTTCTGTTTCATTTTGTAAG
Organism: Lissotriton vulgaris; assembly: GCF_964263255.1. NCBI lineage: Eukaryota > Metazoa > Chordata > Amphibia > Caudata > Salamandridae > Lissotriton > Lissotriton vulgaris. The sequence continues at coordinate 1,868,855,682 of NC_141694.1, read as the reverse complement.
GTTAATCAAGGATGGGGTGGGTGTGGGGGAAGAGGTTATGTTGCTGATTGAAACACAGAATTTAGTAACCTGCAGATGCTGAAGGTGATGTAGTACCACTGGGAGCACTTATAAAGTGCCCTGAGGAATGGTATATGTTTTACCCGCAAATGTACATGTTTTAATATGCTTTGCTCATGAGCGTTCCGGCAGACAGTTGTTGAAATTAAGTTCCTGTATTTCTATCATAGATGGAGAAGAGGGTGGTGCAGTGGCAGTGTGCCCATTTATGAATCGCTTTATGGTATGGTATATGTTTTTCTGGCAAATTCCCATATTTTAATACCTTTTGGTGATGAGTGTTCCAGCAGACAGCTACACAAATGACACAACATTTCTGTGGATAAGAAGTCTTTGTGTTGATAAACACTCTTGTAGTGTGGTAGAATGCTGATAGATTTGAAGGAAAATTATGAAATTTGGTGCTGTTGTAGATTTAAATGGAAGCTTACACTGTGTATTTGTTATTGTGGTGTAGTTAGGGTTCTAAGTGGGAGAAAAAAGTAAGGGTGCTCTAAAAGTGGGGGGGCAAAGCTCTTAAAGGGGTGTGGGCTATGCAAGTTGGGTTGTGGTCTAAATCAAGATAAGTATCATTGTGTGCTTTAGAAAATCCTCTCCAATTTTCCTAAGCTCAGAAAAAAACATTTGTAAAAGATTTCCCTTCTTTCTACAACATGGGTAACCTAGCGTGTTGTCTCCAGTTCTCAGTAGTGAGCACAATAAGCATGCATACATCAATGTGTATGGTCTCACTGCAGTGTAATAAAAGAAAAAGTAACTATCTTTGAGAGGGACAAAAATAGAGCTCGATAGAGAGCCATTTGGAGGCTCCCTGAAAATAAGTGCCGGTTCTCAGACCCGGCCCAATTAAAGTGAAGTATCCATCCATCGTAAGCGCTGCGCCATTGAACCATCTTTTAATTGATGCATATATTCCTACTTATACTCATACATCTGTTCTGCGCTGATGTTAAGCATCTATGAGCGCACTTGGCTATACTAAGCAGTGTGAAATTCATGCAGTCATACGCCTATATATGGATAGATACATCTGTCCCAGAACCAAACCTAAGCATATATTAGCCCACCGGTCTATTGTAAGTACTGGTCCCTGAATTCGTTCTATGTATCTATGCTTTGCTGCATCTGGCCATGGATCCACTCGCCCTTTATTCAACTATATATTCTTTTTTCCGTGCATCGCCTTAAGGCGTCAAAAAGGCTGGCGATAAGTATTGACAGGCAAATTTTGTATTAAGAATAACAAAGCTTTAAGTTGTTTTTTGTGGAGCATACTTCATCACCCTTCTCTGGTGGTGTTTTAAAGAAAGGTACATCTAGCAAAAGAAATGTAAAGGAGCTTTCAAGTGTAAGACGTTAATTTAGAAACATAACGTTTTGTCAAGTTGTACATAGGTACACTGTTTTAAAGTGGCTGTGACTGACAGATACTGAATACCTCTTCTTCTTACATTTGAGAAAGTATACCAGAGAGCTAATTTGGGGTGGTGAGAACCTTGAGTTCTATATTTCCATGTGAAGCACAGTATAGGAATATAAAAGTAATTGGAAAGGTTTTATGTTCATATTAAAGAGGGGGTGTGAGAACTAAGTGAGGCAGGCAAAGTGTGTTTTTTCGTTGCACTAAAAGAAGACCGTGTATAAGGTGAGAGCAGGTTTGTGCTGGAGTTGCCTGCTTGTGGTCATTTGCAGAGGCGCAACCAGAGCAACATTTTGGGGAAGCCTAATTCTTTCAGCAAGAGGAAGAGTGGGGAGGTAGGGGCTGTAAAAAGGTGTGAAAAAGAACAGAGTCTCCTTCACAAAAAAATGATCTATTGAAAACCTGTGAAGTACTTGGGTGCGGCTCTGTGTGTGTGCCCGGGAGCCTGTCTCAGAGAGTTTGGGGCAGTCGGGGTTGCGCGCCTTGTGGTCTGTCTGCTAATCTCCCCATGATGATGTTGCTCCTCCGTTGCAAAAAGAGAAAGTGAAAAGGAGAACAATGGTAAGTGGGAAGAATTTGCAACTTACTTGTTTGTTAAAGGTCGATTTGAGTTAGGTAGTGATCAACGTATATGTAAATATTGTTACAACAAATTTAAAGATAACAAAATGCCTGCTAGAGTAGTGCATAATAAGTTGGAATTAGTAGCTATTCTGCAGGAGCTGGCCAAATTGAATACATATGAGTCGGTTCTCATTCAATCTGTTCATCCTTTTCAAACTATAATTCGGATGGAGCCTAAAACAGGTAAACTTCCACCAACAGACTCACAAAGAGGGCGGAAAGGAAGAATGGTGTACTTACCTTTGGATTTTTTTTTTCAGAACAAATTTTATTACGTTGTTGACGAATTACATATGGGACACTGTCCCTCATTACATCGAAGGACCAGTGAGCAAATAGTGAGTCATCGCATATGTTCAGTACAATCAACATTTGATAATGAAATAGCCCTCCCAACTTCCCACCCACTACCCTCCTTCCCGGATCCCACCCCCATCCCCACACAGTGTCTACATAGTCCAAGAGCAAAGGTTATCAAATCACTAACAGTGTGTACTCTTTTTCACCCATGTTCAACTAGCAATTGTTCTGCACCAACGTCCTGTGGCGCAGGTGGTTCCAGCCCCAGCCCTCTATGGTCCGCCCATCGCTTCCATATCTTAAAATGTTTCCGGGGGCAACCCCTGGCCTCGAACACTGGACGCTCCAGCCCCATGCAAAAGTCCAACCCCCTCCTCCACACTTCCAGCAAGGGGGCCCTTGGGTCCTTCCAGGCCCGAGCTATATCACGTTTGGCCACTGTAAGGCCCAGGACCAGTAGATGGCGTTTATATATGTTTCCTCCAACCTGTTCCATGATATGCAGAAGGCCCAGCTGCGGCATGCGGGGAAGGTCCCAGCCCAACACCTCAGACAAGCAATTCAAGACACCCATCCAGAACCTCAACAGCTTCTCGCACGACCATACTGTGTGGATAAATGTACCCACCGCCCGCTCGCACAGCAAGCACTCAGGGGAGGCAATCAAACCAGCCCTCCAAAGCCGGTCTCTGGTATAATAGGCCCTATGCAGGTATTTGAATTGAATGAAACGTAATCGCACTGCTATTGCCGCCCCTCTCGGGGCTTCCAGGGCCTCCCTCCAGTCTTCCTCCTCGAAAGCCCCAACGTCTCCCTCCCACACAGAACGCAATTTATCTAGTGGAGAGGAGCAATGTGTTACCAGGGTCTGATATATGTTAGAGATTATCTTTTCCTCCAGTTCCCCCATAAACACTTTAGCCTCAAGGGGGCTAAATTCGGGCAATGAATCTAAGCCTACCAGGGAGGGGGACAAGGCGTGTCGCAGCTGCAGGTACTTAAAAAATTGGGTTTTAGGCATAGCATATTCTTCTCTCAATGCTTGGAACGACTTGAGGGTTGTGCCTTTCATGACAAGCCCCAGCGTCGAAATGCCGATGGCACCCCAGCCCCGAAAACCCTGCAAGGACGCCAGAGCCGGCAGTTGTCCGTTCTGCCACAGCGGATTCAATCTCGTTAATTTATTCCACCACCCCATGCGGCGCAGAGCTCCACGCCACACTCGGAAGATCACCTGGGTAACCACGGGAAGCCTCTTCCTGGCGGTCGCCGAGTACAGGATGGTATGTAGCGTATCTGGATCCATCATGTACCGCTCGAGGGCATAGGCCGGGTCACCCCGGTCCCCATACCACCATTCATTGAGCACCAGCAGATGAGACACTTGGTAGTAGGACAAAATGTCCGAGGTGGCTAGGCCCCCACAGTACGTGGAGAGAAAGCAAGTACGAAGAGCCACTCTCGCCACTCCTCCGGCCCACAGAAACTGACTTAACGCCGAGTTCACTTGGCGAAACCATTGCGGCGCTATGGGATATGGGTGGTTTTGCAGCTGATACAAAAGGCGCGGGAGGGCCACCATCTTAAATATTGCAGAGCGACCATAGATATTTAGGGGCATTCTGGACCATGCTTTCATATCAGATCGCACTCAATCCCAGACAGGCACCACGTTGCGTGCCCAAGCCACTCCCGGTACATCAGTTAAAGAGACGCCCAGGTATTTAATACCGCCAGCTGCCTCCTGTAGCGTTAATGCCCAGGGTCCCCTCCTCTCACGTCCCCCCAGCACCCTCAGCGTGGATTTCTGCACGTTTAAGTGTAAGCCTGATATCTCCCCGAATATACACAATATCTCCAGGACTCTAGGCCCAGACCTATTTATGTCCTTAAGAAAGAAGAGGACGTCATCGGCGTAGAGTGCAATGCGATCAGAAGGACCCATCTCCCATTGGAGTCCCCGTAACTGTGCATCCACCCGTACCCACGCCGCTAGCGGCTCCATGGGCAATGCAAATAGATAGGGTGAGAGGGGGCAGCCCTGCCTGGTACCCCGCCGATAGAGAAGGGGTCCGACACCACTCCCGTCACTCTCACAGACGCCGTCAGGTCCGTGTACAGCAATTGTAGGTATGAGAGGAAGCGAGGCCCAAGATTCAGGCGGGATAGACCCAGCTTAGGGAGTCAAATGCTCTATCTATATCGGCCAATAGGAGCGCCGCCGGAATCCCTGAAGCCCGGGCCGCCTCCACTACCACTTTGGCGCGACGAATATTGTGTCTTGTCGCCCTATGGGGCATAAACCCAGCCTGATCAGGGTGAACTAAATCTGTAATATAGGGAAGGAGACGATT